>NC_089906.1:0-2547436 GCF_040182565.1 Anser cygnoides | reverse complement strand
AGAGAGTGCACTGGCACCACTGGGGATGCACTGCAGTGAGTCCAGAGAGTGCACTGGCACCACTGGGGATGCAGTGCAGTGAGTCCAGAGAGTGCACTGGCACCACTGGGGATGCACTGCAGTGAGTCCAGAGAGTGCACTGGCACCACTGGGGATGCAGTGCAGTGAGTCCAGAGAGTGCACTGGCACCACTGGGGATGCACTGCAGTGAGTCCAGAGAGTGCACTGGCACCACTGGGGATGCAGTGCAGTGAGTCCAGAGAGTGCACTGGCACCACTGGGGATGCACTGCAGTGAGTCCAGAGAGTGCACTGGCACCACTGGGGATGCAGTGCAGTGAGTCCAGAGAGTGCACTGGCACCACTGGGGATGCAGTGCAGTGAGTCCAGAGAGTGCACTGGCACCACTGGGGATGCACTGCAGTGAGTCCAGAGAGTGCACTGGCACCACTGGGGATGCAGTGCAGTGAGTCCAGAGAGTGCACTGGCACCACTGGGTATGCAGTGAGTCCAGAGAGTGCACTGGCACCACTGGGGATGCAGTGCAGTGAGTCCAGAGAGTGCACTGGCACCACTGGGGATGCAGTGCAGTGAGTCCAGAGAGTGCACTGGCACCACTGGGGATGCACTGCAGTGAGTCCAGAGAGTGCACTGGCACCACTGGGGATGCACTGCAGTGAGTCCAGAGAGTGCACTGGCACCACTGGGGATGCAGTGCAGTGAGTCCAGAGAGTGCACTGGCACCACTGGGGATGCAGTGCAGTGAGTCCAGAGAGTGCACTGGCACCACTGGGGATGCACTGCAGTGAGTCCAGAGAGTGCACTGGCACCACTGGGGATGCACTGCAGTGAGTCCAGAGAGTGCACTGGCACCACTGGGGATGCAGTGCAGTGAGTCCAGAGAGTGCACTGGCACCACTGGGGATGCACTGCAGTGAGTCCAGAGAGTGCACTGGCACCACTGGGGATGCAGTGCAGTGAGTCCAGAGAGTGCACTGGCACCACTGGGGATGCACTGCAGTGAGTCCAGAGAGTGCACTGGCACCACTGGGGATGCACTGCAGTGAGTCCAGAGAGTGCACTGGCACCACTGGGGATGCAGCCCAGTGACTACAGAGAGTGCACTGTCACCACTGGGGATGCAGTGCAGTGAGTCCAGAGAGTGCACTGGCACCACTGGGGATGCACTGCAGTGAGTCCAGAGAGTGCACTGGCACCAATGGGGATGCACTGCAGTGAGTCCAGAGAGTGCACTGGCACCACAGGGGATGCAGTGCAGTGAGTGTAGAGAGTGCACTGGCTCAACAGGGGATGCACTGCAGTGAGTCCAGAGAGTGCACTGGCACCACTGGGGATGCACTGCAGTGAGTCCAGAGAGTGCACTGGAACCAATGGGGATGCACTGCAATGAGTCCAGAGAATGCACTGGCACCACAGGGGATGCAGTGCAGTGACTCGAAAGAGTGCACTGGCACCACTGCGGATGCACTGCAGTGAGTCCAGAGAGTGCCCTGGCACCACTGGGGATGCAATGCAGTGAGTCCAGAGAGTGCACTGGCACCACTGGGGATGCAGTGCAGTGAGTCCAGAGAGTGCACTGGCCCCACTGGGATGCAGTGCAGTGAGTCCAGAGAGTGCACTGGCACCACTGGGGATGCAGTGCAGTGAGTCCAGAGAGTGCACTGGCACCACTGGGGATGCAGTGCAGTGAGACCAGAGAGTGCACTGGCACCACTGGGGATGCAGTGCAGTGAGTCCAGAGAGTGCACTGGCACCACTGGGGATGCACTGCAGTGAGTCCAGAGAGTTCACTGGCACAACAGGGGATGCACTGCAGTGACTCCAGAGAGTCTACTGGCACCACTGGCGATGCACTGCAGTGAGTCCAGAGAGTGCACTGGCACCACTGGGGATGCAGTGCAGTGAGTCCAGAGAGTGCACTGTCAGCACTGTGGATGCAGTGCAGTGAGTCCAGAGAGTGCACTGGCACCACTGGGGATGCAGTGGAGTGAGTCCAGAGAGTGGACTGGCACCTTGGGGATGCAGTGCAGTGAGTCCAGAGAGTGCACTGGCATCACTGGGGATGCAGTTCAGTGACTCCAGAGAGTGCACTGGCACCACTGGGGATGCAGTGCAGTGAGTCCAGAGAGTGCACTGGCACCACAGGGGATGCAGTGCAGTGAGTCCAGAGAGTGCACTGGCACCACTGCGGTGCAAACCGGTGAGTCCAGAGAGTGCAGGGGCACCACTGGTGATGCAGTGCAGTGACTCCAGAGAGTGCACTGGCACCACTGGGGATGCAGTGCAGTGAGTCCAGAGAGTGCACTGGCACCACTGGGGATGCACCCCAGTGAGTCCAGAGAGTGCACTGGCACCACTGGGGATGCACTGCAGTGAGTCCAGAGAGTGCACTGGCACCACTGGGGATGCACTGCAGTGAGTCCAGAGAGTGCACTGGCACCACTGGGGATGCAGCACAGTGAGTCCAGAGAGTGCACTGGCACCACTGGGGATGCAGTGCAGTGAGTCCAGAGAGTGCACTGGCACCACTGGGGATGCAGTGCAGTGAGTCCAGAGAGTGCACTGGCACCACTGGGGATGCAGTGCAGTGAGTCCAGAGAGTGCACTGGCACCACTGGGGATGCACTGCAGTGAGTCCAGAGAGTGCACTGGCACCACTGGGGATGCACTGCAGTGAGTCCAGAGAGTGCACTGGCACCACTGGGGATGCAGTGCAGTGAGTCCAGAGAGTGCACTGGCACCACTGGGGTTGCAGTGCCGTGAGTCCAGAGAGTGCACTGGCACCACTGGGGATGCAGTGCAGTGAGTCCAGAGAGTGCACTGGCACCACTGGGGATGCACTGCAGTGAGTCCAGAGAGTGCACTGGCACCACTGGGGATGCAGTGCAGTGAGTCCAGAGAGTGCACTGGCACCACTGGGGATGCAGTGCAGTGAGTCCAGAGAGTGCACTGGCACCACTGGGGATGCAGCGCAGTGAGTCCAGAGAGTGCACTGGCACCACTGGGATGCAGTGCAGTGAGTCCAGAGAGTGCACTGGCACCACTGGGGATGCAGTGCAGTGAGTCCAGAGAGTGCACTGGCACCACTGGGGATGCAGTGCAGTGAGTCCAGAGAGTGCACTGGCACCACTGGGGATGCAGTGCAGTGAGTCCAGAGAGTGCACTGGCACCACTGGGGATGCAGTGCAGTGAGTCCAGAGAGTGCACTGGCACCACTGGGGATGCACTGCAGTGAGTCCAGAGAGTGCACTGGCACCACTGGGGATGCAGTGCAGTGAGTCCAGAGAGTGCACTGGCACCACTGGGGATGCACTGCAGTGAGTCCAGAGAGTGCACTGGCACCACTGGGGATGCACTGCAGTGAGTCCAGAGAGTGCACTGGCACCAATGGGGATGCACTGCAGTGAGTCCAGAGAGTGCACTGGCACCACAGGGGATGCAGTGCAGTGAGTCCAGAGAGTGCACTGGCACCACTGGGGATGCACTGCAGTGAGTCCAGAGAGTGCACTGGCACCACTGGGGATGCAGTGCAGTGAGTCCAGAGAGTGCACTGGCACCACTGGGGATGCACTGCAGTGAGTCCAGAGAGTGCACTGGCACCACTGGGGATGCAGTGCAGTGAGTCCAGAGAGTGCACTGGCACCAATGGGGATGCAGTGCAGTGAGTGCAGAGAGTGCACTGGCACCACTGGGGATGCACTGCAGTGAGTCCAGAGAGTGCACTGGCACCACTGGGGATGCAGTGCAGTGAGTCCAGAGAGTGCACTGGCACCACTGGGGATGCACCCCAGTGAGTCCAGAGAGTGCACTGGCACCACTGGGGATGCAGTGCAGTGAGTCCAGAGAGTGCACTGGCACCACTGGGGATGCAGTGCAGTGAGTCCAGAGAGTGCACTGGCACCACTGGGGATGCACTGCAGTGAGTCCAGAGAGTGCACTGGCACCACTGGGGATGCACTGCAGTGAGTCCAGAGAGTGCACTGGCACCACTGGGGATGCAGTGCAGTGAGTCCAGAGAGTGCACTGGCACCACTGGGGATGCACCCCAGTGAGTCCAGAGAGTGCACTGGCACCACTGGGGATGCACTGCAGTGAGTCCAGAGAGTGCACTGGCACCACTGGGGATGCACTGCAGTGAGTCCAGAGAGTGCACTGGCACCACTGGGGATGCAGTGCAGTGAGTCCAGAGAGTGCACTGGCACCACTGGGGATGCAATGCAGTGAGTCCAGAGAGTGCAGGGGCACCACTGGGGATGCAGTGCAGTGAGTCCAGAGAGTGCACTGGCACCACTGGGGATGCAGTGCAGTGAGTCCAGAGAGTGCACTGGCACCACTGGGGATGCACCCCAGTGAGTCCAGAGAGTGCACTGGCACCACTGGGGATGCACTGCAGTGAGTCCAGAGAGTGCACTGGCACCACTGGGGATGCACTGCAGTGAGTCCAGAGAGTGCACTGGCACCACTGGGGATGCAGTGCAGTGAGTCCAGAGAGTGCACTGGCACCACTGGGGATGCAGTGCAGTGAGTCCAGAGAGTGCACTGGCACCACTGGGGATGCAGTGCAGTGAGTGCAGAGAGTGCACTGGCACCACTGGGGATGCAGTGCAGTGAGTCCAGAGAGTGCACTGGCACCACTGGGGATGCACTGCAGTGAGTCCAGAGAGTGCACTGGCACCACTGGGGATGCACTGCAGTGAGTCCAGAGAGTGCACTGGCACCACTGGGGATGCAGTGCAGTGAGTCCAGAGAGTGCACTGGCACCACTGGGGTTGCAGTGCAGTGAGTCCAGAGAGTGCACTGCCACCTTGGGGATGCAGTGCAGTGAGTCCAGAGAGTGCACTGGCACCACTGGGGATGCACTGCAGTGAGTCCAGAGAGTACACTGGCACCACTGGGGATGCAGTGCAGTGAGTCCAGAGAGTGCACTGGCACCACTGGGGATGCAGTGCAGTGAGTCCAGAGAGTGCACTGGCACCACTGGGGATGCAGCGCAGTGAGTCCAGAGAGTGCACTGGCACCACTGGGGATGCAGTGCAGTGAGTCCAGAGAGTGCACTGGCACCACTGGGGATGCAGTGCAGTGAGTCCAGAGAGTGCACTGGCACCACTGGGGATGCAGTGCAGTGAGTCCAGAGAGTGCACTGGCACCACTGGGGATGCAGTGCAGTGAGTCCAGAGAGTGCACTGGCACCACAGGGGATGCAGTGCAGTGAGTCCAGAGAGTGCACTGGCACCACTGGGGATGCACTGCAGTGAGTCCAGAGAGTGCACTGGCACCACTGGGGATGCAGTGCAGTGAGTGCAGAGAGTGCACTGGCACCACTGGGATGCACTGCAGTGAGTCCAGAGAGTGCACTGGCACCACTGGGGATGCACTGCAGTGAGTCCAGAGAGTGCACTGGCACCAATGGGGATGCACTGCAGTGAGTCCAGAGAGTGCACTGGCACCACAGGGGATGCAGTGCAGTGAGTCCAGAGAGTGCACTGGCACCACTGGGGATGCACTGCAGTGAGTCCAGAGAGTGCACTGGCACCACTGGGGATGCAGTGCAGTGAGTCCAGAGAGTGCACTGGCACCACTGGGGATGCACTGCAGTGAGTCCAGAGAGTGCACTGGCACCACTGGGGATGCAGTGCAGTGAGTCCAGAGAGTGCACTGGCACCACTGGGGATGCAGTGCAGTGAGTGCAGAGAGTGCACTGGCACCACTGGGGATGCACTGCAGTGAGTCCAGAGAGTGCACTGGCACCACTGGGGATGCAGTGCAGTGAGTCCAGAGAGTGCACTGGCACCACTGGGGATGCACCCCAGTGAGTCCAGAGAGTGCACTGGCACCACTGGGGATGCAGTGCAGTGAGTCCAGAGAGTGCACTGGCACCACTGGGGATGCAGTGCAGTGAGTCCAGAGAGTGCACTGGCACCACTGGGGATGCACTGCAGTGAGTCCAGAGAGTGCACTGGCAACAGTGGGGATGCACTGCAGTGAGTCCAGAGAGTGCACTGGCACCACTGGGGATGCAGTGCAGTGAGTCCAGAGAGTGCACTGGCACCACTGGGGATGCACCCCAGTGAGTCCAGAGAGTGCACTGGCACCACTGGGGATGCACTGCAGTGAGTCCAGAGAGTGCACTGGCACCACTGGGGATGCACTGCAGTGAGTCCAGAGAGTGCACTGGCACCACTGGGGATGCAGTGCAGTGAGTCCAGAGAGTGCACTGGCACCACTGGGGATGCACTGCAGTGAGTCCAGAGAGTGCACTGGCACCACTGGGGATGCAGTGCAGTGAGTCCAGAGAGTGCACTGGCACCACTGGGGATGCACTGCAGTGAGTCCAGAGAGTGCACTGGCACCACAGGGGATGCACTGCAGTGAGTCCAGAGAGTGCACTGGCACCACTGGGGATGCAGTGCAGTGAGTCCAGAGAGTGCACTGGCACCACTGGGGATGCAGTGCAGTGAGTCCAGAGAGTGCACTGGCACCACTGGGGATGCAGTGCAGTGAGTCCAGAGAGTGCACTGGCACCACTGGGGATGCACTGCAGTGAGTCCAGAGAGTGCACTGGCACCACTGGGGATGCACTGCAGTGAGTCCAGAGAGTGCACTGGCACCACTGGGGATGCAGCACAGTGACTACAGAGAGTGCACTGTCACCACTGGGGATGCAGTGCAGTGAGTCCAGAGAGTGCACTGGCACCACTGGGGATGCACTGCAGTGAGTCCAGAGAGTGCACTGGAACCAATGGGGATGCAGTGCAGTGAGTCCAGAGAGTGCACTGGCACCACAGGGGATGCAGTGCAGTGAGTCCAGAGAGTGCACTGGCACAACAGGGGATGCAGTGCAGTGAGTCCAGAGAGTGCACTGGCACCACTGGGGATGCAGTGCAGTGAGTCCAGAGAGTGCACTGGCACCACTGGGGATGCACTGCAGTGAGTCCAGAGAGTGCAGTGGCTCCATTGGGGATGCAGTGCAGTGAGTCCAGAGAGTGCACTGGCACCACTGGGGATGCAGTGCAGTGAGTCCAGAGAGTGCACTGGCACCACTGGGGATGCAGTGCAGTGAGTCCAGAGAGTGCACTGGCACCACTGGGGATGCACTGCAGTGAGTACAGAGAGTGCACTTGCACCACTGGGGATGCACTGCAGTGAGTCCAGAGAATGCACTGGCACCACAGGGGATGCAGTGCAGTGACTCGAAAGAGTGCACTGGCACCACTGGGGATGCACTGCAGTGAGTCCAGAGAGTGCACTGGCACCACTGGGGATGCAATGCAGTGAGTCCAGAGAGTGCACTGGCACCACTGGGGATGCAGTGCAGTGACTCCAGAGAGTGCACTGGCACCACTGGGGATGCAGTGCAGTGAGTCCAGAGAGTGCACTGGCACCACTGGGGATGCAGTGCAGTGAGTCCAGAGAGTGCACTGGCACCACTGGGGATGCAGTGCAGTGAGTCCAGAGAGTGCACTGGCACCACTGGGGATGCAGTGCAGTGAGTCCAGAGAGTGCACTGGCACCACTGGGGATGCAGTGCAGTGAGTCCAGAGAGTGCACTGGCACAACAGGGGATGCACTGCAGTGAGTCCAGAGAGTGCACTGGCACCACTGGGGATGCACTGCAGTGAGTCCAGAGAGTGCACTGGCACCACTGGGGATGCAGTGCAGTGAGTCCAGAGAGTGCACTGGCACACTGGGGATGCAGTGCAGTGAGTCCAGAGAGTGCACTGGCACCACTGGGGATGCAGTGCAGTGAGTCCAGAGAGTGCACTGGCACCACTGGGGATGCAGTGCAGTGAGTCCAGAGAGTGCACTGGCACCACTGGGGATGCAGTGCAGTGAGTCCAGAGAGTGCACTGGCACCACTGGGGATGCAGTGCAGTGAGTGCAGAGAGTGCACTGGCACCACAGGGGATGCAGTGCAGTGAGTCCAGAGAGTGCACTGGCACCACTGGGGATGCAGTGCAGTGAGTCCAGAGAGTGCACTGGCACCACTGGGGATGCAGTGCAGTGAGTCCAGAGAGTGCACTGGCACCACTGGGGATGCAGTGCAGTGAGTCCAGAGAGTGCACTGGCACCACTGGGGATGCAGTGCAGTGAGTCCAGAGAGTGCACTGTCAGCACTGGGGATGCAGTGCAGTGAGTCCAGAGAGTGCACTGGCACCACTGGGGATGCACTGCAGTGAGTCCAGAGAGTGCACTGGCACCACTGGGGATGCAGTGCAGTGAGTGCAGAGAGTGCACTGGCACCACTGGGGATGCACTGCAGTGAGTCCAGAGAGTGCAATGTCACCACTGGGGATGCACTGCAGTGAGTCCAGAGAGTGCACTGGAACCAATGGGGATGCACTGCAGTGAGTCCAGAGAGTGCACTGGCACCACAGGGGATGCAGTGCAGTGAGTGCAGAGAGTGCACTGGCACCACTGGGGATGCACTGCAGTGAGTCCAGAGAGTGCACTGGCACCACTGGGGATGCAGTGCAGTGAGTCCAGAGAGTGCACTGGCACCACTGGGGATGCACTGCAGTGAGTCCAGAGAGTGCACTGGCACCACTGGGGATGCAGTGCAGTGAGTCCAGAGAGTGCACTGGCACCAATGGGGATGCAGTGCAGTGAGTGCAGAGAGTACACTGGCACCACTGGGGATGCACTGCAGTGAGTCCAGAGAGTGCACTGGCACCTCTGGGGATGCAGTGCAGTGAGTCCAGAGAGTGCACTGGCACACTGGGGATGCACCCCGGTGAGTCCAGAGAGTGCACAGGCACCACTGGGGATGCAGTGCAGTGAGTCCAGAGAGTGCACTGGCACCACTGGGGATGCAGTGCAGTGAGTCCAGAGAGTGCACTGGCACCACTGGGGATGCACTGCAGTGAGTCCAGAGAGTGCACTGGCAACACTGGGGATGCACTGCAGTGAGTGCAGAGAGTGCACTGGCACCACTGGGGATGCAGTGCAGTGAGTCCAGAGAGTGCACTGGCACCACTGGGGATGCACCCCAGTGAGTCCAGAGAGTGCACTGGCACCACTGGGGATGCACTGCAGTGAGTCCAGAGAGTGCACTGGCACCAGCGGGGATTCACTGCAGTGATTCCAGAGAGTGCACTGGCACCACTGGGGATGCAATGCAGTGAGTCCAGAGAGTGCACTGGCACCACTGGGGATGCACTGCAGTGAGTGCAGAGAGTGCACTGGCACCACTGGGGATGCAGTGCAGTGAGTCCAGAGAGTGCACTGGCACCACTGGGGATGCACTGCAGTGAGTCCAGAGAGTGCACTGGCACCACAGGGGATGCACTGCAGTGAGTCCAGAGAGTGCACTGGCACCACTGGGGATGCAGTGCAGTGAGTCCAGAGAGTGCACTGGCACCACTGGGGATGCAGTGCAGTGAGTCCAGAGAGTGCACTGGCACCACTGGGGATGCACTGCAGTGAGTCCAGAGAGTGCACTGGCACCACTGGGGATGCACTGCAGTGAGTCCAGAGAGTGCACTGGCACCACTGGGGATGCAGCACAGTGACTACAGAGAGTGCACTGTCACCACTGGGGATGCAGTGCAGTGAGTCCAGAGAGTGCACTGGCACCACTGGGGATGCACTGCAGTGAGTCCAGAGAGTGCACTGGAACCAATGGGGATGCACTGCAGTGAGTCCAGAGAGTGCACTGGCACCACAGGGGATGCAGTGCAGTGAGTGTAGAGAGTGCACTGGCACAACAGGGGATGCAGTGCAGTGAGTCCAGAGAGTGCACTGGCACCACTGGGGATGCACTGCAGTGAGTCCAGAGAGTGCACTGGCACCACTGGGGATGCACTGCAGTGAGTCCAGAGAGTGCAGTGGCTCCATTGGGGATGCAGTGCAGTGAGTCCAGAGAGTGCACTGGCACCACAGGGGATGCAGTGCAGTGAGTCCAGAGAGTGCACTGGCACCACTGGGGATGCAGTGCAGTGAGTCCAGAGAGTGCACTGGCACCACTGGGGATGCACTGCAGTGAGTACAGAGAGTGCACTGGCACCACTGGGGATGCACTGCAGTGAGTCCAGAGAATGCACTGGCACCACAGGGGATGCAGTGCAGTGACTCGAAAGAGTGCACTGGCACCACTGCGGATGCACTGCAGTGAGTCCAGAGAGTGCCCTGGCACCACTGGGGATGCAATGCAGTGAGTCCAGAGAGTGCACTGGCACCACTGGGGATGCAGTGCAGTGACTCCAGAGAGTGCACTGGCCCCACTGGGGATGCAGTGCAGTGAGTCCAGAGAGTCCACTGGCACCACTGGGGATGCAGTGCAGTGAGTCCAGAGAGTGCACTGGCACCACTGGGGATGCAGTGCAGTGAGACCAGAGAGTGCACTGGCACCACTGGGGATGCAGTGCAGTGAGTCCAGAGAGTGCACTGGCACCACTGGGGATGCACTGCAGTGAGTCCAGAGAGTGCACTGGCAGAACAGGGGATGCACTGCAGTGACTCCAGAGAGTGCACTGGCACCACTGGCGATGCACTGCAGTGAGTCCAGAGAGTGCACTGGCACCACTGGGGATGCAGTGCAGTGAGTCCAGAGAGTGCACTGTCAGCACTGTGGATGCAGTGCAGTGAGTCCAGAGAGTGCACTGGCACCACTGGGGATGCAGTGCAGTGAGTCCAGAGAGTGCACTGGCACCTTGGGGATGCAGTGCAGTGAGTCCAGAGAGTGCACTGGCATCACTGGGGATGCAGTTCAGTGACTCCAGAGAGTGCACTGGCACCACTGGGGATGCAGTGCAGTGAGTGCAGAGAGTGCACTGGCACCACAGGGGATGCAGTGCAGTGAGTCCAGAGAGTGCACTGGCACCACTGCGGTGCAACCCGGTGAGTCCAGAGAGTGCAGGGGCACCACTGGTGATGCAGTGCAGTGACTCCAGAGAGTGCACTGGCACCGCTAGGGATGCAGTGCAGTGAGTCCAGAGAGTGCACTGGCTCCACAGGGGATGCAGTGCAGTGAGTGCAGAGAGTGCACTGGCACAAAAGGGGATGCAGTGCAGTGAGTCCAGAGAGTGCACTGGCTCCACTGGCGATGCACTGCAGTGAGTCCAGAGAGTGCACTGGCACCACTGGGGATGCAGTGCAGTGAGTCCAGAGAGTGCACTGGCACCACTGGGGATGCACTGCAGTGAGTCCAGAGAGTGCTCTGGCACCACTGGGGATGCACTGCAGTGAGTCCAGAGAGTGCACTGGCACCACTGGGGATGCAGCACAGTGACTACAGAGAGTGCACTGTCACCACTGGGGATGCAGTGCAGTGAGTGCAGAGAGTGCACTGGCACCACTGGGGATGCACTGCAGTGAGTCCAGAGAGTGCACTGGAACCAATGGGGATGCAGTGCAGTGAGTCCAGAGAGTGCACTGGCACCACAGGGGATGCAGTGCAGTGAGTGCAGAGAGTGCACTGGCACAACAGGGGATGCACTGCAGTGAGTCCAGAGAGTGCACTGGCACCACTGGGATGCAGTGCAGTGAGTCCAGAGAGTGCACTGGCACCACTGGGGATGCACTGCAGTGAGTCCAGAGAGTGCAGTGGCTCCATTGGGGATGCAGTGCAGTGAGTCCAGAGAGTGCACTGGCACCACAGGGGATGCAGTGCAGTGAGTCCAGAGAGTGCACTGGCACCACTGGGGATGCAGTGCAGTGAGTCCACAGAGGGCACTGGCACCACTGGGGATGCACTGCAGTGAGTACAGAGAGTGCACTTGCACCACTGGGGATGCACTGCAGTGAGTCCAGAGAATGCACTGGCACTAATGGGGATGCAGTGCAGTGACTCGAAAGAGTGCACTGGCACCACTGCGGATGCACTGCAGTGAGTCCAGAGAGTGCCCTGGCACCACTGGGGATGCAATGCAGTGAGTCCAGAGAGTGCACTGGCACCACTGTGGATGCAGTGCAGTGACTCCAGAGAGTGCACTGGCACCACTGGGGATGCAGTGCAGTGAGTGCAGAGAGTGCACAGGCACCACTGGGGATGCAGTGCAGTGAGTCCAGAGAGTGCACTGGCACCACTGGGGATGCAGTGCAGTGAGACCAGAGAGTGCACTGGCACCACTGGGGATGCAGTGCAGTGAGTCCAGAGAGTGCACTGGCACCACTGGGGATGCAGTGCAGTGAGTCCAGAGAGTGCACTGGCACAACAGGGGATGCACTGCAGTGACTCCAGAGAGTCCACTGGCACCACTGGGGATGCAGTGCAGTGAGTCCAGAGAGTGCACTGGCACCACTGGGGATGCAGTGCAGTGAGTGCAGAGAGTGCACTGGCACAAAAGGGGATGCAGTGCAGTGAGTCCAGAGAGTGCACTGGCACCTTGGGGATGCAGTGCAGTGAGTCCAGAGAGTGCACTGGCATCACTGGGGATGCAGTTCAGTGACTCCAGAGAGTGCACTGGCACCACTGGGGATGCAGTGCAGTGAGTCCAGAGAGTGCACTGGTACCACAGGGGATGCAGTGCAGTGAGTGCAGAGAGTGCACTGGCACAACAGGGTTGCAGTGCAGTGAGTCCAGAGAGTGCACTGGCACCACTTGGGATGCAGTGCAGTGAGTCCAGAGAGTGCACTGGCACCACTGGGGATGCAGTGCAGTAAGTCCAGAGAGTGCAGTGGCAACATTGGGGATGCAGTGCAGTGAGTCCAGAGAGTGCACTGGCACCACTGGGGATGCAGTGCAGTGAGTCCAGAGAGTGCATTGTCAGCACTGGGGATGCAGTGCAGTGAGTCCAGAGAGTGCACTGGCACCACTGGGGATGCACTGCAGTGAGTACAGAGAGTGCACTTGCACCACTGGGGATGCACTGCAATGAGTCCAGAGAATGCACTGGCAGTAATGAGGATGCAGTGCAGTGACTCGAAAGAGTGCACTGGCACCACTGCGGATGCACTGCAGTGAGTCCAGAGAGTGCCCTGGCACCAATGGTGATGCAGTGCAGTGAGTGCACAGAGTGCACTGGCACCACTGGGGATGCACTGCAGTGAGTCCAGAGAGTGCAGTGGCACCACTGGGGATGCAGTGCAGTGAGTGCAGAGAGTGCACTGGCGCCACTGGGGATGCAGTGTAGTGAGTGCAGAGAGTGCACTGGCACCACTGGGGATGCAGTGCAGTGAGTCCAGAGACTGCACTGGCACCACTGGGGTTGCAGTGCAGTGAGTCCAGAGAGTGCACTGCCACCTTGGGGATGCAGTGCAGTGAGTCCAGAGAGTGCATTGGCACCACTGGGGATGCACTGCAGTGAGTCCAGAGAGTACACTGGCACCACTGGGGATGCAGTGCAGTGAGTCCAGAGAGTGCACTGGCACCACTGGGGATGCAGTGCAGTAAGTCCAGAGAGTGCACTGTCACCACTGGGGATGCAGCGCAGTGAGTCCAGAAAGTGCACTGGCACCACTGGTGATGCAGTGCAGTGAGTCCAGAGAGTGCACTGGCACCACTGGGGATGCACTGCAGTGAGTCCAGAGACTGCACTGGCACCACTCTGGGGATGCACTGCAGTGAGTCCAGAGAGTGCTCTGCAGTGCACCACTGGGGATGCACTGCAGTGAGTGCAGAGAGTGCACTGGCACCACTGGGGATGCAGTGCAGTGAGTCCAGAGACTGCACTGGCACCACTGGGGATGCACTGCAGTGAGTCCAGAGAGTGCACTGGCACCACTGGGGATGCAGTTCAGTGAGTCCAGAGAGTGCACTGGCACCACTGGGGATGCAGTGCAGTGAGTCCAGAGAGTGCAGTGGCACCACTGGGGATGCAGTGCAGTGAGTCCAGAGAGTGCACTGGCACCACTGGGGATGCAGTGCAGTGAGTCCAGAGAGTGCACTGGCACCACTGGGGATGCAGTGCAGCGAGTCCAGAGAGTGCACTGGCACCACTGGGGATGCAGTGCAGTGAGTCCAGAGAGAACACTGGCACCACCTGGGATGCAGCGCAATGACTACGGAGAGTGCATTGGCACCACTGGGGATGCAGTGCAGTGAGTCCAGAGAGTGCACTGGCACCACTGGGGATGCACGGCAGTGAGTCCAGAGAGTGCACTGGCACCACCGGGGATGCACTGCAGTGAGTCCAGAGAATGCACTGGCACCACTGGGGATGCAGTGCAGTGAGTCCAGAGAGTGCACTGGCACCAATGGGGATGCACTGCAGTGAGTGCAGAGAGTGCACTGGCACCAATGGGGATGCAGTGCAGTGACTCCAGAAAGTGCACTGGCACCACTGGGATGCAGTGCAGTGAGTCCAGAGAGTGCAGTGGCACCACTGGCGATGCAGTGCAGTGAATCCAGAGAATGCACTGGCACCACTAGGGATACACTGCAGTGAGTGCAGAGAGTGCACTGGCACCACTGGGGATGCAGTGCAGTGAGTCCAGAGAGTGCACTGGCAGCACTGGGAATGCAGTGCAGTGAGTCCAGAGAGTGCACTGGCACCACTGGGGATGCAGTGCAGTAAGTCCAGGGAGTGCACTGGCACCACTGCATCCCCAGTGGTGCCAGTGCACTCTCTGCACTCAATGCACTGCATCCCCAGTGGTGCCAGTGCACTCCCTGGACTCACTGCAGTGCATCCCCAGTGGTGCCAGGGCACTCTCTGGACTCACTGCACTGCATCCCCAGTGGTGCCAGTGTAGTCTCTGGACTCACTGCAGTGCATCCCCAGTGGTGCCAGTGCAATCTCTGGACTCACTGCAGTGCAGCTCCAGTGGTGCCAGTGCACTCTCTGGACTCACTGCACTGCATCCCCAGTGGTGCCAATGCACTCTCTGGATCACTGCAGTGCATCCCCAATGGTGCCAGTGCACTCTTCGGACTCACTGCACTGCATCCTCTGTGGTGCCAGTGCACTCTCTGGAGTCACTGCACTGCATCCCCAGTGGTGCCAGTGCACTCTCTGGACTCACTGCAGTGCATCCCCAGTGGTGCCAGTGCACTCTCTGGACTCACTGCAGTGCATCCCCAGTGGTGCCATTGCACTCTCTGGACGCACTGCACTGCATCCCCAGTGGTGCCAGTGCACTCTCTGGACTCACTGCAGTGCATCCGCTCTTGTGCCAGTGCACTCTCTGCACTCACTGCACTGCATCACCTGTGGTTCCAGTGCACTCTCTGGACTCACTGCACTGCATCCCCAGTGGTGCCAGTGCACTCTCTGGACTCACTGCACTGCATCCCCAGTGGTTCCAGTGCACTCTCTGGACTCACTGCAGTGCATCCCCAGTGGTGCCAGTGCACTCTCTGAAGTCACTGCACTGCATCCCCAGTGGTGCCAGTGCACTCTCTGGACTCACTGCACTGCATCCCCAGTGGTGCCAGTGCACTCTCTGGACTCACTGCACTGCATCCCCAGTGGTGCCAGTGCACTCTCTGGACTCACTGCAGTGCATCTCCAGGGGTGCCAGTGCACTCTCTGGATTCACTGCACTGCATCCCCAGTGGTGCCAGTGCACTCTCTGGAGTCACTGCACTGCATCCCCATTGGTGTCAGTGCACTCTCTGGACTCACTGCACTGCATCCCCAGTGGTGCCAGTGCACTCTCTGGACTCACTGCACTGCATCCCCAGTGGTGCCAGTGCACTCTCTGCACTCACTGCACTGCATCACCATTGGTGCCAGGGCACTCTCTGGACTCACTGCAGTGCATCCCCAGTGGTGCCAGTGCACTCTCTTTACTCACTGCACTGCATCCCCAGTGGTGCCAGTGCACTCTCTGGACTCACTGCACTGCATCCCCAGTGCTGACAGTGCACTCTCTGGACTCACTGCACTGCATCCCCAGTGGTGTCAGTGCACTCTGTGGACTCACTGCACTGCATCCCCAGTGGTGCCAGTGCACTCTCTGGACTCACTGCACTGCATCCCCAGTGGTGCCAGTGCACTCTCTGGACTCACTGCACTGCATCCCCAGTGGTGCCAGTGCACTCTCTGGACTCACTGCAGTGCATCCCCAGTGGTGCCAGTGCACTCTCTGGAGTCACTGCACTGCATCCCCAGTGGTGCCAGTGCACTCTCTGGACTCACTGCAGTGCATCCCCAGTGGTGCCAGTGCACTCTCTGGACTCACTGCACTGCATCCCCAGTGGTGCCAGTGCACTCTCTGGACTCACTGCACTGCATCCCCAGTGCTGACAGTGCACTCTCTGGACTCACTGCACTGCATCACCAGTGGTGCCAGTGCACTCTCTGGACTCACTGCATTGCATCCCCAGTGCTGACAGTGCACTCTCTGGACTCACTGCACTGCATCCCCAGTGGTGCCAGTGCACTCTCTGGACTCACTGCACTGCATCCCCAGTGGTGCCAGTGCACTCTCTGGAGTCACTGCACTGCATCCCCAGTGGTGCCAGTGCACTCTCTGGACTCACTGCAGTGCATCCCCAGTGGTGACAGTGCACTCTCTGTAGTCACTGCGCTGCATCCCCAGTGGTGCCAGTGCACTCTCTGGACTCACTGCAGTGCATCCCCAGTGGTGACAGTGCACTCTCTGGACTCACTGCACTGCATCCCCAGTGGTGCCAGTGCACTCTCTGGACTCACTGCACTGCATCCCCAGTGCTGACAGTGCACTCTCTGGACTCACTGCACTGCATCCCCAGTGGTGCCAGTGCACTCTCTGGACTCACTGCAGCGCATCCCCATTGGTGCCAGTGCACTCTCTGGACTCACCGGGGTGCATCCGCAGTGGTGCCAGTGCAATTTTTCGAGTCAGTGCACTGCATCCCCATTAGTGCAGGGAAATTCTCTGGACTCACTGCACTGCATCCCCAATTGTGCCAGTGCATTCTCTGGACTCACTGCACTGCATCCCCAGTGGTGCCAGTGCACTCTCTGGACTCACTGCAGTGCATCACCAGTGGTGCCAGTGCACTCTCTGTAGTCACTGCAGTGCATCCCCAGTGGTGCCAGTGCACTCTCTGGACTCACTGCACTGCATCCCCAGTGGTGCCAGTGCACTCTCTGGACTCACTGCACTGCATCCCCAGTGCTGACAGTGCACTCTCTGGACTCACTGCAGTGCATCCCCAGTGCTGACAGTGCACTCTCTGGACTCACTGCACTGCATCCCCAGTGGTGCCAGTGCACTCTCTGGACTCACTGCATTGCATCCCCAGTGCTGACAGTGCACTCTCTGGACTCACTGCAGTGCATCCCCAGTGGTGCCAGTGCACTCTCTGGACTCACTGCACTGCATCCCCAGTGGTTCCAGTGCACTCTCTGTAGTCACTGCACTGCATCCCCAGTGGTGCCAGTGCACTCTCTGGACTCACTGCACTGCATCCCCAGTGGTGCCAGTGCACTCTCTGGACTCACTGCACTGCATCCCCAGTGGTGCCAGTGCACTCTCTGGACTCACTGCACTGCATCCCCAGTGGTGCCAGTGCACTCTCTGGACTCACTGCACTGCATCCCCAGTGGTGCCAGTGCACTCTCTGGACTCACTGCACTGCATCCCCAGTGGTGTCAGTGCACTCTCTGGACTCACTGCACTGCATCCCCAGTGGTGCCAGTGCACTCTCTGGACTCACTGCAGTGCATCCCCAGTGGTGCCAGTGCACTCTCTGGACTCACTGCAGTGCATCCCCAGTGGTGCCAGTGCACTCTCTGGACTCACTGCAGTGCATCCCCAGTGGTGCCAGTGCACTCTCTGTAGTCACTGCACTGCATCCCCAGTGGTGCCAGTGCACTCTCTGGACTCACTGCAGTGCATCCCCAGTGGTGCCAGTGCACTCTCTGGACTCACTGCACTGCATCCCCAGTGGTGCCAGTGCACTCTCTGGACTCACTGCACTGCATCCCCAGTGGTGCCAGTGCACTCTCTGGACTCACTGCACTGCATCCCCAGTGGTGCCAGTGCACTCTCTGGACTCACTGCACTGCATCCCCAGTGGTGCCAGTGCACTCTCTGGACTCACTGCACTGCATCCCCAGTGGTGCCAGTGCACTCTCTGGACTCACTGCACTGCATCCCCAGTGGTGCCAGTGCACTCTCTGGAGTCACTGCAGTGCATCCCCAGTGGTGCCAGTGCACTCTCTGGACTCACTGCAGTGCATCCCCAGTGGTGACAGTGCACTCTCTGGACTCACTGCACTGCATCCCCAGTGGTGCCAGTGCACTCTCTGGACTCACTGCACTGCATCCCCAGTGGTGCCAGTGCACTCTCTGGACTCACTGCACTGCATCCCCAGTGGTGCCAGTGCACTCTCTGGACTCACTGCAGTGCATCCCCAGTGGTGCCAGTGCACTCTCTGGACTCACTGCAGTGCATCCCCAGTGGTGCCAGTGCACTCTCTGGACTCACTGCACTGCATCCCCAGTGGTGACAGTGCACTCTCTGTAGTCACTGCACTGCATCCCCAGTGGTGCCAGTGCACTCTCTGGACTCACTGCACTGCATCCCCAGTGGTGACAGTGCACTCTCTGGACTCACTGCACTGCATCCCCAGTGGTGCCAGTGCACTCTCTGGACTCACTGCACTGCATCCCCAGTGGTGCCAGTGCACTCTCTGGACTCACTGCAGTGCATCCCCAGTGGTGCCAGTGCACTCTCTGGACTCACTGCACTGCATCCCCAGTGGTGCCAGTGCACTCTCTGGACTCACTGCACTGCATCCCCAGTGGTGCCAGTGCACTCTCTGGACTCACTGCACTGCATCCCCAGTGGTGCCAGTGCACTCTCTGGACTCACTGCACTGCATCCCCAGTGGTGCCAGTGCACTCTCTGGACTCACTGCACTGCATCCCCAGTGGTGCCAGTGCACTCTCTGGACTCACTGCACTGCATCCCCAGTGGTGCCAGTGCACTCTCTGGACTCACTGCACTGCATCCCCAGTGGTGCCAGTGCACTCTCTGGACTCACTGCACTGCATCCCCAGTGGTGCCAGTGCACTCTCTGTAGTCACTGCAGTGCATCCCCAGTGGTGCCAGTGCACTCTCTGGACTCACTGCACTGCATCCCCAGTGGTGCCAGTGCACTCTCTGGACTCACTGCACTGCATCCCCAGTGGTGCCAGTGCACTCTCTGGACTCACTGCACTGCATCCCCAGTGGTGCCACTGCACTCTCTGGACTCACTGCACTGCATCCCCAGTGGTGCCAGTGCACTCTCTGGACTCACTGCACTGCATCCCCAGTGGTGCCAGTGCACTCTCTGGACTCACTGCACTGCATCCCCAGTGGTGCCAGTGCACTCTCTGGACTCACTGCAGTGCATCCCCAGTGGTGCCAGTGCACTCTCTGGACTCACTGCACTGCATCCCCAGTGGTGCCAGTGCACTCTCTGGACTCACTGCACTGCATCCCCAGTGGTGACAGTGCACTCTCTGGACTCACTGCACTGCATCCCCAGTGGTGCCAGTGCACTCTCTGGACTCACTGCAGTGCATCCCCAGTGGTGCCAGTGCACTCTCTGGACTCACTGCACTGCATCCCCAGTGGTGCCAGTGCACTCTCTGGACTCACTGCACTGCATCCCCAGTGGTGCCAGTGCACTCTCTGGACTCACTGCACTGCATCCCCAGTGGTGCCAGTGCACTCTCTGGACTCACTGCAGTGCATCCCCAGTGGTGCCAGTGCACTCTCTGGACTCACTGCAGTGCATCCCCAGTGGTGCCAGTGCACTCTCTGGACTCACTGCAGTGCATCCCCAGTGGTGACAGTGCACTCTCTGGACTCACTGCACTGCATCCCCAGTGGTGCCAGTGCACTCTCTGGACTCACTGCACTGCATCCCCAGTGGTGCCAGTGCACTCTCTGGACTCACTGCACTGCATCCCCAGTGGTGCCAGTGCACTCTCTGGACTCACTGCACTGCATCCCCAGTGGTGCCAGTGCACTCTCTGGACTCACTGCACTGCATCCCCAGTGGTGCCAGTGCACTCTCTGGACTCACTGCACTGCATCCCCAGTGGTGCCAGTGCACTCTCTGCACTCACTGCACTGCATCCCCAGTGGTGCCAGTGCACTCTCTGCTCACTGCATCCCCAGTGGTGCCAGTGCACTCTCTGGACTCACTGCACTGCATCCCCAGTGGTGCCAGTGCACTCTCTGGACTCACTGCACTGCATCCCCAGTGGTGCCAGTGCACTCTCTGGACTCACTGCAGTGCATCCCAGTGGTGCCAGTGCACTCTCTGTAGTCACTGCAGTGCATCACCAGTGGTGCCAGTGCACTCTCTGGACTCACTGCACTGCATCCCCAGTGGTGACAGTGCACTCTCTGGACTCACTGCACTGCATCCCCAGTGGTGCCAGTGCACTCTCTGGACTCACTGCACTGCATCCCCAGTGGTGCCAGTGCACTCTCTGGAACTCACTGCACTGCATCCCCAGTGGTGCCAGTGCACTATGTGCACTCACTGCACTGCATCACCATTGGTGCCAGGGCACTCTCCGGACTCACTGCAGTGCATCCCCAGTTGTGCCAGTGCACTCTTTGGACTCACTGCACTGCATCCCCATTAGTGCCAGTGCATTCTCTGGACTCATTGCAGTGCATCCCCATTGGTGCCAGTGCACTCTCTGGACTCACTGCACTGCATCCCCAGTGGTGCCAGTGCACTCTCTGGACTCACTGCACTGCATCCCCAGTGGTGCCAGTGCACTCTCTGGACTCACTGCACATCCCCAGTGCTGACAGTGCACTCTCTGGACTCACTGCACTGCATCCCCAGTGGTGCCAGTGCACTCTCTGGACTCACTGCATTGCATCCCCAGTGCTGACAGTGCACTCTCTGGACTCACTGCACTGCATCCCCAGTGGTGCCAGTGCACTCTCTGGACTCACTGCACTGCATCACCATTGGTGCCAGGGCACTCTCCGGACTCACCGGGGTGCATCCGCAGTGGTGCCAGTGCAATTTTTCGAGTCAGTGCACTGCATCCCCATTAGTGCAGGGAACTTCTCTGGACTCACTGCACTGCATCCCCAATTGTGCCAGTGCATTCTCTGGACTCACTGCACTGCATCCCCAGTGGTGCCAGTGCACTCTCTGGACTCACTGCAGTGCATCACCAGTGGTGCCAGTGCACTCTCTGGACTCACTGCAGTGCATCCCCAGTGGTGCCAGTGCACTCTCTGGACTCACTGCACTGCATCCCCAGTGGTGACAGTGCACTCTCTGGACTCACTGCACTGCATCCCCAGTGCTGACAGTGCACTCTCTGGACTCACTGCACTGCATCCCCAGTGGTGCCAGTGCACTCTCTGGACTCACTGCATTGCATCCCCAGTGGTGACAGTGCACTCTCTGGACTCACTGCACTGCATCCCCAGTGGTGCCAGTGCACTCTCTGGACTCACTGCACTGCATCCCCAGTGGTGCCAGTGCACTCTCTGGACTCACTGCACTGCATCCCCAGTGGTGCCAGTGCACTCTCTGGACTCACTGCACTGCATCCCCAGTGGTGCCAGTGCACTCTCTGGACTCACTGCACTGCATCCCCAGTGGTGCCAGTGCACTCTCTGGACTCACTGCACTGCATCCCCAGTGGTGCCAGTGCACTCTCTGGACTCACTGCACTGCATCCCCAGTGGTGCCAGTGCACTCTCTGGACTCACTGCACTGCATCCCCAGTGGTGCCAGTGCACTCTCTGGACTCACTGCACTGCATCCCCAGTGGTGCCAGTGCACTCTCTGGACTCACTGCACTGCATCCCCAGTGGTGCCAGTGCACTCTCTGGACTCACTGCAGTGCATCCCCAGTGGTGCCAGTGCACTCTCTGGACTCACTGCAGTGCATCCCCAGTGGTGCCAGTGCACTCTCTGGACTCACTGCACTGCATCCCCAGTGGTGCCAGTGCACTCTCTGGACTCACTGCACTGCATCCCCAGTGGTGCCAGTGCACTCTCTGGACTCACTGCACTGCATCCCCAGTGGTGCCAGTGCACTCTCTGGACTCACTGCACTGCATCCCCAGTGGTGCCAGTGCACTCTCTGGACTCACTGCACTGCATCCCCAGTGGTGCCAGTGCACTCTCTGGACTCACTGCACTGCATCCCCAGTGGTGCCAGTGCACTCTCTGGACTCACTGCAGTGCATCCCCAGTGGTGCCAGTGCACTCTCTGGACTCACTGCACTGCATCCCCAGTGGTGACAGTGCACTCTCTGGACTCACTGCACTGCATCCCCAGTGGTGCCAGTGCACTCTCTGGACTCACTGCACTGCATCCCCAGTGGTGCCAGTGCACTCTCTGGACTCACTGCACTGCATCCCCAGTGGTGCCAGTGCACTCTCTGGACTCACTGCAGTGCATCCCCAGTGGTGCCAGTGCACTCTCTGGACTCACTGCACTGCATCCCAGTGGTGCCAGTGCACTCTCTGGACTCACTGCAGTGCATCCCCAGTGGTGCAGTGCACTCTCTGGACTCACTGCACTGCATCCCCAGTGGTGCCAGTGCACTCTCTGGACTCACTGCAGTGCATCCCCAGTGGTGCCAGTGCACTCTCTGGACTCACTGCAGTGCATCCCCAGTGGTGACAGTGCACTCTCTGGACTCACTGCACTGCATCCCCAGTGGTGCCAGTGCACTCTCTGGACTCACTGCACTGCATCCCCAGTGGTGCCAGTGCACTCTCTGGACTCACTGCACTGCATCCCCAGTGGTGCCAGTGCACTCTCTGGACTCACTGCAGTGCATCCCCTGTGGTGCCAGTGCACTCTCTGGACTCACTGCACTGCATCTCCAGTGGTGACAGTGCACTCTCTGTAGTCACTGTGCTGCATCCCCAGTGGTGCCAGTGCACTCTCTGGACTCACTGCAGTGCATCCCCAGTGGTGCCAGTGCACTCTCTGGACTCACTGCACTGCATCCCCAGTGGTGACAGTGCACTCTCTGGACTCACTGCACTGCATCCCCAGTGGTGCCAGTGCACTCTCTGGACTCACTGCAGTGCATCCCCTGTTGTGCCAGTGCACTCTCTGCACTCACTGCACTGCATCCCCAGTGGTGCCAGTGCACTCTCTGGACTCACTGCACTGCATCCCCAGTGGTGCCAGTGCACTCTCTGGACTCACTGCACTGCATCCCCAGTGGTGCCAGTGCACTCTCTGGACTCACTGCAGTGCATCCCCAGTGGTGCCAGTGCACTCTCTGGACTCACTGCAGCGCATCCCCAGTGGTGACAGTGCACTCTCTGTAGTCACTGCGCTGCATCCCCAGTGGTGCCAGTGCACTCTCTGGACTCACTGCAGTGCATCCCCAGTGGTGCCAGTGCACTCTCTGGACTCACTGCACTGCATCCCCAGTGGTGACAGTGCACTCTCTGGACTCACTGCACTGCATCCCCAGTGGTGCCAGTGCACTCTCTGGACTCACTGCACTGCATCCCCAGTGGTGACTGTGCACTCTCTGGACTCACTGCAGTGCATCCCCAGTGGTGCCAGTGCACTCTCTGGACTCACTGCAGTGCATCCCCAGTGGTGCCAGTGCACTCTCTGGAACTCACTGCACTGCATCCCCAGTGGTGCCAGTGCACTATGTGCACTCACTGCACTGCATCACCATTGGTGCCAGGGCACTCTCCGGACTCACTGCAGTGCATCCGCAGTTGTGCCAGTGCACTCTTTCGAGTCACTGCACTGCATCCCCATTAGTGCCAGTGCATTCTCTGGACTCATTGCAGTGCATCCCCATTGGTGCCAGTGCACTCTCTGGACTCACTGCACTGCATCCCCAGTGGTGCCAGTGCACTATCTGGACTCACTGCACTGCATCCCCAGTGCTGACAGTGCACTCTCTGGACTCACTGCACTGCAACCCCAGTGGTGCCAGTGCACTCTCTGGACTCACTGCATTGCATCCCCAGTGCTGACAGTGCACTCTCTGGACTCACTGCACTGCATCCCCAGTGGTGCCAGTGCACTCTCTGGACTCACTGCACTGCATCACCATTGGTGCCAGGGCACTCTCCGGACTCACCGGGGTGCATCCGCAGTGGTGCCAGTGCAATTTTTCGAGTCAGTGCACTGCATCCCCATTAGTGCAGGGAAATTCTCTGGACTCACTGCACTGCATCCCCAATTGTGCCAGTGCATTCTCTGGACTCACTGCACTGCATCCCCAGTGGTGCCAGTGCACTCTCTGGACTCACTGCAGTGCATCACCAGTGGTGCCAGTGCACTCTCTGGACTCACTGCAGTGCATCCCCAGTGGTGCCAGTGCACTCTCTGGACTCACTGCACTGCATCCCCAGTGGTGCCAGTGCACTCTCTGGACTCACTGCATGCATCCCCATTGGTGCCAGTGCACTCTCTGGACTCACTGCAGGGCATCCCCAGTGGTGCCAGTGCACTCTCTGGACTCACCGCACTGCATCCCCAGTGGTGCCAGTGCACTTTCTGGAGTCACTGCAGTGCACCCCAGTGGTGCCAGTGCACTCTCTGGACTCACTGCAATGCATCCCAGTGGTGCCAGTGCACAATCTGAGTCACTGCAGTGTATACCCTGTGGTGCCAGTGCACTCTGTGGACTCACTGCACTGCATCCCAGTGTGCCAGTGCACTCTCTGCACTCACTGCAGTGCATCCCCAGTGCTGCCAGTGCACTCTCTGGACTCACTGCACTGCATCCCCAGTGGTGCCAGTGCACTCTCTGGACTCACTGCACTGCATCCCCAGTGGTGCCAGTGCACTCTCTGCACTCACTGCACTGCATCCACAGTGGTGACAGTGCACTCTCTGTACTCACTGCAGTGCATGCATCCCCAGTGGTGCCAGTGCACTCTCTGACTCACTGCACTGCATCCCCTGTGCTGACAGTGCAGTCTCTGGACTCACTGCACTGAATCCCCAGTGGTGCCAGTGCACTCTCTGGACTCACTGCACTGCATCCCCAATGGTGCCACTGCACTCTCTGGACTCACTGCAGTGCATTCCCAGTGGTGCCAGTGCACTCTCTGGACTCACTGCACTGCATCCCCAGTGGTGGCAGTGCACTCTCTGGAGTCACTGCACTGCATCCCCAGTGGTGCCAGTGCAGTCTCTGGACTCACTGCAGTGCATCCCCAGTGGTGCCAGTGCACTCTCTGGACTCACTGCACTGCATCCCCAGTGGTGCCAGTGCACTCTCTGGACTCACTGCGCTGCATCCCCAGTGGTGACAGTGCACTCTCTGGACTTACTGCACTGCATCCCCAGTGGTGACAGTGCACTCTCTGGACTCACTGCACTGCATTCCCAGGGGTGCCAGTGCACTCTCTGGACTCACTGCACTGCATCCCCAGTGGTGCCAGTGCACTCTCTGTAGTCACTGCGCTGCATCCCCAGGTGGTGACAGTGCACTCTCTGGACTCACTGCAGTGCATCCCCAGTGGTGCCAGTGCACTCTCTGGACTCACTGCAGTGCATCCCCAGTGGTGACAGTGCACTCTCTGTACTCACTGCACTGCATCCCCAGTGGTGCCAGTGCACTCTCTGGACTCACTGCACTGCATCCCCAGTGGTGCCAGTGCACTCTCTGGAGTCACTGCACTGCATCCCCAGTGGTGCCAGTGCATTCTCTGGACTCACTGCACTGCATCCCCAATTGTGCCAGTGCATTCTCTGGACTCACTGCACTGCATCCGCAGTGGTGCCAGTGCACTCTCTGGACTCACTGCACTGCATCCCCTGTTGTGCTAGTGCATTCTCTGCACTCACTGCACTGCATCTCCAGTGGTGCCTGTGCACTCTCTGCACTGCATCCCCAGTGGTGCCAGTGCACTCTCTGGACTCACTGCACTGCATCCCCAATTGTGCCAGTGCATTCTCTGGACTCACTGCACTGCATCCCCAGTGGTGCCAGTGCACTCTCTGGACTCACTGCACTGCATCACCAGTGGTGCCAGTGCACTCTCTGTAGTCACTGCAGTGCATCACCAGTGGTGCCAGTGCACTCTCTGGACTCACTGCACTGCATCCCCAGTGCTGACAGTGCACTCTCTGGACTCACTGCACTGCATCCCCAGTGGTGCCAGTGCACTCTCTGGACTCACTGCACTGCATCCCCAGTGGTGCCAGTGCACTCTCTGGACTCACTGCACTGCATCCCCAGTGGTGCCAGTGCACTCTCTGGACTCACTGCACTGCATCCCCAGTGGTGCCAGTGCACTCTCTGGACTCACTGCAGTGCATCCCCAGTGGTGCCAGTGCACTCTCTGGACTCACTGCAGTGCATCCCCAGTGGTGCCAGTGCACTCTCTGGACTCACTGCACTGCATCCCCAGTGGTGCCAGTGCACTCTCTGTAGTCACAGCACTGCATCCCCAGTGGTGCCAGTGCACTCTCTGTACTCACTGCACTGCATCCCCAGTGGTGCCAGTGCACTCTCTGGACTCACTGCACTGCATCCCCTGTTGTGCCAGTGCACTCTCTGGACTCACTGCACTGCATCCCCTGTGGTGCCAGTGCACTCTCTGGACTCACTGCACTGCATCCCCAGTGGTGCCAGTGCACTCTCTGGACTCACTGCAGTGCATCCCCAGTGGTGCCAGTGCACTCTCTGGACTCACTGCACTGCATCCCCAGTGGTGCCAGTGCACTCTCTGGACTCACTGCAGTGCATCCCCAGTGGTGCCAGTGCACTCTCTGGACTCACTGCACTGCATCCCCAGTGGTGCCATTGCACTCTCTGGACTCACTGCAGTGCATCCCCAGTGGTGCCAGTGCACTCTCTGTAGTCACTGCGCTGCATCCCCAGTGGTGCCAGTGCACTCTCTGGACTCACTGCACTGCATCCCCAGTGGTGCCAGTGCACTCTCTGGACTCACTGCACTGCATCCCCAGTGCTGACAGTGCACTCTCTGGACTCACTGCACTGCATCCCCAGTGCTGACAGTGCACTCTCTGGACTCACTGCACTGCATCCCCAGTGCTGACAGTGCACTCTCTGGACTCACTGCACTGCATCCCCAGTGATGCCAGTGCACTCTCTAACTCACTGCACTGCATCCCCAGTGGTGCCAGTGCACTCTCTGGACTCACTGCAGTGCATCCCCATTGGTTCCAGTGCACTCTCTGGACTCACTGCAGTGCATCCCCTGTGGTGCCAGTGCACTCTCTGGACTCACTGCACTGCATCCCCAGTGGTGACAGTGCACTCTCTGGACTCACTGCACTGCATCGCCAGTGGTGCCACTGGAGTCTCTGGACTCACTGCAGTGCATCCCCTGTTGTGCCAGTGCACTCTCTGCACTCACTGCACTGCATCCCCTGTGGTGCCAGTGCACTCTCTGGACTCACTGCACTGCATCCCCAGTGGTGCCAGTGCACTCTCTGGACTCACTGCACTGCATCCCCAGTGGTGCCAGTGCAGTCTCTGGACTCACTGCACTGCATCCCCTGTTGTGCCAGTGCACTCTCTGCACTCACTGCACTGCATCCCCTGTGGTGCCAGTGCACTCTCTGGACTCACTGCACTGCATCCCCAGTGGTGCCAGTGCACTCTCTGGACTCACTGCACTGCATCCCCAGTGGTGCCAGTGCACTCTCTGGACTCACTGAAGTGCATCCCCAGTGGTGCCAGTGCACTCTCTCGACTCACTGCAGCGCATCCCCAGTGGTGACAGTGCACTCTCTGTAGTCACTGCGCTGCATCCCCAGTGCTGACAGTGCACTCTCTGGACTCACTGCAGTGCATCCCCAGTGGTGCCAGTGCACTCTCTGGACTCACTGCACTGCATCCCCAGTGGTGACAGTGCACTCTCTGTAGTCACTGCGCTGCATCCCCAGTGGTGACAGTGCACTCTCTGGACTCACTGCAGTGCATCCCCAGTGGTGACTGTGCACTCTCTGGACTCACTGCACTGCATCCCCAGTGGTGCCAGTGCACTCTCTGGACTCACTGCAGTGCATCCCCAGTGGTGCCAGTGCACTCTCTGGAACTCACTGCACTGCATCCCCAGTGGTGCCAGTGCACTATGTGCACTCACTGCACTGCATCCCCATTGGTGCCAGGGCACTCTCCGGACTCACTGCAGTGCATCCGCAGTTTTGCCAGTGCACTCTTTCGAGTCACTGCACTGCATCCCCATTAGTGCCAGTGCATTCTCTGGACTCATTGCAGTGCATCCCAATTGGTGCCAGTGCACTCTCTGTACTCACTGCAGTGCATCCCCAGTGGTGCCAGTGCACTATCTGGACTCACTGCACTGCATCCCCAGTGCTGACAGTGCACTCTCTGGACTCACTGCACTGCAACCCCAGTGGTGCCAGTGCACTCTCTGGACTCACTGCATTGCATCCCCAGTGCTGACAGTGCACTCTCTGGACTCACTGCAGTGCATCCCCAGTGGTGCCAGTGCACTCTCTGGAGTCACTGCACTGCATCACCATTGGTGCCAGGGCACTCTCCGGACTCACCGGGGTGCATCCGCAGTGGTGCCAGTGCAATTTTTCGAGTCAGTGCACTGCATCCCCATTAGTGCAGGGAAATTCTCTGGACTCTCTGCACTGCATCCCCAATTGTGCCAGTGCATTCTCTGGACTCACTGCACTGCATCCCCAGTGGTGCCAGTGCACTCTCTGGACTCACTGCAGTGCATCACCAGTGTTGCCAGTGCACTCTCTGCACTCACTGCACTGCATCACCATTGGTGCCAGTGCACTCTCTGGACTCACTGAACTGCATCCCCAGTGGTGCCAGTGCACTCTCTGGACTCACTGCACTGCATCCCCAGTGGTGCCAGTGCACTCTCTGGACTCACTGCATTGCATTCCCATTGGTGCCAGTGCACTCTCTGGACTCACTGCAGTGCATCCCCAGAAGTGCCAGTGCACTCTCTGGACTCACCGCACTGCATCCCCAGTGGTGCCAGTGCACTTTCTGGACTCACTGCACTGCATCCCCAGTGGTGCCAGTGCACTTTCTGGAGTCACTGCAGTGCACCTCCAGTGGTGCCAGTGCACTCTCTGGACTCACTGTACTGCATCACCAGTGGTGCCAGTGCACAATCTGAGTCACTGCAGTGTATAGCCTGTGGTGCCAGTGCACTCTCTGGACTCACTGCCGTGCATCCCCAGTGGTGCCAGTGCACTCTCTGGAATCACTGCACTGCATCCCAGTGGTGCCAGTGCACTCTCTGCACTCACTGCAGTGCATCCCCAGTGCTGCCAGTGCACTCTCTGGACTCACTGCACTGCATCCCCAGTGGTGCCAGTGCACTCTCTGGACTCACTGCACTGCATCCCCAGTGGTGACAGTGCACTCTCTGTAGTCACTGCGCTGCATCCCCAGTGGTGACATTGCACTCTCTGGACTCACTGCAGTGCATCCCCAGTGGTGCCAGTGCACTTTCTGGAGTCACTGCAGTGCATCCCCTGTTGTGCTAGTGCACTCTCTGCACTCACTGCACTGCATCCCCAGAAGTGCCAGTGCACTCTCTGGACTCACTGCACTGCATCCCCAGTGGTTCCAGTGCACTCTCTGGACTCACTGCATTGCATCCCCAGTGGTGCCAGTGCACTCTCTGGACTCACTGCAGTGCATCCCCAGTGGTGCCAGTGCACTCTCTGGACTCACTGCAGTGCTTCCCCTCTGGTGCCAGTGCACTCTCTGGAGTCACTGCGGTGCATCCCCTGTGGTGCCAGTGCACTCTCTGGACTCACTGCACTGCATCCCTAGTGGTGCCAGTGCACTCTCTGGACTCACTGCAGTGCATCATCAGTGGTGCCAGTGCACTCTCTGGACTCACTGCACTGCATCCCCAGTGGTGCCAGTGCACTCTCTGGACTCACTGCACTGCATCCCCAGTGGTGCCAGTGCACTCTCTGGACTCACTGCAGTGCATCCCCACTGGTGCCAGTGCACTCTCTGGACTCACTGCACTGCATCCCCAATGGTGCCAGTGCACTCTCTGTAGTCACTGCACTGCATCCCCAGTGGTGCCAGTGCACTCTCTGGACTCACTGCAGTGTATCCCCTGTGGTGCCAGTGCACTCTGTGGACTCACTGCACTGCATCCCAGTGGTGCCAGTGCACTCTCTGGATTCACTGCAGTGCATCCCCAGTGGTGCCAGTGCACTCTCTGGATTCACTGCAGTGCATCCCCAGTGGTGCCAGTGCAATCTCTGGACTCACTGCAGTGCAGCTCAGTGGTGCCAGAGCACTCTCTGGACTCACTGTGCTGCATCCCCAGTGGTGCCAGTGCACTCTCTGGACTCACTGCACTGCATCCCCTGTGGAGCCAGTGCACTCTCTGGACTCACTGCAGTGTATCCCCATTGGAGCCGGTGCACTCTCTGGACTCACTAAACTGCTTCCCCAGTGGTGCTAGAGAACTCTCTGGTCTCACTGCAGTGCATCCCCAGTGGTGCCAGTGCACTGTCTGGACTCACTGCAGTTTATCCCCAGTGGTGCAAGGGCACTCTCTGGACTCACTGCACTGCATCCCCATTGGTGCCAGTGCACTCTCTGGACTAACTGCACTAAAACCCCAGTGGTGCCAGTGCACTCTCTGGACTCACTGCACTGCATCCCCAGTGGTGCTAGTGCACTCTCTGGACTCACTGCAGTGCATCCCCAGTGGTGCCAGTGCACTCTCTGGAATCACTGCAGTTCATCCCCTGTGGTGCCAGTACACTCTCTGGACTCACTGCAGTGCATCCCCAGTGGTGCCAGTGCACTCTCTGGACTCACTGCAGTGCATCCCCAGTGGTGCCAGTGCACTCTCTGGACTCACTGCACTGCATCCCCAGTGGTGCCAGGGCACTCTCTGGACTCACTGCAGTGCATCCCCAGTGGTGCCAGTGCACTCTCTGGACTCACTGCACTCCATCCCCAGTGGTGCCAGTGCAATCTCTGGACTCACTGCAGTGCATCCCCTGTTGTGCCAGTGCACTCTCTGGACTCAACTGCACTGCATCCCCAGTGGTGCCAGTGCACTCTTTGGACTCACTGCAGTGCATCCCCAGTGGTGCCAGTGCACTCTCTGGACTCACTGCACTGCATCCCATTGGTGCCAGTGCACTCTCTGGACTCACTGCACTGCATCCCCAGTGGTGCCAGTGCACTCTCTGGACTCACTGCACTGCATCCCCAGTGGGGCCAGTGCACTCTCTGGACTCACTGCAGTGCATCCCCAGTGGTGCCAGTGCACTCTCTGGACTCACTGCAGTGCTTCCGCACTGGTGCCAGTGCACTCTCTGCACTCACTGCACTGCATCCCCAGTGTTCCAGTGCACTCTCTGGACTACCTGCACTGCATCCCCAGTGGTGCCAGTGCACTCTCTGGACTCACTGCACTGCATCAACAGTGGTGCCAGTGCACTCTCTGGACTCACTGCACTGCATCCCCAGTGGTGCCAGTGTAGTCTCTGGACTCACAGCAGTGCATCCCCAGTGGTGCCAGTGCAATTACTGGACTCACTGCAGTGTAGCTCAGTGGTGCCAGTGCACTTTCTGGAGTCACTGCACTGCATCCCCAGTGGTGCCAGTGCACTCTCTGGACTCACTGCACTGCATCCCCAGTGGTGCCAGTGCACTCTCTGGACTCACTGCAGTGCATCCGCAGTGGTGCCAGTGCACTCTCTGGACTCACTGCACTGCATCCCCAGTGGTGCCAGTGCACTCTCTGGACTCACTGCGCTGCATCCCCAGTGGTGCCAGTGCACTATCTGGACTCATTGCAGTGCATCCCCAGTGGTGCCAGTGCACTCTCTGAGTCACTGCACTGCATTCCCAGTGGTGCCAGTGCACTCTCTGGACTCACTGCAGTGCATCCCCAGTGGTGCCAGTGCACTCTCTGGACTCACTGCACTGCAACCCCAGTGGTGCCAGTGCACTCTCTGGACTCACTGCATTGCACCCCCACTGGTGCCAGTGCACTCTCTGGACTCACTGCACTGCATCCCCAGTGGTGCCAGTGCACTCTCTGGACTCACTGCACTGCATCCACAAGGTGCCAGTGCACTTTCTGGACTCAACTGCACTGCATCCCCAGTGGTGCCCGTGCACTCTCTGGATTCACTGCAGTGCATCCCCAGTGGTGCCAGTGCACTCTCTGGACTCACTGCATTGCATCCCCAGTGGTGCCAGTGCACTCTCTGCACTCACTGCACTGCATCCCCAGTGGTGCCAGTGCACTCTCTGGAGTCACTGCACTGCATCCCCAGTGGTGCCTGTGCAGTCTCTGGACTCACTACAGTGCATCCCCAGTGGAGCCAGTACACTCTCTGGACTCACTGCACTTCATCCCCAGTGGTGCCAGTGCACTCTCTGGACTCACTGCACTCCATCCCCACTGGTGCCAGTCCACTCTCTGGACTCACTGCACTGCATCCCCAGTGGTGCCAGTGCACTCTCTGGACTCAGTGCACTGCATCCCCACTGGTGCCAGTGCACTCTTTGGACTCACTGCACTGCATCCCCAGTGGTGCCAGTGCACTCTCTGCAGTCACTGCAGTGTATCCCCAGTGGTGCCAGTGCACTCTCTGGACTCACTGAACTGCATCCCCAGTGGGGCCAGAGCACTCTCTGGACTCACTGCAGTGCATCCCCAGTGGTGCCAGTGCACTCTCTGGACTCACTGCACTGCATCGCCAGTGGTGCCAGTGCACTCTCTGCACTCACTGCACTGCATCCCCAGTGGTGCCAGTGCACTCTCTGGAGTCAGAGCACTGCATCAACAGTGGTGCCTCTGCACTCTCTGGAGTCACTGCATTGCATCCCCAGTGCTGACAGTGCACTCTCTGGACTCACTGCAGTGCATCCCCAGTGGTGCCAGTGCACTCTCTGGACTCACTGCAGTGCATCCCCAGTGGTGCCAGTGCACTCTCTGGACTCACTGCACTGCATCACCAGTGGTGCCAGTGCACTCTCTGGACTCACTGCACTGCATCCCCAGTGGGGCCAGTGCACTCTCTGGACTCACTGCAGTGCATCCCCAGTGGTGCCAGGGCACTCTCTGGACTCACTGCACTGCATCCCCAGTGGTGCCAGTGCACTCTCTGCACTCACTGCACTGCATCACCAGTGGTGCCAGTGCACTCTCTGGACTCACTGCACTGCATCCCCAGTGGTGCCAGTGCACTCTCTGGACTCACAGCACTGCATCCACAGTGGTGCCAGTGCACTCTCTGCACTCATGCACTGCATCCCCACTGGTGCCAGTGCACTCTCTGGACTCACTGCACTGCATCCCCAGTGGTGCCAGTGTAGTCTCTGGACTCACTGTAGTGCATCCCCAGTGGTGCCAGTGCAATCTCAGGACTCACTGCAGTGCAGCTCCAGTTGGTGCCAGTGCAGTCTCTGGACTCACTGCACTGCATCCCCAGTGGTGCCAGTGCACTCTCTGGACTCACTGCACTGCATCCCCAGTGGTGCCAGTGCACTCTCTGGACGCACTGCATTGCTACCCCACTGGTGCCAGTGCACTCTCTGGACTCACTGCACTGCATCCCCAGTGGTGCCACTGCACTCTCTGGACTCACTGCACTGCGTCACCATTGGTGCCAGGGCACTCTCTGGACTCACTGCAGTGCATCCGCAGTGGTGCCAGTGCACTCTTTCGAGTCACTGCAGTGCATCCCCAGTGGTGCCAGTGCACTCTCTGGACTCACTGCAGTGCATCCCCACTGGTGCCAGTGCACTCTCTGGACTCACTGCACTGCATCCCCACTGGTGCCAGTGCACTCTCCGGACTCACTGCAGTGCATCCCCAGTGGTGCCAGTGCACTCTCTGGACTCACTGCAGTGCATCCCCAGTGGTGCCAGTGCACTCTCTGGACTCACTGCACTGCATCCCCAGTGGTGCCAGTGCAGTCTCTGCACTCACTGCACTGCATCCCCGGTGTTCCCAGACCACTCTCTGGACTCACCGAGGTGCATCCCCAGTGGTGCCAGTGCACTCTCTGGACTCACCGCACTGCGTCCCCAGTGGAGCCAGTGCACTCTCTGGACTCACTGCAGTGCAGCCCCTGAGGTGCCAGTGTACTCTCTGGACTCACTGCACTGCATCCCCAGTGGTGCCAGTGCACTCTCTGGAGTCACTACACTGCATCCGCAGTGGTGCCAGTGCACTCTCTGGACTCACTGCAGTGCATTTCCAGTGGTGCCAGTGTAGTCTCTGGACTCACTGCAGTGCATCCCCAGTGGTGCCAGTGCAATCTCAGGACTCACTGCAGTGCAGCTCCAGTTGGTGCCAGTGCAGTCTCTGGACTCACTGCACTCCACCCCACTGGTGCCAGTGCACTCTCTGGACTCACTGCACTGCAACCCCAGTGGTGACAGTGCACTCTCTGGAATCACTGCAGTGCATCCCCTGTGGTGCCATTGCACTCTCTGGACTCACTGCACTCCATCCCCAGTGGTGCCTGTGCACTCTCTTGAGTCACTACACTGCATCCCCAGTGGAGCCAGTGCACTCTATGGACTAACTGCACTGCATACCCAGTGGTGCCAGTGCACTCTCTGGACTCACTGCAGTGCATCCCCAGTGGTGCCAGTGCACTCTCTGGACTCACTGCACTGCATCCCCAGTGGTTCCAGTGCACTCTCTGGATCACTGCACTGCATCATCATTGGTGCCAGGGCACTCTCCGGACTCACTGCAGTGCATCCCCAGTGGTGCCAGTGCACTCTTTCGAGTCACTGCACTGCATCCCCAGTGGTGCCAGTGCATTCTCTGGACTCACTGCAGTGCATCCCCAGTGGTGCTAGTGCAGTCTCTGGACTCACTGCAGTGCATCCCCAGTGGTGCCAGTGCACTCTCTGGACTCACTGCACTGCATCCCCAGTGCTGACAGTGCACTCTCTGGACTCAGTGCACTGCATCCCCAGTGGTGCTAGTGCACTCTGGACTCACTGCACTGCATCCCCAGTGGTGCCAGTGCACTCTCTGGACTCACTGCACTGCATCCCCAGTGGTGCCAGTGCACTCTTTCGAGTTACTGCAGTGCATCACCAGTGGTGCCAGTGCACTCTCTGGACTCACTGCAGTGCATCCCCAGTGGGGCCAGTGCACTCTCTGGACTCACTGCACTGCATCCTCAGTGGTACCAGTGCACTCTCTGGACTCACTGCACTGCATCCCCTGTGCTGACAGTGCACTCTCTGGACTCAGTGCACTGCATCCCCAGTGGTGCCAGTGCAATCTCAGGACTCACTGCAGTGCAGCTCCAGTTGGTGCCAGTGCAGTCTCTGGACTCACTGCACTGCACCCCACTGGTGCCAGTGCACTCTCTGGACTCACTGCACTGCATCCCCAGTGGTGCCAGTGCACTCTCTGGAGTCACTGCAGTGCATCCCCTGTGGTGCCATTGCACTCTCTGGACTCACTGCACTGCATCCCCAGTGGTGCCAGTGCACTCTCTGGACTCACTGCACTGCATCCCCAGTGCTGACAGTGCACTCTCTGGACTCAGTGCACTGCATCCCCAGTGGTGCCAGTGCACTCTGGACTCACTGCACTGCATCCCCAGTGGTGCCAGTGCACTCTCTGGACTCACTGCACTGCATCCCCAGTGGTGCCAGTGCACTCTTTCGATTTACTGCAGTGCATCACCAGTGGTGCCAGTGCACTCTCTGGACTCACTGCAGTGCATCCCCAGTGGGGCCAGTGCACTCTCTGGACTCACTGCACTGCATCCTCAGTGGTACCAGTGCACTCTCTGGACTCACTGCACTGCATCCCCTGTGCTGACAGTGCACTCTCTGGACTCAGTGCACTGCATCCCCAGTGGTGCCAGTGCAATCTCAGGACTCACTGCAGTGCAGCTCCAGTTGGTGCCAGTGCAGTCTCTGGACTCACTGCACTGCACCCCACTGGTGCCAGTGCACTCTCTGGACTCACTGCACTGCATCCCCAGTGGTGACAGTGCACTCTCTGGAATCACTGCAGTGCATCCCCTGTGGTGCCATTGCACTCTCTGGACTCACTGCACTGCATCCCCAGTGGTGCCTGTGCACTCTCTTGAGTCACCGCACTGCATCCCCAGTGGAGCCAGTGCACTCTATGGACTAACTGCACTGCATACCCAGTGGTGCCAGTGCACTCTCTGGACTCACTGCAGTGCATCCCCAGTGGTGCCAGTGCACTCTCTGGACTCACTGCACTGCATCCCCAGTGGTTCCAGTGCACTCTCTGGATCACTGCACTGCATCACCATTGGTGCCAGGGCACTCTCTGCACTCACTGCAGTGCATCCCCAGTGGTGCCAGTGCACTCTTTCGAGTCACTGCACTGCATCCCCAGTGGTGCCAGTGCATTCTCTGGACTCACTGCAGTGCATCCCCAGTGGTGCTAGTGCAGTCTCTGGACTCACTGCAGTGCATCCCCAGTGGTGCCAGTGCACTCTCTGGACTCACTGCACTGCATCCCCAGTGCTGACAGTGCACTCTCTGGACTCAGTGCACTGCATCCCCAGTGGTGCCAGTGCACTCTCTGGACTCAGTGCACTGCATCCTCAGTGGTGCCACTGCACTCTCTGGACTCACTGCACTGCATCCCCAGTGGTGCCAGTGCACTCTCTGGACTCACTGCAGTGCATCCCCAGTGGTGCCAGTGCACTCTTTCGAGTTACTGCAGTGCATCCCCAGTGGTGCCAGTGCACTCTCTGGACTCACTGCAGTGCATCCCCAGTGGGGCCAGTGCACTCTCTGGACTCACTGCATTGCATCCTCAGTGGTACCAGTGCACTCTCTGGACTCACTTCACTGCATCCTCAGTGGTGCCAGTGCACTCTCTGGACTCACTGCACGGCGTCCCTATCGTTCCAGTGCACTCTCTGGACTCACTGCAGTGCATCCCCAGTGGTGCCAGTGCACTCTTTCGAGTCACTGCACTGCATCTCCAGTGGTGCCAGTGCACTCTCTGCACTCTCTGCAGTGCATCCCCAGTGGTGCCAATGCACTCTCTGGACTCACTGCACTGCATCCCCAGTGGTGCCAGTGCACTCTCTGGCCTCACTGTACTGCATCCCCAGTGGTGACAGTGCACTCTCTAGACTCACTGCACTGCATCCCCAGTGGTGTCAGTGCACTCTCTGGACTCACTGCACTGCATCACCAGTGGTGGCAGTGCACTCTCTGGACTCACTACAGTGCATCCCCAGTGTGCCAGTGCACTCTCTGGACTCACTACAGTGCATCCCCATTGGTGCCAGTGCACTCTCTGGACTCACTGCACTGCATCCCCAGTGAGGCCTGTGCAGTTTCTGGACTTACTGCACTGCATCCCCAGTGGTGCCAGGGTACTCTCCGGACTCACTGCATTGCAACCCTAGTGGTGCCAGTGCACTCTCTAGACTCACTGCACTGCATCCGCAGTGATGCCAGTTCACTCTCTGGACTCACTGCAGTGCATCCCCAGTGCTGACAGTGCACTCTCTGTACTCACTGCACTGCATCCCCAGTGGTGCCAGTGCACTCTTTCGAGTTACTGCAGTGCATCACCAGTGGTGCCAGTGCACTCTCTGGACTCACTGCAGTGCATCCCCAGTGGGGCCAGTGCACTCTCTGGACTCACTGCACTGCATCCTCAGTGGTACCAGTGCACTCTCTGGACTCACTGCACTGCATCCCCTGTGCTGACAGTGCACTCTCTGGACTCAGTGCACTGCATCAACAGTGGTGCCAGTGCAATCTCAGGACTCACTGCAGTGCAGCTCCAGTTGGTGCCAGTGCAGTCTCTGGACTCACTGCACTGCACCCCACTGGTGCCAGTGCACTCTCTGGACTCACTGCACTGCATCCCCAGTGGTGACAGTGCACTCTCTGGAATCACTGCAGTGCATCCCCTGTGGTGCCATTGCACTCTCTGGACTCACTGCACTGCATCCCCAGTGGTGCCAGGGCACTCTCTGGACTCACTGCACTGCATCCCCAGTGCTGACAGTGCACTCTCTGGACTCAGTGCACTGCATCCCCAGTGGTGCCAGTGCACTCTGGACTCACTGCACTGCATCCCCAGTGGTGCCAGTGCACTCTCTGGACTCACTGCACTGCATCCCCAGTGGTGCCAGTGCACTCTTTCGAGTTACTGCAGTGCATCACCAGTGGTGCCAGTGCACTCTCTGGACTCACTGCAGTGCATCCCCAGTGGGGCCAGTGCACTCTCTGGACTCACTGCACTGCATCCTCAGTGGTACCAGTGCACTCTCTGGACTCACTGCACTGCATCCCCTGTGCTGACAGTGCACTCTCTGGACTCAGTGCACTGCATCCCCAGTGGTGCCAGTGCAATCTCAGGACTCACTGCAGTGCAGCTCCAGTTGGTGCCAGTGCAGTCTCTGGACTCACTGCACTGCACCCCACTGGTGCCAGTGCACTCTCTGGACTCACTGCACTGCATCCCCAGTGGTGACAGTGCACTCTCTGGAATCACTGCAGTGCATCCCCTGTGGTGCCATTGCACTCTCTGGACTCACTGCACTGCATCCCCAGTGGTGCCTGTGCACTCTCTTGAGTCACCGCACTGCATCCCCAGTGGAGCCAGTGCACTCTATGGACTAACTGCACTGCATACCCAGTGGTGCCAGTGCACTCTCTGGACTCACTGCAGTGCATCCCCAGTGGTGCCAGTGCACTCTCTGGACTCACTGCACTGCATCCCCAGTGGTTCCAGTGCACTCTCTGGATCACTGCACTGCATCACCATTGGTGCCAGGGCACTCTCTGCACTCACTGCAGTGCATCCCCAGTGGTGCCAGTGCACTCTTTCGAGTCACTGCACTGCATCCCCAGTGGTGCCAGTGCATTCTCTGGACTCACTGCAGTGCATCCCCAGTGGTGCTAGTGCAGTCTCTGGACTCACTGCAGTGCATCCCCAGTGGTGCCAGTGCACTCTCTGGACTCACTGCACTGCATCCCCAGTGCTGACAGTGCACTCTCTGGACTCAGTGCACTGCATCCCCAGTGGTGCCAGTGCACTCTCTGGACTCAGTGCACTGCATCCTCAGTGGTGCCACTGCACTCTCTGGACTCACTGCACTGCATCCCCAGTGGTGCCAGTGCACTCTCTGGACTCACTGCAGTGCATCCCCAGTGGTGCCAGTGCACTCTTTCGAGTTACTGCAGTGCATCCCCAGTGGTGCCAGTGCACTCTCTGGACTCACTGCAGTGCATCCCCAGTGGGGCCAGTGCACTCTCTGGACTCACTGCATTGCATCCTCAGTGGTACCAGTGCACTCTCTGGACTCACTTCACTGCATCCTCAGTGGTGCCAGTGCACTCTCTGGACTCACTGCACGGCGTCCCTATCGTTCCAGTGCACTCTCTGGACTCACTGCAGTGCATCCCCAGTGGTGCCAGTGCACTCTTTCGAGTCACTGCACTGCATCTCCTGTGGTGCCAGTGCACTCTCTGCACTCTCTGCAGTGCATCCCCAGTGGTGCCAATGCACTCTCTGGACTCACTGCACTGCATCCCCAGTGGTGCCAGTGCACTCTCTGGCCTCACTGTACTGCATCCCCAGTGGTGACAGTGCACTCTCTAGACTCACTGCACTGCATCCCCAGTGGTGTCAGTGCACTCTCTGGACTCACTGCACTGCATCACCAGTGGTGGCAGTGCACTCTCTGGACTCACTACAGTGCATCCCCAGTGTGCCAGTGCACTCTCTGGACTCACTACAGTGCATCCCCATTGGTGCCAGTGCACTCTCTGGACTCACTGCACTGCATCCCCAGTGAGGCCTGTGCAGTTTCTGGACTTACTGCACTGCATCCCCAGTGGTGCCAGGGTACTCTCCGGACTCACTGCATTGCAACCCTAGTGGTGCCAGTGCACTCTCTAGACTCACTGCACTGCATCCGCAGTGATGCCAGTTCACTCTCTGGACTCACTGCAGTGCATCCCCAGTGCTGACAGTGCACTCTCTGTACTCACTGCACTGCATCCCCAGTGGTGCCAGTGCACTCTCTGGACTCACTGCGGTGCATCCACAGTGGTGCCAGTGCACTCTCTGGACTCACTGCAGTGCATAACCTGTTGCTCCAGTGCACTCTCTGGACTCACTGCACTGCATCCCCAGTGGTGCCACTGCACTCTCTGGACTCATGGCACTGCATCGCCAAGGTGCCAGTGCACTCTCTGGACTTACTGCAGTTCATTCCCCAGTGGTGCCAGTGCAGTCTCTGCAGTCACTGCACTACATCCCCAGTGTTCCCAGTGTACTCTCTGGACTCACCGAGGTGCATGTCCAGTGGTGCCAGTGCACTCTCTGGACTCACTGCAGTGCAGCCCCTGAGGTGCCAGTGCAGTCTCTGGACTCACTGCACTGCATCCCCAGTGGTGCCTGTGCAGTCTCAGCACTCACTGCACTGCATCACCATTTGTGCCAGGGCACTCTCCGGACTCACTGCAGTGCAACACCAATGGTGCCAGTGCACTCTCTTGATTCACTGCACTGCATCCCCAGTGGTGCCAGTGCACTCTCTGGATTCACTGCACTGCATCCCCAGTGGTGCCAGTGGACTATCTGGACTCACTGCAGTGCATCCCCACTGGTGCCAGTGCACTCTCTGAGTCACTGCACTGCATTCCCAGTGTTGCCAGTGCGCTCTCTGGACTCACTGTAGTGCATCCCCAGTGGTGCCAGGGCACTCTCTGGACTCACTGCACTGCATCCCCAGTGGTGCCAGTGCACTCTCTGGACTCCTTGCTGTGCATCCCCAGTGGTGCCAGTGCACTCTCTGGACTCACTACAGTGCATCCCCTATGGTGCCAGTGCACTCTCTGGACTCACTGCACTGCATCCCCAGTGCTGACAGTGCACTCTCTGGACTCACTGCACTGCAACCCCAGTGGTGCCAGTGCACTCTCTGGACTCACTGCATTGCATCCCCAGTGCTGACAGTGCACTCTCTGGACTCACTGCAGTGCATCCCCAGAGGTGCCAGTGCACTCTCTGGAGTCACTGCACTGCATCACCATTGGTGCCAGGGCACTCTCCGGACTCACCGGGGTGCATCCGCAGTGGTGCCAGTGCAATTTTTCGAGTCAGTGCACTGCATCCCCATTAGTGCAGGGAAATTCTCTGGACTCTCTGCACTGCATCCCCAATTGTGCCAGTGCATTCTCTGGACTCACTGCACTGCATCCCCAGTGGTGCCAGTGCACTCTCTGGACTCACTGCAGTGCATCACCAGTGTTGCCAGTGCACTCTCTGGACTTCTGCAGTGCATCCCCAGTGGTGCCAGTGCACTCTCTGGACTCACTGCACTGCATCCCCAGTGGTGCCAGTGCACTGTCTGGACTCACTGCACTGCATCCCCAGTGGTGCCAGTGCACTCTCTGGACTCACTGCATTGCATTCCCATTGGTGCCAGTGCACTCTCTGGACTCACTGCAGTGCAACCCCAGAAGTGCCAGTGCACTCTCTGGACTCACCGCACTGCATCCCCAGTGGTGCCAGTGCACTTTCTGGACTCACCGGGGTGCATCCGCAGTGGTGCCAGTGCACTTTCTGGAGTCACTGCAGTGCACCTCCAGTGGTGCCAGTGCACTCTCTGGACTCACTGTACTGCATCACCAGTGGTGCCAGTGCACAATCTGAGTCACTGCAGTGTATAGCCTGTGGTGCCAGTGCACTCTCTGGACTCACTGCCGTGCATCCCCAGTGGTGCCAGTGCACTCTCTGGACTCACTGCACTGCATCCCAGTGGTGCCAGTGCACTCTCTGCACTCACTGCAGTGCATCCCCAGTGCTGCCAGTGCACTCTCTGGACTCACTGCACTGCGTCCCCAGTGGTGCCAGTGCACTCTCTTCACTCACTGCACTGCATCCCCAGTGGTGACAGTGCACTCTCTGTAGTCACTGCGCTGCATCCCCAGTGGTGACATTGCACTCTCTGGACTCACTGCACTGCATCCCCAGTGGTGCCAGTGCACTTTCTGGAGTCACTGCAGTGCATCCCCTGTTGTGCTAGTGCACTCTCTGCACTCACTGCACTGCATCCCCACTGGTGCCAGTGCACTCTCTGGACTCAGTGCACTGCATCCCCAATGGTGCCAGTGCACTCTCTGTAGTCACTGCACTGCGTCCCCAGTGGTGCCAGTCCACTCTCTGGACTCACTGCAGTGTATCCCCTGTGGTGCCAGTGCACTCTGTGGACTCACTGCACTGCATCCCAGTGGTGCCAGTGCACTCTCTGGACTCACTGCACTGCATCCCCAGTGGTGCCAGTGCACTCTCTGGACTCACTGCAGTGCATCCACTGTGGTGCCATTGCAATCTCAGGACTCACTGCACTGCATCCCCAGTGGTGCCAGTGCACTCTCTGGACTCACTGCACTGCATCCCCAGTGGAGCCAGTGCACTCTCTGGACTCACTGCACTGCATCCCTAGTGGTGCCAGAGCACTCTCTGGTCTCACTGCACTGCATCCCCTGTGGTGCCAGTGCACTCTTTGGACTCACTGGAGTGCATCCCCAGTGCTGAGAGTGCACTCTGTGGACTCAGTGCACTGCATCCCCAGTGGTGCTGAGAGTGCACTCTCTGGACTCAGTGCACTGCATCCCCATTGGTGCCAGTGCACTCTCTGGACTCACTGCACTTCATCCCCAGTGGTGCATGTGCAGTCTCTGGACTCACTGCACTGCATCCCCAGTTCTGCCAGTGGCTCTCTGGACTCACTGCACTGCATCGCCAGTGGTGCCAGTGCACTCTCTGGATTCACTGCAGTGCATCCCCAGTGGTGCCAGTGCACTCTCTGGATTCACTGCAGTGCATCCCCAGTGGTGCCAGTGCAATCTCTGGACTCACTGCAGTGCAGCTCAGTGGTGCCAGAGCACTCTCTGGACTCACTGTGCTGCATCCCCAGTGGTGCCAGTGCACTCTCTGGACTCACTGCAGTGTATCCCCATTGGAGCCGGTGCACTCTCTGGACTCACTAAACTGCTTCCCCAGTGGTGCTAGAGAACTCTCTGGTCTCACTGCAGTGCATCCCCAGTGGTGCCAGTGCACTGTCTGGACTCACTGCAGTTTATCCCCAGTGGTGCAAGGGCACTCTCTGGACTCACTGCACTGCATCCCCATTGGTGCCAGTGCACTCTCTGGACTAACTGCACTAAAACCCCAGTGGTGCCAGTGCACTCTCTGGACTCACTGCACTGCATCCCCAGTGGTGCTAGTGCACTCTCTGGACTCACTGCAGTGCATCCCCAGTGGTGCCAGTGCACTCTCTGGAATCACTGCAGTTCATCCCCTGTGGTGCCAGTACACTCTCTGGACTCACTGCAGTGCATCCCCAGTGGTGCCAGTGCACTCTCTGGACTCACTGCAGTGCATCCCCAGTGGTGCCAGTGCACTCTCTGGACTCACTGCACTGCATCCCCAGTGGTGCCAGGGCACTCTCTGGACTCACTGCAGTGCATCCCCAGTGGTGCCAGTGCACTCTCTGGACTCACTGCAGTGCATCCCCAGTGGTGCCAGTGCACTCTCTGGACTCACTGCAGTGCATCCCCTGTTGTGCCAGTGCACTCTCTGGACTCAACTGCACTGCATCCCCAGTGGTGCCAGTGCACTCTCTGGACTCACTGCACTGCATCCCCAGTGGTGCCAGTGCACTCTTTGGACTCACTGCAGTGCATCCCCAGTGGTGCCAGTGCACTCTCTGGACTCACTGCACTGCATCCCATTGGTGCCAGTGCACTCTCTGGACTCACTGCACTGCATCCCCAGTGGTGCCAGTGCACTGTCTGGACTCACTGCACTGCATCCCCAGTGGGGCCAGTGCACTCTCTGGACTCACTGCAGTGCATCCCCAGTGGTGCCAGTGCACTCTCTGGACTCACTGCAGTGCTTCCGCACTGGTGCCAGTGCACTCTCTGCACTCACTGCACTGCATCCCCAGTGTTCCAGTGCACTCTCTGGACTACCTGCACTGCATCCCCAGTGGTGCCAGTGCACTCTCTGGACTCACTGCACTGCATCCCCAGTGGTGCCAGTGTAGTCTCTGGACTCACAGCAGTGCATCCCCAGTGGTGCCAGTGCAATTACTGGACTCACTGCAGTGTAGCTCAGTGGTGCCAGTGCACTTTCTGGAGTCACTGCACTGCATCCCCAGTGGTGCCAGTGCACTCTCTGGACTCACTGCACTGCATCCCCAGTGGTGCCAGTGCACTCTCTGGACTCACTGCAGTGCATCCGCAGTGGTGCCAGTGCACTCTCTGGACTCACTGCACTGCATCCCCAGTGGTGCCAGTGCACTCTCTGGACTCACTGCGCTGCATCCCCAGTGGTGCCAGTGCACTCTGTGGACTCACTGCGCGGCATCCCCATTGGTGCCACTGCACTCTCTGGACTCACTGCACTGCATCCCCAGTGGTGCCAGTGCACTATCTGGACTCATTGCAGTGCATCCCCAGTGGTGCCAGTGCACTCTCTGAGTCACTGCACTGCATTCCCAGTGGTGCCAGTGCACTCTCTGGACTCACTGCAGTGCATCCCCAGTGGTGCCAGTGCACTCTCTGGACTCACTGCACTGCAACCCCAGTGGTGCCAGTGCACTCTCTGGACTCACTGCATTGCACCCCCACTGGTGCCAGTGCACTCTCTGGACTCACTGCAGTGCATCCCCAGTGGTGCCAGTGCACTCTCTGGACTCACTGCACTGCATCCCCAAGGTGCCAGTGCACTTTCTGGACTCAACTGCACTGCATCCCCAGTGGTGCCCGTGCACTCTCTGGATTCACTGCAGTGCATCCCCAGTGGTGCCAGTGCACTCTCTGGACTCACTGCATTGCATCCCCAGTGGTGCCAGTGCACTCTCTGCACTCACTGCACTGCATCCCCAGTGGTGCCAGTGCACTCTCTGGAGTCACTGCACTGCATCCCCAGTGGTGCCTGTGCAGTCTCTGGACTCACTACAGTGCATCCCCAGTGGAGCCAGTACACTCTCTGGACTCACTGCACTTCATCCCCAGTGGTGCCAGTGCACTCTCTGGACTCACTGCACTCCATCCCCACTGGTGCCAGTCCACTCTCTGGACTCACTGCACTGCATCCCCAGTGGTGCCAGTGCACTCTCTGGACTCACTGCAGTGCATCCCCACTGGTGCCAGTGCACTCTTTGGACTCACTGCACTGCATCCCCAGTGGTGCCAGTGCACTCTCTGCAGTCACTGCAGTGTATCCCCAGTGGTGCCAGTGCACTCTCTGGACTCACTGAACTGCATCCCCAGTGGTGCCAGAGCACTCTCTGGACTCACTGCAGTGCATCCCCAGTGGTGCCAGTGCACTCTCTGGACTCACTGCACTGCATCGCCAGTGGTGCCAGTGCACTCACTGCACTCACTGCACTGCATCCCCAGTGGTGCCAGTGCACTCTCTGGAGTCAGAGCACTGCATCAACAGTGGTGCCTCTGCACTCTCTGGAGTCACTGCACTGCATCGCCAGTGGTGCCATTGCACTCTCTGGACTCACTGCAGTGCATCCCCAGTGGTGCCAGTGCACTCTCTGGACTCACTGCAGTGCATCCCCAGTGGTGCCAGTGCACTCTCTGGACTCACTGCACTGCATCCCCAGTGGTGCCAGTGCACTCTCTGGACTCACTGCACTGCATCCCCAGTGGTGCCAGTGCACTCTCTGGACTCACTGCAGTGCATCCCCAGTGGTGCCAGGGCACTCTCTGGACTCACTGCACTGCATCCCCAGTGGTGCCAGTGCACTCTCTGCACTCACTGCACTGCATCACCAGTGGTGCCAGTGCACTCTCTGGACTCACTGCACTGCATCCCCAGTGGTGCCAGTGCACTCTCTGGACTCACAGCACTGCATCCCCAGTGGTGCCAGTGCACTCTCTGCACTCATGCACTGCATCCCCACTGGTGACAGTGCACTCTCTGGACTCACTGCACTGCATCCCCAGTGGTGCCAGTGTAGTCTCTGGACTCACTGTAGTGCATCCCCAGTGGTGCCAGTGCAATCTCAGGACTCACTGCAGTGCAGCTCCAGTTGGTGCCAGTGCAGTCTCTGGACTCACTGCACTGCATCCCCAGTGGTGCCAGTGCACTCTCTGGACTCACTGCACTGCATCCCCAGTGGTGCCAGTGCGCTCTCTGGACGCACTGCATTGCTACCCCACTGGTGCCAGTGCACTCTCTGGACTCACTGCACTGCATCCCCAGTGGTGCCACTGCACTCTCTGGACTCACTGCACTGCGTCACCATTGGTGCCAGGGCACTCTCTGGACTCACTGCAGTGCATCCGCAGTGGTGCCAGTGCACTCTTTCGAGTCACTGCAGTGCATCCCCAGTGGTGCCAGTGCACTCTCTGGACTCACTGCAGTGCATCCCCACTGGTGCCAGTGCACTCTCTGGACTCACTGCACTGCATCCCCACTGGTGCCAGTGCACTCTCCGGACTCACTGCAGTGCATCCCCAGTGGTGCCAGTGCACTCTCTGGACTCACTGCAGTGCATCCCCAGTGGTGCCAGTGCACTCTCTGGACTCACTGCACTGCATCCCCAGTGGTGCCAGTGCAGTCTCTGCACTCACTGCACTGCATCCCCGGTGTTCCCAGACCACTCTCTGGACTCACCGAGGTGCATCCCCAGTGGTGCCAGTGCACTCTCTGGACTCACCGCACTGCGTCCCCAGTGGTGCCAGTGCACTCTCTGGACTCACTGCAGTGCAGCCCCTGAGGTGCCAGTGTACTCTCTGGACTCACTGCACTGCATCCCCAGTGGTGCCAGTGCACTCTCTGGAGTCACTACACTGCATCCGCAGTGGTGCCAGTGCACTCTCTGGACTCACTGCAGTACATTTCCAGTGGTGCCAGTGTAGTCTCTGGACTCACTGCAGTGCATCCCCAGTGGTGCCAGTGCAATCTCAGGACTCACTGCAGTGCAGCTCCAGTTGGTGCCAGTGCAGTCTCTGGACTCACTGCACTCCACCCCACTGGTGCCAGTGCACTCTCTGGACTCACTGCACTGCATCCCCAGTGGTGACAGTGCACTCTCTGGAATCACTGCAGTGCATCCCCTGTGGTGCCATTGCACTCTCTGGACTCACTGCACTCCATCCCCAGTGGTGCCTGTGCACTCCCTTGAGTCACTACACTGCATCCCCAGTGGAGCCAGTGCACTCTATGGACTAACTGCACTGCATACCCAGTGGTGCCAGTGCACTCTCTGGACTCACTGCAGTGCATCCCCAGTGGTGCCAGTGCACTCTCTGGACTCACTGCACTGCATCCCCAGTGGTTCCAGTGCACTCTCTGGATCACTGCACTGCATCATCATTGGTGCCAGGGCACTCTCCGGACTCACTGCAGTGCATCCCCAGTGGTGCCAGTGCACTCTTTCGAGTCACTGCACTGCATCCCCAGTGGTGCCAGTGCATTCTCTGGACTCACTGCAGTGCATCCCCAGTGGTGCTAGTGCAGTCTCTGGACTCACTGCAGTGCATCCCCAGTGGTGCCAGTGCACTCTCTGGACTCACTGCACTGCATCCCCAGTGCTGACAGTGCACTCTCTGGACTCAGTGCACTGCATCCCCAGTGGTGCCAGTGAACTCTGGACTCACTGCACTGCATCCCCAGTGGTGCCAGTGCACTCTCTGGACTCACTGCACTGCATCCCCAGTGGTAAGTGCACTCTTTCGAGTTCCTGCAGTGCATCACCAGTGGTGCCAGTGCACTCTCTGGACTCACTGCAGTGCATCCCCAGTGGGGCCAGTGCACTCTCTGGACTCACTGCACTGCATCCTCAGTGGTACCAGTGCACTCTCTGGACTCACTGCACTGCATCCCCTGTGCTGACAGTACACTCTCTGGACTCAGTGCACTGCATCCCCAGTGGTGCCAGTGCAATCTCAGGACTCACTGCAGTGCAGCTCCAGTTGGTGCCAGTGCAGTCTCTGGACTCACTGCACTGCACCCCACTGGTGCCAGTGCACTCTCTGGACTCACTGCACTGCATCCCCAGTGCTGACAGTGCACTCTCTGGAATCACTGCAGTGCATCCCCTGTGGTGCCATTGCACTCTCTGGACTCACTGCACTGCATCCCCAGTGGTGCCTGTGCACTCTCTTGAGTCACTGCACTGCATCCCCAGTGGAGCCAGTGCACTCTATGGACTAACTGCACTGCATACCCAGTGGTGCCAGTGCACTCTCTGGACTCACTGCAGTGCATCCCCAGTGGTGCCAGTGCACTCTCTGGACTCACTGCACTGCATCCCCAGTGGTTCCAGTGCACTCTCTGGATCACTGCACTGCATCACCATTGGTGCCAGGGCACTCTCTGCACTCACTGCAGTGCATCCCCAGTGGTGCCAGTGCACTCTTTCGAGTCACTGCACTGCATCCCCAGTGGTGCCTCTGCATTCTCTGGACTCACTGCAGTGCATCCCCAGTGGTGCTAGTGCAGTCTCTGGACTCACTGCAGTGCATCCCCAGTGGTGCCAGTGCACTCTCTGGACTCACTGCACTGCATCCCCAGTGCTGACAGTGCACTCTCTGGACTCAGTGCACTGCATCCCCAGTGGTGCCAGTGCACTCTCTGGACTCAGTGCACTGCATCCTCAGTGGTGCCACTGCACTCTCTGGACTCACTGCACTGCATCCCCAGTGGTGCCAGTGCACTCTCTGGACTCACTGCAGTGCATCCCCAGTGGTGCCAGTGCACTCTTTCGAGTTACTGCAGTGCATCCCCAGTGGTGCCAGTGCACTCTCTGGACTCACTGCAGTGCATCCCCAGTGGGGCCAGTGCACTCTCTGGACTCACTGCACTGCATCCTCAGTGGTACCAGTGCACTCTCTGGACTGACTTCACTGCATCCTCAGTGGTGCCAGTGCACTCTCTGGACTCACTGCACGGCGTCCCTATCGTTCCAGTGCACTCTCTGGACTCACTGCAGTGCATCCCCAGTGGTGCCAGTGCACTCTTTCGAGTCACTGCACTGCATCTCCTGTGGTGCCAGTGCACTCTCTGCACTCTCTGCAGTGCATCCCCAGTGGTGCCAATGCACTCTCTGGACTCACTGCACTGCATCCCCAGTGGTGCCAGTGCACTCTCTGGCCTCACTGTACTGCATCCCCAGTGGTGCCAGTGCACTCTCTAGACTCACTGCACTGCATCCCCAGTGGTGTCAGTGCACTCTCTGGACTCACTGCACTGCATCACCAGTGGTGGCAGTGCACTCTCTGGACTCACTACAGTGCATCCCCAGTGTGCCAGTGCACTCTCTGGACTCACTACAGTGCATCCCCATTGGTGCCAGTGCACTCTCTGGACTCACTGCACTGCATCCCCAGTGAGGCCTGTGCAGTTTCTGGACTTACTGCACTGCATCCCCAGTGGTGCCAGGGTACTCTCCGGACTCACTGCATTGCAACCCTAGTGGTGCCAGTGCACTCTCTAGACTCACTGCACTGCATCCGCAGTGATGCCAGTTCACTCTCTGGACTCACTGCAGTGCATCCCCAGTGCTGACAGTGCACTCTCTGTACTCACTGCACTGCATCCCCAGTGGTGCCAGTGCACTCTCTGGACTCACTGCGGTGCATCCACAGTGGTGCCAGTGCACTATCTGGACTCACTGCATTGCATAACCTGTTGCTCCAGTGCACTCTCTGGACTCACTGCACTGCATCCCCAGTGGTGCCACTGCACTCTCTGGACTCACGGCACTGCATCCCCAAGGTGCCAGTGCACTCTCTGGACTTACTGCAGTTCATTCCCCAGTGGTGCCAGTGCAGTCTCTGCAGTCACTGCACTGCATCCCCAGTGTTCCCAGTGTACTCTCTGGACTCACCGAGGTGCATGTCCAGTGGTGCCAGTGCACTCTCTGGACTCACTGCAGTGCAGCCCCTGAGGTGCCAGTGCAGTCTCTGTACTCACTGCACTGCATCCCCAGTGGTGCCTGTGCAGTCTCTGGACTCACTGCACTGCATCACCATTTGTGCCAGGGCACTCTCCGGACTCACTGCAGTGCAACACCAATGGTGCCAGTGCACTCTCTTGATTCACTGCACTGCATCCCCAGTGGTGCCAGTGCACTCTCTGGATTCACTGCACTGCATCCCCAGTGGTGCCAGTGGACTATCTGGACTCACTGCAGTGCATCCCCACTGGTGCCAGTGCACTCTCTGAGTCACTGCACTGCATTCCCAGTGTTGCCAGTGCGCTCTCTGGACTCACTGTAGTGCATCCCCAGTGGTGCCAGGGCACTCTCTGGACTCACTGCACTGCATCCCCAGTGGTGCCAGTGCACTCTCTGGACTCCTTGCTGTGCATCCCCAGTGGTGCCAGTGCACTCTCTGGACTCACTACAGTGCATCCCCTATGGTGCCAGTGCACTCTCTGGACTCACTGCACTGCATCCCCAGTGCTGACAGTGCACTCTCTGGACTCACTGCACTGCAACCCCAGTGGTGCCAGTGCACTCTCTGGACTCACTGCATTGCATCCCCAGTGCTGACAGTGCACTCTCTGGACTCACTGCAGTGCATCCCCAGTGGTGCCAGTGCACTCTCTGGAGTCACTGCACTGCATCACCATTGGTGCCAGGGCACTCTCCGGACTCACCGGGGTGCATCCGCAGTGGTGCCAGTGCAATTTTTCGAGTCAGTGCACTGCATCCCCATTAGTGCAGGGAAATTCTCTGGACTCTCTGCACTGCATCCCCAATTGTGCCAGTGCACTCTCTGGACTCACTGCACTGCATCCCCAGTGGTGCCAGTGCACTCTCTGGACTCACTGCAGTGCATCCCCAGTGTTGCCAGTGCACTCTCTGGACTTCTGCAGTGCATCCCCAGTGGTGCCAGTGCACTCTCTGGACTCACTGCACTGCATCCCCAGTGGTGCCAGTGCACTCTCTGGACTCACTACACTGCATCCCCAGTGGTGCCAGTGCACTCTCTGGACTCACTGCATTGCATTCCCATTGGTGCCAGTGCACTCTCTGGACTCACTGCAGTGCAACCCCAGAAGTGCCAGTGCACTCTCTGGACTCACCGCACTGCATCCCCAGTGGTGCCAGTGCACTTTCTGGACTCACCGGGGTGCATCCGCAGTGGTGCCAGTGCACTTTCTGGAGTCACTGCAGTGCACCTCCAGTGGTGCCAGTGCACTCTCTGGACTCACTGTACTGCATCACCAGTGGTGCCAGTGCACAATCTGAGTCACTGCAGTGTATAGCCTGTGGTGCCAGTGCACTCTCTGGACTCACTGCCGTGCATCCCCAGTGGTGCCAGTGCACTCTCTGGACTCACTGCAGTGCATCCCCAGTGCTGCCAGTGCACTCTCTTCACTCACTGCAGTGGTGCCAGTGCACTCTCTTCACTCACTGCATCCCCAGTGGTGACAGTGCACTCTCTGTAGTCACTGCGCTGCATCCCCAGTGGTGACATTGCACTCTCTGGACTCACTGCAGTGCATCCCCAGTGGTGCCAGTGCACTTTCTGGAGTCACTGCAGTGCATCCCCTGTTGTGCTAGTGCACTCTCTGGACTCACTGCACTGCATCCCCAGTGGTTCCATTGCACTCTCTGGACTCACTGCATTGCATCCCCAGTGGTGTCAGTGCACTCTCTGGACTCAGTGCAGTGCATCCCCAGTGGTGCCAGTGCACTCTCTGGACTCACTGCAGTGCTTCCCCACTGGTGCCAGTGCGCTCTCTGGAGTCACCGCGGTGCATCCCCAGTGGTGCCGGTGCACTCTCTGGACTCACTGCACTGCTTCCCCAGTGGTGCTAGAGAACTCTCTGGTCTCACTGCAGTGCATCCCCAGTGGTGCCAGTGCACTGTCTGGACTCACTGCAGTTTATCCCCAGTGGTGCAAGGGCACTCTCTGGACTCACTGCACTGCATCCCCATTGGTGCCAGTGCACTCTCTGGACTAACTGCACTAAAACCCCAGTGGTGCCAGTGCACTCTCTGGACTCACTGTACTGCATCCCCAGTGGTGCCAGTGCACTCTCTGGAATCACTGCAGTTCATCCCCTGTGGTGCCAGTACACTCTCTGGACTCACTGCAGTGCATCCCCAGTGGTGCCAGTGCACTCTCTGGACTCACTGCAGTGCATCCCCAGTGGTGCCAGTGCACTCTCTGGACTCACTGCATTGCATCCCCAGTGGTGCCAGGGCACTCTCTGGACTCACTGCAGTGCATCCCCAGTGGTGCCAGTGCACTCTCTGGACTCACTGCAGTGCATCCCCAGTGGTGCCAGTGCACTCTCTGGACTCACTGCAGTGCATCCCCTGTTGTGCCAGTGCACTCTCTGGACTCAACTGCACTGCATCCCCAGTGGTGCCAGTGCACTCTCTGGACTCACTGCACTGCATCCCCAGTGGTGCCAGTGCACTCTTTGGACTCACTGCAGTGCATCCCCAGTGGTGCCAGTGCACTCTCTGGACTCACTGCACTGCATCCCATTGGTGCCAGTGCACTCTCTGGACTCACTGCACTGCATCCCCAGTGGTGCCAGTGCACTCTCTGGACTCACTGCACTGCATCCCCAGTGGGGCCAGTGCACTCTCTGGACTCACTGCAGTGCATCCCCAGTGGTGCCAGTGCACTCTCTGGACTCACTGCAGTGCTTCCGCACTGGTGCCAGTGCACTCTCTGCACTCACTGCACTGCATCCCCAGTGTTCCAGTGCACTCTCTGGACTACCTGCACTGCATCCCCAGTGGTGCCAGTGCACTCTCTGGACTCACTGCACTGCATCAACAGTGGTGCCAGTGCACTCTCTGGACTCACTGCACTGCATCCCCAGTGGTGCCAGTGTAGTCTCTGGACTCACAGCAGTGCATCCCCAGTGGTGCCAGTGCAATTACTGTACTCACTGCAGTGTAGCTCAGTGGTGCCAGTGCACTTTCTGGAGTCACTGCACTGCATCCCCAGTGGTGCCAGTGCACTCTCTGGACTCACTGCACTGCATCCCCAGTGGTGACAGTGCACTCTCTGGACTCACTGCAGTGCATCCACAGTGGTGCCAGTGCACTCTCTGGACTCACTGCACTGCATCCCCAGTGGTGCCAGTGCACTCTCTGGACTCACTGCGCTGCATCCCCAGTGGTGCCAGTGCACTCTGTGGACTCACTGCGCGGCATCCCCAGTGGTGCCACTGCACTCTCTGGACTCACTGCACTGCATCCCCAGTGGTGCCAGTGCACTATCTGGACTCATTGCAGTGCATCCCCAGTGGTGCCAGTGCACTCTCTGAGTCACTGCACTGCATTCCCAGTGGTGCCAGTGCACTCTCTGGACTCACTGCAGTGCATCCCCAGTGGTGCCAGTGCACTCTCTGGACTCACTGCACTGCAACCCCAGTGGTGCCAGTGCACTCTCTGGACTCACTGCATTGCACCCCCACTGGTGCCAGTGCACTCTCTGGACTCACTGCAGTGCATCCCCAGTGGTGCCAGTGCACTCTCTGGACTCACTGCACTGCATCCCCAAGGTGCCAGTGCACTTTCTGGACTCAACTGCACTGCATCCCCAGTGGTGCCCGTGCACTCTCTGGATTCACTGCAGTGCATCCCCAGTGGTGCCAGTGCACTCTCTGGACTCACTGCATTGCTTCCCCAGTGGTGCCAGTGCACTCTCTGCACTCACTGCACTGCATCCCCAGTGGTGCCAGTGCACTCTCTGGAGTCACTGTACTGCATCCCCAGTGGTGCCTGTGCAGTCTCTGGACTCACTACAGTGCATCCCCAGTGGAGCCAGTACACTCTCTGGACTCACTGCACTTCATCCCCAGTGGTGCCAGTGCACTCTCTGGACTCACTGCACTCCATCCCCTCTGGTGCCAGTCCACTCTCTGGACTCACTGCACTGCATCCCCAGTGGTGCCAGTGCACTCTCTGGACTCACTGCAGTGCATCCCCAGTGGTGCCAGTGCACTCTTTGGACTCACTGCACTGCATCCCCAGTGGTGCCAGTGCACTCTCTGGAGTCACTGCAGTGTATCCCCAGTGGTGCCAGTGCACTCTCTGGACTCACTGAACTGCATCCCCAGTGGTGCCAGAGCACTCTCTGGACTCACTGCAGTGCATCCCCAGTGGTGCCAGTGCACTCTCTGGACTCACTGCACTGCATCGCCAGTGGTGCCAGTGCACTCTCTGCACTCACTGCACTGCATCCCCAGTGGTGCCAGTGCACTCTCTGGAGTCAGAGCACTGCATCAACAGTGGTGCCTCTGCACTCTCTGGAGTCACTGCACTGCATCGCCAGTGGTGCCATTGCACTCTCTGGACTCACTGCAGTGCATCCCCAGTGGTGCCAGTGCACTCTCTGGACTCACTGCAGTGCATCCCCAGTGGTGCCAGTGCACTCTCTGGACTCACTGCACTGCATCCCCAGTGGTGCCAGTGCACTCTCTGGACTCACTGCACTGCATCCCCAGTGGTGCCAGTGCACTCTCTGGACTCACTGCAGTGCATCCCCAGTGGTGCCAGGGCACCCTCTGGACTCACTGCACTGCATCCCCAGTGGTGCCAGTGCACTCTCTGCACTCACTGCACTGCATCACCAGTGGTGCCAGTGCACTCTCTGGACTCACTGCACTGCATCCCCAGTGGTGCCAGTGCACTCTCTGGACTCACAGCACTGCATCCCCAGTGGTGCCAGTGCACTCTCTGCACTCATGCACTGCATCCCCACTGGTGCCAGTGCACTCTCTGGACTCACTGCACTGCATCCCCAGTGGTGCCAGTGCACTCTCTGGACTCACTGCAGTGCATCCCCAGTGGTGCCAGTGCAATCTCAGGACTCACTGCAGTGCAGCTCCAGTTGGTGCCAGTGCAGTCTCTGGACTCACTGCACTGCATCCCCAGTGGTGCCAGTGCACTCTCTGGACTCACTGCACTGCATCCCCAGTGGTGCCAGTGCACTCTCTGGACGCACTGCATTGCTACCCCACTGGTGCCAGTGCACTCTCTGGACTCAGTGCACTGCATCCCCAGTGGTGCCACTGCACTCTCTGGACTCACTGCACTGCGTCACCATTGGTGCCAGGGCACTCTCTGGACTCACTGCAGTGCATCCGCAGTGGTGCCAGTTCACTCTCTGGACTGACTGCACTGCATCCCCAGTGGTGCCAGTGCACTCTCTGGACTCACTGCACTGCATCCCCAGTGGTGCCAGTGCACTCTCTGGACTCACTGCAGTGCATCCCCACTGGTGCCAGTGCAGTCTCTGGACTCACTGCACTGCATCCCCACTGGTGCCAGTGCACTCTCCGGACTCACTGCAGTGCATCCCCAGTGGTGCCAGTGCACTCTCTGGACTCACTGCAGTGCATCCCCAGTGGTGCCAGTGCACTCTCTGGACTCACTGCACTGCATCCCCAGTGGTGCCAGTGCAGTCTCTGCACTCACTGCACTGCATCCCCGGTGTTCCCAGACCACTCTCTGGACTCACCGAGGTGCATCCCCAGTGGTGCCAGTGCACTCTCTGGACTCACCGCACTGCGTCCCCAGTGGTGCCAGTGCACTCTCTGGACTCACTGCAGTGCAGCCCCTGAGGTGCCAGTGTACTCTCTGGACTCACTGCACTGCATCCCCAGTGGTGCCAGTGCACTCTCTGGAGTCACTACACTGCATCCGCAGTGGTGCCAGTGCACTCTCTGGACTCACTGCAGTGCATTTCCAGTGGTGCCAGTGTAGTCTCTGGACTCACTGCAGTGCATCCCCAGTGGTGCCAGTGCAATCTCAGGACTCACTGCAGTGCAGCTCCAGTTGGTGCCAGTGCAGTCTCTGGACTCACTGCACTCCACCCCACTGGTGCCAGTGCACTCTCTGGACTCACTGCACTGCATCCCCAGTGGTGACAGTGCACTCTCTGGAATCACTGCAGTGCATCCCCTGTGGTGCCATTGCACTCTCTGGACTCACTGCACTCCATCCCCAGTGGTGCCTGTGCACTCTCTTGAGTCACTACACTGCATCCCCAGTGGAGCCAGTGCACTCTATGGACTAACTGCACTGCATACCCAGTGGTGCCAGTGCACTCTCTGGACTCACTGCAGTGCATCCCCAGTGGTGCCAGTGCACTCTCTGGACTCACTGCACTGCATCCCCAGTGGTTCCAGTGCACTCTCTGGATCACTGCACTGCATAATCATTGGTGCCAGGGCACTCTCCGGACTCACTGCAGTGCATCCCCAGTGGTGCCAGTGCACTCTTTCGAGTCACTGCACTGCATCCCCAGTGGTGCCAGTGCATTCTCTGGACTCACAGCAGTGCATCCCCAGTGGTGCTAGTGCAGTCTCTGGACTCACTGCAGTGCATCCCCAGTGGTGCCAGTGCACTCTCTGGACTCACTGCACTGCATCCCCAGTGCTGACAGTGCACTCTCTGGACTCAGTGCACTGCATCCCCAGTGGTGCCAGTGCACTCTCTGGACTCACTGCACCGCATCCCCAGTGGTGCCAGTTCACTCTTTCGAGTTACTGCAGTGCATCACCAGTGGTGCCAGTGCACTCTCTGGACTCACTGCAGTGCATCCCCAGTGGGGCCAGTGCACTCTCTGGACTCAGTGCACTGCATCCTCAGTGGTACCAGTGCACTCTCTGGACTCACTGCACTGCATCCCCAGTGCTGACAGTGCACTCTCTGGACTCAGTGCACTGCATCCCCAGTGGTGCCAGTGCACTCTCTGGACTCACTGCACTGCATCCCCAGTGGTGCCAGTGCACTCTCTGGACTCACTGCAGTGCATCCCCAGTGGTGCCAGTGCACTCTTTCGAGTTACTGCAGTGCATCACCAGTGGTGCCAGTGCACTCTCTGGACTCACTGCAGTGCATCCCCAGTGGGGCCAGTGCACTCTCTGGACTCACTGCACTGCATCCCCAGTGGTGCCAGTGCACTCTCTGGACTCACTTCACTGCATCCTCAGTGGTGCCAGTGCACTCTCTGGACTCACTGCACGGCGTCCCTATCGTTCCAGTGCACTCTCTGGACTCACTGCACTGCATCCCCAGTGGTGCCAGTGCACTCTTTCGAGTCACTGCACTGCATCTCCTGTGGTGCCAGTGCACTCTCTGCACTCTCTGCAGTGCATCCCCAGTGGTGCCAATGCACTCTCTGGACTCACTGCACTGCATCCCCAGTGGTGCCAGTGCACTCTCTGGCCTCACTGTACTGCATCCCCAGTGGTGCCAGTGCACTCTCTAGACTCACTGCACTGCATCCCCAGTGGTGTCAGTGCACTCTCTGGACTCACTGCACTGCATCACCAGTGGTGGCAGTGCACTCTCTGGACTCACTACAGTGCATCCCCAGTGTGCCAGTGCACTCTCTGGACTCACTACAGTGCATCCCCATTGGTGCCAGTGCACTCTCTGGACTCACTGCACTGCATCCCCAGTGGTGCCAGTGCACTCTCTGGACGCACTGCATTGCTTCCCCACTGGTGCCAGTGCACTCTCTGGACTCACTGCACTGCATCCCCAGTGGTGCCACTGCACTCTCTGGACTCACTGCACTGCGTCACCATTGGTGCCAGGGCACTCTCTGGACTCACTGCACTGTATCCCCTGATGTGCCAGTGCACTCTCTGGACTCACTCCACTGCATCCCCAGTGGTGCCAGTGCACTCTCTGGACTCACTGCACCGCATCCCCAGTGGTGCCAGTGCACTCTCTGGACTCACTGCACTGCATCCCCAGTGGTGCCAGTGCACTCTCTGGACTCACTGCAGTGCATCCCCACTGGTGCCAGTGCACTCTCTGGACTCACTGCACTGCATCCCCACTGGTGCCAGTGCACTCTCCGGACTCACTGCACTGCATCCCCAGTGGTGCCAGTGCACTCTCTGGACTCACTGCAGTGCATCCCCTGTGGTGCCAGTGCACTCTCTGCACTCACTGCACTGCATCCCCAGTGGTGCCAGTGCACTCTCTGCACTCACTGCACTGCATCCCCGGTGTTCCCAGACCACTCTATGGACTCACCGAGGTGCATCCCCAGTGGTGCCAGTGCACTCTCTGGACTCACCGCACTGCATCCCCAGTGGTGCCAGTGCACTCTCTGGACTCACTGCAGTGCAGCCCCTGAGGTGCCAGTGTACTCTCTGGACTCACTGCACTGCATCCCCAGTGGTGCCAGTGCACTCTCTGGAGTCACTGCACTGCATCCGCAGTGGTGCCAGTGCACTCTCTGGACTCACAGCACTGCATCCCCAGTGGTGCCAGTGCACTCTCTGCACTCATGCACTGCATCCCCACTGGTGCCAGTGCACTCTTTGGACTCACTGCACTGCATCCCCAGTGGTGCCAGTGCACTCTCTGGACTCACTGCACTGCATCCCCAGTGGTGCCAGTGCACTCTCTGGACTCACTGTAGTGCATCCCCAGTGGTGCCAGTGCAATCTCAGGACTCACTGCAGTGCAGCTCCAGTTGGTGCCAGTTCAGTCTCTGGACTCACTGCACTGCATCCCCAGTGGTGCCAGTGCACTCTCTGGACTCACTGCACTGCATCCCCAGTGGTGCCAGTGCACTCTCTGGATGCACTGCATTGCTTCCCCACTGGTGCCAGTGCACTCTCTGGACTCACTGCACTGCATCCCCAGTGGTGCCACTGCACTCTCTGGACTCACTGCACTGCGTCACCATTGGTGCCAGGGCACTCTCTGGACTCACTGCACTGTATCCCCTGATGTGCCAGTGCACTCTCTGGACTCACTCCACTGCATCCCCAGTGGTGCCAGTGCACTCTCTGGACTCACTGCACCGCATCCCCAGTGGTGCCAGTGCACTCTCTGGACTCACTGCACTGCATCCCCAGTGGTGCCAGTGCACTCTCTGGACTCACTGCAGTGCATCCCCACTGGTGCCAGTGCACTCTCTGGACTCACTGCACTGCATCCCCACTGGTGCCAGTGCACTCTCCGGACTCACTGCACTGCATCCCCAGTGGTGCCAGTGCACTCTCTGGACTCACTGCAGTGCATCCCCTGTGGTGCCAGTGCACTCTCTGCACTCACTGCACTGCATCCCCAGTGGTGCCAGTGCACTCTCTGCACTCACTGCACTGCATCCCCGGTGTTCCCAGACCACTCTATGGACTCACCGAGGTGCATCCCCAGTGGTGCCAGTGCACTCTCTGGACTCACCGCACTGCATCCCCAGTGGTGCCAGTGCACTCTCTGGACTCACTGCAGTGCAGCCCCTGAGGTGCCAGTGTACTCTCTGGACTCACTGCACTGCATCCCCAGTGGTGCCAGTGCACTCTCTGGAGTCACTGCACTGCATCCGCAGTGGTGCCAGTGCACTCTCCGGACTCACTGCACTGCATCCCCAGTGGTGTCAGTGCACTCTCTGGACTCACTGCACTGCATCACCAGTGGTGGCAGTGCACTCTCTGGACTCACTACAGTGCATCCCCAGTGTGCCAGTGCACTCTCTGGACTCACTACAGTGCATCCCCATTGGTGCCAGTGCACTCTCTGGACTCACTGCACTGCATCCCAAGTGATGCCTGTGCAGTTTCTGGTCTTACTGCACTGCATCCCCAGTGGTGCCAGGGTACTCTCCGGACTCACTGCAGTGCAACCCTAGTGGTGCCAGTGCACTCTCTAGACTCACTGCACTGCATCCGCAGTGATGCCAGTTCACTCTCTGGACTCACTGCAGTGCATCCCCAGTGCTGACAGTGCACTCTCTGTACTCACTGCACTGCATCCCCAGTGGTGCCAGTGCTCTCTCTGGACTCACTGCAGTGCATCCACAGTAGTGCCAGTGCACTCTCTGGAGTCACTGCAGTGCATAACCTGTTGCTCCAGTGCACTCTCTGGACTCACTGCACTGCATCCCCAGTGGTGCCACTGCACTCTCTGGACTCACGGCACTGCATCCCCAAGGTGCCAGTGCACTCTCTGGACTTACTGCAGTTCATTCCCCAGTGGTGCCAGTGCAGTCTCTGCAGTCACTGCACTGCATCCCCAGTGTTCCCAGTGTACTCTCTGGACTCACCGAGGTGCATGCCCAGTGGTGCCAGTGCACTCTCTTGACTCACTGCAGTGCAGCCCCTGAGGTGCCAGTGCAGTCTCTGGACTCACTGCACTGCATCCCCAGTGGTGCCTGTGCAGTCTCTGGACTCACTGCACTGCATCACCATTTGTGCAAGGGCACTCTCCGGACTCACTGCAGTGCAACACCAATGGTGCCAGTGCACTCTCTTGATTCACTGCACTGCATCCCCAGTGGTGCCAGTGCACTCTCTGGACTCACTGCACTGCATCCCCAGTGGTGCCAGTGCACTCTCTGGACTCACAGCACTGCATCCCCAGTGGTGCCAGTGCACTCTCTGCACTCATGCACTGCATCCCCACTGGTGCCAGTGCACTCTTTGGACTCACTGCACTGCATCCCCAGTGGTGCCAGTGCACTCTCTGGACTCAGTGCACTGCATCCCCAGTGGTGCCAGTGCACTCTCTGGACTCACTGTAGTGCATCCCCAGTGGTGCCAGTGCAATCTCAGGACTCACTGCAGTGCAGCTCCAGTTGGTGCCAGTTCAGTCTCTGGACTCACTGCACTGCATCCCCAGTGGTGCCAGTGCACTCTCTGGACTCACTGCACTGCATCCCCAGTGGTGCCAGTGCACTCTCTGGACGCACTGCATTGCTTCCCCACTGGTGCCAGTGCACTCTCTGGACTCACTGCACTGCATCCCCAGTGGTGCCACTGCACTCTCTGGACTCACTGCACTGCGTCACCGTTGGTGCCAGGGCACTCTCTGGACTCACTGCACTGTATCCCCTGATGTGCCAGTGCACTCTCTGGACTCACTCCACTGCATCCCCAGTGGTGCCAGTGCACTCTCTGGACTCACTGCACCGCATCCCCAGTGGTGCCAGTGCACTCTCTGGACTCACTGCACTGCATCCCCAGTGGTGCCAGTGCACTCTCTGGACTCACTGCAGTGCATCCCCACTGGTGCCAGTGCACTCTCTGGACTCACTGCAGTGCATCCCCTGTGGTGCCAGTGCACTCTCTGCACTCACTGCACTGCATCCCCAGTGGTGCCAGTGCACTCTCTGCACTCACTGCACTGCATCCCCGGTGTTCCCAGACCACTCTATGGACTCACCGAGGTGCATCCCCAGTGGTGCCAGTGCACTCTCTGGACTCACCGCACTGCATCCCCAGTGGTGCCAGTGCACTCTCTGGACTCACTGCAGTGCAGCCCCTGAGGTGCCAGTGTACTCTCTGGACTCACTGCACTGCATCCCCAGTGGTGCCAGTGCACTCTCTGGAGTCACTGCACTGCATCCGCAGTGGTGCCAGTGCACTCTCCGGACTCACTGCAGTGCATCCCCAGTGGTGCCAGTGCAATCTCAGGACTCACTGCAGTGCAGCTCCAGTTGGTGCCAGTGCAGTCTCTGGACTCACTGCACTCCATCCCCAGTGGTGCCAGTGCACTCTCTGGACTCACTGCACTGCATCCCCAGTGGTGACAGTGCACTCTCTGGAATCACTGCAGTGCATCCCCTGTGGTGCCATTGCACTCTCTGGACTCACTGCACTGCATCCCCAGTGGTTCCAGTGCACTCTCTGGATCACTGCACTGCATCACCATTGGTGCCAGGGCACTCTCTGCACTCACTGCAGTGCATCCCCAGTGGTGCCAGTGCACTCTTTCGAGTCACTGCACTGCATCCCCAGTGGTGCCAGTGCATTCTCTGGACTCACTGCAGTGCATCCCCAGTTGTGCTAGTGCAGTCTCTGGACTCACTGCAGTGCATCCCCAGTGGTGCCAGTGCACTCTCTGGACTCACTGCACTGCATCCCCAGTGCTGACTGTGCACTCTCTGGACTCAGTGCACTGCATCCCCAGTGGTGCCAGTGCACTCTCTGGACTCACTGCACTGCATCCCCAGTGGTGCCAGTGCACTCTCTGGACTCACTGCAGTGCATCCCCAGTGGTGCCAGTGCACTCTTTCGAGTTACTGCAGTGCATCCCCAGTGGTGCCAGTGCACTCTCTGGACTCACTGCAGTGCATCCCCAGTGGGGCCAGTGCACTCTCTGGACTCACTGCACTGCATCCTCAGTGGTACCAGTGCACTCTCTGGACTCACTTCACTGCATCCTCAGTGGTGCCAGTGCACTCTCTGGACTCACTGCACGGCGTCCCTTTCGTTCCAGTGCACTCTCTGGACTCACTGCAATGCATCCCCAGTGGTGCCAGTGCACTCTTTCGAGTCACTGCACTGCATCTCCTGTGGTGCCAGTGCACTCTCTGCACTCTCTGCAGTGCATCCCCAGTGGTGCCAATGCACTCTCTGGACTCACTGCACTGCAACCCTAGTGGTGCCAGTGCACTCTCTAGACTCACTGCACTGCATCCGCAGTGATGCCAGTTCACTCTCTGGACTCACTGCAGTGCATCCCCAGTGCTGACAGTGCACTCTCTGTACTCACTGCACTGCATCCCCAGTGGTGCCAGTGCACTCTCTGGACTCACTGCAGTGCATCCACAGTAGTGCCAGTGCACTCTCTGGAGTCACTGCAGTGCATAACCTGTTGCTCCAGTGCACTCTCTGGACTCACTGCACTGCATCCCCAGTGGTGCCACTGCACTCTCTGGACTCACGGCACTGCATCCCCAAGGTGCCAGTGCACTCTCTGGACTTACTGCAGTTCATTCCCCAGTGGTGCCAGTGCAGTCTCTGCAGTCACTGCACTGCATCCCCAGTGTTCCCAGTGTACTCTCTGGACTCACCGAGGTGCATGCCCAGTGGTGCCAGTGCACTCTCTGGACTCACTGCAGTGCAGCCCCTGAGGTGCCAGTGCAGTCTCTGGACTCACTGCACTGCATCCGCAGTGGTGCCTGTGCAGTCTCTGGACTCACTGCACTGCATCACCATTTGTGCCAGGGCACTCTCCGGACTCACTGCAGTGCAACACCAATGGTGCCAGTGCACTCTCTTGATTCACTGCACTGCATCCCCAGTGGTGCCAGTGCACTCTCTGGATTCACTGCACTGCATCCCCAGTGGTGCCAGTGGACTATCTGGACTCACTGCAGTGCATCCCCACTGGTGCCAGTGCACTCTCTGAGTCACTGCACTGCATTCCCATTGTTGCCAGTGCGCTCTCTGGACTCACTGTAGTGCATCCCCAGTGGTGCCAGGGCACTCTCTGGACTCACTGCACTGCATCCCCAGTGGTGCCAGTGCATTCTCTGGACTCACTGCAGTGCATCCCCAGTGGTGCTAGTGCAGTCTCTGGACTCACTGCAGTGCATCCCCAGTGGTGCCAGTGCACTCTCTGGACTCACTGCACTGCATCCCCAGTGCTGACAGTGCACTCTCTGGACTCAGTGCACTGCATCCCCAGTGGTGCCAGTGCACTCTCTGGACTCACTGCACCGCATCCCCAGTGGTGCCAGTTCACTCTTTCGAGTTACTGCAGTGCATCACCAGTGGTGCCAGTGCACTCTCTGGACTCACTGCAGTGCATCCCCAGTGGGGCCAGTGCACTCTCTGGACTCAGTGCACTGCATCCTCAGTGGTACCAGTGCACTCTCTGGACTCACTGCACTGCATCCCCAGTGCTGACAGTGCACTCTCTGGACTCAGTGCACTGCATCCCCAGTGGTGCCAGTGCACTCTCTGGACTCACTGCACTGCATCCCCAGTGGTGCCAGTGCACTCTCTGGACTCACTGCAGTGCATCCCCAGTGGTGCCAGTGCACTCTTTCGAGTTACTGCAGTGCATCACCAGTGGTGCCAGTGCACTCTCTGGACTCACTGCAGTGCATCCCCAGTGGGGCCAGTGCACTCTCTGGACTCACTGCACTGCATCCCCAGTGGTGCCAGTGCACTCTCTGGACTCACTTCACTGCATCCTCAGTGGTGCCAGTGCACTCTCTGGACTCACTGCACGGCGTCCCTATCGTTCCAGTGCACTCTCTGGACTCACTGCACTGCATCCCCAGTGGTGCCAGTGCACTCTTTCGAGTCACTGCACTGCATCTCCTGTGGTGCCAGTGCACTCTCTGCACTCTCTGCAGTGCATCCCCAGTGGTGCCAATGCACTCTCTGGACTCACTGCACTGCATCCCCAGTGGTGCCAGTGCACTCTCTGGCCTCACTGTACTGCATCCCCAGTGGTGCCAGTGCACTCTCTAGACTCACTGCACTGCATCCCCAGTGGTGTCAGTGCACTCTCTGGACTCACTGCACTGCATCACCAGTGGTGGCAGTGCACTCTCTGGACTCACTACAGTGCATCCCCAGTGTGCCAGTGCACTCTCTGGACTCACTACAGTGCATCCCCATTGGTGCCAGTGCACTCTCTGGACTCACTGCACTGCATCCCAAGTGATGCCTGTGCAGTTTCTGGACTTACTGCACTGCATCCCCAGTGGTGCCAGGGTACTCTCCGGACTCACTGCAGTGCAACCCTAGTGGTGCCAGTGCACTCTCTAGACTCACTGCAGTGCATCCCCAGTGCTGACAGTGCACTCTCTGTACTCACTGCACTGCATCCCCAGTGGTGCCAGTGCTCTCTCTGGACTCACTGCAGTGCATCCACAGTAGTGCCAGTGCACTCTCTGGAGTCACTGCAGTGCATAACCTGTTGCTCCAGTGCACTCTCTGGACTCACTGCACTGCATCCCCAGTGGTGCCAGGGTACTCTCCGGACTCACTGCACTGCATCCGCAGTGATGCCAGTTCACTCTCTGGACTCACTGCAGTGCATCCCCAGTGCTGACAGTGCACTCTCTGTACTCACTGCACTGCATCCCCAGTGGTGCCAGTGCTCTCTCTGGACTCACTGCAGTGCATCCACAGTAGTGCCAGTGCACTCTCTGGAGTCACTGCAGTGCATAACCTGTTGCTCCAGTGCACTCTCTGGACTCACTGCACTGCATCCCCAGTGGTGCCACTGCACTCTCTGGACTCACGGCACTGCATCCCCAAGGTGCCAGTGCACTCTCTGGACTTACTGCAGTTCATTCCCCAGTGGTGCCAGTGCAGTCTCTGCAGTCACTGCACTGCATCCCCAGTGTTCCCAGTGTACTCTCTGGACTCACCGAGGTGCATGCCCAGTGGTGCCAGTGCACTCTCTTGACTCACTGCAGTGCAGCCCCTGAGGTGCCAGTGCAGTCTCTGGACTCACTGCACTGCATCCCCAGTGGTGCCTGTGCAGTCTCTGGACTCACTGCACTGCATCACCATTTGTGCAAGGGCACTCTCCGGACTCACTGCAGTGCAACACCAATGGTGCCAGTGCACTCTCTTGATTCACTGCACTGCATCCCCAGTGGTGCCAGTGCACTCTCTGGACTCACTGCACTGCATCCCCAGTGGTGCCAGTGCACTCTCTGGACTCACAGCACTGCATCCCCAGTGGTGCCAGTGCACTCTCTGCACTCATGCACTGCATCCCCACTGGTGCCAGTGCACTCTCTGCACTCATGCACTGCATCCCCACTGGTGCCAGTGCACTCTTTGGACTCACTGCACTGCATCCCCAGTGGTGCCAGTGCACTCTCTGGACTCACTGCACTGCATCCCCAGTGGTGCCAGTGCACTCTCTGGACTCACTGTAGTGCATCCCCAGTGGTGCCAGTGCAATCTCAGGACTCACTGCAGTGCAGCTCCAGTTGGTGCCAGTTCAGTCTCTGGACTCACTGCACTGCATCCCCAGTGGTGCCAGTGCACTCTCTGGACTCACTGCACTGCATCCCCAGTGGTGCCAGTGCACTCTCTGGACGCACTGCATTGCTTCCCCACTGGTGCCAGTGCACTCTCTGGACTCACTGCACTGCATCCCCAGTGGTGCCACTGCACTCTCTGGACTCACTGCACTGCGTCACCATTGGTGCCAGGGCACTCTCTGGACTCACTGCACTGTATCCCCTGATGTGCCAGTGCACTCTCTGGACTCACTCCACTGCATCCCCAGTGGTGCCAGTGCACTCTCTGGACTCACTGCACCGCATCCCCAGTGGTGCCAGTGCACTCTCTGGACTCACTGCACTGCATCCCCAGTGGTGCCAGTGCACTCTCTGGACTCACTGCAGTGCATCCCCACTGGTGCCAGTGCACTCTCTGGACTTCTGCAGTGCATCCCCAGTGGTGCCAGTGCACTCTCTGGACTCACTGCACTGCATCCCCAGTGGTGCCAGTGCACTCTCTGGACTCACTACACTGCATCCCCAGTGGTGCCAGTGCACTCTCTGGACTCACTGCATTGCATTCCCATTGGTGCCAGTGCACTCTCTGGACTCACTGCAGTGCAACCCCAGAAGTGCCAGTGCACTCTCTGGACTCACCGCACTGCATCCCCAGTGGTGCCAGTGCACTTTCTGGACTCACCGGGGTGCATCCGCAGTGGTGCCAGTGCACTTTCTGGAGTCACTGCAGTGCACCTCCAGTGGTGCCAGTGCACTCTCTGGACTCACTGTACTGCATCACCAGTGGTGCCAGTGCACAATCTGAGTCACTGCAGTGTATAGCCTGTGGTGCCAGTGCACTCTCTGGACTCACTGCCGTGCATCCCCAGTGGTGCCAGTGCACTCTCTGGACTCACTGCACTGCATCCCAGTGGTGCCAGTGCACTCTCTGCACTCACTGCAGTGCATCCCCAGTGCTGCCAGTGCACTCTCTGGACTCACTGCACTGCGTCCCCAGTGGTGCCAGTGCACTCTCTTCACTCACTGCACTGCATCCCCAGTGGTGACAGTGCACTCTCTGTAGTCACTGCGCTGCATCCCCAGTGGTGACATTGCACTCTCTGGACTCACTGCAGTGCATCCCCAGTGGTGCCAGTGCACTTTCTGGAGTCACTGCAGTGCATCCCCTGTTGTGCTAGTGCACTCTCTGGACTCACTGCACTGCATCCCCAGTGGTTCCATTGCACTCTCTGGACTCACTGCATTGCATCCCCAGTGGTGTCAGTGCACTCTCTGGACTCAGTGCAGTGCATCCCCAGTGGTGCCAGTGCACTCTCTGGACTCACTGCAGTGCTTCCCCACTGGTGCCAGTGCACTCTCTGGAGTCACCGCGGTGCATCCCCAGTGGTGCCGGTGCACTCTCTGGACTCACTGCACTGCTTCCCCAGTGGTGCTAGAGAACTCTCTGGTCTCACTGCAGTTTATCCCCAGTGGTGCAAGGGCACTCTCTGGACTCACTGCACTGCATCCCCATTGGTGCCAGTGCACTCTCTGGACTAACTGCACTAAAACCCCAGTGGTGCCAGTGCACTCTCTGGACTCACTGTACTGCATCCCCAGTGGTGCCAGTGCACTCTCTGGACTCACTGCACTGCATCCCCAGTGGTGCCAGTGCACTCTCTGGAATCACTGCAGTTCATCCCCTGTGGTGCCAGTACACTCTCTGGACTCACTGCAGTGCATCCCCAGTGGTGCCAGTGCACTCTCTGGACTCACTGCAGTGCATCCCCAGTGGTGCCAGTGCACTCTCTGGACTCACTGCATTGCATCCCCAGTGGTGCCAGGGCACTCTCTGGACTCACTGCAGTGCATCCCCAGTGGTGCCAGTGCACTCTCTGGACTCACTGCAGTGCATCCCCAGTGGTGCCAGTGCACTCTCTGGACTCACTGCAGTGCATCCCCTGTTGTGCCAGTGCACTCTCTGGACTCAACTGCACTGCATCCCCAGTGGTGCCAGTGCACTCTCTGGACTCACTGCACTGCATCCCCAGTGGTGCCAGTGCACTCTTTGGACTCACTGCAGTGCATCCCCAGTGGTGCCAGTGCACTCTCTGGACTCACTGCACTGCATCCCATTGGTGCCAGTGCACTCTCTGGACTCACTGCACTGCATCCCCAGTGGTGCCAGTGCACTCTCTGGACTCACTGCACTGCATCCCCAGTGGGGCCAGTGCACTCTCTGGACTCACTGCAGTGCATCCCCAGTGGTGCCAGTGCACTCTCTGGACTCACTGCAGTGCTTCCGCACTGGTGCCAGTGCACTCTCTGCACTCACTGCACTGCATCCCCAGTGTTCCAGTGCACTCTCTGGACTACCTGCACTGCATCCCCAGTGGTGCCAGTGCACTCTCTGGACTCACTGCACTGCATCAACAGTGGTGCCAGTGCACTCTCTGGACTCACTGCACTGCATCCCCAGTGGTGCCAGTGTAGTCTCTGGACTCACAGCAGTGCATCCCCAGTGGTGCCAGTGCAATTACTGTACTCACTGCAGTGTAGCTCAGTGGTGCCAGTGCACTTTCTGGAGTCACTGCACTGCATCCCCAGTGGTGCCAGTGCACTCTCTGGACTCACTGCACTGCATCCCCAGTGGTGCCAGTGCACTCTCTGGACTCACTGCAGTGCATCCACAGTGGTGCCAGTGCACTCTCTGGACTCACTGCACTGCATCCCCAGTGGTGCCAGTGCACTCTCTGGACTCACTGCGCTGCATCCCCAGTGGTGCCAGTGCACTCTGTGGACTCACTGCGCGGCATCCCCAGTGGTGCCACTGCACTCTCTGGACTCACTGCACTGCATCCCCAGTGGTGCCAGTGCACTATCTGGACTCATTGCAGTGCATCCCCAGTGGTGCCAGTGCACTCTCTGAGTCACTGCACTGCATTCCCAGTGGTGCCAGTGCACTCTCTGGACTCACTGCAGTGCATCCCCAGTGGTGCCAGTGCACTCTCTGGACTCACTGCACTGCAACCCCAGTGGTGCCAGTGCACTCTCTGGACTCACTGCATTGCACCCCCACTGGTGCCAGTGCACTCTCTGGACTCACTGCAGTGCATCCCCAGTGGTGCCAGTGCACTCTCTGGACTCACTGCACTGCATCCCCAAGGTGCCAGTGCACTTTCTGGACTCAACTGCACTGCATCCCCAGTGGTGCCCGTGCACTCTCTGGATTCACTGCAGTGCATCCCCAGTGGTGCCAGTGCACTCTCTGGACTCACTGCATTGCTTCCCCAGTGGTGCCAGTGCACTCTCTGCACTCACTGCACTGCATCCCCAGTGGTGCCAGTGCACTCTCTGGAGTCACTGTACTGCATCCCCAGTGGTGCCTGTGCAGTCTCTGGACTCACTACAGTGCATCCCCAGTGGAGCCAGTACACTCTCTGGACTCACTGCACTTCATCCCCAGTGGTGCCAGTGCACTCTCTGGACTCACTGCACTCCATCCCCTCTGGTGCCAGTCCACTCTCTGGACTCACTGCACTGCATCCCCAGTGGTGCCAGTGCACTCTCTGGACTCACTGCAGTGCATCCCCAGTGGTGCCAGTGCACTCTTTGGACTCACTGCACTGCATCCCCAGTGGTGCCAGTGCACTCTCTGGAGTCACTGCAGTGTATCCCCAGTGGTGCCAGTGCACTCTCTGGACTCACTGAACTGCATCCCCAGTGGTGCCAGAGCACTCTCTGGACTCACTGCAGTGCATCCCCAGTGGTGCCAGTGCACTCTCTGGACTCACTGCACTGCATCGCCAGTGGTGCCAGTGCACTCTCTGCACTCACTGCACTGCATCCCCAGTGGTGCCAGTGCACTCTCTGGAGTCAGAGCACTGCATCAACAGTGGTGCCTCTGCACTCTCTGGAGTCACTGCACTGCATCGCCAGTGGTGCCATTGCACTCTCTGGACTCACTGCAGTGCATCCCCAGTGGTGCCAGTGCACTCTCTGGACTCACTGCAGTGCATCCCCAGTGGTGCCAGTGCACTCTCTGGACTCACTGCACTGCATCCCCAGTGGTGCCAGTGCACTCTCTGGACTCACTGCACTGCATCCCCAGTGGTGCCAGTGCACTCTCTGGACTCACTGCAGTGCATCCCCAGTGGTGCCAGGGCACCCTCTGGACTCACTGCACTGCATCCCCAGTGGTGCCAGTGCACTCTCTGCACTCACTGCACTGCATCACCAGTGGTGCCAGTGCACTCTCTGGACTCACTGCACTGCATCCCCAGTGGTGCCAGTGCACTCTCTGGACTCACAGCACTGCATCCCCAGTGGTGCCAGTGCACTCTCTGCACTCATGCACTGCATCCCCACTGGTGCCAGTGCACTCTCTGGACTCACTGCACTGCATCCCCAGTGGTGCCAGTGCACTCTCTGGACTCACTGCAGTGCATCCCCAGTGGTGCCAGTGCAATCTCAGGACTCACTGCAGTGCAGCTCCAGTTGGTGCCAGTGCAGTCTCTGGACTCACTGCACTGCATCCCCAGTGGTGCCAGTGCACTCTCTGGACTCACTGCACTGCATCCCCAGTGGTGCCAGTGCACTCTCTGGACGCACTGCATTGCTACCCCACTGGTGCCAGTGCACTCTCTGGACTCAGTGCACTGCATCCCCAGTGGTGCCACTGCACTCTCTGGACTCACTGCACTGCGTCACCATTGGTGCCAGGGCACTCTCTGGACTCACTGCAGTGCATCCGCAGTGGTGCCAGTTCACTCTCTGGACTGACTGCACTGCATCCCCAGTGGTGCCAGTGCACTCTCTGGACTCACTGCACTGCATCCCCAGTGGTGCCAGTGCACTCTCTGGACTCACTGCAGTGCATCCCCACTGGTGCCAGTGCAGTCTCTGGACTCACTGCACTGCATCCCCACTGGTGCCAGTGCACTCTCCGGACTCACTGCAGTGCATCCCCAGTGGTGCCAGTGCACTCTCTGGACTCACTGCAGTGCATCCCCAGTGGTGCCAGTGCACTCTCTGGACTCACTGCACTGCATCCCCAGTGGTGCCAGTGCAGTCTCTGCACTCACTGCACTGCATCCCCGGTGTTCCCAGACCACTCTCTGGACTCACCGAGGTGCATCCCCAGTGGTGCCAGTGCACTCTCTGGACTCACCGCACTGCGTCCCCAGTGGTGCCAGTGCACTCTCTGGACTCACTGCAGTGCAGCCCCTGAGGTGCCAGTGTACTCTCTGGACTCACTGCACTGCATCCCCAGTGGTGCCAGTGCACTCTCTGGAGTCACTACACTGCATCCGCAGTGGTGCCAGTGCACTCTCTGGACTCACTGCAGTGCATTTCCAGTGGTGCCAGTGTAGTCTCTGGACTCACTGCAGTGCATCCCCAGTGGTGCCAGTGCAATCTCAGGACTCACTGCAGTGCAGCTCCAGTTGGTGCCAGTGCAGTCTCTGGACTCACTGCACTCCACCCCACTGGTGCCAGTGCACTCTCTGGACTCACTGCACTGCATCCCCAGTGGTGACAGTGCACTCTCTGGAATCACTGCAGTGCATCCCCTGTGGTGCCATTGCACTCTCTGGACTCACTGCACTCCATCCCCAGTGGTGCCTGTGCACTCTCTTGAGTCACTACACTGCATCCCCAGTGGAGCCAGTGCACTCTATGGACTAACTGCACTGCATACCCAGTGGTGCCAGTGCACTCTCTGGACTCACTGCAGTGCATCCCCAGTGGTGCCAGTGCACTCTCTGGACTCACTGCACTGCATCCCCAGTGGTTCCAGTGCACTCTCTGGATCACTGCACTGCATAATCATTGGTGCCAGGGCACTCTCCGGACTCACTGCAGTGCATCCCCAGTGGTGCCAGTGCACTCTTTCGAGTCACTGCACTGCATCCCCAGTGGTGCCAGTGCATTCTCTGGACTCACAGCAGTGCATCACCAGTGGTGCTAGTGCAGTCTCTGGACTCACTGCAGTGCATCCCCAGTGGTGCCAGTGCACTCTCTGGACTCACTGCACTGCATCCCCAGTGCTGACAGTGCACTCTCTGGACTCAGTGCACTGCATCCCCAGTGGTGCCAGTGCACTCTCTGGACTCACTGCACCGCATCCCCAGTGGTGCCAGTTCACTCTTTCGAGTTACTGCAGTGCATCACCAGTGGTGCCAGTGCACTCTCTGGACTCACTGCAGTGCATCCCCAGTGGGGCCAGTGCACTCTCTGGACTCAGTGCACTGCATCCTCAGTGGTACCAGTGCACTCTCTGGACTCACTGCACTGCATCCCCAGTGCTGACAGTGCACTCTCTGGACTCAGTGCACTGCATCCCCAGTGGTGCCAGTGCACTCTCTGGACTCACTGCACTGCATCCCCAGTGGTGCCAGTGCACTCTCTGGACTCACTGCAGTGCATCCCCAGTGGTGCCAGTGCACTCTTTCGAGTTACTGCAGTGCATCACCAGTGGTGCCAGTGCACTCTCTGGACTCACTGCAGTGCATCCCCAGTGGGGCCAGTGCACTCTCTGGACTCACTGCACTGCATCCCCAGTGGTGCCAGTGCACTCTCTGGACTCACTTCACTGCATCCTCAGTGGTGCCAGTGCACTCTCTGGACTCACTGCACGGCGTCCCTATCGTTCCAGTGCACTCTCTGGACTCACTGCACTGCATCCCCAGTGGTGCCAGTGCACTCTTTCGAGTCACTGCACTGCATCTCCTGTGGTGCCAGTGCACTCTCTGCACTCTCTGCAGTGCATCCCCAGTGGTGCCAATGCACTCTCTGGACTCACTGCACTGCATCCCCAGTGGTGCCAGTGCACTCTCTGGCCTCACTGTACTGCATCCCCAGTGGTGCCAGTGCACTCTCTAGACTCACTGCACTGCATCCCCAGTGGTGTCAGTGCACTCTCTGGACTCACTGCACTGCATCACCAGTGGTGGCAGTGCACTCTCTGGACTCACTACAGTGCATCCCCAGTGTGCCAGTGCACTCTCTGGACTCACTACAGTGCATCCCCATTGGTGCCAGTGCACTCTCTGGACTCACTGCACTGCATCCCCAGTGGTGCCAGTGCACTCTCTGGACGCACTGCATTGCTTCCCCACTGGTGCCAGTGCACTCTCTGGACTCACTGCACTGCATCCCCAGTGGTGCCACTGCACTCTCTGGACTCACTGCACTGCGTCACCATTGGTGCCAGGGCACTCTCTGGACTCACTGCACTGTATCCCCTGATGTGCCAGTGCACTCTCTGGACTCACTCCACTGCATCCCCAGTGGTGCCAGTGCACTCTCTGGACTCACTGCACCGCATCCCCAGTGGTGCCAGTGCACTCTCTGGACTCACTGCACTGCATCCCCAGTGGTGCCAGTGCACTCTCTGGACTCACTGCAGTGCATCCCCACTGGTGCCAGTGCACTCTCTGGACTCACTGCACTGCATCCCCACTGGTGCCAGTGCACTCTCCGGACTCACTGCACTGCATCCCCAGTGGTGCCAGTGCACTCTCTGGACTCACTGCAGTGCATCCCCTGTGGTGCCAGTGCACTCTCTGCACTCACTGCACTGCACCCCCAGTGGTGCCAGTGCACTCTCTGCACTCACTGCACTGCATCCCCGGTGTTCCCAGACCACTCTATGGACTCACCGAGGTGCATCCCCAGTGGTGCCAGTGCACTCTCTGGACTCACCGCACTGCATCCCCAGTGGTGCCAGTGCACTCTCTGGACTCACTGCAGTGCAGCCCCTGAGGTGCCAGTGTACTCTCTGGACTCACTGCACTGCATCCCCAGTGGTGCCAGTGCACTCTCTGGAGTCACTGCACTGCATCCGCAGTGGTGCCAGTGCACTCTCTGGACTCACAGCACTGCATCCCCAGTGGTGCCAGTGCACTCTCTGCACTCATGCACTGCATCCCCACTGGTGCCAGTGCACTCTTTGGACTCACTGCACTGCATCCCCAGTGGTGCCAGTGCACTCTCTGGACTCACTGCACTGCATCCCCAGTGGTGCCAGTGCACTCTCTGGACTCACTGTAGTGCATCCCCAGTGGTGCCAGTGCAATCTCAGGACTCACTGCAGTGCAGCTCCAGTTGGTGCCAGTTCAGTCTCTGGACTCACTGCACTGCATCCCCAGTGGTGCCAGTGCACTCTCTGGACTCACTGCACTGCATCCCCAGTGGTGCCAGTGCACTCTCTGGATGCACTGCATTGCTTCCCCACTGGTGCCAGTGCACTCTCTGGACTCACTGCACTGCATCCCCAGTGGTGCCACTGCACTCTCTGGACTCACTGCACTGCGTCACCATTGGTGCCAGGGCACTCTCTGGACTCACTGCACTGTATCCCCTGATGTGCCAGTGCACTCTCTGGACTCACTCCACTGCATCCCCAGTGGTGCCAGTGCACTCTCTGGACTCACTGCACCGCATCCCCAGTGGTGCCAGTGCACTCTCTGGACTCACTGCACTGCATCCCCAGTGGTGCCAGTGCACTCTCTGGACTCACTGCAGTGCATCCCCACTGGTGCCAGTGCACTCTCTGGACTCACTGCACTGCATCCCCACTGGTGCCAGTGCACTCTCCGGACTCACTGCACTGCATCCCCAGTGGTGCCAGTGCACTCTCTGGACTCACTGCAGTGCATCCCCTGTGGTGCCAGTGCACTCTCTGCACTCACTGCACTGCATCCCCAGTGGTGCCAGTGCACTCTCTGCACTCACTGCACTGCATCCCCGGTGTTCCCAGACCACTCTATGGACTCACCGAGGTGCATCCCCAGTGGTGCCAGTGCACTCTCTGGACTCACCGCACTGCATCCCCAGTGGTGCCAGTGCACTCTCTGGACTCACTGCAGTGCAGCCCCTGAGGTGCCAGTGTACTCTCTGGACTCACTGCACTGCATCCCCAGTGGTGCCAGTGCACTCTCTGGAGTCACTGCACTGCATCCGCAGTGGTGCCAGTGCACTCTCCGGACTCACTGCACTGCATCCCCAGTGGTGTCAGTGCACTCTCTGGACTCACTGCACTGCATCACCAGTGGTGGCAGTGCACTCTCTGGACTCACTACAGTGCATCCCCAGTGTGCCAGTGCACTCTCTGGACTCACTACAGTGCATCCCCATTGGTGCCAGTGCACTCTCTGGACTCACTGCACTGCATCCCAAGTGATGCCTGTGCAGTTTCTGGTCTTACTGCACTGCATCCCCAGTGGTGCCAGGGTACTCTCCGGACTCACTGCAGTGCAACCCTAGTGGTGCCAGTGCACTCTCTAGACTCACTGCACTGCATCCGCAGTGATGCCAGTTCACTCTCTGGACTCACTGCAGTGCATCCCCAGTGCTGACAGTGCACTCTCTGTACTCACTGCACTGCATCCCCAGTGGTGCCAGTGCTCTCTCTGGACTCACTGCAGTGCATCCACAGTAGTGCCAGTGCACTCTCTGGAGTCACTGCAGTGCATAACCTGTTGCTCCAGTGCACTCTCTGGACTCACTGCACTGCATCCCCAGTGGTGCCACTGCACTCTCTGGACTCACGGCACTGCATCCCCAAGGTGCCAGTGCACTCTCTGGACTTACTGCAGTTCATTCCCCAGTGGTGCCAGTGCAGTCTCTGCAGTCACTGCACTGCATCCCCAGTGTTCCCAGTGTACTCTCTGGACTCACCGAGGTGCATGCCCAGTGGTGCCAGTGCACTCTCTTGACTCACTGCAGTGCAGCCCCTGAGGTGCCAGTGCAGTCTCTGGACTCACTGCACTGCATCCCCAGTGGTGCCTGTGCAGTCTCTGGACTCACTGCACTGCATCACCATTTGTGCAAGGGCACTCTCCGGACTCACTGCAGTGCAACACCAATGGTGCCAGTGCACTCTCTTGATTCACTGCACTGCATCCCCAGTGGTGCCAGTGCACTCTCTGGACTCACTGCACTGCATCCCCAGTGGTGCCAGTGCACTCTCTGGACTCACAGCACTGCATCCCCAGTGGTGCCAGTGCACTCTCTGCACTCATGCACTGCATCCCCACTGGTGCCAGTGCACTCTTTGGACTCACTGCACTGCATCCCCAGTGGTGCCAGTGCACTCTCTGGACTCAGTGCACTGCATCCCCAGTGGTGCCAGTGCACTCTCTGGACTCACTGTAGTGCATCCCCAGTGGTGCCAGTGCAATCTCAGGACTCACTGCAGTGCAGCTCCAGTTGGTGCCAGTTCAGTCTCTGGACTCACTGCACTGCATCCCCAGTGGTGCCAGTGCACTCTCTGGACTCACTGCACTGCATCCCCAGTGGTGCCAGTGCACTCTCTGGACGCACTGCATTGCTTCCCCACTGGTGCCAGTGCACTCTCTGGACTCACTGCACTGCATCCCCAGTGGTGCCACTGCACTCTCTGGACTCACTGCACTGCGTCACCGTTGGTGCCAGGGCACTCTCTGGACTCACTGCACTGTATCCCCTGATGTGCCAGTGCACTCTCTGGACTCACTCCACTGCATCCCCAGTGGTGCCAGTGCACTCTCTGGACTCACTGCACCGCATCCCCAGTGGTGCCAGTGCACTCTGTGGACTCACTGCACTGCATCCCCAGTGGTGCCAGTGCACTCTCTGGACTCACTGCAGTGCATCCCCACTGGTGCCAGTGCACTCTCTGGACTCACTGCAGTGCATCCCCTGTGGTGCCAGTGCACTCTCTGCACTCACTGCACTGCATCCCCAGTGGTGCCAGTGCACTCTCTGCACTCACTGCACTGCATCCCCGGTGTTCCCAGACCACTCTATGGACTCACCGAGGTGCATCCCCAGTGGTGCCAGTGCACTCTCTGGACTCACCGCACTGCATCCCCAGTGGTGCCAGTGCACTCTCTGGACTCACTGCAGTGCAGCCCCTGAGGTGCCAGTGTACTCTCTGGACTCACTGCACTGCATCCCCAGTGGTGCCAGTGCACTCTCTGGAGTCACTGCACTGCATCCGCAGTGGTGCCAGTGCACTCTCCGGACTCACTGCAGTGCATCCCCAGTGGTGCCAGTGCAATCTCAGGACTCACTGCAGTGCAGCTCCAGTTGGTGCCAGTGCAGTCTCTGGACTCACTGCACTCCATCCCCAGTGGTGCCAGTGCACTCTCTGGACTCACTGCACTGCATCCCCAGTGGTGACAGTGCACTCTCTGGAATCACTGCAGTGCATCCCCTGTGGTGCCATTGCACTCTCTGGACTCACTGCACTGCATCCCCAGTGGTTCCAGTGCACTCTCTGGATCACTGCACTGCATCACCATTGGTGCCAGGGCACTCTCTGCACTCACTGCAGTGCATCCCCAGTGGTGCCAGTGCACTCTTTCGAGTCACTGCACTGCATCCCCAGTGGTGCCAGTGCATTCTCTGGACTCACTGCAGTGCATCCCCAGTTGTGCTAGTGCAGTCTCTGGACTCACTGCAGTGCATCCCCAGTGGTGCCAGTGCACTCTCTGGACTCACTGCACTGCATCCCCAGTGCTGACAGTGCACTCTCTGGACTCAGTGCACTGCATCCCCAGTGGTGCCAGTGCACTCTCTGGACTCACTGCACTGCATCCCCAGTGGTGCCAGTGCACTCTCTGGACTCACTGCAGTGCATCCCCAGTGGTGCCAGTGCACTCTTTCGAGTTACTGCAGTGCATCCCCAGTGGTGCCAGTGCACTCTCTGGACTCACTGCAGTGCATCCCCAGTGGGGCCAGTGCACTCTCTGGACTCACTGCACTGCATCCTCAGTGGTACCAGTGCACTCTCTGGACTCACTTCACTGCATCCTCAGTGGTGCCAGTGCACTCTCTGGACTCACTGCACGGCGTCCCTTTCGTTCCAGTGCACTCTCTGGACTCACTGCAATGCATCCCCAGTGGTGCCAGTGCACTCTTTCGAGTCACTGCACTGCATCTCCTGTGGTGCCAGTGCACTCTCTGCACTCTCTGCAGTGCATCCCCAGTGGTGCCAATGCACTCTCTGGACTCACTGCACTGCAACCCTAGTGGTGCCAGTGCACTCTCTAGACTCACTGCACTGCATCCGCAGTGATGCCAGTTCACTCTCTGGACTCACTGCAGTGCATCCCCAGTGCTGACAGTGCACTCTCTGTACTCACTGCACTGCATCCCCAGTGGTGCCAGTGCACTCTCTGGACTCACTGCAGTGCATCCACAGTAGTGCCAGTGCACTCTCTGGAGTCACTGCAGTGCATAACCTGTTGCTCCAGTGCACTCTCTGGACTCACTGCACTGCATCCCCAGTGGTGCCACTGCACTCTCTGGACTCACGGCACTGCATCCCCAAGGTGCCAGTGCACTCTCTGGACTTACTGCAGTTCATTCCCCAGTGGTGCCAGTGCAGTCTCTGCAGTCACTGCACTGCATCCCCAGTGTTCCCAGTGTACTCTCTGGACTCACCGAGGTGCATGCCCAGTGGTGCCAGTGCACTCTCTGGACTCACTGCAGTGCAGCCCCTGAGGTGCCAGTGCAGTCTCTGGACTCACTGCACTGCATCCGCAGTGGTGCCTGTGCAGTCTCTGGACTCACTGCACTGCATCACCATTTGTGCCAGGGCACTCTCCGGACTCACTGCAGTGCAACACCAATGGTGCCAGTGCACTCTCTTGATTCACTGCACTGCATCCCCAGTGGTGCCAGTGCACTCTCTGGATTCACTGCACTGCATCCCCAGTGGTGCCAGTGGACTATCTGGACTCACTGCAGTGCATCCCCACTGGTGCCAGTGCACTCTCTGAGTCACTGCACTGCATTCCCATTGTTGCCAGTGCGCTCTCTGGACTCACTGTAGTGCATCCCCAGTGGTGCCAGGGCACTCTCTGGACTCACTGCACTGCATCCCCAGTGGTGCCAGTGCATTCTCTGGACTCACTGCAGTGCATCCCCAGTGGTGCTAGTGCAGTCTCTGGACTCACTGCACTGCATCCCCAGTGATACCTGTGCACTCTCTGGACTCACTGCACTGCATCCCCAGTGCTGACAGTGCACTCTCTGGACTCAGTGCACTGCATCCCCAGTGGTGCCAGTGCACTCTCTGGACTCACTGCACCGCATCCCCAGTGGTGCCAGTTCACTCTTTCGAGTTACTGCAGTGCATCACCAGTGGTGCCAGTGCACTCTCTGGACTCACTGCAGTGCATCCCCAGTGGGGCCAGTGCACTCTCTGGACTCAGTGCACTGCATCCTCAGTGGTACCAGTGCACTCTCTGGACTCACTGCACTGCATCCCCAGTGCTGACAGTGCACTCTCTGGACTCAGTGCACTGCATCCCCAGTGGTGCCAGTGCACTCTCTGGACTCACTGCACTGCATCCCCAGTGGTGCCAGTGCACTCTCTGGACTCACTGCAGTGCATCCCCAGTGGTGCCAGTGCACTCTTTCGAGTTACTGCAGTGCATCACCAGTGGTGCCAGTGCACTCTCTGGACTCACTGCAGTGCATCCCCAGTGGGGCCAGTGCACTCTCTGGACTCACTGCACTGCATCCCCAGTGGTGCCAGTGCACTCTCTGGACTCACTTCACTGCATCCTCAGTGGTGCCAGTGCACTCTCTGGACTCACTGCACGGCGTCCCTATCGTTCCAGTGCACTCTCTGGACTCACTGCACTGCATCTCCTGTGGTGCCAGTGCACTCTCTGCACTCTCTGCAGTGCATCCCCAGTGGTGCCAATGCACTCTCTGAACTCACTGCACTGCATCCCCAGTGGTGCCAGTGCACTCTCTGGCCTCACTGTACTGCATCCCCAGTGGTGCCAGTGCACTCTCTAGACTCACTGCACTGCATCCCCAGTGGTGTCAGTGCACTCTCTGGACTCACTGCACTGCATCACCAGTGGTGGCAGTGCACTCTCTGGACTCACTACAGTGCATCCCCAGTGTGCCAGTGCACTCTCTGGACTCACTACAGTGCATCCCCATTGGTGCCAGTGCACTCTCTGGACTCACTGCACTGCATCCCAAGTGATGCCTGTGCAGTTTCTGGACTTACTGCACTGCATCCCCAGTGGTGCCAGGGTACTCTCCGGACTCACTGCAGTGCAACCCTAGTGGTGCCAGTGCACTCTCTAGACTCACTGCAGTGCATCCCCAGTGCTGACAGTGCACTCTCTGTACTCACTGCACTGCATCCCCAGTGGTGCCAGTGCTCTCTCTGGACTCACTGCAGTGCATCCACAGTAGTGCCAGTGCACTCTCTGGAGTCACTGCAGTGCATAACCTGTTGCTCCAGTGCACTCTCTGGACTCACTGCACTGCATCCCCAGTGGTGCCAGGGTACTCTCCGGACTCACTGCACTGCATCCGCAGTGATGCCAGTTCACTCTCTGGACTCACTGCAGTGCATCCCCAGTGCTGACAGTGCACTCTCTGTACTCACTGCACTGCATCCCCAGTGGTGCCAGTGCTCTCTCTGGACTCACTGCAGTGCATCCACAGTAGTGCCAGTGCACTCTCTGGAGTCACTGCAGTGCATAACCTGTTGCTCCAGTGCACTCTCTGGACTCACTGCACTGCATCCCCAGTGGTGCCACTGCACTCTCTGGACTCACGGCACTGCATCCCCAAGGTGCCAGTGCACTCTCTGGACTTACTGCAGTTCATTCCCCAGTGGTGCCAGTGCAGTCTCTGCAGTCACTGCACTGCATCCCCAGTGTTCCCAGTGTACTCTCTGGACTCACCGAGGTGCATGCCCAGTGGTGCCAGTGCACTCTCTTGACTCACTGCAGTGCAGCCCCTGAGGTGCCAGTGCAGTCTCTGGACTCACTGCACTGCATCCCCAGTGGTGCCTGTGCAGTCTCTGGACTCACTGCACTGCATCACCATTTGTGCAAGGGCACTCTCCGGACTCACTGCAGTGCAACACCAATGGTGCCAGTGCACTCTCTTGATTCACTGCACTGCATCCCCAGTGGTGCCAGTGCACTCTCTGGACTCACTGCACTGCATCCCCAGTGGTGCCAGTGCACTCTCTGGACTCACAGCACTGCATCCCCAGTGGTGCCAGTGCACTCTCTGCACTCATGCACTGCATCCCCACTGGTGCCAGTGCACTCTCTGCACTCATGCACTGCATCCCCACTGGTGCCAGTGCACTCTTTGGACTCACTGCACTGCATCCCCAGTGGTGCCAGTGCACTCTCTGGACTCACTGCACTGCATCCCCAGTGGTGCCAGTGCACTCTCTGGACTCACTGTAGTGCATCCCCAGTGGTGCCAGTGCAATCTCAGGACTCACTGCAGTGCAGCTCCAGTTGGTGCCAGTTCAGTCTCTGGACTCACTGCACTGCATCCCCAGTGGTGCCAGTGCACTCTCTGGACTCACTGCACTGCATCCCCAGTGGTGCCAGTGCACTCTCTGGACGCACTGCATTGCTTCCCCACTGGTGCCAGTGCACTCTCTGGACTCACTGCACTGCATCCCCAGTGGTGCCACTGCACTCTCTGGACTCACTGCACTGCGTCACCATTGGTGCCAGGGCACTCTCTGGACTCACTGCACTGTATCCCCTGATGTGCCAGTGCACTCTCTGGACTCACTCCACTGCATCCCCAGTGGTGCCAGTGCACTCTCTGGACTCACTGCACCGCATCCCCAGTGGTGCCAGTGCACTCTCTGGACTCACTGCACTGCATCCCCAGTGGTGCCAGTGCACTCTCTGGACTCACTGCAGTGCATCCCCAGTGGTGCCAGTGCACTCTCTGGACTCACTGCACTGCATCCCCACTGGTGCCAGTGCACTCTCCGGACTCACTGCACTGCATCCCCAGTGGTGCCAGTGCACTCTCTGGACTCACTGCAGTGCATCCCCTGTGGTGCCAGTGCACTCTCTGCACTCACTGCACTGCATCCCCAGTGGTGCCAGTGCACTCTCTGCACTCACTGCACTGCATCCCCGGTGTTCCCAGACCACTCTATGGACTCACCGAGGTGCATCCCCAGTGGTGCCAGTGCACTCTCTGGACTCACCGCACTGCATCCCCAGTGGTGCCAGTGCACTCTCTGGACTCACTGCAGTGCAGCCCCTGAGGTGCCAGTGTACTCTCTGGGCTCACTGCACTGCATCCCCAGTGGTGCCAGTGCACTCTCTGGAGTCACTGCACTGCATCCGCAGTGGTGCCAGTGCACTCTCCGGACTCACTGCAGTGCAGCTCCAGTTGGTGCCAGTGCAGTCTCTGGACTCACTGCACTGCATCCCCAGTGGTGCCAGTGCACTCTCTGGAGTCACTGCACTGCATCCCCAGTGGTGCCAGTGCAATCTCAGGACTCACTGCAGTGCAGCTCCAGTTGGTGCCAGTGCAGTCTCTGGACTCACTGCACTCCATCCCCAGTGGTGCCAGTGCACTCTCTGGACTCACTGCACTGCATCCCCAGTGGTGACAGTGCACTCTCTGGAATCACTGCAGTGCATCCCCTGTGGTGCCATTGCACTCTCTGGACTCACTGCACTGCATCCCCAGTGGTGCCTGTGCACTCTCTTGAGTCACTGCACTGCATCCCCAGTAGAGCCAGTGCACTCTATGGACTAACTGCACTGCATACCCAGTGGTGCCAGTGCACTCTCTGGACTCACTGCACTGCATCCCCAGTGGTTCCAGTGCACTCTCTGGATCACTGCACTGCATCACCATTGGTGCCAGGGCACTCTCTGCACTCACTGCAGTGCATCCCCAGTGGTGCCAGTGCACTCTTTCGAGTCACTGCACTGCATCCCCAGTGGTGCCAGTGCATTCTCTGGACTCACTGCAGTGCATCCCCAGTGGTGCCAGTGCACTCTCTGGACTCACTGCACTGCATCCCCAGTGCTGACAGTGCACTCTCTGGACTCAGTGCACTGCATCCCCAGTGGTGCCAGTGCACTCTCTGGACTCAGTGCACTGCATCCCCAGTGGTGCCACTGCACTCTCTGGACTCACTGCACTGCATCCCCAGTGGTGCCAGTGCACTCTCTGGACTCACTGCAGTGCATTCCCAGTGGTGCCAGTGCACTCTTTCGAGTTACTGCAGTGCATCCCCAGTGGTGCCAGTGCACTCTCTGGACTCACTGCAGTGCATCCCCAGTGGGGCCAGTGCACTCTCTGGACTCACTGCACTGCATCCTCAGTGGTGCCAGTGCACTCTCTGGACTCACTGCACGGCGTCCCTATCGTTCCAGTGCACTCTCTGGACTCACTGCAGTGCATCCCCAGTGGTGCCAGTGCACTCTTTCGAGTCACTGCACTGCATCTCCTGTGGTGCCAGTGCACTCTCTGCACTCTCTGCAGTGCATCCCCAGTGGTGCCAATGCACTCTCTGGACTCACTGCACTGCAACCCTAGTGGTGCCAGTGCACTCTCTAGACTCACTGCACTGCATCCGCAGTGATGCCAGTTCACTCTCTGGACTCACTGCAGTGCATCCCCAGTGCTGACAGTGCACTCTCTGTACTCACTGCACTGCATCCCCAGTGGTGCCAGTGCACTCTCTGGACTCACTGCAGTGCATCCACAGTAGTGCCAGTGCACTCTCTGGAGTCACTGCAGTGCATAACCTGTTGCTCCAGTGCACTCTCTGGACTCACTGCACTGCATCCCCAGTGGTGCCACTGCACTCTCTGGACTCACGGCACTGCATCCCCAAGGTGCCAGTGCACTCTCTGGACTTATTGCAGTTCATTCCCCAGTGGTGCCAGTGCAGTCTCTGCAGTCACTGCACTGCATCCCCAGTGTTCCAAGTGTACTCTCTGGACTCACCGAGGTGCATGCCCAGTGGTGCCAGTGCACTCTCTGGACTCACTGCAGTGCAGCCCCTGAGGTGCCAGTGCAGTCTCTGGACTCACTGCACTGCATCCGCAGTGGTGCCTGTGCAGTCTCTGGACTCACTGCACTGCATCACCATTTGTGCCAGGGCACTCTCCGGACTCACTGCAGTGCAACACCAATGGTGCCAGTGCACTCTCTTGATTCACTGCACTGCATCCCCAGTGGTGCCAGTGCACTCTCTGGATTCACTGCACTGCATCCCCAGTGGTGCCAGTGGACTATCTGGACTCACTGCAGTGCATCCCCACTGGTGCCAGTGCACTCTCTGAGTCACTGCACTGCATTCCCATTGTTGCCAGTGCGCTCTCTGGACTCACTGTAGTGCATCCCCAGTGGTGCCAGGGCACTCTCTGGACTCACTGCACTGCATCCCCAGTGGTGCCAGTGCACTCTCTGGACTCCTTGCTGTGCATCCCCAGTGGTGCCAGTGCACTCTCTGGACTCACTACAGTGCATCCCCTATGGTGCCAGTGCACTCTCTGGACTCACTGCAGTGCATCCCCAGTTGTGCCAGTGCACTCCCTGGACTCACTGCACTGCATCCCCAGTGTTGCCAGTGCACACTCTAGACTCACTGCAGTTCAGGTCCTTAGGTGCCAGTGCACTCTCTGGACTCACTGCAGTGCATCGCCAGTGGTGCCAGTGCACTCTCTGGTCTCACTGCAGTGAATCCCCAGTGTTGCCAGTGCTCTCTCTGGACTCACTGCACTGCATCCCCAATGGTGCCAGTGCAGTCTCTGGACTCACTGCACTCCTCCAGCCTCAGGCATCCGCTCCAGTCGCTTCAGCCGCTCCAGCTGCGGTAGCCCCTCCAGCCGCGGCAGCCGCCCCAGCCGCGTTTTCCGCTCCAGCCGCGGTAGCCCCTCCAGCCTCGGCAGCCGCTCCAGCCGCTCCAACCGCGGCAGCCGCGGCAGCCGCTCCAGCCGCGGCATCCGCTCCATCCGCGGCAGCCGCAGCAGCCGCAGCAGCCGCTCCAAACGCACCAGCCGCTCCAGCCGCGGCACCGCTCAAACCGCTCCAGCCGCTCCAGCCGTGGCAGCCGCTCAACTCGGTAGCGGCTGGAGCGGCTGCCGCGGCTAGAGCGGCTGTAGCGGCTGCCGCGGCTAGAGCGCCTGCGGCGGCTGGAGCGGCTGACGCGACTGGAGCGGATGCCGCGGCTGGAGCGGATGACGCGGCTGGTGCGGCTGGAGAGGCTGCCGCGGCTGGAGCAGTACAGTGAGTCCAGAGAGTGCACTGGCACCACTGGGGATGCGGTGCAGTGAGTCCAGAGAGTGCACTGGCACCACTGGGGATGCAGTGCAGTGAATCTAGAGAGTGCACTCGCACCATTGGAGATGCAGTGCAGTGAGGCTAGAGAGTGCACTGTTACCACTGGGGATGTAGAGCAGTGAGTCCAGAGAGTGCACTGGCACCACTGGGAATGGACTGCAGTGAGTCCAGAGAGTACATTGGCACCACTGGGGATGCAGTGCAGTGAGTGCAGAGAGTGCCCCGGCAACACTGGGGATGCACTAAATTGACTGCAGAGAGTGCACTGGCTCCACTGGGGATGCAGTGCCTCGAGTCCAGAGAGTGCACTGGCACCACTGGGGCTGCAGTGCAGTGATGCAGAGAGTGCACTGTCACCACTGGAGATGCACTGCAGTGAATCTAGAGAGTGCACTGGAACCATTGGCGATGTAGAGCAGTGAGTCCAGAGAGTGCACTGTTACCACTGGGGATGTAGTGCAGTGAGTCCAGAGAGTGCACTGTTACCACTGGGGATGCAGTGCAGTGAGTCCCGAGAGTGCAATGGCACAACTGGTGTTGCACTGCAGTGAGTCCAGAGAATGCACTGGCACCAGTGGGGATGCAGTGCAGTGAGTCCAGAGAGTGCACTGGCACCACTGGTGATGCACTGCAGTGAGTCCAGAGAGTGCACTGGCACCACTGGGGAATGCACTGCAGTGAGTCCACGGAGTGCACTGGCAGCACTGCGGATGTACTGCAGTGAGTCCAGAGAGTTCACTGGCACCACGGGGGATGCATTGGAGTGACAGTGTTGCCAGTGCAGTGGTGCCAGTGCACTCTCTAGACTCACTGCAGTGCAGGTCCTTAGGTGCCAGTGCACTCTCTGGACTCACTGCAGTGCATCGCTAGTGGTGCCAGTGCACTCTCTGGACTCACTGCAGTGAATCCCCAGTGTTGCCAGTGCTCTCTCTGGACTCACTGCACTGCAACCCCAATGGTGCCAGTGCCGTCTCTGAACTCACTGCAGTGCATCCCCAGTGGTGCCAGTGCAATCTCTGGACTCACTGCACTGCTCCAGCCTGCGGCATCCGCTCCATTCGCTTCAGCCGCTCCAGCCGCGGTAGCCCCTCCAGCCGCGGCAGCCGCCCCAGCCGCGTTTTCCGCTCCAGCCGCGGTTGCCCCTCCAGCCGCGGCAGCCGCCCCAGCCGCGTTTTCCGCTCCAGCCGCGGTAGCCCCTCCAGCCTCGGCAGCCGCTCCAGCCGCGGCATCCGCTCCATACGCGGCAGACGCGGCAGACGCTCCAACCGCGGCAGCCTCTCCATCCGCGGCAGCCGCAGCAGCCGCAGCAGCCGCTCCAAACGCGCCAGCCGCTCCAGCCGCGGCAAGCTCTAACCGCTCCAGCCGCTCCAGCCGTGGCAGCCGCTCAACTCGGTAGCGGCTGGAGCGGCTGCCGCGGCTAGAGCGGCTGTAGCGGCTGCCGCGGCTGGAGTGGCTGCGGCGGCTGGAGCGGATGACGCGACTGGAGAGGATGCCGCGGCTGGAGCGGATGACGCGGCTGGTGCGGCTGGAGAGGATGCCGCGGCTGGAGCAGTGCAGTGAGTCCAGAGAGTGCACTGGAACCACTGGGGATGCAGTGCAGTGAGTCCAGAGAGTGCACTGGCACCACTGGGGATGCAGTGCAGTGAATCTAGAGAGTGCACTCGCACCATTGGAGATGCAGTGCAGTGAGTCCAGAGAGTGCACTGGCACCACTGGGGATGTAGAGCAGTGAGTCCAGAGAGTGCACTGTTACCACTGGGGATGGACTGCAGTGAGTCCAGAGAGTGCACTGGCACCACTGGGGATGCACTGCAGTGAGTCCAGAGAGTGCACTGGCACCACTGGGGATGCAGTACAGTGTGTCCAGAGACTGCACTGGCACCACTGGGGATGGACTGCAGTGAGTCCAGAGAGTGCACTGTCACCAGTGGGGATGCTCTGCAGTGAGTCCAGAGAGTGCCCTGGCACCATTGGAGATGCACTGCAATGAATCTAGAGAGTGCACTGGCACCACTGGGGATGTAGTGCAGTGAGTCCAGAGAGTGCACTGTTACCACTGGGGATGCAGTGCAGTGAGTCCCGAGAGTGCACTGGCACCACTGGGGATGCACTGCAGTGAGTCCAGAGAGTGCACTGGCACCACTGGGGATGCACTGCAGTGAGTCCGGAGACTGCACTGGCACCACTGGGGATGCACCGCAGTGAGTCCAGAGAGTGCACTGGCACTACTGGGGATGCACTGCAGTGTGTCTAGAGAGTGCACTTGCAACACTGGGGATGAACTGCAGTGACTCCAGAGAGTGTACTGGCACCAGAGGGGATGCACTGCAGTGAGTCCACAGAGTGCACTGGCACCACTGGCGATGCAGTACAGTGAGTCCACAGAGTGCACTGGCACCACTGCGGATGCACTGCAGTGAGTCCAGAGAGTACCCTGGCACCACTGGGGATGCACTGCAGTGAATCTAGAGAGTGCACTGGCCAAACTGGAGATGCACTACAGTGAGTCCAGAGAGTGCACTGGCACCACTGGGGATGCACTGCAGTGACTCCAGAGAGTGCACTGGCACCACTGGGGATGCAGTGCAGTGAGTGCAGAGAGTACACTGGCACCACTGGGGATGCAGTGCAGTGAGTCCAGAGAGTGCACTGGCACTACAGGGGACGCGGTGCAGTGACTCTAGAGAGTGCACTGGCACCACTGCGGATGAGGTGCAGTGAGTCCAGAGAGTGCAATGACACCACTGGGGATGCAGTGCACTGAGTCCAGAAAGTGCACTGGTACCACTGGGGATGCAGTGCAGTGAGTCCAGAGAGTGCACTGGTATCACTGGGGATGCAGTGCAGTGAGTCCAGAGAGTGCACTGGCACCACTGGGGAAGCAGTGCTGTGAGTCCAGAGAGTGCACTGGCACCACTGGGGATGGACTTCAGTGAGTCCAGAGAGTGCACTGGCAACACTGGGGATGCAGTGCAGTGAGTCCAGAGAGTGCACTGGCACCACTGGGGTGCAGTGCAGTGAGTCCAGAGAGTGCACTGGCAATGCAGTACAGTGAGTCCAGTGAGTGCACCAGCACCAGTGGGGATGCAGTGCAGTGAGTCCAGAGAGTGCACTGGCACCACTGGGGATGCAGTGCAGTGAGTCCACAGAGTGCACTGGCACCATTGGTAATGCAGTGCAGTGAGTCCAGAGAGTGCACTGGCACCACTGGGGATGCAGTGCAGTGAGTCCAGAGAGTGCACTGGCCACACTGGCAATGCAGTACAGTGAGTCCAGTGAGTGCACCAGCACCACTGGGGATGCAGTGCAGTGAGTCCAGAGAGTGCACTGGCACCAGTGGGGATGCAGTGCAGTGAGTCCAGAGAGTGCACTGGCACCACTGGGGATGCAGTGCAGTGAGTCCAGAGAGTGCACTGGCACCACTGGGGATGAAGTTCAGTGAGTCCAGAGAGTGCACTACGACCACTGTGGATGAACAACAGTTAGTCCACAGAGTGCACTGGCACCACTGGGGATGCACTGCAGTGAGTGCAGAGAGTACACTGGCACCACTGGGGATGCAGTGCAGTGAGTCCAGAGAGTACACTGGCACCACTGGGGATGCAGTGCAGTGAGTGCAGGGAGTGCACTGGCAACAATGGGGATGCACTGCAGTGACTCCAGAGAGTGCACTGGCACCACTGGGGATGCACTGCAGTGAGTCCAGAGAGTGCACTGGCACCACTGGGGATGCAGTGCAGTGAGTCCAGAGAGTGCACTGGCACCACTGGGGATGCAGTGCAGAGTCTAGAGAGTGCACTGGCACCACTGGGGATGCACTGCAGTGAGTCCAGAGATTGCACTGGCACCACTGGGGATGCACTGCAGTGAGTCCGGAGACTGCACTGGCACCACTGGGGATGCACTGCAGTGAGTCCAGAGAGTGCACTGGCACCACTGGTAATGCAGTGCAGTGAGTCCAGAGAGTGCACTGGCACCACTGGGGATGCAGTGCAGTGAGTCCAGAGAGTGCACTGGCACCACTGGGGATGCACTGCAGTGAGTCCATAGAGTGCACTGGCACCACTGGTGATTCAGTGGAGTGAGTCCAGAGAGGGCACTGGCACCACTGGGGATGCAGTGCCGTGAGTCCAGAGAGTGCACTGGCACCATCGGGGATGCACTGCAGTGAGTCCAGAGAGTGCACTGGCACCACTGGGGATGCACTGCAGTGAGTCCAGAGAGTGCACTGGCACCACTGGGGATGCAGTGCAGTGAGTCCAGATAGTCCAGTGGCACCACTGGGGATGCAGTGCAGTTAGTCCAGAGAGTGCACTGGCTCCACTGGGGATGCAGTGCAGTGAGTCCGGAGAGTGCCCTGGCACCACTGGGGATGCAGTGCAGGGAGTCCAGAGAGTGCACTGGCACCACTGGGGATGCAGTGCAGTGAGTCCGGAGAGTGCATTGTCACCACTGCGGATGCACTGCAGTTTCTCCAAACAGTTCACTGGCACCACTGGTGATGCAGTGCAGTGCGTCCAGAGAGTGCACTGGCACCACTGGGGATGCAGTGCAGTGACTCCAGAGAGTGCACTGGCACTACTGGGGATGCACTGCAGTGAGTCCAGAGATTGCACTGGCCTCAATGGGGATGCAGTGCAGTGAGTCCAGAGAGTGCACTGGCACCACTGGGGATGCAGTACTGTGAGTCCACAGAGTGCACTGGCACCACTGGGGATGCAGTGCAGTGAGTCCAGAGAGTGCACTGGCACCTTGGGGATGCAGTGCAGTGAGTCCAGAGAGTGCACTGGCACCATTGGGGATGCACTGCAGTGAGTCCAGAGAGGGCACTGGAACCTCAGGGGATGCAGTGCAGTGAGTCCAGAGATTGCACTGGCACCACTGGGGATGCACTGCAGTGACTCCGGAGAGTGCACTGGCACCACTGGGGATGCGATGCAGTGAGTCCAGAGAGTACACTGGCACCACTGGGGATGCACTGCCGTGACTCCAGAGAGTGCACCATCACCACTGGGGATGCAGTACAGTGAGACCAGAGAGTGCACTGGCACCACTGGGGATGCAGTGCAGTGAGTGCAGAGAGGGCACTGGCACCACTGGGGATGCAGTGCAGTGAGTCCAGAGTGTGCACTGGCACCACTGGGGATGCACTGCAGTGAGTCCAGAGAGTGCACTGGCACCACTGGGGATGCAGAGCAGTGAGTCCAGGGAGTGCACTGGCACCACTGGGAATGCAGTGCAGTGAGTCCAGAGAGTGTACTGGCACCACTGGGGATGCAGTGCAGTGAGTCCAGAGAGTGCACTGGCACCACTGGGGATGCAGTGCAGTGAGTCCAGAGAGTGCCCAGGCAACACAGGTGATGCAATAAAGTGACTGCAGAGAGTGCACTGGCACCACTGGGGATGCACTGCAGTGATGCAGAGAGTGCACTGTCACCAGTGGGGATGCTCTCTAGTGAGTCCGGAGAGTGCCCTGGCACCATTGGGGATGCACTGCAGTGAATCTAGAGAGTGCACTGGCACCATTGGAGATGCAGAGCAGTGAGGCCAGAAAATGCACTGTTACCACTGGGGATGCAGTGCAGTGAGTATAGAGAGTGCACTGGAACCACTGGGCATGCAGTGCAGAGTCTAGAGAGTTTACTGGCACCACTGGGGATGCACTGCAGTGAGTCCGGAGACTGCACTGGCACCACTGGGGATGCACTGCAGTGTGTCTAGAGAGTGCACTTGCATCACTGGGGATGCACTGCAGTGAGTCCAGAGAGTGCACTGGCACCACTGGGGATGCACTGCAGTGAGTCCAGAGAGTGCACTGGCACCACTGGGGATGCAGTGGATTGAGTCCAGAGAGGGCACTGGAACCACTGGGGATGCAGTGCAGTGAGTCCAGAGAGTGCACTGGCACCACCGGGGATGCACTGCAGTGAGTCCAGAGTGTGCACTGGCACCACCGGGGATGCACTGCAGTGAGTACAGAGAGTGCACTGGCACCACTGGGGATGTACTGCAGTGAGTCCAGAGAGTTCACTGGCACCACTGGGGATGCAGTGCAGTGAGTCCAGATAGTCCACTGGCACCACTGGGGATGCAGTGCAGTGAGTCCGGAGAGTGCCCTGGCACCAATGGTGATGCAGTGCAGTGAGTCCGGAGAGTGCACTGGCACCACTGGGGATGCAGTGCAGTGAGTCCAGAGAGTGCACTGGCACCACTGGGGATGCACTGCAGTGAGTGCAGAGAGTACACAGGCACCACTGGGGATGCACTGCAGTGAGTGCAGGGAGTGCACTGGCACCACTGGGGATGCACTGCAGTGACTCCAGAGAGTGCACTGGCACCACTGGGGATGCGGTGCAGTGAGTGCAGAGAGTGCACTGGCACCACTGGGGATGCACTGCGGTGAGTCCAGAGAGTGCACTGGCACCACTGGGGATGCACTGCAGTGAGTCCAGAGAGTGCACTGGCACCACTGGGGATGCAGTGCAGTGAGTCCAGAGAGTGCACAGGAACCACTGGGGATGCAGTGCAGAGTCTAGAGAGTGCACTGGCACCACTGGGGAAGCACTGCAGTGAGTCCAGAGATTGCACTGGCACCACTGGGGATGCACTGCAGTGAGTCCAGAGAGTGCACTGGCACCACTGGGGATGCAGTACAGTGAGTCCACAGAGTGCACTGGCACCACTGGGGATGCAGTGCAGTGAGTCCAGAGAGTGCAATGGCAGAACTGTTGTTGCACTGCAGTGAGTCCAGAGAGTGCACTGGCACCACTGGGGATGCACTGCAGTGAGTCCAGATTGTGCACTGGCACCACTGGTGATGCAGTACAGTGAGTCCAGAGAGTGCACTGGCACCACTGGGGATGCAGTGCAGTGAGTCCAGAGAGTGCACTGGCACAACTGGGGATGCACTGCAGTGAGTCCAGAGAGTGCACTGGCACCACTGGTGATGCAGTGGAGTGAGTCCAGAGAGGGCACTGGCACCACTGGGGATGCAGTGCAGTGACTCCAGAGAGTGCACTGGCACCACCGGGGATGCACTGCAGTGAGTCCAGAGAGTGCACTGGCACCACTGGGGATGCAGTGCAGTGACACCAGAGAGTGCACTGGCACCACTGGGGATGCAGTGCAGTGAGTCCAGAGAGTACACTGGCACCACTGGGGATGCAGTGCAGTGAGTCCAGAGAGTGCACTAGCACCACTGGGGATGCACTGCAGTGACTCTAGAGAGTGCACTGGCACCACTGGGGATGCAGTGCAGTGAGTCCAGAGAGTGCACTGGCACCACTGGGGATGCACTGCAGTGACTCTAGAGAGTGCACTGGCACCACTGGGGATGCAGTGCAGTGAGTCCAGAGAGTGCACTGGCACCACTGGGGATGCACTGCAGTGAGTCCAGAGAGTGCACTGGCACCACTGGGGATGCAGTGGAGTGAGTCCAGAGAGGGCACTGGCACCACTGGGGATGCACTGCAGTGACTCTAGAGAGTGCACTGGCATCACTGGGGATGCACTGCAGTGAGTCCAGAGAGTGCACTGGCACCACTGGGGATGCACTGCAGTGAGTCCAGAGAGTGCACTGGCACCACTGGGGATGCAGTGGAGTGAGTCCAGAGAGGGCACTGGCACCACTGGGGATGCAGTGCAGTGAGTCCAGAGAGTGCACTGGCACCACCGGGGATGCACTGCAGTGAGTCCAGAGTGTGCACTGGCACCACCGGGGATGCACTGCAGTGAGTACAGAGAGTGCACTGGCACCACTGGGGATGTACTGCAGTGAGTCCAGAGAGTGCACTGGCACCACTGGGGATGCAGTGCAGTGAGTCCAGATAGTCCACTGGCACCACTGGGGATGCAGTGCAGTGAGTCCGGAGAGTGCACTGGCACCACTGGGGATGCAGTGCAGTGAGTCCGGAGAGTGCACTGGCACCACTGGGGATGCAGTGCAGTGAGTCCAGAGAGTGCACTGGCACCACTGGGGATGCACTGCAGTGAGTGCAGAGAGTACACTGGCACCACTGGGGATGCACTGCAGTGAGTGCAGGGAGTGCACTGGCACCACTGGGGATGCACTGCAGTGACTCCAGAGAGTGCACTGGCACCACTGGGGATGCGGTGCAGTGAGTGCAGAGAGTGCACTGGCACCACTGGGGATGCACTGCGGTGAGTCCAGAGAGTGCACTGGCACCACTGGGGATGCACTGCAGTGAGTCCAGAGAGTGCACTGGCACCACTGGGGATGCAGTGCAGTGAGTCCAGAGAGTGCACAGGAACCACTGGGGATGCAGTGCAGAGTCTAGAGAGTGCACTGGCACCACTGGGGAAGCACTGCAGTGAGTCCAGAGATTGCACTGGCACCACTGGGGATGCACTGCAGTGAGTCCAGAGAGTGCACTGGCACCACTGGCGATGCAGTGCAGTGAGTCCAGAGAGTGCACTGGCACCACTGGGGATGCAGTGCAGTGAGTCCAGAGAGTGCAATGGCAGAACTGTTGTTGCACTGCAGTGAGTCCAGAGAGTGCACTGGCACCACTGGGGATGCACTGCAGTGAGTCCAGAGAGTGCACTGGCACCACTGGTAATGCAGTACAGTGAGTCCAGAGAGTGCACTGGCACCACTGGGGATGCAGTGCAGTGAGTCCAGAGAGTGCACTGGCACCACTGGGGATGCACTGCAGTGAGTCCAGAGAGTGCACTGGCACCACTGGTGATGCAGTGCAGTGAGTCCAGAGAGGGCACTGGCACCACTGGGGATGCAGTGCAGTGAGTCCAGAGAGTGCACTGGCACCACTGGGGATGCACTGCAGTGAGTCCAGAGAGTGCACTGGCACCACTGGGGATGCAGTGCAGTGAGTCCAGAGAGTGCACTGGCACCACTGGGGATGCACTGCAGTGAGTCCAGAGAGTGCACTGGCACCACTGGGGATGCACTGCAGTGAGTCCAGAGAGTGCACTGGCACCACTGGGGATGCAGTGCAGTGAGTCCAGAGAGTGCACTGGCACCACTGGGGATGCACTGCAGTGACTCTAGAGAGTGCACTGGCACCACTGGGGATGCAGTGCAGTGAGTCCAGAGAGTGCACTGGCACCACTGGGGATGCAGTGCAGTGACTCCAGAGAGTGCACTGGCACCACTGGGGATGCAGTGCAGTGAGTCCAGAGAGTGCACTGGCACCACTGGGGATGCAGTGCAGTGAGTCCAGAGAGTGCACTGGCACCACTGGGGATGCACTGCAGTGAGTCCAGAGAGTGCACTGGCACCACTGGGGATGCAGTGCAGTGAGTCCAGAGAGTGCACTGGCACCACTGGGGATGCAGTGCAGAGTCTAGAGAGTGCACTGGCACCACTGGGGATGCACTGCAGTGAGTCCAGAGATTGCACTGGCACCACTGGGGATGCACTGCAGTGAGTCCAGAGAGTGCACTGGCACCACTGGGGATGCACTGCAGTGAGTCCAGAGAGTGCACTGGCACCACTGGGGATGCACTGCAGTGAGTCCAGAGAGTGCACTGGCACCACTGGGGATGCACTGCAGTGAGTCCAGAGAGTGCACTGGCACCACTGGGGATGCAGTGCAGTGAGTCCAGAGAGGGCACTGGCACCACTGGGGATGCAGTGCAGTGAGTCCAGAGAGTGCACTGGCACCACTGGGGATGCAGTGCAGTGAGTCCAGAGAGTGCACTGGCACCACTGGGGATGCACTGCAGTGACTCCAGAGAGTGCACTGGCACCACTGGGGATGCAGTGCAGTGAGTCCAGAGAGTGCACTGGCACCACTGGGGATGCAGTGCAGTGAGTCCAGAGAGTGCACTGGCACCACTGGGGATGCACTGCAGTGAGTCCAGAGAGTGCACTGGCACCACTGGGGATGCACTGCAGTGAGTCCAGAGAGTGCACTGGCACCACTGGGGATGCACTGCAGTGAGTCCAGAGAGTGCAATGGCACCACTGGGGATGCACTGCAGTGAGTCCAGAGAGTGCACTGGCACCACTGGGGATGCACTGCAGTGAGTCCAGAGAGTGCACTGGCACCACTGGGGATGCACTGCAGTGAGTCCAGAGAGTGCACTGGCACCACTGGGGATGCAGTGCAGTGAGTCCAGAGAGTGCACTGGCACCACTGGGGATGCAGTGCAGTGAGTCCAGAGAGTGCACTGGCACCACTGGGGATGCACTGCAGTGAGTCCAGAGAGTGCACTGGCACCACTGGGGATGCAGTGCAGTGAGTCCAGAGAGTGCACTGGCACCACTGGGGATGCAGTGCAGAGTCTAGAGAGTGCACTGGCACCACTGGGGATGCACTGCAGTGAGTCCAGAGAGTGCACTGGCACCACTGGGGATGCACTGCAGTGAGTCCAGAGAGTGCACTGGCACCACTGGGGATGCACTGCAGTGAGTCCAGAGAGTGCACTGGCACCACTGGGCACTGCAGTGAGTCAGAGAGTGCACTGGCACCACTGGGGATGCAGCAGTGAGTGAGAGTGCACTGGCACCACTGGGGATGCAGTGCAGTGAGTCCAGAGAGTGCACTGGCACCACTGGGGATGCAGTGCAGTGAGTCCAGAGAGTGCACTGGCACCACTGGGGATGCAGTGCAGTGAGTCCAGAGAGTGCACTGGCACCACTGGGGATGCACTGCAGTGACTCCAGAGAGTGCACTGGCACCACTGGGGATGCAGTGCAGTGAGTCCAGAGAGTGCACTGGCACCACTGGGGATGCAGTGCAGTGAGTCTAGAGAGTGCACTGGCACCACTGGGGAAGCACTGCAGTGAGTCCAGAGATTGCACTGGCACCACTGGGAATGCACTGCAGTGAGTCCAGAGAGTGCACTGGCACCACTGGGGATGCACTGCAGTGAGTCCAGAGAGTGCACTGGCAGAACTGTTGTTGCACTGCAGTGAGTCCAGAGAGTGCACTGGCACCACTGGGGATGCAGTGCAGTGAGTCCAGAGAGTGCACTGGCACCACTGGGGATGCAGTGCAGTGAGTCCAGAGAGTGCACTGGCACCACTGGGGATGCAGTGCAGTGAGTCCAGAGAGTGCACTGGCACCACTGGGGATGCACTGCAGTGAGTCCAGAGAGTGCACTGGCACCACTGGGGATGCACTGCAGTGAGTCCAGAGAGTGCACTGGCACCACTGGGGATGCAGTGCAGTGAGTCCAGAGAGTGCACTGGCACCACTGGGGATGCACTGCAGTGACTCCAGAGAGTGCACTGGCACCACTGGGGATGCAGTGCAGTGAGTCCAGAGAGTGCACTGGCACCACTGGGGATGCACTGCAGTGAGTCCAGAGAGTGCACTGGCACCACACTGGGATGCACTGCAGTGAGTCCAGAGAGTGCACTGGCACCACTGGGGATGCACTGCAGTGAGTCCAGAGAGTGCACTGGCACCACTGGGGATGCAGTGCAGTGAGTCCAGAGAGGGCACTGGCACCACTGGGGATGCAGTGCAGTGAGTCCAGAGAGTGCACTGGCACCACTGGGGATGCACTGCAGTGAGTCCAGAGAGTGCACTGGCACCACTGGGGATGCACTACAGTGAGTCCAGAGAGTGCACTGGCACCACTGGGGATGCACTGCAGTGAGTCCAGAGAGTGCACTGGCACCACTGGGGATGCAGTGCAGTGAGTCCAGAGAGTGCACTGGCACCACTGGGGATGCAGTGCAGTGAGTCCAGAGAGTGCCCAGGCAACACAGGTGATGCACTAAAGTGACTGCAGAGAGTGCACTGGCACCACTGGGGATGCAGTGCAGTGATGCAGAGAGTGCACTGTCACCAGTGGGGATGCTCTCTAGTGAGTCCGGAGAGTGCCCTGGCACCACTGGGGATGCACTGCAGTGAATCTAGAGAGTGCACTGGCACCATTGGAGATGCAGAGCAGTGAGGCCAGAAAATGCACTGTTACCACTGGGGATGCAGTGCAGTGAGTCCAGAGAGTGCACTGGAACCACTGGGGATGCAGTGCAGAGTCTAGAGAGTGCACTGGCACCACTGGGGATGCACTGCAGTGAGTCCAGAGATTGCACTGGCACCACTGGGGATGCACTGCAGTGAGTCCGGAGACTGCACTGGCACCACTGGGGATGCACTGCAGTGTGTCTAGAGAGTGCACTTGCAACACTGGGGATGCACTGCAGTGAGTCCAGAGAGTGCACTGGCACCACTGGGGATGCACTGCAGTGAGTCCAGAGAGTGCACTGGCACCACTGGGGATGCAGTGGAGTGAGTCCAGAGAGGGCACTGGCACCACTGGGGATGCAGTGCAGTGAGTCCAGAGAGTGCACTGGCACCACCGGGGATGCACTGCAGTGAGTCCAGAGTGTGCACTGGCACCACCGGGGATGCACTGCAGTGAGTACAGAGAGTGCACTGGCACCACTGGGGATGTACTGCAGTGAGTCCAGAGAGTGCACTGGCACCACTGGGGATGCAGTGCAGTGAGTCCAGAGAGTGCACTGGCACCACTGGGGATGCAGTGCAGTGAGTCCGGAGAGTGCACTGGCACCACTGGGGATGCAGTGCAGTGAGTCCGGAGAGTGCACTGGCACCACTGGGGATGCAGTGCAGTGAGTCCAGAGAGTGCACTGGCACCACTGGGGATGCACTGCAGTGAGTGCAGAGAGTACACTGGCACCACTGGGGATGCAGTGCAGTGAGTGCAGAGAGTGCACTGGCACCACTGGGGATGCACTGCAGTGAGTCCAGAGAGTGCACTGGCACCACTGGGGATGCACTGCAGTGAGTGCAGAGAGTGCACTGGCACCACTGGGGATGCACTGCAGTGAGTCCAGAGAGTGCACTGGCACCACTGGGGATGCACTGCAGTGAGTCCAGAGAGTGCACTGGCACCACTGGGGATGCAGTGCAGTGAGTCCAGAGAGTGCACTGGCACCACTGGGGATGCACTGCAGTGAGTCCAGAGAGTGCACTGGCACCACTGGGGATGCACTGCAGTGAGTCCAGAGAGTGCACTGGCACCACTGGGGATGCACTGCAGTGAGTCCAGAGAGTGCACTGGCACCACTGGGGATGCAGTGCAGTGAGTCCAGAGAGTGCACTGGCACCACTGGGGATGCACTGCAGTGAGTCCAGAGAGTGCACTGGCACCACTGGGGATGCACTGCAGTGAGTCCAGAGAGTGCACTGGCACCACTGGTGATGCAGTGCAGTGAGTCCAGAGAGTGCACTGGCACCACTGGGGATGCAGTGCAGTGAGTCCAGAGAGTGCACTGGCACCACTGGGGATGCACTGCAGTGAGTCCAGAGAGTGCACTGGCACCACTGGGGATGCAGTGCAGTGAGTCCAGAGAGTGCACTGGCACCACTGGGGATGCAGTGCAGTGAGTCCAGAGAGTGCACTGGCACCACTGGGGATGCACTGCAGTGAGTCCAGAGAGTGCACTGGCACCACTGGGGATGCAGTGCAGTGAGTCCAGAGAGTGCACTGGCACCACTGGGGATGCACTGCAGTGAGTCCAGAGAGTGCACTGGCACCACTGGGGATGCAGTGCAGTGAGTCCAGAGAGTGCACTGGCACCACTGGGGATGCAGTGCAGTGAGTCCAGAGAGTGCACTGGCACCACTGGGGATGCACTGCAGTGAGTCCAGAGAGTGCACTGGCACCACTGGGGATGCAGTGCAGTGAGTCCAGAGAGTGCACTGGCACCACTGGGGATGCAGTGCAGTGAGTCCAGAGAGTGCACTGGCACCACTGGGGATGCACTGCAGTGAGTCCAGAGAGTGCACTGGCACCACTGGGGATGCAGTGCAGTGAGTCCAGAGAGTGCACTGGCACCACTGGGGATGCACTGCAGTGAGTCCAGAGAGTGCACTGGCACCACTGGGGATGCAGTGCAGTGAGTCCAGAGAGTGCACTGGCACCACTGGGGATGCAGTGCAGTGAGTCTAGAGAGTGCACTGGCACCACTGGGGATGCACTGCAGTGAGTCCAGAGAGTGCACTGGCACCACTGGGGATGCACTGCAGTGAGTCCAGAGAGTGCACTGGCACCACTGGGGATGCACTGCAGTGAGTCCAGAGAGTGCACTGGCACCACTGGGGATGCAGTGCAGTGAGTCCAGAGAGTGCACTGGCACCACTGGGGATGCACTGCAGTGAGTCCAGAGAGTGCACTGGCACCACTGGGGATGCACTGCAGTGAGTCCAGAGAGTGCACTGGCACCACTGGGGATGCACTGCAGTGAGTCCAGAGAGTGCACTGGCACCACTGGGGATGCACTGCAGTGAGTCCAGAGAGTGCACTGGCACCACTGGGGATGCACTGCAGTGAGTCCAGAGAGTGCACTGGCACCACTGGGGATGCAGTGCAGTGAGTCCAGAGAGTGCACTGGCACCACTGGGGATGCACTGCAGTGAGTCCAGAGAGTGCACTGGCACCACTGGGGATGCAGTGCAGTGAGTCCAGAGAGTGCACTGGCACCACTGGGGATGCAGTGCAGTGAGTCCAGAGAGTGCCCTGGCACCACAGGGGATGCACTGCAGTGACTGCAGAGAGTGCACTGGCACCACTGGGGATGCAGTGCAGTGATGCAGAGAGTGCACTGTCACCAGTGGGGATGCTCTCTAGTGAGTCCGGAGAGTGCCCTGGCACCACTGGGGATGCACTGCAGTGAATCTAGAGAGTGCACTGGCACCATTGGAGATGCAGAGCAGTGAGGCCAGAAAATGCACTGTTACCACTGGGGATGCAGTGCAGTGAGTCCAGAGAGTGCACTGGAACCACTGGGGATGCAGTGCAGAGTCTAGAGAGTGCACTGGCACCACTGGGGATGCACTGCAGTGAGTCCAGAGATTGCACTGGCACCACTGGGGATGCACTGCAGTGAGTCCGGAGACTGCACTGGCACCACTGGGGATGCACTGCAGTGTGTCTAGAGAGTGCACTTGCACCACTGGGGATGCACTGCAGTGAGTCCAGAGAGTGCACTGGCACCACTGGGGATGCACTGCAGTGAGTCCAGAGAGTGCACTGGCACCACTGGGGATGCAGTGGAGTGAGTCCAGAGAGGGCACTGGCACCACTGGGGATGCAGTGCAGTGAGTCCAGAGAGTGCACTGGCACCACCGGGGATGCACTGCAGTGAGTCCAGAGTGTGCACTGGCACCACCGGGGATGCACTGCAGTGAGTACAGAGAGTGCACTGGCACCACTGGGGATGTACTGCAGTGAGTCCAGAGAGTGCACTGGCACCACTGGGGATGCAGTGCAGTGAGTCCAGAGAGTGCACTGGCACCACTGGGGATGCAGTGCAGTGAGTCCAGAGAGTGCACTGGCACCACTGGGGATGCAGTGCAGTGAGTCCAGGAGAGTGCACTGGCACCACTGGGGATGCAGTGCAGTGAGTCCAGAGAGTGCACTGGCACCACTGGGGATGCAGTGCAGTGAGTCCAGAGAGTGCACTGGCACCACTGGGGATGCAGTGCAGTGAGTCCAGAGAGTGCACTGGCACCACTGGGGATGCACTGCAGTGAGTCCAGAGAGTGCACTGGCACCACTGGGGATGCACTGCAGTGAGTGCAGAGAGTGCACTGGCACCACTGGGGATGCACTGCAGTGAGTCCAGAGAGTGCACTGGCACCACTGGGGATGCACTGCAGTGAGTCCAGAGAGTGCACTGGCACCACTGGGGATGCAGTGCAGTGAGTCCAGAGAGTGCACTGGCACCACTGGGGATGCACTGCAGTGAGTCCAGAGATTGCACTGGCACCACTGGGGATGCACTGCAGTGAGTCCAGAGAGTGCACTGGCACCACTGGGGATGCACTGCAGTGAGTCCAGAGAGTGCACTGGCACCACTGGGGATGCAGTGCAGTGAGTCCAGAGAGTGCACTGGCACCACTGGGGTTGCACTGCAGTGAGTCCAGAGAGTGCACTGGCACCACTGGGGATGCAGTGCAGTGAGTCCAGAGAGTGCACTGGCACCACTGGGGATGCAGTGCAGTGAGTCCAGAGAGTGCACTGGCACCACTGGGGATGCAGTGCAGTGAGTCCAGAGAGTGCACTGGCACCACTGGTGATGCAGTGCAGTGAGTCCAGAGAGTGCACTGGCACCACTGGGGATGCAGTGCAGTGAGTCCAGAGAGTGCACTGGCACCACTGGGGATGCACTGCAGTGAGTCCAGAGAGTGCACTGGCACCACTGGGGATGCAGTGCAGTGAGTCCAGAGAGTGCACTGGCACCACTGGGGATGCACTGCAGTGAGTCCAGAGAGTGCACTGGCACCACTGGGGATGCAGTGCAGTGAGTCCAGAGAGTGCACTGGCACCACTGGGGATGCAGTGCAGTGAGTCCAGAGAGTGCACTGGCACCACTGGGGATGCACTGCAGTGAGTCCAGAGAGTGCACTGGCACCACTGGGGATGCAGTGCAGTGAGTCCAGAGAGTGCACTGGCACCACTGGGGATGCAGTGCAGTGAGTCCAGAGAGTGCACTGGCACCACTGGGGATGCACTGCAGTGAGTCCAGAGAGTGCACTGGCACCACTGGGGATGCAGTGCAGTGAGTCCAGAGAGTGCACTGGCACCACTGGGGATGCACTGCAGTGAGTCCAGAGAGTGCACTGGCACCACTGGGGATGCAGTGCAGTGAGTCCAGAGAGTGCACTGGCACCACTGGGGATGCAGTGCAGTGAGTCCAGAGAGTGCACTGGCACCACTGGGGATGCACTGCAGTGAGTCCAGAGAGTGCACTGGCACCACTGGGGATGCACTGCAGTGAGTCCAGAGAGTGCACTGGCACCACTGGGGATGCACTGCAGTGAGTCCAGAGAGTGCACTGGCACCACTGGGGATGCAGTGCAGTGAGTCCAGAGAGTGCACTGGCACCACTGGGGATGCAGTGCAGTGAGTCCAGAGAGTGCACTGGCACCACTGGGGATGCACTGCAGTGAGTCCAGAGAGTGCACTGGCACCACTGGGGATGCACTGCAGTGAGTCCAGAGAGTGCACTGGCACCACTGGGGATGCACTGCAGTGAGTCCAGAGAGTGCACTGGCACCACTGGGGATGCACTGCAGTGAGTCCAGAGAGTGCACTGGCACCACTGGGGATGCAGTGCAGTGAGTCCAGAGAGTGCACTGGCACCACTGGGGATGCAGTGCAGTGAGTCCAGAGAGTGCACTGGCACCACTGGGGATGCACTGCAGTGAGTCCAGAGAGTGCACTGGCACCACTGGGGATGCAGTGCAGTGAGTCCAGAGAGTGCACTGGCACCACTGGGGATGCAGTGCAGTGAGTCCAGAGAGTGCACTGGCACCACTGGGGATGCAGTGCAGTGAGTCCAGAGAGTGCACTGGCACCACTGGGGATGCAGTGCAGTGAGTCCAGAGAGTGCACTGGCACCACTGGGGATGCACTGCAGTGAGTCCAGAGAGTGCACTGGCACCACTGGGGATGCAGTGCAGTGAGTCCAGAGAGTGCACTGGCACCACTGGGGATGCACTGCAGTGAGTCCAGAGAGTGCACTGGCACCACTGGGGATGCAGTGCAGTGAGTCCAGAGAGTGCACTGGCACCACTGGGGATGCAGTGCAGTGAGTCCAGAGAGTGCACTGGCACCACTGGGGATGCAGTGCAGTGAGTCCAGAGAGTGCACTGGCACCACTGGGGATGCACTGCAGTGAGTCCAGAGAGTGCACTGGCACCACTGGGGATGCACTGCAGTGAGTCCAGAGAGTGCACTGGCACCACTGGGGATGCACTGCAGTGAGTCCAGAGAGTGCACTGGCACCACTGGGGATGCAGTGCAGTGAGTCCAGAGAGTGCACTGGCACCACTGGGGATGCACTGCAGTGAGTCCAGAGAGTGCACTGGCACCACTGGGGATGCAGTGCAGTGAGTCCAGAGAGTGCACTGGCACCACTGGGGATGCAGTGCAGTGAGTCCAGAGAGTGCACTGGCACCACTGGGGATGCAGTGCAGTGAGTCCAGAGAGTGCACTGGCACCACTGGGGATGCACTGCAGTGAGTCCAGAGAGTGCACTGGCACCACTGGGGATGCAGTGCAGTGAGTCCAGAGAGTGCACTGGCACCACTGGGGATGCAGTGCAGTGAGTCCAGAGAGTGCACTGGCACCACTGGGGATGCACTGCAGTGAGTCCAGAGAGTGCACTGGCACCACTGGGGATGCACTGCAGTGAGTCCAGAGAGTGCACTGGCACCACTGGGGATGCACTGCAGTGAGTCCAGAGAGTGCACTGGCACCACTGGGGATGCACTGCAGTGAGTCCAGAGAGTGCACTGGCACCACTGGGGATGCACTGCAGTGAGTCCAGAGAGTGCACTGGCACCACTGGGGATGCACTGCAGTGAGTCCAGAGAGTGCACTGGCACCACTGGGGATGCACTGCAGTGAGTCCAGAGAGTGCACTGGCACCACTGGGGATGCAGTGCAGTGAGTCCAGAGAGTGCACTGGCACCACTGGGGATGCAGTGCAGTGAGTCCAGAGAGTGCACTGGCACCACTGGGGATGCAGTGCAGTGAGTCCAGAGAGTGCACTGGCACCACTGGGGATGCAGTGCAGTGAGTCCAGAGAGTGCACTGGCACCACTGGGGATGCAGTGCAGTGAGTCCAGAGAGTGCACTGGCACCACTGGGGATGCAGTGCAGTGAGTCCAGAGAGTGCACTGGCACCACTGGGGATGCACTGCAGTGAGTCCAGAGAGTGCACTGGCACCACTGGGGATGCAGTGCAGTGAGTCCAGAGAGTGCACTGGCACCACTGGGGATGCACTGCAGTGAGTCCAGAGAGTGCACTGGCACCACTGGGGATGCAGTGCAGTGAGTCCAGAGAGTGCACTGGCACCACTGGGGATGCAGTGCAGTGAGTCCAGAGAGTGCACTGGCACCACTGGGGATGCACTGCAGTGAGTCCAGAGAGTGCACTGGCACCACTGGGGATGCAGTGCAGTGAGTCCAGAGAGTGCACTGGCACCACTGGGGATGCAGTGCAGTGAGTCCAGAGAGTGCACTGGCACCACTGGGGATGCAGTGCAGTGAGTCCAGAGAGTGCACTGGCACCACTGGGGATGCACTGCAGTGAGTCCAGAGAGTGCACTGGCACCACTGGGGATGCAGTGCAGTGAGTCCAGAGAGTGCACTGGCACCACTGGGGATGCAGTGCAGTGAGTCCAGAGAGTGCACTGGCACCACTGGGGATGCACTGCAGTGAGTCCAGAGAGTGCACTGGCACCACTGGGGATGCACTGCAGTGAGTCCAGAGAGTGCACTGGCACCACTGGGGATGCACTGCAGTGAGTCCAGAGAGTGCACTGGCACCACTGGGGATGCACTGCAGTGAGTCCAGAGAGTGCACTGGCACCACTGGGGATGCACTGCAGTGAGTCCAGAGAGTGCACTGGCACCACTGGGGATGCACTGCAGTGAGTCCAGAGAGTGCACTGGCACCACTGGGGATGCACTGCAGTGAGTCCAGAGAGTGCACTGGCACCACTGGGGATGCAGTGCAGTGAGTCCAGAGAGTGCACTGGCACCACTGGGGATGCAGTGCAGTGAGTCCAGAGAGTGCACTGGCACCACTGGGGATGCAGTGCAGTGAGTCCAGAGAGTGCACTGGCACCACTGGGGATGCAGTGCAGTGAGTCCAGAGAGTGCACTGGCACCACTGGGGATGCAGTGCAGTGAGTCCAGAGAGTGCACTGGCACCACTGGGGATGCAGTGCAGTGAGTCCAGAGAGTGCACTGGCACCACTGGGGATGCAGTGCAGTGAGTCCAGAGAGTGCACTGGCACCACTGGGGATGCACTGCAGTGAGTCCAGAGAGTGCACTGGCACCACTGGGGATGCACTGCAGTGAGTCCAGAGAGTGCACTGGCACCACTGGGGATGCAGTGCAGTGAGTCCAGAGAGTGCACTGGCACCACTGGGGATGCAGTGCAGTGAGTCCAGAGAGTGCACTGGCACCACTGGGGATGCACTGCAGTGAGTCCAGAGAGTGCACTGGCACCACTGGGGATGCACTGCAGTGAGTCCAGAGAGTGCACTGGCACCACTGGGGATGCACTGCAGTGAGTCCAGAGAGTGCACTGGCACCACTGGGGATGCAGTGCAGTGAGTCCAGAGAGTGCACTGGCACCACTGGGGATGCACTGCAGTGAGTCCAGAGAGTGCACTGGCACCACTGGGGATGCAGTGCAGTGAGTCCAGAGAGTGCACTGGCACCACTGGGGATGCAGTGCAGTGAGTCCAGAGAGTGCACTGGCACCACTGGGGATGCAGTGCAGTGAGTCCAGAGAGTGCACTGGCACCACTGGGGATGCACTGCAGTGAGTCCAGAGAGTGCACTGGCACCACTGGGGATGCAGTGCAGTGAGTCCAGAGAGTGCACTGGCACCACTGGGGATGCAGTGCAGTGAGTCCAGAGAGTGCACTGGCACCACTGGGGATGCACTGCAGTGAGTCCAGAGAGTGCACTGGCACCACTGGGGATGCACTGCAGTGAGTCCAGAGAGTGCACTGGCACCACTGGGGATGCACTGCAGTGAGTCCAGAGAGTGCACTGGCACCACTGGGGATGCACTGCAGTGAGTCCAGAGAGTGCACTGGCACCACTGGGGATGCAGTGCAGTGAGTCCAGAGAGTGCACTGGCACCACTGGGGATGCACTGCAGTGAGTCCAGAGAGTGCACTGGCACCACTGGGGATGCACTGCAGTGAGTCCAGAGAGTGCACTGGCACCACTGGGGATGCAGTGCAGTGAGTCCAGAGAGTGCACTGGCACCACTGGGGATGCAGTGCAGTGAGTCCAGAGAGTGCACTGGCACCACTGGGGATGCAGTGCAGTGAGTCCAGAGAGTGCACTGGCACCACTGGGGATGCAGTGCAGTGAGTCCAGAGAGTGCACTGGCACCACTGGGGATGCAGTGCAGTGAGTCCAGAGAGTGCACTGGCACCACTGGGGATGCAGTGCAGTGAGTCCAGAGAGTGCACTGGCACCACTGGGGATGCACTGCAGTGAGTCCAGAGAGTGCACTGGCACCACTGGGGATGCAGTGCAGTGAGTCCAGAGAGTGCACTGGCACCACTGGGGATGCACTGCAGTGAGTCCAGAGAGTGCACTGGCACCACTGGGGATGCAGTGCAGTGAGTCCAGAGAGTGCACTGGCACCACTGGCACCACTGGGGATGCAGTGCAGTGAGTCCAGAGAGTGCACTGCACCACTGGGGATGCACTGTGCAGTGAGTCCAGAGAGTGCACTGGCACCACTGGGGATGCACTGCAGTGAGTCCAGAGAGTGCACTGGCACCACTGGGGATGCAGTGCAGTGAGTCCAGAGAGTGCACTGGCACCACTGGGGATGCAGTGCAGTGAGTCCAGAGTGTGCACTGGCACCACTGGGGATGCAGTGCAGTGAGTCCAGAGAGTGCACTGGCACCACTGGGGATGCACTGCAGTGAGTCCAGAGAGTGCACTGGCACCACTGGGGATGCAGTGCAGTGAGTCCAGAGAGTGCACTGGCACCACTGGGGATGCAGTGCAGTGAGTCCAGAGAGTGCACTGGCACCACTGGGGATGCACTGCAGTGAGTCCAGAGAGTGCACTGGCACCACTGGGGATGCAGTGCAGTGAGTCCAGAGAGTGCACTGGCACCACTGGGGATGCAGTGCAGTGAGTCCAGAGAGTGCACTGGCACCACTGGGGATGCACTGCAGTGAGTCCAGAGAGTGCACTGGCACCACTGGGGATGCACTGCAGTGAGTCCAGAGAGTGCACTGGCACCACTGGGGATGCAGTGCAGTGAGTCCAGAGAGTGCACTGGCACCACTGGGGATGCACTGCAGTGAGTCCAGAGAGTGCACTGGCACCACTGGGGATGCAGTGCAGTGAGTCCAGAGAGTGCACTGGCACCACTGGGGATGCACTGCAGTGAGTCCAGAGAGTGCACTGGCACCACTGGGGATGCAGTGCAGTGAGTCCAGAGAGTGCACTGGCACCACTGGGGATGCAGTGCAGTGAGTCCAGAGAGTGCACTGGCACCACTGGGGATGCAGTGCAGTGAGTCCAGAGAGTGCACTGGCACCACTGGGGATGCAGTGCAGTGAGTCCAGAGAGTGCACTGGCACCACTGGGGATGCAGTGCAGTGAGTCCAGAGAGTGCACTGGCACCACTGGGGATGCAGTGCAGTGAGTCCAGAGAGTGCACTGGCACCACTGGGGATGCAGTGCAGTGAGTCCAGAGAGTGCACTGGCACCACTGGGGATGCAGTGCAGTGAGTCCAGAGAGTGCACTGGCACCACTGGGGATGCACTGCAGTGAGTCCAGAGAGTGCACTGGCACCACTGGGGATGCAGTGCAGTGAGTCCAGAGAGTGCACTGGCACCACTGGGGATGCAGTGCAGTGAGTCCAGAGAGTGCACTGGCACCACTGGGGATGCAGTGCAGTGAGTCCAGAGAGTGCACTGGCACCACTGGGGATGCACTGCAGTGAGTCCAGAGAGTGCACTGGCACCACTGGGGATGCACTGCAGTGAGTCCAGAGAGTGCACTGGCACCACTGGGGATGCAGTGCAGTGAGTCCAGAGAGTGCACTGGCACCACTGGGGATGCAGTGCAGTGAGTCCAGAGAGTGCACTGGCACCACTGGGGATGCACTGCAGTGAGTCCAGAGAGTGCACTGGCACCACTGGGGATGCAGTGCAGTGAGTCCAGAGAGTGCACTGGCACCACTGGGGATGCAGTGCAGTGAGTCCAGAGAGTGCACTGGCACCACTGGGGATGCACTGCAGTGAGTCCAGAGAGTGCACTGGCACCACTGGGGATGCACTGCAGTGAGTCCAGAGAGTGCACTGGCACCACTGGGGATGCAGTGCAGTGAGTCCAGAGAGTGCACTGGCACCACTGGGGATGCACTGCAGTGAGTCCAGAGAGTGCACTGGCACCACTGGGGATGCACTGCAGTGAGTCCAGAGAGTGCACTGGCACCACTGGGGATGCACTGCAGTGAGTCCAGAGAGTGCACTGGCACCACTGGGGATGCACTGCAGTGAGTCCAGAGAGTGCACTGGCACCACTGGGGATGCAGTGCAGTGAGTCCAGAGAGTGCACTGGCACCACTGGGGATGCAGTGCAGTGAGTCCAGAGAGTGCACTGGCACCACTGGGGATGCAGTGCAGTGAGTCCAGAGAGTGCACTGGCACCACTGGGGATGCAGTGCAGTGAGTCCAGAGAGTGCACTGGCACCACTGGGGATGCAGTGCAGTGAGTCCAGAGAGTGCACTGGCACCACTGGGGATGCAGTGCAGTGAGTCCAGAGAGTGCACTGGCACCACTGGGGATGCAGTGCAGTGAGTCCAGAGAGTGCACTGGCACCACTGGGGATGCAGTGCAGTGAGTCCAGAGAGTGCACTGGCACCACTGGGGATGCAGTGCAGTGAGTCCAGAGAGTGCACTGGCACCACTGGGGATGCACTGCAGTGAGTCCAGAGAGTGCACTGGCACCACTGGGGATGCAGTGCAGTGAGTCCAGAGAGTGCACTGGCACCACTGGGGATGCACTGCAGTGAGTCCAGAGAGTGCACTGGCACCACTGGGGATGCAGTGCAGTGAGTCCAGAGAGTGCACTGGCACCACTGGGGATGCAGTGCAGTGAGTCCAGAGAGTGCACTGGCACCACTGGGGATGCAGTGCAGTGAGTCCAGAGAGTGCACTGGCACCACTGGGGATGCAGTGCAGTGAGTCCAGAGAGTGCACTGGCACCACTGGGGATGCAGTGCAGTGAGTCCAGAGAGTGCACTGGCACCACTGGGGATGCAGTGCAGTGAGTCCAGAGAGTGCACTGGCACCACTGGGGATGCACTGCAGTGAGTCCAGAGAGTGCACTGGCACCACTGGGGATGCAGTGCAGTGAGTCCAGAGAGTGCACTGGCACCACTGGGGATGCAGTGCAGTGAGTCCAGAGAGTGCACTGGCACCACTGGGGATGCACTGCAGTGAGTCCAGAGAGTGCACTGGCACCACTGGGGATGCACTGCAGTGAGTCCAGAGAGTGCACTGGCACCACTGGGGATGCACTGCAGTGAGTCCAGAGAGTGCACTGGCACCACTGGGGATGCACTGCAGTGAGTCCAGAGAGTGCACTGGCACCACTGGGGATGCACTGCAGTGAGTCCAGAGAGTGCACTGGCACCACTGGGGATGCACTGCAGTGAGTCCAGAGAGTGCACTGGCACCACTGGGGATGCACTGCAGTGAGTCCAGAGAGTGCACTGGCACCACTGGGGATGCAGTGCAGTGAGTCCAGAGAGTGCACTGGCACCACTGGGGATGCAGTGCAGTGAGTCCAGAGAGTGCACTGGCACCACTGGGGATGCAGTGCAGTGAGTCCAGAGAGTGCACTGGCACCACTGGGGATGCAGTGCAGTGAGTCCAGAGAGTGCACTGGCACCACTGGGGATGCACTGCAGTGAGTCCAGAGAGTGCACTGGCACCACTGGGGATGCAGTGCAGTGAGTCCAGAGAGTGCACTGGCACCACTGGGGATGCAGTGCAGTGAGTCCAGAGAGTGCACTGGCACCACTGGGGATGCAGTGCAGTGAGTCCAGAGAGTGCACTGGCACCACTGGGGATGCACTGCAGTGAGTCCAGAGAGTGCACTGGCACCACTGGGGATGCAGTGCAGTGAGTCCAGAGAGTGCACTGGCACCACTGGGGATGCAGTGCAGTGAGTCCAGAGAGTGCACTGGCACCACTGGGGATGCAGTGCAGTGAGTCCAGAGAGTGCACTGGCACCACTGGGGATGCACTGCAGTGAGTCCAGAGAGTGCACTGGCACCACTGGGGATGCACTGCAGTGAGTCCAGAGAGTGCACTGGCACCACTGGGGATGCACTGCAGTGAGTCCAGAGAGTGCACTGGCACCACTGGGGATGCAGTGCAGTGAGTCCAGAGAGTGCACTGGCACCACTGGGGATGCACTGCAGTGAGTCCAGAGAGTGCACTGGCACCACTGGGGATGCAGTGCAGTGAGTCCAGAGAGTGCACTGGCACCACTGGGGATGCACTGCAGTGAGTCCAGAGAGTGCACTGGCACCACTGGGGATGCACTGCAGTGAGTCCAGAGAGTGCACTGGCACCACTGGGGATGCACTGCAGTGAGTCCAGAGAGTGCACTGGCACCACTGGGGATGCAGTGCAGTGAGTCCACAGAGTGCACTGGCACCACTGGGATGCACTGCAGTGAGTCCAGAGAGTGCACTGGCACCACTGGGGATGCACTGCAGTGAGTCCAGAGAGTGCACTGGCACCACTGGGGATGCACTGCAGTGACTCCAGAGAGTGCACTGGCACCACTGGGGATGCACTGCAGTGACTCCAGAGAGTGCACTGGCACCACTGGGGATGCAGTGCAGTGAGTCCAGAGAGTGCACTGGCACCACTGGGATGCAGTGCAGTGAGTCCAGAGAGTGCACTGGCACCACTGGGGATGCAGTGCAGTGAGTCCAGAGAGTGCACTGGCACCACTGGGGATGCAGTGCAGTGAGTCCAGAGAGTGCACTGGCACCACTGGGGATGCACTGCAGTGAGTCCAGAGAGTGCACTGGCACCACTGGGGATGCAGTGCAGTGAGTCCAGAGAGTGCACTGGCACCACTGGGGATGCACTGCAGTGACTCCAGAGAGTGCACTGGCACCACTGGGGATGCAGTGCAGTGAGTCCAGAGAGTGCACTGGCACCACTGGGGATGCAGTGCAGTGAGTCCAGAGAGTGCACTGGCACCACTGGGGATGCACTGCAGTGAGTCCAGAGAGTGCACTGGCACCACTGGGGATGCAGTGCAGTGAGTCCAGAGAGTGCACTGGCACCACTGGGGATGCAGTGCAGTGAGTCCAGAGAGTGCACTGGCACCACTGGGGATGCAGTGCAGTGAGTCCAGAGAGTGCACTGGCACACTGGGGATGCAGTGCAGTGAGTCCAGAGAGTGCACTGGCACCACTGGGGATGCAGTGCAGTGAGTCCAGAGAGTGCACTGGCACCACTGGGGATGCAGTGCAGTGAGTCCAGAGAGTGCACTGGCACCACTGGGGATGCAGTGCAGTGAGTCCAGAGAGTGCACTGGCACCACTGGGGATGCAGTGCAGTGAGTCCAGAGAGTGCACTGGCACCACTGGGGATGCACTGCAGTGAGTCCAGAGAGTGCACTGGCACCACTGGGGATGCAGTGCAGTGAGTCCAGAGAGTGCACTGGCACCACTGGGGATGCAGTGCAGTGAGTCCAGAGAGTGCACTGGCACCACTGGGGATGCACTGCAGTGACTCCAGAGAGTGCACTGGCACCACTGGGGATGCAGTGCAGTGAGTCCAGAGAGTGCACTGGCACCACTGGGGATGCACTGCAGTGAGTCCAGAGAGTGCACTGGCACCACTGGGGATGCACTGCAGTGAGTCCAGAGAGTGCACTGGCACCACTGGGGATGCAGTGCAGTGAGTCCAGAGAGTGCACTGGCACCACTGGGGATGCAGTGCAGAGTCTAGAGAGTGCACTGGCACCACTGGGGATGCAGTGCAGTGAGTCCAGAGAGTGCACTGGCACCACTGGGGATGCAGTGCAGTGAGTCCAGAGAGTGCACTGGCACCACTGGGGATGCAGTGCAGTGAGTCCAGAGAGTGCACTGGCACCACTGGGGATGCAGTGCAGTGAGTCCAGAGAGTGCACTGGCACCACTGGGGATGCAGTGCAGTGAGTCCAGAGAGTGCACTGGCACCACTGGGGATGCACTGCAGTGAGTCCAGAGAGTGCACTGGCACCACTGGGGATGCAGTGCAGTGAGTGCAGAGAGTGCACTGGCACCACTGGGGATGCAGTGCAGTGAGTGCAGAGAGTGCACTGGCACCACTGGGGATGCACTGCAGTGACTCCAGAGAGTGCACTGGCACCACTGGGGATGCAGTGCAGTGAGTCCAGAGAGTGCACTGGCACCACTGGGGATGCACTGCAGTGAGTCCAGAGAGTGCACTGGCACCACTGGGGATGCACTGCAGTGAGTCCAGAGAGTGCACTGGCACCACTGGGGATGCAGTGCAGTGAGTCCAGAGAGTGCACTGGCACCACTGGGGATGCAGTGCAGTGAGTCTAGAGAGTGCACTGGCACCACTGGGGAAGCACTGCAGTGAGTCCAGAGATTGCACTGGCACCACTGGGGATGCACTGCAGTGAGTCCGGAGACTGCACTGGCACCACTGGGGATGCACTGCAGTGAGTCCAGAGAGTGCACTGGCACCACTGGGGATGCACTGCAGTGAGTCCAGAGAGTGCACTGGCACCACTGGGGATGCAGTGCAGTGAGTCCAGAGAGTGCACTGGCACCACTGGTGATGCACTGCAGTGAGTCTAGAGAGTGCACTGGCACCACTGGGGATGCAGTGCAGTGAGTCCAGAGAGTGCACTGGCACCACTGGGGATGCAGTGCAGTGAGTCCAGAGAGTGCACTGGCACCACTGGGGATGCACTGCAGTGAGTCCAGAGAGTGCACTGGCACCACTGGTGATGCAGTGCAGTGAGTCCAGAGAGTGCACTGGCACCACTGGGGATGCAGTGCAGTGAGTCCAGAGAGTGCACTGGCACCACCGGGGATGCACTGCAGTGAGTCCAGAGTGTGCACTGGCACCACTGGGGATGCACTGCAGTGAGTCCAGAGAGTGCACTGGCACCACTGGGGATGTACTGCAGTGAGTCCAGAGAGTGCACTGGCACCACTGGGGATGCAGTGCAGTGAGTCCAGATAGTGCACTGGCACCACTGGGGATGCAGTGCAGTGAGTCCAGAGAGTGCACTGGCACCACTGGGGATGCAGTGCAGTGAGTCCGGAGAGTGCCCTGGCACCACTGGGGATGCAGTGCAGTGAGTCCAGAGAGTGCACTGGCACCACTGGGGATGCAGTGCAGTGAGTCCAGAGAGTGCACTGGCACCACTGGTAATGCAGTGCAGTGAGGCCAGAGAGTGCACTGGCACCACTGGGGATGCAGTGCAGTGAGTCCAGAGAGTGCACTGGCCACACTGGCAATGCAGTACAGTGAGTCCAGTGAGTGCACCAGCACCACTGGGGATGCAGTGCAGTGAGTCCAGAGAGTGCACTGGCACCACTGGGGATGCACTGCAGTGAGTCCAGAGAGTGCACTGGCACCACTGGGGATGTAGTGCAGTGAGTCCAGAGAGTGCACTGGCACCACTGGCGATGCAGTGCAGTGAGTCCAGAGAGTGCACTACCACCACTGGGGATGCACTACAGTGAGTCCGCAGAGTGCACTGGCACCACTGGGGATGCAGTGCAGTGAGTGCAGAGAGTATACTGGCACCACTGGGGATGCAGTGCAGTGAGTGCAGGGAGTGCACTGGCACCACTGGGGATGCACTGCAGTGACTCCAGAGAGTGCACTGGCACCACTGGGGATGCGGTGCAGTGAGTGCAGAGAGTGCACTGGCACCACTGGGGATGCACTGCGTTGAGTCCAGAGAGTGCACTGGCACCACTGGGGATGCACTGCAGTGAGTCCAGAGAGTGCACTGGCACCACTGGGGATGCACTGCAGTGAGTCCAGAGAGTGCACTGGCACCACTGGGGATGCACTGCAGAGTCTAGAGAGTGCACTGGCACCACTGGGGAAGCACTGCAGTGAGTCCAGAGATTGCACTGGCACCACTGGAGATGCACTGCAGTGAGTCCGGAGACTGCACTGGCACCACTGGGGATGCACTGCAGTGAGACCAGAGAGTGCACTGGCACCACTGGGGATGCACTGCAGTGAGTCCAGAGAGTGCACTGGCACCACTGGGGATGCAGTGCAGTGAGTCCAGAGAGTGCACTGGCACCACTGGTGATGCACTGCAGTGAGTCCAGAGAGTGCACTGGCACCACTGGTAATGCAGTGCAGTGAGTCCAGAGAGTGCACTGGCACCACTGGGGATGCAGTGCAGTGAGTCCAGAGAGTGCACTGGCACCACTGGGGATGCACTGCAGTGAGTCCAGAGAGTGCACTGGCACCACTGGTGATGCAGTGGAGTAAGTCCAGAGAGGGCACTGGCACCACTGGGGATGCAGTGCAGTGAGTCCGGAGAGTGCACTGGCACCACCGGGGATGCACTGCAGTGAGTCCAGAGTGTGCACTGGCACCACCGGTGATGCACTGCAGTGAGTCCAGAGAGTGCACTGGCACCACTGGGGATGTACTGCAGTGAGTCCAGAGAGTGCACTGGCACCACTGGGGATGCAGTGCAGTGAGTCCAGATAGTCCACTGGCACCACTGGTGATGCAGTGCAGTGCGTCCAGAGAGTGCACTGGCACCACTGGGGATGCAGTGCAGTGAGTCCGGAGAGTGCCCTGGCACCACTGGGGATGCAGTGCAGTGAGTCCAGAGAGTGCACTGGCACCACTGGGGATGCACTGCAGTGAGTCCGGAGAGTGCATTGTCACCAACGCGAATGCACTGCAGTTTCTCCAAACAGTTCACTGGCACCACTGGTGATGCAGTGCAGTGCGTCCAGAGAGTGCACTGGCACCACTGGGGATGCAGTGCAGTGACTCCAGAGAGTGCACTGGCACTACTGGGGATGCACTGCAGTGAGTCCAGAGATTGCACTGGCCTCACTGGGGATGCAGTGCAGTGAGTCCAGAGAGTGCACTGGCCAGACTGGGAATGCAGTACAGTGACTCCAGAGAGTGCACTGGCACCACTGGGGATGCAGTGCAGTGAGTCCAGAGAGTGCACTGGCACCACTGGGGATGCAGTACAGTGAGTCCACAGAGTGCACTGGCACCACTGGGGATGCACTGCAGTGAGTCCAGAGAGTGCACTGGCACCTTGGGGATGCAGTGCAGTGAGTCCAGAGAGTGCACTGGCACCATTGGGGATGCACTGCAGTGAGTCCAGAGAGTGCACTGGCACCACTGGGGATGCACTGCAGTGAGTCCAGAGAGTGCACTGGCACCACTGGGGTTTTAGTGCAGTGACTCCAGAGAGTGCACTGGCACCACTGGGGATGCACTGCAGTGAGTCTAGAGAGTGCACTGGCACCACTGGGGATGCAGTGCAGTGAGTCCAGAGAGTGCAATGGAAGAACTGTTGTTGCACTGCATTGAGTCCAGAGAGTGCACTGGCACCACTGGTGATGCAGTGCAGTGAGTCCAGAGAGTGCACTGGCACCACTGGGGATGCAGTACAATGAGTCCAGAGAGTGCACTGGCACCACTCGGGATGCAGTGCAGTGACTCTAGAGAGTGCACTGGCACCACTGGGGATGCAGTGCAGTGAGTCCAGAGAGTGCAATGACACCACTGGGGATGCAGTGCACTGAGTCCAGAGAGTGCACTGGCACCACTGGGAATGCACTGCAGTTTGTCTAGAGAGTGCACTTGCAACACTGGGGATGAACTGCAGTGAGTCCAGAGAGTGTACTGGCACCAGTGGGGATGCACTGCAGTGAGTCCAGAAAGTGCACTATCACCACTGGGGATGCAGTGCTGTGAGTCCAGAGAGTGCACTGGCACCACTGGGGATGCAGTGCAGTGAGTCCAGAGAGTGCACTGGCACCACTCGGGATGCAGTGCAGTGACTCTAGAGAGTGCACTGGCACCACTGGGGATGCGGTGCAGTGAGTCCAGAGAGTGCACTGACACTACTGGGGATGCAGTGCACTGAGTCCAGAGAGTGCACTGGCACCACTGGGGATGCAGTGCAGTGAGTCCAGAGAGTGCACTGGTATCTCTGGGGATGCAGTGCAGTGAGTCCAGAGAGTGCACTGGCACCACTGGGGATGCACTGCAGTGAGTCCAGAGAGTGCACTGGCACCACTGGCGATGCAGTGCTGTGAGTCCAGAGAGTGCAGTGGCACCACTGGGGATGGACTTCAGTGACTCCAGAGAGTGCACTGGCACCACTGGGGATGCAGTGCAGTGAGTTCAGAGAGTGCACTGGCACCACTGGTAATGCAGTGCAGTGAGTCCAGAGAGTGCACTGGCACCACTGGGGATGCAGTGCAGTGAGTCCAGAGAGTGCACTGGCAACACTGGGGATGCAGTGCAGTGAGTCCAGAGAGTGCACTGGCACCACTGGGGATGCAGTGCAGTGAGTCCAGAGAGTGCAATGGCCACACTGGGAATGCAGTACAGTGAGTCCAGTGAGTGCACCAGCACCAGTGGGGATGCAGTGCAGTGAGTCCAGAGAGTGCACTGGCACCACTGGGGATGCAGTGCAGTGAGTCCAGAGAGTGCACTGGCACCACTGGGGATGCAGTGCAGTGAGTCCAGAGAGGGCACTGGCACCACTGGCGATGCAGTGCAGTGAGTCCAGAGAGTGCACTACCACCACTGGGGATGCACTACAGTGAGTCCACAGAGTGCACTGGCACCACTGGGGATGCACTGCAGTGAGTGCAGAGAGTACACTGGCACCACTGGGGATGCAGTGCAGTGAGCGCAGGGAGTGCACTGGCACCACTGGGGATGCACTGCAGTGACTCCAGAGAGTGCACTGGCACCACTGGGGATGCGGTGCAGTGAGTGCAGAGAGTGCACTGGCACCACTGGGGATGCACTGCGGTGAGTCCAGAGAGTGCACTGGCACCACTGGGGATGTACTGCAGTGAGTCCAGAGAGTGCATTGTCACCAACGCGAATGCACTGCAGTTTCTCCAAACAGTTCACTGGCACCACTGGTGATGCAGTGCAGTGCGTCCAGAGAGTGCACTGGCACCACTGGGAATGCAGTGCAGTGACTCCAGAGAGTGCACTGGCACTACTGGGGATGCACTGCAGTGAGTCCAGAGATTGCAGTGGCCTCACTGGGGATGCAGTGCAGTGAGTCCAGAGAGTGCACTGGCACCACTGGTGATGCAGTGCAGTGACTCCAGAGAGTGCACTGGCACCACTGGGGATGCACTGCAGTGAGTCCAGAGAGTGCACTGGCACCACTAGGGATGCAGTACAGTGAGTCCACAGAGTGCACTGGCACCACTGGGGATGCACTGCAGTGAGTCCAGAGAGTGCACTGGCACCTTGGGGATGCAGTGCAGTGAGTCCAGAGAGTGCACTGGCACCATTGGGGATGCACTGCAGTGAGTCCAGAGAGTGCACTGGCACCACTGGGGATGCACTGCAGTGAGTCCAGAGAGTGCACTGGCACCACTGGGGTTTTAGTGCAGTGACTCCAGAGAGTGCACTGGCACCACTGGGGATGCACTGCAGTGAGTCTAGAGAGTACACTGGCACCACTGGGGATGCAGTGCAGTGAGTCCAGAGAGTGCAATGGCAGAACTGTTGTTGCACTGCATTGAGTCCAGAGAGTGCACTGGCACCACTGGTGATGCAGTGCAGTGAGTCCAGAGAGTGCACTGGCACCACTGGGGATGCAGTACAATGAGTCCAGAGAGTGCACTGGCACCACTTGGGATGCAGTGCAGTGAGTCTAGAGAGTGCACTGGCACCACTGGGGATGCGGTGCAGTGAGTCCAGAGAGTGCAATGACACCACGGGGGATGCAGTGCACTGAGTCCAGAGAGTGCACTGGCACCACTGGGGATGCAGTGCAGTGAGTCCAGAGAGTGCACAGGTATCACTGGGGATGCAGTGCAGTGAGTCCAGAGAGTGCACTGGCACCACTGGGGATGCAGTGCAGTGAGTCCAGAGAGTGCACTGGCACCACTGGGAATGCACTGCAGTGTGTCTAGAGAGTGCACTTGCAACACTGGGGATGAACTGCAGTGAGTCCAGAGAGTGTACTGGCACCAGTGGGGATGCACTGCAGTGAGTCCAGAAAGTGCAATATCACCACTGGGGATGCAGTGCTGTGAGTCCAGAGAGTGCACTGGCACCACTGGGGATGCAGTGCAGTGAGTCCAGAGAGTGCACTGGCACCACTCGGGATGCAGTGCAGTGACTCTAGAGAGTGCACTGGCACCACTGGGGATGCGGTGCAGTGAGTCCGGAGAGTGCAATGACACCACTGGGGATGCAGTGCACTGAGTCCAGAGAGTGCACTGGCACCACTGGGGATGCAGTGCAGTGAGTCCAGAGAGTGCACTGGTATCACTGGGGATGCAGTGCAGTGAGTCCAGAGAGTGCACTGGCACCACTGGGGATGCGGTGCAGTGAGTCCAGAGAGTGCACTGGCACCACTGGGGATGCAGTGCAGTGAGTCCAGAGAGTGCACTGGCACCACTGGGGATGCAGTGCAGTGAGTCCAGAGAGTGCACTGGCACCACCGGTGATGCACTGCAGTGAGTCCAGAGAGTGCACTGGCACCACTGGTAATGCAGTGCAGTGAGTCCAGAGAGTGCACTGGCACCACTGGGGATGCGGTGCAGTGAGTGCAGAGAGTGCACTGGCACCACTGGGGATGCACTGCGGTGAGTCCAGAGAGTGCACTGGCACCACTGGGGATGCACTGCAGTGAGTCCAGAGAGTGCATTGTCACCAAGGCGAATGCACTGCAGTTTCTCCAAACAGTTCACTGGCACCACTGGTGATGCAGTGCAGTGCGTCCAGAGAGTGCACTGGCACCACTGGGGATGCAGTGCAGTGACTCCAGAGAGTGCACTGGCACTACTGGGGATGCACTGCAGTGAGTCCAGAGATTGCACTCGCCTCACTGGGGATGCAGTGCAGTGAGTCCAGAGAGTGCACTGGCACCACTGGTGATGCAGTGCAGTGACTCCAGAGAGTGCACTGGCACCACTGGGGATGCACTGCAGTGAGTCCAGAGAGTGCACTGGCACCACTAGGGATGCAGTACAGTGAGTCCAGAGAGTGCACTGGCACCATTGGGGATGCACTGCAGTGAGTCCAGAGAGTGCACTGGCACCACTGGGGATGCAGTGCAGTGAGTCCAGAGAGTGCACTGGCACCACTGGGGTTTTAGTGCAGTGACTCCAGAGAGTGCACTGGCACCACTGGGGATGCAATGCAGTGAGTCCAGAGAGTGCACTGGCACCACTGGGGATGCAGTGCAGTGAGTCCAGAGAGTGCAATGGCAGAACTGTTGTTGCACTGCATTGAGTCCAGAGAGTGCACTGGCACCACTGGTGATGCAGTGCAGTGAGTCCAGAGAGTGCACTGGCACCACTGGGGATGCAGTACAATGAGTCCAGAGAGTGCACTGGCACCACTTGGGATGCAGAGCAGTGACTCTAGAGAGTGCACTGGCACCACTGGGGATGCGGTGCAGTGAGTCCAGAGAGTGCAATGACACCACTGGGGATGCAGTGCACTGAGTCCAGAGAGTGCACTGGCACCACTGGGGATGCAGTGCAGTGAGTCCAGAGAGTGCACAGGTATCACTGGGGATGCAGTGCAGTGAGTCCAGAGAGTGCACTGGCACCACTGGGGATGCAGTGCAGTGAGTCCAGAGAGTGCACTGGCACCACTGGGAATGCACTGCAGTGTGTCTAGAGAGTGCACTTGCAACACTGGGGATGAAATGCAGTGAGTCCAGAGAGTGTACTGGCACCAGTGGGGATTCACTGCAGTGAGTCCAGAAAGTGCACTATCACCACTGGGGATGCAGTGCTGTGAGTCCAGAGAGTGCACTGGCACCACTGGGGATGCAGTGCAGTGAGTCCAGAGAGTGCACTGGCACCATTGGGGATGCAGTGCAGTGACTCTAGAGAGTGCACTGGCACCACTGGGGATGCGGTGCAGTGAGTCCAGAGAGTGCACTGGCACCACTGGGGATGCACTGCAGTGAGTCCAGAGAGTGCACTGGCACCACTCGGGATGCAGTGCAGTGACTCTAGAGAGTGCACTGGCACCACTGGGGATGCAGTGCAGTGAGTCCAGAGAGTGCACTGGTATCACTGGGGATGCAGTGCAGTGAGTCCAGAGAGTGCACTGGCACCACTGGGGATGCAGTGCAGTGAGTCCAGAGAGTGCACTGGCACCACTGGCGATGCAGTGCTGTGAGTCCAGAGAGTGCACTGGCACCACTGGGGATGGACTTCAGTGACTCCAGAGAGTGCACTGGCACCACTGGGGATGCAGTGCAGTGAGTTCAGAGAGTGCACTGGCACCACTGGTAATGCAGTGCAGTGAGTCCAGAGAGTGCACTGGCACCACTGGGGATGCAGTGCAGTGAGTCCAGAGAGTGCACTGGCAACACTGGGGATGCACTGCAGTGAGTCCAGAGAGTGCACTGGCACCACTGGGGATGCAGTGCAGTGAGTCCAGAGAGTGCACTGGCCACACTGGGAATGCAGTGCAGTGAGTCCAGAGAGTGCACTGGCACCACTGGGGATGCAGTGCAGTGAGTCCAGAGAGTGCACTGGCACCACTGGGGATGCAGTGCAGTGAGTCCAGAGAGTGCACTGGCACCACTGGGGATGCACTGCAGTGAGTCCAGAGAGTGCACTGGCACCACTGGGGATGCACTGCAGTGAGTCCAGAGAGTGCAATGGCAGAACTGTTGTTGCAGTGCAGTGAGTCCAGAGAGTGCACTACCACCACTGGGGATGCACTACAGTGAGTCCACAGAGTGCACTGGCACCACTGGGGATGCAGTGCAGTGAGTGCAGAGAGTACACTGGCACCACTGGGGATGCAGTGCAGTGAGTGCAGGGAGTGCACTGGCACCACTGGGGATGCACTGCAGTGACTCCAGAGAGTGCAGTGGCACCACTGGGGATGCGGTGCAGTGACTCTAGAGAGTGCACTGGCACCACTGGGGATGCACTGCAGTGACTCTAGAGAGTGCACTGGCACCACTGGGGATGCACTGCAGTGACTCCAGAGAGTGCACTGGCACCACTGGAGATGCACTGCAGTGAGTCCAGAGAGTGCACTGGCACCACTGGGGATGCAGTGCAGTGAGTCCAGAGAGTGCACTGGCACCACTGGGGATGCAGTGCAGTGAGTCCAGAGAGTGCACAGGTATCACTGGGGATGCAGTGCAGTGAGTCCAGAGAGTGCACTGGCACCACTGGGGATGCAGTGCAGTGAGTCCAGAGAGTGCACTGGCACCACTGGGAATGCACTGCAGTGTGTCTAGAGAGTGCACTTGCAACACTGGGGATGAACTGCAGTGAGTCCAGAGAGTGTACTGGCACCAGTGGGGATGCACTGAAGTGAGTCCAGAAAGTGCACTATCACCACTGGGGATGCAGTGCTGTGAGTCCAGAGAGTGCACTGGCACCACTGGGGATGCAGTGCAGTGAGTCCAGAGAGTGCACTGGCACCACTCGGGATGCAGTGCAGTGACTCTAGAGAGTGCACTGGCACCACTGGGGATGCGGTGCAGTGAGTCCAGAGAGTGCAATGACACCACTGGGGATGCAGTGCACTGAGTCCAGAGAGTGCACTGGCACCACTGGGGATGCAGTGCAGTGAGTCCAGAGAGTGCACTGGTATCACTGGGGATGCAGTGCAGTGAGTCCAGAGAGTGCACTGGCACCACCGGGGATGCAGTGCAGTGAGTCCAGAGAGTGCACTGGCACCACTGGCGATGCAGTGCTGTGACTCCAGAGAGTGCACTGGCACCACTGGGGATGCAGTGCAGTGTGTGCAGAGAGTGCACTGGCACCACTGGTAATGCAGTGCAGTGAGTCCAGAGAGTGCACTGGCACCACTGGGGATGCAGTGCAGTGAGTCCAGAGAGTGCACTGGCAACACTGGGGATGCAGTGCAGTGAGTCCAGAGAGTGCACTGGCACCACTGGGGATGCAGTGCAGTGAGTCCAGAGAGTGCACTGGCCACACTGGGAACGCAGTACAGTGAGTCCAGTGAGTGCACCAGCACCAGTGGGGATGCAGTGCAGTGAGTCCAGAGAGTGCACTGGCACCACTGGGGATGCAGTGCAGTGAGTCCAGAGATTGCACCGGCACCACTGGGGATGCAGTGCAGTGAGTCCAGAGAGTGCACTGGCACCACCGGTGATGCACTGCAGTGAGTCCGGAGAGTGCACTGGCACCACTGGTAATGCAGTGCAGTGAGTCCAGAGAGTGCACTGGCACCACTGGGGATGCGGTGCAGTGAGTGCAGAGAGTGCACTGGCACCACTGGGGATGCACTGCGGTGAGTCCAGAGAGTGCACTGGCACCACTGGGGATGCACTGCAGTGAGTCCAGAGAGTGCATTGTCACCAAGGCGAATGCACTGCAGTTTCTCCAAACAGTTCACTGGCACCACTGGTGATGCAGTGCAGTGCGTCCAGAGAGTGCACTGGCACCACTGGGGATGCAGTGCAGTGACTCCAGAGAGTGCACTGGCACTACTGGGGATGCACTGCAGTGAGTCCAGAGATTGCACTGGCCTCACTGGGGATGCAGTGCAGTGAGTCCAGAGAGTGCACTGGCACCACTGGTGATGCAGTGCAGTGACTCCAGAGAGTGCACTGGCACCACTGGGGATGCACTGCAGTGAGTCCAGAGAGTGCACTGGCACCACTGGGGATGCAGTGCAGTGAGTCCAGAGAGTGCACTGGCACCACTGGGGTTTTAGTGCAGTGACTCCAGAGAGTGCACTGGCACCACTGGGGATGCAATGCAGTGAGTCCAGAGAGTGCACTGGCACCACTGGGGATGCAGTGCAGTGAGTCCAGAGAGTGCAATGGCAGAACTGTTGTTGCACTGCATTGAGTCCAGAGAGTGCACTGGCACCACTGGTGATGCAGTGCAGTGAGTCCAGAGAGTGCACTGGCACCACTGGGGATGCAGTACAATGAGTCCAGAGAGTGCACTGGCACCACTTGGGATGCAGTGCAGTGACTCTAGAGAGTGCACTGGCACCACTGGGGATGCGGTGCAGTGAGTCCAGAGAGTGCAATGACACCACTGGGGATGCAGTGCACTGAGTCCAGAGAGTGCACTGGCACCACTGGGGATGCAGTGCAGTGAGTCCAGAGAGTGCACAGGTATCACTGGGGATGCAGTGCAGTGAGTCCAGAGAGTGCACTGGCACCACTGGGGATGCAGTGCAGTGAGTCCAGAGAGTGCACTGGCACCACTGGGAATGCACTGCAGTGTGTCTAGAGAGTGCACTTGCAACACTGGGGATGAACTGCAGTGAGTCCAGAGAGTGTACTGGCACCAGTGGGGATGCACTGCAGTGAGTCCAGAAAGTGCACTATCACCACTGGGGATGCAGTGCTGTGAGTCCAGAGAGTGCACTGGCACCACTGGGGATGCAGTGCAGTGAGTCCAGAGAGTGCACTGGCACCATTGGGGATGCAGTGCAGTGACTCTAGAGAGTGCACTGGCACCACTGGGGATGCGGTGCAGTGAGTCCAGAGAGTGCACTGGCACCACTGGGGATGCACTGCAGTGAGTCCAGAGAGTGCACTGGCACCACTCGGGATGCAGTGCAGTGACTCTAGAGAGTGCACTGGCACCACTGGGGATGCAGTGCAGTGAGTCCAGAGAGTGCACTGGCATCACTGGGGATGCAGTGCAGTGAGTCCAGAGAGTGCACTGGCAACACTGGGGATGCACTGCAGTGAGTCCAGAGAGTGCACTGGCACCACTGGGGATGCAGTGCAGTGAGTCCAGAGAGTGCACTGGCCACACTGAGAATGCAGTGCAGTGAGTCCAGAGAGTGCACTGGCACCACTGGGGATGCAGTGCAGTGAGTCCAGAGAGTGCACTGGCACCACTGGGGATGCAGTGCAGTGAGTCCAGAGAGTGCACCGGCACCACTGGGGATGCAGTGAACTGAGTACAGAGAGTGCACTGGCACCACCGGTGATGCACTGCAGTGAGTCCAGAGAGTGCACTGGCACCACTGGGGATGCAGTGCAGTGAGTCCAGAGAGTGCACTGGCACCACTGGGGATGCAGTGCAGTGAGTCCAGAGAGTGCACTGGCCACACTGGCAATGCAGTGCAGTGAGTCCAGTGAGTGCACCAGCACCACTCGGGATGCAGTGCAGTGAGTCCAGAGAGTGCACTGGCACCACTGGGGATGCACTGCAGTGAGTCCAGAGAGTGCAATGGCAGAACTGTTGTTGCAGTGCAGTGAGTCCAGAGAGTGCACTACCACCACTGGGGATGCACTACAGTGAGTCCACAGAGTGCACTGGCACCACTGGGGATGCAGTGCAGTGAGTGCAGAGAGTACACTGGCACCACTGGGGATGCACTGCAGTGAGTGCAGGGAGTGCACTGGCACCCCTGGGGATGCACTGCAGTGACTCCAGAGAGTGCACTGGCACCACTGGGGATGCGGTGCAGTGACTCTAGAGAGTGCACTGGCACCACTGGGGATGCACTGCAGTGACTCTAGAGAGTGCACTGGCACCACTGGGGATGCACTGCAGTGACTCCAGAGAGTGCACTGGCACCACTGGAGATGCACTGCAGTGAGTCCAGAGAGTGCACTGGCACCACTGGGGATGCAGTGCAGTGAGTCCAGAGAGTGCACTGGCACCACTGGGGATGCAGTACAATGAGTCCAGAGAGTGCACTGGCACCACTCGGAATGCAGTGCAGTGACTCGAAAGAGTGCACTGGCCTCACTGGGGATGCAGTGCAGTGAGTCCAGAGAGTGCACTGGCACCACTGGTGATGCAGTGCAGTGACTCCAGAGAGTGCACTGGCACCACTGGGGATGCACTGCAGTGAGTCCAGAGAGTGCACTGGCACCACTAGGGATGCAGTACAGTGAGTCCACAGAGTGCACTGGCACCACTGGGGATGCACTGCAGTGAGTCCAGAGAGTGCACTGGCACCTTGGGGATGCAGTGCAGTGAGTCCACAGAGTGCACTGGCACCATTGGGGATGCACTGCAGTGAGTCCAGAGAGTGCACTGGCACCACTGGGGATGCACTGCAGTGAGTCCAGAGAGTGCACTGGCACCACTGGGGTTTTAGTGCAGTGACTCCAGAGAGTGCACTGGCACCACTGGGGATGCACTGCAGTGAGTCTAGAGAGTGCACTGGCACCACTGGGGATGCAGTGCAGTGAGTCCAGAGAGTGCAATGGCAGAACTGTTGTTGCACTGCATTGAGTCCAGAGACTGCACTGGCACCACTGGTGATGCAGTGCAGTGAGTCCAGAGAGTGCACTGGCACCACTGGGGATGCAGTACAATGAGTCCAGAGAGTGCACTGGCACCACTTGGGATGCAGTGCAGTGACTCTAGAGAGTGCACTGGCACCACTGGGGATGCGGTGCAGTGAGTCCAGAGAGTGCAATGACACCACTGGGGATGCAGTGCACTGAGTCCAGAGAGTGCACTGGCACCACTGGGGATGCAGTGCAGTGAGTCCAGAGAGTGCACAGGTATCACTGGGGATGAAGTGCAGTGAGTCCAGAGAGTGCACTGGCACCACTGGGGATGCAGTGCAGTAAGTCCAGAGAGTGCACTGGCACCACTGGGAATGCACTGCAGTGTGTCTAGAGAGTGCACTTGCAACACTGGGGATGAACTGCAGTGAGTCCAGAGAGTGTACTGGCACCAGTGGGGATGCACTGCAGTGAGTCCAGAAAGTGCACTATCACCACTGGGGATGCAGTGCTGTGAGTCCAGAGAGTGCACTGGCACCACTGGGGATGCAGTGCAGTGAGTCCAGAGAGTGCACTGGCACCATTGGGGATGCAGTGCAGTGAGTCCAGAGAGTGCACTGGCACCACTGGGAATGCACTGCAGTGTGTCTAGAGAGTGCTCTGGCAACACTGGGGATGAACTGCAGTGAGTCCAGAGAGTGTACTGGCACCAGAGGGGATGCACTGCAGTGAGTCCAGAGAGTGCACTGGCACCACTGGCGATGCAGTACAGTGAGTCCACAGAGTGCACTGGCACCACTGCGGATGCACTGCAGTGACTCCAGAGAGTGCCCTGGAACCACTCGGGATGCACTGCAGTGAGTCCAGAGAGTACCCTGGCACCACTGGGGATGCACTGCAGTGACTCTAGAGAGTGCACTGGCAAAACTGGAGATGCACTACAGTGACTCCAGAGAGTGCACTGGCACCACTGGGGATGCAGTGCAGTGAGTCCAGAGAGTGCACTGGCACCACTGGGGATGCAGTGCAGTGAGTGCAGAGAGTACATTGGCACCACTGGGGATGCACTGCAGTGAGTCCAGAGAGTGCACTGGCACCACTGGGGATGCAGTGCAGTGAGTCCAGAGAGTGCACTGGCACCACTGGGGATGCAGTGCAGTGAGTCCAGAGAGTGCACTGGCACCACTCGGGATGCAGTGCAGTGACTCTAGAGAGTGCACTGGCACCACTGGGGATGCGGTGCAGTGAGTCCAGAGAGTGCAATGACACCACTGGGGATGCAGTGCACTGAGTCCAGAGAGTGCACTGGCACCACTGGGGATGCAGTGCAGTGAGTCCAGAGAGTGCACTGGTATCACTGGGGATGCAGTGCAGTGAGTCCAGAGAGTGCACTGGCACCACTGGGGATGCAGTGCAGTGAGTCCAGAGAGTGCACTGGCACCACTGGCGATGCAGTGCTGTGAGTCCAGAGAGTGCACTGGCACCACTGGGGATGGACTTCAGTGACTCCAGAGAGTGCACTGGCACCACTGGGGATGCAGTGCAGTGAGTTCAGAGAGTGCACTGGCACCACTGGGGATGCACTGCAGTGACTCTAGAGAGTGCACTGGCACCACTGGGGATGCACTGCAGTGACTCCAGAGAGTGCACTGGCAACACTGGGGATGCAGTGCAGTGAGTCCAGAGAGTGCACTGGCACCACTGGGGATGCAGTGCAGTGAGCCCAGAGAGTGCACTGGCCACACTGGGAATGCAGTACAGTGAGTCCAGTGAGTGCACCAGCACCAGTGGGGATGCAGTGCAGTGAGTCCAGAGAGTGCACTGGCACCACCGGTGATGCACTGCAGTGAGTCCAGAGAGTGCACTGGCACCACTGGTAATGCAGTGCAGTGAGTCCAGAGAGTGCACTGGCACCACTGGGGATGCACTGCAGTGAGTCCAGAGAGTGCACTGGCCACACTGGCAATGCAGTACAGTGAGTCCAGTGAGTGCACCAGCACCACTGGGGATGCAGTGCAGTGAGTCCAGAGAGTGCACTGGCACCACTGGGGATGCAGTGCAGTGAGTCCAGAGAGTGCACTGGCACCACTGGGGATGCAGTGCAGTGAGTGCAGAGAGTGCACTGGCACCACTGGGGATGCAGTGCAGTGAGTCCAGAGAGTACTACCACCACTGGGGATGCACTACAGTGAGTCCACAGAGTGCAGTGGCACCACTGCGGATGCACTGCAGTGACTCGAGAGAGTGCACTGGCACCACTGGGGATGCACTGCAGTGAGTCCAGAGAGTACCCTGGCACCACTGGGGATGCACTGCAGTGACTCTAGAGAGTGCACTGGCAAAACTGGAGATGCACTGCAGTGAGTCCAGAGAGTGCACTGGCACCACTGGGGATGCAGTGCAGTGAGTCCAGAGAGTGCACTGGTACCACTGGGGATGCAGTACAATGAGTCCAGAGAGTGCACTGGCACCACTCGGGATGCACTGCAGTGAGTCCAGAGAGTACCCTGGCACCACTGGGGATGCACTGCAGTGACTCCAGAGAGTGCACTGGCACCACTGGGGATGCACTGCAGTGAGTCCAGAGAGTGCACTGGCACCACTGGGGATGCAGTGCAGTGAGTCCAGAGAGTGCACTGGCACCACTGGGGATGCAGTACAATGAGTCCAGAGAGTGCACTGGCACCACTCGGGATGAAGTGCAGTGACTCGAAAGAGTGCACTGGCAGCACTGGGGATGCGGTGCAGTGAGTCCAGAGAGTGCAATGACACCACTGGGGATGCAGTGCACTGAGTCCAGAGAGTGCACTGGCACCACTGGGGATGCAGTGCAGTGAGTCCAGAGAGTGCACTGGCACCACTGGGGATGCACTGCAGTGACTCCAGAGAGTGCACTGGCACCATTGGTAATGCAGTGCAGTGAGTCCAGAGAGTGCACTGGCACCACTGGGGATGCACTGCAGTGACTCTAGAGAGTGCACTGGCACCACTGGGGATGCACTGCAGTGACTCCAGAGAGTGCACTGGCACCATTGGTAATGCAGTGCTGTGAGTCCAGAGAGTGCACTGGCACCACTGGGGATGCACTGCAGTGACTCCAGAGAGTGCACTGGCACCATTCGTAATGCAGTGCAGTGAGTCCAGAGGGTGCACTGGCACCACTGGGGATGCACTGCAGTGACTCTAGAGAGTGCACTGGCACCACTGGGGATGCAGTGCAGTGAGTCCAGAGAGTGCACTGGCACCACTGGGGATGCAGTGCAGTGAGTCCAGAGAGTGCACTGGCACCACTGGGGATGCAGTGCAGTGAGTCCAGAGAGTGCACTGGCACCATTGGAGATGCAGAGCAGTGAGGCCAGAAAATGCACTGTTACCACTGGGGATGCAGTGCAGTGAGTCCAGAGAGTGCACTGGAACCACTGGGGATGCAGTGCAGAGTCTAGAGAGTGCACTGGCACCACTGGGGATGCACTGCAGTGAGTCCAGAGATTGCACTGGCACCACTGGGGATGCACTGCAGTGAGTCTAGAGAGTGCTCTGGCAACACTGGGGATGAACTGCAGTGAGTCCAGAGAGTGTACTGGCACCAGAGGGGATGCACTGCAGTGAGTCCAGAGAGTGCACTGGCACCACTGGCGATGCAGTACAGTGAGTCCACAGAGTGCACTGGCACCACTGCGGATGCACTGCAGTGACTCCAGAGAGTGCCCTGGAACCACTCGGGATGCACTGCAGTGAGTCCAGAGAGTACCCTGGCACCACTGGGGATGCACTGCAGTGACTCTAGAGAGTGCACTGGCAAAACTGGAGATGCACTACAGTGACTCCAGAGAGTGCACTGGCACCACTGGGGATGCAGTGCAGTGAGTCCAGAGAGTGCACTGGCACCACTGGGGATGCAGTGCAGTGAGTGCAGAGAGTACATTGGCACCACTGGGGATGCACTGCAGTGAGTCCAGAGAGTGCACTGGCACCACTGGGGATGCAGTGCAGTGAGTCCAGAGAGTGCACTGGCACCACTGGGGATGCAGTGCAGTGAGTCCAGAGAGTGCACTGGCACCACTCGGGATGCAGTGCAGTGACTCTAGAGAGTGCACTGGCACCACTGGGGATGCGGTGCAGTGAGTCCAGAGAGTGCAATGACACCACTGGGGATGCAGTGCACTGAGTCCAGAGAGTGCACTGGCACCACTGGGGATGCAGTGCAGTGAGTCCAGAGAGTGCACTGGTATCACTGGGGATGCAGTGCAGTGAGTCCAGAGAGTGCACTGGCACCACTGGGGATGCAGTGCAGTGAGTCCAGAGAGTGCACTGGCACCACTGGCGATGCAGTGCTGTGAGTCCAGAGAGTGCACTGGCACCACTGGGGATGCACTGCAGTGAGTCCAGAGAGTGCACTGGCACCACTGGGGATGCAGTGCAGTGAGTCAGAGAGTGCACTGGCACCACTGGGGATGCACTGCAGTGACTCTAGAGAGTGCACTGGCACCACTGGGGATGCACTGCAGTGACTCCAGAGAGTGCACTGGCAACACTGGGGATGCAGTGCAGTGAGTCCAGAGAGTGCACTGGCACCACTGGGGATGCAGTGCAGTGAGCCCAGAGAGTGCACTGGCCACACTGGGAATGCAGTACAGTGAGTCCAGTGAGTGCACCAGCACCAGTGGGGATGCAGTGCAGTGAGTCCAGAGAGTGCACTGGCACCACCGGTGATGCACTGCAGTGAGTCCAGAGAGTGCACTGGCACCACTGGTAATGCAGTGCAGTGAGTCCAGAGAGTGCACTGGCACCACTGGGGATGCACTGCAGTGAGTCCAGAGAGTGCACTGGCCACACTGGCAATGCAGTACAGTGAGTCCAGTGAGTGCACCAGCACCACTGGGGATGCAGTGCAGTGAGTCCAGAGAGTGCACTGGCACCACTGGGGATGCAGTGCAGTGAGTCCAGAGAGTGCACTGGCACCACTGGGGATGCAGTGCAGTGAGTGCAGAGAGTGCACTGGCACCACTGGGGATGCAGTGCAGTGAGTCCAGAGAGTACTACCACCACTGGGGATGCACTACAGTGAGTCCACAGAGTGCAGTGGCACCACTGCGGATGCACTGCAGTGACTCGAGAGAGTGCACTGGCACCACTGGGGATGCAGTGCAGTGAGTCCAGAGAGTACCCTGGCACCACTGGGGATGCACTGCAGTGACTCTAGAGAGTGCACTGGCAAAACTGGAGATGCACTGCAGTGAGTCCAGAGAGTGCACTGGCACCACTGGGGATGCAGTGCAGTGAGTCCAGAGAGTGCACTGGTACCACTGGGGATGCAGTACAATGAGTCCAGAGAGTGCACTGGCACCACTCGGGATGCACTGCAGTGAGTCCAGAGAGTACCCTGGCACCACTGGGGATGCACTGCAGTGACTCCAGAGAGTGCACTGGCACCACTGGGGATGCACTGCAGTGAGTCCAGAGAGTGCACTGGCACCACTGGGGATGCAGTGCAGTGAGTCCAGAGAGTGCACTGGCACCACTGGGGATGCAGTACAATGAGTCCAGAGAGTGCACTGGCACCACTCGGGATGAAGTGCAGTGACTCGAAAGAGTGCACTGGCAGCACTGGGGATGCGGTGCAGTGAGTCCAGAGAGTGCAATGACACCACTGGGGATGCAGTGCACTGAGTCCAGAGAGTGCACTGGCACCACTGGGGATGCAGTGCAGTGAGTCCAGAGAGTGCACTGGCACCACTGGGGATGCACTGCAGTGACTCCAGAGAGTGCACTGGCACCATTGGTAATGCAGTGCAGTGAGTCCAGAGAGTGCACTGGCACCACTGGGGATGCACTGCAGTGACTCTAGAGAGTGCACTGGCACCACTGGGGATGCACTGCAGTGACTCCAGAGAGTGCACTGGCACCATTGGTAATGCAGTGCAGTGAGTCCAGAGAGTGCACTGGCACCACTGGGGATGCACTGCAGTGACTCCAGAGAGTGCACTGGCACCATTCGTAATGCAGTGCAGTGAGTCCAGAGGGTGCACTGGCACCACTGGGGATGCACTGCAGTGACTCTAGAGAGTGCACTGGCACCACTGGGGATGCAGTGCAGTGAGTCCAGAGAGTGCACTGGCACCACTGGGGATGCAGTGCAGTGAGTCCAGAGAGTGCACTGGCACCACTGGGGATGCAGTGCAGTGAGTCCAGAGAGTGCACTGGCACCATTGGAGATGCAGAGCAGTGAGGCCAGAAAATGCACTGTTACCACTGGGGATGCAGTGCAGTGAGTCCAGAGAGTGCACTGGAACCACTGGGGATGCAGTGCAGAGTCTAGAGAGTGCACTGGCACCACTGGGGATGCACTGCAGTGAGTCCAGAGATTGCACTGGCACCACTGGGGATGCACTGCAGTGAGTCCAGAGAGTGCACTGGCACCACTGGGGATGCACTGCAGTGAGTCCAGAGAGTGCACTGGCACCACTGGGGATGCAGTGCAGTGAGTCCAGATAGTCCACTGGCACCACTGGGGATGCAGTGCAGTGAGTCCGGAGAGTGCCCTGGCACCACTGGAGATGCAGTGCAGTGAGTCCGGAGAGTGCACTGGCACAAAAGGGGATGCAGTGCAGTGAGTCCAGAGAGTGCACTGGCACCACTGGGGATGCACTGCAGTGAGTGCAGAGAGTACACTGGCACCACTGGGGATGCAGTGCAGTGAGTGCAGGGAGTGCACTGGCACCACTGGGGATGCACTGCAGTGACTCCAGAGAGTGCACTGGCACCACTGGGGATGCGGTGCAGTGAGTGCAGAGAGTTCACTGGCACCACTGGGGATGCACTGCGGTGAGTCCAGAGAGTGCACTGGCACCACTGGGGATGCACTGCAGTGAGTCCAGAGAGTGCACTGGCACCACTGGGGATGCAGTGCAGTGAGTCCAGAGAGTGCACAGGAACCACTGGGGATGCAGTGCAGAGTCTAGAGAGTGCACTGGCACCACTGGGGAAGCACTGCAGTGAGTCCAGAGATTGCACTGGCACCACTGGGGATGCACTGCAGTGAGTCCAGAGAGTGCACTGGCACCACTGGTGATGCAGTGCAGTGAGTCCAGAGAGTGCACTGGCACCACTGGGCATGCAGTGCAGTGAGTCCAGAGAGTGCAATGGCAGAACTGTTGTTGCACTGCAGTGACTCCAGAGAGTGCACTGGCACCACTGGGGATGCGGTGCAGTGAGTGCAGAGAGTGCACTGGCACCACTGGGGATGCACTGCGGTGAGTCCAGAGAGTGCACTGGCACCACTGGGGATGCACTGCAGTGAGTCCAGAGAGTGCACTGGCACCATTGGTAATGCAGTGCAGTGAGTCCAGAGAGTGCACTGGCACCACTGGGGATGCAGTGCAGTGAGTCCAGAGAGTGCAATGGCAGAACTGTTGTTGCACTGCAGTGACTCCAGAGAGTGCACTGGCACCACTGGGGATGCGGTGCAGTGAGTGCAGAGAGTGCACTGGCACCACTGGGGATGCACTGCGGTGAGTCCAGAGAGTGCACTGGCACCACTGGGGATGCACTGCAGTGAGTCCAGAGATTGCACTGGCACCACTGGGGATGCACTGCAGTGAGTCCAGAGAGTGCACTGGCACCACTGGGGATGCACTGCAGTGAGTCCAGAGAGTGCACTGGCACCACTGGGGATGCACTGCAGTGAGTCCAGAGAGTGCACTGGCACCACTGGTAATGCAGTACAGTGAGTCCAGAGAGTGCACTGGCACCACTGGGGATGCAGTGCAGTGAGTCCAGAGAGTGCACTGGCACAACTGGGGATGCACTGCAGTGAGTCCAGAGAGTGCACTGGCACCACTGGTGATGCAGTGGAGTGAGTCCAGAGAGGGCACTGGCACCACTGGGGATGCAGTGCAGTGACTCCTGAGAGTGCACTGGCACCACCGGGGATGCACTGCAGTGAGTCCAGAGAGTGCACTGCCGCCACTGGGGATGCAGTACAGTGAGTCCACGGAGTGCACTGGCACCACTGGGGATGCACTGCAGTGACTCCAGAGAGTGCACTGGCACCACTGGGGATGCGGTGCAGTGAGTCCAGAGAGTACACTGGCACCACTGGGGATGCAGTGCAGTGAGTCCAGAGAGTGCACTAGCACCACTGGGGATGCACTGCAGTGACTCTAGAGAGTGCACTGGCACCACTGGGGATGCAGTGCAGTGAGTCCAGAGAGTGCACTGGCACCACTGGGGATGCAGTGCAGTGACTCCAGAGAGTGCACTGGCACCACTGGGGATGCAGTGCAGTGAGTCCAGAGAGTGCACTGGCACCACTGGGGATGCAGTGCAGTGAGTCCAGAGAGTGCACTGGCACCACTGGGGATGCACTGCAGTGACTCCAGAGAGTGCACTGGCACCACTGGGGATGCAGTGCAGAGTCTAGAGAGTGCACTGGCACCACTGGGGAAGCACTGCAGTGAGTCCAGAGATTGCACTGGCACCACTGGGGATGCACTGCAGTGAGTCCAGAGAGTGCACTGGCACCACTGGGGATGCACTGCAGTGAGTCCAGAGAGTGCAATGGCAGAACTGTTGTTGCACTGCAGTGAGTCCAGAGAGTGCACTGGCACCACTGGGGATGCACTGCAGTGAGTCCAGAGAGTGCACTGGCACCACTGGTGATGCAGTGCAGTGAGTCCAGAGAGTGCACTGGCACCACTGGGGATGCAGTGCAGTGAGTCCAGAGAGTGCGCTGGCACCACTGGGGATGCAGTGCAGTGAGTGCAGAGAGGGCTCTGGCACCACTGGGGATGCAGTATAGTGAGTCCAGAGAGTGCACTGGCCCCACTGGGGATGCAGTGCAGTGAGTCCAGAGAGTGCACTGGCACCACTGGGGATGCACCCCGGTGAGTCCAGAGAGTGCACTGGCACCATTGGTAATGCAGTGCAGTGAGTCCAGAGAGTGCACTGGCACTACTGGGGATGCACTGCAGTGACTCTAGAGAGTGCACTGGCACCACTGGGGATGCAGTGCAGTGAGTCCAGAGAGTGCACTGGCACCACTGGGGATGCAGTGCAGTGAGTCCAGAGAGTGCACTGGCACCACTGGGGATGCACTGCAGTGACTCTAGAGAGTGCACTGGCACCACTGGGGATGCAGTGCAGTGAGTCCAGAGAGTGCACTGGCACCACTGGGGATGCAGTGCAGTGAGTCCAGAGAGTGCACTGGCACCACTGGCGATGCAGTGCTGTGAGTCCAGAGAGTGCACTGGCACCACTGGGGATGCACTGCAGTGAGTCCAGAGAGTGCACTGGCACAACTGGGGATGCAGTGCAGTGAGTCCAGAGAGTGCACTGGCACCACTGGGGATGCAGTACAGTGAGTCCACAGAGTGCACTGGCACGACTGCGGATGCACTGCAGTGAGTCCAGAGAGTGCACTGGCACCACTCGGGATGCACTGCAGTGAGTCCAGAGAGTACCCTGGCACCACTGGGGATGCACTGCAGTGACTCTAGAGAGTGCACTGGCAAAACTGGAGATGCACTACAGTGACTCCAGAGAGTGCACTGGCACCACTGGGGATGCACTGCAGTGACTCTAGAGAGTGCACTGGCACCACTGGGGATGCACTGCAGTGACTCCAGAGAGTGCACTGGCACCACTGGGGATGCACTGCAGTGAGTCCAGAGAGTGCACTGGCACCACTGGGGATGCAGTGCAGTGAGTCCAGAGAGTGCACTGGCACCACTGGGGATGCAGTACAATGAGTCCAGAGAGTGCACTGGCACCACTCGGGATGCAGTGCAGTGACTCGAAAGAGTGCACTGGCAGCACTGGGGATGCGGTGCAGTGAGTCCAGAGAATGCACTGGCACCACTGGGGATGCAGTGCAGTGAGTCCAGAGAGTGCACTGGCACCACTGGTAATGCAGTGCAGTGAGTCCAGAGAGTGCACTGGCACCACTGGGGATGCACTGCAGTGACTCCAGAGAGTGCACTGGCACCACTGGGGATGCAGTGCAGTGAGTCCAGAGAGTGCACTGGCACCACTGGGGATGCACTGCAGTGAGTCCAGAGAGTGCACTGGCACCACTGGGGATGCACTGCAGTGAGTCCAGAGAGTGCACTGGCACCACTGGGGATGCACTGCAGTGACTCTAGAGAGTGCACTGGCACCACTGGGGATGTAGTGGAGTGAGTCCAGAGAGGGCACTGGCACCACTGGGGATGCAGTGCAGTGAGTCCAGAGAGTGCACTGGCACCACCGGGGATGCACTGCAGTGAGTCCAGAGTGTGCACTGGCACCACCGGTGATGCACTGCAGTGAGTCCAGAGAGTGCACTGCCGCCACTGGGGATGCAGTACAGTGAGTCCACGGAGTGCACTGGCACCACTGGGGATGCACTGCAGTGACTCCAGAGAGTGCACTGACACCACTGGGGATGCGGTGCAGTGAGTCCAGAGAGTACACTGGCACCACTGGGGATGCAGTGCAGTGAGTCCAGAGAGTGCACTAGCACCACTGGGGATGCACTGCAGTGACTCTAGAGAGTGCACTGGCACCACTGGGGATGCAGTGCAGTGAGTCCAGAGAGTGCACTGGCACCACTGGGGATGCAGTGCAGTGACTCCAGAGAGGGCACTGGCACCACTGGGGATGCAGTGCAGTGAGTCCAGAGAGTGCACTGGCACCACTGGGGATGCAGTACAATGAGTCCAGAGAGTGCACTGGCACCACTGGGGATGCACTGCAGTGACTCCAGAGAGTGCACTGGCACCACTGGTAATGCAGTGCAGTGAGTCCAGAGAGTGCACTGGCACCACTGGGGATGCAGTGCAGAGTCTAGAGAGTGCACTGGCACCACTGGGGAAGCACTGCAGTGAGTCCAGAGATTGCACTGGCACCACTGGGGATGCACTGCAGTGAGTCCAGAGAGTGCACTGGCACCACTGGGGATGCACTGCAGTGAGTCCAGAGAGTGCAATGGCAGAACTGTTGTTGCACTGCAGTGAGTCCAGAGAGTGCACTGGCACCACTGGGGATGCACTGCAGTGAGTCCAGAGAGTGCACTGGCACCACTGGTGATGCAGTGGAGTGAGTCCAGAGAGGGCACTGGCACCACTGGGGATGCAGTGCAGTGAGTCCAGAGAGTGCACTGGCACCACCGGGGATGCACTGCAGTGAGTCCAGAGAGTGCACTGGCACCACCGGTGATGCACTGCAGTGAGTCCAGAGAGTGCACTGCCGCCACTGGGGATGCAGTACAGTGAGTCCACGGAGTGCACTGGCACCACTGGGGATGCACTGCAGTGACTCCAGAGAGTGCACTGACACCACTCTGGATGCGGTGCAGTGAGTCCAGAGAGTACACTTGCACCACTGGGGATGCAGTGCAGTGAGTCCAGAGAGTGCACTGGCACCACTGGGGATACACTGCAGTGACTCTAGACAGAGCACTGGCACCACTGGGGATGCAGTGCAGTGAGTCCAGAGAGTGCACTGGCACCACTCGGGATGCACTGCATTGAGTCCAGAGAGTACCCTGGCACCACTGGGGATGCACTGCAGTGACTCTAGAGAGTGCACTGGCAAAACTGGAGATGCACTACAGTGAGTCCAGAGAGTGCACTGGCACCACTGGGGATGCACTGCAGTGACTCTAGAGAGTGCACTGGCACCACTGGGGATGCACTGCAGTGACTCCAGAGAGTGCACTGGCACCACTGGGGATGCACTGCAGTGAGTCCAGAGAGTGCACTGGCACCACTGGGGATGCAGTGCAGTGAGTCCAGAGAGTGCACTGGCACCACTGGGGATGCAGTACAATGAGTCCAGAGAGTGCACTGGCACCACTCGGGATGCAGTGCAGTGACTCGAAAGAGTGCACTGGCAACACTGGGGATGCGGTGCAGTGAGTCCAGAGAATGCACTGGCACCACTGGGGATGCAGTGCAGTGAGTCCAGAGAGTGCACTGGCACCACTGGTAATGCAGTGCTGTGAGTCCAGAGAGTGCACTGGCACCACTGGGGATGCACTGCAGTGACTCCAGAGAGTGCACTGGCACCACTGGTAATGCAGTGCAGTGAGTCCAGAGAGTGCACTGGCACCACTGGGGATGCACTGCAGTGACTATAGAGAGTGCACTGGCACCACTGGGGATGCAGTGCAGTGAGTCCAGAGAGTGCACTGGCACCACTGGGGATGCACTGCAGTGAGTCCAGAGAGTGCACTGGCACCACTGGGGATGCACTGCAGTGACTCTAGAGAGTGCACTGGCACCACTGGGGATGCAGTGCAGTGAGTCCAGAGAGTGCACTGGCACCACTGGGGATGCAGTGCAGTGAGTCCAGAGAGTGCACTGGCACCACTGGCGATGCAGTGCTGTGAGTCCAGAGAGTGCACTGGCACCACTGGGGATGCACTGCAGTGAGTCCAGAGAGTGCACTGGCACCACTGGGGATGCAGTGCAGTGAGTCCAGAGAGTGCACTGGCACCACTGGGGATGCAGTACAGTGAGTCCACAGAGTGCACTGGCACCACTGCGGATGCACTGCAGTGACTCCAGAGAGTGCACTGGCACCACTCGGGATGCACTGCAGTGAGTCCAGAGAGTACCCTGGCACCACTGGGGATGCACTGCAGTGACTCTAGAGAGTGCACTGGCAAAACTGGAGATGCACTACAGTGACTCCAGAGAGTGCACTGGCACCACTGGGGATGCACTGCAGTGAGTCCAGAGAGTGCACTGGCACCACTGGGGATGCACTGCAGTGACTCTAGAGAGTGCACTGGCACCACTGGGGATGCAGTGCAGTGAGTCCAGAGAGTGCACTGGCACCACTGGGGATGCAGTGCAGTGAGTCCAGAGAGTGCACTGGCACCACTCGGGATGCAGTGCTGTGAGTCCAGAGAGTGCACTGGCACCACTGGGGATGCACTGCAGTGAGTCCAGAGAGTGCACTGGCACCACTGGGGATGCAGTGCAGTGAGTCCAGAGAGTGCACTGGCACCACTGGGGATGCAGTGCAGTGAGTCCACAGAGTGCACTGGCACCACTGCGGATGCACTGCAGTGAGTCCAGAGAGTGCACTGGCACCACTCGGGATGCAGTGCAGTGAGTCCAGAGAGTACACAGGAACCACTGGGGATGCAGTGCAGAGTCTAGAGAGTGCACTGGCACCACTGGGGAAGCACTGCAGTGAGTCCAGAGATTGCACTGGCACCACTGGGGATGCACTGCAGTGAGTCCAGAGAGTGCACTGGCACCACTGGGGATGCACTGCAGTGAGTCCAGAGAGTGCACTGGCACCACTGGGGATGCACTGCAGTGAGTCCAGAGAGTGCACTGGCACCACTGGGGATGCACTGCAGTGAGTCCAGAGAGTGCACTGGCACCACTGGTAATGCAGTACAGTGAGTCCAGAGAGTGCACTGGCACCACTGGGGATGCACTGCAGTGAGTCCAGAGAGTGCACTGGCACAACTGGGGATGCACTGCAGTGAGTCCAGAGAGTGCACTGGCACCACTGGTGATGCAGTGGAGTGAGTCCAGAGAGGGCACTGGCACCACTGGGGATGCAGTGCAGTGACTCCTGAGAGTGCACTGGCACCACCGGGGATGCACTGCAGTGAGTCCAGAGAGTGCACTGCCGCCACTGGGGATGCAGTACAGTGAGTCCACGGAGTGCACTGGCACCACTGGGGATGCACTGCAGTGACTCCAGAGAGTGCACTGGCACCACTGGGGATGCGGTGCAGTGAGTCCAGAGAGTACACTGGCACCACTGGGGATGCAGTGCAGTGAGTCCAGAGAGTGCACTAGCACCACTGGGGATGCACTGCAGTGACTCTAGAGAGTGCACTGGCACCACTGGGGTTGCAGTGCAGTGAGTCCAGAGAGTGCACTGGCACCACTGGGGATGCAGTGCAGTGACTCCAGAGAGTGCACTGGCACCACTGGGGATGCAGTGCAGTGAGTCCAGAGAGTGCACTGGCACCACTGGGGATGCAGTGCAGTGAGTCCAGAGAGTGCACTGGCACCACTGGGGATGCACTGCAGTGACTCCAGAGAGTGCACTGGCACCACTGGGTATGCAGTGCAGAGTCTAGAGAGTGCACTGGCACCACTGGGGAAGCACTGCAGTGAGTCCAGAGATTGCACTGGCACCACTGGGGATGCACTGCAGTGAGTCCAGAGAGTGCACTGGCACCACTGGGGATGCACTGCAGTGAGTCCAGAGAGTGCAATGGCAGAACTGTTGTTGCACTGCAGTGAGTCCAGAGAGTGCACTGGCACCACTGGGGATGCACTGCAGTGAGTCCAGAGAGTGCACTGGCACCACTGGTGATGCAGTGCAGTGAGTCCAGAGAGTGCACTGGCACCACTGGGGATGCAGTGCAGTGAGTCCAGAGAGTGCGCTGGCACCACTGGGGATGCAGTGCAGTGAGTGCAGAGAGGGCTCTGGCACCACTGGGGATGCAGTATAGTGAGTCCAGAGAGTGCACTGGCCCCACTGGGGATGCAGTGCAGTGAGTCCAGAGAGTGCACTGGCACCACTGGGGATGCACCCCGGTGAGTCCAGAGAGTGCACTGGCACCATTGGTAATGCAGTGCAGTGAGTCCAGAGAGTGCACTGGCACTACTGGGGATGCACTGCAGTGACTCTAGAGAGTGCACTGGCACCACTGGGGATGCAGTGCAGTGAGTCCAGAGAGTGCACTGGCACCACTGGGGATGCAGTGCAGTGAGTCCAGAGAGTGCACTGGCACCACTGGGGATGCACTGCAGTGACTCTAGAGAGTGCACTGGCACCACTGGGGATGCAGTGCAGTGAGTCCAGAGAGTGCACTGGCACCACTGGGGATGCAGTGCAGTGAGTCCAGAGAGTGCACTGGCACCACTGGCGATGCAGTGCTGTGAGTCCAGAGAGTGCACTGGCACCACTGGGGATGCACTGCAGTGAGTCCAGAGAGTGCACTGGCACCACTGGGGATGCAGTGCAGTGAGTCCAGAGAGTGCACTGGCACCACTGGGGATGCAGTACAGTGAGTCCACAGAGTGCACTGGCACGACTGCGGATGCACTGCAGTGAGTCCAGAGAGTGCACTGGCACCACTCGGGATGCACTGCAGTGAGTCCAGAGAGTACCCTGGCACCACTGGGGATGCACTGCAGTGACTCTAGAGAGTGCACTGGCAAAACTGGAGATGCACTACAGTGACTCCAGAGAGTGCACTGGCACCACTGGGGATGCACTGCAGTGACTCTAGAGAGTGCACTGGCACCACTGGGGATGCACTGCAGTGACTCCAGAGAGTGCACTGGCACCACTGGGGATGCACTGCAGTGAGTCCAGAGAGTGCACTGGCACCACTGGGGATGCAGTGCAGTGAGTCCAGAGAGTGCACTGGCACCACTGGGGATGCAGTACAATGAGTCCAGAGAGTGCACTGGCACCACTCGGTATGCAGTGCAGTGACTCGAAAGAGTGCACTGGCAGCACTGGGGATGCGGTGCAGTGAGTCCAGAGAATGCACACGCACCACTGGGGATGCAGTGCAGTGAGTCCAGAGAGTGCACTGGCACCACTGGTAATGCAGTGCTGTGAGTCCAGAGAGTGCACTGGCACCACTGGGGATGCACTGCAGTGACTCCAGAGAGTGCACTGGCACCACTGGTAATGCAGTGCAGTGAGTCCAGAGAGTGCACTGGCACCACTGGGGATGCACTGCAGTGACTCTAGAGAGTGCACTGGCACCACTGGGGATGCAGTGCAGTGAGTCCAGAGAGTGCACTGGCACCACTGGAGATGCACTGCAGTGAGTCCAGAGAGTGCACTGGCACCACTGGTAATGCAGTGCAGTGAGTCCAGAGAGTGCACTGGCACCACTGGGGATGCAGTGCAGAGTCTAGAGAGTGCACTGGCACCACTGGGGAAGCACTGCAGTGAGTCCAGAGATTGCACTGGCACCACTGGGGATGCACTGCAGTGAGTCCAGAGAGTGCACTGGCACCACTGGGGATGCACTGCAGTGAGTCCAGAGAGTGCAATGGCAGAACTGTTGTTGCACTGCAGTGAGTCCAGAGAGTGCACTGGCACCACTGGGGATGCACTGCAGTGAGTCCAGAGAGTGCACTGGCACCACTGGTGATGCAGTGCAGTGAGTCCAGAGAGGGCACTGGCACCACTGGGGATGCAGTGCAGTGAGTCCAGAGAGTGCACTGGCACCACCGGGGATGCACTGCAGTGAGTCCAGAGTGTGCACTGGCACCACCGGTGATGCACTGCAGTGAGTCCAGAGAGTGCACTGCCGCCACTGGGGATGCAGTACAGTGAGTCCACGGAGTGCACTGGCACCACTGGGGATGCACTGCAGTGACTCCAGAGAGTGCACTGACACCACTGGGGATGCGGTGCAGTGAGTCCAGAGAGTACACTGGCACCACTGGGGATGCAGTGCAGTGAGTCCAGAGAGTGCACTGGCACCACTGGGGATGCACTGCAGTGACTCTAGACAGAGCACTGGCACCACTGGGGATGCAGTGCAGTGAGTCCAGAGAGTGCGCTGGCACCACTGGGGATGCAGTGCAGTGAGTCCAGAGAGTGCACTGGCACCACTGGGGATGCAGTGCAGTGAGTCCAGAGAGTGCGCTGGCACCACTGGGGATGCAGTGCAGTGAGTGCAGAGAGGGCTCTGGCACCACTGGGGATGCAGTATAGTGAGTCCAGAGAGTGCACTGGCCCCACTGGGGATGCAGTGCAGTGAGTCCAGAGAGTGCACTGGCACCACTGGGGATGCACCCCGGTGAGTCCAGAGAGTGCACTGGCACCATTGGTAATGCAGTGCAGTGAGTCCAGAGAGTGCACTGGCACTACTGGGGATGCACTGCAGTGACTCTAGAGAGTGCACTGGCACCACTGGGGATGCAGTGCAGTGAGTCCAGAGAGTGCACTGGCACCACTGGGGATGCAGTGCAGTGAGTCCAGAGAGTGCACTGGCACCACTGGGGATGCACTGCAGTGACTCTAGAGAGTGCACTGGCACCACTGGGGATGCAGTGCAGTGAGTCCAGAGAGTGCACTGGCACCACTGGGGATGCAGTGCAGTGAGTCCAGAGAGTGCACTGGCACCACTGGCGATGCAGTGCTGTGAGTCCAGAGAGTGCACTGGCACCACTGGGGATGCACTGCAGTGAGTCCAGAGAGTGCACTGGCACCACTGGGGATGCAGTGCAGTGAGTCCAGAGAGTGCACTGGCACCACTGGGGATGCAGTACAGTGAGTCCACAGAGTGCACTGGCACGACTGCGGATGCACTGCAGTGAGTCCAGAGAGTGCACTGGCACCACTCGGGATGCACTGCAGTGAGTCCAGAGAGTACCCTGGCACCACTGGGGATGCACTGCAGTGACTCTAGAGAGTGCACTGGCAAAACTGGAGATGCACTACAGTGACTCCAGAGAGTGCACTGGCACCACTGGGGATGCACTGCAGTGACTCTAGAGAGTGCACTGGCACCACTGGGGATGCACTGCAGTGACTCCAGAGAGTGCACTGGCACCACTGGGGATGCACTGCAGTGAGTCCAGAGAGTGCACTGGCACCACTGGGGATGCAGTGCAGTGAGTCCAGAGAGTGCACTGGCACCACTGGGGATGCAGTACAATGAGTCCAGAGAGTGCACTGGCACCACTCGGTATGCAGTGCAGTGACTCGAAAGAGTGCACTGGCAGCACTGGGGATGCGGTGCAGTGAGTCCAGAGAATGCACACGCACCACTGGGGATGCAGTGCAGTGAGTCCAGAGAGTGCACTGGCACCACTGGTAATGCAGTGCTGTGAGTCCAGAGAGTGCACTGGCACCACTGGGGATGCACTGCAGTGACTCCAGAGAGTGCACTGGCACCACTGGTAATGCAGTGCAGTGAGTCCAGAGAGTGCACTGGCACCACTGGGGATGCACTGCAGTGACTCTAGAGAGTGCACTGGCACCACTGGGGATGCAGTGCAGTGAGTCCAGAGAGTGCACTGGCACCACTGGAGATGCACTGCAGTGAGTCCAGAGAGTGCACTGGCACCACTGGTAATGCAGTGCAGTGAGTCCAGAGAGTGCACTGGCACCACTGGGGATGCAGTGCAGAGTCTAGAGAGTGCACTGGCACCACTGGGGAAGCACTGCAGTGAGTCCAGAGATTGCACTGGCACCACTGGGGATGCACTGCAGTGAGTCCAGAGAGTGCACTGGCACCACTGGGGATGCACTGCAGTGAGTCCAGAGAGTGCAATGGCAGAACTGTTGTTGCACTGCAGTGAGTCCAGAGAGTGCACTGGCACCACTGGGGATGCACTGCAGTGAGTCCAGAGAGTGCACTGGCACCACTGGTGATGCAGTGCAGTGAGTCCAGAGAGGGCACTGGCACCACTGGGGATGCAGTGCAGTGAGTCCAGAGAGTGCACTGGCACCACCGGGGATGCACTGCAGTGAGTCCAGAGTGTGCACTGGCACCACCGGTGATGCACTGCAGTGAGTCCAGAGAGTGCACTGCCGCCACTGGGGATGCAGTACAGTGAGTCCACGGAGTGCACTGGCACCACTGGGGATGCACTGCAGTGACTCCAGAGAGTGCACTGACACCACTGGGGATGCGGTGCAGTGAGTCCAGAGAGTACACTGGCACCACTGGGGATGCAGTGCAGTGAGTCCAGAGAGTGCACTGGCACCACTGGGGATGCACTGCAGTGACTCTAGACAGAGCACTGGCACCACTGGGGATGCAGTGCAGTGAGTCCAGAGAGTGCGCTGGCACCACTGGGGATGCAGTGCAGTGAGTGCAGAGAGGGCACTGGCACCACTGGGGATGCAGTATAGTGAGTCCAGAGAGTGCACTGGCCCCACTGGGGATGCAGTGCAGTGAGTCCAGAGAGTGCACTGGCACCACTGGGGATGCACTGCAGTGAGTCCAGAGAGTGCACTGGCACCACTGGGGATGCACTGCAGTGAGTCCAGAGAGTGCACTGGCACCACTGGGGATGCAGTACAGTGAGTCCACAGAGTGCACTGGCACGACTGCGGATGCACTGCAGTGAGTCCAGAGAGTGCACTGGCACCACTCGGGATGCACTGCAGTGAGTCCAGAGAGTACCCTGGCACCACTGGGGATGCACTGCAGTGACTCTAGAGAGTGCACTGGCAAAACTGGAGATGCACTACAGTGACTCCAGAGAGTGCACTGGCACCACTGGGGATGCACTGCAGTGACTCTAGAGAGTGCACTGGCACCACTGGGGATGCACTGCAGTGACTCCAGAGAGTGCACTGGCACCACTGGGGATGCACTGCAGTGAGTCCAGAGAGTGCACTGGCACCACTGGGGATGCAGTGCAGTGAGTCCAGAGAGTGCACTGGCACCACTGGGGATGCAGTACAATGAGTCCAGAGAGTGCACTGGCACCACTCGGGATGCAGTGCAGTGACTCGAAAGAGTGCACTGGCAGCACTGGGGATGCGGTGCAGTGAGTCCAGAGAATGCACTCGCACCACTGGGGATGCAGTGCAGTGAGTCCAGAGAGTGCACTGGCACCACTGGTAATGCAGTGCTGTGAGTCCAGAGAGTGCACTGGCACCACTGGGGATGCACTGCAGTGACTCCAGAGAGTGCACTGGCACCACTGGTAATGCAGTGCAGTGAGTCCAGAGAGTGCACTGGCACCACTGGGGATGCACTGCAGTGACTCTAGAGAGTGCACTGGCACCACTGGGGATGCAGTGCAGTGAGTCCAGAGAGTGCACTGGCACCACTGGGGATGCACTGCAGTGAGTCCAGAGAGTGCACTGGCACCACTGGTAATGCAGTGCAGTGAGTCCAGAGAGTGCACTGGCACCACTGGGGATGCAGTGCAGAGTCTAGAGAGTGCACTGGCACCACTGGGGAAGCACTGCAGTGAGTCCAGAGATTGCACTGGCACCACTGGGGATGCACTGCAGTGAGTCCAGAGAGTGCACTGGCACCACTGGGGATGCACTGCAGTGAGTCCAGAGAGTGCAATGGCAGAACTGTTGTTGCACTGCAGTGAGTCCAGAGAGTGCACTGGCACCACTGGGGATGCACTGCAGTGAGTCCAGAGAGTGCACTGGCACCACTGGTGATGCAGTGCAGTGAGTCCAGAGAGGGCACTGGCACCACTGGGGATGCAGTGCAGTGAGTCCAGAGAGTGCACTGGCACCACTGGGGATGCACTGCAGTGAGTCCAGAGTGTGCACTGGCACCACCGGTGATGCACTGCAGTGAGTCCAGAGAGTGCACTGCCGCCACTGGGGATGCAGTACAGTGAGTCCACGGAGTGCACTGGCACCACTGGGGATGCACTGCAGTGACTCCAGAGAGTGCACTGACACCACTGGGGATGCGGTGCAGTGAGTCCAGAGAGTACACTGGCACCACTGGGGATGCAGTGCAGTGAGTCCAGAGAGTGCACTGGCACCACTGGGGATGCACTGCAGTGACTCTAGACAGAGCACTGGCACCACTGGGGATGCAGTGCAGTGAGTCCAGAGAGTGCGCTGGCACCACTGGGGATGCAGTGCAGTGAGTGCAGAGAGGGCACTGGCACCACTGGGGATGCAGTATAGTGAGTCCAGAGAGTGCACTGGCCCCACTGGGGATGCAGTGCAGTGAGTCCAGAGAGTGCACTGGCACCACTGGGGATGCACTGCAGTGAGTCCAGAGAGTGCACTGGCACCATTGGTAATGCAGTGCAGTGAGTCCAGAGAGTGCACTGGCACCACTGGGGATGCGCTGCAGTGACTCTAGAGAGTGCACTGGCACCACTGGGGATGCAGTGCAGTGAGTCCAGAGAGTGCACTGGCACCACTGGGGATGCAGTGCAGTGAGTCCAGAGAGTGCACTGGCACCACTGGGGATGCACTGCAGTGACTCTAGAGAGTGCACTGGCACCACTGGGGATGCAGTGCAGTGAGTCCAGAGAGTGCACTGGCACCACTGGGGATGCAGTGCAGTGAGTCCAGAGAGTGCACTGGCACCACTGGCGATGCAGTGCTGTGAGTCCAGAGAGTGCACTGGCACCACTGGGGATGCACTGCAGTGAGTCCAGAGAGTGCACTGGCACCACTGGGGATGCAGTGCAGTGAGTCCAGAGAGTGCACTGGCACCACTGGGGATGCAGTACAGTGAGTCCACAGAGTGCACTGGCACGACTGCGGATGCACTGCAGTGAGTCCAGAGAGTGCACTGGCACCACTCGGGATGCACTGCAGTGAGTCCAGAGAGTACCCTGGCACCACTGGGGATGCACTGCAGTGACTCTAGAGAGTGCACTGGCAAAACTGGAGATGCACTACAGTGACTCCAGAGAGTGCACTGGCACCACTGGGGATGCACTGCCGTGACTCTAGAGAGTGCACTGGCACCACTGGGGATGCACTGCAGTGACTCCAGAGAGTGCACTGGCACCACTGGGGATGCACTGCAGTGAGTCCAGAGAGTGCACTGGCACCACTGGGGATGCAGTGCAGTGAGTCCAGAGAGTGCACTGGCACCACTGGGGATGCAGTACAATGAGTCCAGAGAGTGCACTGGCACCACTCGGGATGCAGTGCAGTGACTCGAAAGAGTGCACTGGCAACACTGGGGATGCGGTGCAGTGAGTCCAGAGAATGCACTGGCACCACTGGGGATGCAGTGCAGTGAGTCCAGAGAGTGCACTGGCACCACTGGTAATGCAGTGCTGTGAGTCCAGAGAGTGCACTGGCACCACTGGGGATGCACTGCAGTGACTCCAGAGAGTGCACTGGCACCACTGGTAATGCAGTGCAGTGAGTCCAGAGAGTGCACTGGCACCACTGGGGATGCACTGCAGTGACTCTAGAGAGTGCACTGGCACCACTGGGGATGCAGTGCAGTGAGTCCAGAGAGTGCACTGGCACCACTGGGGATGCACTGCAGTGAGTCCAGAGAGTGCACTGGCACCACTGGCGATGCAGTGCTGTGAGTCCAGAGAGTGCACTGGCACCACTGGGGATGCACTGCAGTGAGTCCAGAGAGTGCACTGGCACCACTGGGGATGCAGTGCAGTGAGTCCAGAGAGTGCACTGGCACCACTGGGGATGCAGTACAGTGAGTCCACAGAGTGCACTGGCACCACTGCGGATGCACTGCAGTGAGTCCAGAGAGTGCACTGGCACCACTCGGGATGCACTGCAGTGAGTCCAGAGAGTACCCTGGCACCACTGGGGATGCACTGCAGTGACTCTAGAGAGTGCACTGGCAAAACTGGAGATGCACTACAGTGACTCCAGAGAGTGCACTGGCACCACTGGGGATGCACTGCAGTGACTCTAGAGAGTGCACTGGCACCACTGGGGATGCACTGCAGTGACTCTAGAGAGTGCACTGGCACCACTGGGGATGCACTGCAGTGACTCCAGAGAGTGCACTGGCACCACTGGGGATGCACTGCAGTGAGTCCAGAGAGTGCACTGGCACCACTGGGGATGCAGTGCAGTGAGTCCAGAGAGTGCACTGGCACCACTGGGGATGCAGTACAATGAGTCCAGAGAGTGCACTGGCACCACTCGGGATGCAGTGCAGTGACTCGAAAGAGTGCACTGGCAGCAATGGGGATGCGGTGCAGTGAGTCCAGAGAGTGCAATGACACCACTGGGGATGCAGTGCACTGAGTCCAGAGAGTGCACTGGCACCACTGGGGATGCAGTGCAGTGAGTCCAGAGAGTGCACTGATATCACTGGGGATGCAGTGCAGTGAGTCCAGAGAGTGCACTGGCACCACTGGGGATGCACTGCAGTGACTCTAGAGAGTGCACTGGCACCACTGGCGATGCAGTGCTGTGAGTCCAGAGAGTGCACTGGCACCACTGGGGATGCAGTGCAGTGAGTCCAGAGAGTGCACTGGCACCACTGGGTATGCAGTGCAGTGAGTCCAGAGAGTGCACTGGCACCACTGGGGATGCAGTACAGTGAGTCCACAGAGTGCACTGGCACCACTGCGGAAGTACTGCAGTGACTCCAGAGAGTGCACTGGCACCACTCGGGATGCACTGCAGTGAGTCCTTAGAGTACCCTGGCACCACTGGGGATGCACTGCAGTGACTCTAGAGAGTGCACTGGCAAAACTGGAGATGCACTAGAGTGACTCCAGAGAGTGCACTGGCACCACTGGGGATGCAGTACAGTGACTCCAGAGAGTGCACTGGCACCACTCGGGATGCACTGCAGTGAGTCCAGAGAGTACCCTGGCACCACTGGGGATGCACTGCAGTGACTCTAGAGAGTGCACTGGCAAAACTGGAGATGCACTACAGTGACTCCAGAGAGTGCACTGGCACCACTGGGGATGCAGTGCAGTGACTCCAGAGAGTGCACTGGCACCACTGGGGATGCAGTGCAGTGAGTCCGGAGAGTGCACTGGCACCACAGGGGTTGCACTGCAGTGAGTGCAGAGAGTACACTGGCACCACTGGGGATGCACTGCAGTGTGTCCAGAGAGTGCACTGGCACCACTGGGGATGCAGTGCAGTGAGTCCAGAGAGTGCACTGGCACCACTGGGAATGCACTGCAGTGTGTCTAGAGAGTGCACTTGCAACACTGGTGATGAACTACAGTGAGTCCAGAGAGTGTACTGGCACCAGTGGGGATGCACTGCAGTGAGTCCAGAACGTGCACTATCACCACTGGGGATGCAGTGCTGTGAGTCCACAGAGTGCACTGGCACCACTGGGGATGCACTGCAGTGAGTCCAAAGAGTGCACTGGCACCATTGGGGATGCAGTGCAGTGAGTCCAGAGAGTGCACTGGCACCACTGTGAATGCACTGCAGTGTGTCTAGAGAGTGCTCTGGCAACACTGGGGATGAACTGCAGTGAGTCCAGAGAGTGTACTGGCACCAGAGGGGATGCACTGCAGTGAGTCCAGAGAGTGCACTGGCACCACTGGCGATGCAGTACAGTGAGTCCACAGAGTGCACTGGCACCATTGCGGATGCACTGCGGTGACTCCAGAGAGTGCACTGGAACCACTCGGGATGCACTGCAGTGAGTCCAGAGAGTACCCTGGCACCACTGGGGATGCACTGCAGTGACTCTAGAGAGTGCACTGGCAAAACTGGAGATGCACTACAGTGACTCCAGAGAGTGCACTGGCACCACTGGGGATGCAGTGCAGTGAGTCCAGAGAGTGCACTGGTATCACTATGGATGCAGTGCAGTGAGTCCAGAGAGTGCACTGGCACCACTGGGGATGCAGTGCAGTGAGTCCAGAGAGTGCACTGGCACCACTGGCGATGCAGTGCTGTGAGTCCAGAGAGTGCACTGGCACCACTGGGGATGGACTTCAGTGACTCCAGAGAGTGCACTGGCACCACTGGGGATGCAGTGCTGTGAGTTCAGAGAGTGCACTGGCACCACTGGGGATGCACTGCAGTGACTCTAGAGAGTGCACTGGCACCACTGGGGATGCAGTGCAGTGAGTCCAGAGAGTGCACTGGCACCACTGGGGATGCAGTGCAGTGAGTCCAGAGAGTGCACCGGCACCACTGGGGATGCAGTGCAGTGAGTCCAGAGAGTGCACTGGCACCACTGGGGATGCACTGCAGTGACTCTAGAGAGTGCACTGGCACCACTGGGGATGCAGTGCAGTGAGTCCAGAGAGTGCACTGGCACCACTGGGGATGCAGTGCAGTGAGTCCAGAGAGTGCACCGGCACCACTGGGGATGCAGTGCAGTGAGTCCAGAGAGTGCACTGGCACCACTGGGGATGCACTGCAGTGAGTCCAGAGAGTGCACTGGCACCACTGGTAATGCAGTGCAGTGAGGCCAGAGAGTGCACTGGCACCACTGGGGATGCAGTGCAGTGAGTCCAGAGAGTGCACTGGCCACACTGGCAATGCAGTACAGTGAGTCCAGTGAGTGCACCAGCACCACTGGATATGCAGTGCAGTGAGTCCAGAGAGTGCACTGGCACCACTGGGGATGCAGTGCAGTGAGTCCAGAGAGTGCACTGGCACCACTGGGGATGCAGTGCAGTGAGTCCAGAGAGTGCACTGGCACCACTGGCGATGCAGTGCAGTGAGTCCAGAGAGTGCACTACCACCACTGGGGATGCACTACAGTGAGTCCGCAGAGTGCACTGGCACCACTGGGGATGCAGTGCAGTGAGTGCAGAGAGTACACTGGCACCACTGGGGATGCAGTGCAGTGAGTGCAGGGAGTGCACTGGCACCACTGGGGATGCACTGCAGTGACTCCAGAGAGTGCACTGGCACCACTGGGGATGCGGTGCAGTGAGTGCAGAGAGTACACTGGCACCACTGGGGATGCACTGCGTTGAGTCCAGAGAGTGCACTGGCACCACTGGGGATGCACTGCAGTGAATCCAGAGAGTGCACTGGCACCACTGGGGATGCAGTGCAGTGAGTCCAGAGAGTGCACAGGAACCACTGGGGATGCAGTGCAGAGTCTAGAGAGTGCACTGGCACCACTGGGGAAGCACTGCAGTGAGTCCAGAGATTGCACTGGCACCACTGGAGATGCACTGCAGTGAGTCCGGAGACTGCACTGGCACCACTGGGGATGCACTGCACTGAGACCAGAGAGTGCACTGGCACCACTGGGGATGCACTGCAGTGAGTCCAGAGAGTGCACTGGCACCACTGGGGATGCAGTGCAGTGAGTCCAGAGAGTGCACTGGCACCACTGGTGATGCACTGCAGTGAGTCCAGAGAGTGCACTGGCACCACTGGTAATGCAGTGCAGTGAGTCCAGAGAGTGCACTGGCACCACTGGGGATGCAGTGCAGTGAGTCCAGAGAGTGCACTGGCACCACTGGGGATGCACTGCAGTCAGTCCAGAGAGTGCACTGGCACCACTGGTGATGCAGTGGAGTAAGACCAGAGAGGGCACTGGCACCACTGGGGATGCAGTGCAGTGAGTCCGGAGAGTGCACTGGCACCACCGGGGATGCACTGCAGTGAGTCCAGAGTGTGCACTGGCACCACCGGTGATGCACTGCAGTGAGTCCAGAGAGTGCACTGGCACCACTGGGGATGTACTGCAGTGAGTCCAGAGAGTGCACTGGCACCACTGGGGATGCAGTGCAGTGAGTCCAGATAGTCCACTGGCACCACTGGTGATGCAGTGCAGTGAGTCCGGAGAGTGCCCTGGCACCACTGGGGATGCAGTGCAGTGAGTCCGGAGAGTGCCCTGGCACCACTGGGGATGCAGTGCAGTGAGTCCAGAGAGTGCACTGGCACCACTGGGGATGCACTGCAGTGAGTCCGGAGAGTGCATTGTCACCAACGCGAATGCACTGCAGTTTCTCCAAACAGTTCACTGGCACCACTGGTGATGCAGTGCAGTGCGTCCAGAGAGTGCACTGGCACCACTGGGGATGCAGTGCAGTGACTCCAGAGAGTGCACTGGCACTACTGGGGATGCACTGCAGTGAGTCCAGAGATTGCACTGGCCTCACTGGGGATGCAGTGCAGTGAGTCCAGAGAGTGCACTGGCACCACTGGTGATGCAGTGCAGTGAGTCCAGAGAGGGCACTGGCACCACTGGGGATGCAGTGCAGTGAGTCCAGAGAGTGCACTGGCACCACTGGGGATGCACTGCAGTGAGTCCAGAGTGTGCACTGGCACCACCGGTGATGCACTGCAGTGAGTCCAGAGAGTGCACTGCCGCCACTGGGGATGCAGTACAGTGAGTCCACGGAGTGCACTGGCACCACTGGGGATGCACTGCAGTGACTCCAGAGAGTGCACTGACACCACTGGGGATGCGGTGCAGTGAGTCCAGAGAGTACACTGGCACCACTGGGGATGCAGTGCAGTGAGTCCAGAGAGTGCACTGGCACCACTGGGGATGCACTGCAGTGACTCTAGACAGAGCACTGGCACCACTGGGGATGCAGTGCAGTGAGTCCAGAGAGTGCGCTGGCACCACTGGGGATGCAGTGCAGTGAGTGCAGAGAGGGCACTGGCACCACTGGGGATGCAGTATAGTGAGTCCAGAGAGTGCACTGGCCCCACTGGGGATGCAGTGCAGTGAGTCCAGAGAGTGCACTGGCACCACTGGGGATGCACTGCAGTGAGTCCAGAGAGTGCACTGGCACCATTGGTAATGCAGTGCAGTGAGTCCAGAGAGTGCACTGGCACCACTGGGGATGCGCTGCAGTGACTCTAGAGAGTGCACTGGCACCACTGGGGATGCAGTGCAGTGAGTCCAGAGAGTGCACTGGCACCACTGGGGATGCAGTGCAGTGAGTCCAGAGAGTGCACTGGCACCACTGGGGATGCACTGCAGTGACTCTAGAGAGTGCACTGGCACCACTGGGGATGCAGTGCAGTGAGTCCAGAGAGTGCACTGGCACCACTGGGGATGCAGTGCAGTGAGTCCAGAGAGTGCACTGGCACCACTGGCGATGCAGTGCTGTGAGTCCAGAGAGTGCACTGGCACCACTGGGGATGCACTGCAGTGAGTCCAGAGAGTGCACTGGCACCACTGGGGATGCAGTGCAGTGAGTCCAGAGAGTGCACTGGCACCACTGGGGATGCAGTACAGTGAGTCCACAGAGTGCACTGGCACGACTGCGGATGCACTGCAGTGAGTCCAGAGAGTGCACTGGCACCACTCGGGATGCACTGCAGTGAGTCCAGAGAGTACCCTGGCACCACTGGGGATGCACTGCAGTGACTCTAGAGAGTGCACTGGCAAAACTGGAGATGCACTACAGTGACTCCAGAGAGTGCACTGGCACCACTGGGGATGCACTGCCGTGACTCTAGAGAGTGCACTGGCACCACTGGGGATGCACTGCAGTGACTCCAGAGAGTGCACTGGCACCACTGGGGATGCACTGCAGTGAGTCCAGAGAGTGCACTGGCACCACTGGGGATGCAGTGCAGTGAGTCCAGAGAGTGCACTGGCACCACTGGGGATGCAGTACAGTGAGTCCAGAGAGTGCACTGGCACCACTCGGGATGCAGTGCAGTGACTCGAAAGAGTGCACTGGCACCACTGGGGATGCGGTGCAGTGAGTCCAGAGAGTGCACTGGCACCACTGGGGATGCAGTGCAGTGAGTCCAGAGAGTGCACTGGCACCACTGGGGATGCAGTGCTGTGAGTCCAGAGAGTGCACTGGCACCACTGGGGATGCACTGCAGTGACTCCAGAGAGTGCACTGGCACCACTGGGGATGCAGTGCAGTGAGTCCAGAGAGTGCACTGGCACCACTGGGGATGCACTGCAGTGACTCTAGAGAGTGCACTGGCACCACTGGGGATGCAGTGCAGTGAGTCCAGAGAGTGCACTGGCACCACTGGGGATGCACTGCAGTGAGTCCAGAGAGTGCACTGGCACCACTGGGGATGCACTGCAGTGACTCTAGAGAGTGCACTGGCACCACTGGGGATGCAGTGCAGTGAGTCCAGAGAGTGCACTGGCACCACTGGGGATGCAGTGCAGTGAGTCCAGAGAGTGCACTGGCACCACTGGCGATGCAGTGCAGTGAGTCCAGAGAGTGCACTGGCACCACTGGGGATGCACTGCAGTGAGTCCAGAGAGTGCACTGGCACCACTGGGGATGCAGTGCAGTGAGTCCAGAGAGTGCACTGGCACCACTGGGGATGCAGTACAGTGAGTCCACAGAGTGCACTGGCACCACTGCGGATGCACTGCAGTGAGTCCAGAGAGTGCACTGGCACCACTCGGGATGCACTGCAGTGAGTCCAGAGAGTACCCTGGCACCACTGGGGATGCACTGCAGTGACTCTAGAGAGTGCACTGGCAAAACTGGAGATGCACTACAGTGACTCCAGAGAGTGCACTGGCACCACTGGGGATGCACTGCAGTGACTCTAGAGAGTGCACTGGCACCACTGGGGATGCACTGCAGTGACTCTAGAGAGTGCACTGGCACCACTGGGGATGCACTGCAGTGACTCCAGAGAGTGCACTGGCACCACTGGGGATGCACTGCAGTGAGTCCAGAGAGTGCACTGGCACCACTGGGGATGCAGTGCAGTGAGTCCAGAGAGTGCACTGGCACCACTGGGGATGCAGTACAATGAGTCCAGAGAGTGCACTGGCACCACTCGGGATGCAGTGCAGTGACTCGAAAGAGTGCACTGGCAGCACTGGGGATGCGGTGCAGTGAGTCCAGAGAGTGCAATGACACCACTGGGGATGCAGTGCACTGAGTCCAGAGAGTGCACTGGCACCACTGGGGATGCAGTGCAGTGAGTCCAGAGAGTGCACTGATATCACTGGGGATGCAGTGCAGTGAGTCCAGAGAGTGCACTGGCACCACTGGGGATGCACTGCAGTGACTCTAGAGAGTGCACTGGCACCACTGGCGATGCAGTGCTGTGAGTCCAGAGAGTGCACTGGCACCACTGGGGATGCAGTGCAGTGAGTCCAGAGAGTGCACTGGCACCACTGGGTATGCAGTGCAGTGAGTCCAGAGAGTGCACTGGCACCACTGGGGATGCAGTACAGTGAGTCCACAGAGTGCACTGGCACCACTGCGGAAGCACTGCAGTGACTCCAGAGAGTGCACTGGCACCACTCGGGATGCACTGCAGTGAGTCCTTAGAGTACCCTGGCACCACTGGGGATGCACTGCAGTGACTCTAGAGAGTGCACTGGCAAAACTGGAGATGCACTAGAGTGACTCCAGAGAGTGCACTGGCACCACTGGGGATGCAGTACAGTGACTCCAGAGAGTGCACTGGCACCACTCGGGATGCACTGCAGTGAGTCCAGAGAGTACCCTGGCACCACTGGGGATGCACTGCAGTGACTCTAGAGAGTGCACTGGCAAAACTGGAGATGCACTACAGTGACTCCAGAGAGTGCACTGGCACCACTGGGGATGCAGTGCAGTGACTCCAGAGAGTGCACTGGCACCACTGGGGATGCAGTGCAGTGAGTCCGGAGAGTGCACTGGCACCACTGGGGTTGCACTGCAGTGAGTGCAGAGAGTACACTGGCACCACTGGGGATGCACTGCAGTGAGTCCAGAGAGTGCACTGGCACCACTGGGGATGCAGTGCAGTGAGTCCAGAGAGTGCACTGGCACCACTGGGGATGCACTGCAGTGTGTCTAGAGAGTGCACTTGCAACACTGGTGATGAACTACAGTGAGTCCAGAGAGTGCACTGGCACCACTGGGGATGCACTGCAGTGAGTCCAGAGAGTGCACTATCACCACTGGGGATGCAGTGCTGTGAGTCCACAGAGTGCACTGGCACCACTGGGGATGCACTGCAGTGAGTCCAGAGAGTGCACTGGCACCACTGGGGATGCAGTGCAGTGAGTCCAGAGAGTGCACTGGCACCACTGGGGATGCACTGCAGTGAGTCTAGAGAGTGCACTGGCAACACTGGGGATGCACTGCAGTGAGTCCAGAGAGTGTACTGGCACCACTGGGGATGCACTGCAGTGAGTCCAGAGAGTGCACTGGCACCACTGGGGATGCAGTACAGTGAGTCCACAGAGTGCACTGGCACCACTGCGGATGCACTGCAGTGACTCCAGAGAGTGCACTGGCACCACTCGGGATGCACTGCAGTGAGTCCAGAGAGTACCCTGGCACCACTGGGGATGCACTGCAGTGACTCTAGAGAGTGCACTGGCAAAACTGGAGATGCACTACAGTGACTCCAGAGAGTGCACTGGCACCACTGGGGATGCAGTGCAGTGAGTCCAGAGAGTGCACTGGTATCACTATGGATGCAGTGCAGTGAGTCCAGAGAGTGCACTGGCACCACTGGGGATGCAGTGCAGTGAGTCCAGAGAGTGCACTGGCACCACTGGCGATGCAGTGCTGTGAGTCCAGAGAGTGCACTGGCACCACTGGGGATGGACTTCAGTGACTCCAGAGAGTGCACTGGCACCACTGGGGATGCAGTGCTGTGAGTTCAGAGAGTGCACTGGCACCACTGGGGATGCACTGCAGTGACTCTAGAGAGTGCACTGGCACCACTGGGGATGCAGTGCAGTGAGTCCAGAGAGTGCACTGGCACCACTGGGGATGCAGTGCAGTGAGTCCAGAGAGTGCACCGGCACCACTGGGGATGCAGTGCAGTGAGTCCAGAGAGTGCACTGGCACCACTGGGGATGCACTGCAGTGACTCTAGAGAGTGCACTGGCACCACTGGGGATGCAGTGCAGTGAGTCCAGAGAGTGCACTGGCACCACTGGGGATGCAGTGCAGTGAGTCCAGAGAGTGCACCGGCACCACTGGGGATGCAGTGCAGTGAGTCCAGAGAGTGCACTGGCACCACTGGGGATGCACTGCAGTGAGTCCAGAGAGTGCACTGGCACCACTGGTAATGCAGTGCAGTGAGGCCAGAGAGTGCACTGGCACCACTGGGGATGCAGTGCAGTGAGTCCAGAGAGTGCACTGGCCACACTGGCAATGCAGTACAGTGAGTCCAGTGAGTGCACCAGCACCACTGGATATGCAGTGCAGTGAGTCCAGAGAGTGCACTGGCACCACTGGGGATGCAGTGCAGTGAGTCCAGAGAGTGCACTGGCACCACTGGGGATGCAGTGCAGTGAGTCCAGAGAGTGCACTGGCACCACTGGCGATGCAGTGCAGTGAGTCCAGAGAGTGCACTACCACCACTGGGGATGCACTACAGTGAGTCCGCAGAGTGCACTGGCACCACTGGGGATGCAGTGCAGTGAGTGCAGAGAGTACACTGGCACCACTGGGGATGCAGTGCAGTGAGTGCAGGGAGTGCACTGGCACCACTGGGGATGCACTGCAGTGACTCCAGAGAGTGCACTGGCACCACTGGGGATGCGGTGCAGTGAGTGCAGAGAGTACACTGGCACCACTGGGGATGCACTGCGTTGAGTCCAGAGAGTGCACTGGCACCACTGGGGATGCACTGCAGTGAATCCAGAGAGTGCACTGGCACCACTGGGGATGCAGTGCAGTGAGTCCAGAGAGTGCACAGGAACCACTGGGGATGCAGTGCAGAGTCTAGAGAGTGCACTGGCACCACTGGGGAAGCACTGCAGTGAGTCCAGAGATTGCACTGGCACCACTGGAGATGCACTGCAGTGAGTCCGGAGACTGCACTGGCACCACTGGGGATGCACTGCACTGAGACCAGAGAGTGCACTGGCACCACTGGGGATGCACTGCAGTGAGTCCAGAGAGTGCACTGGCACCACTGGGGATGCAGTGCAGTGAGTCCAGAGAGTGCACTGGCACCACTGGTGATGCACTGCAGTGAGTCCAGAGAGTGCACTGGCACCACTGGTAATGCAGTGCAGTGAGTCCAGAGAGTGCACTGGCACCACTGGGGATGCAGTGCAGTGAGTCCAGAGAGTGCACTGGCACCACTGGGGATGCACTGCAGTCAGTCCAGAGAGTGCACTGGCACCACTGGTGATGCAGTGGAGTAAGACCAGAGAGGGCACTGGCACCACTGGGGATGCAGTGCAGTGAGTCCGGAGAGTGCACTGGCACCACCGGGGATGCACTGCAGTGAGTCCAGAGTGTGCACTGGCACCACCGGTGATGCACTGCAGTGAGTCCAGAGAGTGCACTGGCACCACTGGGGATGTACTGCAGTGAGTCCAGAGAGTGCACTGGCACCACTGGGGATGCAGTGCAGTGAGTCCAGATAGTCCACTGGCACCACTGGTGATGCAGTGCAGTGAGTCCGGAGAGTGCCCTGGCACCACTGGGGATGCAGTGCAGTGAGTCCGGAGAGTGCCCTGGCACCACTGGGGATGCAGTGCAGTGAGTCCAGAGAGTGCACTGGCACCACTGGGGATGCACTGCAGTGAGTCCGGAGAGTGCATTGTCACCAACGCGAATGCACTGCAGTTTCTCCAAACAGTTCACTGGCACCACTGGTGATGCAGTGCAGTGCGTCCAGAGAGTGCACTGGCACCACTGGGGATGCAGTGCAGTGACTCCAGAGAGTGCACTGGCACTACTGGGGATGCACTGCAGTGAGTCCAGAGATTGCACTGGCCTCACTGGGGATGCAGTGCAGTGAGTCCAGAGAGTGCACTGGCCAGACTGGGAATGCAGTACAGTGACTCCAGAGAGGGCACTGGCACCACTGGGGATGCAGTATAGTGAGTCCAGAGAGTGCACTGGCCCCACTGGGGATGCAGTGCAGTGAGTCCAGAGAGTGCACTGGCACCACTGGGGATGCACTGCAGTGAGTCCAGAGAGTGCACTGGCACCATTGGTAATGCAGTGCAGTGAGTCCAGAGAGTGCACTGGCACCACTGGGGATGCGCTGCAGTGACTCTAGAGAGTGCACTGGCACCACTGGGGATGCAGTGCAGTGAGTCCAGAGAGTGCACTGGCACCACTGGGGATGCAGTGCAGTGAGTCCAGAGAGTGCACTGGCACCACTGGGGATGCACTGCAGTGACTCTAGAGAGTGCACTGGCACCACTGGGGATGCAGTGCAGTGAGTCCAGAGAGTGCACTGGCACCACTGGGGATGCAGTGCAGTGAGTCCAGAGAGTGCACTGGCACCACTGGCGATGCAGTGCTGTGAGTCCAGAGAGTGCACTGGCACCACTGGGGATGCACTGCAGTGAGTCCAGAGAGTGCACTGGCACCACTGGGGATGCAGTGCAGTGAGTCCAGAGAGTGCACTGGCACCACTGGGGATGCAGTACAGTGAGTCCACAGAGTGCACTGGCACGACTGCGGATGCACTGCAGTGAGTCCAGAGAGTGCACTGGCACCACTCGGGATGCACTGCAGTGAGTCCAGAGAGTACCCTGGCACCACTGGGGATGCACTGCAGTGACTCTAGAGAGTGCACTGGCAAAACTGGAGATGCACTACAGTGACTCCAGAGAGTGCACTGGCACCACTGGGGATGCACTGCCGTGACTCTAGAGAGTGCACTGGCACCACTGGGGATGCACTGCAGTGACTCCAGAGAGTGCACTGGCACCACTGGGGATGCACTGCAGTGAGTCCAGAGAGTGCACTGGCACCACTGGGGATGCAGTGCAGTGAGTCCAGAGAGTGCACTGGCACCACTGGGGATGCAGTACAATGAGTCCAGAGAGTGCACTGGCACCACTCGGGATGCAGTGCAGTGACTCGAAAGAGTGCACTGGCAACACTGGGGATGCGGTGCAGTGAGTCCAGAGAATGCACTGGCACCACTGGGGATGCAGTGCAGTGAGTCCAGAGAGTGCACTGGCACCACTGGTAATGCAGTGCTGTGAGTCCAGAGAGTGCACTGGCACCACTGGGGATGCACTGCAGTGACTCCAGAGAGTGCACTGGCACCACTGGTAATGCAGTGCAGTGAGTCCAGAGAGTGCACTGGCACCACTGGGGATGCACTGCAGTGACTCTAGAGAGTGCACTGGCACCACTGGGGATGCAGTGCAGTGAGTCCAGAGAGTGCACTGGCACCACTGGGGATGCACTGCAGTGAGTCCAGAGAGTGCACTGGCACCACTGGGGATGCACTGCAGTGACTCTAGAGAGTGCACTGGCACCACTGGGGATGCAGTGCAGTGAGTCCAGAGAGTGCACTGGCACCACTGGGGATGCAGTGCAGTGAGTCCAGAGAGTGCACTGGCACCACTGGCGATGCAGTGCTGTGAGTCCAGAGAGTGCACTGGCACCACTGGGGATGCACTGCAGTGAGTCCAGAGAGTGCACTGGCACCACTGGGGATGCAGTGCAGTGAGTCCAGAGAGTGCACTGGCACCACTGGGGATGCAGTACAGTGAGTCCACAGAGTGCACTGGCACCACTGCGGATGCACTGCAGTGACTCCAGAGAGTGCACTGGCACCACTCGGGATGCACTGCAGTGAGTCCAGAGAGTACCCTGGCACCACTGGGGATGCACTGCAGTGACTCTAGAGAGTGCACTGGCAAAACTGGAGATGCACTACAGTGACTCCAGAGAGTGCACTGGCACCACTGGGGATGCACTGCAGTGACTCTAGAGAGTGCACTGGCACCACTGGGGATGCACTGCAGTGACTCTAGAGAGTGCACTGGCACCACTGGGGATGCACTGCAGTGACTCCAGAGAGTGCACTGGCACCACTGGGGATGCACTGCAGTGAGTCCAGAGAGTGCACTGGCACCACTGGGGATGCAGTGCAGTGAGTCCAGAGAGTGCACTGGCACCACTGGGGATGCAGTACAATGAGTCCAGAGAGTGCACTGGCACCACTCGGGATGCAGTGCAGTGACTCGAAAGAGTGCACTGGCAGCAATGGGGATGCGGTGCAGTGAGTCCAGAGAGTGCAATGACACCACTGGGGATGCAGTGCACTGAGTCCAGAGAGTGCACTGGCACCACTGGGGATGCAGTGCAGTGAGTCCAGAGAGTGCACTGATATCACTGGGGATGCAGTGCAGTGAGTCCAGAGAGTGCACTGGCACCACTGGGGATGCACTGCAGTGACTCTAGAGAGTGCACTGGCACCACTGGCGATGCAGTGCTGTGAGTCCAGAGAGTGCCCTGGCACCACTGGGGATGCAGTGCAGTGAGTCCAGAGAGTGCACTGGCACCACTGGGTATGCAGTGCAGTGAGTCCAGAGAGTGCACTGGCACCACTGGGGATGCAGTACAGTGAGTCCACAGAGTGCACTGGCACCACTGCGGAAGTACTGCAGTGACTCCAGAGAGTGCACTGGCACCACTCGGGATGCACTGCAGTGAGTCCTTAGAGTACCCTGGCACCACTGGGGATGCACTGCAGTGACTCTAGAGAGTGCACTGGCAAAACTGGAGATGCACTAGAGTGACTCCAGAGAGTGCACTGGCACCACTGGGGATGCAGTACAGTGACTCCAGAGAGTGCACTGGCACCACTCGGGATGCACTGCAGTGAGTCCAGAGAGTACCCTGGCACCACTGGGGATGCACTGCAGTGACTCTAGAGAGTGCACTGGCAAAACTGGAGATGCACTACAGTGACTCCAGAGAGTGCACTGGCACCACTGGGGATGCAGTGCAGTGACTCCAGAGAGTGCACTGGCACCACTGGGGATGCAGTGCAGTGAGTCCGGAGAGTGCACTGGCACCACAGGGGTTGCACTGCAGTGAGTGCAGAGAGTACACTGGCACCACTGGGGATGCACTGCAGTGTGTCCAGAGAGTGCACTGGCACCACTGGGGATGCAGTGCAGTGAGTCCAGAGAGTGCACTGGCACCACTGGGAATGCACTGCAGTGTGTCTAGAGAGTGCACTTGCAACACTGGTGATGAACTACAGTGAGTCCAGAGAGTGTACTGGCACCAGTGGGGATGCACTGCAGTGAGTCCAGAACGTGCACTATCACCACTGGGGATGCAGTGCTGTGAGTCCACAGAGTGCACTGGCACCACTGGGGATGCACTGCAGTGAGTCCAAAGAGTGCACTGGCACCATTGGGGATGCAGTGCAGTGAGTCCAGAGAGTGCACTGGCACCACTGTGAATGCACTGCAGTGTGTCTAGAGAGTGCTCTGGCAACACTGGGGATGAACTGCAGTGAGTCCAGAGAGTGTACTGGCACCAGAGGGGATGCACTGCAGTGAGTCCAGAGAGTGCACTGGCACCACTGGCGATGCAGTACAGTGAGTCCACAGAGTGCACTGGCACCATTGCGGATGCACTGCGGTGACTCCAGAGAGTGCACTGGAACCACTCGGGATGCACTGCAGTGAGTCCAGAGAGTACCCTGGCACCACTGGGGATGCACTGCAGTGACTCTAGAGAGTGCACTGGCAAAACTGGAGATGCACTACAGTGACTCCAGAGAGTGCACTGGCACCACTGGGGATGCAGTGCAGTGAGTCCAGAGAGTGCACTGGTATCACTATGGATGCAGTGCAGTGAGTCCAGAGAGTGCACTGGCACCACTGGGGATGCAGTGCAGTGAGTCCAGAGAGTGCACTGGCACCACTGGCGATGCAGTGCTGTGAGTCCAGAGAGTGCACTGGCACCACTGGGGATGGACTTCAGTGACTCCAGAGAGTGCACTGGCACCACTGGGGATGCAGTGCTGTGAGTTCAGAGAGTGCACTGGCACCACTGGGGATGCACTGCAGTGACTCTAGAGAGTGCACTGGCACCACTGGGGATGCAGTGCAGTGAGTCCAGAGAGTGCACTGGCACCACTGGGGATGCAGTGCAGTGAGTCCAGAGAGTGCACCGGCACCACTGGGGATGCAGTGCAGTGAGTCCAGAGAGTGCACTGGCACCACTGGGGATGCACTGCAGTGACTCTAGAGAGTGCACTGGCACCACTGGGGATGCAGTGCAGTGAGTCCAGAGAGTGCACTGGCACCACTGGGGATGCAGTGCAGTGAGTCCAGAGAGTGCACCGGCACCACTGGGGATGCAGTGCAGTGAGTCCAGAGAGTGCACTGGCACCACTGGGGATGCACTGCAGTGAGTCCAGAGAGTGCACTGGCACCACTGGTAATGCAGTGCAGTGAGGCCAGAGAGTGCACTGGCACCACTGGGGATGCAGTGCAGTGAGTCCAGAGAGTGCACTGGCCACACTGGCAATGCAGTACAGTGAGTCCAGTGAGTGCACCAGCACCACTGGATATGCAGTGCAGTGAGTCCAGAGAGTGCACTGGCACCACTGGGGATGCAGTGCAGTGAGTCCAGAGAGTGCACTGGCACCACTGGGGATGCAGTGCAGTGAGTCCAGAGAGTGCACTGGCACCACTGGCGATGCAGTGCAGTGAGTCCAGAGAGTGCACTACCACCACTGGGGATGCACTACAGTGAGTCCGCAGAGTGCACTGGCACCACTGGGGATGCAGTGCAGTGAGTGCAGAGAGTACACTGGCACCACTGGGGATGCAGTGCAGTGAGTGCAGGGAGTGCACTGGCACCACTGGGGATGCACTGCAGTGACTCCAGAGAGTGCACTGGCACCACTGGGGATGCGGTGCAGTGAGTGCAGAGAGTACACTGGCACCACTGGGGATGCACTGCGTTGAGTCCAGAGAGTGCACTGGCACCACTGGGGATGCACTGCAGTGAATCCAGAGAGTGCACTGGCACCACTGGGGATGCAGTGCAGTGAGTCCAGAGAGTGCACAGGAACCACTGGGGATGCAGTGCAGAGTCTAGAGAGTGCACTGGCACCACTGGGGAAGCACTGCAGTGAGTCCAGAGATTGCACTGGCACCACTGGAGATGCACTGCAGTGAGTCCGGAGACTGCACTGGCACCACTGGGGATGCACTGCACTGAGACCAGAGAGTGCACTGGCACCACTGGGGATGCACTGCAGTGAGTCCAGAGAGTGCACTGGCACCACTGGGGATGCAGTGCAGTGAGTCCAGAGAGTGCACTGGCACCACTGGTGATGCACTGCAGTGAGTCCAGAGAGTGCACTGGCACCACTGGTAATGCAGTGCAGTGAGTCCAGAGAGTGCACTGGCACCACTGGGGATGCAGTGCAGTGAGTCCAGAGAGTGCACTGGCACCACTGGGGATGCACTGCAGTCAGTCCAGAGAGTGCACTGGCACCACTGGTGATGCAGTGGAGTAAGACCAGAGAGGGCACTGGCACCACTGGGGATGCAGTGCAGTGAGTCCGGAGAGTGCACTGGCACCACCGGGGATGCACTGCAGTGAGTCCAGAGTGTGCACTGGCACCACCGGTGATGCACTGCAGTGAGTCCAGAGAGTGCACTGGCACCACTGGGGATGTACTGCAGTGAGTCCAGAGAGTGCACTGGCACCACTGGGGATGCAGTGCAGTGAGTCCAGATAGTCCACTGGCACCACTGGTGATGCAGTGCAGTGCGTCCAGAGAGTGCACTGGCACCACTGGGGATGCAGTGCAGTGAGTCCGGAGAGTGCCCTGGCACCACTGGGGATGCAGTGCAGTGAGTCCAGAGAGTGCACTGGCACCACTGGGGATGCACTGCAGTGAGTCCGGAGAGTGCATTGTCACCAACGCGAATGCACTGCAGTTTCTCCAAACAGTTCACTGGCACCACTGGTGATGCAGTGCAGTGCGTCCAGAGAGTGCACTGGCACCACTGGGGATGCAGTGCAGTGACTCCAGAGAGTGCACTGGCACTACTGGGGATGCACTGCAGTGAGTCCAGAGATTGCACTGGCCTCACTGGGGATGCAGTGCAGTGAGTCCAGAGAGTGCACTGGCCAGACTGGGAATGCAGTACAGTGACTCCAGAGAGTGCACTGGCACCACTGGGGATGCACTGCAGTGAGTCCAGAGAGTGCACTGGCACCACTAGGGATGCAGTACAGTGAGTCCACAGAGTGCACTGGCACCACTGGGGATGCACTGCAGTGAGTCCAGAGAGTGCATTGGCACCTTGGGGATGCAGTGCAGTGAGTCCAGAGAGTGCACTGGCACCATTGGGGATGCACTGCAGTGAGTCCAGAGAGTGCACTGGCACCACTGGGGATGCACTGCAGTGAGTCCAGAGAGTGCACTGGCACCACTGGGGTTTTAGTGCAGTGACTCCAGAGAGTGCACTGGCACCACTGGGGATGCACTGCAGTGAGTCTAGAGAGTGCACTGGCACCACTGGGGATGCAGTGCAGTGAGTCCAGAGAGTGCAATGGCACCACTGGGGATGCAGTACAATGAGTCCAGAGAGTGCACTGGCACCACTCGGGATGCAGTGCAGTGACTCTAGAGAGTGCACTGGCACCACTGGGGATGCAGTGCAGTGAGTCCAGAGAGTGCAATGACACCACTGGGGATGCAGTGCACTGAGTCCAGAGAGTGCACTGGCACCACTGGGGATGCAGTGCAGTGAGTCCAGAGAGTGCACAGGTATCACTGGGGATGCAGTGCAGTGAGTCCAGAGAGTGCACTGGCACCACTGGGGATGCAGTGCAGTGAGTCCAGAGAGTGCACTGGCACCACTGGGAATGCACTGCAGTGTGTCTAGAGAGTGCACTTGCAACACTGGGGATGAACTGCAGTGAGTCCAGAGAGTGTAATGGCACCAGTGGGGATGCACTGCAGTGAGTCCAGAAAGTGCACTATCACCACTGGGGATGCAGTGCTGTGAGTCCAGAGAGTGCACTGGCACCACTGGGGATGCAGTGCAGTGAGTCCAGAGAGTGCACTGGCACCACTCGGGATGCAGTGCAGTGACTCTAGAGAGTGCACTGGCACCACTGGGGATGCGGTGCAGTGAGTCCAGAGAGTGCACTGGCACCACTGGGGATGCAGTGCAGTGAGTCCAGAGAGTGCACAGGTATCACTGGGGATGCAGTGCAGTGAGTCCAGAGAGTGCACTGGCACCACTGGGGATGCAGTGCAGTGAGTCCAGAGAGTGCACTGGCACCACTGGGGATGCAGTGCAGTGAGTCCAGAGAGTGCACTGGCACCACTCGGGATGCAGTGCAGTGACTCTAGAGAGTGCAATGACACCACTGGGGATGCAGTGCACTGAGTCCAGAGAGTGCACTGGCACCACTGGGGATGCAGTGCAGTGAGTCCAGAGAGTGCACAGGTATCACTGGGGATGCAGTGCAGTGAGTCCAGAGAGTGCACTGGCACCACTGGGGATGCAGTGCAGTGAGTCCAGAGAGTGCACTGGCACCACTGGGAATGCACTGCAGTGTGTCTAGAGAGTGCACTTGCAACACTGGGGATGAACTGCAGTGAGTCCAGAGAGTGTAATGGCACCAGTGGGGATGCACTGCAGTGAGTCCAGAAAGTGCACTATCACCACTGGGGATGCAGTGCTGTGAGTCCAGAGAGTGCACTGGCACCACTGGGGATGCAGTGCACTGAGTCCAGAGAGTGCACTGGCACCACTGGGGATGCAGTGCAGTGAGTCCAGAGAGTGCACTGGTATCACTGGGGATGCAGTGCAGTGAGTCCAGAGAGTGCACTGGCACCACTGGGGATGCACTGCAGTGAGTCCAGAGAGTGCACTGGCACCACTGGCGATGCAGTGCTGTGAGTCCAGAGAGTGCAGTGGCACCACAGGGGATGGACTTCAGTGACTCCAGAGAGTGCACTGGCACCACTGGGGATGCAGTGCAGTGAGTTCAGAGAGTGCACTGGCACCACTGGTAATGCAGTGCAGTGAGTCCAGAGAGTGCACTGGCACCACTGGGGATGCAGTGCAGTGAGTCCAGAGAGTGCACTGGCAACACTGGGGATGCAGTGCAGTGAGTCCAGAGAGTGCACTGGCACCACTGGGGATGCAGTGCAGTGAGTCCAGAGAGTGCACTGGCCACACTGGGAATGCAGTACAGTGAGTCCAGTGAGTGCACCAGCACCAGTGGGGATGCAGTGCAGTGAGTCCAGAGAGTGCACTGGCACCACTGGGGATGCAGTGCAGTGAGTCCAGAGAGTGCACCGGCACCACTGGGGATGCAGTGCAGTGAGTCCACAGAGTGCACTGGCACCACCGGTGATGCACTGCAGTGAGTCCAGAGAGTGCACTGGCACCACTGGTAATGCAGTGCAGTGAGTCCAGAGAGTGCACTGGCACCACTGGGGATGCAGTGCAGTGAGTCCAGAGAGTGCACTGGCCACAGTGGCAATGCAGTACAGTGAGTCCAGTGAGAGCACCAGCACCACTGGGGATGCAGTGCAGTGAGTCCAGAGAGTGCACTGGCACCACTGGGGATGCAGTGCAGTGAGTCCAGAGAGTGCACTGGCACCACTGGGGATGCAGTGCAGTGAGTCCAGAGAGGGCACTGGCACCACTGGCGATGCAGTGCAGTGAGTCCAGAGAGTGCACTACCACCACTGGGGATGCACTACAGTGAGTCCACAGAGTGCACTGGCACCACTGGGGATGCACTGCAGTGAGTGCAAAGAGTACACTGGCACCACTGGGGATGCAGTGCAGTGAGTGCAGGGAGTGCACTGGCACCACTGGGGATGCACTGCAGTGACTCCAGAGAGTGCACTGGCACCACTGGGGATGCGGTGCAGTGAGTGCAGAGAGTGCACTGGCACCACTGGGGATGCACTGCGGTGAGTCCAGAGAGTGCACTGGCACCACAGGGGATGTACTGCAGTGAGTCCAGAGAGTGCATTGTCACCAACGCGAATGCACTGCAGTTTCTCCAAACAGTTCACTGGCACCACTGGTGATGCAGTGCAGTGCGTCCAGAGAGTGCACTGGCACCACTGGGAATGCAGTGCAGTGACTCCAGAGAGTGCACTGGCACTACTGGGGATGCACTGCAGTGAGTCCAGAGATTGCACTGGCCTCACTGGGGATGCAGTGCAGTGAGTCCAGAGAGTGCACTGGCACCACTGGTGATGCAGTGCAGTGACTCCAGAGAGTGCACTGGCACCACTGGGGATGCAGTGCAGTGAGTCCAGAGAGTGCACTGGCACCACTAGGGATGCAGTACAGTGAGTCCACAGAGTGCACTGGCACCACTGGGGATGCAGTGCAGTGAGTCCAGAGAGTGCACTGGCACCACTGGGGATGCAGTGCAGTGAGTCCAGAGAGTGCACTGGCACCATTGGGGATGCACTGCAGTGAGTCCAGAGAGTGCACTGGCACCACTGGGGATGCACTGCAGTGAGTCCAGAGAGTGCACTGGCACCACTGGGGTTTTAGTGCAGTGACTCCAGAGAGTGCACTGGCACCACTGGGGATGCAGTGCAGTGAGTCCAGAGAGTGCAATGACACCACTGGGGATGCAGTGCACTGAGTCCAGAGAGTGCACTGGCACCACTGGGGATGCAGTGCAGTGAGTCCAGAGAGTGCACAGGTATCACTGGGGATGCAGTGCAGTGAGTCCAGAGAGTGCACTGGCACCACTGGGGATGCAGTGCAGTGAGTCCAGAGAGTGCACTGGCACCACTGGGAATGCACTGCAGTGTGTCTAGAGAGTGCACTTGCAACACTGGGGATGAACTGCAGTGAGTCCAGAGAGTGTAATGGCACCAGTGGGGATGCACTGCAGTGAGTCCAGAAAGTGCACTATCACCACTGGGGATGCAGTGCTGTGAGTCCAGAGAGTGCACTGGCACCACTGGGGATGCAGTGCAGTGAGTCCAGAGAGTGCACTGGCACCACTCGGGATGCAGTGCAGTGACGCTAGAGAGTGCACTGGCACCACTGGGGATGCGGTGCAGTGAGTCCAGAGAGTGCACTGGCACCACTGGGGATGCAGTGCAGTGAGTCCAGAGAGTGCACAGGTATCACTGGGGATGCAGTGCAGTGAGTCCAGAGAGTGCACTGGCACCACTGGGGATGCAGTGCAGTGAGTCCAGAGAGTGCACTGGCACCACTGGGGATGCAGTGCAGTGAGTCCAGAGAGTGCACTGGCACCACTCGGGATGCAGTGCAGTGACTCTAGAGAGTGCAATGACACCACTGGGGATGCAGTGCACTGAGTCCAGAGAGTGCACTGGCACCACTGGGGATGCAGTGCAGTGAGTCCAGAGAGTGCACAGGTATCACTGGGGATGCAGTGCAGTGAGTCCAGAGAGTGCACTGGCACCACTGGGGATGCAGTGCAGTGAGTCCAGAGAGTGCACTGGCACCACTGGGAATGCACTGCAGTGTGTCTAGAGAGTGCACTTGCAACACTGGGGATGAACTGCAGTGAGTCCAGAGAGTGTAATGGCACCAGTGGGGATGCACTGCAGTGAGTCCAGAAAGTGCACTATCACCACTGGGGATGCAGTGCTGTGAGTCCAGAGAGTGCACTGGCACCACTGGGGATGCAGTGCACTGAGTCCAGAGAGTGCACTGGCACCACTGGGGATGCAGTGCAGTGAGTCCAGAGAGTGCACTGGTATCACTGGGGATGCAGTGCAGTGAGTCCAGAGAGTGCACTGGCACCACTGGGGATGCACTGCAGTGAGTCCAGAGAGTGCACTGGCACCACTGGCGATGCAGTGCTGTGAGTCCAGAGAGTGCAGTGGCACCACAGGGGATGGACTTCAGTGACTCCAGAGAGTGCACTGGCACCACTGGGGATGCAGTGCAGTGAGTTCAGAGAGTGCACTGGCACCACTGGTAATGCAGTGCAGTGAGTCCAGAGAGTGCACTGGCACCACTGGGGATGCAGTGCAGTGAGTCCAGAGAGTGCACTGGCAACACTGGGGATGCAGTGCAGTGAGTCCAGAGAGTGCACTGGCACCACTGGGGATGCAGTGCAGTGAGTCCAGAGAGTGCACTGGCCACACTGGGAATGCAGTACAGTGAGTCCAGTGAGTGCACCAGCACCAGTGGGGATGCAGTGCAGTGAGTCCAGAGAGTGCACTGGCACCACTGGGGATGCAGTGCAGTGAGTCCAGAGAGTGCACCGGCACCACTGGGGATGCAGTGCAGTGAGTCCACAGAGTGCACTGGCACCACCGGTGATGCACTGCAGTGAGTCCAGAGAGTGCACTGGCACCACTGGTAATGCAGTGCAGTGAGTCCAGAGAGTGCACTGGCACCACTGGGGATGCAGTGCAGTGAGTCCAGAGAGTGCACTGGCCACAGTGGCAATGCAGTACAGTGAGTCCAGTGAGAGCACCAGCACCACTGGGGATGCAGTGCAGTGAGTCCAGAGAGTGCACTGGCACCACTGGGGATGCAGTGCAGTGAGTCCAGAGAGTGCACTACCACCACTGGGGATGCACTACAGTGAGTCCACAGAGTGCACTGGCACCACTGGGGATGCACTGCAGTGAGTGCAAAGAGTACACTGGCACCACTGGGGATGCAGTGCAGTGAGTGCAGGGAGTGCACTGGCACCACTGGGGATGCACTGCAGTGACTCCAGAGAGTGCACTGGCACCACTGGGGATGCGGTGCAGTGAGTGCAGAGAGTGCACTGGCACCACTGGGGATGCACTGCGGTGAGTCCAGAGAGTGCACTGGCACCACAGGGGATGTACTGCAGTGAGTCCAGAGAGTGCATTGTCACCAACGCGAATGCACTGCAGTTTCTCCAAACAGTTCACTGGCACCACTGGTGATGCAGTGCAGTGCGTCCAGAGAGTGCACTGGCACCACTGGGAATGCAGTGCAGTGACTCCAGAGAGTGCACTGGCACTACTGGGGATGCACTGCAGTGAGTCCAGAGATTGCACTGGCCTCACTGGGGATGCAGTGCAGTGAGTCCAGAGAGTGCACTGGCACCACTGGTGATGCAGTGCAGTGACTCCAGAGAGTGCACTGGCACCACTGGGGATGCAGTGCAGTGAGTCCAGAGAGTGCACTGGCACCACTAGGGATGCAGTACAGTGAGTCCACAGAGTGCACTGGCACCACTGGGGATGCAGTGCAGTGAGTCCAGAGAGTGCACTGGCACCTTGGGGATGCAGTGCAGTGAGTCCAGAGAGTGCACTGGCACCATTGGGGATGCACTGCAGTGAGTCCAGAGAGTGCACTGGCACCACTGGGGATGCACTGCAGTGAGTCCAGAGAGTGCACTGGCACCACTGGGGTTTTAGTGCAGTGACTCCAGAGAGTGCACTGGCACCACTGGGGATGCACTGCAGTGAGTCTAGAGAGTGCACTGGCACCACTGGGGATGCAGTGCAGTGAGTCCAGAGAGTGCAATGGCAGAACTGTTGTTGCACTGCATTGAGTCCAGAGAGTGCACTGGCACCACTGGTGATGCAGTGCAGTGAGTCCAGCGAGTGCACTGGCACCACTGGGGATGCAGTACAATGAGTCCAGAGAGTGCACTGGCACCACTTGGGATGCAGTGCAGTGACTCTAGAGAGTGCACTGGCACCACTGGGGATGCGGTGCAGTGAGTCCAGAGAGTGCAATGACACCACTGGGGATGCAGTGCACTGAGTCCAGAGAGTGCACTGGCACCACTGGGGATGCAGTGCAGTGAGTCCAGAGAGTGCACAGGTATCACTGGGGATGCAGTGCAGTGAGTCCAGAGAGTGCCCTGGCACCAGTGGGGATGCAGTGCAGTGAGTCCAGAGAGTGCACTGGCACCACTGGGAATGCACTGCAGTGTGTCTAGAGAGTGCACTTGCAACACTGGGGATGAACTGCAGTGAGTCCAGAGAGTGTACTGGCACCAGTGGGGATGCACTGCAGTGAGTCCAGAAAGTGCACTATCACCACTGGGGATGCAGTGCTGTGAGTCCAGAGAGTGCACTGGCACCACTGGGGATGCAGTGCAGTGAGTCCAGAGAGTGCACTGGCACCACTCGGGATGCAGTGCAGTGACTCTAGAGAGTGCACTGGCACCACTGGGGATGCGGTGCAGTGAGTCCAGAGAGTGCAATGACACCACTGGGGATGCAGTGCACTGAGTCCAGAGAGTGCACTGGCACCACTGGGGATGCAGTGCAGTGAGTCCAGAGAGTGCACTGGCACCACTGGGGATGCAGTGCAGTGAGTCCAGAGAGTGCACTGGCACCACTGGCGATGCAGTGCTGTGAGTCCAGAGAGTGCAGTGGCACCACTGGGGATGGACTTCAGTGACTCCAGGGAGTGCACTGGCACCACTGGGGATGCAGTGCAGTGAGTTCAGAGAGTGCACTGGCACCACTGGTAATGCAGTGCAGTGAGTCCAGAGAGTGCACTGGCACCACTGGGGATGCAGTGCAGTGAGTCCAGAGAGTGCACTGGCACCAGTGGGGATGCAGTGCAGTGAGTCCAGAGAGTGCACTGGCACCACTGGGGATGCAGTGCAGTGAGTCCAGAGAGTGCACTGGCCACACTGGGAATGCAGTACAGTGAGTCCAGTGAGTGCACCAGCACCAGTGGGGATGCAGTGCAGTGAGTCCAGAGAGTGCACTGGCACCACTGGGGATGCAGTGCAGTGAGTCCAGAGAGTGCACCGGCACCACTGGGGATGAAGTGCAGTGAGTCCAGAGAGTGCACTGGCACCACCGGTGATGCACTGCAGTGAGTCCAGAGAGTGCACTGGCACCACTGGTAATGCAGTGCTGTGAGTCCAGAGAGTGCACTGGCACCACTGGGGATGCGGTGCAGTGAGTGCAGAGAGTGCACTGGCACCACTGGGGATGCACTGCGGTGAGTCCAGAGAGTGCACTGGCAACACAGGGGATGCACTGCAGTGAGTCCAGAGAGTGCATTGTCACCAAGGCGAATGCACTGCAGTTTCTCCAAACAGTTCACTGGCACCACTGGTGATGCAGTGCAGTGCGTCCAGAGAGTGCACTGGCACCACTGGGGATGCAGTGCAGTGACTCCAGAGAGTGCACTGGCACTACTGGGGATGCACTGCAGTGAGTCCAGAGATTGCACTGGCCTCACTGGGGATGCAGTGCAGTGAGTCCAGAGAGTGCACTGGCACCACTGGTGATGCAGTGCAGTGACTCCAGAGAGTGCACTGGCACCACTGGGGATGCACTGCAGTGAGTCCAGAGAGTGCACTGGCACCACTAGGGATGCAGTACAGTGAGTCCAGAGAGTGCACTGGCACCATTGGGGATGCACTGCAGTGAGTCCAGAGAGTGCACTGGCACCACTGGGGATGCAGTGCAGTGAGTCCAGAGAGTGCACTGGCACCACTGGGGTTTTAGTGCAGTGACTCCAGAGAGTGCACTGGCACCACTGGGGATGCACTGCAGTGAGTCCAGAGAGTGCACTGGCACCACTGGGGATGCAGTGCAGTGACTCCAGAGAGTGCACTGGCACTACTGGGGATGCACTGCAGTGAGTCCAGAGATTGCACTGGCCTCACTGGGGATGCAGTGCAGTGAGTCCAGAGAGTGCACTGGCACCACTGGTGATGCAGTGCAGTGACTCCAGAGAGTGCACTGGCACCACTGGGGATGCACTGCAGTGAGTCCAGAGAGTGCACTGGCACCACTAGGGATGCAGTACAGTGAGTCCAGAGAGTGCACTGGCACCATTGGGGATGCACTGCAGTGAGTCCAGAGAGTGCACTGGCACCACTGGGGATGCAGTGCAGTGAGTCCAGAGAGTGCACTGGCACCACTGGGGTTTTAGTGCAGTGAGTCCAGAGAGTGCAATGGCAGAACTGTTGTTGCACTGCATTAAGTCCAGAGAGTGCACTGGCACCACTGGTGATGCAGTGCAGTGAGTCCAGAGAGTGCACTGGCACCACTGGGGATGCAGTACAATGAGTCCAGAGAGTGCACTGGCACCACTTGGGATGCAGTGCAGTGACTCTAGAGAGTGCACTGGCACCACTGGGGATGCGGTGCAGTGAGTCCAGAGAGTGCAATGACACCACTGGGGATGCAGTGCACTGAGTCCAGAGAGTGCACTGGCACCACTGGGGATGCAGTGCAGTGAGTCCAGAGAGTGCACAGGTATCACTGGGGATGCAGTGCAGTGAGTCCAGAGAGTGCACTGGCACCACTGGGGATGCAGTGCAGTGAGTCCAGAGAGTGCACTGGCACCACTGGGAATGCACTGCAGTGTGTCTAGAGAGTGCACTTGCAACACTGGGGATGAACTGCAGTGAGTCCAGAGAGTGTACTGGCACCAGTGGGGATGCACTGCAGTGAGTCCAGAAAGTGCTCTATCACCACTGGGGATGCAGTGCTGTGAGTCCAGAGAGTGCACTGGCACCACTGGGGATGCAGTGCAGTGAGTCCAGAGAGTGCACTGGCACCATTGGGGATGCAGTGCAGTGACTCTAGAGAGTGCACTGGCACCACTGGGGATGCGGTGCAGTGAGTCCAGAGAGTGCACTGGCACCACTGGGGATGCAGTGCAGTGAGTCCAGAGAGTGCACTGGCACCACTCGGGATGCAGTGCAGTGACTCTAGAGAGTGCACTGGCACCACTGGGGATGCAGTGCAGTGAGTCCAGAGAGTGCACTGGCACCACTGGGGATGCAGTGCTGTGAGTCCAGAGAGTGCACTGGCACCACTCGGGATGGACTTCAGTGACTCCAGAGAGTGCACTGGCACCACTGGGGATGCAGTGCAGTGAGTTCAGAGAGTGCACTGGCACCACTGGTAATGCAGTGCAGTGAGTCCAGAGAGTGCACTGGCACCACTGGGGATGCAGTGCAGTGAGTCCAGAGAGTGCACTGGCAACACTGGGGATGCACTGCAGTGAGTCCAGAGAGTGCACTGGCACCACTGGGAATGCACTGCAGTGACTCCAGAGAGTGCACTGGCCACACTGGGAATGCAGTACAGTGAGTCCAGTGAGTGCACCAGCACCAGTGGGGATGCAGTGCAGTGAGTCCAGAGAGTGCACTGGCACCACTGGGGATGCAGTGCAGTGAGTCCAGAGAGTGCACCGGCACCACTGGGGATGCAGTGCAGTGAGTCCAGAGAGTGCACTGGCACCACCGGTGATGCACTGCAGTGAGTCCAGAGAGTGCACTGGCACCACTGGTAATGCAGTGCAGTGAGTCCAGAGAGTGCACTGGCACCACTGGGGATGCAGTGCAGTGAGTCCAGAGAGTGCACTGGCCACACTGGCAATGCAGTACAGTGAGTCCAGTGAGTGCACCAGCACCACTGGGGATGCAGTGCAGTGAGTCCAGAGAGTGCACTGGCACCACTGGCGATGCAGTGCAGTGAGTCCAGAGAGTGCACTGGCACCACTGGGGATGCAGTGCACTGAGTCCAGAGAGTGCACTGGCACCACTGGCGATGCAGTGCAGTGAGTCCAGAGAGTGCACTACCACCACTGGGGATGCACTACAGTGAGTCCACAGAGTGCACTGGCACCACTGGGGATGCAGTGCAGTGAGTGCAGAGAGTACACTGGCACCACTGGGGATGCAGTGCAGTGAGTGCAGGGAGTGCACTGGCACCACTGGGGATGCACTGCAGTGACTCCAGAGAGTGCACTGGCACCACTGGGGATGCGGTGCAGTGAGTGCAGAGAGTGCACTGGCACCACTGGGGATGCACTGCGGTGAGTCCAGAGAGTGCACTGGCACCACTGGGGATGCACTGCAGTGAGTCCAGAGAGTGCATTGTCACCAACGCGAATGCACTGCAGTTTCTCCAAACAGTTCACTGGCACCACTGGTGATGCAGTGCAGTGCGTCCAGAGAGTGCACTGGCACCACTGGGGATGCACTGCAGTGAGTCCAGAGAGTGCACTGGCACCATTGGTAATGCAGTGCAGTGAGTCCAGAGAGTGCACTGGCACCACTGGGGATGCACTGCAGTGACTCTAGAGAGTGCACTGGCACCACTGGGGATGCAGTGCAGTGAGTCCAGAGACTGCACTGGCACCACTGGGGATGCAGTGCAGTGAGTCCAGAGAGTGCACTGGCACCACTGTCGATGCAGTGCTGTGAGTCCAGAGAGTGCACTGGCACCACTGGGGATGCACTGCAGTGAGTCCAGAGAGTGCACTGGCACCACTGGGGATGCAGTGCAGTGAGTCCAGAGAGTGCAATGACACCACTGGGGATGCAGTACAGTGAGTCCACAGAGTGCACTGGCACCACTGCGGATGCACTGCGGTGACTCCAGAGAGTGCACTGGAACCACTCGGGATGCACTGCAGTGAGTCCAGAGAGTGCACTGGTATCACTGGGGATGCAGTGCAGTGAGTCCAGAGAGTGCACTGGCACCACTGGGGATGCAGTGCAGTGAGTCCAGAGAGTGCACTGGCACCACTGGGGATGCAGTGCTGTGAGTCCAGAGAGTGCACTGGCACCACTGGGGATGCAGTGCTGTGAGTCCAGAGAGTGCACTGGCACCACTGGGGATGCAGTACAGTGAGTCCAGTGAGTGCACCAGCACCAGTGGGGATGCAGTGGAGTGAGTCCAGAGAGGGCACTGGCACCACTGGGGATGCAGTGCAGTGAGTCCAGAGAGTGCACTGGCACCACCGGTTATGCACTGCAGTGAGTCCAGAGTGTGCACTGGCACCACCGGTGATGCACTGCAGTGAGTCCAGAGAGTGCACTGGCACCACTGGGGATGTACTGCAGTGAGTCCAGAGAGTGCACTGGCACCACTGGGGATGCAGTGCAGTGAGTCCAGATAGTCCACTGGCACCACTGGGGATGCAGTGCAGTGAGTCCAGAGAGTGCACTGGCACCACTGGGGATGCAGTGCAGTGACTCCAGAGAGTGCACTGGCACCACTGGGGATGCAGTGCAGTGAGTCCAGAGAGTGCACTGGCACCACTGGGGATGCACTGCAGTGAGTCCAGAGAGTGCATTGTCACCAACGCGAATGCACTGCAGTTTCTCCAAACAGTTCACTGGCACCACTGGTGATGCAGTGCAGTGCGTCCAGAGAGTGCACTGGCACCACTGGGGATGCAGTGCAGTGACTCCAGAGAGTGCACTGGCACTACTGGGGATGCACTGCAGTGAGTCCAGAGATTGCACTGGCCTCACTGGGGATGCAGTGCAGTGAGTCCAGAGATTGCACTGGCCTCACTGGGGATGCAGTGCAGTGAGTCCAGAGAGTGCACTGGCACCACTGGTGATGCAGTGCAGTGACTCCAGAGAGTGCACTGGCACCACTGGGGATGCACTGCAGTGAGTCCAGAGAGTGCACTGGCACCACTAGGGATGCAGTGCAGTGAGTCCACAGAGTGCACTGGCACCACTGGGGATGCACTGCAGTGAGTCCAGAGAGTGCACTGGCACCTTGGGGATGCAGTGCAGTGAGTCCAGAGAGTGCACTGGCACCATTGGGGATGCACTGCAGTGAGTCCAGAGAGTGCACTGGCACCACTGGGGATGCACTGCAGTGAGTCCAGAGAGTGCACTGGCACCACTGGGGTTTTAGTGCAGTGACTCCAGAGAGTGCACTGGCACCACTGGAGATGCACTGCAGTGAGTCTAGAGAGTGCACTGGCACCACTGGGGATGCAGTGCAGTGAGTCCAGAGAGTGCAATGGCAGAACTGTTGTTGCACTGCATTGAGCCCAGAGAGTGCACTGGCACCACTGGTGATGCAGTGCAGTGTGTCCAGTGAGTGCACTGGCACCACTGGGGATGCAGTACAATGAGTCCAGAGAGTGCACTGGCACCACTTGGGATGCAGTGCAGTGACTCTAGAGAGTGCACTGGCACCACTGGGGATGCGGTGCAGTGAGTCGAGAGAGTGCAATGACACCGCTGGGGATGCAGTGCACTGAGTCCAGAGAGTGCACTGGCACCACTGGGGATGCAGTGCAGTGAGTCCAGAGAGTGCACTGGCACCACTGGGGATGCAGTGCAGTGAGTCCAGAGAGTGCACTGGCACCACTAGGAATGCACTGCAGTGTGTCTAGAGAGTGCACTGGCAACACTGGGGATTAACTGCAGTGAGTCCAGAGAGTGTACTGGCACCAGTGGGGATGCACTGCAGTGAGTCCAGAAAGTGCACTATCACCACTGGGGATGCAGTGCTGTGAGTCCAGAGAGTGCACTGGCACCACTGGGGATGCACTGCAGTGAGTCCAGAGAGTGCACTGGCACCATTGGGGATGCAGTGCAGTGAGTCCAGAGAGTGCACTGGCACCACTGGGAATGCACTGCAGTGTGTCTAGAGAGTGCTCTGGCAACACTGGGGATGAACTGCAGTGAGTCCAGAGAGTGTACTGGCACCAGAGGGGATGCACTGCAGTGAGTCCAGAGAGTGCACTGGCACCACTGGCGATGCAGTACAGTGAGTCCACAGAGTGCACTGGCACCACTGCGGATGCACTGCAGTGACTCCAGAGAGTGCACTGGATCCACTCGGGATGCACTGCAGTGAGTCCAGAGAGTACCCTGGCACCACTGGGGATGCACTGCAGTGACTCTAGAGAGTGCACTGGCAAAACTGGAGATGCACTACAGTGACTCCAGAGAGTGCACTGGCACCACTGGGGATGCAGTGCAGTGACTCCAGAGAGTGCACTGGCACCACTGGGGATGCAGTGCAGTGAGTGCAGAGAGTACACTGGCACCACTGGGGGTGCACTGCAGTGAGTCCAGAGAGTGCACTGGCACCACTGGGGATGCAGTGCAGTGAGTCCAGAGAGTGCACTGGCACCACTGGGGATGCAGTGCAGTGAGTCCAGAGAGTGCACTGGCACCACTCGGGATGCAGTGCAGTGACTCTAGAGAGTGCACTGGCACCACTGGTAATGCAGTACAGTGAGTCCAGTGAGTGCACCAGCACCAGTGGGGATGCAGTGCAGTGAGTCCAGAGAGTGCACTGGCACCACTGGGGATGCAGTGCAGTGAGTCCAGAGAGTGCACTGGCACCACCGGTGATGCACTGCAGTGAGTCCAGAGAGTGCAATGACACCACTGGGGATGCAGTGCACTGAGTCCAGAGAGTGCACTGGCACCACTGGGGATGCAGTGCAGTGAGTCCGGAGAGTGCACTGGTATCACTGGGGATGCAGTGCAGTGAGTCCAGAGAGTGCACTGGCACCACTGGTAATGCAGTGCAGTGAGTCCAGAGAGTGCACTGGCACCACTGGGTATGCAGTGCTGTGAGTCCAGAGAGTGCACTGGCACCACTGGGGATGGACTTCAGTGACTCCAGAGAGTACCCTGGCACCACTGGGGATGCAGTGCAGTGAGTTCAGAGAGTACCCTGGCACCACTGGCGATGCACTGCAGTGACTCTAGAGAGTGCACTGGCACCACTGGGGATGCAGTGCAGTGACTCCAGAGAGTGCACTGGCAACACTGGGGATGCAGTGCAGTGAGTCCAGAGAGTGCACTGGCCACACTGGGAATGCAGTACAGTGAGTCCAGTGAGTGCACCAGCACCAGTGCGGATGCAGTGCAGTGAGTCCAGAGAGTGCACTGGCACCACTGGGGATGCAGTGCAGTGAGTCCAGAGATTGCACCGGCACCACTGGGGATGCAGTGCAGTGAGTCCAGAGAGTGCACTGGCACCACTTGGGATGCAGTGCAGTGACTCTAGAGAGTGCACTGGCACCACTGGGGATGCGGTGCAGTGAGTCGAGAGAGTGCAATGACACCGCTGGGGATGCAGTGCACTGAGTCCAGAGAGTGCACTGGCACCACTGGGGATGCAGTGCAGTGTGTCTAGAGAGTGCACTGGCAACACTGGGGATGAACTGCAGTGAGTCCAGAGAGTGTACTGGCACCAGTGGGGATGCACTGCAGTGAGTCCAGAAAGTGCACTATCACCACTGGGGATGCAGTGCTGTGAGTCCAGAGAGTGCACTGGCACCACTGGGGATGCACTGCAGTGAGTCCAGAGAGTGCACTGGCACCATTGGGGATGCAGTGCAGTGAGTCCAGAGAGTGCACTGGCACCACTGGGAATGCACTGCAGTGTGTCTAGAGAGTGCTCTGGCAACACTGGGGATGAACTGCAGTGAGTCCAGAGAGTGTACTGGCACCAGAGGGGATGCACTGCAGTGAGTCCAGAGAGTGCACTGGCACCACTGGCGATGCAGTACAGTGAGTCCACAGAGTGCACTGGCACCACTGCGGATGCACTGCAGTGACTCCAGAGAGTGCACTGGATCCACTCGGGATGCACTGCAGTGAGTCCAGAGAGTACCCTGGCACCACTGGGGATGCACTGCAGTGACTCTAGAGAGTGCACTGGCAAAACTGGAGATGCACTACAGTGACTCCACAGAGTGCACTGGCACCACTGGGGATGCAGTGCAGTGACTCCAGAGAGTGCACTGGCACCACTGTGGATGCAGTGCAGTGAGTGCAGAGAGTACACTGGCACCACTGGGGATGCACTGCAGTGAGTCCAGAGAGTGCACTGGCACCACTGGGGATGCAGTGCAGTGAGTCCAGAGAGTGCACTGGCACCACTGGGGATGCAGTGCAGTGAGTCCAGAGAGTGCACTGGCACCACTCGGGATGCAGTGCAGTGACTCTAGAGAGTGCACTGGCACCACTGGGGATGCGGTGCAGTGAGTCCAGAGAGTGCAATGACACCACTGGGGATGCAGTGCACTGAGTCCAGAGAGTGCACTGGCACCACTGGGGATGCAGTGCAGTGAGTCCAGAGAGTGCACTGGTATCACTGGGGATGCAGTGCAGTGAGTCCAGAGAGTGCACTGGCACCACTGGGGATGCAGTGCAGTGAGTCCAGAGAGTGCACTGGCACCACTGGCGATGCAGTGCTGTGAGTCCAGAGAGTGCACTGGCACCACTGGGGATGGACTTCAGTGACTCCAGAGAGTGCACTGGCACCACTGGGGATGCAGTGCAGTGAGTTCAGAGAGTACCCTGGCACCACTGGGGATGCACTGCAGTGACTCTAGAGAGTGCACTGGCAACACTGGGGATGCAGTGCAGTGAGTCCAGAGAGTGCACTGGCCACACTGGGAATGCAGTACAGTGAGTCCAGTGAGTGCACCAGCACCAGTGGGGATGCAGTGCAGTGAGTCCAGAGAGTGCACTGGCACCACTGGGGATGCAGTGCAGTGAGTCCAGAGAGTGCACTGGCACCACCGGTGATGCACTGCAGTGAGTCCAGAGAGTGCACTGGCACCACTGGTAATGCAGTGCAGTGAGTCCAGAGAGTGCACTGGCACCACTGGGGATGCAGTGCAGTGAGTCCAGAGAGTGCACTGGCCACACTGGCAATGCAGTACAGTGAGTCCAGTGAGTGCACCAGCACCACTGGGGATGCAGTGCAGTGACTCGAAAGAGTGCACTGGCAGCACTGGGGATGCGGTGCACTGAGTCCAGAGAGTGCACTGGCACCACTGGGGATGCACTGCAGTGACTCTAGAGAGTGCACTGGCACCACTGGCGATGCAGTGCTGTGAGTCCAGAGAGTGCACTGGCACCACTGGGGATGCAGTGCAGTGAGTCCAGAGAGTGCACTGGCACCACTGGGGATGCAGTACAGTGAGTCCACAGAGTGCACTGGCACCACTGCGGAAGCACTGCGGTGACTCCAGAGAGTGCACTGGCACCACTCGGGATGCACTGCAGTGAGTCCTTAGAGTACCCTGGCACCACTGGGGATGCACTGCAGTGACTCTAGAGAGTGCACTGGCAAAACTGGAGATGCACTAGAGTGACTCCAGAGAGTGCACTGGCACCACTGGGGATGCAGTACAGTGAGTCCACAGAGTGCACTGGCACCACTGCGGATGCACTGCAGTGACTCCAGAGAGTGCCCTGGCATCACTCGGGATGCACTGCAGTGAGTCCAGAGAGTACCCTGGCACCACTGGGGATGCACTGCAGTGACTCCAGAGAGTGCACTGGCACCACTGGGGATGCGGTGCAGTGAGTCCAGAGAGTACACTGGCACCACTGGGGATGCAGTGCAGTGAGTCCAGAGAGTGCACTGGCACCACTGGGGATGCACTGCAGTGACTCTAGACAGAGCACTGGCACCACTGGGGATGCAGTGCAGTGAGTCCAGAGAGTGCACTGGCACCAAGGGGGATGCAGTGCAGTGAGTGCAGAGAGGGCACTGGCACCACTGGGGATGCAGTATAGTGAGTCCAGAGAGTGCACTGGCCCCACTGGGGATGCAGTGCAGTGAGTCCAGAGAGTGCACTGGCACCACTGGGGATGCACTGCAGTGACTCCAGAGAGTGCACTGGCACCACTGGGGATGCAGTGCAGTGAGTCCAGAGAGTGCACTGGCACCACTGGGGATGCACTGCAGTGACTCTAGAGAGTGCACTGGCACCACTGGGGATGCAGTGCAGTGAGTCCAGAGAGTGCACTGGCACCACTGGGGATGCAGTGCAGTGAGTCCAGAGAGTGCACTGGCACCACTGGGGATGCAGTGCAGTGAGTCTAGAGAGTGCACTGGCACCACTGGGGATGCACTGCAGAGACTCTAGAGAGTGCACTGGCACCACTGGCGATGCAGTGCTGTGAGTCCAGAGAGTGCACTGGCACCACTGGGGATGCAGTGCAGTGAGTCCAGAGAGTGCACTGGCACCACAGGGTATGCAGTGCAGTGAGTCCAGAGAGTGCACTGGCACCACTGGGGATGCAGTACAGTGAGTCCACAGAGTGCACTGGCACCACTGCGGAAGCACTGCAGTGACTCCAGAGAGTGCACTGGCACCACTCGGGATGCACTGCAGTGAGTCCTTAGAGTACCCTGGCACCACTGGGGATGCACTGCAGTGACTCTAGAGAGTGCACTGGCAAAACTGGAGATGCACTAGAGTGACTCCAGAGAGTGCACTGGCACCACTGGGGATGCAGTACAGTGAGTCCACAGAGTGCACTGGCACCACTGCGGATGCACTGCAGTGACTCCAGAGAGTGCACTGGCACCACTCGGGATGCACTGTAGTGAGTCCAGAGAGTACCCTGGCACCACTGGGGATGCACTGCAGTGACTCTAGAGAGTGCACTGGCAAAACTGGAGATGCACTACAGTGACTCCAGAGAGTGCACTGGCACCACTGGGGATGCAGTGCAGTGACTCCAGAGAGTGCACTGGCACCACTGGGGATGCAGTGCAGTGAGTCCGGAGAGTGCACTGGCACCACTGGGGTTGCACTGCAGTGAGTGCAGAGAGTACACTGGCACCACTGGGGATGCACTGCAGTGAGTCCAGAGAGTGCACTGGCACCACTGGGGATGCAGTGCAGTGAGTCCAGAGAGTGCACTGGCACCACTGGGGATGCAGTACAATGAGTCCAGAGAGTGCACTGGCACCACTCGGGATGCAGTGCAGTGACTCTAGAGAGTGCACTGGCACCACTGGGGATGCGGTGCAGTGAGTCCAGAGAGTGCAATGACACCACTGGGGATGCAGTGCACTGAGTCCAGAGAGTGCACTGGCACCACTGGGGATGCAGTGCAGTTAGTCCAGAGAGTGCACTGGCACCACTGGGGATGCAGTGCAGTGAGTCCAGAGAGTGCACTGGCACCACTGGGAATGCACTGCAGTGTGTCTAGAGAGTGCACTTGCAACACTGGTGATGAACTGCAGTGAGTCCAGAGAGTGTACTGGCACCAGTGGGGATGCACTGCAGTGAGTCCAGAACGTGCACTATCACCACTGGGGATGCAGTGCTGTGAGTCCAGAGAGTGCACTGGCACCACTGGGGATGCACTGCAGTGAGTCCAAAGAGTGCACTGGCACCATTGGGGATGCAGTGCAGTGAGTCCAGAGAGTGCACTGGCACCACTGGGAATGCACTGCAGTGTGTCTAGAGAGTGCTCTGGCACCACTGGGGATGCAGTGCAGTGAGTCCAGAGAGTGTACTGGCACCAGAGGGGATGCACTGCAGTGAGTCCAGAGAGTGCACTGGCACCACTGGTAATGCAGTGCAGTGAGTCCAGAGAGTGCACTGGCACCACTGGGGATGCAGTGCAGTGAGTCCAGAGAGTGCACTGGCCACACTGGCAATGCAGTACAGTGAGTCCAGTGAGTGCACCAGCACCACTGGGGATGCAGTGCAGTGAGTCCAGAGAGTGCACTGGCACCACTGGGGATGCAGTGCAGTGAGTCCAGAGAGTGCACTGGCACCACTGGGGATGCAGTGCAGTGAGTCCAGAGAGTACACTGCAACCACTGGGGATGCAGTGCAGTGAGTCCAGAGAGTGCACTACCACCACTGGGGATGCACTACAGTGAGTCCACAGAGTGCACTGGCACCACTGCGGATGCACTGCAGTGACTCGAGAGAGTGCACTGGCACCACTCGGGATGCACTGCAGTGAGTCCAGAGAGTACCCTGGCACCACTGGGGATGCACTGCAGTGACTCTAGAGAGTGCACTGGCAAAACTGGAGATGCACTACAGTGACTCCAGAGAGTGCACTGGCACCACTGGGGATGCACTGCAGTGAGTCCAGAGAGTGCACTGGCACCACTGGGGATGCAGTGCAGTGAGTCCAGAGAGTGCACTGGCACCACTGGGGATGCAGTACAATGAGTCCAGAGAGTGCACTGGCACCACTCGGGATGCAGTGCAGTGACTCGAAAGAGTGCACTGGCAGCACTGGGGATGCGGTGCAGTGAGTCCAGAGAGTGCAATGACACCACTGGGGATGCAGTGCACTGAGTCCAGAGAGTGCACTGGCACCACTGGGGATGCAGTGCAGTGAGTCCAGAGAGTGCACTGGTATCACTGGGGATGCAGTGCAGTGAGTCCAGAGAGTGCACTGGCACCACTGGGGATGCACTGCAGTGACTCTAGAGAGTGCACTGGCACCACTGGCGATGCAGTGCTGTGAGTCCAGAGAGTGCACTGGCACCACTGGGTATGCAGTGCAGTGAGTCCAGAGAGTGCACTGGCACCACTGGGGATGCAGTACAGTGAGTCCACAGAGTGCACTGGCACCACTGCGGAAGCACTGCAGTGACTCCAGAGAGTGCACTGGCACCACTCGGGATGCACTGCAGTGAGTCCTTAGAGTACCCTGGCACCACTGGGGATGCACTGCAGTGACTCTAGAGAGTGCACTGGCAAAACTGGAGATGCACTAGAGTGACTCCAGAGAGTGCACTGGCACCACTGGGGATGCAGTACAGTGAGTCCACAGAGTGCACTGGCACCACTGCGGATGCACTGCAGTGAGTGCAGAGAGTACACTGGCACCACTGGGGATGCACTGCAGTGAGTCCAGAGAGTGCATTGGCACCAATGGGGATGCACTGCAGTGAGTCCAGAGAGTGCACTGGCACCACTGGGGATGCAGTACAATGAGTCCAGAGAGTGCACTGGCACCACTCGGGATGCAGTGCAGTGACTCTAGAGAGTGCACTGGCACCACTGGGGATGCGGTGCTGTGAGTCCAGAGAGTGCAATGACACCACTGGGGATGCAGTGCACTGAGTCCAGAGAGTGCACTGGCACCACTGGGGATGCAGTGTAGTTAGTCCAGAGAGTGCACTGGCACCACTGGGGATGCAGTGCAGTGAGTCCAGAGAGTGCACTGGCACCACTGGGAATGCACTGCAGTGTGTCTAGAGAGTGCACTTGCAACACTGGTGATGAACTGCAGTGAGTCCAGAGAGTGTACTGGCACCAGTGGGGATGCACTGCAGTGAGTCCAGAACGTGCACTATCACCACTGGGGATGCAGTGCAGTGAGTCCAGAGAGTGCACTGGCACCACTGGGGATGCACTGCAGTGAGTCCAAAGAGTGCACTGGCACCATTGGGGATGCAGTGCAGTGAGTCCAGAGAGTGCACTGGCACCACTGGGAATGCACTGCAGTGTGTCTAGAGAGTGCTCTGGCACCACTGGGGATGCAGTGCAGTGAGTCCAGAGAGTGTACTGGCACCAGAGGGGATGCACTGCAGTGAGTCCAGAGAGTGCACTGGCACCACTGGTAATGCAGTGCAGTGAGTCCAGAGAGTGCACTGGCACCACTGGGGATGCAGTGCAGTGAGTCCAGAGAGTGCACTGGCCACACTGGCAATGCAGTACAGTGAGTCCAGTGAGTGCACCAGCACCACTGGGGATGCAGTGCAGTGAGTCCAGAGAGTGCACTGGCACCACTGAGGATGCAGTGCAGTGAGTCCAGAGAGTGCACTGGCACCACTGGGGATGCAGTGCAGTGAGTCCAGAGAGTGCACTGGCACCACTGGGGATGCAGTGCAGTGAGTCCAGAGAGTGCACTACCACCACTGGGGATGCACTACAGTGAGTCCACAGAGTGCACTGGCTCCACTGCGGATGCACTGCAGTGACTCGAGAGAGTGCACTGGCACCACTCGGGATGCACTGCAGTGAGTCCAGAGAGTACCCTGGCACCACTGGGGATGCACTGCAGTGACTCTAGAGAGTGCACTGGCAAAACTGGAGATGCACTACAGTGACTCCAGAGAGTGCACTGGCACCACTGGGGATGCACTGCAGTGAGTCCAGAGAGTGCACTGGCACCACTGGGGATGCAGTGCAGTGAGTCCAGAGAGTGCACTGGCACCACTGGGGATGCAGTACAATGAGTCCAGAGAGTGCACTGGCACCACTCGGGATGCAGTGCAGTGACTCGAAAGAGTGCACTGGCAGCACTGGGGATGCGGTGCTGTGAGTCCAGAGAGTGCACTGGCACCACTGGGTATGCAGTGCAGTGAGTCCAGAGAGTGCACTGGCACCACTGGGGATGCAGTACAGTGAGTCCAGAGAGTGCACTGGCACCACTGGGGATGCACTGCAGTGACTCCAGAGAGTGCACTGGCACCACTCGGGATGCACTGCAGTGAGTCCTTAGAGTACCCTGGCACCACTGGGGATGCACTGCAGTGACTCTAGAGAGTGCACTGGCAAAACTGGAGATGCACTAGAGTGACTCCAGAGAGTGCACTGGCACCACTGCGGATGCACTGCAGTGACTCCAGAGAGTGCCCTGGCATCACTCGGGATGCACTGCAGTGAGTCCAGAGAGTACCCTGGCACCACTGGGGATGCACTGCAGTGACTCCAGAGAGTGCACTGGCACCACTGGGGATGCGGTGCAGTGAGTCCAGAGAGTACACTGGCACCACTGGGGATGCGGTGCAGTGAGTCCAGAGAGTGCACTGGCACCACTGGGGATGCACTGCAGTGACTCTAGACAGAGCACTGGCACCACTGGGGATGCAGTGCAGTGAGTCCAGAGAGTGCACTGTCACCACTGGGGATGCAGTGCAGTGAGTGCAGAGAGGGCACTGGCACCACTGGGGATGCAGTATAGTGAGTCCAGAGAGTGCACTGGCCCCACTGGGGATGCAGTGCAGTGAGTCCAGAGAGTGCACTGGCACCACTGGGGATGCACTGCAGTGACTCTAGAGAGTGCACTGGCACCACTGGGGATGCAGTGCAGTGAGTCCAGAGAGTGCACTGGCACCACTGGGGATGCAGTGCAGTGAGTCCAGAGAGTGCACTGGCACCACTGGGGATGCACTGCAGTGACTCTAGAGAGTGCTCTGGCACCACTGGGGATGCAGTGCAGTGAGTCCAGAGAGTGTACTGGCACCAGAGGGGATGCACTGCAGTGAGTCCAGAGAGTGCACTGGCACCACTGGTAATGCAGTGCAGTGAGTCCAGAGAGTGCACTGGCACCACTGGGGATGCAGTGCAGTGAGTCCAGAGAGTGCACTGGCCACACTGGCAATGCAGTACAGTGAGTCCAGTGAGTACACCAGCACCACTGGGGATGCAGTGCAGTGAGTCCAGAGAGTGCACTGGCACCACTGGGGATGCAGTGCAGTGAGTCCAGAGAGTGCACTGGCACCACTGGGGATGCAGTGCAGTGAGTCCAGAGAGTGCACTGGCACCACTGGGGATGCAGTGCAGTGAGTCCAGAGAGTGCACTACCACCACTGGGGATGCACTACAGTGAGTCCACAGAGTGCACTGGCACCACTGCGGATGCACTGCAGTGACTCGAGAGAGTGCACTGGCACCACTCGGGATGCACTGCAGTGAGTCCAGAGAGTGCACTGGCACCACTGGGGATGCAGTGCAGTGAGTCCAGAGAGTGCACTGGCACCACTGGGTATGCAGTACAATGAGTCCAGAGAGTGCACTGGCACCACTCGGGATGCAGTGCAGTGACTCGAAAGAGTGCACTGGCAGCACTGGGGATGCGGTGCAGTGAGTCCAGAGAGTGCACTGACACCACTGGGGATGCAGTGCACTGAGTCCAGAGAGTGCACTGGCACCACTGGGGATGCAGTGCAGTGAGTCCAGAGAGTGCACTGGTATCACTGGGGATGCAGTGCAGTGAGTCCAGAGAGTGCACTGGCACCACTGGGGATGCACTGCAGTGACTCTAGAGAGTGCACTGGCACCACTGGCGATGCAGTGCTGTGAGTCCAGAGAGTGCACTGGCACCACTGGGTATGCAGTGCAGTGAGTCCAGAGAGTGCACTGGCACCACTGGGGATGCAGTACAGTGAGTCCACAGAGTGCACTGGCACCACTGCGGAAGCACTGCAGTGACTCCAGAGAGTGCACTGGCACCACTCGGGATGCAGTGCAGTGAGTCCTTAGAGTACCCTGGCACCACTGGGGACGCACTGCAGTGACTCTAGAGAGTGCACTGGCAAAACTGGAGATGCACTAGAGTGACTCCAGAGAGTGCACTGGCACCACTGGGGATGCAGTACAGTGAGTCCACAGAGTGCACTGGCACCACTGCGGATGCACTGCAGTGACTCCAGAGTATGCACTGGCACCACTCGGGATGCACTGCAGTGAGTCCAGAGAGTACCCTGGCACCACTGGGGATGCCTTGCAGTGACTCTAGAGAGTGCACTGGCAAAACTGGAGATGCACTAGAGTGACTCCAGAGAGTGCACTGGCACCACTGGGGATGCACTGCAGTGACTCTAGAGAGTGCACTGGCACCACTGGGGATGCACTGCAGTGACTCCAGAGAGTGCACTGGCACCACTGGGGATGCAGTGCAGTGAGTCCAGAGAGTGCACTGGCACCACTGGGGATGCAGTGCAGTGAGTCCAGAGAGTGCACTGGCACCACTGGGGATGCAGTACAATGAGTCCAGAGAGTGCACTGGCACCACTCGGGATGCAGTGCAGTGACTCGAAAGAGTGCACTGGCAGCACTGGGGATGCGGTGCAGTGAGTCCAGAGAGTGCAATGACACCACTGGGGATGCAGTGCACTGAGTCCAGAGAGTGCACTGGCACCACTGGGGATGCAGTGCAGTGAGTCCAGAGAGTGCACTGATATCACTGGGGATGCAGTGCAGTGAGTCCAGAGAGTGCACTGGCACCACTGGGGATGCACTGCAGTGACTCTAGAGAGTGCACGGGCACCACTGGCGATGCAGTGCTGTGAGTCCAGAGAGTGCACTTGCAACACTGGGGATGCAGTGCAGTGAGTCCAGAGAGTGCACTGGCACCACTGGTAATGCAGTGCAGTGAGTCCAGAGAGTGCACTGGCACCACTGGGGATGCAGTACAGTGAGTCCACAGAGTGCACTGGCACCACTGCGGAAGCACTGCAGTGAGTCCAGAGAGTGCACTGGCACCACTCGGGATGCACTGCAGTGAGTCCTTAGATTACCCTGGCACCACTGGGGATGCACTGCATTGACTCTAGAGAGTGCACTGGCAAAACTGGAGATGCACTAGAGTGACTCCAGAGAGTGCACTGGCACCACTGGGGATGCAGTACAGTGAGTCCACAGAGTGCACTGGCACCACTGCGGATGCACTGCAGTGACTCCAGAGAGTGCACTGGCACCACTCGGGATGCACTGCAGTGAGTCCAGAGAGTACCCTGGCACCACTGGGGATGCACTGCAGTGACTCTAGAGAGTGCACTGGCAAAACTGGAGATGCACTACAGTGACTCCAGAGAGTGCACTGGCACCACTGGGGATGCAGTGCAGTGACTCCAGAGAGTGCACTGGCACCACTGGGGATGCAGTGCAGTGAGTCCGGAAAGTGCACTGGCAGCACTGGGGTTGCACTGCAGTGAGTGCAGAGAGTACACTGACACCACTGGGGATGCACTGCAGTGAGTCCAGAGATTGCACTGGCACCACTGGGGATGCAGTGCAGTGAGTCCAGAGAGTGCACTGGCACCACTGGGGATGCAGTACAATGAGTCCAGAGAGTGCACTGGCACCACTCGGGATGCAGTGCAGTGACTCTAGAGAGTGCACTGGCACCACTGGGGATGCGGTGCAGTGAGTCCAGAGAGTGCAATGACACCACTGGGGATGCAGTGCACTGAGTCCAGAGAGTGCACTGGCACCACTGGGGATGCAGTGCAGTTAGTCCAGAGAGTGCACTGGCACCACTGGGGATGCAGTGCAGTGAGTCCAGAGAGTGCACTGGCACCACTGGGAATGCACTGCAGTGTGTCTAGAGAGTGCACTTGCAACACTGGGGATGAACTGCAGTGAGTCCAGAGAGTGTACTGGCACCAGTGGGGATGCACTGCAGTGAGTCCAGAACGTGCACTATCACCACTGGGGATGCAGTGCTGTGAGTCCAGAGAGTGCACTGGCACCACTGGGGATGCACTGCAGTGAGTCCAAAGAGTGCACTGGCACCATTGGGGATGCAGTGCAGTGAGTCCAGAGAGTGCACTGGCACCACTGGGAATGCACTGCAGTGTGTCTAGAGAGTGCTCTGGCACCACTGGGGATGCAGTGCAGTGAGTCCAGAGAGTGTACTGGCACCAGAGGGGATGCACTGCAGTGAGTCTAGAGAGTGCACTGGCACCACTGGCGATGCAGTACAGTGAGTCCACAGAGTGCACTGGCACCACTGCGGATGCACTGCGGTGACTCCAGAGAGTACACTGGAACCACTCGGGATGCACTGCAGTGAGTCCAGAGAGTACCCTGGCACCACTGGGGATGCACTGCAGTGACTCTAGAGAGTGCACTGGCAAAACTGGAGATGCACTACAGTGACTCCAGAGAGTGCACTGGCACCACTGGGGATGCAGTGCAGTGACTCCAGAGAGTGCACTGGCACCACTGGGGATGCAGTGCAGTGAGTGCAGAGAGTACACTGGCACCACTGGGGATGCACTGCAGTGAGTCCAGAGAGTGCACTGGCACCACTGGGGATGAAGTGCAGTGAGTCCAGAGAGTGCACGGGCACCACTCGGGATGCAGTGCAGTGACTCTAGAGAGTGCACTGGCACCACTGGGGATGCGGTGCAGTGAGTCCAGAGAGTGCAATGACACCACTGGGGATGCAGTGCAGTGAGTCCAGAGAGTGCACTGGCACCACTGGGGATGCAGTGCAGTGAGTCCAGAGAGTGCACTGGTATCACTGGGGATGCAGTGCAGTGAGTCCAGAGAGTGCACTGGCACCACTGGGGATGCAGTGCAGTGACTCCAGAGAGTGCACTGGCACCACTGGCGATGCAGTGCTGTGAGTCCAGAGAGTGCACTGGCACCACTGGGGATGGACTTCAGTGACTCCAGAGAGTGCACTGGCACCACTGGGGATGCAGTGCAGTGAGTTCAGAGAGTGCACTGGCACCACTGGGGATGCACTGCAGTGACTCTAGAGAGTGCACTGGCACCACTGGGGATGCAGTGCAGTGACTCCAGAGAGTGCACTGGCACCACTGGGGATGCAGTGCAGTGAGTCCAGAGAGTGCACTGGCACCACTGGGGATGCAGTGCAGTGAGTCCAGAGAGTGCACTGGCACCACTGGGGATGCAGTGCAGTGAGTCCAGAGAGTGCACTGGCACCACTGGTAATGCAGTGCAGTGAGTCCAGAGAGTGCACTGGCACTACTGGGGATGCAGTGCAGTGAGTCCAGAGAGTGCACTACCACCACTGGGGATGCACTACAGTGAGTCCACAGAGTGCACTGGCACCACTGGGGATGCAGTGCAGTGAGTGCAGTGAGTACACTGGCACCACTGGGGATGAAGTGCAGTGAGTGCAGGGAGTGCACTGGCACCACTGGGGATGCACTGCAGTGACTCCAGAGAGTGCACTGGCACCACTGGGGATGCAGTGCAGAGTCTAGAGAGTGCACTGGCACCACTGGGGAAGCACTGCAGTGAGCCCAGAGATTGCACTGGCACCACTGGGGATGCACTGCAGTGAGTCCGGAGACTGCACTGGCACCACTGGGGATGCACTGCAGTGAGACCAGAGAGTGCACTGGCACCACTGGGGATGCACTGCAGTGAGTCCAGAGAGTGCACTGGCACCACTGGGGATGCAGTGCAGTGAGTCCAGAGAGTGCACTGGCACCACTGGTAATGCAGTGCAGTGAGTCCAGAGAGTGCACTGGCACCACTGGCGATGCAGTGCAGTGAGTCCAGAGAGTGCACTGGCACCACTGGGGATGCACTGCAGTGAGTCCAGAGAGAGCACTGGCACCACTGGGGATGCAGTGGAGTGAGTCCAGAGAGGGCACTGGCACCACTGGGGATGCAGTGCAGTGAGTCCAGAGAGTGCACTGGCACCACCGGGGATGCACTGCAGTGAGTATAGAGTGTGCACTGGCACCACCGGTGATGCACTGCAGTGAGTCCAGAGAGTGCACTGGCACCACTGGGGATGTACTGCAGTGAGTCCAGAGAGTGCACTGGCACCACTGGGGATGCAGTGCAGTGAGTCCAGATAGTCCACTGGCACCACTGGGGATGCAGTGCAGTGAGTCCAGAGAGTGCACTGGCACCACTGGGGATGCAGTGCAGTGAGTCTGGAGAGTGCCCTGGCACCACTGGGGATGCAGTGCAGTGAGTCCAGAGAGTGCACTGGCACCACTGGGGATGCACTGCAGTGAGTCCGGAGAGTGCATTGTCACCACCGCGAATGCACTGCAGTTTCTCCAAACAGTTCACTGGCACCACTGGTGATGCAGTGCAGTGCGTCCAGAGAGTGCACTGGCACCACTGGGGATGCAGTGCAGTGACTCCAGAGAGTGCACTGGCACTACTGGGGATGCACTGCAGTGAGTCCAGAGATTGCACTAGCCTCACTGGGGATGCAGTGCAGTGAGTCCAGAGAGTGCACTGGCACCACTGGTGATGCATTGCAGTGACTCCAGAGAGTGCACTGGCACCACTGGGGATGCACTGCAGTGAGTCCAGAGAGTGCACTGGCACCACTAGGGATGCAGTACAGTGAGTCCACAGAGTGCACTGGCACCACTGGGGATGCACTGCAGTGAGTCCAGAGAGTGCACTGGCACCTTGGGGATGCAGTGCAGTGAGTCCAGAGAGTGCACTGGCACCATTGGGGATGCACTGCAGTGAGTCCAGAGAGTGCACTGGCACCACTGGGGATGCACTGCAGTGAGTCCAGAGAGTGCACTAGCACCACTGGGGTTTTAGTGCAGTGACTCCAGAGAGTGCACTGGCACCACTGGGGATGCACTGCAGTGAGTCTAGAGAGTGCACTGGCACCACTGGGGATGCAGTGCAGTGAGTCCAGAGAGTGCAATGGCACAACTGTTGTTGCACTGCATTGAGTCCAGAGAGTGCACTGGCACCACTGGTGATGCAGTGCAGTGAGTCCAGAGAGTGCACTGGCACCACTGGGGATGCAGTACAATGAGTCCAGAGAGTGCACTGGCACCACTGGAGATGCAGTGCAGTGAGTCCAGAGAGTGCAATGACACCACTGGGGATGCAGTGCACTGAGGCCAGAGAGTGCACTGGCACCACTGGGGATGCAGTGCAGTGAGTCCAGAGAGTGCACAGGTATCACTGGGGATGCAGTGCAGTGAGTCCAGAGAGTGCACTGGCACCACTGGGGATGCAGTGCAGTGAGTCCAGAGAGTGCACTGGCACCACTGGGAATGCACTGCAGTGAGTCTAGAGAGTGCACTTGCACCACTGGGGATGAACTGCAGTGAGTCCAGAGAGTGCACTGGCAGCAGTGGGGATGCACTGCAGTGAGTCCAGAGAGTGCACTATCACCACTGGGGATGCAGTGCTGTGAGTCCAGAGAGTGCACTGGCACCACTGGGGATGCACTGCAGTGAGTCCAGAGAGTGCACTGGCACCATTGGGGATGCAGTGCAGTGAGTCCAGAGAGTGCACTGGCACCACTGGGAATGCACTGCAGTGAGTCTAGAGAGTGCACTGGCACCACTGGGGATGCAGTGCAGTGAGTCCAGAGAGTGCACTGGCACTACTGGGGATGCAGTGCAGTGAGTCCAGAGAGTGCACTGGCACCACTGGGGATGCAGTGCAGTGAGTCCAGAGAGTGCACTGGCACCACTGGGGATGCACTGCAGTGAGTCCAGAGAGTGCACTGGCACCACTGGGGATGCAGTGCAGTGAGTCCAGAGAGTGCACTGGCACCACTGGGGATGCACTGCAGTGACTCTAGAGAGTGCACTGGCACCACTGGGGATGCAGTGCAGTGAGTCCAGAGAGTGCACTGGCACCACAGGGGATGCAGTGCAGTGAGTCCAGAGAGTGCACTGGCACCACTGGGGATGCAGTGCAGTGAGTCCAGAGAGTGCACTGGCACACTGGGAATGCAGTACAGTGAGTCCAGAGAGTGCACTGGCACCACTGGGGATGCAGTGCAGTGAGTCCAGAGAGTGCACTGGCACCACTGGGGATGCAGTGCAGTGAGTCCAGAGAGTGCACTGGCACCACCGGGGATGCACTGCAGTGAGTCCAGAGAGTGCACTGGCACCACTGGGGATGCAGTGCAGTGAGTCCAGAGAGTGCACTGGCACCACTGGGGATGCAGTGCAGTGAGTCCAGAGAGTGCACTGACACACTGGCAATGCAGTACAGTGAGTCCAGAGAGTGCACTGGCACCACTGGGGATGCAGTGCAGTGAGTCCAGAGAGTGCACTGGCACCACTGGGGATGCAGTGCAGTGAGTCCAGAGAGTGCACTGGCACCACTGGGGATGCAGTGCAGTGAGTCCAGAGAGTGCACTGGCACCACTGGGGATGCAGTGAGTGAGTCCAGAGAGTGCACTGGCACCACTGGGGATGCACTGCAGTGAGTCCAGAGAGTGCACTGGCACCACTGGGGATGCAGTGCAGTGAGTCCAGAGAGTGCACTGGCACCACTGGGGATGCACTGCAGTGACTCCAGAGAGTGCACTGGCACCACTGGGGATGCAGGTGCAGTGAGTGCAGAGAGTGCACTGGCACCACTGGGGATGCACTGCAGTGAGTCCAGAGAGTGCACTGGCACCACTGGGGATGCACTGCAGTGAGTCCAGAGAGTGCACTGGCACCACTGGGGATGCAGTGCAGTGAGTCCAGAGAGTGCACTGGCACCACTGGGGATGCAGTGCAGTGAGTCCAGAGAGTGCACTGGCACCACTGGGGATGCACTGCAGTGAGTCCAGAGATTGCACTGGCACCACTGGGGATGCACTGCAGTGAGTCCGGAGACTGCACTGGCACCACTGGGGATGCACTGCAGTGAGTCCAGAGAGTGCACTGGCACCACTGGTATTGCAGTGCAGTGAGTCCAGAGAGTGCACTGGCACCACTGGGGATGCAGTGCAGTGAGTCCAGAGAGTGCACTGGCACCACTGGGGATGCACTGCAGTGAGTCCAGAGAGTGCACTGGCACCACTGGGGATGCAGTGCAGTGAGTCCAGAGAGTGCACTGGCACCACTGGGGATGCAGTGCAGTGAGTCCAGAGAGTGCACTGGCACCACTGGGGATGCACTGCAGTGAGTCCAGAGAGTGCACTGGCACCACTGGGGATGCAGTGCAGTGAGTCCAGAGAGTGCACTGGCACCACCGGGGATGCACTGCAGTGAGTCCAGAGTGTGCACTGGCACCACCGGTGATGCACTGCAGTGAGTCCAGAGAGTGCACTGGCACCACTGGGGATGTACTGCAGTGAGTCCAGAGAGTGCACTGGCACCACTGGGGATGCAGTGCAGTGAGTCCAGATAGTCCACTGGCACCACTGGGGATGCAGTGCAGTGAGTCCAGAGAGTGCACTGGCACCACTGGGGATGCACTGCAGTGAGTCCGGAGAGTGCCCTGGCACCACTGGGGATGCAGTGCAGTGAGTCCAGAGAGTGCACTGGCACCACTGGGGATGCAGTGCAGTGAGTCCGGAGAGTGCATTGTCACCACTGCGAATGCACTGCAGTTTCTCCAAACAGTTCACTGGCACCACTGGTGATGCAGTGCAGTGCGTCCAGAGAGTGCACTGGCACCACTGGGGATGCAGTGCAGTGACTCCAGAGAGTGCACTGGCACTACTGGGGATGCACTGCAGTGAGTCCAGAGATTGCACTGGCACTCACTGGGGATGCAGTGCAGTGAGTCCAGAGAGTGCACTGGCACCACTGGTGATGCAGTGCAGTGACTCCAGAGAGTGCACTGGCACCACTGGGGATGCACTGCAGTGAGTCCAGAGAGTGCACTGGCACCACTAGGGATGCAGTACAGTGAGTCCACAGAGTGCACTGGCACCACTGGGGATGCACTGCAGTGAGTCCAGAGAGTGCACTGGCACCTTGGGGATGCAGTGCAGTGAGTCCAGAGAGTGCACTGGCACCATTGGGGATGCACTGCAGTGAGTCCAGAGAGTGCACTGGCACCACTGGGGATGCACTGCAGTGAGTCCAGAGAGTGCACTGGCACCACTGGGGTTTTAGTGCAGTGACTCCAGAGAGTGCACTGGCACCACTGGGGATGCAGTGCAGTGAGTCTAGAGAGTGCACTGGCACCACTGGGGATGCAGTGCAGTGAGTCCAGAGAGTGCAATGGCAGAACTGTTGTTGCACTGCATTGAGTCCAGAGAGTGCACTGGCACCACTGGTGATGCAGTGCAGTGAGTCCAGAGAGTGCACTGGCACCACTGGGGATGCACTGCAGTGAGTCCAGAGAGTGCACTGGCACCACTGGGGATGCAGTGCAGTGAGTCCAGAGAGTGCACTGGCACCACTGGGGATGCAGTGCAGTGAGTCCAGAGAGTGCACTGGCACCACTGGGGATGCAGTGCAGTGAGTCCAGAGAGTGCACTGGCACCACTGGGGATGCACTGCAGTGAGTCCAGAGAGTGCACTGGCACCACTGGGGATGCAGTGCAGTGAGTCCAGAGAGTGCACTGGCACCACTGGGGATGCATTGCAGTGAGTCCAGAGAGTGCACTGGCACCACTGGGGATGCACTGCAGTGAGTCCAGAGAGTGCACTGGCACCACTGGGGATGCAGTGCAGTGAGTCCAGAGAGTGCACTGGCACCACTGGGGATGCAGTGCAGTGAGTCCAGAGAGTGCACTGGCACCACTGGGGATGCAGTGCAGTGAGTCCAGAGAGTGCACTGGCACCACTGGGGATGCAGTGCAGTGAGTCCGGAGAGTGCACTGGCACCACTGGGGATGCAGTGCAGTGAGTCCAGAGAGTGCACTGGCACCACTGGGGATGCAGTGCAGTGAGTCCAGAGAGTGCACTGGCACCACTGGGGATGCACTGCAGTGAGTCCAGAGAGTGCACTGGCACCACTGGGGATGCAGTGCAGTGAGTCCAGAGAGTGCACTGGCACCACTGGGGATGCAGTGCAGTGAGTCCAGAGAGTGCACTGGCACCACTGGGGATGCAGTGCAGTGAGTCCAGAGAGTGCACTGGCACCACTGGGGATGCACTGCAGTGAGTCCAGAGAGTGCACTGGCACCACTGGGGATGCAGTGCAGTGAGTCCAGAGAGTGCACTACCACCACTGATGATGCAGTACAGTGAGTCCACGGAGTGCACTGGCACCACTGGGGATGCAGTGCAGTGAGTCCAGAGAGTGCACTGGCACCACTGGGGATGCAGTGCAGTGAGTCCAGAGAGTGCCCTGGCACCACTGGGGATGCAGTGCAGTGAGTCCGGAGAGTGCCCTGGCACCACTGGGGATGCAGTGCAGTGAGTCCGGAGAGTGCGCTGGCACCACTGGGGATGCAGTGCAGTGAGTCCGGAGAGTGCCCTGGCACCACTGGGGATGCAGTGCAGTGAGTCCAGAGAGTGCACTGGCACCACTGGTGATGCAGTGCAGTGAGTCCAGAGAGTGCACTGGCACCACTGGGGATGCACTGCAGTGAGTCCAGAGAGTGCACTGGCACCACTGGGGATGCAGTGCAGTGAGTCCAGAGAGTGCACTGGCACCACTGGGGATGCAGTGCAGTGAGTCCAGAGAGTGCACTGGCACCACTGGGGATGCAGTGCAGTGAGTCCAGAGAGTGCACTGGCACCACTGGGATGCACTGCAGTGAGTCCAGAGAGTGCACTGGCACCACTGGGGATGCAGTGCAGTGAGTCCAGAGAGTGCACTGGCACCACTGGGGATGCAGAGCAGTGAGTCCAGAGAGTGCACTGGCACCACTGGGATGCACTGCAGTGAGTCCAGAGAGTGCACTGGCACCACTGGGGATGCAGTGCAGTGAGTCCAGAGAGTGCACTGGCACCACTGGGGATGCAGTGCAGTGAGTCCAGAGAGTGCACTGGCACCACTGGGGATGCACTGCAGTGAGTCCAGAGAGTGCACTGGCACCACTGGGGATGCAGTGCAGTGAGTCCAGAGAGTGCACTGGCACCACTGGGGATGCACTGCAGTGAGTCCAGAGAGTGCACTGGCACCACTGGGGATGCAGTGCAGTGAGTCCAGAGAGTGCACTGGCACCACTGGGGATGCAGTGCAGTGAGTCCAGAGAGTGCACTGGCACCACTGGGGATGCAGTGCAGTGAGTCCAGAGAGTGCACTGGCACCACTGGGGATGCAGTGCAGTGAGTCCAGAGAGTGCACTGGCACCACTGGGGATGCAGTGCAGTGAGTCCAGAGAGTGCACTGGCACCACTGGGGATGCACTGCAGTGAGTCCAGAGAGTGCACTGGCACCACTGGGGATGCAGTGCAGTGAGTCCAGAGAGTGCACTGGCACCACTGGGGATGCAGTGCAGTGAGTCCAGAGAGTGCACTGGCACCACTGGGGATGCAGTACAGTGAGTCCAGAGAGTGCACTGGCACCACTGGGGATGCAGTGCAGTGAGTCCAGAGAGTGCACTGGCACCACTGGGGATGCAGTGCAGTGAGTCCAGAGAGTGCACTGGCACCACTGGGGATGCAGTGCAGTGAGTCCAGAGAGTGCACTGGCACCACTGGGGATGCAGTGCAGTGAGTCCAGAGAGTGCACTGGCACCACTGGGGATGCACTGCAGTGAGTCCAGAGAGTGCACTGGCACCACTGGGGATGCAGTGCAGTGAGTCCAGAGAGTGCACTGGCACCACTGGGGATGCACTGCAGTGAGTCCAGAGAGTGCACTGGCACCACTGGGGATGCAGTGCAGTGAGTCCAGAGAGTGCACTGGCACCACTGGGGATGCACTGCAGTGAGTCCAGAGAGTGCACTGGCACCACTGGGGATGCACTGCAGTGAGTCCAGAGAGTGCACTGGCACCACTGGGGATGCAGTGCAGTGAGTCCAGAGAGTGCACTGGCACCACTGGGGATGCAGTGCAGTGAGTCCAGAGAGTGCACTGGCACCACTGGGGATGCACTGCAGTGAGTCCAGAGAGTGCACTGGCACCACTGGGGATGCACTGCAGTGAGTCCAGAGAGTGCACTGGCACCACTGGGGATGCACTGCAGTGAGTCCAGAGAGTGCACTGGCACCACTGGGGATGCAGTGCAGTGAGTCCAGAGAGTGCACTGGCACCACTGGGGATGCAGTGCAGTGAGTCCAGAGAGTGCACTGGCACCACTGGGGATGCACTGCAGTGAGTCCAGAGAGTGCACTGGCACCACTGGGGATGCAGTGCAGTGAGTCCAGAGAGTGCACTGGCACCACTGGGGATGCAGTACAGTGAGTCCAGAGAGTGCACTGGCACCACTGGGGATGCACTGCAGTGAGTCCAGAGAGTGCACTGGCACCACTGGGGATGCAGTGCAGTGAGTCCAGAGAGTGCACTGGCACCACTGGGGATGCACTGCAGTGAGTCCAGAGAGTGCACTGGCACCACTGGGGATGCACTGCAGTGAGTCCAGAGAGTGCACTGGCACCACTGGGGATGCACTGCAGTGAGTCCAGAGAGTGCACTGGCACCACTGGGGATGCAGTGCAGTGAGTCCAGAGAGTGCACTGGCACCACTGGGGATGCAGTGCAGTGAGTCCAGAGAGTGCACTGGCACCACTGGGGATGCACTGCAGTGAGTCCAGAGAGTGCACTGGCACCACTGGGGATGCAGTGCAGTGAGTCCAGAGAGTGCACTGGCACCACTGGGGATGCAGTGCAGTGAGTCCAGAGAGTGCACTGGCACCACTGGGGATGCACTGCAGTGAGTCCAGAGAGTGCACTGGCACCACTGGGGATGCAGTGCAGTGAGTCCAGAGAGTGCACTGGCACCACTGGGGATGCAGTGCAGTGAGTCCAGAGAGTGCACTGGCACCACTGGGGATGCACTGCAGTGAGTCCAGAGAGTGCACTGGCACCACTGGGGATGCAGTGCAGTGAGTCCAGAGAGTGCACTGGCACCACTGGGGATGCAGTGCAGTGAGTCCAGAGAGTGCACTGGCACCACTGGGGATGCAGTGCAGTGAGTCCAGAGAGTGCACTGGCACCACTAGGGATGCAGTGCAGTGAGTCCAGAGAGTGCACTGGCACCACTGGGGATGCACTGCAGTGAGTCCAGAGAGTGCACTGGCACCACTGGGGATGCAGTGCAGTGAGTCCAGAGAGTGCACTGGCACCACTGGGGATGCACTGCAGTGAGTCCAGAGAGTGCACTGGCACCACTGGGGATGCACTGCAGTGAGTCCAGAGAGTGCACTGGCACCACTGGGGATGCAGTGCAGTGAGTCCAGAGAGTGCACTGGCACCACTGGGGATGCAGTGCAGTGAGTCCAGAGAGTGCACTGGCACCACTGGGGATGCAGTGCAGTGAGTCCAGAGAGTGCACTGGCACCACTGGGGATGCACTGCAGTGAGTCCAGAGAGTGCACTGGCACCACTGGGGATGCAGTGCAGTGAGTCCAGAGAGTGCACTGGCACCACTGGGGATGCACTGCAGTGAGTCCAGAGAGTGCACTGGCACCACTGGGGATGCAGTGCAGTGAGTCCAGAGAGTGCACTGGCACCACTGGGGATGCAGTGCAGTGAGTCCAGAGAGTGCACTGGCACCACTGGGGATGCAGTGCAGTGAGTCCAGAGAGTGCACTGGCACCACTGGGGATGCACTGCAGTGAGTCCAGAGAGTGCACTGGCACCACTGGGGATGCAGTGCAGTGAGTCCAGAGAGTGCACTGGCACCACTGGGGATGCAGTGCAGTGAGTCCAGAGAGTGCACTGGCACCACTGGGGATGCACTGCAGTGAGTCCAGAGAGTGCACTGGCACCACTGGGGATGCAGTGCAGTGAGTCCAGAGAGTGCACTGGCACCACTGGGGATGCAGTGCAGTGAGTCCAGAGAGTGCACTGGCACCACTGGGGATGCAGTGCAGTGAGTCCAGAGAGTGCACTGGCACCACTGGGGATGCAGTGCAGTGAGTCCGGAGAGTGCCCTGGCACCACTGGGGATGCAGTGCAGTGAGTCCAGAGAGTGCACTGGCACCACTGGGGATGCAGTGCAGTGAGTCCAGAGAGTGCACTGGCACCACTGGGGATGCACTGCAGTGAGTCCAGAGAGTGCACTGGCACCACTGGGGATGCAGTGCAGTGAGTCCAGAGAGTGCACTGGCACCACTGGGGATGCAGTGCAGTGACTCCAGAGAGTGCACTGGCACCACTGGGGATGCAGTGCAGTGAGTCCAGAGAGTGCACTGGCACCACTGGGGATGCACTGCAGTGAGTCCAGAGAGTGCACTGGCACCACTGGGGATGCAGTGCAGTGAGTCCAGAGAGTGCACTGGCACCACTGATGATGCAGTACAGTGAGTCCAGAGAGTGCACTGGCACCACTGGGGATGCAGTGCAGTGAGTCCAGAGAGTGCACTGGCACCACTGGGGATGCAGTGCAGTGAGTCCAGAGAGTGCCCTGGCACCACTGGGGATGCAGTGCAGTGAGTCCGGAGAGTGCCCTGGCACCACTGGGGATGCAGTGCAGTGAGTCCGGAGAGTGCACTGGCACCACTGGGGATGCAGTGCAGTGAGTCCGGAGAGTGCACTGGCACCACTGGGGATGCAGTGCAGTGAGTCCAGAGAGTGCACTGGCACCACTGGTGATGCAGTGCAGTGAGTCCAGAGAGTGCACTGGCACCACTGGGGATGCACTGCAGTGAGTCCAGAGAGTGCACTGGCACCACTGGGGATGCAGTGCAGTGAGTCCAGAGAGTGCACTGGCACCACTGGGGATGCAGTGCAGTGAGTCCAGAGAGTGCACTGGCACCACTGGGGATGCAGTGCAGTGAGTCCAGAGAGTGCACTGGCACCACTGGGGATGCACTGCAGTGAGTCCAGAGAGTGCACTGGCACCACTGGGGATGCAGTGCAGTGAGTCCAGAGAGTGCACTGGCACCACTGGGGATGCAGAGCAGTGAGTCCAGAGAGTGCACTGGCACCACTGGGGATGCACTGCAGTGAGTCCAGAGAGTGCACTGGCACCACTGGGGATGCAGTGCAGTGAGTCCAGAGAGTGCACTGGCACCACTGGGGATGCAGTGCAGTGAGTCCAGAGAGTGCACTGGCACCACTGGGGATGCACTGCAGTGAGTCCAGAGAGTGCACTGGCACCACTGGGGATGCAGTGCAGTGAGTCCAGAGAGTGCACTGGCACCACTGGGGATGCACTGCAGTGAGTCCAGAGAGTGCACTGGCACCACTGGGGATGCAGTGCAGTGAGTCCAGAGAGTGCACTGGCACCACTGGGGATGCAGTGCAGTGAGTCCAGAGAGTGCACTGGCACCACTGGGGATGCAGTGCAGTGAGTCCAGAGAGTGCACTGGCACCACTGGGGATGCACTGCAGTGAGTCCAGAGAGTGCACTGGCACCACTGGGGATGCACTGCAGTGAGTCCAGAGAGTGCACTGGCACCACTGGGGATGCACTGCAGTGAGTCCAGAGAGTGCACTGGCACCACTGGGGATGCAGTGCAGTGAGTCCAGAGAGTGCACTGGCACCACTGGGGATGCAGTGCAGTGAGTCCAGAGAGTGCACTGGCACCACTGGGGATGCAGTGCAGTGAGTCCAGAGAGTGCACTGGCACCACTGGGGATGCAGTGCAGTGAGTCCAGAGAGTGCACTGGCACCACTGGGGATGCAGTGCAGTGAGTCCAGAGAGTGCACTGGCACCACTGGGGATGCAGTGCAGTGAGTCCAGAGAGTGCACTGGCACCACTGGGGATGCACTGCAGTGAGTCCAGAGAGTGCACTGGCACCACTGGGGATGCAGTGCAGTGAGTCCAGAGAGTGCACTGGCACCACTGGGGATGCAGTGCAGTGAGTCCAGAGAGTGCACTGGCACCACTGGGGATGCACTGCAGTGAGTCCAGAGAGTGCACTGGCACCACTGGGGATGCAGTGCAGTGAGTCCAGAGAGTGCACTGGCACCACTGGGGATGCAGTGCAGTGAGTCCAGAGAGTGCACTGGCACCACTGGGGATGCACTGCAGTGAGTCCAGAGAGTGCACTGGCACCACTGGGGATGCAGTGCAGTGAGTCCAGAGAGTGCACTGGCACCACTGGGGATGCAGTGCAGTGAGTCCAGAGAGTGCACTGGCACCACTGGGGATGCACTGCAGTGAGTCCAGAGAGTGCACTGGCACCACTGGGGATGCAGTGCAGTGAGTCCAGAGAGTGCACTGGCACCACTGGGGATGCAGTGCAGTGAGTCCAGAGAGTGCACTGGCACCACTGGGGATGCAGTGCAGTGAGTCCAGAGAGTGCACTGGCACCACTGGGGATGCACTGCAGTGAGTCCAGAGAGTGCACTGGCACCACTGGGGATGCACTGCAGTGAGTCCAGAGAGTGCACTGGCACCACTGGGGATGCACTGCAGTGAGTCCAGAGAGTGCACTGGCACCACTGGGGATGCAGTGCAGTGAGTCCAGAGAGTGCACTGGCACCACTGGGGATGCACTGCAGTGAGTCCAGAGAGTGCACTGGCACCACTGGGGATGCAGTGCAGTGAGTCCAGAGAGTGCACTGGCACCACTGGGGATGCACTGCAGTGAGTCCAGAGAGTGCACTGGCACCACTGGGGATGCACTGCAGTGAGTCCAGAGAGTGCACTGGCACCACTGGGGATGCACTGCAGTGAGTCCAGAGAGTGCACTGGCACCACTGGGGATGCAGTGCAGTGAGTCCAGAGAGTGCACTGGCACCACTGGGGATGCAGTGCAGTGAGTCCAGAGAGTGCACTGGCACCACTGGGGATGCACTGCAGTGAGTCCAGAGAGTGCACTGGCACCACTGGGGATGCACTGCAGTGAGTCCAGAGAGTGCACTGGCACCACTGGGGATGCACTGCAGTGAGTCCAGAGAGTGCACTGGCACCACTGGGGATGCACTGCAGTGAGTCCAGAGAGTGCACTGGCACCACTGGGGATGCAGTGCAGTGAGTCCAGAGAGTGCACTGGCACCACTGGGGATGCAGTGCAGTGAGTCCAGAGAGTGCACTGGCACCACTGGGGATGCAGTGCAGTGAGTCCAGAGAGTGCACTGGCACCACTGGGGATGCAGTGCAGTGAGTCCAGAGAGTGCACTGGCACCACTGGGGATGCACTGCAGTGAGTCCAGAGAGTGCACTGGCACCACTGGGGATGCAGTGCAGTGAGTCCAGAGAGTGCACTGGCACCACTGGGGATGCACTGCAGTGAGTCCAGAGAGTGCACTGGCACCACTGGGGATGCAGTGCAGTGAGTCCAGAGAGTGCACTGGCACCACTGGGATGCAGTGCAGTGAGTCCAGAGAGTGCACTGGCACCACTGGGGATGCAGTGCAGTGAGTCCAGAGAGTGCACTGGCACCACTGGGGATGCAGTGCAGTGAGTCCAGAGAGTGCACTGGCACCACTGGGGATGCAGTGCAGTGAGTCCAGAGAGTGCACTGGCACCACTGGGGATGCAGTGCAGTGAGTCCAGAGAGTGCACTGGCACCACTGGGGATGCAGTGCAGTGAGTCCAGAGAGTGCACTGGCACCACTGGGGATGCAGTGCAGTGAGTCCAGAGAGTGCACTGGCACCACTGGGGATGCAGTGCAGTGAGTCCAGAGAGTGCACTGGCACCACTGGGGATGCACTGCAGTGAGTCCAGAGAGTGCACTGGCACCACTGGGGATGCAGTGCAGTGAGTCCAGAGAGTGCCCTGGCACCACTGGGGATGCAGTGCAGTGAGTCCAGAGAGTGCACTGGCACCACTGGGGATGCAGAGCAGTGAGTCCAGAGAGTGCACTGGCACCACTGGGGATGCACTGCAGTGAGTCCAGAGAGTGCACTGGCACCACTGGGGATGCAGTGCAGTGAGTCCAGAGAGTGCACTGGCACCACTGGGGATGCAGTGCAGTGAGTCCAGAGAGTGCACTGGCACCACTGGGGATGCACTGCAGTGAGTCCAGAGAGTGCACTGGCACCACTGGGGATGCACTGCAGTGAGTCCAGAGAGTGCACTGGCACCACTGGGGATGCACTGCAGTGAGTCCAGAGAGTGCACTGGCACCACTGGGGATGCAGTGCAGTGAGTCCAGAGAGTGCACTGGCACCACTGGGGATGCAGTGCAGTGAGTCCAGAGAGTGCACTGGCACCACTGGGGATGCACTGCAGTGAGTCCAGAGAGTGCACTGGCACCACTGGGGATGCAGTGCAGTGAGTCCAGAGAGTGCACTGGCACCACTGGGGATGCAGTGCAGTGAGTCCAGAGAGTGCACTGGCACCACTGGGGATGCAGTGCAGTGAGTCCAGAGAGTGCACTGGCACCACTGGGGATGCACTGCAGTGAGTCCAGAGAGTGCACTGGCACCACTGGGGATGCACTGCAGTGAGTCCAGAGAGTGCACTGGCACCACTGGGGATGCAGTGCAGTGAGTCCAGAGAGTGCACTGGCACCACTGGGGATGCAGTGCAGTGAGTCCAGAGAGTGCACTGGCACCACTGGGGATGCAGTGCAGTGAGTCCAGAGAGTGCACTGGCACCACTGGGGATGCACTGCAGTGAGTCCAGAGAGTGCACTGGCACCACTGGGGATGCAGTGCAGTGAGTCCAGAGAGTGCACTGGCACCACTGGGGATGCACTGCAGTGAGTCCAGAGAGTGCACTGGCACCACTGGGGATGCAGTGCAGTGAGTCCAGAGAGTGCACTGGCACCACTGGGGATGCAGTGCAGTGAGTCCAGAGAGTGCACTGGCACCACTGGGGATGCAGTGCAGTGAGTCCAGAGAGTGCACTGGCACCACTGGGGATGCAGTGCAGTGAGTCCAGAGAGTGCACTGGCACCACTGGGGATGCACTGCAGTGAGTCCAGAGAGTGCACTGGCACCACTGGGGATGCAGTGCAGTGAGTCCAGAGAGTGCACTGGCACCACTGGGGATGCAGTGCAGTGAGTCCAGAGAGTGCACTGGCACCACTGGGGATGCAGTGCAGTGAGTCCAGAGAGTGCACTGGCACCACTGGGGATGCAGTGCAGTGAGTCCAGAGAGTGCACTGGCACCACTGGGGATGCAGTGCAGTGAGTCCAGAGAGTGCACTGGCACCACTGGGGATGCACTGCAGTGAGTCCAGAGAGTGCACTGGCACCACTGGGGATGCAGTGCAGTGAGTCCAGAGAGTGCCCTGGCACCACTGGGGATGCAGTGCAGTGAGTCCAGAGAGTGCACTGGCACCACTGGGGATGCAGAGCAGTGAGTCCAGAGAGTGCACTGGCACCACTGGGGATGCACTGCAGTGAGTCCAGAGAGTGCACTGGCACCACTGGGGATGCAGTGCAGTGAGTCCAGAGAGTGCACTGGCACCACTGGGGATGCAGTGCAGTGAGTCCAGAGAGTGCACTGGCACCACTGGGGATGCACTGCAGTGAGTCCAGAGAGTGCACTGGCACCACTGGGGATGCAGTGCAGTGAGTCCAGAGAGTGCACTGGCACCACTGGGGATGCAGTGCAGTGAGTCCAGAGAGTGCACTGGCACCACTGGGGATGCACTGCAGTGAGTCCAGAGAGTGCACTGGCACCACTGGGGATGCAGTGCAGTGAGTCCAGAGAGTGCACTGGCACCACTGGGGATGCACTGCAGTGAGTCCAGAGAGTGCCCTGGCACCACTGGGGATGCACTGCAGTGAGTCCAGAGAGTGCACTGGCACCACTGGGGATGCAGTGCAGTGAGTCCAGAGAGTGCACTGGCACCACTGGGGATGCAGTGCAGTGAGTCCAGAGAGTGCACTGGCACCACTGGGGATGCAGTGCAGTGAGTCCAGAGAGTGCACTGTTACCACTGGGGATGCACTGCAGTGAGTCCAGAGAGTGCACTGGCACCACTGGGGATGCACTGCAGTGAGTCCAGAGAGTGCACTGGCACCACTGGGGATGCACTGCAGTGAGTCCAGAGAGTGCACTGGCACCACTGGGGATGCAGTGCAGTGAGTCCAGAGAGTGCACTGGCACCACTGGGGATGCACTGCAGTGAGTCCAGAGAGTGCACTGGCACCACTGGGGATGCAGTGCAGTGAGTCCAGAGAGTGCACTGGCACCACTGGGGATGCACTGCAGTGAGTCCAGAGAGTGCACTGGCACCACTGGGGATGCACTGCAGTGAGTCCAGAGAGTGCACTGGCACCACTGGGGATGCACTGCAGTGAGTCCAGAGAGTGCACTGGCACCACTGGGGATGCAGTGCAGTGAGTCCAGAGAGTGCACTGGCACCACTGGGGATGCAGTGCAGTGAGTCCAGAGAGTGCACTGGCACCACTGGGGATGCAGTGCAGTGAGTCCAGAGAGTGCACTGGCACCACTGGGGATGCAGTGCAGTGAGTCCAGAGAGTGCACTGGCACCACTGGGGATGCACTGCAGTGAGTCCAGAGAGTGCACTGGCACCACTGGGGATGCAGTGCAGTGAGTCCAGAGAGTGCACTGGCACCACTGGGGATGCAGTGCAGTGAGTCCAGAGAGTGCACTGGCACCACTGGGGATGCAGTGCAGTGAGTCCAGAGAGTGCACTGGCACCACTGGGGATGCAGTGCAGTGAGTCCAGAGAGTGCACTGGCACCACTGGGGATGCAGTGCAGTGAGTCCAGAGAGTGCACTGGCACCACTGGGGATGCAGTGCAGTGAGTCCAGAGAGTGCACTGGCACCACTGGGGATGCACTGCAGTGAGTCCAGAGAGTGCACTGGCACCACTGGGGATGCACTGCAGTGAGTCCAGAGAGTGCACTGGCACCACTGGGGATGCACTGCAGTGAGTCCAGAGAGTGCACTGGCACCACTGGGGATGCAGTGCAGTGAGTCCAGAGAGTGCACTGGCACCACTGGGGATGCAGTGCAGTGAGTCCAGAGAGTGCACTGGCACCACTGGGGATGCACTGCAGTGAGTCCAGAGAGTGCACTGGCACCACTGGGGATGCAGTGCAGTGAGTCCAGAGAGTGCACTGGCACCACTGGGGATGCAGTGCAGTGAGTCCAGAGAGTGCACTGGCACCACTGGGGATGCAGTGCAGTGAGTCCAGAGAGTGCACTGGCACCACTGGGGATGCACTGCAGTGAGTCCAGAGAGTGCACTGGCACCACTGGGGATGCAGTGCAGTGAGTCCGGAGAGTGCACTGGCACCACTGGGGATGCAGTGCAGTGAGTCCAGAGAGTGCACTGGCACCACTGGGGATGCACTGCAGTGAGTCCAGAGAGTGCACTGGCACCACTGGGGATGCAGTGCAGTGAGTCCAGAGAGTGCACTGGCACCATTGGGGATGCAGTGCAGTGAGTCCAGAGAGTGCACTGGCACCACTGGGGATGCACTGCAGTGAGTCCAGAGAGTGCACTGGCACCACTGGGGATGCAGTGCAGTGAGTCCAGAGAGTGCACTGGCACCACTGGGGATGCACTGCAGTGAGTCCAGAGAGTGCCCCGGCAACAGAGGTGATGCACTAAAGTGACTGTAGAGAGTGCCCTGGCACCACTGGGGATGCAGTGCAGTGAATCTAGAGAGTGCACTGGCACCATTGGAGATGCAGTGCAGTGAGTCCAGAGAGTGCACTGTTACCACTGGGGATGTAGTGCAGTGAGTCCAGAGAGTGCACTGTTACCACTGGGGATGCACTGCAGTGAGTCCAGAGAGTGCACTGGCACCACTGGGGATGCACTGCAGTGAGTCCAGAGAGTGCACTGGCACCACTGGGGATGCACTGCAGTGAGTCCAGAGAGTGCACTGGCACCACTGGGGATGCAGTGCAGTGAGTCCAGAGAGTGCACTGGCACCACTGGGGATGCACTGCAGTGAGTCCAGAGAGTGCACTGGCACCACTGGGGATGCAGTGCAGTGAGTCCAGAGAGTGCACTGGCACCACTGGGGATGCACTGCAGTGAGTCCAGAGAGTGCACTGGCACCACTGGGGATGCACTGCAGTGAGTCCAGAGAGTGCACTGGCACCACTGGGGATGCACTGCAGTGAGTCCAGAGAGTGCACTGGCACCACTGGGGATGCAGTGCAGTGAGTCCAGAGAGTGCACTGGCACCACTGGGGATGCAGTGCAGTGAGTCCAGAGAGTGCACTGGCACCACTGGGGATGCAGTGCAGTGAGTCCAGAGAGTGCACTGGCACCACTGGGGATGCAGTGCAGTGAGTCCAGAGAGTGCACTGGCACCACTGGGGATGCACTGCAGTGAGTCCAGAGAGTGCACTGGCACCACTGGGGATGCAGTGCAGTGAGTCCAGAGAGTGCACTGGCACCACTGGGGATGCAGTGCAGTGAGTCCAGAGAGTGCACTGGCACCACTGGGGATGCAGTGCAGTGAGTCCAGAGAGTGCACTGGCACCACTGGGGATGCAGTGCAGTGAGTCCAGAGAGTGCACTGGCACCACTGGGGATGCAGTGCAGTGAGTCCAGAGAGTGCACTGGCACCACTGGGGATGCAGTGCAGTGAGTCCAGAGAGTGCACTGGCACCACTGGGGATGCACTGCAGTGAGTCCAGAGAGTGCACTGGCACCACTGGGGATGCACTGCAGTGAGTCCAGAGAGTGCACTGGCACCACTGGGGATGCACTGCAGTGAGTCCAGAGAGTGCACTGGCACCACTGGGGATGCAGTGCAGTGAGTCCAGAGAGTGCACTGGCACCACTGGGGATGCAGTGCAGTGAGTCCAGAGAGTGCACTGGCACCACTGGGGATGCAGTGCAGTGAGTCCGGAGAGTGCCCTGGCACCACTGGGGATGCAGTGCAGTGAGTCCAGAGAGTGCACTGGCACCACTGGGGATGCAGTGCAGTGAGTCCAGAGAGTGCACTGGCACCACTGGGGATGCACTGCAGTGAGTCCAGAGAGTGCACTGGCACCACTGGGGATGCAGTGCAGTGAGTCCAGAGAGTGCACTGGCACCACTGGGGATGCAGTGCAGTGAGTCCAGAGAGTGCACTGGCACCACTGGGGATGCAGTGCAGTGAGTCCAGAGAGTGCACTGGCACCACTGGGGATGCAGTGCAGTGAGTCCAGAGAGTGCACTGGCACCACTGGGGATGCAGTGCAGTGAGTCCAGAGAGTGCACTGGCACCACTGGGGATGCAGTGCAGTGAGTCCAGAGAGTGCACTGGCACCACTGGGGATGCAGTGCAGTGAGTCCAGAGAGTGCACTGGCACCACTGGGGATGCAGTGCAGTGAGTCCAGAGAGTGCACTGGCACCACTGGGGATGCAGTGCAGTGAGTCCAGAGAGTGCACTGGCACCACTGGGGATGCAGTGCAGTGAGTCCAGAGAGTGCACTGGCACCACTGGGGATGCAGTGCAGTGAGTCCAGAGAGTGCACTGGCACCACTGGGGATGCAGTGCAGTGAGTCCAGAGAGTGCACTGGCACCACTGGGGATGCAGTGCAGTGAGTCCAGAGAGTGCACTGGCACCACTGGGGATGCACTGCAGTGAGTCCAGAGAGTGCCCTGGCACCACTGGGGATGCAGTGCAGTGAGTCCAGAGAGTGCACTGGCACCACTGGGGATGCAGTGCAGTGAGTCCAGAGAGTGCACTGGCACCACTGGGGATGCACTGCAGTGAGTCCAGAGAGTGCACTGGCACCACTGGGGATGCAGTGCAGTGAGTCCAGAGAGTGCACTGGCACCATTGGGGATGCAGTGCAGTGAGTCCAGAGAGTGCACTGGCACCACTGGGGATGCAGTGCAGTGAGTCCAGAGAGTGCACTGGCACCACTGGGGATGCAGTGCAGTGAGTCCAGAGAGTGCACTGGCACCACTGGGGATGCACTGCAGTGAGTCCAGAGAGTGCACTGGCAACAGAGGTGATGCACTAAAGTGAGTGCAGAGAGTGCCCTGGCACCACTGGGGATGCAGTGCAGTGAGTCCAGAGAGTGCACTGGCACCACTGGGGATGCAGTGCAGTGAGTCCAGAGAGTGCACTGGCACCACTGGGGATGCACTGCAGTGAGTCCAGAGAGTGCACTGGCACCACTAGGGATGCACTGCAGTGAGTCCAGAGAGTGCACTGGCACCACTGGGGATGCAGTGCAGTGAGTCCAGAGAGTGCACTGGCACCATTGGGGATGCAGTGCAGTGAGTCCAGAGAGTGCACTGTTACCACTGGGGATGTAGTGCAGTGAGTCCAGAGAATGCACTGTTACCACTGGGGTTGCACTGCAGTGAGTCCAGAGAGTGCACTGGAACCACTGGGGATGCACTGCAGTGAGTCCAGAGATTGCACTGGCACCACTGGGGATGCACTGCAGTGAGTCCGGAGAGTGCACTGGCACCACTGGGGATGCACTGCCGTGAGACCAGAGAGTGCAATGGCACCACTGTTGTTGCACTGCAGTGAGTCCAGAGAGTGCACTGGCACCACTGGGGATGCAGTTCATTGAGTCCAGAGAGTGCACTGGCACCACTGGTGATGCACTGCAGTGAGTCCAGAGAGTGCACTGGCACCACTGGGGATGCACTGCAGTGAGTCCAGAGAGTGCACTGGCACCACTGGGGATGCACTGCAGTGAGTCCAGAGAGTGCACTGGCACCACTGGGGATGCACTGCAGTGAGTCCAGAGAGTGCACTGGCACCACTGGGGATGCACTGCAGTGAGTCCAGAGAGTGCACTGGCACCACTGGGGATGCACTGCAGTGAGTCCAGAGAGTTCACTGGCACCACTGGTGATGCAGTGCAGTGAGTCCAGAGAGTGCACTGGCACCACTGGGGATGCAGTGCAGTGAGTCCAGAGAGTGCACTGGCACTACTGGGGATGCAGTGCAGTGAGTCCAGAGAGTGCACTGGCACCACTGGGGATGCACTGCAGTGAGTCCAGAGAGTGCACTGGCACCACTGGGGATGCAGTGCAGTGAGTCCAGAGAGTGCACTGGCACCACTGGGGATGCAGTGCAGTGAGTCCAGAGAGTGCACTGGCACCACTGGGGATGCAGTGCAGTGAGTCCAGAGAGTGCACTGGCACCACTGGGGATGCAGTGCAGTGAGTCCAGAGAGTGCACTGGCACCACTGGGGATGCAGTGCAGTGAGTCCAGAGAGTGCACTGGCACCACTGGGGATGCAGTGCAGTGAGTCCAGAGAGTGCACTGGCACCACTGGGGATGCAGTGCAGTGAGTCCAGAGAGTGCACTGGCACCACTGGGGATGCAGTGCAGTGAGTCCAGAGAGTGCACTGGCACCACTGGTGATGCAGTGCAGTGAGTCCAGAGAGTGCACTGGCACCACTGGGGATGCACTGCAGTGAGTCCAGAGAGTGCACTGGCACCACTGGGGATGCAGTGCAGTGAGTCCAGAGAGTGCACTGGCACCACTGGGGATGCAGAGCAGTGAGTCCAGAGAGTGCACTGGCACCACTGGGGATGCACTGCAGTGAGTCCAGAGAGTGCACTGGCACCACTGGGGATGCAGTGCAGTGAGTCCAGAGAGTGCACTGGCACCACTGGGGATGCAGTGCAGTGAGTCCAGAGAGTGCACTGGCACCACTGGGGATGCACTGCAGTGAGTCCAGAGAGTGCACTGGCACCACTGGGGATGCACTGCAGTGAGTCCGGAGAGTGCACTGGCACCACTGGGGATGCACTGCAGTGAGTCCAGAGAGTGCAATGGCAGAACTGTTGTTGCACTGCAGTGAGTCCAGAGAGTGCACTGGCACCACTGGGGATGCAGTGCAGTGAGTCCAGAGAGTGCACTGGCACCACTGGGGATGCACTGCAGTGAGTCCAGAGAGTGCACTGGCACCACTGGTAATGCAGTGCAGTGAGTCCAGAGAGTGCACTGGCACCACTGGGGATGCACTGCAGTGAGTCCAGAGAGTGCACTGGCACCACTGGGGATGCAGTGCAGTGAGTCCAGAGAGTGCACTGGCACCACTGGGGATGCACTGCAGTGAGTCCAGAGAGTGCACTGGCACCACTGGGGATGCAGTGCAGTGAGTCCAGAGAGTGCACTGGCACCACTGGGGATGCAGTGCAGTGAGTCCAGAGAGTGCACTGGCACCACTGGGGATGCACTGCAGTGAGTCCAGAGAGTGCACTGGCACCACTGGGGATGCAGTGCAGTGAGTCCAGAGAGTGCACTGGCACCACTGGGGATGCAGTGCAGTGAGTCCAGAGAGTGCACTGGCACCACTGGGGATGCAGTGCAGTGAGTCCAGAGAGTGCACTGGCACCACTGGGGATGCAGTGCAGTGAGTCCAGAGAGTGCACTGGCACCACTGGGGATGCAGTGCAGTGAGTCCAGAGAGTGCATTGGCACCACTGGGGATGCACTGCAGTGAGTCCAGAGAGTGCACTGGCACCACTGGTGATGCAGTGCAGTGAGTCCAGAGAGTGCACTGGCACCACTGGGGATGCAGTGCAGTGACTCCAGAGAGTGCACTGGCACTACTGGGGATGCACTGCAGTGAGTCCAGAGAGTGCACTGGCACCACTGGGGATGCAGTGCAGTGAGTCCAGAGAGTGCACTGGCACCACTGGGGATGCAGTGCAGTGAGTCCAGAGAGTGCACTGGCACCACTGGGATGCAGTGCAGTGAGTCCAGAGAGTGCACTGGCACCACTGGGGATGCAGTGCAGTGAGTCCAGAGAGTGCACTGGCACCACTGGGGATGCAGTGCAGTGAGTCCAGAGAGTGCACTGGCACCACTGGGGATGCAGTGCAGTGAGTCCAGAGAGTGCACTGGCACCACTGGGGATGCAGTGCAGTGAGTCCAGAGAGTGCCCTGGCACCACTGGGGATGCAGTGCAGTGAGTCCAGAGAGTGCACTGGCACCACTGGGGATGCAGTGCAGTGAGTCCAGAGAGTGCACTGGCACCACTGGGGATGCACTGCAGTGAGTCCAGAGAGTGCACTGGCACCACTGGGGATGCAGAGCAGTGAGTCCAGAGAGTGCACTGGCACCACTGGGGATGCACTGCAGTGAGTCCAGAGAGTGCACTGGCACCACTGGGGATGCAGTGCAGTGAGTCCAGAGAGTGCACTGGCACCACTGGGGATGCAGTGCAGTGAGTCCAGAGAGTGCACTGGCACCACTGGGGATGCAGTGCAGTGAGTCCAGAGAGTGCACTGGCAGCACTTGGGATGCAGTGCAGTGAGTCCAGAGAGTGCACTGGCACCACTGGGGATGCACTGCAGTGAGTCCAGAGAGTGCCCTGGCACCACTGGGGATGCAGTGCAGTGAGTCCAGAGAGTGCACTGGCACCACTGGGGATGCAGTGCAGTGAGTCCAGAGAGTGCCCTGGCACCACTGGGGATGCAGTGCAGTGAGTCCAGAGAGTGCACTGGCACCACTGGGGATGCAGTGCAGTGAGTCCAGAGAGTGCACTGGCACCACTGGGGATGCACTGCAGTGAGTCCAGAGAGTGCACTGGCACCACTGGGGATGCACTGCAGTGAGTCCAGAGAGTGCACTGGCACCACTGGGGATGCACTGCAGTGAGTCCAGAGAGTGCACTGGCACCACTGGGGATGCACTGCAGTGAGTCCAGAGAGTGCACTGGCACCACTGGGGATGCAGTGCAGTGAGTCCAGAGAGTGCACTGGCACCACTGGGGATGCAGTGCAGTGAGTCCAGAGAGTGCACTGGCACCACTGGTGATGCAGTGCAGTGAGTCCAGAGAGTGCACTGGCACCACTGGGGATGCAGTGCAGTGAGTCCAGAGAGTGCACTGGCACCACTGGGGATGCACTGCAGTGAGTCCAGAGAGTGCACTGGCACCACTGGGGATGCAGTGCAGTGAGTCCAGAGAGTGCACTGGCACCACTGGGGATGCACTGCAGTGAGTCCAGAGAGTGCACTGGCACCACTGGGGATGCAGTGCAGTGAGTCCAGAGAGTGCACTGGCACCACTGGGGATGCAGTGCAGTGAGTCCAGAGAGTGCACTGGCACCACTGGGGATGCAGTGCAGTGAGTCCAGAGAGTGCACTGGCACCACTGGGGATGCAGTGCAGTGAGTCCAGAGAGTGCACTGGCACCACTGGGGATGCACTGCAGTGAGTCCAGAGAGTGCACTGGCACCACTGGGGATGCAGTGCAGTGAGTCCAGAGAGTGCACTGGCACCACTGGGGATGCAGTGCAGTGAGTCCAGAGAGTGCACTGGCACCACTGGGGATGCAGTGCAGTGAGTCCAGAGAGTGCACTGGCACCACTGGGGATGCAGTGCAGTGAGTCCAGAGAGTGCACTGGCACCACTGGGGATGCACTGCAGTGAGTCCAGAGAGTGCACTGGCACCACTGGGGATGCACTGCAGTGAGTCCAGAGAGTGCACTGGCACCACTGGGGATGCACTGCAGTGAGTCCAGAGAGTGCACTGGCACCACTGGGGATGCACTGCAGTGAGTCCAGAGAGTGCACTGGCACCACTGGGGATGCAGTGCAGTGAGTCCAGAGAGTGCACTGGCACCACTGGGGATGCAGTGCAGTGAGTCCAGAGAGTGCACTGGCACCACTGGGGATGCAGTGCAGTGAGTCCGGAGAGTGCACTGGCACCACTGGGGATGCACTGCAGTGAGTCCAGAGAGTGCACTGGCACCACTGGGGATGCAGTGCAGTGAGTCCAGAGAGTGCACTGGCACCACTGGGGATGCAGTGCAGTGAGTCCAGAGAGTGCACTGGCACCACTGGGGATGCAGTGCAGTGAGTCCAGAGAGTGCACTGGCACCACTGGGGATGCACTGCAGTGAGTCCAGAGAGTGCACTGGCACCACTGGGGATGCAGTGCAGTGAGTCCAGAGAGTGCACTGGCACCACTGGGGATGCAGTGCAGTGAGTCCAGAGAGTGCACTGGCACCACTGGGGATGCAGTGCAGTGAGTCCAGAGAGTGCACTGGCACCACTGGGGATGCAGTGCAGTGAGTCCAGAGAGTGCACTGGCACCACTGGGGATGCAGTGCAGTGAGTCCAGAGAGTGCCCTGGCACCACTGGGGATGCAGTGCAGTGAGTCCGGAGAGTGCACTGGCACCACTGGGGATGCAGTGCAGTGAGTCCGGAGAGTGCACTGGCACCACTGGGGATGCAGTGCAGTGAGTCCAGAGAGTGCACTGGCACCACTGGTGATGCAGTGCAGTGAGTCCAGAGAGTGCACTGGCACCACTGGGGATGCACTGCAGTGAGTCCGGAGAGTGCACTGGCACCACTGGGGATGCAGTGCAGTGAGTCCAGAGAGTGCACTGGCACCACTGGGGATGCAGAGCAGTGAGTCCAGAGAGTGCACTGGCACCACTGGGGATGCACTGCAGTGAGTCCAGAGAGTGCACTGGCACCACTGGGGATGCAGTGCAGTGAGTCCAGAGAGTGCACTGGCACCACTGGGGATGCAGTGCAGTGAGTCCAGAGAGTGCACTGGCACCACTGGGGATGCACTGCAGTGAGTCCAGAGAGTGCACTGGCACCACTGGGGATGCACTGCAGTGAGTCCAGAGAGTGCACTGGCACCACTGGGGATGCACTGCAGTGAGTCCAGAGAGTGCACTGGCACCACTGGGGTTGCACTGCAGTGAGTCCAGAGAGTGCACTGGCACCACTGGGGATGCAGTGCAGTGAGTCCAGAGAGTGCACTGGCACCACTGGGGATGCACTGCAGTGAGTCCAGAGAGTGCACTGGCACCACTGGGGATGCAGTGCAGTGAGTCCAGAGAGTGCACTGGCACCACTGGGGATGCACTGCAGTGAGTCCAGAGAGTGCACTGGCACCACTGGGGATGCAGTGCAGTGAGTCCAGAGAGTGCACTGGCACCACTGGGGATGCAGTGCAGTGAGTCCAGAGAGTGCACTGGCACCACTGGGGATGCAGTGCAGTGAGTCCAGAGAGTGCACTGGCACCACTGGGGATGCAGTGCAGTGAGTCCAGAGAGTGCACTGGCACCACTGGGGATGCACTGCAGTGAGTCCAGAGAGTGCACTGGCACCACTGGGGATGCAGTGCAGTGAGTCCAGAGAGTGCACTGGCACCACTGGGGATGCAGTGCAGTGAGTCCAGAGAGTGCACTGGCACCACTGGGGATGCAGTGCAGTGAGTCCAGAGAGTGCACTGGCACCACTGGGGATGCACTGCAGTGAGTCCAGAGAGTGCACTGGCACCACTGGGGATGCAGTGCAGTGAGTCCAGAGAGTGCACTGGCACCACTGGGGATGCACTGCAGTGAGTCCAGAGAGTGCACTGGCACCACTGGGGATGCAGTGCAGTGAGTCCAGAGAGTGCACTGGCACCACTGGGGATGCAGTGCAGTGAGTCCAGAGAGTGCACTGGCACCACTGGGGATGCAGTGCAGTGAGTCTAGAGAGTGCACTGGCACCACTGGGGATGCAGTGCAGTGAGTCCAGAGAGTGCACTGGCACCACTGGGGTTGCACTGCAGTGAGTCCAGAGAGTGCACTGGCACCACTGGGGATGCAGTGCAGTGAGTCCAGAGAGTGCACTGGCACCACTGGGGATGCACTGCAGTGAGTCCAGAGAGTGCACTGGCACCACTGGGGATGCAGTGCAGTGAGTCCAGAGAGTGCACTGGCACCACTGGGGATGCAGTGCAGTGAGTCCAGAGAGTGCACTGGCACCACTGGGGATGCAGTGCAGTGAGTCCAGAGAGTGCACTGGCACCACTGGGGATGCAGTGCAGTGAGTCCAGAGAGTGCACTGGCACCACTGGGGATGCAGTGCAGTGAGTCCAGAGAGTGCACTGGCACCACTGGGGATGCAGTGCAGTGAGTCCAGAGAGTGCACTGGCACCACTGGGGATGCAGTGCAGTGAGTCCAGAGAGTGCACTGGCACCACTGGGATGCAGTGCAGTGAGTCCAGAGAGTGCACTGGCACCACTGGGGATGCAGTGCAGTGAGTCCAGAGAGTGCACTGGCACCACTGGGGATGCACTGCAGTGAGTCCAGAGAGTGCACTGGCACCACTGGGGATGCACTGCAGTGAGTCCAGAGAGTGCACTGGCACCACTGGGGATGCACTGCAGTGAGTCCAGAGAGTGCACTGGCACCACTGGGGATGCACTGCAGTGAGTCCAGAGAGTGCACTGGCACCACTGGGGATGCACTGCAGTGAGTCCAGAGAGTGCAATGGCACCACTGGGGATGCACTGCAGTGAGTCCAGAGAGTGCACTGGCACCACTGGGGATGCAGTGCAGTGAGTCCAGAGAGTGCACTGGCACCACTGGGGATGCACTGCAGTGAGTCCAGAGAGTGCACTGGCACCACTGGGGATGCACTGCAGTGAGTCCAGAGAGTGCACTGGCACCACTGGGGATGCACTGCAGTGAGTCCAGAGAGTGCACTGGCACCACTGGGGATGCACTGCAGTGAGTCCAGAGAGTGCACTGGCACCACTGGGGATGCACTGCAGTGAGTCCAGAGAGTGCACTGGCACCACTGGGGATGCAGTGCAGTGAGTCCAGAGAGTGCACTGGCACCACTGGGGATGCAGTGCAGTGAGTCCAGAGAGTGCACTGGCACCACTGGGGATGCAGTGCAGTGAGTCCAGAGAGTGCACTGGCACCACTGGGGATGCAGTGCAGTGAGTCCAGAGAGTGCACTGGCACCACTGGGGATGCAGTGCAGTGAGTCCAGAGAGTGCACTGGCACCACTGGGGATGCACTGCAGTGAGTCCAGAGAGTGCACTGGCACCACTGGGGATGCAGTGCAGTGAGTCCAGAGAGTGCACTGGCACCACTGGGGATGCAGTGCAGTGAGTCCAGAGAGTGCACTGGCACCACTGGGGATGCAGTGCAGTGAGTCCAGAGAGTGCACTGGCACCACTGGGGATGCAGTGCAGTGAGTCCAGAGAGTGCACTGGCACCACTGGGGATGCAGTGCAGTGAGTCCAGAGAGTGCACTGGCACCACTGGGGATGCAGTGCAGTGAGTCCAGAGAGTGCACTGGCACCACTGGGGATGCAGTGCAGTGAGTCCAGAGAGTGCCCTGGCACCACTGGGGATGCAGTGCAGTGAGTCCGGAGAGTGCCCTGGCACCACTGGGGATGCAGTGCAGTGAGTCCAGAGAGTGCACTGGCACCACTGGGGATGCAGTGCAGTGAGTCCAGAGAGTGCACTGGCACCACTGGGGATGCAGTGCAGTGAGTCCAGAGAGTGCACTGGCACCACTGGGGATGCAGTGCAGTGAGTCCAGAGAGTGCACTGGCACCACTGGGGATGCAGTGCAGTGAGTCCAGAGAGTGCACTGGCACCACTGGGGATGCAGTGCAGTGAGTCCAGAGAGTGCCCTGGCACCACTGGGGATGCAGTGCAGTGAGTCCAGAGAGTGCACTGGCACCACTGGGGATGCAGTGCAGTGAGTCCAGAGAGTGCACTGGCACCACTGGGGATGCACTGCAGTGAGTCCAGAGAGTGCACTGGCACCACTGGGGATGCAGTGCAGTGAGTCCAGAGAGTGCACTGGCACCACTGGGGATGCAGTGCAGTGAGTCCAGAGAGTGCACTGGCACCACTGGGGATGCACTGCAGTGAGTCCAGAGATTGCACTGGCACCACTGGGGATGCACTGCAGTGAGTCCGGAGAGTGCACTGGCACCACTGGGGATGCACTGCCGTGAGACCAGAGAGTGCAATGGCAGAACTGTTGTTGCACTGCAGTGAGTCCAGAGAGTGCACTGGCACCACTGGGGATGCAGTGCAGTGAGTCCAGAGAGTGCACTGGCACCACTGGTGATGCACTGCAGTGAGTCCAGAGAGTGCACTGGCACCACTGGTAATGCAGTGCAGTGAGTCCAGAGAGTGCACTGGCACCACTGGGGATGCACTGCAGTGTGTCTAGAGAGTGCACTTGCAACACTGGGGATGCACTGCAGTGAGTCCAGAGAGTGCACTGGCACCACTGGGGATGCAGTGCTGTGAGTCCAGAGAGTGCACTGGCACCACTGGGGATGCAGTGGAGTGAGTCCAGAGAGGGCACTGGCACCACTGGGGATGCAGTGCAGTGAGTCCAGAGAGTGCACTGGCACCACTGGGGATGCAGTGCAGTGAGTCCAGAGAGTGCACTGGCACCACTGGGGATGCACTGCAGTGAGTCCAGAGAGTGCACTGGCACCACTGGGGATGTATTGCAGTGAGTCCAGAGAGTGCACTGGCACCACTGGGGATGCAGTGCAGTGAGTCCAGAGAGTGCACTGGCACCACTGGGGATGCAGTGCAGTGAGTCCAGAGAGTGCACTGGCACCACTGGGGATGCACTGCAGTGAGTCCAGAGAGTGCACTGGCACCACTGGGGATGCAGTGCAGTGAGTCCAGAGAGTGCACTGGCACCACTGGGGATGCACTGCAGTGAGTCCAGAGAGTGCACTGGCACCACTGGGGATGCAGTGCAGTGAGTCCAGAGAGTGCACTGGCACCACTGGGGATGCAGTGCAGTGAGTCCAGAGAGTGCACTGGCACCACTGGGGATGCAGTGCAGTGAGTCCAGAGAGTGCACTGGCACCACTGGGGATGCAGTGCAGTGAGTCCAGAGAGTGCACTGGCACCACTGGGGATGCACTGCAGTGAGTCCAGAGAGTGCACTGGCACCACTGGGGATGCAGTGCAGTGAGTCCAGAGAGTGCACTGGCACCACTGGGGATGCACTGCAGTGAGTCCAGAGAGTGCACTGGCACCACTGGGGATGCAGTGCAGTGAGTCCAGAGAGTGCACTGGCACCACTGGGGATGCAGTGCAGTGACTCCAGAGAGTGCACTGGCACCACTGGGGATGCAGTGCAGTGAGTCCAGAGAGTGCACTGGCACCACTGGGGATGCAGTGCAGTGAGTCCAGAGAGTGCACTGGCACCACTGGGGATGCAGTGCAGTGAGTCCAGAGAGTGCACTGGCACCACTGGGGATGCAGTGCAGTGAGTCCAGAGAGTGCACTGGCACCACTGGGGATGCAGTGCAGTGAGTCCAGAGAGTGCACTGGCACCACTGGGGATGCAGTGCAGTGAGTCCAGAGAGTGCACTGGCACCACTGGGGATGCAGTGCAGTGAGTCCAGAGAGTGCACTGGCACCACTGGGGATGCACTGCAGTGAGTCCAGAGAGTGCACTGGCACCACTGGGGATGCAGTGCAGTGAGTCCAGAGAGTGCACTGGCACCACTGGGGATGCAGTGCAGTGAGTCCAGAGAGTGCACTGGCACCACTGGGGATGCAGTGCAGTGAGTCCAGAGAGTGCACTGGCACCACTGGGGATGCAGTGCAGTGAGTCCAGAGAGTGCACTGGCACCACTGGGGATGCACTGCAGTGAGTCCAGAGAGTGCACTGGCACCACTGGGGATGCAGTGCAGTGAGTCCAGAGAGTGCACTGGCACCACTGGGGATGCAGTGCAGTGAGTCCAGAGAGTGCACTGGCACCACTGGGGATGCACTGCAGTGAGTCCAGAGAGTGCACTGGCACCACTGGGGATGCAGTGCAGTGAGTCCAGAGAGTGCACTGGCACCACTGGGGATGCAGTGCAGTGAGTCCAGAGAGTGCACTGGCACCACTGGGGATGCACTGCAGTGAGTCCAGAGAGTGCACTGGCACCACTGGGGATGCAGTGCAGTGAGTCCAGAGAGTGCACTGGCACCACTGGGGATGCAGTGCAGTGAGTCCAGAGAGTGCACTGGCACCACTGGGGATGCACTGCAGTGAGTCCAGAGAGTGCACTGGCACCACTGGGGATGCAGTGCAGTGAGTCCAGAGAGTGCACTGGCACCACTGGGGATGCAGTGCAGTGAGTCCAGAGAGTGCACTGGCACCACTGGGGATGCAGTGCAGTGAGTCCAGAGAGTGCACTGGCACCACTGGGGATGCAGTGCAGTGAGTCCAGAGAGTGCACTGGCACCACTGGGGATGCACTGCAGTGAGTCCAGAGAGTGCACTGGCACCACTGGGGATGCACTGCAGTGAGTCCAGAGAGTGCACTGGCACCACTGGGGATGCACTGCAGTGAGTCCAGAGAGTGCACTGGCACCACTGGGGATGCACTGCAGTGAGTCCAGAGAGTGCACTGGCACCACTGGGGATGCAGTGCAGTGAGTCCAGAGAGTGCACTGGCACCACTGGGGATGCAGTGCAGTGAGTCCAGAGAGTGCACTGGCACCACTGGGGATGCAGTGCAGTGAGTCCAGAGAGTGCACTGGCACCACTGGGGATGCAGTGCAGTGAGTCCAGAGAGTGCACTGGCACCACTGGGGATGCAGTGCAGTGAGTCCAGAGAGTGCACTGGCACCACTGGGGATGCAGTGCAGTGAGTCCAGAGAGTGCACTGGCACCACTGGGGATGCACTGCAGTGAGTCCAGAGAGTGCACTGGCACCACTGGGGATGCAGTGCAGTGAGTCCAGAGAGTGCACTGGCACCACTGGGGATGCAGTGCAGTGAGTCCAGAGAGTGCACTGGCACCACTGGGGATGCAGTGCAGTGAGTCCAGAGAGTGCACTGGCACCACTGGGGATGCAGTGCAGTGAGTCCAGAGAGTGCACTGGCACCACTGGGGATGCACTGCAGTGAGTCCAGAGAGTGCACTGGCACCACTGGGGATGCAGTGCAGTGAGTCCAGAGAGTGCACTGGCACCACTGGGGATGCAGTGCAGTGAGTCCAGAGAGTGCACTGGCACCACTGGGGATGCAGTGCAGTGAGTCCAGAGAGTGCACTGGCACCACTGGGGATGCAGTGCAGTGAGTCCAGAGAGTGCACTGGCACCACTGGGGATGCACTGCAGTGAGTCCAGAGAGTGCACTGGCACCACTGGGGATGCACTGCAGTGAGTCCAGAGAGTGCACTGGCACCACTGGGGATGCACTGCAGTGAGTCCAGAGAGTGCACTGGCACCACTGGGGATGCACGGCAGTGAGTCCAGAGAGTGCACTGGCACCACTGGGGATGCAGTGCAGTGAGTCCAGAGAGTGCACTGGCACCACTGGGGATGCAGTGCAGTGAGTCCAGAGAGTGCACTGGCACCACTGGGGATGCAGTGCAGTGAGTCCAGAGAGTGCACTGGCACCACTGGGGATGCACTGCAGTGAGTCCAGAGAGTGCACTGGCACCACTGGGGATGCAGTGCAGTGAGTCCAGAGAGTGCACTGGCACCACTGGGGATGCAGTGCAGTGAGTCCAGAGAGTGCACTGGCACCACTGGGGATGCAGTGCAGTGAGTCCAGAGAGTGCACTGGCACCACTGGGGATGCACTGCAGTGAGTCCAGAGAGTGCACTGGCACCACTGGGGATGCAGTGCAGTGAGTCCAGAGAGTGCACTGGCACCACTGGGGATGCAGTGCAGTGAGTCCAGAGAGTGCACTGGCACCACTGGGGATGCAGTGCAGTGAGTCCAGAGAGTGCCCTGGCACCACTGGGGATGCAGTGCAGTGAGTCCAGAGAGTGCACTGGCACCACTGGGGATGCAGTGCAGTGAGTCCAGAGAGTGCACTGGCACCACTGGGGATGCAGTGCAGTGAGTCCGGAGAGTGCACTGGCACCACTGGGGATGCAGTGCAGTGAGTCCAGAGAGTGCACTGGCACCACTGGGGATGCAGTGCAGTGAGTCCAGAGAGTGCACTGGCACCACTGGGGATGCAGTGCAGTGAGTCCAGAGAGTGCACTGGCACCACTGGGGATGCACTGCAGTGAGTCCAGAGAGTGCACTGGCACCACTGGGGATGCAGTGCAGTGAGTCCAGAGAGTGCACTGGCACCACTGGGGATGCAGAGCAGTGAGTCCAGAGAGTGCACTGGCACCACTGGGGATGCACTGCAGTGAGTCCAGAGAGTGCACTGGCACCACTGGGGATGCAGTGCAGTGAGTCCAGAGAGTGCACTGGCACCACTGGGGATGCAGTGCAGTGAGTCCAGAGAGTGCACTGGCACCACTGGGGATGCACTGCAGTGAGTCCAGAGAGTGCACTGGCACCACTGGGGATGCACTGCAGTGAGTCCAGAGAGTGCACTGGCACCACTGGGGATGCACTGCAGTGAGTCCAGAGAGTGCAATGGCACCACTGGGTTGCACTGCAGTGAGTCCAGAGAGTGCACTGGCACCACTGGGGATGCAGTGCAGTGAGTCCAGAGAGTGCACTGGCACCACTGGGGATGCACTGCAGTGAGTCCAGAGAGTGCACTGGCACCACTGGGGATGCAGTGCAGTGAGTCCAGAGAGTGCACTGGCACCACTGGGGATGCACTGCAGTGAGTCCAGAGAGTGCACTGGCACCACTGGGGATGCAGTGCAGTGAGTCCAGAGAGTGCACTGGCACCACTGGGGATGCAGTGCAGTGAGTCCAGAGAGTGCACTGGCACCACTGGGGATGCAGTGCAGTGAGTCCAGAGAGTGCACTGGCACCACTGGGGATGCAGTGCAGTGAGTCCAGAGAGTGCACTGGCACCACTGGGGATGCACTGCAGTGAGTCCAGAGAGTGCACTGGCACCACTGGGGATGCATTGCAGTGAGTCCAGAGAGTGCACTGGCACCACTGGGGATGCAGTGCAGTGAGTCCAGAGAGTGCACTGGCACCACTGGGGATGCAGTGCAGTGAGTCCAGAGAGTGCACTGGCACCACTGGGGATGCACTGCAGTGAGTCCAGAGAGTGCACTGGCACCACTGGGGATGCAGTGCAGTGAGTCCAGAGAGTGCACTGGCACCACTGGGGATGCACTGCAGTGAGTCCAGAGAGTGCACTGGCACCACTGGGGATGCAGTGCAGTGAGTCCAGAGAGTGCACTGGCACCACTGGGGATGCAGTGCAGTGAGTCCAGAGAGTGCACTGGCACCACTGGGGATGCAGTGCAGTGAGTCCAGAGAGTGCACTGGCACCACTGGGGATGCAGAGCAGTGAGTCCAGAGAGTGCAATGGCAGAACTGGGGTTGCACTGCAGTGAGTCCAGAGAGTGCACTGGCACCAGTGGGGATGCAGTGCAGTGAGTCCAGAGAGTGCACTGGCACCACTGGGGATGCACTGCAGTGAGTCCAGAGAGTGCACTGGCACCACTGGGGATGCACTGCAGTGAGTCCAGAGAGTGCACTGGCACCACTGGGGATGCAGTGCAGTGAGTCCAGAGAGTGCACTGGCACCACTGGGGATGCAGTGCAGTGAGTCCAGAGAGTGCACTGGCACCACTGGGGATGCAGTGCAGTGAGTCCAGAGAGTGCACTGGCACCACTGGGATGCAGTGCAGTGAGTCCAGAGAGTGCACTGGCACCACTGGGGATGCAGTGCAGTGAGTCCAGAGAGTGCACTGGCACCACTGGGGATGCAGTGCAGTGAGTCCAGAGAGTGCACTGGCACCACTGGGGATGCAGTGCAGTGAGTCCAGAGAGTGCACTGGCACCACTGGGGATGCAGTGCAGTGAGTCCAGAGAGTGCACTGGCACCACTGGGGATGCACTGCAGTGAGTCCAGAGAGTGCACTGGCACCACTGGGGATGCACTGCAGTGAGTCCAGAGAGTGCACTGGCACCACTGGGGATGCACTGCAGTGAGTCCAGAGAGTGCACTGGCACCACTGGGGATGCACTGCAGTGAGTCCAGAGAGTGCACTGGCACCACTGGGGATGCACTGCAGTGAGTCCAGAGAGTGCACTGGCACCACTGGGGATGCACTGCAGTGAGTCCAGAGAGTGCACTGGCACCACTGGGGATGCAGTGCAGTGAGTCCAGAGAGTGCACTGGCACCACTGGGGATGCACTGCAGTGAGTCCAGAGAGTGCACTGGCACCACTGGGGATGCACTGCAGTGAGTCCAGAGAGTGCACTGGCACCACTGGGGATGCACTGCAGTGAGTCCAGAGAGTGCACTGGCACCACTGGGGATGCACTGCAGTGAGTCCAGAGAGTGCACTGGCACCACTGGGGATGCACTGCAGTGAGTCCAGAGAGTGCACTGGCACCACTGGGGATGCAGTGCAGTGAGTCCAGAGAGTGCACTGGCACCACTGGGGATGCAGTGCAGTGAGTCCAGAGAGTGCACTGGCACCACTGGGGATGCAGTGCAGTGAGTCCAGAGAGTGCACTGGCACCACTGGGGATGCAGTGCAGTGAGTCCAGAGAGTGCACTGGCACCACTGGGGATGCAGTGCAGTGAGTCCGGAGAGTGCACTGGCACCACTGGGGATGCACTGCAGTGAGTCCAGAGAGTGCACTGGCACCACTGGGGATGCAGTGCAGTGAGTCCAGAGAGTGCACTGGCACCACTGGGGATGCACTGCAGTGAGTCCAGAGAGTGCACTGGCACCACTGGGGATGCACTGCAGTGAGTCCAGAGAGTGCACTGGCACCACTGGGGATGCAGTGCAGTGAGTCCAGAGAGTGCACTGGCACCACTGGGGATGCAGTGCAGTGAGTCCAGAGAGTGCACTGGCACCACTGGGGATGCAGTGCAGTGAGTCCAGAGAGTGCACTGGCACCACTGGGGATGCAGTGCAGTGAGTCCAGAGAGTGCACTGGCACCACTGGGGATGCAGTGCAGTGAGTCCAGAGAGTGCACTGGCACCACTGGGGATGCAGTGCAGTGAGTCCAGAGAGTGCACTGGCACCACTGGGGATGCAGTGCAGTGAGTCCAGAGAGTGCACTGGCACCACTGGGGATGCAGTGCAGTGAGTCCAGAGAGTGCACTGGCACCACTGGGGATGCACTGCAGTGAGTCCAGAGAGTGCACTGGCACCACTGGGGATGCAGTGCAGTGAGTCCAGAGAGTGCACTGGCACCACTGGGGATGCAGTGCAGTGAGTCCAGAGAGTGCACTGGCACCACTGGGGATGCAGTGCAGTGAGTCCAGAGAGTGCACTGGCACCACTGGGGATGCACTGCAGTGAGTCCAGAGAGTGCACTGGCACCACTGGGGATGCAGTGCAGTGAGTCCAGAGAGTGCACTGGCACCACTGGGGATGCAGTGCAGTGAGTCCAGAGAGTGCACTGGCACCACTGGGGATGCACTGCAGTGAGTCCAGAGAGTGCACTGGCACCACTGGGGATGCACTGCAGTGAGTCCAGAGAGTGCACTGGCACCACTGGGGATGCACTGCAGTGAGTCCAGAGAGTGCACTGGCACCACTGGGGATGCACTGCAGTGAGTCCAGAGAGTGCACTGGCACCACTGGGGATGCAGTGCAGTGAGTCCAGAGAGTGCACTGGCACCACTGGGATGCACTGCAGTGAGTCCAGAGAGTGCACTGGCACCACTGGGGATGCAGTGCAGTGAGTCCAGAGAGTGCACTGGCACCACTGGGGATGCACTGCAGTGAGTCTAGAGAGTGCACTGGCACCACTGGGGATGCACTGCAGTGAGTCCAGAGAGTGCACTGGCACCACTGGGGATGCAGTGCAGTGAGTCCAGAGAGTGCACTGGCACCACTGGGGATGCAGTGCAGTGAGTCCAGAGAGTGCACTGGCACCACTGGGGATGCAGTGCAGTGAGTCCAGAGAGTGCACTGGCACCACTGGGGATGCAGTGCAGTGAGTCCAGAGAGTGCACTGGCACCACTGGGGATGCACTGCAGTGAGTCCAGAGAGTGCACTGGCACCACTGGGGATGCAGTGCAGTGAGTCCAGAGAGTGCACTGGCACCACTGGGGATGCAGTGCAGTGAGTCCAGAGAGTGCACTGGCACCACTGGGGATGCAGTGCAGTGAGTCCAGAGAGTGCACTGGCACCACTGGGGATGCACTGCAGTGAGTCCAGAGAGTGCACTGGCACCACTGGGGATGCAGTGCAGTGAGTCCAGAGAGTGCACTGGCACCACTGGGGATGCAGTGCAGTGAGTCCAGAGAGTGCACTGGCACCACTGGGGATGCAGTGCAGTGAGTCCAGAGAGTGCACTGGCACCACTGGGGATGCAGTGCAGTGAGTCCAGAGAGTGCACTGGCACCACTGGGGATGCAGTGCAGTGAGTCCAGAGAGTGCAATGGCACCACTGGGTTGCACTGCAGTGAGTCCAGAGAGTGCACTGGCACCACTGGGGATGCAGTGCAGTGAGTCCAGAGAGTGCACTGGCACCACTGGGGATGCACTGCAGTGAGTCCAGAGAGTGCACTGGCACCACTGGGGATGCAGTGCAGTGAGTCCAGAGAGTGCACTGGCACCACTGGGGATGCAGTGCAGTGAGTCCAGAGAGTGCACTGGCACCACTGGGGATGCAGTGCAGTGAGTCCAGAGAGTGCACTGGCACCACTGGGGATGCAGTGCAGTGAGTCCAGAGAGTGCACTGGCACCACTGGGGATGCAGTGCAGTGAGTCCAGAGAGTGCACTGGCACCACTGGGGATGCAGTGCAGTGAGTCCAGAGAGTGCACTGGCACCACTGGGGATGCAGTGCAGTGAGTCCAGAGAGTGCACTGGCACCACTGGGGATGCAGTGCAGTGAGTCCAGAGAGTGCACTGGCACCACTGGGGATGCAGTGCAGTGAGTCCAGAGAGTGCACTGGCACCACTGGGGATGCACTGCAGTGAGTCCAGAGAGTGCACTGGCACCACTGGGGATGCAGTGCAGTGAGTCCAGAGAGTGCACTGGCACCACTGGGGATGCAGTGCAGTGAGTCCAGAGAGTGCACTGGCACCACTGGGGATGCAGTGCAGTGAGTCCAGAGAGTGCACTGGCACCACTGGGGATGCAGTGCAGTGAGTCCAGAGAGTGCACTGGCACCACTGGGGATGCACTGCAGTGAGTCCAGAGAGTGCACTGGCACCACTGGGGATGCAGTGCAGTGAGTCCAGAGAGTGCACTGGCACCACTGGGGATGCAGTGCAGTGAGTCCAGAGAGTGCACTGGCACCACTGGGGATGCACTGCAGTGAGTCCAGAGAGTGCACTGGCACCACTGGGGATGCAGTGCAGTGAGTCCAGAGAGTGCACTGGCACCACTGGGGATGCAGAGCAGTGAGTCCAGAGAGTGCACTGGCACCACTGGGGATGCACTGCAGTGAGTCCAGAGAGTGCACTGGCACCACTGGGGATGCAGTGCAGTGAGTCCAGAGAGTGCACTGGCACCACTGGGGATGCAGTGCAGTGAGTCCAGAGAGTGCACTGGCACCACTGGGGATGCACTGCAGTGAGTCCAGAGAGTGCACTGGCACCACTGGGGATGCAGTGCAGTGAGTCCAGAGAGTGCACTGGCACCACTGGGGATGCACTGCAGTGAGTCCAGAGAGTGCACTGGCACCACTGAGGTGATGCACTGCAGTGACTCCAGAGAGTGCACTGGCACCACTGGGGATGCAGTGCAGTGAGTCTAGAGAGTGCACTGGCACCACTGGGGATGCAGTGCAGTGAGTCCAGAGAGTGCACTGGCACCACTGGGGATGCAGTGCAGTGAGTCCAGAGAGTGCACTGGCACCACTGGGGATGCACTGCAGTGAGTCCAGAGAGTGCACTGGCACCACTGGGGATGCACTGCAGTGAGTCCAGAGAGTGCACTGGCACCACTGGGGATGCACTGCAGTGAGTCCAGAGAGTGCACTGGCACCACTGGGGATGCAGTGCAGTGAGTCCAGAGAGTGCACTGGCACCACTGGGATGCACTGCAGTGAGTCCAGAGAGTGCACTGGCACCACTGGGGATGCAGTGCAGTGAGTCCAGAGAGTGCACTGGCACCACTGGGGATGCACTGCAGTGAGTCCAGAGAGTGCACTGGCACCACTGGGGATGCACTGCAGTGAGTCCAGAGAGTGCACTGGCACCACTGGGGATGCACTGCAGTGAGTCCAGAGAGTGCACTGGCACCACTGGGGATGCAGTGCAGTGAGTCCAGAGAGTGCACTGGCACCACTGGGGATGCAGTGCAGTGAGTCCAGAGAGTGCACTGGCACCACTGGGGATGCACTGCAGTGAGTCCAGAGAGTGCACTGGCACCACTGGGGATGCACTGCAGTGAGTCCAGAGAGTGCACTGGCACCACTGGGGATGCACTGCAGTGAGTCCAGAGAGTGCACTGGCACCACTGGGGATGCAGTGCAGTGAGTCCAGAGAGTGCACTGGCACCACTGGGGATGCAGTGCAGTGAGTCCAGAGAGTGCACTGGCACCACTGGGGATGCAGTGCAGTGAGTCCAGAGAGTGCACTGGCACCACTGGGGATGCAGTGCAGTGAGTCCAGAGAGTGCACTGGCACCACTGGGGATGCAGTGCAGTGAGTCCAGAGAGTGCACTGGCACCACTGGGGATGCAGTGCAGTGAGTCCAGAGAGTGCACTGGCACCACTGGGGATGCACTGCAGTGAGTCCAGAGAGTGCACTGGCACCACTGGGGATGCAGTGCAGTGAGTCCAGAGAGTGCACTGGCACCACTGGGGATGCAATGCAGTGAGTCCAGAGAGTGCACTGGCACCACTGGGGATGCAGTGCAGTGAGTCCAGAGAGTGCACTGGCACCACTGGGGATGCACTGCAGTGAGTCCAGAGAGTGCACTGGCACCACTGGGGATGCACTGCAGTGAGTCCAGAGAGTGCACTGGCACCACTGGGGATGCAGTGCAGTGAGTCCAGAGAGTGCACTGGCACCACTGGGGATGCAGTGCAGTGAGTCCAGAGAGTGCACTGGCACCACTGGGGATGCAGTGCAGTGAGTCCAGAGAGTGCACTGGCACCACTGGGGATGCACTGCAGTGAGTCCAGAGAGTGCACTGGCACCACTGGGGATGCACTGCAGTGAGTCCAGAGAGTGCACTGGCACCACTGGGGATGCAGTGCAGTGAGTCCAGAGAGTGCACTGGCACCACTGGGGATGCACTGCAGTGAGTCCAGAGAGTGCACTGGCACCACTGGGGATGCAGTGCAGTGAGTCCAGAGAGTGCACTGGCACCACTGGGGATGCACTGCAGTGAGTCCAGAGAGTGCACTGGCACCACTGGGGATGCAGTGCAGTGAGTCCAGAGAGTGCACTGGCACCACTGGGGATGCAGTGCAGTGAGTCCAGAGAGTGCACTGGCACCACTGGTGATGCACTGCAGTGAGTCTGCAGAGAGTGCACTGGCACCACTGGGGATGCAGTGCAGTGAGTCCAGAGAGTGCACTGGCACCACTGGGGATGCACTGCAGTGAGTCCAGAGAGTGCACTGGCACCACTGGGGATGCAGTGCAGTGAGTCCAGAGAGTGCACTGGCACCACTGGGGATGCAGTGCAGTGAGTCCAGAGAGTGCACTGGCACCACTGGGGATGCAGTGCAGTGAGTCCAGAGAGTGCACTGGCACCACTGGGGATGCAGTGCAGTGAGTCCAGAGAGTGCACTGGCACCACTGGGGATGCAGTGCAGTGAGTCCAGAGAGTGCACTGGCACCACTGGGGATGCACTGCAGTGAGTCCAGAGAGTGCACTGGCACCACTGGGGATGCAGTGCAGTGAGTCCAGAGAGTGCACTGGCACCACTGGGGATGCAGTGCAGTGAGTCCAGAGAGTGCACTGGCACCACTGGGGATGCAGTGCAGTGAGTCCAGAGAGTGCACTGGCACCACTGGGGATGCAGTGCAGTGAGTCCAGAGAGTGCACTGGCACCACTGGGGATGCACTGCAGTGAGTCCAGAGAGTGCACTGGCACCACTGGGGATGCACTGCAGTGAGTCCAGAGAGTGCACTGGCACCACTGGGGATGCAGTGCAGTGAGTCCAGAGAGTGCACTGGCACCACTGGGGATGCAGTGCAGTGAGTCCAGAGAGTGCACTGGCACCACTGGGGATGCACTGCAGTGAGTCCAGAGAGTGCACTGGCACCACTGGGGATGCAGTGCAGTGAGTCCAGAGAGTGCACTGGCACCACTGGGGATGCACTGCAGTGAGTCCAGAGAGTGCACTGGCACCACTGGGGATGCAGTGCAGTGAGTCCAGAGAGTGCACTGGCACCACTGGGGATGCAGTGCAGTGAGTCCAGAGAGTGCACTGGCACCACTGGGGATGCAGTGCAGTGAGTCCAGAGAGTGCACTGGCACCACTGGGGATGCAGTGCAGTGAGTCCAGAGAGTGCACTGGCACCACTGGGGATGCACTGCAGTGAGTCCAGAGAGTGCACTGGCACCACTGGGGATGCATTGCAGTGAGTCCAGAGAGTGCACTGGCACCACTGGGGATGCAGTGCAGTGAGTCCAGAGAGTGCACTGGCACCACTGGGGATGCAGTGCAGTGAGTCCAGAGAGTGCACTGGCACCACTGGGGATGCACTGCAGTGAGTCCAGAGAGTGCACTGGCACCACTGGGGATGCAGTGCAGTGAGTCCAGAGAGTGCACTGGCACCACTGGGGATGCACTGCAGTGAGTCCAGAGAGTGCACTGGCACCACTGGGGATGCAGTGCAGTGAGTCCAGAGAGTGCACTGGCACCACTGGGGATGCAGTGCAGTGAGTCCAGAGAGTGCACTGGCACCACTGGGGATGCAGTGCAGTGAGTCCAGAGAGTGCACTGGCACCACTGGGGATGCACTGCAGTGAGTCCAGAGAGTGCACTGGCACCACTGGGGATGCAGTGCAGTGAGTCCAGAGAGTGCACTGGCACCACTGGGGATGCACTGCAGTGAGTCCAGAGAGTGCACTGGCACCACTGGGGATGCAGTGCAGTGAGTCCAGAGAGTGCACTGGCACCACTGGGGATGCAGTGCAGTGAGTCCAGAGAGTGCACTGGCACCACTGGGGATGCAGTGCAGTGAGTCCAGAGAGTGCACTGGCACCACTGGGGATGCAGTGCAGTGAGTCCAGAGAGTGCACTGGCACCACTGGGGATGCAGTGCAGTGAGTCCAGAGAGTGCACTGGCACCACTGGGGATGCAGTGCAGTGAGTCCAGAGAGTGCACTGGCACCACTGGGGATGCAGTGCAGTGAGTCCAGAGAGTGCACTGGCACCACTGGGGATGCAGTACAGTGAGTCCAGAGAGTGCACTGGCACCACTGGGGATGCAGTGCAGTGAGTCCAGAGAGTGCCCTGGCACCACTGGGGATGCACTGCAGTGAGTCCAGAGAGTGCACTGGCACCACTGGGGATGCAGTGCAGTGAGTCCGGAGAGTGCACTGGCACCACTGGGGATGCAGTGCAGTGAGTCCAGAGAGTGCACTGGCACCACTGGGGATGCAGTGCAGTGAGTCCAGAGAGTGCACTGGCACCACTGGGGATGCAGTGCAGTGAGTCCAGAGAGTGCACTGGCACCACTGGGGATGCACTGCAGTGAGTCCAGAGAGTGCCCTGGCACCACTGGGGATGCAGTGCAGTGAGTCCGGAGAGTGCCCTGGCACCACTGGGGATGCAGAGCAGTGAGTCCAGAGAGTGCACTGGCACCACTGGGGATGCACTGCAGTGAGTCCAGAGAGTGCACTGGCACCACTGGGGATGCAGTGCAGTGAGTCCGGAGAGTGCACTGGCACCACTGGGGATGCAGAGCAGTGAGTCCAGAGAGTGCACTGGCACCACTGGGGATGCACTGCAGTGAGTCCAGAGAGTGCACTGGCACCACTGGGGATGCAGTGCAGTGAGTCCAGAGAGTGCACTGGCACCACTGGGGATGCAGTGCAGTGAGTCCAGAGAGTGCACTGGCACCACTGGGGATGCACTGCAGTGAGTCCAGAGAGTGCACTGGCACCACTTGGGATGCAGTGCAGTGAGTCCAGAGAGTGCACTGGCACCACTGGGGATGCACTGCAGTGAGTCCAGAGAGTGCCCCGGCAACAGAGGTGATGCACTAAAGTGACTGTAGAGAGTGCCCTGGCACCACTGGGGATGCAGTGCAGTGAATCTAGAGAGTGCACTGGCACCATTGGAGATGCAGTGCAGTGAGGCCAGAGAGTGCACTGTTACCACTGGGGATGTAGTGCAGTGAGTCCAGAGAATGCACTGTTACCACTGGGGATGCACTGCAGTGAGTCCAGAGAGTGCACTGGCACCACTGGGGATGCACTGCAGTGAGTCCAGAGATTGCACTGGCACCACTGGGGATGCACTGCAGTGAGTCCGGAGACTGCACTGGCACCACTGGGGATGCAGTGCATTGAGTCCAGAGAGTGCACTGGCACCACTGGTGATGCACTGCAGTGAGTCCAGAGAGTGCACTGGCACCACTGGTAATGCAGTGCAGTGAGTCCAGAGAGTGCACTGGCACCACTGGGGATGCACTGCAGTGATGTCTAGAGAGTGCACTGGCACCACTGGGGATGCACTGCAGTGTGTCTAGAGAGTGCACTTGCAACACTGGGGATGCACTGCAGTGAGTCCAGAGAGGGCACTGGCACCATTGGGGATGCAGTGCAGTGAGTCCAGAGAGGGCACTGGCACCACTGGGGATGCAGTGCAGTGAGTCCAGAGAGTGCACTGGCACCACTGGGGATGCACTGCAGTGAGTCCAGAGAGTGCACTGGCACCACCGGGGATGCACTGCAGTGAGTCCAGAGAGTGCACTGGCACCACTGGGGATGCACTGCAGTGAGTCCAGAGAGTGCACTGGCACCACTGGGGATGCAGTGCAGTGAGTCCAGAGAGTGCACTGGCACCACTGGGGATGCAGTGCAGTGAGTCCAGAGAGTGCACTGGCACCACTGGGGATGCAGTGCAGTGAGTCCGGAGAGTGCCCTGGCACCACTGGGGATGCAGTGCAGTGAGTCCGGAGAGTGCACTGGCACCACTGGGGATGCAGTGCAGTGAGTCCAGAGAGTGCACTGGCACCACTGGGGATGCAGTGCAGTGAGTCCAGAGAGTGCACTGGCAGAACTGTTGTTGCACTGCAGTGAGTCCAGAGAGTGCACTGGCACCACTGGTGATGCAGTGCAGTGAGTCCAGAGAGTGCACTGGCACCACTGGTGATGCAATGCAGTGAGTCCAGAGAGTGCACTGGCACCACTGGTAATGCAGTGCAGTGAGTCCAGAGAGTGCACTGGCACCACTGGGGATGCACTGCAGTGAGTCTAGAGAGTGCACTTGCAACACTGGGGATGCACTGCAGTGAGTCCAGAGAGTGCACTGGCACCACTGGGGATGCAGTGCAGTGAGTCCAGAGAGTGCACTGGCACCACTGGGGATGCAGTGGAGTGACTCCAGAGAGGGCACTGGCACCACTGGGGATGCAGTGCAGTGAGTCCAGAGAGTGCACTGGCACCACAGTTTATGCACTGCAGTGAGTCCAGAGAGTGCACTGGCACCACTGGGGATGCACTGCAGTGAGTCCAGAGAGTGTACTGGCACCACTGGGGATGCAGTGCAGTGAGTCCAGAGAGTGCACTGGCACCACTGGGGATGCACTGCAGTGAGTCCAGAGAGTGCACTGGCACCACTGGGAATGCAGTGCAGTGAGTCCAGAGAGTGCACTGGCACCACTGGGGATGCACTGCAGTGAGTCCAGAGAGTGCACTGGCACCACTGGGGATGCAGTGCAGTGAGTCCAGAGAGTGCCCTGGCACCACTGGGGATGCAGTGCAGTGAGTCCAGAGAGTGCCCTGGCAACACAGGTGATGCACTGCAGTGACTGCAGAGAGTGCACTGGCACCACTGGGGATGCAGTGCAGTGAGTCCGGAGACTGCACTGGCACCACTGGGGATGCACTGCAGTGATTCCAGAGAGTGCACTGGCACCACTGGGGATGCAGTGCAGTGAGTCCAGAGAGTGCACTGGCACCACTGGGGATGCAGTGCAGTGAGTCCAGAGAGTGCCCTGGCACCAGTGGGGATGCAGTGCAGTGAGTCCAGAGAGTGCACTGGCACCACTGGGGATGCAGTGCAGTGAGTCCAGAGAGTGCACTGGCACCACTCGGGATGCAGTGCAGTGACTCTAGAGAGTGCACTGGCACCACTGGGGATGCACTGCAGTGACTCCAGAGAGTGCAATGGCACCACTGGGGATGCAGTGCAGTGAGTCCATAGAGTGCACTGGCACCACTGGGGATGCAGTGCAGTGAGTCCAGAGAGTGCACTGGCACCACTGGGGATGCAATGCAGTGAGTCCAGAGAGTGCACTGGCACCACTGGGGATGCAGTGCAGTGAGTCCAGAGAGTGCACTGGCACCACTGGGGATGCACTTCAGTGACTCCAGAGAGTGCACTGGCACCACTGGGGATGCACTGCAGTGAGTCCAGAGAGTGCACTGGCACCACTGGGGCTGCAGTGCAGTGAGTCCAGAGAGTGCACTGGCACCACTGGGGATGCAGTTCAGTGAGTCCAGAGAGTGCACTGGCACCACTGGGGATGCACTGCAGTGAGTCCAGAGAGTGCACTGGCACCACTGGGGATGCAGTGCAGTGAGTCCAGAGAGTGCACTGGCACCACTGGGGATGCACTGCAGTGAGTCCAGAGAGTGCACTGGCACCACTGGGGATGCACTGCAGTGAGTCCAGAGAGTGCACTGGCACCACTGGGGATGCACTGCAGTGAGTCCAGAGAGTGCACTGGCACCACTGGGGATGCAGTGCAGTGAGTCCAGAGAGTGCACTGGCACCACTGGGGATGCACTGCAGTGAGTCCAGAGAGTGCACTGGCACCACTGGGGATGCAGTGCAGTGAGTCCAGAGAGTGCACTGGCACCACTGGGGATGCACTGCAGTGACTCCAGAGAGTGCACTGGCACCACTGGGGATGCAGTGCAGTGAGTCCAGAGAGTGCACTGGCACCACCGGGGATGCAGTGCAGTGAGTCCAGAGAGTGCACTGGCACCACTGGGGATGCACTGCAGTGAGTCCAGAGAGTGCACTGGCACCACTGGGGATGCAGTGCAGTGAGTCCAGAGAGTGCACTGGCACCACTGGGGATGCAGTGCAGTGAGTCCAGAGAGTGCACTGGCACCACTGGGGATGCAGTGCAGTGAGTCCAGAGAGTGCACTGGCACCACTGGGGATGCAGTGCAGTGAGTCCAGAGAGTGCACTGGCACCACTGGGGATGCAGTGCAGTGAGTCCAGAGAGTGCACTGGCACCACTGGGGATGCAGTGCAGTGAGTCTAGAGAGTGCACTGGCACCACTGGGGATGCGGTGCAGTGACTCCAGAGAGTGCACTGACACCACTGGGGATGCAGTGCAGTGAGTCCAGAGAGTGCACTGGCACCACTGGGGATGCAGTGCAGTGAGTCCAGAGAGTGCACTGGCATCACTGGGGATGCAGTGCAGTGAGTCCAGAGAGTGCACTGGCACCACTGGGGATGCAGTGCAGTGAGTCCAGAGAGTGCACTGGCACCACTGGGGATGCACTGCAGTGAGTCCAGAGAGTGCACTGGCACCACTGGGGATGCACTGCAGTGAGTCCAGAGAGTGCACTGGCAGAACTGTTGCTGCAGTGCAGTGAGTCCAGAGAGTGCACTGGCACAACTGGGGATGCAGTGCATTGAGTCCAGAGAGTGCACTGGCACCACCGGGATGCACTGCAGTGAGTCCAGAGAGTGCACTGGCACCAATGGGGATGCAGTGCAGTGAGTCCAGAGAGTGCACTGGCACCACTGGGGATGCACTGCAGTGAGTCCAGAGAGTGCACTGGCACCACTGGGGATGCACTGCAGTGAGTCCAGAGAGTGCACTGGCACCACTGGGGATGCACTGCAGTGAGTCCAGAGAGTGCACTGGCACCACTGGGGATGCAGTGCAGTGAGTCCAGAGAGTGCACTGGCACCACTGGGGATGCACTGCAGTGAGTCCAGAGAGTGCACTGGCACCACTGGGAATGCAGTGCAGTGAGTCCAGAGAGTGCACTGGCACCACTGGGGATGCACTGCAGTGACTCCGGAGAGTGCACTGGCACCACTGGGGATGCAGTGCAGTGAGTCCAGAGAGTGCACTGGCACCACTGGGGATGCAGTGCAGTGAGTCCAGAGAGTGCACTGGCACCACTGGGGATGCACTGCAGTGAGTCCAGAGAGTGCACTGGCACCACAGGGGATGCAGTGCAGTGAGTCCAGAGAGTGTACTGGCACCACTGGGGATGCAGTGCAGTGAGTCCAGAGAGTGCACTGGCACCACTGGGGATGCACTGCAGTGAGTCCAGAGAGTGCACTGGCACCACTGGGGATGCAGTGCAGTGAGTCCAGAGAGTGCACTGGCACCACTGGGGATGCAGTGCAGTGAGTCCAGAGAGTGCACTGGCACCACTGGGGATGCAATGATGATGCAGTGAGTCCACGAGAGTGCACTGGCACCACTGGGGATGCAGTGCAGTGAGTCCAGAGAGTGCCCTGGCACCACTGGGGATGCAGTGCAGTGAGTCCAGAGAGTGCACTGGCACCACTGGGGATGCAGTGCAGTGAGTCCGGAGAGTGCCCTGGCACCACTGGGGATGCAGTGCAGTGAGTCCAGAGAGTGCACTGGCACCACTGGGGATGCAGTGCAGTGAGTCCAGAGAGTGCACTGGCACCACTGGGGATGCAGTGCAGTGAGTCCAGAGAGTGCCCTGGCACCACTGGGGATGCAGTGCAGTGAGTCCAGAGAGTGCACTGGCACCACTGGGGATGTAGAGCAGTGAGTCCAGAGAGTGCACTGTTACCACTGGGGATGCACTGCAGTGAGTCCAGAGAGTGCACTGGCACCACTGGGGATGCAGTGCAGTGATTCCAGAGAGTGCACTGGCACCATTGGGGATGCAGTGCAGTGAGTCCAGAGAGTGTACTGGCACCACTGGGGATGCAGTGCAGTGAGTCCAGAGAGTGCACTGGCACCACTGGGATGCAGTGCAGTGAGTCCAGAGAGTGCACTGGCACCACTGGGGATGCACTGCAGTGAGTCCAGAGAGTGCCCCGGCAACAGAGGTGATGCACTAAAGTGACTGCAGAGAGTGCCCTGGCACCACTGGGGATGCAGTGCAGTGAATCTAGAGAGTGCACTGGCACCATTGGGGATGCAGTGCAGTGAGTCCAGAGAGTGCACTGGCACCACTGGGGATGCAGTGCAGTGAGTCCAGAGAGTGCACTGGCACCACTAGGGATGCACTGCAGTGAGTCCAGAGAGTGCACTGGCACCACTGGGGATGCACTGCAGTGAGTCCAGAGAGTGCACTGGCACCACTGGGGATGCAGTGCAGTGAGTCCAGAGAGTGCACTGGCACCACTGGGGATGCAGTGCAGTGAGTCCAGAGAGTGCACTGGCACCACTGGGGATGCAGTGCAGTGAGTCCAGAGAGTGCACTGGCACCACTGGGGATGCAGTGCAGTGAGTCCAGAGAGTGCACTGGCACCACTGGGGATGCAGTGCAGTGAGTCCAGAGAGTGCACTGGCACCACTGGGGATGCAGTGCAGTGAGTCCAGAGAGTGCACTGGCACCACTAGGGATGCAGTACAGTGAGTCCACAGAGTGCACTGGCACCACTGGGGATGCACTGCAGTGAGTCCAGAGAGTGCACTGGCACCACTGGGGATGCAGTGCAGTGAGTCCAGAGAGTGCACTGGCACCACTGGGGATGCACTGCAGTGAGTCCAGAGAGTGCACTGGCACCACTGGGGATGCAGTGCAGTGAGTCCAGAGAGTGCACTGGCACCACTGGGGATGCAGTGCAGTGACTCCAGAGAGTGCACTGGCACCACTGGGGATGCAGTGCAGTGAGTCCAGAGAGTGCACTGGCACCACTGGGGATGCAGTGCAGTGAGTCCAGAGAGTGCACTGGCACCACTGGGGATGCACTGCAGTGAGTCCAGAGAGTGCACTGGCACCACTGGGGATGCAGTGCAGTGAGTCCAGAGAGTGCACTGGCACCACTGGGGATGCACTGCAGTGAGTCCAGAGAGTGCACTGGCACCACTGGGGATGCAGTGCAGTGAGTCCAGAGAGTGCACTGGCACCACTGGGGATGCAGTGCAGTGACTCCAGAGAGTGCACTGGCACCACTGGGGATGCAGTGCAGTGAGTCCAGAGAGTGCACTGGCACCACTGGGGATGCAGTGCAGTGAGTCCAGAGAGTGCACTGGCACCACTGGGGATGCAGTGCAGTGAGTCCAGAGAGTGCACTGGCACCACTGGGGATGCAGTGCAGTGAGTCCAGAGAGTGCACTGGCACCACTGGGGATGCAGTGCAGTGAGTCCAGAGAGTGCACTGGCACCACTGGGGATGCAGTGCAGTGAGTCCAGAGAGTGCACTGGCACCACTGGGGATGCAGTGCAGTGAGTCCAGAGAGTGCACTGTCACCACTGGGGATGCACTGCAGTGAGTCCAGAGAGTGCACTGGCACCACTGGGGTTGCACTGCAGTGAGTCCAGAGAGTGCACTGGAACCACTGGGGATGCACTGCAGTGAGTCCAGAGATTGCACTGGCACCACTGGGGATGCACTGCAGTGAGTCCGGAGAGTGCACTGGCACCACTGGGGATGCACTGCCGTGAGACCAGAGAGTGCAATGGCAGAACTGTTGTTGCACTGCAGTGAGTCCAGAGAGTGCACTGGCACCACTGGGGATGCAGTGCAGTGAGTCCAGAGAGTGCACTGGCACCACTGGTGATGCACTGCAGTGAGTCCAGAGAGTGCACTGGCACCACTGGGGATGCACTGCAGTGAGTCCAGAGAGTGCACTGGCACCACTGGGGATGCACTGCAGTGAGTCCAGAGAGTGCACTGGCACCACTGGGGATGCACTGCAGTGAGTCCAGAGAGTGCACTGGCACCACTGGGGATGTACTGCAGTGAGTCCAGAGAGTGCACTGGCACCACTGGGGATGCAGTGCAGTGAGTCCAGATAGTCCACTGGCACCACTGGGGATGCAGTGCAGTGAGTCCAGAGAGTGCACTGGCACCACTGGGGATGCAGTGCAGTGAGTCCAGAGAGTGCCCTGGCACCACTGGGGATGCAGTGCAGTGAGTCCGGAGAGTGCACTGGCACCACTGGGGATGCAGTGCAGTGAGTCCGGAGAGTGCATTGGCACCACTGGGGATGCACTGCAGTTTCTCCAAACAGTTCACTGGCACCACTGGGGATGCAGTGCAGTGAGTCCAGAGAGTGCACTGGCACCACTGGGGATGCAGTGCAGTGACTCCAGAGAGTGCACTGGCACTACTGGGGATGCACTGCAGTGAGTCCAGAGAGTGCACTGGCACCACTGGGGATGCAGTGCAGTGAGTCCAGAGAGTGCACTGGCACCACTGGGGATGCAGTGCAGTGAGTCCAGAGAGTGCACTGGCACCACTGGGGATGCAGTGCAGTGAGTCCAGAGAGTGCACTGGCACCACTGGGGATGCAGTGCAGTGAGTCCAGAGAGTGCACTGGCACCACTGGGGATGCAGTGCAGTGAGTCCAGAGAGTGCACTGGCACCACTGGGGATGCAGTGCAGTGAGTCCGGAGAGTGCCCTGGCACCACTGGGGATGCAGTGCAGTGAGTCCAGAGAGTGCACTGGCACCACTGGTGATGCAGTGCAGTGAGTCCAGAGAGTGCACTGGCACCACTGGGGATGCACTGCAGTGAGTCCAGAGAGTGCCCTGGCACCACTGGGGATGCAGTGCAGTGAGTCCGGAGAGTGCCCTGGCACCACTGGGGATGCAGTGCAGTGAGTCCAGAGAGTGCACTGGCACCACTGGGGATGCAGAGCAGTGAGTCCAGAGAGTGCACTGGCACCACTGGGGATGCACTGCAGTGAGTCCAGAGAGTGCACTGGCACCACTGGGGATGCAGTGCAGTGATTCCAGAGAGTGCACTGGCACCATTGGGGATGCAGTGCAGTGAGTCCAGAGAGTGCACTGGCACCACTGGGGATGCACTGCAGTGAGTCCAGAGATTGCACTGGCACCACTGGGGATGCACTGCAGTGAGTCCGGAGAGTGCACTGGCACCACTGGGGATGCACTGCCGTGAGACCAGAGAGTGCAATGGCAGAACTGTTGTTGCACTGCAGTGAGTCCAGAGAGTGCACTGGCACCACTGGGGATGCAGTGCAGTGAGTCCAGAGAGTGCACTGGCACCACTGGTGATGCACTGCAGTGAGTCCAGAGAGTGCACTGGCACCACTGGTAATGCAGTGCAGTGAGTCCAGAGAGTGCACTGGCACCACTGGGGATGCACTGCAGTGTGTCTAGAGAGTGCACTTGCAACACTGGGGATGCACTGCAGTGAGTCCAGAGAGTGCACTGGCACCACTGGGGATGCAGTGCTGTGAGTCCAGAGAGTGCACTGGCACCACTGGGGATGCAGTGGAGTGAGTCCAGAGAGGGCACTGGCACCACTGGGGATGCAGTGCAGTGAGTCCAGAGAGTGCACTGGCACCACTGGGGATGCAGTGCAGTGAGTCCAGAGAGTGCACTGGCACCACTGGGGATGCACTGCAGTGAGTACAGAGAGTGCACTGGCACCACTGGGGATGTATTGCAGTGAGTCCAGAGAGTGCACTGGCACCACTGGGGATGCAGTGCAGTGAGTCCAGAGAGTGCACTGGCACCACTGGGGATGCAGTGCAGTGAGTCCAGAGAGTGCACTGGCACCACTGGGGATGCACTGCAGTGAGTCCAGAGAGTGCACTGGCACCACTGGGGATGCAGTGCAGTGAGTCCAGAGAGTGCACTGGCACCACTGGGGATGCAGTGCAGTGAGTCCAGAGAGTGCACTGGCACCACTGGGGATGCAGTGCAGTGAGTCCAGAGAGTGCACTGGCACCACTGGGGATGCAGTGCAGTGAGTCCAGAGAGTGCACTGGCACCACTGGGGATGCAGTGCAGTGAGTCCAGAGAGTGCACTGGCACCACTGGGGATGCAGTGCAGTGAGTCCAGAGAGTGCACTGGCACCACTGGGGATGCACTGCAGTGAGTCCAGAGAGTGCACTGGCACCACTGGGGATGCAGTGCAGTGAGTCCAGAGAGTGCACTGGCACCACTGGGGATGCACTGCAGTGAGTCCAGAGAGTGCACTGGCACCACTGGGGATGCAGTGCAGTGAGTCCAGAGAGTGCACTGGCACCACTGGGGATGCAGTGCAGTGAGTCCAGAGAGTGCACTGGCACCACTGGGGATGCAGTGCAGTGAGTCCAGAGAGTGCACTGGCACCACTGGGGATGCAGTGCAGTGAGTCCAGAGAGTGCACTGGCACCACTGGGGATGCAGTGCAGTGAGTCCAGAGAGTGCACTGGCACCACTGGGGATGCAGTGCAGTGAGTCCAGAGAGTGCACTGGCACCACTGGGGATGCAGTGCAGTGAGTCCAGAGAGTGCACTGGCACCACTGGGGATGCAGTGCAGTGAGTCCAGAGAGTGCACTGGCACCACTGGGGATGCAGTGCAGTGAGTCCAGAGAGTGCACTGGCACCACTGGGGATGCACTGCAGTGAGTCCAGAGAGTGCACTGGCACCACTGGGGATGCAGTGCAGTGAGTCCGGAGAGTGCACTGGCACCACTGGGGATGCAGTGCAGTGAGTCCAGAGAGTGCACTGGCACCACTGGGGATGCAGTGCAGTGAGTCCAGAGAGTGCACTGGCACCACTGGGGATGCAGTGCAGTGAGTCCAGAGAGTGCACTGGCACCACTGGGGATGCACTGCAGTGAGTCCAGAGAGTGCACTGGCACCACTGGGGATGCAGTGCAGTGAGTCCAGAGAGTGCACTGGCACCACTGGGGATGCAGTGCAGTGAGTCCAGAGAGTGCACTGGCACCACTGGGGATGCACTGCAGTGAGTCCAGAGAGTGCACTGGCACCACTGGGGATGCAGTGCAGTGAGTCCGGAGAGTGCACTGGCACCACTGGGGATGCAGTGCAGTGAGTCCAGAGAGTGCACTGTTACCACTGGGGATGCACTGCAGTGAGTCCAGAGAGTGCACTGGCACCACTGGGGATGCAGTGCAGTGAGTCCAGAGAGTGCACTGGCACCACTGGGGATGCAGTGCAGTGAGTCCAGAGAGTGCACTGGCACCACTGGGGATGCACTGCAGTGAGTCCAGAGAGTGCACTGGCAGCACTGGGGATGCAGTGCAGTGAGTCCAGAGAGTGCACTGGCACCACTGGGGATGCACTGCAGTGAGTCCAGAGAGTGCACTGGCACCACTGGGGATGCACTGCAGTGAGTCCAGAGAGTGCACTGGCACCACTGGGGATGCAGTGCAGTGAGTCCAGAGAGTGCACTGGCACCACTGGGGATGCAGTGCAGTGAGTCCAGAGAGTGCACTGGCACCACTGGGGATGCAGTGCAGTGAGTCCAGAGAGTGCACTGGCACCACTGGGGATGCACTGCAGTGAGTCCAGAGAGTGCACTGGCACCACTGGGGATGCACTGCAGTGAGTCCAGAGAGTGCACTGGCACCACTGGGGATGCACTGCAGTGAGTCCAGAGAGTGCACTGGCACCACTGGGGATGCAGTGCAGTGAGTCCAGAGAGTGCACTGGCACCACTGGGGATGCAGTGCAGTGAGTCCAGAGAGTGCACTGGCACCACTGGGGATGCACTGCAGTGAGTCCAGAGAGTGCACTGGCACCACTGGGGATGCACTGCAGTGAGTCCAGAGAGTGCACTGGCACCACTGGGGATGCACTGCAGTGAGTCCAGAGAGTGCACTGGCACCACTGGGGATGCAGTGCAGTGAGTCCAGAGAGTGCACTGGCACCACTGGGGATGCAGTGCAGTGAGTCCAGAGAGTGCACTGGCACCACTGGGGATGCAGTGCAGTGAGTCCAGAGAGTGCACTGGCACCACTGGGGATGCAGTGCAGTGAGTCCAGAGAGTGCACTGGCACCACTGGGGATGCAGTGCAGTGAGTCCAGAGAGTGCACTGGCACCACTGGGGATGCAGTGCAGTGAGTCCAGAGAGTGCAATGGCACCACTGGGGTTGCACTGCAGTGAGTCCAGAGAGTGCACTGGCACCACTGGGGATGCAGTGCAGTGAGTCCAGAGAGTGCACTGGCACCACTGGGGATGCAGTGCAGTGAGTCCAGAGAGTGCACTGGCACCACTGGGGATGCAGTGCAGTGAGTCCAGAGAGTGCACTGGCACCACTGGGGATGCACTGCAGTGAGTCCAGAGAGTGCACTGGCACCACTGGGGATGCACTGCAGTGAGTCCAGAGAGTGCACTGGCACCACTGGGGATGCAGTGCAGTGAGTCCAGAGAGTGCACTGGCACCACTGGGGATGCAGTGCAGTGAGTCCAGAGAGTGCACTGGCACCACTGGGGATGCAGTGCAGTGAGTCCAGAGAGTGCACTGGCACCACTGGGGATGCACTGCAGTGAGTCCAGAGAGTGCACTGGCACCACTGGGGATGCACTGCAGTGAGTCCAGAGAGTGCACTGGCACCACTGGGGATGCAGTGCAGTGAGTCCAGAGAGTGCACTGGCACCACTGGGGATGCACTGCAGTGAGTCCAGAGAGTGCACTGGCACCACTGGGGATGCAGTGCAGTGAGTCCAGAGAGTGCACTGGCACCACTGGGGATGCACTGCAGTGAGTCCAGAGAGTGCACTGGCACCACTGGGGATGCAGTGCAGTGAGTCCAGAGAGTGCACTGGCACCACTGGGGATGCAGTGCAGTGAGTCCAGAGAGTGCACTGGCACCACTGGGGATGCACTGCAGTGAGTCCAGAGAGTGCACTGGCACCACTGGGGATGCAGTGCAGTGAGTCCAGAGAGTGCACTGGCACCACTGGGGATGCACTGCAGTGAGTCCAGAGAGTGCACTGGCACCACTGGGGATGCAGTGCAGTGAGTCCAGAGAGTGCACTGGCACCACTGGGGATGCAGTGCAGTGAGTCCAGAGAGTGCACTGGCACCACTGGGGATGCAGTGCAGTGAGTCCAGAGAGTGCACTGGCACCACTGGGGATGCAGTGCAGTGAGTCCAGAGAGTGCACTGGCACCACTGGGGATGCAGTGCAGTGAGTCTAGAGAGTGCACTGGCACCACTGGGGATGCACTGCAGTGAGTCCAGAGAGTGCACTGGCACCACTGGGGATGCAGTGCAGTGAGTCCAGAGAGTGCACTGGCACCACTGGGGATGCAGTGCAGTGAGTCCAGAGAGTGCACTGGCACCACTGGGGATGCAGTGCAGTGAGTCCAGAGAGTGCACTGGCACCACTGGGGATGCAGTGCAGTGAGTCCAGAGAGTGCACTGGCACCACTGGGGATGCACTGCAGTGAGTCCAGAGAGTGCACTGGCACCACTGGGGATGCACTGCAGTGAGTCCAGAGAGTGCACTGGCACCACTGGGGATGCAGTGCAGTGAGTCCAGAGAGTGCACTGGCACCACTGGGGATGCAGTGCAGTGAGTCCAGAGAGTGCACTGGCACCACTGGGGATGCACTGCAGTGAGTCCAGAGAGTGCACTGGCACCACTGGGGATGCAGTGCAGTGAGTCCAGAGAGTGCACTGGCACCACTGGGGATGCACTGCAGTGAGTCCAGAGAGTGCACTGGCACCACTGGGGATGCACTGCAGTGAGTCCAGAGAGTGCACTGGCACCACTGGGGATGCACTGCAGTGAGTCCAGAGAGTGCACTGGCACCACTGGGGATGCAGTGCAGTGAGTCCAGAGAGTGCACTGGCACCACTGGGGATGCACTGCAGTGAGTCCAGAGAGTGCACTGGCACCACTGGGGATGCAGTGCAGTGAGTCCAGAGAGTGCACTGGCACCACTGGGGATGCACTGCAGTGAGTCCAGAGAGTGCACTGGCACCACTGGGGATGCAGTGCAGTGAGTCCAGAGAGTGCACTGGCACCACTGGGGATGCAGTGCAGTGAGTCCAGAGAGTGCACTGGCACCACTGGGGATGCACTGCAGTGAGTCCAGAGAGTGCACTGGCACCACTGGGGATGCAGTGCAGTGAGTCCAGAGAGTGCACTGGCACCACTGGGGATGCACGTGCAGTGAGTCCAGAGAGTGCACTGGCACCACTGGGGATGCAGTGCAGTGAGTCCAGAGAGTGCACTGGCACCACTGGGGATGCAGTGCAGTGAGTCCAGAGAGTGCACTGGCACCACTGGGGATGCAGTGCAGTGAGTCCAGAGAGTGCACTGGCACCACTGGGGATGCAGTGCAGTGAGTCCAGAGAGTGCACTGGCACCACTGGGGATGCAGTGCAGTGAGTCCAGAGAGTGCACTGGCACCACTGGGGATGCAGTGCAGTGAGTCCAGAGAGTGCACTGGCACCACTGGGGATGCAGTGCAGTGAGTCCAGAGAGTGCACTGGCACCACTGGGGATGCAGTGCAGTGAGTCCAGAGAGTGCACTGGCACCACTGGGGATGCAGTGCAGTGAGTCCAGAGAGTGCACTGGCACCACTGGGGATGCACTGCAGTGAGTCCAGAGAGTGCACTGGCACCACTGGGGATGCACTGCAGTGAGTCCAGAGAGTGCACTGGCACCACTGGGGATGCAGTGCAGTGAGTCCAGAGAGTGCACTGGCACCACTGGGGATGCAGTGCAGTGAGTCCAGAGAGTGCACTGGCACCACTGGGGATGCACTGCAGTGAGTCCAGAGAGTGCACTGGCACCACTGGGGATGCAGTGCAGTGAGTCCAGAGAGTGCACTGGCACCACTGGGGATGCACTGCAGTGAGTCCAGAGAGTGCACTGGCACCACTGGGGATGCACTGCAGTGAGTCCAGAGAGTGCACTGGCACCACTGGGGATGCACTGCAGTGAGTCCAGAGAGTGCACTGGCACCACTGGGGATGCAGTGCAGTGAGTCCAGAGAGTGCACTGGCACCACTGGGGATGCACTGCAGTGAGTCCAGAGAGTGCACTGGCACCACTGGGAATGCAGTGCAGTGAGTCCAGAGAGTGCACTGGCACCACTGGGGATGCACTGCAGTGAGTCCGGAGAGTGCACTGGCACCACTGGGGATGCAGTGCAGTGAGTCCAGAGAGTGCACTGGCACCACTGGGGATGCAGTGCAGTGAGTCCAGAGAGTGCACTGGCACCACTGGGGATGCACTGCAGTGAGTCCAGAGAGTGCACTGGCACCACTGGGGATGCAGTGCAGTGAGTCCAGAGAGTGCACTGGCACCACTGGGGATGCAGTGCAGTGAGTCCAGAGAGTGCACTGGCACCACTGGGGATGCAGTGCAGTGAGTCCAGAGAGTGCACTGGCACCACTGGGGATGCAGTGCAGTGAGTCCAGAGAGTGCACTGGCACCACTGGGGATGCAGTGCAGTGAGTCCAGAGAGTGCACTGGCACCACTGGGGATGCAGTGCAGTGAGTCCAGAGAGTGCACTGGCACCACTGGGGATGCAGTGCAGTGAGTCCAGAGAGTGCACTGGCACCACTGGGGATGCAGTGCAGTGAGTCCAGAGAGTGCACTGGCACCACTGGGGATGCAGTGCAGTGAGTCCAGAGAGTGCACTGGCACCACTGGGGATGCAGTGCAGTGAGTCCAGAGAGTGCACTGGCACCACTGGGGATGCAGTGCAGTGAGTCCAGAGAGTGCACTGGCACCACTGGGGATGCAGTGCAGTGAGTCCAGAGAGTGCCCTGGCACCACTGGGGATGCAGTGCAGTGAGTCCAGAGAGTGCACTGGCACCACTGGGGATGCAGTGCAGTGAGTCCAGAGAGTGCACTGGCACCACTGGGGATGCACTGCAGTGAGTCCAGAGAGTGCACTGGCACCACTGGGGATGCAGTGCAGTGATTCCAGAGAGTGCACTGGCACCACTGGGGATGCAGTGCAGTGAGTCCAGAGAGTGCACTGGCACCACTGGGGATGCAGTGCAGTGAGTCCAGAGAGTGCACTGGCACCACTGGGGATGCAGTGCAGTGAGTCCAGAGAGTGCACTGGCACCACTGGGGATGCACTGCAGTGAGTCCAGAGAGTGCCCCGGCAACAGAGGTGATGCACTAAAGTGACTGCAGAGAGTGCCCTGGCACCACTGGGGATGCAGTGCAGTGAATCTAGAGAGTGCACTGGCACCATTGGGGATGCAGTGCAGTGAGTCCAGAGAGTGCACTGGCACCACTGGGGATGTAGAGCAGTGAGTCCAGAGAGTGCACTGGCACCACTGGGGATGCACTGCAGTGAGTCCAGAGAGTGCACTGGCACCACTGGGGATGCACTGCAGTGAGTCCAGAGAGTGCACTGGCACCACTGGGGATGCAGTGCAGTGAGTCCAGAGAGTGCACTGGCACCACTGGGGATGCACTGCAGTGAGTCCAGAGAGTGCACTGGCACCACTGGGGATGCAGTGCAGTGAGTCCAGAGAGTGCACTGGCACCACTGGGGATGCAGTGCAGTGAGTCCAGAGAGTGCACTGGCACCACTGGGGATGCACTGCAGTGAGTCCAGAGAGTGCACTGGCACCACTGGGATGCAGTGCAGTGAGTCCAGAGAGTGCACTGGCACCACTGGGGATGCACTGCAGTGAGTCCAGAGAGTGCACTGGCACCACTGGGGATGCAGTGCAGTGAGTCCAGAGAGTGCACTGGCACCACTGGGGATGCAGTGCAGTGAGTCCAGAGAGTGCACTGGCACCACTGGGGATGCAGTGCAGTGAGTCCAGAGAGTGCACTGGCACCACTGGGGATGCAGTGCAGTGAGTCCAGAGAGTGCACTGGCACCACTGGGGATGCAGTGCAGTGAGTCCAGAGAGTGCACTGGCACCACTGGGGATGCAGTGCAGTGAGTCCAGAGAGTGCACTGGCACCACTGGGGATGCAGTGCAGTGAGTCCAGAGAGTGCACTGGCACCACTGGGGATGCAGTGCAGTGAGTCCAGAGAGTGCACTGGCACCACTGGGGATGCAGTGCAGTGAGTCCAGAGAGTGCACTGGCACCACTGGGGATGCAGTGCAGTGAGTCCAGAGAGTGCCCTGGCACCACTGGGGATGCAGTGCAGTGAGTCCAGAGAGTGCACTGGCACCACTGGGGATGCAGAGCAGTGAGTCCAGAGAGTGCACTGGCACCACTGGGATGCACTGCAGTGAGTCCAGAGAGTGCACTGGCACCACTGGGGATGCAGTGCAGTGAGTCCAGAGAGTGCACTGGCACCACTGGGGATGCAGTGCAGTGAGTCCAGAGAGTGCACTGGCACCACTGGGGATGCAGTGCAGTGAGTCCAGAGAGTGCACTGGCACCACTGGGGATGCAGTGCAGTGAGTCCAGAGAGTGCACTGGCACCACTGGGGATGCACTGCAGTGAGTCCAGAGAGTGCACTGGCACCACTGGGGATGCACTGCAGTGAGTCCAGAGAGTGCACTGGCACCACTGGGGATGCAGTGCAGTGAGTCTAGAGAGTGCACTGGCACCACTGGGGATGCAGTGCAGTGAGTCCAGAGAGTGCACTGGCACCACTGGGGATGCAGTGCAGTGAGTCCAGAGAGTGCACTGGCACCACTGGGGATGCACTGCAGTGAGTCCAGAGAGTGCACTGGCACCACTGGGGATGCACTGCAGTGAGTCCAGAGAGTGCACTGGCACCACTGGGGATGCAGTGCAGTGAGTCCAGAGAGTGCACTGGCACCACTGGGGATGCAGTGCAGTGAGTCCAGAGAGTGCACTGGCACCACTGGGGATGCAGTGCAGTGAGTCCAGAGAGTGCACTGGCACCACTGGGGATGCAGTGCAGTGAGTCCAGAGAGTGCACTGGCACCACTGGGGATGCAGTGCAGTGAGTCCAGAGAGTGCACTGGCACCACTGGGGATGCACTGCAGTGAGTCCAGAGAGTGCACTGGCACCACTGGGGATGCACTGCAGTGAGTCCAGAGAGTGCACTGGCACCACTGGGGATGCACTGCAGTGAGTCCAGAGAGTGCACTGGCACCACTGGGGATGCAGTGCAGTGAGTCCAGAGAGTGCACTGGCACCACTGGGGATGCAGTGCAGTGAGTCCAGAGAGTGCACTGGCACCACTGGGGATGCACTGCAGTGAGTCCAGAGAGTGCACTGGCACCACTGGGGATGCACTGCAGTGAGTCCAGAGAGTGCACTGGCACCACTGGGGATGCACTGCAGTGAGTCCAGAGAGTGCACTGGCACCACTGGGGATGCACTGCAGTGAGTCCAGAGAGTGCACTGGCACCACTGGGGATGCACTGCAGTGAGTCCAGAGAGTGCACTGGCACCACTGGGGATGCACTGCAGTGAGTCCAGAGAGTGCACTGGCACCACTGGGGATGCAGTGCAGTGAGTCCAGAGAGTGCACTGGCACCACTGGGGATGCAGTGCAGTGAGTCCGGAGAGTGCACTGGCACCACTGGGGATGCAGTGCAGTGAGTCCAGAGAGTGCACTGGCACCACTGGGGATGCAGTGCAGTGAGTCCAGAGAGTGCACTGGCACCACTGGGGATGCAGTGCAGTGAGTCCAGAGAGTGCACTGGCACCACTGGGGATGCAGTGCAGTGAGTCCAGAGAGTGCACTGGCACCACTGGGGATGCAGTGCAGTGAGTCCAGAGAGTGCACTGGCACCACTGGGGATGCAGTGCAGTGAGTCCAGAGAGTGCACTGGCACCACTGGGGATGCACTGCAGTGAGTCCAGAGAGTGCACTGGCACCACTGGGGATGCAGTGCAGTGAGTCCAGAGAGTGCACTGGCACCACTGGGGATGCAGTGCAGTGAGTCCAGAGAGTGCACTGGCACCACTGGGGATGCAGTGCAGTGAGTCCAGAGAGTGCACTGGCACCACTGGGGATGCACTGCAGTGAGTCCAGAGAGTGCACTGGCACACTGGGGATGCACTGCAGTGAGTCCAGAGAGTGCACTGGCACCACTGGGGATGCAGTGCAGTGAGTCCAGAGAGTGCACTGGCACCACTGGGGATGCAGTGCAGTGAGTCCAGAGAGTGCACTGGCACCACTGGGGATGCAGTGCAGTGAGTCCAGAGAGTGCACTGGCACCACTGGGGATGCACTGCAGTGAGTCCAGAGAGTGCACTGGCACCACTGGGGATGCACTGCAGTGAGTCCAGAGAGTGCACTGGCACCACTGGGGATGCAGTGCAGTGAGTCCAGAGAGTGCACTGGCACCACTGGGGATGCACTGCAGTGAGTCCAGAGAGTGCACTGGCACCACTGGGGATGCAGTGCAGTGAGTCCAGAGAGTGCACTGGCACCACTGGGGATGCACTGCAGTGAGTCCAGAGAGTGCACTGGCACCACTGGGGATGCAGTGCAGTGAGTCCAGAGAGTGCACTGGCACCACTGGGGATGCAGTGCAGTGAGTCCAGAGAGTGCACTGGCACCACTGGGGATGCACTGCAGTGAGTCCAGAGAGTGCACTGGCACCACTGGGGATGCAGTGCAGTGAGTCCAGAGAGTGCACTGGCACCACTGGGGATGCACTGCAGTGAGTCCAGAGAGTGCACTGGCACCACTGGGGATGCAGTGCAGTGAGTCCAGAGAGTGCACTGGCACCACTGGGGATGCAGTGCAGTGAGTCCAGAGAGTGCACTGGCACCACTGGGGATGCAGTGCAGTGAGTCCAGAGAGTGCACTGGCACCACTGGGGATGCAGTGCAGTGAGTCCAGAGAGTGCACTGGCACCACTGGGGATGCAGTGCAGTGAGTCCAGAGAGTGCACTGGCACCACTGGGGATGCAGTGCAGTGAGTCCAGAGAGTGCACTGGCACCACTGGGGATGCAGTGCAGTGAGTCCAGAGAGTGCACTGGCACCACTGGGGATGCAGTGCAGTGAGTCCAGAGAGTGCACTGGCACCACTGGGGATGCAGTGCAGTGAGTCCAGAGAGTGCACTGGCACCACTGGGGATGCACTGCAGTGAGTCCAGAGAGTGCACTGGCACCACTGGGGATGCACTGCAGTGAGTCCAGAGAGTGCACTGGCACCACTGGGGATGCAGTGCAGTGAGTCCAGAGAGTGCACTGGCACCACTGGGGATGCAGTGCAGTGAGTCCAGAGAGTGCACTGGCACCACTGGGGATGCACTGCAGTGAGTCCAGAGAGTGCACTGGCACCACTGGGGATGCAGTGCAGTGAGTCCAGAGAGTGCACTGGCACCACTGGGGATGCACTGCAGTGAGTCCAGAGAGTGCACTGGCACCACTGGGGATGCAGTGCAGTGAGTCCAGAGAGTGCACTGGCACCACTGGGGATGCACTGCAGTGAGTCCAGAGAGTGCACTGGCACCACTGGGGATGCAGTGCAGTGAGTCCAGAGAGTGCACTGGCACCACTGGGGATGCACTGCAGTGAGTCCAGAGAGTGCACTGGCACCACTGGGGATGCAGTGCAGTGAGTCCAGAGAGTGCACTGGCACCACTGGGGATGCAGTGCAGTGAGTCCAGAGAGTGCACTGGCACCACTGGGGATGCACTGCAGTGAGTCCAGAGAGTGCACTGGCACCACTGGGGATGCAGTGCAGTGAGTCCAGAGAGTGCACTGGCACCACTGGGGATGCAGTGCAGTGAGTCCAGAGAGTGCACTGGCACCACTGGGGATGCAGTGCAGTGAGTCCAGAGAGTGCACTGGCACCACTGGGGATGCAGTGCAGTGAGTCCAGAGAGTGCACTGGCACCACTGGGGATGCAGTGCAGTGAGTCCAGAGAGTGCACTGGCACCACTGGGGATGCAGTGCAGTGAGTCCAGAGAGTGCACTGGCACCACTGGGGATGCAGTGCAGTGAGTCCAGAGAGTGCACTGGCACCACTGGGGATGCAGTGCAGTGAGTCCAGAGAGTGCACTGGCACCACTGGGGATGCAGTGCAGTGAGTCCAGAGAGTGCACTGGCACCACTGGGGATGCAGTGCAGTGAGTCCAGAGAGTGCACTGGCACCACTGGGGATGCAGTGCAGTGAGTCCAGAGAGTGCACTGGCACCACTGGGGATGCAGTGCAGTGAGTCCAGAGAGTGCACTGGCACCACTGGGGATGCACTGCAGTGAGTCCAGAGAGTGCACTGGCACCACTGGGGATGCAGTGCAGTGAGTCCAGAGAGTGCACTGGCACCACTGGGGATGCAGTGCAGTGAGTCCAGAGAGTGCACTGGCACCACTGGGGATGCAGTGCAGTGAGTCCAGAGAGTGCACTGGCACCACTGGGGATGCACGGCAGTGAGTCCAGAGAGTGCACTGGCACCACTGGGGATGCAGTGCAGTGAGTCCAGAGAGTGCACTGGCACCACTGGGGATGCAGTGCAGTGAGTCCAGAGAGTGCACTGGCACCACTGGGGATGCAGTGCAGTGAGTCCAGAGAGTGCACTGGCACCACTGGGGATGCAGTGCAGTGAGTCCAGAGAGTGCACTGGCACCACTGGGGATGCACTGCAGTGAGTCCAGAGAGTGCACTGGCACCACTGGGGATGCACTGCAGTGACTGCAGAGAGTGCCCTGGCACCACTGGGGATGCAGTGCAGTGAGTCTAGAGAGTGCACTGGCACCACTGGGGATGCAGTGCAGTGAGTCCAGAGAGTGCACTGGCACCACTGGGGATGCAGTGCAGTGAGTCCAGAGAGTGCACTGGCACCACTGGGGATGCACTGCAGTGAGTCCAGAGAGTGCACTGGCACCACTGGGGATGCACTGCAGTGAGTCCAGAGAGTGCACTGGCACCACTGGGGATGCAGTGCAGTGAGTCCAGAGAGTGCACTGGCACCACTGGGGATGCAGTGCAGTGAGTCCAGAGAGTGCACTGGCACCACTGGGGATGCAGTGCAGTGAGTCCAGAGAGTGCACTGGCACCACTGGGGATGCACTGCAGTGAGTCCAGAGAGTGCACTGGCACCACTGGGGATGCACTGCAGTGAGTCCAGAGAGTGCACTGGCACCACTGGGGATGCACTGCAGTGAGTCCGAGAGAGTGCACTGGCACCACTGGGGATGCACTGCAGTGAGTCCAGAGAGTGCACTGGCACCACTGGGGATGCACTGCAGTGAGTCCAGAGAGTGCACTGGCACCACTGGGGATGCAGTGCAGTGAGTCCAGAGAGTGCACTGGCACCACTGGGGATGCACTGCAGTGAGTCCAGAGAGTGCACTGGCACCACTGGGGATGCACTGCAGTGAGTCCAGAGAGTGCACTGGCACCACTGGGGATGCACTGCAGTGAGTCCAGAGAGTGCACTGGCACCACTGGGGATGCAGTGCAGTGAGTCCAGAGAGTGCACTGGCACCACTGGGGATGCAGTGCAGTGAGTCCAGAGAGTGCACTGGCACCACTGGGGATGCAGTGCAGTGAGTCCAGAGAGTGCACTGGCACCACTGGGGATGCAGTGCAGTGAGTCCAGAGAGTGCACTGGCACCACTGGGGATGCAGTGCAGTGAGTCCAGAGAGTGCACTGGCACCACTGGGGATGCAGTGCAGTGAGTCCAGAGAGTGCACTGGCACCACTGGGGATGCAGTGCAGTGAGTCCAGAGAGTGCACTGGCACCACTGGGGATGCAGTGCAGTGAGTCCAGAGAGTGCACTGGCACCACTGGGGATGCACTGCAGTGAGTCCAGAGAGTGCACTGGCACCACTGGGGATGCACTGCAGTGAGTCCAGAGAGTGCACTGGCACCACTGGGGATGCACTGCAGTGAGTCCAGAGAGTGCACTGGCACCACTGGGGATGCACTGCAGTGAGTCCAGAGAGTGCACTGGCACCACTGGGGATGCACTGCAGTGAGTCCAGAGAGTGCACTGGCACCACTGGGGATGCACTGCAGTGAGTCCAGAGAGTGCACTGGCACCACTGGGGATGCAGTGCAGTGAGTCCAGAGAGTGCACTGGCACCACTGGGGATGCAGTGCAGTGAGTCCAGAGAGTGCACTGGCACCACTGGGGATGCAGTGCAGTGAGTCCAGAGAGTGCACTGGCACCACTGGGGATGCAGTGCAGTGAGTCCAGAGAGTGCACTGGCACCACTGGGGATGCAGTGCAGTGAGTCCAGAGAGTGCACTGGCACCACTGGGGATGCACTGCAGTGAGTCCAGAGAGTGCACTGGCACCACTGGGGATGCAGTGCAGTGAGTCCAGAGAGTGCACTGGCACCACTGGGGATGCACTGCAGTGAGTCCAGAGAGTGCACTGGCACCACTGGGGATGCAGTGCAGTGAGTCCAGAGAGTGCACTGGCACCACTGGGGATGCAGTGCAGTGAGTCCAGAGAGTGCACTGGCACCACTGGGGATGCAGTGCAGTGAGTCCAGAGAGTGCACTGGCACCACTGGGGATGCACTGCAGTGAGTCCAGAGAGTGCACTGGCACCACTGGGGATGCAGTGCAGTGAGTCCAGAGAGTGCACTGGCACCACTGGGGATGCAGTGCAGTGAGTCCAGAGAGTGCACTGGCACCACTGGGGATGCAGAGCAGTGAGTCCAGAGAGTGCACTGGCACCACTGGGGATGCACTGCAGTGAGTCCAGAGAGTGCACTGGCACCACTGGGGATGCAGTGCAGTGAGTCCAGAGAGTGCACTGGCACCACTGGTGATGCACTGCAGTGAGTCCAGAGAGTGCACTGGCACCACTGGGGATGCACTGCAGTGAGTCCAGAGAGTGCACTGGCACCACTGGGGATGCAGTGCAGTGACTCCAGAGAGTGCACTGGCACCACTGGGGATGCAGTGCAGTGAGTCCAGAGAGTGCACTGGCACCACTGGGGATGCAGTGCAGTGAGTCCAGAGAGTGCACTGGCACCACTGGGGATGCAGTGCAGTGAGTCCAGAGAGTGCACTGGCACCACTGGGGATGCAGTGCAGTGAGTCCAGAGAGTGCACTGGCACCACTGGGGATGCAGTGCAGTGAGTCCAGAGAGTGCACTGGCACCACTGGGGATGCAGTGCAGTGAGTCCAGAGAGTGCACTGGCACCACTGGGGATGCAGTGCAGTGAGTCCAGAGAGTGCACTGGCACCACTGGGGATGCAGTGCAGTGAGTCCAGAGAGTGCACTGGCACCACTGGGGATGCACTGCAGTGAGTCCAGAGAGTGCACTGGCACCACTGGGGATGCACTGCAGTGAGTCCAGAGAGTGCACTGGCACCACTGGGGATGCACTGCAGTGAGTCCAGAGAGTGCACTGGCACCACTGGGGATGCACTGCAGTGAGTCCAGAGAGTGCACTGGCACCACTGGGGATGCACTGCAGTGAGTCCAGAGAGTGCACTGGCACCACTGGGGATGCAGTGCAGTGAGTCCGGAGAGTGCACTGGCACCACTGGGGATGCAGTGCAGTGAGTCCAGAGAGTGCACTGGCACCACTGGGGATGCAGTGCAGTGAGTCCAGAGAGTGCACTGGCACCACTGGGGATGCAGTGCAGTGAGTCCAGAGAGTGCACTGGCACCACTGGGGATGCACTGCAGTGAGTCCAGAGAGTGCACTGGCACCACTGGGGATGCAGTGCAGTGAGTCCAGAGAGTGCACTGGCACCACTGGGGATGCACTGCAGTGAGTCCAGAGAGTGCACTGGCACCACTGGGGATGCAGTGCAGTGAGTCCAGAGAGTGCACTGGCACCACTGGTGATGCAATGCAGTGAGTCCAGAGAGTGCACTGGCACCACTGGGGATGCAGTGCAGTGAGTCCAGAGAGTGCACTGGCACCACTGGGGATGCACTGCAGTGAGTCTAGAGAGTGCACTGGCACCACTGGGGATGCACTGCAGTGAGTCCAGAGAGTGCACTGGCACCACTGGGGATGCAGTGCAGTGAGTCCAGAGAGTGCACTGGCACCACTGGGGATGCAGTGCAGTGAGTCCAGAGAGTGCACTGGCACCACTGGGGATGCAGTGCAGTGAGTCCAGAGAGTGCACTGGCACCACTGGGGATGCACTGCAGTGAGTCCAGAGAGTGCACTGGCACCACTGGGGATGCACTGCAGTGAGTCCAGAGAGTGCACTGGCACCACTGGGGATGCAGTGCAGTGAGTCCAGAGAGTGCACTGGCACCACTGGGGATGCACTGCAGTGAGTCCAGAGAGTGCACTGGCACCACTGGGGATGCAGTGCAGTGAGTCCAGAGAGTGCACTGGCACCACTGGGGATGCACTGCAGTGAGTCCAGAGAGTGCACTGGCACCACTGGGGATGCAGTGCAGTGAGTCCAGAGAGTGCACTGGCACCACTGGGGATGCAGTGCAGTGAGTCCAGAGAGTGCACTGGCACCACTGGTGATGCACTGCAGTGACTGCAGAGAGTGCACTGGCACCACTGGGGATGCAGTGCAGTGAGTCCGGAGAGTGCACTGGCACCACTGGGGATGCACTGCAGTGATTCCAGAGAGTGCACTGGCACCACTGGGGATGCACTGCAGTGAGTCCAGAGAGTGCACTGGCACCACTGGGGATGCAGTGCAGTGAGTCCAGAGAGTGCACTGGCACCACTGGGGATGCAGTGCAGTGAGTCCAGAGAGTGCACTGGCACCACTGGGGATGCAGTGCAGTGAGTCCACAGAGTGCACTGGCACCACTCGGGATGCAGTGCAGTGACTCTAGAGAGTGCACTGGCACCACTGGGGATGCAGTGCAGTGACTCCAGAGAGTGCACTGGCACCACTGGGGATGCAGTGCAGTGAGTCCAGAGAGTGCACTGGCACCACTGGGGATGCAGTGCAGTGAGTCCAGAGAGTGCACTGGCACCACTGGGGATGCAGTGCAGTGAGTCCAGAGAGTGCACTGGCACCACTGGGGATGCAGTGCAGTGAGTCCAGAGAGTGCACTGGCACCACTGGGGATGCACTGCAGTGAGTCCCGAGAGTGCACTGGCACCACTGGGGTTGCACTGCAGTGAGTCCAGAGAGTGCACTGGCACCACTGGGGATGCAGTGCAGTGAGTCCAGAGAGTGCACTGGCACCACTGGGGATGCAGTGCAGTGAGTCCAGAGAGTGCACTGGCACCACTGGGGATGCACTGCAGTGAGTCCAGAGAGTGCACTGGCACCACTGGGGATGCACTGCAGTGAGTCCAGAGAGTGCACTGGCACCACTGGGGATGCACTGCAGTGAGTCCAGAGAGTGCACTGGCACCACTGGGGATGCAGTGCAGTGACTCCAGAGAGTGCACTGGCACCACTGGGGATGCACTGCAGTGAGTCCAGAGAGTGCACTGGCACCACTGGGAATGCAGTGCAGTGAGTCCAGAGAGTGCACTGGCACCACTGGGGATGCACTGCAGTGACTCCGGAGAGTGCACTGGCACCACTGGGGATGCAGTGCAGTGAGTCCAGAGAGTGCACTGGCACCACTGGGGATGCACTGCAGTGAGTCCAGAGAGTGCACTGGCACCACTGGGGATGCACTGCAGTGAGTCCAGAGAGTGCACTGGCACCACTGGGGATGCAGTGCAGTGAGTCCAGAGAGTGCACTGGCACCACTGGGGATGCAGTGCAGTGAGTCCAGAGAGTGCACTGGCACCACTGGGGATGCAGTGCAGTGAGTCCAGAGAGTGCCCTGGCACCACTGGGGATGCACTGCAGTGAGTGCAGAGAGTGCACTGGCACCACTGGGGATGCACTGCAGTGATGCAGAGAGTGCACTGTCAGCAGTGGGGATGCAGTCTAGTGAGTCCAGAGAGTGCCCTGGCACCACTGGGGATGCACTGCAGTGAGTCTAGAGAGTGCACTGGCACCACTGGGGATGCAGAGCAGTGAGGCCAGAGAGTGCACTGGCACCACTGGGGATGCAGTGCAGTGAGTCCAGAGAGTGCACTGGCACCACTGGGGATGCAGTACAGTGAGTCCAGAGAGTGCACTGGCACCACTGGGGATGCACTGCAGTGAGTCCAGAGAGTGCACTGGCACCACTGGGGATGCACTGCAGTGAGTCTAGAGAGTGCACTGGCACCACTGGGGATGCAGTGCAGTGAGTCCAGAGAGTGCACTGGCACCACTGGGGATGCAGTGCAGTGAGTCCAGAGAGTGCACTGGCACCACTGGGGATGCACAGCAGTGAGTCCAGAGAGTGCACTGGCACCACTGGTGATGCACTGCAGTGAGTCCAGAGAGTGCACTGGCACCACTGGGGATGCACTGCAGTGAGTCCAGAGAGTGCACTGGCACCACTGGGGATGCAGTGCAGTGAGTCCAGAGAGTGCACTGGCACCACTGGGGATGCAGTGCAGTGAGTCCAGAGAGTGCACTGGCACCACTGGGGATGCAGTGCAGTGAGTCCAGAGAGTGCACTGGCACCACTGGGGATGCAGTGCAGTGAGTCCAGAGAGTGCACTGGCACCACTGGGGATGCAGTGCAGTGAGTCCAGAGAGTGCACTGGCACCACTGGGGATGCACTGCAGTGACTCCAGAGAGTGCACTGGCACCACTGGGGATGCACTGCAGTGAGTCCAGAGAGTGCACTGGCACCACTGGGGATGCAGTGCAGTGAGTCCAGAGAGTGCACTGGCACCACTGGGGATGCACTGCAGTGAGTCCAGAGAGTGCACTGGCACCACTGGGGATGCAGTGCAGTGAGTGCAGAGAGTGCACTGGCACCACTGGGGATGCACTGCAGTGAGTCCAGAGAGTGCACTGGCACCACTGGGGATGCACTGCAGTGAGTCCAGAGAGTGCACTGGCACCACTGGGGATGCAGTGCAGTGAGTCCAGAGAGTGCACTGGCACCACTGGGGATGCAGTGCAGTGAGTCCAGAGAGTGCACTGGCACCACTGGGGATGCACTGCAGTGAGTCCAGAGAGTGCACTGGCACCACTGGGGATGCACTGCAGTGAGTCCAGAGAGTGCACTGGCACCACTGGGGATGCACTGCAGTGAGTCCAGAGAGTGCACTGGCACCACTGGGGATGCACTGCAGTGAGTCCAGAGAGTGCACTGGCACCACTGGGGATGCAGTGCAGTGAGTCCAGAGAGTGCACTGGCACCACTGGTGATGCACTGCAGTGAGTCCAGAGAGTGCACTGGCACCACTGGGGATGCAGTGCAGTGAGTCCAGAGAGTGCACTGGCACCACTGGGGATGCACTGCAGTGAGTCCAGAGAGTGCACTGGCACCACTGGGGATGCAGTGCAGTGAGTCCAGAGAGTGCACTGGCACCACTGGGGATGCAGTGCAGTGAGTCCAGAGAGTGCACTGGCACCACTGGGGATGCACTGCAGTGAGTCCAGAGAGTGCACTGGCACCACTGGGGATGCACTGCAGTGACTCCAGAGAGTGCACTGGCACCACTGGGGATGCAGTGCAGTGAGTCCAGAGAGTGCACTGGCACCACTGGGGATGCAGTGCAGTGAGTCCAGAGAGTGCACTGGCACCACTGGGGATGCACTGCAGTGAGTCCAGAGAGTGCACTGGCACCACTGGGGATGCAGTGCAGTGAGTCCAGAGAGTGCACTGGCACCACTGGGGATGCACTGCAGTGAGTCCAGAGAGTGCACTGGCACCACTGGGGATGCACTGCAGTGAGTCCAGAGAGTGCACTGGCACCACTGGGGATGCAGTGCAGTGAGTCCAGAGAGTGCACTGGCACCACTGGGGATGCAGTGCAGTGAGTCCAGAGAGTGCACTGGCACCACTGGGGATGCAGTGCAGTGAGTCCAGAGAGTGCACTGGCACCACTGGGGATGCACTGCAGTGAGTCCAGAGAGTGCACTGGCACCACTGGGGATGCACTGCAGTGAGTCCAGAGAGTGCACTGGCACCACTGGGGATGCAGTGCAGTGAGTCCAGAGAGTGCACTGGCACCACTGGGGATGCAGTGCAGTGAGTCCAGAGAGTGCACTGGCACCACTGGGGATGCAGTGCAGTGAGTCCAGAGAGTGCACTGGCACCACTGGGGATGCAGTGCAGTGAGTCCAGAGAGTGCACTGGCACCACTGGGGATGCAGTGCAGTGAGTCCAGAGAGTGCACTGGCACCACTGGGGATGCACTGCAGTGAGTCCAGAGAGTGCACTGGCACCACTGGGGATGCACTGCAGTGAGTCCAGAGAGTGCACTGGCACCACTGGGGATGCAGTGCAGTGAGTCCAGAGAGTGCACTGGCACCACTGGGGATGCACTGCAGTGAGTCCAGAGAGTGCACTGGCACCACTGGGGATGCAGTGCAGTGAGTCCAGAGAGTGCACTGGCACCACTGGGGATGCACTGCAGTGAGTCCAGAGAGTGCACTGGCACCACTGGGGATGCACTGCAGTGAGTCCAGAGAGTGCACTGGCACCACTGGGGATGCAGTGCAGTGAGTCCAGAGAGTGCACTGGCACCACTGGGGATGCAGTGCAGTGAGTCCAGAGAGTGCACTGGCACCACTGGGGATGCACTGCAGTGAGTCCAGAGAGTGCACTGGCACCACTGGGGATGCACTGCAGTGAGTCCAGAGAGTGCACTGGCACCACTGGGGATGCACTGCAGTGAGTCCAGAGAGTGCACTGGCACCACTGGGGATGCACTGCAGTGAGTCCAGAGAGTGCACTGGCACCACTGGGGATGCAGTGCAGTGAGTCCAGAGAGTGCACTGGCAGAACTGGGGTTGCACTGCAGTGAGTCCAGAGAGTGCACTGGCACCACTGGGGATGCAGTGCAGTGAGTCCAGAGAGTGCACTGGCACCACTGGGGATGCACTGCAGTGAGTCCAGAGAGTGCACTGGCACCACTGGGGATGCAGTGCAGTGAGTCCAGAGAGTGCACTGGCACCACTGGGGATGCAGTGCAGTGAGTCCAGAGAGTGCACTGGCACCACTGGGGATGCACTGCAGTGAGTCCAGAGAGTGCACTGGCACCACTGGGGATGCACTGCAGTGAGTCCAGAGAGTGCACTGGCACCACTGGGGATGCAGTGCAGTGAGTCCAGAGAGTGCACTGGCACCACTGGGATGCAGTGCAGTGAGTCCAGAGAGTGCACTGGCACCACTGGGGATGCACTGCAGTGAGTCCAGAGAGTGCACTGGCACCACTGGGGATGCAGTGCAGTGAGTCCAGAGAGTGCACTGGCACCACTGGGGATGCAGTGCAGTGAGTCCAGAGAGTGCACTGGCACCACTGGGGATGCACTGCAGTGAGTCCAGAGAGTGCACTGGCACCACTGGGGATGCACTGCAGTGAGTCCAGAGAGTGCACTGGCACCACTGGGGATGCACTGCAGTGAGTCCAGAGAGTGCACTGGCACCACTGGGGATGCAGTGCAGTGAGTCCAGAGAGTGCACTGGCACCACTGGGGATGCACTGCAGTGAGTCCAGAGAGTGCACTGGCACCACTGGGGATGCAGTGCAGTGAGTCCAGAGAGTGCACTGGCACCACTGGGGATGCAGTGCAGTGAGTCCAGAGAGTGCACTGGCACCACTGGGGATGCACTGCAGTGAGTCCAGAGAGTGCACTGGCACCACTGGGGATGCACTGCAGTGAGTCCAGAGAGTGCACTGGCACCACTGGGGATGCAGTGCAGTGAGTCCAGAGAGTGCACTGGCACCACTGGGGATGCAGTGCAGTGAGTCCAGAGAGTGCACTGGCACCACTGGGGATGCAGTGCAGTGAGTCCAGAGAGTGCACTGGCACCACTGGGGATGCAGTGCAGTGAGTCCAGAGAGTGCACTGGCACCACTGGGGATGCAGTGCAGTGAGTCCAGAGAGTGCACTGGCACCACTGGGGATGCACTGCAGTGAGTCCAGAGAGTGCACTGGCACCACTGGGGATGCAGTGCAGTGAGTCCAGAGAGTGCACTGGCACCACTGGGGATGCACTGCAGTGAGTCCAGAGAGTGCACTGGCACCACTGGGGATGCAGTGCAGTGAGTCCAGAGAGTGCACTGGCACCACTGGGGATGCACTGCAGTGAGTCCAGAGAGTGCACTGGCACCACTGGGGATGCACTGCAGTGAGTCCAGAGAGTGCACTGGCACCACTGGGGATGCAGTGCAGTGAGTCCAGAGAGTGCACTGGCACCACTGGGGATGCAGTGCAGTGAGTCCAGAGAGTGCACTGGCACCACTGGGGATGCAGTGCAGTGAGTCCAGAGAGTGCACTGGCACCACTGGGGATGCACTGCAGTGAGTCCAGAGAGTGCACTGGCACCACTGGGGATGCACTGCAGTGAGTCCAGAGAGTGCACTGGCACCACTGGGGATGCACTGCAGTGAGTCCAGAGAGTGCACTGGCACCACTGGGGATGCAGTGCAGTGAGTCCAGATAGTCCACTGGCACCACTGGGGATGCAGTGCAGTGAGTCCAGAGAGTGCACTGGCACCACTGGGGATGCAGTGCAGTGAGTCCGGAGAGTGCCCTGGCACCACTGGGGATGCAGTGCAGTGAGTCCGGAGAGTGCACTGGCACCACTGGGGATGCAGTGCAGTGAGTCCGGAGAGTGCATTGTCACCACTGGGATGCACTGCAGTTTCTCCAAACAGTTCACTGGCACCACTGGTGATGCAGTGCAGTGAGTCCAGAGAGTGCACTGGCACCACTGGGGATGCAGTGCAGTGAGTCCAGAGAGTGCACTGGCACTACTGGGGATGCACTGCAGTGAGTCCAGAGAGTGCACTGGCACCACTGGGGATGCAGTGCAGTGAGTCCAGAGAGTGCACTGGCACCACTGGGGATGCAGTGCAGTGAGTCCAGAGAGTGCACTGGCACCACTGGGGATGCACTGCAGTGAGTCCAGAGAGTGCACTGGCACCACTGGGGATGCAGTACAGTGAGTCCAGAGAGTGCACTGGCACCACTGGGGATGCACTGCAGTGAGTCCAGAGAGTGCACTGGCACCACTGGGGATGCAGTGCAGTGAGTCCAGAGAGTGCACTGGCACCACTGGGGATGCACTGCAGTGAGTCCAGAGAGTGCACTGGCACCACTGGGGATGCACTGCAGTGAGTCCAGAGAGTGCACTGGCACCACTGGGGATGCACTGCAGTGAGTCCAGAGAGTGCACTGGCACCACTGGGGATGCAGTGCAGTGAGTCCAGAGAGTGCACTGGCACCACTGGGGATGCACTGCAGTGAGTCCAGAGAGTGCACTGGCACCACTGGGGATGCAGTGCAGTGAGTCCAGAGAGTGCACTGGCACCACTGGGGATGCACTGCAGTGAGTCCAGAGAGTGCACTGGCACCACTGGGGATGCACTGCAGTGAGTCCAGAGAGTGCACTGGCACCACTGGGGATGCAGTGCAGTGAGTCCAGAGAGTGCACTGGCACCACTGGGGTTGCACTGCAGTGAGTCCAGAGAGTGCACTGGCACCACTGGGGATGCAGTGCAGTGAGTCCAGAGAGTGCACTGGCACCACTGGGGATGCACTGCAGTGAGTCCAGAGAGTGCACTGGCACCACTGGGGATGCAGTGCAGTGAGTCCAGAGAGTGCACTGGCACCACTGGGGATGCACTGCAGTGAGTCCAGAGAGTGCACTGGCACCACTGGGGATGCACTGCAGTGAGTCCAGAGAGTGCACTGGCACCACTGGGGATGCACTGCAGTGAGTCCAGAGAGTGCACTGGCACCACTGGGGATGCACTGCAGTGAGTCCAGAGAGTGCACTGGCACCACTGGGGATGCAGTGCAGTGAGTCCAGAGAGTGCACTGGCACCACTGTTGTTGCACTGCAGTGAGTCCAGAGAGTGCACTGGCACCACTGGGGATGCAGTGCAGTGAGTCCAGAGAGTGCACTGGCACCACTGGGGATGCAGTGCAGTGAGTCCAGAGAGTGCACTGGCACCACTGGGGATGCAGTGCAGTGAGTCCAGAGAGTGCACTGGCACCACTGGGGATGCACTGCAGTGAGTCCAGAGAGTGCACTGGCACCACTGGTGATGCAGTGGAGTGAGTCCAGAGAGTGCACTGGCACCACTGGGGATGCAGTGCAGTGAGTCCAGAGAGTGCACTGGCACCACCGGGGATGCACTGCAGTGAGTCCAGAGTGTGCACTGGCACCACCGGGGATGCACTGCAGTGAGTCCAGAGAGTGCACTGGCACCACTGGGGATGTACTGCAGTGAGTCCAGAGAGTGCACTGGCACCACTGGGGATGCAGTGCAGTGAGTCCAGATAGTCCACTGGCACCACTGGGGATGCAGTGCAGTGAGTCCAGAGAGTGCACTGGCACCACTGGGGATGCAGTGCAGTGAGTCCGGAGAGTGCCCTGGCACCACTGGGGATGCAGTGCAGTGAGTCCAGAGAGTGCACTGGCACCACTGGGGATGCAGTGCAGTGAGTCCGGAGAGTGCATTGTCACCACTGCGGATGCACTGCAGTTTCTCCAAACAGTTCACTGGCACCACTGGTGATGCAGTGCAGTGCGTCCAGAGAGTGCACTGGCACCACTGGGGATGCAGTGCAGTGACTCCAGAGAGTGCACTGGCACTACTGGGGATGCACTGCAGTGAGTCCAGAGATTGCACTGGCCTCACTGGGGATGCAGTGCAGTGAGTCCAGAGAGTGCACTGGCACCACTGGTGATGCAGTGCAGTGACTCCAGAGAGTGCACTGGCACCACTGGGGATGCACTGCAGTGAGTCCAGAGAGTGCACTGGCACCACTAGGGATGCAGTACAGTGAGTCCACAGAGTGCACTGGCACCACTGGGGATGCACTGCAGTGAGTCCAGAGAGTGCACTGGCACCTTGGGGATGCAGTGCAGTGAGTCCAGAGAGTGCACTGGCACCATTGGGGATGCACTGCAGTGAGTCCAGAGAGTGCACTGGCACCACTGGGGATGCACTGCAGTGAGTCCAGAGAGTGCACTGGCACCACTGGGGTTTTAGTGCAGTGACTCCAGAGAGTGCACTGGCACCACTGGGGATGCAGTGCAGTGAGTCTAGAGAGTGCACTGGCACCACTGGGGATGCAGTGCAGTGAGTCCAGAGAGTGCAATGGCAGAACTGGGGTTGCACTGCATTGAGTCCAGAGAGTGCACTGGCACCACTGGGATGCAGTGCAGTGAGTCCAGAGAGTGCACTGGCACCACTGGGGATGCAGTGCAGTGAGTCCAGAGAGTGCACTGGCACCACTGGGGATGCAGTGCAGTGAGTCCAGAGAGTGCACTGGCACCACTGGGGATGCAGTGCAGTGAGTCCAGAGAGTGCACTGGCACCACTGGGGATGCAGTGCAGTGAGTCCAGAGAGTGCACTGGCACCACTGGGGATGCAGTGCAGTGAGTCCAGAGAGTGCACTGGCACCACTGGGGATGCAGTGCAGTGAGTCCAGAGAGTGCACTGGCACCACTAGGGATGCACTGCAGTGAGTCCAGAGAGTGCACTGGCACCACTGGGGATGCAGTGCAGTGAGTCCAGAGAGTGCACTACCACCACTGGGGATGCAGTGCAGTGAGTCCAGAGATTGCACTGGCACCACTGGGGATGCACTGCAGTGATTCCAGAGAGTGCACTGTCACCACTGTGAATGCAGTGCAGTGACTCAGAGAGTGCACTGGCACCTTGGGGATGCAGTGCTGTGAGTCCAGATAGTGCACTGGCACCACTGGGGATGCAGTGCAGTGAGTGCAGAGAGTGCACTGGCACCACTGGGGATGCAGTGCAGTGACTCCAGAGAGTGCACTGACACCACTGGGGATCGAGTGCACTGAGTCCAGAGAGTGCACTGGCACCACTGGGGATGAACTGCAGTGAGTCCAGAGAGTGCACTGGCACCACTGGGGATGCACTGCAGTGAGTGCAGAGTGTGCACTGGCACAACAGGGGATGCACTGCAGTGACTCCAGAGAGTGCACTGGCACCACAGGGGTTTTAGTGCAGTGAGTCCAGAGAGTGCACTGGCACCACTGGGGTTTTAGTGCAGTGAGTCCAGAGAGTGCACTGGCACCACTGGGGATGCAGTGCAGTGAGTCTAGAGAGTGCACTGGCACCACTGGGGATGCAGTGCAGTGAGTGCAGAGAGTGCACTGGCACCACTGCGGTTGCACTGCAGTGAGTCCAGAGAATGCACTGGCACTAATGGGGATGCAGTGCAGTGACTCGATAAACTGCACTGGCACCACTGCGGATGCACTGCAGTGAGTCAGGAGAGTGCCCTGGCACCAATAGTGATGCAGTGCAGTGAGTCCAGAGACTGCACAGGCACCACTGGGAATGCAGTGCAGTGAGTCGAAAGAGTGCACTGGCACCACTGGGCATGCAATGCAGTGAGTCCAGAGAGTGCACTGGCACCACTGGGGATGCAGTGCAGTGAGTGCAGAGAGTGCACTGGCACCACTGGGGATGCAGTGCAGTGAGTCCATAGAGTGCACCGGCAGAACTGGGGATGCAGTGCAGTGAGTGCAGAGAGTACACTGGCACTGCATCCCCAGTGTTGCCAGTGTACTCTCTGGACTCACTGCACTGCATACTCAGTGGTGCCAGTGCAGTCTCTGGACTCACTGCAGTTTGTCCCCAGTGGTGCCAGTGCACTCACTGGACTCACTGCACTGTATCCCCAGTGGTTCCAGTGCACTCTCTGGAGTCACTGCACTGCATCCCCAGTGGAGCCATTGCACTCTCTGGACTCACTAAACTGCATCCCCAGTGGTGCCAGAGCACCCTCTGGACTCACTGCAGTGCATCCCCAGTAGTGCCAGTGCACTCTCTGGACTCACAGCACTGCATCCCCAGTGGTGCCAGTGCACTCTCTGGACTCACTGCACTGCATCCCCAGTGGTGCCAGTGCAGTCTCTGGACTCACAGAACTGCATCACCATTGGTGCCAGGGCACCCTCCGGACTCACTGCAGTGCAACCCCAGTGGTGCCAGTGCACTCTCTAGACTCACTGCACTGCATTCCCAGTGGTGACAGTGCACTCTCTGGACTCACTGCACTGCATCCCCAGTGGTGCCAGTGCACTCTCTGGACTCACTGCACTCCATCCACAGTGGTGCCAGTGCACTCTCTGGACTCACTGTACTGCATCCCCAGTGGTGCCAGTGCACTCTCTGGAGTCACTGCAGTGCATCCCGTGTTGTGCCAGTGCACTCTCTGCACTCACTGCACTGCATCCCCACTGGTGCCATTGTACTCTCTGGACTCACTGCAGTGCATCCCCAGTGGTGCCAGTGCACTCTCTGGACTCACTGCACTGCATCCCCAGTGGTGCTAGTGCACTCTCTGGACTCACCGAGGTGCATCCCCAGTGGTGCCAGTGCGCTCTCTGGACTCACTGCAGTGCATCCCCTGAGGTGCCAGTGCACTCTCTGGACTCACTGCAGTGCATCCCCAGTGTTGCCAGTGCACTCTCTGCACTCACTGCACTGCATCCCCAGTGTTGCCAGTGTACTCTCTGGACTCACCGAGGTGCATCCCCAGTGGTGCCAGTGCACTCTCTGGACTCACTGCAGTGCATCCCCAGTGGTGCCAGTGCACTCTCTGGACTCACTGCAGTGCAGCCCCTGAGGTGCCAGTGCAGTCTCTGGACTCACTGCAGTGCATCCCCAGTGGTGCCACTGCACTCTCTGGACTCACTGCACTGCATCAACAGTGGTGCCAGTGCACTCTCTGGACTCACTGCACTGCATCCCCAGTGGTGCCAGTGCACTCTCTGGAGTCACTGCAGTGCATCCCGTGTTGTGCCAGTGCACTCTCTGCACTCACTGCACTGCATCCCCAGTGGTGCCAGTGTACTCTCTGGACTCACTGCACTGCATCCCCAGTGGTGCCAGTGCACTCTCTGGACTCACTGCACTGCATCCCCAGTGGTGCTAGTGCACTCTCTGGACTCACCGAGGTGCATCCCCAGTGGTGCCAGTGCGCTCTCTGGACACACTGCAGTGCATCCCCTGAGGTGCCAGTGCACTCTCTGGACTCACTGCAGTGCATCCCCAGTGGTGCCAGTGCAATCTCTGGACTCACTGCAGTGCATCCCCAGTGGTTCCAGTGCACTCTCTGGACTCACTGCAGTGCATCCCCAGTGGTGCCAGTTCACTCTCTGGACTCACTGCACTGCATCCCCAGTGGTGCCAGTGCCCTCTCTGGAGTCACTGCAGTGTATCCCCAGTGGTTCCAGTGCAATCTCTGGACTCACTGAACTGCATCCCCAGTGGTGCTAGTGCACTCTCTGGACTCACCGAGGTGCATCCCCAGTGGTGCCAGTGCGCTCTCTGGACACACTGCAGTGCATCCCCTGAGGTGCCAGTGCACTCTCTGGACTCACTGCAGTGCACCCCAGTGGTGCCAGTGCACTCTCTGCACTCACTGCACTGCATCCCCAGTGGTGCCAGTGCACTCTCTGGACTCACTGCACTGCATCTCCAGTGGTGCCAGGGCACTCTCTGGACTCACTGCACTGCATCCCCAGTGGTGCCAGTGCACTCTCTGGACTCACTGCACTGCATCTCCAGTGGTGCCAGTGCACTCTCTGGACTCACTGCACTGCATCCCCAGTGGTGTCAGTGCAGTCTCTGGACTCACTGCACTGCATCCCCAGTGGTGGCAGTGCACTCTCTGTAGTCACTGCGCTGCATCACCAGTGGTGCCAGTGCACTCTCTGGACTCACTGCACTGCATCCCCAGTGGTGCCTGTGCAGTTTCTGGACTCACTGCCCTGCATCACCATTGGTGCCAGGGTACTCTCCGGACTCACTGCAGTGCATCACCAGTGGTGCCAGTGCACTCTCTAGACTCACTGCACTGCATCCGCAGTGGTGCCAGTACAGTCTCTGAACTCACTGCAGTGCATCCCCAGTGCTCACAGTGCATTCTCTGGACTCACTGCACTGCATCCGCAGTAGTGCCAGTGCACTCTGTGGACTCACTGCAGTGCATCCACAGTGGTGCCAGTGCACTCTCTGGAGTCACTGCAGTGCATACCCTGTTGTGCCAGTGCACTCTCTGCACTCACTGCACTGCATCCCCAGTGGTGCCAGTGCACTCTCTGGACTCACTGCACTCCATCCCCAGTGGTGCCAGTGCAGTCTCTGGAGTCACTACAGTGCATCCCCAGTGGTGCCAGTGCACTCTCTGGACTCACTGCACTGCATCCCCAGTGGTGCCAGTGGACTATCTGGACTGACTGCACTGCATCCCCAGTGGTGCCAGTGCACTCTGTGAGTCACTGCACTGCATCCTCAGTGTTCCCAGTGCACTCTCTGGACGCACTGCAGTGCATCCCCAGTGGTGCCAGTTCACTCTCTGGACTCACTGCACTGCATCCCCAGTGGTGCCAGTGCCCTCTCTGGAGTCACTGCAGTGTATCCCCAGTTGTTCCAGTGCAATCTCTGGACTCACTGAACTGCATCCCCAGGCATGCCAGGGCACTCTCCGGACTCACTGCAGTGCATCCCCAGTGGTGCCAGTGCACTCTCTGGACTCACTGCACTGCATCCCCAGTGGTGCCAGTGAACTCTCTGGACTCACTGCAGTGCATCCCCAGTGGTGCCAGTGCACTCTCTGGACTCACTGTAGTGCAGCCCATGAGGTGCCAGTGCAGTCTCTGGACTCTCTGCACTGCATCCCCAGTGGTGCCAGTGCACTCTCTGGACTCAATGCAGTGCATCCAGAGTGGTGCCAGTGCACTCTCTGGACTCACTGCACTGCATCCCCAGTGGTGCCAGTGCACTCTCTGGACTCACTGCAGTGCATCCCTAGTGGTGCCAGTGCACTCTCTGGACTCACTGCACTGCATCCCCAGTGGTGCCAGTGCACTCTCTGGACTCACTGCACTGCATCCCCAAGGGGCCAGTGCACTCTCTGGACTCAACTGCACTGCATCCCCAGTGGTGCCAGTGCACTCTCTGGACTCACTGCACTGCATCCCCAGTGGTGCCACTGCACTCTCTGGACTCACTGCACTGCATCCCCAGTGGTACCAGTGCACTCTCCGGACTCACTGCACTGCATCCTCAGTGGTGCCAGTGCACTCTCTGGACTCACTGCACTGCATCCCCATTCGTGCCAGTGCACTCTCTGGACTCACTGCACTGCATCCCCAGTGGTGCCAGTGCACTCTCTGGAGGCACTGCACTGCATCCCCAGTGGTGCCAGTACACTCTCTGGACTCACTGCACTGCATCCCCAGTGGTGCCAGTGCACTCTCTGGACGCACTGCAGTGCATCCCCAGTGGTGCCAGTGGACTCTCAGGACTCACTGCACTGCATCCCCAGTGGTGCCAGTGCCCTCTCTGGAGTCACTGCAGTGTATCCCCAGTGGTGCCAGTGCAATCTCTGGACTCACTGATCTGCATACCCAGGGGTGCCAGGGCACTCTCCGGACTCACTGCAGTACATCCCCAGTGGTGCCAGTGCACTCTTTCTAGTCACTGCACTGCATCACAATTAGTGCCAGTGCATTGTCTGGACTCACTGATCTGCATACCCAGGGGTGCCAGGGCACTCTCCGGACTCACTGCAGTGCATCCCCAGTGGTGTCAGTGCACTCTGTGAGTCACTGCACTGCATCCTCAGTGTTCCCAGTGCACTCTCTGGACGCACTGCAGTGCATCCCCAGTGGTGCCAGTTCACTCTCTGGACTCACTGCACTGCATCCCCAGTGGTGCCAGTGCCCTCTCTGGAGTCACTGCAGTGTATCCCCAGTTGTTCCAGTGCAATCTCTGGACTCACTGAACTGCATCCCCAGGCATGCCAGGGCACTCTCCGGACTCACTGCAGTGCATCCCCAGTGGTGCCAGTGCACTCTCTGGACTCACTGCACTGCATCCCCAGTGGTGCCAGTGAACTCTCTGGACTCACTGCAGTGCATCCCCAGTGGTGCCAGTGCACTCTCTGGACTCACTGTAGTGCAGCCCATGAGGTGCCAGTGCAGTCTCTGGACTCTCTGCACTGCATCCCCAGTGGTGCCAGTGCACTCTCTGGACTCAATGCAGTGCATCCAGAGTGGTGCCAGTGCACTCTCTGGACTCACTGCACTGCATCCCCAGTGGTGCCAGTGCACTCTCTGGACTCACTGCAGTGCATCCCTAGTGGTGCCAGTGCACTCTCTGGACTCACTGCACTGCATCCCCAGTGGTGCCAGTGCACTCTCTGGACTCACTGCACTGCATCCCCAAGGGGCCAGTGCACTCTCTGGACTCAACTGCACTGCATCCCCAGTGGTGCCAGTGCACTCTCTGGACTCACTGCACTGCATCCCCAGTGGTGCCACTGCACTCTCTGGACTCACTGCACTGCATCCCCAGTGGTACCAGTGCACTCTCCGGACTCACTGCACTGCATCCTCAGTGGTGCCAGTGCACTCTCTGGACTCACTGCACTGCATCCCCATTCGTGCCAGTGCACTCTCTGGACTCACTGCACTGCATCCCCAGTGGTGCCAGTGCACTCTCTGGAGGCACTGCACTGCATCCCCAGTGGTGCCAGTACACTCTCTGGACTCACTGCACTGCATCCCCAGTGGTGCCAGTGCACTCTCTGGACGCACTGCAGTGCATCCCCAGTGGTGCCAGTGGACTCTCAGGACTCACTGCACTGCATCCCCAGTGGTGCCAGTGCCCTCTCTGGAGTCACTGCAGTGTATCCCCAGTGGTGCCAGTGCAATCTCTGGACTCACTGATCTGCATACCCAGGGGTGCCAGGGCACTCTCCGGACTCACTGCAGTACATCCCCAGTGGTGCCAGTGCACTCTTTCTAGTCACTGCACTGCATCACAATTAGTGCCAGTGCATTGTCTGGACTCACTGATCTGCATACCCAGGGGTGCCAGGGCACTCTCCGGACTCACTGCAGTGCATCCCCAGTGGTGTCAGTGCACTCTCTGCACTCACTGCACTGCATCCCCAGTGTTGCCAGTGCACTCTCTGGACTCACCGAGGTGCATCCCCAGTGGTGCCAGTGCACTCTCTGGACTGACTGCAGTGCATCCCCAGTGGTGCCAGGGCACTCTCTGGACTCACTGCACTGCATCCCCAGTGGTGCCAGTGCACTCTCTGGACTCACTGCACTGCATCCCCAGTGGTGACAGTGGCTCTCTGGACTCACTGCAGTGCATCCCCAGTGGTTCCAGTGCACTCTCTGTACTCACTGCACTGCATCCCCAGTGGTGCCTGTGCAGTTTCTGGACTCACTGCACTGCATCACCATTGGTGCCAGTGCACTCTCTGGACTCACTGCAGTGCAACCCCCGTGGTGCCAGTGCACTCTCTAGACTCACTACACTGCATACGCAGTGGTGCCAGTGCACTCTCTGGACTCACTGCACTGCATCCCCAGTGCTGACAGTGCACTCTCTGGACTCACTGCACTGCATCCCCAGTGGTGCCAGTGCACTCTCTGGACTCACTGCACTGCATCCCCAGTGGTGCCAGTGCACTCTCTGGACTCACTGCAGTGCATCCACAGTGGTGCCAGTGCACTCTCTGGAGTCTCTGCAGTGCATACCCTGTTGTACCATTGCACTCTCTGCACTCACTGCACTGCATCCCCAGTGGTGCCACTGCACTCTCAGGACTCACTGCACTGCAACCCCAGTGGTGCCAGTGCACTCTCTGGACTCACTGCAGTGCATCCCCAGTGGTGCCAGTGCACTCTCTGGACTCACTGCACTGCATCCCCAGTGGTGCCAGTGGACTATCTGGACTGACTGCACTGCATCCCCAGTGGTGCCAGTGCACTCTGTGAGTCACTGCACTGCATCCCCAGTGGTGGCAGTGCACTCTCTGGACTCACTACAGTGCATCCCCAGTGGTGCCAGTGCACTCTCTGGACTCACTGCACTGCATCCCCAGTGGTGAGAGTGCACTCTCTGTAGTCACTGCGCTGCATAAACAGTGGTGCCAGTGCACTCTCTGGACTCACTGCACTGCATCCCCAGTGGTGACAGTGGCTCTCTGGACTCACTGCAGTGCATCCCCAGTGGTGCCTGTGCACTCTCTGTACTCACTGCACTGCATCCCCAGTGGTGCCTGTGCAGTTTCTGGACTCACTGCCCTGCATCACCATTGGTGCCAGGGTACTCTCCGGACTCACTGCAGTGCATCCCCAGTGGTGCCAGTGCACTCTCTAGACTCACTGCACTGCATCCGCAGTGGTGCCAGTGCAGTCTATGGACTCACTGCAGTGCATCCCCAGTGCTCACAGTGCATTCTCTGGACTCACTGCACTGCATCCGCAGTAGTGCCAGTGCACTCTCTGGACTCACTGCAGTGCAACCACAGTGGTGCCAGTGCACTCTCTGGAGTCACTGCAGTGCATACCCTGTTGTGCCAGTGCACTCTCTGCACTCACTGCACTGCATCCCCAGTGGTGCCACTGCACTCTCTGGACTCACTGCACTGCATCCCCAGTGGTGCCAGTGCAGTCTCTGGAGTCACTACAGTGCATCCCCAGTGGTGCCAGTGCACTCTCTGGACTCACTGCACTGCATCCCCAGTGGTGCCAGTGGACTATCTGGACTGACTGCACTGCATCCCCAGTGGTGCCAGTGCACTCTCTGGACTCACTGCACTGCATCCCCAGTGTTGCCAGTGCACTCTCTGGACTCACTGCACTGCATCCCCAGTGGTGCCAGTGCACTCTCTGGACTCAATGCACTGCATCCCCAGTGGTGCCAGGGCACTCTCTGGACTCACTGCACTGCATCCCCAGTGGTGGCAGTGCACTCTCTGGAGTCACTGCACTGCATCCCCAGTGGTGCCAGTGCACTCTCTGGACTCACTGCACTGCATCCCCAGTGGTGTCAGTGCACTCTATGCACTCACTGCACTGCATCCCCAGTGGTGGCAGTGCACTCTCTGGACTCACTACAGTGCATCCCCAGTGTGCCAGTGCACTCTCTGGACTCACTGCAGTGCATCCCCAGTGGTGACAGTGCACTCTCTGTAGTCACTGCGCTGCATAAACAGTGGTGCCAGTGCACTCTCTGGACTCACTGCACTGCATCCCCAGTGGTGACAGTGGCTCTCTGGACTCACTGCAGTGCATCCCCAGTGGTGCCAGTGCACTCTCTGGACTCACTGCACTGCATCACCATTGGTGCCAGGGTACTCTCCGGACTCACTGCAGTGCATCCCCAGTAGTGCCAGTGCACTCTCTAGACTCACTGCACTTCATCACCAGTGGTGCCAGTGCAGTCTCTGGAGTCACTACAGTGCATCCCCAGTGGTGCCAGTGCACTCTCTGGACTCACTGCACTGCATCCCCAGTGGTGCCAGTGGACTATCTGGACTGACTGCACTGCATCCACAGTGGTGCCAGTGCACTCTGTGAGTCACTGCACTACATCCTCAGTGTTCCCAGTGCACTCTCTGGACTCACTGCAGTGCATCCCCAGTCGTGCCAGTGCACTCTCTGGATTCACTGCAGTGTATCGCCAGTGGTGCCTGTGCACTCTCTGGACTCACTGAACTGCATCGCCAGTGGTGCCAGTGCACTCTCTGGACTCAATGCAGTGCATCCCCAGTGGTGCCAGTGCACTCTCTCGGCGCACTGCACTAAAGCCCCAATGCTGCCAGGGCACTCTCTGCACTCACTGCAGTGCATCCCCAGTGGTACCAGTGCACTCTCTGGACTCACTGCACTGCATCCCCAGTGGTGCCAGTGCACTCTCTGGACTCACTGCAGTGCATCCCCAGTGGTGCCAGTGCACTCTCTGCACTCACTGCACTGCATCCCCTGTGGTGCCAGTGCACTCTCTGGACTCACCGAGGTGCATCCCCAGTGGTGCCAGTGCACTCTCTGGACTCACTGTAGTGCAGCCCATGAGGTGCCAGTGCAGTCTCTGGACTCTCTGCACTGCATCCCCAGTGGTGCCAGTGCACTCTCTGGACTCAATGCAGTGCATCCAGAGTGGTACCAGTGCACTCTCTGGACTCACTGCACTGCATCCCCAGTGGTGCCAGTGCACTCTCTGGACTCACTGCACTGCATCCCCAGTGGTGCCAGTGCACTCTCTGGACTCACTGCACTGCATCCCCAGTGGTGCCAGTGCACTCTCTGGAGTCACTGCAGTGCATCCCCAGTGGTGCCAGTGCACTCTCTGGACTCAACTGCACTGCATCCACAGTGGTGCCAGTGCACTCTCTGGACTCACTGCAGTGCATCCCCAGTGTTGCCACTGCACTCTCTGGACTCACTGCACTGCATCCCCAGTGGTGCCAGTGCGCTCTCTGGACTCACTGCACTGCATCCCCAGTGGTGACAGTGGCTCTCTGGACTCACTGCAGTGCATCCCCAGTGGTGCCAGTGCACTCTCTGTACTCACTGCACTGCATCCCCAGTGGTGCCTGAGCAGTTTCTGGACTCACTGCACTGCATCACCATTGGTGCCAGGGTACTCTCCGGACTCACTGCAGTGCAACCCCCGTGGTGCCAGTGCACTCTCTAGACTCACTACACTGCATACGCAGTGGTGCCAGTGCACTCTCTGGACTCACTGCACTGCATCCCCAGTGGTGCCAGTGCACTCTCTGGACTCACTGCACTGCATCCCCAGTGGTGCCAGTGCACTCTCTGGACTCACTGCACTGCATCCCCAGTGGTGCCAGTGCACTCTCTGGACTCACTGCAGTGCATCCACAGTGGTGCCAGTGCACTCTCTGGAGTCCCTGCAGTGCATACCCTGTTGTGCCATTGCACTCTCTGCACTCACTGCACTGCATCCCCAGTGGTGCCACTGCACTCTCTGGACTTACTGCACTGCAACCCCAGTGGTACCAGTGCACTCTCTGGACTCACTGCAGTGCATCCCCAGTGGTGCCAGTGCACTCTCTGGACTCACTGCACTGCATCCCCAGTGGTGCCAGTGGACTATCTGGACTGACTGCACTGCATCCCCAGTGGTGCCAGTGCACTCTGTGAGTCACTGCACTGCATCCCCCGTGGTGGCAGTGCACTCTCTGGACTCACTACAGTGCATCCCCAGTGGTGCCAGTGCCCTCTCTGGAGTCACTGCAGTGTATCCCCAGTGGTTCCAGTGCAATCTCTGGACTCACTGAACTGCATCCCCAGGCATGCCAGGGCACTCTCCGGACTCACTGCAGTGCATCCCCAGTGGTGCCAGTGCACTCTCTGGACTCACTGCACTGCATCCCCAGTGGTGCCAGTGCACTCTCTGCACTCACTGCACTGCATCCCCAGTGTTGCCAGTGCACTCTCTGGACTCACCGAGGTGCATCCCCAGTGGTGCCAGTGCACTCTCTGGACTCACTGCACTGCATCCCCAGTGGTGCCAGGGCACTCTCTGGACTCACTGCACTGCATCCCCAGTGGTGCCAGTGCACTCTCTGGACTCACTGCACTGCATCCCCAGTGGTGCCAGTGCACTCTCTGGACTCACTGCACTGCATCCCCAGTGGTGCCAGTGTACTCTCTGGACTCACTGCACTGCATCCCCAGTGTGCCAGTGCACTCTCTGGACTCACTGCAGTGCATCCCCAGTGGTGACAGTGCACTCTCTGTAGTCACTACGCTGCATCACCAGTGGTGCCAGTGCACTCTCTGGACTCACTGCACTGCATCCCCAGTGGTGACAGTGGCTCTCTGGACGCACTGCAGTGCATCCCCAGTGGTACCTGTGCACTCTCTGGACTCACTGGACTGCATCCCCAGTGGTGCCAGTGCACTCTCTGGATTCACTGCAGTGTATCCCCAGTGGTGCCTGTGCACTCTCTGGACTCACTGAACTGCATCGCCAGTGGTGCCAGTGCACTCTCTGGACTCACTGCGCTGCATCACCAGTGGTGCCAGTGCACTCTCTGGACTCACTGCACTGCTTCCCCAGTGTTGCCAGTGCACTCTCTGGACTCACTGCACTGCATCCCCAGTGGTGACAGTGGCTCTCTGGACTCACTGCAGTGCATCCCCAGTGGTGCCAGTGCACTCTCTGGAGTCACTGCACTGCATCCCCAGTGGTGCCTGTTCAGTTTCTGGACTCACTGCACTGCATCCCCAGTGGTGCCAGTGCACTCTCTGGACTCACTGCAGTACATCCACAGTGGTGCCAGTGCACTCTCTGGAGTCACTGCAGTGCATACCCTGTTGTGCCAGTGCACTCTCTGCACTCACTGCACTGCATCCCCAGTGGTGCCACTGCACTCTCTGGACTCACTGCACTGCAACCCCAGTGGTGCCAGTGCAGTCTCTGGAGTCACTACAGTGCATCCCCAGTGGTGCCAGTGCACTCTCTGGACTCACTGCACTGCATCCCCAGTGGTGCCAGTGCACTCTCTGGACGCACTGCACTGCATTCCCAGTGGTGCCAGTGCACTCTGTGAGTAACTGCACTGCATCCCCAGTGTTCCCAGTGCACTCTCTGGACTCACCGAGGTGCATCCCCAGTGGTGCCAGTGCACTCTCTGGACTCACTGCAGTGCAGCCCCTGAGGTGCCAGTGCACTCTCTTGACTCACCGAGGTGCATCCCCAGTGGTGCCAGTGCACTCTCTAGACTCACTGCAGTGCATCCCCAGTGGTGCAAGGGTAGTCTCTGGACTCTCTACACTGCATCCCCTGTGTTGCTACTGCAATCTCAGGACTCACTGCAGTGCAGCTCCAGTTGGTGCCAGTGCAGTCTCTGGACTCACTGCACTGCATCCCCAGTGGTGCCAGTGCACTCTCTGGATTCACTGCAGTGTATCCCCAGTGGTGCCTGTGCACTCTCTGGACTCAATGCAGTGCATCCCCAGTGATGCCAGTGCACTCTCTCGGCGCACTGCACTACAGAACCCAATGGTGCCAGGGCACTCTCTGCACTCACTGCACTGCATCCCCTGTGGTGCCAGTGCACTCTCTGGACTCACTGTACTGCACCCATGAGGTGCCAGTGCAGTCTCTGGACTCACCGAGGTGCATCCCCAGTGGTGCCAGTACACTCTCTGGACTCACTGTAGTGCACCCATGAGGTGCCAGTACAGTCTCTGGACTCACTGCAATGCATCCCCACTGGTGCCAGTGCACTCTCTGGACTCAATGAAGTGCATCCCCAGTGGTGCCAGTTCACTCTCTGGACTCAATGCACTGCATCCCCAGTGGTGCCAGTGGACTATCTGGACTGACTGCACTGCATCCACAGTGGTGCCAGTGCACTCTGTGAGTCACTGCACTACATCCTCAGTGTTCCCAGTGCACTCTCTGGACTCACTGCAGTGCATCCCCAGTCGTGCCAGTGCACTCTCTGGATTCACTGCAGTGTATCGCCAGTGGTTCCTGTGCACTCTCTGGACTCACTGAACTGCATCGCCAGTGGTGCCAGTGCACTCTCTGGACTCAATGCAGTGCATCCCCAGTGGTGCCAGTGCACTCTCTCGGCGCACTGCACTAAAGCCCCAATTCTGCCAGGGCACTCTCTGCACTCACTGCAGTGCATCCCCAGTGGTACCAGTGCACTCTCTGGACTCACTGCACTGCATCCCCAGTGGTGCCAGTGCACTCTCTGGACTCACTGCAGTGCATCCCCAGTGGTGCCAGTGCACTCTCTGCACTCACTGCACTGCATCCCCTGTGGTGCCAGTGCACTCTCTGGACTCACCGAGGTGCATCCCCAGTGGTGCCAGTGCACTCTCTGGACTCACTGTAGTGCAGCCCATGAGGTGCCAGTGCAGTCTCTGGACTCTCTGCACTGCATCCCCAGTGGTGCCAGTGCACTCTCTGGACTCAATGCAGTGCATCCAGAGTGGTACCAGTGCACTCTCTGGACTCACTGCACTGCATCCCCAGTGGTGCCAGTGCACTCTCTGGACTCACTGCACTGCATCCCCAGTGGTGCCAGTGCACTCTCTGGACTCACTGCACTGCATCCCCAGTGGTGCCAGTGCACTCTCTGGAGTCACTGCAGTGCATCACCAGTGGTGCCAGTGCACTCTCTGGACTCAACTGCACTGCATCCACAGTGGTGCCAGTGCACTCTCTGGACTCACTGCAGTGCATCCCCAGTGTTGCCACTGCACTCTCTGGACTCACTGCACTGCATCCCCAGTGGTGCCAGTGCGCTCTCTGGACTCACTGCACTGCATCCCCAGTGGTGACAGTGGCTCTCTGGACTCACTGCAGTGCATCCCCAGTGGTGCCAGTGCACTCTCTGTACTCACTGCACTGCATCCCCAGTGGTGCCTGAGCAGTTTCTGGACTCACTGCACTGCATCACCATTGGTGCCAGGGTACTCTCCGGACTCACTGCAGTGCAACCCCCGTGGTGCCAGTGCACTCTCTAGACTCACTACACTGCATACGCAGTGGTGCCAGTGCACTCTCTGGACTCACTGCACTGCATCCCCAGTGGTGCCAGTGCACTCTCTGGACTCACTGCACTGCATCCCCAGTGGTGCCAGTGCACTCTCTGGACTCACTGCACTGCATCCCCAGTGGTGCCAGTGCACTCTCTGGACTCACTGAAGTGCATCCACAGTGGTGCCAGTGCACTCTCTGGAGTCCCTGCAGTGCATACCCTGTTGTGCCATTGCACTCTCTGCACTCACTGCACTGCATCCCCAGTGGTGCCACTGCACTCTCTGGACTCACTGCACTGCAACCCCAGTGGTACCAGTGCACTCTCTGGACTCACTGCAGTGCATCCCCAGTGGTGCCAGTGCACTCTCTGGACTCACTGCACTGCATCCCCAGTGGTGCCAGTGGACTATCTGGACTGACTGCACTGCATCCCCAGTGGTGCCAGTGCACTCTGTGAGTCACTGCACTGCATCCCCCGTGGTGGCAGTGCACTCTCTGGACTCACTACAGTGCATCCCCAGTGGTGCCAGTGCCCTCTCTGGAGTCACTGCAGTGTATCCCCAGTGGTTCCAGTGCAATCTCTGGACTCACTGAACTGCATCCCCAGGCATGCCAGGGCACTCTCCGGACTCACTGCAATGCATCCCCAGTGGTGCCAGTGCACTCTCTGGACTCACTGCACTGCATCCCCAGTGGTGCCAGTGCACTCTCTGCACTCACTGCACTGCATCCCCAGTGTTGCCAGTGCACTCTCTGGACTCACCGAGGTGCATCCCCAGTGGTGCCAGTGCACTCTCTGGACTCACTGCACTGCATCCCCAGTGGTGCCAGGGCACTCTCTGGACTCACTGCACTGCATCCCCAGTGGTGCCAGTGCACTCTCTGGACTCACTGCACTGCATCCCCAGTGGTGCCAGTGCACTCTCTGGACTCACTGCACTGCATCCCCAGTGGTGCCAGTGTACTCTCTGGACTCACTGCACTGCATCCCCAGTGTGCCAGTGCACTCTCTGGACTCACTGCAGTGCATCCCCAGTGGTGACAGTGCACTCTCTGTAGTCACTACGCTGCATCACCAGTGGTGCCAGTGCACTCTCTGGACTCACTGCACTGCATCCCCAGTGGTGACAGTGGCTCTCTGGACGCACTGCAGTGCATCCCCAGTGGTACCTGTGCACTCTCTGGACTCACTGCACTGCATCCCCAGTGGTGCCTGTGCAGTTTCTGGACTCACTGCACTGCATCACCATTGGTGCCAGGGTACTCTCCGGACTCACTGCAGTGCATCCCCAGTGCTCACAGTGCATTCTCTGGACTCACTGCACTGCATCCGCAGTAGTGCCAGTGCACTCTCTGGACTCACTGCAGTGCATCCACAGTGGTGCCAGTGCACTCTTCTGGAGTCACTGCAGTGCATACCCTGTTGTGCCAGTGCACTCTCTGCACTCACTGCACTGCATCCCCAGTGGTGCCACTGCACTCTCTGGACTCACTGCACTGCATCCCCAGTGGTGCCACTGCACTCTCTGGACTCACTGCACTGCATCCCCAGTGGTGCCAGTGCACTCTGTGAGTCACTGCACTGCATCCTCAGTGTTCCCAGTGCACTCTCTGGACTCACCGAGGTGCATCCCCAGTGGTGCCAGTGCACTCTCTGGACTCACTGCAGTGCAGCCCCTGAGGTGCCAGTGCACTCTCTGGACTCACCGAGGTGCATCCGCAGTGGTGCCAATGCACTCTCTGGACTCACTGCACTGCATCCCCAGTGGTGCCAGGGTAGTCTCTGGACTCTCTACACTGCATCCCCAGTGGTGCTAGTGCAATCGCAGGACTCACTGCAGTGCAGCTCCAGTTGGTGCCAGTGCAGTCTCTGGACTCACTGGACTGCATCCCCAGTGGTGCCAGTGCACTCTCTGGATTCACTGCAGTGTATCCCCAGTGGTGCCTGTGCACTCTCTGGACTCACTGAACTGCATCGCCAGTGGTGCCAGTGCACTCTCTGGACTCACTGCAGTGCATACCCTGTTGTGCCAGTGCACTCTCTGCACTCACTGCAGTGCATCCCCAGTGTTGCCAGTGCACTCTCTGGACTCACTGCACTGCAACCCCAGTGGTGCCAGTGCAGTCTCTGGAGTCACTACAGTGCATCCCCAGTGGTGCCAGTGCACTCTCTGGACTCACTGCACTGCATCCCCAGTGGTGCCAGTGCACTCTCTGGACGCACTGCACTGCATTCCCAGTGGTGCCAGTGCACTCTGTGAGTAACTGCACTGCATCCCCAGTGTTCCCAGTGCACTCTCTGGACTCACCGAGGTGCATCCCCAGTGGTGCCAGTGCACTCTCTGGACTCACTGCAGTGCAGCCCCTGAGGTGCCAGTGCACTCTCTTGACTCACCGAGGTGCATCCCCAGTGGTGCCAGTGCACTCTCTAGACTCACTGCAGTGCATCCCCAGTGGTGCAAGGGTAGTCTCTGGACTCTCTACACTGCATCCCCTGTGTTGCTACTGCAATCTCAGGACTCACTGCAGTGCAGCTCCAGTTGGTGCCAGTGCAGTCTCTGGACTCACTGCACTGCATCCCTAGTGGTGCCAGTGCACTCTCTGGACTCAATGCAGTGCATCCCCAGTGATGCCAGTGCACTCTCTCGGCGCACTGCACTAAAGAACCCAATGGTGCCAGGGCACTCTCTGCACTCACTGCACTGCATCCCCTGTGGTGCCAGTGCACTCTCTGGACTCACTGTAGTGCACCCATGAGGTGCCAGTACAGTCTCTGGACTCACTGCAATGCATCCCCACTGGTGCCAGTGCACTCTCTGGACTCAATGAAGTGCATCCCCAGTGGTGCCAGTTCACTCTCTGGACTCACTGCGCTGCATCCCCAGTGGTGCCAGTGCACTCTCAGGACTCACTGCAGTGCATCCCTAGTGGTGCCAGTGCACTCTCTGGACTCACTGCACTGCATCCCCAGTGGTGCCAGTGCACTCTCTGGAGTACTGTACTTCATCCCCAGTGGTGCCAGTGCACTCTCTGGACTCACTGCACTGCATCCCCAGTGGTGCCAGTGCACTCTCTGGACTCACTGCAGTGCAACCCTAGTGGTGCCAGTGCACTCTCTGGACTCACTGCAGTGCATCCCTAGTGGTGCCAATGCACTCTCTAGACTCACTGCAGTGTATCCCCAGTGGTGCCAGTGCACGCTCTGGACTCACTGCAGTGCATCCCCATTGGTGCCAGTGCACTCTCTCGACTCACTGCACTAAAGCCCCAGAGGTGCCAGGGCACTCTCTGCTCTTACTGCAGTGCATCCCCAGTGGTACCAGTGCACTCTCTGGACTCAATGCACTGCATCCCCAGTGGTGCCAGTACACTCTCTGGACTCACTGCACTGCATCCCCAGTGGTGCCTGTACACTCTCTGCACTCACTGCAGTGCATCCCCTGTTTTCCCAGTGCACTCTCTGCACTCACTGCACTGCATCCCCAGTGGTGCCAGTGCACTCGCTGGACTCACTGCAGTGCATCCCCAGTGGAGCCAGTGCACTCTCTGGACTCACCGAGGTGCATCCCCAGTGGTGCCAGTGCACTCTCTGGACTCCCTGCAGTGCATCCCCTGAGGTACCAGTGCACTCTCTGGACTCACTGCACTGCATCCCCAGTGCTGCCAGTGCACTCTCTGGACTCACTGCAGTGCATCCCCAGTGGTGCCAGGGTAGTCTCTGGACTCTCTACATTGCATCCCCAGTGGTGCTAGTGTAATCTCAGGACTCACTGCAGTGCAGCTCCAGTTGGTGCCAGTGCAGTCTCTGGACTCACTGCAGTGCATCCCCTATGGTGCCAGTGCACTCTCTGGACTCACTGCATTGCATCCCCAGTGGTGCCAGTGCACTCTCTGGACTCACTGCACTGCATCCCCAGTGGTGCCAATGCACTCTCTGGACTCACTGAACTGCATCCCCAGTGGTGCCAGTGCACTCTCTGGACTCACTGCAGTGTATCCCCAGTGGTGCCTGTGCTCTCTTTGGACTCACTGCAGTGCATCCCCAGTGGTGCCCGTGCACTCTCTCGACTAACTGCACTACAGCCCCAGTGGTGCCAGGGCACTCTCTGCACTTACTGCAGTGCATCCCCAGTGGTAGCAGTGCACTCTCTGCACTCACTGCACTGCATCCCCAGTGGTGCCTGTGCAGTCTCTGGACTCACTGCACTGCATCCCCAGTGGTGCCAGTGCACTCTCTGGAGTCACTGCATTGCATCCCCATTGTTGCCAGGGTAGTCTCTGGACTCTCTACACTGCATCCCCAGCGGTGCTAGTGTAATCTCAGAACTCACTGCAGTGCACCTCCATTTGGTGCCAGTGCAGTCTCTGGACTCACTGCTCTGCATCACCAGTGGTGCCAGTGCACTCTCTGGACTCACTGCAATGTATCCCCAGTGGTGCCTGTGCTCTCTCTGGACTCACTGAACTGCATCACCAGTGGTGCCAGTGCACTCTCTGGACTCACTGCACTGCATCCCCAGTGGTACCAGTGCACTCTCTCGACTCAATGCACTGCATCCCCAGTGGTGCCAGTGCACTCTCTGGACTCACTGCACTGCATCCCCAGTGGTGCCTGTGCAGTCTCTGGACTCACTGCACTGCATCCCCAGTGGTGCCAGTGCACTCTCTGGACTCACTGCAGTGCATCCCCTGTTGTGCCAGTGCACTCCCTGCACTCACTACACTGCATCCCCAGTGGTGCCAGTGCACTCTCTGGACTCACTGCACTCCATCCCCAGTGGTGCCAGTGCACTCTCTGGATTCACTGCACTGCATCCCCAGTGGTGCCAGTGCACTCTCTGGACTCACTGCACTTCATCCCCAGTGGTGCCAGTGCACTCTCTGGACTCACCGAGGTGCATCCCCAGTGGTGCCAGTGCGCTCTCTGGACACTCTGCAGTGCATCCCCTGAGGTGCCAGTGCACTCTCTGGACTCACTGCAGTGCATCCCCAGTGTTGCCACTGCACTCTCTGGACTCACTGCACTGCATCCCCAGTGGTGCCAGTGCACTCTCTGGAGTCACTGCAGTGCATCCCCAGTGGTGCCAGTGCACTGTCTGGACTCACTGCACTGCATTCCCAGTGGTGCCAGTGCACTCTCTGGAGTCACTGCAGTGCATCCCCAGTGGTACCAGTGCACTCTCTGGACTCAATGCAGTGCATCCCCAGTGGTGCCAGTGCACTCTCTGGACTCACTGCAGTGCATCCCCAGTGTTGCCACTGCACTCTCTGGACTCACTGCACTGCATCCCCAGTGGTGCCAGTGCGCTCTCTGGACTCACTGCACTGCATCCCCAGTGGTGACAGTGGCTCTCTGGACTCACTGCAGTGCATCCCCAGTGGTGCCAGTGCACTCTCTGTACTCACTGCACTGCATCCCCAGTGGTGCCTGAGCAGTTTCTGGACTCACTGCACTGCATCACCATTGGTGCCAGGGTACTCTCCGGACTCACTGCAGTGCAACCCCCGTGGTGCCAGTGCACTCTCTAGACTCACTACACTGCATACGCAGTGGTGCCAGTGCACTCTCTGGACTCACTGCACTGCATCCCCAGTGGTGCCAGTGCACTCTCTGGACTCACTGCACTGCATCCCCAGTGGTGCCAGTGCACTCTCTGGACTCACTGCACTGCATCCCCAGTGGTGCCAGTGCACTCTCTGGACTCACTGAAGTGCATCCACAGTGGTGCCAGTGCACTCTCTGGAGTCCCTGCAGTGCATACCCTGTTGTGCCATTGCACTCTCTGCACTCACTGCACTGCATCCCCAGTGGTGCCACTGCACTCTCTGGACTCACTGCACTGCAACCCCAGTGGTACCAGTGCACTCTCTGGACTCACTGCAGTGCATCCCCAGTGGTGCCAGTGCACTCTCTGGACTCACTGCACTGCATCCCCAGTGGTGCCAGTGGACTATCTGGACTGACTGCACTGCATCCCCAGTGGTGCCAGTGCACTCTGTGAGTCACTGCACTGCATCCCCCGTGGTGGCAGTGCACTCTCTGGACTCACTACAGTGCATCCCCAGTGGTGCCAGTGCCCTCTCTGGAGTCACTGCAGTGTATCCCCAGTGGTTCCAGTGCAATCTCTGGACTCACTGAACTGCATCCCCAGGCATGCCAGGGCACTCTCCGGACTCACTGCAGTGCATCCCCAGTGGTGCCAGTGCACTCTCTGGACTCACTGCACTGCATCCCCAGTGGTGCCAGTGCACTCTCTGCACTCACTGCACTGCATCCCCAGTGTTGCCAGTGCACTCTCTGGACTCACCGAGGTGCATCCCCAGTGGTGCCAGTGCACTCTCTGGACTCACTGCACTGCATCCCCAGTGGTGCCAGGGCACTCTCTGGACTCACTGCACTGCATCCCCAGTGGTGCCAGTGCACTCTCTGGACTCACTGCACTGCATCCCCAGTGGTGCCAGTGCACTCTCTGGACTCACTGCACTGCATCCCCAGTGGTGCCAGTGTACTCTCTGGACTCACTGCACTGCATCCCCAGTGTGCCAGTGCACTCTCTGGACTCACTGCAGTGCATCCCCAGTGGTGACAGTGCACTCTCTGTAGTCACTACGCTGCATCACCAGTGGTGCCAGTGCACTCTCTGGACTCACTGCACTGCATCCCCAGTGGTGACAGTGGCTCTCTGGACGCACTGCAGTGCATCCCCAGTGGTACCTGTGCACTCTCTGGACTCACTGCACTGCATCCCCAGTGGTGCCTGTGCAGTTTCTGGACTCACTGCACTGCATCACCATTGGTGCCAGGGTACTCTCCGGACTCACTGCAGTGCATCCCCAGTGCTCACAGTGCATTCTCTGGACTCACTGCACTGCATCCGCAGTAGTGCCAGTGCACTCTCTGGACTCACTGCAGTGCATCCACAGTGGTGCCAGTGCACTCTTCTGGAGTCACTGCAGTGCATACCCTGTTGTGCCAGTGCACTCTCTGCACTCACTGCACTGCATCCCCAGTGGTGCCACTGCACTCTCTGGACTCACTGCACTGCATCCCCAGTGGTGCCACTGCACTCTCTGGACTCACTGCACTGCATCCCCAGTGGTGCCAGTGCACTCTGTGAGTCACTGCACTGCATCCTCAGTGTTCCCAGTGCACTCTCTGGACTCACCGAGGTGCATCCCCAGTGGTGCCAGTGCACTCTCTGGACTCACTGCAGTGCAGCCCCTGAGGTGCCAGTGCACTCTCTGGACTCACCGAGGTGCATCCGCAGTGGTGCCAATGCACTCTCTGGACTCACTGCACTGCATCCCCAGTGGTGCCAGGGTAGTCTCTGGACTCTCTACACTGCATCCCCAGTGGTGCTAGTGCAATCGCAGGACTCACTGCAGTGCAGCTCCAGTTGGTGCCAGTGCAGTCTCTGGACTCACTGGACTGCATCCCCAGTGGTGCCAGTGCACTCTCTGGATTCACTGCAGTGCATACCCTGTTGTGCCAGTGCACTCTCTGCACTCACTGCAGTGCATCCCCAGTGTTGCCAGTGCACTCTCTGGACTCACTGCACTGCAACCCCAGTGGTGCCAGTGCAGTCTCTGGAGTCACTACAGTGCATCCCCAGTGGTGCCAGTGCACTCTCTGGACTCACTGCACTGCATCCCCAGTGGTGCCAGTGCACTCTCTGGACGCACTGCACTGCATTCCCAGTGGTGCCAGTGCACTCTGTGAGTAACTGCACTGCATCCCCAGTGTTCCCAGTGCACTCTCTGGACTCACCGAGGTGCATCCCCAGTGGTGCCAGTGCACTCTCTGGACTCACTGCAGTGCAGCCCCTGAGGTGCCAGTGCACTCTCTTGACTCACCGAGGTGCATCCCCAGTGGTGCCAGTGCACTCTCTAGACTCACTGCAGTGCATCCCCAGTGGTGCAAGGGTAGTCTCTGGACTCTCTACACTGCATCCCCTGTGTTGCTACTGCAATCTCAGGACTCACTGCAGTGCAGCTCCAGTTGGTGCCAGTGCAGTCTCTGGACTCACTGCACTGCATCCCTAGTGGTGCCAGTGCACTCTCTGGACTCAATGCAGTGCATCCCCAGTGATGCCAGTGCACTCTCTCGGCGCACTGCACTAAAGAACCCAATGGTGCCAGTGCACTCTCTGGAGTCACTGCACTGCATCCCCTGTGGTGCCAGTGCACTCTCTGGACTCACTGTAGTGCACCCATGAGGTGCCAGTACAGTCTCTGGACTCACTGCAATGCATCCCCACTGGTGCCAGTGCACTCTCTGGACTCAATGAAGTGCATCCCCAGTGGTGCCAGTTCACTCTCTGGACTCACTGCGCTGCATCCCCAGTGGTGCCAGTGCACTCTCAGGACTCACTGCAGTGCATCCCTAGTGGTGCCAGTGCACTCTCTGGACTCAATGAAGTGCATCCCCAGTGGTGCCAGTTCACTCTCTGGACTCACTGCACTGCATCCCCAGTGGTGCCAGTGCACTCTCTCGACTCACTGCACTAAAGCCCCAGAGGTGCCAGGGCACTCTCTTCTCTTACTGCTGTGCATCCCCAGTGGTACCAGTGCACTCTCTGGACTCAATGCACTGCATCCCCAGTGGTGCCAGTACACTCTCTGGACTCACTGCACTGCATCCCCAGTGGTGCCTGTACACTCTCTGCACTCACTGCAGTGCATCCCCTGTTTTCCCAGTGCACTCTCTGCACTCACTGCACTGCATCCCCAGTGGTGCCAGTGCACTCGCTGGACTCACTGCAGTGCATCCCCAGTGGAGCCAGTGCACTCTCTGGACTCACCGAGGTGCATCCCCAGTGGTGCCAGTGCACTCTCTGGACTCCCTGCAGTGCATCCCCTGAGGTACCAGTGCACTCTCTGGACTCACTGCACTGCATCCCCAGTGCTGCCAGTGCACTCTCTGGACTCACTGCAGTGCATCCCCAGTGGTGCCAGGGTAGTCTCTGGACTCTCTACATTGCATCCCCAGTGGTGCTAGTGTAATCTCAGGACTCACTGCAGTGCAGCTCCAGTTGGTGCCAGTGCAGTCTCTGGACTCACTGCAGTGCATCCCCTATGGTGCCAGTGCACTCTCTGGACTCACTGCATTGCATCCCCAGTGGTGCCAGTGCACTCTCTGGACTCACTGCACTGCATCCCCAGTGGTGCCAATGCACTCTCTGGACTCACTGAACTGCATCCCCAGTGGTGCCAGTGCACTCTCTGGAGTCACTGCATTGCATCCCCATTGTTGCCAGGGTAGTCTCTGGACTCTCTACACTGCATCCCCAGCGGTGCTAGTGTAATCTCAGAGCTCACTGCAGTGCACCTCCATTTGGTGCCAGTGCAGTCTCTGGACTCACTGCTCTGCATCACCAGTGGTGCCAGTGCACTCTCTGGACTCACTGCAATGTATCCCCAGTGGTGCCTGTGCTCTCTCTGGACTCACTGAACTGCATCACCAGTGGTGCCAGTGCACTCTCTGGACTCACTGCACTGCATCCCCAGTGGTACCAGTGCACTCTCTCGACTCAATGCACTGCATCCCCAGTGGTGCCAGTGCACTCTCTGGACTCACTCCACTGCATCCCCAGTGGTGCCTGTGCAGTCTCTGGACTCACTGCACTGCATCCCCAGTGGTGCCAGTGCACTCTCTGGACTCACTGCAGTGCATCCCCTGTTGTGCCAGTGCACTCCCTGCACTCACTAAACTCCATCCCCAGTGGTGCCAGTGCACTCTCTGGACTCACTGCACTCCATCCCCAGTGGTGCCAGTGCACTCTCTGGATTCACTGCACTGCATCCCCAGTGGTGCCAGTGCACTCTCTGGACTCACTGCACTTCATCCCCAGTGGTGCCAGTGCACTCTCTGGACTCACCGAGGTGCATCCCCAGTGGTGCCAGTGCGCTCTCTGGACACACTGCAGTGCATCCCCTGAGGTGCCAGTGCACTCTCTGGACTCACTGCAGTGCATCCCCAGTGTTGCCACTGCACTCTCTGGACTCACTGCACTGCATCCCCAGTGGTGCCAGTGCACTCTCTGGAGTCACTGCAGTGCATCCCCAGTGGTGCCAGTGCACTGTCTGGACTCACTGCACTGCATTCCCAGTGGTGCCAGTGCACTCTCTGGAGTCACTGCAGTGCATCCCCAGTGGTACCAGTGCACTCTCTGGACTCAATGCAGTGCATCCCCAGTGGTGCCAGTGCACTCTCTGGACTCACTGCACTGCATCCCCAGTGCTGACAGTGCACTCTCTGAACTCACTGCACTGCATCCCCAAGGTGCCAATGCACTCTCTGCACTCACTGCACTGCATCCCCATTGGTGCCAGTGCACTCTCTGGACTCAATGCAGTGCATCCCCAGTGGTGCCAGTGCACTCTCTGGACTCACTGCAGTGCATCCCCAGTAGTGCCAGTGCACTCTCTGGACTCACTGCAGTGCATCCCCAGTGGTGCCAGTCCACTCTCTGGACTCATTGCAGTGCATCCCCAGTGGTGCCAGTGGACTCTCTGGAGTCACTGCAGTGCATCCCCTGTTGTGCCAGTGCACTCTCTGGACTCAGTGCACTGCATACTCTGTGGTGCCATTGTACTCTCTGGACTCACTGCACTGCATACCCAGTGGTGCCTGTGCAGTCCCTGGACTCACTGCACGGCATCGCCATTGGTGCCAGGGCACTCTCCGGACACACTGCAGTACAACACCAGTGATGCCAGTGCACTCTCTAGACTCACTGCACTGCATCCCCAGTGGTGCCAGTGCACTCTCTGGACTCACTGCACTGCATCTCCAGTGGAGCAAGTGGACTCTCTGGACTCACCGAGGTGCATCCCCAGTGGTGTCAGTGCACTCTCTAGACTCAGTGCCGTGCAGCCCCTGAGGTGCCAGTGCCCTCTCTGGACTCACTCCACTACATCACCAGTGGTGCCAGTGCACTCTCTGGAGTCTCTGCAGTGCATCCCCTGTTGTGCCAGTGCACTCTCTGGACTCACTGCACTGCATCCCCTGTGGTGCCAGTGCACTCTCTGGACTCACTGCAGTGCATCCCCAGTGGTGCCAGTGCACTCTCTGGACTCACTGCACTGCATCCTCAGTGGTACCAGTGCACTCTCTGGACTCACTGCACTGCGTCTCTCTCGTTCCAGTGCACTCTCTGGACTCACTGCACTGCATCCCCAGTGGTGCCAGTGCACTCTTTCGAGTCACTGCACTGCATCTCCTGTGGTGCCAGTGCACTCTCTGCACTCTCTGCAGTGCATCCCCAGTGGTGCCAATGCACTCTCTGGACTCACTGCACTGCATCCCCAGTGGTGCCAGTGCACTCTCTGGCCTCACTGTACTGCATCCCCAGTGGTGCCAGTGCACTCTCTAGACTCACTGCACTGCATCCCCAGTGGTGTCAGTGCACTCTCTGGACTCACTGCACTGCATCACCAGTGGTGGGAGTGCACTCTCTGGACTCACTACAGTGCATCCCCAGTGTGCCAGTGCACTCTCTGGACTCACTACAGTGCATCCCCATTGGTGCCAGTGCACTCTCTGGACTCACTGCACTGCATCCCCAGTGATGCCTGTGCAGTTTCTGGACTCACTGCACTGCATCCCCAGTGGTGCCAGGGTACTCTCCGGACTCACTGCAGTGCAACCCTAGTGGTGCCAGTGCACTCTCTAGACTCACTGCCCTGCATCCGCAGTGATGCCAGTTCACTCTCTGGACTCACTGCACTGCAACCCCAAGGTGCCAGTGCACTCTCTGGACTCACTGCAGTGCAAAACCTGTTGCTCCAGTGCACTCTCTGGAGTCACTGCAGTGCATCCCCAGTGGTGCCAGTGCACTGTCTGGACTCACTGCACTGCATTCCCAGTGGTGCCAGTGCACTCTCTGGATTCACTGCAGTGCATCCCCAGTGGTACCAGTGCACTCTCTGGACTCAATGCAGTGCATCCCCAGTGGTGCCAGTGCGCTCTCTGGACACACTGCAGTGCATCCCCTGAGGTGGCAGTGAACTCTCTGGACTCACTGCACTGCATCCCCAGTGGTGCCAGTGCACTCTCTGCACTCACTGCACTGCATACCCAGTGGTGCCAGTGCACTCTCTGGACTCACTGCAGTGCAGCCCCTGAGGTGCCAGTGCAGTCTCTGGACTCACTGCAGTGCATCCCCAGTGGTGCCAGTGCACTCTCTGGACTCACCGCACTGCATCAACAGTGGTGCCAGTGCACTCTCTGGACTCACTGCACTTCATCCCCAGTGGTGCCAGTGCACTCTCTGTACTCACTGCACTGCATCCCCAGTGGTGCCTGAGCAGTTTCTGGACTCACTGCACTGCATCACCATTGGTGCCAGGGTACTCTCCGGACTCACTGCAGTGCAACCCCCGTGGTGCCAGTGCACTCTCTAGACTCACTACACTGCATACGCAGTGGTGCCAGTGCACTCTCTGGACTCACTGCACTGCATCCCCAGTGGTGCCAGTGCACTCTCTGGACTCACTGCACTGCATCCCCAGTGGTGCCAGTGCACTCTCTGGACTCACTGCACTGCATCCCCAGTGGTGCCAGTGCACTCTCTGGACTCACTGAAGTGCATCCACAGTGGTGCCAGTGCACTCTCTGGAGTCCCTGCAGTGCATACCCTGTTGTGCCATTGCACTCTCTGCACTCACTGCACTGCATCCCCAGTGGTGCCACTGCACTCTCTGGACTCACTGCACTGCAACCCCAGTGGTACCAGTGCACTCTCTGGACTCACTGCAGTGCATCCCCAGTGGTGCCAGTGCACTCTCTGGACTCACTGCACTGCATCCCCAGTGGTGCCAGTGGACTATCTGGACTGACTGCACTGCATCCCCAGTGGTGCCAGTGCACTCTGTGAGTCACTGCACTGCATCCCCCGTGGTGGCAGTGCACTCTCTGGACTCACTACAGTGCATCCCCAGTGGTGCCAGTGCCCTCTCTGGAGTCACTGCAGTGTATCCCCAGTGGTTCCAGTGCAATCTCTGGACTCACTGAACTGCATCCCCAGGCATGCCAGGGCACTCTCCGGACTCACTGCAATGCATCCCCAGTGGTGCCAGTGCACTCTCTGGACTCACTGCACTGCATCCCCAGTGGTGCCAGTGCACTCTCTGCACTCACTGCACTGCATCCCCAGTGTTGCCAGTGCACTCTCTGGACTCACCGAGGTGCATCCCCAGTGGTGCCAGTGCACTCTCTGGACTCACTGCACTGCATCCCCAGTGGTGCCAGGGCACTCTCTGGACTCACTGCACTGCATCCCCAGTGGTGCCAGTGCACTCTCTGGACTCACTGCACTGCATCCCCAGTGGTGCCAGTGCACTCTCTGGACTCACTGCACTGCATCCCCAGTGGTGCCAGTGTACTCTCTGGACTCACTGCACTGCATCCCCAGTGTGCCAGTGCACTCTCTGGACTCACTGCAGTGCATCCCCAGTGGTGACAGTGCACTCTCTGTAGTCACTACGCTGCATCACCAGTGGTGCCAGTGCACTCTCTGGACTCACTGCACTGCATCCCCAGTGGTGACAGTGGCTCTCTGGACGCACTGCAGTGCATCCCCAGTGGTACCTGTGCACTCTCTGGACTCACTGCACTGCATCCCCAGTGGTGCCTGTGCAGTTTCTGGACTCACTGCACTGCATCACCATTGGTGCCAGGGTACTCTCCGGACTCACTGCAGTGCATCCCCAGTGCTCACAGTGCATTCTCTGGACTCACTGCACTGCATCCGCAGTAGTGCCAGTGCACTCTCTGGACTCACTGCAGTGCATCCACAGTGGTGCCAGTGCACTCTTCTGGAGTCACTGCAGTGCATACCCTGTTGTGCCAGTGCACTCTCTGCACTCACTGCACTGCATCCCCAGTGGTGCCACTGCACTCTCTGGACTCACTGCACTGCATCCCCAGTGGTGCCACTGCACTCTCTGGACTCACTGCACTGCATCCCCAGTGGTGCCAGTGCACTCTGTGAGTCACTGCACTGCATCCTCAGTGTTCCCAGTGCACTCTCTGGACTCACCGAGGTGCATCCCCAGTGGTGCCAGTGCACTCTCTGGACTCACTGCAGTGCAGCCCCTGAGGTGCCAGTGCACTCTCTGGACTCACCGAGGTGCATCCGCAGTGGTGCCAATGCACTCTCTGGACTCACTGCACTGCATCCCCAGTGGTGCCAGGGTAGTCTCTGGACTCTCTACACTGCATCCCCAGTGGTGCTAGTGCAATCGCAGGACTCACTGCAGTGCAGCTCCAGTTGGTGCCAGTGCAGTCTCTGGACTCACTGGACTGCATCCCCAGTGGTGCCAGTGCACTCTCTGGATTCACTGCAGTGTATCCCCAGTGGTGCCTGTGCACTCTCTGGACTCACTGAACTGCATCGCCAGTGGTGCCAGTGCACTCTCTGGACTCACTGCAGTGCATACCCTGTTGTGCCAGTGCACTCTCTGCACTCACTGCAGTGCATCCCCAGTGTTGCCAGTGCACTCTCTGGACTCACTGCACTGCAACCCCAGTGGTGCCAGTGCAGTCTCTGGAGTCACTACAGTGCATCCCCAGTGGTGCCAGTGCACTCTCTGGACTCACTGCACTGCATCCCCAGTGGTGCCAGTGCACTCTCTGGACGCACTGCACTGCATTCCCAGTGGTGCCAGTGCACTCTGTGAGTAACTGCACTGCATCCCCAGTGTTCCCAGTGCACTCTCTGGACTCACCGAGGTGCATCCCCAGTGGTGCCAGTGCACTCTCTGGACTCACTGCAGTGCAGCCCCTGAGGTGCCAGTGCACTCTCTTGACTCACCGAGGTGCATCCCCAGTGGTGCCAGTGCACTCTCTAGACTCACTGCAGTGCATCCCCAGTGGTGCAAGGGTAGTCTCTGGACTCTCTACACTGCATCCCCTGTGTTGCCACTGCAATCTCAGGACTCACTGCAGTGCAGCTCCAGTTGGTGCCAGTGCAGTCTCTGGACTCACTGCACTGCATCCCTAGTGGTGCCAGTGCACTCTCTGGACTCAATGCAGTGCATCCCCAGTGATGCCAGTGCACTCTCTCGGCGCACTGCACTAAAGAACCCAATGGTGCCAGGGCACTCTCTGCACTCACTGCACTGCATCCCCTGTGGTGCCAGTGCACTCTCTGGACTCACTGTAGTGCACCCATGAGGTGCCAGTACAGTCTCTGGACTCACTGCAATGCATCCCCACTGGTGCCAGTGCACTCTCTGGACTCAATGAAGTGCATCCCCAGTGGTGCCAGTTCACTCTCTGGACTCACTGCGCTGCATCCCCAGTGGTGCCAGTGCACTCTCAGGACTCACTGCAGTGCATCCCTAGTGGTGCCAGTGCACTCTCTGGACTCACTGCACTGCATCCCCAGTGGTGCCAGTGCACTCTCTGGAGTACTGTACTTCATCCCCAGTGGTGCCAGTGCACTCTCTGGACTCACTGCACTGCATCCCCAGTGGTGCCAGTGCACTCTCTGGACTCACTGCAGTGCAACCCTAGTGGTGCCAGTGCACTCTCTGGACTCACTGCAGTGCATCCCTAGTGGTGCCAATGCACTCTCTAGACTCACTGCAGTGTATCCCCAGTGGTGCCAGTGCACGCTCTGGACTCACTGCAGTGCATCCCCATTGGTGCCAGTGCACTCTCTCGACTCACTGCACTAAAGCCCCAGAGGTGCCAGGGCACTCTCTGCTCTTACTGCAGTGCATCCCCAGTGGTACCAGTGCACTCTCTGGACTCAATGCACTGCATCCCCAGTGGTGCCAGTACACTCTCTGGACTCACTGCACTGCATCCCCAGTGGTGCCTGTACACTCTCTGCACTCACTGCAGTGCATCCCCTGTTTTCCCAGTGCACTCTCTGCACTCACTGCACTGCATCCCCAGTGGTGCCAGTGCACTCGCTGGACTCACTGCAGTGCATCCCCAGTGGAGCCAGTGCACTCTCTGGACTCACCGAGGTGCATCCCCAGTGGTGCCAGTGCACTCTCTGGACTCCCTGCAGTGCATCCCCTGAGGTACCAGTGCACTCTCTGGACTCACTGCACTGCATCCCCAGTGCTGCCAGTGCACTCTCTGGACTCACTGCAGTGCATCCCCAGTGGTGCCAGGGTAGTCTCTGGACTCTCTACATTGCATCCCCAGTGGTGCTAGTGTAATCTCAGGACTCACTGCAGTGCAGCTCCAGTTGGTGCCAGTGCAGTCTCTGGACTCACTGCAGTGCATCCCCTATGGTGCCAGTGCACTCTCTGGACTCACTGCATTGCATCCCCAGTGGTGCCAGTGCACTCTCTGGACTCACTGCACTGCATCCCCAGTGGTGCCAATGCACTCTCTGGACTCACTGAACTGCATCCCCAGTGGTGCCAGTGCACTCTCTGGACTCACTGCAGTGTATCCCCAGTGGTGCCTGTGCTCTCTTTGGACTCACTGCAGTGCATCCCCAGTGGTGCCCGTGCACTCTCTCGACTAACTGCACTACAGCCCCAGTGGTGCCAGGGCACTCTCTGCACTTACTGCAGTGCATCCCCAGTGGTAGCAGTGCACTCTCTGCACTCACTGCACTGCATCCCCAGTGGTGCCTGTGCAGTCTCTGGACTCACTGCACTGCATCCCCAGTGGTGCCAGTGCACTCTCTGGAGTCACTGCATTGCATCCCCATTGTTGCCAGGGTAGTCTCTGGACTCTCTACACTGCATCCCCAGCGGTGCTAGTGTAATCTCAGAACTCACTGCAGTGCACCTCCATTTGGTGCCAGTGCAGTCTCTGGACTCACTGCTCTGCATCACCAGTGGTGCCAGTGCACTCTCTGGACTCACTGCAATGTATCCCCAGTGGTGCCTGTGCTCTCTCTGGACTCACTGAACTGCATCACCAGTGGTGCCAGTGCACTCTCTGGACTCACTGCACTGCATCCCCAGTGGTACCAGTGCACTCTCTCGACTCAATGCACTGCATCCCCAGTGGTGCCAGTGCACTCTCTGGACTCACTGCACTGCATCCCCAGTGGTGCCTGTGCAGTCTCTGGACTCACTGCACTGCATCCCCAGTGGTGCCAGTGCACTCTCTGGACTCACTGCAGTGCATCCCCTGTTGTGCCAGTGCACTCCCTGCACTCACTACACTGCATCCCCAGTGGTGCCAGTGCACTCTCTGGACTCACTGCACTCCATCCCCAGTGGTGCCAGTGCACTCTCTGGATTCACTGCACTGCATCCCCAGTGGTGCCAGTGCACTCTCTGGACTCACTGCACTTCATCCCCAGTGGTGCCAGTGCACTCTCTGGACTCACCGAGGTGCATCCCCAGTGGTGCCAGTGCGCTCTCTGGACACTCTGCAGTGCATCCCCTGAGGTGCCAGTGCACTCTCTGGACTCACTGCAGTGCATCCCCAGTGTTGCCACTGCACTCTCTGGACTCACTGCACTGCATCCCCAGTGGTGCCAGTGCACTCTCTGGAGTCACTGCAGTGCATCCCCAGTGGTGCCAGTGCACTGTCTGGACTCACTGCACTGCATTCCCAGTGGTGCCAGTGCACTCTCTGGAGTCACTGCAGTGCATCCCCAGTGGTACCAGTGCACTCTCTGGACTCAATGCAGTGCATCCCCAGTGGTGCCAGTGCACTCTCTGGACTCACTGCAGTGCATCCCCAGTGTTGCCACTGCACTCTCTGGACTCACTGCACTGCATCCCCAGTGGTGCCAGTGCGCTCTCTGGACTCACTGCACTGCATCCCCAGTGGTGACAGTGGCTCTCTGGACTCACTGCAGTGCATCCCCAGTGGTGCCAGTGCACTCTCTGTACTCACTGCACTGCATCCCCAGTGGTGCCTGAGCAGTTTCTGGACTCACTGCACTGCATCACCATTGGTGCCAGGGTACTCTCCAGACTCACTGCAGTGCAACCCCCGTGGTGCCAGTGCACTCTCTAGACTCACTACACTGCATACGCAGTGGTGCCAGTGCACTCTCTGGACTCACTGCACTGCATCCCCAGTGGTGCCAGTGCACTCTCTGGACTCACTGCACTGCATCCCCAGTGGTGCCAGTGCACTCTCTGGACTCACTGCACTGCATCCCCAGTGGTGCCAGTGCACTCTCTGGACTCACTGAAGTGCATCCACAGTGGTGCCAGTGCACTCTCTGGAGTCCCTGCAGTGCATACCCTGTTGTGCCATTGCACTCTCTGCACTCACTGCACTGCATCCCCAGTGGTGCCACTGCACTCTCTGGACTCACTGCACTGCAACCCCAGTGGTACCAGTGCACTCTCTGGACTCACTGCAGTGCATCCCCAGTGGTGCCAGTGCACTCTCTGGACTCACTGCACTGCATCCCCAGTGGTGCCAGTGGACTATCTGGACTGACTGCACTGCATCCCCAGTGGTGCCAGTGCACTCTGTGAGTCACTGCACTGCATCCCCCGTGGTGGCAGTGCACTCTCTGGACTCACTACAGTGCATCCCCAGTGGTGCCAGTGCCCTCTCTGGAGTCACTGCAGTGTATCCCCAGTGGTTCCAGTGCAATCTCTGGACTCACTGAACTGCATCCCCAGGCATGCCAGGGCACTCTCCGGACTCACTGCAGTGCATCCCCAGTGGTGCCAGTGCACTCTCTGGACTCACTGCACTGCATCCCCAGTGGTGCCAGTGCACTCTCTGCACTCACTGCACTGCATCCCCAGTGTTGCCAGTGCACTCTCTGGACTCACCGAGGTGCATCCCCAGTGGTGCCAGTGCACTCTCTGGACTCACTGCACTGCATCCCCAGTGGTGCCAGGGCACTCTCTGGACTCACTGCACTGCATCCCCAGTGGTGCCAGTGCACTCTCTGGACTCACTGCACTGCATCCCCAGTGGTGCCAGTGCACTCTCTGGACTCACTGCACTGCATCCCCAGTGGTGCCAGTGTACTCTCTGGACTCACTGCACTGCATCCCCAGTGTGCCAGTGCACTCTCTGGACTCACTGCAGTGCATCCCCAGTGGTGACAGTGCACTCTCTGTAGTCACTACGCTGCATCACCAGTGGTGCCAGTGCACTCTCTGGACTCACTGCACTGCATCCCCAGTGGTGACAGTGGCTCTCTGGACGCACTGCAGTGCATCCCCAGTGGTACCTGTGCACTCTCTGGACTCACTGCACTGCATCCCCAGTGGTGCCTGTGCAGTTTCTGGACTCACTGCACTGCATCACCATTGGTGCCAGGGTACTCTCCGGACTCACTGCAGTGCATCCCCAGTGCTCACAGTGCATTCTCTGGACTCACTGCACTGCATCCGCAGTAGTGCCAGTGCACTCTCTGGACTCACTGCAGTGCATCCACAGTGGTGCCAGTGCACTCTTCTGGAGTCACTGCAGTGCATACCCTGTTGTGCCAGTGCACTCTCTGCACTCACTGCACTGCATCCCCAGTGGTGCCACTGCACTCTCTGGACTCACTGCACTGCATCCCCAGTGGTGCCACTGCACTCTCTGGACTCACTGCACTGCATCCCCAGTGGTGCCAGTGCACTCTGTGAGTCACTGCACTGCATCCTCAGTGTTCCCAGTGCACTCTCTGGACTCACCGAGGTGCATCCCCAGTGGTGCCAGTGCACTCTCTGGACTCACTGCAGTGCAGCCCCTGAGGTGCCAGTGCACTCTCTGGACTCACCGAGGTGCATCCGCAGTGGTGCCAATGCACTCTCTGGACTCACTGCACTGCATCCCCAGTGGTGCCAGGGTAGTCTCTGGACTCTCTACACTGCATCCCCAGTGGTGCTAGTGCAATCGCAGGACTCACTGCAGTGCAGCTCCAGTTGGTGCCAGTGCAGTCTCTGGACTCACTGGACTGCATCCCCAGTGGTGCCAGTGCACTCTCTGGATTCACTGCAGTGCATACCCTGTTGTGCCAGTGCACTCTCTGCACTCACTGCAGTGCATCCCCAGTGTTGCCAGTGCACTCTCTGGACTCACTGCACTGCAACCCCAGTGGTGCCAGTGCAGTCTCTGGAGTCACTACAGTGCATCCCCAGTGGTGCCAGTGCACTCTCTGGACTCACTGCACTGCATCCCCAGTGGTGCCAGTGCACTCTCTGGACGCACTGCACTGCATTCCCAGTGGTGCCAGTGCACTCTGTGAGTAACTGCACTGCATCCCCAGTGTTCCCAGTGCACTCTCTGGACTCACCGAGGTGCATCCCCAGTGGTGCCAGTGCACTCTCTGGACTCACTGCAGTGCAGCCCCTGAGGTGCCAGTGCACTCTCTTGACTCACCGAGGTGCATCCCCAGTGGTGCCAGTGCACTCTCTAGACTCACTGCAGTGCATCCCCAGTGGTGCAAGGGTAGTCTCTGGACTCTCTACACTGCATCCCCTGTGTTGCTACTGCAATCTCAGGACTCACTGCAGTGCAGCTCCAGTTGGTGCCAGTGCAGTCTCTGGACTCACTGCACTGCATCCCTAGTGGTGCCAGTGCACTCTCTGGACTCAATGCAGTGCATCCCCAGTGATGCCAGTGCACTCTCTCGGCGCACTGCACTAAAGAACCCAATGGTGCCAGTGCACTCTCTGGAGTCACTGCACTGCATCCCCTGTGGTGCCAGTGCACTCTCTGGACTCACTGTAGTGCACCCATGAGGTGCCAGTACAGTCTCTGGACTCACTGCAATGCATCCCCACTGGTGCCAGTGCACTCTCTGGACTCAATGAAGTGCATCCCCAGTGGTGCCAGTTCACTCTCTGGACTCACTGCGCTGCATCCCCAGTGGTGCCAGTGCACTCTCAGGACTCACTGCAGTGCATCCCTAGTGGTGCCAGTGCACTCTCTGGACTCAATGAAGTGCATCCCCAGTGGTGCCAGTTCACTCTCTGGACTCACTGCACTGCATCCCCAGTGGTGCCAGTGCACTCTCTCGACTCACTGCACTAAAGCCCCAGAGGTGCCAGGGCACTCTCTTCTCTTACTGCTGTGCATCCCCAGTGGTACCAGTGCACTCTCTGGACTCAATGCACTGCATCCCCAGTGGTGCCAGTACACTCTCTGGACTCACTGCACTGCATCCCCAGTGGTGCCTGTACACTCTCTGCACTCACTGCAGTGCATCCCCTGTTTTCCCAGTGCACTCTCTGCACTCACTGCACTGCATCCCCAGTGGTGCCAGTGCACTCGCTGGACTCACTGCAGTGCATCCCCAGTGGAGCCAGTGCACTCTCTGGACTCACCGAGGTGCATCCCCAGTGGTGCCAGTGCACTCTCTGGACTCCCTGCAGTGCATCCCCTGAGGTACCAGTGCACTCTCTGGACTCACTGCACTGCATCCCCAGTGCTGCCAGTGCACTCTCTGGACTCACTGCAGTGCATCCCCAGTGGTGCCAGGGTAGTCTCTGGACTCTCTACATTGCATCCCCAGTGGTGCTAGTGTAATCTCAGGACTCACTGCAGTGCAGCTCCAGTTGGTGCCAGTGCAGTCTCTGGACTCACTGCAGTGCATCCCCTATGGTGCCAGTGCACTCTCTGGACTCACTGCATTGCATCCCCAGTGGTGCCAGTGCACTCTCTGGACTCACTGCACTGCATCCCCAGTGGTGCCAATGCACTCTCTGGACTCACTGAACTGCATCCCCAGTGGTGCCAGTGCACTCTCTGGAGTCACTGCATTGCATCCCCATTGTTGCCAGGGTAGTCTCTGGACTCTCTACACTGCATCCCCAGCGGTGCTAGTGTAATCTCAGAGCTCACTGCAGTGCACCTCCATTTGGTGCCAGTGCAGTCTCTGGACTCACTGCTCTGCATCACCAGTGGTGCCAGTGCACTCTCTGGACTCACTGCAATGTATCCCCAGTGGTGCCTGTGCTCTCTCTGGACTCACTGAACTGCATCACCAGTGGTGCCAGTGCACTCTCTGGACTCACTGCACTGCATCCCCAGTGGTACCAGTGCACTCTCTCGACTCAATGCACTGCATCCCCAGTGGTGCCAGTGCACTCTCTGGACTCACTCCACTGCATCCCCAGTGGTGCCTGTGCAGTCTCTGGACTCACTGCACTGCATCCCCAGTGGTGCCAGTGCACTCTCTGGACTCACTGCAGTGCATCCCCTGTTGTGCCAGTGCACTCCCTGCACTCACTAAACTCCATCCCCAGTGGTGCCAGTGCACTCTCTGGACTCACTGCACTCCATCCCCAGTGGTGCCAGTGCACTCTCTGGATTCACTGCACTGCATCCCCAGTGGTGCCAGTGCACTCTCTGGACTCACTGCACTTCATCCCCAGTGGTGCCAGTGCACTCTCTGGACTCACCGAGGTGCATCCCCAGTGGTGCCAGTGCGCTCTCTGGACACACTGCAGTGCATCCCCTGAGGTGCCAGTGCACTCTCTGGACTCACTGCAGTGCATCCCCAGTGTTGCCACTGCACTCTCTGGACTCACTGCACTGCATCCCCAGTGGTGCCAGTGCACTCTCTGGAGTCACTGCAGTGCATCCCCAGTGGTGCCAGTGCACTGTCTGGACTCACTGCACTGCATTCCCAGTGGTGCCAGTGCACTCTCTGGAGTCACTGCAGTGCATCCCCAGTGGTACCAGTGCACTCTCTGGACTCAATGCAGTGCATCCCCAGTGGTGCCAGTGCACTCTCTGGACTCACTGCACTGCATCCCCAGTGCTGACAGTGCACTCTCTGAACTCACTGCACTGCATCCCCAAGGTGCCAATGCACTCTCTGCACTCACTGCACTGCATCCCCATTGGTGCCAGTGCACTCTCTGGACTCAATGCAGTGCATCCCCAGTGGTGCCAGTGCACTCTCTGGACTCACTGCAGTGCATCCCCAGTAGTGCCAGTGCACTCTCTGGACTCACTGCAGTGCATCCCCAGTGGTGCCAGTCCACTCTCTGGACTCATTGCAGTGCATCCCCAGTGGTGCCAGTGGACTCTCTGGAGTCACTGCAGTGCATCCCCTGTTGTGCCAGTGCACTCTCTGGACTCAGTGCACTGCATACTCTGTGGTGCCATTGTACTCTCTGGACTCACTGCACTGCATACCCAGTGGTGCCTGTGCAGTCCCTGGACTCACTGCACGGCATCGCCATTGGTGCCAGGGCACTCTCCGGACACACTGCAGTACAACACCAGTGATGCCAGTGCACTCTCTAGACTCACTGCACTGCATCCCCAGTGGTGCCAGTGCACTCTCTGGACTCACTGCACTGCATCTCCAGTGGAGCAAGTGGACTCTCTGGACTCACCGAGGTGCATCCCCAGTGGTGTCAGTGCACTCTCTAGACTCAGTGCCGTGCAGCCCCTGAGGTGCCAGTGCCCTCTCTGGACTCACTCCACTACATCACCAGTGGTGCCAGTGCACTCTCTGGAGTCTCTGCAGTGCATCCCCTGTTGTGCCAGTGCACTCTCTGGACTCACTGCACTGCATCCCCTGTGGTGCCAGTGCACTCTCTGGACTCACTGCAGTGCATCCCCAGTGGTGCCAGTGCACTCTCTGGACTCACTGCACTGCATCCTCAGTGGTACCAGTGCACTCTCTGGACTCACTGCACTGCGTCTCTCTCGTTCCAGTGCACTCTCTGGACTCACTGCACTGCATCCCCAGTGGTGCCAGTGCACTCTTTCGAGTCACTGCACTGCATCTCCTGTGGTGCCAGTGCACTCTCTGCACTCTCTGCAGTGCATCCCCAGTGGTGCCAATGCACTCTCTGGACTCACTGCACTGCATCCCCAGTGGTGCCAGTGCACTCTCTGGCCTCACTGTACTGCATCCCCAGTGGTGCCAGTGCACTCTCTAGACTCACTGCACTGCATCCCCAGTGGTGTCAGTGCACTCTCTGGACTCACTGCACTGCATCACCAGTGGTGGGAGTGCACTCTCTGGACTCACTACAGTGCATCCCCAGTGTGCCAGTGCACTCTCTGGACTCACTACAGTGCATCCCCATTGGTGCCAGTGCACTCTCTGGACTCACTGCACTGCATCCCCAGTGATGCCTGTGCAGTTTCTGGACTCACTGCACTGCATCCCCAGTGGTGCCAGGGTACTCTCCGGACTCACTGCAGTGCAACCCTAGTGGTGCCAGTGCACTCTCTAGACTCACTGCCCTGCATCCGCAGTGATGCCAGTTCACTCTCTGGACTCACTGCACTGCAACCCCAAGGTGCCAGTGCACTCTCTGGACTCACTGCAGTGCAAAACCTGTTGCTCCAGTGCACTCTCTGGAGTCACTGCAGTGCATCCCCAGTGGTGCCAGTGCACTGTCTGGACTCACTGCACTGCATTCCCAGTGGTGCCAGTGCACTCTCTGGATTCACTGCAGTGCATCCCCAGTGGTACCAGTGCACTCTCTGGACTCAATGCAGTGCATCCCCAGTGGTGCCAGTGCGCTCTCTGGACACACTCAGTGCATGAGAGTGAACTCACTCACTGCACTGCATGTGGTGCCAGTGCACCTCTGCAGTGCATACCCAGTGCCAGTGCACTCTCTGGACTCACTGCAGTGCAGACTGCAGTCTCTGGACTCACTGCAGTGCATCCCCAGTGGTGCCAGTGCACTCTCTGGACTCACCGCACTGCACTCCAGTGCACTCTCTGGACTCACTGCAGTGCATGTGGTGCCAGTGCAATCCTGGACTCACTGCAGTGCATCCCCAGTGGTTCCAGTGCACTCTCTGGACTCACTGCACTGCATCCCCAGTGGTGCCAGTGCACTCTCTGGACTCACTGCACTGCATCCCCAGTCAGTGCTGGAGTCACTGCAGTGTATCCCCAGTGGTTCCAGTGCAATCTCTGGACTCACTGAACTGCATCCCCAGGCATGCCAGGGCACTCTCCGGACTCACTGCAGTGCATCCCCAGTGGTGCCAGTGCACTCTCTGGACTCACTGCACTGCATCTCCAGTGGTGCCAGTGCACTCTCTGCACTCACTGCACTGCATCCCCAGTGTTGCCAGTGCACTCTCTGGACTCACCGAGGTGCATTCCCAGTGGTGCCAGTGCACTCTCTGGACTCACTGCACTGCATCCCCTGTGGTGCCAGGGCACTCTCTGGACTCACTGCACTGCATCCCCAGTGGTGCCAGTGCACTCTCTGGACTCACTGCACTGCATCGCCAGTGGTGCCAGTGCACTCTCTGGACTCACTGCACTGCATCCCCAGTGGTGCCAGTGTACTCTCTGGACTCACTGCACTGCATCCCCAGTGTGCCAGTGCACTCTCTGGACTCACTGCTGTGCATCACCAGTGGTGCCAGTGCACTCTCTGGACTCACTGCACTGCATCCCCAGTGGTGACAGTGGCTCTCTGGACGCACTGCGTTGCATCCCCAGTTGTAGCTGTGCACTCTCTGGACTCACTGCACTGCATCCCCAGTGGTGCCTGTGCAGTTTCTGGACTCACTGCACTGCATCACCATTGGTGCCAGGGTACTCTCCGGACTCACTGCAGTGCATCCCCAGTGCTCACAGTGCATTCTCTGGACTCACTGCACTGCATCCTCAGTGTTCCCAGTGCACTCTCTGGACTCACCGAGGTGCATCCCCAGTGGTGCCAGTGCACTCTCTGGACTCACTGCAGTGCAGCCCCTGAGGTGCCAGTGCACTCTCTGGACTCACCGAGGTGCATCCGCAGTGGTGCCAGTGCACTCTCTGGACTCACTGCACTGCATCCCCAGTGGTGCCAGGGTAGTCTCTGGACTCTCTACACTGCATCCCCAGAGGTGCTAGTGCAATCGCAGGACTCACTGCAGTGCAGCTCCAGTTGGTGCCAGTGCAGTCTCTGGACTCACTGGACTGCATCCCCAGTGGTGCCAGTGCACTCTCTGGATTCACTGCAGTGTATCCCCAGTGGTGCCTGTGCACTCTCTGGACTCACTGAACTGCATCGCCAGTGGTGCCAGTGCACTCTCTGGACTCACTGCGCTGCATCACCAGTGGTGCCAGTGCACTCTCTGGACTCACTGCACTGCATCCCCAGTGTTGCCAGTGCACTCTCTGGACTCACTGCACTGCATCCCCAGTGGTGACAGTGGCTCTCTGGACTCACTGCAGTGCATCCCCAGTGGTGCCAGGGCACTCTCTGGACTCACTGCACTGCATCCCCAGTGGTGCCTGTTCAGTTTCTGGACTCACTGCACTGCATCCCCAGTGGTGCCAGTGCACTCTCTGGACTCACTGCAGTGCGTCCACAGTGGTGCCAGTGCACTCTCTGGAGTCACTGCAGTGCATACCCTGTTGTGCCAGTGCACTCTCTGCACTCACTGCACTGCATCCCCAGTGGTGCCACTGCACTCTCTGGACTCACTGCACTGCAAGCCCAGTGGTGCCAGTGCAGTCTCTGGAGTCACTACAGTGCATCCCCAGTGGTGCCAGTGCACTCTCTGGACTCACTGCAGTGCATCCCCAGTGGTGCCAGTGCACTCTCTGGACGCACTGCACTGCATTCCCTGTGGTGCCAGTGCACTCTGTGAGTAACTGCAGTGCATCCCCAGTGTTCCCAGTGCACTCTCTGGACTCACCGAAGTGCATCCCCAGTGGTGCCAGAGCACTCTCTGGACTCACTGCAGTGCAGCCCCTGAGGTGCCAGTGCACTCTCTTGACTCACCGAGGTGCATCCCCAGTGGTGCCAGTGCACTCTCTAGACTCACTGCAGTGCATCCCCAGTGGTGCAAGGGTAGTCTCTGGACTCTCTACACTGCATCCCCTGTGTTGCTACTGCAATCTCAGGACTCACTGCAGTGCAGCTCCAGTTGGTGCCAGTGCACTCTCTGGACTCACTGCACTACATCCCCAGTGGTGCCAGTGCACTCTCTGGATTCACTGCAGTGTATCCCCAGTGCTGCCTGTGCACTCTCTGGACTCAATGCAGTGCATCCCCAGTGATGCCAGTGCACTCTCTCGGCGCACTGCACTAAAGAACCCAATGGTGCCAGGGCACTCTCTGCACTCACTGCACTGCATCCCCTGTGGTGCCAGTGCACTCTCTGGACTCACTGTACTGCACCCATGAGGTGCCAGTGCAGTCTCTGGACTCACCGAGGTGCATCCCCAGTGGTGCCAGTGCACTCTCTGGACTCACTGTAGTGCATTCCCCAGTGGTGCCAGTGCACTCTCTGGACTCAATGCACTGCATCCCCACTGGTGCCAGTGCACTCTCTGGACTCAATGAAGTGCATCCCCAGTGGTGCCAGTTCACTCTCTGGACTCACTGCAGTGCAACCCTAATGGTGCCAGTGCACTCTCTGGACTCACTGCAGTGCATCCCTAGTGGTGCCAATGCACTCTCTAGACTCACTGCAGTGTATCCCCAGTGGTGCCAGTGCACGCTCTGGACTCACTGCACTGCATCCCCATTGGTGCCAGTGCACTCTCTCGACTCACTGCACTAAAGCCCCAGAGGTGCCAGGGCACTCTCTGCTCTTACTGCAGTGCATCCCCAGTGGTACCAGTGCACTCTCTGGACTCAATGCACTGCATCCCCAGTGGTGCCAGTACACTCTCTGGACTCACTGCACTGCATCCCCAGTGGTGCCTGTACACTCTCTGCACTCACTGCAGTGCATCCCCTGTTTTCCCAGTGCACTCTCTGCACTCACTGCACTGCATCCCCAGTGTTGCCAGTGCACTCTCTGGACTCACTGCAGTGCATCCCCAGTGGAGCCAGTGCACTCTCTGGACTCACCGAGGTGCATCCCCAGTGGTGCCAGTGCACTCTCTGGACTCCCTGCAGTGCATCCCCTGAGCTACCAGTGCACTCTCTGGACTCACTGCACTGCATCCCCAGTGCTGCCAGTGCACTCTCTGGACTCACTGCAGTGCATCCCCAGTGGTGCCAGGGTAGTCTCTGGACTCTCTACATTGCATCCCCAGTGGTGCTAGTGTAATCTCAGGACTCACTGCAGTGCAGCTCCAGTTGGTGCCAGTGCAGTCTCTGGACTCACTGCAGTGCATCCCCTATGGTGCCAGTGCACTCTCTGGACTCACTGCATTGCATCCCCAGTGGTGCCAGTGCACTCTCTGGACTCACTGCACTGCATCCCCAGTGGTGCCAATGCACTCTCTGGACTCACTGAACTGCATCCCCAGTGGTTCCAGTGCACTCTCTGGACTCACTGCAGTGTATCCCCAGTGGTGCCTTTGCTCTCTCTGGACTCACTGCAGTGCATCCCCAGTCGTGCCCGTGCACTCTCTCGACTAACTGCACTACAGCCCCAGTGGTGCCAGGGCACTCTCTGCACTTACTGCAGTGCATCCCCAGTGGTAGCAGTGCACTCTCTGCACTCACTGCACTGCATCCCCAGTGGTGCCTGTGCAGTCTCTGGACTCACTGCACTGCATCCCCAGTGGTGCCAGTGCACTCTCTGGAGTCACTGCATTGCATCCCCATTGTTGCCAGGGTAGTCTCTGGACTCTCTACACTGCATCCCCAGTGGTGCTAGTGTAATCTCAGAACTCACTGCAGTGCACCTCCATTTGGTGCCAGTGCAGTCTCTGGACTCACTGCTCTGCATCACCAGTGGTGCCAGTGCACTCTCTGGACTCACTGCAATGTATCCCCAGTGGTGCCTGTGCTCTCTCTGGACTCACTGAACTGCATCACCAGTGGTGCCAGTGCACTCTCTGGACTCACTGCACTGCATCCCCAGTGCTACCAGTGCACTCTCTCGACTCAATGCACTGCATCCCCAGTGGTGCCAGTGCACTCTCTGGACTCACTGCACTGTATCCCCAGTGGTGCCTGTGCTCTCTCTGGACTCACTGCACTGCATCCCCAGTGGTACCAGTGCACTCTCTCGACTCAATGCACTGCATCCCCAGTGGTGCCAGTGCACTCTCTGGACTCACTGCACTGCATCCCCAGTGGTGCCTGTGCAGTCTCTTGACTCACTGCAGTGCATCCCCTGTTGTGCCAGTGCACTCCCTGCACTCACTACACTGCATCCCCAGTGGTGCCAGTGCACTCTCTGGACTCACTGCACTCCATCCCCATTGGTGCCAGTGCACTCTCTGGATTCACTGCACTGCATCCCCAGTGGTGCCAGTGCACTCTCTGGACTCACTGCACTTCATCCCCAGTGGTGCCAGTGCACTCTCTGGACTCACCGAGGTGCATCCCCAGTGGTGCCAGTGCGCTCTCTGGACACACTGCAGTGCATCCCCTGAGGTGCCAGTGCACTCTCTGGACTCACTGCATTGCATCCCCAGTGTTGCCACTGCACTCTCTGGACTCACTGCACTGCATCCCCAGTGGTGCCAGTGTACTCTCTGGAGTCACTGCAGTGCATCCCCAGTAGTGCCAGTGCACTGTCTGGACTCACTGCACTGCATTCCCAGTGGTGCCAGTGCACTCTCTGGAGTCACTGCAGTGCATCCCCAGTGGTACCAGTGCACTCTCTGGACTCAATGCAGTGAATCCCCAGTGGTACCAGTGCACTCTCTGGACTCACTGCACTGCATCCCCAGTGCTGACAGTGCACTCTCTGAACTCACTGCACTGCATCCCCAAGGTGCCAATGCACTCTCTGCACTCACTGCACTGCATCCCCATTGGTGCCAGTGCACTCTCTGGACTCAATGCAGTGCATCCCCAGTGGTGCCAGTGCACTCTCTGGACTCACTGCAGTGCATCCCCAGTAGTGCCAGTGCACTCTCTGGACTCACTGCAGTGCATCCCCAGTGGTGCCAGTCCACTCTCTGGACTCATTGCAGTGCATCCCCAGTGGTGACAGTGGACTCTCTGGAGTCACTGCAGTGCATCCCCTGTTGTGCCAGTGCACTCTCTGGACTCAGTGCACTGCATACTCTGTGGTGCCATTGTACTCTCTGGACTCACTGCACTGCATACCCAGTGGTGCCTGTGCAGTCCCTGGACTCACTGCACTGCATCGCCATTGGTGCCAGGGCACTCTCCGGACACACTGCAGTACAACACCAGTGGTGCCAGTGCACTCTCTAGACTCACTGCACTGCATCCCCAGTGGTGCCAGTGCACTCTCTGGACTCACTGCACTGCATCTCCAGTGGAGCAAGTGGACTCTCTGGACTCACTGCCGTGCAGCCCCTGAGGTGCCAGTGCAGTCTCTGGACTCACTGCACTGCATCCCCAGTGGTGCCAGTGCACTCTCTGGACTCACTGCACTGCATCCCCAGTGGTGCCAGTGCACTCTCTAGACTCACTGCCGTGCAGCCCCTGAGGTGCCAGTGCAGTCTCTGGACTCACTGCAGTGCATCCCCAGTGGTGCCAGTGCACTCTCTGGACTCACTGCAGTGCATCCCCAGTGGTGCCAGTGCACTCTCTGGACTCACTGCACTGCATCACCAGTGGTGCCAGTGCACTCTCTGGAGTCTCTGCAGTGCATCCCCTGTTGTGCCAGTGCACTCTCTGGACTCACTGCACTGCATCCCCTGTGGTGCCAGTGCACTCTCTGCACTCTCTGCAGTGCATCCCCAGTGGTGCCAATGCACTCTCTGGACTCACTGCACTGCATCCCCAGTGGTGCCAGTGCACTCTCTGGCCTCACTGTACTGCATCCCCAGTGGTGCCAGTGCACTCTCTAGACTCACTGCACTGCATCCCCATTGGTGTCAGTGCACTCTCTGGACTCACTGCACTGCATCACCAGTGCTGACAGTGCACTCTCTGAACTCACTGCACTGCATCCCCAAGGTGCCAATGCACTCTCTGCACTCACTGCACTGCATCCCCATTGGTGCCAGTGCACTCTCTGGACTCAATGCAGTACATCCCCAGTGGTGCCAGTGCACTCTCTGGACTCACTGCAGTGCATCCCCAGTAGTGCCAGTGCACTCTCTGGACTCACTGCAGTGCATCCCCAGTGGTGCCAGTCCACTCTCTGGACTCATTGCAGTGCATCCCCAGTGGTGCCAGTGGACTCTCTGGAGTCACTGCACTGCAACCCCAAGGTGCCAGTGCACTCTCTGGACTCACTGCAGTGCATCCACAGTAGTGCCAGTGCACTCTCTGGAGTCACTGCACTGCATCCCCAGTGGTGCCAGTGCACTCTCTGGATTCACTGCACTGCATCCCCAGTGGTGCCAGTGGACTATCTGGACTCACTGCAGTGCATCCCCACTGGTGCCAGTGCGCTCTCTGAGTCACTGCACTGCATTCCCAAAGGTGCCAGTGCGCTCTCTGGACTCACTGCAGTGCATCCCCAGTGGTGCCAGGGCACTCTCTGGACTCACTGCACTGCATCCCCAGTGGTGCCAGTGCACTCTCTGGACTCCTTGCTGTGCATCCCCAGTGGTGCCAGTGCACTCTCTGGACTCACTACAGTGCATCCCCTATGGTGCCAGTGCACTCCCTGGACTCACTGCAGTCCAGGTCCTAAGGTGCCAGTGCACTCTCTGGACTCACTGCAGTGCATCGCCAGTGGTGCCAGTGCACTCTCTGGACTCACTGCAGTGTATCACCATTGGTGCCAGTGCACTCTCTGGAGTCACTGCACTGCATCCCCAGTGGTGCCAGTGCAGTCTCTGGACTCACTGCACTCCTTCCCCACTGGTGTCTTAGCACTCTCAGGACTCACTGCACTGCTCCAGCTGCGGCAGCCGCTCCAACCGCGGCAGCCCCTCCAGCCTCGGCAGCCGCTCCAGCCGCTCCAGCCGCGGCAGACGCCGCAGACGCTCCAACCGCGGCAGCCTCTCCAGCCGCTCCATCCGCGGCAGCCGCAGCAGCCGCTCCAACCGCGCCAGCCGCTCCAGCTGTGGCAGCCGCTCCACTCGGTAGCGGCTGGAGCGGCTGCCGCGGCTAGAGCGGCTGGAGCGGCTGCGGCGGCTGGAGCGGCTGCCGCGGTTGGAGCGGCTGGAGCGTCTGCCGTGGCTGGAGCGGCTGCCGCGGCTGGAGCGTCTAGAGCGTCTGCCGCGGCTGGAGGGGCTACCGCGGCTGGAGCGGCTGACGCGGCTGGAGCGGATGACGAGGCTGGAGGGGATGCCGCGGGTGGTGCGGCTGGAGCGGCTGCCGCAGCTGGAGCAGTGCAGTGAGTCCATAGAGTGCACTGGCACCACTGGGGTTGCACTGCAGTGAGTCCAGAGAGTGCACTGGCACCACTGGGGATACAGTGCAGTGAGTCCAGAGAGTGCACTGGCACCACTGGGGATGCAGTGCAGTGAGTCCAGAGAGTGCACTGGCACCACTGGGGATGCAGTGCAGTGAGTGCAGATAGTGCACTGGCACCACTGGGGATGCAGTGCCGCGAGTCCAGAGAGTGCACTGGCACCACTGGGGATGCAGTGCAGTGAGTCCAGAGAGTGCACTGGCACCACTGGGGATGCAGTGCAGTGATGCAGAGAGTGCACTGTCACCGGGGGGATGCTCTCTAGTAAGTCCGAGTGGCCCTGGCACCACAGGGGATGCACTGCAGTGAGTCCAGAGAGTGCCCTGTCACCACTGGAGATGCACTGCAGTGAATCTAGAGAGTGCTCTGGCCCCATTGGAGATGCAGTGCAGTGAGGCCAGAGAGTGCACTGTTTCCACTGGGAATGTAGTGCAGTAAGTCCAGAGAGTGCACTGTCACCACTGGGGATGCAGCGCAGTGAGTCCAGAAAGTGCACTGGCACCACTGGTGATGCCGTGCAGTGAGTCCAGAGAGTGCACTGGCACCACTGGGGATGCACTGCAGTGAGTCCAGAGAGTGCACTGGCACCACGGGGGATGCAGTGGAGTGACAGTGTTGCCAGTGCAGTGGTGCCAGTGCACTCTCTAGACTCACTGCAGTGCAGGTCCTTAGGTGCCAGTGCACTCTCTGGACTCACTGCAGTGCATCGCCAGTGGTGCCAGTGCACTCTCTGGTCTCACTGCAGTGAATCCCCAGTGTTGCCAGTGCTCTCTCTGGACTAACTGCACTGCATCCCCAATGGTGCCAGTGCAGTCTCTGGACTCACTGCACTGCTCCAGCCTCAGGCATCCGCTCCAGTCGCTTCAGCCGCTCCAGCTGCGGTAGCCCCTCCAGCCGCGGCAGCCGCCCCAGCCGCGTTTTCCGCTCCAGCCGCGGTAGCCCCTCCAGCCTCGGCAGCCGCTCCAGCCGCTCCAACCGCGGCAGCCGCGGCAGCCGCTCCAGCCGCGGCATCCGCTCCATACGCGGCAGACGCGGCAGACGCTCCAACCGCGGCAGCCTCTCCATCCGCGGCAGCCGCAGCAGCCGCAGCAGCCGCTCCAAACGCACCAGCCGCTCCAGCCGCGGCACCGCTCAAACCGCTCCAGCCGCTCCAGCCGTGGCAGCCGCTCAACTCGGTAGCGGCTGGAGCGGCTGCCGCGGCTAGAGCGGCTGTAGCGGCTGCCGCGGCTAGAGCGGCTGTAGCGGCTGCCGCGGCTGGAGCGGCTGCGGCGGCTGGAGCGGCTGACGCGACTGGAGCGGATGCCGCGGCTGGAGCGGATGACGCGGCTGGTGCGGCTGGAGAGGCTGCCGCGGCTGGAGCAGTACAGTGAGTCCAGAGAGTGCACTGGAACCACTGGGGATGCACTGCAGTGAGTCCAGAGAGTGCACTGGCACCACTGGGGATGCAGTGCAGTGAATCTAGAGAGTGCACTCGCACCATTGGAGATGCAGTGCAGTGAGGCTAGAGAGTGCACTGTTACCACTGGGGATGTAGAGCAGTGAGTCCAGAGAGTGCACTGGCACCACTGGGAATGGACTGCAGTGAGTCCAGAGAGTACATTGGCACCACCGGCGATGCAGTGCAGTGAGTGCAGAGAGTGCCCCGGCAACACTGGGGATGCACTAAATTGACTGCAGAGAGTGCACTGGCTCCACTGGGGATGCAGTGCCTCGAGTCCAGCTAGTGCACTGGCACCAGAGGGGATGCAGTGCAGTGAGTCCAGAGAGTGCACTGGCACCACTGGGGCTGCAGTGCAGTGATGCAGAGACTGCACTGTCACCACTGGAGATGCACTGCAGTGAATATAGAGAGTGCACTGGCACCACTGGCGATGCAGTGCAGTGAGTCCAGAGAGTGCACTGTTACCACTGGGGATGTAGTGCAGTGAGTCCAGAGAGTGCACTGTTACCACTGGGGATGCAGTGCAGTGAGTCCAGAGAGTGCAATGGCACAACTGGTGTTGCACTGCAGTGAGTCGAGAGAATGCACTGGCACCAGTGGGGATGCAGTGCAGTGAGTCCAGAGAGTGCACTGGCACCACTGGTGATGCACTGCAGTGAGTCCAGAGAGTGCACTGGCACCACTGGGGAATGCACTGCAGTGAGTCCACGGAGTGCACTGGCACCACTGCGGATGTACTGCAGTGAGTCCAGAGAGTTCACTGGCACCACGGGGGATGCAGTGGAGTGACAGTGTTGCCTGTGCAGTGGTGCCAGTGCACTCTCTAGACTCACTGCAGTGCAGGTCCTTAGGTGCCAGTGCACTCTCTGGACTCACTGCAGTGCATCGCCAGTGGTGCCAGTGCACTCTCTGGACTCACTGCAGTGAATCCCCAGTGTTGCCAGTGCTCTCTCTGGACTCAGTGCACTGCATCCCCAATGGTGCCAGTGCCGTCTCTGAACTCACTGCACTCCATCCCCACTGGTGCCAGTGCAATCTCTGGACTCACTGCACTGCTCCAGCCTGCGGCATCCGCTCCATTCGCTTCAGCCGCTCCAGCCGCGGTAGCCCCTCCAGCCGCGGCAGCCGCCCCAGCCGCGTTTTCCGCTCCAGCCGCGGTAGCCCCTCCAGCCTCGGCAGCCGCTCCAGCCGCTCTACCCGCGGCATCCGCGGCAGCCCCTCCAGCCTCGGCAGCCGCTCCAGCCGCGGCATCCGCTCCATACGCGGCAGACGCGGCAGACGCTCCAACCGCGGCAGCCTCTCCATCCGCGGCAGCCGCAGCAGCCGCAGCAGCCGCTCCAAACGCGCCAGCCGCTCCAGCCGCGGCAAGCTCTAACCGCTCCAGCCGCTCCAGCCGTGGCAGCCGCTCAACTCGGTAGCGGCTGTAGCGGCTGCCGCGGCTAGAGCGGCTGTAGCGGCTGCCGCGGCTGGAGCGGCTGCGGCGGCTGGAGCGGCTGACGCGACTGGAGAGGATGCCGCGGCTGGAGCGGATGACGCGGCTGGTGCGGCTGGAGAGGCTGCCGCGGCTGGAGCAGTGCAGTGAGTCCAGAGAGTGCAATGGAACCACTGGGGATGCAGTGCAGTGAGTCCAGAGAGTGCACTGGCACCACTGGGGATGCAGTGCACTGAATCTAGAGAGTGCACTCGCACCATTGGAGATGCAGTGCAGTGAGGCCAGAGAGTGCACTGGGATCACTGGGGATGTAGAGCAGTGAGTCCAGAGAGTGCACTGTTACCACTGGGGATGGACTGCAGTGAGTCCAGAGAGTGCACTGGCACCACTGGGGATGCACTGCAGTGAGTCCAGAGAGTGCACTGGCACCACTGGGGATGCAGTACAGTGAGTCCAGAGACTGCACTGGCACCACTGGGGATGGACTGCAGTGAGTCCAGAGAGTACACTGTCACCAGTGGGGATGCTCTGCAGTGAGTCCGGAGAGTGCCCTGGCACAACTGGGGATGCACTGAAGAGAGTCCAGAGAGTGCCCTGGCACCATTGGAGATGCACTGCAATGAATCTAGAGAGTGCACTGGCACCACTGGGGATGTAGTGCAGTGAGTCCAGAGAGTGCACTGGCACCACTGGGGATGTAGTGCAGTGAGTCCCGAGAGTGCACTGGCACCACTGGGGATGCACTGCAGTGAGTCCAGAGAGTGCACTGGCACTACTGGGGATGCACTGCAGTGAGTCCAGAGAGTGCACTGGCACCACTGGGGATGCAGTGCAGTGAGTCCAGAGAGTGCACTGGCACCACTGGGGATGCACTGCAGTGTGTCTAGAGAGTGCACTTTCAACACTGGGGATGAACTGCAGTGAGTCCAGACAGTGCACTGGCACCACTGGGGATGCACTGCAGTGAGTCCACAGAGTGCACTGGCACCACTGGCGATGCAGTACAGTGAGTCCACAGAGAGCACTGGCACCACTGAGGATGCACTGCAGTGAGTCCAGAGAGTACCCTGGCACCACTGGGGATGCACTGCAGTGAGTCCAGAGAGTGCACTGGCACCACTGGGGATGCACTGCAGTGAGTCCAGAGAGTGCACTGGCACCACTGGGGATGCAGTGCAGTGACTCCAGAGAGTGCACTGGCACCACTGGGGATGCAGTGCAGTGAGTGCAGAGAGTACACTGGCACCACTGGGGATGCAGTGCAGTGAGTCCAGAGAGTGCACTGGCACCACTGGGGATGCAGTGCAGTGAGTCCAGAGAGTGCACTGGCACCACAGGGGACGCGGTGCAGTGACTCTAGAGAGTGCACTGGCACCACTGGGGATGCGGTGCAGTGAGTCCAGAAAGTGCACTGGTACCACCGGGGATGCAGTGCAGTGAGTCCAGAGAGTGCACTGGTATCACTGGGGATGCAGTGCAGTGAGTCCAGAGAGTGCACTGGCACCACTGGGGATGCAGTGCAGTGAGTCCAGAGAGTGCACTGGCACCACTGGGGATGGACTTCAGTGACTCCAGAGAGTGCACTGGCACCACTGGGGATGCAGTGCAGTGAGTCCAGAGAGTGCACTGGCACCACTGGGGATGCAGTGCAGTGAGTCCAGAGAGTGCACTGACCACACTGGGAATGCAGTACAGTGAGTCCAGTGAGTGCACCAGCTCCAGTGGGGATGCAGTGCAGTGAGTCCAGAGAGTGCACTGGCACCACTGGGGATGCATTGCAGTGAGTCCAGAGAGTGCACTGGCACCACCGGTGATGCACTGCAGTGAGTCCAGAGAGTGCACTGGCACCACTGGGGATGCACTGCAGTGAGTCCAGAGAGTGCACTGGCACCACTGGGGATGCAGTGCAGTGAGTCCAGAGAGTGCACTGGCCACACTGGCAATGCAGTACAGTGAGTCCAGTGAGTGCACCAGCACCACTGGGGATGCAGTGCAGTGAGTGCAGAGAGTGCACTGGCACCAGTGGGGATGCAGTGCAGTGAGTCCAGAGAGTGCACTGGCACCACTGGGGATGCAGTGCAGTGAGTCCAGAGAGTGCACTACCACCACTGGGGATGCAGTACAGTGAGTCCACAGAGTGCACTGGCACCACTGGGGATGCACTGCAGTGAGTGCAGAGAGTGCACTGGCACCACTGGGGAGCGGTGCTGTGAGTGCAGAGAGTGCACTGGCACCACTGGGGATGCACTGCGGTGAGTCCAGAGAGTGCACTGGCACCACTGGGGATGCAGTGCAGTGAGTCCAGAGAGTGCACTGGCACCACTGGGGATGCAGTGCAGTGAGTCCAGAGATTGCACTGGCACCACTGGGGATGCACTGCAGTGATTCCGGAGACTGCACTGGCACCACTGGGGATGCACTGCAGTGAGACCAGAGAGTTCACTGGCACCACTGGGGATGCACTGCAGTGAGTCCAGAGAGTGCACTGGCACCACTGGGGATGCAGTGCAGTGAGTCCAGAGAGTGCAATGGCAGAACTGTTGTTGCACTGCAGTGAGTCCAGAGAGTGCACTGGCACCACTCGGGATGCACTGCAGTGAGTCCAGAGAGTGCACTGGCACCACTGGTAATGCAGTGCAGTGAGTCCAGAGAGTGCACTGGCACCACTGGGGATGCAGTGCAGTGAGTCCAGAGAGTGCACTGGCACCACCGGGGATGCACTGCAGTGAGTCCAGAGAGTGCACTGGCACCACTGGGGATGCACTGCAGTGAGTCCAGAGAGTGCACTGGCACCACTGGGGATGCAGTGCAGTGAGTCCAGATAGTCCACTGGCACCACTGGGGATGCAGTGCAGTGAGTCCAGAGAGTGCACTGGCTCCACTGGGGATGCAGTGCAGTGCGTCCGGAGAGTGCCCTGGCACCACTGGGAATGCAGTGCAGTGAGTCCGGAGAGTGCACTGGCACCACTGGGGATGCAGTGCAGTGAGTCCGGAGAGTGCATTGTAACCACTGCGGATGCACTGCAGTTTCTCCAAACAGTTCACTGGCACCACTGGTGATGCAGTGCAGTGCGTCCAGAGAGTGCACTGGCACCACTGGGGATGCAGTGCAGTGACTCCAGAGAGTGCACTGGCACTACTGGGGATGCACTGCAGTGAGTCCAGAGAGTGCACTGGCACCACTGGGGATGCAGTGGAGTGACTCCAGAGAGTGCACTGGCACCACTGGGGATGCAGTACTGTGAGTCCACAGAGTGCACTGGCACCACTGGGGATGCACTGCAGTGAGTCCAGAGAGTGCACTGGCACCTTGGGGATGCAGTGCAGTGAGTCCAGAGAGTGCACTGGCACCATTGGGGATGCACTGCAGTGAGTCCAGAGAGTGCACTGGCACCACTGGGGATGCAGTGCAGTGAGTCCAGAGAGTGCACTGGCACCACTGGGGTTTTAGTGCAGTGACTCCAGAGAGTGCACTGGCACCACTGGGGATGCAGTGCAGTGAGTGCAGAGAGTACACTGGCACCACTGGGGATGCAGTGCAGTGAGTCCAGAGAGTGCACTGGCACCACTGGGGATGCAGTGCAGTGAGTCCAGAGAGTGCACTGGCACCACAGGGGACGCGGTGCAGTGACTCTAGAGAGTGCACTGGCACCACTGGGGATGCGGTGCAGTGAGTCCAGAAAGTGCACTGGTACCACCGGGGATGCAGTGCAGTGAGTCCAGAGAGTGCACTGGTATCACTGGGGATGCAGTGCAGTGAGTCCAGAGAGTGCACTGGCACCACTGGGGATGCAGTGCAGTGAGTCCAGAGAGTGCACTGGCACCACTGGGGATGGACTTCAGTGACTCCAGAGAGTGCACTGGCACCACTGGGGATGCAGTGCAGTGAGTCCAGAGAGTGCACTGGCACCACTGGGGATGCAGTGCAGTGAGTCCAGAGAGTGCACTGACCACACTGGGAATGCAGTACAGTGAGTCCAGTGAGTGCACCAGCTCCAGTGGGGATGCAGTGCAGTGAGTCCAGAGAGTGCACTGGCACCACTGGGGATGCATTGCAGTGAGTCCAGAGAGTGCACTGGCACCACCGGTGATGCACTGCAGTGAGTCCAGAGAGTGCACTGGCACCACTGGGGATGCACTGCAGTGAGTCCAGAGAGTGCACTGGCACCACTGGGGATGCAGTGCAGTGAGTCCAGAGAGTGCACTGGCCACACTGGCAATGCAGTACAGTGAGTCCAGTGAGTGCACCAGCACCACTGGGGATGCAGTGCAGTGAGTGCAGAGAGTGCACTGGCACCAGTGGGGATGCAGTGCAGTGAGTCCAGAGAGTGCACTGGCACCACTGGGGATGCAGTGCAGTGAGTCCAGAGAGTGCACTACCACCACTGGGGATGCAGTACAGTGAGTCCACAGAGTGCACTGGCACCACTGGGGATGCACTGCAGTGAGTGCAGAGAGTGCACTGGCACCACTGGGGAGCGGTGCTGTGAGTGCAGAGAGTGCACTGGCACCACTGGGGATGCACTGCGGTGAGTCCAGAGAGTGCACTGGCACCACTGGGGATGCAGTGCAGTGAGTCCAGAGAGTGCACTGGCACCACTGGGGATGCAGTGCAGTGAGTCCAGAGATTGCACTGGCACCACTGGGGATGCACTGCAGTGATTCCGGAGACTGCACTGGCACCACTGGGGATGCACTGCAGTGAGACCAGAGAGTTCACTGGCACCACTGGGGATGCACTGCAGTGAGTCCAGAGAGTGCACTGGCACCACTGGGGATGCAGTGCAGTGAGTCCAGAGAGTGCAATGGCAGAACTGTTGTTGCACTGCAGTGAGTCCAGAGAGTGCACTGGCACCACTCGGGATGCACTGCAGTGAGTCCAGAGAGTGCACTGGCACCACTGGTAATGCAGTGCAGTGAGTCCAGAGAGTGCACTGGCACCACTGGGGATGCAGTGCAGTGAGTCCAGAGAGTGCACTGGCACCACCGGGGATGCACTGCAGTGAGTCCAGAGAGTGCACTGGCACCACTGGGGATGCACTGCAGTGAGTCCAGAGAGTGCACTGGCACCACTGGGGATGCAGTGCAGTGAGTCCAGATAGTCCACTGGCACCACTGGGGATGCAGTGCAGTGAGTCCAGAGAGTGCACTGGCTCCACTGGGGATGCAGTGCAGTGCGTCCGGAGAGTGCCCTGGCACCACTGGGAATGCAGTGCAGTGAGTCCGGAGAGTGCACTGGCACCACTGGGGATGCAGTGCAGTGAGTCCGGAGAGTGCATTGTAACCACTGCGGATGCACTGCAGTTTCTCCAAACAGTTCACTGGCACCACTGGTGATGCAGTGCAGTGCGTCCAGAGAGTGCACTGGCACCACTGGGGATGCAGTGCAGTGACTCCAGAGAGTGCACTGGCACTACTGGGGATGCACTGCAGTGAGTCCAGAGAGTGCACTGGCACCACTGGGGATGCAGTGGAGTGACTCCAGAGAGTGCACTGGCACCACTGGGGATGCAGTACTGTGAGTCCACAGAGTGCACTGGCACCACTGGGGATGCACTGCAGTGAGTCCAGAGAGTGCACTGGCACCTTGGGGATGCAGTGCAGTGAGTCCAGAGAGTGCACTGGCACCATTGGGGATGCACTGCAGTGAGTCCAGAGAGTGCACTGGCACCACTGGGGATGCAGTGCAGTGAGTCCAGAGAGTGCACTGGCACCACTGGGGTTTTAGTGCAGTGACTCCAGAGAGTGCACTGGCACCACTGGGGATGCAGTGCAGTGAGTCTAGAGAGTGCACTGGCACCACTGGGGATGCAGTGCAGTGACTCCAGAGAGTGCAATGGCAGAACTGTAGTTGCACTGCATTGAGTCCAGAGAGTGCACTGGCACCACTGGGGATGCAGTGCAGTGAGTGCAGAGAGTGCACTGGCACCACTGGGGATGCAGTGCTGTGAGTCCAGAGAGTGCACTGGCACCACTGGGGATGCAGTGCAGTGAGTCCAGAGAGTGCACTGGCACCACTGGGGATGCAGTGCAGTGAGTCCAGAGATTGCACTGGCACCACTGGGGATGCACTGCAGTGAGTCCGGAGACTGCACTGGCACCACTGGGGATGCACTGCAGTGAGACCAGAGAGTTCACTGGCACCACTGGGGATGCACTGCAGTGAGTCCAGAGAGTGCACTGGCACCACTGGGGATGCAGTGCAGTGAGTCCAGAGAGTGCAATGGCAGAACTGTTGTTGCACTGCAGTGAGTCCAGAGAGTGCACTGGCACCACTGGGGATGCACTGCAGTGAGTCCAGAGAGTGCACTGGCACCACTGGTAATGCAGTGCAGTGAGTCCAGAGAGTGCACTGGCACCACTGGGGATGCAGTGCAGTGAGTCCAGAGAGTGCACTGGCACCACCGGGGATGCAGTGCAGTGAGTCCAGAGAGTGCACTGGCACCACTGGGGATGCACTGCAGTGAGTCCAGAGAGTGCACTGGCACCACTGGGGATGCAGTGCAGTGAGTCCAGATAGTCCACTGGCACCACTGGGGATGCAGTGCAGTGAGTCCAGAGAGTGCACTGGCTCCACTGGGGATGCAGTGCAGTGAGTCCGGAGAGTGCCCTGGCACCACTGGGGATGCAGTGCAGTGAGTCCGGAGAGTGCACTGGCACCACTGGGGATGCAGTGCAGTGAGTCCGGAGAGTGCATTGTAACCACTGCGGATGCACTGCAGTTTCTCCAAACAGTTCACTGGCACCACTGGTGATGCAGTGCAGTGCGTCCAGAGAGTGCACTGGCACCACTGGGGATGCAGTGCAGTGACTCCAGAGAGTGCACTGGCACTACTGGGGATGCACTGCAGTGAGTCCAGAGAGTGCACTGGCACCACTGGTGATGCAGTGCAGTGACTCCAGAGAGTGCACTGGCACCACTGGGGATGCAGTACTGTGAGTCCACAGAGTGCACTGGCACCACTGGGGATGCACTGCAGTGAGTCCAGAGAGTGCACTGGCACCTTGGGGATGCAGTGCAGTGAGTCCAGAGAGTGCACTGGCACCATTGGGGATGCACTGCAGTGAGTCCAGAGAGTGCACTGGCACCACTGGGGATGCAGTGCAGTGAGTCTAGAGAGTGCACTGGCACCACTGGGGTTTTAGTGCAGTGACTCCAGAGAGTGCACTGGCAGAACTGTAGTTGCACTGCATTGAGTCCAGAGAGTGCACTGGCACCACTGGGGATGCAGTGCAGTGAGTGCAGAGAGTGCACTGGCACCACTGGGGATTCACAGATTCACAGATTTCTCTAGGTTGGAAGAGACCTCAAGATCATCGAGTCCAACCTCCGACCTAACACTAAGTACTCCACTAAACCATATCCCTAAGCTCTACATCTAAACGTCTTTTAAAGACCTCCAGGGATGGTGACTCCACCACCTCCCTGGGCAGCCCGTTCCAATGCTTAATAACCCTTTCGGTAAAGAAGTACTTCCTAACATCCAACCTAAAACTCCCCTGTCGCAACTTTAGCCCATTCCCCCTCGTCCTGTCACTAGGCACGTGGGAGAATAGACCAACCCCCACCTCTCTACAGCCTCCTTTCAGGTAACTGTAGAGAGCGATGAGGTCGCCCCTGAGCCTCCTCTTCTCCAGGCTGAACAAGCCCAGCTCCCTCAGCCGCTCCTCGTAAGACTTGTTCTCCAGACCCCTCACCAGCTTGGTCGCCCTTCTCTGGACTCGCTCGAGCACGTCCATGTCCTTTCTGTAGCGAGGGGCCCAAAACTGAACACAGTACTCGAGGTGCGGCCTCACCAGAGCCGAGTACAGGGGCACAATCACTTCCCTCGACCTGCTGGCCACACTGCTTCTTATACAGGCCAGGATGCCGTTGGCCTTCTTGGCCACCTGAGCACACTGCTGGCTCATATTCAGCCGACTATCCACCAATACTCCCAGGTCCTTCTCGGCCAGGCAGCTTTCCAGCCACTCATCTCCCAGCCTGTAGCTCTGCTTGGGGTTGTTGCAGCCCAGGTGCAGGACCCGGCACTTGGCCTTGTTGAACTTCATGCAGTTGACCTCAGCCCATCGCTCCAGCCTATGCAGTGCTGTGAGTCCAGAGAGTGCACTGGCACCACTGGGGATGCACTGCAGTGAGTCCAGAGAGTGCACTGGCACCACTGGGGATGCAGTGCAGTGAGTACAGAGAGTGCACTACCTCCACTGGGGATGCAGTACAGTTAGTCCACAGAGTGCACTGGCACCACTGGGGATGCACTGCAGTGACTCCAGAGAGTGCACTGGCACCACTGGGGATGCAGTGCAGTGAGTCCAGAGAGTGCACTGGCACCACTGGGGATGCAGTACAGTGAGTCCACATAGTGCACTGGCACCACTGGGGATGCACTGCAGTGAGTGCAGAGAGTACACTGGCACCACTGGGGATGCAGTGCAGTGACTCCAGAGAGGGCACTGGCACCTCAGGGGATGCAGTGCAGTGAGTCCAGAGATTGCACTGGCACCACTGGGGATGCAGTACAGTGAGTCCACAGAGTGCACTGGCACCACTGGGGATGCACTGCAGTGACTCCAGAGAGTGCACTGGCACCACTGGGGATGCACTGCAGTGAGTGCAGAGAGTACACTGGCACCACTGGGGATGCAGTGCAGTGACTCCAGAGAGGGCACTGGCACCTCAGGGGATGCAGTGCAGTGAGTCCAGAGAGTGCACTGGCACCACTGGGGATGCAGTACAGTGAGTCCACAGAGTGCACTGGCACCACTGGGGATGCACTGCAGTGAGTCCAGAGAGGGCACTGGCACCTCAGGTGATGCAGTGCAGTGAGTCCAGAGATTGCACTGGCACCACTGGGGATGCACTGCAGTGACTCCGGAGAGTGCACTGGCACCAATGGGGATGCGGTGCAGTGAGTCCAGAGAGTACACTGGCACCACTGGGGATGCACTGCCGTGACTCCAGAGAGTGCACCAGCACCACTGGGGATGCAGTACAGTGAGTCCACGGAGTGCACTGGCCCCACTGGGGATGCACTGCAGTGACTCCAGAGAGTGCACTGGCACCACTGGGGATGCGGTGCAGTGAGTCCAGAGAGTGCACTGGCACCACTGGGGATGCACTGCAGTGAGTCCAGAGAGGGCACTGGCACCTCAGGTGATGCAGTGCAGTGAGTCCAGAGATTGCACTGGCACCACTGGGGATGCACTGCAGTGACTCCGGAGAGTGCACTGGCACCAATGGGGATGCGGTGCAGTGAGTCCAGAGAGTACACTGGCACCACTGGGGATGCACTGCCGTGACTCCAGAGAGTGCACCAGCACCACTGGGGATGCAGTACAGTGAGTCCACGGAGTGCACTGGCCCCACTGGGGATGCACTGCAGTGACTCCAGAGAGTGCACTGGCACCACTGGGGATGCGGTGCAGTGAGTCCAGAGAGTGCACTGGCACCACTGGGGATGCAGTGCAGTGAGACCAGAGAGTGCACTGGCACCACTGGGGATGCAGTGCAGTGAGTGCAGAGAGGGCACTGGCACCACTGGGGATGCAGTGCAGTGAGTCCAGAGTGTGCACTGGCACCACCGGGGATGCACTGCAGTGAGTCCAGAGAGTGCACTGGCACCACTGGGGATGCAGAGCAGTGAGTCCAGAGAGTGCACTGGCACCACTGGGGATGCAGTGCAGTGAGTCCAGAGAGTGCCCAGGCAACACAGGTGATGCAATAAAGTGACTGCAGAGAGTGCACTGGCACCACTGGGTATGCACTGCAGTGATGCAGAGAGTGCACTGTCATCAGTGGGGATGCTCTCTAGTGAGTCCGGAGAGTGCCCTGGCACCATTGGGGATGCACTGCAGTGAATCTAGAGAGTGCACTGGCACCATTGGAGATGCAGAGCAGTGAGGCCAGAAAATGCACTGTTACCACTGGGGAGGCAGTGCAGTGAGTCCAGAGAGTGCACTGGAACCACTGGGGATGCAGTGCAGAGTCTAGAGAGTGCACTGGCACCACTGGGGATGCACTGCAGTGAGTCCAGAGATTGCACTGGCACCACTGGGGATGCACTGCAGTGTGTCTAGAGAGTGCACTTGCATCACTGGGGATGCACTGCAGTGAGTCCAGAGAGTGCACTGGCACCACTGGGGATGCACTGCAGTGAGTCCAGAGAGTGCACTGGCACCACTGGGGATGCAGTGGATTGAGTCCAGAGAGGGCACTGGAACCACTGGGGATGCAGTGCAGTGAGTCCAGAGAGTGCACTGGCACCACTGCGGATGCACTGCAGTGACTCCAGAGAGTGCACTGGCACCACCGGGGATGCACTGCAGTGAGTACAGAGAGTGCACTGGCACCACTGGGGATGTACTGCAGTGAGTCCAGAGAGTGCACTGGCACCACTGGGGATGCAGTGCAGTGAGTCCAGATAGTCCACTGGCACCACTGGGGATGCAGTGCAGTGAGTCCGGAGAGTGCCCTGGCACCACTGGAGATGCAGTGCAGTGAGTCCAGAGAGTGCACTGGCACCACTGGGGATGCACTGCAGTGAGTGCAGAGAGTACACTGGCACCGCTGGGGATGCAGTGCAGTGAGTGCAGGGAGTGCACTGGCACCACTGGGGATGCACTGCAGTGAGTCCAGAGAGTGCACTGGCACCACTGGGGATGCAGTGCAGTGAGTCCAGAGAGTGCAATGGCAGAACTGTTGTTGCACTGCAGTGAGTCCAGAGAGTGCACTGGCACCAATGGGGATGCAGTACAGTGAGTCCACAGAGTGCACTGGCACCACTAGGGATGCACTGCAGTGAGTCCAGACAGTGCACTGGCACCACTGGGGATGCGGTGCAGTGAGTCCAGAGAGTGCACTGGCACCACTGGGGATGCAGTGCAGTGAGTAGAGAGAGTGCACCAGCACCACTGGGGATGCAGTGCAGTGAGACCAGAGAGTGCACTGGCACCACTGGGGATGCAGTGCAGTGAGTCCAGAGAGTGCACTGGCACCACTGGGGATGCAGTGCAGTGAGTGCAGAGAGGGCACTGGCACCACTGGGGATGCAGTGCAGTGAGTCCAGAGTGTGCACTGGCACCACCGGGGATGCACTGCAGTGAGTCCAGAGAGTGCACTGGCACCACTGGGGATGCAGAGCAGTGAGTCCAGAGAGTGCACTGGCACCACTGGGGATGCAGTGCAGTGAGTCCAGAGAGTGCCCAGGCTACACAGGTGATGCAATAAAGTGACTGCAGAGAGTGCACTGGCACCACTGGGGATGCACTGCAGTGATGCAGAGAGTGCACTGTCACCAGTGGGGATGCTCTCTAGTGAGTCCGGAGAGTGACCTGGCGCCATTGGGGATGCACTGCAGTGAATCTAGAGTATGCACTGGCACCATTGGAGATGCAGAGCAGTGAGGCCAGAAAATGCACTGTTACCACTGGGGATGCAGTGCAGTGAGTCCAGAGAGTGCACTGGAACCACTGGGGATGCAGTGCAGAGTCTAGAGAGTGCACTGGCACCACTGGGGATGCACTGCAGTGAGTCCAGAGATTGCACTGGCACCACAGGGGATGCACTGCAGTGAGTCCGGAGACTGCACTGGCACCACTGGGGATGCACTGCAGTGTGTCTAGAGAGTGCACTTGCATCACTGGGGATGCACTGCAGTGAGTCCAGAGAGTGCACTGGCACCACTGGGGATGCACTGCAGTGAGTGCAGAGAGTACACTGGCACCACTGGGGATGCAGTGCAGTGAGTGCAGGGAGTGCACTGGCACCACTGGGGATGCACTGCAGTGAGTCCAGAGAGTGCACTGGCACCACTGGGGATGCAGTGCCGTGAGTCCAGAGAGTGCAATGGCAGAACTGTTGTTGCACTGCAGTGAGTCCAGAGAGTGCACTGGCACCAATGGGGATGCAGTACAGTGAGTCCACAGAGTGCACTGGCACCACTGGGGATGCACTGCAGTGAGTCCAGACAGTGCACTGGCACCACTGGTAATGCAGTACAGTGAGTCCAGAGAGTGCACTGGCACCACTGGGGATGCACTGCAGTGAGTCCAGAGAGTGCACTGGCACCACTGGGGATGCAGTGCAGTGAGTCCAGAGAGGGCACTGGCACCACTGGGGATGCAGTGCAGTGACTCCAGAGAGTGCACTGGCACCTTGGGGATGCAGTGCAGTGAGTCCAGAGTGTGCACTGGCACCACCGGTGATGCACTGCAGTGAGTCCAGAGAGTGCACTGCCGCCACTGGGGATGCAGTACAGTGAGTCCACGGAGTGCACTGGCACCACTGGGGATGTACTGCAGTGACTCCAGAGAGTGCACTGGCACCACTGGGGATGCGGTGCAGTGAGTCCAGAGAGTACACTGGCACCACTGGGGATGCAGTGCAGTGAGTCCAGAGAGTGCACTGGCACCACTGGGGATGCACTGCAGTGACTCTAGAGAGTGCACTGGCACCACTGGGGATGCAGTGCAGTGAGTCCAGAGAGTGCACTGGCACCACTTGGGATGCAGTGCAGTGACTCCAGAGAGGGCACTGGCACCACTGGGGATGCAGTGCAGTGAGTCCAGAGAGTGCACTGGCACCACTGGGGATGCACTGCAGTGACTCTAGAGAGTGCACTGGCACCACTGGCGATGCAGTGCTGTGAGTCCAGAGAGTGCACTGGCACCACTGGTAATGCAGTGCAGTGAGTCCAGAGAGTGCACTGGCACCACTGGGGATGCAGTGCAGTGAGTCCGGAGAGTGCACTGGCACCACTGGGGAAGCACTGCAGTGAGTCCAGAGATTGCACTGGCACCACTGGGGATGCACTGCAGTGAGTCCAGAGAGTGCACTGGCACCACTGGTGATGCAGTGGAGTGAGTCCAGAGAGGGCACTGGCACCACTGGGGATGCAGTGCAGTGACTCCAGAGAGTGCACTGGCACCACCGGGGATGCACTGCAGTGAGTCCAGAGTGTGCACTGGCACCACCGGTGATGCACTGCAGTGAGTCCAGAGAGTGCACTGCCGCCACTGGGGATGCAGTACAGTGAGTCCACGGAGTGCACTGGCACCACTGGGGATGCACTGCAGTGACTCCAGAGAGTGCACTGGCACCACTGGGGATGCGGTGCAGTGAGTCCAGAGAGTACACTGGCACCACTGGGGATGCAGTGCAGTGAGTCCAGAGAGTGCACTGGCTCCACTGGGGATGCACTGCAGTGACTCTAGAGAGTGCACTGGCACCACTGGGGATGCAGTGCAGTGAGTCCAGAGAGTGCACTGGCACCACTTGGGATGCAGTGCAGTGACTCCAGAGAGGGCACTGGCACCACTGGGGATGCAGTGCAGTGAGTCCAGAGAGTGCACTGGCCCCACTGGGGATGCAGTGCAGTGAGTCCAGAGAGTGCACTGGCACCACTGGGGATGCACTGCAGTGACTCCAGATAGTCCACTGGCACCACTGGGGATGCAGTGCAGTGAGTCCGGAGAGTGCCCTGGCACCACTGGAGATGCAGTGCAGTGAGTCCGGAGAGTGCACTGGCACCACTGGGGATGCAGTGCAGTGAGTCCAGAGAGTGCACTGGCACCACTGGGGATGCACTGCAGTGAGTGCAGAGAGTACACTGGCACCACTGGGTGTGCAGTGCAGTGAGTGCAGGGAGTGCACTGGCACCACTGGGGATGCACTGCAGTGAGTCCAGAGAGTGCACTGGCACCACTGGGGATGCAGTGCAGTGAGTCCAGAGAGTGCACTGGCACCACTTGGGATGCAGTGCAGTGACTCCAGAGAGGGCACTGGCACCACTGGGGATGCAGTGCAGTGAGTCCAGAGAGTGCACTGGCACCACTGGGGATGCACTGCAGTGACTCTAGAGAGTGCACTGGCACCACTGGCGATGCAGTGCTGTGAGTCCAGAGAGTGCACTGGCACCACTGGTAATGCAGTGCAGTGAGTCCAGAGAGTGCACTGGCACCACTGGGGATGCAGTGCAGTGAGTCCGGAGAGTGCACTGGCACCACTGGGGATGCACTGCAGTGAGTCCAGAGATTGCACTGGCACCACTGGGGATGCACTGCAGTGAGTCCAGAGAGTGCACTGGCACCACTGGGGATGCAGTGGAGTGAGTCCAGAGAGGGCACTGGCACCACTGGGGATGCAGTGCAGTGACTCCAGAGAGTGCACTGGCACCACCGGGGATGCACTGCAGTGAGTCCAGAGTGTGCACTGGCACCACCGGTGATGCACTGCAGTGAGTCCAGAGAGTGCACTGCCGCCACTGGGGATGCAGTACAGTGAGTCCACGGAGTGCACTGGCACCACTGGGGATGCACTGCAGTGACTCTAGAGAGTGCACCGGCACCACTGGGGATGCAGTGCAGTGAGTCCGGAGAGTGCACTGGCACCACTGGGGAAGCACTGCAGTGAGTCCAGAGATTGCACTGGCACCACTGGGGATGCACTGCAGTGAGTCCAGAGAGTGCACTGGCACCACTGGGGATGCAGTGGAGTGAGTCCAGAGAGGGCACTGGCACCACTGGGGATGCAGTGCAGTGACTCCAGAGAGTGCACTGGCACCACCGGGGATGCACTGCAGTGAGTCCAGAGTGTGCACTGGCACCACCGGTGATGCACTGCAGTGAGTCCAGAGAGTGCACTGCCGCCACTGGGGATGCAGTACAGTGAGTCCACGGAGTGCACTGGCACCACTGGGGATGCGGTGCAGTGAGTCCAGAGAGTACACTGGCACCACTGGGGATGCAGTGCAGTGAGTCCAGAGAGTGCACTGGCACCACTGGGGATGCACTGCAGTGACTCTAGAGAGTGCACTGGCACCACTGGGGATGCAGTGCAGTGAGTCCAGAGAGTGCACTGGCACCACTTGGGATGCAGTGCAGTGACTCCAGAGAGGGCACTGGCACCACTGGGGATGCAGTGCAGTGAGTCCAGAGAGTGCACTGGCCCCACTGGGGATGCAGTGCAGTGAGTCCAGAGAGTGCACTGGCACCACTGGGGATGCACTGCAGTGACTCCAGATAGTCCACTGGCACCACTGGGGATGCAGTGCAGTGAGTCCGGAGAGTGCCCTGGCACCACTGGGGATGCAGTGCAGTGAGTCCGGAGAGTGCACTGGCACCACTGGGGATGCAGTGCAGTGAGTCCAGAGAGTGCACTGGCACCACTGGGGATGCACTGCAGTGAGTGCAGAGAGTACACTGGCACCACTGGGGTGCAGTGCAGTGAGTGCAGGGAGTGCACTGGCACCACTGGGGATGCACTGCAGTGAGTCCAGAGAGTGCACTGGCACCACTGGGGATGCAGTGCAGTGAGTCCAGAGAGTGCACTGGCAGAACTGTTGTTGCACTGCAGTGAGTCCAGAGAGTGCACTGGCACCAATGGGGATGCAGTACAGTGAGTCCAGAGAGTGCACTGGAACCACTGGGGATGCAGTGCAGAGTCTAGAGAGTGCACTGGCACCACTGGGGATGCACTGCAGTGAGTCCAGAGATTGCACTGGCACCACTGGGGATGCACTGCAGTGAGTCCGGAGACTGCACTGGCACCACTGGGGATGCACTGCAGTGAGTCTAGAGAGTGCACTTGCATCACTGGGGATGCACTGCAGTGAGTCCAGAGAGTGCACTGGCACCACTGGGGATGCACTGCAGTGAGTGCAGAGAGTACACTGGCACCACTGGGGATGCAGTGCAGTGAGTGCAGGGAGTGCACTGGCACCACTGGGGATGCACTGCAGTGAGTCCAGAGAGTGCACTGGCACCACTGGGGATGCAGTGCAGTGAGTCCAGAGAGTGCAATGGCAGAACTGTTGTTGCACTGCAGTGAGTCCAGAGAGTGCACTGGCACCACTGGGGATGCAGTACAGTGAGTCCACAGAGTGCACTGGCACCACTGGGGATGCACTGCAGTGAGTCCAGAGAGTGCACTGGCACCACTGGTAATGCAGTGCAGTGAGTCCAGAGAGTGCACTGGCACCACTGGGGATGCACTGCAGTGAGTCCAGAGAGTGCACTGGCACCACTGGGGATGCAGTGGAGTGAGTCCAGAGAGGGCACTGGCACCACTGGGGATGCAGTGCAGTGACTCCAGAGAGTGCACTGGCACCACTGGGGATGCAGTGCAGTGAGTCCAGAGTGTGCACTGGCACCACCGGTGATGCACTGCAGTGAGTCCAGAGAGTGCACTGCCGCCACTGGGGATGCAGTACAGTGAGTCCACGGAGTGCACTGGCACCACTGGGGATGCACTGCAGTGACTCCAGAGAGTGCACTGGCACCACTGGGGATGCGGTGCAGTGAGTCCAGAGAGTGCACTGGCACCACTGGGGATGCAGTGCAGTGAGTCCAGAGAGTGCACTGGCACCACTGGGGATGCACTGCAGTGACTCTAGAGAGTGCACTGGCACCACTGGGGATGCAGTGCAGTGAGTCCAGAGAGTGCACTGGCACCACTTGGGATGCAGTGCAGTGACTCCAGAGAGGGCACTGGCAGCACTGGGGATGCAGTGCAGTGAGTCCAGAGAGTGCACTGGCCCCACTGGGGATGCAGTGCAGTGAGTCCAGAGAGTGCACTGGCACCACTGGGGATGCACTGCAGTGACTCCAGAGAGTGCACTGGCACCACTGGTAATGCAGTGCAGTGAGTCCAGAGAGTGCACTGGCACCACTGGGGATGCAGTGCAGTGAGTCCGGAGAGTGCACTGGCACCACTGGGGAAGCACTGCAGTGAGTCCAGAGATTGCACTGGCACCACTGGGGATGCACTGCAGTGAGTCCAGAGAGTGCACTGGCACCACTGGTGTTGCAGTGGAGTGAGTCCAGAGAGGGCACTGGCACCACTGGGGATGCAGTGCAGTGACTCCAGAGAGTGCACTGGCACCACCGGGGATGCACTGCAGTGAGTCCAGAGTGTGCACTGGCACCACCGGTGATGCACTGCAGTGAGTCCAGAGAGTGCACTGCCACCACTGGGGATGCAGTACAGTGAGTCCACGGAGTGCACTGGCACCACTGGGGATGCACTGCAGTGACTCCAGAGAGTGCACTGGCACCACTGGGGATGCGGTGCAGTGAGTCCAGAGAGTACACTGGCACCACTGGGGATGCAGTGCAGTGAGTCCAGAGAGTGCACTGGCACCACTGGGGATGCACTGCAGTGACTCTAGAGAGTGCACTGGCACCACTGGGGATGCAGTGCAGTGAGTCCAGAGAGTGCACTGGCACCACTTGGGATGCAGTGCAGTGACTCCAGAGAGGGCACTGGCACCACTGGGGATGCAGTGCAGTGAGTCCAGAGAGTGCACTGGCCCCACTGGGGATGCAGTGCAGTGAGTCCAGAGAGTGCACTGGCACCACTGGGGATGCACTGCAGTGACTCCAGATAGTCCACTGGCACCACTGGGGATGCAGTGCAGTGAGTCCGGAGAGTGCCCTGGCACCACTGGAGATGCAGTGCAGTGAGTCCGGAGAGTGCACTGGCACCACTGGGGATGCAGTGCAGTGAGTCCAGAGAGTGCACTGGCACCACTGGGGATGCACTGCAGTGAGTGCAGAGAGTACACTGGCACCACTGGGTGTGCAGTGCAGTGAGTGCAGGGAGTGCACTGGCACCACTGGGGATGCACTGCAGTGAGTCCAGAGAGTGCACTGGCACCACTGGGGATGCAGTGCAGTGAGTCCAGAGAGTGCAATGGCAGAACTGTTGTTGCACTGCAGTGAGTCCAGAGAGTGCACTGGCACCAATGGGGATGCAGTACAGTGAGTCCACAGAGTGCACTGGCACCACTGGGGATGCACTGCAGTGAGTCCAGACAGTGCACTGGCACCACTGGTAATGCAGTACAGTGAGTCCAGAGAGTGCACTGGCACCACTGGGGATGCACTGCAGTGAGTCCAAAGAGTGCACTGGCACCACTGGGGATGCAGTGCAGTGAGTCCAGAGATTGCACTGGCACCACTGGGGATGCACTGCAGTGAGTCCGGAGACTGCACTGGCACCACTGGGGATGCACTGCAGTGAGACCAGAGAGTTCACTGGCACCACTGGGGATGCACTGCAGTGAGTCCAGAGAGTGCACTGGCACCACTGGGGATGCAGTGCAGTGAGTCCAGAGAGTGCAATGGCAGAACTGTTGTTGCACTGCAGTGAGTCCAGAGAGTGCACTGGCACCACTCGGGATGCACTGCAGTGAGTCCAGAGAGTGCACTGGCACCACTGGTAATGCAGTGCAGTGAGTCCAGAGAGTGCACTGGCACCACTGGGGATGCAGTGCAGTGAGTCCAGAGAGTGCACTGGCACCACCGGGGATGCACTGCAGTGAGTCCAGAGAGTGCACTGGCACCACTGGGGATGCACTGCAGTGAGTCCAGAGAGTGCACTGGCACCACTGGGGATGCAGTGCAGTGAGTCCAGATAGTCCACTGGCACCACTGGGGATGCAGTGCAGTGAGTCCAGAGAGTGCACTGGCTCCACTGGGGATGCAGTGCAGTGCGTCCGGAGAGTGCCCTGGCACCACTGGGAATGCAGTGCAGTGAGTCCGGAGAGTGCACTGGCACCACTGGGGATGCAGTGCAGTGAGTCCGGAGAGTGCATTGTAACCACTGCGGATGCACTGCAGTTTCTCCAAACAGTTCACTGGCACCACTGGTGATGCAGTGCAGTGCGTCCAGAGAGTGCACTGGCACCACTGGGGATGCAGTGCAGTGACTCCAGAGAGTGCACTGGCACTACTGGGGATGCACTGCAGTGAGTCCAGAGAGTGCACTGGCACCACTGGGGATGCAGTGGAGTGACTCCAGAGAGTGCACTGGCACCACTGGGGATGCAGTACTGTGAGTCCACAGAGTGCACTGGCACCACTGGGGATGCACTGCAGTGAGTCCAGAGAGTGCACTGGCACCTTGGGGATGCAGTGCAGTGAGTCCAGAGAGTGCACTGGCACCATTGGGGATGCACTGCAGTGAGTCCAGAGAGTGCACTGGCACCACTGGGGATGCAGTGCAGTGAGTCCAGAGAGTGCACTGGCACCACTGGGGTTTTAGTGCAGTGACTCCAGAGAGTGCACTGGCACCACTGGGGATGCAGTGCAGTGAGTCTAGAGAGTGCACTGGCACCACTGGGGATGCAGTGCAGTGACTCCAGAGAGTGCAATGGCAGAACTGTAGTTGCACTGCATTGAGTCCAGAGAGTGCACTGGCACCACTGGGGATGCAGTGCAGTGAGTGCAGAGAGTGCACTGGCACCACTGGGGATGCAGTGCTGTGAGTCCAGAGAGTGCACTGGCACCACTGGGGATGCAGTGCAGTGAGTCCAGAGAGTGCACTGGCACCACTGGGGATGCAGTGCAGTGAGTCCAGAGATTGCACTGGCACCACTGGGGATGCACTGCAGTGAGTCCGGAGACTGCACTGGCACCACTGGGGATGCACTGCAGTGAGACCAGAGAGTTCACTGGCACCACTGGGGATGCACTGCAGTGAGTCCAGAGAGTGCACTGGCACCACTGGGGATGCAGTGCAGTGAGTCCAGAGAGTGCACTGGCAGAACTGTTGTTGCACTGCAGTGAGTCCAGAGAGTGCACTGGCACCACTGGGGATGCACTGCAGTGAGTCCAGAGAGTGCACTGGCACCACTGGTAATGCAGTGCAGTGAGTCCAGAGAGTGCACTGGCACCACTGGGGATGCAGTGCAGTGAGTCCAGAGAGTGCACTGGCACCACCGGGGATGCAGTGCAGTGAGTCCAGAGAGTGCACTGGCACCACTGGGGATGCACTGCAGTGAGTCCAGAGAGTGCACTGGCACCACTGGGGATGCAGTGCAGTGAGTCCAGATAGTCCACTGGCACCACTGGGGATGCAGTGCAGTGAGTCCAGAGAGTGCACTGGCTCCACTGGGGATGCAGTGCAGTGAGTCCGGAGAGTGCCCTGGCACCACTGGGGATGCAGTGCAGTGAGTCCGGAGAGTGCACTGGCACCACTGGGGATGCAGTGCAGTGAGTCCGGAGAGTGCATTGTAACCACTGCGGATGCACTGCAGTTTCTCCAAACAGTTCACTGGCACCACTGGTGATGCAGTGCAGTGCGTCCAGAGAGTGCACTGGCACCACTGGGGATGCAGTGCAGTGACTCCAGAGAGTGCACTGGCACTACTGGGGATGCACTGCAGTGAGTCCAGAGAGTGCACTGGCACCACTGGTGATGCAGTGCAGTGACTCCAGAGAGTGCACTGGCACCACTGGGGATGCAGTACTGTGAGTCCACAGAGTGCACTGGCACCACTGGGGATGCACTGCAGTGAGTCCAGAGAGTGCACTGGCACCTTGGGGATGCAGTGCAGTGAGTCCAGAGAGTGCACTGGCACCATTGGGGATGCACTGCAGTGAGTCCAGAGAGTGCACTGGCACCACTGGGGATGCAGTGCAGTGAGTCTAGAGAGTGCACTGGCACCACTGGGGTTTTAGTGCAGTGACTCCAGAGAGTGCACTGGCAGAACTGTAGTTGCACTGCATTGAGTCCAGAGAGTGCACTGGCACCACTGGGGATGCAGTGCAGTGAGTGCAGAGAGTGCACTGGCACCACTGGGGATGCAGTGCTGTGAGTCCAGAGAGTGCACTGGCACCACTGGGGATGCACTGCAGTGAGTCCAGAGAGTGCACTGGCACCACTGGGGATGCAGTGCAGTGAGTCCAGAGAGTGCACTACCTCCACTGGGGATGCAGTACAGTGAGTCCACAGAGTGCACTGGCACCACTGGGGATGCACTGCAGTGACTCCAGAGAGTGCACTGGCACCACTGGGGATGCAGTGCAGTGAGTCCAGAGAGTGCACTGGCACCACTGGGGATGCAGTACAGTGAGTCCACATAGTGCACTGGCACCACTGGGGATGCACTGCAGTGAGTGCAGAGAGTACACTGGCACCACTGGGGATGCAGTGCAGTGACTCCAGAGAGGGCACTGGCACCTCAGGGGATGCAGTGCAGTGAGTCCAGAGATTGCACTGGCACCACTGGGGATGCAGTACAGTGAGTCCACAGAGTGCACTGGCACCACTGGGGATGCACTGCAGTGACTCCAGAGAGTGCACTGGCACCACTGGGGATGCACTGCAGTGAGTGCAGAGAGTACACTGGCACCACTGGGGATGCAGTGCAGTGACTCCAGAGAGGGCACTGGCACCTCAGGGGATGCAGTGCAGTGAGTCCAGAGAGTGCACTGGCACCACTGGGGATGCAGTACAGTGAGTCCACAGAGTGCACTGGCACCACTGGGGATGCACTGCAGTGAGTCCAGAGAGGGCACTGGCACCTCTGGTGATGCAGTGCAGTGAGTCCAGAGATTGCACTGGCACCACTGGGGATGCACTGCAGTGACTCCGGAGAGTGCACTGGCACCACTGGGGATGCGGTGCAGTGAGTCCAGAGAGTACACTGGCACCACTGGGGATGCACTGCAGTGACTCCAGAGAGTGCACCAGCACCACTGGGGATGCAGTACAGTGAGTCCACGGAGTGCACTGGCCCCACTGGGGATGCACTGCAGTGACTCCAGAGAGTGCACTGGCACCACTGGGGATGCGGTGCAGTGAGTCCAGAGAGTGCACTGGCACCACTGGGGATGCACTGCAGTGAGTCCAGAGAGGGCACTGGCACCTCAGGGGATGCAGTGCAGTGAGTCCAGAGATTGCACTGGCACCACTGGGGATGCACTGCAGTGACTCCGGAGAGTGCACTGGCACCAATGGGGATGCGGTGCAGTGAGTCCAGAGAGTACACTGGCACCACTGGGGATGCACTGCCGTGACTCCAGAGAGTGCACTGGCACCACTGGGGATGCAGTACAGTGAGTCCACGGAGTGCACTGGCACCACTGGGGATGCACTGCAGTGACTCCAGAGAGTGCACTGGCACCACTGGGGATGCGGTGCAGTGAGTCCAGAGAGTGCACTGGCACCACTGGGGATGCAGTGCAGTGAGACCAGAGAGTGCACTGGCACCACTGGGGATGCAGTGCAGTGAGTGCAGAGAGGGCACTGGCACCACTGGGGATGCAGTGCAGTGAGTCCAGAGTGTGCACTGGCACCACCGGGGATGCACTGCAGTGAGTCCAGAGAGTGCACTGGCACCACTGGGGATGCAGAGCAGTGAGTCCAGAGAGTGCACTGGCACCACTGGGGATGCAGTGCAGTGAGTCCAGAGAGTGCCCAGGCAACACAGGTGATGCAATAAAGTGACTGCAGAGAGTGCACTGGCACCACTGGGTATGCACTGCAGTGATGCAGAGAGTGCACTGTCATCAGTGGGGATGCTCTCTAGTGAGTCCGGAGAGTGCCCTGGCACCATTGGGGATGCACTGCAGTGAATCTAGAGAGTGCACTGGCACCATTGGAGATGCAGAGCAGTGAGGCCAGAAAATGCACTGTTACCACTGGGGAGGCAGTGCAGTGAGTCCAGAGAGTGCACTGGAACCACTGGGGATGCAGTGCAGAGTCTAGAGAGTGCACTGGCACCACTGGGGATGCACTGCAGTGAGTCCAGAGATTGCACTGGCACCACTGGGGATGCACTGCAGTGAGTCTAGAGAGTGCACTGGCATCACTGGGGATGCACTGCAGTGAGTCCAGAGAGTGCACTGGCACCACTGGGGATGCACTGCAGTGAGTCCAGAGAGTGCACTGGCACCACTGGGGATGCAGTGCATTGAGTCCAGAGAGGGCACTGGAACCACTGGGGATGCAGTGCAGTGAGTCCAGAGAGTGCACTGGCACCACTGCGGATGCACTGCAGTGAGTCCAGAGAGTGCACTGGCACCACTGGGGATGCACTGCAGTGAGTCCAGAGAGTGCACTGGCACCACTGGGGATGTACTGCAGTGAGTCCAGAGAGTGCACTGGCACCACTGGGGATGCAGTGCAGTGAGTCCAGATAGTCCACTGGCACCACTGGGGATGCAGTGCAGTGAGTCCGGAGAGTGCACTGGCACCACTGGAGATGCAGTGCAGTGAGTCCAGAGAGTGCACTGGCACCACTGGGGATGCACTGCAGTGAGTGCAGAGAGTACACTGGCACCGCTGGGGATGCAGTGCAGTGAGTGCAGGGAGTGCACTGGCACCACTGGGGATGCACTGCAGTGAGTCCAGAGAGTGCACTGGCACCACTGGGGATGCAGTGCAGTGAGTCCAGAGAGTGCAATGGCAGAACTGTTGTTGCACTGCAGTGAGTCCAGAGAGTGCACTGGCACCACTGGGGATGCAGTGCAGTGAGTCCAGAGAGTGCACTGGCACCACTAGGGATGCACTGCAGTGAGTCCAGAGAGTGCACTGGCACCACTGGGGATGCACTGCAGTGAGTCCAGAGAGTGCACTGGCACCACTGGGGATGCAGTGCAGTGAGTAGAGAGAGTGCACTGGCACCACTGGGGATGCAGTGCAGTGAGTCCAGAGAGTGCACTGGCACCACTGGGGATGCAGTGCAGTGAGTCCAGAGAGTGCACTGGCACCACTGGGGATGCAGTGCAGTGAGTGCAGAGAGTGCACTGGCACCACTGGGGATGCAGTGCAGTGAGTCCAGAGAGTGCACTGGCACCACTGGGGATGCACTGCAGTGAGTCCAGAGAGTGCACTGGCACCACTGGGGATGCAGAGCAGTGAGTCCAGAGAGTGCACTGGCACCACTGGGGATGCAGTGCAGTGAGTCCAGAGAGTGCCCAGGCACACAGGTGATGCAATAAAGTGACTGCAGAGAGTGCACTGGCACCACTGGGGATGCACTGCAGTGATGCAGAGAGTGCACTGTCACCAGTGGGGATGCTCTCTAGTGAGTCCGGAGAGTGCCTGGCACCACTGGGGATGCACTGCAGTGAATCTAGAGAGTGCACTGGCACCATTGGAGATGCAGAGCAGTGAGGCCAGAAAATGCACTGTTACCACTGGGGATGCAGTGCAGTGAGTCCAGAGAGTGCACTGGAACCACTGGGGATGCAGTGCAGAGTCTAGAGAGTGCACTGGCACCACTGGGGATGCACTGCAGTGAGTCCAGAGATTGCACTGGCACCACAGGGGATGCACTGCAGTGAGTCCGGAGACTGCACTGGCACCACTGGGGATGCACTGCAGTGTGTCTAGAGAGTGCACTTGCATCACTGGGGATGCACTGCAGTGAGTCCAGAGAGTGCACTGGCACCACTGGGGATGCACTGCAGTGAGTCCAGAGAGTGCACTGGCACCACTGGGGATGCAGTGCAGTGAGTCCAGAGAGTGCACTGGCACCACTGGGGATGCACTGCAGTGAGTCCAGAGAGTGCACTGGCACCACTGGGGATGCAGTGCAGTGAGTCCAGAGAGTGCAATGGCACCACTGGGGTTGCACTGCAGTGAGTCCAGAGAGTGCACTGGCACCACTGGGGATGCAGTACAGTGAGTCCACAGAGTGCACTGGCACCACTGGGGATGCACTGCAGTGAGTCCAGACAGTGCACTGGCACCACTGGGGATGCAGTGCAGTGAGTCCAGAGAGTGCACTGGCACCACTGGGGATGCACTGCAGTGAGTCCAGAGAGTGCACTGGCACCACTGGGGATGCAGTGCAGTGAGTCCAGAGAGTGCACTGGCACCACTGGGGATGCAGTGCAGTGACTCCAGAGAGTGCACTGGCACCACTGGGGATGCAGTGCAGTGAGTCCAGAGAGTGCACTGGCACCACTGGGGATGCACTGCAGTGAGTCCAGAGAGTGCACTGGCACCACTGGGGATGCAGTGCAGTGAGTCCACGGAGTGCACTGGCACCACTGGGGATGCACTGCAGTGACTCCAGAGAGTGCACTGGCACCACTGGGGATGCGGTGCAGTGAGTCCAGAGAGTGCACTGGCACCACTGGGGATGCAGTGCAGTGAGTCCAGAGAGTGCACTGGCACCACTGGGGATGCACTGCAGTGACTCTAGAGAGTGCACTGGCACCACTGGGGATGCAGTGCAGTGAGTCCAGAGAGTGCACTGGCACCACTGGGGATGCAGTGCAGTGACTCCAGAGAGTGCACTGGCACCACTGGGGATGCAGTGCAGTGAGTCCAGAGAGTGCACTGGCACCACTGGGGATGCACTGCAGTGAGTCCAGAGAGTGCACTGGCACCACTGGGATGCAGTGCAGTGAGTCCAGAGAGTGCACTGGCACCACTGGGGATGCAGTGCAGTGAGTCCAGAGAGTGCACTGGCACCACTGGGGATGCAGTGCAGTGAGTCCAGAGAGTGCACTGGCACCACTGGGGATGCACTGCAGTGAGTCCAGAGAGTGCACTGGCACCACTGGGGATGCACTGCAGTGAGTCCAGAGAGTGCACTGGCACCACTGGGGATGCAGTGCAGTGAGTCCAGAGAGTGCACTGGCACCACTGGGGATGCAGTGCAGTGAGTCCAGAGAGTGCACTGGCACCACTGGGGATGCACTGCAGTGAGTCCAGAGAGTGCACTGGCACCACTGGTGATGCACTGCAGTGAGTCCAGAGAGTGCACTGGCACCACTGGGGATGCAGTGCAGTGAGTCCAGAGAGTGCACTGGCACCACTGGGGATGCACTGCAGTGACTCCAGAGAGTGCACTGGCACCACTGGGGATGCAGTGCAGTGAGTCCAGAGAGTGCACTGGCACCACTGGGGATGCAGTGCAGTGAGTCCAGAGAGTGCACTGGCACCACTGGGGATGCACTGCAGTGACTCTAGAGAGTGCACTGGCACCACTGGGGATGCAGTGCAGTGAGTCCAGAGAGTGCACTGGCACCACTGGGGATGCAGTGCAGTGACTCCAGAGAGTGCACTGGCACCACTGGGGATGCAGTGCAGTGAGTCCAGAGAGTGCACTGGCACCACTGGGGATGCAGTGCAGTGAGTCCAGAGAGTGCACTGGCACCACTGGGGATGCACTGCAGTGACTCCAGATAGTGCACTGGCACCACTGGGGATGCAGTGCAGTGAGTCCGGAGAGTGCACTGGCACCACTGGGGATGCAGTGCAGTGAGTCCAGAGAGTGCACTGGCACCACTGGGGATGCAGTGCAGTGAGTCCAGAGAGTGCACTGGCACCACTGGGGATGCACTGCAGTGAGTGCAGAGAGTACACTGGCACCACTGGGGTGCAGTGCAGTGAGTGCAGGGAGTGCACTGGCACCACTGGGGATGCACTGCAGTGAGTCCAGAGAGTGCACTGGCACCACTGGGGATGCAGTGCAGTGAGTCCAGAGAGTGCACTGGCACCACTGGGGATGCAGTGCAGTGACTCCAGAGAGGGCACTGGCACCACTGGGGATGCAGTGCAGTGAGTCCAGAGAGTGCACTGGCACCACTGGGGATGCACTGCAGTGACTCTAGAGAGTGCACTGGCACCACTGGCGATGCAGTGCAGTGAGTCCAGAGAGTGCACTGGCACCACTGGTAATGCAGTGCAGTGAGTCCAGAGAGTGCACTGGCACCACTGGGGATGCAGTGCAGTGAGTCCAGAGAGTGCACTGGCACCACTGGGGATGCACTGCAGTGAGTCCAGAGATTGCACTGGCACCACTGGGGATGCACTGCAGTGAGTCCAGAGAGTGCACTGGCACCACTGGGGATGCAGTGGAGTGAGTCCAGAGAGGGCACTGGCACCACTGGGGATGCAGTGCAGTGAGTCCAGAGAGTGCACTGGCACCACCGGGGATGCACTGCAGTGAGTCCAGAGTGTGCACTGGCACCACTGGTGATGCACTGCAGTGAGTCCAGAGAGTGCACTGGCACCACTGGGGATGCAGTACAGTGAGTCCACGGAGTGCACTGGCACCACTGGGGATGCACTGCAGTGACTCCAGAGAGTGCACTGGCACCACTGGGGATGCAGTGCAGTGAGTCCGGAGAGTGCACTGGCACCACTGGGGATGCACTGCAGTGAGTCCAGAGAGTGCACTGGCACCACTGGGGATGCACTGCAGTGAGTCCAGAGAGTGCACTGGCACCACTGGGGATGCAGTGCAGTGAGTCCAGAGAGTGCACTGGCACCACTGGGGATGCAGTGCAGTGACTCCAGAGAGTGCACTGGCACCACTGGGGATGCACTGCAGTGAGTCCAGAGAGTGCACTGGCACCACCGGGGATGCACTGCAGTGAGTCCAGAGAGTGCACTGGCCACTGGGGATGCAGTACAGTGAGTCCACGGAGTGCACTGGCACCACTGGGGATGCGGTGCAGTGAGTCCAGAGAGTGCACTGGCACCACTGGGGATGCAGTGCAGTGAGTCCAGAGAGTGCACTGGCACCACTGGGGATGCACTGCAGTGACTCTAGAGAGTGCACTGGCACCACTGGGGATGCAGTGCAGTGAGTCCAGAGAGTGCACTGGCACCACTTGGGATGCAGTGCAGTGAGTCCAGAGAGGGCACTGGCACCACTGGGGATGCAGTGCAGTGAGTCCAGAGAGTGCACTGGCACCACTGGGGATGCAGTGCAGTGAGTCCAGAGAGTGCACTGGCACCACTGGGGATGCACTGCAGTGACTCCAGAGAGTGCACTGGCACCACTGGGGATGCAGTGCAGTGAGTCCGGAGAGTGCACTGGCACCACTGGAGATGCAGTGCAGTGAGTCCGGAGAGTGCACTGGCACCACTGGGGATGCAGTGCAGTGAGTCCAGAGAGTGCACTGGCACCACTGGGGATGCACTGCAGTGAGTCCAGAGAGTACACTGGCACCACTGGGGATGCAGTGCAGTGAGTCCAGAGAGTGCACTGGCACCACTGGGGATGCACTGCAGTGAGTCCAGAGAGTGCACTGGCACCACTGGGGATGCAGTGCAGTGAGTCCAGAGAGTGCACTGGCACCACTGGGGATGCACTGCAGTGAGTCCAGAGAGTGCACTGGCACCACTGGGGATGCAGTGCAGTGAGTCCAGAGAGTGCACTGGCACCACTGGGGATGCAGTGCAGTGAGTCCAGAGAGTGCACTGGCACCACTGGGGATGCACTGCAGTGAGTCCAGAGATTGCACTGGCACCACTGGGGATGCACTGCAGTGAGTCCAGAGAGTGCACTGGCACCACTGGGGATGCACTGCAGTGAGTCTAGAGAGTGCACTGGCACCACTGGGGATGCACTGCAGTGAGTCCAGAGAGTGCACTGGCACCACTGGGGATGCACTGCAGTGAGTCCAGAGAGTACACTGGCACCACTGGGGATGCAGTGCAGTGAGTCCAGAGAGTGCACTGGCACCACTGGGGATGCACTGCAGTGAGTCCAGAGAGTGCACTGGCACCACTGGGGATGCAGTGCAGTGAGTCCAGAGAGTGCAATGGCAGAACTGTTGTTGCACTGCAGTGAGTCCAGAGAGTGCACTGGCACCACTGGGGATGCAGTACAGTGAGTCCACAGAGTGCACTGGCACCACTGGGGATGCACTGCAGTGAGTCCAGAGAGTGCACTGGCACCACTGGGGATGCAGTGCAGTGAGTCCAGAGAGTGCACTGGCACCACTGGGGATGCACTGCAGTGAGTCCAGAGAGTGCACTGGCACCACTGGGGATGCAGTGCAGTGAGTCCAGAGAGGGCACTGGCACCACTGGGGATGCAGTGCAGTGAGTCCAGAGAGTGCACTGGCACCACTGGGGATGCAGTGCAGTGAGTCCAGAGTGTGCACTGGCACCACTGGGTGATGCACTGCAGTGAGTCCAGAGAGTGCACTGGCACCACTGGGGATGCAGTGCAGTGAGTCCACGGAGTGCACTGGCACCACTGGGGATGCACTGCAGTGACTCCAGAGAGTGCACTGGCACCACTGGGGATGCACTGCAGTGAGTCCAGAGAGTGCACTGGCACCACTGGGGATGCAGTGCAGTGAGTCCAGAGAGTGCACTGGCACCACTGGGGATGCACTGCAGTGACTCCAGAGAGTGCACTGGCACCACTGGGGATGCAGTGCAGTGAGTCCAGAGAGTGCACTGGCACCACTGGGATGCAGTGCAGTGACTCCAGAGAGTGCACTGGCACCACTGGGGATGCAGTGCAGTGAGTCCAGAGAGTGCACTGGCACCACTGGGGATGCAGTGCAGTGAGTCCAGAGAGTGCACTGGCACCACTGGGGATGCACTGCAGTGACTCCAGAGAGTGCACTGGCACCACTGGGGATGCAGTGCAGTGAGTCCAGAGAGTGCACTGGCACCACTGGGGATGCAGTGCAGTGAGTCCAGAGAGTGCACTGGCACCACTGGGGATGCACTGCAGTGAGTCCAGAGAGTGCACTGGCACCACTGGGGATGCACTGCAGTGAGTCCAGAGAGTGCACTGGCACCACTGGTGATGCAGTGCAGTGAGTCCAGAGAGTGCACTGGCACCACTGGGGATGCAGTGCAGTGACTCCAGAGAGTGCACTGGCACCACTGGGGATGCACTGCAGTGAGTCCAGAGAGTGCACTGGCACCACTGGGGATGCACTGCAGTGAGTCCAGAGAGTGCACTGGCACCACTGGGGATGCAGTGCAGTGAGTCCAGAGAGTGCACTGGCACCACTGGGGATGCACTGCAGTGAGTCCAGAGAGTGCACTGGCACCACTGGGGATGCAGTGCAGTGAGTCCAGAGAGTGCACTGGCACCACTGGGGATGCAGTGCAGTGAGTCCAGAGAGTGCACTGGCACCACTGGGGATGCACTGCAGTGACTCCAGAGAGTGCACTGGCACCACTGGGGATGCAGTGCAGTGAGTCCAGAGAGTGCACTGGCACCACTGGGGATGCAGTGCAGTGACTCCAGAGAGGGCACTGGCACCACTGGGGATGCAGTGCAGTGAGTCCAGAGAGTGCACTGGCACCACTGGGGATGCAGTGCAGTGAGTCCAGAGAGTGCACTGGCACCACTGGGGATGCACTGCAGTGACTCCAGAGAGTCCACTGGCACCACTGGGGATGCAGTGCAGTGAGTCCGGAGAGTGCACTGGCACCACTGGGATGCAGTGCAGTGAGTCCGGAGAGTGCACTGGCACCACTGGGGATGCAGTGCAGTGAGTCCAGAGAGTGCACTGGCACCACTGGGGATGCACTGCAGTGAGTCCAGAGAGTGCACTGGCACCACTGGGGATGCAGTGCAGTGAGTCCAGAGAGTGCACTGGCACCACTGGGGATGCACTGCAGTGAGTCCAGAGAGTGCACTGGCACCACTGGGGATGCAGTGCAGTGAGTCCAGAGAGTGCAATGGCACCACTGTTGTTGCACTGCAGTGAGTCCAGAGAGTGCACTGGCACCACTGGGGATGCAGTACAGTGAGTCCAGAGAGTGCACTGGCACCACTGGGGATGCACTGCAGTGAGTCCAGAGAGTGCACTGGCACCACTGGGGATGCAGTGCAGTGAGTCCAGAGAGTGCACTGGCACCACTGGGGATGCACTGCAGTGAGTCCAGAGAGTGCACTGGCACCACTGGGGATGCAGTGCAGTGAGTCCAGAGAGTGCACTGGCACCACTGGGGATGCAGTGCAGTGACTCCAGAGAGTGCACTGGCACCACTGGGGATGCACTGCAGTGAGTCCAGAGAGTGCACTGGCACCACTGGTGATGCACTGCAGTGAGTCCAGAGAGTGCACTGGCACCACTGGGGATGCAGTACAGTGAGTCCACGGAGTGCACTGGCACCACTGGGGATGCACTGCAGTGACTCCAGAGAGTGCACTGGCACCACTGGGGATGCAGTGCAGTGAGTCCAGAGAGTGCACTGGCACCACTGGGGATGCAGTGCAGTGAGTCCAGAGAGTGCACTGGCACCACTGGGGATGCACTGCAGTGACTCTAGAGAGTGCACTGGCACCACTGGGGATGCAGTGCAGTGAGTCCAGAGAGTGCACTGGCACCACTTGGGATGCAGTGCAGTGACTCCAGAGAGTGCACTGGCACCACTGGGGATGCAGTGCAGTGAGTCCAGAGAGGGCACTGGCACCACTGGGGATGCAGTGCAGTGAGTCCAGAGAGTGCACTGGCACCACTGGGGATGCAGTGCAGTGAGTCCAGAGAGTGCACTGGCACCACTGGGGATGCACTGCAGTGAGTGCAGAGAGTGCACTGGCACCACTGGGGATGCAGTGCAGTGAGTCCAGAGAGTGCACTGGCACCACTGGGGATGCACTGCAGTGAGTCCAGAGTGCACTGGCACCACTGGGGATGCAGTGCAGTGAGTCCAGAGAGTGCACTGGCACCACTGGCGATGCAGTGCAGTGAGTCCAGAGAGTGCACTGGCACCACTGGGGATGCAGTGCAGTGAGTCCAGAGAGTGCACTGGCACCACTGGGGATGCAGTGCAGTGAGTCCAGAGAGTGCACTGGCACCACTGGGGATGCACTGCAGTGAGTCCAGAGAGTGCACTGGCACCACTGGGGATGCAGTGCAGTGAGTCCAGAGAGTGCACTGGCACCACTGGGGATGCAGTGCAGTGACTCTAGAGAGTGCACTGGCACCACTGGGGATGCAGTGCAGTGAGTCCAGAGAGTGCACTGGCACCACTGGGGATGCACTGCAGTGAGTCCAGAGAGTGCACTGGCACCACTGGGGATGCACTGCAGTGACTCTAGAGAGTGCACTGGCACCACTGGGGATGCAGTGCAGTGAGTCCAGAGAGTGCACTGGCACCACTGGGGATGCAGTGCAGTGAGTCCAGAGAGTGCACTGGCACCACTGGGGATGCAGTGCTGTGAGTCCAGAGAGTGCACTGGCACCACTGGGGATGCACTGCAGTGAGTCCAGAGAGTGCACTGGCACCACTGGGGATGCAGTGCAGTGAGTCCAGAGAGTGCACTGGCACCACTGGGGATGCAGTACAGTGAGTCCACAGAGTGCACTGGCACCACTGCGGATGCACTGCAGTGAGTCCAGAGAGTGCACTGGCACCACTCGGGATGCACTGCAGTGAGTCCAGAGAGTACCCTGGCACCACTGGGGATGCACTGCAGTGACTCTAGAGAGTGCACTGGCAAAACTGGAGATGCACTACAGTGACTCCAGAGAGTGCACTGGCACCACTGGGGATGCACTGCAGTGACTCCAGAGAGTGCACTGGCACCACTGGGGATGCACTGCAGTGAGTCCAGAGAGTGCACTGGCACCACTGGGGATGCAGTGCAGTGAGTCCAGAGAGTGCACTGGCACCACTGGGGATGCAGTACAATGAGTCCAGAGAGTGCACTGGCACCACTCGGGATGCAGTGCAGTGACTCGAGAGAGTGCACTGGCACCACTGGGGATGCGGTGCAGTGAGTCCAGAGAGTGCAATGACACCACTGGGGATGCAGTGCACTGAGTCCAGAGAGTGCACTGGCACCACTGGGGATGCAGTGCAGTGAGTCCAGAGAGTGCACTGGCACCACTGGGGATGCAGTGCAGTGAGTCCAGAGAGTGCACTGGCACCACTGGGGATGCACTGCAGTGACTCTAGAGAGTTCACTGGCACCACTGGCGATGCAGTGCTGTGAGTCCAGAGAGTGCACTGGCACCACTGGGGATGCAGTGCAGTGAGTCCAGAGAGTGCACTGGCACCACTGGGTATGCAGTGCAGTGAGTCCAGAGAGTGCACTGGCACCACTGGGGATGCAGTACAGTGAGTCCACAGAGTGCACTGGCACCACTGGGGATGCACTGCAGTGACTCCAGAGAGTGCACTGGCACCACTCGGGGATGCACTGCAGTGAGTCCTTAGAGTACCCTGGCACCACTGGGGATGCACTGCAGTGACTCTAGAGAGTGCACTGGCAAAACTGGGATGCACTAGAGTGACTCCAGAGAGTGCACTGGCACCACTGGGGATGCAGTACAGTGAGTCCACAGAGTGCACTGGCACCACTGGGGATGCACTGCAGTGAGTCCAGAGAGTGCACTGGCATCACTGGGGATGCACTGCAGTGAGTCCAGAGAGTGCACTGGCACCACTGGGGATGCACTGCAGTGACTCCAGAGAGTGCACTGGCACCACTGGGGATGCGGTGCAGTGAGTCCAGAGAGTACACTGGCACCACTGGGGATGCAGTGCAGTGAGTCCAGAGAGTGCACTGGCACCACTGGGGATGCACTGCAGTGACTCTAGAGAGTGCACTGGCACCACTGGGGATGCAGTGCAGTGAGTCCAGAGAGTGCACTGGCACCACTGGGGATGCAGTGCAGTGAGTGCAGAGAGTGCACTGGCACCACTGGGGATGCAGTATAGTGAGTCCAGAGAGTGCACTGGCACCACTGGGGATGCAGTGCAGTGAGTCCAGAGAGTGCACTGGCACCACTGGGGATGCACTGCAGTGACTCCAGAGAGTGCACTGGCACCACTGGTAATGCAGTGCAGTGAGTCCAGAGAGTGCACTGGCACCACTGGGGATGCACTGCAGTGACTCTAGAGAGTGCACTGGCACCACTGGGGATGCAGTGCAGTGAGTCCAGAGAGTGCACTGGCACCACTGGGGATGCACTGCAGTGAGTCCAGAGAGTGCACTGGCACCACTGGGGATGCACTGCAGTGACTCTAGAGAGTGCACTGGCACCACTGGGGATGCAGTGCAGTGAGTCCAGAGAGTGCACTGGCACCACTGGGGATGCAGTGCAGTGAGTCCAGAGAGTGCACTGGCACCACTGGCGATGCAGTGCTGTGAGTCCAGAGAGTGCACTGGCACCACTGGGGATGCACTGCAGTGAGTCCAGAGAGTGCACTGGCACCACTGGGGATGCAGTGCAGTGAGTCCAGAGAGTGCACTGGCACCACTGGGGATGCAGTGCAGTGAGTCCAGAGAGTGCACTGGCACCACTGGGGATGCACTGCAGTGAGTCCAGAGAGTGCACTGGCACCACTCGGGATGCACTGCAGTGAGTCCAGAGAGTACCCTGGCACCACTGGGGATGCACTGCAGTGACTCTAGAGAGTGCACTGGCAAAACTGGAGATGCACTACAGTGACTCCAGAGAGTGCACTGGCACCACTGGGGATGCACTGCAGTGACTCTAGAGAGTGCACTGGCACCACTGGGGATGCACTGCAGTGACTCCGGAGAGTGCACTGGCACCACTGGGGATGCACTGCAGTGAGTCCAGAGAGTGCACTGGCACCACTGGGGATGCACTGCAGTGAGTCCAGAGAGTGCACTGGCACCACTGGGGATGCAGTGCAGTGAGTCCAGAGAGTGCACTGGCACCACTGGGGATGCAGTACAATGAGTCCAGAGAGTGCACTGGCACCACTCGGGATGCAGTGCAGTGACTCGAAAGAGTGCACTGGCAGCACTGGGGATGCGGTGCAGTGAGTCCAGAGAGTGCAATGACACCACTGGGGATGCAGTGCACTGAGTCCAGAGAGTGCACTGGCACCACTGGGGATGCAGTGCAGTGAGTCCAGAGAGTGCACTGGTATCACTGGGGATGCAGTGCAGTGAGTCCAGAGAGTGCACTGGCACCACTGGGGATGCACTGCAGTGAGTCCAGAGAGTGCACTGGCACCACTGGCGATGCAGTGCTGTGAGTCCAGAGAGTGCACTGGCACCACTGGGGATGCAGTGCAGTGAGTCCAGAGAGTGCACTGGCACCACTGGGGATGCAGTGCAGTGAGTCCAGAGAGTGCACTGGCACCACTGGGGATGCAGTACAGTGAGTCCACAGAGTGCACTGGCACCACTGCGGAAGCACTGCAGTGACTCCAGAGAGTGCACTGGCACCACTCGGGATGCACTGCAGTGAGTCCTTAGAGTACCCTGGCACCACTGGGGATGCACTGCAGTGACTCTAGAGAGTGCACTGGCAAAACTGGAGATGCACTAGAGTGACTCCAGAGAGTGCACTGGCACCACTGGGGATGCAGTACAGTGAGTCCACAGAGTGCACTGGCACCACTGGGGATGCACTGCAGTGACTCCAGAGAGTGCACTGGCACCACTCGGGATGCACTGCAGTGAGTCCAGAGAGTACCCTGGCACCACTGGGGATGCACTGCAGTGACTCTAGAGAGTGCACTGGCAAAACTGGAGATGCACTACAGTGACTCCAGAGAGTGCACTGGCACCACTGGGGATGCAGTGCAGTGACTCCAGAGAGTGCACTGGCACCACTGGGGATGCAGTGCAGTGAGTCCGGAGAGTGCACTGGCACCACTGGGGTTGCACTGCAGTGAGTGCAGAGAGTACACTGGCACCACTGGGGATGCACTGCAGTGAGTCCAGAGAGTGCACTGGCACCACTGGGGATGCAGTGCAGTGAGTCCAGAGAGTGCACTGGCACCACTGGGGATGCAGTACAATGAGTCCAGAGAGTGCACTGGCACCACTCGGGATGCAGTGCAGTGACTCTAGAGAGTGCACTGGCACCACTGGGGATGCAGTGCAGTTAGTCCAGAGAGTGCACAGGTATCACTGGGGATGCAGTGCAGTGAGTCCAGAGAGTGAACTGGCACCAACTGGGGAAGCAGTGCAGTGAGTCCAGAGAGTGCACTGGCACCACTGGGAATGCACTGCAGTGAGTCTAGAGAGTGCACTGGCACCACTGGTGATGCACTGCAGTGAGTCCAGAGAGTGCACTGGCACCACTGGGGATGCACTGCAGTGAGTCCAGAGACGTGCACTGGCACCACTGGGGATGCAGTGCTGTGAGTCCAGAGAGTGCACTGGCACCACTGGGGATGCACTGCAGTGAGTCCAAAGAGTGCACTGGCACCACTGGGGATGCAGTGCAGTGAGTCCAGAGAGTACACTGGCACCACTGGGATGCACTGCAGTGAGTCTAGAGAGTGCTCTGGCAACACTGGGGATGCACTGCAGTGAGTCCAGAGAGTGCACTGGCACCAGAGGGGATGCACTGCAGTGAGTCCAGAGAGTGCACTGGCACCACTGGCGATGCAGTACAGTGAGTCCACAGAGTGCACTGGCACCACTGGGGATGCACTGCAGTGACTCCAGAGAGTGCACTGGCACCACTCGGGATGCACTGCAGTGAGTCCAGAGAGTACCCTGGCACCACTGGGGATGCACTGCAGTGACTCTAGAGAGTGCACTGGCACCACTGGGGATGCACTACAGTGACTCCAGAGAGTGCACTGGCACCACTGGGGATGCAGTGCAGTGAGTCCAGAGAGTGCACTGGTACCACTATGGATGCAGTGCAGTGAGTCCAGAGAGTGCACTGGCACCACTGGGGATGCAGTGCAGTGAGTCCAGAGAGTGCACTGGCACCACTGGCGATGCAGTGCTGTGAGTCCAGAGAGTGCACTGGCACCACTGGGGATGGACTTCAGTGACTCCAGAGAGTGCACTGGCACCACTGGGGATGCAGTGCAGTGAGTCCAGAGAGTGCACTGGCACCACTGGGGATGCACTGCAGTGACTCTAGAGAGTGCACTGGCACCACTGGGGATGCAGTGCAGTGAGTCCAGAGAGTGCACTGGCACCACTGGGGATGCAGTGCAGTGAGTCCAGAGAGTGCACTGGCACCACTGGGATGCAGTGCAGTGAGTCCAGAGAGTGCACTGGCACCACCATGTGGGAGTCCATGCACTGGCAGTGAGTCAGTGAGTCGCAGAGTGCACTGGCACCACTGGGGATGCAGTGCAGTGAGTGCAGAGAGTACACTGGCACCACTGGGGATGCAGTGCAGTGAGTGCAGGGAGTGCACTGGCACCACTGGGGATGCACTGCAGTGAGTCCAGAGAGTGCACTGGCACCACTGGGGATGCAGTGCAGTGAGACCAGAGAGTGCACTGGCCACACTGCAATGCAGTACAGTGAGTCCAGTGAGTGCACCAGCACCACTGGGTATGCAGTGCAGTGAGTCCAGAGAGTGCACTGGCACCACTGGGGATGCAGTGCAGTGAGTCCAGAGAGTGCACTGGCACCACTGGGGATGCAGTGCAGTGAGTCCAGAGAGTGCACTGGTATCACTGGGATGCAGTGCAGTGAGTCCAGAGAGTGCACTGGCACCACTGGGGATGCACTGCAGTGACTCTAGAGAGTGCACTGGCACCACTGGCGATGCAGTGCAGTGAGTCCAGAGAGTGCACTGGCACCACTGGGGATGCAGTGCAGTGAGTCCAGAGAGTGCACTGGCACCACTGGGTATGCAGTGCAGTGAGTCCAGAGAGTGCACTGGCACCACTGGGGATGCAGTACAGTGAGTCCACAGAGTGCACTGGCACCACTGCGGAAGCACTGCAGTGACTCCAGAGAGTGCACTGGCACCACTCGGGATGCACTGCAGTGAGTCCTTAGAGTACCCTGGCACCACTGGGGATGCACTGCAGTGACTCTAGAGAGTGCACTGGCAAAACTGGTGATGCACTAGAGTGACTCCAGAGAGTGCACTGGCACCACTGGGGATGCAGTACAGTGAGTCCACAGAGTGCACTGGCACCACTGCGGATGCACTGCAGTGACTCCAGAGAGTGCACTGGCATCACTCGGGATGCACTGCAGTGAGTCCAGAGAGTGCACTGGCACCACTGGGGATGCACTGCAGTGACTCCAGAGAGTGCACTGGCAGCACTGGGGATGCGGTGCAGTGAGTCCAGAGAGTGCACTGGCACCACTGGGGATGCAGTGCAGTGAGTCCAGAGAGTGCACTGGCACCACTGGGGATGCAGTGTAGTGAGTGCAGAGAGTGCACTGGCACCACTGGGGATGCAGTATAGTGAGTCCAGAGAGTGCACTGGCCCCACTGGGGATGCAGTGCAGTGAGTCCAGAGAGTGCACTGGCACCACTGGGGATGCACTGCAGTGACTCCAGAGAGTGCACTGGCACCATTGGTAATGCAGTGCAGTGAGTCCAGAGAGTGCACTGGCACCACTGGGGATGCACTGCAGTGACTCTAGAGAGTGCACTGGCACCACTGGGGATGCAGTGCAGTGAGTCCAGAGAGTGCACTGGCACCACTGGGGATGCACTGCAGTGAGTCCAGAGAGTGCACTGGCACCACTGGGGATGCACTGCAGTGACTCTAGAGAGTGCACTGGCACCACTGGGGATGCAGTGCAGTGAGTCCAGAGAGTGCACTGGCACCACTGGGGATGCAGTGCAGTGAGTCCAGAGAGTGCACTGGCACCACTGGCGATGCAGTGCTGTGAGTCCAGAGAGTGCACTGCCACCACTGGGGATGCACTGCAGTGAGTCCAGAGAGTGCACTGGCACCACTGGGGATGCAGTGCAGTGAGTCCAGAGAGTGCACTGGCACCACTGGGGATGCAGTACAGTGAGTCCACAGAGTGCACTGGCACCACTGCGGATGCACTGCAGTGACTCCAGAGAGTGCACTGGCACCACTCGGGATGCACTGCAGTGAGTCCAGAGAGTACCCTGGCACCACTGGGGATGCACTGCAGTGACTCTAGAGAGTGCACTGGCAAAACTGGAGATGCACTACAGTGACTCCAGAGAGTGCACTGGCACCACAGGGGATGCACTGCAGTGACTCTAGAGAGTGCACTGGCACCACTGGGGATGCACTGCAGTGACTCTAGAGAGTGCACTGGCACCACTGGGGATGCACTGCAGTGACTCCAGAGAGTGCACTGGCACCACTGGGGATGCACTGCAGTGAGTCCAGAGAGTGCACTGGCACCACTGGGGATGCAGTGCAGTGAGTCCAGAGAGTGCACTGGCACCACTGGGGATGCAGTACAATGAGTCCAGAGAGTGCACTGGCACCACTCGGGATGCAGTGCAGTGACTCGAAAGAGTGCACTGGCAGCACTGGGGTTGCGGTGCAGTGAGTCCAGAGAGTGCAATGACACCACTGGGGATGCAGTGCACTGAGTCCAGAGAGTGCACTGGCACCACTGGGGATGCACTGCAGTGAGTGACTCTAGAGAGTGCACTGGCACCACTGGGGATGCAGTGCTGTGAGTCCAGAGAGTGCACTGGCACCACTGGGGATGCAGTGCAGTGAGTCCAGAGAGTGCACTGGCACCACTGGGGATGCAGTGCAGTGAGTCCAGAGAGTGCACTGGCACCACTGGGGATGCAGTACAGTGAGTCCACAGAGTGCACTGGCACCACTGGGGATGCACTGCAGTGACTCCAGAGAGTGCACTGGCACCACTCGGGATGCACTGCAGTGAGTCCAGAGAGTACCCTGGCACCACTGGGGATGCACTGCAGTGACTCTAGAGAGTGCACTGGCAAAACTGGAGATGCACTACAGTGACTCCAGAGAGTGCACTGGCACCACTGGGGATGCAGTGCAGTGACTCCAGAGAGTGCACTGGCACCACTGGGGATGCAGTGCAGTGAGTCCAGAGAGTGCACTGGCACCACTCGGGATGCAGTGCAGTGACTCTAGAGAGTGCACTGGCACCACTGGGGATGCAGTGCAGTGAGTCCAGAGAGTGCACAGGTATCACTGGGGATGCAGTGCAGTGAGTCCAGAGAGTGAACTGGCACCAACGGGGAAGCAGTGCAGTGAGTCCAGAGAGTGCACTGGCACCACTGGGAATGCACTGCAGTGTGTCTAGAGAGTGCACTGCAACACTGGTGATGAACTGCAGTGAGTCCAGAGAGTGTACTGGCACCACTGGGGATGCACTGCAGTGAGTCCAGAACGTGCACTATCACCACTGGGGATGCAGTGCTGTGAGTCCAGAGAGTGCACTGGCACCACTGGGGATGCACTGCAGTGAGTCCAAAGAGTGCACTGGCACCATTGGGGATGCAGTGCAGTGAGTCCAGAGAGTACACTGGCACCACTGGGAATGCACTGCAGTGTGTCTAGAGAGTGCTCTGGCAACACTGGGGATGAACTGCAGTGAGTCCAGAGAGTGTACTGGCACCAGAGGGGATGCACTGCAGTGAGTCCAGAGAGTGCACTGGCACCACTGCGGATGCACTGCGGTGACTCCAGAGAGTGCACTGGAACCACTCGGGATGCACTGCAGTGAGTCCAGAGAGTACCCTGGCACCACTGGGGATGCACTGCAGTGACTCTAGAGAGTGCACTGGCACCACTGGGGATGCAGTGCAGTGAGTCCAGAGAGTGCACTGGTATCACTATGGATGCAGTGCAGTGAGTCCAGAGAGTGCACTGGCACCACTGGGGATGCAGTGCAGTGAGTCCAGAGAGTGCACTGGCACCACTGGCGATGCAGTGCTGTGAGTCCAGAGAGTGCACTGGCACCACTGGGGATGGACTTCAGTGACTCCAGAGAGTGCACTGGCACCACTGGGGATGCAGTGCAGTGAGTTCAGAGAGTGCACTGGCACCACTGGGGATGCACTGCAGTGACTCTAGAGAGTGCACTGGCACCACTGGGGATGCAGTGCAGTGAGTCCAGAGAGTGCACTGGCACCACTGGGGATGCAGTGCAGTGAGTCCAGAGAGTGCACTGGCACCACTGGCGATGCAGTGCAGTGAGTCCAGAGAGTGCACTACCACCAGTGGGGATGCATTACAGTGAGTCCGCAGAGTGCACTGGCACCACTGGGGATGCAGTGCAGTGAGTGCAGAGAGTACACTGGCACCACTGGGGATGCAGTGCAGTGAGTGCAGGGAGTGCACTGGCACCACTGGGGATGCACTGCAGTGAGTCCAGAGAGTGCACTGGCACCACTGGGGATGCAGTGCAGTGAGTCCAGAGAGTGCACTGGCCACACTGCAATGCAGTACAGTGAGTCCAGTGAGTGCACCAGCACCACTGGGTATGCAGTACAGTGAGTCCAGAGAGTGCACTGGCACCACTGGGGATGCAGTGCAGTGAGTCCAGAGAGTGCACTGGCACCACTGGGGATGCAGTGCAGTGAGTCCAGAGAGTGCACTGGCACCACTGGCGATGCAGTGCAGTGAGTCCAGAGAGTGCACTACCACCAGTGGGGATGCACTACAGTGAGTCCGCAGAGTGCACTGGCACCACTGGGGATGCAGTGCAGTGAGTGCAGAGAGTACACTGGCACCACTGGGGATGCAGTGCAGTGAGTGCAGGGAGTGCACTGGCACCACTGGGGATGCACTGCAGTGACTCCAGAGAGTGCACTGGCACCACTGGGGATGCGGTGCAGTGAGTGCAGAGAGTGCACTGGCACCACTGGGGATGCACTGCGGTGAGTCCAGAGAGTGCACTGGCACCACTGGGGATGCACTGCAGTGAGTCCAGAGAGTGCAATGGCACCACTGGGGATGCAGTGCAGTGAGTCCAGAGAGTGCACAGGAACCACTGGGGATGCAGTGCAGAGTCTAGAGAGTGCACTGGCACCACTGGGGAAGCACTGCAGTGAGTCCAGAGATTGCACTGGCACCACTGGAGATGCACTGCAGTGAGTCCGGAGACTGCACTGGCACCACTGGGGATGCACTGCAGTGAGACCAGAGAGTGCACTGGCACCACTGGGGATGCACTGCAGTGAGTCCAGAGAGTGCACTGGCACCACTGGGGATGCAGTGCAGTGAGTCCAGAGAGTGCACTGGCACCACTGGGGATGCACTGCAGTAAGTCCAGAGAGTGCACTGGCACCAATGGTGATGCAGTGGAGTAAGTCCAGAGAGGGCACTGGCACCACTGGGGATGCAGTGCAGTGAGTCCAGAGAGTGCACTGGCACCACCGGGGATGCACTGCAGTGAGTCCAGAGTGTGCACTGGGACCACCGGGGATGCACTGCAGTGAGTCCAGAGAGTGCACTGGCACCACTGGGGATGTACTGCAGTGAGTCCAGAGAGTGCACTGGCACCACTGGGGATGCACTGCAGTGACTCTAGAGAGTGCACTGGCACCACTGGGGATGCAGTGCAGTGAGTCCAGAGAGTGCACTGGCACCACTGGGGATGCAGTGCAGTGAGTCCAGAGAGTGCACTGGCACCACTGGCGATGCAGTGCTGTGAGTCCAGAGAGTGCACTGGCGCCACTGGGGATGCACTGCAGTGAGTCCAGAGAGTGCACTGGCAGCACTGGGGATGCAGTGCAGTGAGTCCAGAGAGTGCACTGGCACCACTGGGGATGCAGTACAGTGAGTCCACAGAGTGCACTGGCACCACTGCGGATGCACTGCAGTGACTCCAGAGAGTGCACTGGCACCACTCGGGATGCACTGCAGTGAGTCCAGAGAGTACCCTGGCACCACTGGGGATGCACTGCAGTGACTCTAGAGAGTGCACTGGCAAAACTGGAGATGCACTACAGTGACTCCAGAGAGTGCACTGGCACCACTGGGGATGCACTGCAGTGACTCTAGAGAGTGCACTGGCACCACTGGGGATGCACTGCAGTGACTCCAGAGAGTGCACTGGCACCACTGGGGATGCACTGCAGTGAGTCCAGAGAGTGCACTGGCACCACTGGGGATGCAGTGCAGTGAGTCCAGAGAGTGCACTACCACCACTGGGGATGCAGTACAATGAGTCCAGAGAGTGCACTGGCACCACTCGGGATGCAGTGCAGTGACTCGAAAGAGTGCACTGGCAGCACTGGGGATGCGGTGCAGTGAGTCCAGAGAGTGCAATGACACCACTGGGGATGCAGTGCACTGAGTCCAGAGAGTGCACTGGCACCACTGGGGATGCAGTGCAGTGAGTCCAGAGAGTGCACTGATATCACTGGGGATGCAGTGCAGTGAGTCCAGAGAGTGCACTGGCACCACTGGGGATGCACTGCAGTGACTCTAGAGAGTGCACTGGCACCACTGGCGATGCAGTGCAGTGAGTCCAGAGAGTGCACTGGCACCACTGGGGATGCAGTGCAGTGAGTCCAGAGAGTGCACTGGCACCACTGGGTATGCAGTGCAGTGAGTCCAGAGAGTGCACTGGCACCACTGGGGATGCAGTAGAGTGAGTCCACAGAGTGCACTGGCACCACTGCGGAAGCACTGCAGTGACTCCAGAGAGTGCACTGGCACCACTCGGGATGCACTGCAGTGAGTCCTTAGAGTACCCTGGCACCACTGGGGATGCACTGCAGTGACTCTAGAGAGTGCACTGGCAAAACTGGAGATGCACTAGAGTGACTCCAGAGAGTGCACTGGCACCACTGGGGATGCAGTACAGTGAGTCCACAGAGTGCACTGGCACCACTGCGGATGCACTGCAGTGACTCCAGAGAGTGCACTGGCACCACTCGGGATGCACTGCAGTGAGTCCAGAGAGTACCCTGGCACCACTGGGGATGCACTGCAGTGACTCTAGAGAGTGCACTGGCAAAACTGGAGATGCACTACAGTGACTCCAGAGAGTGCACTGGCACCACTGGGGATGCAGTGCAGTGACTCCAGAGAGTGCACTGGCACCACTGGGGATGCAGTGCAGTGAGTCCGGAGAGTGCACTGGCACCACTGGGGTTGCACTGCAGTGAGTGCAGAGAGTACACTGGCACCACTGGGGATGCACTGCAGTGAGTCCAGAGAGTGCACTGGCACCACTGGGGATGCAGTGCAGTGAGTCCAGAGAGTGCACTGGCACCACTGGGGATGCAGTTCAATGAGTCCAGAGAGTGCACTGACACCACTCGGGATGCAGTGCAGTGACTCTAGAGAGTGCACTGGCACCACTGGGGATGCAGTGCAGTTAGTCCAGAGAGTGCACAGGTATCACTGGGGATGCAGTGCAGTGAGTCCAGAGAGTGCACTGGCACCACTGGGGATGCAGTGCAGTGAGTCCAGAGAGTGCACTGGCACCACTGGGAATGCACTGCAGTGTGTCTAGAGAGTGCACTTGCAACACTGGTGATGAACTGCAGTGAGTCCAGAGAGTGTACTGGCACCAGTGGGGATGCACTGCAGTGAGTCCAGAACGTGCACTATCACCACTGGGGATGCAGTGCTGTGAGTCCAGAGAGTGCACTGGCACCACTGGGGATGCACTGCAGTGAGTCCAAAGAGTGCACTGGCACCATTGGGGATGCAGTGCAGTGAGTCCAGAGAGTACACTGGCACCACTGGGAATGCACTGCAGTGTGTCTAGAGAGTGCTCTGGCAACACTGGGGATGAACTGCAGTGAGTCCAGAGAGTGTACTGGCACCAGAGGGGATGCACTGCAGTGAGTCCAGAGAGTGCACTGGCACCACTGGCGATGCAGTACAGTGAGTCCACAGAGTGCACTGGCACCACTGCGGATGCACTGCGGTGACTCCAGAGAGTGCACTGGAACCACTCGGGATGCACTGCAGTGAGTCCAGAGAGTACCCTGGCACCACTGGGGATGCAGTGCAGTGAGTCTAGAGAGTGCACTGGCAAAACTGGAGATGCACTACAGTGACTCCAGAGAGTGCACTGGCACCACTGGGGATGCAGTGCAGTGAGTCCAGAGAGTGCACTGGTATCACTATGGATGCAGTGCAGTGAGTCCAGAGAGTGCACTGGCACCACTGGGGATGCAGTGCAGTGAGTCCAGAGAGTGCACTGGCACCACTGGCGATGCAGTGCTGTGAGTCCAGAGAGTGCACTGGCACCACTGGGGATGGACTTCAGTGACTCCAGAGAGTGCACTGGCACCACTGGGGATGCAGTGCAGTGAGTTCAGAGAGTGCACTGGCACCACTGGGGATGCACTGCAGTGACTCTAGAGAGTGCACTGGCACCACTGGGGATGCAGTGCAGTGAGTCCAGAGAGTGCACTGGCACCACTGGGGATGCAGTGCAGTGAGGCCAGAGAGTGCACTGGCACCACTGGGGATGCAGTGCAGTGAGTCCAGAGAGTGCACTGGCCACACTGCAATGCAGTACAGTGAGTCCAGTGAGTGCACCAGCACCACTGGGTATGCAGTGCAGTGAGTCCAGAGAGTGCACTGGCACCACTGGGGATGCAGTGCAGTGAGTCCAGAGAGTGCACTGGCATCACTGGGGATGCAGTGCAGTGAGTCCAGAGAGTGCACTGGCACCACTGGCGATGCAGTGCAGTGAGTCCAGAGAGTGCACTACCACCAGTGGGGATGCACTACAGTGAGTCCGCAGAGTGCACTGGCACCACTGGGGATGCAGTGCAGTGAGTGCAGAGAGTACACTGGCACCACTGGGGATGCGGTGCAGTGAGTGCAGAGAGTGCACTGGCACCACTGGGGATGCACTGCGGTGAGTCCAGAGAGTGCACTGGCACCACTGGGGATGCACTGCAGTGAGTCCAGAGAGTGCACTGGCACCACTGGGGATGCAGTGCAGTGAGTCCAGAGAGTGCACAGGAACCACTGGGGATGCAGTGCAGAGTCTAGAGAGTGCACTGGCACCACTGGGGAAGCACTGCAGTGAGTCCAGAGATTGCACTGGCACCACTGGAGATGCACTGCAGTGAGTCCGGAGACTGCACTGGCACCACTGGGGATGCACTGCAGTGAGACCAGAGAGTGCACTGGCACCACTGGGGATGCACTGCAGTGAGTCCAGAGAGTGCACTGGCACCACTGGGGATGCAGTGCAGTGAGTCCAGAGAGTGCACTGGCACCACTGGTGATGCACTGCAGTGAGTCCAGAGAGTGCACTGGCACCACTGGTAATGCAGTGCAGTGAGTCCAGAGAGTGCACTGGCACCACTGGGGATGCAGTGCAGTGAGTCCAGAGAGTGCACTGGCACCACTGGGGATGCACTGCAGTGAGTCCAGAGAGTGCACTGGCACCAATGGTGATGCAGTGGAGTAAGTCCAGAGAGGGCACTGGCACCACTGGGGATGCAGTGCAGTGAGTCCAGAGAGTGCACTGGCACCACCGGGGATGCAGTGCAGTGAGTCCAGAGTGTGCACTGGCACCACCGGTGATGCACTGCAGTGAGTCCAGAGAGTGCACTGGCACCACTGGGGATGTACTGCAGTGAGTCCAGAGAGTGCACTGGCACCACTGGGGATGCAGTGCAGTGAGTCCAGATAGTCCACTGGCACCACTGGGGATGCAGTGCAGTGAGTCCAGAGAGTGCACTGGCACCACTGGGGATGCAGTACAGTGAGTCCGGAGAGTGCCCTGGCACCACTGGGAATGCAGTGCAGTGAGTCCAGAGAGTGCACTGGCACCACTGGGGATGCACTGCAGTGAGTCCGGAGAGTGCATTGTCACCAACGCGAATGCACTGCAGTTTCTCCAAACAGTTCACTGGCACCACTGGTGATGCAGTGCAGTGCGTCCAGAGAGTGCACTGGCACCACTGGGGATGCAGTGCAGTGACTCCAGAGAGTGCACTGGCACTACTGGGGATGCACTGCAGTGAGTCCAGAGATTGCACTGGCCTCACTAGGGATGCAGTGCAGTGAGTCCAGAGAGTGCACTGGCCAGACTGGGAATGCAGTACAGTGACTCCAGAGAGTGCACTGGCACCACTGGGGATGCACTGCAGTGAGTCCAGAGAGTGCACTGGCACCACTAGGGATGCAGTACAGTGAGTCCACAGAGTGCACTGGCACCACTGGGGATGCACTGCAGTGAGTCCAGAGAGTGCACTGGCACCTTGGGGATGCAGTGCAGTGAGTCCAGAGAGTGCACTGGCACCATTGGGGATGCACTGCAGTGAGTCCAGAGAGTGCACTGGCACCACTGGGGATGCACTGCAGTGAGTCCAGAGAGTGCACTGGCACCACTGGGGTTTTAGTGCAGTGAGTCCAGAGAGTGCACTGGCACCACTGGGGATGCACTGCAGTGAGTCTAGAGAGTGCACTGGCACCACTGGTGATGCAGTGCAGTGAGTCCAGAGAGTGCACTGGCACCACTGGGGATGCAGTACAATGAGTCCAGAGAGTGCACTGGCACCACTCGGGATGCAGTGCAGTGACTCTAGAGAGTGCACTGGCACCACTGGGGATGCAGTGCACTGAGTCCAGAGAGTGCACTGGCACCACTGGGGATGCAGTGCAGTGAGTCCAGAGAGTGCACAGGTATCACTGGGGATGCAGTGCAGTGAGTCCAGAGAGTGCACTGGCACCACTGGGGATGCAGTGCAGTGAGTCCAGAGAGTGCACTGGCACCACTGGGAATGCACTGCAGTGTGTCTAGAGAGTGCACTTGCAACACTGGGGATGAACTGCAGTGAGTCCAGAGAGTGTACTGGCACCAGTGGGGATGCACTACAGTGAGTCCAGAAAGTGCACTATCACCACTGGGGATGCAGTGCTGTGAGTCCAGTGAGTGCACTGGCACCACTGGGGATGCAGTGCAGTGAGTCCAGAGAGTGCACTGGCACCACTCAGGATGCAGTGCAGTGACTCTAGAGAGTGCACTGGCACCACTGGGGATGCGGTGCAGTGAGTCCAGAGAGTGCACTGGCACCACTGGGGATGCAGTGCACTGAGTCCAGAGAGTGCACTGGCACCACTGGGGATGCAGTGCAGTGAGTCCAGAGAGTGCACTGGTATCACTGGGGATGCAGTGCAGTGAGTCCAGAGAGTGCACTGGCACCACTGGGGATGCAGTGCAGTGAGTCCAGAGAGTGCACTGGCACCACTGGGGATGCAGTGCAGTGACTCCAGAGAGTGCACTGGCACCACTGGGGATGGACTTCAGTGACTCCAGAGAGTGCACTGGCACCACTGGGGATGCAGTGCAGTGAGTTCAGAGAGTGCACTGGCACCACTGGTAATGCAGTGCAGTGAGTCCAGAGAGTGCACTGGCACCACTGGGTATGCAGTGCAGTGAGTCCAGAGAGTGCACTGGCACCACTGGGGATGCAGTGCAGTAAGTCCAGAGAGTGCACTGGCCACACTGGGAATGCAGTACAGTGAGTCCAGTGAGTGCACCAGCACCAGTGGGGATGCAGTGCAGTGAGTCCAGAGAGTGCACTGGCACCACTGGGGATGCAGTGCAGTGAGTCCAGAGAGTGCACCGGCACCACTGGGGATGCAGTGCAGTGAGTCCAGAGAGTGCACTGGCACCACTGGTGATGCACTGCAGTGAGTCCAGAGAGTGCACTGGCACCACTGGTAATGCAGTGCAGTGAGTCCAGAGAGTGCACTGGCACCACTGGGGATGCAGTGCAGTGAGTCCAGAGAGTGCACTGGCCACACTGGCAATGCAGTACAGTGAGTCCAGTGAGTGCACCAGCACCACTGGGGATGCAGTGCAGTGAGTCCAGAGAGTGCACTGGCACCACTGGGGATGCAGTGCAGTGAGTCCAGAGAGTGTACTGGCACCACTGGGGATGCAGTGCAGTGAGTCCAGAGAGGGCGCTGGCACCACTGGCGATGCAGTGCAGTGAGTCCAGAGAGTGCACTACCACCACTGGGGATGCACTACAGTGAGTCCACAGAGTGCACTGGCACCACTGGGGATGCACTGCAGTGAGTGCAGAGAGTACACTGGCACCACTGGGGATGCAGTGCAGTGAGTGCAGGGAGTGCACTGGCACCACTGGGGATGCACTGCAGTGACTCCAGAGAGTGCACTGGCACCACTGGGGATGCGGTGCAGTGAGTGCAGAGAGTGCACTGGCACCACTGGGGATGCACTGCGGTGAGTCCAGAGAGTGCACTGGCACCACTGGCGATGCAGTGCAGTGAGTCCAGAGAGTGCATTGTCACCAACGCGAATGCACTGCAGTTTCTCCAAACAGTTCACTGGCACCACTGGTGATGCAGTGCAGTGCGTCCAGAGAGTGCACTGGCACCACTGGGAATGCAGTGCAGTGACTCCAGAGAGTGCACTGGCACTACTGGGGATGCACTGCAGTGAGTCCAGAGATTGCACTGGCCTCACTGGGGATGCAGTGCAGTGAGTCCAGAGAGTGCACTGGCACCACTGCGGAAGCACTGCAGTGACTCCAGAGAGTGCACTGGCACCACTGGGGATGCACTGCAGTGAGTCCACAGAGTGCACTGGCACCACTGGGGATGCAGTGCAGTGAGTCCAGAGAGTGCACTGGCACCTTGGGGATGCAGTGCAGTGAGTCCAGAGAGTGCACTGGCACCATTGGGGATGCACTGCAGTGAGTCCAGAGAGTGCACTGGCACCACTGGGGATGCACTGCAGTGAGTCCAGAGAGTGCACTCGCACCACTGGGGTTTTAGTGCAGTGACTCCAGAGAGTGCACTGGCACCACTGGGGATGCACTGCAGTGAGTCTAGAGAGTGCACTGGCACCACTGGGGATGCAGTGCAGTGAGTCCAGAGAGTGCACTGGCACCACTGGGGATGCAGTGCAGTGAGTCCAGAGAGTGCACTACCACCACTGGGGATGCAGTACAATGAGTCCAGAGAGTGCACTGGCACCACTCGGGATGCAGTGCAGTGACTCGAAAGAGTGCACTGGCAGCACTGGGGATGCGGTGCAGTGAGTCCAGAGAGTGCAATGACACCACTGGGGATGCAGTGCACTGAGTCCAGAGAGTGCACTGGCACCACTGGGGATGCAGTGTAGTGAGTCCAGAGAGTGCACTGATATCACTGGGGATGCAGTGCAGTGAGTCCAGAGAGTGCACTGGCACCACTGGGGATGCACTGCAGTGACTCTAGAGAGTGCACTGGCACCACTGGCGATGCAGTGCTGTGAGTCCAGAGAGTGCACTGGCACCACTGGGGATGCAGTGCAGTGAGTCCAGAGAGTGCACTGGCACCACTGGGTATGCAGTGCAGTGAGTCCAGAGAGTGCACTGGCACCACTGGGGATGCAGTAGAGTGAGTCCACAGAGTGCACTGGCACCACTGCGGAAGCACTGCAGTGACTCCAGAGAGTGCACTGGCACCACTCGGGATGCACTGCAGTGAGTCCTTAGAGTACCCTGGCACCACTGGGGATGCACTGCAGTGACTCTAGAGAGTGCACTGGCAAAACTGGAGATGCACTAGAGTGACTCCAGAGAGTGCACTGGCACCACTGGTGATGCAGTACAGTGAGTCCACAGAGTGCACTGGCACCACTGGGGATGCACTGCAGTGACTCCAGAGAGTGCACTGGCACCACTCGGGATGCACTGCAGTGAGTCCAGAGAGTACCCTGGCACCACTGGGGATGCAGTGCAGTGAGTCCGGAGAGTGCACTGGCACCACTGGGGTTGCACTGCAGTGAGTGCAGAGAGTACACTGGCACCACTGGGGATGCACTGCAGTGAGTCCAGAGAGTGCACTGGCACCACTGGGGATGCAGTGCAGTGAGTCCAGAGAGTGCACTGGCACCAACGGGGAAGCAGTGCAGTGAGTCCAGAGAGTGCACTGGCACCACTGGGGATGCACTGCAGTGAGTCCAGAACGTGCACTATCACCACTGGGGATGCAGTGCTGTGAGTCCAGAGAGTGCACTGGCACCACTGGGGATGCACTGCAGTGAGTCCAAAGAGTGCACTGGCACCATTGGGGATGCAGTGCAGTGAGTCCAGAGAGTACACTGGCACCACTGGGAATGCACTGCAGTGTGTCTAGAGAGTGCTCTGGCAACACTGGGGATGAACTGCAGTGAGTCCAGAGAGTGTACTGGCACCAGAGGGGATGCACTGCAGTGAGTCCAGAGAGTGCACTGGCACCACTGGCGATGCAGTACAGTGAGTCCACAGAGTGCACTGGCACCACTGCGGATGCACTGCGGTGACTCCAGAGAGTGCACTGGAACCACTCGGGATGCACTGCAGTGAGTCCAGAGAGTACCCTGGCACCACTGGGGATGCACTGCAGTGACTCTAGAGAGTGCACTGGCAAAACTGGAGATGCACTAGAGTGACTCCAGAGAGTGCACTGGCACCACTGGGGCTGCAGTGCAGTGAGTCCAGAGAGTGCACTGGTATCACTATGGATGCAGTGCAGTGAGTCCAGAGAGTGCACTGGCACCACTGGGGATGTAGTGCAGTGAGTCCAGAGAGTGCACTGGCACCACTGGCGATGCAGTGCAGTGAGTCCAGAGAGTGCACTGGCACCACTGGGGATGGACTTCAGTGACTCCAGAGAGTGCACTGGCACCACTGGGGATGCAGTGCAGTGAGTTCAGAGAGTGCACTGGCACCACTGGGGATGCACTGCAGTGACTCTAGAGAGTGCACTGGCACCACTGGGGATGCAGTGCAGTGAGTCCAGAGAGTGCACTGGCACCACTGGGGATGCAGTGCAGTGAGTCCAGAGAGTGCACTGGCCACACTGCAATGCAGTACAGTGAGTCCAGTGAGTGCACCAGCACCACTGGGTATGCAGTGCAGTGAGTCCAGCGAGTGCACTGGCACCACTGGGGATGCAGTGCAGTGAGTCCAGAGAGTGCACTGGCACCACTGGGGATGCAGTGCAGTGAGTCCAGAGAGTGCACTGGCACCACTGGCGATGCAGTGCAGTGAGTCCAGAGAGTGCACTACCACCAGTGGGGATGCACTACAGTGAGTCCGCAGAGTGCACTGGCACCACTGGGGATGCAGTGCAGTGAGTGCAGAGAGTACACTGGCACCACTGGGGATGCAGTGCAGTGAGTGCAGGGAGTGCACTGGCACCACTGGGGATGCACTGCAGTGAGTCCAGAGAGTGCACTGGCACCACTGGGGATGCAGTGCAGTGAGTCCAGAGAGTGCACTGGCCACACTGCAATGCAGTACAGTGAGTCCAGTGAGTGCACCAGCACCACTGGGTATGCAGTGCAGTGAGTCCAGAGAGTGCACTGGCACCACTGGGGATGCAGTGCAGTGAGTCCAGAGAGTGCACTGGCACCACTGGGGATGCAGTGCAGTGAGTCCAGAGAGTGCACTGGCACCACTGGCGATGCAGTGCAGTGAGTCCAGAGAGTGCACTACCACCAGTGGGGATGCACTACAGTGAGTCCGCAGAGTGCACTGGCACCACTGGGGATGCAGTGCAGTGAGTGCAGAGAGTACACTGGCACCACTGGGGATGCAGTGCAGTGAGTGCAGGGAGTGCACTGGCACCACTGGGGATGCACTGCAGTGACTCCAGAGAGTGCACTGGCACCACTCGGGATGCGGTGCAGTGAGTGCAGAGAGTGCACTGGCACCACTGGGGATGCACTGCGGTGAGTCCAGAGAGTGCACTGGCACCACTGGGGATGCACTGCAGTGAGTCCAGAGAGTGCACTGGCACCACTGGGGATGCAGTGCAGAGTCTAGAGAGTGCACTGGCACCACTGGGGAAGCACTGCAGTGAGTCCAGAGATTGCACTGGCACCACTGGAGATGCACTGCAGTGAGTCCGGAGACTGCACTGGCACCACTGGGGATGCACTGCAGTGAGACCAGAGAGTGCACTGGCACCACTGGGGATGCAGTGCAGTGAGACCAGAGAGTGCACTGGCACCACTGGGGTTGCACTGCAGTGACTCTAGACAGAGCACTGGCACCACTGGGGATGCAGTGCAGTGAGTCCAGAGAGTGCACTGGCACCAATGGGGATGCAGTGTAGTGAGTGCAGAGAGTGCACTGGCACCACTGGGGATGCAGTATAGTGAGTCCAGAGAGTGCACTGGCCCCACTGGGGATGCAGTGCAGTGAGTCCAGAGAGTGCACTGGCACCACTGGGGATGCAGTGCAGAGTCTAGAGAGTGCACTGGCACCACTGGGGAAGCACTGCAGTGAGTCCAGAGATTGCACTGGCACCACTGGAGATGCACTGCAGTGAGTCCGGAGACTGCACTGGCACCACTGGGGATGCACTGCAGTGAGACCAGAGAGTGCACTGGCACCACTGGGGATGCAGTGCAGTGAGACCAGAGAGTGCACTGGCACCACTGGGGTTGCACTGCAGTGACTCTAGACAGAGCACTGGCACCACTGGGGATGCAGTGCAGTGAGTCCAGAGAGTGCACTGGCACCAATGGGGATGCAGTGTAGTGAGTGCAGAGAGTGCACTGGCACCACTGGGGATGCAGTATAGTGAGTCCAGAGAGTGCACTGGCCCCACTGGGGATGCAGTGCAGTGAGTCCAGAGAGTGCACTGGCACCACTGGGGATGCACTGCAGTGACTCCAGAGAGTGCACTGGCACCATTGGTAATGCAGTGCAGTGAGTCCAGAGAGTGCACTGGCACCACTGGGGATGCACTGCAGTGACTCTAGAGAGTGCACTGGCACCACTGGGGATGCAGTGCAGTGAGTCCAGAGAGTGCACTGGCACCACTGGGGATGCACTGCAGTGAGTCCAGAGAGTGCACTGGCACCACTGGGGATGCACTGCAGTGACTCTAGAGAGTGCACTGGCACCACTGGGGATGCAGTGCAGTGAGTCCAGAGAGTGCACTGGCACCACTGGGGATGCAGTGCAGTGAGTCCAGAGAGTGCACTGGCACCACTGGCGATGCAGTGCTGTGAGTCCAGAGAGTGCACTGGCACCACTGGGGATGCACTGCAGTGAGTCCAGAGAGTGCACTGGCACCACTGGGGATGCAGTGCAGTGAGTCCAGAGAGTGCACTGGCACCACTGGGGATGCAGTACAGTGAGTCCACAGAGTGCACTGGCACCACTGCGGATGCACTGCAGTGACTCCAGAGAGTGCACTGGCACCACTCGGGATGCACTGCAGTGAGTCCAGAGAGTACCCTGGCACCACTGGGGATGCACTGCAGTGACTCTAGAGAGTGCACTGGCAAAACTGGAGATGCACTACAGTGACTCCAGAGAGTGCACTGGCACCACTGGGGATGCACTGCAGTGACTCTAGAGAGTGCACTGGCACCACTGGGGATGCACTGCAGTGACTCTAGAGAGTGCACTGGCACCACTGGGGATGCACTGCAGTGACTCCAGAGAGTGCACTGGCACCACTGGGGATGCACTGCAGTGAGTCCAGAGAGTGCACTGGCACCACTGGGGATGCAGTGCAGTGAGTCCAGAGAGTGCACTACCACCACTGGGGATGCAGTACAATGAGTCCAGAGAGTGCACTGGCACCACTCGGGATGCAGTGCAGTGACTCGAAAGAGTGCACTGGCAGCACTGGGGATGCGGTGCAGTGAGTCCAGAGAGTGCAATGACACCACTGGGGATGCAGTGCACTGAGTCCAGAGAGTGCACTGGCACCACTGGGGATGCAGTGCAGTGAGTCCAGAGAGTGCACTGATATCACTGGGGATGCAGTGCAGTGAGTCCAGAGAGTGCACTGGCACCACTGGGGATGCACTGCAGTGACTCTAGAGAGTGCACTGGCACCACTGGCGATGCAGTGCTGTGAGTCCAGAGAGTGCACTGGCACCACTGGGGATGCAGTGCAGTGAGTCCAGAGAGTGCACTGGCACCACTGGGTATGCAGTGCAGTGAGTCCAGAGAGTGCACTGGCACCACTGGGGATGCAGTACAGTGAGTCCACAGAGTGCACTGGCACCACTGCGGAAGCACTGCAGTGACTCCAGAGAGTGCACTGGCACCACTCGGGATGCACTGCAGTGAGTCCTTAGAGTACCCTGGCACCACTGGGGATGCACTGCAGTGACTCTAGAGAGTGCACTGGCAAAACTGGAGATGCACTAGAGTGACTCCAGAGAGTGCACTGGCACCACTGTGGATGCAGTACAGTGAGTCCACAGAGTGCACTGGCACCACTGGGGATGCACTGCAGTGACTCCAGAGAGTGCACTGGCAAAACTGGAGATGCACTACAGTGACTCCAGAGAGTGCACTGGCACCACTGGGGATGCAGTGCAGTGACTCCAGAGAGTGCACTGGCACCACTGGGGATGCAGTGCAGTGAGTCCGGAGAGTGCACTGGCACCACTGGGGTTGCACTGCAGTGAGTGCAGAGAGTACACTGGCACCACTGGGGATGCACTGCAGTGAGTCCAGAGAGTGCACTGGCACCACTGGGGATGCAGTGCAGTGAGTCCAGAGAGTGCACTGGCACCACTGGGGATGCAGTACAATGAGTCCAGAGAGTGCACTGGCACCACTCGGGATGCAGTGCAGTGACTCTAGAGAGTGCACTGGCACCACTGGGGATGCAGTGCAGTTAGTCCAGAGAGTGCACAGGTATCACTGGGGATGCAGTGCAGTGAGTCCAGAGAGTGCACTGGCACCAACGGGGAAGCAGTGCAGTGAGTCCAGAGAGTGCACTGGCACCACTGGGAATGCACTGCAGTGTGTCTAGAGAGTGCACTTGCAACACTGGTGATGAACTGCAGTGAGTCCAGAGAGTGTACTGGCACCACTGGGGATGCACTGCAGTGAGTCCAGAACGTGCACTATCACCACTGGGGATGCAGTGCTGTGAGTCCAGAGAGTGCACTGGCACCACTGGGGATGCACTGCAGTGAGTCCAAAGAGTGCACTGGCACCATTGGGGATGCAGTGCAGTGAGTCCAGAGAGTACACTGGCACCACTGGGAATGCACTGCAGTGTGTCTAGAGAGTGCTCTGGCAACACTGGGGATGAACTGCAGTGAGTCCAGAGAGTGTACTGGCACCAGAGGGGATGCACTGCAGTGAGTCCAGAGAGTGCACTGGCACCACTGGCGATGCAGTACAGTGAGTCCACAGAGTGCACTGGCACCACTGCGGATGCACTGCGGTGACTCCAGAGAGTGCACTGGAACCACTCGGGATGCACTGCAGTGAGTCCAGAGAGTACCCTGGCACCACTGGGGATGCACTGCAGTGACTCTAGAGAGTGCACTGGCAAAACTGGAGATGCACTACAGTGACTCCAGAGAGTGCACTGGCACCACTGGGGATGCAGTGCAGTGAGTCCAGAGAGTGCACTGGTATCACTATGGATGCAGTGCAGTGAGTCCAGAGAGTGCACTGGCACCACTGGGGATGCAGTGCAGTGAGTCCAGAGAGTGCACTGGCACCACTGGCGATGCAGTGCTGTGAGTCCAGAGAGTGCACTGGCACCACTGGGGATGGACTTCAGTGACTCCAGAGAGTGCACTGGCACCACTGGGGATGCAGTGCAGTGAGTTCAGAGAGTGCACTGGCACCACTGGGGATGCACTGCAGTGACTCTAGAGAGTGCACTGGCACCACTGGGGATGCAGTGCAGTGAGTCCAGAGAGTGCACTGGCACCACTGGGGATGCAGTGCAGTGAGTCCAGAGAGTGCACTGGCACCACTGGCGATGCAGTGCAGTGAGTCCAGAGAGTGCACTACCACCAGTGGGGATGCACTACAGTGAGTCCGCAGAGTGCACTGGCACCACTGGGGATGCAGTGCAGTGAGTGCAGAGAGTACACTGGCACCACTGGGGATGCAGTGCAGTGAGTGCAGGGAGTGCACTGGCACCACTGGGGATGCACTGCAGTGAGTCCAGAGAGTGCACTGGCACCACTGGGGATGCAGTGCAGTGAGTCCAGAGAGTGCACTGGCCACACTGCAATGCAGTACAGTGAGTCCAGTGAGTGCACCAGCACCACTGGGTATGCAGTGCAGTGAGTCCAGAGAGTGCACTGGCACCACTGGGGAAGCAGTGCAGAGTCTAGAGAGTGCACTGGCACCACTGGGGAAGCACTGCAGTGAGTCCAGAGATTGCACTGGCACCACTGGAGATGCACTGCAGTGAGTCCGGAGACTGCACTGGCACCACTGGGGATGCACTGCAGTGAGACCAGAGAGTGCACTGGCACCACTGGGGATGCACTGCAGTGAGTCCAAAGAGTGCACTGGCACCACTGGGGATGCAGTGCAGTGAGTCCAGAGAGTGCACTGGCACCACTGGGGATGCACTGCAGTGAGTCCAGAGAGTGCACTGGCACCAATGGTGATGCAGTGGGGTAAGTCCAGAGAGGGCACTGGCACCACTGGGGATGCAGTGCAGTGAGTCCAGAGAGTGCACTGGCACCACCGGGGATGCACTGCAGTGAGTCCAGAGTGTGCACTGGGACTACCGGGGATGCACTGCAGTGAGTCCAGAGAGTGCACTGGCACCACTGGGGATGTACTGCAGTGAGTCCAGAGAGTGCACTGGCACCACTGGGGATGCACTGCAGTGACTCTAGAGAGTGCACTGGCACCACTGGGGATGCAGTGCAGTGAGTCCAGAGAGTGCACTGGCACCACTGGGGATGCAGTGCAGTGAGTCCAGAGAGTGCACTGGCACCACTGGCGATGCAGTGCTGTGAGTCCGGAGAGTGCACTGGCGCCACTGGGGATGCACTGCAGTGAGTCCAGAGAGTGCACTGGCAGCACTGGGGATGCACTGCAGTGAGTCCAGAGAGTGCACTGGCACCACTGGGGATGCAGTACAGTGAGTCCACAGAGTGCACTGGCACCACTGCGGATGCACTGCAGTGACTCCAGAGAGTGCACTGGCACCACTCGGGATGCACTGCAGTGAGTCCAGAGAGTACCCTGGCACCACTGGGGATGCACTGCAGTGACTCTAGAGAGTGCACTGGCAAAACTGGAGATGCACTACAGTGACTCCAGAGAGTGCACTGGCACCACTGGGGATGCACTGCAGTGACTCTAGAGAGTGCACTGGCACCACTGGGGATGCACTGCAGTGACTCCAGAGAGTGCACTGGCACCACTGGGGATGCACTGCAGTGAGTCCAGAGAGTGCACTGGCACCACTGGGGATGCAGTGCAGTGAGTCCAGAGAGTGCACTACCACCACTGGGGATGCAGTACAATGAGTCCAGAGAGTGCACTGGCACCACTCGGGATGCAGTGCAGTGACTCGAAAGAGTGCACTGGCAGCACTGGGGATGCGGTGCAGTGAGTCCAGAGAGTGCAATGACACCACTGGGGATGCAGTGCACTGAGTCCAGAGAGTGCACTGGCACCACTGGGGATGCAGTGCAGTGAGTCCAGAGAGTGCACTGATATCACTGGGGATGCAGTGCAGTGAGTCCAGAGAGTGCACTGGCACCACTGGGGATGCACTGCAGTGACTCTAGAGAGTGCACTGGCACCACTGGCGATGCAGTGCTGTGAGTCCAGAGAGTGCACTGGCACCACTGGGGATGCAGTGCAGTGAGTCCAGAGAGTGCACTGGCACCACTGGGTATGCAGTGCAGTGAGTCCAGAGAGTGCACTGGCACCACTGGGGATGCAGTAGAGTGAGTCCACAGAGTGCACTGGCACCACTGCGGAAGCACTGCAGTGACTCCAGAGAGTGCACTGGCACCACTCGGGATGCACTGCAGTGAGTCCTTAGAGTACCCTGGCACCACTGGGGATGCACTGCAGTGACTCTAGAGAGTGCACTGGCAAAACTGGAGATGCACTAGAGTGACTCCAGAGAGTGCACTGGCACCACTGGGGATGCAGTACAGTGAGTCCACAGAGTGCACTGGCACCACTGCGGATGCACTGCAGTGACTCCAGAGAGTGCACTGGCACCACTCGGGATGCACTGCAGTGAGTCCAGAGAGTACCCTGGCACCACTGGGGATGCACTGCAGTGACTCTAGAGAGTGCACTGGCAAAACTGGAGATGCACTACTGTGACTCCAGAGAGTGCACTGGCACCACTGGGGATGCAGTGCAGTGACTCCAGAGAGTGCACTGGCACCACTGGGGATGCAGTGCAGTGAGTCCGGAGAGTGCACTGGCACCACTGGGGTTGCACTGCAGTGAGTGCAGAGAGTACACTGGCACCACTGGGGATGCACTGCAGTGAGTCCAGAGAGTGCACTGGCACCACTGGGGATGCAGTGCAGTGAGTCCAGAGAGTGCACTGGCACCACTGGGGATGCAGTACAATGAGTCCAGAGAGTGCACTGACACCACTCGGGATGCAGTGCAGTGACTCTAGAGAGTGCACTGGCACCACTGGGGATGCAGTGCAGTTAGTCCAGAGAGTGCACAGGTATCACTGGGGATGCAGTGCAGTGAGTCCAGAGAGTGCACTGGCACCACTGGGGATGCAGTGCAGTGAGTCCAGAGAGTGCACTGGCACCACTGGGAATGCACTGCAGTGTGTCTAGAGAGTGCACTTGCAACACTGGTGATGAACTGCAGTGAGTCCAGAGAGTGTACTGGCACCAGTGGGGATGCACTGCAGTGAGTCCAGAACGTGCACTATCACCACTGGGGATGCAGTGCTGTGAGTCCAGAGAGTGCACTGGCACCACTGGGGATGCACTGCAGTGAGTCCAAAGAGTGCACTGGCACCATTGGGGATGCAGTGCAGTGAGTCCAGAGAGTACACTGGCACCACTGGGAATGCACTGCAGTGTGTCTAGAGAGTGCTCTGGCAACACTGGGGATGAACTGCAGTGAGTCCAGAGAGTGTACTGGCACCAGAGGGGATGCACTGCAGTGAGTCCAGAGAGTGCACTGGCACCACTGGCGATGCAGTACAGTGAGTCCACAGAGTGCACTGGCACCACTGCGGATGCACTGCGGTGACTCCAGAGAGTGCACTGGAACCACTCGGGATGCACTGCAGTGAGTCCAGAGAGTACCCTGGCACCACTGGGGATGCACTGCAGTGACTCTAGAGAGTGCACTGGCAAAACTGGAGATGCACTACAGTGACTCCAGAGAGTGCACTGGCACCACTGGGGATGCAGTGCAGTGAGTCCAGAGAGTGCACTGGTATCACTATGGATGCAGTGCAGTGAGTCCAGAGAGTGCACTGGCACCACTGGGGATGCAGTGCAGTGAGTCCAGAGAGTGCACTGGCACCACTGGCGATGCAGTGCTGTGAGTCCAGAGAGTGCACTGGCACCACTGGGGATGGACTTCAGTGACTCCAGAGAGTGCACTGGCACCACTGGGGATGCAGTGCAGTGAGTTCAGAGAGTGCACTGGCACCACTGGGGATGCACTGCAGTGACTCTAGAGAGTGCACTGGCACCACTGGGGATGCAGTGCAGTGAGTCCAGAGAGTGCACTGGCACCACTGGGGATGCAGTGCAGTGAGGCCAGAGAGTGCACTGGCACCACTGGGGATGCAGTGCAGTGAGTCCAGAGAGTGCACTGGCCACACTGCAATGCAGTACAGTGAGTCCAGTGAGTGCACCAGCACCACTGGGTATGCAGTGCAGTGAGTCCAGAGAGTGCACTGGCACCACTGGGGATGCAGTGCAGTGAGTCCAGAGAGTGCACTGGCACCACTGGGGATGCAGTGCAGTGAGTCCAGAGAGTGCACTGGCACCACTGGCGATGCAGTGCAGTGAGTCCAGAGAGTGCACTACCACCAGTGGGGATGCACTACAGTGAGTCCGCAGAGTGCACTGGCACCACTGGGGATGCAGTGCAGTGAGTGCAGAGAGTACACTGGCACCACTGGGGATGCGGTGCAGTGAGTGCAGAGAGTGCACTGGCACCACTGGGGATGCACTGCGGTGAGTCCAGAGAGTGCACTGGCACCACTGGGGATGCACTGCAGTGAGTCCAGAGAGTGCACTGGCACCACTGGGGATGCAGTGCAGTGAGTCCAGAGAGTGCACAGGAACCACTGGGGATGCAGTGCAGAGTCTAGAGAGTGCACTGGCACCACTGGGGAAGCACTGCAGTGAGTCCAGAGATTGCACTGGCACCACTGGAGATGCACTGCAGTGAGTCCGGAGACTGCACTGGCACCACTGGGGATGCACTGCAGTGAGACCAGAGAGTGCACTGGCACCACTGGGGATGCACTGCAGTGAGTCCAGAGAGTGCACTGGCACCACTGGGGATGCAGTGCAGTGAGTCCAGAGAGTGCACTGGCACCACTGGTGATGCACTGCAGTGAGTCCAGAGAGTGCACTGGCACCACTGGTAATGCAGTGCAGTGAGTCCAGAGAGTGCACTGGCACCACTGGGGATGCAGTGCAGTGAGTCCAGAGAGTGCACTGGCACCACTGGGGATGCACTGCAGTGAGTCCAGAGAGTGCACTGGCACCAATGGTGATGCAGTGGAGTAAGTCCAGAGAGGGCACTGGCACCACTGGGGATGCAGTGCAGTGAGTCCAGAGAGTGCACTGGCACCACCGGGGATGCAGTGCAGTGAGTCCAGAGTGTGCACTGGCACCACCGGTGATGCACTGCAGTGAGTCCAGAGAGTGCACTGGCACCACTGGGGATGTACTGCAGTGAGTCCAGAGAGTGCACTGGCACCACTGGGGATGCAGTGCAGTGAGTCCAGATAGTCCACTGGCACCACTGGGGATGCAGTGCAGTGAGTCCAGAGAGTGCACTGGCACCACTGGGGATGCAGTGCAGTGAGTCCGGAGAGTGCCCTGGCACCACTGGGAATGCAGTGCAGTGAGTCCAGAGAGTGCACTGGCACCACTGGGGATGCACTGTAGTGAGTCCGGAGAGTGCATTGTCACCAACGCGAATGCACTGCAGTTTCTCCAAACAGTTCACTGGCACCACTGGTGATGCAGTGCAGTGCGTCCAGAGAGTGCACTGGCACCACTGGGGATGCAGTGCAGTGACTCCAGAGAGTGCACTGGCACTACTGGGGATGCACTGCAGTGAGTCCAGAGATTGCACTGGCCTCACTAGGGATGCAGTGCAGTGAGTCCAGAGAGTGCACTGGCCAGACTGGGAATGCAGTACAGTGACTCCAGAGAGTGCACTGGCACCACTGGGGATGCACTGCAGTGAGTCCAGAGAGTGCACTGGCACCACTAGGGATGCAGTACAGTGAGTCCACAGAGTGCACTGGCACCACTGGGGATGCACTGCAGTGAGTCCAGAGAGTGCACTGGCACCTTGGGGATGCAGTGCAGTGAGTCCAGAGAGTGCACTGGCACCATTGGGGATGCACTGCAGTGAGTCCAGAGAGTGCACTGGCACCACTGGGGATGCACTGCAGTGAGGCCAGAGAGTGCACTGGCACCACTGGGGATGCAGTGCAGTGAGTCCAGAGAGTGCACTGGCACACTGCAATGCAGTACAGTGAGTCCAGTGAGTGCACCAGGCACCACTGGGTATGCAGTGCAGTGAGTCCAGAGAGTGCACTGGCACCACTGGGGATGCAGTGCAGTGAGTCCAGAGAGTGCACTGGCACCACTGGGGATGCAGTGCAGTGAGTCCAGAGAGTGCACTGGCACCACTGGGGATGCAGTGCAGTGAGTCCAGAGAGTGCACTACCACCAGTGGGGATGCACTACAGTGAGTCCGCAGAGTGCACTGGCACCACTGGGGATGCAGTGCAGTGAGTGCAGAGAGTACACTGGCACCACTGGGGATGCGGTGCAGTGAGTGCAGAGAGTGCACTGGCACCACTGGGGATGCACTGCGGTGAGTCCAGAGAGTGCACTGGCACCACTGGGGATGCACTGCAGTGAGTCCAGAGAGTGCACTGGCACCACTGGGGATGCAGTGCAGTGAGTCCAGAGAGTGCACAGGAACCACTGGGGATGCAGTGCAGAGTCTAGAGAGTGCACTGGCACCACTGGGGAAGCACTGCAGTGAGTCCAGAGATTGCACTGGCACCACTGGGGATGCACTGCAGTGAGTCCGGAGACTGCACTGGCACCACTGGGGATGCACTGCAGTGAGACCAGAGAGTGCACTGGCACCACTGGGGATGCACTGCAGTGAGTCCAGAGAGTGCACTGGCACCACTGGGGATGCAGTGCAGTGAGTCCAGAGAGTGCACTGGCACCACTGGGGATGCACTGCAGTGAGTCCAGAGAGTGCACTGGCACCACTGGTAATGCAGTGCAGTGAGTCCAGAGAGTGCACTGGCACCACTGGGGATGCAGTGCAGTGAGTCCAGAGAGTGCACTGGCACCACTGGGGATGCACTGCAGTGAGTCCAGAGAGTGCACTGGCACCAATGGTGATGCAGTGGAGTAAGTCCAGAGAGGGCACTGGCACCACTGGGGATGCAGTGCAGTGAGTCCAGAGAGTGCACTGGCACCACCGGGGATGCAGTGCAGTGAGTCCAGAGTGTGCACTGGCACCACCGGTGATGCACTGCAGTGAGTCCAGAGAGTGCACTGGCACCACTGGGGATGTACTGCAGTGAGTCCAGAGAGTGCACTGGCACCACTGGGGATGCAGTGCAGTGAGTCCAGATAGTCCACTGGCACCACTGGGGATGCAGTGCAGTGAGTCCAGAGAGTGCACTGGCACCACTGGGGATGCAGTGCAGTGAGTCCGGAGAGTGCACTGGCACCACTGGGGATGCAGTGCAGTGAGTCCAGAGAGTGCACTGGCACCACTGGGGATGCACTGTAGTGAGTCCGGAGAGTGCATTGTCACCACTGCGAATGCACTGCAGTTTCTCCAAACAGTTCACTGGCACCACTGGTGATGCAGTGCAGTGCGTCCAGAGAGTGCACTGGCACCACTGGGGATGCAGTGCAGTGACTCCAGAGAGTGCACTGGCACTACTGGGGATGCACTGCAGTGAGTCCAGAGATTGCACTGGCCTCACTAGGGATGCAGTGCAGTGAGTCCAGAGAGTGCACTGGCCAGACTGGGAATGCAGTACAGTGACTCCAGAGAGTGCACTGGCACCACTGGGGATGCACTGCAGTGAGTCCAGAGAGTGCACTGGCACCACTAGGGATGCAGTACAGTGAGTCCACAGAGTGCACTGGCACCACTGGGGATGCACTGCAGTGAGTCCAGAGAGTGCACTGGCACCTTGGGGATGCAGTGCAGTGAGTCCAGAGAGTGCACTGGCACCATTGGGGATGCACTGCAGTGAGTCCAGAGAGTGCACTGGCACCACTGGGGATGCACTGCAGTGAGTCCAGAGAGTGCACTGGCACCACTGGGGTTTTAGTGCAGTGACTCCAGAGAGTGCACTGGCACCACTGGGGATGCACTGCAGTGAGTCTAGAGAGTGCACTGGCACCACTGGGGATGCAGTGCAGTGAGTCCAGAGAGTGCACTATCACCACTGGGGATGCAGTGCAGTGAGTCCAGAGAGTGCACTGGCACCACTGGGGATGCACTGCAGTGAGTCCAGAGAGTGCACTGGCACCACTGGGGATGCAGTGCAGTGAGTCCAGAGAGTGCACTGGCACCACTGGGGATGCAGTGCAGTGAGTCCAGAGAGTGCACTGGCATCACTGGGGATGCAGTGCAGTGAGTCCAGAGAGTGCACTGGCACCACTGGGAATGCACTGCAGTGAGTCTAGAGAGTGCACTGGCACCACTGGGGATGCACTGCAGTGAGTCCAGAGAGTGCACTGGCACCACTGGGGATGCACTGCAGTGAGTCCAGAGAGTGCACTGGCACCACTGGGGATGCAGTGCAGTGAGTCCAGAGAGTGCACTGGCACCACTGGGGATGCAGTGCAGTGAGTCCAGAGAGTGCACTGGCACCACTCAGGATGCAGTGCAGTGACTCTAGAGAGTGCACTGGCACCACTGGGGATGCGGTGCAGTGAGTCCAGAGAGTGCACTGGCACCACTGGGGATGCAGTGCAGTGAGTCCAGAGAGTGCACTGGCATCACTGGGGATGCAGTGCAGTGAGTCCAGAGAGTGCACTGGCACCACTGGGGATGCACTGCAGTGAGTCCAGAGAGTGCACTGGCACCACTGGGATGCAGTGCTGTGAGTCCAGAGAGTGCACTGGCACCACTGGGGATGCAGTGCAGTGAGTCCAGAGAGTGCACTGGCACCACTGGGGATGCAGTGAGTGAGTCCAGAGAGTGCACTGGCACCACTGGGAATGCACTGCAGTGACTCCAGAGAGTGCACTGGCACCACTCGGGATGCACTGCAGTGAGTCCAGAGAGTACCCTGGCACCACTGGGGATGCACTGCAGTGACTCTAGAGAGTGCACTGGCAAAACTGGAGATGCACTAGAGTGACTCCAGAGAGTGCACTGGCACCACTGGGGATGCAGTACAGTGAGTCCAGAGAGTGCACTGGCACCACTGGGGATGCACTGCAGTGACTCCAGAGAGTGCACTGGCACCACTCGGGATGCACTGCAGTGAGTCCAGAGAGTACACTGGCACCACTGGGGATGCACTGCAGTGAGTCTAGAGAGTGCACTGGCAAAACTGGAGATGCACTACAGTGACTCCAGAGAGTGCACTGGCACCACTGGGGATGCAGTGCAGTGACTCCAGAGAGTGCACTGGCACCACTGGGGATGCAGTGCAGTGAGTCCAGAGAGTGCACTGGCACCACTGGGGTTGCACTGCAGTGAGTGCAGAGAGTACACTGGCACCACTGGGGATGCACTGCAGTGAGTCCAGAGAGTGCACTGGCACCACTGGGGATGCAGTGCAGTGAGTCCAGAGAGTGCACTGGCACCACTGGGGATGCAGTACAATGAGTCCAGAGAGTGCACTGGCACCACTCGGGATGCAGTGCAGTGACTCTAGAGAGTGCACTGGCACCACTGGGGATGCAGTGCAGTGAGTCCAGAGAGTGCACTGGCACCACTGGGGATGCAGTGCAGTGAGTCCAGAGAGTGCACTGGCACCACTGGGGATGCACTGCAGTGAGTCCAGAGAGTGCACTATCACCACTGGGGATGCAGTGCAGTGAGTCCAGAGAGTGCACTGGCACCACTGGGGATGCACTGCAGTGAGTCCAGAGAGTGCACTGGCACCATTGGGGATGCAGTGCAGTGAGTCCAGAGAGTACACTGGCACCACTGGGAATGCACTGCAGTGAGTCTAGAGAGTGCACTGGCACCACTGGGGATGAACTGCAGTGAGTCCAGAGAGTGTACTGGCACCACTGGGGATGCACTGCAGTGAGTCCAGAGAGTGCACTGGCACCACTGGGGATGCAGTGCAGTGAGTCCAGAGAGTGCACTGGCACCACTGCGGATGCACTGCAGTGAGTCCAGAGAGTGCACTGGCACCACTCGGGATGCACTGCAGTGAGTCCAGAGAGTGCCCTGGCACCACTGGGGATGCACTGCAGTGACTCTAGAGAGTGCACTGGCAAAACTGGGATGCACTACAGTGACTCCAGAGAGTGCACTGGCACCACTGGGGATGCAGTGCAGTGAGTCCAGAGAGTGCACTGGCACCACTGGGGATGCAGTGCAGTGAGTCCAGAGAGTGCACTGGCACCACTGGGGATGCAGTGCAGTGAGTCCAGAGAGTGCACTGGCACCACTGGCGATGCAGTGCTGTGAGTCCAGAGAGTGCACTGGCACCACTGGGGATGCACTGCAGTGACTCCAGAGAGTGCACTGGCACCACTGGGGATGCAGTGCAGTGAGTCCAGAGAGTGCACTGGCACCACTGGGGATGCACTGCAGTGACTCTAGAGAGTGCACTGGCACCACTGGGGATGCAGTGCAGTGAGTCCAGAGAGTGCACTGGCACCACTGGGGATGCAGTGCAGTGAGTCCAGAGAGTGCACTGGCACCACTGGGGATGCACTGCAGTGACTCTAGAGAGTGCACTGGCACCACTGGGGATGCAGTGCAGTGAGTCCAGAGAGTGCACTGGCACCACTGGGGATGCAGTGCAGTGAGTCCAGAGAGTGCACTGGCACCACTGGGGATGCAGTGCAGTGAGTCCAGAGAGTGCACTGGCACCACTGGGGATGCAGTGCAGTGAGTCCAGAGAGTGCACCAGCACCACTGGGGATGCAGTGCAGTGAGTCCAGAGAGTGCACTGGCACCACTGGGGATGCAGTGCAGTGAGTCCAGAGAGTGCACTGGCACCACTGGGGATGCAGTGCAGTGAGTGCAGAGAGTGCACTGGCACCACTGGGATGCAGTGCAGTGAGTCCAGAGAGTGCACTGGCACCACTGGGGATGCACTACAGTGAGTCCAGAGAGTGCACTGGCACCACTGGGGATGCAGTGCAGTGAGTGCAGAGAGTACACTGGCACCACTGGGGATGCAGTGCAGTGAGTGCAGGGAGTGCACTGGCACCACTGGGGATGCACTGCAGTGACTCCAGAGAGTGCACTGGCACCACTGGGGATGCGGTGCAGTGAGTGCAGAGAGTGCACTGGCACCACTGGGGATGCACTGCGGTGAGTCCAGAGAGTGCACTGGCACCACTGGGGATGCACTGCAGTGAGTCCAGAGAGTGCACTGGCACCACTGGGGATGCAGTGCAGTGAGTCCAGAGAGTGCACAGGAACCACTGGGGATGCAGTGCAGAGTCTAGAGAGTGCACTGGCACCACTGGGGAAGCACTGCAGTGAGTCCAGAGATTGCACTGGCACCACTGGGGATGCACTGCAGTGAGTCCGGAGACTGCACTGGCACCACTGGGGATGCACTGCAGTGAGACCAGAGAGTGCACTGGCACCACTGGGGATGCACTGCAGTGAGTCCAGAGAGTGCACTGGCAACACTGGGGATGCAGTGCAGTGAGTCCAGAGAGTGCACTGGCACCACTGGTGATGCACTGCAGTGAGTCCAGAGAGTGCACTGGCACCACTGGGGATAATGCAGTGCAGTGAGTCCAGAGAGTGCACTGGCACCACTGGGGATGCAGTGCAGTGAGTCCAGAGAGTGCACTGGCACCACTGGGGATGCACTGCAGTGAGTCCAGAGAGTGCACTGGCACCACTGGTGATGCAGTGGAGTGAGTCCAGAGAGGGCACTGGCACCACTGGGGATGCAGTGCAGTGAGTCCAGAGAGTGCACTGGCACCACCGGGGATGCACTGCAGTGAGTCCAGAGTGTGCACTGGCACCACCGGTGATGCACTGCAGTGAGTCCAGAGAGTGCACTGGCACCACTGGGGATGTACTGCAGTGAGTCCAGAGAGTGCACTGGCACCACTGGGGATGCAGTGCAGTGAGTCCAGATAGTCCACTGGCACCACTGGGGATGCAGTGCAGTGAGTCCAGAGAGTGCACTGGCACCACTGGGGATGCAGTGCAGTGAGTCCGGAGAGTGCCCTGGCACCACTGGGGATGCAGTGCAGTGAGTCCAGAGAGTGCACTGGCACCACTGGGGATGCAGTGCAGTGAGTCCGGAGAGTGCATTGTCACCAACTGCGAATGCACTGCAGTTTCTCCAAACAGTTCACTGGCACAACTGGTGATGCAGTGCAGTGCGTCCAGAGAGTGCACTGGCACCACTGGGGATGCAGTGCAGTGACTCCAGAGAGTGCACTGGCACTACTGGGGATGCACTGCAGTGAGTCCAGAGATTGCACTGGCCTCACTGGGGATGCAGTGCAGTGAGTCCAGAGAGTGCACTGGCACCACTGGGAATGCAGTGCAGTGACTCCAGAGAGTGCACTGGCACCACTGGGGATGCACTGCAGTGAGTCCAGAGAGTGCACTGGCACCACTAGGGATGCAGTACAGTGAGTCCACAGAGTGCACTGGCACCACTGGGGATGCACTGCAGTGAGTCCAGAGAGTGCACTGGCACCTTGGGGATGCAGTGCAGTGAGTCCAGAGAGTGCACTGGCACCATTGGGGATGCACTGCAGTGAGTCCAGAGAGTGCACTGGCACCACTGGGGATGCACTGCAGTGAGTCCAGAGAGTGCACTGGCACCACTGGGGTTTTAGTGCAGTGACTCCAGAGAGTGCACTGGCACCACTGGGGATGCACTGCAGTGAGTCTAGAGAGTGCACTGGCACCACTGGGGATGCAGTGCAGTGAGTCCAGAGAGTGCACTGGCACCACTGGGGATGCAGTACAGTGAGTCCAGAGAGTGCACTGGCACCACTCGGGATGCAGTGCAGTGACTCTAGAGAGTGCACTGGCACCACTGGGGATGCAGTGCACTGAGTCCAGAGAGTGCACTGGCACCACTGGGGATGCAGTGCAGTGAGTCCAGAGAGTGCACTGGTACCACTGGGGATGCAGTGCAGTGAGTCCAGAGAGTGCACTGGCACCACTGGGGATGCAGTGCAGTGAGTCCAGAGAGTGCACTGGCACCACTGGGGATGCACTGCAGTGTGTCTAGAGAGTGCACTTGCAACACTGGGGATGAACTGCAGTGAGTCCAGAGAGTGTACTGGCACCACTGGGATGCACTACAGTGAGTCCAGAAAGTGCACTGTCACCACTGGGGATGCAGTGCAGTGAGTCCAGAGAGTGCACTGGCACCACTGGGGATGCAGTGCAGTGAGTCCAGAGAGTGCACTGGCACCACTCAGGATGCAGTGCAGTGACTCTAGAGAGTGCACTGGCACCACTGGGGATGCGGTGCAGTGAGTCCAGAGAGTGCACTGGCACCACTGGGGATGCAGTGCAGTGAGTCCAGAGAGTGCACTGGCACCACTGGGGATGCAGTGCAGTGAGTCCAGAGAGTGCACTGGTATCACTGGGGATGCAGTGCAGTGAGTCCAGAGAGTGCACTGGCACCACTGGGGATGCAGTGCAGTGAGTCCAGAGAGTGCACTGGCACCACTGGGGATGCAGTGCTGTGAGTCCAGAGAGTGCACTGGCACCACTGGGGATGCACTGCAGTGACTCCAGAGAGTGCACTGGCACCACTGGGGATGCAGTGCAGTGAGTTCAGAGAGTGCACTGGCACCACTGGGGATGCAGTGCAGTGAGTCCAGAGAGTGCACTGGCACCACTGGGGATGCAGTGCAGTGAGTCCAGAGAGTGCACTGGCACCACTGGGGATGCAGTGCAGTGAGTCCAGAGAGTGCACTGGCACACTGGGAATGCAGTACAGTGAGTCCAGTGAGTGCACTGGCACCACTGGGGATGCAGTGCAGTGAGTCCAGAGAGTGCACTGGCACCACTGGGGATGCAGTGCAGTGAGTCCAGAGAGTGCACTGGCACCACTGGGGATGCAGTGCAGTGAGTCCAGAGAGTGCACTGGCACCACCGGTGATGCACTGCAGTGAGTCCAGAGAGTGCACTGGCACCACTGGGGATGCAGTGCAGTGAGTCCAGAGAGTGCACTGGCACCACTGGGGATGCAGTGCAGTGAGTCCAGAGAGTGCACTGGCCACACTGGCAATGCAGTACAGTGAGTCCAGAGAGTGCACTGGCACCACTGGGGATGCAGTGCAGTGAGTCCAGAGAGTGCACTGGCACCACTGGGGATGCAGTGCAGTGAGTCCAGAGAGTGCACTGGCACCACTGGGGATGCAGTGCAGTGAGTCCAGAGAGGGCACTGGCACCACTGGGGATGCAGTGCAGTGAGTCCAGAGAGTGCACTGGCACCACTGGGGATGCACTACAGTGAGTCCACAGAGTGCACTGGCACCACTGGGGATGCACTGCAGTGAGTGCAGAGAGTACACTGGCACCACTGGGGATGCAGTGCAGTGAGTGCAGGGAGTGCACTGGCACCACTGGGGATGCACTGCAGTGACTCCAGAGAGTGCACTGGCACCACTGGGGATGCGGTGCAGTGAGTGCAGAGAGTGCACTGGCACCACTGGGGATGCACTGCAGTGAGTCCAGAGAGTGCACTGGCACCACTGGGGATGCACTGCAGTGAGTCCAGAGAGTGCATTGTCACCAACGCGAATGCACTGCAGTTTCTCCAAACAGTTCACTGGCACCACTGGTGATGCAGTGCAGTGCGTCCAGAGAGTTCACTGGCACCACTGGGAATGCAGTGCAGTGACTCCAGAGAGTGCACTGGCACCACTGGGGATGCACTGCAGTGAGTCCAGAGAGTGCACTGGCACCACTAGGGATGCAGTACAGTGAGTCCGCAGAGTGCACTGGCACCACTGGGGATGCACTGCAGTGAGTCCAGAGAGTGCACTGGCACCTTGGGGATGCAGTGCAGTGAGTCCAGAGAGTGCACTGGCACCATTGGGGATGCACTGCAGTGAGTCCAGAGAGTGCACTGGCACCACTGGGGATGCACTGCAGTGAGTCCAGAGAGTGCACTGGCACCACTGGGGTTTTAGTGCAGTGACTCCAGAGAGTGCACTGGCACCACTGGGGATGCACTGCAGTGAGTCTAGAGAGTGCACTGGCACCACTGGGGATGCAGTGCAGTGAGTCCAGAGAGTGCAATGGCAGAACTGTTGTTGCACTGCATTGAGTCCAGAGAGTGCACTGGCACCACTGGTGATGCAGTGCAGTGACTCTAGAGAGTGCACTGGCACCACTGGGGATGCGGTGCAGTGAGTCCAGAGAGTGCAATGACACCACTGGGGATGCAGTGCACTGAGTCCAGAGAGTGCACTGGCACCACTGGGGATGCACTGCAGTGAGTCCAGAGAGTGCACAGGTATCACTGGGGATGCAGTGCAGTGAGTCCAGAGAGTGCACTGGCACCACTGGGGATGCAGTGCAGTGAGTCCAGAGAGTGCACTGGCACCACTGGGAATGCACTGCAGTGAGTCTAGAGAGTGCACTGGCACCACTGGGGATGCACTGCAGTGAGTCCAGAGAGTGCACTGGCACCACTGGGGATGCACTGCAGTGAGTCCAGAGAGTGCACTGGCACCACTGGGGATGCAGTGCTGTGAGTCCAGAGAGTGCACTGGCACCACTGGGGATGCACTGCAGTGAGTCTAGAGAGTGCACTGGCACCACTGAGGATGCAGTGCAGTGAGTCCAGAGAGTGCAATGGCAGAACTGTTGTTGCACTGCATTGAGTCAAGAGAGTGCACTGGCACCACTGGGGATGCAGTGCAGTGAGTCCAGAGAGTGCACTGGCACCACTGGGGATGCAGTACAGTGAGTCCAGAGAGTGCACTGGCACCACTCGGGATGCAGTGCAGTGACTCTAGAGAGTGCACTGGCACCACTGGGGATGCAGTGCAGTGAGTCCAGAGAGTGCACTGGCACCACTGGGGATGCAGTGCAGTGAGTCCAGAGAGTGCACTGGCACCACTGGGGATGCAGTGCAGTGAGTCCAGAGAGTGCACTGGCACCACTGGCGATGCAGTGCAGTGAGTCCAGAGAGTGCACTGGCACCACTGGGGATGCAGTGCAGTGAGTCCAGAGAGTGCACTGGCACCACTGGGGATGCACTGCAGTGAGTCCAGAGAGTGCACTGCACCACTGGGGATGCATTGCAGTGAGTCCAGAGAGTGCACTGGCACCACTGGGGATGCACTGCAGTGAGTCCAGAGAGTGCACTGGCACCACTGGGGATGCAGTGCTGTGAGTCCAGAGAGTGCACTGGCACCACTGGGGATGCAGTGCAGTGAGTCCAGAGAGTGCACTGGCACCACTCGGGATGCAGTGCAGTGACTCTAGAGAGTGCACTGGCACCACTGGGGATGCGGTGCAGTGAGTCCAGAGAGTGCAATGACACCACTGGGGATGCAGTGCACTGAGTCCAGAGAGTGCACTGGCACCACTGGGGATGCAGTGCAGTGAGTCCAGAGAGTGCACTGGTACCACTGGGGATGCAGTGCAGTGAGTCCAGAGAGTGCACTGGCACCACTGGGGATGCAGTGCAGTGAGTCCAGAGAGTACACTGGCACCACTGGGGATGCAGTGCTGTGAGTCCAGAGAGTGCACTGGCACCACTGGGGATGCACTTCAGTGACTCCAGAGAGTGCACTGGCACCACTGGGGATGCAGTGCAGTGAGTCCAGAGAGTGCACTGGCACCACTGGGGATGCAGTGCAGTGAGTCCAGAGAGTGCACTGGCACCACTGGGGATGCAGTGCAGTGAGTCCAGAGAGTGCACTGGCACCACTGGGGATGCAGTGCAGTGAGTCCAGAGAGTGCACTGGCACCACTGGGGATGCAGTGCAGTGAGTCCAGAGAGTGCACTGGCACCACTGGGAATGCAGTACAGTGAGTCCAGAGAGTGCACTGGCACCACTGGGGATGCAGTTCAGTGAGTCCAGAGAGTGCACTGGCACCACTGGGGATGCAGTGCAGTGAGTCCAGAGAGTGCACTGGCACCACTGGGGATGCAGTGCAGTGAGTCCAGAGAGTGCACTGGCACCACTGGGGATGCAGTGCAGTGAGTCCAGAGAGTGCACTGGCACCACTGGGGATGCAGTGCAGTGAGTCCAGAGAGTGCACTGGCACCACTGGCGATGCAGTGCAGTGAGTCCAGAGAGTGCACTACCACCACTGGGGATGCACTACAGTGAGTCCACAGAGTGCACTGGCACCACTGGGGATGCAGTGCAGTGAGTGCAGAGAGTACACTGGCACTCACTGGGGATGCAGTGCAGTGAGTCCAGAGAGTGCACTGGCACCACTGCGGATGCACTGCAGTGACTCCAGAGAGTGCACTGGCACCACTGGGGATGCAGTGCAGTGAGTCCAGAGAGTGCACTGGCACCACTGGGGATGCAGTGCAGTGACTCCAGAGAGTGCACTGGCACCACTGGGGATGCACTGCAGTGAGTCCAGAGAGTGCACTGGCACCACTAGGGATGCAGTACAGTGAGTCCACAGAGTGCACTGGCACCACTGGGGATGCACTGCAGTGAGTCCAGAGAGTGCACTGGCACCACTGGGGATGCAGTGCAGTGAGTCCAGAGAGTGCACTGGCACCACTGGGGATGCACTGCAGTGAGTCCAGAGAGTGCACTGGCACCACTGGGGATGCACTGCAGTGAGTCCAGAGAGTGCACTGGCACCACTGGGGATTTTAGTGCAGTGACTCCAGAGAGTGCACTGGCACCACTGGGGATGCACTGCAGTGAGTCCAGAGAGTGCACTGGCACCACTGGGGATGCAGTGCAGTGAGTCCAGAGAGTGCAATGGCAGAACTGTTGTTGCACTGCATTGAGTCCAGAGAGTGCACTGGCACCACTGGTGATGCAGTGCAGTGAGTCCAGAGAGTGCACTGGCACCACTGGGGATGCAGTACAGTGAGTCCAGAGAGTGCACTGGCACCACTTGGGATGCAGTGCAGTGACTCTAGAGAGTGCACTGGCACCACTGGGGATGCAGTGCAGTGAGTCCAGAGAGTGCAATGACACCACTGGGGATGCAGTGCACTGAGTCCAGAGAGTGCACTGGCACCACTGGGGATGCAGTGCAGTGAGTCCAGAGAGTGCACTGGCACCACTGGGGATGCAGTGCAGTGAGTCCAGAGAGTGCACTGGCACCACTGGGGATGCAGTGCAGTGAGTCCAGAGAGTGCACTGGCACCACTGGGGATGCACTGCAGTGAGTCCAGAGAGTGCACTGGCACCACTGGGGATGAACTGCAGTGACTCCAGAGAGTGCACTGGCACCACTGGGGATGCACTGCAGTGAGTCCAGAGAGTGCACTATCACCACTGGGGATGCAGTGCTGTGAGTCCAGAGAGTGCACTGGCACCACTGGGGATGCACTGCAGTGAGTCTAGAGAGTGCACTGGCACCATTGGGGATGCAGTGCAGTGAGTCCAGAGAGTGCAATGGCAGAACTGTTGTTGCACTGCATTGAGTCCAGAGAGTGCACTGGCACCACTGGGGATGCAGTGCAGTGAGTCCAGAGAGTGCACTGGCACCACTGGGGATGCAGTGCAGTGAGTCCAGAGAGTGCACTGGCACCACTCGGGATGCAGTGCAGTGACTCTAGAGAGTGCACTGGCACCACTGGGGATGCAGTGCAGTGAGTCCAGAGAGTGCACTGGCACCACTGGGGATGCAGTGCAGTGAGTCCAGAGAGTGCACTGGCACCACTGGGGATGCAGTGCAGTGAGTCCAGAGAGTGCACTGGCACCACTGGGAATGCACTGCAGTGAGTCCAGAGAGTGCACTGGCACCACTGGGGATGCACTGCAGTGAGTCCAGAGAGTGCACTGGCACCACTGGGGATGCACTGCAGTGAGTCCAGAGAGTGCACTGGCACCACTGGGGATGCAGTGCAGTGAGTCCAGAGAGTGCACTGGCACCACTGGGGATGCACTGCAGTGAGTCCAGAGAGTGCACTGGCACCACTGGGGATGCAGTGCAGTGACTCTAGAGAGTGCACTGGCACCACTGGGGATGCGGTGCAGTGAGTCCAGAGAGTGCACTGGCACCACTGGGGATGCAGTGCAGTGAGTCCAGAGAGTGCACTGGCACCACTGGGGATGCAGTGCAGTGACTCTAGAGAGTGCACTGGCACCACTGGGGATGCACTGCAGTGAGTCCAGAGAGTGCACTGGCACCACTGGGGATGCAGTGCAGTGAGTCCAGAGAGTGCACTGGCACCACTGGGGATGCAGTGCAGTGAGTCCAGAGAGTGCACTGGCACCACTGGCGATGCAGTGCAGTGAGTCCAGAGAGTGCACTGGCACCACTGGGGATGCACTTCAGTGACTCCAGAGAGTGCACTGGCACCACTGGGGATGCAGTGCAGTGAGTCCAGAGAGTGCACTGGCACCACTGGGGATGCAGTGCAGTGAGTCCAGAGAGTGCACTGGCACCACTGGGGATGCAGTGCAGTGAGTCCAGAGAGTGCACTGGCAACACTGGGGATGCAGTGCAGTGAGTCCAGAGAGTGCACTGGCACCACTGGGGATGCAGTGCAGTGAGTCCAGAGAGTGCACTGGCACCACTGGGGATGCAGTACAGTGAGTCCAGAGAGTGCACTGGCACCACTGGGGATGCAGTGCAGTGAGTCCAGAGAGTGCACTGGCACCACTGGGGATGCAGTGCAGTGAGTCCAGAGAGTGCACTGGCACCACTGGGGATGCAGTGCAGTGAGTCCAGAGAATGCACTGGCACCACTGGGGATGCACTACAGTGAGTCCACAGAGTGCACTGGCACCACTGGGGATGCAGTGCAGTGAGTCCAGAGAGTACACTGGCACCACTGGGGATGCAGTGCAGTGAGTCCAGAGAGTGCACTGGCACCACTGGGGATGCACTGCAGTGAGTCCAGAGAGTGCACTGGCACCACTGGGGATGCAGTGCAGTGAGTCCAGAGAGTGCACTGGCACCACTGGGGATGCACTGCAGTGAGTCCAGAGAGTGCACTGGCACCACTGGGGATGCACTGCAGTGAGTCCAGAGAGTGCATTGTCACCACTGCGAATGCACTGCAGTTTCTCCAAAGAGTTCACTGGCACCACTGGTGATGCAGTGCAGTGAGTCCAGAGAGTGCACTGGCACCACTGGGGATGCAGTGCAGTGACTCCAGAGAGTGCACTGGCACTACTGGGGATGCACTGCAGTGAGTCCAGAGATTGCACTGGCCTCACTGGGGATGCAGTGCAGTGAGTCCAGAGAGTGCACTGGCACCACTGGGATGCAGTGCAGTGACTCCAGAGAGTGCACTGGCACCACTGGGGATGCACTGCAGTGAGTCCAGAGAGTGCACTGGCACCACTAGGGATGCAGTACAGTGAGTCCACAGAGTGCACTGGCACCACTGGGGATGCACTGCAGTGAGTCCAGAGAGTGCACTGGCACCTTGGGGATGCAGTGCAGTGAGTCCAGAGAGTGCACTGGCACCATTGGGGATGCACTGCAGTGAGTCCAGAGAGTGCACTGGCACCACTGGGGATGCACTGCAGTGAGTCCAGAGAGTGCACTGGCACCACTGGGGTTTTAGTGCAGTGATTCCAGAGAGTGCACTGGCACCACTGGGGATGCACTGCAGTGAGTCTAGAGAGTGCACTGGCACCACTGGGGATGCAGTGCAGTGAGTCCAGAGAGTGCAATGGCAGAACTGTTGTTGCACTGCATTGAGTCCAGAGAGTGCACTGGCACCACTGGTGATGCAGTGCAGTGAGTCCAGAGAGTGCACTGGCACCACTGGGGATGCAGTACAATGAGTCCAGAGAGTGCACTGGCACCACTTGGGATGCAGTGCAGTGACTCTAGAGAGTGCACTGGCACCACTGGGGATGCGGTGCAGTGAGTCCAGAGAGTGCAATGACACCACTGGGGATGCAGTGCACTGAGTCCAGAGAGTGCACTGGCACCACTGGGGATGCACTGCAGTGAGTCCAGAGAGTGCACAGGTATCACTGGGGATGCAGTGCACTGAGTCCAGAGAGTGCACTGGCACCACTGGGGATGCACTGCAGTGAGTCTAGAGAGTGCACTGGCACCACTGGGGATGAACTGCAGTGAGTCCAGAGAGTGCACTGGCACCACTGGGGATGCACTGCAGTGAGTCCAGAAAGTGCACTGGCACCACTGGGGATGCAGTGCTGTGAGTCCAGAGAGTGCACTGGCACCACTGGGGATGCACTGCAGTGAGTCCAGAGAGTGCACTGGCACCACTGGGGATGCAGTGCAGTGAGTCAAGAGAGTGCACTGGCACCACTGGGGATGCACTGCAGTGAGTCCAGAGAGTGCACTGGCACCACACTGGGGATGCAACTGCAGTGAGTCCAGAGAGTGCACTGGCACCAGAGGGGATGCAGTGCAGTGAGTCCAGAGAGTGCACTGGCACCACTGGGGATGCAGTGCAGTGAGTGCAGAGAGTGCACTGGCACCACTGGGATGCACTGCAGTGAGTCCAGAGAGTGCACTGGCACCACTGGGGATGCAGTGCAGTGAGTCCAGAGAGTGCACTGGCACCACTGGGGATGCAGTGCAGTGAGTCCAGAGAGTGCACTGGCACCACTGGGGATGCAGTGCAGTGAGTCCAGAGAGTGCACTGGCACCACTGGGGATGCAGTGCAGTGAGTCCAGAGAGTGCACTGGCACACCACTGGGGATGCAGTGCATGCAGTGAGTCCAGAGAGTGCACTGGCACCACTGGGGATGCAGTGCAGTGAGTCCAGAGAGTGCACTGGCACCACTGGGGATGCAGTGCAGTGAGTCCAGAGAGTGCACTGGCACCACTGGGGATGCAGTGCAGTGAGTCCAGAGAGTGCACTGGCACCACTGGGGATGCAGTGCAGTGAGTCCAGAGAGTGCACTGGCACCACTGGGGATGCACTGCAGTGACTCCAGAGAGTGCACTGGCACCACTGGGGATGCAGTGCAGTGAGTCCAGAGAGTGCACTGGCACCACTGGGGATGCACTGCAGTGACTCTAGAGAGTGCACTGGCACCACTGGGGATGCAGTGCAGTGAGTCCAGAGAGTGCACTGGCAACACTGGGGATGCAGTGCAGTGAGTCCAGAGAGTGCACTGGCACCACTGGGGATGCAGTGCAGTGAGTCCAGAGAGTGCACTGGCACACTGGGAATGCAGTGCAGTGAGTCCAGAGAGTGCACTGGCACCACTGGGGATGCAGTGCAGTGAGTCCAGAGAGTGCACTGGCACCACTGGGGATGCAGTGCAGTGAGTCCAGAGAGTGCACTGGCACCACTGGGGATGCACTGCAGTGAGTCCAGAGAGTGCACTGGCACCACTGGTAATGCAGTGCAGTGAGTCCAGAGAGTGCACTGGCACCACTGGGGATGCAGTGCAGTGAGTCCAGAGAGTGCACTGGCACCACTGGGGATGCAGTGCAGTGAGTCCAGAGAGTGCACTGGCACCACTGGGGATGCACTACAGTGAGTCCAGAGAGTGCACTGGCACCACTGGGGATGCACTGCAGTGACTCGAGAGAGTGCACTGGCACCACTCGGGATGCACTGCAGTGAGTCCAGAGAGTGCCCTGGCACCACTGGGGATGCACTGCAGTGACTCCAGAGAGTGCACTGGCACCACTGGGGATGCACTGCAGTGACTCTAGAGAGTGCACTGGCAAAACTGGAGATGCACTACAGTGACTCCAGAGAGTGCACTGGCACCACTGGGGATGCACTGCAGTGAGTCCAGAGAGTGCACTGGCACCACTGGGGATGCAGTGCAGTGAGTCCAGAGAGTGCACTGGCACCACTGGGGATGCAGTGCAGTGAGTCCAGAGAGTGCACTGGCACCACTGGGGATGCAGTGCAGTGAGTCCAGAGAGTGCACTGGCACCACTGGGGATGCACTGCAGTGACTCTATAGAGTGCACTGGCACCACTGGCGATGCAGTGCTGTGAGTCCAGAGAGTGCACTGGCACCACTGGGGATGCACTGCAGTGAGTCCAGAGAGTGCACTGGCACCACTGGGTATGCAGTGCAGTGACTCGAAAGAGTGCACTGGCAGCACTGGGGATGCGGTGCAGTGAGTCCAGAGAGTGCAATGACACCACTGGGGATGCAGTGCACTGAGTCCAGAGAGTGCACTGGCACCACTGGGGATGCAGTGCAGTGAGTCCAGAGAGTGCACTGGCACCACTGGGGATGCACTGCAGTGACTCTATAGAGTGCACTGACACCACTGGCGATGCAGTGCTGTGAGTCAGAGAGTGCACTGGCACCACTGGGGATGCACTGCAGTGAGTCCAGAGAGTGCACTGGCACCACTGGGTATGCAGTGCAGTGAGTCCAGAGAGTGCACTGGCACCACTGGGGATGCAGTACAGTGAGTCCACAGAGTGCACTGGCACCACTGCGGAAGCACTGCAGTGACTCCAGAGAGTGCACTGGCACCACTCGGGATGCACTGCAGTGAGTCCTTAGAGTACCCTGGCACCACTGGGGATGCACTGCAGTGACTCTAGAGAGTGCACTGGCAAAACTGGAGATGCACTAGAGTGACTCCAGAGAGTGCACTGGCACCACTGGGGATGCAGTACAGTGAGTCCACAGAGTGCACTGGCACCACTGCGGATGCACTGCAGTGACTCCAGAGAGTGCCCTGGCATCACTCGGGATGCACTGCAGTGAGTGCAGAGAGTACCCTGGCACCACTGGGGATGCACTGCAGTGACTCCAGAGAGTGCACTGGCACCACTGGGGATGCGGTGCAGTGAGTCCAGAGAGTACACTGGCACCACTGGGGATGCAGTGCAGTGAGTCCAGAGAGTGCACTGGCACCACTGGGGATGCACTGCAGTGACTCTAGAGAGTGCACTGGCACCACTGGGGATGCAGTGCAGTGAGTGCAGAGAGGGCACTGGCACCACTGGGGATGCAGTGCAGTGAGTCCAGAGAGTGCACTGGCCCCACTGGGGATGCAGTGCAGTGAGTCCAGAGAGTGCACTGGCACCACTGGGGATGCACTGCAGTGACTCCAGAGAGTGCACTGGCACCACTGGTAATGCAGTGCAGTGAGTCCAGAGAGTGCACTGGCACCACTGGGGATGCACTGCAGTGACTCTAGAGAGTGCACTGGCACCACTGGGGATGCAGTGCAGTGAGTCCAGAGAGTGCACTGGCACCACTGGGGATGCAGTGCAGTGAGTCCAGAGAGTGCACTGGCACCACTGGGGATGCACTGCAGTGACTCTGGAGAGTGCACTGGCACCACTGGGGATGCAGTGCAGTGAGTCCAGAGAGTGCACTGGCACCACTGGGGTGCACTGCAGTGAGTCCAGAGAGTGCACTGGCACCACTGGGGATGCAGTGCAGTGAGTCCAGAGAGTGCACTGGCACCACTGGGGATGCACTGCAGTGAGTCCAGAGAGTGCACTGGCACCACTGGGGATGCACTGCAGTGAGTCCAGAGAGTGCACTGGCACCACTGGGGATGCAGTACAGTGAGTCCACAGAGTGCACTGGCACCACTGCGGATGCACTGCAGTGACTCCAGAGAGTGCACTGGCACCACTCGGGATGCACTGCAGTGAGTCCAGAGAGTACACTGGCACCACTGGGGATGCAGCAGTGACTCTAGAGAGTGCACTGGCAAAACTGGAGATGCGCTACAGTGACTCCAGAGAGTGCACTGGCACCACTGGGGATGCACTGCAGTGACTCTAGAGAGTGCACTGGCACCACTGGGGATGCACTGCAGTGACTCTAGAGAGTGCACTGGCACCACTGGGGATGCAGTGCTGTGAGTCCAGAGAGTGCACTGGCACCACTGGGGATGCAGTGCAGTGAGTCCAGAGAGTGCACTGGCATCACTGGGGATGCAGTGCAGTGAGTCCAGAGAGTGCACTGGCACCACTGGGGATGCACTGCAGTGACTCTAGAGAGTGCACTGGCACCACTGGCGATGCAGTGCTGTGAGTCCAGAGAGTGCACTGGCACCACTGGGGATGCAGTGCAGTGAGTCCAGAGAGTGCACTGGCACCACTGGGGATGCAGTGCAGTGAGTCCAGAGAGTGCACTGGCACCACTGGGGATGCAGTACAGTGAGTCCACAGAGTGCACTGGCACCACTGCGGAAGCACTGCAGTGACTCCAGAGAGTGCACTGGCACCACTCGGGATGCACTGCAGTGAGTCCTTAGAGTACCCTGGCACCACTGGGGATGCACTGCAGTGACTCTAGAGAGTGCACTGGCAAAACTGGAGATGCACTAGAGTGACTCCAGAGAGTGCACTGGCACCACTGGGGATGCAGTACAGTGAGTCCACAGAGTGCACTGGCACCACTGCGGATGCACTGCAGTGACTCCAGAGAGTGCACTGGCATCACTCGGGATGCACTGCAGTGAGTCCAGAGAGTACCCTGGCACCACTGGGGATGCACTGCAGTGACTCCAGAGAGTGCACTGGCACCACTGGGGATGCACTGCAGTGACTCTAGAGAGTGCACTGGCACCACTGGGGATGCAGTGCAGTGAGTCCAGAGAGTGCACTGGCACCACTGGGGATGCAGTGCAGTGAGTGCAGAGAGGGCACTGGCACCACTGGGGATGCAGTGCAGTGAGTCCAGAGAGTGCACTGGCACCACTGGGGATGCAGTGCAGTGAGTCCAGAGAGTGCACTGGCACCACTGGGGATGCACTGCAGTGACTCCAGAGAGTGCACTGGCACCACTGGTAATGCAGTGCAGTGAGTCCAGAGAGTGCACTGGCACCACTGGGGATGCACTGCAGTGACTCTAGAGAGTGCACTGGCACCACTGGGGATGCAGTGCAGTGAGTCCAGAGAGTGCACTGGCACCACTGGGGATGCAGTGCAGTGAGTCCAGAGAGTGCACTGGCACCACTGGGGATGCACTGCAGTGACTCTAGAGAGTGCACTGGCACCACTGGGGATGCAGTGCAGTGAGTCCAGAGAGTGCACTGGCACCACTGGGGATGCAGTGCAGTGAGTCCAGAGAGTGCACTGGCACCACTGGGGATGCAGTGCAGTGAGTCCAGAGAGTGCACTGGCACCACTGGGGATGCACTGCAGTGAGTCCAGAGAGTGCACTGGCACCACTGGGGATGCAGTGCAGTGACTCGAAAGAGTGCACTGGCAGCACTGGGGATGCGGTGCAGTGAGTCCAGAGAGTGCAATGACACCACTGGGGATGCAGTGCACTGAGTCCAGAGAGTGCACTGGCACCACTGGGGATGCAGTGCAGTGAGTCCAGAGAGTGCACTGGCATCACTGGGGATGCAGTGCAGTGAGTCCAGAGAGTGCACTGGCACCACTGGGGATGCACTGCAGTGACTCCAGAGAGTGCACTGGCACCACTGGCGATGCAGTGCTGTGAGTCCAGAGAGTGCACTGGCACCACTGGGGATGCAGTGCAGTGAGTCCAGAGAGTGCACTGGCACCACTGGGGATGCAGTGCAGTGAGTCCAGAGAGTGCACTGGCACCACTGGGGATGCAGTACAGTGAGTCCACAGAGTGCACTGGCACCACTGCGGAAGCACTGCAGTGACTCCAGAGAGTGCACTGGCACCACTCGGGATGCAGTGCAGTGAGTCCAGAGAGTACCCTGGCACCACTGGGGATGCACTGCAGTGACTCTAGAGAGTGCACTGGCAAAACTGGAGATGCACTAGAGTGACTCCAGAGAGTGCACTGGCACCACTGGGGATGCAGTACAGTGAGTCCACAGAGTGCACTGGCACCACTGCGGATGCACTGCAGTGACTCCAGAGAGTGCACTGGCACCACTCGGGATGCACTGCAGTGAGTCCAGAGAGTACCCTGGCACCACTGGGGATGCACTGCAGTGACTCTAGAGAGTGCACTGGCAAAACTGGAGATGCACTACAGTGACTCCAGAGAGTGCACTGGCACCACTGGGGATGCAGTGCAGTGACTCCAGAGAGTGCACTGGCACCACTGGGGATGCAGTGCAGTGAGTCCAGAGAGTGCACTGGCACCACTGGGGTTGCACTGCAGTGAGTGCAGAGAGTACACTGGCACCACTGGGGATGCACTGCAGTGAGTCCAGAGAGTGCACTGGCACCACTGGGGATGCAGTGCAGTGAGTCCAGAGAGTGCACTGGCACCACTGGGGATGCAGTACAATGAGTCCAGAGAGTGCACTGGCACCACTCGGGATGCAGTGCAGTGACTCTAGAGAGTGCACTGGCACCACTGGGGATGCGGTGCAGTGAGTCCAGAGAGTGCAATGACACCACTGGGGATGCAGTGCACTGAGTCCAGAGAGTGCACTGGCACCACTGGGGATGCAGTGCAGTGAGTCCAGAGAGTGCACTGGCACCACTGGGGATGCAGTGCAGTGAGTCCAGAGAGTGCACTGGCACCACTGGGGATGCACTGCAGTGAGTCCAGAGAGTGCACTGGCACCACTGGGGATGCACTGCAGTGAGTCCAGAGAGTGCACTGGCACCACTGGGGATGCACTGCAGTGAGTCCAGAGAGTGCACTGGCACCACTGGGGATGCAGTGCAGTGAGTCCAGAGAGTGCACTGGCACCACTGGGGATGCACTGCAGTGAGTCCAGAGAGTGCACTGGCACCACTGGGGATGCAGTGCAGTGAGTCCAGAGAGTGCACTGGCACCACTGGGGATGCACTGCAGTGAGTCTAGAGAGTGCACTGGCACCACTGGGGATGCAGTGCAGTGAGTCCAGAGAGTGCACTGGCACCACTGGGGATGCACTGCAGTGAGTCCAGAGAGTGCACTGGCACCACTGGGGATGCAGTGCAGTGACTCCAGAGAGTGCACTGGCACCACTGGGGATGCACTGCAGTGAGTCCAGAGAGTGCACTGGCACCACTGGGGATGCAGTACAGTGAGTCCACAGAGTGCACTGGCACCACTGGGGATGCACTGCAGTGAGTCCAGAGAGTGCACTGGCACCACTGGGGATGCAGTGCAGTGAGTCCAGAGAGTGCACTGGCACCACTGGGGATGCACTGCAGTGACTCCAGAGAGTGCACTGGCACCACTGGGGATGCACTGCAGTGAGTCCAGAGAGTGCACTGGCACCACTGGGGATGCAGTGCAGTGAGTCCAGAGAGTGCACTGGCACCACTGGGGATGCACTGCAGTGAGTCTAGAGAGTGCACTGGCACCACTGGGGATGCAGTGCAGTGAGTCCAGAGAGTGCACTGGCACCACTGGGGATGCACTGCAGTGAGTCCAGAGAGTGCACTGGCACCACTGGGGATGCAGTGCAGTGAGTCCAGAGAGTGCACTGGCACCACTGGGGATGCAGTACAATGAGTCCAGAGAGTGCACTGGCACCACTGGGATGCAGTGCAGTGACTCCAGAGAGTGCACTGGCACCACTGGGGATGCAGTGCAGTGAGTCCAGAGAGTGCACTGGCACCACTGGGGATGCAGTGCAGTGAGTCCAGAGAGTGCACTGGCACCACTGGGGATGCACTGCAGTGAGTCCAGAGAGTGCACTGGCACACTGGGGATGCAGTGCAGTGAGTCCAGAGAGTGCACTGGCACCACTGGGGATGCAGTGCAGTGAGTCCAGAGAGTGCACTGGCACCACTGGGGATGCACTGCAGTGAGTCCAGAGAGTGCACTGGCACCACTGGGGATGCACTGCAGTGAGTCCAGAGAGTGCACTGGCACCACTGGGGATGCACTGCAGTGAGTCCAGAGAGTGCACTGGCACCACTGGGGATGCAGTGCAGTGAGTCCAGAGAGTGCACTGGCACCACTGGGGATGCACTGCAGTGAGTCCAGAGAGTGCACTGGCACCACTGGGGATGCAGTGCAGTGAGTCCAGAGAGTGCACTGGCACCACTGGGGATGCACTGCAGTGAGTCTAGAGAGTGCACTGGCACCACTGGGGATGCACTGCAGTGAGTCCAGAGAGTGCACTGGCACCACTGGGGATGCAGTGCAGTGAGTCCAGAGAGTGCACTGGCACCACTGGGGATGCACTGCAGTGAGTCCAGAGAGTGCACTGGCACCACTGGGGATGCAGTGCAGTGAGTCCAGAGAGTGCACTGGCACCACTGGGGATGCACTGCAGTGAGTGCAGAGAGTACACTGGCACCACTGGGGATGCACTGCAGTGAGTCCAGAGAGTGCACTGGCACCACTGGGGATGCAGTGCAGTGAGTCCAGAGAGTGCACTGGCACCACTGGGGATGCAGTACAATGAGTCCAGAGAGTGCACTGGCACCACTCGGGATGCAGTGCAGTGACTCTAGAGAGTGCACTGGCACCACTGGGGATGCAGTGCAGTGAGTCCAGAGAGTGCACTGGCACCACTGGGGATGCAGTGCAGTGAGTCCAGAGAGTGCACTGGCACCACTGGGGATGCAGTGCAGTGAGTCCAGAGAGTGCACTGGCACCACTGGGGATGCAGTGCAGTGAGTCCAGAGAGTGCACTGGCACCACTGGGGATGCACTGCAGTGAGTCCAGAGAGTGCACTGGCACACTGGGATGCACTGCAGTGAGTCCAGAGAGTGCACTGGCACCACTGGGGATGCACTGCAGTGAGTCCAGAGACGTGCACTGGCACCACTGGGGATGCAGTGCAGTGAGTCCAGAGAGTGCACTGGCACCACTGGGGATGCACTGCAGTGAGTCCAGAGAGTGCACTGGCACCACTGGGGATGCAGTGCAGTGAGTCCAGAGAGTGCACTGGCACCACTGGGGATGCACTGCAGTGAGTCCAGAGAGTGCACTGGCACCACTGGGGATGCAGTGCAGTGAGTCCAGAGAGTGCACTGGCACCACTGGGGATGCACTGCAGTGAGTCCAGAGAGTGCACTGGCACCACTGGGGATGCAGTACAGTGAGTCCACAGAGTGCACTGGCACCACTGCGGATGCACTGCAGTGACTCCAGAGAGTGCACTGGCACCACTCGGGATGCACTGCAGTGAGTCCAGAGAGTGCACTGGCACCACTGGGGATGCACTGCAGTGACTCTAGAGAGTGCACTGGCAAAACTGGGGATGCACTACAGTGACTCCAGAGAGTGCACTGGCACCACTGGGGATGCAGTGCAGTGACTCCAGAGAGTGCACTGGCACCACTGGGGATGCAGTGCAGTGAGTCCAGAGAGTGCACTGGCACCACTGGGGATGCACTGCAGTGAGTGCAGAGAGTACACTGGCACCACTGGGGATGCACTGCAGTGAGTCCAGAGAGTGCACTGGCACCACTGGGGATGCAGTGCAGTGAGTCCAGAGAGTGCACTGGCACCACTGGGGATGCAGTACAATGAGTCCAGAGAGTGCACTGGCACCACTCGGGATGCAGTGCAGTGACTCTAGAGAGTGCACTGGCACCACTGGGGATGCGGTGCAGTGAGTCCAGAGAGTGCAATGACACCACTGGGGATGCAGTGCACTGAGTCCAGAGAGTGCACTGGCACCACTGGGGATGCAGTGCAGTGAGTCCAGAGAGTGCACTGGCACCACTGGGGATGCAGTGCAGTGAGTCCAGAGAGTGCACTGGCACCACTGGGGATGCACTGCAGTGAGTCCAGAGAGTGCACTGGCACCACTGGGGATGCACTGCAGTGAGTCCAGAGAGTGCACTGGCACCACTGGGGATGCACTGCAGTGAGTCCAGAGAGTGCACTGGCACCACTGGGGATGCAGTGCAGTGAGTCCAGAGAGTGCACTGGCACCACTGGGGATGCACTGCAGTGAGTCCAGAGAGTGCACTGGCACCACTGGGGATGCAGTGCAGTGAGTCCAGAGAGTGCACTGGCACCACTGGGGATGCACTGCAGTGAGTCCAGAGAGTGCACTGGCACCACTGGGGATGCAGTGCAGTGAGTCCAGAGAGTGCACTGGCACCACTGGGGATGCACTGCAGTGAGTCCAGAGAGTGCACTGGCACCACTGGGGATGCAGTACAGTGAGTCCAGAGAGTGCACTGGCACCACTGGGGATGCACTGCAGTGAGTCCAGAGAGTGCACTGGCACCACTGGGGATGCACTGCAGTGAGTCCAGAGAGTGCACTGGCACCACTGGGGATGCAGTGCAGTGAGTCCAGAGAGTGCACTGGCACCACTGGGGATGCACTGCAGTGAGTCCAGAGAGTGCACTGGCACCACTGGGGATGCAGTGCAGTGAGTCCAGAGAGTGCACTGGCACCACTGGGGATGCAGTGCAGTGAGTCCAGAGAGTGCACTGGCACCACTGGGGATGCAGTGCAGTGAGTCCAGAGAGTGCACTGGCACCACTGGGGATGCAGTGCAGTGAGTCCAGAGAGTGCACTGGCACCACTGGGGATGCAGTGCAGTGAGTCCAGAGAGTGCACTGGCACCACTGGGGATGCAGTGCAGTGAGTCCAGAGAGTGCACTGGCACCACTGGGGATGCAGTGCAGTGAGTCCAGAGAGTGCACTGGCACCACTGGGGATGCAGTGCAGTGAGTCCAGAGAGTGCACTGGCACCACTGGGGATGCACTGCAGTGACTCCAGAGAGTGCACTGGCACCACTGGGGATGCAGTGCAGTGAGTCCAGAGAGTGCACTGGCACCACTGGGGATGCACTGCAGTGAGTCCAGAGAGTGCACTGGCACCACTGGGGATGCAGTGCAGTGAGTCCAGAGAGTGCACTGGCACCACTGGGGATGCACTGCAGTGAGTCCAGAGAGTGCACTGGCACCACTGGGGATGCAGTGCAGTGAGTCCAGAGAGTGCACTGGCACCACCACTGGGGATGCAGTGCAGTGAGTCCAGAGAGTGCACTGGCACCACTGGGGATGCAGTGCAGTGAGTCCAGAGAGTGCACTGGCACCACTGGGGATGCACTGCAGTGACTCCAGAGAGTGCACTGGCACCACTGGGGATGCAGTGCAGTGAGTCCAGAGAGTGCACTGGCACCACTGGGGATGCACTGCAGTGAGTCCAGAGAGTGCACTGGCACCACTGGGGATGCACTGCAGTGAGTCCAGAGAGTGCACTGGCACCACTGGGGATGCAGTGCAGTGAGTCCAGAGAGTGCACAGGCACCACTGGGGATGCAGTGCAGTGAGTCCAGAGAGTGCACTGGCACCACTGGGGATGCACTGCAGTGAGTCCAGAGAGTGCACTGGCACCACTGGGGATGCAGTGCAGTGAGTCCAGAGAGTGCACTGGCACCACTGGGGATGCAGTACAGTGAGTCCACAGAGTGCACTGGCACCACTGCGGATGCACTGCAGTGACTCCAGAGAGTGCACTGGCACCACTCGGGATGCACTGCAGTGAGTCCAGAGAGTACCCTGGCACCACTGGGGATGCACTGCAGTGACTCTAGAGAGTGCACTGGCAAAACTGGAGATGCACTACAGTGACTCCAGAGAGTGCACTGGCACCACTGGGGATGCAGTGCAGTGACTCCAGAGAGTGCACTGGCACCACTGGGGATGCAGTGCAGTGAGTCCAGAGAGTGCACTGGCACCACTGGGGATGCACTGCAGTGAGTGCAGAGAGTACACTGGCACCACTGGGGATGCAGTGCAGTGAGTCCAGAGAGTGCACTGGCACCACTGGGGATGCAGTGCAGTGAGTCCAGAGAGTGCACTGGCACCACTGGGGATGCAGTACAATGAGTCCAGAGAGTGCACTGGCACCACTCGGGATGCAGTGCAGTGACTCTAGAGAGTGCACTGGCACCACTGGGGATGCGGTGCAGTGAGTCCAGAGAGTGCAATGACACCACTGGGGATGCAGTGCACTGAGTCCAGAGAGTGCACTGGCACCACTGGGGATGCAGTGCAGTGAGTCCAGAGAGTGCACTGGCACCACTGGGGATGCAGTGCAGTGAGTCCAGAGAGTGCACTGGCACCACTGGGGATGCAGTGCAGTGAGTCCAGAGAGTGCACTGGCACCACTGGGGATGCACTGCAGTGAGTCCAGAGAGTGCACTGGCACCACTGGGGATGCACTGCAGTGAGTCCAGAGAGTGCACTGGCACCACTGGGGATGCAGTGCAGTGAGTCCAGAGAGTGCACTGGCACCACTGGGGATGCACTGCAGTGAGTCCAGAGAGTGCACTGGCACCACTGGGGATGCAGTGCAGTGAGTCCAGAGAGTGCACTGGCACCACTGGGGATGCACTGCAGTGAGTCCAGAGAGTGCACTGGCACCACTGGGGATGCAGTGCAGTGAGTCCAGAGAGTGCACTGGCACCACTGGGGATGCACTGCAGTGAGTCCAGAGAGTGCACTGGCACCACTGGGGATGCAGTGCAGTGAGTCCAGAGAGTGCACTGGCACCACTGGGGATGCACTGCAGTGAGTCCAGAGAGTGCACTGGCACCACTGGGGATGCACTGCAGTGAGTCCAGAGAGTGCACTGGCACCACTGGGGATGCAGTGCAGTGAGTCCAGAGAGTGCACTGGCACCACTGGGGATGCAGTGCAGTGAGTCCAGAGAGTGCACTGGCACCACTGGGGATGCACTGCAGTGAGTCCAGAGAGTGCACTGGCACCACTGGGGATGCAGTGCAGTGAGTCCAGAGAGTGCACTGGCACCACTGGGGATGCAGTGCAGTGAGTCTAGAGAGTGCACTGGCACCACTGGGGATGCAGTGCAGTGAGTCCAGAGAGTGCACTGGCACCACTGGGGATGCAGTGCAGTGAGTCCAGAGAGTGCACTGGCACCACTGGGGATGCAGTGCAGTGAGTCCAGAGAGTGCACTGGCACCACTGGGGATGCAGTGCAGTGAGTCCAGAGAGTGCACTGGCACCACTGGGGATGCAGTGCAGTGAGTCCAGAGAGTGCACTGGCACCACTGGGGATGCAGTGCAGTGAGTCCAGAGAGTGCACTGGCACCACTGGGGATGCAGTGCAGTGAGTCCAGAGAGTGCACTGGCACCACTGGGGATGCACTGCAGTGAGTCCAGAGAGTGCACTGGCACCACTGGGGATGCAGTGCAGTGAGTCCAGAGAGTGCACTGGCACCACTGGGGATGCAGTGCAGTGAGTCCAGAGAGTGCACTGGCACCACTGGGGATGCAGTGCAGTGAGTCCAGAGAGTGCACTGGCACCACTGGGGATGCAGTGCAGTGAGTCCAGAGAGTGCACTGGCACCACTGGGGATGCAGTGCAGTGAGTCCAGAGAGTGCACTGGCACCACTGGGGATGCAGTGCAGTGAGTCCAGAGAGTGCACTGGCACCACTGGGGATGCAGTGCAGTGAGTCCAGAGAGTGCACTGGCACCACTGGGGATGCAGTGCAGTGAGTCCAGAGAGTGCACTGGCACCACTGGGGATGCAGTGCAGTGAGTCCAGAGAGTGCACTGGCACCACTGGGGATGCAGTGCAGTGAGTCCAGAGAGTGCACTGGCACCACTGGGGATGCACTGCAGTGAGTCCAGAGAGTGCACTGGCACCACTGGGGATGCAGTGCAGTGAGTCCAGAGAGTGCACTGGCACCACTGGGGATGCAGTGCAGTGAGTCCAGAGAGTGCACTGGCACCACTGGGGATGCACTGCAGTGAGTCCAGAGAGTGCACTGGCACCACTGGGGATGCAGTGCAGTGAGTCCAGAGAGTGCACTGGCACCACTGGGGATGCACTGCAGTGAGTCCAGAGAGTGCACTGGCACCACTGGGGATGCACTGCAGTGAGTCCAGAGAGTGCACTGGCACCACTGGGGATGCACTGCAGTGAGTCCAGAGAGTGCACTGGCACCACTGGGGATGCACTGCAGTGAGTCCAGAGAGTGCACTGGCACCACTGGGGATGCAGTGCAGTGAGTCCAGAGAGTGCACTGGCACCACTGGGGATGCAGTGCAGTGAGTCCAGAGAGTGCACTGGCACCACTGGGGATGCAGTGCAGTGAGTCCAGAGAGTGCACTGGCACCACTGGGGATGCACTGCAGTGAGTCCAGAGAGTGCACTGGCACCACTGGGATGCAGTGCAGTGAGTCCAGAGAGTGCACTGGCACCACTGGGGATGCAGTGCAGTGAGTCCAGAGAGTGCACTGGCACCACTGGGGATGCACTGCAGTGAGTCCAGAGAGTGCACTGGCACCACTGGGGATGCACTGCAGTGAGTCCAGAGAGTGCACTGGCACCACTGGGGATGCACTGCAGTGAGTCCAGAGAGTGCACTGGCACCACTGGGGATGCAGTGCAGTGAGTCCAGAGAGTGCACTGGCACCACTGGGGATGCAGTGCAGTGAGTCCAGAGAGTGCACTGGCACCACTGGGGATGCAGTGCAGTGAGTCCAGAGAGTGCACTGGCACCACTGGGGATGCAGTGCAGTGAGTCCAGAGAGTGCACTGGCACCACTGGGGATGCAGTGCAGTGAGTCCGGAGAGTGCATTGTCACCACTGCGGATGCACTGCAGTTTCTCCAAAGAGTTCACTGGCACCACTGGTGATGCAGTGCAGTGAGTCCAGAGAGTGCACTGGCACCACTGGGGATGCAGTGCAGTGACTCCAGAGAGTGCACTGGCACTACTGGGGATGCACTGCAGTGAGTCCAGAGATTGCACTGGCACTCACTGGGGATGCAGTGCAGTGAGTCCAGAGAGTGCACTGGCACCACTGGGGATGCAGTGCAGTGACTCCAGAGAGTGCACTGGCACCACTGGGGATGCACTGCAGTGAGTCCAGAGAGTGCACTGGCACCACTAGGGATGCAGTACAGTGAGTCCAGAGAGTGCACTGGCACCACTGGGGATGCACTGCAGTGAGTCCAGAGAGTGCACTGGCACCACTGGGGATGCAGTGCAGTGAGTCCAGAGAGTGCACTGGCACCACTGGGGATGCACTGCAGTGAGTCCAGAGAGTGCACTGGCACCACTGGGGATGCACTGCAGTGAGTCCAGAGAGTGCACTGGCACCACTGGGGATGCAGTGCAGTGAGTCCAGAGAGTGCACTGGCACCACTGGGGATGCAGTGCAGTGAGTCCAGAGAGTGCACTGGCACCACTGGGGATGCAGTGCAGTGAGTCCAGAGAGTGCACTGGCACCACTGGGGATGCAGTGCAGTGAGTCCAGAGAGTGCACTGGCACCACTGGGGATGCAGTGCAGTGAGTCCAGAGAGTGCACTGGCACCACTGGGGATGCAGTGCAGTGAGTCCAGAGAGTGCACTGGCACCACTGGGGATGCAGTGCAGTGAGTCCAGAGAGTGCACTGGCACCACTGGGGATGCAGTGCAGTGAGTCCAGAGAGTGCACTGGCACCACTGGGGATGCACTGCAGTGAGTCCAGAGAGTGCACTGGCACCACTGGGGATGCAGTGCAGTGAGTCCAGAGAGTGCACTGGCACCACTGGGGATGCACTGCAGTGAGTCCAGAGAGTGCACTGGCACCACTGGGGATGCAGTGCAGTGAGTCCAGAGAGTGCACTGGCACCACTGGGGATGCAGTGCAGTGAGTCCAGAGAGTGCACTGGCACCACTGGGGATGCAGTGCAGTGAGTCCAGAGAGTGCACTGGCACCACTGGGGATGCAGTGCAGTGAGTCCAGAGAGTGCACTGGCACCACTGGGGATGCAGTGCAGTGAGTCCAGAGAGTGCACTGGCACCACTGGGGATGCAGTGCAGTGAGTCCAGAGAGTGCACTGGCACCACTGGGGATGCACTGCAGTGAGTCCAGAGAGTGCACTGGCACCACTGGGGATGCAGTGCAGTGAGTCCAGAGAGTGCACTGGCACCACTGGGGATGCAGTGCAGTGAGTCCAGAGAGTGCACTGGCACCACTGGGGATGCAGTGCAGTGAGTCCAGAGAGTGCACTGGCACCACTGGGGATGCAGTGCAGTGAGTCCAGAGAGTGCACTGGCACCACTGGGGATGCAGTGCAGTGAGTCCAGAGAGTGCACTGGCACCACTGGGGATGCAGTGCAGTGAGTCCAGAGAGTGCACTGGCACCACTGGGGATGCAGTGCAGTGAGTCCAGAGAGTGCACTGGCACCACTGGGGATGCACTGCAGTGAGTCCAGAGAGTGCACTGGCACCACTGGGGATGCAGTGCAGTGAGTCCAGAGAGTGCACTGGCACCACTGGGGATGCACTGCAGTGAGTCCAGAGAGTGCACTGGCACCACTGGGGATGCAGTGCAGTGAGTCCAGAGAGTGCACTGGCACCACTGGGGATGCACTGCAGTGAGTCCAGAGAGTGCACTGGCACCACTGGGGATGCACTGCAGTGAGTCCAGAGAGTGCACTGGCACCACTGGGGATGCAGTGCAGTGAGTCCAGAGAGTGCACTGGCACCACTGGGGATGCAGTGCAGTGAGTCCAGAGAGTGCACTGGCACCACTGGGGATGCACTGCAGTGAGTCCAGAGAGTGCACTGGCACCACTGGGGATGCACTGCAGTGAGTCCAGAGAGTGCACTGGCACCACTGGGGATGCACTGCAGTGAGTCCAGAGAGTGCACTGGCACCACTGGGGATGCACTGCAGTGAGTCCAGAGAGTGCACTGGCACCACTGGGGATGCAGTGCAGTGAGTCCAGAGAGTGCACTGGCACCACTGGGGATGCACTGCAGTGAGTCCAGAGAGTGCACTGGCACCACTGGGGATGCAGTGCAGTGAGTCCAGAGAGTGCACTGGCACCACTGGGGATGCAGTGCAGTGAGTCCAGAGAGTGCACTGGCACCACTGGGGATGCACTGCAGTGAGTCCAGAGAGTGCACTGGCACCACTGGGGATGCAGTGCAGTGAGTCCAGAGAGTGCACTGGCACCACTGGGGATGCAGTGCAGTGAGTCCAGAGAGTGCACTGGCACCACTGGGGATGCAGTGCAGTGAGTCCAGAGAGTGCACTGGCACCACTGGGGATGCAGTGCAGTGAGTCCAGAGAGTGCACTGGCACCACTGGGGATGCACTGCAGTGAGTCCAGAGAGTGCACTGGCACCACTGGGGATGCACTGCAGTGAGTCCAGAGAGTGCACTGGCACCACTGGGGATGTACTGCAGTGAGTCCAGAGAGTGCACTGGCACCACTGGGGATGCAGTGCAGTGAGTCCAGATAGTCCACTGGCACCACTGGGGATGCAGTGCAGTGAGTCCAGAGAGTGCACTGGCACCACTGGGGATGCAGTGCAGTGAGTCCGGAGAGTGCCCTGGCACCACTGGGGATGCAGTGCAGTGAGTCCAGAGAGTGCACTGGCACCACTGGGGATGCAGTGCAGTGAGTCCGGAGAGTGCATTGTCACCACTGCGGATGCACTGCAGTTTCTCCAAACAGTTCACTGGCACCACTGGGGATGCAGTGCAGTGCAGTGCAGAGAGTGCACTGGGGATGCACCACTGGGGATGCAGTGCAGTGAGTCCAGAGAGTGCACTGGCACCACTGGGGATGCACTGCAGTGACTCCAGAGAGTGCACTGGCACCACTGGGGATGCAGTGCAGTGAGTCCAGAGAGTGCACTGGCACCACTGGGGATGCAGTGCAGTGAGTCCAGAGAGTGCACTGGCACCACTGGGGATGCACTGCAGTGAGTCCAGAGAGTGCACTGGCACCACTGGGGATGCAGTGCAGTGAGTCCAGAGAGTGCACTGGCACCACTGGGGATGCACTGCAGTGAGTCCAGAGAGTGCACTGGCACCACTGGGGATGCACTGCAGTGAGTCCAGAGAGTGCACTGGCACCACTGGGGATGCACTGCAGTGAGTCCAGAGAGTGCACTGGCACCACTGGGGATGCAGTGAGTCCAGAGAGTGCACTGGCACAGAGAGTGCACTGGCACCACTGGGGATGCAGTGCAGTGAGTCTAGAGAGTGCACTGGCACCACTGGGGATGCAGTGCAGTGAGTCCAGAGAGTGCAATGGCAGAACTGTTGTTGCACTGCATTGAGTCCAGAGAGTGCACTGGCACCACTGGGGATGCAGTGCAGTGAGTCCAGAGAGTGCACTGGCACCACTGGGGATGCACTGCAGTGAGTCCAGAGAGTGCACTGGCACCACTGGGGATGCAGTGCAGTGAGTCCAGAGAGTGCACTGGCACCACTGGGGATGCAGTGCAGTGAGTCCAGAGAGTGCACTGGCACCACTGGGGATGCAGTGCAGTGAGTCCAGAGAGTGCACTGGCACCACTGGGGATGCAGTGCAGTGAGTCCAGAGAGTGCACTGGCACCACTGGGGATGCAGTGCAGTGAGTCCAGAGAGTGCACTGGCACCACTGGGGATGCACTGCAGTGAGTCCAGAGAGTGCACTGGCACCACTGGGGATGCAGTGCAGTGAGTCCAGAGAGTGCACTGGCACCACTGGGGATGCAGTGCAGTGAGTCCAGAGAGTGCACTGGCACCACTGGGGATGCACTGCAGTGAGTCCAGAGAGTGCACTGGCACCACTGGGGATGCAGTGCAGTGAGTCCAGAGAGTGCACTGGCACCACTGGGGATGCACTGCAGTGACTCTAGAGAGTGCACTGGCACCACTGGGGATGCAGTGCAGTGAGTCCAGAGAGTGCACTGGCACCACTGGGGATGCACTGCAGTGAGTCCAGAGAGTGCACTGGCACCACTGGGGATGCAGTGCAGTGAGTCCAGAGAGTGCACTGGCACCACTGGGGATGCAGTGCAGTGAGTCCAGAGAGTGCACTGGCACCACTGGGGATGCACTGCAGTGAGTCCAGAGAGTGCACTGGCACCACTGGGGATGCAGTGCAGTGAGTCCAGAGAGTGCACTGGCACCACTGGGGATGCAGTGCAGTGAGTCCAGAGAGTGCACTGGCACCACTGGGGATGCACTGCAGTGAGTCCAGAGAGTGCACTGGCACCACTGGGGATGCAGTGCAGTGAGTCCAGAGAGTGCACTGGCACCACTGGGGATGCAGTGCAGTGAGTCCAGAGAGTGCACTGGCACCACTGGGGATGCACTGCAGTGAGTCCAGAGAGTGCACTGGCACCACTGGGGATGCAGTGCAGTGAGTCCAGAGAGTGCACTGGCACCACTGGGGATGCAGTGCAGTGAGTCCAGAGAGTGCACTGGCACCACTGGGGATGCACTGCAGTGAGTCCAGAGAGTGCACTGGCACCACTGGGGATGCACTGCAGTGAGTCCAGAGAGTGCACTGGCACCACTGGGGATGCAGTGCAGTGAGTCCAGAGAGTGCACTGGCACCACTGGGGATGCACTGCAGTGAGTCCAGAGAGTGCACTGGCACCACTGGGGATGCACTGCAGTGAGTCCAGAGAGTGCACTGGCACCACTGGGGATGCAGTGCAGTGAGTCCAGAGAGTGCACTGGCACCACTGGGGATGCAGTGCAGTGAGTCCAGAGAGTGCACTGGCACCACTGGGGATGCACTGCAGTGAGTCCAGAGAGTGCACTGGCACCACTGGGGATGCAGTGCAGTGAGTCCAGAGAGTGCACTGGCACCACTGGGGATGCACTGCAGTGAGTCCAGAGAGTGCACTGGCACCACTGGGGATGCAGTGCAGTGAGTCCAGAGAGTGCACTGGCACCACTGGGGATGCAGTGCAGTGAGTCCAGAGAGTGCACTGGCACCACTGGGGATGCACTGCAGTGAGTCCAGAGAGTGCACTGGCACCACTGGGGATGCAGTGCAGTGAGTCCAGAGAGTGCACTGGCACCACTGGGGATGCAGTGCAGTGAGTCCAGAGAGTGCACTGGCACCACTGGGGATGCACTGCAGTGAGTCCAGAGAGTGCACTGGCACCACTGGGGATGCAGTGCAGTGAGTCCAGAGAGTGCACTGGCACCACTGGGGATGCAGTGCAGTGAGTCCAGAGAGTGCACTGGCACCACTGGGGATGCACTGCAGTGAGTCCAGAGAGTGCACTGGCACCACTGGGGATGCAGTGCAGTGAGTCCAGAGAGTGCACTGGCACCACTGGGGATGCACTGCAGTGACTCCAGAGAGTGCACTGGCACCACTGGGGATGCAGTGCAGTGAGTCCAGAGAGTGCACTGGCACCACTGGGGATGCAGTGCAGTGAGTCCAGAGAGTGCACTGGCACCACTGGGGATGCACTGCAGTGAGTCCAGAGAGTGCACTGGCACCACTGGGGATGCAGTGCAGTGAGTCCAGAGAGTGCACTGGCACCACTGGGGATGCACTGCAGTGAGTCCAGAGAGTGCACTGGCACCACTGGGGATGCAGTGCAGTGAGTCCAGAGAGTGCACTGGCACCACTGGGGATGCAGTGCAGTGAGTCCACGAGAGTGCACTGGCACCACTGGGGATGCACTGCAGTGAGTCCAGAGAGTGCACTGGCACCACTGGGGATGCAGTGCAGTGAGTCCAGAGAGTGCACTGGCACCACTGGGGATGCAGTGCAGTGAGTCCAGAGAGTGCACTGGCACCACTGGGGATGCACTGCAGTGAGTCCAGAGAGTGCACTGGCACCACTGGGGATGCAGTGCAGTGAGTCCAGAGAGTGCACTGGCACCACTGGGGATGCAGTGCAGTGAGTCCAGAGAGTGCACTGGCACCACTGGGGATGCAGTGCAGTGAGTCCAGAGAGTGCACTGGCACCACTGGGGATGCAGTGCAGTGAGTCCAGAGAGTGCACTGGCACCACTGGGGATGCACTGCAGTGAGTCCAGAGAGTGCACTGGCACCACTGGGGATGCACTGCAGTGAGTCCAGAGAGTGCACTGGCACCACTGGGGATGCAGTGCAGTGAGTCCAGAGAGTGCACTGGCACCACTGGGGATGCAGTGCAGTGAGTCCAGAGAGTGCACTGGCACCACTGGGGATGCAGTGCAGTGAGTCCAGAGAGTGCACTGGCACCACTGGGGATGCAGTGCAGTGAGTCCAGAGAGTGCACTGGCACCACTGGGGATGCAGTGCAGTGAGTCCGGAGAGTGCATTGTCACCACTGCGGATGCACTGCAGTTTCTCCAAACAGTTCACTGGCACCACTGGTGATGCAGTGCAGTGAGTCCAGAGAGTGCACTGGCACCACTGGGGATGCAGTGCAGTGACTCCAGAGAGTGCACTGGCACTACTGGGGATGCACTGCAGTGAGTCCAGAGAGTGCACTGGCACCACTGGGGATGCAGTGCAGTGAGTCCAGAGAGTGCACTGGCACCACTGGGGATGCAGTGCAGTGACTCCAGAGAGTGCACTGGCACCACTGGGGATGCACTGCAGTGAGTCCAGAGAGTGCACTGGCACCACTAGGGATGCAGTACAGTGAGTCCACAGAGTGCACTGGCACCACTGGGGATGCACTGCAGTGAGTCCAGAGAGTGCACTGGCACCTTGGGGATGCAGTGCAGTGAGTCCAGAGAGTGCACTGGCACCACTGGGGATGCACTGCAGTGAGTCCAGAGAGTGCACTGGCACCACTGGGGATGCACTGCAGTGAGTCCAGAGAGTGCACTGGCACCACTGGGGATGCAGTGCAGTGAGTCCAGAGAGTGCCACTGGGGATGCACCACTGGGGGGGATGCAGTGCAGTGAGTCCAGAGAGTGCACTGGCACCACTGGGGATGCACTGCAGTGAGTCCAGAGAGTGCACTGGCACCACTGGGGATGCAGTGCAGTGAGTCCAGAGAGTGCACTGGCACCACTGGGGATGCAGTGCAGTGAGTCCAGAGAGTGCACTGGCACCACTGGGGATGCAGTGCAGTGAGTCCAGAGAGTGCACTGGCACCACTGGGGATGCAGTGCAGTGAGTCCAGAGAGTGCACTGGCACCACTGGGGATGCACTGCAGTGAGTCCAGAGAGTGCACTGGCACCACTGGGGATGCAGTGCAGTGAGTCCAGAGAGTGCACTGGCACCACTGGGGATGCAGTGCAGTGAGTCCAGAGAGTGCACTGGCACCACTGGGGATGCACTGCAGTGAGTCCAGAGAGTGCACTGGCACCACTGGGGATGCAGTGCAGTGAGTCCAGAGAGTGCACTGGCACCACTGGGGATGCACTGCAGTGAGTCCAGAGAGTGCACTGGCACCACTGGGGATGCAGTGCAGTGAGTCCAGAGAGTGCACTGGCACCACTGGGGATGCAGTGCAGTGAGTCCAGAGAGTGCACTGGCACCACTGGGGATGCAGTGCAGTGAGTCCAGAGAGTGCACTGGCACCACTGGGGATGCACTGCAGTGAGTCCAGAGAGTGCACTGGCACCACTGGGGATGCACTGCAGTGAGTCCAGAGAGTGCACTGGCACCACTGGGGATGCAGTGCAGTGAGTCCAGAGAGTGCACTGGCACCACTGGGGATGCACTGCAGTGAGTCCAGAGAGTGCACTGGCACCACTGGGGATGCACTGCAGTGAGTCCAGAGAGTGCACTGGCACCACTGGGGATGCAGTGCAGTGAGTCCAGAGAGTGCACTGGCACCACTGGGGATGCAGTGCAGTGAGTCCAGAGAGTGCACTGGCACCACTGGGGATGCAGTGCAGTGAGTCCAGAGAGTGCACTGGCACCACTGGGGATGCACTGCAGTGAGTCCAGAGAGTGCACTGGCACCACTGGGGATGCAGTGCAGTGAGTCCAGAGAGTGCACTGGCACCACTGGGGATGCACTGCAGTGAGTCCAGAGAGTGCACTGGCACCACTGGGGATGCAGTGCAGTGAGTCCAGAGAGTGCACTGGCACCACTGGGGATGCAGTGCAGTGAGTCCAGAGAGTGCACTGGCACCACTGGGGATGCAGTGCAGTGAGTCCAGAGAGTGCACTGGCACCACTGGGGATGCAGTGCAGTGAGTCCAGAGAGTGCACTGGCACCACTGGGGATGCAGTGCAGTGAGTCCAGAGAGTGCACTGGCACCACTGGGGATGCAGTGCAGTGAGTCCAGAGAGTGCACTGGCACCACTGGGGATGCACTGCAGTGAGTCCAGAGAGTGCACTGGCACCACTGGGGATGCACCAGTGAGTCCAGAGAGTGCACTGGCACCACTGGGGATGCAGTGCAGTGAGTCCAGAGAGTGCACTGGCACCACTGGGGATGCAGTGCAGTGAGTCCAGAGAGTGCACTGGCACCACTGGGGATGCAGTGCAGTGAGTCCAGAGAGTGCACTGGCACCACTGGGGATGCAGTGCAGTGAGTCCAGAGAGTGCACTGGCACCACTGGGGATGCAGTGCAGTGAGTCCAGAGAGTGCACTGGCACCACTGGGGATGCACTGCAGTGAGTCCAGAGAGTGCACTGGCACCACTGGGGATGCAGTGCAGTGAGTCCAGAGAGTGCACTGAGTGCACTGGCACCACTGGGGATGCAGTGCAGTGAGTCCAGAGAGTGCACTGGCACCACTGGGGATGCAGTGCAGTGAGTCCAGAGAGTGCACTGGCACCACTGGGGATGCACTGCAGTGAGTCCAGAGAGTGCACTGGCACCACTGGGGATGCACTGCAGTGAGTCCAGAGAGTGCACTGGCACCACTGGGGATGCAGTGCAGTGAGTCCAGAGAGTGCACTGGCACCACTGGGGATGCACTGCAGTGAGTCCAGAGAGTGCACTGGCACCACTGGGGATGCACTGCAGTGAGTCCAGAGAGTGCACTGGCACCACTGGGGATGCAGTGCAGTGAGTCCAGAGAGTGCACTGGCACCACTGGGGATGCAGTGCAGTGAGTCCAGAGAGTGCACTGGCACCACTGGGGATGCAGTGCAGTGAGTCCAGAGAGTGCACTGGCACCACTGGGGATGCACTGCAGTGAGTCCAGAGAGTGCACTGGCACCACTGGGGATGCAGTGCAGTGAGTCCAGAGAGTGCACTGGCACCACTGGGGATGCACTGCAGTGAGTCCAGAGAGTGCACTGGCACCACTGGGGATGCAGTGCAGTGAGTCCAGAGAGTGCACTGGCACCACTGGGGATGCAGTGCAGTGAGTCCAGAGAGTGCACTGGCACCACTGGGGATGCAGTGCAGTGAGTCCAGAGAGTGCACTGGCACCACTGGGGATGCAGTGCAGTGAGTCCAGAGAGTGCACTGGCACCACTGGGGATGCAGTGCAGTGAGTCCAGAGAGTGCACTGGCACCACTGGGGATGCAGTGCAGTGAGTCCAGAGAGTGCACTGGCACCACTGGGGATGCAGTGCAGTGAGTCCAGAGAGTGCACTGGCACCACTGGGGATGCAGTACAGTGAGTCCAGAGAGTGCACTGGCACCACTGGGGATGCACTGCAGTGAGTCCAGAGAGTGCACTGGCACCACTGGGGATGCAGTGCAGTGAGTCCAGAGAGTGCACTGGCACCACTGGGGATGCACTGCAGTGAGTCCAGAGAGTGCACTGGCACCACTGGGGATGCAGTGCAGTGAGTCCAGAGAGTGCACTGGCACCACTGGGGATGCAGTGCAGTGAGTCCAGAGAGTGCACTGGCACCACTGGGGATGCACTGCAGTGAGTGCAGAGAGTGCACTGGCACCACTGGGGATGCAGTGCAGTGAGTCCAGAGAGTGCACTGGCACCACTGGGGATGCACTGCAGTGAGTCCAGAGAGTGCACTGGCACCACTGGGGATGCAGTGCAGTGAGTCCAGAGAGTGCACTGGCACCACTGGGGATGCAGTACAGTGAGTCCAGGAGTGCACTGGCACCACTGGGGATGCACTGCAGTGAGTCCAGAGAGTGCACTGGCACCACTGGGGATGCAGTGCAGTGAGTCCAGAGAGTGCACTGGCACCACTGGGGATGCAGTGCAGTGAGTCCAGAGAGTGCACTGGCACCACTGGGGATGCACTGCAGTGAGTCCAGAGAGTGCACTGGCACCACTGGGGATGCAGTGCAGTGAGTCCAGAGAGTGCACTGGCACCACTGGGGATGCAGTGCAGTGAGTCCAGAGAGTGCACTGGCACCACTGGGGATGCAGTGCAGTGAGTCCAGAGAGTGCACTGGCACCACTGGGGATGCAGTGCAGTGAGTCCAGAGAGTGCACTGGCACCACTGGGGATGCACTGCAGTGAGTCCAGAGAGTGCACTGGCACCACTGGGGATGCACTGCAGTGAGTCCAGAGAGTGCACTGGCACCACTGGGGATGCACTGCAGTGAGTCCAGAGAGTGCACTGGCACCACTGGGGATGCAGTGCAGTGAGTCCAGAGAGTGCACTGGCACCACTGGGGATGCAGTGCAGTGAGTCCAGAGAGTGCACTGGCACCACTGGGGATGCAGTGCAGTGAGTCCAGAGAGTGCACTGGCACCACTGGGGATGCAGTGCAGTGAGTCCAGAGAGTGCACTGGCACCACTGGGGATGCAGTGCAGTGAGTCCAGAGAGTGCACTGGCACCACTGGGGATGCACTGCAGTGAGTCCAGAGAGTGCACTGGCACCACTGGGGATGCAGTGCAGTGAGTCCAGAGAGTGCACTGGCACCACTGGGGATGCAGTGCAGTGACTCCAGAGAGTGCACTGGCACCACTGGGGATGCACTGCAGTGAGTCCAGAGAGTGCACTGGCACCACTGGGGATGCAGTGCAGTGAGTCCAGAGAGTGCACTGGCACCACTGGGGATGCAGTGCAGTGAGTCCAGAGAGTGCACTGGCACCACTGGGGATGCACTGCAGTGAGTCCAGAGAGTGCACTGGCACCACTGGGGATGCAGTGCAGTGAGTCCAGAGAGTGCACTGGCACCACTGGGGATGCACTGCAGTGAGTCCAGAGAGTGCACTGGCACCTTGGGGATGCAGTGCAGTGAGTCCAGAGAGTGCACTGGCACCACTGGGGATGCACTGCAGTGAGTCCAGAGAGTGCACTGGCACCACTGGGGATGCACTGCAGTGAGTCCAGAGAGTGCACTGGCACCACTGGGGATGCAGTGCAGTGAGTCCAGAGAGTGCACTGGCACCACTGGGGATGCAGTGCAGTGAGTCTAGAGAGTGCACTGGCACCACTGGGGATGCAGTGCAGTGAGTCCAGAGAGTGCACTGGCACCACTGGGGATGCACTGCAGTGAGTCCAGAGAGTGCACTGGCACCACTGGGGATGCAGTGCAGTGAGTCCAGAGAGTGCACTGGCACCACTGGGGATGCACTGCAGTGAGTCCAGAGAGTGCACTGGCACCACTGGGGATGCAGTGCAGTGAGTCCAGAGAGTGCACTGGCACCACTGGGGATGCAGTGCAGTGAGTCCAGAGAGTGCACTGGCACCACTGGGGATGCAGTGCAGTGAGTCCAGAGAGTGCACTGGCACCACTGGGGATGCAGTGCAGTGAGTCCAGAGAGTGCACTGGCACCACTGGGGATGCAGTGCAGTGAGTCCAGAGAGTGCACTGGCACCACTGGGGATGCACTGCAGTGAGTCCAGAGAGTGCACTGGCACCACTGGGGATGCAGTGCAGTGAGTCCAGAGAGTGCACTGGCACCACTGGGGATGCAGTGCAGTGAGTCCAGAGAGTGCACTGGCACCACTGGGGATGCACTGCAGTGAGTCCAGAGAGTGCACTGGCACCACTGGGGATGCAGTGCAGTGAGTCCAGAGAGTGCACTGGCACCACTGGGGATGCACTGCAGTGAGTCCAGAGAGTGCACTGGCACCACTGGGGATGCAGTGCAGTGAGTCCAGAGAGTGCACTGGCACCACTGGGGATGCAGTGCAGTGAGTCCAGAGAGTGCACTGGCACCACTGGGGATGCACTGCAGTGAGTCCAGAGAGTGCACTGGCACCACTGGGGATGCAGTGCAGTGAGTCCAGAGAGTGCACTGGCACCACTGGGGATGCACTGCAGTGAGTCCAGAGAGTGCACTGGCACCACTGGGGATGCAGTGCAGTGAGTCCAGAGAGTGCACTGGCACCACTGGGGATGCAGTGCAGTGAGTCCAGAGAGTGCACTGGCACCACTGGGGATGCACTGCAGTGAGTCCAGAGAGTGCACTGGCACCACTGGGGATGCAGTGCAGTGAGTCCAGAGAGTGCACTGGCACCACTGGGGATGCAGTGCAGTGAGTCCAGAGAGTGCACTGGCACCACTGGGGATGCAGTGCAGTGAGTCCAGAGAGTGCACTGGCACCACTGGGGATGCAGTGCAGTGAGTCCAGAGAGTGCACTGGCACCACTGGGGATGCACTGCAGTGAGTCCAGAGAGTGCACTGGCACCACTGGGGATGCACTGCAGTGAGTCCAGAGAGTGCACTGGCACCACTGGGGATGCAGTGCAGTGAGTCCAGAGAGTGCACTGGCACCACTGGGGATGCAGTGCAGTGAGTCCAGAGAGTGCACTGGCACCACTGGGGATGCAGTGCAGTGAGTCCAGAGAGTGCACTGGCACCACTGGGGATGCACTGCAGTGAGTCCAGAGAGTGCACTGGCACCACTGGGGATGCACTGCAGTGAGTCCAGAGAGTGCACTGGCACCACTGGGGATGCAGTGCAGTGAGTCCAGAGAGTGCACTGGCACCACTGGGGATGCACTGCAGTGAGTCCAGAGAGTGCACTGGCACCACTGGGGATGCACTGCAGTGAGTCCAGAGAGTGCACTGGCACCACTGGGGATGCAGTGCAGTGAGTCCAGAGAGTGCACTGGCACCACTGGGGATGCAGTGCAGTGAGTCCAGAGAGTGCACTGGCACCACTGGGGATGCAGTGCAGTGAGTCCAGAGAGTGCACTGGCACCACTGGGGATGCACTGCAGTGAGTCCAGAGAGTGCACTGGCACCACTGGGATGCAGTGCAGTGAGTCCAGAGAGTGCACTGGCACCACTGGGGATGCACTGCAGTGAGTCCAGAGAGTGCACTGGCACCACTGGGGATGCAGTGCAGTGAGTCCAGAGAGTGCACTGGCACCACTGGGGATGCAGTGCAGTGAGTCCAGAGAGTGCACTGGCACCACTGGGGATGCAGTGCAGTGAGTCCAGAGAGTGCACTGGCACCACTGGGGATGCAGTGCAGTGAGTCCAGAGAGTGCACTGGCACCACTGGGGATGCAGTGCAGTGAGTCCAGAGAGTGCACTGGCACCACTGGGGATGCACTGCAGTGAGTCCAGAGAGTGCACTGGCACCACTGGGGATGCAGTGCAGTGAGTCCAGAGAGTGCACTGGCACCACTGGGGATGCACTGCAGTGAGTCCAGAGAGTGCACTGGCACCACTGGGGATGCAGTGCAGTGAGTCCAGAGAGTGCACTGGCACCACTGGGGATGCACTGCAGTGAGTCCAGAGAGTGCACTGGCACCACTGGGGATGCAGTGCAGTGAGTCCAGAGAGTGCACTGGCACCACTGGGGATGCAGTGCAGTGAGTCCACAGAGTGCACTGGCACCACTGGGGATGCACTGCAGTGAGTGCAGAGAGTGCACTGGCACCACTGGGGATGCAGTGCAGTGAGTCCAGAGAGTGCACTGGCACCACTGGGGATGCACTGCAGTGACTCCAGAGAGGGCACTGGCACCACTGGGGATGCAGTGCAGTGAGTCCAGAGAGTGCACTGGCACCACTGGGGATGCAGTGCAGTGAGTCCACGGAGTGCACTGGCACCACTGGGGATGCACTGCAGTGACTCCAGAGAGTGCACTGGCACCACTGGGGATGCACTGCAGTGAGTCCAGAGAGTGCACTGGCACCACTGGGGATGCAGTGCAGTGAGTCCAGAGAGTGCACTGGCACCACTGGGGATGCACTGCAGTGAGTCCAGAGAGTGCACTGGCACCACTGGGGATGCAGTGCAGTGAGTCCAGAGAGTGCACTGGCACCACTGGGGATGCAGTGCAGTGAGTCCAGAGAGTGCACTGGCACCACTGGGGATGCAGTGCAGTGAGTCCAGAGAGTGCACTGGCACCACTGGGGATGCACTGCAGTGAGTCCAGAGAGTGCACTGGCACCACTGGGGATGCACTGCAGTGAGTCCAGAGAGTGCACTGGCACCACTGGGGATGCAGTGCAGTGAGTCCAGAGAGTGCACTGGCACCACTGGGGATGCAGTGCAGTGAGTCCAGAGAGTGCACTGGCACCACTGGGGATGCAGTGCAGTGAGTCCAGAGAGTGCACTGGCACCACTGGTGATGCACTGCAGTGAGTGCAGAGAGTGCACTGGCACCACTGGGGATGCAGTGCAGTGATCCAGAGAGTGCACTGGCACCACTGGGGATGCAGTGCAGTGAGTCCAGAGAGTGCACTGGCACCACTGGGGATGCACTGCAGTGAATCTAGAGAGTGCACTGGCACCACTGGAGATGCAGAGCAGTGAGTCCAGAGAGTGCACTGGCACCACTGGGGATGCAGTGCAGTGAGTCCAGAGAGTGCACTGGCAACCACTGGGGATGCAGTGCAGAGTGAGTCCAGAGAGTGCACTGGCACCACTGGGGATGCACTGCAGTGAGTCCAGAGAGTGCACTGGCACCACTGGGGATGCACTGCAGTGAGTCTAGAGAGTGCACTGGCACCACTGGGGATGCACTGCAGTGAGTCCAGAGAGTGCACTGGCACCACTGGGGATGCACTGCAGTGAGTCCAGAGAGTGCACTGGCACCACTGGGGATGCAGTGCAGTGAGTCCAGAGAGTGCACTGGCACCACTGGGGATGCAGTGCAGTGAGTCCAGAGAGTGCACTGGCACCACTGGGGATGCACTGCAGTGAGTCCAGAGAGTGCACTGGCACCACTGGGGATGCACTGCAGTGAGTCCAGAGAGTGCACTGGCACCACTGGGGATGCACTGCAGTGAGTCCAGAGAGTGCACTGGCACCACTGGGGATGCAGTGCAGTGAGTCCAGAGAGTGCACTGGCACCACTGGGGATGCAGTGCAGTGAGTCCAGAGAGTGCACTGGCACCACTGGGGATGCAGTGCAGTGAGTCCAGAGAGTGCACTGGCACCACTGGGGATGCAGTGCAGTGAGTCCAGAGAGTGCACTGGCACCACTGGGGATGCAGTGCAGTGAGTCCAGAGAGTGCACTGGCACCACTGGGGATGCACTGCAGTGAGTCCAGAGAGTGCACTGGCACCACTGGGGATGCAGTGCAGTGAGTCCAGAGAGTGCACTGGCACCACTGGGGATGCAGTGCAGTGAGTCCAGAGAGTGCACTGGCACCACTGGGGATGCAGTGCAGTGAGTCCAGAGAGTGCACTGGCACCACTGGGGATGCACTGCAGTGAGTCCAGAGAGTGCACTGGCACCACTGGGGATGCACTGCAGTGAGTCCAGAGAGTGCACTGGCACCACTGGGGATGCAGTGCAGTGAGTCCAGAGAGTGCACTGGCACCACTGGGGATGCAGTGCAGTGAGTCCAGAGAGTGCACTGGCACCACTGGGGATGCAGTGCAGTGAGTCCAGAGAGTGCACTGGCACCACTGGGGATGCACTGCAGTGAGTCCAGAGAGTGCACTGGCACCACTGGGGATGCAGTGCAGTGAGTCCAGAGAGTGCACTGGCACCACTGGGGATGCACTGCAGTGAGTCCAGAGAGTGCACTGGCACCACTGGGGATGCACTGCAGTGAGTCCAGAGAGTGCACTGGCACCACTGGGGATGCAGTGCAGTGAGTCCAGAGAGTGCACTGGCACCACTGGGGATGCAGTGCAGTGAGTCCAGAGAGTGCACTGGCACCACTGGGGATGCAGTGCAGTGAGTCCAGAGAGTGCACTGGCACCACTGGGGATGCACTGCAGTGAGTCCAGAGAGTGCACTGGCACCACTGGGGATGCACTGCAGTGAGTCCAGAGAGTGCACTGGCACCACTGGGGATGCACTGCAGTGAGTCCAGAGAGTGCACTGGCACCACTGGGGATGCAGTGCAGTGAGTCCAGAGAGTGCACTGGCACCACTGGGGATGCACTGCAGTGAGTCCAGAGAGTGCACTGGCACCACTGGGATGCAGTGCAGTGAGTCCAGAGAGTGCACTGGCACCACTGGGGATGCAGTGCAGTGAGTCCAGAGAGTGCACTGGCACCACTGGGGATGCACTGCAGTGAGTCCAGAGAGTGCACTGGCACCACTGGGGATGCACTGCAGTGAGTCCAGAGAGTGCACTGGCACCACTGGGGATGCAGTGCAGTGAGTCCAGAGAGTGCACTGGCACCACTGGGGATGCACTGCAGTGAGTCCAGAGAGTGCACTGGCACCACTGGGGATGCAGTGCAGTGAGTCCAGAGAGTGCACTGGCACCACTGGGGATGCAGTGCAGTGAGTCCAGAGAGTGCACTGGCACCACTGGGGATGCACTGCAGTGAGTCCAGAGAGTGCACTGGCACCACTGGGGATGCAGTGCAGTGAGTCCAGAGAGTGCACTGGCACCACTGGGGATGCACTGCAGTGAGTCCAGAGAGTGCACTGGCACCACTGGGGATGCAGTGCAGTGAGTCCAGAGAGTGCACTGGCACCACTGGGGATGCAGTGCAGTGAGTCCAGAGAGTGCACTGGCACCACTGGGGATGCACTGCAGTGAGTCCAGAGAGTGCACTGGCACCACTGGGGATGCACTGCAGTGAGTCCAGAGAGTGCACTGGCACCACTGGGGATGCAGTGCAGTGAGTCCAGAGAGTGCACTGGCACCACTGGGGATGCACTGCAGTGAGTCCAGAGAGTGCACTGGCACCACTGGGGATGCAGTGCAGTGAGTCCAGAGAGTGCACTGGCACCACTGGGGATGCAGTGCAGTGAGTCCAGAGAGTGCACTGGCACCACTGGGGATGCAGTGCAGTGAGTCCAGAGAGTGCACTGGCACCACTGGGGATGCACTGCAGTGAGTCCAGAGAGTGCACTGGCACCACTGGGGATGCAGTGCAGTGAGTCCAGAGAGTGCACTGGCACCACTGGGGATGCAGTGCAGTGAGTCCAGAGAGTGCACTGGCACCACTGGGGATGCAGTGCAGTGAGTCCAGAGAGTGCACTGGCACCACTGGGGATGCAGTGCAGTGAGTCCAGAGAGTGCACTGGCACCACTGGTGATGCACTGCAGTGAGTCCAGAGAGTGCACTGGCACCACTGGGGATGCACTGCAGTGAGTCCAGAGAGTGCACTGGCACCACTGGGGATGCAGTGCAGTGAGTCCAGAGAGTGCACTGGCACCACTGGGGATGCAGTGCAGTGAGTCCAGAGAGTGCACTGGCACCACTGGGGATGCACTGCAGTGAGTCCAGAGAGTGCACTGGCACCACTGGGGATGCAGTGCAGTGAGTCCAGAGAGTGCACTGGCACCACTGGGGATGCAGTGCAGTGAGTCCAGAGAGTGCACTGGCACCACTGGGGATGCACTGCAGTGAGTCCAGAGAGTGCACTGGCACCACTGGGGATGCACTGCAGTGAGTCCAGAGAGTGCACTGGCACCACTGGGGATGCACTGCAGTGAGTCCAGAGAGTGCACTGGCACCACTGGGGATGCAGTGCAGTGAGTCCAGAGAGTGCACTGGCACCACTGGGGATGCAGTGCAGTGAGTCCAGAGAGTGCACTGGCACCACTGGGGATGCAGTGCAGTGAGTCCAGAGAGTGCACTGGCACCACTGGGGATGCAGTGCAGTGAGTCCAGAGAGTGCACTGGCACCACTGGGGATGCAGTGCAGTGAGTCCAGAGAGTGCACTGGCACCACTGGGGATGCAGTGCAGTGAGTCCAGAGAGTGCACTGGCACCACTGGGGATGCAGTGCAGTGAGTCCAGAGAGTGCACTGGCACCACTGGGGATGCACTGCAGTGAGTCCAGAGAGTGCACTGGCACCACTGGGGATGCAGTGCAGTGAGTCCAGAGAGTGCACTGGCACCACTGGGGATGCAGTGCAGTGAGTCCAGAGAGTGCACTGGCACCACTGGGGATGCAGTGCAGTGAGTCCAGAGAGTGCACTGGCACCACTGGGGATGCACTGCAGTGAGTCCAGAGAGTGCACTGGCACCACTGGGGATGCACTGCAGTGAGTCCAGAGAGTGCACTGGCACCACTGGGGATGCAGTGCAGTGAGTCCAGAGAGTGCACTGGCACCACTGGGGATGCACTGCAGTGAGTCCAGAGAGTGCACTGGCACCACTGGGGATGCAGTGCAGTGAGTCCAGAGAGTGCACTGGCACCACTGGGGATGCACTGCAGTGAGTCCAGAGAGTGCACTGGCACCACTGGGGATGCAGTGCAGTGAGTCCAGAGAGTGCACTGGCACCACTGGGGATGCAGTGCAGTGAGTCCAGAGAGTGCACTGGCACCACTGGGGATGCACTGCAGTGAGTCCAGAGAGTGCACTGGCACCACTGGGGATGCAGTGCAGTGAGTCCAGAGAGTGCACTGGCACCACTGGGGATGCACTGCAGTGAGTCCAGAGAGTGCACTGGCACCACTGGGGATGCAGTGCAGTGAGTCCAGAGAGTGCACTGGCACCACTGGGATGCAGTGCAGTGAGTCCAGAGAGTGCACTGGCACCACTGGGGATGCACTGCAGTGAGTCCAGAGAGTGCACTGGCACCACTGGGGATGCAGTGCAGTGAGTCCAGAGAGTGCACTGGCACCACTGGGGATGCAGTGCAGTGAGTCCAGAGAGTGCACTGGCACCACTGGGGATGCACTGCAGTGAGTCCAGAGAGTGCACTGGCACCACTGGGGATGCAGTGCAGTGAGTCCAGAGAGTGCACTGGCACCACTGGGGATGCAGTGCAGTGAGTCCAGAGAGTGCACTGGCACCACTGGGGATGCACTGCAGTGAGTCCAGAGAGTGCACTGGCACCACTGGGGATGCAGTGCAGTGAGTCCAGAGAGTGCACTGGCACCACTGGGGATGCAGTGCAGTGAGTCCAGAGAGTGCACTGGCACCACTGGGGATGCAGTGCAGTGAGTCCAGAGAGTGCACTGGCACCACTGGGGATGCACTGCAGTGAGTCCAGAGAGTGCACTGGCACCACTGGGGATGCACTGCAGTGTGTCTAGAGAGTGCACTGGCACCACTGGGGATGCACTGCAGTGAGTCCAGAGAGTGCACTGGCACCACTGGGGATGCACTGCAGTGAGTCCAGAGAGTGCACTGGCACCACTGGGGATGCACTGCAGTGAGTCCAGAGAGTGCACTGGCACCACTGGGGATGCAGTGCAGTGAGTCCAGAGAGTGCACTGGCACCACTGGGGATGCAGTGCAGTGAGTCCAGAGAGTGCACTGGCACCACTGGGGATGCACTGCAGTGAGTCCAGAGAGTGCACTGGCACCACTGGGGATGCAGTGCAGTGAGTCCAGAGAGTGCACTGGCACCACTGGGGATGCACTGCAGTGAGTCCAGAGAGTGCACTGGCACCACTGGGGATGCAGTGCAGTGAGTCCAGAGAGTGCACTGGCACCACTGGGGATGCAGTGCAGTGAGTCCAGAGAGTGCACTGGCACCACTGGGGATGCACTGCAGTGAGTCCAGAGAGTGCACTGGCACCACTGGGGATGCAGTGCAGTGAGTCCAGAGAGTGCACTGGCACCACTGGGGATGCAGTGCAGTGAGTCCAGAGAGTGCACTGGCACCACTGGGGATGCACTGCAGTGAGTCCAGAGAGTGCACTGGCACCACTGGGGATGCAGTGCAGTGAGTCCAGAGAGTGCACTGGCACCACTGGGGATGCAGTGCAGTGAGTCCAGAGAGTGCACTGGCACCACTGGGGATGCAGTGCAGTGAGTCCAGAGAGTGCACTGGCACCACTGGGGATGCACTGCAGTGAGTCCAGAGAGTGCACTGGCACCACTGGGGATGCAGTGCAGTGAGTCCAGAGAGTGCACTGGCACCACTGGGGATGCAGTGCAGTGAGTCCAGAGAGTGCACTGGCACCACTGGGGATGCACTGCAGTGAGTCCAGAGAGTGCACTGGCACCACTGGGGATGCAGTGCAGTGAGTCCAGAGAGTGCACTGGCACCACTGGGGATGCACTGCAGTGAGTGCAGAGAGTGCACTGGCACCACTGGGGATGCAGTGCAGTGAGTCCAGAGAGTGCACTGGCACCACTGGGGATGCAGTGCAGTGAGTCCGGAGAGTGCACTGGCACCACTGGGGATGCACTGCAGTGAGTCCAGAGAGTGCACTGGCACCACTGGGGATGCAGTGCAGAGTCTAGAGAGTGCACTGGCACCACTGGGGATGCAGTGCAGTGAGTCCAGAGATTGCACTGGCACCACTGGGGATGCACTGCAGTGAGTCCAGAGAGTGCACTGGCACCACTGGGGATGCACTGCAGTGAGTCCAGAGAGTGCACTGGCACCACTGGGGATGCACTGCAGTGAGTCCAGAGAGTGCACTGGCACCACTGGGGATGCAGTGCAGTGAGTCCAGAGAGTGCACTGGCAGAACTGTTGTTGCACTGCAGTGAGTCCAGAGAGTGCACTGGCACCACTGGGGATGCAGTGCAGTGAGTCCAGAGAGTGCACTGGCACCACTGGGGATGCACTGCAGTGAGTCCAGAGAGTGCACTGGCACCACTGGGGATGCAGTGCAGTGAGTCCAGAGAGTGCACTGGCACCACTGGGGATGCACTGCAGTGAGTCCAGAGAGTGCACTGGCACCACTGGGGATGCACTGCAGTGAGTCCAGAGAGTGCACTGGCACCACTGGGGATGCAGTGCAGTGAGTCCAGAGAGTGCACTGGCACCACTGGGGATGCAGTGCAGTGAGTCCAGAGAGTGCACTGGCACCACTGGGGATGCACTGCAGTGAGTCTAGAGAGTGCACTGGCACCACTGGGGATGCAGTGCAGTGAGTCTAGAGAGTGCACTGGCACCACTGGGGATGCACTGCAGTGAGTCCAGAGAGTGCACTGGCACCACTGGGGATGCAGTGCAGTGAGTCCAGAGAGTGCACTGGCACCACTGGGGATGCAGTGCAGTGAGTCCAGAGAGTGCACTGGCACCACTGGGGATGCACTGCAGTGAGTCCAGAGAGTGCACTGGCACCACTGGGGATGCACTGCAGTGAGTCCAGAGAGTGCACTGGCACCACTGGGGATGCACTGCAGTGAGTCCAGAGAGTGCACTGGCACCACTGGGGATGCAGTGCAGTGAGTCCAGAGAGTGCACTGGCACCACTGGGGTTGCACTGCAGTGAGTCCAGAGAGTGCACTGGCACCACTGGGGATGCAGTGCAGTGAGTCCAGAGAGTGCACTGGCACCACTGGGGATGCACTGCAGTGAGTCCAGAGAGTGCACTGGCACCACTGGTGATGCACTGCAGTGAGTCCAGAGAGTGCACTGGCACCACTGGGGATGCAGTGCAGTGAGTCCACGAGAGTGCACTGGCACCACTGGGGATGCACTGCAGTGAGTCCAGAGAGTGCACTGGCACCACTGTGGATGCACTGCAGTGAGTCCAGAGAGTGCACTGGCACCACTGGGGATGCAGTGCAGTGAGTCCAGAGAGTGCACTGGCACCACTGGGGATGCACTGCAGTGAGTCCAGAGAGTGCACTGGCACCACTGGGGATGCAGTGCAGTGAGTCTAGAGAGTGCACTGGCACCACTGGGGATGCACTGCAGTGAGTCCAGAGAGTGCACTGGCACCTGGGGATGCACTGCAGTGAGTCCAGAGAGTGCACTGGCACCACTGGGGATGCAGTGCAGTGAGTCCAGAGAGTGCACTGGCACCACTGGGGATGCACTGCAGTGACTCCAGAGAGTGCACTGGCACCACTGGGGATGCACTGCAGTGAGTCCAGAGAGTGCACTGGCACCACTGGGGATGCAGTGCAGTGAGTCCAGAGAGTGCACTGGCACCACTGGGGATGCACTGCAGTGAGTCCAGAGAGTGCACTGGCACCACTGGGGATGCAGTGCAGTGAGTCCAGAGAGTGCACTGGCACCACTGGGGATGCAGTGCAGTGAGTCCAGAGAGTGCACTGGCACCACTGGGGATGCAGTGCAGTGAGTCCAGAGTGTGCACTGGCACCACCGGGGATGCACTGCAGTGAGTCCAGAGAGTGCACTGGCACCACTGGGGATGCACTTCAGTGAGTCCAGGGAGTGCACTGGCACCACTGGGAATGCAGTGCAGTGAGTCCAGAGAGTGTTCTGGCACCACTGGGGATGCAGTGCAGTGAGTCCAGAGAGTGCACTGGCACCACTGGTGATGCAGTGCAGTGAGTCCAGAGAGTGCCCAGGCAACACAGGTGATGCACTAAAGTGACTGCAGAGAGTGCACTGGCACCACTGGGGATGCAGTGCAGTGATGCAGAGAGTGCACTGTCACCAGTGGGGATGCTCTCTAGTGAGTCCGGAGAGTGCCCTGGCACCACTGGGGATGCACTGCAGTGAATCTAGAGAGTGCACTGGCACCATTGGAGATGCAGAGCAGTGAGGCCAGAAAATGCACTGTTACCACTGGGGATGCAGTGCAGTGAGTCCAGAGAGTGCACTGGAACCACTGGGGATGCAGTGCAGAGTCTAGAGAGTGCACTGGCACCACTGGGGATGCACTGCAGTGAGTCCAGAGATTGCACTGGCACCACTGGGGATGCACTGCAGTGAGTCTAGAGAGTGCACTTGCACTCACTGGGGATGCACTGCAGTGAGTCCAGAGAGTGCACTGGCACCACTGGGGATGCACTGCAGTGAGTCCAGAGAGTGCACTGGCACCACTGGGGATGCAGTGGAGTGAGTCCAGAGAGGGCACTGGCACCACTGGGGATGCAGTGCAGTGAGTCCAGAGAGTGCACTGGCACCACTGGGGATGCAGTGCAGTGAGTCCAGAGAGTGCACTGGCACCACTGGGGATGCACTGCAGTGAGTCTAGAGAGTGCACTGGCACCACTGGGGATGCGGTGCAGTGAGTCCAGAGAGTGCACTGGCACCACTGGGGATGCACTGCAGTGAGTCCAGAGAGTGCACTGGCACCACTGGGGATGCACTGCAGTGAGTCCAGAGAGTGCACTGGCACCACTGGGGATGCAGTGCAGTGAGTCCAGAGAGTGCACAGGAACCACTGGGGATGCAGTGCAGAGTCCGGAGAGTGCACTGGCACCACTGGGGATGCAGTGCAGTGAGTCCAGAGATTGCACTGGCACCACTGGGGATGCACTGCAGTGAGTCCAGAGAGTGCACTGGCACCACTGGGGATGCACTGCAGTGAGTCCAGAGAGTGCACTGGCACCACTGGGGATGCAGTGCAGTGAGTCCAGAGAGTGCAATGGCAGAACTGGGGATGCACTGCAGTGAGTCCAGAGAGTGCACTGGCACCACTGGGGATGCAGTGCAGTGAGTCCAGAGAGGGCACTGGCACCACTGGGGATGCAGTGCAGTGAGTCCAGAGAGTGCACTGGCACCACTGGGGATGCACTGCAGTGAGTCCAGAGAGTGCACTGGCACCACTGGGGATGCACTGCAGTGAGTCCAGAGAGTGCACTGGCACCACTGGGGATGCAGTGCAGTGAGTCCAGAGAGTGCACTGGCACCACTGGGGATGCACTGCAGAGAGTCCAGAGAGTGCACTGGCACCACTGGGGATGCACTGCAGTGAGTCCAGAGAGTGCACTGGCACCACTGGGGATGCACTGCAGTGAGTCCAGAGATTGCACTGGCACCACTGGGGATGCAGTGCAGTGAGTCCAGAGAGTGCACTGGCACCACTGGGGTTGCACTGCAGTGAGTCCAGAGAGTGCACTGGCACCACTGGGGATGCAGTGCAGTGAGTCCAGAGAGTGCACTGGCACCACTGTTGATGCACTGCAGTGAGTCCAGAGAGTGCACTGGCACCACTGGGGATGCAGTGCAGTGAGTCCAGATAGTGCACTGGCACCACTGGGGATGCAGTGCAGTGAGTCCAGAGAGTGCACTGGCACCACTGGGGATGCACTGCAGTGAGTCCAGAGAGTGCACTGGCACCACTGGTGATGCAGTGGAGTGAGTCCAGAGAGGGCACTGGCACCACTGGGGATGCAGTGCAGTGAGTCCAGAGAGTGCACTGGCACCACCGGGGATGCACTGCAGTGAGTCCAGAGTGTGCACTGGCACCACCGGTGATGCACTGCAGTGAGTCCAGAGAGTGCACTGGCACCACTGGGGATGCAGTGCAGTGAGTCCACGGAGTGCACTGGCACCACTGGGGATGCACTGCAGTGAGTCCAGAGAGTGCACTGGCACCACTGGGGATGCAGTGCAGTGAGTCCAGAGAGTACACTGGCACCACTGGGGATGCAGTGCAGTGAGTCCAGAGAGTGCACTGGCACCACTGGGGATGCAGTGCAGTGAGTCCAGAGAGGGCACTGGCACCACTGGGGATGCAGTGCAGTGAGTCCAGAGAGTGCACTGGCCCCACTGGGGATGCAGTGCAGTGAGTCCAGAGAGTGCACTGGCACCACTGGGGATGCACTGCAGTGAGTCCAGAGAGTGCACTGGCACCACTGGGGATGCACTGCAGTGAGTCCAGAGAGTGCACTGGCACCACTGGGGATGCACTGCAGTGAGTCCAGAGAGTGCACTGGCACCACTGGGGATGCAGTGCAGTGAGTCCAGAGAGTGCACTGGCACCACTGGGGTTGCACTGCAGTGAGTCCAGAGAGTGCACTGGCACCACTGGGGATGCAGTGCAGTGAGTCCAGAGAGTGCACTGGCACCACTGGGGATGCAGTGCAGTGAGTCCAGAGAGTGCACTGGCACCACTGGGGATGCAGTGCAGTGAGTCCAGAGAGTGCACTGGCACCACTGGGGATGCACTACAGTGAGTCCACAGAGTGCACTGGCACCACTGGGGATGCACTGCAGTGAGTCCAGAGAGTGCACTGGCACCACTGGGGATGCAGTGCAGTGAGTCCAGAGAGTGCACTGGCACCACTGGGGATGCACTGCAGTGACTCTAGAGAGTGCACTGGCAAAACTGGGGATGCAGTGCAGTGAGTCCAGAGAGTGCACTGGCACCACTGGGGATGCACTGCAGTGAGTCCAGAGAGTGCACTGGCACCACTGGGGATGCAGTGCAGTGAGTCCAGAGAGTGCACTGGCACCACTGGGGATGCAGTGCACAATGAGTCCAGAGAGTGCACTGGCACCACTGGGGATGCAGTGCAGTGACTCCAGAGAGTGCACTGGCACCACTGGGGATGCAGTGCAGTGAGTCCAGAGAGTGCACTGGCACCACTGGGGATGCAGTGCAGTGAGTCCAGAGAGTGCACTGGCACCACTGGGGATGCAGTGCAGTGAGTCCAGAGAGTGCACTGGCACCACTGGGGATGCACTGCAGTGAGTCCAGAGAGTGCACTGGCACCACTGGGGATGCACTGCAGTGAGTCTAGAGAGTGCACTGGCACCACTGGGGATGCAGTGCAGTGAGTCCAGAGAGTGCACTGGCACCACTGGGGATGCAGTGCAGTGAGTCCAGAGAGTGCACTGGCACCACTGGGGATGCAGTGCAGTGAGTCCAGAGAGTGCACTGGCACCACTGGGGATGCAGTGCAGTGAGTCCAGAGAGTGCACTGGCACCACTGGGGATGCACTGCAGTGACTCCAGAGAGTGCACTGGCACCACTGGGGATGCACTGCAGTGAGTCCTTAGAGTACCCTGGCACCACTGGGGATGCACTGCAGTGACTCTAGAGAGTGCACTGGCACCACTGGAGATGCACTAGAGTGACTCCAGAGAGGGCACTGGCACCACTGGGGATGCAGTGCAGTGAGTCCAGAGAGTGCACTGGCACCACTGGGGATGCACTGCAGTGAGTCCAGAGAGTGCACTGGCACCACTGGGGATGCACTGCAGTGAGTCCAGAGAGTGCACTGGCACCACTGGGGATGCAGTGCAGTGAGTCCACGAGAGTGCACTGGCACCACTGGGGATGCACTGCAGAGACTCCAGAGAGTGCACTGGCACCACTGGGGATGCGGTGCAGTGAGTCCAGAGAGTGCACTGGCACCACTGGGGATGCACTGCAGTGAGTCCAGAGAGTGCACTGGCACCACTGGGGATGCAGTGCAGTGAGTCCAGAGAGTGCAATGGCAGAACTGTTGTTGCACTGCAGTGAGTCCAGAGAGTGCACTGGCACCACTGGGGATGCAGTTCAGTGAGTCCAGAGAGTGCACTGGCACCACTGGGGATGCACTGCAGTGAGTCCAGAGAGTGCACTGGCACCACTGGGGATGCAGTGCAGTGAGTCCAGATAGTGCACTGGCACCACTGGGGATGCAGTGCAGTGAGTCCAGAGAGTGCACTGGCACCACTGGGGATGCACTGCAGTGAGTCCAGAGAGTGCACTGGCACCACTGGTGATGCAGTGCAGTGAGTCCAGAGAGGGCACTGGCACCACTGGGGATGCAGTGCAGTGAGTCCAGAGAGTGCACTGGCACCACTGGGGATGCACTGCAGTGAGTCCAGAGTGTGCACTGGCACCACCGGTGATGCACTGCAGTGAGTCCAGAGAGTGTACTGGCACCACTGGGGATGCAGTACAGTGAGTCCAGGAGTGCACTGGCACCACTGGGGATGCACTGCAGTGACTCCAGAGAGTGCACTGGCACCACTGGGGATGCGGTGCAGTGAGTCCAGAGAGTACACTGGCACCACTGGGGATGCAGTGCAGTGAGTCCAGAGAGTGCACTGGCACCACTGGGGATGCAGTGCAGTGAGTGCAGAGAGGGCACTGGCACCACTGGGGATGCAGTATAGTGAGTCCAGAGAGTGCACTGGCCCCACTGGGGATGCAGTGCAGTGAGTCCAGAGATTGCACTGGCACCACTGGGGATGCACTGCAGTGAGTCCAGAGAGTACACTGGCACCACTGGGGATGCACTGCAGTGAGTCCAGAGAGTGCACTGGCACCACTGGGGATGCACTGCAGTGAGTCCAGAGAGTGCACTGGCACCACTGGGGATGCAGTGCAGTGAGTCCAGAGAGTGCAATGGCAGAACTGTTGTTGCACTGCAGTGAGTCCAGAGAGTGCACTGGCACCACTGGGGATGCAGTGCAGTGAGTCCAGAGAGTGCACTGGCACCACTGGGGATGCAGTGCAGTGAGTCCAGAGAGTGCACTGGCACCACTGGGGATGCAGTGCAGTGAGTCCAGAGAGTGCACTGGCACCACTGGGGATGCACTGCAGTGAGTCCACAGAGTGCACTGGCACCACTGGGGATGCACTGCAGTGAGTCCAGAGAGTGCACTGGCACCACTGGTAATGCAGTGCAGTGAGTCCAGAGAGTACACTGGCACCACTGGGGATGCACTGCAGTGACTCTAGAGAGTGCACTGGCACCAAACTGGAGATGCAGTACAGTGACTCCAGAGAGTGCACTGGCACCACTGGGGATGCACTGCAGTGAGTCCAGAGAGTGCACTGGCACCACTGGGGATGCAGTGCAGTGAGTCCAGAGAGTGCACTGGCACCACTGGGGATGCAGTACAATGAGTCCAGAGAGTGCACTGGCACCACTCGGGATGCAGTGCAGTGACTCGAAAGAGTGCACTGGCAGCACTGGGGATGCGGTGCAGTGAGTCCAGAGAGTGCAATGACACCACTGGGGATGCAGTGCACTGAGTCCAGAGAGTGCACTGGCACCACTGGGGATGCAGTGCAGTGAGTCCAGAGAGTGCACTGGTATCACTGGGGATGCACTGCAGTGAGTCCAGAGAGTGCACTGGCACCACTGGGGATGCACTGCAGTGACTCTAGAGAGTGCACTGGCACCACTGGCGATGCAGTGCTGTGAGTCCAGAGAGTGCACTGGCACCACTGGGGATGCAGTGCAGTGAGTCCAGAGAGTGCACTGGCACCACTGGGGATGCAGTGCAGTGAGTCCAGAGAGTGCACTGGCACCACTGGGGATGCAGTACAGTGAGTCCACTGAGTGCACTGGCACCACTGGGAAGCACTGCAGTGACTCCAGAGAGTGCACTGGCACCACTCGGGATGCACTGCAGTGAGTCCTTAGAGTGCCCTGGCACCACTGGGGATGCACTGCAGTGACTCTAGAGAGTGCACTGGCAAAACTGGAGATGCACTAGAGTGACTCCAGAGAGTGCACTGGCACCACTGGGGATGCAGTACAGTGAGTCCACAGAGTGCACTGGCACCACTGGGGATGCACTGCAGTGACTCCAGAGAGTGCCCTGGCATCACTCGGGATGCACTGCAGTGAGTCCAGAGAGTACACTGGCACCACTGGGGATGCACTGCAGTGACTCCAGAGAGTGCACTGGCACCACTGGGGATGCGGTGCAGTGAGTCCAGAGAGTACACTGGCACCACTGGGGATGCAGTGCAGTGAGTCCAGAGAGTGCACTGGCACCACTGGGGATGCACTGCAGTGACTCTAGACAGTGCACTGGCACCACTGGGGATGCAGTGCAGTGAGTCCAGAGAGTGCACTGGCACCAATGGGGATGCAGTGCAGTGAGTGCAGAGAGGGCACTGGCACCACTGGGGATGCAGTATAGTGAGTCCAGAGAGTGCACTGGCCCCACTGGGGATGCAGTGCAGTGAGTCCAGAGAGTGCACTGGCACCACTGGGGATGCACTGCAGTGACTCCAGAGAGTGCACTGGGACCACTGGGGATGCAGTGCAGTGAGTCCAGAGAGTGCACTGGCACCACTGGGGATGCACTGCAGTGACTCTAGAGAGTGCACTGGCACCACTGGGGATGCACTGCAGTGAGTCCAGAGAGTGCACTGGCACCACTGGGGATGCAGTGCAGTGAGTCCAGAGAGTGCACTGGCACCACTGGGGATGCACTGCAGTGACTCTAGAGAGTGCACTGGCACCACTGGGGATGCAGTGCAGTGAGTCCAGAGAGTGCACTGGCACCACTGGGGATGCAGTGCAGTGAGTCCAGAGAGTGCACTGGCACCACTGGCGATGCAGTGCAGTGAGTCCAGAGAGTGCACTGGCACCACTGGGGATGCACTGCAGTGAGTCCAGAGAGTGCACTGGCACCACTGGGGATGCAGTGCAGTGAGTCCAGAGAGTGCACTGGCACCACTGGGGATGCAGTACAGTGAGTCCACAGAGTGCACTGGCACCACTGCGGATGCACTGCAGTGACTCCAGAGAGTGCACTGGCACCACTCGGGATGCACTGCAGTGAGTCCAGAGAGGGCACTGGCACCACTGGGGATGCCTGCAGTGACTCTAGAGAGTGCACTGGCAAAACTGGAGATGCACTACAGTGACTCCAGAGAGTGCACTGGCACCACTGGGGATGCACTGCAGTGACTCTAGAGAGTGCACTGGCACCACTGGGGATGCACTGCAGTGACTCCAGAGAGTGCACTGGCACCACTGGGGATGCAGTGCAGTGAGTCCAGAGAGTGCACTGGCACCACTGGGGATGCAGTACAATGAGTCCAGAGAGTGCACTGGCACCACTCGGGATGCAGTGCAGTGACTCGAAAGAGTGCACTGGCAGCACTGGGGATGCGGTGCAGTGAGTCCAGAGAGTGCAATGACACCACTGGGGATGCAGTGCACTGAGTCCAGAGAGTGCACTGGCACCACTGGGGATGCAGTGCAGTGAGTCCAGAGAGTGCACTGGCACCACTGGGGATGCAGTGCAGTGAGTCCGGAGAGTGCACTGGCACCACTGGGGATGTACTGCAGTGAGTCCAGAGAGTGCACTGGCACCACTGGCGATGCAGTGCAGTGAGTCCAGAGAGTGCACTGGCACCACTGGGGATGCACTGCAGTGAGTCCAGAGAGTGCACTGGCACCACTGGGGATGCAGTGCAGTGAGTCCAGAGAGTGCACTGGCACCACTGGGGATGCAGTACAGTGAGTCCACAGAGTGCACTGGCACCACTGCGGATGCACTGCAGTGACTCCAGAGAGTGCACTGGCACCACTCGGGATGCACTGCAGTGAGTCCAGAGAGGGCACTGGCACCACTGGGGATGCCTTGCAGTGACTCTAGAGAGTGCACTGGCAAAACTGGAGATGCACTACTGTGACTCCAGAGAGTGCACTGGCACCACTGGGGATGCAGTGCAGTGACTCCAGAGAGGGCACTGGCACCACTGGGGATGCAGTGCAGTGAGTCCGGAGAGTGCACTGGCACCACTGGGGATGCACTGCAGTGAGTGCAGAGAGTACACTGGCACCACTGGGGATGCACTGCAGTGAGTCCAGAGAGTGCACTGGCACCACTGGGGATGCACTGCAGTGAGTCCAGAGAGTGCACTGGCACCACTGGTGATGCAGTGGAGTGAGTCCAGAGAGGGCACTGGCACCACTGGGGATGCAGTGCAGTGAGTCCAGAGAGTGCACTGGCACCACTGGGGATGCAGTACAGTGAGTCCACAGAGTGCACTGGCACCACTGCGGATGCACTGCAGTGACTCCAGAGAGTGCACTGGCACCACTGGGGATGCGGTGCAGTGAGTCCAGAGAGTACACTGGCACCACTGGGGATGCAGTGCAGTGAGTCCAGAGAGTGCACTGGCACCACTGGGGATGCACTGCAGTGACTCTAGACAGAGCACTGGCACCACTGGGGATGCAGTGCAGTGAGTCCAGAGAGTGCACTGGCACCACTGGGGATGCACTGCAGTGACTCCAGAGAGTGCACTGGGACCATTGGTAATGCAGTGCAGTGAGTCCAGAGAGTGCACTGGCACCACTGGGGATGCACTGCAGTGACTCTAGAGAGTGCACGGGCACCACTGGGGATGCACTGCAGTGAGTCCAGAGAGTGCACTGGCACCACTGGGGATGCAGTGCACTGAGTCCAGAGAGTGCACTGGCACCACTGGGGATGCAGTGCAGTGAGTCCAGAGAGTGCACTGGCACCACTGGGGATGCAGTGCAGTGAGTCCAGAGAGTGCACTGGCACCACTGGGGATGCAGTGCAGTGAGTCCAGAGAGTGCACTGGCACCACTGGCGATGCAGTGCAGTGAGTCCAGAGAGTGCACTGGCACCACTGGGGATGCACTGCAGTGAGTCCAGAGAGTGCACTGGCACCACTGGGGATGCAGTGCAGTGAGTCCAGAGAGTGCACTGGCACCACTGGGGATGCAGTACAGTGAGTCCACAGAGTGCACTGGCACCACTGCGGATGCACTGCAGTGACTCCAGAGAGTGCACTGGCACCACTCGGGATGCACTGCAGTGAGTCCAGAGAGGGCACTGGCACCACTGGGGATGCAGTGCAGTGACTCTAGAGAGTGCACTGGCAAAACTGGAGATGCACTACAGTGACTCCAGAGAGTGCACTGGCACCACTGGGGATGCACTGCAGTGACTCTAGAGAGTGCACTGGCACCACTGGGGATGCACTGCAGTGAGTCCTTAGAGTACACTGGCACCACTGGGGATGCAGTGCAGTGAGTCCAGAGAGTGCACTGGCACCACTGGGGATGCAGTACAATGAGTCCAGAGAGTGCACTGGCACCACTCGGGATGCAGTGCAGTGACTCCAGAGAGTGCACTGGCACCACTGGGGATGCAGTGCAGTGAGTCCAGAGAGTGCACTGGCACCACTGGGGATGCAGTGCAGTGAGTCCAGAGAGTGCACTGGCACCACTGGGGATGCAGTGCAGTGAGTCCAGAGAGTGCACTGGCACCACTGGGGATGCAGTGCAGTGAGTCCAGAGAGTGCACTGGCACCACTGGGGATGCACTGCAGTGAGTCCAGAGAGTGCACTGGCACCACTGGGGATGCAGTGCTGTGAGTCCAGAGAGTGCACTGGCACCACTGGGGATGCAGTGCAGTGAGTCCAGAGAGTGCACTGGCACCACTGGGGATGCAGTGCAGTGAGTCCAGAGAGTGCACTGGCACCACTGGGGATGCAGTACAGTGAGTCCACAGAGTGCACTGGCACCACTGGGATGCACTGCAGTGACTCCAGAGAGTGCACTGGCACCACTGGGGATGCACTGCAGTGAGTCCAGAGAGTACCCTGGCACCACTGGGGATGCACTGCAGTGACTCTAGAGAGTGCACTGGCAAAACTGGAGATGCACTACAGTGACTCCAGAGAGTGCACTGGCACCACTGGGGATGCAGTGCAGTGAGTCCAGAGAGTGCACTGGCACCACTGGGGATGCAGTGCAGTGAGTCCAGAGAGTGCACTGGCACCACTGGGGATGCACTGCAGTGAGTCAGAGAGTGCACTGGCACCACTGGGGATGCACTGCAGTGAGTCCAGAGAGTGCACTGGCACCACTGGGGATGCACTGCAGTGAGTCCAGAGAGTGCACTGGCACCACTGGGGATGCACTGCAGTGACTCTAGAGAGTGCACTGGCACCACTGGGGATGCACTGCAGTGAGTCCAGAGAGTGCACTGGCACCACTGGGGATGCAGTGCAGTGAGTCCAGAGAGTGCACTGGCACCACTGGGGATGCAGTGCAGTGAGTCCAGAGAGTGCACTGGCACCACTGGGGATGCAGTGCAGTGAGTCCAGAGAGTGCACTGGCACCACTGGGGATGCAGTGCAGTGAGTCCAGAGAGTGCACTGGCACCACTGGCGATGCAGTGCAGTGAGTCCAGAGAGTGCACTGGCACCACTGGGGATGCACTGCAGTGAGTCCAGAGAGTGCACTGGCACCACTGGGGATGCAGTGCAGTGAGTCCAGAGAGTGCACTGGCACCACTGGGGATGCAGTGCAGTGAGTCCACAGAGTGCACTGGCACCACTGCGGATGCACTGCAGTGACTCCAGAGAGTGCACTGGCACCACTCGGGATGCACTGCAGTGAGTCCAGAGAGTGCACTGGCACCACTGGGGATGCACTGCAGTGACTCTAGAGAGTGCACTGGCAAAACTGGAGATGCACTACAGTGACTCCAGAGAGTGCACTGGCACCACTGGGGATGCACTGCAGTGAGTCCAGAGAGTGCACTGGCACCACTGGGGATGCACTGCAGTGAGTCCAGAGAGTACACTGGCACCACTGGGGATGCAGTGCAGTGAGTCCAGAGAGTGCACTGGCACCACTGGGGATGCAGTGCAATGAGTCCAGAGAGTGCACTGGCACCACTCGGGATGCAGTGCAGTGACTCCAGAGAGTGCACTGGCACCACTGGGGATGCAGTGCAGTGAGTCCAGAGAGTGCACTGACACCACTGGGGATGCAGTGCACTGAGTCCAGAGAGTGCACTGGCACCACTGGGGATGCAGTGCAGTGAGTCCAGAGAGTGCACTGGCACCACTGGGGATGCAGTGCAGTGAGTCCGGAGAGTGCACTGGCACCACTGGGGATGTACTGCAGTGACTCTAGAGAGTGCACTGGCACCACTTGCGATGCAGTGCTGTGAGTCCAGAGAGTGCACTGGCACCACTGGGGATGCAGTGCAGTGAGTCCAGAGAGTGCACTGGCACCACTGGGGATGCAGTGCAGTGAGTCCAGAGAGTGCACTGGCACCACTGGGGATGCAGTACAGTGAGTCCACAGAGTGCACTGGCACCACTGCGGATGCACTGCAGTGACTCCAGAGAGTGCACTGGCACCACTCGGGATGCACTGCAGTGAGTCCAGAGAGTACCCTGGCACCACTGGGGATGCACTGCAGTGACTCTAGAGAGTGCACTGTCAAAACTGGAGATGCACTACTGTGACTCCAGAGAGTGCACTGGCACCACTGGGGATGCAGTGCAGTGACTCCAGAGACTGCACTGGCACCACTGGGGATGCAGTGCAGTGAGTCCGGAGAGTGCACTGGCACCACTGGGGTTGCACTGCAGTGAGTGCAGAGAGTACACTGGCACCACTGGGGATGCACTGCAGTGAGTCCAGAGAGTGCACTGGCACCACTGGGGATGCACTGCAGTGAGTCCAGAGAGTGCACTGGCACCATTGGGGATGCAGTGGAGTGAGTCCAGAGAGTGCACTGGCACCACTGGGGATGCGGTGCAGTGAGTCCAGAGAGTACACTGGCACCACTGGGGATGCAGTGCAGTGAGTCCAGAGAGTGCACTGGCACCACTGGGGATGCACTGCAGTGACTCTAGACAGAGCACTGGCACCACTGGGGATGCAGTGCAGTGAGTCCAGAGAGTGCACTGGCACCAATGGGGATGCAGTGCAGTGAGTGCAGAGAGGGCACTGGCACCACTGGGGATGCAGTATAGTGAGTCCAGAGAGTGCACTGGCCCCACTGGGGATGCAGTGCAGTGAGTCCAGAGAGTGCACTGGCACCACTGGGGATGCACTGCAGTGACTCCAGAGAGTGCACTGGCACCATTGGTAATGCAGTGCAGTGAGTCCAGAGAGTGCACTGGCACCACTGGGGATGCACTGCAGTGACTCTAGAGAGTGCACTGGCACCACTGGGGATGCAGTGCAGTGAGTCCAGAGAGTGCACTGGCACCACCTGGGATGCAGTGCAGTGAGTCCAGAGAGTGCACTGGCACCACTGGGGATGCACTGCAGTGACTCTAGAGAGTGCACTGGCACCACTGGGGATGCAGTGCAGTGAGTCCAGAGAGTGCACTGGCACCACTGGGGATGCAGTGCAGTGAGTCCAGAGAGTGCACTGGCACCACTGGCGATGCAGTGCTGTGAGTCCAGAGAGTGCACTGGCACCACTGGGGATGCACTGCAGTGAGTCCAGAGAGTGCACTGGCACCACTGGGGATGCAGTGCAGTGAGTCCAGAGAGTGCACTGGCACCACTGGGGATGCAGTACAGTGAGTCCACAGAGTGCACTGGCACCACTGCGGATGCACTGCAATGACTCCAGAGAGTGCACTGGCACCACTCGGGATGCACTGCAGTGAGTCCAGAGAGGGCACTGGCACCACTGGGGATGCCTTGCAGTGACTCTAGAGAGTGCACTGGCAAAACTGGAGATGCACTACAGTGACTCCAGAGAGTGCACTGGCACCACTGGGGATGCACTGCAGTGACTCTAGAGAGTGCACTGGCACCACTGGGGATGCACTGCAGTGACTCCAGAGAGTGCACTGGCACCACTGGGGATGCACTGCAGTGAGTCCTTAGAGTACCCTGGCACCACTGGGGATGCAGTGCAGTGAGTCCAGAGAGTGCACTGGCACCACTGGGGATGCAGTACAATGAGTCCAGACAGTGCACTGGCACCACTCGGGATGCAGTGCAGTGACTCGAAAGAGTGCACTGGCAGCACTGGGGATGCGGTGCAGTGAGTCCAGAGAGTACACTGGCACCACTGGGGATGCAGTGCAGTGAGTCCAGAGAGTGCACTGGCACCACTGGGGATGCACTGCAGTGAGTCCAGAGAGTGCACTGATATCACTGGGGATGCAGTGCAGTGAGTCCAGAGAGTGCACTGGCACCACTGGGGATGCACTGCAGTGACTCTAGAGAGTGCACTGGTACCACTGGCGATGCAGTGCTGTGAGTCCAGAGAGTGCACTGGCACCACTGGGGATGCAGTGCAGTGAGTCCAGAGAGTGCACTGGCACCACTGGGGATGCAGTGCAGTGAGTCCAGAGAGTGCACTGGCACCACTGGGGATGCAGTACAGTGAGTCCACAGAGTGCACTGGCACCACTGCGGAAGCACTGCAGTGACTCCAGAGAGTGCACTGGCACCACTCGGGATGCACTGCAGTGAGTCCTTAGAGTACCCTGGCACCACTGGGGATGCACTGCAGTGACTCTAGAGAGTGCACTGGCAAAACTGGAGATGCACTAGAGTGACTCCAGAGAGTGCACTGGCACCACTGGGGATGCAGTACAGTGAGTCCACAGAGTGCACTGGCACCACTGCGGATGCACTGCAGTGACTCCAGAGAGTGCACTGGCACCACTCGGGATGCACTGCAGTGAGTCCAGAGAGTACCCTGGCACCACTGGGGATGCACTGCAGTGACTCTAGAGAGTGCACTGGCAAAACTGGAGATGCACTACAGTGACTCCAGAGAGTGCACTGGCACCACTGGGGATGCAGTGCAGTGACTCCAGAGACTGCACTGGCACCACTGGGGATGAAGTGCAGTGAGTCCGGAGAGTGCACTGGCACCACTGGGGTTGCACTGCAGTGAGTGCAGAGAGTACACTGGCACCACTGGGGATGCACTGCAGTGAGTCCAGAGAGTGCACTGGCACCATTGGTGATGCAGTGGAGTGAGTCCAGAGAGGGCACTGGCACCACTGGGGATGCAGTGCAGTGAGTCCAGAGAGTGCACTGGCACCACCGGGGATGCACTGCAGTGAGTCCAGAGTGTGCACTGGCACCACCGATGATGCACTGCAGTGAGTCCAGAGAGTGTACTGCCGCCACTGGGGATGCAGTACAGTGAGTCCACGGAGTGCACTGGCACCACTGGGGATGCACTGCAGTGACTCCAGAGAGTGCACTGGCACCACTGGGGATGCGGTGCAGTGAGTCCAGAGAGTACACTGGCACCACTGGTGATGCACTGCAGTGAGTCCAGAGAGTGCACTGGCACCACTGGGGATGCAGTGCAGTGAGTGCAGAGAGGGCACTGGCACCACTGGGGATGCAGTATAGTGAGTCCAGAGAGTGCACTGGCCCCACTGGGGATGCAGTGCAGTGAGTCCAGAGATTGCACTGGCACCACTGGGGATGCACTGCAGTGAGTCCAGAGAGTACACTGACACCACTGGGGATGCACTGCAGTGAGTCCAGAGAGTGCACTGGCACCACTGGGGATGCACTGCAGTGAGTCCAGAGAGTGCACTGGCACCACTGGGGATGCAGTGCAGTGAGTCCAGAGAGTGCAATGGCAGAACTGTTGTTGCACTGCAGTGAGTCCAGAGAGTGCACTGGCACCACTGGGGATGCAGTGCAGTGAGTCCAGAGAGTGCACTGGCACCACTGGGGATGCAGTGCAGTGAGTCCAGAGAGTGCACTGGCACCACTGGGGATGCAGTGCAGTGAGTCCAGAGAGTGCACTACCACCACTGGGGATGCACTACAGTGAGTCCACAGAGTGCACTGGCACCACTGGGGATGCACTGCAGTGAGTCCAGAGAGTGCACTGGCACCACTGGTAATGCAGTGCAGTGAGTCCAGAGAGTACCCTGGCACGACTGGGGATGCACTGCAGTGACTCTAGAGAGTGCACTGGCAAAACTGGAGATGCAGTACAGTGACTCCAGAGAGTGCACTGGCACCACTGGGGATGCAGTGCAGTGACTCGAAAGAGTGCACTGGCAGCACTGGGGATGCGGTGCAGTGAGTCCAGAGAGTGCAATGACACCACTGGGGATGCAGTGCACTGAGTCCAGAGAGTGCACTGGCACCACTGGGGATGCAGTGCAGTGAGTCCAGAGAGTGCACTGGTATCACTGGGGATGCAGTGCAGTGAATCCAGAGAGTGCACTGGCACCACTGGGGATGCACTGCAGTGACTCTAGAGAGTGCACTGGCACCACTGGCGATGCAGTGCTGTGAGTCCAGAGAGTGCACTGGCACCACTGGGGATGCAGTGCAGTGAGTCCAGAGAGTGCACTGGCACCACTGGGTATGCAGTGCAGTGAGTCCAGAGAGTGCACTGGCACCACTGGGGATGCAGTACAGTGAGTCCACAGAGTGCACTGGCACCACTGCGGAAGCACTGCAGTGACTCCAGAGAGTGCACTGGCACCACTCGGGATGCACTGCAGTGAGTCCTTAGAGTACCCTGGCACCACTGGGGATGCACTGCAGTGACTCTAGAGAGTGCACTGGCAAAACTGGAGATGCACTAGAGTGACTCCAGAGAGTGCACTGGCACCACTGGGGATGCAGTACAGTGAGTCCACAGAGTGCACTGGCACTACTGCGGATGCACTGCAGTGACTCCAGAGAGTGCCCTGGCATCACTCGGGATGCACTGCAGTGAGTCCAGAGAGTACCCTGGCACCACTGGGGATGCACTGCAGTGACTCCAGAGAGTGCACTGGCACCACTGGGGATGCGGTGCAGTGAGTCCAGAGAGTACACTGGCACCACTGGGGATGCAGTGCAGTGAGTCCAGAGAGTGCACTGGCACCACTGGGGATGCACTGCAGTGACTCTAGACAGAGCACTGGCCCCACTGGGGATGCAGTGCAGTGAGTCCAGAGAGTGCACTGGCACCACTGGGGATGCACTGCAGTGACTCCAGAGAGTGCACTGGCACCATTGGTAATGCAGTGCAGTGAGTCCAGAGAGTGCACTGGCACCACTGGGGATGCACTGCAGTGACTCTAGAGAGTGCACTGGCACCACTGGGGATGCAGTGCAGTGAGTCCAGAGAGTGCACTGGCACCACTGGGGATGCAGTGCAGTGAGTCCAGAGAGTGCACTGGCACCACTGGGGATGCACTGCAGTGACTCTAGAGAGTGCACTGGCACCACTGGGGATGCAGTGCAGTGAGTCCAGAGAGTGCACTGGCACCACTGGGGATGCAGTGCAGTGAGTCCAGAGAGTGCACTGGCACCACTGGCGATGCAGTGCTGTGAGTCCAGAGAGTGCACTGGCACCACTGGGGATGCACTGCAGTGAGTCCAGAGAGTGCACTGGCACCACTGGGGATGCAGTACAGTGAGTCCACAGAGTGCACTGGCACCACTGCGGATGCACTGCAATGACTCCAGAGAGTGCACTGGCACCACTCGGGATGCACTGCAGTGAGTCCAGAGAGGGCACTGGCACCACTGGGGATGCCTTGCAGTGACTCTAGAGAGTGCACTGGCAAAACTGGAGATGCACTACAGTGAGTCCAGAGAGTGCACTGGCACCACTGGGGATGCACTGCAGTGACTCTAGAGAGTGCACTGGCACCACTGGGGATGCACTGCAGTGACTCCAGAGAGTGCACTGGCACCACTGGGGATGCACTGCAGTGAGTCCTTAGAGTACCCTGGCACCACTGGGGATGCAGTGCAGTGAGTCCAGAGAGTGCACTGGCACCACTGGGGATGCAGTACAATGAGTCCAGAGAGTGCACTGGCACCACTCGGGATGCAGTGCAGTGACTCGAAAGAGTGCACTGGCAGCACTGGGGATGCGGTGCAGTGAGTCCAGAGAGTGCAATGACACCACTGGGGATGCAGTGCACTGAGTCCAGAGAGTGCACTGGCACCACTGGGGATGCAGTGCAGTGAGTCCAGAGAGTGCACTGATATCACTGGGGATGCAGTGCAGTGAGTCCAGAGAGTGCACTGGCACCACTGGGGATGCACTGCAGTGACTCTAGAGAGTGCACTGGCACCACTGGCGATGCAGTGCTGTGAGTCCAGAGAGTGCACTCCCACCACTGGGGATGCAGTGCAGTGAGTCCAGAGAGTGCACTGGCACCACTGGGGATGCAGTGCAGTGAGTCCAGAGAGTGCACTGGCACCACTGGGGATGCAGTACAGTGAGTCCACAGAGTGCACTGGCACCACTGCGGAAGCACTGCAGTGACTCCAGAGAGTGCACTGGCACCACTCGGGATGCACTGCAGTGAGTCCTTAGAGTACCCTGGCACCACTGGGGATGCACTGCAGTGACTCTAGAGAGTGCACTGGCAAAACTGGAGATGCACTAGAGTGACTCCAGAGAGTGCACTGGCACCACTGGGGATGCAGTACAGTGAGTCCACAGAGTGCACTGGCACCACGGGGGATGCACTGCAGTGAGTCCAGAGAGTACCCTGGCACCACTGGGGATGCACTGCAGTGACTCTAGAGAGTGCACTGGCAAAACTGGAGATGCACTACAGTGACTCCAGAGAGTGCACTGGCACCACTGGGGATGCAGTGCAGTGACTCCAGAGACTGCACTGGCACCACTGGGGATGCTGTGCAGTGAGTCCGGAGAGTGCACTGGCACCACTGGGGTTGTACTGCAGTGAGTGCAGAGAGTACACTGGCACCACTGGGGATGCACTGCAGTGAGTCCAGAGAGTGCACTGGCACCACTGCGGATGCAGTGCAGTGAGTCCAGAGAGTGCACTGGCACCACTGGGGATGCAGTACAATGAGTCCAGAGAGTGCACTGGCACCACTCGGGATGCAGTGCAGTGACTCTAGAGAGTGCACTGGCACCACTGGGGATGCGGTGCAGTGAGTCCAGAGAGTGCAATGACACCACTGGGGATGCAGTGCACTGAGTCCAGAGAGTGCACTGGCACCACTGGGGATGCAGTGCAGTTAGTCCAGAGAGTGCACTGGCACCACTGGGGATGCAGTGCAGTGAGTCCAGAGAGTGCACTGGCACCACTGGGAATGCACTGCAGTGTGTCTAGAGAGTGCACTTGCAACACTGGTGATTAACTGCAGTGAGTCCAGAGAGTGCACTGGCACCACTGGGGTTGCACTGCAGTGAGTGCAGAGAGTACACTGGCACCACTGGGGATGCACTGCAGTGAGTCCAGAGAGTGCACTGGCACCACTGGGAATGCACTGCAGTGTGTCTAGAGAGTGCTCTGGCACCACTGGGGATGCAGTGCAGTGAGTCCAGAGAGTGTACTGGCACCAGAGGGGATGCACTGCAGTGAGTCCAGAGAGTGCACTGGCACCACTGGGGATGCAGTGCAGTTAGTCCAGAGAGTGCACTGGCACCACACGGGATGCACTGCAGTGAGTCCAGAGAGTACCCTGGCACCACTGGGGATGCACTGCAGTGACTCTAGAGAGTGCACTGGCAAAACTGGAGATGCACTACAGTGACTCCAGAGAGTGCACTGGCACCACTGGGGATGCACTGCAGTGAGTCCAGAGAGTGCACTGGCACCACTGCGGATGAAGTGCAGTGAGTCCAGAGAGTGCACGGGCACCACTCGGGATGCAGTGCAGTGACTCTAGAGAGTGCACTGGCACCACTGGGGATGCGGTGCAGTGAGTCCAGAGAGTGCAATGACACCACTGGGGATGCAGTGCACTGAGTCCAGAGAGTGCACTGGCACCACTGGGGATGCAGTGCAGTGAGTCCAGAGAGTGCACTGGTATCACTGGGGATGCAGTGCAGTGAGTCCAGAGAGTGCACTGGCACCACTGGGGATGCAGTGCAGTGAGTCCAGAGAGTGCACTGGCACCACTGGCGATGCAGTGCTGTGAGTCCAGAGAGTGCACTGGCACCACTGGGGATGGACTTCAGTGACTCCAGAGAGTGCACTGGCACCACTGGGGATGCAGTGCACTGAGTCCAGAGAGTGCACTGGCACCACTGGGGATGCAGTGCAGTGCGTCCTGAGAGTGCAAAGGCACCACAAGGGCTGCTCTGCAGTGAGTCCAGAGAGTGCACTGGCACCACTGGGGATGCAGTGCAGTGAGTACAGAGAGTGCACTGGCACCACTGGGGATGCACTACAGTGAGTCCAGAGAGTGCACTGGCACCACTGGGGATGCAGTGCAGTGAGTCCAGAGAATGCACTGGCACCACTGGGGATGCAGTGCAGTGACTCGAAAGAGTGCACTGGCAGCACTGGGGATGCACTGCAGTGAGCCCAGAGAATGCACTGGCACCACTGGGGATGCAGTGCAGTGACTCGAAAGAGTGCACTGGCAGCACTGGGGATGCACTGCAGTGAGTCCGGAGAGTGCCCTGGCACCAATGGTGATGCAGTGCAGTGATCCAGAGAGTGCACTGGCACCACTGGGGATGCAGTGCAGTGAGTCCAGAGAGTGCACTGGCACCACTGGGGATGCAGTGCAGTGAGTCCAGAGAGTGCACTGGCACCACTGGGGATGCAGTACAGTGAGTCCAGAGAGTGCACTGGCACCACTGGGGATGCAGTGCAGTGAGTCCAGAGAGTGCACTGGCACCACTGGTAATGCAGTGCAGTGAGTCCAGAGAGTGCACTGGCACCACTGGGGATGCAGTGCAGTGAGTCCAGAGAGTGCACTGGCCACACTGGCAATGCAGTACAGTGAGTCCAGTGAGTGCACCAGCACCACTGGGGATGCAGTGCAGTGAGTCCAGAGAGTGCACTGGCACCACTGGGGATGCAGTGCAGTGAGTCCAGAGAGTGCACTGGCACCACTGGCGATGCAGTGCAGTGAGTCCAGAGAGTGCACTACCACCACTGGGGATACACTACAGTGAGTCCAGAGAGTGCACTGGCACCACTGGGGATGCAGTGCAGTGAGTGCAGAGAGTACACTGGCACCACTGGGGATGCAGTGCAGTGAGTGCAGGGAGTGCACTGGCACCACTGGGGATGCACTGCAGTGACTCCAGAGAGTGCACTGGCACCACTGGGGATGCAGTGCAGAGTCTAGAGAGTGCACTGGCACCACTGGGGAAGCACTGCAGTGAGCCCAGAGATTGCACTGGCACCACTGGGGATGCACTGCAGTGAGTCCGGAGACTGCACTGGCACCACTGGGGATGCACTGCAGTGAGACCAGAGAGTGCACTGGCACCACTGGGGATGCACTGCAGTGAGTCCAGAGAGTGCACTGGCACCACTGGGGATGCAGTGCAGTGAGTCCGGAGAGTGCACTGGCACCACTGGTAATGCAGTGCAGTGCGTCCAGAGAGTGCACTGGCACCAATGGGGATGCAGTGCAGTGACTCCAGAGAGTGCACTGGCACTACTGGGGATGCACTGCAGTGAGTCCAGAGATTGCACTAGCCTCACTGGGGATGCAGTGCAGTGAGTCCAGAGAGTGCACTGGCACCACTGGTGATGCAGTGCAGTGACTCCAGAGAGTGCACTGGCACCACTGGGGATGCACTGCAGTGAGTCCAGAGAGTGCACTGGCACCACTAGGGATGCAGTACAGTGAGTCCACAGAGTGCACTGGCACCACTGGGGATGCACTGCAGTGAGTCCAGAGAGTGCACTGGCACCTTGGGGATGCAGTGCAGTGAGTCCAGAGAGTGCACTGGCACCATTGGGGATGCACTGCAGTGAGTCCAGAGAGTGCACTGGCACCACTGGGGATGCACTGCAGTGAGTCCAGAGAGTGCACTGGCACCACTGGGGTTTTAGTGCAGTGACTCCAGAGAGTGCACTGGCACCACTGGGGATGCACTGCAGTGAGTCTAGAGAGTGCACTGGCACCACTGGGGATGCAGTGCAGTGAGTCCAGAGAGTGCAATGGCAGAACTGTTGTTGCACTGCATTGAGTCCAGAGAGTGCATTGGCACCACTGGTGATGCAGTGCAGTGAGTCCAGAGAGTGCACTGGCACCACTGGGGATGCAGTACAATGAGTCCAGAGAGTGCACTGGCACCACTCGGGATGCAGTGCAGTGACTCTAGAGAGTGCACTGGCACCACTGGAGATGCGGTGCAGTGAGTCCAGAGAGTGCAATGACACCACTGGGGATGCAGTGCACTGAGTCCAGAGAGTGCACTGGCACCACTGGGGATGCAGTGCAGTGAGTCCAGAGAGTGCACAGGTATCACGGGGGATGCAGTGCAGTGAGTCCAGAGAGTGCACTGGCACCACTGGGGATGCAGTGCAGTGAGTCCAGAGAGTGCACTGGCACCACTGGGAATGCACTGCAGTGTGTCTAGAGAGTGCACTTGCAACACTGGGGACGAACTGCAGTGAGTCCAGAGAGTGCACTGGCACCAGTGGGGATGCACTGCAGTGAGTCCAGAAAGTGCACTATCACCACTGGGGATGCAGTGCTGTGAGTCCAGAGAGTGCACTGGCACCACTGGGGATGCAGTGCAGTGAGTCCAGAGAGTGCACTGGCACCACTGGTAATGCAGTGCAGTGAGTCCAGAGAGTGCACTGGCACCACTGGGGATGCAGTGCAGTGAGTCCAGAGAGTGCACTGGCACCACTGGGGATGCACTGCAGTGAGTCCAGAGAGTGCACTGGCACCACTGGGGATGCAGTGGAGTGAGTCCAGAGAGGGCACTGGCACCACTGGGGATGCAGTGCAGTGAGTCCAGAGAGTGCACTGGCACCACCGGGGATGCACTGCAGTGAGTCCAGAGTGTGCACTGGCACCACCGGGGATGCACTGCAGTGAGTCCAGAGAGTGCACTGGCACCACTGGGGATGTACTGCAGTGAGTCCAGAGAGTGCACTGGCACCACTGGGGATGCAGTGCAGTGAGTCCAGATAGTCCACTGGCACCACTGGGGATGCACTGCAGTGAGTCCAGAGAGTGCACTGGCACCACTGGGGATGCAGTGCAGTGAGTCCGGAGAGTGCCCTGGTACCACTGGGGATGCAGTGCAGTGAGTCCAGAGAGTGCACTGGCACCACTGGCGATGCAGTGCTGTGAGTCCAGAGAGTGCACTGGCACCACTGGGGATGGACTTCAGTGACTCCAGAGAGTGCACTGGCACCACTGGGGATGCAGTGCTGTGAGTTCAGAGAGTGCACTGGCACCACTGGGGATGCACTGCAGTGACTCTAGAGAGTGCACTGGCACCACTGGGGATGCAGTGCAGTGACTCCAGAGAGTGCACTGGCACCACTGGGGATGCAGTGCAGTGAGTCCAGAGAGTGCACTGGCACCACTGGGGATGCAGTGCAGTGAGTCCAGAGAGTGCACTGGCACCACTGGGGATGCAGTACAGTGAGTCCAGAGAGTGCACTGGCACCACTGGGGATGCAGTGCACTGAGTCCAGAGAGTGCACTGGCACCACTGGGGATGCAGTGCAGTGAGTCCAGAGAGTGCACTGGCACCACTGGGGATGCAGTGCAGTGAGTCCAGAGAGTGCACTGGCACCACTGGGGATGCAGTACAGTGAGTCCAGAGAGTGCACTGGCACCACTGGGGATGCAGTGCAGTGAGTCCAGAGAGTGCACTGGCACCACTGGGGATGCAGTGCAGTGAGTCCAGAGAGTGCACTGGCACCACTGGGGATGCAGTGCAGTGAGTCCAGAGAGTGCACTGGCACCACTGGGGATGCACTGCAGTGAGTCCAGAGAGTGCACTGGCACCACTGGGGATGCAGTGCAGTGAGTCCAGAGAGTGCACTGGCACCACTGGGGATGCAGTGCAGTGAGTGCAGAGAGTGCACTGGCACCACTGGGGATGCACTGCAGTGAGTCCAGAGAGTGCACTGGCACCACTGGGGATGCAGTGCAGTGAGTCTAGAGAGTGCACTGGCACCACTGGGGAAGCACTGCAGTGAGCCCAGAGATTGCACTGGCACCACTGGGGATGCACTGCAGTGAGTCCGGAGAGTGCACTGGCACCACTGGGGATGCACTGCAGTGAGACCAGAGAGTGCACTGGCACCACTGGGGATGCACTGCAGTGAGTCCAGAGAGTGCACTGGCACCACTGGGGATGCACTGCAGTGAGTCCGGAGAGTGCACTGGCACCACTGGTAATGCAGTGCAGTGAGTCCAGAGAGTGCACTGGCACCACTGGGGATGCAGTGCAGTGACTCCAGAGAGTGCACTGGCACTACTGGGGATGCACTGCAGTGAGTCCAGAGATTGCACTGGCCTCACTGGGGATGCAGTGCAGTGAGTCCAGAGAGTGCACTGGCACCACTGGTGATGCAGTGCAGTGACTCCAGAGAGTGCACTGGCACCACTGGGGATGCACTGCAGTGAGTCCAGAGAGTGCACTGGCACCACTAGGGATGCAGTACAGTGAGTCCACAGAGTGCACTGGCACCACTGGGGATGCACTGCAGTGAGTCCAGAGAGTGCACTGGCACCTTGGGGATGCAGTGCAGTGAGTCCAGAGAGTGCACTGGCACCATTGGGGATGCACTGCAGTGAGTCCAGAGAGTGCACTGGCACCACTGGGGATGCACTGCAGTGAGTCCAGAGAGTGCACTGGCACCACTGGGGTTTTAGTGCAGTGACTCCAGAGAGTGCACTGGCACCACTGGGGATGCACTGCAGTGAGTCTAGAGAGTGCACTGGCACCACTGGGGATGCAGTGCAGTGAGTCCAGAGAGTGCAATGGCAGAACTGTTGTTGCACTGCATTGAGTCCAGAGAGTGCACTGGCACCACTGGTGATGCAGTGCAGTGAGTCCAGAGAGTGCACTGGCACCACTGGGGATGCAGTGCAGTGACTCTAGAGAGTGCACTGGCACCACTGGGGATGCAGTGCAGTGAGTCCAGAGAGTGCACTGGCACCACTGGGGATGCAGTGCAGTGAGTCCAGAGAGTGCACTGGCACCACTGGGGATGCAGTGCAGTGAGTCCAGAGAGTGCACTGGCACCACTGGGGATGCAGTGCAGTGAGTCCAGAGAGTGCACTGGCACCACTGGGGATGCAGTGCAGTGAGTCCAGAGAGTGCACTGGCACCACTGGGAATGCACTGCAGTGTGTCTAGAGAGTGCACTTGCAACACTGGGGACGAACTGCAGTGAGTCCAGAGAGTGCACTGGCACCACTGGGGATGCACTGCAGTGAGTCCAGAGAGTGCACTATCACCACTGGGGATGCAGTGCTGTGAGTCCAGAGAGTGCACTGGCACCACTGGGGATGCAGTGCAGTGAGTCCAGAGAGTGCACTGGCACCACTGGGGATGCAGTGCAGTGAGTCCAGAGAGTGCACTGGCACCACTGGGGATGCAGTGCAGTGAGTCCAGAGAGTGCACTGGCACCACTGGGGATGCACTGCAGTGAGTCCAGAGAGTGCACTGGCACCACTGGGGATGCAGTGGAGTGAGTCCAGAGAGGGCACTGGCACCACTGGGGATGCAGTGCAGTGAGTCCAGAGAGTGCACTGGCACCACCGGGGATGCACTGCAGTGAGTCCAGAGTGTGCACTGGCACCACCGGGGATGCACTGCAGTGAGTCCAGAGAGTGCACTGGCACCACTGGGGATGTACTGCAGTGAGTCCAGAGAGTGCACTGGCACCACTGGGGATGCAGTGCAGTGAGTCCAGATAGTGCACTGGCACCACTGGGGATGCACTGCAGTGAGTCCAGAGAGTGCACTGGCACCACTGGGGATGCAGTGCAGTGAGTCCGGAGAGTGCCCTGGCACCACTGGGGATGCAGTGCAGTGAGTCCAGAGAGTGCACTGGCACCACTGGGGATGCACTGCAGTGAGTCCGGAGAGTGCATTGTCACCACTGCGGATGCACTGCAGTGAGTCCAAAGAGTTCACTGGCACCACTGGTGATGCAGTGCAGTGAGTCCAGAGAGTGCACTGGCACCACTGGGGATGCAGTGCAGTGACTCCAGAGAGTGCACTGGCACCACTGGGGATGCACTGCAGTGAGTCCAGAGATTGCACTGGCACTCACTGGGGATGCAGTGCAGTGAGTCCAGAGAGTGCACTGGCACCACTGGTGATGCAGTGCAGTGAGTCCAGAGAGTGCACTGGCACCACTGGGGATGCACTGCAGTGAGTCCAGAGAGTGCACTGGCACCACTAGGGATGCAGTACAGTGAGTCCAGAGAGTGCACTGGCACCACTGGGATGCAGTGCAGTGAGTCCAGAGAGTGCACTGGCACCACTGGGGATGCAGTGCAGTGAGTCCAGAGAGTGCACTGGCACCACTGGGGATGCACTGCAGTGAGTCCAGAGAGTGCACTGGCACCACTGGGGATGCAGTGCAGTGACTCCAGAGAGTGCACTGGCACCACTGGGGATGCACTGCAGTGAGTCTAGAGAGTGCACTGGCACCACTGGGGATGCAGTGCAGTGAGTCCAGAGAGTGCACTGGCACCACTGGGGTTGCACTGCAGTGAGTCCAGAGAGTGCACTGGCACCACTGGGGATGCAGTGCAGTGAGTCCAGAGAGTGCACTGGCACCACTGGGGATGCAGTACAGTGAGTCCAGAGAGTGCACTGGCACCACTCGGGATGCAGTGCAGTGACTCTAGAGAGTGCACTGGCACCACTGGGGATGCACTGCAGTGAGTCCAGAGAGTGCAATGACACCACTGGGGATGCAGTGCAGTGAGTCCAGAGAGTGCACTGGCACCACTGGGGATGCAGTGCAGTGAGTCCAGAGAGTGCACTGGCACCACTGGGGATGCAGTGCAGTGAGTCCAGAGAGTGCACTGGCACCACTGGGGATGCAGTGCAGTGAGTCCAGAGAGTGCACTGGCACCACTGGGGATGCACTGCAGTGAGTCCAGAGAGTGCACTGGCACCACTGGGGATGAACTGCAGTGAGTCCAGAGAGTGCACTGGCACCACTGGGGATGCACTGCAGTGAGTCCAGAGAGTGCACTGGCACCACTGGGGATGCAGTGCAGTGAGTCCAGAGAGTGCACTGGCACCACTGGGGATGCACTGCAGTGAGTCCAGAGAGTGCACTGGCACCACTGGGGATGCAGTGCAGTGAGTCCAGAGAGTGCACTGGCACCACTGGGGATGCACTGCAGTGAGTCCAGAGAGTGCACTGGCACCACTGGGGATGCACTGCAGTGAGTCCAGAGAGTGCACTGGCACCACTGGGGATGCAGTGCAGTGAGTCCAGAGAGTGCACTGGCACCACTGGGGATGCAGTGCAGTGAGTCCAGAGAGTGCACTGGCACCACTGGGGATGCAGTGCAGTGAGTCCAGAGAGTGCACTGGCACCACTGGGGATGCAGTGCAGTGAGTCCAGAGAGTGCACTGGCACCACTGGGGATGCACTGCAGTGACTCCAGAGAGTGCACTGGCACCACTGGGGATGCAGTGCAGTGAGTCCAGAGAGTGCACTGGCACCACTGGGGATGCAGTGCAGTGAGTCCAGAGAGTGCACTGGCACCACTGGGGATGCAGTGCAGTGAGTCCAGAGAGTGCACTGGCACCACTGGGAATGCAGTACAGTGAGTCCAGAGAGTGCACTGGCACCACTGGGGATGCAGTGCAGTGAGTCCAGAGAGTGCACTGGCACCACTGGGGATGCAGTGCAGTGAGTCCAGAGAGTGCACTGGCACCACTGGGGATGCACTGCAGTGAGTCCAGAGAGTGCACTGGCACCACTGGGGATGCAGTGCAGTGAGTCCAGAGAGTGCACTGGCACCACTGGGGATGCAGTGCAGTGAGTCCAGAGAGTGCACTGGCACCACTGGGGATGCAGTGCAGTGAGTCCAGAGAGTGCACTGGCACCACTGGGGATGCAGTGCAGTGAGTCCAGAGAGTGCACTGGCACCACTGGGGATGCAGTGCAGTGAGTCCAGAGAGTGCACTGGCACCACTGGGGATGCAGTGCAGTGAGTCCAGAGAGTGCACTGGCACCACTGGGGATGCAGTGCAGTGAGTCCAGAGAGTGCACTACCACCACTGGGGATGCACTGCAGGTGAGTCCAGAGAGTGCACTGGCACCACTGGGGATGCAGTGCAGTGAGTCCAGAGAGTGCACTGGCACCACTGGGGATGCAGTGCAGTGAGTCCAGAGAGTGCACTGGCACCACTGGGGATGCACTGCAGTGAGTCCAGAGAGTGCACTGGCACCACTGGGGATGCAGTGCAGTGAGTCCAGAGAGTGCACTGGCACCACTGGGGATGCAGTGCAGTGACTCCAGAGAGTGCACTGGCACCACTGGGGATGCACTGCAGTGAGTCCAGAGAGTGCACTGGCACCACTGGGGATGCACTGCAGTGAGTCTAGAGAGTGCACTGGCACCACTGGGGATGCAGTGCAGTGAGTCCAGAGAGTGCACTGGCACCTTGGGGATGCAGTGCAGTGAGTCCAGAGAGTGCACTGGCACCACTGGGGATGCACTGCAGTGAGTCCAGAGAGTGCACTGGCACCACTGGGGATGCACTGCAGTGAGTCCAGAGAGTGCACTGGCACCACTGGGGATGCAGTGCAGTGACTCCAGAGAGTGCACTGGCACCACTGGGGATGCAGTGCAGTGAGTCCAGAGAGTGCACTGGCACCACTGGGGATGCAGTGCAGTGAGTCCAGAGAGTGCACTGGCACCACTGGGGATGCACTGCAGTGAGTCCAGAGAGTGCACTGGCACCACTGGGGATGCAGTGCAGTGAGTCCAGAGAGTGCACTGGCACCACTGGGGATGCACTGCAGTGAGTCCAGAGAGTGCACTGGCACCACTGGGGATGCAGTGCAGTGAGTCCAGAGAGTGCACTGGCACCACTGGGGATGCAGTGCAGTGAGTCCAGAGAGTGCACTGGCACCACTGGGGATGCAGTGCAGTGAGTCCAGAGAGTGCACTGGCACCACTGGGGATGCACTGCAGTGAGTCCAGAGAGTGCACTGGCACCACTGGGGATGCACTGCAGTGAGTCCAGAGAGTGCACTGGCACCACTGGGGATGCACTGCAGTGAGTCCAGAGAGTGCACTGGCACCACTGGGGATGCAGTGCAGTGAGTCCAGAGAGTGCACTGGCACCACTGGGGATGCAGTGCAGTGAGTCCAGAGAGTGCACTGGCACCACTGGGGATGCAGTGCAGTGAGTCCAGAGAGTGCACTGGCACCACTGGGGATGCAGTGCAGTGAGTCCAGAGAGTGCACTGGCACCACTGGGGATGCACTGCAGTGAGTCCAGAGAGTGCACTGGCACCACTGGGGATGCAGTGCAGTGAGTCCAGAGAGGGCACTGGCACCACTGGGGATGCAGTGCAGTGAGTCCAGAGAGTGCACTGGCACCACTGGGGATGCACTGCAGTGAGTCCAGAGAGTGCACTGGCACCACCGGGGATGCACTGCAGTGAGTCCAGAGAGTGCACTGGCACCACTGGGGATGTACTGCAGTGAGTCCAGAGAGTGCACTGGCACCACTGGGGATGCAGTGCAGTGAGTCCAGAGAGTGCACTGGCACCACTGGGGATGCAGTGCAGTGAGTCCAGAGAGTGCACTGGCACCACTGGGGATGCAGTGCAGTGAGTCCGGAGAGTGCCCTGGCACCACTGGGGATGCAGTGCAGTGAGTCCAGAGAGTGCACTGGCACCACTGGGGATGCACTGCAGTGAGTCCGGAGAGTGCATTGTCACCACTGCGGATGCACTGCAGTTTCTCCAAACAGTTCACTGGCACCACTGGTGATGCAGTGCAGTGAGTCCAGAGAGTGCACTGGCACCACTGGGGATGCAGTGCAGTGACTCCAGAGAGTGCACTGGCACTACTGGGGATGCACTGCAGTGAGTCCAGAGATTGCACTGGCCTCACTGGGGATGCAGTGCAGTGAGTCCAGAGAGTGCACTGGCACCACTGGTGATGCAGTGCAGTGACTCCAGAGAGTGCACTGGCACCACTGGGGATGCACTGCAGTGAGTCCAGAGAGTGCACTGGCACCACTAGGGATGCAGTACAGTGAGTCCACAGAGTGCACTGGCACCACTGGGGATGCACTGCAGTGAGTCCAGAGAGTGCACTGGCACCTTGGGGATGCAGTGCAGTGAGTCCAGAGAGTGCACTGGCACCATTGGGGATGCACTGCAGTGAGTCCAGAGAGTGCACTGGCACCACTGGGGATGCACTGCAGTGAGTCCAGAGAGTGCACTGGCACCACTGGGGTTTTAGTGCAGTGACTCCAGAGAGTGCACTGGCACCACTGGGGATGCAGTGCAGTGAGTCTAGAGAGTGCACTGGCACCACTGGGGATGCAGTGCAGTGAGTCCAGAGAGTGCAATGGCAGAACTGTTGTTGCACTGCATTGAGTCCAGAGAGTGCACTGGCACCACTGGTGATGCAGTGCAGTGAGTCCAGAGAGTGCACTGGCACCACTGGGGATGCAGTACAGTGAGTCCAGAGAGTGCACTGGCACCACTGGGGATGCAGTGCAGTGAGTCCAGAGAGTGCACTGGCACCACTGGGGATGCAGTGCAGTGAGTCCAGAGAGTGCACTGGCACCACTGGGGATGCAGTGCAGTGAGTCCAGAGAGTGCACTGGCACCACTGGGGATGCAGTGCAGTGAGTCCAGAGAGTGCACTGGCACCACTGGGGATGCAGTGCAGTGAGTCCAGAGAGTGCACTGGCACCACTGGGGATGCAGTGCAGTGAGTCCAGAGAGTGCACTGGCACCACTGGGGATGCACTGCAGTGAGTCCAGAGAGTGCACTGGCACCACTGGGGATGCTGCAGTGAGTCCAGAGAGTGCACTGGCACCACTGGGGATGCACTGCAGTGAGTCCAGAGAGTGCACTGGCACCACTGGGGATGCAGTGCAGTGAGTCCAGAGAGTGCACTGGCACCACTGGGGATGCACTGCAGTGAGTCCAGAGAGTGCACTGGCACCACTGGGGATGCAGTGCAGTGAGTCCAGAGAGTGCACTGGCACCACTGGGGATGCACTGCAGTGAGTCCAGAGAGTGCACTGGCACCACTGGGGATGCACTGCAGTGAGTCCAGAGAGTGCACTGGCACCACTGGGGATGCAGTGCAGTGAGTCCAGAGAGTGCACTGGCACCACTGGGGATGCAGTGCAGTGAGTCCAGAGAGTGCACTGGCACCACTGGGGATGCACTGCAGTGAGTCCAGAGAGTGCACTGGCACCACTGGGGATGCAGTGCAGTGAGTCCAGAGAGTGCACTGGCACCACTGGGGATGCACTGCAGTGAGTCCAGAGAGTGCACTGGCACCACTGGGGATGCACTGCAGTGAGTCCAGAGAGTGCACTGGCACCACTGGGGATGCTGCAGTGAGTCCAGAGAGTGCACTGGCACCACTGGGGATGCAGTGCAGTGAGTCCAGAGAGTGCACTGGCACCACTGGGGATGCAGTGCAGTGAGTCCAGAGAGTGCACTGGCACCACTGGGGATGCAGTGCAGTGAGTCCAGAGAGTGCACTGGCACCACTGGGGATGCAGTGCAGTGAGTCCAGAGAGTGCACTGGCACCACTGCGGATGCACTGCAGTGAGTCCAGAGAGTGCACTGGCACCACTGGTGATGCAGTGCAGTGAGTCCAGAGAGTGCACTGGCACCACTGGGGATGCAGTGCAGTGACTCCAGAGAGTGCACTGGCACCACTGGGGATGCACTGCAGTGAGTCCAGAGAGTGCACTGGCACCACTGGGGATGCAGTGCAGTGAGTCCAGAGAGTGCACTGGCACCACTGGGGATGCAGTGCAGTGACTCCAGAGAGTGCACTGGCACCACTGGGGATGCACTGCAGTGAGTCCAGAGAGTGCACTGGCACCACTGGGGATGCAGTGCAGTGAGTCCAGAGAGTGCACTGGCACCACTGGGGATGCACTGCAGTGAGTCCAGAGAGTGCACTGGCACCACTGGGGATGCAGTGCAGTGAGTCCAGAGAGTGCACTGGCACCACTGGGGATGCACTGCAGTGAGTCCAGAGAGTGCACTGGCACCACTGGGGATGCACTGCAGTGAGTCCAGAGAGTGCACTGGCACCACTGGGGATGTACTGCAGTGAGTCCAGAGAGTGCACTGGCACCACTGGGGATGCAGTGCAGTGAGTCCAGATAGTCCACTGGCACCACTGGGGATGCAGTGCAGTGAGTCCAGAGAGTGCACTGGCACCACTGGGGATGCAGTGCAGTGAGTCCAGAGAGTGCCCTGGCACCACTGGGGATGCAGTGCAGTGAGTCCAGAGAGTGCACTGGCACCACTGGGGATGCAGTGCAGTGAGTCCGGAGAGTGCATTGTCACCACTGCGGATGCACTGCAGTTTCTCCAAACAGTGCACTGGCACCACTGGGGATGCAGTGCAGTGAGTCCAGAGAGTGCACTGGCACCACTGGGGATGCAGTGCAGTGACTCCAGAGAGTGCACTGGCACCACTGGGGATGCACTGCAGTGAGTCCAGAGAGTGCACTGGCACCACTGGGGATGCAGTGCAGTGAGTCCAGAGAGTGCACTGGCACCACTGGGGATGCAGTGCAGTGACTCCAGAGAGTGCACTGGCACCACTGGGGATGCACTGCAGTGAGTCCAGAGAGTGCACTGGCACCACTAGGGATGCACTGCAGTGAGTCCAGAGAGTGCACTGGCACCACTGGGGATGCAGTGCAGTGAGTCCAGAGAGTGCACTGGCACCACTGGGGATGCAGTGCAGTGAGTCCAGAGAGTGCACTGGCACCACTGGGGATGCACTGCAGTGAGTCCAGAGAGTGCACTGGCACCACTGGGGATGCACTGCAGTGAGTCCAGAGAGTGCACTGGCACCACTGGGGTTTTAGTGCAGTGACTCCAGAGAGTGCACTGGCACCACTGGGGATGCAGTGCAGTGAGTCCAGAGAGTGCACTGGCACCACTGGGGATGCAGTGCAGTGAGTCCAGAGAGTGCAATGGCAGAACTGTTGTTGCACTGCATAGAGTCCAGAGAGTGCACTGGCACCACTGGTGATGCAGTGCAGTGAGTCCAGAGAGTGCACTGGCACCACTGGGGATGCACTGCAGTGAGTCCAGAGAGTGCACTGGCACCACTGGGGATGCAGTGCAGTGAGTCCAGAGAGTGCACTGGCACCACTGGGGATGCAGTGCAGTGAGTCCAGAGAGTGCACTGGCACCACTGGGGATGCAGTGCAGTGAGTCCAGAGAGTGCACTGGCACCACTGGGGATGCACTGCAGTGAGTCCAGAGAGTGCACTGGCACCACTGGGGATGCACTGCAGTGAGTCCAGAGAGTGCACTGGCACCACTGGGGATGCACTGCAGTGAGTCCAGAGAGTGCACTGGCACCACTGGGGATGCAGTGCAGTGAGTCCAGAGAGTGCACTGGCACCACTGGGGATGCAGTGCAGTGAGTCCAGAGAGTGCACTGGCACCACTGGTAATGCAGTGCAGTGAGTCCAGAGAGTGCACTGGCACCACTGGGGATGCAGTGCAGTGAGTCCAGAGAGTGCACTGGCACCACTGGGGATGCACTGCAGTGAGTCCAGAGAGTGCACTGGCACCACTGGGGATGCAGTGGAGTGAGTCCAGAGAGTGCACTGGCACCACTGGGGATGCAGTGCAGTGAGTCCAGAGAGTGCACTGGCACCACTGGGGATGCACTGCAGTGAGTCCAGAGAGTGCACTGGCACCACTGGGATGCACTGCAGTGAGTCCAGAGAGTGCACTGGCACCACTGGGGATGCACTGCAGTGAGTCCAGAGAGTGCACTGGCACCACTGGGGATGCAGTGCAGTGAGTCCAGAGAGTGCACTGGCACCACTGGGGATGCAGTGCAGTGAGTCCAGAGAGTGCACTGGCACCACTGGGGATGCAGTGCAGTGAGTCCAGAGAGTGCCCTGGCACCACTGGGGATGCAGTGCAGTGAGTCCAGAGAGTGCACTGGCACCACTGGGGATGCACTGCAGTGAGTCCGGAGAGTGCATTGTCACCACTGCGGATGCACTGCAGTTTCTCCAAACAGTTCACTGGCACCACTGGTGATGCAGTGCAGTGCGTCCAGAGAGTGCACTGGCACCACTGGGGATGCAGTGCAGTGACTCCAGAGAGTGCACTGGCACTACTGGGGATGCACTGCAGTGAGTCCAGAGATTGCACTGGCCTCACTGGGGATGCAGTGCAGTGAGTCCAGAGAGTGCACTGGCACCACTGGTGATGCAGTGCAGTGACTCCAGAGAGTGCACTGGCACCACTGGGGATGCACTGCAGTGAGTCCAGAGAGTGCACTGGCACCACTAGGGATGCAGTACAGTGAGTCCACAGAGTGCACTGGCACCACTGGGGATGCACTGCAGTGAGTCCAGAGAGTGCACTGGCACCTTGGGGATGCAGTGCAGTGAGTCCAGAGAGTGCACTGGCACCATTGGGGATGCACTGCAGTGAGTCCAGAGAGTGCACTGGCACCACTGGGGATGCACTGCAGTGAGTCCAGAGAGTGCACTGGCACCACTGGGGTTTTAGTGCAGTGACTCCAGAGAGTGCACTGGCACCACTGGGGATGCAGTGCAGTGAGTCTAGAGAGTGCACTGGCACCACTGGGGATGCAGTGCAGTGAGTCCAGAGAGTGCAATGGCAGAACTGTTGTTGCACTGCATTGAGTCCAGAGAGTGCACTGGCACCACTGGGGATGCAGTGCAGTGAGTCCAGAGAGTGCACTGGCACCACTGGGGATGCAGTACAGTGAGTCCAGAGAGTGCACTGGCACCACTGGGGATGCAGTGCAGTGAGTCCAGAGAGTGCACTGGCACCACTGGGGATGCAGTGCAGTGAGTCCAGAGAGTGCACTGGCACCACTGGGGATGCAGTGCAGTGAGTCCAGAGAGTGCACTGGCACCACTGGGGATGCAGTGCAGTGAGTCCAGAGAGTGCACTGGCACCACTGGGGATGCAGTGCAGTGAGTCCAGAGAGTGCACTGGCACCACTGGGGATGCAGTGCAGTGAGTCCAGAGAGTGCACTGGCACCACTGGGGATGCACTGCAGTGAGTCCAGAGAGTGCACTGGCACCACTGGGGATGCACTGCAGTGAGTCCAGAGAGTGCACTGGCACCACTGGGATGCACTGCAGTGAGTCCAGAGAGTGCACTGGCACCACTGGGGATGCAGTGCAGTGAGTCCAGAGAGTGCACTGGCACCACTGGGGATGCACTGCAGTGAGTCCAGAGAGTGCACTGGCACCACTGGGGATGCAGTGCAGTGAGTCCAGAGAGTGCACTGGCACCACTGGGATGCACTGCAGTGAGTCCAGAGAGTGCACTGGCACCACTGGGGATGCACTGCAGTGAGTCCAGAGAGTGCACTGGCACCACTGGGGATGCAGTGCAGTGAGTCCAGAGAGTGCACTGGCACCACTGGGGATGCAGTGCAGTGAGTCCAGAGAGTGCACTGGCACCACTGGGGATGCACTGCAGTGAGTCCAGAGAGTGCACTGGCACCACTGGGGATGCAGTGCAGTGAGTCCAGAGAGTGCACTGGCACCACTGGGGATGCACTGCAGTGAGTCCAGAGAGTGCACTGGCACCACTGGGGATGCACTGCAGTGAGTCCAGAGAGTGCACTGGCACCACTGGGGATGCACTGCAGTGAGTCCAGAGAGTGCACTGGCACCACTGGGGATGCAGTGCAGTGAGTCCAGAGAGTGCACTGGCACCACTGGGGATGCAGTGCAGTGAGTCCAGAGAGTGCACTGGCACCACTGGGGATGCAGTGCAGTGAGTCCGGAGAGTGCACTGGCACCACTGGGGATGCAGTGCAGTGAGTCCGGAGAGTGCATTGTCACCACTGCGGATGCACTGCAGTTTCTCCAAACAGTTCACTGGCACCACTGGTGATGCAGTGCAGTGCGTCCAGAGAGTGCACTGGCACCACTGGGGATGCAGTGCAGTGACTCCAGAGAGTGCACTGGCACTACTGGGGATGCACTGCAGTGAGTCCAGAGATTGCACTGGCCTCACTGGGGATGCAGTGCAGTGAGTCCAGAGAGTGCACTGGCACCACTGGTGATGCAGTGCAGTGACTCCAGAGAGTGCACTGGCACCACTGGGGATGCACTGCAGTGAGTCCAGAGAGTGCACTGGCACCACTAGGGATGCAGTACAGTGAGTCCACAGAGTGCACTGGCACCACTGGGGATGCACTGCAGTGAGTCCAGAGAGTGCACTGGCACCTTGGGGATGCAGTGCAGTGAGTCCAGAGAGTGCACTGGCACCATTGGGGATGCACTGCAGTGAGTCCAGAGAGTGCACTGGCACCACTGGGGATGCACTGCAGTGAGTCCAGAGAGTGCACTGGCACCACTGGGGTTTTAGTGCAGTGACTCCAGAGAGTGCACTGGCACCACTGGGGATGCAGTGCAGTGAGTCTAGAGAGTGCACTGGCACCACTGGGGATGCAGTGCAGTGAGTCCAGAGAGTGCAATGGCAGAACTGTTGTTGCACTGCATTGAGTCCAGAGAGTGCACTGGCACCACTGGTGATGCAGTGCAGTGAGTCCAGAGAGTGCACTGGCACCACTGGGGATGCACTTCAGTGAGTCCAGAGAGTGCACTGGCACCACTGGGGATGCAGTGCAGTGAGTCCAGAGAGTGCACTGGCACCACTGGGGATGCAGTGCAGTGAGTGCAGAGAGTGCACTGGCACCACTGGGGATGCAGTGCAGTGAGTCCAGAGAGTGCACTGGCACCACTGGGGATGCAGTGCAGTGAGTCCAGAGAGTGCACTGGCACCACTGGCGATGCAGTGCTGTGAGTCCAGAGAGTGCACTGGCACCACTGGGGATGCACTGCAGTGAGTCCAGAGAGTGCACTGGCACCACTGGGGATGCAGTGCAGTGAGTCCAGAGAGTGCACTACCACCACTGGGGATGCAGTACAGTGAGTCCACGGAGTGCACTGGCACCACTGGGGATGCACTGCAGTGACTCCAGAGAGTGCACTGGCACCACTGGGGATGCAGTGCAGTGAGTCCAGAGAGTGCACTGGCACCACTGGGGATGCACTGCAGTGACTCTAGAGAGTGCACTGGCACCACTGGGGATGCAGTGCAGTGAGTCCAGAGAGTGCACTGGCACCACTGGGGATGCAGTGCAGTGAGTCCACAGAGTGCACTGGCACCACTGGGGATGCACTGCAGTGAGTGCAGAGAGTACACTGGCACCACTGGGGATGCAGTGCAGTGAGTGCAGGGAGTGCACTGGCACCACTGGGGATGCACTGCAGTGACTCCAGAGAGGGCACTGGCACCTCAGGGGATGCAGTGCAGTGAGTCCAGAGAGTGCACTGCCGCCACTGGGGATGCAGTACAGTGAGTCCACGGAGTGCACTGGCACCACTGGGGATGCACTGCAGTGACTCCAGAGAGTGCACTGGCACCACTGGGGATGCGGTGCAGTGAGTCCAGAGAGTACACTGGCACCACTGGGGATGCAGTGCAGTGAGTCCAGAGAGTGCACTGGCACCACTGGGGATGCACTGCAGTGAGTCCAGAGAGTGCACTGGCACCACTGGGGATGCAGTGCAGTGAGTCCAGAGAGTGCACTGGCACCACTGGGGATGCAGTGCAGTGAGTCCAGAGAGTGCACTGGCACCACTGGGGATGCAGTGCAGTGAGTCCAGAGAGTGCACTGGCACCACTGGGGATGCACTGCAGTGAGTCCAGAGAGTGCACTGGCACCACTGGGGATGCAGTGCAGTGAGTCCAGAGAGTGCACTGGCACCACTGGGGATGCAGTGCAGTGAGTCCAGAGAGTGCACTGGCACCACTGGGGATGCAGTGCAGTGAGTCCAGAGAGTGCACTGGCACCACTGGGGATGCAGTGCAGTGAGTCCAGAGAGTGCACTGGCACCACTGGGGATGCACTGCAGTGACTCCAGAGAGTGCACTGGCACCACTGGGGATGCAGTGCAGTGAGTCCAGAGAGTGCACTGGCACCACTGGGGATGCAGTGCAGTGAGTCCAGAGAGTGCACTGGCACCACTGGGGATGCACTGCAGTGAGTCCAGAGAGTGCACTGGCACCACTGGGGATGCAGTGCAGTGAGTCCAGAGAGTGCACTGGCACCACTGGGGATGCAGTGCAGTGAGTCCAGAGAGTGCACTGGCACCACTGGGGATGCAGTGCAGTGAGTCCAGAGAGTGCACTGGCACCACTGGGGATGCACTGCAGTGAGTCCAGAGAGTGCACTGGCACCACTGGGGATGCACTGCAGTGCACTGTCTAGAGAGTGCACTGGCACCACTGGGGATGCACTGCAGTGAGTCCAGAGAGTGCACTGGCACCACTGGGGATGCACTGCAGTGAGTCCAGAGAGTGCACTGGCACCACTGGGGATGCAGTGCAGTGAGTCCAGAGAGTGCACTGGCACCACTGGGGTTTTAGTGCAGTGACTCCAGAGAGTGCACTGGCACCACTGGGGATGCAGTGCAGTGAGTCTAGAGAGTGCACTGGCACCACTGGGGATGCAGTGCAGTGAGTCCAGAGAGTGCAATGGCAGAACTGTTGTTGCACTGCATTGAGTCCAGAGAGTGCACTGGCACCACTGGTGATGCAGTGCAGTGAGTCCAGAGAGTGCACTGGCACCACTGGGATGCACTTCAGTGAGTCCAGAGAGTGCACTGGCACCACTGGGGATGCAGTGCAGTGAGTCCAGAGAGTGCACTGGCACCACTGGGGATGCAGTGCAGTGAGTGCAGAGAGTGCACTGGCACCACTGGGGATGCAGTGCAGTGAGTCCAGAGAGTGCACTGGCACCACTGGGGATGCAGTGCAGTGAGTCCAGAGAGTGCACTGGCACCACTGGCGATGCAGTGCTGTGAGTCCAGAGAGTGCACTGGCACCACTGGGGATGCACTGCAGTGAGTCCAGAGAGTGCACTGGCACCACTGGGGATGCACTGCAGTGAGTCCAGAGAGTGCACTACCACCACTGGGGATGCAGTACAGTGAGTCCACGGAGTGCACTGGCACCACTGGGGATGCACTGCAGTGACTCCAGAGAGTGCACTGGCACCACTGGGGATGCAGTGCAGTGAGTCCAGAGAGTGCACTGGCACCACTGGGGATGCACTGCAGTGACTCTAGAGAGTGCACTGGCACCACTGGGGATGCAGTGCAGTGAGTCCAGAGAGTGCACTGGCACCACTGGGGATGCAGTACAGTGAGTCCACAGAGTGCACTGGCACCACTGGGGATGCACTGCAGTGAGTGCAGAGAGTACACTGGCACCACTGGGGATGCAGTGCAGTGAGTGCAGGGAGTGCACTGGCACCACTGGGGATGCACTGCAGTGACTCCAGAGAGGGCACTGGCACCACTGGGGATGCAGTGCAGTGAGTCCAGAGAGTGCACTGGCACCACTGGGGATGCAGTACAGTGAGTCCACGGAGTGCACTGGCACCACTGGGGATGCAGTGCAGTGACTCCAGAGAGTGCACTGGCACCACTGGGGATGCGGTGCAGTGAGTCCAGAGAGTGCACTGGCACCACTGGGGATGCAGTGCAGTGAGTCCAGAGAGTGCACTGGCACCACTGGGATGCACTGCAGTGAGTCCAGAGAGTGCACTGGCACCACTGGGGATGCAGTGCAGTGAGTCCAGAGAGTGCACTGGCACCACTGGGGATGCAGTGCAGTGAGTCCAGAGAGTGCACTGGCACCACTGGGGATGCAGTGCAGTGAGTCCAGAGAGTGCACTGGCACCACTGGGGATGCACTGCAGTGAGTCCAGAGAGTGCACTGGCACCACTGGGGATGCAGTGCAGTGAGTCCAGAGAGTGCACTGGCACCACTGGGGATGCAGTGCAGTGAGTCCAGAGAGTGCACTGGCACCACTGGGGATGCAGTGCAGTGAGTCCAGAGAGTGCACTGGCACCACTGGGGATGCAGTGCAGTGAGTCCAGAGAGTGCACTGGCACCACTGGGGATGCACTGCAGTGACTCCAGAGAGTGCACTGGCACCACTGGGGATGCAGTGCAGTGAGTGCAGAGAGTGCACTGGCACCACTGGGGATGCACTGCAGTGAGTCCAGAGAGTGCACTGGCACCACTGGGGATGCACTGCAGTGAGTCTAGAGAGTGCACTGGCACCACTGGGGATGCAGAGCAGTGAGTCCAGAGAGTGCACTGGCACCACTGGGGATGCAGTGCAGTGAGTCCAGAGAGTGCACTGGCACCACTGGGGATGCAGTGCAGTGAGTCTAGAGAGTGCACTGGCACCACTGGGGATGCACTGCAGTGAGTCCAGAGAGTGCACTGGCACCACTGGGGATGCACTGCAGTGAGTCCAGAGAGTGCACTGGCACCACTGGGGATGCACTGCAGTGAGTCCAGAGAGTGCACTGGCACCACTGGGGATGCACTGCAGTGAGTCCAGAGAGTGCACTGGCACCACTGGGGATGCAGTGCAGTGAGTCCAGAGAGTGCACTGGCACCACTGGGGATGCAGTGCAGTGAGTCCAGAGAGTGCACTGGCACCACTGGGGATGCAGTGCAGTGAGTCTAGAGAGTGCACTGGCACCACTGGGGATGCAGTGCAGTGAGTCCAGAGAGTGCACTGGCACCACTGGGGTTGCACTGCAGTGAGTCCAGAGAGTGCACTGGCACCACTGGGGATGCAGTGCAGTGAGTCCAGAGAGTGCACTGGCACCACTGGGGATGCACTGCAGTGAGTCCAGAGAGTGCACTGGCACCACTGGGGATGCAGTGCAGTGAGTCCAGAGAGTGCACTGGCACCACTGGGGATGCAGTGCAGTGAGTCCAGAGAGTGCACTGGCACCACTGGGGATGCAGTGCAGTGAGTCCAGAGAGTGCACTGGCACCACTGGGGATGCACTGCAGTGAGTCCAGAGAGTGCACTGGCACCACTGGGGATGCACTGCAGTGAGTCCAGAGAGTGCACTGGCACCACTGGGGATGCAGTGCAGTGAGTCCAGAGAGTGCACTGGCACCACTGGGGATGCACTGCAGTGAGTCCAGAGAGTGCACTGGCACCACTGGGGATGCAGTGCAGTGAGTCCAGAGAGTGCACTGGCACCACTGGGGATGCACTGCAGTGACTCTAGAGAGTGCACTGGCACCACTGGGGATGCACTGCAGTGAGTCCAGAGAGTGCACTGGCACCACTGGGGATGCACTGCAGTGAGTCCAGAGAGTGCACTGGCACCACTGGGGATGCACTGCAGTGAGTCCAGAGAGTGCACTGGCACCACTGGGGATGCACTGCAGTGAGTCCAGAGAGTGCACTGGCACCACTGGGGATGCACTGCAGTGAGTCCAGAGAGTGCACTGGCACCACTGGGATGCACTGCAGTGAGTCCAGAGAGTGCACTGGCACCACTGGGGATGCAGTGCAGTGAGTCCAGAGAGTGCACTGGCACCACTGGGGATGCAGTGCAGTGAGTCCAGAGAGTGCACTGGCACCACTGGGGATGCAGTGCAGTGAGTCCAGAGAGTGCACTGGCACCACTGGGGATGCAGTGCAGTGAGTCCAGAGAGTGCACTGGCACCACTGGGGATGCACTGCAGTGAGTCCAGAGAGTGCACTGGCACCACTGGGGATGCAGTGCAGTGAGTCCAGAGAGTGCACTGGCACCACTGGGGATGCAGTGCAGTGAGTCCAGAGAGTGCACTGGCACCACTGGGGATGCAGTGCAGTGAGTCCAGAGAGTGCACTGGCACCACTGGGGATGCACTGCAGTGAGTCCAGAGAGTGCACTGGCACCACTGGGGATGCAGTGCAGTGAGTCCAGAGAGTGCACTGGCACCACTGGGGATGCAGTGCAGTGAGTCCAGAGAGTGCACTGGCACCACTGGGGATGCAGTGCAGTGAGTCCAGAGAGTGCACTGGCACCACTGGGGATGCAGTGCAGTGAGTCCAGAGAGTGCACTGGCACCACTGGGGATGCAGTGCAGTGAGTCCAGAGAGTGCACTGGCACCACTGGTGATGCACTGCAGTGACTCCAGAGAGTGCACTGGCACCACTGGGGATGCAGTGCAGTGAGTCCAGAGAGTGCACTGGCACCACTGGGGATGCAGTGCAGTGAGTCCAGAGAGTGCACTGGCACCACTGGGGATGCACTGCAGTGAGTCCAGAGAGTGCACTGGCACCACTGGGGATGCAGTGCAGTGAGTCCAGAGAGTGCACTGGCACCACTGGGGATGCAGTGCAGTGAGTCCAGAGAGTGCACTGGCACCACTGGGGATGCAGTGCAGTGAGTCCAGAGAGTGCACTGGCACCACTGGGGATGCACTGCAGTGAGTCCAGAGAGTGCACTGGCACCACTGGGGATGCAGTGCAGTGAGTCCAGAGAGTGCACTGGCACCACTGGGGATGCAGTGCAGTGAGTCCAGAGAGTGCACTGGCACCACTGGGGATGCAGTGCAGTGAGTCCAGAGAGTGCACTGGCACCACTGGGGATGCAGTGCAGTGAGTCCAGAGAGTGCACTGGCACCACTGGGGATGCAGTGCAGTGAGTCCAGAGAGTGCCCTGGCACCACTGGTGATGCACTAAAGTGACTGCAGAGAGTGCACTGGCACCACTGGGGATGCAGTGCAGTGAGTCCAGAGAGTGCACTGTCACCACTGGGGATGCAGTCTAGTGAGTCCAGAGAGTGCACTGGCACCACTGGGGATGCACTGCAGTGAATCTAGAGAGTGCACTGGCACCACTGGGGATGCAGAGCAGTGAGTCCAGAGAGTGCACTGTTACCACTGGGGATGCAGTGCAGTGAGTCCAGAGAGTGCACTGGAACCACTGGGGATGCAGTGCAGTGAGTCTAGAGAGTGCACTGGCACCACTGGGGATGCACTGCAGTGAGTCCAGAGAGTGCACTGGCACCACTGGGGATGCACTGCAGTGAGTCCAGAGAGTGCACTGGCACCACTGGGGATGCACTGCAGTGAGTCCAGAGAGTGCACTGGCACCACTGGGGATGCACTGCAGTGAGTCCAGAGAGTGCACTGGCACCACTGGGGATGCAGTGCAGTGAGTCCAGAGAGGGCACTGGCACCACTGGGGATGCACTGCAGTGAGTCCAGAGAGTGCACTGGCACCACTGGGGATGCAGTGCAGTGAGTCCAGAGAGTGCCACTGGCACCACTGGGGATGCAGTGCAGTGAGTCCAGAGAGTGCACTGGCACCACTGGGGATGCAGTGCAGTGAGTCCAGAGAGTGCACTGGCACCACTGGGGATGCAGTGCAGTGAGTCCGGAGAGTGCACTGGCACCACTGGGGATGCAGTGCAGTGAGTCCAGAGAGTGCACTGGCACCACTGGGGATGCAGTGCAGTGAGTCCAGAGAGTGCACTGGCACCACTGGGATGCAGTGCAGTGACTCCAGAGAGTGCACTGGCACCACTGGGGATGCACTGCAGTGAGTGCAGAGAGTACACTGGCACCACTGGGGATGCAGTGCAGTGAGTCCAGAGAGTGCACTGGCACCACTGGGGATGCAGTGCAGTGAGTCCAGAGAGTGCACTGGCACCACTGGGGATGCAGTGCAGTGAGTGCAGAGAGTGCACTGGCACCACTGGGGATGCACTGCAGTGAGTCCAGAGAGTGCACTGGCACCACTGGGGATGCAGTGCAGTGACTCTAGAGAGTGCACTGGCACCACTGGGGATGCGGTGCAGTGAGTCCAGAGAGTGCACTGACACCACTGGGGATGCAGTGCACTGAGTCCAGAGAGTGCACTGGCACCACTGGGGATGCAGTGCAGTGACTCCAGAGAGTGCACTGGCACCACTGGGGATGCACTGCAGTGAGTCCAGAGAGTGCACTGGCACCACTAGGGATGCAGTGCAGTGAGTCCAGAGAGTGCACTGGCACCACTGGGGATGCACTGCAGTGAGTCCAGAGAGTGCACTGGCACCACTGGGGATGCAGTGCAGTGAGTCCAGAGAGTGCACTGGCACCACTGGGGATGCACTGCAGTGAGTCCAGAGAGTGCACTGGCACCACTGGGGATGCACTGCAGTGAGTCCAGAGAGTGCACTGGCACCACTGGGGATGCAGTGCAGTGAGTCCAGAGAGTGCACTGGCACCACTGGGGATGCACTGCAGTGAGTCTAGAGAGTGCACTGGCACCACTGGGGATGCAGTGCAGTGAGTCCAGAGAGTGCACTGGCAGAACTGGGGTTGCACTGCATTGAGTCCAGAGAGTGCACTGGCACCACTGGGGATGCAGTGCAGTGAGTCCAGAGAGTGCACTGGCACCACTGGGGATGCAGTACAATGAGTCCAGAGAGTGCACTGGCACCACTGGGGATGCAGTGCAGTGACTCTAGAGAGTGCACTGGCACCACTGGGGATGCAGTGCAGTGAGTCCGGAGAGTGCATTGTCACCACTGCGGATGCACTGCAGTTTCTCCAAAGAGTTCACTGGCACCACTGGTGATGCAGTGCAGTGCGTCCAGAGAGTGCACTGGCACCACTGGGGATGCAGTGCAGTGACTCCAGAGAGTGCACTGGCACTACTGGGGATGCACTGCAGTGAGTCCAGAGATTGCACTGGCCTCACTGGGGATGCAGTGCAGTGAGTCCAGAGAGTGCACTGGCACCACTGGTGATGCAGTGCAGTGACTCCAGAGAGTGCACTGGCACCACTGGGGATGCACTGCAGTGAGTCCAGAGAGTGCACTGGCACCACTAGGGGATGCACTGCAGTGAGTCTAGAGAGTGCACTGGCACCACTGGGGATGCAGTGCAGTGAGTCCAGAGAGTGCACTGGCACCTTGGGGATGCAGTGCAGTGAGTCCAGAGAGTGCACTGGCACCATTGGGGATGCACTGCAGTGAGTCCAGAGAGTGCACTGGCACCACTGGGGATGCACTGCAGTGAGTCCAGAGAGTGCACTGGCACCACTGGGGTTTTAGTGCAGTGACTCCAGAGAGTACACTGGCACCACTGGGGATGCAGTGCAGTGAGTCTAGAGAGTGCACTGGCACCACTGGGGATGCAGTGCAGTGAGTCCAGAGAGTGCAATGGCAGAACTGGGGATGCAGTGCAGTGAGTCCAGAGAGTGCACTGGCACCACTGGGGATGCAGTACAGTGAGTCCACAGAGTGCACTGGCACCACTGGGGATGCACTGCAGTGAGTCCAGAGAGTGCACTGGCACCTTGGGGATGCAGTGCAGTGAGTCCAGAGAGTGCACTGGCACCACTGGGGATGCACTGCAGTGAGTCCAGAGAGTGCACTGGCACCACTGGGGATGCACTGCAGTGAGTCCAGAGAGTGCACTGGCACCACTGGGGATGTACTGCAGTGAGTCCAGAGAGTGCACTGGCACCACTGGGGATGCAGTGCAGTGAGTCCAGAGAGTGCACTGGCACCACTGGGGATGCAGTGCAGTGAGTCCAGAGAGTGCACTGGCACCACTGGGGATGCAGTGCAGTGAGTCCGGAGAGTGCCCTGGCACCACTGGGGATGCAGTGCAGTGAGTCCAGAGAGTGCACTGGCACCACTGGGGATGCAGTGCAGTGAGTCCGGAGAGTGCATTGTCACCACTGCGAATGCACTGCAGTTTCTCCAAACAGTTCACTGGCACCACTGGTGATGCAGTGCAGTGCGTCCAGAGAGTGCACTGGCACCACTGGGGATGCAGTGCAGTGACTCCAGAGAGTGCACTGGCACTACTGGGGATGCACTGCAGTGAGTCCAGAGATTGCACTGGCCTCACTGGGGATGCAGTGCAGTGAGTCCAGAGAGTGCACTGGCACCACTGGTGATGCAGTGCAGTGACTCCAGAGAGTGCACTGGCACCACTGGGGATGCACTGCAGTGAGTCCAGAGAGTGCACTGGCACCACTAGGCATGCACTGCAGTGAGTCTAGAGAGTGCACTGGCACCACTGGGGATGCAGTGCAGTGAGTCCAGAGAGTGCACTGGCACCTTGGGGATGCAGTGCAGTGAGTCCAGAGAGTGCACTGGCACCATTGGGGATGCACTGCAGTGAGTCCAGAGAGTGCACTGGCACCACTGGGGATGCACTGCAGTGAGTCCAGAGAGTGCACTGGCACCACTGGGGTTTTAGTGCAGTGACTCCAGAGAGTACACTGGCACCACTGGGGATGCAGTGCAGTGAGTCTAGAGAGTGCACTGGCACCACTGGGGATGCAGTGCAGTGAGTCCAGAGAGTGCAATGGCAGAACTGTTGTTGCACTGCATTGAGTCCAGAGAGTGCACTGGCACCACTGGGGATGCACTGCAGTGAGTCCAGAGAGTGCACTGGCACCACTGGGGATGCACTTCAGTGAGTCCAGAGAGTGCACTGGCACCACTGGGGATGCAGTGCAGTGAGTCCAGAGAGTGCACAGGTATCACTGGGGATGCAGTGCAGTGAGTGCAGAGAGTGCACTGGCACCACTGGGGATGCAGTGCAGTGAGTCCAGAGAGTGCACTGGCACCACTGGGAATGCACTGCAGTGTGTCTAGAGAGTGCACTTGCAACACTGGGGACGAACTGCAGTGAGTCCAGAGAGTGTACCGGCACCAGTGGGGATGCACTGCAGTGAGTCCAGAAAGTGCACTATCACCACTGGGGATGCAGTGCTGTGAGTCCAGAGAGTGCACTGGCACCACTGGGGATGCAGTGCAGTGAGTCCAGAGAGTGCACTGGCACCACTGGTAATGCAGTGCAGTGAGTCCAGAGAGTGCACTGGCACCACCGGGGATGCACTGCAGTGAGTCCAGAGTGTGCACTGGCACCACCGGTGATGCACTGCAGTGAGTCCAGAGAGTGCACTGGCACCACTGGGGATGTACTGCAGTGAGTCCAGAGAGTGCACTGGCACCACTGGGGATGCAGTGCAGTGAGTCCAGATAGTCCACTGGCACCACTGGGGATGCAGTGCAGTGAGTCCAGAGAGTGCACTGGCACCACTGGGGATGCAGTGCAGTGAGTCCGGAGAGTGCCCTGGCACCACTGGGGATGCAGTGCAGTGAGTCCAGAGAGTGCACTGGCACCACTGGGGATGCACTGCAGTGAGTCCGGAGAGTGCATTGTCACCACCGCGAATGCACTGCAGTTTCTCCAAACAGTTCACTGGCACCACTGGTGATGCAGTGCAGTGCGTCCAGAGAGTGCACTGCCACCACTCGGGATGCAGTGCAGTGACTCTAGAGAGTGCACTGGCACCACTGGAGATGCGGTGCAGTGAGTCCAGAGAGTGCAATGACACCACTGGGGATGCAGTGCACTGAGTCCAGAGAGTGCACTGGCACCACTGGGGATGCAGTGCAGTGACTCCAGAGAGTGCACTGGCACCACTGGGGATGCACTGCAGTGAGTACAGAGAGTGCACTACCACCAGTGGGGATGCAGTACAGTGAGTCCACGGAGTGCACTGGCACCACTGGGGATGCACTGCAGTGACTCCAGAGAGTGCACTGGCACCACTGGGGATGCAGTGCAGTGAGTCCAGAGAGTGCACTGGCACCACTGGGGATGCACTGCAGTGACTCTAGAGAGTGCACTGGCACCACTGGGGATGCAGTGCAGTGAATGCAGAGAGTGCACTGGCACCACTGGGGATGCAGTACAGTGAGTCCACAGAGTGCACTGGCACCACTGGGGATGCACTGCAGTGAGTGCAGAGAGTACACTGGCAGCACTGGGGATGCAGTGCAGTGAGTGCAGGGAGTGCACTGGCACCACTGGGTATGCACTGCAGTGACTCCAGAGAGGGCACTGGCACCTCAGGGGATGCAGTGCAGTGAGTCCAGAGAGTGCACTGCCGCCACTGGGGATGCAGTACAGTGAGTCCACGGAGTGCACTGGCACCACTGGGGATGCACTGCACTGACTCCAGAGAGTGCACTGGCACCACTGGGGATGCGGTGCAGTGAGTCCAGAGAGTACACTGGCACCACTGTGGATGCACTGCAGTGAGTCCAGAGAGTGCACTGACACCACTGGGGATGCACTGCAGTGAGACCAGAGAGTGCACTGGCACCACTGGGGATGCAGTGCAGTGAGTCCGGAGAGTGCACTGGCACCACTGGGGATGCAGTGCAGTGAGTGCAGAGAGGGCACTGGCACCACTGGGGATGCAGTGCAGTGAGTCCAGAGTGTGCACTGGCACCACCGGGGATGCACTGCAGTGAGTCCAGAGAGTGCACTGGCACCACTGGGGATGCAGTGCAGTGAGTCCAGGGAGTGCACTGGCACCACTGGGAATGCAGTGCAGTGAGTCCAGAAGTGTACTGGCACCACTGGGGATGCAGTGCAGTGAGTCCAGAGAGTGCACTGGCACCACTGGGGATGCAGTGCAGTGAGTCCAGAGAGTGCCCAGGCAACACAGGTGATGCACTAAAGTGATTCCAGAGAGTGCACTGGCACCACTGGGGATGCAGTGCAGTGATGCAGAGAGTGCACTGTCACCAGTGGGGATGCTTTCTAGTGAGTCCGGAGAGTGCCCTGGCACCACTGGGGATGCACTGCAGTGAATCTAGAGAGTGCACTGGCACCATTGGAGATGCAGAGCAGTGAGGCCAGAAAATGCACTATTACCACTGGGGATGCAGTGCAGTGAGTCCAGAGAGTGCACTGGAACCACTGGGGATGCAGTGCAGAGTCTAGAGAGTGCACTGGCACCACTGGGGATGCACTGCAGTGAGTCCAGAGATTGCACTGGCACCACTGGGGATGCACTGCAGTGTGTCTAGAGAGTGCACTTGCATCACTGGGGATGCACTGCAGTGAGTCCAGAGAGTGCACTGGCACCACTGGGGATGCACTGCAGTGAGTCCAGAGAGTACACTGGCACCACTGGGGATGCACTCCAGTGAGTCCAGAGAGTGCACTGGCACCACTGGGGTTTTAGTGCAGTGACTCCAGAGAGTACACTGGCACCAATGGGGATGCAGTGCAGTGAGTCTAGAGAGTGCAATGGCAGAACTGTTGTTGCACTGCATTGAGTCCAGAGAGTGCACTGGCACCACTGGTGATGCAGTGCAGTGAGTCCAGAGAGTGCACTGGCACCACTGGGGATGCAGTGCAGTGAGTCCAGAGAGTGCAATGGCAGAACTGTTGTTGCACTGCATTGAGTCCAGAGAGTGCACTGGCACCACTGGTGATGCAGTGCAGTGAGTCCAGAGAGTGCACTGGCACCACTGGGGATGCACTTCAGTGAGTCCAGAGAGTGCACTGGCACCACTGGGGATGCAGTGCAGTGAGTGCAGAGAGAGCACTGGCACCACTGGGGATGCAGTGCAGTGAGTCCAGAGAGTGCACTGGCACCACTGGCGATGCAGTGCTGTGAGTCCAGAGAGTGCACTGGCACCAGTGGGGATGCACTGCAGTGAGTCCAGAGAGTGCACTGGCACCACTGGGGATGCAGTGCAGTGAGTCCAGAGAGTGCACTGGCACCACAGGGGATGCAGTGCAGAGTCTAGAGAGTGCACTGGCACCACTGGGGATGCACTGCAGTGAGTCCAGAGATTGCACTGGCACCACTGGGGATGCAGTGCAGTGAGTCCAGAGAGTGCAGTGGCACCACTGGGGATGCAGTGCAGTGAGTCCAGAGAGTGCCCAGGCAACACAGGTGATGCACTAAAGTGACTGCATAGAGTGCACTGGCACCACTGGGGATGCAGTGCAGTGATGCAGAGAGTGCACTGTCACCAGTGGGGATGCTCTCTAGTGAGTCCGGAGAGTGCCCTGGCACCACTGGGGATGCACTGCAGTGAATCTAGAGAGTGCACTGGCACCATTGGAGATGCAGAGCAGTGAGGCCAGAAAATGCACTGTTACCACTGGGGATGCAGTGCAGTGAGTCCAGAGAGTGCACTGGAACCACTGGGGATGCAGTGCAGAGTCTAGAGAGTGCACTGGCACCACTGGGGATGCACTGCAGTGAGTCCAGAGATTGCACTGGCACCACTGGGGATGCACTGCAGTGTGTCTAGAGAGTGCACTTGCATCACTGGGGATGCACTGCAGTGAGTCCAGAGAGTGCACTGGCACCACTGGGGATGCACTGCAGTGAGTCCAGAGAGTGCACTGGCACCACTGGGGATGCAGTGGATTGAGTCCAGAGAGGGCACTGGCACCACTGGGGATGCACTGCAGTGAGTCCAGAGATTTCACTGGCACCACTGGGGATGCAGTGCAGTGAGTCCAGATAGTCCACTGGCACCACTGGGGATGAAGTGCAGTGAGTCCAGAGAGTGCACTGGCACCACTGGGGATGCAGTGCAGTGAGTCCGGAGAGTGCCCTGGCACCACTGGAGATGCAGTGCAGTGAGTCCGGAGAGTGCACTGGCACCACTGGGGATGCAGTGCAGTGAGTCCAGAGAGTGCACTGGCACCACTGGGGATGCAGTGCAGTGAGTCCAGAGAGTGCACTGGCACCACTGGGAATGCAGTGCAGTGACTCCAGAGAGTGCACTGGCACCACTGGGGATGCACTGCAGTGAGTGCAGAGAGTACACTGGCACCACTGTGGATGCAGTGCAGTGAGTGCAGGGAGTGCACTGGCACCACTGGGGATGCAGTGCAGTGAGTCCAGAGAGTGCACTGGCACCACTGGGGATGCGGTGCAGTGAGTGCAGAGAGTGCACTGGCACCACTGGGGATGCACTGCGGTGAGTCCAGAGAGTGCACTGGCACCACTGGGGATGCAGTGCAGTGACTCTAGAGAGTGCACTGGCACCACTGGAGATGCGGTGCAGTGAGTCCAGAGAGTGCAATGACACCACTGGGGATGCAGTGCACTGAGTCCAGAGAGTGCACTGGCACCACTGGGGATGCAGTGCAGTGACTCCAGAGAGTGCACTGGCACCACTGGGGATGCACTGCAGTGAGTCCAGAGAGTGCACTGGCACCACTAGGGATGCAGTACAGTGAGTCCACAGAGTGCACTGGCACCACTGGGGATGCACTGCAGTGAGTCCAGAGAGTGCACTGGCACCTTGGGGATGCAGTGCAGTGAGTCCAGAGAGTGCACTGGCACCATTGGGGATGCACTGCAGTGAGTCCAGAGAGTGCACTGGCACCACTGGGGATGCACTGCAGTGAGTCCAGAGAGTGCACTGGCACCACTGGGGTTTTAGTGCAGTGACTCCAGAGAGTGCACTGGCACCACTGGGGATGCACTGCAGTGAGTCTAGAGAGTGCACTGGCACCACTGGGGATGCAGTGCAGTGAGTCCAGAGAGTGCAATGGCAGAACTGTTGTTGCACTGCATTGAGTCCAGAGAGTGCATTGGCACCACTGGTGATGCAGTGCAGTGAGTCCAGAGAGTGCACTGGCACCACTGGGGATGCAGTACAATGAGTCCAGAGAGTGCACTGGCACCACTCGGGATGCAGTGCAGTGACTCTAGAGAGTGCACTGGCACCACTCGGGATGCAGTGCACTGAGTCCAGAGAGTGCACTTGCACCACTGGGGATGCAGTGCAGTGAGTCCAGAGAGTGCACAGGTATCACTGGGGATGCAGTGCAGTAAGTCCAGAGAGTGCACTGGCACCACTGGGGATGCACTGCAGTGAGTCCAGAGAGTGCACTGGCACAACTGGTGATGCAGTGGAGTGAGTCCAGAGAGGGCACTGGCACCACTGGGGATGCAGTACAGTGAGTCCACAGAGTGCACTGGCACCACTGGGGATGCACTGCAGTGAGTCCAGAGAGTGCACTGGCACCTTGGGGATTCAGTGCAGTGAGTCCAGAGAGTGCACTGGCACCACCGGGGATGCACTGCAGTGAGTCCAGAGTGTGCACTGGCACCACCGGTGATGCACTGCAGTGAGTCCAGAGAGTGCACTGGCACCACTGGGGATGTACTGCAGTGAGTCCAGAGAGTGCACTGGCACCACTGGGGATGCAGTGCAGTGAGTCCAGAGAGTGCACTGGCACCACTGGGGATGCAGTGCAGTGAGTCCAGAGAGTGCACTGGCACCACTGGAGATGCAGTGCAGTGAGTCCGGAGAGTGCCCTGGCACCACTGGGGATGCAGTGCAGTGAGTCCAGAGAGTGCAGTGGCACCACTGGGGATGCAGTGCAGTGAGTCCGGAGAGTGCATTGTCACCACCGCGAATGCACTGCAGTTTCTCCAAACAGTTCACTGGCACCACTGGTGATGCAGTGCAGTGCGTCCAGAGAGTGCACTGGCACCACTGGGGATGCAGTGCAGTGACTCCAGAGAGTGCACTGGCACTACTGGGGATGCACTGCAGTGAGTCCAGAGATTGCACTGGCCTCACTGGGGATGCAGTGCAGTGAGTCCAGAGAGTGCACTGGCACCACTGGTGATGCAGTGCAGTGACTCCAGAGAGTGCACTGGCACCACTGGGGATGCACTGCAGTGAGTCCAGAGAGTGCACTGGCACCACTAGGCATGCACTGCAGTGAGTCTAGAGAGTGCACTGGCACCACTGGGGATGCAGTGCAGTGAGTCCAGAGAGTGCACTGGCACCTTGGGGATTCAGTGCAGTGAGTCCAGAGAGTGCACTGGCACCATTGGGGATGCACTGCAGTGAGTCCAGAGAGTGCACTGGCACCACTGGGGATGCACTGCAGTGAGTCCAGAGAGTGCACTGGCACCACTGGGGTTTTAGTGCAGTGACTCCAGAGAGTACACTGGCACCACTGGGGATGCAGTGCAGTGAGTCTAGAGAGTGCACTGGCACCACTGGGGATGCAGTGCAGTGAGTCCAGAGAGTGCAATGGCAGAACTGGGGATGCAGTGCAGTGAGTCTAGAGAGTGCACTGGCACCACTGGGGATGCAGTACAGTGAGTCCACAGAGTGCACTGGCACCACTGGGGATGCACTGCAGTGAGTCCAGAGAGTGCACTGGCACCTTGGGGATTCAGTGCAGTGAGTCCAGAGAGTGCACTGGCACCACCGGGGATGCACTGCAGTGAGTCCAGAGTGTGCACTGGCACCACCGGTGATGCACTGCAGTGAGTCCAGAGAGTGCACTGGCACCACTGGGGATGTACTGCAGTGAGTCCAGAGAGTGCACTGGCACCACTGGGGATGCAGTGCAGTGAGTCCAGAGAGTGCACTGGCACCACTGGGGATGCAGTGCAGTGAGTCCAGAGAGTGCACTGGCACCACTGGAGATGCAGTGCAGTGAGTCCGGAGAGTGCCCTGGCACCACTGGGGATGCAGTGCAGTGAGTCCAGAGAGTGCACTGGCACCACTGGGGATGCAGTGCAGTGAGTCCGGAGAGTGCATTGTCACCACCGCGAATGCACTGCAGTTTCTCCAAACAGTTCACTGGCACCACTGGTGATGCAGTGCAGTGCGTCCAGAGAGTGCACTGGCACCACTGGGGATGCAGTGCAGTGACTCCAGAGAGTGCACTGGCACTACTGGGGATGCACTGCAGTGAGTCCAGAGATTGCACTGGCCTCACTGGGGATGCAGTGCAGTGAGTCCAGAGAGTGCACTGGCACCACTGGTGATGCAGTGCAGTGACTCCAGAGAGTGCACTGGCACCACTGGGGATGCACTGCAGTGAGTCCAGAGAGTGCACTGGCACCACTAGGCATGCACTGCAGTGAGTCTAGAGAGTGCACTGGCACCACTGGGGATGCAGTGCAGTGAGTCCAGAGAGTGCACTGGCACCTTGGGGATTCAGTGCAGTGAGTCCAGAGAGTGCACTGGCACCATTGGGGATGCACTGCAGTGAGTCCAGAGAGTGCACTGGCACCACTGGGGATGCACTGCAGTGAGTCCAGAGAGTGCACTGGCACCACTGGGGTTTTAGTGCAGTGACTCCAGAGAGTACACTGGCACCACTGGGGATGCAGTGCAGTGAGTCTAGAGAGTGCACTGGCACCACTGGGGATGCAGTGCAGTGAGTCCAGAGAGTGCAATGGCAGAACTGTTGTTGCACTGCATTGAGTCCAGAGAGTGCACTGGCACCACTGGGGATGCACTGCAGTGAGTCCAGAGAGTGCACTGGCACCACTGGGGATGCACTTCAGTGAGTCCAGAGAGTGCACTGGCACCACTGGGGATGCAGTGCAGTGAGTCCAGAGAGTGCACAGGTATCACGGGGGATGCAGTGCAGTGAGTGCAGAGAGTGCACTGGCACCACTGGGGATGCAGTGCAGTGAGTCCAGAGAGTGCACTGGCACCACTGGGAATGCACTGCAGTGTGTCTAGAGAGTGCACTTGCAACACTGGGGACGAACTGCAGTGAGTCCAGAGAGTGTACTGGCACCAGTGGGGATGCACTGCAGTGAGTCCAGAAAGTGCACTATCACCACTGGGGATGCAGTGCTGTGAGTCCAGAGAGTGCACTGGCACCACTGGGGATGCAGTGCAGTGAGTCCAGAGAGTGCACTGGCACCACTGGTAATGCAGTGCAGTGAGTCCAGAGAGTGCACTGGCACCACCGGGGATGCACTGCAGTGAGTCCAGAGTGTGCACTGGCACCACCGGTGATGCACTGCAGTGAGTCCAGAGAGTGCACTGGCACCACTGGGGATGTACTGCAGTGAGTCCAGAGAGTGCACTGGCACCACTGGGGATGCAGTGCAGTGAGTCCAGATAGTCCACTGGCACCACTGGGGATGCAGTGCAGTGAGTCCAGAGAGTGCACTGGCACCACTGGGGATGCAGTGCAGTGAGTCCGGAGAGTGCCCTGGCACCACTGGGGATGCAGTGCAGTGAGTCCAGAGAGTGCACTGGCACCACTGGGGATGCACTGCAGTGAGTCCGGAGAGTGCATTGTCACCACCGCGAATGCACTGCAGTTTCTCCAAACAGTTCACTGGCACCACTGGTGATGCAGTGCAGTGCGTCCAGAGAGTGCACTGCCACCACTCGGGATGCAGTGCAGTGACTCTAGAGAGTGCACTGGCACCACTGGAGATGCGGTGCAGTGAGTCCAGAGAGTGCAATGACACCACTGGGGATGCAGTGCACTGAGTCCAGAGAGTGCACTGGCACCACTGGGGATGCAGTGCAGTGACTCCAGAGAGTGCACTGGCACCACTGGGGATGCACTGCAGTGAGTACAGAGAGTGCACTACCACCAGTGGGGATGCAGTACAGTGAGTCCACGGAGTGCACTGGCACCACTGGGGATGCACTGCAGTGACTCCAGAGAGTGCACTGGCACCACTGGGGATGCAGTGCAGTGAGTCCAGAGAGTGCACTGGCACCACTGGGGATGCACTGCAGTGACTCTAGAGAGTGCACTGGCACCACTGGGGATGCAGTGCAGTGAATGCAGAGAGTGCACTGGCACCACTGGGGATGCAGTACAGTGAGTCCACAGAGTGCACTGGCACCACTGGGGATGCACTGCAGTGAGTGCAGAGAGTACACTGGCAGCACTGGGGATGCAGTGCAGTGAGTGCAGGGAGTGCACTGGCACCACTGGGTATGCACTGCAGTGACTCCAGAGAGGGCACTGGCACCTCAGGGGATGCAGTGCAGTGAGTCCAGAGAGTGCACTGTTGCCACTGGGGATGCAGTACAGTGAGTCCACGGAGTGCACTGGCACCACTGGGGATGCACTGCAGTGACTCCAGAGAGTGCACTGGCACCACTGGGGATGCGGTGCAGTGAGTCCAGAGAGTACACTGGCACCACTGTGGATGCAGTGCAGTGAGTCCAGAGAGTGCACTGACACCACTGGGGATGCACTGCAGTGAGACCAGAGAGTGCACTGGCACCACTGGGGATGCAGTGCAGTGAGTCCGGAGAGTGCACTGGCACCACTGGGGATGCAGTGCAGTGAGTGCAGAGAGGGCACTGGCACCACTGGGGATGCAGTGCAGTGAGTCCAGAGTGTGCACTGGCACCACCGGGGATGCACTGCAGTGAGTCCAGAGAGTGCACTGGCACCACTGGGGATGCAGTGCAGTGAGTCCAGGGAGTGCACTGGCACCACTGGGAATGCAGTGCAGTGAGTCCAGAAGTGTACTGGCACCACTGGGGATGCAGTGCAGTGAGTCCAGAGAGTGCACTGGCACCACTGGGGATGCAGTGCAGTGAGTCCAGAGAGTGCCCAGGCAACACAGGTGATGCACTAAAGTGATTCCAGAGAGTGCACTGGCACCACTGGGGATGCAGTGCAGTGATGCAGAGAGTGCACTGTCACCAGTGGGGATGCTTTCTAGTGAGTCCGGAGAGTGCCCTGGCACCACTGGGGATGCACTGCAGTGAATCTAGAGAGTGCACTGGCACCATTGGAGATGCAGAGCAGTGAGGCCAGAAAATGCACTGTTACCACTGGGGATGCAGTGCAGTGAGTCCAGAGAGTGCACTGGAACCACTGGGGATGCAGTGCAGAGTCTAGAGAGTGCACTGGCACCACTGGGGATGCACTGCAGTGAGTCCAGAGATTGCACTGGCACCACTGGGGATGCACTGCAGTGTGTCTAGAGAGTGCACTTGCATCACTGGGGATGCACTGCAGTGAGTCCAGAGAGTGCACTGGCACCACTGGGGATGCACTGCAGTGAGTCCAGAGAGTACACTGGCACCACTGGGGATGCACTCCAGTGAGTCCAGAGAGTGCACTGGCACCACTGGGGTTTTAGTGCAGTGACTCCAGAGAGTACACTGGCACCAATGGGGATGCAGTGCAGTGAGTCTAGAGAGTGCAATGGCAGAACTGTTGTTGCACTGCATTGAGTCCAGAGAGTGCACTGGCACCACTGGTGATGCAGTGCAGTGAGTCCAGAGAGTGCACTGGCACCACTGGGGATGCAGTGCAGTGAGTCCAGAGAGTGCAATGGCAGAACTGTTGTTGCACTGCATTGAGTCCAGAGAGTGCACTGGCACCACTGGTGATGCAGTGCAGTGAGTCCAGAGAGTGCACTGGCACCACTGGGGATGCACTTCAGTGAGTCCAGAGAGTGCACTGGCACCACTGGGGATGCAGTGCAGTGAGTGCAGAGAGTGCACTGGCACCACTGGGGATGCAGTGCAGTGAGTCCAGAGAGTGCACTGGCACCACTGGCGATGCAGTGCTGTGAGTCCAGAGAGTGCACTGGCACCAGTGGGGATGCACTGCAGTGAGTCCAGAGAGTGCACTGGCACCACTGGGGATGCAGTGCAGTGAGTCCAGAGAGTGCACTGGCACCACAGGGGATGCAGTGCAGAGTCTAGAGAGTGCACTGGCACCACTGGGGATGCACTGCAGTGAGTCCAGAGATTGCACTGGCACCACTGGGGATGCACTGCAGTGTGTCTAGAGAGTGCACTTGCATCACTGGGGATGCACTGCAGTGAGTCCAGAGAGTGCACTGGCACTACTGGGGATGCACTGCAGTGAGTCCAGAGAGTGCACTGGCACCACTGGGGATGCACTGCAGTGAGTCCAGAGAGTGCACTGGCACCAGTGGGGATGCACTGCAGTGAGTCCAGAGAGTGCACTGGCACCACTGGGGATGCACTGCAGTGAGTACAGAGAGTGCACTACCACCAGTGGGGATGCAGTACAGTGAGTCCACGGAGTGCACTGGCACCACTGGGGATGCACTGCAGTGAGTCCAGAGAGTGCACTGGCACCACTGGGGATGCAGTGCAGTGAGTCAAGAGAGTGCACTGGCACCACTGGGGATGCACTGCAGTGACTCTAGAGAGTGCACTGGCACCACTGGGGATGCAGTGCAGTGAGTCCAGAGAGTGCACTGGCACCACTGGGGATGCAGTACAGTGAGTCCACAGAGTGCACTGGCACCACTGGGGATGCACTGCAGTGAGTGCAGAGAGTACACTGGCAGCACTGGGGATGCAGTGCAGTGAGTGCAGGGAGTGCACTGGCACCACTGGGGATGCAGTGCAGTGACTCCAGAGAGGGCACTGGCACCTCAGGGGATGCAGTGCAGTGAGTCCAGAGAGTGCACTGCCGCCACTGGGGATGCAGTACAGTGAGTCCACGGAGTGCACTGGCACCACTGGGGATGCACTGCAGTGACTCCAGAGAGTGCACTGGCACCACTGGGGATGCGGTGCAGTGAGTCCAGAGAGTACACTGGCACCACTGGGGATGCAGTGCAGTGAGTCCAGAGAGTGCACTGGCACCACTGGGGATGCACTGCAGTGAGACCAGAGAGTGCACTGGCACCACTGGGGATGCAGTGCAGTGAGTCCGGAGAGTGCACTGGCACCATTGGGGATGCAGTGCAGTGAGTGCAGAGAGGGCACTGGCACCACTGGGGATGCAGGGCAGTGAGTCCAGAGTGTGCACTGGCACCACCGGGGATGCACTGCAGTGAGTCCAGAGAGTGCACTGTCACCACTGGGGATGCAGTGCAGTGAGTCCAAGGAGTGCACTGGCACCACTGGGAATGCAGTGCAGTGAGTCCAGAGAGTGTACTGGCACCACTGGGGATGCAGTGCAGTGAGTCCAGAGAGTGCACTGGCACCACTGGGGATGCAGTGCAGTGAGTCCAGAGAGTGCCCAGGCAACACAGGTGATGCACTAAAGTGACTGCATAGAGTGCACTGGCACCACTGGGGATGCAGTGCAGTGATGCAGAGAGTGCACTGTCACCAGTGGGGATGCTCTCTAGTGAGTCCGGAGAGTGCCCTGGCACCACTGGGGATGCACTGCAGTGAATCTAGAGAGTGCACTGGCACCATTGGAGATGCAGAGCAGTGAGGCCAGAAAATGCACTGTTACCACTGGGGATGCAGTGCAGTGAGTCCAGAGAGTGCACTGGAACCACTGGGGATGCAGTGCAGAGTCTAGAGAGTGCACTGGCACCACTGGGGATGCACTGCAGTGAGTCCAGAGATTGCACTGGCACCACTGGGGATGCACTGCAGTGTGTCTAGAGAGTGCACTTGCATCACTGGGGATGCACTGCAGTGAGTCCAGAGAGTGCACTGGCACCACCACTGGGGATGCACTGCAGTGAGTCCAGAGAGTGCACTGGCACCACTGGGGATGCAGTGGATTGAGTCCAGAGAGGGCACTGGCACCACTGGGGATGCACTGCAGTGAGTCCAGAGATTTCACTGGCACCACTGGGGATGCAGTGCAGTGAGTCCAGATAGTCCACTGGCACCACTGGGGATGAAGTGCAGTGAGTCCAGAGAGTGCACTGGCACCACTGGGGATGCAGTGCAGTGAGTCCGGAGAGTGCCCTGGCACCACTGGAGATGCAGTGCACTGAGTCCGGAGAGTGCACTGGCACCACTGGGGATGCAGTGCAGTGAGTCCAGAGAGTGCACTGGCACCACTGGGGATGCAGTGCAGTGAGTCCAGAGAGTGCACTGGCACCACTGGGAATGCAGTGCAGTGACTCCAGAGAGTGCACTGGCACCACTGGGGATGCACTGCAGTGAGTGCAGAGAGTACACTGGCACCACTGTGGATGCAGTGCAGTGAGTGCAGGGAGTGCACTGGCACCACTGGGGATGCACTGCAGTGACTCCAGAGAGTGCACTGGCACCACTGGGGATGCGGTGCAGTGAGTGCAGAGAGTGCACTGGCACCACTGGGGATGCACTGCGGTGAGTCCAGAGAGTGCACTGGCACCACTGGGGATGCACTGCAGTGAGTCCAGAGAGTGCACTGGCACCACTGGGGATGCAGTGCAGTGAGTCCAGAGAGTGCACCGGAACCACTGGGGATGCAGTGCAGAGTCTAGAGAGTGCACTGGCACCACTGGGTATGCAGTGCAGTGAGTCCAGAGATTGCACTGGCAGCACTGGGGATGCACTGCAGTGAGTCCAGAGAGTGCACTGGCACCACTGGGGATGCACTGCAGTGAGTCCAGAGAGTGCACTGGCACCACTGGGGATGCACTGCAGTGAGTCCAGAGAGTGCACTGGCACCACTGGGGATGCAGTGCAGTGAGTCCAGAGAGTGCAATGGCAGAACTGTTGTTGCACTGCAGTGAGTCCAGAGAGTGCACTGGCACCACTGGTGATGCAGTGGAGTGAGTCCAGAGAGGGCACTGGCACCACTGGGGATGCAGTGCAGTGACTCCAGAGAGTGCACTGGCACCACCGGGGATGCACTGCAGTGAGTCCAGAGTGTGCACTGGCACCACCGGTGATGCACTGCAGTGAGTCCAGAGAGTGCACTGCCGCCACTGAGGATGCAGTACAGTGAGTCCACGGAGTGCACTGGCACCACAGGGGATGCACTGCAGTGAGTCCAGAGAGTGCACTGGCACCACTGGGGATGCGGTGCAGTGAGTCCAGAGAGTACACTGGCACCACTGGAGATGCAGTGCAGTGAGTCCAGAGAGTGCACTGGCACCACTGGGGATGCACTGCAGTGACTCTAGAGAGTGCACAGGAACCACTGGGGGTGCAGTGCAGAGTCTAGAGAGTGCACTGACACCACTGGGGAAGCACTGCAGTGAGTCCAGAGAGTGCACTGGCACCTCAGGGGATGCAGTGCAGTGAGTCCAGAGAGTGCACTGCCGCCACTGGGGATGCAGTACAGTGAGTCCACGGAGTGCACTGGCACCACTGGGGATGCACTGCAGTGACTCCAGAGAGTGCACTGGCACCACTGGGGATGCGGTGCAGTGAGTCCAGAGAGTACACTGGCACCACTGGGGATGCAGTGCAGTGAGTCCAGAGAGTGCACTGGCACCACTGGGGATGCACTGCAGTGAGACCAGAGAGTGCACTGGCACCACTGGGGATGCAGTGCAGTGAGTGCAGAGAGTGCACTGGCACCACTGGGGATGCAGTGCAGTGAGTGCAGAGAGGGCACTGGCACCACTGGGGATGCAGTGCAGTGAGTCCAGAGTGTGCACTGGCACCACTGGGGATGCAGTGCAGTGAGTCCAGAGAGTGCACTGGCACCACTGGGGATGCAGTGCAGTGAGTCCAGGGAGTGCACTGGCACCACTGGAAATGCAGTGCAGTGAGTCCAGAGAGTGTACTGGCACCACTGGGGAAGCAGTGCAGTGAGTCCAGAGAGTGCACTGGCACCACTGGGGATGCAGTGCAGTGAGTCCAGAGAGTGCACTGGCACCACTGGGGATGCAGTGCAGTGATTCCAGAGAGTGCCCAGGCAACACAGGTGATGCACTAAAGTGACTGCACAGAGTGCACTGGCACCACTGGGGATGCAGTGCAGTGACTCCAGAGAGTGCACTGGCACCACTGGGGATGCAGTGCAGTGAGTGCAGAGAGTGTACTGGCACCACTGGGGATGCAGTGCAGAGTCTAGAGAGTGCACTGGCACCACTGGGGATGCACTGCAGTGAGTCCAGAGATTGCACTGGCACCACTGGGGATGCACTGCAGTGTGTCTAGAGAGTGCACTTGCATCACTGGGGATGCACTGCAGTGAGTCCAGAGAGTGCACTGGCACCACTGGGGATGCACTGCAGTGAGTCCAGAGAGTGCACTGGCACCACTGGGGATGCAGTGGATTGAGTCCAGAGAGGGCACTGGCACCACTGGGGATGCACTGCAGTGAGTCCAGAGATTTCACTGGCACCACTGGGGATGCAGTGCAGTGTGTCCAGATAGTCCACTGGCACCACTGGGGATGAAGTGCAGTGAGTCCAGAGAGTGCACTGGCACCACTGGGGATGCAGTGCAGTGAGTCCGGAGAGTGCCCTGGCACCACTGGAGATGCAGTGCAGTGAGTCCGGAGAGTGCACTGGCACCACTGGGGATGCAGTGCAGTGAGTCCAGAGAGTGCACTGGCACCACTGGGGATGCAGTGCAGTGAGTCCAGAGAGTGCACTGGCACCACTGGGAATGCAGTGCAGTGACTCCAGAGAGTGCACTGGCACCACTGGGGATGCACTGCAGTGAGTGCAGAGAGTACACTGGCACCACTGTGGATGCAGTGCAGTGAGTGCAGGGAGTGCACTGGCACCACTGGGGATGCACTGCAGTGACTCCAGAGAGTGCACTGGCACCACTGGGGATGCGGTGCAGTGAGTGCAGAGAGTGCACTGGCACCACTGGGGATGCACTGCGGTGAGTCCAGAGAGTGCACTGGCACCACTGGGGATGCACTGCAGTGAGTCCAGAGAGTGCACTGGCACCACTGGGGATGCAGTGCAGTGAGTCCAGAGAGTGCACAGGAACCACTGGGGATGCAGTGCAGAGTCTAGAGAGTGCACTGGCACCACTGGGTATGCAGTGCAGTGAGTCCAGAGATTGCACTGGCACCACTGGGGATGCACTGCAGTGAGTCCAGAGAGTGCACTGGCACCACTGGGGATGCACTGCAGTGAGTCCAGAGAGTGCACTGGCACCACTGGGGATGCACTGCAGTGAGTCCAGAGAGTGCACTGGCACCACTGGGGATGCAGTGCAGTGAGTCCAGAGAGTGCAATGGCAGAACTGTTGTTGCACTGCAGTGAGTCCAGAGAGTGCACTGGCACCACTGGTGATGCAGTGGAGTGAGTCCAGAGAGGGCACTGGCACCACTGGGGATGCAGTGCAGTGACTCCAGAGAGTGCACTGGCACCACCGGGGATGCACTGCAGTGAGTCCAGAGTGTGCACTGGCACCACCGGTGATGCACTGCAGTGAGTCCAGAGAGTGCACTGCCGCCACTGGGGATGCAGTACAGTGAGTCCACGGAGTGCACTGGCACCACCGAGGTATCACTGCAGTGAGTCCAGAGAGTGCACTGGCACCACTGGGGATGCGGTGCAGTGAGTCCAGAGAGTACACTGGCACCACTGGAGATGCAGTGCAGTGAGTCCAGAGAGTGCACTGGCACCACTGGGGATGCACTGCAGTGACTCTAGAGAGTGCACAGGAACCACTGGGGATGCAGTGCAGAGTCTAGAGAGTGCACTGACACCACTGGGGAAGCACTGCAGTGAGTCCAGAGAGTGCACTGGCACCTCAGGGGATGCAGTGCAGTGAGTCCAGAGAGTGCACTGCCGCCACTGGGGATGCAGTACAGTGAGTCCACGGAGTGCACTGGCACCACTGGGGATGCACTGCAGTGACTCCAGAGAGTGCACTGGCACCACTGGGGATGCGGTGCAGTGAGTCCAGAGAGTACACTGGCACCACTGGGGATGCAGTGCAGTGAGTCCAGAGAGTGCACTGGCACCACTGGGGATGCACTGCAGTGAGACCAGAGAGTGCACTGGCACCACTGGGAATACAGTGCAGTGAGTCCGGAGAGTGCACTGGCACCACTGGGGATGCAGTGCAGTGAGTGCAGAGAGGGCACTGGCACCACTGGGGATGCAGTGCAGTGAGTCCAGAGTGTGCACTGGCACCACTGGGGATGCACTGCAGTGAGTCCAGAGAGTGCACTGGCACCACTGGGGATGCAGTGCAGTGAGTCCAGGGAGTGCACTGGCACCACTGGAAATGCAGTGCAGTGAGTCCAGAGAGTGTACTGGCACCACTGGGGATGCAGTGCAGTGAGTCCAGAGAGTGCACTGGCACCACTGGGGATGCAGTGCAGTGAGTCCAGAGAGTGCCCAGGCAACACAGGTGATGCACTAAAGTGACTGCATAGAGTGCACTGGCACCACTGGGGATGCAGTGCAGTGATGCAGAGAGTGCACTGTCACCAGTGGGGATGCTCTCTAGTGAGTCCGGAGAGTGCCCTGGCACCACTGGGGATGCACTGCAGTGAATCTAGAGAGTGCACTGGCACCATTGGAGATGCAGAGCAGTGAGGCCAGAAAATGCACTGTTACCACTGGGGATGCAGTGCAGTGAGTCCAGAGAGTGCACTGGAACCACTGGGGATGCAGTGCAGAGTCTAGAGAGTGCACTGGCACCACTGGGGATGCAGTGCAGTGAGTCCAGAGAGTGCACTGGCACCACTGGGGATGCACTGCAGTGAGTCCAGAGAGTGCACTGGCACCACTGGGGATGCAGTGGATTGAGTCCAGAGAGGGCACTGGCACCACTGGGGATGCAGTGCAGTGAGTCCAGAGAGTGCAGTGGCACCACCGGCGATGCACTGCAGTGAGTCCAGAGTGTGTACTGGCACCACCGGGGATGCACTGCAGTGAGTACAGAGAGTGCACTGGCACCACTGGGGATGTACTGCAGTGAGTCCAGAGATTTCACTGGCACCACTGGGGATGCAGTGCAGTGAGTCCAGATAGTCCACTGGCACCACTGGGGATGAAGTGCAGTGAGTCCAGAGAGTGCACTGGCACCACTGGTGATGCAGTGCAGTGAGTCCGGAGAGTGCCCTGGCACCACTGGAGATGCAGTGCAGTGAGTCCAGAGAGTGCACTGGCACCACTGGGGATGCAGTGCAGTGAGTCCAGAGAGTGCACTGGCACCACTGGGGATGCAGTGCAGTGAGTCCAGAGAGTGCACTGGCACCACTGGGAATGCAGTGCTGTGACTCCAGAGAGTGCACTGGCACCACTGTGGATGCAGTGCAGTGAGTGCAGGGAGTGCACTGGCACCACTGGGGATGCACTGCAGTGACTCCAGAGAGTGCACTGGCACCACTGGGGATGCGGTGCAGTGAGTCCAGAGAGTGCACTGGCACCACTGGGGATGCACTGCGGTGAGTCCAGAGAGTGCACTGGCACCACTGGGGATGCACTGCAGTGAGTAAAGAGAGAGTGCACTGGCACCACTGGGTATGCAGTGCAGTGAGTCCAGAGAGTGCACAGGAACCACTGGGGATGCAGTGCAGAGTCTAGAGAGTGCACTGGCACCACTGGGTATGCAGTGCAGTGAGTCCAGAGATTGCACTGGCACCACTGGGGATGCACTGCAGTGAGTCCAGAGAGTGCACTGGCACCACCGGGGATGCAGTGCAGTGAGTCCAGAGAGTGCAATGGCAGAACTGTTGTTGCACTGCAGTGAGTCCAGAGAGTGCACTGGCACCACTGGTGATGCAGTGGAGTGAGTCCAGAGAGCGCACTGGCACCACTGGGGATGCAGTGCAGTGAGTCCAGAGAGTGCACTGGCACCACTGGGGATGCACTGCAGTGAGTCCAGAGTGTGCACTGGCACCACCGGTGATGCACTGCAGTGAGTCCAGAGAGTGCACTGCCGCCACTGGGGATGCAGTACAGTGAGTCCACGGAGTGCACTGGCACCACTGGGGATGCACTGCAGTGACTCTAGAGAGTGCACTGGCACCACTGGGGATGCGGAGCAGTGAGTCCAGAGAGTACACTGGCACCACTGGAGATGCAGTGCAGTGAGTCCAGAGAGTGCTCTGGCACCACTGGGGATGCACTGCAGTGACTCTAGAGAGTGCACAGGAACTACTGGGGATGCACTAGGGTGACTCCAGAGAGTACACTGGCACCACTGGGGATGTACTGCAGTGAGTCCAGAGAGTGCACTGGCACCACTGGGGATGCAGTGCAGTGAGTCCAGAGAGTGCACAGGAACCACTGGGGATGCAGTGCAGAGTCTAGAGAGTGCACTGGCACCACTGGGTATGCAGTGCAGTGAGTCCAGAGAGTGCACTGGCACCACTGGGGATGCACTGCAGTGAGTGCAGAGAGTACACTGGCACCACTGGGGATGTACTGCAGTGAGTCCAGAGAGTGCTCTGGCACCACTGGGGATGCATTGCAGTGAGTCCAGAGAGTGCACTGGCACCACTGGGGATGCAGTACAATGAGTCCAGAGAGTGCACTGGCACCACTCGGGATGCAGTGCAGTGACTCGAAAGAGTGCACTGGCACCACTGGGGATGCAGTGCACTGAGTCCAGAGAGTGCACTGGCACCACTGGGGATGCAGTACAATGAGTCCAGACAGTGCACTGGCACCACTCGGGATGCAGTGCAGTGACTCTAGAGAGTGCACTGGCACCACTGGGGTTGCGGTGCAGTGAGTCCAGAGAGTGCAATGACACCACTGGGGATGCAGTGCACTCAGTCCAGAGAGTGCACTGGCACCACTGCGGATGCAGTGCAGTGAGTCCAGAGAGTGCACAGGTATCACTGGGGATGCAGTGCAGTGAGTCCAGAGAGTGCACTGGCACCACTGGGGATGCAGTGCAGTGAGTCCACAGAGTGCACTGGCACCACTGGGGCTTTAGTGCAGAGAGTCCAGAGAGTGCACTGGCACCACTGGCGATGCAGTGCTGTGAGTCCTGAGAGTGCACTGGCACCACTGGGGATGCACTGCAGTGAGTCCAGAGAGTGCACTGGCACCACTGGGGATGCAGTGCAGTGAGTCCAGAGAGTGCACTGGCACCACTGGGGATGCAGTACAGTGAGTCCACAGAGTGCACTGGCACCACTGCGGAAGCACTGCAGTGACTCCAGAGAGTGCACTGGCACCACTCGGGATGCACTGCAGTGAGTCCTTAGAGTACCCTGGCACCACTGGGGATGCACTGCAGTGACTCTAGAGAGTGCACTGGCAAAACTGGAGATGCACTAGAGTGACTCCAGAGAGTGCACTGGCACCAGTGGGGATGCAGTGCAGTGAGTCCAGAGAGTGCACTGGCACCACTGGGGATGCACTGCAGTGAGTCCAGAGAGTGCACTGGCACCACTCGGGATGCACTGCAGTGAGTCCAGAGAGTACCCTGGCACCACTGGGGATGCACTGCAGTGACTCTAGAGAGTGCACTGGCAAAACTGGAGATGCACTACAGTGACTCCAGAGAGTGCACTGGCACCACTGGGGATGCAGTGCAGTGACTCCAGAGAGTGCACTGGCACCACTGGGGATGCAGTGCAGTGAGTCCGGAGAGTGATCTGGCACCACTGGGGTTGCACTGCAGTGAGTGCAGAGAGTACACTGGCACCACTGGGGATGCAGTGCAGTGAGTCCAGAGAGTGCACTGGCACCACTGGGGATGCAGTGCAGTGAGTCCAGAGAGTGCACTGGCACCACTGGGGATGCAGTACAATGAGTCCAGACAGTGCACTGGCACCACTCGGGATGCAGTGCAGTGACTCTAGAGAGTGCACTGGCACCACTGGGGTTGCGGTGCAGTGAGTCCAGAGAGTGCAATGACACCACTGGGGATGCAGTGCACTCAGTCCAGAGAGTGCACTGGCACCACTGCGGATGCAGTGCAGTGAGTCCAGAGAGTGCACAGGTATCACTGGGGATGCAGTGCAGTGAGTCCAGAGAGTGCACTGGCACCACTGGGGATGCAGTGCAGTGAGTCCACAGAGTGCACTGGCACCACTGGGGCTTTAGTGCAGAGAGTCCAGAGAGTGCACTGGCACCAATGGCGATGCAGTGCTGTGAGTCCAGAGAGTGCACTGGCACCACTGGGGATGCAGTGCTGTGAGTCCAGAGAGTGCACTGGCACCACTGTGGATGCAGTGCAGTGAGTCCAGAGAGTGCACTGGCACCACTGGGGATGCAGTACAGTGAGTACTCAGAGTGCACTGGCACCACTCGGGATGCAGTGCAGTGAGTCCTTAGAGTACCCTGGCACCACTGCGGATGCACTGCAGTGACTCTAGAGAGTGCACTGGCAAAACTGGAGATGCACTAGGGTGACTCCAGAGAGTGCACTGGCACCACTGGGGATGCAGTGCAGTGACTCCAGAGAGGGCACTGGCACCACTGGGGATGCAGTGCAGTGAGTCCGGAGAGTGCACTGGCACCACTGGGGATGCACTGCAGTGAGTGCAGAGAGTACACTGGCACCACTGGGGATGCACTGCAGTGAGTCCAGAGAGTGCACTGGCACCACTGGGGATGCAGTGCAGTGAGTCCAGAGAGTGCACTGGCACCACTGGGGATGCAGTACAATGAGTCCACAGAGTGCGCTGGCACCACTCGGGATGCAGTGCAGTAACTCTAGAGAGTGCACTGGCACCACTGGGGATGCAGTGCAGTGAGTCTAGAGAGTGCACTACCACCACTGGGGATGCAGTTTATTGAGTCCAGAGAGTGCACTGGCACCACTGGGGATGCAGTGCAGTGAGTCCAGAGAGTGCACTGGTATCACTGGGGATGCAGTGCAGTGAGTCCAGAGAGTGCACTGGCACCACTGGGGATGAAGTGCAGTGAGTCCAGAGAGTACACTAGCACCACTGGCGATGCAGTGCTGTGAGTCCAGAGAGTGCACTGGCACCACTGGGGATGGACTTCAGTGAGTCCAGAGAGTGCACTGGCACCTCTGGGGATGCAGTGCAGTGAGTCCAGAGAGTGCACTGGCACCACTGGGGATGCAGTACAGTGAGTCCAGAGAGTGCACTGGCACCACTGGGGATGCAGTGCAGTGAGTCCAGAGAGTGCACTGGCACCACTGGGGATGCAGTACAGTGAGTCCACGGAGTGCACTGGCACCACTGGGGATGCACTGCAGTGACTCCAGAGAGTGCACTGGCACCACTGGGGATGCGGAGCAGTGAGTCCAGAGAGTACACTGGCACCACTGGAGATGCAGTGCAGTGAGTCCAGAGAGTGCTCTGGCACCACTGGGGATGCACTGCAGTGACTCTAGAGAGTGCACAGGAACTACTGGGGATGCACTAGGGTGACTCCAGAGAGTACACTGGCACCACTGGGGATGTACTGCAGTGAGTCCAAAGAGTGCTCTGGCACCACTGGGGATGCAGTGCAGTGAGTCCAGAGAGTGCACAGGAACCACTGGGGATGCAGTGCAGAGTCTAGAGAGTGCACTGGCACCACTGGGTATGCAGTGCAGTGAGTCCAGAGAGTGCACTGGCACCACTGGGGATGCAGTACAGTGAGTCCACAGAGTGCACTGGCACCACTGCGGATGCACTGCTGTGACTCCAGAGAGTGCACTGGCACCACTCGGGATGCACTGCAGTGAGTCCTTAGAGTACCCTGGCCCCACTGGGGATGCACTGCAGTGACTCTAGAGAGTGCACTGGCAAAACTGGAGATGCATTAGGGTGACTCCAGAGAGTGCACTGGCACCACTGGGGATGCAGTGCAGTGACTCCAGAGAGGGCACTGGCACCACTGGGGATGCAGTGCAGTGAGTCCGGAGAGTGCACTGGCACCACTGGGGATGCACTGCAGTGAGTGCAGAGAGTACACTGGCACCACTGGGGATGTACTGCAGTGAGTCCAGAGAGTGCTCTGGCACCACTGGGGATGCATTGCAGTGAGTCCAGAGAGTGCACTGGCACCACTGGGGATGCAGTACAATGAGTCCAGAGAGTGCACTGGCACCACTCGGGATGCAGTGCAGTGACTCGAAAGAGTGCACTGGCACCACTGGGGATGCAGTGCACTGAGTCCAGAGAGTGCACTGGCACCACTGGGGATGCAGTACAATGAGTCCAGACAGTGCACTGGCACCACTCGGGATGCAGTGCAGTGACTCTAGAGAGTGCACTGGCACCACTGGGGTTGCGGTGCAGTGAGTCCAGAGAGTGCAATGACACCACTGGGGATGCAGTGCACTCAGTCCAGAGAGTGCACTGGCACCACTGCGGATGCAGTGCAGTGAGTCCAGAGAGTGCACAGGTATCACTGGGGATGCAGTGCAGTGAGTCCAGAGAGTGCACTGGCACCACTGGGGATGCAGTGCAGTGAGTCCACAGAGTGCACTGGCACCACTGGGGCTTTAGTGCAGAGAGTCCAGAGAGTGCACTGGCACCACTGGCGATGCAGTGCTGTGAGTCCAGAGAGTGCACTGGCACCACTGGGGATGCACTGCAGTGAGTCCAGAGAGTGCACTGGCACCACTGGGGATGCAGTGCAGTGAGTCCAGAGAGTGCACTGGCACCACTGGGGATGCAGTACAGTGAGTCCACAGAGTGCACTGGCACCACTGCGGAAGCACTGCAGTGACTCCAGAGAGTGCACTGGCACCACTCGGGATGCACTGCAGTGAGTCCTTAGAGTACCCTGGCACCACTGGGGATGCACTGCAGTGACTCTAGAGAGTGCACTGGCAAAACTGGAGATGCACTAGAGTGACTCCAGAGAGTGCACTGGCACCAGTGGGGATGCAGTGCAGTGAGTCCAGAGAGTGCACTGGCACCACTGGGGATGCACTGCAGTGAGTCCAGAGAGTGCACTGGCACCACTCGGGATGCACTGCAGTGAGTCCAGAGAGTACCCTGGCACCACTGGGGATGCACTGCAGTGACTCTAGAGAGTGCACTGGCAAAACTGGAGATGCACTACAGTGACTCCAGAGAGTGCACTGGCACCACTGGGGATGCAGTGCAGTGACTCCAGAGAGTGCACTGGCACCACTGGGGATGCAGTGCAGTGAGTCCGGAGAGTGATCTGGCACCACTGGGGTTGCACTGCAGTGAGTGCAGAGAGTACACTGGCACCACTGGGGATGCAGTGCAGTGAGTCCAGAGAGTGCACTGGCACCACTGGGGATGCAGTGCAGTGAGTCCAGAGAGTGCACTGGCACCACTGGGGATGCAGTACAATGAGTCCAGACAGTGCACTGGCACCACTCGGGATGCAGTGCAGTGACTCTAGAGAGTGCACTGGCACCACTGGGGTTGCGGTGCAGTGAGTCCAGAGAGTGCAATGACACCACTGGGGATGCAGTGCACTCAGTCCAGAGAGTGCACTGGCACCACTGCGGATGCAGTGCAGTGAGTCCAGAGAGTGCACAGGTATCACTGGGGATGCAGTGCAGTGAGTCCAGAGAGTGCACTGGCACCACTGGGGATGCAGTGCAGTGAGTCCACAGAGTGCACTGGCACCACTGGGGCTTTAGTGCAGAGAGTCCAGAGAGTGCACTGGCACCAATGGCGATGCAGTGCTGTGAGTCCAGAGAGTGCACTGGCACCACTGGGGATGCAGTGCTGTGAGTCCAGAGAGTGCACTGGCACCACTGTGGATGCAGTGCAGTGAGTCCAGAGAGTGCACTGGCACCACTGGGGATGCAGTACAGTGAGTACTCAGAGTGCACTGGCACCACTCGGGATGCAGTGCAGTGAGTCCTTAGAGTACCCTGGCACCACTGCGGATGCACTGCAGTGACTCTAGAGAGTGCACTGGCAAAACTGGAGATGCACTAGGGTGACTCCAGAGAGTGCACTGGCACCACTGGGGATGCAGTGCAGTGACTCCAGAGAGGGCACTGGCACCACTGGGGATGCAGTGCAGTGAGTCCGGAGAGTGCACTGGCACCACTGGGGATGCACTGCAGTGAGTGCAGAGAGTACACTGGCACCACTGGGGATGCACTGCAGTGAGTCCAGAGAGTGCACTGGCACCACTGGGGATGCAGTGCAGTGAGTCCAGAGAGTGCACTGGCACCACTGGGGATGCAGTACAATGAGTCCACAGAGTGCGCTGGCACCACTCGGGATGCAGTGCAGTAACTCTAGAGAGTGCACTGGCACCACTGGGGATGCAGTGCAGTGAGTCTAGAGAGTGCACTACCACCACTGGGGATGCAGTTTATTGAGTCCAGAGAGTGCACTGGCACCACTGGGGATGCAGTGCAGTGAGTCCAGAGAGTGCACTGGTATCACTGGGGATGCAGTGCAGTGAGTCCAGAGAGTGCACTGGCACCACTGGGGATGAAGTGCAGTGAGTCCAGAGAGTACACTAGCACCACTGGCGATGCAGTGCTGTGAGTCCAGAGAGTGCACTGGCACCACTGGGGATGGACTTCAGTGAGTCCAGAGAGTGCACTGGCACCTCTGGGGATGCAGTGCAGTGAGTCCAGAGAGTGCACTGGCACCACTGGGGATGCAGTACAGTGAGTCCAGAGAGTGCACTGGCACCACTGGGGATGCAGTGCAGTGAGTCCAGAGAGTGCACTGGCACCACTGGGGATGCAGTACAGTGAGTCCACGGAGTGCACTGGCACCACTGGGGATGCACTGCAGTGACTCCAGAGAGTGCACTGGCACCACTGGGGATGCGGAGCAGTGAGTCCAGAGAGTACACTGGCACCACTGGAGATGCAGTGCAGTGAGTCCAGAGAGTGCTCTGGCACCACTGGGGATGCACTGCAGTGACTCTAGAGAGTGCACAGGAACTACTGGGGATGCACTAGGGTGACTCCAGAGAGTACACTGGCACCACTGGGGATGTACTGCAGTGAGTCCAAAGAGTGCTCTGGCACCACTGGGGATGCAGTGCAGTGAGTCCAGAGAGTGCACAGGAACCACTGGGGATGCAGTGCAGAGTCTAGAGAGTGCACTGGCACCACTGGGTATGCAGTGCAGTGAGTCCAGAGAGTGCACTGGCACCACTGGGGATGCAGTACAGTGAGTCCACAGAGTGCACTGGCACCACTGCGGATGCACTGCTGTGACTCCAGAGAGTGCACTGGCACCACTCGGGATGCACTGCAGTGAGTCCTTAGAGTACCCTGGCCCCACTGGGGATGCACTGCAGTGACTCTAGAGAGTGCACTGGCAAAACTGGAGATGCATTAGGGTGACTCCAGAGAGTGCACTGGCACCACTGGGGATGCAGTGCAGTGACTCCAGAGAGGGCACTGGCACCACTGGGGATGCAGTGCAGTGAGTCCGGAGAGTGCACTGGCACCACTGGGGATGCACTGCAGTGAGTGCAGAGAGTACACTGGCACCACTGGGGATGTACTGCAGTGAGTCCAGAGAGTGCTCTGGCACCACTGGGGATGCATTGCAGTGAGTCCAGAGAGTGCACTGGCACCACTGGGGATGCAGTACAATGAGTCCAGAGAGTGCACTGGCACCACTCGGGATGCAGTGCAGTGACTCGAAAGAGTGCACTGGCACCACTGGGGATGCAGTGCACTGAGTCCAGAGAGTGCACTGGCACCACTGGGGATGCAGTACAATGAGTCCAGACAGTGCACTGGCACCACTCGGGATGCAGTGCAGTGACTCTAGAGAGTGCACTGGCACCACTGGGGTTGCGGTGCAGTGAGTCCAGAGAGTGCAATGACACCACTGGGGATGCAGTGCACTCAGTCCAGAGAGTGCACTGGCACCACTGCGGATGCAGTGCAGTGAGTCCAGAGAGTGCACAGGTATCACTGGGGATGCAGTGCAGTGAGTCCAGAGAGTGCACTGGCACCACTGGGGATGCAGTGCAGTGAGTCCACAGAGTGCACTGGCACCACTGGGGCTTTAGTGCAGAGAGTCCAGAGAGTGCACTGGCACCACTGGCGATGCAGTGCTGTGAGTCCAGAGAGTGCACTGGCACCACTGGGGATGCACTGCAGTGAGTCCAGAGAGTGCACTGGCACCACTGGGGATGCAGTGCAGTGAGTCCAGAGAGTGCACTGGCACCACTGGGGATGCAGTACAGTGAGTCCACAGAGTGCACTGGCACCACTGCGGAAGCACTGCAGTGACTCCAGAGAGTGCACTGGCACCACTCGGGATGCACTGCAGTGAGTCCTTAGAGTACCCTGGCACCACTGGGGATGCACTGCAGTGACTCTAGAGAGTGCACTGGCAAAACTGGAGATGCACTAGAGTGACTCCAGAGAGTGCACTGGCACCAGTGGGGATGCAGTGCAGTGAGTCCAGAGAGTGCACTGGCACCACTGGGGATGCACTGCAGTGAGTCCAGAGAGTGCACTGGCACCACTCGGGATGCACTGCAGTGAGTCCAGAGAGTACCCTGGCACCACTGGGGATGCACTGCAGTGACTCTAGAGAGTGCACTGGCAAAACTGGAGATGCACTACAGTGACTCCAGAGAGTGCACTGGCACCACTGGGGATGCAGTGCAGTGACTCCAGAGAGTGCACTGGCACCACTGGGGATGCAGTGCAGTGAGTCCGGAGAGTGATCTGGCACCACTGGGGTTGCACTGCAGTGAGTGCAGAGAGTACACTGGCACCACTGGGGATGCAGTGCAGTGAGTCCAGAGAGTGCACTGGCACCACTGGGGATGCAGTGCAGTGAGTCCAGAGAGTGCACTGGCACCACTGGGGATGCAGTACAATGAGTCCAGACAGTGCACTGGCACCACTCGGGATGCAGTGCAGTGACTCTAGAGAGTGCACTGGCACCACTGGGGTTGCGGTGCAGTGAGTCCAGAGAGTGCAATGACACCACTGGGGATGCAGTGCACTCAGTCCAGAGAGTGCACTGGCACCACTGCGGATGCAGTGCAGTGAGTCCAGAGAGTGCACAGGTATCACTGGGGATGCAGTGCAGTGAGTCCAGAGAGTGCACTGGCACCACTGGGGATGCAGTGCAGTGAGTCCACAGAGTGCACTGGCACCACTGGGGCTTTAGTGCAGAGAGTCCAGAGAGTGCACTGGCACCACTGGCGATGCAGTGCTGTGAGTCCAGAGAGTGCACTGGCACCACTGGGGATGCAGTGCTGTGAGTCCAGAGAGTGCACTGGCACCACTGTGGATGCAGTGCAGTGAGTCCAGAGAGTGCACTGGCACCACTGGGGATGCAGTACAGTGAGTACTCAGAGTGCACTGGCACCACTCGGGATGCAGTGCAGTGACTCCTTAGAGTACCCTGGCACCACTGCGGATGCACTGCAGTGACTCTAGAGAGTGCACTGGCAAAACTGGAGATGCACTAGGGTGACTCCAGAGAGTGCACTGGCACCACTGGGGATGCAGTGCAGTGACTCCAGAGAGGGCACTGGCACCACTGGGGATGCAGTGCAGTGAGTCCGGAGAGTGCACTGGCACCACTGGGGATGCACTGCAGTGAGTGCAGAGAGTACACTGGCACCACTGGGGATGCACTGCAGTGAGTCCAGAGAGTGCACTGGCACCACTGGGGATGCAGTGCAGTGAGTCCAGAGAGTGCACTGGCACCACTGGGGATGCAGTACAATGAGTCCACAGAGTGCGCTGGCACCACTCGGGATGCAGTGCAGTAACTCTAGAGAGTGCACTGGCACCACTGGGGATGCAGTGCAGTGAGTCTAGAGAGTGCACTACCACCACTGGGGATGCAGTTTATTGAGTCCAGAGAGTGCACTGGCACCACTGGGGATGCAGTGCAGTGAGTCCAGAGAGTGCACTGGTATCACTGGGGATGCAGTGCAGTGAGTCCAGAGAGTGCACTGGCACCACTGGGGATGAAGTGCAGTGAGTCCAGAGAGTACACTAGCACCACTGGCGATGCAGTGCTGTGAGTCCAGAGAGTGCACTGGCACCACTGGGGATGGACTTCAGTGAGTCCAGAGAGTGCACTGGCACCTCTGGGGATGCAGTGCAGTGAGTCCAGAGAGTGCACTGGCACCACTGGGGATGCAGTACAGTGAGTCCAGAGAGTGCACTGGCACCACTGGGGATGCAGTGCAGTGAGTCCAGAGAGTGCACTGGCACCACTGGGGATGCAGTGCAGTGAGTCCAGAGAGTGCACTGGCACCACTGGGGATGCAGTGCAGTGAGTCCAGAGACTGCACTGGCCACACTGGGAATGCAGTACAGTGAGTCCATAGAGTGGACTGGCACCACTGGGGATGCAGTGCAGTGAGTCCAGAGAGTGCACTGGCACCACTGGGGATGCAGTGCAGTGAGTCCAGAGAGTGCACTGGCACCACTGGGGATGCAGTGCAGTGAGTCCAGAGAGTGCACTGGCACCACTGGGGATACACTGCAGTGAGTCCAGAGAGTGCACTGGCACCACTGGTGATGCAGTGCAGTGAGTCCAGAGAGTGCACTGGCACCACTGGGGATGCAGTGCAGTGAGTCTAGAGAGTGCACTGGCACCACTGGGGATGCAGTACAGTGAGTCCACAGAGTGCACTGGCACCACTGGGGATGCACTGCAGTGAGTCCAGAGAGTGCACTGGCACCACTGGGGATGCACTGCAGTGAGTCCAGAGAGTGCACTGGCACCAGTGGGGATGCAGTGCAGTGAGTCCAGAGAGTGCACTGGCACCACTGGGGATGCACTGCAGTGAGTCCAGAGAGTGCACTGGCACCACTGGGGATGCAGTGCAGGGAGTCCAGAGAGTGCACTGGCAACACTGGGGATGCAGTGCAGTGGGTCCAGAGAGTGCACTGGCACCACTAGGGATGCACTGCAGTGAGTCCAGAAAGTGCACTGGCACCACTGGTAATGCAGTGCAGTGAGTCCAGAGAGTGCACAGGAACCACTGGGGATGCAGTGCAGAGTCTAGAGAGTGCACTGGCACCACTGGGTATGCAGTGGAGTGAGTCCAGAGAGGGCACTGGCACCACTGGGGATGCAGTGCAGTGAGTCCAGAGAGTGCACTGGCACCACCGGGGATGCACTGCAGTGAGTCCAGAGTGTGCACTGGCACCACCGGTGATGCACTGCAGTGAGTCCACAGAGTGCACTGCCGCCACTGGGGATGCAGTACAGTGAGTCCACGGAGTGCACTGGCACCACTGGGGATGCACTGCAGTGACTCCAGAGAGTGCACTGGCACCACTGGGGATGCGGTGCAGTGAGTCCAGAGAGTACACTGGCACCACTGGAGATGCAGTGCAGTGAGTCCAGAGAGTGCACTGGCACCACTGGGGATGCACTGCAGTGACTCTAGAGAGTGCACAGGAACCACTGGGGATGCAGTGCAGAGTCTAGAGAGTGCACTGGCACCACTGGGGATGCAGTACAATGAGTCCACAGAGTGCGCTGGCACCACTCGGGATGCAGTGCAGTAACTCTAGAGAGTGCACTGGCACCACTGGGGATGCAGTGCAGTGAGTCTAGAGAGTGCACTACCACCACTGGGGATGCAGTTTACTGAGTCCAGAGAGTGCACTGGCACCACTGGGGATGGAGTGCAGTGAGTCCAGAGAGTGCACTGGCACCACTGGGGATGCAGTGCAGTGAGTCCAGAGAGTGCACTGGCACCACTGGGGATGCAGTGCAGTGAGTCCAGAGAGTGCACTGGCCACACTGGGAATGCAGTACAGTGAGTCCATAGAGTGGACTGGCACCACTGGGGATGCAGTGCAGTGAGTCCAGAGAGTGCACTGGCACCACTGGGGATGCAGTGCAGTGAGTGGAGAGAGTGCACTGGCACCACTGGGGATGCAGTGCAGTGAGTCCAGAGAGTGCACTGGCACCACTGGGGATGCACTGCAGTGAGTCCAGAGAGTGCACTGGCACCACAGGGGATGCAGTGCAGTGAGTCCAGAGAGTGCACTGGCACCACTGGGGATGCACTGCAGTGAGTCCAGAGAGTGCACTGGCACCACTGGGGATGCAGTGCAGTGAGTCTAGAGAGTGCACTGGCACCACTGGGGATGCAGTGCAGTGAGTCCAGAGAGTGCACTGACACCACTGGGGATGCACTGCAGTGAGTCCAGAGAGTGCACTGGCACCACTGGGGATGCGGTGCAGTGAGTCCAGAGAGTGCATTGGCACCACTGGGGATGCAGTGCAGTGAGTCCAGAGAGTGCCCTGGCACCACAGGTTATGCAGTGGAGTGAGTGCAGAGAGTGCACTGGCACCACTGGGGATGCAGTGCAGTGAGTCCAGAGAGTGCACTGGCCAGACTGGGAATGCAGTACAGTGAGTCCAGTGAGTGCACTGGCACACTGGGGATGCAGTGCAGTGAGTCCAGAGAGTGCACTGGCACCACTGGGGATGCAGTGCAGTGAGTCCAGAGAGTGCACTGGCACCACTGGGGATGCACTGCAGTGACTCTAGAGAGTGCACAGGAACTACTGGGGATGCACTAGGGTGACTCCAGAGAGTACACTGGCACCACTGGGGATGTACTGCAGTGAGTCCAAAGAGTGCTCTGGCACCACTGGGGATGCAGTGCAGTGAGTCCAGAGAGTGCACAGGAACCACTGGGGATGCAGTGCAGAGTCTAGAGAGTGCACTGGCACCACTGGGTATGCAGTGCAGTGAGTCCAGAGAGTGCACTGGCACCACTGGGGATGCAGTACAGTGAGTCCACAGAGTGCACTGGCACCACTGCGGATGCACTGCTGTGACTCCAGAGAGTGCACTGGCACCACTCGGGATGCACTGCAGTGAGTCCTTAGAGTACACTGGCCCCACTGGGGATGCACTGCAGTGACTCTAGAGAGTGCACTGGCAAAACTGGAGATGCATTAGGGTGACTCCAGAGAGTGCACTGGCACCACTGGGGATGCAGTGCAGTGACTCCAGAGAGGGCACTGGCACCACTGGGGATGCAGTGCAGTGAGTCCGGAGAGTGCACTGGCACCACTGGGGATGCACTGCAGTGAGTGCAGAGAGTACACTGGCACCACTGGGGATGTACTGCAGTGAGTCCAGAGAGTGCTCTGGCACCACTGGGGATGCATTGCAGTGAGTCCAGAGAGTGCACTGGCACCACTGGGGATGCAGTACAATGAGTCCAGAGAGTGCACTGGCACCACTGGGGATGCAGTGCAGTGACTCGAAAGAGTGCACTGGCACCACTGGGGATGCAGTGCACTGAGTCCAGAGAGTGCACTGGCACCACTGGGGATGCAGTACAATGAGTCCAGACAGTGCACTGGCACCACTCGGGATGCAGTGCAGTGACTCTAGAGAGTGCACTGGCACCACTGGGGTTGCGGTGCAGTGAGTCCAGAGAGTGCAATGACACCACTGGGGATGCAGTGCACTCAGTCCAGAGAGTGCACTGGCACCACTGCGGATGCAGTGCAGTGAGTCCAGAGAGTGCACAGGTATCACTGGGGATGCAGTGCAGTGAGTCCAGAGAGTGCACTGGCACCACTGGGGATGCAGTGCAGTGAGTCCACAGAGTGCACTGGCACCACTGGGGCTTTAGTGCAGAGAGTCCAGAGAGTGCACTGGCACCACTGGCGATGCAGTGCTGTGAGTCCAGAGAGTGCACTGGCACCACTGTGGATGCACTGCAGTGAGTCCAGAGAGTGGGGGGGATGCAGTGCAGTGAGTCCAGAGAGTGCACTGGCACCACTGGGGATGCAGTACAGTGAGTCCACAGAGTGCACTGGCACCACTGCGGGATGCAGTGACAGTGACTGTCCAGAGAGTGCACTGGCACCACTGGGGATGCACTGCAGTGAGTCCAGAGAGTGCACTGGCACCACTGGGGATGCACTGCAGTGACTCCAGAGAGTGCACTGGCACCACTGGGGATGCAGTGCAGTGAGTCCAGAGAGTGCACTGGCACCACTGGGGATGCAGTGCAGTGAGTGCACTGGCACCACTGAGCAGTGCAGTGAGTCCAGAGAGTGCACACCACTCGGGATGCACTGCAGTGAGTCCAGAGAGTACCCTGGCACCACTGGGGATGCACTGCAGTGACTCTAGAGAGTGCACTGGCAAAACTGGAGATGCACTACAGTGACTCCAGAGAGTGCACTGGCACCACTGGGGATGCAGTGCAGTGACTCCAGAGAGTGCACTGGCACCACTGGGGATGCAGTGCAGTGAGTCCGGAGAGTGATCTGGCACCACTGGGGTTGCACTGCAGTGAGTGCAGAGAGTACACTGGCACCACTGGGGATGCAGTGCAGTGAGTCCAGAGAGTGCACTGCCACCACTGGGGATGCAGTGCAGTGAGTCCAGAGAGTGCACTGGCACCACTGGGGATGCAGTACAATGAGTCCAGACAGTGCACTGGCACCACTCGGGATGCAGTGCAGTGACTCTAGAGAGTGCACTGGCACCACTGGGGTTGCGGTGCAGTGAGTCCAGAGAGTGCAATGACACCACTGGGGATGCAGTGCACTCAGTCCAGAGAGTGCACTGGCACCACTGCGGATGCAGTGCAGTGAGTCCAGAGAGTGCACAGGTATCACTGGGGATGCAGTGCAGTGAGTCCAGAGAGTGCACTGGCACCACTGGGGATGCAGTGCAGTGAGTCCACAGAGTGCACTGGCACCACTGGGGCTTTAGTGCAGAGAGTCCAGAGAGTGCACTGGCACCACTGGCGATGCAGTGCTGTGAGTCCAGAGAGTGCACTGGCACCACTGGGGATGCAGTGCTGTGAGTCCAGAGAGTGCACTGGCACCACTGTGGATGCAGTGCAGTGAGTCCAGAGAGTGCACTGGCACCACTGGGGATGCAGTACAGTGAGTACTCAGAGTGCACTGGCACCACTCGGGATGCAGTGCAGTGAGTCCTTAGAGTACCCTGGCACCACTGCGGATGCACTGCAGTGACTCTAGAGAGTGCACTGGCAAAACTGGAGATGCACTAGGGTGACTCCAGAGAGTGCACTGGCACCACTGGGGATGCAGTGCAGTGACTCCAGAGAGGGCACTGGCACCACTGGGGATGCAGTGCAGTGAGTCCAGAGAGTGCACTGGCACCACTGGGGATGCACTGCAGTGAGTGCAGAGAGTACACTGGCACCACAGGGGATGCACTGCAGTGAGTCCAGAGAGTGCACTGGCACCACTGGGGATGCAGTGCAGTGAGTCCAGAGAGTGCACTGGCACCACTGGGGATGCAGTACAATGAGTCCACAGAGTGCGCTGGCACCACTCGGGATGCAGTGCAGTAACTCTAGAGAGTGCACTGGCACCACTGGGGATGCAGTGCAGTGAGTCTAGAGAGTGCACTACCACCACTGGGGATGCAGTTTATTGAGTCCAGAGAGTGCCCTGGCACCACTGTTGATGCAGTGCAGTGAGTCCAGAGAGTGCACTGGTATCACTGGGGATGCAGTGCAGTGAGTCCAGAGAGTGCACTGGCACCACTGGGGATGAAGTGCAGTGAGTCCAGAGAGTACACTAGCACCACTGGCGATGCAGTGCTGTGAGTCCAGAGAGTGCACTGGCACCACTGGGGATGGACTTCAGTGAGTCCAGAGAGTGCACTGGCACCTCTGGGGATGCAGTGCAGTGAGTCCAGAGAGTGCACTGGCACCACTGGGGATGCAGTACAGTGAGTCCAGAGAGTGCACTGGCACCACTGGGGATGCAGTGCAGTGAGTCCAGAGAGTGCACTGGCACCACTGGGGATGCAGTGCAGTGAGTCCAGAGAGTGCACTGGCACCACTGGGGATGCAGTGCAGTGAGTCCAGAGACTGCACTGGCCACACTGGGAATGCAGCACAGTGAGTCCATAGAGTGCACTGGCACCACTGGGGATGCAGTGCAGTGAGTCCAGAGAGTGCACTGGCACCACTGGGGATGCAGTGCAGTGAGTCCAGAGAGTGCACTGGCACCACTGGGGATGCAGTGCAGTGAGTCCAGAGAGTGCACTGGCACCACTGGGGATGCACTGCAGTGAGTCCAGAGAGTGCACTGGCACCACTGGTGATGCAGTGCAGTGAGTCCAGAGAGTGCACTGGCACCACTGGGGATGCAGTGCAGTGAGTCTAGAGAGTGCACTGGCACCACTGGGGATGCAGTACAGTGAGTCCACAGAGTGCACTGGCACCACTGGGGATGCACTGCAGTGAGTCCAGAGAGTGCACTGGCACCACTGGGGATGCACTGCAGTGAGTCCAGAGAGTGCACTGGCACCAGTGGGGATGCAGTGCAGTGAGTCCAGAGAGTGCACTGGCACCACTGGGGATGCACTGCAGTGAGTCCAGAGAGTGCACTGGCACCACTGGGGATGCAGTGCAGGGAGTCCAGAGAGTGCACTGGCAACACTGGGGATGCAGTGCAGTGAGTCCAGAGAGTGCACTGGCACCACTGGTAATGCAGTGCAGTGAGTCCAGAGAGTGCACAGGAACCACTGGGGATGCAGTGCAGAGTCTAGAGAGTGCACTGGCACCACTGGGTATGCAGTGCAGTGAGTCCAGAGATTGCACTGGAACCACTGGGGATGCACTGCAGTGAGTCCAGAGAGTGCACTGGCACCACTGGGGATGCACTGCAGTGAGTCCAGAGAGTGCACTGGCACCACTGGTGATGCAGTGGAGTGAGTCCAGAGAGGGCACTGGCACCACTGGGGATGCAGTGCAGTGAGTCCAGAGAGTGCACTGGCACCACCGGGGATGCACTGCAGTGAGTCCAGAGTGTGCACTGGCACCACCGGTGATGCACTGCAGTGAGTCCACAGAGTGCACTGCCGCCACTGGGGATGCAGTACAGTGAGTCCACGGAGTGCACTGGCACCACTGGGGATGCACTGCAGTGACTCCAGAGAGTGCACTGGCACCACTGGGGATGCGGTGCAGTGAGTCCAGAGAGTACACTGGCACCACTGGAGATGCAGTGCAGTGAGTCTAGAGAGTGCACTGGCACCACTGGGGATGCACTGCAGTGACTCTAGAGAGTGCACAGGAACCACTGGGGATGCAGTGCAGAGTCTAGAGAGTGCACTGGCACCACTGGGGATGCAGTACAATGAGTCCACAGAGTGCGCTGGCACCACTCGGGATGCAGTGCAGTAACTCTAGAGAGTGCACTGGCACCACTGGGGATGCAGTGCAGTGAGTCTAGAGAGTGCACTACCACCACTGGGGATGCAGTTTACTGAGTCCAGAGAGTGCACTGGCACCACTGGGGATGGAGTGCAGTGAGTCCAGAGAGTGCACTGGCACCACTGGGGATGCAGTGCAGTGAGTCCAGAGAGTGCACTGGCACCACTGGGGATGCAGTGCAGTGAGTCCAGAGAGTGCACTGGCCACACTGGGAATGCAGTACAGTGAGTCCATAGAGTGGACTGGCACCACTGGGGATGCACTGCAGTGAGTGGAGAGAGTGCACTGGCACCACTGGGGATGCAGTGCAGTGAGTCCAGAGAGTGCACTGGCACCACTGGGGATGCACTGCAGTGAGTCCAGAGAGTGCACTGGCACCACAGGGGATGCAGTGCAGTGAGTCCAGAGAGTGCACTGGCACCACTGGGGATGCACTGCAGTGAGTCCATAGAGTGCACTGGCACCACTGGGGATGCAGTGCAGTGAGTCTAGAGAGTGCACTGGCACCACTGGGGATGCAGTGCAGTGAGTCCAGAGAGTGCACTGACACCACTGGGGATGCACTGCAGTGAGTCCAGAGAGTGCACTGGCACCACTGGGGATGCGGTGCAGTGAGTCCAGAGAGTGCATTGGCACCACTGGGGATGCAGTGCAGTGAGTCCAGAGAGTGCCCTGGCACCACAGGTTATGCAGTGGAGTGAGTGCAGAGAGTGCACTGGCACCACTGGGGATGCAGTGCAGTGAGTCCAGAGAGTGCACTGGCCAGACTGGGAATGCAGTACAGTGAGTCCAGTGAGTGCACTGGCACACTGGGGATGCAGTGCAGTGAGTCCAGAGAGTGCACTGGCACCACTGGGGATGCAGTGCAGTGAGTCCAGAGAGTGCACTGGCACCACTGGGGATGCAGTGCAGTGAGTCCAGAGAGTGCACTGGCACCACTGAGGATGCACTGCAGTGAGTCCAGAGAGTGCACTGGCACCACTGGTGATGCAGTGCAGTGAGTCCAGAGAGTGCACTGGCACCACTGGGGATGCAGTGCAGTGAGTCCAGAGAGTGCACTGGCACCACTGGGGATGCGGTGCAGTGAGTCCAGAGAGTACACTGGCACCACTGGGGATGCAGTGCAGTGAGTCCAGAGAGTGCACTGGCACCACTGGGGATGCACTGCAGTGACTCTAGAGAGTGCACTGGCACCACTGGTGATGCAGTGCAGTGAGTCCAGAGAGTGCACTGGCACCACTGGGGATGCAGTGCAGTGACTCCAGAGAGTGCACTGGCACCACTGGGGATGCGGTGCAGTGAGTCCAGAGAGTACACTGGCACCACTGGGGATGCAGTGCAGTGAGTGCAGAGAGGGCACTGGCACCACTGGGGATGCAGTATAGTGAGTCCAGAGAGTGCACTGGCCCCACTGGGGATGCAGTGCAGTGAGTCCAGAGAGTGCACTGGCACCACTGGGGATGCACTGCAGTGAGTCCAGAGAGTGCACTGGCACCACTGGTAATGCAGTGCAGTGAGTCCAGAGAGTGCACTGGCACCACTGGGGATGCACTGCAGTGACTCTAGAGAGTGCACTGGCACCACTGGGGATGCAGTGCAGTGAGTCCAGAGAGTGCACTGGCACCACTGGGGATGCAGTGCAGTGAGTCCAGAGAGTGCACTGGCACCACTGGGGATGCAGTACAGTGAGTCCACAGAGTGCACTGGCATGCCTGGGGATGCAGTGCAGTGAGTCCAGAGAGTGCACTGGCACCACTGGCGATGCAGTGCTGTGAGTCCAGAGAGTGCACTGGCACCACTGGGGATGCACTGCAGTGAGTCCAGAGAGTGCACAGGCACCACTGGGGATGCAGTGCAGTGAGTCCAGAGAGTGCACTGGCACCACTGGGGATGCAGTACAGTGAGTCCACAGAGTGCACTGGCACCACTGCGGATACACTGCAGTGACTCCAGAGAGTGCACTGGCACCACTCGGGATGCACTGCAGTGAGTCCTTAGAGTACCCTGGCACCACTGGGGATGCACTGCAGTGACTCTAGAGAGTGCACTGGCAAAACTGGAGATGCACTAGGGTGAGTCCAGAGAGTGCACTGGCACCACTGGGGATGCAGTGCAGTGACTCCAGAGAGGGCACTGGCACCACTGGGGATGCAGTGCAGTGAGTCCGGAGAGTGCACTGGCACCACTGGGGATGCACTGCAGTGAGTGCAGAGAGTACACTGGCACCACTGGGGATGTACTGCAGTGAGTCCAGAGAGTGCTCTGGCACCACTGGGGATGCAGTGCAGTGAGTCCAGAGAGTGCACTGGCACCACTGGGGATGCAGTACAATGAGTCCAGAGAGTGCACTGGCACCACTCGGGATGCAGTGCAGTGACTCGAAAGAGTGCACTGGCACCTCTGGAGATGCAGTGCACTGAGTCCAGAGAGTGCACTGGCACCACTGGGGATGCAGTGCAGTGAGTCCAGAGAGTGCACTGGTATCACTGGGGATGCAGTGCAATGAGTCCAGAGAGTGCTCTGGCACCACTGGGGATGCAGTGCAGTGAGTCCAGAGAGTGCACTGGCACCACTGGCGATGCAGTGCTGTGAGTCCAGAGAGTGCAGTGGCACCACTGGGGATGCACTGCAGTGAGTCCAGAGAGTGCACTGGCACCACTGGGGATGCAGTGCAGTGAGTCCAGAGAGTGCACTGGCACCACTGGGGATGCAGTACAGTGAGTCCACAGAGTGCACTGGCACCACTGCGGAAGCACTGCAGTGACTCCAGGGAGTGCACTGGCACCACTCGGGATGCACTGCAGTGAGTCCTTAGAGTACCCTGGCACCACTGGGGATGCACTGCAGTGACTCTAGAGAGTGCACTGGCAAAACTGGAGATGCACTAGAGTGACTCCAGAGAGTGCACTGGCACCACTGGGGATGCAGTACAGTGAGTCCAGAGAGGGCACTGGCACCACTGGGGATGCAGTGCAGTGAGTCCGGAGAGTGCACTGGCAACACTGGGGATGCACTGCAGTGAGTGCAGAGAGTACACTGGCACCACTGGGGATGCACTGCAGTGAGTCCAGAGAGTGCACTGGCACCACTCGGGATGCAGTGCAGTGAGTCCAGAGAGTGCACTGGCACCACTGGGGATGCAGTACAATGAGTCCACAGAGTGCGCTGGCACCAGTCGGGATGCAGTGCAGTGACTCTAGAGAGTGCACTGGCACCACTGGGGATGCAGTGCAGTGAGTCCAGAGAGTGCACTGGCACCACTGGGGATGCACTGCAGTGAGTCCAGAGAGTGCACTGGCCACACGGGGAATGCAGTACAGTGAGTCCATAGAGTGGACTGGCACCACTGGGGATGCAGTGCAGTGAGTGCAGAGAGTGCCCTGGCACCACAGGTTATGCAGTGGAGTGAGTGCAGAGAGTGCACTGGCACCACTGGGGATGCAGTGCAGTGAGTCCAGAGAGTGCACTGGCACCACTGGGGATGCAGTGCAGTGAGTCTAGAGAGTGCACTGGCACCACTTGGGATGCAGTACAGTGAGTCCACAGAGTGCACTGGCACCACTGGGGATGCACTGCAGTGAGTCCAGAGAGTGCACTGGCACCACTGGGGATGCAGTGCAGTGACTCCAGAGAGTGCACTGGCACCAGTGGGGATGCAGTGCAGTGAGTCCAGAGAGTGCACTGGCACCACTGTGAATGCACTGCAGTGAGTCCAGAGATTGCACTGGCACCACTGGGGATGCAGTGCAGGGAGTCCAGAGAGTGCACTGGCAACACTGGGGATGCAGTGCAGTGAGTGCAGAGAGTGCACTGGCACCACTAGGGATGCACTGCAGTGAGTCCAGAGATTGCACTGTCAGCACTGGGGATGCAGTACAGTGAGTCCACAGAGTGCACTGGCACCACTGCGGAAGCACTGCAGTGACTCCAGAGAGTGCACTGGCACCACTCGGGATGCACTGCAGTGAGTCCTTAGAGTACCCTGGCACCACTGGGGATGCACTGCAGTGACTCTAGAGAGTGCACTGGCAAAACTGGAGATGCACTAGGGTGACTCCAGAGAGTGCACTGGCACCACTGGGGATGCAGTGCAGTGACTCCAGAGAGGGCACTGGCACCACTGGGGATGCAGTGCAGTGAGTCCGGAGAGTGCACTGGCACCACTGGGGATGCACTGCAGTGAGTGCAGAGAGTACACTGGCACCACTGGGGATGCACTGCAGTGAGTCCAGAGAGTGCACTGGCACCACTGGGGATGCAGTGCAGTGAGTCCAGAGAGTGCACTGGCACCACTAGGGATGCAGTACAATGAGTCCACAGAGTGCGCTGGCACCACTCGGGATGCAGTGCAGTGACTCTAGAGAGTGCACTGGCACCACTGGGGATGCACTGCAGTGAGTGCAGAGAGTACACTGGCACCACTGGGGATGCACTGCAGTGAGTCCAGAGAGTGCACTGGCACCACTGGGGATGCACTGCAGTGAGTCCAGAGAGTGCACTGGCACCAGTGGGGATGCAGTGCAGTGAGTCCAGAGAGTGCACTGGCACCACTGGGGATGCACTGCAGTGAGTCCAGAGATTGCACTGGCACCACTGGGGATGCAGTGCAGGGAGTCCAGAGAGTGCACTGGCAACACTGGGGATGCAGTGCAGTGAGTGCAGAGAGTGCACTGGCACCACTAGGGATGCACTGCAGTGAGTCCAGAGATTGCACTGGCACCACTGGGGATGCAGTACAGTGAGTCCACAGAGTGCACTGGCACCACTGCGGAAGCACTGCAGTGACTCCAGAGAGTGCACTGGCACCACTCGGGATGCACTGCAGTGAGTCCTTAGAGTACCCTGGCACCACTGGGGATGCACTGCAGTGACTCTAGAGAGTGCACTGGCAAAACTGGAGATGCACTAGGGTGACTCCAGAGAGTGCACTGGCACCACTGGGGATGCAGTGCAGTGACTCCAGAGAGGGCACTGGCACCACTGGGGATGCAGTGCAGTGAGTCCGGAGAGTGCACTGGCACCACTGGGGATGCACTGCAGTGAGTGCAGAGAGTACACTGGCACCACTGGGGATGCACTGCAGTGAGTCCAGAGAGTGCACTGGCACCACTGGGGATGCAGTGCAGTGAGTCCAGAGAGTGCACTGGCACCACTGGGGATGCAGTACAATGAGTCCACAGAGTGCGCTGACACCACTCGGGATGCAGTGCAGTGACTCTAGAGAGTGCAACTGGCACCACTGGGGATGCAGTGCAGTGAGTCCAGAGAGTGCACTACCACCACTGGGGATGCAGTTTACTGAGTCCAGAGAGTGCACTGGCACCACTGGGGATGCAGTGCAGTGAGTCCAGAGAGTGCACTGGTATCACTGGGGATGCAGTGCAGTGAGTCCAGAGAGTGCACTGGCACCACTGGGGATGCAGTGCAGTGAGTCCAGAGAGTACACTGGCACCACTGGCGATGCAGTGCTGTGAGTCCAGAGAGTGCACTGGCACCACTGGGGATGGACTTCAGTGAGTCCAGAGAGTGCACTGGCACCACTGGGGATGCAGTGCAGGGAGTCCAGAGAGTGCACTGGCAACACTGGGGATGCAGTGCAGTGAGTCCAGAGAGTGCACTGGCAACACTGGGGATGCAGTGCAGTGAGTGCAGAGAGTGCACTGGCAACACTGGGGATGCAGTGCAGTGAGTCCAGAGAGTGCACTGGCACCACTGGGGATGCAGTGCAGGGAGTCCAGAGAGTGCACTGGCAACACTGGGGATGCAGTGCAGTGAGTCCAGAGAGTCCACTGGCACCACTGGGGATGCAGTGCAGTGACTCCAGAGAGTGCACTGGCACCACTGGGGATGCAGTGCAGTGAGTCCAGAGAGTGCACTGGCACCACTGGGGATGCACTGCAGTGAGTCCAGAGAGTGCACTGGCACCACTGGGGATGCAGTGCAGTGAGTCCAGAGAGTGCACTGGCACCACTGGGGATGCAGTGCAGTGAGTCTAGAGAGTGCACTGGCACCACTGGGGATGCAGTACAGTGAGTCCACAGAGTGCACTGGCACCACTGGGGATGCACTGCAGTGAGTGCAGAGAGTGCACTGGCACCACTGGGGATGCAGTGCAGTGAGTCCAGAGAGTGCACTGGCACCACTGGGGATGCACTGCAGTGAGTCCAGAGAGTGCACTGGCACCACTGGGGATGCAGTGCAGTGAGTCCAGAGAGTGCACTGGCACCACTGGGGATGCAGTGCAGTGAGTCCAGAGAGTGCACTGGCACCACTGGGGATGCACTGCAGTGAGTCCAGAGAGTGCACTGGCACCACTGGGGATGCAGTGCAGTGAGTCCAGAGAGTGCACTGGCACCACTGGGGATGCAGTGCAGTGAGTCCAGAGAGTGCACTGGCACCACTGGGGATGCAGTGCAGTGAGTCCAGAGAGTGCACTGGCACCACTGGGGATGCAGTGCAGTGAGTCCAGAGAGTGCACTGGCACCACTGAGCAGTGCAGTGAGTCCAGAGACTCCACAGGCACCTTGGGGATGCAGTGGAGTGAGTCCAGAGAGTGCACTGGCACCACTGGGGATGCAGTGCAGTTAGTCCAGAGAGTCCACTGGCACCACTGGGGATGCAGTGCAGTGACTCCAGAGAGTGCACTGGCACCACTGGGGATGCAGTGCAGTGACTCCAGAGAGTGCACTGGCACCACTGGGGATGCAGTGCAGTGAGTCCAGAGAGTGCACTGGCACCACTGGGGATGCAGAGCAGTGAGTCCAGAGAGTGCACTGGCACCACTGGGGATGCAGTGCATTTGAGTCCAGAGAGTTCATTGGCACCTTGGAGATGCAGTGCAGTGAGTCCAGAGAGTGCACTGGCATCAGTGGGGATGCAGTGCAGTGAGTGCAGAGAGTGCACTGGCACCACTGGGGATGCACTGCAGTGAGTCCAGAGATTGCACTGGCACCACTGGGGATGCAGTGCAGGGAGTCCAGAGAGTGCACTGGCACCACTGGTTATGCAGTGCAGTGAGTCCAGAGAGTGCACTGGCACCACTGGGGATGCAGTGCAGTGAGTCCAGAGATTGCACTGGCACCAACTGGAGCTGCACTGCAGTGAGTCCTGAGATTGCACTAGCACCACTGGGGATGCAGTGCAGTGAGTCTAGAGAGTGCACTGGCACCACTGGGGATGCAGTACAGTGAGTCCACAGAGTGCACTGGCACCAGTGGGGATGCAGTGCAGTGAGTCCAGAGAGTGCACTGGCACCACTGGGGATGCACTGCAGTGAGTCCAGAGATTGCACTGGCACCACTGGGGATGCAGTGCAGGGAGTCCAGAGAGTGCACTGGCAACACTGGGGATGCAGTGCAGTGAGTGCAGAGAGTGCACTGGCACCACTAGGGATGCACTGCAGTCAGTCCAGAGATTGCACTGGCACCACTGGGGATGCAGTACAGTGAGTCCACAGAGTGCACTGGCACCACTGCGGAAGCACTGCAGTGACTCCAGAGAGTGCACTGGCACCACTCGGGATGCACTGCAGTGAGTCCTTAGAGTACCCTGGCAGCACTGGGGATGCACTGCAGTGACTCTAGAGAGTGCACTGGCAAAACTGGAGATGCACTAGGGTGACTCCAGAGAGTGCACTGGCACCACTGGGGATGCAGTGCAGTGACTCCAGAGAGGGCACTGGCACCACTGGGGATGCAGTGCAGTGAGTCCGGAGAGTGCACTGGCACCACTATAGATGCACTGCAGTGAGTGCAGAGAGTACACTGGCACCACTGGGGATGCACTGCAGTGAGTCCAGAGAGTGCACTGGCACCACTGGGGATGCAGTGCAGTGAGTCCAGAGAGTGCACTGGCACCACTGGGGATGCAGTACAATGAGTCCACAGAGTGCGCTGGCACCACTCGGGATGCAGTGCAGTGACTCTAGAGAGTGCACTGGCACCACTGGGGATGCAGTGCAGTGAGTCCAGAGAGTGCACTACCACCACTGGGGATGCAGTTTACTGAGTCCAGAGAGTGCACTGGCACCACTGGGGATGCAGTGCAGTGAGTCCAGAGAGTGCACTGGTATCACTGGGGATGCAATGCAGTCAGTCCAGAGAGTGCACTGGCACCACTGGGGATGCAGTGCAGTGAGTCCAGAGAGTGCACTGGCACCACTGGGGATGCACTGCAGTGAGTCCAGAGAGTGCACTGGCCACACTGGGAATGCAGTACAGTGAGTCCATAGAGTGGACTGGCACCACTGGGGATGCAGTGCAGTGAGTGCAGAGAGTGCCCTGGCACCACAGGTTATGCAGTGGAGTGAGTGCAGAGAGTGCACTGGCACCACTGGGGATGCAGTGCAGTGAGTCTAGAGAGTGCACTGGCACCACTGGTAATGCAGTGCAGTGAGTCCAGAGAGTGCACTGGCACCACTGGGGATGCAGTGCAGTGAGTCCAGAGAGTGCACTGGCACCACTGGGGGTGCAGTGCAGTGAGTCCAGAGAGTGCACTGGCCAGACTGGGAATGCAGTACAGTGAGTCCAGTGAGTGCACTGGCACCACTGGGGATGCACCTCGGTGAGTCCAGAGAGTGCACGGGCACCACTGGGGATGCAGTGCAGTGAGTCCAGAGAGTGCACTGGCACCACTGGGAATGCAGTGCAGTGAGTGGAGAGCGTGCACTGGCACCACTGGGGATGCACTGCAGTGAGTCCAGAGAGTGCACTGGCACCACTGGTGATGCAGTGCAGTGAGTCCAGAGAGTGCACTGGCACCACTGGGGATGCAGTGCAGTGAGTCCAGAGAGTGCACTGGCACCACTGGGGATGCAGTGCAGTGAGTCTAGAGAGTGCACTGGCACCACTGGGGATGCAGTACAGTGAGTCCACAGAGTGCACTGGCACATCTGGGGATGCACTGCAGTGAGTCCAGAGAGTGCACTGGCACCACTGGGGATGCACTGCAGTGAGTCCAGAGAGTGCACTGGCACCACTGGGGATGCAGTGCAGTGAGTCCAGAGAGTGCACTGGCACCACTGGGGATGCAGTGCAGTGAGTGGCACAGAGAGTGCACTGGCAACACTGGGGATGCAGTGCAGTGAGTGCAGAGAGTGCACTGGCACCACTAGGGATGCAGTGCAGTGAGTCTAGAGAGTGCACTGGCACCACTGGGGATGCAGTACAGTGAGTCCACAGAGTGCACTGGCACCACTGGGGATGCACTGCAGTGAGTCCAGAGAGTGCACTGGCACCACTGTGAATGCAGTGCAGTGACTCAGAGAGTGCACTGGCACCTTGGGGATGCAGAGGAGTGAGTCCAGAGAGTGCACTGGCACCACTGGGGATGCAGTGCAGTGAGTCCAGAGAGTGCACTGGCACCACTGGGGATGCAGTGCAGTGACTCCAGAGAGTGCACTGGCACCACTGGGGATGCAGTGCAGTGAGTCCAGAGAGTGCACTGGCACCACTGGGGATGCACTGCAGTGAGTCCAGAGAGTGCACTGGCACCACTGGGGATGCAGTGCAGTGAGTCCAGAGAGTGCACTGGCACCACTGGCTATGCAGTGCAGTGAGTCTAGAGAGTGCACTGGCACCACTGGGGATGCAGTACAGTGAGTCCACAGAGTGCACTGGCACCACTGGGGATGCACTGCAGTGAGTCCAGAGAGTGCACTGGCCCCACTGGGGATGCAGTGCAGTGAGTCCAGAGAGTGCACTGGCACCACTGGGGATGCAGTGCAGTGAGTCCAGAGAGTGCACTGGCACCACTGGGGATGCACTGCAGTGAGTCCAGAGATTGCACTGGAACCACTGGGGATGCAGTGCAGGGAGTCCAGAGAGTGCACTGGCACCACTGGGGATGCAGTGCAGTGAATCCAGAGAGTGCACTGGCACCACTAGGGATGCACTGCAGTGAGTCCAGAGATTGCACTGGCACCACTGGGGATGCAGTGCAGTGAGTCCAGAGAGTGCACTAGCACCACTGGTTATGCAGTGCAGTGAGTCCAGAGATTGCACTGGAACCACTGGGGATGCAGTGCAGGGAGTCCAGAGAGTGCACTGGCACCACTGGGGATGCAGTGCAGTGAATCCAGAGAGTGCACTGGCACCACTGGGGATGCACTGCAGTGAGTCCAGAGATTGCACTGGCACCACTGGGGATGCAGTGCAGGGAGTCCAGAGAGTGCACTGGCACCACTGGTTATGCAGTGCAGTGAGTCCAGAGAGTGCACTGGCACCACTGGGGATGCAGTGCAGTGAGTCCAGAGATTGCACTGGCACCACTGGGGATGCAGTGCAGTGAGTCCAGAGAGTGCACTAGCACAACTGGGGATGCAGTGCAGTGAGTCCAGAGATTGGACTGGCACCACTGGGGATGCACTGCAGTGATTCCAGAGAGTGCACTGGCACCACTGTGTATGCAGTGCAGTGACTCAGAGAGTGCACTGGCACCTTGGGGATGCAGTGCTGTGAGTCCAGATAGTGCACTGGCACCACTGGGGATGCAGTGCAGTGAGTGCAGAGAGTGCACTGGCACCACTGGGGATGCAGTGCAGTGACTCCAGAGAGTGCACTGACACCACTGGGGATGGAGTGCAGTGAGTGCAGAGTGTGCACTGGCATAACAGGGGATGCACTGCAGTGACTCCAGAGAGTGCACTGGCACCACAGGGGTTTTAGTGCAGTGAGTCCAGAGAGTGTACTGGCACCACTGGGGTTTTAGTGCAGTGAGTCCAGAGAGTGCACTGGCACCACTGGGGATGCAGTGCAGTGACACAAGAGAGTGCACTGGCACCACTGGGGATGGAGTGCAGTGAGTGCAGAGAGTGCACTGTCAGCTCTGGGGATGCACTGCAGTGAGTCTAGAGAGTGCACTGGCACCACTGGGGATGCAGTGCAGTGAGTCTAGAGAGTGCACTGGCACCACTGGGGTTGCACTGCAGTGAGTCCAGAGAATGCACTGGCACTAATGGGGATGCAGTGCAGTGACTCGATAAACTGCACTGGCACCACTGCGGATGCACTGCAGTGAGTCAGGAGAGTGCCCTGGCACCAATAGTGATGCAGTGCAGTGAGTCCAGAGACTGCACAGGCACCACTGGGAATGCAGTGCAGTGAGTCCAGAGAGTGCACTGGCACCACTGGGGATGCAGTGCAGTGAGTCCATAGAGTGCACTGGCAGAACTGGGGATGCAGTGCAGTGAGTGCAGAGAGTACACTGGCACTGCATCCCCAGTGTTGCCAGTGCACTCTCTGGACTCACTGCACTGCATACTCTATGGTGCCAGTGCACTCTCTGGACTCACTGCAGTTTGTCCCCAGTGGTGCCAGTGCACTCACTGGACTCACTGCACTGTATCCCCAGTGGTTCCAGTGCACTCTCTGGAGTCACTGCACTGCATCCCCAGTGGAGCCATTGCACTCTCTGGACTCACTAAACTGCATCCCCAGTGGTGCCAGAGCACTCTATGGACTCACTGCAGTGCATCCCCAGTAGTGCCAGTGCACTCTCTGGACTCACAGCACTGCATCCCCAGTGGTGCCAGTGCACTCTCTGGACTCACTGCACTGCATCCCCAGTGGTGCCTGTGCAGTCTCTGGACTCACAGCACTGCATCACCATTGGTGCCAGGGCACTCTCCGGACTCACTGCAGTGCAACCCCAGTGGTGCCAGTGCACTCTCTAGACTCACTGCACTGCATCCCCAGTGGTGCCAGTGCACTCTCTGGACTCACTGCAGTGCATCCCCAGTGGTGCCAGTGCACTCTCTGGACTCACTGCACTCCATCCCCAGTGGTGCCAGTGCACTCTCTGGACTCACTGCAGTGCATCCCCAGTGGTGCCAGTGCACTCTCTGGACTCACTGCAGTGCATCCCCTGTTGTGCCAGTGCACTCTCTGCACTCACTGCACTGCATCCCCAGTGGTGCCAGTGTACTCTCTGGACTCACCGAGGTGCATCCCCAGTGGTGCCAGTGCGCTCTCTGGACACACTGCAGTGCATCCCCTGAGGTGCCAGTGCACTCTCTGGACTCACTGCAGTGCATCCCCAGTGTTGCCAGTGCACTCTCTGCACTCACTGCACTGCATCCCCAGTGGTGCCAGTGCACTCTCTGGACTCACCGAGGTGCATCCCCAGTGGTGCCAGTGCACTCTCTGGACTCACTGCAGTGCATCCCCAGTGGTGCCTGTGCACTCTCTGGACTCACTGCACAGCAGCCCCTGAGGTGCCAGTGCAGTCTCTGGACTCACTGCAGTGCATCCCCAGTGGTGCCACTGCACTCTCTGGACTCACTGCACTGCATCAACAGTGGTGCCAGTGCACTCTCTGGACTCAGTGCAGTGCATCCCCAGTGGTGCCAGTACAATCTCTGGACTCACTGCACTGCATCCCCAGTGGTTCCAGTGCACTCTCTGGACTCACTGCAGTGCATCCCCAGTGGTGCCAGTGCACTCTCTGGACTCACTGCACTGCATCCCGAGTGGTGCCAGTGCGCTCTCTGGAGTCACTGCAGTGTATCCCCAGTGGTTCCAGTGCAATCTCTGGACTCACTGAACTGCATCCCCAGGCATGCCAGGGCACTCTCCGGACTCACTGCAGTGCATCCCCAGTGGTGCCAGTGCACTCTCTGGACTGACTGCACTGCATCCCCAGTGGTGCCAGTGCACTCTGTGAGTCACTGCACTGCATCCCCAGTGTTGCCAGTGCACTCTCTGGACTCACCGAGGTGCATCCCCAGTGGTGCCAGTGCACTCTCTGGACTCACTGCACTGCACCCCCAGTGGTGCCAGTGCACTCTCTGGACTCACTGCACTACATCCCCAGTGGTGCCAGTGCACTCTCTGGACTTACTGCAGTGCATCCACAGTGGTGCCTGTGCAGTTTCTGGACTCACTGCACTGCATCACCATTGGTGCCAGGGTACTCTCTGGACTCACTGCAGTGCATCCCCAGTGGTTCCAGTGCACTCTTTGGACTCACTGCACTGCATCCCCAGTGTTGCCAGTGGACTCTCAGGACTCACTGCACTGCATCCCCAATGGTGCCAGTGCCCCCTCTGGAGTCACTGCAGTGTATCCCCAGTGGTTCCAGTGCAATCTCTGGACTCACTGATCTGCATCCCCAGGGGTGCCAGGCCACTCTCCGGACTCACTGCAGTGCATCCCCAGTGGTGCCACTGCACTCTTTCTAGTCACTGCACTGCATCACAATTAGTGCCAGTGCATTCTCTGGACTCACTGCAGTGCATCCCCAGTGGTGCCAGTGCACTCTCTGGACTCACCGAGGTGCATCCCCAGTGGTGCCAGTGCACTCTCTGGACTGACTGCAGTGCATACCCAGTGGTGCCAGGGCACTCGCTGGACTCACTGCACTGCATCCCCAGTGGTGCCAGTGCACTCTCTGGACTCACTACAGTGCATCCCCAGTGTGCCAGTGCACTCTCTGGACTCACTGCAGTGCATCCCCAGTGGTGACAGTGCACTCTCTCTAGTCACTGCGCTGCATCACCAGTGGTGCTAGTGCACTCTCTGGACTCACTGCACTGCATCCCCAGTGGTGCCGGTGCACTCTCTGGACTCACTGCACTGCATCCCCAGTGGTGACAGTGGCTCTCTGGACTCACTGCAGTGCATCCCCAGTGGTGCCAGTGCACTCTCTGTACTCACTGCACTGCATCCCCAGTGGTGCCTGTGCAGTTTCTGGACTCACTGCACTGCAACACCATTGGTGCCAGGGTACTCTCCGGACTCACTGCAGTGCAACCCCCGTGGTGCCAGTGCACTCTCTAGACTCACTGCACTGCATACGCAGTGGTGCCAGTGCACTCTCTGGACTCACTGCACTGCATCCCCAGTGGTGCCAGTGCACTCTCTGGACTCACTGCACTGCATCCCCAGTGGTGCCAGTGCACTCTCTGGACTCACTGCACTGCATCCCCAGTGGTGCCAGTGCACTCTCTGGACTCACTGCAGTGCATCCACAGTGGTGCCAGTGCACTCTCTGGAGTCACTGCAGTGCATACCCTGTTGTGCCAGTGCACTCTCTGCGCTCACTGCACTGCATCCCCAGTGGTGCCACTGCACTTTCTGGACTCACTGCACTGCAACCCCAGTGGTGCCAGTGCACTCTCTGGACTCACTGCAGTGCATCCCCAGTGGTGCCAGTGCACTCTCTGGACTCACTGCACTGCATCCCCAGTGGTGCCAGTGGACTATCTGGACTGACTGCACTGCATCCCCAGTGGTGCCAGTGCACTCTGTGAGTCACTGCACTGCATCCCCAGTGGTGCTAGTGCACTCTCTGGACTCACCGAGGTGCATCCCCAGTGGTGCCAGTGCACTCTCTGGACTCACTGCAGTGCATCCCCAGTGTTGCCAGTGCACTCTCTGCACTCACTGCACTGCATCCCCAGTGTTGCCAGTGCACTCTCTGGACTCACCGAGGTGCATCCCCAGTGGTGCCAGTGCACTCTCTGGACTCACTGCACTGCATCCCCAGTGGTGCCAGTGCACTCTCTGGAGTCACTGCAGTGCAGCACCTGAGGTGCCAGTGCAGTCTCTGGACTCACTGCACTGCATCCCCAGTGGTGCCACTGCACTCTCTGGACTCACTGCACTGCATCAACAGTGGTGCCAGTGCACTCTCTGGACTCACTGCAGTGCATCCCCAGTGGTGCCAGTGCAATCTCTGGACTCGCTGCAGTGCATCCCCAGTGATTCCAGTGCACTCTCTGGACTCACTGCACTGCATCCCCTTTAGTGCCAGTGCATTCTCTGGACTCACTGCAGTGCATCCCCAGTGGTGCCAGTGAACTCTCTGGACTCACTGCACTGCATCCCCAGTGGTGCCAGTGCACTCTCTGCACTCACTGCACTGCATCCCCAGTGTTGCCAGTGCACTCTCTGGACTCACGGCACTGCATCCCCAGTTGTGCCAGGGCACTCTCTGGACTCACTGCACTGCATCCCCAGTGGTGCCAGTGCACTCTCTGGAGTCACTGCACTGCATCCCCAGTGGTGCCAGTGCACTCTCTGGACTCACTGCACTGCATCCCCAGTGGTGTCAGTGCACTCTCTGGACTCACTGCACTGCATCCCCAGTGGTGGCAGTGCACTCTCTGGACTCACTACAGTGCATCCCCAGTGTGCCAGTGCACTCTCTGGACTCACTGCACTGCATCCCCAGTGGTGACAGTGCACTCTCTGTAGTCACTGCGCTGCATCACCAGTGGTGCCAGTGCACTCTCTGCACTCACTGCAGTGCATCCCCAGTGGTGACAGTGGCTCTCTGGACTCACTGCAGTGCTTCCTCAGTGGTGCCAGTGCACTCTCTGTACTCACTGCACTGCATCCCCATGTGGTGCCTGTGCAGTTTCTGGACTCACTGCACTGCATCACCATTGGTGCCAGGGTACTCTCCGGACTCACTGCAGTGCATCCCCAGTGGTGCCAGTGCACTCTCTAGACTCACTGCACTGCATCCCCAGTGGTGCCAGTGCAGTCTCTGGACTCACTGCAGTGCATCCCCAGTGCTCACAGTGCATTCTCCGGACTCACTGCACTGCATCCGCAGTAGTGCCAGTGCACTCTCTGGACTCACTGCAGTGCATCCACAGTGGTGCCAGTGCACTCTCTGGAGTCACTGCAGTGCATACCCTGTTGTGCCAGTGCACTCTCTGCACTCACTGCACTGCATCCCCAGTGGTGCCACTGCACTCTCTGGACTCACTGCACTGCATCCCCAGTGGTGCCAGTGCAGTCTCTGGAGTCACTACAGTGCATCCCCAGTGGTGCCAGTGCACTCTCTGGACTCACTGCACTGCATCCCCAGTGGTGCCAGTGGACTATCTGGACTGACTGCACTGCATCCCCAGTGGTGCCAGTGCACTCTGTGAGTCACTGCACTGCATCCTCAGTGTTCCCAGTGCACTCTCTGGACTCACCGAGGTGCATCCCCAGTGGTGCCAGTGCACTCTCTGGACTCACTGCAGTGCAGCCGCTGAGGTGCCAGTGCACTCTCTGGACTCACCGAGGTGCATCCCCAGTGGTGCCAGTGCACTCTCTAGACTCACTGCACTGCATCCCCAGTGGTGCCAGGGTAGTCTCTGGACTCTCTACACTGCAACCCCAGTGGTGCTAGTGCAATCTCAGGACTCACTGCAGTGCAGCTCCAGTTGGTGCCAGTGCAGTCTCTGGACTCACTGGACTGCATCCCCAGTGGTGCCAGTGCACTCTCTGGATTCACTGCAGTGTATCCCCAGTGGTGCCTGTGCACTCTCTGGACTCACTGAACTGCATCGCCAGTGGTGCCAGTGCACTCTCTCGGCGCACTGCAGTGCATCCCCAGTGGTGCCAGGGCACTCTCTGCACTCACTGCAGTGCATCCCCAGTTGTACCAGTGCACTCTCTGGACACACTGCACTGCATCCCCAGTGGTGCCAGTGCACTCTCTGGACTCACTGCAGTGCATCCCCAGTGGTGCCAGTGCACTCTCTGCACTCACTGCACTGCATCCCCTGTGGTGCCAGTGAACTCTCTGGACTCACCGAGGTTCATCCCCAGTGGTGCCAGTGCACTCTCTAGACTCACTGCACTGCATCCCCAGTGGTGCCAGGGTAGTCTCTGGACTCTCTACACAGCATCCCCAGTGGTGCTAGTGCAATCTCAGGACTCACTGCAGTGCAGCTCCAGTTGGTGCCAGTGCAGTCTCTGGACTCACTGGACTGCATCCCCAGTGGTGCCAGTGCACTCTCTGGATTCACTGCAGTGTATCCCCAGTGGTGCCTGTGCACTCTCTGGACTCACTGCAGTGCATCCCCAGTGGTGCCAGTGCACTCTCTGGACTCAATGCAGTGCATCCCCAGTGGTGCCAGTGCACTCTCTCGGCGCACTGCACTAAAGCCCCAATGGTGCCAGGGCACTCTCTGCACTCACTGCAGTGCATCCCCAGTGGTTCCAGTGCACTCTCTGGACTCACTGCACTGCATCCCCAGTGGTGCCAGTGCACTCTCTGGACTCACTGCAGTGCATCCCCAGTGGTGCCAGTGCACTCTCTGCACTCACTGCACTGATTCCCCTGTGGTGCCAGTGAACTCTCTGGACTCACCGAGGTGCATCCCCAGTGGTGCCAGGGCACTCTCTGGACTCACTGTAGTGCAGTCCATGAGGTGCCAGTGCAGTCTCTGGACTCTCTGCAATGCATCCCCAGTGGTGCCAGTGCACTCTCTGGACTCACTGCAGTGCATCCCCAGTGGTGCCAGTGCACTCTCTGGACTCACTGCACTGCATCCCCACTGGTGCCAGTGCACTCTCTGGACTCACTGCACTGCATCCCCAAGGGGCCAGTGCACTCTCTGGACTCAACTGCACTGCATCCCCAGTGGTGCCAGTGCACTCTCTGGACTCACTGCAGTGCATCCCGAGTGGTGCCAGTGCACTCTCTGGACTCACTGCACTGCATCCCCAGTGGTACTAGTGCACTCTCCGGACTCACTGCACTGCATCCCCAGTGTTGCCAGTGCACTCTCTGGACTCACTGCACTGCATCCCCATTCGTGCCAGTGCACTGTCTGGACTCACTGCACTGCATCCCCAGTGGTGTCAGTGACCTCTCTGGAGGCACTGCACTGCATCCCCAGGGGTGCCAGTGCACTCTCTGGACTCACTGCAGTGCATCCCCAGTAGTGTCAGTGCACTCTCTGGACTCACTGTACTGCATCCCCAGTGGTGCCAGTGCACTCTCTGGACTCACTGCACTGCATCCCCCGTGGTGCCTGTGCAGTCTCTGGACTCACAGCACTGCATCACCATTGGTGCCAGGGCACTCTCCGGACTCACTGCAGTGCATCCCCAGTGGTGCCAGGGCACTCTCTGCACTCACTGCAGTGCATCCCCAGTTGTACCAGTGCACTCTCTGGACACACTGCACTGCATCCCCAGTGGTGCCAGTGCACTCTCTGGACTCACTGCAGTGCATCCCCAGTGGTGCCAGTGCACTCTCTGCACTCACTGCACTGCATCCCCTGTGGTGCCAGTGAACTCTCTGGACTCACCGAGGTTCATCCCCAGTGGTGCCAGTGCACTCTCTAGACTCACTGCACTGCATCCCCAGTGGTGCCAGGGTAGTCTCTGGACTCTCTACACAGCATCCCCAGTGGTGCTAGTGCAATCTCAGGACTCACTGCAGTGCAGCTCCAGTTGGTGCCAGTGCAGTCTCTGGACTCACTGGACTGCATCCCCAGTGGTGCCAGTGCACTCTCTGGATTCACTGCAGTGTATCCCCAGTGGTGCCTGTGCACTCTCTGGACTCACTGCAGTGCATCCCCAGTGGTGCCAGTGCACTCTCTGGACTCAATGCAGTGCATCCCCAGTGGTGCCAGTGCACTCTCTCGGCGCACTGCACTAAAGCCCCAATGGTGCCAGGGCACTCTCTGCACTCACTGCAGTGCATCCCCAGTGGTTCCAGTGCACTCTCTGGACTCACTGCACTGCATCCCCAGTGGTGCCAGTGCACTCTCTGGACTCACTGCAGTGCATCCCCAGTGGTGCCAGTGCACTCTCTGCACTCACTGCACTGATTCCCCTGTGGTGCCAGTGAACTCTCTGGACTCACCGAGGTGCATCCCCAGTGGTGCCAGGGCACTCTCTGGACTCACTGTAGTGCAGTCCATGAGGTGCCAGTGCAGTCTCTGGACTCTCTGCAATGCATCCCCAGTGGTGCCAGTGCACTCTCTGGACTCACTGCAGTGCATCGCCAGTGGTGCCAGTGCACTCTCTGGACTCACTGCACTGCATCCCCACTGGTGCCAGTGCACTCTCTGGACTCACTGCACTGCATCCCCAAGGGGCCAGTGCACTCTCTGGACTCAACTGCACTGCATCCCCAGTGGTGCCAGTGCACTCTCTGGACTCACTGCAGTGCATCCCGAGTGGTGCCAGTGCACTCTCTGGACTCACTGCACTGCATCCCCAGTGGTACTAGTGCACTCTCCGGACTCACTGCACTGCATCCAAAGTGTTGCCAGTGCACTCTCTGGACTCACTGCACTGCATCCCCATTCGTGCCAGTGCACTGTCTGGACTCACTGCACTGCATCCCCAGTGGTGTCAGTGCCCTCTCTGGAGGCACTGCACTGCATCCCCAGGGGTGCCAGTGCACTCTCTGGACTCACTGCAGTGCATCCCCAGTAGTGTCAGTGCACTCTCTGGACTCACTGTACTGCATCCCCAGTGGTGCCAGTGCACTCTCTGGACTCACTGCACTGCATCCCCCGTGGTGCCTGTGCAGTCTCTGGACTCACAGCACTGCATCACCATTGGTGCCAGGGCACTCTCCGGACTCACTGCAGTGCAACCCCAGAGGTGCCAGTGCACTCTCTAGAATCACTGCACTGCATCCCCAGTGGTGCCAGTGTACTCTCTGGACTCACTGCACTCCATCCCCAGTGGTGCCAGTGCACTCTCTGGACTCACTGCACTGCATCCCCAGTGGTGCTAGTGCACTCTCTGGACTCACCGAGGTGCATCCCCAGTGGTGCCAGTGCGCTCTCTGGACACACTGCAGTGCATCCCCTGAGGTGCCAGTGCACTCTCTGGACTCACTGCAGTGCATCCCCAGTGTTGCCAGTGCGCTCTCTGGACTCACCGAGGTGCATCCCCAGTGTTGCCAGTGCACTCTCTGGACTCACCGAGGTGCATCCCCAGTGGTGCCAGTGCACTCTCTGGACACACTGCAGTGCATCCCCAGTGGTGCCAGTGCACTCTCTGGACTCACTGCACTGCATCAACAGTGGTGCCAGTGCACTCTCTGGACTCACTGCAGTGCATCCCCAGTGGTGCCAGTGCAATCTCTGGACTCACTGCAGTGCATCCCCAGTGGTTCCAGTGCACTCTCTGGACTCACTGCACTGCATCCCATGTGGTGCCAGTGCACTCTCTGGACTCACTGCACTGCATCCCCAGTGGTACTAGTGCCCTCTCTGGAGTCACTGCAGTGTATCCCCACTGGTTCCAGTGCAATCTCTGGACTCATTGAACTGCATCCCCTAGCATGCCAGGGCACTCTCCGGACTCACTGCAGTGCATCCCCAGTGGTGCCAGTGCACTCTCTGCACTCACTGCACTGCATCCCCAGTGGTGCCAGTGCACTCTCTGGACTCACCGAGGTGCATCCCCAGTGGTGCCAGTGCACTCTCTGGACTCACTGCACTGCATCCCCAGTGGTGCCAGGGCACTCTCTGGACTCACTGCACTGCATCCCCAGTGGTGCCAGTGCACTCTGTGGACTCACTGCACTGCATCCCCAGTGGTGCCAGTGCACTCTCTGGACTCACTGCAGTGCATCCCCAGTGGTGACAGTGCACTCTCTGGAGTCACTGCGCTGCATAAACAGTGGTGCCAGTGCACTCTCAGGACTCACTGCACTGCATCCCCAGTGGTGACAGTGGCTCTCTGGACTCACTGCAGTGCATCCCCAGTGGTGCCATTGCACTCTCTGGACTCACTGCACTGCATCCCCAGTGGTGCCAGTGCACTCTCTGGACTCACTGCAGTGCATCCCCAGTGGTGCCAGTGCACTCTCTGGACTCACTGCACTGCATCCCCTGTTGTGCCAGTGCACTCTCTGCACTCACTGCACTGCATCTCCAGTGGTGCCAGTGCACTCTCTGGACTCACTGCACTCCATCCCCAGTGGTGCCAGTGCACTCTCTGGACACACTGCAGTGCATCCCCTGAGGTGCCAGTGCACTCTCTGGAGTCACTGCAGTGCATCCCCAGTGGTGCCAGGTTAGTTTCTGGACTCTCTACATTGCATCCCCAGTGGTGCTAGTGTAATCTCAGGACTCACTGCAGTGCAGCTGCAGTTGGTGCCAGTGCAGTCTCTGGACTCACTGCACTGCATCCCCAATGGTGCCAGTGCACTCTCTGGACTCACTGCAGTGCATCCCCAGTGGTGCCAGGGTAGTCTCTGGACTCTCTATATTGCATCCCCAGTGGTGCTAGTGTAATCTCAGGACACACTGCAGTGCAGCTCCAGTTGGTGCCAGTGCAGTCTCTGGACTCCCTGCAGTGCATCCCCTATGGTGCCAGTGCACTCTCTGGACTCACTGCAGTGCATCCCCACTGGTGCCAGTGCTCTCTCTGGACTCACTGAACTGCATCCCCAGTGGTGCCAGTGCACTCTCTGGACTCACTGCAGTGTATCCCCAGTGTTGCCTGTGCTCTCTCTGGACTCACTGAACTGCATCCCCAGTGGTGCCAGTGCACTCTCTGGACTCACTGCAGTGCATCCCCAGTGGTGCCAGTGCACTCTCTCGACTCACTGCACTGCATCCCCAGTGGTGCCAGGGCACTCTCTACACTTACTGCAGTGCATCCCCAGTGGTGCCAGTGCACTCTCTGGACTCACCGAGGTGCATCCCCAGTGGTGCCAGTGCGCTCTCTGGACACACTGCAGTGCATCCCCAGTGGTGCCAGTGCACTCTCTGGAGTCATTACAGTGCATCCCCAGTGGTGCCAGGGTAGTCTCTGGACTCTCTACATTGCATCCCCACTAGTGCTAGTGTAATCTCAGGACTCACTGCAGTGCAGCTCCAGTTGGTGCCAGTGCAGTCTCTGGACTCACTGAACTGCATCCCCAGTGGTGCCAGTGCCCTCTCTGGAGTCACTGCACTGCATCCCCAGTGGTGCCTGTGCTCTCTCTGGACTCACTGAACTGCATCCCCAGTTGTGCCAGGGCACTCTCTGGACTTACTACAGTGCATCACCAGTGGTAGCAGTGCACTCTCTGGACTCACTGCACTGCATCCCCAGTGGTGCCAGTGCACTCTCTGGACTCACTGCACTGCATCCCCAGTGGTGCCTGTGCACTCTCTGGACTCACTGCAGTGCATCCCCAGTGGTGCCAATGCACTCTCTGGACTTACTGCAGTGCATCCGCAGTGGTGCCAGTGCACTCTCTGGACTCACTGCACTGCATCCCCAGTGGTGCCAGGGCACTCTCTGCACTTACTGCAGTGCATCCCCAGTGGTAGCATTGCAGTCTCTGGACTCACTGCACTGCATCCCCAAGGTGCCAGTGCACTCTCTGGAGTCACTGCAGTGCATCCCCAGTGTTGCCAGTGCACTCTCTGGACTCACTGCACTGCATCCCCAGTGGTGCCAGTGCACTCTCTGGAGTCACTGCAGTGCATCCCCAGTGGTGCCAGGGTAGTCTCTGGACTCTCTACATTGAAACCCCAGTGGTGCTAGTGTAATCTCAGGACTCACTGCAGTACAGCTCCAGTTGGTGCCAGTGCACTCTCTGGACTCACTGCACTGCATCCCCAGTGGTGCCAGTGCACTCTCTGGACTCACTGCAGTGTATCCCCAGTGGTGCCTGTGCTCTCCCTGGACTCACTGAACTGCATCCCCAGTGGTGCCAGTGCACTCTCTGGACTCACTGCAGTGTATCCCCAGTGGTTCCTGTGCTGTCTCTGGACTCACTGAACTGCATCCCCAGTGGTGCCAGTGCACTCTCTGGACTCACTGCACTGCATCCCCAGTGGTGCCAGTGCACTCTCACGACTCACTGCACTAAAGCCCCAGTGGTGGCAGGGCACTCTCTGCACTTACTGCAGTGCATCCCCAGTGGTAGCAGTGCACTCTCTGGACTCACTGCACTGCATCCCCAGTGGTGCCAGTGCACTCTCTGGACTCACTGCACTGCATCCCCAGTGGTGCCAGTGCACTCTCTGGAGTCACTGCAGTGCATCCCCAGTGGTGCCAGGGTAGTCTCTGGACTCTCTACATTGAAACCCCAGTGGTGCTAGTGTAATCTCAGGACTCACTGCAGTACAGCTCCAGTTGGTGCCAGTGCACTCTCTGGACTCACTGCACTGCATCCCCAGTGGTGCCAGTGCACTCTCTGGACTCACTGCAGTGTATCCCCAGTGGTGCCTGTGCTCTCCCTGGACTCACTGAACTGCATCCCCAGTGGTGCCAGTGCACTCTCTGGACTCACTGCAGTGTATCCCCAGTGGTTCCTGTGCTGTCTCTGGACTCACTGAACTGCATCCCCAGTGGTGCCAGTGCACTCTCTGGACTCACTGCACTGCATCCCCAGTGGTGCCAGTGCACTCTCACGACTCACTGCACTAAAGCCCCAGTGGTGGCAGGGCACTCTCTGCACTTACTGCAGTGCATCCCCAGTGGTAGCAGTGCACTCTCTGGACTCACTGCACTGCATCCCCAGTGGTGCCAGTGCACTCTCTGGACTCACTGCACTGCATCCCCAGTGGTGCCAGTGCAGTCTCTGGACTCACTGCAGTGCATCCCCAGTGGTGCCAGTGCACTCTCTGCACTCACTGCACTGCATCCCCAGTGGTGCCAGTGCACTCTCTGGACTCACTGCACTGCATCCCCAGTGGTGCCAGTGCACTCTCTGCAGTCACTGCACTGCGTCCCCAGATATCCCAGTGCACTCTCTGGACTCACTGCAGTGCATCGCCAGTGGTGCCAGTGCAGTCTCTGGACTCACTGCACTGCATCCCCAGTGGTGCCAGTTCACTCTCTGCACTCACTGCACTGCATCCCCAGTGGTGCCAGTGCACTCTCTGGACTCACTGCAGTGCATCCCCAGTGGTGCCAGGGTAGTCTCTGGACTCTCTACACTGCATCCCCAGTGGTGCTAGTGTAATCTCAGGACTCACTGCAGTGCAGCTCCAGTTGGTGCCAGTGCAGTCTCTGGACTCACTGCACTGCATTCCCAGTGGTGCCAGTGCACTCTCTGGACTCACTGCAGTGTATCCCCAGAGGTGCCTGTGCTCTCTCTGGACTCACTGAACTGCATCCCCAGTGGTGCCAGTGCACTCTCTGGACTCACTGCAGTGCATCCCCATTGGTGCTAGTGCACTTTCTCGACTCACTACACTAAAGCCCCCGTGGTGCCAGGGCACTCTCTGCACTTACTGCAGTCCATCCCCAGTGGTACCAGTGCACTCTCTGGACTCACTGCACTGCATCCCCAGTGGTGCCAGTGCACTCTCTGGACTCACTGCACTGCAACCCCAGTGGTGCCTGTGCAGTCTCTGGACTCACTGCAGTGCATCCCCAGTGGTGCCAGTGCACTCTCTGCACTCACTGCAGTGCATCCCCTGTTGTGCCAGTGCACTCTCTGCACTCACTGCACTGCATCCCCAGTGGTGCCAGTGCACTCTCTGGACTCACTGCACTCCATCCCCAGTGGTGCCAGTGCACTCTCTGGACTCACCGACGTGCATCCCCAGTGGTGCCAGTGCGCTCTCTGGACACACTGCAGTGCATCCCCAGTGGTGCCAGTGCACTCTCTGGACTCACTGCAGTGCATCCCCAGTGTTGCCACTGCACTCTCTGGACTCACTGCAGTGCATCCCCAGTGGTGCCAGTGCACTCTCTGGAGTCACTGCAGTGCATCCCCAGTGGTGCCAGGGTAGTCTGTGGACTCACTACATTGCATCCCCAGTGGTGCTAGTGTAATCTCAGGACTCACTGCAGTGCAGCTCCAGTTGGTGCCAGTGCAGTCTCTGGACTCACTGCAGTGCATCCCCTATGGTGCCAGTGCACTCTCTGGAGTCACTGCACTGCATCCCCAGTGGTGCCAGTGCACTCTCAGGACTCACTGCAGTGCATCCCCAGTGGTGCCAGTGCACTCTCTGGACTCACCGAGGTGCATCACCAGTGGTGCCAGTGCACTCTCTGGACTCACTGTAGTGCACCCATGAGGTGCCAGTGCACTCTCTGGACTCACTGCACTGCATCCCCAGTGGTGCCAGTGCACTCTCTGGACTCACTGCAGTGCATCCCCAGTGGTGCCAATGCACTCTCTGGACTCACGGCACTGCATCCCCAGTGGTACCAGTGCACCCTCCGGACTCACTGCACTGCATCCTCATTGGTGCCAGTGCAGTCTCTGGACTCACTGCACTGCATCCCCATTCGTGCCAGTGCACTCTCTGGACTCACTGCAGTGCATCCCCAGTAGTGCCAGTGCACTCTCTGGAGGCACTGCACTGCATCCCCAGTGTTCCCAGTGCACTCTCTGGATTCACTGCACTGCATCCCCAGTGGTGCCAGTGCACTCTCTGGAATCACTGCAGTGCAGCCCCTGAGGTGCCAGTGCACTCTCTGGACTCACTGCACTGCATCCCCAGTGGTGCCAGTGCACTCTCTGGACTCACTACACTGCATCCCCAGTGGTGCCAGTGCACTCTCTGGAGTACTGCACTGCATCCCCAGTGGTGCCAGTGCACTCTCTGGACTCACTGCAGTGCATCCCCAGTGGTGCCAGGGCACTCTCTGGACTCACTGCAGTGCATCCCCAGTGGTGCCAGTGCACTCTCTGGAGTCACTGCACTGCATCACCAGTGGTGCCTGTGCAGTCTCTGGACTCACTGCAGTGCATCCCCAGTGGTGCCAGTGCACTCTCTGGACTCACTGCACTGCATCCCCATTGGTGCCAGTGCACTCTCTGGACTCACTGCACTGCATCCCCAGTGATCCCAGTGCACTCTCTGGACTAACCGAGGTGCATCCCCAGTGATCCCAGTGCACTCTCTGGACTCACCGAGGTGCATCCCCAGTGGTGCCAGTGCACTCTCTGGACTCACTGCAGTGCATCCCCAGTGTTGCCACTGCACTCTCTGGACTCACTGCAGTGCATCCCCAGTGGTGCCAGTGCACTCTCTGGAGTCACTGCAGTGCATCCCCAGTGGTGCCAGGGTAGTCTCTAGACTCTCTACACTGCACCACCGGTGGTGCTAGTGTAATCTCAGGACTCACTGCAGTGCAGCTCCAGTTGGTGCCAGTGCAGTCTCTGGACTCACTGCACTGCATCCCCATGGTGCCAGTGCACTCTCTGGACTCACTGCAGTGTATCCCCAGTGGTGCCAGTGCACTCTCTGGACTCACTGCACTGCATCCCCAGTGGTGCCAGTGTACTCTCTCGACTCACTGCACTAAAGCTCCAGTGGTGCCAGGGCACTCTCTGCTCTTACTGCAGTGCATCCCCAGTGGTACCAGTGCACTCTCTGGACTCACTGCACTGCATCCCCAGTGGTGCCAGTGCACTCTCTGGACTCACTGCACTGCATCCCCAGTGGTGCCTGTGCACTCTCTGCACTCACTGCACTGCATCCCCAGTGGTGCCAGTGCACTCTCTGGACTCACTGCACTGCATCCCCAGTGGAGCCAGTGCACTCTCTGGAGTCACTGCACTGCATCCCCAGTGGTGCCAGTGCACTCTCTGGACTCACTGCACTGCATCCCCAGTGGTGCCAGTGCACTCTCTGGACTCACTGCACCGCATCCCCAGTGGTGCCAGTGCACTCTCTGGAGTCACTGCACTGCACCCCCAGTGGTGCCAGTGCACTCTCTGGACTCACTGCACTGCATCCCCAGTGGTGCCAGTGCACTCTCTGGACTCAACGAGGTGCATCGCCAGTGGTGCCAGTGCACTCTCTGGACTCACTGTAGTGCACCCATGAGGTGCCAGTGCAGTCTCTGGACTCACTGCAATGCATCCCCAGTGGTGCCAGTGCACTCTCTGGACTCAATGCAGTGCATCCCAAGTGGTGCCAGTGCACTCTCTGGACTCACTGCACTGCATCCCCAGTGGTGCCAGTGTACTCTCTGGACTCACTGCAGTGCATCCCCAGTGGTGCCAATGCACTCTCTGGACTCACGGCACTGCATCCCCAGTGGTACCAGTGCACCCTCCGGACTCACTGCACTGCATCCTCAGTGGTGCCAGTGCAGTCTCTGGACTCACTGCACTGCATCCCCATTCGTGCCAGTGCACTCTCTGGACTCACTGCAGTGCATCCCCAGTGGTGCCAGTGCACTCTCTGGAGGCACTGCACTGCATCCCCAGTGTTCCCAGTGCACTCTCTGGATTCACTGCACTGCATCCCCAGTGGTGCCAGTGCACTCTCTGGAATCACTGCACTGCATCCCCTGTGGTGCCAGGGCACTCTCTGCACTCACTGCAGTGCATCCCCAGTGGTGCCAGTGCACTCTCTGGACTCACTGCACTGCATCCCCAGTGGTGCCAGTGCACTCTCTGGAGTACTGCACTGCATCCCCAGTGGTGCCAGTGCACTCTCTGGACTCACTGCAGTGCATCCCCAGGGGTGCCAGGGCACTCTCTGGACTCACTGCACTGCATCCCCAGTGGTGCCTGTGCACTCTCTGCACTCACTGCACTGCATCCCCAGTGGTGCCAGTGCACTCTCTGGACTCACTGCACTGCATCCCCAGTGGAGCCAGTGCACTCTCTGGAGTCACTGCACTGCATCCCCAGTGGTGCCAGTGCACTCTCTGGACTCACTGCACTGCATCCCCAGTGGTGCCAGTGCACTCTCTGGACTCACTGCACCGCATCCCCAGTGGTGCCAGTGCACTCTCTGGAGTCACTGCACTGCATCCCCAGTGGTGCCAGTGCACTCTCTGGACTCACTGCACTGCATCCCCAGTGGTGCCAGTGCACTCTCTGGACTCAACGAGGTGCATCGCCAGTGGTGCCAGTGCACTCTCTGGACTCACTGTAGTGCACCCATGAGGTGCCAGTGCAGTCTCTGGACTCACTGCAATGCATCCCCAGTGGTGCCAGTGCACTCTCTGGACTCAATGCAGTGCATCCCAAGTGGTGCCAGTGCACTCTCTGGACTCACTGCACTGCATCCCCAGTGGTGCCAGTGTACTCTCTGGACTCACTGCAGTGCATCCCCAGTGGTGCCAATGCACTCTCTGGACTCACGGCACTGCATCCCCAGTGGTACCAGTGCACCCTCCGGACTCACTGCACTGCATCCTCAGTGGTGCCAGTGCAGTCTCTGGACTCACTGCACTGCATCCCCATTCGTGCCAGTGCACTCTCTGGACTCACTGCAGTGCATCCCCAGTGGTGCCAGTGCACTCTCTGGAGGCACTGCACTGCATCCCCAGTGTTCCCAGTGCACTCTCTGGATTCACTGCACTGCATCCCCAGTGGTGCCAGTGCACTCTCTGGAATCACTGCACTGCATCCCCTGTGGTGCCAGGGCACTCTCTGCACTCACTGCAGTGCATCCCCAGTGGTGCCAGTGCACTCTCTGGACTCACTGCACTGCATCCCCAGTGGTGCCAGTGCACTCTCTGGAGTACTGCACTGCATCCCCAGTGGTGCCAGTGCACTCTCTGGACTCACTGCAGTGCATCCCCAGGGGTGCCAGGGCACTCTCTGGACTCACTGCAGTGCATCCCCAGTGGTGCCAGTGCACTCTCTGGAGTCACTGCACTGCATCACCAGTGGTGCCTGTGCAGTCTCTGGACTCACTGCAGTGCATCCCCAGTGGTGCCAGTGCACTCTCTGGACTCACTGCACTGCATCCCCATTGGTGCCAGTGCACTCTCTGGACTCGCTGCACTGCATCACCAGTGATCCCAGTGCACTCTCTGGACTAACCGAGGTGCATCCCCAGTGATCCCAGTGCACTCTCTGGGCTCACCGAGGTGCATCCCCAGTGGTGCCAGTGCACTCTCTGGACTCACTGCAGTGCATCCCCAGTGTTGCCACTGCACTCTCTGGACTCACTGCAGTGCATCCCCAGTGGTGCCAGTGCACTCTCTGGAGTCACTGCAGTGCATCCCCAGTAGAGCCAGGGTAGTCTCTGGACTCTCTACACTGCACCACCGGTGGTGCTAGTGTAATCTCAGGACTCACTGCAGTGCAGCTCCAGTTGGTGCCAGTGCAGTCTCTGGACTCACTGCACTGCATCCCCATGGTGCCCGTGCACTCTCTGGACTCACTGCAGTGTATCCCCAGTGGTGCCAGTGCACTCTCTGGACTCACTGCAGTGCATCCCCATTGGTGCCAGTGTACTCTCTCGACTCACTGCACTAAAGCCCCAGTGGTGCCAGGGCACTCTCTGCTCTTACTGCAGTGCATCCCCAGTGGTACCAGTGCACTCTCTGGACTCACTGCACTGCATCCCCAGTGGTGCCAGTGCACTCTCTGGACTCACTGCACTGCATCCCCAGTGGTGCCTGTGCACTCTCTGCACTCACTGCACTGCATCCCCAGTGGTGCCAGTGCACTCTCTGGACTCACTGCACTCCATCCCCAGTGGAGCCAGTGCACTCTCTGGAGTCACTGCACTGCATCCCCAGTGGTGCCAGTGCACTCTCTGGACTCACCGAGGTGTATCCCCAGTGGTGCCAGTGCGCTCTCTGGACACACTGCAGTGCATCCCCTGAGGTGCCAGTGCACTCTCTGGACTCACTGCACTGCATGCCCAGTGTTGCCACTGCACTCTCTGGACTCACTGCACTGCATCACCAGTGGTGCCAGTGCACTCTCTGGAGTCACTGCAGTGCATCCCCAGTGGTGCCAGGGTAGTCTCTGGACTCTCTACATTGCATCCCCAGTGGTGCTAGTGTAATCTCATGACTCACTGCAGTGCAGCTCCAGTTGGTGCCAGTGCAGTCTCTGGACTCACTGCAGTGCATCCCCAGTGGTACCAGTGCACTCTCTGGACTCACTGCACTGCATCCCCAGTGGTGCCAGTGCACTCTCTGGACTCACTGCACTGCATCCCCAGTGGTGCCAATGCACTCTCTGGACTCACTGCACTGCATCCCCAGTGGTACCAGTGCACCCTCCGGACTCACTACACTGCATCCTCAGTGGTGCCAGTGCACTCTCTGGACTCACTGCACTGCATCCCCATTCGTGCCAGTGCACTCTCTGGACTCACTGCAGTGCATCCCCAGTGGTGCCAGTGCACTCTCTGGAGGCACTGCACTGCATCCCCAGTGTTCCCAGTGCACTCTCTGGACTCACTGCACTGCATCCCCAGTGGTGCCAGTGCACTCTCTGGAATCACTGCACTGCATCCCCTGTGGTGCCAGGGCACTCTCTGCACTCACTGCAGTGCATCCCCAGTGGTGCCAGTGCACTCTCTGGACTCACTGCACTGCATCCCCAGTGGTGCCAGTGCACTCTCTGGAGTACTGCACTGCATCCCCAGTGGTGTCAGTGCACTCTCTGGACTCACTGCAGTGCATCCCCAGTGGTGCCAGGGCACTCTCTGGACTCACTGCAGTGCATCCCCAGTGGTGCCAGTGCACTCTCTGGAGTCACTGCACTGCATCACCAGTGGTGCCTGTGCAGTCTCTGGACTCACTGCAGTGCATCCCCAGTGGTGCCAGTGCACTCTCTGGACTCACTGCACTGCATCCCCAGTGGTGCCAGTGCACTCTCTGGACTCACTGCACTGCATCCCCAGTGATCCCAGTGCACTCTCTGGACTAACCGAGGTGCATCCCCAGTGATCCCAGTGCACTCTCTGGACTCACCGAGGTGCATCCCCAGTGGTGCCAGTGCACTCTCTGGACTCACTGCAGTGCATCCCCAGTGTTGCCAGTGCACTCTCTGGACTCACTGCAGTGCATCCCCAGTGGTGCCAGTGCACTCTCTGGACTCACTGCAGTGCATCCCTAGTAGTGCCAGTGTAGTCTATTGACTCGCTACATTGCATCCCCAGTGGTGCTAGTGCAGTCTCTGGACTCACTGCAGTGCATCCCCAGTGTTGCCACTGCACTCTCTGGACTCACTGCACTGCATCCCCAGTGGTGCCAGTGCACTCTCTGGACTCACTGCAGTGCATCCCCAGTGGTGCCAGTGCACTCTCTAGACACACTGCAGTGCATCCCCAGTGGTGCCAGTGCACTCTCTGCACTCACTGCACTGCATCCCCAGTGGTGCCAGTGCACTCTCTGGACTCACTGCACTCCATCCCCAGTGGAGCCAGTGCACTCTCTGGAGTCACTGCACTGCATCCCCAGTGGTGCCAGTGCACTCTCTGGACTCACCGAGGTGCATCCCCAGTGGTGCCAGTGCGCTCTCTGGACACACTGCAGTGCACCCCCTGAGGTGCCAGTGCACTCTCTGGACTCACTACACTGCATCCCCAGTATTGCCACTGCACTCTCTGGACTCACTGCAGTGCATCCCGAGTGGTGCCAGTGCACTCTCTGGAGTCACTGCAGTGCATCCCCAGTGGTGCCAGGTTAGTCTCTGGACTTACTGCATTGCATCCCCAGTGGTGCTAGTGTAATCTCATGACTAACTGCAGTGCAGCTCCAGTTGGTGCCAGTGCAGTCTCTGGACTCACTGCAGTGCATCCCCTATGGTGCCAGTGCACTCTCTGGACTCACTGCACTGCATCCCCAGTGGTGCCTGTGCTCTCTTTGGACTCACTGAACTGCATCCCCAGTGGTGCCAGTGCACTCTCTGGACTCACTGCAGTGCATCCCCAGTGGTGCCACTGCACTCTCTCGACTAACTGCACTACAGCCCCAGTGGTGCCAGGGCACTCTCTGCACTTACTGCAGTGCATCCCCAGTGGTAGCAGTGCACTCTCTGAACTCACTGCACTGCATCCCCAGTGGTGCCAGTGCACTCTCTGCACTCACTGCACTGCATCCCCAGTGGTGCCTGTGCAGTCTCTGGACTCACTGCAGTGCATCCCCAGTGGTGCCAGTGCACTCTCTGCACTCACTGCACTGCATCCCCTGTGGTGCAAGTGCACTCTCTGGACACACTGCAGTGCATCCACTGAGGTGCCAGTGCACTCTCTGGACTCACTGCAGTGTATCCCCAGTGGTGCCTGTGCTCTCTCTGGACTCACTGAACTGCATCCCCAGTGGTGCCAGTGCACTCTCTGGACTCATTGCAGTGCATCCCCAGTGGAGCCAGTGCACTCTCTCGACTAACTGCACTACAGCCCCAGTGGTGCCAGGGCACTCTCTCCACTTACTGCAGTGCATCCCCAGTGCTAGCAGTGCACTCTCTGAACTCACTGCACTGCATCCCCAGTGGTTCCAGTGCACTCTCTGCACTCACTGCACTGCATCCCCAGTGGTGCCTGTGCAATCTCTGGACTCACTGCAGTGCATCCCCAGTGGTGCCAGTGCACTCTCTGCACTCACTGCACTGCATCCCCAGTGGTGCCAGTGCACTCTCTGGACACACTGCAGTGCATCCCCAGTGGTGCCAGTGCACTCTCTGGACTCACTGCACTGCATCCCCAGTGGTGCCAGTGCACTCTCTGGAGTAACTGCACTGCATCCCCATTGGTGCCAGGGTAGTCTCTGGACTCTCTAAACTGCATCCCCAGTGGTGCTAGTGTAATCTCAGGACTCACTTCAGTGCAGCTCCAGTTGGTGCCAGTGCAGTCTCTGGACTCACTGCACTGCATCCCCAGTGGTGCCAGTGCACTCTCTGGACTCACTGCAATGTATCCCCAGTGGTGCCTGTGCTCTCTCTGGACTCACTGAATTGCATCCCCAGTGGTGCCAGTGCACTCTCTGGACTCACTGCACTGCATCCCCAGTGGTGCCAGTGCACTCTCTGGACTCACAGCACTGCATCCCCAGTGGTGCCAGTGCACTCTCTGCACTCACTGCAGTGCATCCCCTGTTGTGCCAGTGCACTCCCTGCACTCACTGCACTGCATCCCCACTGGTGACAGTGAACTCTCTGGACTCACTGCACTCCATCCCCAGTGGTGCCAGTGCACTCTCTGGACTCACTGCACTGCATCCCCAGTGGTGCCAGTGGACTATCTGGACTCACTGCAGTGCATCCCCACTGGTGCCAGTGCGCTCTCTGAGTCACTGCACTGCATTCCCAGTGGTGCCAGTGCACTCTCTGGACTCACCGAGGTGCATCCCCAGTGGTGCCAGTGCGCTCTCTGGACACACTGCAGTGCATCCCCTGAGGTGCCAGTGCACTCTCTGGACTCACTGCAGTGCATCCCCAGTGTTGCCACTGCACTCTCTGGACTCACTGCACTGCATCCCCAGTGGTGCCAGTGCACTCTCTGGACTCACTGCAGTGCATCCCCAGTGGTGCCAGGGTAGTCTCTGGACTCTCTACATTGCATCCCCAGTGGTGCTAGTGTAATCTCATGACTCACTGCAGTGCAGCTCCATTTGGTGCCAGTGCAGTCTCTGGACTCACTGCAGTGCATCCCCTATGGTGCCAGTGCACTCTCTGGACTCACTGCATTGCATCCCCAGTGGTGCCAGTGCACTCTCTGGACTCACTGCACTGCATCCCCAGTGGTGCCAGTGCACTCTCTGGACTCACTGAACTGCATCCCCAGTGGTGCCAGTGCACTCTCTGGACTCACTGCAGTGTATCCCCAGTGGTGCCTGTGCTCTCTCTGGACTCACTGAACTGCATCCCCAGTGGTGCCAGTGCACTCTCTGGACTCACTGCAGTGCATCCCCAGTGGTGCCAGTGCACTCTCTCGACTAACTGCACTACAGCCCCAGTGGTGCCAGGGCACTCTCTGCACTTACTGCAGTGCATCCACAGTGGTAGCAGTGCACTCTCTGAACTCACTGCACTGCATCTCCAGTGGTGCCAGTGCACTCTCTGCACTCACTGCACTGCATCCCCAGTGGTGCCAGTGCACTCTCTGCACTCACTGCACTGCATCCCCAGTGGTGCCAGTGCACTCTCTGGACTCATTGCACTGCATCCCCAGTGGTGCCAGTGCACTCTCTGAGTCACTGCACTGCATTCCCATTAGTGCCAGTGCACTCTCTGGACTCACTGCAGTGCATCCCCAGTGGTGACAGTGCACTCTCTGGACTCACTGCAGTGCTTCCCCAGTGGTGCCAGTGCACTCTCTGGACTCATTGCACTGCATCCCCAGTGGTGCCAGTGCACTCTCTGAGTCACTGCACTGCATTCCCATTAGTGCCAGTGCACTCTCTGGACTCACTGCACTCCATCCCCAGTGGTGCCAGTGCACTCTCTGGACTCACTGCAGTGCTTCCCCAGTGGTGCCAGTGCACTCTCTGGACTCACTGCACTGCATCCCCAGTGGTGCCAGTGCACTCTCTGCACTCACTGCACTGCATCCCCAGTGGTGCCAGTGCACTCTCTGGACTCATTGCACTGCATCCCCAGTGGTGCCAGTGCACTCTCTGAGTCACTGCACTGCATTCCCATTAGTGCCAGTGCACTCTCTGGACTCACTGCAGTGCATCCCCAGTGGTGACAGTGCACTCTCTGGACTCACTGCACTGCATCCCCAGTGGTGCCAGTGGACTATCTGGACTGACTGCACTGCATCCCCAGTGGTGCCAGTGCACTCTCTGAGTCACTGCACTGCATTCCCATTAGTGCCAGTGCACTCTCTGGACTCACTGCAGTGCATCCCCAGTGGTGACAGTGCACTCTCTGGACTCACTGCACTGCATCCCCAGTGGTGACAGTGCACTCTCTGGACTCACTGCATTCCATCCCCAGTGGTGCCAGTGCACTCTCTGGAGTCACTGCACTGCATCCCCAGTGGTGCCAGTGCACTCTCTAGACTCACTGCACTGCATCCCCAGTGGTGTCAGTGCACTCTCTGGACTCACTGCACTGCATCACCAGTGGTGGCAGAGCACTCTCTGGACTCACTACAGTGCATCCCCAGTGGTGCCAGTGCACTCTCTGGACTCACTGCACTGCATCCCCTGTGGTGACAGTGGCTCTCTGGACTCACTGCACTGCATCCCCATTGGTGCCAGTGCACTCTCCGGACTCACTGCAGTGCAACCCCAGTGGTGCCAGTGCACTCTCTAGACTCACTGCACTGCATCCACAGTGATGCCAGTGCACTCTCTGGACTCACTGCAGTGCATCCCCAGTGTTGCCAGTGCACTCTCTGGACTCACTGCAGTGCATCCCCAGTGGTGCCAGTGCACTCTCTGGACTCACTGCAGTGCATCCCCAGTAGTGCCAGTGTAGTCTATGGACTCACTACATTGCATCCCCAGTGGTGCTAGTGTAATCTCAGGACTCACTGCAGTGCAGCTCCAGTTGGTGCCAGTGCAGTCTCTGGACTCACTGCACTGCATCCCCATGGTGCCCGTGCACTCTCTGGACTCACTGCAGTGTATCCCCAGTGGTGCCAGTGCACTCTCTGGACTCACTGCACTGCATCCCCAGTGGTGCCACTGCACTCTCTGGAATCACTGCACTGCATCCCCAGTGGTGCCCGTGCACTCTCTGGAGTCACTGCAGTGCATCCCCAGTGGTGCCAGGGTAGTCTCTGGACTCTCTACATTGCATCCCCAGTGGTGCTAGTGTAATCTCATGACTAACTGCAGTGCAGCTCCAGTTGGTGCCAGTGCAGTCTCTGGACTCACTGCAGTGCATCCCCTATGGTGCCAGTGCACTCTCTGGACTCAATGCATTGCATCCCCTGTGGTGCCAGTGCACTCTCTGGACTCACTGCACTGCATCCCCAGTGGTGCCTGTGCTCTCTTTGGACTCACTGAACTGCATCCCCAGTGGTGCCAGTGCACTCTCTGGACTCACTGCAGTGCATCCCCAGTGGTGCCACTGCACTCTCTCGACTAACTGCACTACAGCCCCAGTGGTGCCAGGGCACTCTCTGCACTTACTGCAGTGCATCCCCAGTGGTGCCAGTGCACTCTCTGCACTCACTGCACTGCATCCCCAGTGGTGCCTGTGCAGTCTCTGGACTCACTGCAGTGCATCCCCAGTGGTGCCAGTGCACTCTCTGCACTCACTGCACTGCATCCCCTGTGGTGCAAGTGCACTCTCTGGACACACTGCAGTGCATCCACTGAGGTGCCAGTGCACTCTCTGGACTCACTGCAGTGTATCCCCAGTGGTGCCTGTGCTCTCTCTGGACTCACTGAACTGCATCCCCAGTGGTGCCAGTGCACTCTCTGGACTCACTGCAGTGCATCCCCAGTGGAGCCTGTGCAGTCCCTGGACTCACTGCACTGCATCACCATTGGTGCCAGGGCACTCTCCGGACTCACTGCAGTGCAACACCAGTGGTGCCAGTGCACTCTCTAGACTCACTGCACTGCATCCCCAGTGGTGCCAGTGCACTCTCTGGACTCACTGCACTGCATCCCCAGTGGTGCCAGTGGACTATCTGGACTCACTGCAGTGCATCCCCAGTGGTGCCAGTGCACTCTCTGCACTCACTGCACTGCATCCCCTGTGGTGCAAGTGCACTCTCTGGACACACTGCAGTGCATCCACTGAGGTGCCAGTGCACTCTCTGGACTCACTGCAGTGTATCCCCTGTGGTGCCAGTTAACTCTCTGGAGTCAGTGCATTGCATCCCCAGTGGTGCCAGTGCACTCTCTGGACTCACTGCACTGCATCCCCAGTGGTGCCTGTGCAGTCCCTGGACTCACTGCACTGCATCACCATTGGTGCCAGGGCACTCTCCGGACTCACTGCAGTGCAACACCAGTGGTGCCAGTTCACTCTCTAGACTCACTGCACTGCATCCCCAGTGGTGCCAGTGCACTCTCTGGACTCACTGCACTGCATCCCCAGTGGTGCCAGTGGACTATCTGGACTCACTGCAGTGCATCCCCAGTGGTGCCAGTGCGCTCTCTGAGTCACTGCACTGCATTCCCAGTGGTGCCAGTGCACTCTCTGGACTCACTGCAGTGCATCCCCAGTGGTGCCTGTGTTGTCCCTGGACTCACTGAACTGCATCCCCAGTGGAGCCAGTGCACTCTCTGGACTCACTGCACTGCATCACCAGTGGTGGCAGTGCACTCTCTGGACTCACTACAGTGCATCCCCAGTGTGCCAGTGCACTCTCTGGACTCACTGCAGTGCATCCCCAGTGGTGACAGTGCACTCTCTGTAGTCACTGCGCTGCATCACAAGTGGTGCCAGTGCACTCCGTGGACTCACTGCACTGCATCCCCAGTGGTGCCAGTGCAATCTCTGGACTCACTGCACTGCATCCCCAGTGGTGACAGTGGCTCTCTGGACTCACTGCACTGCATCCCCTGTGGTGCCAGTGCACTCTCTAGACTCACAGCACTGCATCCCCAGTGGTGCCTGTGCAGTTTCTGGACTCACTGCACTGCATCATCATTGGTGCCAGGGCACTCTCCGGACTCACTGTAGTGCAACCCCAGTGGTGCCAGTGCACTCTCTAGACTCACTGCACTGCATCCCCTGTGGTGCCAGTGCTCTCTCTGGACTCACTGCAGTGCAACACCAATGCAGACAGTGCACTCTCTGGACTCACTGCACTGCATCCCCAGTGGTGCTAGTGCACTCTCTGGAGTCACTGCAGTGTATCCCCAGTGGTGCCAGTTAACTCTCTGGACTCACTGCATAGCATCCCCAGTGGTGCCAGTGCACTCTCTGCACTCACTGCACTGAATCCCCTGTGGTGCCAGTGAACTCTCTGGACTCACCGAGGTGCATCCCCAGTGGTGCCAGTGCACTCTCTGGACTCACTGCAGTGAAGCCCCTGAGGTGCCAGTGCAGTCTCTGGACTCACTGCACTGCATCCCCAGTGGTGCCAGTGCACTCTCTGGACTCACTGCACTGCATCCCCAGTGGTGCCAGTGGACTATCTGGACTCACTGCAGTGCATCCCCACTGGTGCCAGTGCGCTCTCTGAGTCACTGCACTGCATTCCCAGTGGTGCCAGTGCACTCTCTGGACTCACCGAGGTGCATCCCCAGTGGTGCCAGTGCACTCTCTCGACTAACTGCACTACAGCCCCAGTGGTGCCAGGGCACTCTCTGCACTTACTGCAGTGCATCCACAGTGGTAGCAGGGCACTCTCTGGACTCACTGCACTGCATCCCCAGTGGTGCCAGTGCAATCTCTGGAGTCACTGCAGTGCATCCCCAGTGGTGCCAGTGCACTCTCTGGAGTCACTGCACTGCATCCCCAGTGGTGCCAGTGCAGTCTCTGGACTCACTGCACTGCATCCCCAGTGGTGCCAGTGCACTCTCTGGACTCACTGCACTGTATCCCCAGTGGTGCCTGTGCTCTCCCTGGACTCACTGAACTGCATCCCCACTATGCCAGTGCACTCTCTTGGCTCACTGCAGTGTATCCCCAGTGGATCCTGTGCTCTCTCTGGACTCACTGAACTGCATCCCCACTGGTGCCAGTGCACTCTCTGGACTCACTGCACCGCATCCCCTGTGGTGCCAGTGCACTCTCTCGACTCACTGCACTGCATCCCCAGTGGTGCCAGGGCACTCTCTGCACTTACTGCAGTGCATCCCCAGTGGTAGCAGTGCACTCTCTGGACTCACTGCACTGCATCACCAGTGGTGCCAGTGCACTCTCTGGACTCACTGCACTGCATCCCCAGTGGTGCCTGTGCAGTTTCTGGACTCACTGCACTGCATCACCATTGGTGCCAGGGTACTCTCCCTACTCACTGCAGTGAAACCCCCGTGGTGCCAGTGCACTCTCTAGACTCACTGCACTTAATCCCCAGCGGTGCCAGTGCACTCTCTGGACTCACTGCAGTGCATCCCCAGTGCTGACAGTGCACTCTCTGGACTCACTGCACTGCATCCCCAGTGGTGCCAGTGCACTCTCTGGACTCACTGCACTGCATCCACAGTGGTGCCAGTGCACTCTCTGGAGTCACTGAACTGCATCCCCAGTGTTGCCAGTGCACTCTCTGGAGTCACTGCAGTGCATCCCCAGTGGTGCCTGTGCTCTCTCTGGACTCACTGAACTGCATCCCCAGTGGTGCCAGTGCACTCTCTGGACTCACTGCAGTGCATCCCCATTGGTGCCAGTGCACTCTCTCGACTCACTGCACTAAAGCCCCAGTGGTTCCAGGGCACTCTCTGGACACACTGCAGTGCATCCCCAGTGGTACCAGTGCACTCTCTGGACTCACTGCACTGCATCCTCAGTGGTGCCAGTGCACGCTCTGGACTCACTGCACTGCATCCCCAGTGGTGCCTGTGCAGCCTCTGGACTCACTGCAGTGCATCCCCAGTGGTGCCAGTGCACTCTCTGCACTCACTGCAGTGCATCCCCTGTTGTGCCAGTGCACTCTCTGGACTCACTGCAGTGCATTCATAGTGGTGCCAGTGCACTCTCTGGACTCACTGCACTGCATCCCCAGTGGTGCCAGTGCACTCTCTGGACTCACTGCACTGCATCCCCAGTGGTGCCAGTGCGCTCTCTGGACACACTGCAGTGCATCCCCAGTGGTGCCAGTGCACTCTCTGGACTCACTGCAGTGCATCCCCAGTGTTGCCACTGCACTCTCTGGACTCACTGCACTGCATCCCCAGTAGTGTCAGTGCACTCTCTGGAGTCACTGCAGTGCATCCCCAGTGGTGCCAGGGTAGTCTCTGGACTCTCTACATTGCATCCCCAGTGGTGCTAGTGTAATCTAAGGACTCACTGCAGTGCAGCTCCACTTGCTGCCAGTGCAGTCTCTGGATTCACTGCACTGCATCCCCTATGGTGCCAGTGCACTCTCTGGACTCACTGAACTGCATCCCCAGTGGTGCCAGTGCACTCTCTGCACTCACTGCAGTGTATCCCCAGTGGTGCCAGTGCTCTCTCTGGACTCACTGAACTGCATCCCCAGTGGTGCCAGTGCACTCTCTGGACTCACTGCAGTGAATCCCCAGTGGTGCCAGTGCACTCTCTCGACTCACTGCACTAAAGCCCCAGTGGTGCCAGGGCACTCTCTGCACTTACTGCAGTGCATCCCCAGTGGTACCAGTGCACTCTCTGGACTCACTGCACTGCATCCCCAGTGGTGCCAGTGCACTCTCTTGACTCACTGCACTGCATCCCCAGTGGTGCCTGTGTACTCTCTGGAGTCACTGCAGTGCATCCCCAGTGGTGCCAGTGCACTCTCTGGACTCACCGAGGTTCATCCCCAGTGGTGCCAGTGCACTCTCTCGACTCACTGCAGTGCATCCCCAGTGTTGCCACTGCATTCTCTGGACTCACTGCAGTGCATCCCCAGTGGTGCCAGTGCAGTCTCTGGACTCACTGCAGTGCATCCCCAGTGGTGCCAGTGCACTCTCTGCACTCACTGCAGTGCATCCCCAGTGTTGCCAGTGCACTCTCTGGACTCACCGAGGTGCATCCCCAGTGTGCCAGTGCACTCTCTGGACTCACTGCACTGCATCCCCAGTGGTGCCAGTGCACTCTCTGGACTCACAGCACTGCATCTACAGTGGTTTCAGTGCACTCTCTGGATTCACTGCACTGCATCACCAGTGGTGGCAGTGCACTCTCTGGACTCACCGAGGTGCATCCCCAGTGTGCCAGTGCACTCTCTGGACTCACTGCAGTGCAGCCCCTGAGGTGCCAGTGCAGTCTCTGGACTCACTGCAGTGCATCCCCAGTGGTGCCACTGCACTCTCTGGACTCACTGCACTGCATCAACAGTGGTGCCAGTGCACTCTCTGGACTCACTGCAGTGCATCCCCAGTGGTGCCAGTGCAATCTCTAGACTCACTGCAGTGCAGCTCCAGTGGTGCCAGTGCACTCTCTGGACTCACTGCACTGCATCCCCAGTGGTGCCAGTGGACTCTCAGGACTCACTGCACTGCATCACCAGTGGTTCCAGTGCCCTCTCTGGAGTCACTGCAGTGTATCCCCAGTGGTTCCAGTGCAATCTCTGGACTCACTGAACTGCATCCCCAGGGGTGCCAGGGCACTCTCTGGACTCACTGCAGTGCATCCCCAATGGTGCCAGTGCACTCTTTCGAGTCACTGCACTGCATCCCCATTAGTGCCAGTGCATTCTCTGGACTCACTGCAGTGCATCCCCAGTGGTGCCAGTGCACTCTCTGGACTCACTGCAGTGCATCCCCAGTGGTGCCAGTGCACTCTCTGCACTCACTGCTCTGCATCCCCGGTGTTGCCAGTGCACTCTCTGGACTCACCGAGGTGCATCCCCAGTGGTGCCAGTGCACTCTCTGGACTCACTGCACTGCATCCCCAGTGGTGCCAGGGCACTCTCTGGACTCACTGCACTGAATCCCCAGTGGTGCCAGTGCACTCTCTGGACTCACTGCAGTGCATCCCCAGTGGTGCCAGTGCACTCTCTGGACTCACTACACTGCATCTACAGTGGTGTCAGTGTACTCTCTGGACTCACTGCACTGCATCACCAGTGGTGGCAGTGCACTCTCTGGACTCACTGCACTGCATCCCCAGTGGTGCCTGTGCAGTTTCTGGACTCACTGCACTGCATCACCATTGGTGCCAGGGTACTCTCCGGACTCACTGCAGTGAAACCCCCGTGGTGCCAGTGCACTCTCTAGACTCACTGCACTTAATCCACAGTGGTGCCAGTGCACTCTCTGGACTCACTGCAGTGCATCCCCAGTGCTGACAGTGCACTCTCTGGACTCACTGCACTGCATCCCCAGTCTTCCCAGTGCACTCTCTGGACTCACCGAGGTGCATCCCCAGTGGTGCCTGTGCACTCTCTGGACTCACTGCAGTGCAGCCCCTGAGGTGCCAGTGCACTCTCTGGACTCACCGAGGTGCATCCCCAGTGGTGCCAGTGCACTCTCTGGACTCACTGCACTGCATCCCCAGTGGTGCCAGTGCCCTCTCTGGACTCACTGCAGTGCATCCCCAGTGGTAGCAGTGCACTCTCTGCACTCACTGCAGTGCATCCCCAGTGGTGCCAGTGCACTCTCTGGACTCACTGCACTGCATCACCAGTGGTGCCAGTGCACTCTCTGGACTCACTACAGTGCATCCCCAGTGTGCCAGTGCACTCTCTGGACTCACTGCAGTGCATCCCCAGTGGTGACAGTGCACTCTCTGTAGTCACTGCGCTGCATCCCCAGTGGTGCCAGTGCACTCTCTGGACTCACTGCACTGCATCCCCAGTGGTGCCAGTGCACTCTCTGGACTCACTGCACTGCATCCCCAGTGGTGCCAGTGCACTCTCTGGACTCACTGCACTGCATCCCCAGTGGTGCCTGTGCAGTTTCTGGACTCACTGCACTGCATCACCATTGGTGCCAGGGTACTCTCCGGACTCACTGCAGTGCAACCCCAGTGGTGCCAGTGCACTCTCTAGAGTCACTGCACTGCATCCGCAGTGGTGGCAGTGCACTCTCTGGACTCACTGCAGTGCATCCCCAGTGCTGACAGTGCACTCTCTGGATTCACTGCACTGCATCCCCAGTGGTGCCAGTGCACTCTCTGGACTCACTGCACTGCATCCCCAGTGGTGCCAGTGCACTCTCTAGACTCACTTCAGTGCATCCACAGTGGTGCCATTGCACTCTCTGGAGTCACTGCAGTGCATCCCCAGTGGTGACAGTGCACTCTCTGCAGTCACTGCACTGCATCCCCAGTGGTGCCACTGCACTCTCTGGACTCACTGCACTGCATCCCCAGTGGTGCCAGTGCAGTCTCTGGAGTCACTGCACTGCATCCCCATTGCTGACAGTGCCCTCTCTGGACTCACTGCACTGCATCCCCAGTGGTGCCAGTGGACTATCTGGACTGAGTGCACTGCATCCCCAGTGGTGCCAGTGCACTCTCTGAGTCACTGCACTGCATTCCCAGTAGTACCAGTGCACTCTCTGGACTCACTGCAATGCATACCCAGTGGTGCCTGTGCACTCTCTGGACTCACTGCACTGCATCCCCAGTGGTGCCAGTGCAGTCTCTGGATTCACTGCACTGCATCCCCAGTGGTGCAGGTGCAATCTCTGGACTCACTGCACTGCATCCCCAGTGGTGCCAGTGCACTCTCTGGACTCACTGCAGTACATCCCCAGTGGTGCCTGTGCACTCTCTGCACTCACTGCACTGCATCCCCGGTGTTGCCAGTGCACTCTCTGGACTCACCGAGGTGCATCCCCAGTAGTGCCAGTGCACTCTCTGGACTCACTGCACTGCATCCCCAGTGGTGCCAGGGCACTCTCTGGACTCACTGCACTGCATCCCCAGTGGTGCCAGTGCACTCTCTGGACTCACTGCACTGCATCCCCAGTGGTGCCAGTGCACTCTCTGGACTCACTGCACTGCATCTACAGTGCTGTCAGTGTACTCTCTGGACTCACTGCACTGAATCACCAGTGGTGGCAGTGCACTCTCTGGACTCACTACAGTGTATCCCCAGTGGTGCCTGTGCTCTCTCTGGACTCACTGAACTGCATCCCCAGTGGTGCCAGTGCACTCTCTGGACTCACTGCAGTGTATCCCCAGTGGTGCCTGTGCTCTCTCTGGACTCACTGAACTGCTTCCCCAGTGGTGCCAGTGCACTCTCTGGACTCACTGCAGTGTATCCCCAGTGGTGCCTGTGCTCTCTCTGGACTCACTGAACTGCTTCCCCAGTGGTGCCAGTGCACTCTCTGGACTCACTGCAGTGTATCCCCAGTGGTGCCTGTGCTCTCTCTGGACTCACTGAACTGCATCCCCAGTGGTGCCAGTGCACTCTCTGGACTCACTGCAGTGTATCCCCAGTGGTGCCTGTGCTCTCTCTGGACTCACTGAACTGCTTCCCCAGTGGTGCCAGTGCACTCTCTGGACTCACTGCAGTGCATCCCCAGTGGTGCCAGTGCACTCTCTCGACTCACTGCACTGCATCCCCAAGGTGCCAGTGCACTCTCTGGACTCACTGCACTGCATCCCCTGTGGTGCCAGTGCACTCTCTGGACTCACTGCAGTACATCCCCAGTGGTGCCTGTGCAGTCTCTGGACTCACTGCACTGCATCCCCAGTGGTGCCAGGGCACTCTCTGGACTCACTGCACTGCATCCCCAGTGGTGCCAGTGCAATCTCTGGAGTCACTGCAGTGCATCCCCAGTGGTGCCAGTGCACTCTCTGGACTCACTGCACTGCATCCCCAGTGGTGCCAGTGCAGTCTCTGGACTCACTGCAGTGCATCCCCAGTGGTGCCAGTGCACTCTCTGCACTCACTGCACTGCATCCCCAGTGTTGCCAGTGCACTCTCTGGACTCACCGAGGTGCATCCCCAGTGGTGCCAGTGCACTCTCTGGACTCACTGCAGTGCATCCCCAGTGCTGACAGTGCACTCTCTGGACTCACTGCAGTGCAGCCCCTGAGGTGCCAGTGCAGTCTCTGGACTCACTGCAGTGCATACCCAGTGGTGCCACTGCACTCTCTGGACTCACTGCACTGCATCCCCAGTGTTGCCAGTGCACTCTCTGGAGTCACTGCAGTGCATCCCCAGTGTTGCCAGTGCACTCTCTGGACTCACTGCACTGCATCCCCAGTGGTGCCAGTGCACTCTCTGGACTAACTGCAGTGCATCCCCAGTGGTGCCAGTGCAGTCTCTGGACTCACTGCACTGCATCCCCAGTGGTGCCAGTGCACTCTCTGGACTCACTGCACTGCATCCCCAGTGGTGCAAGTGCACTCTGTGGACTCACTGCACTGCATCACCAGTGGTGGCAGTGCACTCTCTGGACTCACTACAGTGCATCCCCAGTGTGCCAGTGCACTCTCTGGACTCACTGCACTGCATCCCCAGTGGTGCCAGTGCACTCTCTGGACTCACTGCACTGCATCCCCAGTGGTGCCTGTGCAGTTTCTGGACTCACTGCACTGCATCACCATTGGTGCCAGGGTACTCTCCGGACTCACTGCAGTGCAACCCCAGTGGTGCCAGTGCACTCTCTAGAGTCACTGCACTGCATCCGCAGTGGTGGCAGTGCACTCTCTGGACTCACTGCAGTGCATCCCCAGTGCTGACAGTGCACTCTCTGGACTCACTGCACTGCATCACCAGTGGTGCCAGTGCACTCTCTGGACTCACTGCACTGCATCCCCAGTGGTGCCAGTGCACTCTCTAGACTCACTTCAGTGCATCCACAGTGGTGCCAGTGCACTCTCTGGAGTCACTGCACTGCATCCCCAGTGGTGCCACTGCACTCTCTGGACTCACTGCACTGCATCCCCAGTGGTGAAAGTGCAGTCTCTGGAGTCACTGCACTGCATCCCCAGTGGTGCCAGTGCACTCTCTGGTCTGACTGCACTGCATCCCCAGTGGTGCCAGTGCACTCTCTGAGTCACTGCACTGCATTCCCAGTAGTGCCAGTGCACTCTCTGGACTCACTGCAATGCATCCCCAGTGGTGCCAGTGCACTCTCTGGACTCACTGCACTGCATCCCCAGTGGTGCCAGTGCAGTCTCTGGACTCACTGCACTGCATCCCCAGTGGTGCCAGTGCAATCTCTGGACTCACTGCAGTGCATTCCTAGTGGTGGCAGTGCACTCTCTGGACTCACTGCACTAAAGCCCCAGTGGTGCCAGTGCAGTCTCTGGACTCACTGCACTGCATCCCCAGTGGTGCCAGTGCACTGTCTGGACTCACTGCAGTACATCCCCAGTGGTGCCTGTGCAGTCTCTGGACTCACTGCACTGCATCCCCAGTGGCGCCAGGGCACTCTCTGGACTCACTGCACTGCATCCCCAGTGGTGCCAGTGCACTCTCTGCACTCACTGCACTGCATCCCCAGTGTTCCCAGTGCGCTCTCTGGACTCACTGCACTGCATCCCCAGTGGTGTCAGTGCACTCTCTGGAGTCACTGCAGTGCATCCCCAGTGGTGCCTGTGCTCTCTCTGGACTGACTGCAGTGCATCCCCAGTGGTGCCAGGGCACTCTCTGGACTGACTGCAGTGCATCCCCAGTGGTGCCAGGGCACTCTCTGGACTCACTGCACTGCATCCCCAGTCGTGCCAGTGCACTCTCTGGACTCACTGCAGTACATCCCCAGTGGTGCCAGTGCACTCTCTGGACTCACTGCACTGCATCTACAGTGGTGTCAGTGCACTCTCTGGACTCACTGCACTGCATCACCAGTGGTGGCAGTGCACTCTCTGGACTCACCGAGGTGCATCCCCAGTGTGCCAGTGCACTCTCTGGACTCACTGCAGTGCAGCCCCTGAGGTGCCAGTGCAGTCTCTGGACTCACTGCACTGCATCCCCAGTGGTGCCAGTGGACTCTCAGGACTCACTGCACTGCATCACCAGTGGTTCCAGTGCCCTCTCTGGAGTCACTACAGTGTATCCCCAGTGGTTCCAGAGCAATCTCTGGACTCACTGAACTGCATCCCCAGGGGTGCCAGGGCACTCTCTGGACTCACTGCAGTGCATCCCCAATGGTGCCGGTGCACTCTTTCGAGTCACTGCACTGCATCCCCATTAGTGCCAGTGCATTCTCTGGACTCACTGCAGTGCATCCCCAGTGGTGCCAGTGCACTCTCTGGACTCACTGCAGTCCATCCCCAGTGGTGCCAGTGCACTCTCTGGACTCACTGCACTGCATCCCCGGTGTTGCCAGTGCACTCTCTGGACTCACCGAGGTGCATCCCCAGTAGTGCCAGTGCACTCTCTGGACTGACTGCAGTGCATCCCCAGTGGTGCCAGGGCACTCTCTGGACTCACTGAACTGCATTGCCCAGTGGTGCCAGTGCAGTCTCTGGACTCACTGCACTGCATCCACAGTGGTGCCAGTGCAATCTCTGGACTCACTGCAGTGCATTCCTAGTGGTGGCAGTGCACTCCCTGGACTCACTGCACTAAAGCCCCAGTGGTGCCAGTGCAGTCTCTGGACTCACTGCACTGCATCCCCAAGGTGCCAGTGCACTCTCTGGACTCACTGCACTGCATCCCCAGTGGTGCCAGGGCACTCTCTGGACTCACTGCACTGCATCCCCAGTGGTGCCAGTGCACTCTCTGCACTCACTGCACTGCATCCCCAGTGTTCCCATAGCGCTCTCTGGACACACTGCAGTGCATCCCCAGTGTTGCCACTGCACTCTCTGGACTCACTGCACTGCATCCCCAGTGGTGTCAGTGCACTCTCTGGAGTCACTGCAGTGCATCCCCAGTGGTGCCTGTGTTCACTCTGGACTGACTGCAGTGCATCCCCAGTGGTGCCAGGGCACTCTCTGGACTGACTGCAGTGCATCCCCAGTGGTGCCAGGGCACTCTCTGGACTCACTGCACTGCATCCCCAGTGGTGCCAGTGCACTCTCTGGACTCACTGCAGTACATCCCCAGTGGTGCCAGTGCACTCTCTGGACTCACTGCACTGCATCTACAGTGGTGTCAGTGCACTCTCTGGACTCACTGCACTGCATCACCAGTGGTGGCAGTGCACTCTCTGGACTCACTGCACTGCATCCCCAAGGTGCCAGTGCACTCTCTGGACTCACTGCGCTGCATCCCCAGTGGTGCCAGTGCACTCTCTGGACTCACTGCACTGCATCCCCAGTGGTGCCAGTGCACTCTCTGGACTCACTGCACTGCATCACCAGTGGTGCCAGTGCACTCTCTGGACTCACCGAGGTGCATCCCCAGTGTGCCAGTGCACTCTCTGGACTCACTGCAGTGCAGCCCCTGAGGTGCCAGTGCAGTCTCTGGACTCACTGCACTGCATCCCCAGTGGTGCCAGTGGACTCTCAGGACTCACTGCACTGCATCACCAGTGGTTCCAGTGCCCTCTCTGGAGTCACTACAGTGTATCCCCAGTGGTTCCAGTGCAATCTCTGGACTCACTGAACTGCATCCCCAGGTGTGCCAGGGCACTCTCTGGACTCACTGCAGTGCTTCCCCAGTGGTGCCAGTGCACTCTCTGGACTCACTGCAGTGCATCCCCAGTGGTGCCAGGGCACTCTCTGCACTCACTGCACTGCATCTCCGGTGTTGCCAGTGCACTCTCTGGACTCACCGAGGTGTATCCCCAGTGGTGCCAGTGCACTCTCTGGACTGACTGCAGTGCATCCCCAGTGGTGCCAGGGCACTCTCTGGACTCACTGCACTGCATCCTCAGTGGTGCCAGTGCACTCTCTGGACTCACTGCACTGCATCACCAGTGGTGCCAGTGCACTCTCTGGACTCACTGCACTGCATCACCAGTGATGCCAGTGCACTCTCTGGACTCACTACAGTGCATCCCCAGTGTGCCAGTGCACTCTCTGGACTCACTGCACTGCATCCCCAGTGGTGCCAGTGCAATCTCTGGACTCACTGCAGTGCATTCCTAGTGGTGCCAGTGCAATCTCTGGACTCACTGCACTAAAGCCCCAGTGGTGCCAGTGCAGTCTCTGGACTCACTGCACTTAATCCACAGTGGTGCCAGTGCACTCTCTGGACTCACTGCAGTGCATCCCCAGTGCTGACAATGCACTCTCTGGACTCACTGCAGTGCATCCCCAGTGGTGCCAGTGCACTCTCTGCACTCACTGCGCTGCATCCCCAGTGGTGCCAGTGCACTCTCTGGACTCACTGCACTGCATCCCCAGTGGTGCCAGTGCAGTCTCTGGAATCACTACAGTGCATCCCCACTGCTGCCAATGCACTCTCTGGACTCACTGCACTGCATCCCCAGTGGTGCCAGTGGACTATCTGGACTGACTGCACTGCATCCCCAGTGGTGCCAGTGCACTCTCTGAGTCACTGCAGTGCATCCCCAGTGGTGCCAGTGCACTCTCTGGACTCACCGAGGTGCATCCCCAGTGGTGCCAGTGCACTCTCTAGACTCACTGCAGTGCATCCCCAGTGGTGCCAGGGTAGTCTCTGGACTCTCTACACTGCATCCCCAGTGGTGCTAGAGCAATCTCAGGACTCACTGCACTGCATCCCCAGTGCTGACAGTGCACTCTCTGGACTCACTGCACTGCATCCCCAGTGGTGCCAGTGCACTCTCTGGACTCACCGAGGTGCATCCCCAGTGGTGCCAGTGCACTCTCTGGACTCACTGCAGTGCATCCCCACTGGTGCCAGTGCACTCTCTGGACTCACTGCACTGCATCAACAGTGGTGCCAGTGCACTCTCAGGACTCACAGCACTGCATCCCCAGTGTTGCCAGTGCACTCTCTGGAGTCACTGCAGTGCATCCCCAGTGGTGCCAGTGCACTCTCTGGACTCACTGCACTGCATCCCCAGTGGTGCCAGTGCACTCTCTGGACTCACTGCAGTGCATCCCCAGTGGTGCCAGTGCAGTCTCTGGACTCACTGCACTGCATCCCCAGTGGTGCCAGTGCACTCTCTGGACTCACTGCAGTGCATCCCCAGTGGTGCCAGTGCACTCTCTGGACTCACTGAACTGCATCCCCAGTGGTGTCAGTGCACTCTGTGGACTCAGTGCAGTGCATCCCCAGTGGTGGCAGTGCACTCTCTGGACTCACTGCAGTGCATCCCCAGTGGTGACAGTGCACTCTCTGTAGTCACTGCGCTGCATCCCCAGTGGTGCCAGTTCACTCTCTGGACTCACTGCACTGCATCCCCAGTGGTGCCAGTGCACTCTCTGGACTCACTGCACTGCATCAACAGTGGTGCCAGTGCACTCTCAGGACTCACAGCACTGCATCCCCAGTGTTGCCAGTGCACTCTCTGGACTCACTGCAGTGCATCCCCAGTGGTGCCAGTGCACTCTCTGGACTCACTGCACTGCATCCCCAGTGGTGCCAGTGCACTCTCTGGACTCACTGCAGTGCATCCCCAGTGGTGCCAGTGCAGTCTCTGGACTCACTGCACTGCATTCCCAGTGGTGCCAGTGCACTCTCTGGACTCACTGCAGTGCATCCCCAGTGGTGCCAGTGCACTCTCTGGACTCACTGAACTGCATCCCCAGTGGTGTCAGTGCACTCTGTGGACTCACTGCAGTGCATCCCCAGTGGTGGCAGTGCACTCTCTGGACTCACTACAGTGCATCCCCAGTGGTGCCAGTGCACTCTCTGGACTCACTGCAGTGCATCCCCAGTGGTGACAGTGCACTCTCTGTAGTCACTGCGCTGCATCCCCAGTGGTGCCAGTTCACTCTCTGGACTCACTGCACTGCATCCCCAGTGGTGCCAGTGCACTCTCTGGACTCACTGCACTGCATCCCCAGTGGTGCCAGTGCAGTCTCTGGAGTCACTACAGTGCATCCCCAGTGGTGCCAGTGCACTCTCTGGACTCACTGCACTGCATTCCCAGTGGTGCCAGTGGACTATCTGGACTGACTGCACTGCATCCCCAGTGGTGCCAGTGCACTCTCTGAGTCACTGCACTGCATCCCCAGTGTTCCCAGTGCACTCTCTGGACTCACCGAGGTGCATCCCCAGTGGTGCCAGTGCACTCTCTGGACTCACTGCAGTGCAGCCCCTGAGATGCCAGTGCACTCTCTGGACTCACCGAGGTGCATCCCCAGTGGTGCCAGTGCACTCTCTAGACTCACTGCAGTGCATCCCCAGTGGTGCCAGTGTAGTCTCTGGACTCTCTACACTGCATCCCCAGTGGTGCTAGTGCAATCTCAGGACTCACTGCACTGCATCCCCAGTGCTGACAGTGCACAATCTGGACTCACTGCACTGCATCAACAGTGGTGCCAGTGCACTCTCTGGACTCACAGCACTGCATCCCCAGTGTTGCCAGTGCACTGTCTGGAGTCACTGCAGTGCATCCCCAGTGGTGCCAGTGCACTCTCTGGACTCACTGCACTGCATTCCCAGTGGTGCCAGTGCACTCTCTGGACTCACGGCAGTGCAACCCCAGTGGTGCCAGTGCAGTCTCTGGACTCACTGCACTGCATTCCCAGTGGTGCCAGTGCACTCTCTGGACTCACTGCACTGCATCCCCAGTGGTGCCAGTGCACTGTCTGGACTCACTGCACTGCATCCCCAGTGGTGTCAGTGCACTCTGTGGACTCACTGCACTGCATCACCAGTGGTGGCAGTGCACTCTCTGGACTCACTACAGTGCATCCCCAGTGGTGACAGTGCACTCTCTGTAGTCACTGCGCTGCATCCCCAGTGGTGCCAGTGCACTCTCTGGACTCACTGCACTGCATCCCCAATGGTGCCAGTGCACTCTTTCAAGTCACTGCACTGCATCCCAATTAGTGCCAGTGCATTCTCTGGACTCACTGCAGTGCATCCCCAGTGCTACCAGTGCACTCTCTGTAGTCACTGCGCTGCATCACCAGTGGTGCCAGTGCACTCTCTGGACTCACTGCACTGCATCCCCAGTGGTGCCAGTGCAGTCTCTGGAATCACTACAGTGCATCTCCACTGGTGCCAATGCACTCTCTGGACTCACTGCACTGCATCCCCAGTGGTGCCAGTGGACTATCTGGACTGACTGCACTGCATCCCCAGTGGTGCCAGTGCACTCTCTGAGTCACTGCACTGCATCCCCAGTGGTGCCAGTGCACTCTCTGGACTCACCGAGGTGCATCCCCAGTGGTGCCAGTGCACTCTCTAGACTCACTGCAGTGCATCCCCAGTGGTGCCAGGGTAGTCTCTGGACTCTCTACACTGCATCCCCAGTGGTGCTAGAGCAATCTCAGGACTCACTGCACTGCATCCCCAGTGCTGACAGTGCACTCTCTGGACTCACTGCACTGCATCCCCAGTGGTGCCAGTGTACTCTCTGGACTCCCTGAGGTGCATCCCCAGTGGTGCCAGTGCACTCTCTGGACTCACTGCAGTGCATCCCCACTGGTGCCAGTGCACTCTCTGGACTCACTGCACTGCATCAACAGTGGTGCCAGTGCACTCTCAGGACTCACAGCACTTCATCCCCAGTGTTGCCAGTGCACTCTCTGGAGTCACTGCAGTGCATCCCCAGTGGTGCCAGTGCACTCTCTGGACTCACTGCACTGCATCCCCAGTGGTGCCAGTGCACTCTCTGGACTCACTGCAGTGCATCCCCAGTGGTGCCAGTGCAGTCTCTGGACTCACTGCACTGCATCCCCAGTGGTGCCAGTGCACTCTCTGGACTCACTGCAGTGCATCCCCAGTGGTGCCAGTGCACTCTCTGGACTCACTGAACTGCATCCCCAGTGGTGTCAGTGCACTCTGTGGACTCACTGCAGTGCATCCCCAGTGGTGGCAGTGCACTCTCTGGACTCACTACAGTGCATCCCCAGTGGTGCCAGAGCACTCTCTGGACTCACTGCAGTGCATCCCCAGTGGTGACAGTGCACTCTCTGTAGTCACTGCGCTGCATCCCCAGTGGTGCCAGTTCACTCTCTGGACTCACTGCACTGCATCCCCAGTGGTGCCAGTGCACTCTCTGGACTCACTGCACTGCATCAACAGTGGTGCCAGTGCACTCTCAGGACTCACAGCACTGCATCCCCAGTGTTGCCAGTGCACTCTCTGGACTCACTGCAGTGCATCCCCAGTGGTGCCAGTGCACTCTCTGGACTCACTGCACTGCATCCCCAGTGGTGCCAGTGCACTCTCTGGACTCACTGCAGTGCATCCCCAGTGGTGCCAGTGCAGTCTCTGGACTCACTGCACTGCATTCCCAGTGGTGCCAGTGCACTCTCTGGACTCACTGCAGTGCATCCCCAGTGGTGCCAGTGCACTCTCTGGACTCACTGAACTGCATCCCCAGTGGTGTCAGTGCACTCTGTGGACTCACTGCAGTGCATCCCCAGTGGTGGCAGTGCACTCTCTGGACTCACTACAGTGCATCCCCAGTGGTGCCAGTGCACTCTCTGGACTCACTGCAGTGCATCCCCAGTGGTGACAGTGCACGCTCTGTAGTCACTGCGCTGCATCCCCAGTGGTGCCAGTTCACTCTCTGGACTCACTGCACTGCATCCCCAGTGGTGCCAGTGCACTCTCTGGACTCACTGCACTGCATCCCCAGTGGTGCCAGTGCAGTCTCTGGAGTCACTACAGTGCATCCCCAGTGGTGCCAGTGCACTCTCTGGACTCACTGCACTGCATCCCCAGTGGTGCCAGTGGACTATCTGGACTGACTGCACTGCATCCCCAGTGGTGCCAGTGCACTCTCTGAGTCACTGCACTGCATCCCCAGTGTTCCCAGTGCACTCTCTGGACTCACCGAGGTGCATCCCCAGTGGTGCCAGTGCACTCTCTGGACTCACTGCAGTGCAGCCCCTGAGATGCCAGTGCACTCTCTGGACTCACCGAGGTGCATCCCCAGTGGTGCCAGTGCACTCTCTAGACTCACTGCAGTGCATCCCCAGTGGTGCCAGTGTAGTCTCTGGACTCTCTACACTGCATCCCCAGTGGTGCTAGTGCAATCTCAGGACTCACTGCACTGCATCCCCAGTGCTGACAGTGCACAATCTGGACTCACTGCACTGCATCAACAGTGGTGCCAGTGCACTCTCTGGACTCACAGCACTGCATCCCCAGTGTTGCCAGTGCACTGTCTGGAGTCACTGCAGTGCATCCCCAGTGGTGCCAGTGCACTCTCTGGACTCACTGCACTGCATTCCCAGTGGTGCCAGTGCACTCTCTGGACTCACGGCAGTGCAACCCCAGTGGTGCCAGTGCAGTCTCTGGACTCACTGCACTGCATTCCCAGTGGTGCCAGTGCACTCTCTGGACTCACTGCACTGCATCCCCAGTGGTGCCAGTGCACTCTCTGGACTCACTGCACTGCATCCACAGTGGTGCCAGTGCACTCTCTGGAGTCACTGAACTGCATCCCCAGTGTTGCCAGTGCACTCTCTGGAGTCACTGCAGTGCATCCCCTGTGGTGCCTGTGCTCTCTCTGGACTCACTGAACTGCATCCCCAGTGGTGCCAGTGCACTCTCTGGACTCACTGCAGTGCATCCCCATTGGTGCCAGTGCACTCTCTCGACTCACTGCACTAAAGCCCCAGTGGTTCCAGGGCACTCTCTGGACACACTGCAGTGCATCCCCAGTGGTACCAGTGCACTCTCTGGACTCACTGCACTGCATCCTCAGTGGTGCCAGTGCACGCTCTGGACTCACTGCACTGCATCCCCAGTGGTGCCTGTGCAGCCTCTGGACTCACTGCAGTGCATCCCCAGTGGTGCCAGTGCACTCTCTGCACTCACTGCAGTGCATCCCCTGTTGTGCCAGTGCACTCTCTGGACTCACTGCAGTGCATTCATAGTGGTGCCAGTGCACTCTCTGGACTCACTGCACTGCATCCCCAGTGGTGCCAGTGCACTCTCTGGACTCACTGCACTGCATCCCCAGTGGTGCCAGTGCGCTCTCTGGACACACTGCAGTGCATCCCCAGTGGTGCCAGTGCACTCTCTGGACTCACTGCAGTGCATCCCCAGTGTTGCCACTGCACTCTCTGGACTCACTGCACTGTATCCCCAGTAGTGTCAGTGCACTCTCTGGAGTCACTGCAGTGCATCCCCAGTGGTGCCAGGGTAGTCTCTGGACTCTCTACATTGCATCCTCAGTGGTGCTAGTGTAATCTAAGGACTCACTGCAGTGCAGCTCCACTTGCTGCCAGTGCAGTCTCTGGATTCACTGCACTGCATCCCCTATGGTGCCAGTGCACTCTCTGGACTCACTGAACTGCATCCCCAGTGGTGCCAGTGCACTCTCTGCACTCACTGCAGTGTATCCCCAGTGGTGCCAGTGCTCTCTCTGGACTCACTGAACTGCATCCCCAGTGGTGCCAGTGCACTCTCTGGACTCACTGCAGTGAATCCCCAGTGGTGCCAGTGCACTCTCTCGACTCACTGCACTAAAGCCCCAGTGGTGCCAGGGCACTCTCTGCACTTACTGCAGTGCATCCCCAGTGGTAGCAGTGCACTCTCTGGACTCACTGCACTGCATCCCCAGTGGTGCCAGTGCACTCTCTTGACTCACTGCACTGCATCCCCAGTGGTGCCTGTGTACTCTCTGGAGTCACTGCAGTGCATCCCCAGTGGTGCCAGTGCACTCTCTGGACTCACCGAGGTTCATCCCCAGTGGTGCCAGTGCACTCTCTCGACTCACTGCAGTGCATCCCCAGTGTTGCCACTGCATTCTCTGGACTCACTGCAGTGCATCCCCAGTGGTGCCAGTGCAGTCTCTGGACTCACTGCAGTGCATCCCCAGTGGTGCCAGTGCACTCTCTGCACTCACTGCAGTGCATCCCCAGTGTTGCCAGTGCACTCTCTGGACTCACCGAGGTGCATCCCCAGTGTGCCAGTGCACTCTCTGGACTCACTGCACTGCATCCCCAGTGGTGCCAGTGCACTCTCTGGACTCACAGCACTGCATCTACAGTGGTTTCAGTGCACTCTCTGGATTCACTGCACTGCATCACCAGTGGTGGCAGTGCACTCTCTGGACTCACCGAGGTGCATCCCCAGTGTGCCAGTGCACTCTCTGGACTCACTGCAGTGCAGCCCCTGAGGTGCCAGTGCAGTCTCTGGACTCACTGCAGTGCATCCCCAGTGGTGCCACTGCACTCTCTGGACTCACTGCACTGCATCAACAGTGGTGCCAGTGCACTCTCTGGACTCACTGCAGTGCATCCCCAGTGGTGCCAGTGCAATCTCTAGACTCACTGCAGTGCAGCTCCAGTGGTGCCAGTGCACTCTCTGGACTCACTGCACTGCATCCCCAGTGGTGCCAGTGGACTCTCAGGACTCACTGCACTGCATCACCAGTGGTTCCAGTGCCCTCTCTGGAGTCACTGCAGTGTATCCCCAGTGGTTCCAGTGCAATCTCTGGACTCACTGAACTGCATCCCCAGGGGTGCCAGGGCACTCTCTGGACTCACTGCAGTGCATCCCCAATGGTGCCAGTGCACTCTTTCGAGTCACTGCACTGCATCCCCATTAGTGCCAGTGCATTCTCTGGACTCACTGCAGTGCATCCCCAGTGGTGCCAGTGCACTCTCTGGACTCACTGCAGTGCATCCCCAGTGGTGCCAGTGCACTCTCTGCACTCACTGCTCTGCATCCCCGGTGTTGCCAGTGCACTCTCTGGACTCACCGAGGTGCATCCCCAGTGGTGCCAGTGCACTCTCTGGACTCACTGCACTGCATCCCCAGTGGTGCCAGGGCACTCTCTGGACTCACTGCACTGAATCCCCAGTGGTGCCAGTGCACTCTCTGGACTCACTGCAGTGCATCCCCAGTGGTGCCAGTGCACTCTCTGGACTCACTACACTGCATCTACAGTGGTGTCAGTGTACTCTCTGGACTCACTGCACTGCATCACCAGTGGTGGCAGTGCACTCTCTGGACTCACTGCACTGCATCCCCAGTGGTGCCTGTGCAGTTTCTGGACTCTCTGCACTGCATCACCATTGGTGCCAGGGTACTCTCCGGACTCACTGCAGTGAAACCCCCGTGGTGCCAGTGCACTCTCTAGACTCACTGCACTTAATCCACAGTGGTGCCAGTGCACTCTCTGGACTCACTGCAGTGCATCCCCAGTGCTGACAGTGCACTCTCTGGACTCACTGCACTGCATCCCCAGTGGTGCCAGTGCACTCTCTGGACTCACTGCACTAAAACCCCAGTGGTGCCAGTGCACTCTCTGGACTCACTGCACTGCATCCACAGTGGTGCCAGTGCACTCTCTGGACTCACTGCAGTGCATCCCCAGTGGTGCCAGTGCACTCTCTGGACTCACTGCACTGCATCCCCAGTGGTGCCAGTGCACTCTCTGGACTCGCTGCACTGCATCCCCAGTGGTGCCAGTGCAGTCTCTGGAGTCACTACAGTGCATCCCCACTGGTGCCAGTGCACTCTCTGGACTCACTGCACTGCATCCCCAGTGGTGCCAGTGGACTATCTGGACTGACTGTACTGCATCCCCAGTGGTGCCAGTGCACTCTCTGAGTCACTGCACTGCATCCCCAGTCTTCCCAGTGCACTCTCTGGACTCACCGAGGTGCATCCCCAGTGGTGCCAGTGCACTCTCTGGACTCACTGCAGTGCAGCCCCTGAGGTGCCAGTGCACTCTCTGGACTCACCGAGGTGCATCCCCAGTGGTGCCAGTGCACTCTCTGGACTCACTGCACTGCATCCCCAGTGGTGCCAGTGCCCTCTCTGGACTCACTGCAGTGCATCCCCAGTGGTAGCAGTGCACTCTCTGCACTCACTGCAGTGCATCCCCAGTGGTGCCAGTGCACTCTCTGGACTCACTGCACTGCATCACCAGTGGTGCCAGTGCACTCTCTGGACTCACTACAGTGCATCCCCAGTGTGCCAGTGCACTCTCTGGACTCACTGCAGTGCATCCCCAGTGGTGACAGTGCACTCTCTGTAGTCACTGCGCTGCATCCCCAGTGGTGCCAGTGCACTCTCTGGACTCACTGCACTGCATCCCCAGTGGTGCCAGTGCACTCTCTGGACTCACTGCACTGCATCCCCAGTGGTGCCAGTGCACTCTCTGGACTCACTGCACTGCATCCCCAGTGGTGCCTGTGCAGTTTCTGGACTCACTGCACTGCATCACCATTGGTGCCAGGGTACTCTCCGGACTCACTGCAGTGCAACCCCAGTGGTGCCAGTGCACTCTCTAGAGTCACTGCACTGCATCCGCAGTGGTGGCAGTGCACTCTCTGGACTCACTGCAGTGCATCCCCAGTGCTGACAGTGCACTCTCTGGATTCACTGCACTGCATCCCCAGTGGTGCCAGTGCACTCTCTGGACTCACTGCACTGCATCCCCAGTGGTGCCAGTGCACTCTCTAGACTCACTTCAGTGCATCCACAGTGGTGCCATTGCACTCTCTGGAGTCACTGCAGTGCATCCCCAGTGGTGACAGTGCACTCTCTGCAGTCACTGCACTGCATCCCCAGTGGTGCCACTGCACTCTCTGGACTCACTGCACTGCATCCCCAGTGGTGCCAGTGCAGTCTCTGGAGTCACTGCACTGCGTCCCCATTGCTGACAGTGCCCTCTCTGGACTCACTGCACTGCATCCCCAGTGGTGCCAGTGGACTATCTGGACTGAGTGCACTGCATCCCCAGTGGTGCCAGTGCACTCTCTGAGTCACTGCACTGCATTCCCAGTAGTACCAGTGCACTCTCTGGAGTCACTGCAATGCATACCCAGTGGTGCCTGTGCACTCTCTGGACTCACTGCACTGCATCCCCAGTGGTGCCAGTGCAGTCTCTGGATTCACTGCACTGCATCCCCAGTGGTGCCAGTGCAATCTCTGGACTCACTGCAGTGCATTCCTAGTGGTGGCAGTGCAGTCTCTGGACTCACTGCACTAAAGCCCCAGTGGTGCCAGTGCAGTCTCTGGACTCACTGCACTGCATCCCCAAGGTGCCAGTGCACTCTCTGGACTCACTGCACTGCATCCCCAGTGGTGCCAGTGCACTCTCTGGACTCACTGCAGTACATCCCCAGTGGTGCCTGTGCAGTCTCTGGAGTCACTGCAGTGCATCCCCAGTGGTGCCTGTGCTCTCTCTGGACTCACTGAACTGCATCCCCAGTGGTGCCAGTGCACTCTCTGGACTCACTGCAGTGCATCCCCATTGGTGCCAGTGCACTCTCTCGACTCACTGCACTGCATCCCCAGTGGTTCCAGGGCACTCTCTGGACACACTGCAGTGCATCCCCAGTGGTACCAGTGCACTCTCTGGACTCACTGCACTGCATCCTCAGTGGTGCCAGTGCACGCTCTGGACTCACTGCACTGCATCCCCAGTGGTGCCTGTGCAGCCTCTGGACTCACTGCAGTGCATCCCCAGTGGTGCCAGTGCACTCTCTGCACTCACTGCAGTGCATCCCCTGTTGTGCCAGTGCACTCTCTGGACTCACTGCAGTGCATTCATAGTGGTGCCAGTGCACTCTCTGGACTCACTGCACTGCATCCCCAGTGGTGCCAGTGCACTCTCTGGACTCACTGCACTGCATCCCCAGTGGTGCCAGTGCGCTCTCTGGACACACTGCAGTGCATCCCCAGTGGTGCCAGTGCACTCTCTGGACTCACTGCAGTTCATCCCCAGTGTTGCCACTGCACTCTCTGGACTCACCGCACTGCATCCCCAGTAGTGTCAGTGCACTCTCTGGAGTCACTGCAGTGCATCCCCAGTGGTGCCAGGGTAGTCTCTGGACTCTCTACATTGCATCCCCAGTGGTGCTAGTGTAATCTAAGGACTCACTGCAGTGCAGCTCCACTTGCTGCCAGTGCAGTCTCTGGATTCACTGCACTGCATCCCCTATGGTGCCAGTGCACTCTCTGGACTCACTGAACTGCATCCCCAGTGGTGCCAGTGCACTCTCTGCACTCACTGCAGTGTATCCCCAGTGGTGCCAGTGCTCTCTCTGGACTCACTGAACTGCATCCCCAGTGGTGCCAGTGCACTCTCTGGACTCACTGCAGTGAATCCCCAGTGGTGCCAGTGCACTCTCTCGACTCACTGCACTAAAGCCCCAGTGGTGCCAGGGCACTCTCTGCACTTACTGCAGTGCATCCCCAGTGGTAGCAGTGCACTCTCTGGACTCACTGCACTGCATCCCCAGTGGTGCCAGTGCACTCTCTTGACTCACTGCACTGCATCCCCAGTGGTGCCTGTGTACTCTCTGGAGTCACTGCAGTGCATCCCCAGTGGTGCCAGTGCACTCTCTGGACTCACCGAGGTTCATCCCCAGTGGTGCCAGTGCACTCTCTCGACTCACTGCAGTGCATCCCCAGTGTTGCCACTGCATTCTCTGGACTCACTGCAGTGCATCCCCAGTGGTGCCAGTGCAGTCTCTGGACTCACTGCAGTGCATCCCCAGTGGTGCCAGTGCACTCTCTGCACTCACTGCAGTGCATCCCCAGTGTTGCCAGTGCACTCTCTGGACTCACCGAGGTGCATCCCCAGTGTGCCAGTGCACTCTCTGGACTCACTGCACTGCATCCCCAGTGGTGCCAGTGCACTCTCTGGACTCACAGCACTGCATCTACAGTGGTTTCAGTGCACTCTCTGGATTCACTGCACTGCATCACCAGTGGTGGCAGTGCACTCTCTGGACTCACCGAGGTGCATCCCCAGTGTGCCAGTGCACTCTCTGGACTCACTGCAGTGCAGCCCCTGAGGTGCCAGTGCAGTCTCTGGACTCACTGCAGTGCATCCCCAGTGGTGCCACTGCACTCTCTGGACTCACTGCACTGCATCAACAGTGGTGCCAGTGCACTCTCTGGACTCACTGCAGTGCATCCCCAGTGGTGCCAGTGCAATCTCTAGACTCACTGCAGTGCAGCTCCAGTGGTGCCAGTGCACTCTCTGGACTCACTGCACTGCATCCCCAGTGGTGCCAGTGGACTCTCAGGACTCACTGCACTGCATCACCAGTGGTTCCAGTGCCCTCTCTGGAGTCACTGCAGTGTATCCCCAGTGGTTCCAGTGCAATCTCTGGACTCACTGAACTGCATCCCCAGGGGTGCCAGGGCACTCTCTGGACTCACTGCAGTGCATCCCCAATGGTGCCAGTGCACTCTTTCGAGTCACTGCACTGCATCCCCATTAGTGCCAGTGCATTCTCTGGACTCACTGCAGTGCATCCCCAGTGGTGCCAGTGCACTCTCTGGACTCACTGCAGTGCATCCCCAGTGGTGCCAGTGCACTCTCTGCACTCACTGCTCTGCATCCCCGGTGTTGCCAGTGCACTCTCTGGACTCACCGAGGTGCATCCCCAGTGGTGCCAGTGCACTCTCTGGACTCACTGCACTGCATCCCCAGTGGTGCCAGGGCACTCTCTGGACTCACTGCACTGAATCCCCAGTGGTGCCAGTGCACTGTCTGGACTCACTGCAGTGCATCCCCAGTGGTGCCAGTGCACTCTCTGGACTCACTACACTGCATCTACAGTGGTGTCAGTGTACTCTCTGGACTCACTGCACTGCATCACCAGTGGTGGCAGTGCACTCTCTGGACTCACTGCACTGCATCCCCAGTGGTGCCTGTGCAGTTTCTGGACTCACTGCACTGCATCACCATTGGTGCCAGGGTACTCTCCGGACTCACTGCAGTGCAACCCCAGTGGTGCCAGTGCACTCTCTAGAGTCACTGCACTGCATCCGCAGTGGTGGCAGTGCACTCTCTGGACTCACTGCAGTGCATCCCCAGTGCTGACAGTGCACTCTCTGGACTCACTGCACTGCATCACCAGTGGTGCCAGTGCACTCTCTGGACTCACTGCACTGCATCCCCAGTGGTGCCAGTGCACTCTCTAGACTCAATTCAGTGCATCCACAGTGGTGCCAGTGCACTCTCTGGAGTCACTGCACTGCATCCCCAGTGGTGCCACTGCACTCTCTGGACTCACTGCACTGCATCCCCAGTGGTGAAAGTGCAGTCTCTGGAGTCACTGCACTGCATCCCCAGTGGTGCCAGTGCACTCTCTGGTCTGACTGCACTGCATCCCCAGTGGTGCCAGTGCACTCTCTGAGTCACTGCACTGCATTCCCAGTAGTGCCAGTGCACTCTCTGGACTCACTGCAATGCATCCCCAGTGGTGCCAGTGCACTCTCTGGACTCACTGCACTGCATCCCCAGTGGTGCCAGTGCAGTCTCTGGACTCACTGCACTGCATCCCCAGTGGTGCCAGTGCAATCTCTGGACTCACTGCAGTGCATTCCTAGTGGTGGCAGTGCACTCTCTGGACTCACTGCACTAAAGCCCCAGTGGTGCCAGTGCAGTCTCTGGACTCACTGCACTGCATCCCCAAGGTGCCAGTGCACTCTCTGGACTCACTGCACTGCATCCCCAGTGGTGCCAGTGCACTCTCTGGACTCACTGCAGTACATCCCCAGTGGTGCCTGTGCACTCTCTGCACTCACTGCACTGCATCCCCGGTGTTGCCAGTGCACTCTCTGGACTCACCGAGGTGCATCCCCAGTAGTGCCAGTGCACTCTCTGGACTCACTGCACTGCATCCCCAGTGGTGCCAGGGCACTCTCTGGACTCACTGCACTGCATCCCCAGTGGTGCCAGTGCACTCTCTGGACTCACTGCACTGCATCCCCAGTGGTGCCAGTGCACTCTCTGGACTCACTGCACTGCATCTACAGTGCTGTCAGTGTACTCTCTGGACTCACTGCACTGAATCACCAGTGGTGGCAGTGCACTCTCTGGACTCACTACAGTGCATCCCCAGTGTGCCAGTGCACTCTCTGGACTCACTGCAGTGCATCCCCAGTTCTAGCAGTGCACTCTCTGTAGTCACTGCGCTGCATCACCAGTGGTGCCAGTGCACTCTCTGGACTCACTGCACTGCATCCCCAGTGGTGCCTGTGCAGTTTCTGGACTCACTGCACTGCATCACCATTGGTGCCAGGGTACTCTCCCTACTCACTGCAGTGAAACCCCCGTGGTGCCAGTGCACTCTCTGGACTCACTGCACTAAAACCCCAGTAGTGCCAGTGCACTCTCTGGACTCACTGCACTGCATCCACAGTGGTGCCAGTGCACTCTCTGGAGTCACTGAACTGCATCCCCAGTGTTCCCAGTGCACTCTCTAGAGTCACTGCAGTGCATCCCCAGTGGTGCCTGTGCTCTCTCTGGACTCACTGAACTGCATCCCCAGTGGTGCCAGTGCACTCTCTGGACTCACTGCAGTGCATCCCTATTGGTGCCAGTGCACTCTCTCGACTCACTGCACTAAAGCACCAGTGGTTCCAGGGCACTCTCTGGACACACTGCAGTGCATCCCCAGTGGTACCAGTGCACTCTCTGGACTCACTGCACTGCATCCTCAGTGGTGCCAGTGCACGCTCTGGACTCACTGCACTGCATCCCCAGTGGTGCCTGTGCAGTCTCTGGACTCACTGCAGTGCATCCCCAGTGGTGCCAGTGCACTCTCTGCACTCACTGCAGTGCATCCCCTGTTGTGCCAGTGCACTCTCTGGACTCACTGCAGTGCATTCATAGTGGTGCCAGTGCACTCTCTGGACTCACTGCACTGCATCCCCAGTGGTGCCAGTGCACTCTCTGGACTCACTGCACTGCATCCCCAGTGGTGCCAGTGCGCTCTCTGGACACACTGCAGTGCATCCCCAGTGGTGCCAGTGCACTCTCTGGACTCACTGCAGTGCATCCCCAGTGTTGCCACTGCACTCTCTGGACTCACTGCACTGCATCCCCAGTGGTGTCAGTGCACTCTCTGGAGTCACTGCAGTGCATCCCCAGTGGTGCCAGGGTAGTCTCTGGACTCTCTACATTGCATCCCCAGTGGTGCTAGTGTAATCTAAGGACTCACTGCAGTGCAGCTCCACTTGGTGCCAGTGCAGTCTCTGGATTCACTGCACTGCATCCCCTATGGTGCCAGTGCACTCTCTGGACTCACTGCACTGCATCCCCAGTGGTGCCAGTGCACTCTCTGCACTCACTGCAGTGTATCCCCAGTGGTGCCAGTGCTCTCTCTGGACTCACTGAACTGCATCCCCAGTGGTGCCAGTGCACTCTCTGGACTCACTGCAGTGAATCCCCAGTGGTGCCAGTGCACTCTCTCGACTCACTGCACTAAAGCCCCAGTGGTGCCAGGGCACTCTCTGCACTTACTGCAGTGCATCCCCAGTGGTAGCAGTGCACTCTCTGGACTCACTGCACTGCATCCCCAGTGGTGCCAGTGCACTCTCTTGACTCACTGCACTGCATCCCCAGTGGTGCCTGTGCACTCTCTGGAGTCACTGCAGTGCATCCCCAGTGGTGCCAGTGCACTCTCTGGACTCACCGAGGTGCATCCCCAGTGGTGCCAGTGCACTCTCTGGACTCACTGCAGTGCATCCCCAGTGTTGCCACTGCATTCTCTGGACTCACTGCAGTGCATCCCCAGTGGTGCCAGTGCAGTCTCTGGACTCACTGCAGTGCATCCCCAGTGGTGCCAGTGCACTCTCTGCACTCACTGCAGTGCATCCCCAGTGTTGCCAGTGCACTCTCTGGACTCACCGAGGTGCATCCCCAGTGTGCCAGTGCACTCTCTGGAGTCACTGCACTGCATCCCCAGTGGTGCCAGTGCACTCTCTGGACTCACAGCACTGCATCTACAGTGGTTTCAGTGCACTCTCTGGATTCACAGCACTGCATCACCAGTGGTGGCAGTGCACTCTCTGGACTCACCGAGGTGCATCCCCAGTGTGCCAGTGCACTCTCTGGACTCACTGCAGTGCAGCCCCTGAGGTGCCAGTGCAGTCTCTGGACTCACTGCAGTGCATCCCCAGTGGTGCCACTGCACTCTCTGGACTCACTGCACTGCATCAACAGTGGTGCCAGTGCACTCTCTGGACTCACTGCAGTGCATCCCCAGTGGTGCCAGTGCAATCTCTAGACTCACTGCAGTGCAGCTCCAGTGGTGCCAGTGCACTCTCTGGACTCACTGCACTGCATCTCCAGTGGTGCCAGTGGACTCTCAGGACTCACTGCACTGCATCACCAGTGGTTCCAGTGCCCTCTCTGGAGTCACTGCAGTGTATCCCCAGTGGTTCCAGTGCAATCTCTGGACTCACTGAACTGCATCCCCAGGGGTGCCAGGGCACTCTCTGGACTCACTGCAGTGCATCCCCAATGGTGCCAGTGCACTCTTTCGAGTCACTGCACTGCATCCCCATTAGTGCCAGTGCATTCTCTGGACTCACTGCAGTGCATCCCCAGTGGTGCCAGTGCACTCTCTGGACTCACTGCACTGCATCCCCAGTGGTGCAAGTGCACTCTCTGCACTCACTGCACTGCATCCCCGGTGTTGCCAGTGCACTCTCTGGACTCACCGAGGTGCATCCCCAGTGGTGCCAGTGCACTCTCTGGACTCACTGCACTGCATCCCCAGTGGTGCCAGGGCACTCTCTGGACTCACTGCACTGCATCCCCAGTGGTGCCAGTGGACTATCTGGACTGACTGCACTGCATCCCCAGTGGTGCCAGTGCACTCTCTGAGTCACTGCACTGCATTCCCAGTAGTACCAGTGCACTCTCTGGACTCACTGCAATGCATACCCAGTGGTGCCTGTGCACTCTCTGGACTCACTGCACTGCATCCCCAGTGGTGCCAGTGCAGTCTCTGGATTCACTGCACTGCATCCCCAGTGGTGCCAGTGCAATCTCTGGACTCACTGCAGTGCATTCCTAGTGGTGGCAGTGCAGTCTCTGGACTCACTGCACTAAAGCCCCAGTGGTGCCAGTGCAGTCTCTGGACTCACTGCACTGCATCCCCAAGGTGCCAGTGCACTCTCTGGACTCACTGCACTGCATCCCCAGTGGTGCCAGTGCACTCTCTGGACTCACTGCAGTACATCCCCAGTGGTGCCTGTGCAGTCTCTGGACTCACTGCACTGCATCCCCAGTGGTGCCAGGGCACTCTCTGCACTCACTGCACTGCATCCCCAGTGGTGCCAGTGCACTCTCTGGAGTCACTGCAGTGCATCCCCAGTGGTGCCAGGGTAGTCTCTGGACTCTCTACATTGCATCCCCAGTGGTGCTAGTGTAATCTCAGGACTCAGTGCAGTGCAGCTCCACTTGGTGCCAGTGCAGTCTCTGGACTCACTGCACTGCATCCCCTGAGGTGTCAGTGCACTCTCTGGAGTCACTGCACTGCATCCCCAGTGGTGCCAGGGTAGTCTCTGGACTCTCTACATTGCATCCCCAGTGGTGCTAGTGTAATCTCAGGACTCAGTGCAGTGCAGCTCCACTTGGTGCCAGTGCAGTCTCTGGACTCACTGCACTGCATCCCCTATGGTGCCAGTGCACTCTCTGGACTCACTGCAGTGTATCCCCAGTGGTGCCTGTGCTCTCTCTGGACTCACTGAACTGCATCCCCAGTGGTGCCAGTGCACTCTCTGGACTCACTGCAGTGTATCCCCAGTGGTGCCTGTGCTCTCTCTGGACTCACTGAACTGCTTCCCCAGTGGTGCCAGTGCACTCTCTGGACTCACTGCAGTGCATCCCCAGTGGTGCCAGTGCACTCTCTCGACTCACTGCACTGCATCCCCAAGGTGCCAGTGCACTCTCTGGACTCACTGCACTGCATCCCCTGTGGTGCCAGTGCACTCTCTGGACTCACTGCAGTACATCCCCAGTGGTGCCTGTGCAGTCTCTGGACTCACTGCACTGCATCCCCAGTGGTGCCAGGGCACTCTCTGGACTCACTGCACTGCATCCCCAGTGGTGCCAGTGCAATCTCTGGAGTCACTGCAGTGCATCCCCAGTGGTGCCAGTGACCTCTCTGGACTCACTGCACTGCATCCCCAGTGGTGCCAGTGCAGTCTCTGGACTCACTGCAGTGCATCCCCAGTGGTGCCAGTGCACTCTCTGCACTCACTGCACTGCATCCCCAGTGTTGCCAGTGCACTCTCTGGACTCACCGAGGTGCATCCCCAGTGGTGCCAGTGCACTCTCTGGACTCACTGCAGTGCATCCCCAGTGCTGACAGTGCACTCTCTGGACTCACTGCAGTGCAGCCCCTGAGGTGCCAGTGCAGTCTCTGGACTCACTGCAGTGCATACCCAGTGGTGCCACTGCACTCTCTGGACTCACTGCACTGCATCCCCAGTGTTGCCAGTGCACTCTCTGGAGTCACTGCAGTGCATCCCCAGTGTTGCCAGTGCACTCTCTGGACTCACTGCACTGCATCCCCAGTGGTGCCAGTGCACTCTCTGGACTAACTGCAGTGCATCCCCAGTGGTGCCAGTGCAGTCTCTGGACTCACTGCACTGCATCCCCAGTGGTGCCAGTGCACTCTCTGGACTCACTGCACTGCATCCCCAGTGGTGCAAGTGCACTCTGTGGACTCACTGCACTGCATCACCAGTGGTGGCAGTGCACTCTCTGGACTCACTACAGTGCATCCCCAGTGTGCCAGTGCACTCTCTGGACTCACTGCACTGCATCCCCAGTGGTGCCAGTGCACTCTCTGGACTCACTGCACTGCATCCCCAGTGGTGCCTGTGCAGTTTCTGGACTCACTGCACTGCATCACCATTGGTGCCAGGGTACTCTCCGGACTCACTGCAGTGCAACCCCAGTGGTGCCAGTGCACTCTCTAGAGTCACTGCACTGCATCCGCAGTGGTGGCAGTGCACTCTCTGGACTCACTGCAGTGCATCCCCAGTGCTGACAGTGCACTCTCTGGACTCACTGCACTGCATCACCAGTGGTGCCAGTGCACTCTCTGGACTCACTGCACTGCATCCCCAGTGGTGCCAGTGCACTCTCTAGACTCACTTCAGTGCATCCACAGTGGTGCCAGTGCACTCTCTGGAGTCACTGCACTGCATCCCCAGTGGTGCCACTGCACTCTCTGGACTCACTGCACTGCATCCCCAGTGGTGAAAGTGCAGTCTCTGGAGTCACTGCACTGCATCCCCAGTGGTGCCAGTGCACTCTCTGGTCTGACTACACTGCATCCCCAGTGGTGCCAGTGCACTCTCTGAGTCACTGCACTGCATTCCCAGTAGTGCCAGTGCACTCTCTGGACTCACTGCAATGCATACCCAGTGGTGCCAGTGCACTCTCTGGACTCACTGCACTGCATCCCCAGTGGTGCCAGTGCAGTCTCTGGACTCACTGCACTGCATCCCCAGTGGTGCCAGTGCAATCTCTGGACTCACTGCAGTGCATTCCTAGTGGTGGCAGTGCACTCTCTGGACTCACTGCACTAAAGCCCCAGTGGTGCCAGTGCAGTCTCTGGACTCACTGCACTGCATCCCCAAGGTGCCAGTGCACTCTCTGGACTCACTGCACTGCATCCCCAGTGGTGCCAGTGCACTGTCTGGACTCACTGCAGTACATCCCCAGTGGTGCCTGTGCAGTCTCTGGACTCACTGCACTGCATCCCCAGTGGCGCCAGGGCACTCTCTGGACTCACTGCACTGCATCCCCAGTGGTGCCAGTGCACTCTCTGCACTCACTGCACTGCATCCCCAGTGTTCCCAGTGCGCTCTCTGGACTCACTGCACTGCATCCCCAGTGGTGTCAGTGCACTCTCTGGAGTCACTGCAGTGCATCCCCAGTGGTGCCTGTGCACTCTCTGCACTCACTGCACTGCATCCCCAGTGGTGCCAGGGCACTCTCTGGACTGACTGCAGTGCATCCCCAGTGGTGCCAGGGCACTCTCTGGACTCACTGCACTGCATCCCCAGTCGTGCCAGTGCACTCTCTGGACTCACTGCAGTACATCCCCAGTGGTGCCAGTGCACTCTCTGGACTCACTGCACTGCATCTACAGTGGTGTCAGTGCACTCTCTGGACTCACTGCACTGCATCACCAGTGGTGGCAGTGCACTCTCTGGACTCACCGAGGTGCATCCCCAGTGTGCCAGTGCACTCTCTGGACTCACTGCAGTGCAGCCCCTGAGGTGCCAGTGCAGTCTCTGGACTCACTGCACTGCATCCCCAGTGGTGCCAGTGGACTCTCAGGACTCACTGCACTGCATCACCAGTGGTTCCAGTGCCCTCTCTGGAGTCACTACAGTGTATCCCCAGTGGTTCCAGAGCAATCTCTGGACTCACTGAACTGCATCCCCAGGGGTGCCAGGGCACTCTCTGGACTCACTGCAGTGCATCCCCAATGGTGCCGGTGCACTCTTTCGAGTCACTGCACTGCATCCCCATTAGTGCCAGTGCATTCTCTGGACTCACTGCAGTGCATCCCCAGTGGTGCCAGTGCACTCTCTGGACTCACTGCAGTCCATCCCCAGTGGTGCCAGTGCACTCTCTGGACTCACTGCACTGCATCCCCGGTGTTGCCAGTGCACTCTCTGGACTCACCGAGGTGCATCCCCAGTAGTGCAATGCACTCTCTGGACTGACTGCAGTGCATCCCCAGTGGTGCCAGGGCACTCTCTGGACTCACTGCACTGCATCCTCAGTGGTGCCAGTGCACTCTCTGGACTCACTGCACTGCATCCCCAGTGGTGCCAGTGCACTCTCTGGACTCACTGCACTGCATCTACAGTGGTGTCAGTGCACTCTCTGGACTCACTGCACTGCATCCCCAGTGGTGCCAGTGCACTCTCCAGACTCACTTCAGTGCATCCCCAGTGGTGCCAGTGCACTCTCTGGAGTCACTGCAGTTCATCCCCAGTGGTGCCACTGCACTCTCTGCACTCACTGCACTGCATCCCCAGTGGTGAAAGTGCAGTCTCTGGAGTCACTGCACTGCATCCCCAGTGGTGCCAGTGCACTCTCTGGTCTGACTGCACTGCATCCCCAGTGGTGCCAGTGCACCCTCTGAGTCACTGCACTGCATTCCCAGTAGTGCCAGTGCACTCTCTGGACTCACTGCAATGCATACCCAGTGGTGCCAGTGCACTCTCTGGACTCACTGCACTGCATTGCCCAGTGGTGCCAGTGCAGTCTCTGGACTCACTGCACTGCATCCACAGTGGTGCCAGTGCAATCTCTGGACTCACTGCAGTGCATTCCTAGTGGTGGCAGTGCACTCCTGGACTCACTGCACTAAAGCCCCAGTGGTGCCAGTGCAGTCTCTGGACTCACTGCACTGCATCCCCAGTGGTGCCAGTGCACTCTCTGGACTCACTGCACTGCATCCCCAGTGGTGCCAGGGCACTCTCTGGACTCACTGCACTGCATCCCCAGTGGTGCCAGTGCACTCTCTGCACTCACTGCACTGCATCCCCAGTGTTCCCAGTGCGCTCTCTGGACACACTGCAGTGCATCCCCAGTGTTGCCACTGCACTCTCTGGACTCACTGCACTGCATCCCCAGTGGTGTCAGTGCACTCTCTGGAGTCACTGCAGTGCATCCCCAGTGGTGCCTGTGTTCACTCTGGACTGACTGCAGTGCATCCCCAGTGGTGCCAGGGCACTCTCTGGACTGACTGCAGTGCATCCCCAGTGGTGCCAGGGCACTCTCTGGACTCACTGCACTGCATCCCCAGTGGTGCCAGTGCACTCTCTGGACTCACTGCAGTACATCCCCAGTGGTGCCAGTGCACTCTCTGGACTCACTGCACTGCATCTACAGTGGTGTCAGTGCACTCTCTGGACTCACTGCACTGCATCACCAGTGGTGGCAGTGCACTCTCTGGACTCACTGCACTGCATCCCCAAGGTGCCAGTGCACTCTCTGGACTCACTGCGCTGCATCCCCAGTGGTGCCAGTGCACTCTCTGGACTCACTGCACTGCATCCCCAGTGGTGCCAGTGCACTCTCTGGACTCACTGCACTGCATCACCAGTGGTGCCAGTGCACTCTCTGGACTCACCGAGGTGCATCCCCAGTGTGCCAGTGCACTCTCTGGACTCACTGCAGTGCAGCCCCTGAGGTGCCAGTGCAGTCTCTGGACTCACTGCACTGCATCCCCAGTGGTTCCAGTGCCCTCTCTGGAGTCACTACAGTGTATCCCCAGTGGTTCCAGTGCAATCTCTGGACTCACTGAACTGCATCCCCAGGTGTGCCAGGGCACTCTCTGGACTCACTGCAGTGCTTCCCCAGTGGTGCCAGTGCACTCTCTGGACTCACTGCAGTGCATCCCCAGTGGTGCCAGGGCACTCTCTGCACTCACTGCACTGCATCTCCGGTGTTGCCAGTGCACTCTCTGGACTCACCGAGGTGCATCCCCAGTGGTGCCAGTGCACTCTCTGGACTGACTGCAGTGCATCCCCAGTGGTGCCAGGGCACTCTCTGGACTCACTGCACTGCATCCTCAGTGGTGCCAGTGCACTCTCTGGACTCACTGCACTGCATCACCAGTGGTGCCAGTGCACTCTCTGGACTCACTGCACTGCATCACCAGTGATGCCAGTGCACTCTCTGGACTCACTACAGTGCATCCCCAGTGTGCCAGTGCACTCTCTGGACTCACTGCACTGCATCCCCAGTGGTGCCAGTGCAATCTCTGGACTCACTGCAGTGCATTCCTAGTGGTGGCAGTGCAATCTCTGGACTCACTGCACTAAAGCCCCAGTGGTGCCAGTGCAGTCTCTGGACTCACTGCACTTAATCCACAGTGGTGCCAGTGCACTCTCTGGACTCACTGCAGTGCATCCCCAGTGCTGACAATGCACTCTCTGGACTCACTGCAGTGCATCCCCAGTGGTGCCAGTGCACTCTCTGCACTCACTGCGCTGCATCCCCAGTGGTGCCAGTGCACTCTCTGGACTCACTGCACTGCATACCCAGTGGTGCCAGTGCAGTCTCTGGAATCACTACAGTGCATCCCCACTGGTGCCAATGCACTCTCTGGACTCACTGCACTGCATCCCCAGTGGTGCCAGTGGACTATCTGGACTGACTGCACTGCATCCCCAGTGGTGCCAGTGCACGCTCTGAGTCACTGCACTGCATCCCCAGTGGTGCCAGTGCACTCTCTGGACTCACCGAGGTGCATCCCCAGTGGTGCCAGTGCACTCTCTGGACTCACTGCAGTGCATCCCCAGTGGTGCCAGTGCACTCTCTGGACTCACTGCACTGCATCAACAGTGGTGCCAGTGCACTCTCAGGACTCACAGCACTGCATCCCCAGTGTTGCCAGTGCACTCTCTGGAGTCACTGCAGTGCATCCCCAGTGGTGCCAGTGCACTCTCTGGACTCACTGCACTGCATCCCCAGTGGTGCCAGTGCACTCTCTGGACTCACTGCAGTGCATCCCCAGTGGTGCCAGTGCACTCTCTGGACTCACTGCACTGCATCCCCAGTGGTGCCAGTGCACTCTCTGGACTCACTGCAGTGCATCCCCAGTGGTGCCAGTGCACTCTCTGGACTCACTGAACTGCATCCCCAGTGGTGTCAGTGCACTCTGTGGACTCAGTGCAGTGCATCCCCAGTGGTGGCAGTGCACTCTCTGGACTCACTACAGTGCATCCCCAGTGGTGCCAGTGCACTCTCTGGACTCACTGCAGTGCATCCCCAGTGGTGACAGTGCACTCTCTGTAGTCACTGCGCTGCATCCCCAGTGGTGCCAGTTCACTCTCTGGACTCACTGCACTGCATCCCCAGTGGTGCCAGTGCACTCTCTGGACTCACTGCACTGCATCAACAGTGGTGCCAGTGCACTCTCAGGACTCACAGCACTGCATCCCCAGTGTTGCCAGTGCACTCTCTGGACTCACTGCAGTGCATCCCCAGTGGTGCCAGTGCACTCTCTGGACTCACTGCACTGCATCCCCAGTGGTGCCAGTGCACTCTCTGGACTCACTGCAGTGCATCCCCAGTGGTGCCAGTGCAGTCTCTGGACTCACTGCACTGCATTCCCAGTGGTGCCAGTGCACTCTCTGGACTCACTGCAGTGCATCCCCAGTGGTGCCAGTGCACTCTCTGGACTCACTGAACTGCATCCCCAGTGGTGTCAGTGCACTCTGTGGACTCACTGCAGTGCATCCCCAGTGGTGGCAGTGCACTCTCTGGACTCACTACAGTGCATCCCCAGTGGTGCCAGTGCACTCTCTGGACTCACTGCAGTGCATCCCCAGTGGTGACAGTGCACTCTCTGTAGTCACTGCGCTGCATCCCCAGTGGTGCCAGTTCACTCTCTGGACTCACTGCACTGCATCCCCAGTGGTGCCAGTGCACTCTCTGGACTCACTGCACTGCATCCCCAGTGGTGCCAGTGCAGTCTCTGGAGTCACTACAGTGCATCCCCAGTGGTGCCAGTGCACTCTCTGGACTCACTGCACTGCATCCCCAGTGGTGCAAGTGGACTATCTGGACTGACTGCACTGCATCCCCAGTGGTGCCAGTGCACTCTCTGAGTCACTGCACTGCATCCCCAGTGTTCCCAGTGCACTCTCTGGACTCAACGAGGTGCATCCCCAGTGGTGCCAGTGCACTCTCTGGACTCACTGCAGTGCAGCCCCTGAGATGCCAGTGCACTCTCTGGACTCACCGAGGTGCATCCCCAGTGGTGCCAGTGCACTCTCTAGACTCACTGCAGTGCATCCCCAGTGGTGCCAGTGTAGTCTCTGGACTCTCTACACTGCATCCCCAGTGGTGCTAGTGCAATCTCAGGACTCACTGCACTGCATCCCCAGTGCTGACAGTGCACAATCTGGACTCACTGCACTGCATCAACAGTGGTGCCAGTGCACTCTCTGGACTCACAGCACTGCATCCCCAGTGTTGCCAGTGCACTGTCTGGAGTCACTGCAGTGCATCCCCAGTGGTGCCAGTGCACTCTCTGGACTCACTGCACTGCATTCCCAGTGGTGCCAGTGCACTCTCTGGACTCACGGCAGTGCAACCCCAGTGGTGCCAGTGCAGTCTCTGGACTCACTGCACTGCATTCCCAGTGGTGCCAGTGCACTCTCTGGACTCACTGCACTGCATCCCCAGTGGTGCCAGTGCACTGTCTGGACTCACTGCACTGCATCCCCAGTGGTGTCAGTGCACTCTGTGGACTCACTGCACTGCATCACCAGTGGTGGCAGTGCACTCTCTGGACTCACTACAGTGCATCCCCAGTGGTGACAGTGCACTCTCTGTAGTCACTGCGCTGCATCCCCAGTGGTGCCAGTGCACTCTCTGGACTCACTGCACTGCATCCCCAATGGTGCCAGTGCACTCTTTCGAGTCACTGCACTGCATCCCAATTAGTGCCAGTGCATTCTCTGGACTCACTGCAGTGCATCCCCAGTGCTACCAGTGCACTCTCTGTAGTCACTGCGCTGCATCACCAGTGGTGCCAGTGCACTCTCTGGACTCACTGCACTGCATCCCCAGTGGTGCCAGTGCAGTCTCTGGAATCACTACAGTGCATCCCCAGTGGTGCCAATGCACTCTCTGGACTCACTGCACTGCATCCCCAGTGGTGCCAGTGGACTATCTGGACTGACTGCACTGCATCCCCAGTGGTGCCAGTGCACTCTCTGAGTCACTGCACTGCATCCCCAGTGGTGCCAGTGCACTCTCTGGACTCACCGAGGTGCATCCCCAGTGGTGCCAGTGCACTCTCTAGACTCACTGCAGTGCATCCCCAGTGGTGCCAGGGTAGTCTCTGGACTCTCTACACTGCATCCCCAGTGGTGCTAGAGCAATCTCAGGACTCACTGCACTGCATCCCCAGTGCTGACAGTGCACTCTCTGGACTCACTGCACTGCATCCCCAGTGGTGCCAGTGCACTCTCTGGACTCACTGAGGTGCATCCCCAGTGGTGCCAGTGCACTCTCTGCACTCACTGCAGTGCATCCCCACTGGTGCCAGTGCACTCTCTGGACTCACTGCACTGCATCAACAGTGGTGCCAGTGCACTCTCAGGACTCACAGCACTGCATCCCCAGTGTTGCCAGTGCACTCTCTGGAGTCACTGCAGTGCATCCCCAGTGGTGCCAGTGCACTCTCTGGACTCACTGCACTGCATCCCCAGTGGTGCCAGTGCACTCTCTGGACTCACTGCAGTGCATCCCCAGTGGTGCCAGTGCAGTCTCTGGACTCACTGCACTGCATCCCCAGTGGTGCCAGTGCACTCTCTGGACTCACTGCAGTGCATCCCCAGTGGTGCCAGTGCACTCTCTGGACTCACTGAACTGCATCCCCAGTGGTGTCAGTGCACTCTGTGGACTCACTGCAGTGCATCCCCAGTGGTGGCAGTGCACTCTCTGGACTCACTACAGTGCATCCCCAGTGGTGCCAGTGCACTCTCTGGACTCACTGCAGTGCATCCCCAGTGGTGACAGTGCACTCTCTGTAGTCACTGCGCTGCATCCCCAGTGGTGCCAGTTCACTCTCTGGACTCACTGCACTGCATCCCCAGTGGTGCCAGTACACTCTCTGGACTCACTGCACTGCATCAACAGTGGTGCCAGTGCACTCTCAGGACTCACAGCACTGCATCCCCAGTGTTGCCAGTGCACTCTCTGGACTCACTGCAGTGCATCCCCAGTGGTGCCAGTGCACTCTCTGGACTCACTGCACTGCATCCCCAGTGGTGCCAGTGCACTCTCTGGACTCACTGCAGTGCATCCCCAGTGGTGCCAGTGCAGTCTCTGGACTCACTGCACTGCATTCCCAGTGGTGCCAGTGCACTCTCTGGACTCACTGCAGTGCATCCCCAGTGGTGCCAGTGCACTCTCTGGACTCACTGAACTGCATCCCCAGTGGTGTCAGTGCACTCTGTGGACTCACTGCAGTGCATCCCCAGTGGTGGCAGTGCACTCTCTGGACTCACTACAGTGCATCCCCAGTGGTGCCAGTGCACTCTCTGGACTCACTGCAGTGCATCCCCAGTGGTGACAGTGCACGCTCTGTAGTCACTGCGCTGCATCCCCAGTGGTGCCAGTTCACTCTCTGGACTCACTGCACTGCATCCCCAGTGGTGCCAGTGCACTCTCTGGACTCACTGCACTGCATCCCCAGTGGTGCCAGTGCAGTCTCTGGAGTCACTACAGTGCATCCCCAGTGGTGCCAGTGCACTCTCTGGACTCACTGCACTGCATCCCCAGTGGTGCCAGTGGACTATCTGGACTGACTGCACTGCATCCCCAGTGGTGCCAGTGCACTCTCTGAGTCACTGCACTGCATCCCCAGTGTTCCCAGTGCACTCTCTGGACTCACCGAGGTGCATCCCCAGTGGTGCCAGTGCACTCTCTGGACTCACTGCAGTGCAGCCCCTGAGATGCCAGTGCACTCTCTGGACTCACCGAGGTGCATCCCCAGTGGTGCCAGTGCACTCTCTAGACTCACTGCAGTGCATCCCCAGTGGTGCCAGTGTAGTCTCTGGACTCTCTACACTGCATCCCCAGTGGTGCTAGTGCAATCTCAGGACTCACTGCACTGCATCCCCAGTGCTGACAGTGCACAATCTGGACTCACTGCACTGCATCAACAGTGGTGCCAGTGCACTCTCTGGACTCACAGCACTGCATCCCCAGTGTTGCCAGTGCACTGTCTGGAGTCACTGCAGTGCATCCCCAGTGGTGCCAGTGCACTCTCTGGACTCACTGCACTGCATTCCCAGTGGTGCCAGTGCACTCTCTGGACTCACGGCAGTGCAACCCCAGTGGTGCCAGTGCAGTCTCTGGACTCACTGCACTGCATTCCCAGTGGTGCCAGTGCACTCTCTGGACTCACTGCACTGCATCCCCAGTGGTGCCAGTGCACTGTCTGGACTCACTGCACTGCATCCCCAGTGGTGTCAGTGCACTCTGTGGACTCACTGCACTGCATCACCAGTGGTGGCAGTGCACTCTCTGGACTCACTACAGTGCATCCCCAGTGGTGACAGTGCACTCTCTGTAGTCACTGCGCTGCATCCCCAGTGGTGCCAGTGCACTCTCTGGACTCACTGCACTGCATCCCCAATGGTGCCAGTGCACTCTTTCGAGTCACTGCACTGCATCCCAATTAGTGCCAGTGCATTCTCTGGACTCACTGCAGTGCATCCCCAGTGGTGCCAGTGCACTCTCTGGACTCACTGCAGTGCATCCCCAGTGGTGCCAGTGCACTCTCTGCACTCACTGCACTGCATCCCCGGTGTTGCCAGTGCACTCTCTGGACTCACCGAGGTGCATTCTCAGTGGTGCCAGTGCACTCTCTGGACTCAATGCAGTGCATCCCCAGTGGTGCCAGGGCACTCTCTGGACTCACTGCACTGCATCCCCAGTGGTGCCAGTGCACTCTCTGGACTCACTGCACTGCATCCCCAGTGGTGCCAGTGCACTCTCTGGACTCACTGCACTGCATCTACAGTGGTGTCAGTGCACTCTCTGGACTCACTGCACTGCATCCCCAGTGGTGCCAGTGCACTCTCTGGACTCACTACAGTGCATCCCCAGTGTGCCAGTGCACTCTCTGGACTCACTGCAGTGCATCCCCAGTGCTACCAGTGCACTCTCTGTAGTCACTGCGCTGCATCACCAGTGGTGCCAGTGCACTCTCTGGACTCACTGCACTGCATCCCCAGTGGTGCCTGTGCAGTTTCTGGACTCACTGCACTGCATCACCATTGGTGTCAGGGTACTCTCCGGACTCACTGCAGTGCAACCCCCGTGGTGCCAGGGCACTCTCTAGACTCACTGCACTTAATCCACAGTGGTGCCAGTGCACTCTCTGGACTCACTGCAGTGCATCCCCAGTGCTGACAGTGCACTCTGTGGACTCACTGCAGTGCATCCCCAGTGGTGACAGTGCACTCTCTGTAGTCACTGCGCTGCATCCCCAGTGGTGCCAGTGCACTCTCTGGACTCACTGCAGTGCATCCCCAGTGGTGCCAGTGCACTCTCTGGACTCACTGCACTGCATCCCCAGTGGTGCCAGTGCACTCTCTGGACTCACTGCAGTGCATCCCCAGTGGTGCCAGTGCAGTCTCTGGACTCACTGCACTGCATTCCCAGTGGTGCCAGTGCACTCTCTGGACTCACTGCAGTGCATCCCCAGTGGTGCCAGTGCACTCTCTGGACTCACTGAACTGCATCCCCAGTGGTGTCAGTGCACTCTGTGGACTCACTGCAGTGCATCCCCAGTGGTGGCAGTGCACTCTCTGGACTCACTACAGTGCATCCCCAGTGGTGCCAGTGCACTCTCTGGACTCACTGCAGTGCATCCCCAGTGGTGACAGTGCACTCTCTGTAGTCACTGCGCTGCATCCCCAGTGGTGCCAGTTCACTCTCTGGACTCACTGCACTGCATCCCCAGTGGTGCCAGTGCACTCTCTGGACTCACTGCACTGCATCCCCAGTGGTGCCAGTGCAGTCTCTGGAGTCACTACAGTGCATCCCCAGTGGTGCCAGTGCACTCTCTGGACTCACTGCACTGCATCCCCAGTGGTGCCAGTGGACTATCTGGACTGACTGCACTGCATCCCCAGTGGTGCCAGTGCACTCTCTGAGTCACTGCACTGCATCCCCAGTGTTCCCAGTGCACTCTCTGGACTCACCGAGGTGCATCCCCAGTGGTGCCAGTGCACTCTCTGGACTCACTGCACTGCATCCCCAATGGTGCCAGTGCACTCTTTCGAGTCACTGCACTGCATCCCAATTAGTGCCAGTGCATTCTCTGGACTCACTGCAGTGCATCCCCAGTGCTACCAGTGCACTCTCTGTAGTCACTGCGCTGCATCACCAGTGGTGCCAGTGCACTCTCTGGACTCACTGCACTGCATCCCCAGTGGTGCCAGTGCAGTCTCTGGAATCACTACAGTGCATCCCCACTGGTGCCAATGCACTCTCTGGACTCACTGCACTGCATCCCCAGTGGTGCCAGTGGACTATCTGGACTGACTGCACTGCATCCCCAGTGGTGCCAGTGCACTCTCTGAGTCACTGCACTGCATCCCCAGTGGTGCCAGTGCACTCTCTGGACTCACCGAGGTGCATCCCCAGTGGTGCCAGTGCACTCTCTAGACTCACTGCAGTGCATCCCCAGTGGTGCCAGGGTAGTCTCTGGACTCTCTACACTGCATCCCCAGTGGTGCTAGAGCAATCTCAGGACTCACTGCACTGCATCCCCAGTGCTGACAGTGCACTCTCTGGACTCACTGAGGTGCATCCCCAGTGGTGCCAGTGCACTCTCTGCACTCACTGCAGTGCATCCCCACTGGTGCCAGTGCACTCTCTGGACTCACTGCACTGCATCAACAGTGGTGCCAGTGCACTCTCAGGACTCACAGCACTGCATCCCCAGTGTTGCCAGTGCACTCTCTGGAGTCACTGCAGTGCATCCCCAGTGGTGCCAGTGCACTCTCTAGACTCACTGCAGTGCATCCCCAGTGGTGCCAGTGTAGTCTCTGGACTCTCTACACTGCATCCCCAGTGGTGCTAGTGCAATCTCAGGACTCACTGCACTGCATCCCCAGTGCTGACAGTGCACAATCTGGACTCACTGCACTGCATCAACAGTGGTGCCAGTGCACTCTCTGGACTCACAGCACTGCATCCCCAGTGTTGCCAGTGCACTGTCTGGAGTCACTGCAGTGCATCCCCAGTGGTGCCAGTGCACTCTCTGGACTCACTGCACTGCATTCCCAGTGGTGCCAGTGCACTCTCTGGACTCACGGCAGTGCAACCCCAGTGGTGCCAGTGCAGTCTCTGGACTCACTGCACTGCATTCCCAGTGGTGCCAGTGCACTCTCTGGACTCACTGCACTGCATCCCCAGTGGTGCCAGTGCACTGTCTGGACTCACTGCACTGCATCCCCAGTGGTGTCAGTGCACTCTGTGGACTCACTGCACTGCATCACCAGTGGTGGCAGTGCACTCTCTGGACTCACTACAGTGCATCCCCAGTGGTGACAGTGCACTCTCTGTAGTCACTGCGCTGCATCCCCAGTGGTGCCAGTGCACTCTCTGGACTCACTGCACTGCATCCCCAATGGTGCCAGTGCACTCTTTCGAGTCACTGCACTGCATCCCAATTAGTGCCAGTGCATTCTCTGGACTCACTGCAGTGCATCCCCAGTGGTGCCAGTGCACTCTCTGGACTCACTGCAGTGCATCCCCAGTGGTGCCAGTGCACTCTCTGCACTCACTGCACTGCATCCCCGGTGTTGCCAGTGCACTCTCTGGACTCACCGAGGTGCATTCTCAGTGGTGCCAGTGCACTCTCTGGACTCAATGCAGTGCATCCCCAGTGGTGCCAGGGCACTCTCTGGACTCACTGCACTGCATCCCCAGTGGTGCCAGTGCACTCTCTGGACTCACTGCACTGCATCCCCAGTGGTGCCAGTGCACTCTCTGGACTCACTGCACTGCATCTACAGTGGTGTCAGTGCACTCTCTGGACTCACTGCACTGCATCCCCAGTGGTGCCAGTGCACTCTCTGGACTCACTACAGTGCATCCCCAGTGTGCCAGTGCACTCTCTGGACTCACTGCAGTGCATCCCCAGTGCTACCAGTGCACTCTCTGTAGTCACTGCGCTGCATCACCAGTGGTGCCAGTGCACTCTCTGGACTCACTGCACTGCATCCCCAGTGGTGCCTGTGCAGTTTCTGGACTCACTGCACTGCATCACCATTGGTGTCAGGGTACTCTCCGGACTCACTGCAGTGCAACCCCCGTGGTGCCAGGGCACTCTCTAGACTCACTGCACTTAATCCACAGTGGTGCCAGTGCACTCTCTGGACTCACTGCAGTGCATCCCCAGTGCTGACAGTGCACTCTGTGGACTCACTGCAGTGCATCCCCAGTGGTGACAGTGCACTCTCTGTAGTCACTGCGCTGCATCCCCAGTGGTGCCAGTGCACTCTCTGGACTCACTGCAGTGCATCCCCAGTGGTGCCAGTGCACTCTCTGGACTCACTGCACTGCATCCCCAGTGGTGCCAGTGCACTCTCTGGACTCACTGCAGTGCATCCCCAGTGGTGCCAGTGCAGTCTCTGGACTCACTGCACTGCATTCCCAGTGGTGCCAGTGCACTCTCTGGACTCACTGCAGTGCATCCCCAGTGGTGCCAGTGCACTCTCTGGACTCACTGAACTGCATCCCCAGTGGTGTCAGTGCACTCTGTGGACTCACTGCAGTGCATCCCCAGTGGTGGCAGTGCACTCTCTGGACTCACTACAGTGCATCCCCAGTGGTGCCAGTGCACTCTCTGGACTCACTGCAGTGCATCCCCAGTGGTGACAGTGCACTCTCTGTAGTCACTGCGCTGCATCCCCAGTGGTGCCAGTTCACTCTCTGGACTCACTGCACTGCATCCCCAGTGGTGCCAGTGCACTCTCTGGACTCACTGCACTGCATCCCCAGTGGTGCCAGTGCAGTCTCTGGAGTCACTACAGTGCATCCCCAGTGGTGCCAGTGCACTCTCTGGACTCACTGCACTGCATCCCCAGTGGTGCCAGTGGACTATCTGGACTGACTGCACTGCATCCCCAGTGGTGCCAGTGCACTCTCTGAGTCACTGCACTGCATCCCCAGTGTTCCCAGTGCACTCTCTGGACTCACCGAGGTGCATCCCCAGTGGTGCCAGTGCACTCTCTGGACTCACTGCACTGCATCCCCAATGATGCCAGTGCACTCTTTCGAGTCACTGCACTGCATCCCAATTAGTGCCAGTGCATTCTCTGGACTCACTGCAGTGCATCCCCAGTGCTACCAGTGCACTCTCTGTAGTCACTGCGCTGCATCACCAGTGGTGCCAGTGCACTCTCTGGACTCACTGCACTGCATCCCCAGTGGTGCCAGTGCAGTCTCTGGAATCACTACAGTGCATCCCCACTGGTGCCAATGCACTCTCTGGACTCACTGCACTGCATCCCCAGTGGTGCCAGTGGACTATCTGGACTGACTGCACTGCATCCCCAGTGGTGCCAGTGCACTCTCTGAGTCACTGCACTGCATCCCCAGTGGTGCCAGTGCACTCTCTGGACTCACCGAGGTGCATCCCCAGTGGTGCCAGTGCACTCTCTAGACTCACTGCAGTGCATCCCCAGTGGTGCCAGGGTAGTCTCTGGACTCTCTACACTGCATCCCCAGTGGTGCTAGAGCAATCTCAGGACTCACTGCACTGCATCCCCAGTGCTGACAGTGCACTCTCTGGACTCACTGCACTGCATCCCCAGTGGTGCCAGTGCACTCTCTTAACTCACTGAGGTGCATCCCCAGTGGTGCCAGTGCACTCTCTGCACTCACTGCAGTGCATCCCCACTGGTGCCAGTGCACTCTCTGGACTCACTGCACTGCATCAACAGTGGTGCCAGTGCACTCTCAGGACTCACAGCACTGCATCCCCAGTGTTGCCAGTGCACTCTCTGGAGTCACTGCAGTGCATCCCCAGTGGTGCCAGTGCACTCTCTGGACTCACTGCACTGCATCCCCAGTGGTGCCAGTGCACTCTCTGGACTCACTGCAGTGCATCCCCAGTGGTGCCAGTGCAGTCTCTGGACTCACTGCACTGCATCCCCAGTGGTGCCAGTGCACTCTCTGGACTCACTGCAGTGCATCCCCAGTGGTGCCAGTGCACTCTCTGGACTCACTGAACTGCATCCCCAGTGGTGTCAGTGCACTCTGTGGACTCACTGCAGTGCATCCCCAGTGGTGGCAGTGCACTCTCTGGACTCACTACAGTGCATCCCCAGTGGTGCCAGTGCACTCTCTGGACTCACTGCAGTGCATCCCCAGTGGTGACAGTGCACTCTCTGTAGTCACTGCGCTGCATCCCCAGTGGTGCCAGTTCACTCTCTGGACTCACTGCACTGCATCCCCAGTGGTGCCAGTACACTCTCTGGACTCACTGCACTGCATCAACAGTGGTGCCAGTGCACTCTCAGGACTCACAGCACTGCATCCCCAGTGTTGCCAGTGCACTCTCTGGACTCACTGCAGTGCATCCCCAGTGGTGCCAGTGCACTCTCTGGACTCACTGCACTGCATCCCCAGTGGTGCCAGTGCACTCTCTGGACTCACTGCAGTGCATCCCCAGTGGTGCCAGTGCAGTCTCTGGACTCACTGCACTGCATTCCCAGTGGTGCCAGTGCACTCTCTGGACTCACTGCAGTGCATCCCCAGTGGTGCCACTGCACTCTCTGGACTCACTGAACTGCATCCCCAGTGGTGTCAGTGCACTCTGTGGACTCACTGCAGTGCATCCCCAGTGGTGGCAGTGCACTCTCTGGACTCACTACAGTGCATCCCCAGTGGTGCCAGTGCACTCTCTGGACTCACTGCAGTGCATCCCCAGTGGTGACAGTGCACGCTCTGTAGTCACTGCGCTGCATCCCCAGTGGTGCCAGTTCACTCTCTGGACTCACTGCACTGCATCCCCAGTGGTGCCAGTGCACTCTCTGGACTCACTGCACTGCATCCCCAGTGGTGCCAGTGCAGTCTCTGGAGTCACTACAGTGCATCCCCAGTGGTGCCAGTGCACTCTCTGGACTCACTGCACTGCATCCCCAGTGGTGCCAGTGGACTATCTGGACTGACTGCACTGCATCCCCAGTGGTGCCAGTGCACTCTCTGAGTCACTGCACTGCATCACCAGTGTTCCCAGTGCACTCTCTGGACTCACCGAGGTGCATCCCCAGTGGTGCCAGTGCACTCTCTGGACTCACTGCAGTGCAGCCCCTGAGATGCCAGTGCACTCTCTGGACTCACCGAGGTGCATCCCCAGTGGTGCCAGTGCACTCTCTAGACTCACTGCAGTGCATCCCCAGTGGTGCCAGTGTAGTCTCTGGACTCTCTACACTGCATCCCCAGTGGTGCTAGTGCAATCTCAGGACTCACTGCACTGCATCCCCAGTGCTGACAGTGCACAATCTGGACTCACTGCACTGCATCAACAGTGGTGCCAGTGCACTCTCTGGACTCACAGCACTGCATCCCCAGTGTTGCCAGTGCACTGTCTGGAGTCACTGCAGTGCATCCCCAGTGGTGCCAGTGCACTCTCTGGACTCACTGCACTGCATTCCCAGTGGTGCCAGTGCACTCTCTGGACTCACGGCAGTGCAACCCCAGTGGTGCCAGTGCAGTCTCTGGACTCACTGCACTGCATTCCCAGTGGTGCCAGTGCACTCTCTGGACTCACTGCACTGCATCCCCAGTGGTGCCAGTGCACTGTCTGGACTCACTGCACTGCATCCCCAGTGGTGTCAGTGCACTCTGTGGACTCACTGCACTGCATCACCAGTGGTGGCAGTGCACTCTCTGGACTCACTACAGTGCATCCCCAGTGGTGACAGTGCACTCTCTGTAGTCACTGCGCTGCATCCCCAGTGGTGCCAGTGCACTCTCTGGACTCACTGCACTGCATCCCCAGTGGTGCCAGTGCACTCTTTCGAGTCACTGCACTGCATCCCAATTAGTGCCAGTGCATTCTCTGGACTCACTGCAGTGCATCCCCAGTGGTGCCAGTGCACTCTCTGGACTCACTGCAGTGCATCCCCAGTGGTGCCAGTGCACTCTCTGCACTCACTGCACTGCATCCCCGGTGTTGCCAGTGCACTCTCTGGACTCACCGAGGTGCATTCTCAGTGGTGCCAGTGCACTCTCTGGACTCAATGCAGTGCATCCCCAGTGGTGCCAGGGCACTCTCTGGACTCACTGCACTGCATCCCCAGTGGTGCCAGTGCACTCTCTGGACTCACTGCACTGCATCCCCAGTGGTGCCAGTGCACTCTCTGGACTCACTGCACTGCATCTACAGTGGTGTCAGTGCACTCTCTGGACTCACTGCACTGCATCCCCAGTGGTGCCAGTGCACTCTCTGGACTCACTACAGTGCATCCCCAGTGTGCCAGTGCACTCTCTGGACTCACTGCAGTGCATCCCCAGTGCTACCAGTGCACTCTCTGTAGTCACTGCGCTGCATCACCAGTGGTGCCAGTGCACTCTCTGGACTCACTGCACTGCATCCCCAGTGGTGCCTGTGCAGTTTCTGGACTCACTGCACTGCATCACCATTGGTGTCAGGGTACTCTCCGGACTCACTGCAGTGCAACCCCCGTGGTGCCAGGGCACTCTCTAGACTCACTGCACTTAATCCACAGTGGTGCCAGTGCACTCTCTGGACTCACTGCAGTGCATCCCCAGTGCTGACAGTGCACTCTGTGGACTCACTGCAGTGCATCCCCAGTGGTGACAGTGCACTCTCTGTAGTCACTGCGCTGCATCCCCAGTGGTGCCAGTGCACTCTCTGGACTCACTGCAGTGCATCCCCAGTGGTGCCAGTGCACTCTCTGGACTCACTGCACTGCATCCCCAGTGGTGCCAGTGCACTCTCTGGACTCACTGCAGTGCATCCCCAGTGGTGCCAGTGCAGTCTCTGGACTCACTGCACTGCATTCCCAGTGGTGCCAGTGCACTCTCTGGACTCACTGCAGTGCATCCCCAGTGGTGCCAGTGCACTCTCTGGACTCACTGAACTGCATCCCCAGTGGTGTCAGTGCACTCTGTGGACTCACTGCAGTGCATCCCCAGTGGTGGCAGTGCACTCTCTGGACTCACTACAGTGCATCCCCAGTGGTGCCAGTGCACTCTCTGGACTCACTGCAGTGCATCCCCAGTGGTGACAGTGCACTCTCTGTAGTCACTGCGCTGCATCCCCAGTGGTGCCAGTTCACTCTCTGGACTCACTGCACTGCATCCCCAGTGGTGCCAGTGCACTCTCTGGACTCACTGCACTGCATCCCCAGTGGTGCCAGTGCAGTCTCTGGAGTCACTACAGTGCATCCCCAGTGGTGCCAGTGCACTCTCTGGACTCACTGCACTGCATCCCCAGTGGTGCCAGTGGACTATCTGGACTGACTGCACTGCATCCCCAGTGGTGCCAGTGCACTCTCTGAGTCACTGCACTGCATCCCCAGTGTTCCCAGTGCACTCTCTGGACTCACCGAGGTGCATCCCCAGTGGTGCCAGTGCACTCTCTGGACTCACTGTAGTGCAGCCCCTGAGATGCCAGTGCACTCTCTGGACTCACCGAGGTGCATCCCCAGTGGTGCCAGTGCACTCTCTAGACTCACTGCACTGCATCCCCAGTGGTGCCAGGGCACTCTCTGGACTCACTGCACTGCATCCCCAGTGGTGCCAGTGCACTCTCTCCACTCACTGCACTGCATCCCCAGTGGTGCCTGTGCAGTCTCTGGACTCACTGCAGTGCATCCCCAGTGGTGCCAGTGCACTCTCTGGACTCACTGCACTGCATCCCCAGTGGTGCCAGTGCACTCTCTGCACTCACTGCACTGCATCCCCAGTGATCCCAGTGCACTCTCTGGACTCACCGAGGTGCATCCCCAGTGGTGCCAGTGCACTATCTGGACACACTGCAGTGCATCCCTTGAGGTGCCAGTGCACTCTCTGGACTCTCTGCAGTGCATCCTCAGTGTTGCCACTGCACTCTATGGACTCACTGCACTGCATTCCCAGTGGTGCCAGTGCACTCTCTGGAGTCACTGCAGTGCATCCCCAGTGGTGCCAGGGTAGTCTCTGGACTCTCTACACAACATCCCTAGTGGTGCTAGTGTAATCTCAGGACTCACTGCAGTGCAGCTCCAGTTGGTGCCAGTGCAGTCTCTGGACTCACTGCACTGCATCCCCAGAGGTGCCAGTGCACTCTCTGGACTCACTGCAGTATATCCCCAGTGGTGCCTGTGCTCTCTCTGGACTCACTGAACTGCATCCCCAGTGGTGCCAGTGCACTCTCTGGACTCACTGCAGTGCATCCCCAGTGGTGCCAGTGCACTCCCTCGACTCACTGCACTAAAGCCCCAGTGGAGCCAGGGCACTCTCTGCACTTACTGCAGTGCATCCCCAGTGGTGCCAGTGCACTCTCTGGACTCACTGCACTGCATCCACAGTGGAGCCTGCGCAGTTTCTGGACTCACTGCACTGCATCACCATTGGTGCCAGGGCACTCTCCGGACTCACTGCAGTGCAACCCCAGTGGTGCCAGTGCACTCTCTAGACTCACTGCACTGCATCCCCAGTGGTGCCAGTGCACTCTCTGGACTCACTGCACTGCATCCCCAATGCAGACAGTGCACTCTCTGCACTCACTGCACTGCATCCCCAGTGGTGCCTGTGCAGCCTCTGGACTCACTGCAGTGCATCCCCAGTGGTGCCAGTGCACTCTCTGCACTCACTGCAGTGCATCCCCAGTGGTTCCAGTGCACTCTCTGGACGCACTGCAGTGCATCCCCAGTGGTGCCAGTGCACTCTCTGGACTCACTGCACTGCATCCCCAGTGGTGCCAGTGCACTCTCAGGACTCACTGCAGTGCATCCCCAGTGGTGCCAGTGCGCTCCCTGGACACACTGCAGTGCATCCCCAGTGGTGCCAGTGCACTCTCTGGACTCACTGCAGTGCATCCCCAGTGTTGCCACTGCACTCTCTGGACTCACTGCACTGCATCACCAGTGGTGTCAGTGCACTCTCTGGAGTCACTGCAGTGCATCCCCAGTGGTGCCTGGGTAGTCTCTGGACTCTCTACATTGCATCCCCAGTGGTGCTAGTGTAATCTCAGGACTAACTGCAGTGCAGCTCAACTTGGTGCCAGTGCAGTCTCTGGACTCACTGCAGTGCATCCCCTATGGTGCCAGTGCACTCTCTGGACTCACTGCAGTGTATCCCCAGTGGTGCCTGTGCTCTCTCTGGACTCACTGAACTGCATCCCCAGTGGTGCCAGTGCACTCTCTGGACTCACTGCAGTGTATCCCCAGTGGTGCCAGTGCTCTCTCTGGACTCACTGCAGTGCATCCCCAGTGGTGCCAGTGCACTCTCTGGACTCACTGCAGTGCATCCCCAGTGGTGCCAGTGCACTCTCTGGACTCACTGCACTGCATCCCCAGTGGTGCCAGGGCACTCTCTGCACTTACTGCAGTGCATCCCCAGTGGTGCCAGTGCACTCTCTGCACTCACTGCACTGCATCCCCAGTGGTGCCAGTGCACTCTCTTGACTCACTGCACTGCATCCCCAGTGGTGCCTGTGCACTCTCTGGAGTCACTGCAGTGCATCCCCAGTGGTGCCAGTGCACTCTCTGGACTCACCGAGGTGCATCCCCAGTGGTGCCAGTGCACTCTCTGCACTCACTGCACTGCATCCCCAGTGTTGCCAGTGCACTCTCTGGACTCACCGAGGTGCATCCCCAGTGTGCCAGTGCACTCTCTGGACTCACTGCACTGCATCCCCAGTGGTGCCAGTGCACTCTCTGGACTCACAGCACTGCATCTACAGTGGTGTCAGTGCACTCTCTGGACTCACTGCACTGCATCACCAGTGGTGGCAGTGCACTCTCTGGACTCACCGGGGTGCATCCCCAGTGTGCCAGTGCACTCTCTGGACTCACTGCAGTGCATCCCCAGTGGTGCCACTGCACTCTCTGGACTTACTGCACTGCATCAAAAGTAGTGCCAGTGCACTCTCTGGACTCACTGCACTGCATCCCCAGTGGTGCCAGTGGACTCTCAGGACTCACTGCACTGCATCACCACTGGTTCCAGTGCCCTCTCTGGAGTCACTGCAGTGTATCCCCAGTGGTTCCAGTGCAATCTCTGGACTCACTGAACTGCATCCCCAGGGGTGCCAGGGCACTCTCTGGACTCACCACAGTGCATCCCCAGTGGTGCCAGTGCACTCTCTGCACTCACTGCACTGCATCCCCGGTGTTGCCAGTGCACTCTCTGGACTCACCGAGGTGCATCCCCAGTGGTGCCAGTGCACTCTCTGGACTCACTGCACTGCATCCCCAGTGGTGACAGGGCACTCTCTGGACTCACTGCACTGCATCCCCAGTGGTGCCAGTGCACTCTCTGGACTCACTGCACTGCATCTACAGTGGTGTCAGTGTACTCTCTGGACTCACTGCACTGCATCACCAGTGGTGGCAGTGCACTCTCTGGACTCACTACAGTGCATCCCCAGTGTGCCAGTGCACTCTCTGGACTCACTGCAGTGAATCCCCAGTGCTAGCAGTGCACTCTCTGTAGTCACTGTGCTGCATCACCAGTGGTGCCAGTGCACTCTCTGGACTCACTGCACTGCATCCCCAGTGGTGCCTGTGCAGTTTCTGGACTCACTGCACTGCATCACCATTGGTGCCAGGGTACTCTCCGGACTCACTGCAGTGAAACCCCCGTGGTGCCAGTGCACTCTCTAGACTCACTGCACTTAATCCACAGTGGTGCCAGTGCACTCTCTGGACTCACTGCAGTGCATCCCCAGTGCTGACAGTGCACTCTCTGGACTCACTGCAGTGCATCCCCAGTGGTGCCAGTGCACTCCCTGGACTCACTGCACTAAAACCCCAGTGGTGCCAGTGCACTCTCTGGACTCACTGCACTGCATCCACAGTGGTGCCAGTGCACTCTCTGGAGTCACTGCACTGCATAACCTGTTGTGCCAGTGCACTCTCTGCACTCACTGCACTGCATCCCCAGTGGTGCCAGTGCACTCTCTGGACTCACTGCACTGCATCCCCAGTGGTGCCAGTGCAGTCTCTGGAGTCACTACAGTGCATCCCCACTGGTGCCAGTGCACTCTCTGGACTCACTGCACTGCATCCCCAGTGGTGCCAGTGGACTATCTGGACTGACTGTACTGCATCCCCAGTGGTGCCAGTGAACTCTCTGAGTCACTGCACTGCATCCCCAGTGTTCCCAGTGCACTCTCTGGACTCACTGCACAGCATCCCCAGTGGTGCCAGTGCACTCTCAGGACTCACTGCACTGCATCCCCAGTGTTGCCTGTGCTCTCTCTGGACTCACTGCACTGCATCCCCAGTGGTGCCAGTGCCCTCTCTGGACTCACTTCAGTGCATTCCCAGTGGTGCCAGTGCACTCTCTGCATTCACTGCAGTGCATCCCCAGTGGTGCCAGTGCACTCTCTGGACTCACTGCACTGCATCCCCATTGGTGCCAGTGCACTCTCTGGACTCACTGCACTGCATCCACAGTGGTGACAGTGCACTCTCTGGACTCACTGCAGTGCATCCCCAGTGGTGCCTGTGCAGTTTCTGGACTCACTGCACTGCATCACCATTGGTGCCAGGGTACTCTCCGGACTCACTGCAGTGCAACCCCAGTGGTGCCAGTGCACTCTCTAGAGTCACTGCACTGCATCCGCAGTGGTGCCAGTGCACTCTCTGGACTCACTGCAGTGCATCCCCAGTGCTGACAGTGCACCCTCTGGACTCACTGCACTGCATCACCAGTGGTGCCAGTGCACTCTCTGGACTCACTGCACTGCATCCCCAGTGGTGCCAGTGCACTCTCTAGACTCACTTCAGTGCATCCCCAGTGGTGCCATTGCACTCTCTGGAGTCACTGCAGTGCATCCCCAGTGGTGCCAGTGCTCTCTCTGCAGTCACTGCACTGCATCCCCAGTGGTGCCACTGCACTCTCTGGACTCACTGCACTGCATCCCCAGTGGTGCCAGTGCAGTCTCTGGAGTCACTGCAGTGCATCCCCAGTGGTGCCAGTGCACTCTCTGGACTCACTGCACTGCATCCCCAGTGGTGCCAGTGCAGTCTCTGGACTCACTGCACTGCATCCCCAGTGGTGCCAGTGCAATCTCTGGACTCACTGCAGTGCATTCCTAGTGGTGGCAGTGCGCTCTCTGGACTCACTGCACTAAAGCCCCAGTGGTGCCAGTGCAGTCTCTGGACTCACTGCACTGCATTCCCAAGGTGCCAGTGCACTCTCTGGACTCACTGCAGTGCATCCCCAGTGGTGCCAGTGCACTCTCTGGACTCACTGCAGTACATCCCCAGTGGTGCCTGTGCAGTATCTGGACTCACTGAACTGCATCCCCAGTGGTGCCAGGGCACTCTCTGGACTCACTGCACTGCATCCCCAGTGGTGCCAGTGCACTCTCTGCACTCACTGCACTGCATCCCCAGTGTTCCCAGTGCGCTCTCTGGACACACTACAGTGCATCCCCAGTGGTGCCAGTGCACTCTCTGGACTCACTGCAGTGCATCCCCAGTGTTCCCACTGCACGCTCTGGACTCACTGCACTGCATCCCCAGTGGTGTCAGTGCACTCTCTGTAGTCACTGCAGTGCATCCCCAGTGGTGCCAGGGTAGTCTCTGGACTCTCTACATTGCATCCCCAGTGGTGCTAGTGTAATCTCAGGACTCACTGCAGTGCAGCTCCACTTGGTGCCAGTGCAGTCTCTGGACTCACTGCAGTGCATCCCCTATGGTGCCAGTGCACTCTCTGGACTCACTGCAGTGTATCCCCAGTGGTGCCTGTGCTCTCTCTGGACTCACTGAACTGCATCCCCAGTGGTGCCAGTGCACTCTCTGGACTCACTGCAGTGTATCCCCAGTGGTGCCTGTGCTCTCTCTGGACTCACAGAACTGCATCCCCAGTGGTTCCAGTGCACTCTCTGGACTCACTGCACTGCATCCCCAGTGGTGCCAGTGCACTCTCTCGACTCACTGCACTAAAGCCCCAGCGGTGCCAGGGCACTCTCTGCACTTACTGCAGTGCATCCCCAGTGGTAGCAGTGCACTCTCTGGACTCACTGCACTGCATCCCCAGTGGTGCCAGTGCACTCTCTTGACTCACTGCACTGCATCCCCAGTGGTGCCTGTGCACTCCCTGGAGTCACTGCAGTGCATCCCCAGTGGTGCCAGTGCACTCTCTGGACTCACTGCACTGCATCCCCAGTGGTGCCAGTGCACTCTCTGGACTCACTGCAGTGCATCCCCAGTGGTGCCAGTGCACTCTCTCGACTCACTGCACTAAAGCCCCAGTGGTGCCAGGGCACTCTCTGCACTTACTGCAGTGCATCCCCAGTGGTAGCAGTGCACTCTCTGGACTCACTGCACTGCATCCCCAGTGGTGCCAGTGCACTCTCTTGACTCACTGCACTGCATCCCCAGTGGTGCCTGTGCACTCCCTGGAGTCACTGCAGTGCATCCCCAGTGGTGCCAGTGCTCTCTCTGCAGTCACTGCACTGCATCCCCAGTGGTGCCACTGCACTCTCTGGACTCACTGCACTGCATCCCCAGTGGTGCCAGTGCAGTCTCTGGAGTCACTGCAGTGCATCCCCAGTGGTGCCAGTGCACTCTCTGGACTCACTGCACTGCATCCCCAGTGGTGCCAGTGCAGTCTCTGGACTCACTGCACTGCATCCCCAGTGGTGCCAGTGCAATCTCTGGACTCACTGCAGTGCATTCCTAGTGGTGGCAGTGCGCTCTCTGGACTCACTGTACTGAAGCCCCAGTGGTGCCAGTGCAGTCTCTGGACTCACTGCACTGCATTCCCAAGGTGCCAGTGCACTCTCTGGACTCACTGCAGTGCATCCCCAGTGGTGCCAGTGCAGTCTCTGGACTCACTGCAGTGCATCCCCTATGGTGCCAGTGCACTCTCTGGACTCACTGCACTGCATCCCCAGTGGTGCCTGTGCTCTCTCTGGACTCACTGAACTGCATCCCCAGTGGTGCCAGTGCACTCTCTGGACTCACTGCAGTGTATCCCCAGTGGTGCCAGTGCTCTCTCTGGACTCACTGCAGTGCATCCCCAGTGGTGCCAGTGCACTCTCTGGACTCACTGCAGTGCATCCCCAGTGGTGCCAGTGCACTCTCTGGACTCACTGCACTGCATCCCCAGTGGTGCCAGGGCACTCTCTGCACTTACTGCAGTGCATCCCCAGTGGTGCCAGTGCACTCTCTGCACTCACTGCACTGCATCCCCAGTGGTGCCAGTGCACTCTCTTGACTCACTGCACTGCATCCCCAGTGGTGCCTGTGCACTCTCTGGAGTCACTGCAGTGCATCCCCAGTGGTGCCAGTGCACTCTCTGGACTCACCGAGGTGCATCCCCAGTGGTGCCAGTGCACTCTCTGCACTCACTGCACTGCATCCCCAGTGTTGCCAGTGCACTCTCTGGACTCACCGAGGTGCATCCCCAGTGTGCCAGTGCACTCTCTGGACTCACTGCACTGCATCCCCAGTGGTGCCAGTGCACTCTCTGGACTCACAGCACTGCATCTACAGTGGTGTCAGTGCACTCTCTGGACTCACTGCACTGCATCACCAGTGGTGGCAGTGCACTCTCTGGACTCACCGGGGTGCATCCCCAGTGTGCCAGTGCACTCTCTGGACTCACTGCAGTGCATCCCCAGTGGTGCCACTGCACTCTCTGGACTTACTGCACTGCATCAAAAGTAGTGCCAGTGCACTCTCTGGACACACTGCACTGCATCCCCAGTGGTGCCAGTGGACTCTCAGGACTCACTGCACTGCATCACCACTGGTTCCAGTGCCCTCTCTGGAGTCACTGCAGTGTATCCCCAGTGGTTCCAGTGCAATCTCTGGACTCACTGAACTGCATCCCCAGGGGTGCCAGGGCACTCTCTGGACTCACCACAGTGCATCCCCAGTGGTGCCAGTGCACTCTCTGCACTCACTGCACTGCATCCCCGGTGTTGCCAGTGCACTCTCTGGACTCACCGAGGTGCATCCCCAGTGGTGCCAGTGCACTCTCTGGACTCACTGCACTGCATCCCCAGTGGTGACAGGGCACTCTCTGGACTCACTGCACTGCATCCCCAGTGGTGCCAGTGCACTCTCTGGACTCACTGCACTGCATCTACAGTGCTGTCAGTGTACTCTCTGGACTCACTGCACTGCATCACCAGTGGTGGCAGTGCACTCTCTGGACTCACTACAGTGCATCCCCAGTGTGCCAGTGCACTCTCTGGACTCACTGCAGTGAATCCCCAGTGCTAGCAGTGCACTCTCTGTAGTCACTGTGCTGCATCACCAGTGGTGCCAGTGCACTCTCTGGACTCACTGCACTGCATCCCCAGTGGTGCCTGTGCAGTTTCTGGACTCACTGCACTGCATCACCATTGGTGCCAGGGTACTCTCCGGACTCACTGCAGTGAAACCCCCGTGGTGCCAGTGCACTCTCTAGACTCACTGCACTTAATCCACAGTGGTGCCAGTGCACTCTCTGGACTCACTGCAGTGCATCCCCAGTGGTGCCAGTGCACTCTCTGGACTCACTGCACTAAAACCCCAGTGGTACCAGTGCACTCTCTGGACTCACTGCACTGCATCCACAGTGGTGCCAGTGCACTCTCTGGAGTCACTGCACTGCATAACCTGTTGTGCCAGTGCACTCTCTGCACTCACTGCACTGCATCCCCAGTGGTGCCAGTGCACTCTCTGGACTCACTGCACTGCATCCCCAGTGGTGCCAGTGCAGTCTCTGGAGTCACTACAGTGCATCCCCACTGGTGCCAGTGCACTCTCTGGACTCACTGCACTGCATCCCCAGTGGTGCCAGTGGACTATCTGGACTGACTGTACTGCATCCCCAGTGGTGCCAGTGAACTCTCTGAGTCACTGCACTGCATCCCCAGTGTTCCCAGTGCACTCTCTGGACTCAATGCACAGCATCCCCAGTGGTGCCAGTGCACTCTCAGGACTCACTGCACTGCATCCCCAGTGTTGCCTGTGCTCTCTCTGGACTCACTGCACTGCATCCCCAGTGGTGCCAGTGCCCTCTCTGGACTCACTTCAGTGCATTCCCAGTGGTGCCAGTGCACTCTCTGCATTCACTGCAGTGCATCCCCAGTGGTGCCAGTGCACTCTCTGGACTCACTGCACTGCATCCCCATTGGTGCCAGTGCACTCTCTGGACTCACTGCACTGCATCCACAGTGGTGACAGTGCACTCTCTGGACTCACTGCAGTGCATCCCCAGTGGTGCCTGTGCAGTTTCTGGACTCACTGCACTGCATCACCATTGGTGCCAGGGTACTCTCCGGACTCAATGCAGTGCAACCCCAGTGGTACCAGTGCACTCTCTAGAGTCACTGCACTGCATCCGCAGTGGTGCCAGTGCACTCTCTGGACTCACTGCAGTGCATCCCCAGTGCTGACAGTGCACCCTCTGGACTCACTGCACTGCATCACCAGTGGTGCCAGTGCACTCTCTGGACTCACTGCACTGCATCCCCAGTGGTGCCAGTGCACTCTCTAGACTCACTTCAGTGCATCCCCAGTGGTGCCATTGCACTCTCTGGAGTCACTGCAGTGCATCCCCAGTGGTGCCAGTGCTCTCTCTGCAGTCACTGCACTGCATCCCCAGTGGTGCCACTGCACTCTCTGGACTCACTGCACTGCATCCCCAGTGGTGCCAGTGCAGTCTCTGGAGTCACTGCAGTGCATCCCCAGTGGTGCCAGTGCACTCTCTGGACTCACTGCACTGCATCCCCAGTGGTGCCAGTGCAGTCTCTGGACTCACTGCACTGCATCCCCAGTGGTGCCAGTGCAATCTCTGGACTCACTGCAGTGCATTCCTAGTGGTGGCAGTGCGCTCTCTGGACTCACTGCACTAAAGCCCCAGTGGTGCCAGTGCACTCTCTGGACTCACTGAACTGCATCCCCAGTGGTGCCAGTGCACTCTCTGGACTCACTGCAGTGTATCCCCAGTGGTGCCTGTGCTCTCTCTGGACTCACAGAACTGCATCCCCAGTGGTTCCAGTGCACTCTCTGGACTCACTGCACTGCATCCCCAGTGGTGCCAGTGCACTCTCTCGACTCACTGCACTAAAGCCCCAGCGGTGCCAGGGCACTCTCTGCACTTACTGCAGTGCATCCCCAGTGGTAGCAGTGCACTCTCTGGACTCACTGCACTGCATCCCCAGTGGTGCCAGTGCACTCTCTTGACTCACTGCACTGCATCCCCAGTGGTGCCTGTGCACTCCCTGGAGTCACTGCAGTGCATCCCCAGTGGTGCCAGTGCACTCTCTGGACTCACTGCACTGCATCCCCAGTGGTGCCAGTGCACTCTCTGGACTCACTGCAGTGCATCCCCAGTGGTGCCAGTGCACTCTCTCGACTCACTGCACTAAAGCCCCAGTGGTGCCAGGGCACTCTCTGCACTTACTGCAGTGCATCCCCAGTGGTAGCAGTGCACTCTCTGGACTCACTGCACTGCATCCCCAGTGGTGCCAGTGCACTCTCTTGACTCACTGCACTGCATCCCCAGTGGTGCCTGTGCACTCCCTGGAGTCACTGCAGTGCATCCCCAGTGGTGCCAGTGCTCTCTCTGCAGTCACTGCACTGCATCCCCAGTGGTGCCACTGCACTCTCTGGACTCACTGCACTGCATCCCCAGTGGTGCCAGTGCAGTCTCTGGAGTCACTGCAGTGCATCCCCAGTGGTGCCAGTGCACTCTCTGGACTCACTGCACTGCATCCCCAGTGGTGCCAGTGCAGTCTCTGGACTCACTGCACTGCATCCCCAGTGGTGCCAGTGCAATCTCTGGACTCACTGCAGTGCATTCCTAGTGGTGGCAGTGCGCTCTCTGGACTCACTGCACTAAAGCCCCAGTGGTGCCAGTGCAGTCTCTGGACTCACTGCACTGCATTCCCAAGGTGCCAGTGCACTCTCTGGACTCACTGCAGTGCATCCCCAGTGGTGCCAGTGCACTCTCTGGACTCACTGCAGTACATCCCCAGTGGTGCCTGTGCAGTATCTGGACTCACTGCACTGCATCCCCAGTGGTGCCAGGGCACTCTCTGGACTCACTGCACTGCATCCCCAGTGGTGCCAGTGCACTCTCTGCACTCACTGCACTGCATCCCCAGTGTTCCCAGTGCGCTCTCTGGACACACTACAGTGCATCCCCAGTGGTGCCAGTGCACTCTCTGGACTCACTGCAGTGCATCCCCAGTGTTCCCACTGCACGCTCTGGACTCACTGCACTGCATCCCCAGTGGTGTCAGTGCACTCTCTGGAGTCACTGCAGTGCATCCCCAGTGGTGCCAGGGTAGTCTCTGGACTCTCTACATTGCATCCCCAGTGGTGCTAGTGTAATCTCAGGACTCACTGCAGTGCAGCTCCACTTGGTGCCAGTGCAGTCTCTGGACTCACTGCAGTGCATCCCCTATGGTGCCAGTGCACTCTCTGGACTCACTGCAGTGTATCCCCAGTGGTGCCTGTGCTCTCTCTGGACTCACTGAACTGCATCCCCAGTGGTGCCAGTGCACTCTCTGGACTCACTGCAGTGTATCCCCAGTGGTGCCTGTGCTCTCTCTGGACTCACAGAACTGCATCCCCAGTGGTTCCAGTGCACTCTCTGGACTCACTGCACTGCATCCCCAGTGGTGCCAGTGCACTCTCTCGACTCACTGCACTAAAGCCCCAGCGGTGCCAGGGCACTCTCTGCACTTACTGCAGTGCATCCCCAGTGGTGCCAGTGCACTCTCTGGACTCACTGCACTGCATCCCCAGTGGTGCCAGTGCACTCTCTTGACTCACTGCACTGCATCCCCAGTGGTGCCTGTGCACTCCCTGGAGTCACTGCAGTGCATCCCCAGTGGTGCCAGTGCACTCTCTGGACTCACTGCACTGCATCCCCAGTGGTGCCAGTGCACTCTCTGGACTCACTGCAGTGCATCCCCAGTGGTGCCAGTGCACTCTCTCGACTCACTGCACTAAAGCCCCAGTGGTGCCAGGGCACTCTCTGCACTTACTGCAGTGCATCCCCAGTGGTAGCAGTGCACTCTCTGGACTCACTGCACTGCATCCCCAGTGGTGCCAGTGCACTCTCTTGACTCACTGCACTGCATCCCCAGTGGTGCCTGTGCACTCCCTGGAGTCACTGCAGTGCATCCCCAGTGGTGCCAGTGCACTCTCTGGACTCACTGCACTGCATCCCCAGTGGTGCCAGTGCAGTCTCTGGACTCACTGCAGTGCATCCCCAGTGGTGCTAGTGCACTCTCTGCACTCACTGCACTGCATCCCCAGTGGTGCCAGTGCACTCTCTGGACTCACTGCACTGCATCCCCAGTGGTGCCTGTGCAGTTTCTGGACTCACTGCACTGCATCACCATTGGTGCCTGGGTACTCTCCGGACTCACTGCAGTGCAACCCCAGTGGTGCCAGTGCAGTCTCTGGACTCACTGCAGTGAATACCCAGTGGTGCCACTGCACTCTCTGGACTCACTGCACTGCATCCCCAGTGGTGACAGTGCACTCTCTGGACTCAGTGCATTGCATCCCCAGTGGTGCCTGTGCAGTTTCTGGACTCACTGCACTGCATCACCATTGGTGCCAGGGTACTCTCCGGACTCACTGCAGTGCAACCCCAGTGGTGCCAGTGCACTCTCTAGAGTCACTGCACTGCATCCGCAGTGGTGGCAGTGCACTCTCTGGACTCACTGCAGTGCATCCCCAGTGCTGACAGTGCACTCTCTGGACTCACTGCACTGCATCACCAGCGGTGCCAGTGCACTCTCTGGACTCACTGCACTGCATCCCCAGTGGTGCCAGTGCACTCTCTAGACTCACTTCAGTGCATTCACAGTGGTGCCAGTGCACTCTCTGGAGTCACTGCAGTGCATCCCCAGTGGTGCCAGTGCACTCTCTGCACTCATTGCACTGCATCCCCAGTGGTGCCACTGCACTCTCTGGACTCACTGCACTGCATCCCCAGTGGTGCCAGTGCACTCTCTGCACTCACTGCACTGCATCCCCAGTGTTCCCAGTGCGCTCTCTGGACACACTGCAGTGCATCCCCAGTGTTGCCACTGCACTCTCTGCACTCACTGCACTGCATCCCCAGTGGTGCCAGTGCACTCTCCGGACTCACTGCAGTGCATCCCCAGTGGTGCCAGTGCACTCTCTGGACTCACTGCACTGCATCCCCAGTGGTGCCAGTGCACTCTCTGGACTCACCGAGGTGCATCCCCAGTGGTGCCAGTGCGCTCTCTGGACACACTGCAGTGCATCCCCTGAGGTGCCAGTGCACTCTCTGGACTCATTGCACTGCATCCCCAGTGTTGCCACTGCACTCTCTGAACTCACTGCACTGCATCCCCAGTGGTGCCAGTGCACTCTTTGGAGTCACTGCAGTGCATCCCCAGTGGTGCCAGGGTAGTCTCTGGACTCTCTACATTGCATCCCCAGTGGTGCTAGTGTAATCTCAGGACTCACTGCAGTGCAGCTCCAGTTGGTGCCAGTGCAGTCTCTGGAGTCACTGTAGTGCATCTCCAGTTTTGCCAGTGCACTCTCTAGAGTCACTGCAGTGCATCCCCAGTGGTGCCAGTGCACTCTCTGGAGTCACTGCACTGCATCCCCAGTGGTGCCAGTGCACTCTCTGGACTCACTGCAGTGTATCCCCAGTGTTGCCTGTGCTCTCTCTGGACTCACTGAACTGCATCCCCAGTGGTGCCAGTGCTCTCTCTGGACTCACTGCAGTGCATCCCCAGTGGTGCCAGTGCACTCTCTCGACTCACTGCACTGCATCCCCAGTGGTGCCAGGGTACTCTCTGCACTTACTGCAGTGCATCCCCAGTCTCGCCAGTGCACTCTCTGGACTCACCGTGGTGCATCCCCAGTGGTGCCAGTGCGCTCTCTGGACACACTGCAGTGCATCCCCAGTGGTAGCAGTGCACTCTCTGGACTCACTGCACTGCATCCCCAGTGGTGCCAGTGCACTCTCTTGACTCACTGCACTGCATCCCAGTGGTGCCTGTGCACTCCCTGGAGTCACTGCAGTGCATCCCCAGTGGTGCCAGTGCACTGTCTGGACTCACTGCACTGCATCCCCAGTGGTGCCAGTGCAGTCTCTGGACTCACTGCAGTGCATCCCCAGTGGTGCTAGTGCACTCTCTGCACTCACTGCACTGCATCCCCAGTGGTGCAAGTGCACTCTCTGGACTCACTGCACTGCATCCCCAGTGGTGCCAGTGCACTCTCTGGACTCACTGCACTGCATCCCCAGTGGTGCCTGTGCAGTTTCTGGACTCACTGCACTGCATCACCATTGGTGCCAGGGTACTCTCCGGACTCACTGCAGTGCAACCCCAGTGGTGCCAGTGCACTCTCTGGACTCACTGCAGTGCAGCTCCTGAGGTGCCAGTGCAGTCTCTGGAATCACTGCAGTGCATACCCAGTGGTGCCACTGCACTCTCTGGACTCACTGCACTGCATCCCCAGTGGTGACAGTGCACTCTCTGGACTCACTGCACTGCATCCCCAGTGGTGCCTGTGCAGTTTCTGGACTCACTGCACTGCATCACCATTGGTGCCAGGGTACTCTCCGGACTCACTGCAGTGCAACACCAGTGGTGCCAGTGCACTCTCTAGAGTCACTGCACTGCATCCGCAGTGGTGGCAGTGCACTCTCTGGACTCACTGCAGTGCATCCCCAGTGCTGACAGTGCACTCTCTGGACTCACTGCACTGCATCACCAGCGGTGCCAGTGCACTCTCTGGACTCACTGCACTGCATCCCCAGTGGTGCCAGTGCACTCTCTAGACTCACTTCAGTGCATCCACAGTGGTGCCAGTGCACTCTCTGGAGTCACTGCAGTGCATCCCCAGTGGTGCCAGTGCACTCTCTGCACTCACTGCACTGCATCCCCAGTGGTGCCACTGCACTCTCTGGACTCACTGCACTGCATCCCCAGTGGTGCCAGTGCACTCTCTGCACTCACTGCACTGCATCCCCAGTGTTCCCAGTGCGCTCTCTGGACACACTGCAGTGCATCCCCAGTGTTTCCACTGCACTCTCTGCACTCACTGCACTGCATCCCCAGTGGTGCCAGTGCACTCTCCGGACTCACTGCAGTGCATCCCCAGTGGTGCCAGTGCACTCTCTGGACTCACTGCACTGCATCCCCAGTGGTGCCAGTGCACTCTCTGGACTCACCGAGGTGCATCCCCAGTGGTGCCAGTGCGCTCTCTGGACACACTGCAGTGCATCCCCTGAGGTGCCAGTGCACTCTCTGGACTCATTGCAGTGCATCCCCAGTGTTGCCACTGCACTCTCTGAACTCACTGCACTGCATCCCCAGTGGTGCCAGTGCACTCTTTCGAGTCACTACAGTGCATCCCCAGTGGTGCCAGGGTAGTCTCTGGACTCTCTACATTGCATCCCCAGTGGTGCTAGTGTAATCTCAGGACTCACTGCAGTGCAGCTCCAGTTGGTGCCAGTGCAGTCTCTGGAGTCACTGTAGTGCATCTCCAGTTTTGCCAGTGCACTCTCTAGAGTCACTGCAGTGCATCCCCAGTGGTGCCAGTGCACTCTCTGGAGTCACTGAACTGCATCCCCAGTGGTGCCAGTGCACTCTCTGGACTCACTGCAGTGTATCCCCAGTGTTGCCTGTGCTCTCTCTGGACTCACTGAACTGCATCCCCAGTGGTGCCAGTGCTCTCTCTGGACTCACTGCAGAGCATCCCCAGTGGTGCCAGTGCACTCTCTCGACTCACTGCACTGCATCCCCAGTGGTGCCAGGGCACTCTCTGCACTTACTGCAGTGCATCCCCAGTGGCGCCAGTGCACTCTCTGGACTCACCGAGGTGCATCCCCAGTGGTGCCAGTGCGCTCTCTGGACACACTGCAGTGCATCCCCAGTGGTGCCAGTGCACTCTCTGGACTCACTGCAGTGCATCACCAGTGTTGCCACTGCACTCTCTGGACTCACTGCAGTGCATCCCCAGTGGTGCCAGTGCACTCTCTGGAGTCACTGCAGTGCATCCCCAGTGGTGCCAGTGCACTCTCTGGACTCACTGCAGTGCATCCCCAGTGGTAACAGTGCACTCTCTGGACTCACTGCGCTACATCCCCAGTGGTAACAGTGCACTCTCTGGAGTCACTGCACTGCATCCCCAGTGGTACCAGTGCACTCTCTGGACTCACTGCACTCCATTCCCAGTGGTGCCAGTGCACTCTCTGGAGTCACTGCAGTGCATCCCCAGAGGTGCCAGGGTAGTCTCTGGACTCTCTACATTGCATCCCCAGTGGTGCTAATATAATCTCAGGACTCACTGCAGTGCAGCTCCAGTTGGTGCCAGTGCAGTCTCTGGACTCACTGCACTGCATCCCCAGTGGTGCCAGTGCAGTCTCTGGAGTCACTGCAGTGCATCCCCAGTGGTGCCAGGGTAGTCTCTGGACTCTCTACATTGCATCCCCAGTGGTGCTAGTGTAATCTCAGGACTCACTGCAGTGCAGCTCCAGTTGGTGACAGTGCAGTCTCTGGAGTCACTGTAGTGCATCTCCAGTTTTGCCAGTGCACTCTCTAGAGTCACTGCAGTGCATCCCCAGTGGTGCCAGTGCACTCTCTGGACTCACTGCAGTGTATCCCCAGTGTTGCCTGTGCTATCTCTGGACTCACTGAACTGCATCCCCAGTGGTGCCAGTGCACTCTCTGGACACACTGCAGTGCATCCCCAGTGGTGCCAGTGCACTCTCTGGACTCACTGAACTGCATCCCCAGTGGTGCCAGTGCACTCTCTGGACTCACTGCAGTGCATCCCCAGTGGTGCCAGTGCACTCTCTCGACTCACTGCACTGCATCCCCAGTGGTGCCAGGGCACTCTCTGGACTCACCGAGGTGCATCCCCAGTGGTGCCAGTGCGCTCTCTGGACACACTGCAGTGCATCCCCAGTGGTGCCAGTGCACTCTCTGGACTTACTGTAGTGCATCCCCAGTGGTAGCAGTGCACTCTCTGCACTCGCTGCACTGCATCCCCAGTGGTGCCAGTGCACTCTCTGGACTCACTGCACTGCATCCCCAGTGGTGCCAGTGCACTCTCTGGAGTCACTGCAGTGCATCCCCAGTGGTGCCAGCGTAGTCTCTGGACTCTCTACACTGCATCCCCAGTGGTGCTAGTGTAATCTCAGGACAAGCTGCAGTGCAGCTTCAGTTGGTGCCAGTGCAGTCTCTGGACTCACTGCAGTGCATACCCTATGGTGCCAGTGCACTCTCTGGAGTCACTGCAGTGTATCCCCAGTGGTGCCTGTGCTCTCTCTGGACTCACTGAACTGCATCCCCAGTGGTGCCAGTGCACTCTCTGGACTCACTGCAGTGTATCCCCAGTGGTGCCTGTGCTCTCTCTGGACTCACTGAACTGCATCCCCAGTGGTGCCAGTGCACTCTCTGGACTCACTGCAGTGCATCCCCAGTGGTGCCAGTGCACTCTCTCGACCCACTGCACTAAAGACCCAGTTGTGCCAGGGCACTCTCTGCACTTACTACAGTGCATCCCCAGTGGTGCCAGTGCACTCTCTGGACTCACTGCACTGCATCCCCAGTGGTGCCAGTGCACTCTCTGGACTCACTGCACTGCATCCCCAGTGGTGCCTGTGCACTCTCTGGAGTCACTGCAGTGCATCCCCAGTGGTGCCAGTGCACTCTCTGGACTCACTGCAGTGCATCCCCAGTGGTGCCAATGCACTCTCTGGACTCACTGCACTCCATCCCCAGTGGTGCCAGGGCACTCTCTGCACTTACTGCAGTGCATCCCCAGTGGTAGCAGTGCACTCTCTGGACTCACTGCACTGCATCCCCAAGGTGCCAGTGCACTCTCTGGACTCACAGCACTGCATCCCCAGTGTTGCCAGTGCACTCTCTGGACTCACTGCAGTGCATCCCCAGTGGTGCCAGTGCACTCTCTGGACTCACTGCACTGCATCCCCAGTGGTGCCAGTGCACTCTCTAGACTCACTGCACTGCATCCCCAGTGGTGTCAATGCACTCTCTGGACTCACTGCACTGCATCACCAGTGGTGGCAGTGCACTCTCTGGACTCACTACAGTGCATCCCCAGTGTGCCAGTGCACTCTCTGGACTCACTGCAGTGCATCCCCAGTGGTGACAGTGCACTCTCTGTAGTCACTGCACTGCATCACCAGTGGTGCCAGTGCACTCTCTGGACTCACTGCAGTGCATCCCCAGTGGTGCCACTGCACTCTCTGGACTCACTGCACTGCATCCCCCGTGGTGCCAGTGCACTCTCTGGAGTCACTGCAGTGCATCCCCAGTGGTGCCAGGGTAGTCTCTGGACTCTCTACATTGCATCCCCAGTGCTGCTAGTGTAATCTCAGGACTCACTGCAGTGCAGCTCCAGTTGGTGCCAGTGCAGTCTCTGGACTCACTGCACTGCATCCCCAGTGGTGCCAGTGCACTCTCTGCACTCACTGCAGTGTATCCCCAGTGGTGCCTGTGCTCTCCCTGGACTCACTGAACTGCATCCCCAGTGGTGCCAGTGCACTCTCTGGACTCACTGCACTGCATCCCCAGTGGTTCCTGTGCTCTCTCTGGACTCACTGAACTGCATCCCCAGTGGTGCCAGTGCACTCTCTGGACTCACTGCACTGCATCCCCAGTGGTGCCAGTGCACTCTCTCGACTCACTGCACTAAAGCCCCAGTGGTGGCAGGGCACTCTCTGCACTTACTGCAGTGCATCCCCAGTGGTAGCAGTGCACTCTCTGGACTCACTGCACTGCATCCCCAGTGGTGCCAGGGCACTCTCTGGACTCACTGCAGTGCATCCCCAGTGGTGCCAGTGCAGTCTCTGCACTCACTGCACTGCATCCCCAGTGGTGCAAGTGCACTCTCTGGAATCACCGAGGTGCATCCCCAGTGGTGCCAGTGCACTCTCTGGACTCACTGCAGTGCATCCCCAGTGGTGCCAGGGTAGTCTCTGGACTCTCTACACTGCATCCCCAGTGGTGCTAGTGTAATCTCAGGACTCACTGCAGTGCAGCTCCAGTTGGTGCCAGTTCAGTCTCTGGACTCACTGCACTGCATTCCCAGTGGTGCCAGTGCACTCTCTGGACTCACTGCAGTGTATCCCCAGAGGTGCCAGTGCACTCTCTGGACTCACTGCAGTGCATCCCCATTGGTGCTAGTGCACTTTCTCGACTCACTGCACTAAAGCACCCGTGGTGCCAGGGCACTCTCTGCACTTACTGCAGTGCATCCCCAGTGGTACCAGTGCACTCTCTGGACTCACTGCACTGCATCCCCTGTGGTGCCAGTACACTCTCTGGACTCACTGCACTGCATCCCCAGTGCTGCCTGTGCAGTCTCTGGACTCACTGCAGTGCATCCCCAGTGGTGCCAGTGCACTCTCTGCACTCACTGCAGTGCATCCCCAGTGGTGCCAGTGCACTCTCTGGACTCACTGCACTCCATCCCCAGTCGTGCCAGTGCACTCTCTGGAGTCACTGCACTGCATCCCCACTGGTGCCAGTGCACTCTCTGGACTCACCGAGGTGCATCCCCAGTGGTGCCAGTGCACTCTCTGGAATCACTGCAGTGCATCCCCAGTCTTGCCACTGCACTCTCTGGAGTCACTGCACTGCATCCCCAGTGTGCCAGTGCACTCTCTGGACTCACTGCAGTGCATCCCCAGTGGTGCCAGGGTAGTCTGTGGACTCACTACATTGCATCCCCAGTGGTGCTAGTGTAACCTCAGGACTCACTGCAGTGCAGCTCCAGTTGGTGCCAGTGCAGTCTCTGGAATCACTGCAGTGCATCCCCTATGGTGCCAGTGCACTCTCTGGACTCACTGCAGTGTATCCCCAGTGGTGCCTGTGCTCTCTCTGGACTCACTGAATTGCATCCCCAGTGGTGCCAGTGCACTCTCTGGACTCACTGCAGTGCATCTCCAGTGGTGCCAGTGCACTCTCTGGACTCACTGCACTGCATCCCCAGTGGTGCCAGGACACTCTCTGCACTTACTGCAGTGCATCCCCAGTGGTAGCAGTGCACTCTCTGGACTCACTGCACTGCATCCCCAGTGGTGCCAGTGCACTCTCTGGACTCACTGCACTGCATCCCCAGTGGTGCCTGTGCAGTCTGTGGACTCACTGCAGTGCATCCCCAGTGGTGCCAGTGCACTCTCTGCACTCACTGCACTGCATAACCAGTGTTGCCAGTGCACTCTCTGGACTCACCGAGGTGCATCCCCAGTGGTGCCAGTGCACTCTCTGGACTCACTGCAGTGCATCCCCAGTGTTGCCACTGCACTCTCTGGACTCACTGCACTGCATCCCCAGTGGTGCCAGTGCACTCTCTGGAGTCACTGCAGTGCATCCCCAGTGGTGCCAGCGTAGTCTCTGGACTCTCTACACTGCATCCCCAGTGGTGCTAGTGTAATCTCAGGACTCACTGCAGTGTAGCTCCAGTTGGTGCCAGTGCAGTCTCTGGACTCACTGCACTGCATCCCCAGTGTTGCCAGTGCACTCTCTGGAGTCACTGCAGTGCATCCCCAGTGGTGCCTGTGCTCTCTCTGGACTCACTGAACTGCATCCCCAGTGGTGCCAGTGCACTCTCTGGAGTCACTGCAGTGCATCCCCATTGGTGCCAGTGCACTCTCTCGACTCACTGCACTAAAGCCCCAGTGGTTCCAGGGCACTCTCTGGACACACTGCAGTGCATCCCCAGTGGTACCAGTGCACTCTCTGGACTCACTGCACTGCATCCCCAGTGGTGCCTGTGCAGTCTCTGGACTCACTGCAGTGCATCCCCAGTGGTGCCAGTGCACTCTCTGCACTCACTGCAGTCCATCCCCTGTTGTGCCAGTGCACTCTCTGGACTCACTGCAGTGCATTCCCAGTGGTGCCAGTGCACTCTCTGGACTCACTGCACTGCATCCCCAGTGGTGCCAGTGCACTCTCAGGACTCACTGCAGTGCATCCCCAGTGGTGCCAGTGCGCTCTCTGGACACACTGCAGTGCATCCCCAGTGGTGCCAGTGCACTCTCTGGAATCACTGCAGTGCATCCCCAGTGTTGCCACTGCACTCTCTGGACTCACTGCACTGCATCACCAGTGGTGTCAGTGCACTCTCTGGAGTCACTGCAGTGCATCCCCAGTGGTGCCAGGGTAGTCTCTGGACTCTCTACATTGCATCCCCAGTGGTGCTAGTGTAATCTCAGGACTCACTGCAGTGCAGCTCCACTTGGTGCCAGTGCAGTCTCTGGACTCACTGCAGTGCATCCCCAATGGTGCCAGTGCACTCTCTGGACTCACTGCAGTGTATCCCCAGTGGTGCCTGTGCTCTCTCTGGACTCACTGAACTGCATCCCCAGTGGTGCCAGTGCACTCTCTGCACTCACTGCAGTGTATCCCCAGTGGTGCCAGTGCTCTCTCTGGACTCACTGAATTGCATCCCCGTGGTGCCAGTGCACTCTCTGGACTCACTGCACTGCATCCCCAGTGGTGACAGTGCACTCTCTTGACTCACTGCACTGCATCCCCAGTGGTGCCTGTGCACTCTCGGGAGTCACTGCAGTGCATCCCCAGTGGTGCCAGTGCACTCTCTGGACTCACTGCAGTTCATCCCCAGTGGTGCCAGTGCACTCTCTGGACTCACTTCAGTGCATCACCAGTATTGCCAATGCACTCTCTGCACTCACTGCACTGCATCCCCAGTGGTGTCAGTGCACTCTCTGGACTCACCGAGGTGCATCCCCAGTGTGCCAGTGCACTCTCTGGACTCACTGCAGTGCAGACCCTGAGGTGCCAGTGCAGTCTCTGGACTCACTGCAGTGCATCCCCAGTGGTGCCACTGCACTCTCTGGACTCACTGCACTGCATCAACTGTGGTGCCAGTGCACTCTCTGGACTCACTGCAGTGCATCCCCAGTGGTGCCAGTGCAATCTCTAGACTCACTGCAGTGCAGCTCCAGTGGTGCCAGTGCACTCTCTGGACTCACTGCACTGCATCCCCAGTGGTGCCAGTGCACTCTCAGGACTCACTGCACTGCATCACCAGTGGTTCCAGTGCCCTCTCTGGAGTCACTGCAGTGTATCCCCAGTGGTTCCAGTGCAATCTCTGGACTCACTGAACTGCATCCCCAGGGGTGCCAGGGCACTCTCTGGACTCACCGCAGTGCATCCCCAATGGTGCCAGTGCACTCTTTCGAGTCACTGCACTGCATCCCCATTAGTGCCAGTGCATTCTCTGGACTCACTGCAGTGAATCCCCAGTGGTGCCAGTGCACTCTCTGGACTCACTGCAGTGCATCCCCAGTGGTGCCAGTGCACTCTCTGCACTCACTGCACTGCATCCCCGGTGTTGCCAGTGCACTCTCTGGACTCACCGAGGTGCATCCCCAGTGGTGCCAGTACACTCTCTGGGCTCACTGCACTGCATCCCCAGTGGTGCCAGGGCACTCTCTGGACTCACTGCACTGCATCCCCAGTGGTGCCAGTTCACTCTCTGGACTCACTGCACTGCATCCCCAGTGGTGCCAGTGCACTCTCTGGACTCACTGCACTGCATCTACAGTGCTGTCAGTGTACTCTCTGGACTCACTGCACTGCATCACCAGTGGTGGCAGTGCACTCTCTGGACTCACTACAGTGCATCCCCAGTGTGCCAGTGCACTCTCTGGACTCACTGCAGTGCATCCCCAGTTCTAGCAGTGCACTCTCTGTAGTCACTGCGCTGCATCACCAGTGGTGCCAGTGCACTCTCTGGACTCACTGCACTGCATCACCATTGGTGCCAGGGTACTCTCCCTACTCACTGCAGTGAAACCCCCGTGGTGCCAGTGCACTCTCTAGACTCACTGCACTTAATCCACAGTGGTGCCAGTGCACTCTCTGGACTCACTGCAGTGCATCCCCAGTGGTGCCAGTGCACTCTCTGGACTCACTGCACTGCATCCCCAGTGGTGCCAGTGCACTCTCTGGACTCACTGCACTAAAACCCCAGTGGTGCCAGTGCACTCTCTGGACTCACTGCACTGCATCCACAGTGGTGCCAGTGCACACTCTGCACTCACTGCAGTGCATCCCCTGTTGTGCCAGTGCACTCTCTGGACTCACTGCAGTGCATTCATAGTGGTGCCAGTGCACTCTCTGGACTCACTGCAGTGCATCCCCAGTGGTGCCAGTGCACTCTCTGGACTCACTGCAGTGCATCCCCAGTGGTGCCAGTGCACTCTCTGGACTCACTGCAGTGCATCCCCCGTGTTGCCACTGCACTCTCTGGACTCACTGCACTGCATCACCAGTGGTGTCAGTGCACTCTCTGGAGTCACTGCAGTGCATCCCCAGTGGTGCCAGGGTAGTCTCTGGACTCTCTACATTGCATCCCCAGTGGTGCTAGTGTAATCTCAGGACTCACTGCAGTGCAGCTCCACTTGGTGCCAGTGCAGTCTCTGGATTCACTGCACTGCATCCCCTATGGTGCCAGTGCACTCTCTGGACTCACTGAACTGCATCCCCAGTGGTGCCAGTGCACTCTCTGCACTCACTGCAGTTTATCCCCAGTGGTGCCAGTGCTCTCTCTGGACTCACTGAACTGCATCCCCAGTGGTGCCAGTGCACTCTCTGGACTCACTGCAGTGCATCCCCAGTGGTGCCAGTGCACTCTCTCGACTCACTGCACTAAAGCCCCAGTGGTGCCAGGGCACTCTCTGCACTTACTGCAGTGCATCCCCAGTGGTAGCAGTGCACTCTCTGGACTCACTGCAGTGCATCCCCAGTGGTGCCAGTGCACTCTCTTGACTCACTGCACTGCATCCCCAGTGGTGCCTGTGCACTCTCTGGAGTCACTGCAGTGCATCCCCAGTGGTGCCAGTGCACTCTCTGGACTCACTGCAGTGCATCCCCAGTGTTGCCACTGCACTCTCTGGACTCACTGCAGTGCATCCCCAGTGGTGCCAGTGCAGTCTCTGGACTCACTGCAGTGCATCCCCAGTGGTGCCAGTGCACTCTCTGCACTCACTGCACTGCATCCCCAGTGGTGCCAGTGCACTCTCTGGACTCACCGAGGTGCATCCCCAGTGTGCCAGTGCACTCTCTGGACTCACTGCACTGCATCCCCAGTGGTGCCAGTGCACTCTCTGGACTCACAGCACTGCATCTACAGTGGTTTCAGTGCACTCTCTGGATTCACTGCACTGCATCACCAGTGGTGGCAGTACACTCTCTGGACTCACCGAGGTGCATCCCCAGTGTGCCAGTGCACTCTCTGGACTCACTGCAGTGCAGCCCCTGAGGTGCCAGTGCAGTCTCTGGACTCACTGCAGTGCATCCCCAGTGGTGCCACTGCACTCTCTGGACTCACTGCACTGCATCAACAGTGGTGCCAGTGCACTCTCTGGACTCACTGCAGTGCATCCCCAGTGGTGCCAGTGCAATCTCTAGACTCACTGCAGTGCAGCTCCAGTGGTGCCAGTGCACTCTCTGGACTCACTGCACTGCATCCCCAGTGGTGCCAGTGGACTCTCAGGACTCACTGCACTGCATCACCAGTGGTTCCAGTGCCCTCTCTGGAGTCACTGCAGTGTATCCCCAGTGGTTCCAGTGCAATCTCTGGACTCACTGAACTGCATCCCCAGGGGTGCCAGGGCACTCTCTGGACTCACTGCAGTGCATCCCCAATGGTGCCAGTGCACTCTCTGAGTCACTGCACTGCATCCCCATTAGTGCCAGTGCATTCTCTGGACTCACTGCAGTGCATCCCCAGTGGTGCCAGTGCGCTCTCTGGACTCACTGCAGTGCATCCCCAGTGGTGCCAGTGCACTCTCTGCACTCACTGCACTGCATCCCCGGTGTTGCCAGTGCACTCTCTGGACTCACCGAGGTGCATCCCCAGTGGTGCCAGTGCACTCTCTGGACTCACTGCACTGCATCCCCAGTGGTGCCAGGGCACTCTCTGGACTCACTGCACTGCATCCCCAGTGGTGCCAGTGCACTCTCTGGACTCACTGCACTGCATCCCCAGTGGTGCCTGTGCAGTTTCTGGACTCACTGCACTGCATCACCATTGGTGCCAGGGTACTCTCCGGACTCACTGCAGTGAAACCCCCGTGGTGCCAGTGCACTCTCTAGACTCACTGCACTTAATCCACAGTGGTGCCAGTGCACTCTCTGGACTCACTGCAGTGAATCCCCAGTGCTGACAGTGCACTCTCTGGACTCACTGCACTGCATCCCCAGTGGTGCCAGTGCACTCTCTGGACTCACTGCACTAAAACCCCAGTGGTGCCAGTGCACTCTCTGGACTCACTGCACTGCATCCACAGTGGTGCCAGTGCACTCTCTGGAGTCACTGCAGTGCATAGCCTGTTGTGCCAGTGCACTCTCTGCACTCACTGCACTGCATCCCCAGTGGTGCCAGTGCACTCCATGGACTCGCTGCACTGCATCCCCAGTCGTGCCAGTGCAGTCTCTGGAGTCACTACAGTGCATCCCCACTGGTGCCAGTGCACTCTCTGGACTCACTGCAGTGCATCCCCAGTGGTGCCAGTGGACTATCTGGACTGACTGTACTGCATCCCCAGTGGTGCCAGTGCACTCTCTGAGTCACTGCACTGCATCCCCAGTGTTCCCAGTGCACTCTCTGGACTCACCGAGGTGCATCCCCAGTGGTGCCAGTGCACTCTCTGGACTCACTGCAGTGCATCCCCAGTGGTGCCAGTGCCCTCTCTGGACTCACTGCAGTGCATCCCCAGTGGTGGCAGTGCACTCTCTGCACTCACTGCAGTGCATCTCCAGTGGTGTCAGTGCACTCTGTGGACTCACTGCACTGCATCACCAGTGGTGCCAGTGCACTCTCTGGACTCACTACAGTGCATCCCCAGTGGTGCCAGTGCACTCTCTGGACTCACTGCAGTGCATCCCCAGTGGTGACAGTGCACTCTCTGTAGTCACTGCGCTGCATCCCCAGTGGTGCCAGTGCACTCTCTGGACTCACTGCACTGCATCCCCAGTGGTGCCAGTGCACTCTCTGGACTCACTGCACTGCATCCACAGTGGTGACAGTGCACTCTCTGGACTCACTGCACTGCATCCCCAGTGGTGCCTGTGCAGTTTCTGGACTCACTGCACTGCATCACCATTGGTGCCAGGGTACTCTCCGGACTCACTGCAGTGCAACCCCAGTGGTGCCAGTGCACTCTCTAGAGTCACTGCACTGCATCCGCAGTGGTGGCAGTGCACTCTCTGGACTCACTGCAGTGCATCCCCAGTGGAGCCAGTGCACTCTCTGGACTCACTGCACTGCATCACCAGTGGTGCCAGTGCACTCTCTGGACTCACTGCACTGCATCCCCAGTGGTGCCAGTGCACTCTCTAGACTCACTTCAGTGCATCCACAGTGGTGCCATTGCACTCTCTGGAGTCACTGCAGTGCATCCCCAGTGGTGCCAGTGCACTCTCTGCAGTCACTGCACTGCATCCCCAGTGGTGCCACTGCACTCTCTGGACTCACTGCACTGCATCCCCAGTGGTGCCAGTGCAGTCTCTGCAGTCACTGCAGTGCATCCCCATTGCTGACAGTGCCCTCTCTGGACTCACTGCACTGCATCCCCAGTGGTGCCAGTGGACTATCTGGACTGACTGCACTGCATCCCCAGTGGTGCCAGTGCACTCTCTGAGTCACTGCACTGCATTCCCAGTAGTAGCAGTGCACTCTCTGGACTCACTGCAATGCATACCCAGTGGTGCCTGTGCACTCTCTGGACTCACTGCACTGCATCCCCAGTGGTGCCTGTGCAGTTTCTGGACTCACTGCACTGCATCACCATTGGTGCCAGGGTACTCTCCGGACTCACTGCAGTGAAACCCCCGTGGTGCCAGTGCACTCTCTAGACTCACTGCACTTAATCCACAGTGGTGCCAGTGCACTCTCTGGACTCACTGCAGTGCATCCCCAGTGCTGACAGTGCACTCTCTGGACTCACTGCACTGCATCCCCAGTGGTGCCAGTGCACTCTCTGGACTCACTGCACTAAAACCCCAGTGGTGCCAGTGCACTCTCTGGACTCACTGCACTGCATCCACAGTGGTGCCAGTGCACTCTCTGGAGTCACTGCAGTGCATAGCCTGTTGTGCCAGTGCACTCTCTGCACTCACTGCACTGCATCCCCAGTGGTACCAGTGCACTCTCTGGACTCGCTGCACTGCATCCCCAGTGGTGCCAGTGCAGTCTCTGGAGTCACTACAGTGCATCCCCACTGGTGCCAGTGCACTCTCTGGACTCACTGCACTGCATCCCCAGTGGTGCCAGTGGACTATCTGGACTGACTGTACTGCATCCCCAGTGGTGCCAGTGCACTCTCTGAGTCACTGCACTGCATCCCCAGTGTTCCCAGTGCACTCTCTGGACTCACCGAGGTGCATCCCCAGTGGTGCCAGTGCACTCTCTGGACTCACTGCAGTGCATCCCCAGTGGTGCCAGTGCCCTCTCTGGACTCACTGCAGTGCATCCCCAGTGGTGGCAGTGCACTCTCTGCACTCACTGCAGTGCATCCCCAGTTGTGCCAGTGCACTCTCTGGACTCACTGCACTGCATCTCCAGTGGTGTCAGTGCACTCTGTGGACTCACTGCACTGCATCACCAGTGGTGCCAGTGCACTCTCTGGACTCACTACAGTGCATCCCCAGTGTGCCAGTGCACTCTCTGGACTCACTGCAGTGCATCCCCAGTGGTGACAGTGCACTCTCTGGACTCACTGCACTGCATCCCCAATGGTGCCAGTGCACTATCTGGACTCACTGCACTGCATCCACAGTGGTGACAGTGCACTCTCTGGACTCACTGTCCTGCATCCCCAGTGGTGCCTGTGCAGTTTCTGGACTCACTGCACTGCATCACCATTGGTGCCAGGGTACTCTCCGGACTCACTGCAGTGCAACCCCAGTGGTGCCAGTGCACTCTCTAGAGTCACTGCACTGCATCCGCAGTGGTGGCAGTGCACTCTCTGGACTCACTGCAGTGCATCCCCAGTGCTGACAGTGCACTCTCTGGACTCACTGCACTGCATCACCAGTGGTGCCAGTGCACTCTCTGGACTCACTGCACTGCATCCCCAGTGGTGCCAGTGCACTCTCTAGACTCACTTCAGTGCATCCACAGTGGTGCCATTGCACTCTCTGGAGTCACTGCAGTGCATCCCCAGTGGTGCCAGTGCACTCTGTGCAGTCACTGCACTGCATCCCCAGTGGTGCCACTGCACTCTCTGGACTCACTGCACTGCATCCCCAGTGGTGCCAGTGCAGTCTCTGGAGTCACTGCAGTGCATCCCCATTGCTGACAGTGCCCTCTCTGGACTCACTGCACTGCATCCCCAGTGGTGCCAGTGGACTATCTGGACTGACTGCACTGCATCCCCAGTGGTGCCAGTGCACTCTCTGAGTCACTGCACTGCATTCCCAGTAGTACCAGTGCACTCTCTGGACTCACTGCAATGCATACCCAGTGGTGCCTGTGCACTCTCTGGACTCACTGCACTGCATCCCCAGTGGTGCCAGTGCAGTCTCTGGATTCACTGCACTGCATCCCCAGTGGTGCCAGTGCAATCTCTGGACTCACTGCAGTGCATTCCTAGTGGTGGCAGTGCAGTACCTGGACTCACTGCACTAAAGCCCCAGTGGTGCCAGTGCAGTCTCTGGACTCACTGCACTGCATCCCCAAGGTGCCAGTGCACTCTCTGGACTCACTGCACTGCATCCCCAGTGGTGCCAGTGCACTCTCTGGACTCACTGCACTGCATCCCCTGTGGTGCCTGTGCAGTCTCTGGACTCACTGCACTGCATCCCCAGTGGTGCCAGGGCACTCTCTGCACTCACTGCAGCGCATCCCCAGTGGTGCCAGTGCACTCTCTGGAGTCACTGCAGTGCATCCCCAGTGGTGCCAGGGTAGTCTCTGGACTCTCTACATTGCATCCCCAGTGGTGCTAGTGTAATCTCAGGACTCAGTGCAGTGCAGCTCCACTTGGTGCCAGTGCAGTCTCTGGACTCACTGCACTGCATCCCCTGAGGTGTCAGTGCACTCTCTGGAGTCACTGCAGTGCATCCCCAGTGGTGCCAGGGTAGTCTCTGGACTCTCTACATTGCATCCCAGTGGTGCTAGTGTAATCTCAGGACTCAGTGCAGTGCAGCTCCACTTGATGCCAGTGCAGTCTCTGGACTCACTGCACTGCATCCCCTATGGTGCCAGTGCACTCTCTGGACTCACTGCAGTGTATCCCCAGTGGTGCCTGTGCTCTCTCTGGACTCACTGAACTGCATCCCCAGTGGTGCCAGTGCACTCTCTGGACTCACTGCAGTGTATCCCCAGTGGTGCCTGTGCTCTCTCTGGACTCACTGAACTGCTTCCCGAGTGGTGCCAGTGCACTCTCTGGACTCACTGCAGTGCATCCCCAGTGGTGCCAGTGCACTCTCTGGACTCACTGCACTGCATCCCCAAGGTGCCAGTGCACTCTCTGGACTCACTGCACTGCATCCCCTGTGGTGCCAGTGCACTCTCTGGACTCACTGCAGTACATCCCCAGTGGTGCCTGTGCAGTCTCTGGACTCACTGCACTGCATCAACAGTGGTGCCAGGGCACTCTCTGGACTCAGTGCACTGCATTCCCAGTGGTGCCAGTGCAATCTCTGGAGTCACTGCAGTGCATCCCCAGTGGTGCCAGTGCACTCTCTGGACTCACTGCACTGCATCCCCAGTGGTGCCAGTGCACTCTCTGGACTCACTGCAGTGCATCCCCAGTGGTGCCAGTGCACTCTCTGCACTCACTGCACTGCATCCCCAGTGTTGCCAGTGCACTCTCTGGACTCACCGAGGTGCATCCCCAGTGGTGCCAGTGCACTCTCTGGACTCACTGCAGTGCATCCCCAGTGCTGACAGTGCACTCTCTGGACTCACTGCAGTGCAGCCCCTGAGGTGCCAGTGCAGTCTCTGGACTCACTGCAGTGCATACCCAGTGGTGCCACTGCACTCTCTGGACTCACTGCACTGCATCCCCAGTGGTGCCAGTGCACTCTCTGGACTAACTGCAGTGCATCCCCAGTGGTGCCAGTGCACTCTCTGGACTCACTGCACTGCATCCCCAGTGGTGCCAGTGCACTCTCTGGACTCACTGCACTGCATCCCCAGTGGTGCAAGTGCACCCTGTGGACTCACTGCACTGCATCACCAGTGGTGGCAGTGCACTCCCTGGACTCACTACAGTGCATCCCCAGTGTGCCAGTGCACTCTCTGGACTCACTGCAGTGCATCCCCAGTGGTGACAGTGCACTCTCTGTAGTCACTGCGCTGCATCCCCAGTGGTGCCAGTGCACTCTCTGGACTCACTGCACTGCATCCACAGTGGTGACAGTGCACTCTCTGGACTCACTGCACTGCATCCCCAGTGGTGCCTGTGCAGTTTCTGGACTCACTGCACTGCATAACCATTGGTGCCAGGGTACTCTCCGGACTCACTGCAGTGCAACCCCAGTGGTGCCAGTGCACTCTCTAGAGTCACTGCACTGCATCCGCAGTATTGGCAGTGCACTCTCTGGACTCACTGCAGTGCATCCCCAGTGCTGACAGTGCACTCTCTGGACTCACTGCACTGCATCACCAGTGGTGCCAGTGCACTCTCTGGACTCACTACACTGCATCCCCAGTGGTGCCAGTGCACTCTCTAGACTCACTTCAGTGCATCCACAGTGGTGCCAGTGCACTCTCTGGAGTCACTGCAGTGCATCCCCAGTGGTGCCAGTGCACTCTCTGGACTCACTGCACTGCATCCCCAGTGATGAAAGTGCAGTCTCTGGAGTCACTGCACTGCATCCCCAGTGGTGCCAGTGCACTCTCTGGTCTGACTGCACTGCATCCCCAGTGGTGCCAGTGCACTCTCTGAGTCACTGCACTGCATTCCCAGTAGTGCCAGTGCACTCTCTGGACTCACTGCAATGCATACCCAGTGGTGCCAGTGCACTCTCTGGACTCACTGCACTGCATCCCCAGTCGTGCCAGTGCAGTCTCTGGACTCACTGCACTGCATCCCCAGTGGTGCCAGTGCAATCTCTGGACTCACTGCAGTGCATTCCTAGTGGTGGCAGTGCACTCTCTGGACTCACTGCACTAAAGCCCCAGTGGTGCCAGTGCAGTCTCTGGACTCACTGCACTGCATCCCCAAGGTGCCAGTGCACTCTCTGGACTCACTGCACTGCATCCCCAGTGGTGCCAGTGCACTGTCTGGACTCACTGCAGTACATCCCCAGTGGTGCCTGTGCAGTCTCTGGACTCACTGCACTGCATCCCCAGTGGCGCCTGGGCACTCTCTGGAGTCACTGCAGTGCATCCCCAGTGGTGCCTGTGCTCTCTCTGGACTGACTGCAGTGCATCCCCAGTGGTGCCAGGGCACTCTCTGGACTGACTGCAGTGCATCCCCAGTGGTGCCAGGGCACTCTCTGGACTCACTGCACTGCATCCCCAGTCGTGCCAGTGCACTCTCTGGACTCACTGCAGTACATCCCCAGTGGTGCCAGTGCACTCTCTGGACTCACTGCACTGCATCTGCAGTGGTGTCAGTGCACTCTCTGGACTCACTGCACTGCATCACCAGTGGTGGCAGTGCACTCTCTGGAGTCACCGAGGTGCATCCCCAGTGTGCCAGTGCACTCTCTGGACTCACTGCAGTGCAGCCCCTGAGGTGCCAGTGCAGTCTCTGGACTCACTGCACTGCATCCCCAGTGGTGCCTGTGCTCTCTCTGGACTCACTGAACTGCATCCCCAGTGGTGCCAGTGCACTCTCTGGACTCACTGCAGTGTATCCCCAGTGGTGCCTGTGCTCTCTCTGGACTCACTGAACTGCTTCCCGAGTGGTGCCAGTGCACTCTCTGGACTCACTGCAGTGCATCCCCAGTGGTGCCAGTGCACTCTCTCGACTCACTGCACTGCATCCCCAAGGTGCCAGTGCACTCTCTGGACTCACTGCACTGTATCCCCTGTGGTGCCAGTGCACTCTCTGGACTCACTGCAGTACATCCCCAGTGGTGCCTGTGCAGTCTCTGGACTCACTGCACTGCATCAACAGTGGTGCCAGGGCACTCTCTGGACTCAGTGCACTGCATCCCCAGTGGTGCCAGTGCAATCTCTGGAGTCACTGCAGTGCATCCCCAGTGGTGCCAGTGCACTCTCTGGACTCACTGCAGTGCATCCCCAGTGGTGACAGTGCACTCTCTGTAGTCACTGCGCTGCATCCCCAGTGGTGCCAGTGCACTCTCTGGACTCACTGCACTGCATCCCCAGTGGTGCCAGTGCACTCTCTGGACTCACTGCACTGCATCCCCAGTGGTGCCTGTGCAGTTTCTGGACTCACTGCACTGCATAACCATTGGTGCCAGGGTACTCTCCGGACTCACTGCAGTGCAACCCCAGTGGTGCCAGTGCACTCTCTAGAGTCACTACACTGCATCCGCAGTATTGGCAGTGCACTCTCTGGACTCACTGCAGTGCATCCCCAGTGCTGACAGTGCACTCTCTGGACTCACTGCACTGCATCACCAGTGGTGCCAGTGCACTCTCTGGACTCACTGCACTGCATCCCCAGTGGTGCCAGTGCACTCTCTAGACTCACTTCAGTGCATCCACAGTGGTGCCAGTGCACTCTCTGGAGTCACTGCAGTGCATCCCCAGTGGTGCCAGTGCACTCTCTGCACTCACTGCACTGCATCCCCAGTGGTGCCTGTGCACTCTCTGGACTCACTGCACTGCATCCCCAGTGATGAAAGTGCAGTCTCTGGAGTCACTGCACTGCATCCCCAGTGGTGCCAGTGCACTCTCTGGTCTGACTGCACTGCATCCCCAGTGGTGCCAGTGCACTCTCTGAGTCACTGCACTGCATTCCCAGTAGTGCCAGTGCACTCTCTGGACTCACTGCAATGCATACCCAGTGGTGCCAGTGCACTGTCTGGACTCACTGCACTGCATCCCCAGTCGTGCCAGTGCAGTCTCTGGACTCACTGCAGTGCATCCCCAGTGGTGCCAGTGCAATCTCTGGACTCACTGCAGTGCATTCCTAGTGGTGGCAGTGCACTCTCTGGACTCACTGCACTAAAGCCCCAGTGGTGCCAGTGCAGGCTCTGGACTCACTGCACTGCATCCCCAAGGTGCCAGTGCACTCTCTGGACTCACTGCACTGCATCCCCAGTGGTGCCAGTGCACTGTCTGGACTCACTGCAGTACATCCCCAGTGGTGCCTGTGCAGTCTCTGGACTCACTGCACTGCATCCCCAGTGGCGCCTGGGCACTCTCTGGACTCACTGCAGTGCATCCCCAGTGGTGCCTGTGCTCTCTCTGGACTGACTGCAGTGCATCCCCAGTGGTGCCAGGGCACTCTCTGGACTGAATGCAGTGCATCCCCAGTGGTGCCAGGGCACTCTCTGGACTCACTGCACTGCATCCCCAGTCGTGCCAGTGAACTCTCTGGACTCACTGCAGTACATCCCCAGTGGTGCCAGTGCACTCTCTGGACTCACTGCACTGCATCTGCAGTGGTGTCAGTGCACTCTCTGGACTCACTGCACTGCATCACCAGTGGTGGCAGTGCACTCTCTGGAGTCACCGAGGTGCATCCCCAGTGTGCCAGTGCACTCTCTGGACTCACTGCAGTGCAGCCCCTGAGGTGCCAGTGCAGTCTCTGGACTCACTGCACTGCATCCCCAGTGGTGCCAGTGGACTCTCAGGACTCACTGCACTGCATCACCAGTGGTTCCAGTGCCCTCTCTGGAGTCACTACAGTGTATCCCCAGTGGTTCCAGAGCAATCTCTGGACTCACTGAACTGCATCCCCAGGGGTGCCAGGGCACTCTCTGGACTCACTGCAGTGCATCCCCAATGGTGCCGGTGCACTCTTTCGAGTCACTGCACTGCATCCCCATTAGTGCCAGTGCATTCTCTGGACTCACTGCAGTGCATCCCCAGTGGTGCCAGTGCACTCTCTGGACTCACTGCAGTCCATCCCCAGTGGTGCCAGTGCACTCTCTGGACTCACTGCACTGCATCCCCGGTCTTGCCAGTGCACTCTCTGGACTCACCGAGGTGCATCCCCAGTGGTGCCAGTGCACTCTCTGGACTGACTGCAGTGCATCCCCAGTGGTGCCAGGGCACTCTCTGGACTCACTGCACTTCATCCCCAGTGGTGCCAGTGCACTCTCTGGACTCACTGCACTGCATCCCCAGTGGTGCCAGTGCACTCTCTGGACTCACTGCACTGCATCTACAGTGGTGTCAGTGCACTCTCTGGACTCACTGCACTGCATCCCCAGTGGTGCCAGTGCACTCTCTAGACTCACTTCAGTGCATCCACAGTGGTGCCAGTGCACTCTCTGGAGTCACTGCAGTTCATCCCCAGTGGTGCCACTGCACTCTCTGCACTCACTGCACTGCATCCCCAGTGGTGCCACTGCACTCTCTGGACTCACTGCACTGCATCCCCAGTGGTGAAAGTGCAGTCTCTGGAGTCACTGCACTGCATCCCCAGTAGTGCCAGTGCACTCTCTGGTCTGACTGCACTGCATCCCCAGTGGTGCCAGTGCACCCTCTGAGTCACTGCACTGCATTCCCAGTAGTGCCAGTGCACTCTCTGGACTCAATGCAATGCATACCCAGTGGTGCCAGTGCACTCTCTGGACTCACTGCACTGCATCCCCAGTGGTGCCAGTGCAGTCTCTGGACTCACTGCACTGCATCCCCAGTGGTGCCAGTGCAATCTCTGGACTCACTGCAGTGCATTCCTAGTGGTGGAAGTGCACTCTCTGGACTCACTGCACTAAAGCCCCAGTGGTGCCAGTGCAGTCTCTGGACTCACTGCACTGCATCCCCAAGGTGCCAGTGCACTCTCTGGACTCACTGCACTGCATCCCCAGTGGTGCCAGTGCACTCTCTGGACTCACTGCAGTACATCCCCAGTGGTGCCTGTGCACTCTCTGGAGTCACTGCACTGCATCCCCAGTGGTGCCAGGGCACTCTCTGGACTCACTGCACTGCATCCCCAGTGGTGCCAGTGCACTCTCTGCACTCACTGCACTGCATCCCCAGTGTTCCCAGTGCGCTCTCTGGACACACTGCAGTGCATCCCCAGTGTTGCCACTGCACTCTCTGGACTCACTGCACTGCATCCCCAGTGGTGTCAGTGCACTCTCTGGAGTCACTGCAGTGCATCCCCAGTGGTGCCTGTGCTCACTCTGGACTGACTGCAGTGCATCCCCAGTGGTGCCAGGGCACTCTCTGGACTGACTGCAGTGCATCCCCAGTGGTGCCAGGGCACTCTCTGGACTCACTGCACTGCATCCCCAGTGGTGCCAGTGCACTCTCTGGACTCACTGCAATACATCCCCAGTGGTGCCAGTGCACTCTCTGGACTCACTGCACTGCATCTACAGTGGTGTCAGTGCAGTCTCTGGACTCACTGCACTGCATCCCCAGTGGTGGCAGTGCACTCTGTGGACTCACTGCACTGCATGCCCAAGGTGCCAGTGCACTCTCTGGACTCACTGCGCTGCATCCCCAGTGGTGCCAGTGCACTCTCTGGACTCACTGCACTGCATCCCCAGTGGTGCCAGTGCACTCTCTGGACTCACTGCACTGCATCACCAGTGGTGCCAGTGCACTCTCTGGACTCACCGAGGTGCATCCCCAGTGTGCCAGTGCACTCTCTGGACTCACTGCAGTGCAGCCCCTGAGGTGCCAGTGCAGTCTCTGGACTCATTGCACTGCATCCCCAGTGGTTCCAGTGGACTCTCAGGACTCACTGCACTGCATCACCAGTGGTTCCAGTGCCCTCTCTGGAGTCACTACAGTGTATCCCCAGTGGTTCCAGTGCAATCTCTGGACTCACTGAACTGCATCCCCAGGTGTGCCAGGGCACTCTCTGGATCACTGCAGTGCATCCCCAGTGGTGCCAGTGCACTCTCTGGACTCACTGCAGTGCATCCCCTGTGGTTCCAGGGCACTCTCTGCACTCACTGCACTGCATCTCCGGTGTTGCCAGTGCACTCTCTGGACTCACCGAGGTGCATCCCCAGTGGTGCCAGTGCACTCTCTGGACTGACTGCAGTGCATCCCCAGTGGTGCCAGGGCACTCTCTGGACTCACTGCACTGCATCCCCAGTGGTGCCAGTGCACTCTCTGGACTCACTGCATTGCATCCCCAGTGGTGCCAGTGTACTCTCTGGACTCACTGCACTGCATCACCAGTGGTGCCAGTGCACTCTCTGGACTCACTACAGTGCATCCCCAGTGGTGCCAGTGCACTCTCTGAGTCACTGCACTGCATCCCCAGTGGTGCCAGTGCAATCTCTGGACTCACTGCACTGCATCACCAGTGGTGTCAGTGCAATCTCTGGACTCACTGCACTAAAGCCCCAGTGGTGCCAGTGCAGTCTCTGGACTCACTGCACTTAATCCACAGTGGTGCCAGTGCACTCTCTGGACTCACTGCAGTGCATCCCCAGTGCTGACAATGCACTCTCTGGACTCACTGCAGTGCATCCCCAGTGGTGCCAGTGCACTCTCTGCACTCACTGCGCTGCATCCCCAGTGGTGCCAGTGCACTCTCTGGACTCACTGCACTGCATCCCCAGTGGTGCCAGTGCAGTCTCTGGAGTCACTACAGTGCATCCCCACTGGTGCCAATGCACTCTCTGGACTCACTGCACTGCATCCCCAGTGGTGCCAGTGGACTATCTGGACTGACTGCACTGCATCCCCAGTGGTGCCAGTGCACTCTCTGAGTCACTGCACTGCATCCCCAGTGTTCCCAGTGCACTCTCTGGACTCACCGAGGTGCATCCCCAGTGGTGCCAGTGCACTCTCTAGACTCACTGCAGTGCATCCCCAGTGGTGCCAGGGTAGTCTCTGGACTCTCTACACTGCATCCCCAGTGGTGCTAGAGCAATCTCAGGACTCACTGCACTGCATCCCCAGTGCTGACAGTGCACTCTCTGGACTCACTGCACTGCATCCCCAGTGGTGCCAGTGCACTCTCTGGACTCACCGAGGTGCATCCCCAGTGGTGCCAGTGCACTCTCTGGACTCACTGCAGTGCATCCCCAGTGGTGCCAGTGCACTCTCTGGACTCAATGCAGTGCATCCACAGTGGTGCCAGTGCACTCTCTGGACTCACTGCACTGCATCCCCAGTGGTGCCAGTGCACTCTCTGGACTCACAGCACTGCATCCCCAGTGTTGCCAGTGCACTCTCTGGAGTTACTGCAGTGCATCCCCAGTGGTGCCAGTGCACTCTCTGGACTCACTGCACTGCATCCCCAGTGGTGCCAGTGCACTCTCTGGACTCACTGCACTGCATCCCCAGTGGTGCCAGTGCAGTCTCTGGACTCACTGCACTGCATCCCCAGTGGTGCCAGTGCACTCTCTGGACTCACTGCAGTGCATCCCCAGTGGTGCCAGTGCACTCTCTGGACTCACTGAACTGCATCCCCAGTGGTGTCAGTGCACTCTGTGGACTCACTGCAGTGCATCCCCAGTGGTGCCAGTGCACTCTCTGGACTCACTGCAGTGCATCCCCAGTGGTGACAGTGCACTCTCTGTAGTCACTGCGCTGCATCCCCAGTGGTGCCAGTTCACTCTCTGGACTCACTGCACTGCATCCCCAGTGGTGCCAGTGCACTCTCTGGACTCACTGCACTGCATCCCCAGTGGTGCCAGTGCAGTCTCTGGAGTCACTACAGTGCATCCCCAGTGGTGTCAGTGCACTCTCTGGACTCACTGCACTGCATCCCCAGTGGTGCCAGTGGACTATCTGGACTGACTGCACTGCATCCCCAGTGGTGCCAGTGCACTCTCTGAGTCACTGCACTGCATCCCCAGTGTTGCCAGTGCACTCTCTGGACTCACCGAGGTGCATCCCCAGTGGTGCCAGTGCACTCTCTGGACTCACTGCAGTGCAGCCCCTGTGGTGCCAGTGCACTCTCTGGACTCACCGAGGTGCATCCCCAGTGGTGCCAGTGCACTCTCTAGACTCACTGCAGTGCATCCCCAGTGGTGCCAGGGTAGTCTCTGGACTCTCTACACTGCATCCCCAGTGGTGCTAGTGCAATCTCAGGACTCACTGCACTGCATCCCCAGTGCTGACAGTGCACTCTCTGGACTCACTGCACTGCATCCCCAGTGGTGCCAGTGCAGTCTCCGGAGTCACTACAGTGCATCCCCAGTGGTGCCAGGGCACTCTCTTCACTTACTGCAGTGCATCCCCAGTGGTAGCAGTGCACTCTCTGGACTCACTGCACTGCATCCCCAGTGGTGCCAGTGCCCTCTCTGGACTCACTGCACTGCATCCCCAGTGGTGCCAGTGCAGTCTCTGGACTCACTGCAGTGCATCCCCAGTGGTGCCAGTGCACTCTCTGCACTCACTGCACTGCATCCCCAGTGGTGCCAGTGCACTCTCTGGACTCACTGCACTGCATCCCCAGTGCTGACAGTGCACAATCTGGACTCACTGCACTGCATCAGCAGTGGTGCCAGTGCACTCTCTGGACTCACAGCACTGCATCTCCAGTGTTGCCAGTGCACTCTCTGGAGTCACTGCAGTGCATCCCCAGTGGTAGCAGTGCACTCTCTGGACTCACTGCACTGCATCCCCAGTGGTGCCAGTGCACTCTCTGGACTCACAGCACTGCATCCCCAGTGTTGCCAGTGCACTCTCTGGAGTTACTGCAGTGCATCCCCAGTGGTGCCAGTGCACTCTCTGGACTCACTGCACTGCATCCCCAGTGGTGCCAGTCCACTCTCTGGACTCACTGCACTGCATCCCCAGTGGTGCCAGTGCAGTCTCTGGACTCACTGCACTGCATCCCCAGTGGTGCCAGTGCACTCTCTGGACTCACTGCAGTGCATCCCCAGTGGTGCCAGTGCACTCTCTGGACTCACTGAACTGCATCCCCAGTGGTGTCAGTGCACTCTGTGGACTCACTGCAGTGCATCCCCAGTGGTGGCAGTGCACTCTCTGGACTCACTACAGTGCATCCCCAGTGGTGCCAGTGCAGTCTCTGGAGTCACTACAGTGCATCCCCAGTGGTGCCAGTGCACTCTCTGGACTCACTGCACTGCATCCCCAGTGGAGCCAGTGGACTATCTGGACTGACTGCACTGCATCCCCAGTGGTGCCAGTGCACTCTCTGCACTCACTGCACTGCATCCCCAGTGTTGCCAGTGCACTCTCTGGACTCACCGAGGTGCATCCCCAGTGGTGCCAGTGCACTCTCTGGAATCACTGCAGTGCAGCCCCTGTGGTGCCAGTGCACTCTCTGGACTCACCGAGGTGCATCCCCAGTGGTGCCAGTGCACTATCTGGACACACTGCAGTGCATCCCTTGAGGTGCCAGTGCACTCTCTGGACTCTCTGCAGTGCATCCTCAGTGTTGCCACTGCACTCTATGGACTCACTGCACTGCATCCCCAGTGGTGCCAGTGCACTCTCTGGAGTCACTGCAGTGCATCCCCAGTGGTGCCAGGGTAGTCTCTGGACTCTCTACACAACATCCCCAGTGGTGCTAGTGTAATCTCAGGACTCACTGCAGTGCAGCTCCAGTTGGTGCCAGTGCAGTCTCTGGACTCACTGCACTGCATCCCCAGTGGTGCCAGTGCACTCTCTGGACTCACTGAACTGCATCCCCAGTGGTACCAGTGCACTCCCTCGACTCACTGCACTAAAGCCCCAGTGGAGCCAGGGCACTCTCTGGAGTCACTGCAGTGCATCCCCAGTGGTGCCAGTGCACTCTCTGGACTCACTGCAGTGTATCCCCAGTGGTGCCAGTGCAGTCTCTGGACTCACTGCACTGCATCCCCAGTGGTGCTAGTGCACTCTCTGCACTCACTACTGTGCATCCCCAGTGGTGCCAGTGCACTCTCTGGACTCACTGCAGTGCATCCCCAGTGGTGCCAGTGCACTCTCTGCACTCACTGCACTGCATCCCCAGTGGTGCCTGTGCACTCTCTGGACTCACTGCAGTGCAGCCCCTGAGGTGCCAGTGCAGTCTCTGGACTCACTGCACTGCATCCCCTGTGGTGCCAGTGCACTCTCTGGACTCAATGCAGTGCAACCCCAGTGGTGCCAGTGCACTCTCTGGGCTCACTGCACTGCATCCCCAGTGGTGTCAGTGCACTCTCTGGACTCACTGCACTGCATCACCAGTGGTGGCAGTGCACTCTCTGGACTCACTACAGTGCATCCCCAGTGTGCCAGTGCACTCTCTGGAGTCACTGCAGTGCATCCCCAGTGGTGACAGTGCACTCTCTGTAGTCACTGCGCTGCATCACCAGTGGTGCCAGTGCACTCTCTGGACTCACTGCGCTGCATCACCAGTGGTGCCAGTGCACTCTCTGGACTTACTGCACTGCATCCCCAGTGGTGCCAGTGCACTCTCTGGAGTCACTGCACTGCATCCCCAGTGGTGCCTGTGCAGTTTCTGGACTCACTGCACTGCATCACCATTGGTGCCAGGTCACTCTCCGGACTCACTGCAGTGCAACTCCAGTGGTGCCAGTGAACTCTCTAGACTCACTGCACTGCATCCCCAGTGGTGCCAGTGCACTCTCTGGACTCACTGCAGTGCATCCCCAATGCAGACAGTGCACTCTCTGGACTCACTGCACTGCATCCCCAGTGGTGCCAGTGCAATCTCTGGACTCACTGCAGTGCATCCCTAGTGGTGCCAGTGCACTCTCTGGACTCACTGCACTGCATCCCCAGTGTTCCCAGTGCACTCTCTAGACTCACCGAGGTGCATCCCCAGTGGTGCCAGAGCACTTTCTGGACTCACTGCAGTGCAGCCCCTGAGGTGCCAGTGCACTCTCTGGACTCACTGCAGTGCATCCCCAGCGGTCCCAGTGCACTCTCTGGAGTCACTGCACTGCATCCCCCGTGGTGCCAGTGCACTCTCTGCACTCACTGCACTGCATCCCCAGTGGTGCCAGTGCACTCTCTGCACTCACTGCACTGCATCCCCTGTGGTGCCAGTGCACTCTCTGGACTCACTGCACTGAATGAACATTGGTGCCAGTGCACTCTCAGGACTCACTGCAGTGCATCCCCAGTGGTGCCAGTGCGCTCTCTGGACACACTGCAGTGCATCCCCAGTGGTGCCAGTGCACTCTCTGGACTCACTGCAGTGCATCCCCAGTGTTGGCACTGCACTCTCTGGACTCACTGCACTGCATCACCAGTGGTGTCAGTGCACTCTCTGGAGTCACTGCAGTGCATCCCCAGTGGTGCCAGGGTAGTCTCTGGACTCTCTACATTGCATCCCCAGTGGTGCCAGTGCACTCTCTGGACTCACTGCAGTGCATCCCCAGTGGTGCCAGTGCACTCTCTGCACTCACTGCACTGCATCCCCAGTGTTGCCAGTGCACTCTCTGGACTCACCGAGGTGCATCCCCAGTGTGCCAGTGCACTCTCTGGACTCACTGCACTGCATCCCCAGTGGTGCCAGTGCACTCTCTGGACTCACAGCACTGCATCTACAGTGGTGTCTGTGCACTCTCTGGACTCACTGCAGTGCATCCCCAGTGGTGCCAGTGCACTCTCTGGACTCACTGCAGTGCATCCCCAGTGGTGCCAGTGCACTCTCTGCACTCACTGCACTGCATCCCCAGTGTTGCCAGTGCACTCTCTGGACTCACCGAGGTGCATCCCCAGTGTGACTGTGCACTCTCTGGACTCACTGCACTGCATCCCCAGTGGTGCCAGTGCACTCTCTGGACTCACAGCACTGCATCTACAGTGGTGTCAGTGCACTCTCTGGACTCACTGCACTGCATCACCAGTGGTGGCAGTGCACTCTCTGGACTCACCGAAGTGCATCCCCAGTGTGCCAGTGCACTCTCTGGACTCACTGCAGTGCATCCCCAGTGGTGCCACTGCACTCTCTGGACTCACTGCACTGCATCCCCAGTGGTGCCAGTGCACTCTCTGGACTCACTGCAGTGCATCCCCAGTGTTGCCACTGCACTCTCTGGACTCACTCCACTGCATCACCAGTGGTGTCAGTGCACTCTCTGGAGTCACTGCAGTGCATCCCCAGTGGTGCCAGGGTAGTCTCTGGACTCTCTACATTGCATCCCCAGTGGTGCCAGTGCACTCTCAGGGCTCACTGCAGTGCATCCCCAGTGGTGCCAGTGCGCTCTCTGGACACACTGCAGTGCATCACCAGTGGTGTCAGTGCACTCTCTGGAGTCACTGCAGTGCATCCCCAGTGGTGCCAGTGCACTCTCTGGACTCACCGAGGTGCATCCCCAGTGGTGCCAGTGCACTCTCTGGACTCACTGCAGTGCATCCCCAGTGTTGTCACTGCACTCTCTGGACTCACTGCAGTGCATCCCCAGTGGTGCCAGTGCACTCTCTGGACTCACTGCAGTGCATCCCCAGTGGTGCCAGTGCACTCTCTGCACTCACTGCACTGCATCCCCAGTGGTGCCAGTGCACTCTCTGGACTCACCGAGGTGCATCCCCAGTGTGCCAGTGCACTCTCTGGACTCACTGCACTGCATCCCCAGTGGTGCCAGTGCACTCTCTGGACTCACAGCACTGCATCTACAGTGGTGTCAGTGCACTCTCTGGACTCACTGCACTGCATCACCAGTGGTGGCAGTGCACTCTCTGGACTCACCGAAGTGCATCCCCAGTGTGCCAGTGCACTCTCTGGACTCACTGCAGTGCATCCCCAGTGGTGCCACTGCACTCTCTGGACTCACTGCACTGCATCAAAAGTAGTGCCAGTGCACTCTCTGGACTCACTGCAGTGCATCCCCAGTGGTGCCAGTGCACTCTCTGGACTCACTGCACTGCATCCCCAGTGGTGCCAGTGGACTCTCAGGACTCACTGCACTGCATCACCAGTGGTTCCAGTGCCCTCTCTGGAGTCACTGCAGTGTATCCCCAGTGGTTCCAGTGCAATCTCTGGACTCACTGAACTGCATCCCCAGGGGTGCCAGGGCACTCTCTGGACTCACTGCAGTGCATCCCCAATGGTGCCAGTGCACTCTTTCGAGTCACTGCACTGCATCCCCACTAGTGCCAGTGCATTCTCTGGACTCACTGCAGTGCATCCCCAGTGGTGCCAGTGCACTCTCTGGACTCACTGCAGTGCATCCCCAGTGGTGCCAGTGCACTCTCTGCACTCACTGCACTGCATCCCCGGTGTTGCCAGTGCACTCTCTGGACTCACCGAGGTGCATCCCCAGTGGTGCCAGTGCACTCTCTGGACTCACTGCACTGCATCCCCAGTGGTGACAGGGCACTCTCTGGACTCACTGCACTGCATCCCCAGTGGTGCCAGTGCACTCTCTGGACTCACTGCACTGCATCTACAGTGGTGTCAGTGTACTCTCTGGACTCACTGCACTGCATCACCAGTGGTGGCAGTGCACTCTCTGGACTCACTACAGTGCATCCCCAGTGTGCCAGTGCACTCTCTGCACTCACTGCAGTGCATCCCCAGTGCTAGCAGTGCACTCTCTGTAGTCACTGTGCTGCATCACCAGTGGTGCCAGTGCACTCTCTGGACTCACTGCACTGCATCCCCAGTGGTGCCTGTGCAGTTTCTGGACTCACTGCACTGCATCACCATTGGTGCCAGGGTACTCTCCGGACTCACTGCAGTGCATCCCCAGTGGTGCCAGTGCACTCTCTAGACTCACTGCACTTAATCCACAGTGGTGCCAGTGCACTCTCTGGACTCACTGCAGTGCATCCCCAGTGCTGACAGTGCACTCTCTGGACTCACTGCAGTGCATCCCCAGTGGTGCCAGTGCACTCTCTGGACTCACTGCACTAAAACTCCAGTGGTGCCAGTGCACTCTCTGGACTCACAGCACTGCATCCACAGTGGTGCCAGTGCACTCTCTGGAGTCACTGCAGTGCATACCCTGTTGTGCCAGTGCACTCTCTGCACTCACTGCACTGCATCCCCAGTGGTGCCAGTGCACTCTCTGGACTCACTGCACTGCATCCCCAGTGGTGCCAGTGCAGTCTCTGGAGTCACTACAGTGCATCCCCACTGGTGCCAGTGCACTCTCTGGACTCACTGCACTGCATCCCCAGTGGTGCCAGTGGACTATCTGGACTGACTGTACTGCATCCCCAGTGGTGCCAGTGCACTCTCTGAGTCACTGCACTGCATCCCCAGTGTTCCCAGTGCACTCTCTGGACTCACCGAGGTGCATCCCCAGTGGTGCCAGTGCACTCTCTGGACTCACTGCACTGCATCCCCAGTGGTGCCAGTGCACTCTCTGGACTCACTGCACTGCATCCCCAGTGGTGCCAGGGTAGTCTCTGGACTCTCTACACTGCATCCCCCGTGGTGCTAGTGCAATCTCAGGACTCACTGCAATGCATCCCCAGTGGTGCCAGTGCACTCTCTGGACTCACTGCACTGCATCCCCAGTGGTGCCAGTGCCCTCTCTGGACTCACTGCAGTGCATCCCCAGTGGTGCCAGTGCACTCTCTGCACTCACTGCAGTGCATCCCCAGTGGTGCCAGTGCACTCTCTGGACTCACTGCACTGCATCCCCAGTGGTGCCAGTGCACTCTCTGGACTCACTGCACTGCATCCACAGTGGTGACAGTGCACTCTCTGGACTCACTGCACTGCATCCCCAGTGGTGCCTGTGCAGTTTCTGGACTCACTGCACTGATCACCATCACTGCTCACTGCAGTCACCCCAGTGGTGCCAGTGCACTCTCTAGAGTCACTGCACTGCATCTCTGCACTCTCTGGACTCACTGCAGTGCATCCCCAGTGCTGACCACTCTCTGGACTCACTGCACTGCATCACCAGTGGTGCCAGTGCACTCTCTGGACTCACTGACTGCATCACTGCACTCTCTAGACACTTCAGTGCATCCACAGTGGTGCCATTGCACTCTCTGGAGTCACTGCAGTGCATGTGGTGCCAGTGCACTCAGTCACTGCACTGCATCCCCAGTGGTGCCACAGTGCACTGCTCTGGTGCCAGTGCAGTCAGTCACTGCAGTGCATCCCCAGTGGTGCCAGTGCACTCTCTGGACTCACTGCACTGCATCCCCAGTGGTGCCAGTGCAGTCTCTGGACTCACTGCACTGCATCCCCAGTGGTGCCAGTCAATCTCTGGACTCACTGCAGTGCATTCCTAGTGGTGGCAGTGCGCTCTCTGGACTCACTGCACTAAAGCCCCAGTGGTGCCAGTGCAGTCTCTGGACTCACTGCACTGCATTCCCAAGGTGCCAGTGCACTCTCTGGACTCACTGCACTGCATCCCCAGTGGTGCCAGTGCACTCTCTGGACTCACTGCAGTACATCCCCAGTGGTGCCTGTGCAGTCTCTGGACTCACTGCACTGCATCCCCAGTGGTGCCAGGGCACTCTCTGGACTCACTGCAGTGCATCCCCAGTGGTGCCAGTGCACTCTCTGCACTCACTGCACTGCATCCCCAGTGTTCCCAGTGCGCTCTCTGGACACACTACAGTGCATCCCCAGTGGTGCCAGTGCACTCTCTGGACTCACTGCAGTGCATCCCCAGTGTTCCCACTGCACTCTCTGGACTCACTGCACTGCATCCCCAGTGCTGTCAGTGCACTCTCTGGAGTCACTGCAGTGCATCCCCAGTGGTGCCAGGGTAGTCTCTGGACTCTCTACATTGCATCCCCAGTGGGGCTAGTGTAATCTCAGGACTCACTGCTGTGCAGCTCCACTTGGTGCCAGTGCAGTCTCTGGACTCACTGCAGTGCATCCCCTATGGTGCCAGTGCACTCTCTGGACTCACTGCAGTGTATCCCCAGTGGTGCCTGTGCTCTCTCTGGACTCACTGAACTGCATCCCCAGTGGTGCCAGTGCACTCTCTGGACTCACTGCAGTGTATCCCCAGTGGTGCCTGTGCTCTCTCTGGACTCACTGAACTGCATCCCCAGTGGTGCCAGTGCACTCTCTCGACTCACTGCACTAAAGCCACAGTGGTGCCAGGGCACTCTCTGCACTTACTGCAGTGCATCCCCAGTGGTAGCAGTGCACTCTCTGGACTCACTGCACTGCATCCCCAGTGGTGCCAGTGCACTCTCTTGACTCACTGCACTGCATCCCCAGTGGTGCCTGTGCACTCCCTGGAGTCACTGCAGTGCATCCCCAGTGGTGCCAGTGCACTCTCTGGACTCACTGCACTGCATCCCCAGTGGTGCCAGTGCACTCTCTGGACTCACTGCAGTGCATCCCCAGTGGTGCCAGTGCACTCTCTCGACTCACTGCACTAAAGCCCCAGTGGTGCCAGGGCACTCTCTGCACTTACTGCAGTGCATCCCCAGTGGTAGCAGTGCACTCTCTGGACTCACTGCACTGCATCCCCAGTGGTGCCAGTGCACTCTCTGGACTCACTGCAGTGCATCCCCAGTGCTGACAGTGCACTCTCTGGACTCACTGCAGTGCATCCCCAGTGGTGCCAGTGCACTCTCTGGACTCACTGCACTAAAACCCCAGTGGTGCCACTGCACTCTCTGGACTCACTGCACTGCATCCACAGTGGTGCCAGTGCACTCTCTGGAGTCACTGCACTGCATACCCTGTTGTGCCAGTGCACTCTCTGCACTCACTGCACTGCATCCCCAGTGGTTCCAGTGCACTCTCTGGACTCACTGCACTGCATCCCCAGTGGTGCCAGTGCAGTCTCTGGAGTCACTACAGTGCATCCCCACTGGTGCCAGTGCACTCTCTGGACTCACTGCACTGTATCCCCAGTGGTGCCAGTGGACTATCTGGACTGACTGTACTGCATCCCCAGTGGTGCCAGTGAACTCTCTGAGTCACTGCACTGCATCCCCAGTGTTCCCAGTGCACTCTCTGGACTCACTGCACTGCATCCCCAGTGGTGCCAGTGCACTCTCTGGACTCACTGCACTGCATCCCCAGTGGTGCCAGGGTAGTCTCTGGACTCTCTACACTGCATCCCCCGTGGTGCTAGTGCAATCTCAGGACTCACTGCACTGCATCCCCAGTGGTGCCAGTGCACTCTCTGGACTCACTGCACTGCATCCCCAGTGGTGCCAGTGCCCTCTCTGGACTCACTGCAGTGCATCCCCAGTGGTGCCTGTGCTCTCTCTGGACTCACTGAACTGCATCCCCAGTGGTGCCAGTGCACTCTCTGGACTCACTGCACTGCATCCCCAGTGGTGCCAGTGCACTCTCTGGACTCACTGCACTGCATCCACAGTGGTGACAGTGCACTCTCTGGACTCACTGCACTGCATCCCCAGTGGTGCCTGTGCAGTTTCTGGACTCACTGCACTGCATCACCATTGGTGCCAGGGTACTCTCCGGACTCACTGCAGTGCAACCCCAGTGGTGCCAGTGCACTCTCTAGAGTCACTGCACTGCATCCGCAGTGGTGCCAGTGCACTCTCTGGACTCACTGCAGTGCATCCCCAGTGGTGACAGTGCACTCTCTGGACTCACTGCACTGCATCACCAGTGGTGCCAGTGCACTCTCTGGACTCACTGCACTGCATCCCCAGTGGTGCCAGTGCACTCTCTAGACTCACTTCAGTGCATCCACAGTGGTGCCATTGCACTCTCTAGAGTCACTGCAGTGCATCCCCAGTGGTGCCAGTGCACTCTCTGCAGTCACTGCACTGCATCCCCAGTGGTGCCACTGCACTTTCTGGACTCACTGCACTGCATCCCCAGTGGTGCCAGTGCAGTCTCTGGAGTCACTGCAGTGCATCCCCAGTGGTGCCAGTGCACTCTCTGGACTCACTGCACTGCATCCCCAGTGGTGCCAGTGCAGTCTCTGGACTCACTGCACTGCATCCCCAGTGGTGCCAGTGCAGTCTCTGGACTCACTGCAGTGCATTCCTAGTGGTGGCAGTGCGCTCTCTGGACTCACTGCACTGCATCGCCAGTGGTGCCAGTGCACTCTCTGGACTCACTGCACTGCATTCCCAAGGTGCCAGTGCACTCTCTGGACTCACTGCACTGCATCCCCAGTGGTGCCAGTGCACTCTCTGGACTCACTGCAGTACATCCCCAGTGGTGCCTGTGCAGTCTCTGGACTCACTGCAGTGCATCCCCAGTGGTGCCAGTGCACTCTCTGGACTCACTGCACTGCATCCCCAGTGGTGCCAGGGCACTCTCTGGACTCACTGCAGTGCATCCCCAGTGGTGCCAGTGCACTCTCTGCACTCACTGCACTGCATCCCCAGTGTTCCCAGTGCGCTCTCTGGACACACTACAGTGCATCCCCAGTGGTGCCAGTGCACTCTCTGGACTCACTGCAGTGCATCCCCAGTGTTCCCACTGCACTCTCTGGACTCACTGCACTGCATCCCCAGTGCTGTCAGTGCACTCTCTGGAGTCACTGCAGTGCATCCCCAGTGGTGCCAGGGTAGTCTCTGGACTCTCTACATTGCATCCCCAGTGGGGCTAGTGTAATCTCAGGACTCACTGCAGTGCAGCTCCACTTGGTGCCAGTGCAGTCTCTGGACTCACTGCAGTGCATCACCTATGGTGCCAGTGCACTCTCTGGACTCACTGCAGTGTATCCCCAGTGGTGCCTGTGCTCTCTCCGGACTCACTGAACTGCATCCCCAGTGGTGCCAGTGCACTCTCTGGACTCACTGCAGTGTATCCCCAGTGGTGCCTGTGCTCTCTCTGGACTCACTGAACTGCATCCCCAGTGGTGCCAGTGCACTCTCTGGACTCACTTCAGTGCATCCCCAGTGGTGCCAGTGCACTCTCTCGACTCACTGCACTAAAGCCACAGTGGTGCCAGGGCACTCTCTGCACTTACTGCAGTGCATCCCCAGTGGTAGCAGTGCACTCTCTGGACTCACTGCACTGCATCCCCAGGGGTGCCAGTGCACTCTCTTGACTCACTGCACTGCATCCCCAGTGGTGCCTGTGCACTCCCTGGAGTCACTGCAGTGCATCCCCAGTGGTGCCAGTACACTCTCTGGACTCACTGCACTGCATCCCCAGTGGTGCCAGTACACTCTCTGGACTCACTGCAGTGCATCCCCAGTGGTGCCAGTGCACTCTCTCGACTCACTGCACTAAAGCCCCAGTGGTGCCAGGGCACTCTCTGCACTTACTGCAGTGCATCCCCAGTGGTAGCAGTGCACTCTCTGGACTCACTGCACTGCATCCCCAGTGGTGCCAGTGCACTCTCTTGACTCACTGCAGTGCATCCCCAGTGCTGACAGTGCACTCTCTGGACTCACTGCAGTGCATCCCCAGTGGTGCCAGTGCACTCTCTGGACTCACTGCACTAAAACCCCAGTGGTGCCACTGCACTCTCTGGACTCACTGCACTGCATCCACAGTGGTGCCAGTGCACTCTCTGGAGTCACTGCACTGCATACCCTGTTGTGCCAGTGCACTCTCTGCACTCACTGCACTGCATCCCCAGTGGTGCCAGTGCACTCTCTGGACTCACTGCACTGCATCCCCAGTGGTGCCAGTGCAGTCTCTGGACTCACTACAGTGCATCCCCACTGGTGCCAGTGCACTCTCTGGACTCACTGCACTGCATCCCCAGTGGTGCCAGTGGACTATCTGGACTGACTGTACTGCATCCCCAGTGGTGCCAGTGAACTCTCTGAGTCACTGCACTGCATCCCCAGTGTTCCCAGTGCACTCTCTGGACTCACTGCACTGCATCCCCAGTGGTGCCAGTGCACTCTCTGGACTCACTGCACTGCATCCCCAGTGGTGCCAGGGTAGTCTCTGGACTCTCTACACTGCATCCCCCGTGGTGCTAGTGCAATCTCAGGACTCACTGCACTGCATCCCCAGTGGTGCCAGTGCACTCTCTGGACTCACTGCACTGCATCCCCAGTGGTGCCAGTGCCCTCTCTGGACTCACTGCAGTGCATCCCCAGTGGTGCCAGTGCACTCTCTGCACTCACTGCAGTGCATCCCCAGTGGTGCCAGTGCACTCTCTGGACTCACTGCACTGCATCCCCAGTGGTGCCAGTGCACTCTCTGGACTCACTGCACTGCATCCACAGTGGTGCCAGTGCACTCTCTGGACTCACTGCACGGCATCCCCAGTGGTGCCTGTGCAGTTTCTGGACTCACTGCACTGCATCACCATTGGTGCCAGGGTACTCTCCGGACTCACTGCAGTGCAACCCCAGTGGTGCCAGTGCACTCTCTAGAGTCACTGCACTGCATCCGCAGTGGTGCCAGTGCACTCTCTGGACTCACTGCAGTGCATCCCCAGTGCTGACAGTGCACTCTCTGGACTCACGGCACTGCATCACCAGTGGTGCCAGTGCACTCTCTGGACTCACTGCACTGCATCCCCAGTGGTGCCAGTGCACTCTCTAGACTCACTTCAGTGCATCCACAGTGGTGCCATTGCACTCTCTGGAGTCACTGCAGTGCATCCCCAGTGGTGCCAGTGCACTCTCTGCAGTCACTGCACTGCATCCCCAGTGGTGCCACTGCACTTTCTGGACTCACTGCACTGCATCCCCAGTGGTGCCAGTGCAGTCTCTGGAGTCACTGCAGTGCATCCCCAGTGGTGCCAGTGCACTCTCTGGACTCACTGCACTGCATCCCCAGTGGTGCCAGTGCAGTCTCTGGACTCACTGCACTGCATCCCCAGTGGTGCCAGTGCAATCTCTGGACTCACTGCAGTGCATTCCTAGTGGTGGCAGTGCGCTCTCTGGACTCACTGCACTGCATCCCCAGTGGTGCCAGTGCAGTCTCTGGACTCACTGCACTGCATCCCCAGTGGTGCCAGGGCACTCTCTGGACTCAGTGCAGTGCATCCCCAGTGGTGCCAGTGCACTCTCTGCACTCACTGCACTGCATCCCCGGTGTTGCCAGTGCACTCTCTGGACTCACCGAGGTGCATCCCCAGTGGTGCCAGTGCACTCTCTGGACTGACTGCAGTGCATCCCCAGTGGTGCCAGGGCACTCTCTGGACTCACTGCACTGCATTCCCAAGGTGCCAGTGCACTCTCTGGACTCACTGCACTGCATCCCCAGTGATATCAGTGCACTCTCTGGACTCACTGCACTGCATCTACAGTGGTGTCAGTGCACTCTCTGGACTCACTGCACTGCATCACCAGTGGTGGCAGTGCACTCTCTGGACTCACCGAGGTGCATCCCCAGTGTGCCAGTGCACTCTCTGGACTCACTGCAGTGCAGCCCCTGAGGTGCCAGTGCAGTCTCTGCACTCACTGCACTGCATCCCCGGTGTTGCCAGTGCACTCTCTGGACTCACCGAGGTGCATCCCCAGTGGTGCCAGTGCACTCTCTGGACTGACTGCAGTGTATCCCCAGTGGTGCCAGGGCACTCTCTGGACTCACTGCACTGCATCCCCAATGGTGCCAGTGCACTCTTTCGAGTCACTGCACTGCATCCCCATTAGTGCCAGTGCATTCTCTGGACTCACTGCAGTGCATCCCCAGTGGTGCCAGTGCACTCTCTGGACTCACTGCAGTGCATCCCCAGTGGTGCCAATGCACTCTCTGCACTCACTGCACTGCATCCCCGGTGTTGCCAGTGCACTCTCTGGACTCACCGAGGTGCATCCCCAGTGGTGCCAGTGCACTCTCTGGACTGACTGCAGTGCATCCCCAGTGGTGCCAGGGCACTCTCTGGACTCACTGCACTGCATCCCCAGTGGTGCCAGTGCACTCTCTGGACTCACTGCACTGCATCTACAGTGGTGTCAGTTCACTCTCTTGACTCACTGCACTGCATCCCCAGTGGTGCCAGTGCACTCTCTGGACTCACTACAGTGCATCCCCAGTGCTACCAGTGCACTCTCTGTAGTCACTGCGCTGCATCACCAGTGGTGCCAGTGCACTCTCTGGACTCACTGCACTGCATCCCCAGTGGTGCCTGTGCAGTTTCTGGACTCACTGCACTGCATCACCTTTGGTGCCAGGGTACTCTCCGGACTCACTGCAGTGCAACCCCCGTGGTGCCAGTGCACTCTCTAGACTCACTGCACTTAATCCACAGTGGTGCCAGTGCACTCTCTGGACTCACTGCAGTGCATCCCCAGTGCTGACAGTGCACTCTCTGGACTCACTGCACTGCATCCCCAGTGGTGCCAGTGCACTCTCTGGACTCACTGCACTAAAACCCCAGTGGTGCCAGTGCACTCTCTGGACTCACTGCACTGCATCCCCAGTGGTGCCAGTGCACTCTCTGGAGTCACTACAGTGCATCCCCACTGGTGCCAGTGCACTCTCTGGACTCACTGCACTGCATCCCCAGTGGTGCCAGTGGACTATCTGGACTGACTGTACTGCATCCCCAGTGGTGCCAGTGAACTCTCTGAGTCACTGCACTGCATCCCCAGTGTTCCCAGTGCACTCTCTGGACTCACTGCACTGCATCCCCAGTGGTGCCAGTGCACTCTCTGGACTCACTGCACTGCATCCCCAGTGGTGCCAGGGTAGTCTCTGGACTCTCTACACTGCATCCCCCGTGGTGCTAGTGCAATCTCAGGACTCACTGCACTGCATCCCCAGTGGTGCCAGTGCACTCTCTGGACTCACTGCACTGCATCCCCAGTGGTGCCAGTGCCCTCTCTGGACTCACTGCAGTGCATCCCCAGTGGTGCCAGTGCACTCTCTGCACTCACTGCAGTGCATCCCCAGTGGTGCCAGTGCACTCTCTGGACTCACTGCACTGCATCCCCAGTGGTGCCAGTGCACTCTCTGGACTCACTGCACTGCATCCACAGTGGTGCCAGTGCACTCTCTGGACTCACTGCACGGCATCCCCAGTGGTGCCTGTGCAGTTTCTGGACTCACTGCACTGCATCACCATTGGTGCCAGGGTACTATCCGGACTCACTGCAGTGCAACCCCAGTGGTGCCAGTGCACTCTCTAGAGTCACTGCACTGCATCCGCAGTGGTGCCAGTGCACTCTCTGGACTCACTGCAGTGCATCCCCAGTGCTGACAGTGCACTCTCTGGACTCACGGCACTGCATCACCAGTGGTGCCAGTGCACTCTCTGGACTCACTGCACTGCATCCCCAGTGGTGCCAGTGCACTCTCTAGACTCACTTCAGTGCATCCACAGTGGTGCCATTGCACTCTCTGGAGTCACTGCAGTGCATCCCCAGTGGTGCCAGTGCACTCTCTGCAGTCACTGCACTGCATCCCCAGTGGTGCCACTGCACTTTCTGGACTCACTGCACTGCATCCCCAGTGGTGCCAGTGCAGTCTCTGGAGTCACTGCAGTGCATCCCCAGTGGTGCCAGTGCACTCTCTGGACTCACTGCACTGCATCCCCAGTGGTGCCAGTGCAGTCTCTGGACTCACTGCACTGCATCCCCAGTGGTGCCAGTGCAATCTCTGGACTCACTGCAGTGCATTCCTAGTGGTGGCAGTGCGCTCTCTGGACTCACTGCACTGCATCCCCAGTGGTGCCAGTGCAGTCTCTGGACTCACTGCACTGCATCCCCAGTGGTGCCAGGGCACTCTCTGGACTCAGTGCAGTGCATCCCCAGTGGTGCCAGTGCACTCTCTGCACTCACTGCACTGCATCCCCGGTGTTGCCAGTGCACTCTCTGGACTCACCGAGGTGCATCCCCAGTGGTGCCAGTGCACTCTCTGGACTGACTGCAGTGCATCCCCAGTGGTGCCAGGGCACTCTCTGGACTCACTGCACTGCATTCCCAAGGTGCCAGTGCACTCTCTGGACTCACTGCACTGCATCCCCAGTGATATCAGTGCACTCTCTGGACTCACTGCACTGCATCTACAGTGGTGTCAGTGCACTCTCTGGACTCACTGCACTGCATCACCAGTGGTGGCAGTGCACTCTCTGGACTCACCGAGGTGCATCCCCAGTGTGCCAGTGCACTCTCTGGACTCACTGCAGTGCAGCCCCTGAGGTGCCAGTGCAGTCTCTGCACTCACTGCACTGCATCCCCGGTGTTGCCAGTGCACTCTCTGGACTCACCGAGGTGCATCCCCAGTGGTGCCAGTGCACTCTCTGGACTGACTGCAGTGTATCCCCAGTGGTGCCAGGGCACTCTCTGGACTCACTGCACTGCATCCCCAATGGTGCCAGTGCACTCTTTCGAGTCACTGCACTGCATCCCCATTAGTGCCAGTGCATTCTCTGGACTCACTGCAGTGCATCCCCAGTGGTGCCAGTGCACTCTCTGGACTCACTGCAGTGCATCCCCAGTGGTGCCAATGCACTCTCTGCACTCACTGCACTGCATCCCCGGTGTTGCCAGTGCACTCTCTGGACTCACCGAGGTGCATCCCCAGTGGTGCCAGTGCACTCTCTGGACTGACTGCAGTGCATCCCCAGTGGTGCCAGGGCACTCTCTGGACTCACTGCACTGCATCCCCAGTGGTGCCAGTGCACTCTCTGGACTCACTGCACTGCATCTACAGTGGTGTCAGTTCACTCTCTTGACTCACTGCACTGCATCCCCAGTGGTGCCAGTGCACTCTCTGGACTCACTACAGTGCATCCCCAGTGCTACCAGTGCACTCTCTGTAGTCACTGCGCTGCATCACCAGTGGTGCCAGTGCACTCTCTGGACTCACTGCACTGCATCCCCAGTGGTGCCTGTGCAGTTTCTGGACTCACTGCACTGCATCACCTTTGGTGCCAGGGTACTCTCCGGACTCACTGCAGTGCAACCCCCGTGGTGCCAGTGCACTCTCTAGACTCACTGCACTTAATCCACAGTGGTGCCAGTGCACTCTCTGGACTCACTGCAGTGCATCCCCAGTGCTGACAGTGCACTCTCTGGACTCACTGCACTGCATCCCCAGTGGTGCCAGTGCACTCTCTGGACTCACTGCACTAAAACCCCAGTGGTGCCAGTGCACTCTCTGGACTCACTGCACTGCATCCCCAGTGGTGCCAGTGCACTCTCTGGAGTCACTGCAGTGCATACCCTGTTGTGCCAGTGCACTCTCTGCACTCACTGCAGTGCATTCCCAGTGGTGCCAGTGCACTCTCTGGACTCACTGCACTGCATCCCCAGTGGTGCCAGTGCAGTCTCTGGAGTCACTACAGTGCATCCCCACTGGTGCCAGTGCACTCTCTGGACTCACTGGAGTGCATCCCCAGCGGTGCCAGTGCACTCTCTGGAGTCACTGCACTGCATCCCCAGTGGTGCCAGTGCACTCTCTGGACTCACTACAGTGCATCCCCAGCGGTGCCAGTGCACTCTCTGGACTCACTGCACTGCATCCCCAGTGGTGCCAGTGCACTCTCTGGACTCACTGCACTGCATTCCCAGTGGTGCCAGGGCACTCTCTGGACTCACTGCACTGCATCCCCAGTGGTGCCAGTGCACTCTCTCCACTCACTGCACTGCATCCCCAGTGGTGCCTGTGCACTCTCTGGACTCACTGCAGTGCATCCCCAGTGGTGCCAGTGCACTCTCTGGACTCACTGCACTGCATCCCCAGTGGTGCCAGTGCACTCTCTGCACTCACTGCACTGCATCCCCAGTGATCCCAGTGCACTCTCTGGACTCACCGAGGTGCATCCCCAGTGGTGCCAGTGCACTATCTGGACACACTGCAGTGCATCCCCTGAGGTGCCAGTGCACTCTCTGGACTCTCTGCAGTGCATCCTCAGTGTTGCCACTGCACTCTCTGGACTCACTGCACTGCATCCCCAGTGGTGCCAGTGCACTCTCTGGACTCACTGCAGTGCATCCCCAGTGGTGCCAGGGTAGTCTCTGGACTCACTGCAGTGCAGCTCCAGTTGGTGCCAGTGCAGTCTCTGGACTCACTGCACTGCATCCCCAGTCGTGCCAGTGCACTCTCTGGAATCACTGCAGTCTATCACCAGTGGTGCCTGTGCTCTCTCTGGACTCACTGAACTGCATCCCCAGTGGTGCCAGTGCACTCTCTGGACTCACTGCAGTGCATCCCCAGTGGTGCCAGTGCACTCCCTTGACTCACTGCACTAAAGCCCCAGTGGAGCCAGGGCACTCTCTGCACTTACTGCAGTGCATCCCCAGTGGTGCCAGTGCACTCTCTGGACTCACTGCACTGCATCCCCAGTGGTGCCAGTGCACTCTCTGGACTCACTGCACTGCATCCCCAGTGGTGCTAGTGCACTCTCTGCACTCACTGCAGTGCATCCCCAGTGGTGCCAGTGCACTCTCTGCACTCACTGAACTGCATCCCCAGTGTTGCCAGTGCACTCTCTGCAATCACTGCAGTGCATCCCCAGTGGTTCCAGTGCACTCTCTGCACTCACTGCACTGCATCCCCAGTGGTGCCTGTGCACTCTCTGGACTCACTGCAGTGCATCCCCAGTGGTGCCAGTGCACTCTCTGGACTCACTGCAGTGCAGCCCCTGAGGTGCCAGTGCAGTCTCTGGACTCACTGCACTGCATCCCCTGTGGTGCCAGTGCACTCTCTGTAGTCACTGCGCTGCATCACCAGTGGTGCCAGTGCACTCTCTGGGCTCACTGCACTGCATCCCCAGTGGTGTCAGTGCACTCTCTGGACTCACTGCACTGCATCACCAGTGGTGGCAGTGCACTCTCTGGACTCACTACAGTGCATCCCCGGTGTGCCAGTGCACTCTCTGGACTCACTGCAGTGCATCCCCAGTGGTTCCAGTGCACTCTCTGGACTCACTGCGCTGCATCACCAGTGGTGCCAGTGCACTCTCTGGACTCACTGCGCTGCATCACCAGTGGTGCCAGTGCACTCTCTGGACTTACTGCACTGCATCCCCAGTGGTGCCAGTGCACTCTCTGGAGTCACTGCACTGCATCCCCAGTGGTGCCTGTGCAGTTTCTGGACTCACTGCACTGCATCACCATTGGTGCCAGGGTACTCTCCGGACTCACTGCAGTGCAACTCCAGTGGTGCCAGTGCACTCTCTGGACTCACTGCACTGCATCCCCAGTGGTGCCAGTGCACTCTCTGGACTCACTGCAGTGCATCCCCAATGCAGACAGTGCACTCTCTGGACTCACTGCAGTGCATCACTAGTGGTGTCAGTGCACTCTCTGGACTCACTGCACTGCATCCCCAGTGTTCCCAGTGCACTCTCTAGACTCACCGAGGTGCATCCCCAGTGGTGCCAGAGCACTTTCTGGACTCATTGCAGTGCAGCCCCTCAGGTTCCAGTGCACTCTCTGGACTCACTGAAGTGCATCCCCAGCGGTGCCAGTGCACTCTCTGGAGTCACTGCACTGCATCCCCCGTGGTGCCAGTGCACTCTCTGCACTCACTGCACTGCATCCCCAGTGGTGCCAGTGCACTCTCTGCACTCACTGCACTGCATCCCATGTGGTGCCAGTGAACTCTCTGGACTCACTGCACTGCATCCCCAGTGGTGCCAGGGTAGTCTCTGGACTCTCTACACTGCATCCCCAGTGGTGCTAGTGCAGTCTCAGGACTCACTGCAGTGCAGCTCCAGTTGGTGCCAGTGCAGTCTCTGGACTCACTGCACTGCATCCCCAGTGGTGCCAGTGCACTCTCTGGATTCACTGCAGTGTATCCCCAGTGGTGCCACTGGACTATCTGGACTCACTGCATTGCATCCCCAGTGGTGCCAGTGCACTCTCTGAGTCACTGCAGTGCATCCCCAGTGGTGCCAGTGCACTCTCTGGACTCACTGCAGTGCATCCCCAGTGGTTCCAGTGCACTCTCTGGACTCACAGCACTGCATCCCCAGTGGTGCCAGTGCAATCTCTGGACTCACAGCACTGCAGTGCATCCCTAGTGGTGCCACTGGACTATCTGGACTCACTGCATTGCATCCCCAGTGGTGCCACTGGACTATCTGGACTCACTGCATTGCATCCCCAGTGGTGCCAGTGCACTCTCTGGACTCACTGGAGTGCATCCCCAGTGGTGCCAGTGCACTCTCTGGACTCACTGCACTGCATCCCCAGTGGTTCCAGTGCACTCTCTGGACTCACAGCACTGCATCCCCAGTGGTGCCAGTGCAATCTCTGGACTCACTGCAGTGCATCCCTAGTGGTGCCCGTGCACTCTCTGGACTCACTGCACTGCATCCCCAGTGGTGCCAGTGCAATCTCTGGACTCACTGCAGTGCATCGCCAGTGGTGACAGTGCAGTCTCTGCACTCACTGCACTACATCCCCAGTGGTGCCAGTGCACTCTCTGGACTCACTGCAGTGCAGCCCCTGAGGTGCCAGTGCACTCTCTGGACTCACTGGAGTGCATCCCCAGCGGTGCCAGTGCACTCTCTGGAGTCACTACAGTGCATCCCCACTGGTGCCAGTGCACTCTCTGGACTCACTGGAGTGCATCCCCAGTGGTGCCAGTGCAGTCTCTGGAGTCACTACAGTGCATCCCCACTGGTGCCAGTGCACTCTCTGGACTCACTGGAGTGCATCCCCATAGGTGCCAGTGCACTCTCTGGAGTCACTGCACTGCATCCCCAGTGGTGCCAGGGCACTCTCTGGACTCACTGCACTGCATCCCCAGTGGTGCCAGTGCACTCCCTTGACTCACTGCACTAAAGCCCCAGTGGAGCCAGGGCACTCTCTGCACTTACTGCAGTGCATCCCCAGTGGTGCCAGTGCACTCTCTGGACTCACTGCACTGCATCCCCAGTGGTGCCAGTGCACTCTCTGGACTCACTGCACTGCATCCCCAGTGGTGCTAGTGCACTCTCTGCACTCACTGCAGTGCATCCCCAGTGGTGCCAGTGCACTCTCTGCACTCACTGCACTGCATCCCCAGTGTTGCCAGTGCACTCTCTGGACTCACTGCAGTGCATCCCCAGTGGTGCCACTGCACTCTCTGCACTCACTGCACTGCATCCTCAGTGGTGCCTGTGCACTCTCTGGACTCACTGCAGTGCATCCCCAGTGGTGCCAGTGCACTCTCTGGACTCACTGCAGTGCAGCCCCTGAGGTGCTACTGCAGTCTCTGGACTCACTGCACTGCATCCCCTGTGGTGCCAGTGCATTCTCTGTAGTCACTGCGCTGCATCACCAGTGGTGCCAGTGCACTCTCTGGGCTCACTGCACTGCATCCCCAGTGGTGCCAGTGCACTCTCTGGACTCACTGCAGTGCATCCCCAATGCAGACAGTGCACTCTCTGGACTCACTGCACTGCATCCCCAGTGGTGCCACTGGACTATCTGGACTCACTGCATTGCATCCCCAGTGGTGCCAGTGCACTCTCTGAGTCACTGCAGTGCATCCCCAGTGGTGCCAGTGCACTCTCTGGACTCACTGCACTGCATCCCCAGTGGTTCCAGTGCACTCTCTGGACTCACAGCACTGCATCCCCAGTGGTGCCAGTGCAATCTCTGGACTCACTGCAGTGCATCCCTAGTGGTGCCCGTGCACTCTCTGGACTCACTGCACTGCATCCCCAGTGGTGCCAGTGCAATCTCTGGACTCACTGCAGTGCATCGCCAGTGGTGACAGTGCAGTCTCTGCACTCACTGCACTACATCCCCAGTGGTGCCAGTGCACTCTCTGGACTCACAGAGGTGCATCCCCAGTGGTGCCAGTGCACTCTCTGGACTCACTGCAGTGCAGCCCCTGAGGTGCCAGTGCACTCTCTGGACTTACTGCACTGCATCCCCAGTGGTGCCAGTGCACTCTCTGGAGTCACTGCACTGCATCCCCAGTGGTGCCTGTGCAGTTTCTGGACTCACTGCACTGCATCACCATTGGTGCCAGGGTACTCTCCGGACTCACTGCAGTGCAACTCCAGTGGTGCCAGTGCACTCTCTGGACTCACTGCACTGCATCCCCAGTGGTGCCAGTGCACTCTCTGGACTCACTGCAGTGCATCCCCAATGCAGACAGTGCACTCTCTGGACTCACTGCAGTGCATCACTAGTGGTGTCAGTGCACTCTCTGGACTCACTGCACTGCATCCCCAGTGTTCCCAGTGCACTCTCTAGACTCACCGAGGTGCATCCCCAGTGGTGCCAGAGCACTTTCTGGACTCACTGCAGTGCAGCCCCTCAGGTTCCAGTGCACTCTCTGGACTCACTGAAGTGCATCCCCAGCGGTGCCAGTGCACTCTCTGGAGTCACTGCACTGCATCCCCCGTGGTGCCAGTGCACTCTCTGCACTCACTGCACTGCATCCCCAGTGGTGCCAGTGCACTCTCTGCACTCACTGCACTGCATCCCATGTGGTGCCAGTGAACTCTCTGGACTCACTGCACTGCATCCCCAGTGGTGCCAGGGTAGTCTCTGGACTCTCTACACTGCATCCCCAGTGGTGCTAGTGCAGTCTCAGGACTCACTGCAGTGCAGCTCCAGTTGGTGCCAGTGCAGTCTCTGGACTCACTGCACTGCATCCCCAGTGGTGCCAGTGCACTCTCTGGATTCACTGCAGTGTATCCCCAGTGGTGCCACTGGACTATCTGGACTCACTGCATTGCATCCCCAGTGGTGCCAGTGCACTCTCTGAGTCACTGCAGTGCATCCCCAGTGGTGCCAGTGCACTCTCTGGACTCACTGCAGTGCATCCCCAGTGGTTCCAGTGCACTCTCTGGACTCACAGCACTGCATCCCCAGTGGTGCCAGTGCAATCTCTGGACTCACTGCAGTGCATCCCTAGTGGTGCCACTGGACTATCTGGACTCACTGCATTGCATCCCCAGTGGTGCCACTGGACTATCTGGACTCACTGCATTGCATCCCCAGTGGTGCCAGTGCACTCTCTGGACTCACTGGAGTGCATCCCCAGTGGTGCCAGTGCACTCTCTGGACTCACTGCACTGCATCCCCAGTGGTTCCAGTGCACTCTCTGGACTCACAGCACTGCATCCCCAGTGGTGCCAGTGCAATCTCTGGACTCACTGCAGTGCATCCCTAGTGGTGCCCGTGCACTCTCTGGACTCACTGCACTGCATCCCCAGTGGTGCCAGTGCAATCTCTGGACTCACTGCAGTGCATCGCCAGTGGTGACAGTGCAGTCTCTGCACTCACTGCACTACATCCCCAGTGGTGCCAGTGCACTCTCTGGACTCACTGCAGTGCAGCCCCTGAGGTGCCAGTGCACTCTCTGGACTCACTGGAGTGCATCCCCAGCGGTGCCAGTGCACTCTCTGGAGTCACTACAGTGCATCCCCACTGGTGCCAGTGCACTCTCTGGACTCACTGGAGTGCATCCCCAGTGGTGCCAGTGCAGTCTCTGGAGTCACTACAGTGCATCCCCACTGGTGCCAGTGCACTCTCTGGACTCACTGGAGTGCATCCCCATAGGTGCCAGTGCACTCTCTGGAGTCACTGCACTGCATCCCCAGTGGTGCCAGGGCACTCTCTGGACTCACTGCACTGCATCCCCAGTGGTGCCAGTGCACTCCCTTGACTCACTGCACTAAAGCCCCAGTGGAGCCAGGGCACTCTCTGCACTTACTGCAGTGCATCCCCAGTGGTGCCAGTGCACTCTCTGGACTCACTGCACTGCATCCCCAGTGGTGCCAGTGCACTCTCTGGACTCACTGCACTGCATCCCCAGTGGTGCTAGTGCACTCTCTGCACTCACTGCAGTGCATCCCCAGTGGTGCCAGTGCACTCTCTGCACTCACTGCACTGCATCCCCAGTGTTGCCAGTGCACTCTCTGGACTCACTGCAGTGCATCCCCAGTGGTGCCACTGCACTCTCTGCACTCACTGCACTGCATCATCAGTGGTGCCTGTGCACTCTCTGGACTCACTGCAGTGCATCCCCAGTGGTGCCAGTGCACTCTCTGGACTCACTGCAGTGCAGCCCCTGAGGTGCTACTGCAGTCTCTGGACTCACTGCACTGCATCCCCTGTGGTGCCAGTGCATTCTCTGTAGTCACTGCGCTGCATCACCAGTGGTGCCAGTGCACTCTCTGGGCTCACTGCACTGCATCCCCAGTGGTGCCAGTGCACTCTCTGGACTCACTGCAGTGCATCCCCAATGCAGACAGTGCACTCTCTGGACTCACTGCACTGCATCCCCAGTGGTGCCACTGGACTATCTGGACTCACTGCATTGCATCCCCAGTGGTGCCAGTGCACTCTCTGAGTCACTGCAGTGCATCCCCAGTGGTGCCAGTGCACTCTCTGGACTCACTGCACTGCATCCCCAGTGGTTCCAGTGCACTCTCTGGACTCACAGCACTGCATCCCCAGTGGTGCCAGTGCAATCTCTGGACTCACTGCAGTGCATCCCTAGTGGTGCCCGTGCACTCTCTGGACTCACTGCACTGCATCCCCAGTGGTGCCAGTGCAATCTCTGGACTCACTGCAGTGCATCGGCAGTGGTGACAGTGCAGTCTCTGCACTCACTGCACTACATCCCCAGTGGTGCCAGTGCACTCTCTGGACTCACAGAGGTGCATCCCCAGTGGTGCCAGTGCACTCTCTGGACTCACTGCAGTGCAGCCCCTGAGGTGCCAGTGCACTCTCTGGACTCACTGGAGTGCATCCCCAGCGGTGCCAGTGCACTCTCTGGAGTCACTACAGTGCATCCCCACTGGTGCCAGTGCACTCTCTGGACTCACTGGAGTGCATCCCCAGTGGTGCCAGTGCAGTCTCTGGAGTCACTACAGTGCATCCCCACTGGTGCCAGTGCACTCTCTGGACTCACTGGAGTGCATCCCCATAGGTGCCAGTGCACTCTCTGGAGTCACTGCACTGCATCCCCAGTGGTGCCAGGGCACTCTCTGGACACACTGCACTGCATCCCCAGTGGTGCCAGTGCACTCCCTTGACTCACTGCACTAAAGCCCCAGTGGAGCCAGGGCACTCTCTGCACTTACTGCAGTGCATCCCCAGTGGTGCCAGTGCACTCTCTGGACTCACTGCACTGCATCCCCAGTGGTGCCATTGCACTCTCTGGACTCACTGCACTGCATCCCCAGTGGTGCTAGTGCACTCTCTGCACTCACTGCAGTGCATCCCCAGTGGTGCCAGTGCACTCTCTGCACTCACTGCAGTGCATCCCCAGTGGTGCCACTGCACTCTCTGCACTCACTGCACTGCATCCTCAGTGGTGCCTGTGCACTCTCTGGACTCACTGCAGTGCATCCCCAGTGGTGCCAGTGCACTCTCTGGACTCACTGCAGTGCAGCCCCTGAGGTGCTACTGCAGTCTCTGGACTCACTGCACTGCATCCCCTGTGGTGCCAGTGCATTCTCTGTAGTCACTGCGCTGCATCACCAGTGGTGCCAGTGCACTCTCTGGGCTCACTGCACTGCATCCCCAGTGGTGTCAGTGCACTCTCTGGACTCACTGCACTGCATCACCAGTGGTGGCAGTGCACTCTCTGGACTCACTACAGTGCATCCCCGGTGTGCCAGTGCAGTCTCTGGACTCACTGCAGTGCATCCCCAGTGGTGACAGTGCACTCTCTGTAGTCACTGCGCTGCATAACCAGTGGTGCCAGTGCACTCTCTGGACTCACTGCGCTGCATCACCAGTGGTACCAGTGCACTCTCTGGACTTACTGCACTGCATCCCCAGTGGTGCCAGTGCACTCTCTGGAGTCACTGCACTGCATCCCCAGTGGTGCCTGTGCAGTTTCTGGACTCACTGCACTGCATCACCATTGGTGCCAGGGCACTCTCCGGACTCACTGCAGTGCAACTCCAGTGGTGCCAGTGCACTCTCTGGACTCACTGCAGTGCATCCCCAGTGGTGCCAGTGCACTCTCTGGACTCACTGCAGTGCATCCCCAATGCAGACAGTGCACTCTCTGGACTCACTGCACTGCATCCTCAGTGGTGCCAGTGCAATCTCTGGACTCACTGCAGTGCAACCCTAGTGGTGCCAGTGCACTCTCTGGACTCACTGCACTGCATCCCCAGTGTTCCCAGTGCACTCTCTAGACTCACCGAGGTGCATCCCCAGTGGTGCCAGAGCACTTTCTGGACTCACTGCAGTGCAGCCCCTGAGGTGCCAGTGCACTCTCTGGACTCACTGCAGTGCATCCCCAGCGGTGCCAGTGCACTCTCTGGAGTCACTGCACTGCATCCCCCGTGGTGCCAGTGCACTCTCTGCACTCACTGCACTGCATCCCCAGTGGTGCCAGTGCACTCTCTGCACTCACTGCACTGCATCCCCTGTGGTGCCAGTGAACTCTCTGGACTCACTGCACTGCATCCCCAGTGGTGCCAGGGTAGTCTCTGGACTCTCTACACTGCATCCCCAGTGGTGCTATTGCAGTCTCAGGACTCACTGCAGTGCAGCTCCAGTTGGTGCCAGTGCAGTCTCTGGACTCACTGCACTGCATCCCCAGTGGTGCCAGTGCACTCTCTGGATTCACTGCACTGCATCCCCAGTGGTGCCTGTGCACTCTCTAGACTCACTGAACTGCATCCCCAGTGGTGCCAGTGCACTCTCTGCACTCACAGCACTGCATCCCCAGTGGTGCCAGTGCCCTCTCCGGACTCACTGCAGTGCATCCCCTGTGGTGCCAGTGCACTCTCTGGACTCAATGCAGTGCAACCCCAGTGGTGCCAGTGCACTCTCTAGACTCACTGAACTGCATCCCCAGTGGTGTCAGTGCACTGTCTGGACTCACTGCACTGCATCACCAGTGGTGGCAGTGCACTCTCTGTAGTCACTGCGCTGCATCACCAGTGCTGCCAGGGCACTCTCAGGACTCACTGCACTGCATCCCCAGTGGTACCAGTGCACTCTCTGGACTCAATGCACTGCATCCCCAGCGGTGACAGTGGGTCTCTGGACTCACTGCAGTGCATCCCCAGTGGTGCCAGTGCACTCTCTGGACTCTCTGCAGTGCATCCACAGTGGAGCCTGTGCAGTTTCTGGACTCACTGCACTGCATCACCATTGGTGCCAGGGCACTCTCCGGACTCACTGCAGTGCAACCCCAGTGGTGCCAGTGCACTCTCTAGACTCACTGCACTGCATCCCCAGTGGTGCCAGTGCACTCTCTGGACTCACTGCAGTGCATCCCCAATGCAGACAGTGCACTCTCTGGACTCACTGCACTGCATCCCCAGTGGTGCCACTGGACTATCTGGACTCACTGCATTGCATCCCCAGTGGTGCCAGTGCACTCTCTGAGTCACTGCAGTGCATCCCCAGTGGTGCCAGTGCACTCTCTGGACTCACTGCACTGCATCCCCAGTGGTTCCAGTGCACTCTCTGGACTCACAGCACTGCATCCCCAGTGGTGCCAGTGCAATCTCTGGACTCACTGCAGTGCATCCCTAGTGGTGCCCGTGCACTCTCTGGACTCACTGCACTGCATCCCCAGTGGTGCCAGTGCAATCTCTGGACTCACTGCACTGCATCGCCAGTGGTGACAGTGCAGTCTCTGCACTCACTGCACTACATCCCCAGTGGTGCCAGTGCACTCTCTGGACTCACAGAGGTGCATCCTCAGTGGTGCCAGTGCACTCTCTAGACTCACTGCAGTGCAGCCCCTGAGGTGCCAGTGCACTCTCTGGACGCACTGGAGTGCATCCCCAGCGGTGCCAGTGCACTCTCTGGAGTCACTGCACTTCATCCCCAGTGGTGCCAGTGCACTCTCTGCACTCACTGCACTGCATCCCCAGTGGTGCCAGTGCACTCTCTGGACTCACTGCAGTGCATCCCCAGTGGTGCCAGTGCAGTCTCTGGAGTCACTACAGTGCATACCCAGTGGTGCCAGTGCACTCTCTGGACTCACTGGAGTGCATCCCCATAGGTGCCAGTGCACTCTCTGGAGTCACTGCACTGCATCCCCAGTGGTGACAGTGCACTCTCTGGACTCACTGCAGTGCATCCCCAGCGGTGCCAGTGCACTCTCTGGACTCACTGCACTGCATCCCCAGTGGTGCCAGTGCAGTCTCTGGACTCACTGCACTGCATCCCCAGTGGTGCCAGGGCACTCTCTGGACTCACTGCACTGCATCCCCAGTGGTGCCAGGGCACTCTCTGGACTCACTGCACTGCATCCCCAGTGGTGCCAGTGCCCTCTCTGGAGTCACTGCACTGCATCCCCACTGGTGCCAGTGCACTCTCTGGACTCACTGGAGTGCATCCCCAGCGGTGCCAGTGCACTCTCTCGAGTCACTGCACTCCATCCCCAGTGGTGCCAGTGCACTCTCTGGACTCACTGCAGTGCATCCCCAGCGGTGCCAGTTCACTCTCTGGACTCACTGCACTGCATCCCCAGTGGTGCCAGTGCACTCTCTGGACTCACTGCACTGCATTCCCAGTGGTGCCAGGGCACTCTCTGGACTCACTGCACTGCATCCCCAGTGGTGCCAGTGCACTCTCTCCACTCACAGCACTGCATCCCCAGTGGTGCCTGTGCAGTCTCTGGACTCACTGCAGTGCATCCCCAGTGGTGCCAGTGCACTCTCTGGACTCACTGCACTGCATCCCCAGTGGTGCCAGTGCACTCTCTGGACTCACTGCACTGCATCCCCAGTGATCCCAGTGCACTCTCTGGACTCACCGAGGTGCATCCCCAGTGGTGCCAGTGCACTATCTGGACACACTGCAGTGCATCCCCTGAGGTGCCAGTGCACTCTCTGGACTCTCTGCAGTGCATCCTCAGTGTTGCCACTGCACTCTCTAGACTCACTGCACTACATCCCCAGTGGTGCCAGTGCACTCTCTGGACTCACTGCAGTGCATCCCCAGTGGTGCCAGGGTAGTCTCAGGAATCACTGCAGTGCAGCTCCAGTTGGTGCCAGTGCACTCTCTGGACTCACTGCACTGCATCCCCAGTCGTGCCAGTGCACTCTCTGGACTCACTGCAGTCTATCACCAGTGGTGCCTGTGCTCTCTCTGGACTCACTGAACTGCATCCCCAGTGGTGCCAGTGCACTCTCTGGACTCACTGCAGTGCATCCCCAGTGGTGCCAGTGCACTCCCTTGACTCACTGCACTAAAGCCCCAGTGGAGCCAGGGCACTCTCTGCACTTACTGCAGTGCATCCCCAGTGGTGCCAGTGCACTCTCTGGACTCACTGCACTGCATCCCCAGTGGTGCCAGTGCACTCTCTGGACTCACTGCACTGCATCCCCAGTGGTGCTAGTGCACTCTCTGCACTCACTGCAGTGCATCCCCAGTGGTGCCAGTGCACTCTCTGCACTCACTGCACTGCATCCCCAGTGTTGCCAGTGCACTCTCTGCACTCACTGCAGTGCATCCCCAGTGGTTCCAGTGCACTCTCTGCACTCACTGCACTGCATCCCCAGTGGTGCCTGTGCACTCTCTGGACTCACTGCAGTGCATCCCCAGTGGTGCCAGTGCACTCTCTGGACTCACTGCAGTGCAGCCCCTGAGGTGCCAGTGCAGTCTCTGGACTCACTGCACTGCATCCCCTGTGGTGCCAGTGCACTCTCTGTAGTCATTGCGCTGCATCACCAGTGGTGCCAGTGCACTCTCTGGGCTCACTGCACTGCATCCCCAGTGGTGTCAGTGCACTCTCTGGACTCACTGCACTGCATCACCAGTGGTGGCAGTGCACTCTCTGGACTCACTACAGTGCATCCCCAGTGTGCCAGTGCACTCTCTGGACTCACTGCAGTGCATCCCCAGTGGTGACAGTGCACTCTCTGTAGTCACTGCGCTGCATCACCAGTGGTGCCAGTGCACTCTCTGGACTCACTGCGCTGCATCACCAGTGGTGCCAGTGCACTCTCTGGACTTACTGCACTGCATCCCCAGTGGTGCCAGTGCACTCTCTGGAGTCACTGCACTGCATCCCCAGTGGTGCCAGTGCACTCCCTGGACTCACTGCACTGCATCCCCAGTGGTGCTAGTGCAGTCTCAGGACTCACTGCAGTGCAGCTCCAGTTGGTGCCAGTGCAGTCTCTGGACTCACTGCACTGCATCCCCAGTGGTGCCAGTGCACTCTCTGGATTCACTGAACTGCATCCCCAGTGGTGCCAGTGCACTCTCTGCACTCACTGCAGTGCATCCCCAGTGGTGCCAGTGCCCTCTCCGGACTCACTGCAGTGCATCCCCTGTGGTGCCAGTGCACTCTCTGGACTCAATGCAGTGCAACCCCAGTGGTGCCAGTGCACTCTCTAGACTCACTGAACTGCATCCCCAGTGGTGTCAGTGCACTGTCTGGACTCACTGCACTGCATCACCAGTGGTGGCAGTGCACTCTCTGTAGTCACTGCGCTGCATCACCAGTGCTGCCAGTGCACTCTCAGGACTCACTGCACTGCATCCCCAGTGGTACCAGTGCACTCTCTGGACTCACTGCACTGCATCCCCAGCGGTGACAGTGGGTCTCTGGACTCACTGCAGTGCATCCCCAGTGGTGCCAGTGCACTCTCTGGACTCTCTGCAGTGCATCCCCAGTGGAGCCTGTGCAGTTTCTGGACTCACTGCACTGCATCAACATTGGTGCCAGGGCACTCTCCGGACTCACTGCAGTGCAACCCCAGTGGTGCCAGTGCACTCTCTAGACTCACTGCACTGCATCCCCAGTGGTGCCAGTGCACTCTCTGCACTCACTGCAGTGCATCCCCAGTGGTGCCAGTGCACTCTCTGCACTCACTGCACTGCATCCCCTGTGGTGCCAGTGCACTCTCTGGACTCACTGCACTGAATGAACAGTGGTGCCAGTGCACTCTCTGGACTCACTGCAGTGCATCCCCAGTGGTGCCAGGGTAGTCTCTGGACTCTCTACACTGCATCCCCTGTGGTGCCAGTGCAGTCTCTGGACTCACTGCACTGCATCCCCAGTGGTGCCAGTGCACTCTCTGGATTCACTGCAGTGTATTCCCAGTGGTGCCTGTGCACTCTCTAGACTCACTGAACTGCATCCCCAGTGGTGCCAGTGCACTCTCTGCACTCACTGCAGTGCATCCCCAGTGGTGCCAGTGCCCTCTCTGGACTCACTGCAGTGTATCCCCCGTGGTTCCAGTGCACTCTCTGGACTCACTGCAGTGCATCCCCAGTGGCGACAGTGCACTCTTTCGAGTCACTGCACTGCATCCCCACTGGTGCCAGTGCATTCTCTGGACTCACTGCAGTGTATCCCCAGTGGTGCCAGTGCACTCTCTGGACTCAATGCAGTGCAACCCCAGTGGTTCCAGTGCACTCTCTGAGCTCACTGCACTGCATCCCCAGTGGTGTCAGTGCACTCTCTGGACTCACTGCACTGCATCACCAGTGGTGGCAGTGCACTCTCTGAACTCACTACAGTGCATCCCCAGTGTGCCAGTTCACTCTCTGGACTCACTGCAGTGTATCCCCAGTGGTGACAGTGCACTCTCTGTAGTCACTGCGCTGCATCACCAGTGCTGCCAGTGCACTCTCTGGACTCACTGCACTGCATCCCCAGTGTGGCCAGTGCACTCTCTGGACTCACTGCACTGCATCCCCAGCGGTGACAGTGGCTCTCTGGACTCACTGCACTGCATCCCCAGTGGTGCCAGTGCACTCTCTGGACTCACTGCACTGCATCCCCAGTGGAGCCTGTGCAGTTTCTGGACTCACTGCGCTGCATCACCATTGGTGCCAGGGCACTCTCCGGACTCACTGCAGTGCAACCCCAGTGGTGCCAGTGCACTCTCTAGACTCACTGCACTGCATCCCCAGTGGTGCCAGTGCACTCTCTGGACTCACTGCAGTGCATCCCCAATGCAGACAGTGCACTCTCTGGACTCACTGCACTGCATCCCCAGTGGTGCCTGTGCAGTCTCTGGACTCACTGCAGTGCATCCCCAGTGGTGCCAGTGCACTCTCTGGACTCACTGCACTGCATCCCCAGTGGTGCCAGTGCACTCTCTGGACTCACTGCACTGCATCCCCAGTGATCCCAGTGCACTCTCTGGACTCACCGAGGTGCATCCCCAGTGGTGCCAGTGCACTATCTGGACACACTGCAGTGCATCCCCTGAGGTGCCAGTGCACTCTCTGGACTCTCTGCAGTGCATCCTCAGTGTTGCCACTGCACTCTCTGGACTCACTGCACTGCATCCCCAGTGGTGCCAGTGCACTCTCTGGACTCACTGCAGTGCATCCCCAGTGGTGCCAGGGTAGTCTCTGGACTCACTGCAGTGCAGCTCCAGTTGGTGCCAGTGCACTCTCTGGACTCACTGCACTGCATCCCCAGTCGTGCCAGTGCACTCTCTGGACTCACTGCAGTCTATCACCAGTGGTGCCTGTGCTCTCTCTGGACTCACTGAACTGCATCCCCAGTGGTGCCACTGCACTCTCTGGACTCACTGCACTGCATCCCCAGTGGTGCCAGTGCACTCCCTTGACTCACTGCACTAAAGCCCCAGTGGAGCCAGGGCACTCTCTGCACTTACTGCAGTGCATCCCCAGTGGTGCCAGTGCACTCTCTGGACTCACTGCACTGCATCCCCAGTGGTGCCAGTGCACTCTCTGGACTCACTGCACTGCATCCCCAGTGGTGCTAGTGCACTCTCTGCACTCACTGCAGTGCATCCCCAGTGGTGCCAGTGCACTCTCTGCACTCACTGCACTGCATCCCCAGTGTTGCCAGTGCACTCTCTGCACTCACTGCAGTGCATCCCCAGTGGTTCCAGTGCACTCTCTGCACTCACTGCACTGCATCCCCAGTGGTGCCTGTGCACTCTCTGGACTCACTGCAGTGCATCCCCAGTGGTGCCAGTGCACTCTCTGGACTCACTGCAGTGCAGCCCCTGAGGTGCCAGTGCAGTCTCTGGACTCACTGCACTGCATCCCCTGTGGTGCCAGTGCACTCTCTGTAGTCATTGCGCTGCATCACCAGTGGTGCCAGTGCACTCTCTGGTCTCACTGCACTGCATCCCCAGTGGTGTCAGTGCACTCTCTGGACTCACTGCACTGCATCACCAGTGGTGGCAGTGCACTCTCTGGACTCACTACAGTGCATCCCCAGTGTGCCAGTGCACTCTCTGGACTCACTGCAGTGCATCCCCAGTGGTGACAGTGCACTCTCTGTAGTCACTGCGCTGCATCACCAGTGGTGCCAGTGCACTCTCTGGACTCACTGCGCTGCATCACCAGTGGTGCCAGTGCACTCTCTGGACTTACTGCACTGCATCCCCAGTGGTGCCAGTGCACTCTCTGGAGTCACTGCACTGCATCCCCAGTGGTGCCAGTGCACTCCCTGGACTCACTGCACTGCATCCCCAGTGGTGCTAGTGCAGTCTCAGGACTCACTGCAGTGCAGCTCCAGTTGGTGCCAGTGCAGTCTCTGGACTCACTGCACTGCATCCCCAGTGGTGCCAGTGCACTCTCTGGATTCACTGAACTGCATCCCCAGTGGTGCCAGTGCACTCTCTGGACTCACTGCAGTGCATCCCCAGTGGTGCCAGTGCCCTCTCCGGACTCACTACAGTGCATCCCCTGTGGTGCCAGTGCACTCTCTGGACTCAATGCAGTCCAACCCCAGTGGTGCCAGTGCACTCTCTAGACTCACTGAACTGCATCCCCAGTGGTGTCAGTGCACTGTCTGGACTCACTGCACTGCATCACCAGTGGTGGCAGTGCACTCTCTGTAGTCACTGCGCTGCATCACCAGTGCTGCCAGTGCACTCTCAGGACTCACTGCACTGCATCCCCAGTGGTACCAGTGCACTCTCTGGACTCACTGCACTGCATCCCCAGCGGTGACAGTGGGTCTCTGGACTCACTGCAGTGCATCCCCAGTGGTGCCAGTGCACTCTCTGGACTCTCTGCAGTGCATCCACAGTGGAGCCTGTGCAGTTTCTGGACTCACTGCACTGCATCAACATTGGTGCCAGGGCACTCTCCGGACTCACTGCAGTGCAACCCCAGTGGTGCCAGTGCACTCTCTAGACTCACTGCACTGCATCCCCAGTGGTGCCAGTGCACTCTCTGCACTCACTGCAGTGCATCCCCAGTGGTGCCAGTGCACTCTCTGCACTCACTGCACTGCATCCCCTGTGGTGCCAGTGCACTCTCTGGACTCACTGCACTGAATGAACAGTGGTGCCAGTGCACTCTCTGGACTCACTGCAGTGCATCCCCAGTGGTGCCAGGGTAGTCTCTGGACTCTCTACACTGCATCACCTGTGGTGCCAGTGCAGTCTCTGGACTCACTGCACTGCATCCCCAGTGGTGCCAGTGCACTCTCTGGATTCACTGCAGTGTATTCCCAGTGGTGCCTGTGCACTCTCTAGACTCACTGAACTGCATCCCCAGTGGTGCCAGTGCACTCTCTGCACTCACTGCAGTGCATCCCCAGTGGTGCCAGTGCACTCTCTGGACTCACTGCAGTGTATCCCCCGTGGTTCCAGTGCACTCTCTGGACTCACTGCAGTGCATCCCCAGTGGCGACAGTGCACTCTTTCGAGTCACTGCACTGCATCCCCACTGGTGCCAGTGCATTCTCTGGACTCACTGCAGTGCATCCCCAGTGGTGCCAGTGCACTCTCTGGACTCAATGCAGTGCAACCCCAGTGGTTCCAGTGCACTCTCTGAGCTCACTGCACTGCATCCCCAGTGGTGTCAGTGCACTCTCTGGACTCACTGCACTGCATCACCAGTGGTGGCAGTGCACTCTCTGAACTCACTACAGTGCATCCCCAGTGTGCCAGTTCACTCTCTGGACTCACTGCAGTGTATCCCCAGTGGTGACAGTGCACTCTCTGTAGTCACTGCGCTGCATCACCAGTGCTGCCAGTGCACTCTCTGGACTCACTGCACTGCATCCCCAGTGTGGCCAGTGCACTCTCTGGACTCACTGCACTGCATCCCCAGCGGTGACAGTGGCTCTCTGGACTCACTGCACTGCATCCCCAGTGGTGCCAGTGCACTCTCTGGACTCACTGCACTGCATCCCCAGTGGAGCCTGTGCAGTTTCTGGACTCACTGCGCTGCATCACCATTGGTGCCAGGGCACTCTCCGGACTCACTGCAGTGCAACCCCAGTGGTGCCAGTGCACTCTCTAGACTCACTGCACTGCATCCCCAGTGGTGCCAGTGCACTCTCTGGACTCACTGCAGTGCATCCCCAATGCAGACAGTGCACTCTCTGGACTCACTGCACTGCATCCCCAGTGGTGCCAGTGGACTATCTGCACTCACTGCAGTGCATCTCCAGTGGTGCCAGTGCACTCTCTGAGTCACTGCAGTGCATTCCCAGTAGTGCCAGTGCACTCTCTGGACTCACTGCACAACCTCCCCAGTGGTGCCAGTGCACTCTCTGGACTCACTGCACTGCATCTCCAGTGGTGCCAGTGCACTCTCTGGACTCACAGCACTGCATCCCCAGTGGAGTCAGTGCAATCTCTGGACTCACTGCAGTGCATCGCCAGTGGTGCCAGTGCACTCTCTGGACTCACTGCACTGCATCCCCAGTGGAGCCAGTGCACTCTCTGCACTCACTTCACTGCATCTCCAGTGGTGCCAGGTGCACTCTCTGGACTCACAGCACTGCATCCCCAGTGGAGTCAGTGCAATCTCTGGACTCACTGCAGTGCATCACCAGTGGTGCCAGTGCACTCTCTGGACTCAATGCACTGCATCCCCAGTGGTGCCAGTGCAATCTCTGGACTCACTGCACTGCATCGCCAGTGGTGCCAGTGCACTCTCTGGACTCACTGCACTGCATCCCCAGTGGAGCCAGTGCACTCTCTGGACTCACAGAGGTGCATTCCCAGTGGTGCCAGTGCACTCTCTGGACTCACTGCAGTGCAGCCCCTGAGGTGCCAGTGCACTCTCTGGACTCACTGGAGTGCATCCCCAGCCGTGACAGTGCACTCTCTGGAGTCACTGCACTGCATCCCCAGTGGTGCCAGTGCACTGTCTGGACTCACTGCAGTGCATCCCCAGCGGTGCCAGTGCACTCTCTTTAGTACTGCACTGCATCCCCAGTGGTGCCAGTGCACTCTCTGGACTCACTGCACTGCATCCCCAGTGGTGCCTGTGCAGTCTCTGGACTCACTGCACTGCATCCCCAGTGGTGCCAGTGCACTCTCTGGACTCACTGCACTGCATCCCCAGTGGTGCCAGTGCACTCTCTGCACTCACTGCACTGCATCCCCAGTGATCCCAGTGCACTCTCTGGACTCACCGAGATGCATCCCCAGTGGTGCCAGTGCACTATCTGGACACACTGCAGTGCATCCCCTGAGGTGCCAGTGCACTCTCTGGACTCTCTGCAGTGCATCCTCAGTGTTGCCACTGCACTCTCTGATCTCACTGCACTGCATCCCCAGTGGTGCCAGTGCACTCTCTGGAGTCACTGCAGTGCATCCCCAGTGGTGCCAGTGTACTCTCTGGACTCTCTACACAACATCCCCAGTGGTGCTAGTGTAATCTCAGGACTCACTGCAGTGCAGCTCCAGTTGGTGCCAGTGCAGTCTCTGGACTCACTGCACTGCATCCCCAGTGGTGCCAGTGCACTCTCTGGACTCACTGCACTGCATCCCCATTGGTGCCAGTGCAGTCTCTGGACTCACTGCAGTGCATTCCTAGTGGTGGCAGTGCACTCTCTGGACTCACTGCACTAAAGCCCCAGTGGTGCCAGTGCAGTCTCTGGACTCACTGCACTGCATCCCCAAGGTGCCAGTGCACTCTCTGGACTCACTGCACTGCATCCCCAGTGGTGCCAGTGCACTCTCTGGACTCACTGTAGTACATCCCCAGTGGTGCCTGTGCAGTCTCTGGACTCACTGCACTGCATCCCCAGTGGTGCCAGGGCACTCTCTGGACTCACTGCACTGCATCCCCAGTGGTGCCTGTGCAGTCTCTGGACTCACTGCACTGCATCCCCAGTGGTGCCAGTGCACTCTCTGGACTCACTGCACTGCATCCCCAGTGGTGCCAGTGCACTCTCTGCACTCACTGTACTGCATCCCCAGTGTTCCCAGTGCGCTCTCTGGACACACTGCAGTGCATCCCCTGAGGTGCCAGTGCACTCTCTGGACTCTCTGCAGTGCATCCTCAGTGTTGCCACTGCACTCTCTGATCTCACTGCACTGCATCCCCAGTGGTGCCAGTGCACTCTCTGGAGTCACTGCAGTGCATCCCCAGTGGTGCCAGTGTACTCTCTGGACTCTCTACACAACATCCACAGTGGTGCTAGTGTAATCTCAGGACTCACTGCAGTGCAGCTCCAGTTGGTGCCAGTGCAGTCTCTGGACTCTCTACACTGCATCCCCTGTGGTGCTAGTGCAGTCTCAAGACTCACTGCAGTGCAGCTCCAGTTGGTACCAGTGTAGTCTCTGCACTCACTGCACTGCATCCCCAGTGGTGCCAGTGCACTCTCTGGATTCACTGCAGTGTATTCCCAGTGGTGCCTGTGCACTCTCTAGACTCACTGAACTGCATCCCCAGTGGTGCCAGTGCACTCTCTGCACTCACTGCAGTGCATCCCCAGTGGTGCCAGTGCCCTCTCTGGACTCACTGCAGTGTATCCCCCGTGGTTCCAGTGCACTCTCCGGACTCACTGCAGTGCATCCCCAGTGGCGACAGTGCACTCTTTCGAGTCACTGCACTGCATCCCCACTGGTGCCAGTGCATTCTCTGGACTCACTGCAGTGCATCCCCAGTGGTGCCAGTGCACTCTCTGGACTCAATGCAGTGCAACCCCAGTGGTTCCAGTGCACTGTCTGAGCTCACTACACTGCATCCCCAGTGGTGTCAGTGCACTCTCTGGACTCACTGCACTGCATAACCAGAGGTGGCGGTGCACTCTCTGTAGTCACTGCGCTGCATCACCAGTGCTGCCAGTGCACTCTCTGGACTCACTGCACTGCATCCCCAGTGTGGCCAGTGCACTCTCTGGACTCACTGCACTGCATCCCCAGCGGTGACAGTGGCTCTCTGGACTCACTGCACTGCATCCCCAGTGGTGCCAGTGCACTCTCTGGACTCACTGCACTGCATCCCCAGTGGAGCCTGTGCAGTTTCTGGACTCACTGCGCTGCATCACCATTGGTGCCAGGGCACTCTCCGGACTCACTGCAGTGCAACCCCAGTGGTGCCAGTGCACTCTCTAGACTCACTGCACTGCATCCCCAGTGGTGCCAGTGAACTCTCTGGACTCACTGCAGTGCATCCCCAATGCAGACAGTGCACTCTCTGGACTCACAGAGGTGCATCCCCAGTGGTGCCAGTGCACTCTCTGGACTCACTGCAGTGCAGCCCCTGAGGTGCCAGTGCACTCTCTGGACTCACTGGAGTGCATCCCCAGCGGTGACAGTGCACTCTCTGGAGTCACTGCACTGCATCCCCAGTGGTGCCAGTGCACTCTCTGGACTCACTGCACTGCATCCCCAGCGGTGCCAGTGCACTCTCTGGAGTACTGCACTGCATCCCCAGTGGTGCCAGTGCACTCTCTGGACTCACTGCACTGCATCCCCAGTGGTGCCAGGGCACTCTCTGGACTCACTGCACTGCATCCCCAGTGGTGCCAGGGCACTCTCTGGACTCACTGCACTGCATCCCCAGTGGTGCCTGTGCAGTCTCTGGACTCACTGCAGTGCATCCCCAGTGGTGCCAGTGCACTCTCTGGACACACTGCAGTGCATCCCCTGAGGTGCCAGTGCACTCTCTATACTCTCTGCAGTGCATCCTCAGTGTTGCCACTGCACTCTCTGATCTCACTGCACTGCATCCCCAGTGGTGCCAGTGCACTCTCTGGAGTCACTGCAGTGCATCCCCAGTGTTGCCAGTGTACTCTCTGGACTCTCTACACAACATCCCCAGTGGTGCTAGTGTAATCTCAGGACTCACTGCAGTGCAGCTCCAGTTGGTGCCAGTGCAGTCTCTGGACTCACTGCACTGCATCCCCAGTGGTGCCAGTGCAATCTCTGGACTCACTGCAGTGCATCCCCAGTGGTGCCAGTGCACTCTCTGGACTCACTGCACTAAAGCCCCAGTGGTTCCAGTGCAGTCTCTGGACTCACTGCACTGCATCCCCAAGGTGCCAGTGCACTCTCTGGACTCACTGCACTGCATCCCCAGTGGTGCCAGTGCACTCTCTGGACTCACTGCAGTACATCCCCAGTGGTGCCACTGGACTATCTGGACTCACTGCACTGCATCCCCAGTGGTGCCAGGGCACTCTCTGGACTCACTGCACTGCATCCCCAGTGGTGCCTGTGCAGTCTCTGGACTCACTGCACTCATCCCCAGTGGTGCCAGGGCACTCTCTGGACTCACTGCACTGCATCCCCAGTGGTGCCAGTGCACTCTCTGCACTCACTGCACTGCATCCCCAGTGGTGGCAGTGCACTCTCTGGACTCACTGCACTGCATCCCCAGTGGTGCCAGTGCACTCTCTGGACTCACTGCAGTACATCCCCAGTGGTGCCTGTGCAGTCTCTGGACTCACTGCACTGCATCCCCAGTGGTGCCAGGGCACTCTCTGGACTCACTGCACTGCATACCCAGTGGTGACAGTGCACTCTCTGGACTCACTGCTCTGCATCACCAGTGGTGACAGTGCACTCTCTGGACTCACTGCAGTGCATCCCCAGTGGTTCCAGTGCACTCTTTGGACTCACTGCACTGCAACCCCAGTGCTGCCAGTGCACTCTCTGGACTCACTGCACTGCATCCCCAGTGGTGACAGTGCACTCTCTGGAGGCACTGCACTGCATCCCCAGTGGTGCCAGTGCACTCTCTGGACTCACTGCAGTGCATCCCCAGTGGTGCCAGTGCACTCTCTGGACTCACTGCACTGCATCCCCAGTGGTGCCAGTGCACTCTCTGGACTCACTGCAGTGCATCCCCTGTTCTGCCAGTGCACTCTCTGGACTCACTGCAGTGCATCCCCAGTGGTGCCAGTGCACTCTCTGGACTCACTGCACTGCATCCCCAGTGGTGCCAGTGCACTCTCTAGACTCACTGCACTGCATCCTCAGTGGTGCCAGTGCAATCTCTGGACTCACTGCAGAGCATCCCCAGTGGTGCCAGTGCAATCTCTGGACTCACTGCACTGCATCCCCAGTGCTGCCAGTGCACTCTCTGGACTCACTGCACTGCATCACCATTGGTGCCAGTGCACTCTGTGGACTCACTGCAGTGCATTCCCAGTGGTGCCAATGCACTCTCTGGACTCAATGCTTTACATCCCCAGTGGTGCCAGTGCACTCTCTGGACTCACTGCAGTGCATCCCCAGTGTTGCCAGTGCACTCTCTGCACTCACTGCACTGCATCCCCAATGGTGCCAGTGCACTCTCTGGAGTCACTGCACTGCATCCCCAGTGGTGCCAGTGCACTCTCTGGAGGCACTGCACTGCATTCCCAGTGGTGCCAGTGCACTCTCTGGACTCACTGCACTGCATCCCCAGTGGTGCCAGTGCACTCTCTGGACTCACTGCACTGCATCCCCAGGGGTGCCAGTGCACTCTCTGGACTCGCTCCACTGCATTCCCTGTGGTGCCAGTGCACTCTCTGAACTCACTGCACTGCATCCCCTGTGGTGCCAGTGCACTCTCTGCACTCACTGCAGTGCATCCCCAGTGGTGCCAGTGCACTCTCTGGACTCACTGCACTGCATCCCCAGTGGTGCCAGGGCACTCTCTGGACTCACTGCACTGCATCCCCACTGGTGCCAGTGCACTCTGTGGAGTCACTGCACTGCATACCCAGTGGTGCCAGTGCACTCTGTGGAGTCACTGCACTGCACCCCCAGTGGTGCCTGTGCAGTCTCTGGACTCACTGCACTGCATCCCCAGTGGTGCCAGTGCACTCTCTGGACTCACTGCACTGCATCCCCAGTGTTCCCAGTGCACTCTCTGGACTCACTGCAGTGCAGCCCCTGAGGTGCCAGTGCACTCTCTGGACTCACTGCACTGCATCCCCAGTGGTGCCAGTGCACTCTCTGGAGTCACTGCACTGCATCCCAGTGGTGCCAGTGCACTCTCTGGACTCACTGCACTGCATCCCCAGTGGTGCCAGTGCACTCTGTGGACTCACTACACTGCATACCCAGTGGTGCCAGTGCACTCTGTGGAGTCACTGCACTGCATCCCCAGTGGTGCCAGTGTAGTCTCTGGACTCACTGCACTGCATCACCAGTGGTGCCAGTGCAATCTCAGGACTCACTGCAGTGCAGCTCCAGTTGGTGCCAGTGCACTCTCTGGACTCACTGCACTGCATCCCCAGTGGTGCCAGTGCACTCTCTGGAGGCACTGCACTGCATCACCAGTGGTGCCAGTGCACTCTCTGGACTCTGTGCACTGCATCCCCAGTGGTGCCTGTGCACTCCATGAACTCACTGCAGTGCATCCCCAGTGGTGCCAGTGCACTCTCTGAGTCACTGCACTGCATTCCCAGTGGTGCCAGTGCACTCTCTGGACTCACTGCAGTGCATCCCCAGTGCTGACAGTGCACTCTCTGGAGTCACTGCAGTGCATTCCCAGTGGTGCCTGTGCAATCTCCGGACTCACTGCAGAGCATCCCCAGTGGTGCCAGTGCACTCTCTGGACTCAACTACACTGCATCCCCAGTGGTGCCAGTGCACTCTCTGGACACACTGCACTGCATCCCCAGTGGTGCCAATGCACTCTCTGGACTCACTGCACTGCATCCCCAGTGGTGCCAGTGCACTCTCTGGACTCACTGCACTGCATCCCCAATACTGCCAGTGCACTCTCTGAACTCACTGCACTGCATCCCCAGTGGTGCCAGTGCACTCTCTAGACTCACTGCACTGCATCCCCAGTGGTGCCAGTGCACTCTATGGACTCACAGCACTGCATCTCCAGTGGTACCCGTGTACTCTCTGGACTCACTGCACTACATCCCCAGTGGTGCCAGTGCACTCTCTGGAGTCACTGCACTTCATCCCCAGTGGTGCCTGTGCAGTCTCTGGACTCACTGCAGTGCATCCCCAGTGGTGCCAGTGCACTCTCTGGACTCACTGCAGTGCATCCCCAGTGGTGCCAGTGCACTCTCTGGACTCACTGCACTGCATCCCCAGTGGTGCCATTGCACTCTCTGGACTCACTGCACTGCATCCCCAGTGGTGCCAGTGCACTCTCTGGACTCACTGCACTGCATACCCAGTGGTGCCAGTGCACTCTCTGGACTAACTGCACTGCATCCCCAGTGGTTCCAGTGCACTCTCTGGACTCACTGCACTGCATCACCATTGGTGCCAGAGAACTCTCCGGACTCACTGCAGAGCATCCGCAGTGGTCCCAGTGCACTCTTTCGAGTCACTGCACTGCATCCCCATTAGTGCCAGTGCATTCTCTGGACTCACTGCACTGCATCCCCAGTGGTGCCAGTGCACTCTCTAGACTCACTGCAGTGCATCCCCAGTGGTGCCAGTGCACTCTCTGGACTCACTGCAGTGCATCCCCAGTGGTGCCAGTGGACTCTCTGGAGTCACTGCACTGCATCCCCAGTGGTGCCAGTGCACTCTCTGAACTCACTGTACTGCATCTCCAGTGGTGCCAGGTCACTCTGTGGACTCACTGCACTGCATCCCCAGTGGTGCCAGTGCACTCTCTGGACTCACTGCACTGCATCCCCAGTGGTGCCAGTGCACTCTCTGTAGTCACTGCACTGCATCCCCAGTGGTGACAGTACACTCCCTGGACTCACCGGGGTGTATCCCCAGTGGTGCCAGTGCACTCTCTGGACTCACTGCACTGCATCCCCAGTAGTGCCAGTGCACTCTCTGGACTCACCGGGATGCATCCCCAGTGGTGCCAGTATACTCCATGGACTCACTGCACTGCATCCCCAGTGGTGCCAGTGCACTCTCTGGACTCACTGCACTGCATCCCCAGTGGTGCCAGTGCACTCCCTGGACTCACTGCACTGCATCCCCAGTGGTGCCCGTGCACTCCCTGGACTCACTGAACTGCATCCCCACTGGTGCCAGTGCACTCTCTGAACTCACTGCACTGCATCCCCACTGGTGCCAGTGCACTCCCTCGACTCACTGCACTGCATCCCCAGTGGTGCCAGTGCACTCCCTGGATTCACTGCACTACATCCTCAGTGGTGCCAGTGCACTCTCTGGACTCACCGGGGTGCATCCCTAGTGGTGCCAGTGCACTCTCTGGACTCACTGCACTGCATCCCCAGTGGTGCCAGTGCACTCCCTGGACTCACTGCACTGCATCCCCAGTAGTGCCAGTGCACTCTCTGGACTCACTGCACTGCATCCCCAGTGGTGCCAGTGCACTCTCTGGACTCACTGCACTGCATCCCCAGTGGTGCCAGTGCACTCCCTGGACTCACCGAGGTGCATCCCCAGTGGTGCCACTGCAGTCTCTCGACTCACTGCAGTGCATCCCCAGTGGTGCCAGCGCACTCTCTGTAGTCACTGCACTGCATCCCCAGTGGTGACAGTACACTCCCTGGACTCACCGGGGTGTATCCCCAGTGGTGCCAGTGCACTCTCTGGACTCACTGCACTGCATCCCCAGTAGTGCCAGTGCACTCTCTGGACTCACCGGGATGCATCCCCAGTGGTGCCAGTATACTCCATGGACTCACTGCACTGCATCCCCAGTGGTGCCAGTGCACTCTCTGGACTCACTGCACTGCATCCCCAGTGGTGCCAGTGCACTCCCTGGACTCACTGCACTGCATCCCCAGTGGTGACAGTGCACTCCCTGGACTCACTGAACTGCATCCCCACTGGTGCCAGTGCACTCTCTGAACTCACTGCACTGCATCCCCACTGGTGCCAGTGCACTCCCTCGACTCACTGCACTGCATCCCCAGTGGTGCCAGTGCACTCCCTGGATTCACTGCACTACATCCTCAGTGGTGCCAGTGCACTCTCTGGACTCACCGGGGTGCATCCCTAGTGGTGCCAGTGCACTCTCTGGACTCACTGCACTGCATCCCCAGTGGTGCCAGTGCACTCCCTGGACTCACTGCACTGCATCCCCAGTAGTGCCAGTGCACTCTCTGGACTCACTGCACTGCATCCCCAGTGGTGCCAGTGCACTCTCTGGACTCACTGCACTGCATCCCCAGTGGTGCCAGTGCACTCCCTGGACTCACCGAGGTGCATCCCCAGTGGTGCCACTGCAGTCTCTCGACTCACTGCAGTGCATCCCCAGTGGTGCCAGCGCACTCCCTGGACTCACCGGGGTGCATCCCCAGTGGTGCCACTGCACTCTCTAGACTCACTGCACTGCATCCCCAGGGGTGCCAGTGCACTCCCTGGACTCACTGCACTGCATCCCCAGTGGTGCCAGTGCACTCTCTGGACTCACTGCAGTGCATCCCTAGTGGTGCCAGTGCACTCTCTGGACTCACTGCACTGCATCCCCAGTGGTGCCAGTGCACTCCCTGGACTCACTGCACTGCATCCCCAGTAGTGCCAGTGCACTCTCTGGACTCACTGCACTGCATCCCCAGTGGTGCCAGTGCACTCTCTGGACTCACTGCACTGCATCCCCAGTGGTGCCAGTGCACTCTCTGGACTCACTGCACTGCATCCCCAGTGGTGCCAGAGCACTCTCTGGACTCACTGCACTGCATCCCCTGTGGTGCCAGGGCACTCTCTGGACTCACTGCACTGCATCCCCAGTGGTGCCAGTGCACTCTCTGGACTCACTGCACTGCATCCCCACTGGTGCCAGTGCACTGTCTGGACTCACTGGGGTGCATCCCCAGTGGTGCCAGTGTACTCTCTGGACTCACTGCACTGCATCCCCAGTGGTGCCAGTGCACTCCCTGGACTCACTGCACTGCATCCCCAGTGGTGCCAGTGCACTCTCTGGACTCACTGCACTGCATCCCCAGTGGTGCCAGGGCACTCTCTGGACTCACTGCACTGCATCCCCAGTGGTGCCAGAGCACTCTCTGGACTCACTGCACTGCATCCCCTGTGGTCCAGGGCACTCTCTGGACTCACTGCACTGCATCCCCAGTGGTGCCAGTGCACTCTCTGGACTCACTGCACTGCATCCCCAGTGGTGCCGGGGCACTCTCTACTCACTGCACTGCATCCCCAGTGGTGCCAGTGCACTCTCTGGACTCACTGCACTGCATCCCCAGTGGTGCCAGTGCACTGTCTGGACTCACTGGGGTGCATCCCCAGTGGTGCCAGTGCACTCTCTGGACTCACCGGGGTGCATCCCCAGTGGTGCCAGTGCACTCCCTGGACTCACTGCACTGCATCACCAGTGGTGCCAGTGCACTCCCTGGACTCACTGCACTGCATCCCCAGTAGTGCCAGTGCACTCTCTGGACTCACTGCACTGCATCCCCAGTGGTGCCAGTGCACTCCCTGGACTCACTGAACTGCATCCCCACTGTTGCCAGTGCACTCTCTGAACTCACTGCACTGCATCCCCACTGGTGCCAGTGCACTCCCTCGACTCACTGCACTGCAACCCCAGTGGTGCCAGTGCACTCCCTGGACTCACTGCACTGCATCCCAGTGGTGCCGTGCACTCTCTGGACTCACCGGGGTGCATCCCTAGTGGTGCCAGTGCACTCTGTCGACTCACTGCACGGCATACCCAGTGGTGCCAGTGCACTCCCTGGACTCACTGCACTGCATCCCCACTCGTGCCAGTGCACTCTCTGGACTCGCTGCACTGCATCCCCAGTGGTGCCAGTGCACTCTCTGGATTCACTGCAGTGTATTCCCAGTGGTGCCTGTGCACTGTCTAGACTCACTGAACTGCATCCCCAGTGGTGCCAGTGCACTCTCTGCACTCACTGCAGTGCATCCCCAGTGGTGCCAGTGCCCTCTCTGGACTCACTGCAGTGTATCCCCAGTGGTTCCAGTGCACTCTCCGGACTCACTGCAGTGCATCCCCAGTGGCGACAGTGCACTCTTTCGAGTCACTGCACTGCATCCCCACTGGTGCCAGTGCATTCTCTGGACTCACTGCAGTGCATCCCCAGTGGTGCCAGTGCACTCTCTGGAGTACTGCACTGCATCCCCAGTGGTGCCAGTGCACTCTCTGGACTCACTGCACTGCATCCCCAGTGGTGCCAGTGCACTCTCTGCACTCACTACACTGCATCCCCAGTGATCCCAGTGCACTCTCTGGACTCACCGAGGTGCATCACCAGTGGTGCCAGTGCACTATCTGGACACACTGCAGTGCATCCCCTGAGGTGCCAGTGCACTCTCTATACTCTCTGCAGTGCATCCTCAGTGTTGCCACTGCACTCTCTGATCTCACTGCACTGCATCCCCAGTGGTGCCAGTGCACTCTCTGGAGTCACTGCAGTGCATCCCCAGTGTTGCCAGTGTACTCTCTGGACTCTCTACACAACATCCCCAGTGGTGCTAGTGTAATCTCAGGACTCACTGCAGTGCAGCTCCAGTTGGTGCCAGTGCAGTCTCTGGACTCACTGCACTGCATCCCCAGTGGTGCCAGTGCAATCTCTGGACTCACTGCAGTGCATTCCTAGTGGTGGCAGTGCACTCTCTGGACTCACTGCACTAAAGCCCCAGTGGTGCCAGTGCACTCTCTGGACTCACTGCACTGCATCCCCAAGGTGCCAGTGCACTCTCTGGACTCACTGCACTGCATCCCCAGTGGTGCCAGTGCACTCTCTGGACTCACTGCAGTACATCCCCAGTGGTGCCTGTGCAGTCTCTGGACTCACTGCACTGCATCCCCAGTGGTGCCAGGGCACTCTCTGGACTCACTGCACTGCATCCCCAGTGGTGCCTGTGCAGTCTCTGGACTCACTGCACTGCATCCCCAGTGGTGCCAGTACACTCTCTGGACTCACTGCACTGCATCCCCAGTGGTGCCAGTGCACTCTCTGGACTCACTGCACTGCATCCCCAGTGGTGGCAGTGCACTCTCTGCACTCACTGCACTGCATCCCCAGTGGTGCCAGTGCACTCTGGACTCACTGCACTGCATCCCCGGTGGTGCCAGTGCACTCTCTGGACTCACTGCACTGCATCCCCAGTGGTGCCACTGCACTCTCTGGACTCACTGCACTGCATCACCATTGGTGACAGTGCACTCTCTGGACTCACTGCTCTGCATCACCAGTGGTGACAGTGCACTCTCTGGACTCACTGCAGTGCATCCCCAGTGGTTCCAGTGCACTCTCTGGACTCACTGCACTGCATCCCAAGTGCTGCCAGTGCACTCTCTGGACTCACTGCACTGCATCCCCAGTGGTGACAGTGCACTCTCTGGAGTCACTGCACTGCATCCCCAGTGGTGGCAGTGCACTCTCTGGACTCACTGCAGTGCATCCCCAGTGGTGCCAGTGCACTCTCTGGACTCACTGCAGTGCATCCCCTGTTGTGCCAGTGCACGCTCTGCATTCACTGCACTGCATCCCCAGTGGTGCCAGTGCACTCTCTGGACTCACTGCAGTGCATCCCCAGTGGTGCCAGTGCACTCTCTGGACTCACTGCACTGCATCCCCAGTGGTGCCAGGGCACTCTCTGGACTCACTGCACTGCATCCCCAGGGGTGCCTGTGCAGTCTCTGGACTCACTGCACTGCATCCCCAGTGGTGCCAGGGCACTCTCTGGACTCACTGCACTGCATCCCCAGTGGTGCCAGTGCACTCTCTGCACTCACTGCACTGCATCCACAGTGTTGGCAGTGCACTCTCTGCACTCACTGCACTGCATCCCCAGTGGTGCCAGTGCACTCTGGACTCACTGCACTGCATCCCCGGTGGTGCCAGTGCACTCTCTGGACTCACTGCACTGCATCCCCAGTGGTGCCAGTGCACTCTCTGGACTCACTGCACTGCATACCCAGTGGTGACAGTGCACTCTCTGGACTCACTGCTCTGCATCACCAGTGGTGACAGTGCACTCTCTGGACTCACTGCAGTGCATCCCCAGTGGTTCCAGTGCACTCTCTGGACTCACTGCACTGCATCCCAAGTGCTGCCAGTGCACTCTCTGGACTCACTGCACTGCATCACCAGTGGTGGCAGTGCACTCTCTGGAGGCACTGCACTGCATCCCCAGTGGTGCCAGTGCACTCTCTGGACTCACTGCAGTGCATCCCCAGTGGTGCCAGTGCACTCTCTGGACTCACTGCACTGCATCCCCAGTGGTGCCAGTGCACTCTCTGGACTCACTGCAGTGCATCCCCTGTTGTGCCAGTGCACGCTCTGCATTCACTGCACTGCATCCCCTGTGGTGCCAGTGCACTCTCTGGACTCACTGCACTGCATCCCCAGTGGTGCCAGTGCACTCTCTGGACTCACTGCAGTGCATCCCCAGTGGTGCCAGTGCACTCTCTGGACTCACTGTACTGCATCGCCAGTGGTGCCAGTGCGCTCTCTGGACTCACTGCACTGCATCCCCAGTGGTGACAGTGCTCTCTCTGGACTCACTGCAGTGCATCCCCAGTGGTGCCAGTGCACTCTCTCGACTCACTGCACTGCATCCCCAGTGGTGCCAGTGGACTCTCTGGAGTCAATGCAGTGCATCCCCTGTTGTGCCAGTGCACTCTCTGCATTCACTGCAATGCATCCCCAGTGGTGCCAGTGCACTCTCTGGACTCACTGCACTGCATCCCCAGTGGTGCCAGTGCACTCTGGACTCACTGCACTGCATCCCCGGTGGTGCCAGTGCACTCTCTGGACTCACTGCACTGCATCCCCGGTGGTGCCAGTGCACTCTCTGGACTCACTGCACTGCATCCCCGGTGGTGCCAGTGCACTCTCTGGACTCACTGCACTGCATCCCCAGTGGTGCCAGTGCACTCTCTGGACTCACTGCACTGCATCCCCAGTGGTGCCAGTACACTCTCTGGACTCACTGCAGTGCATCCCCTGTTGTGCCAGTGCACTCTCTGGACTCACTGCAGTGCATCCCCAGTGGTGACAGTGCTCTCTCTGTAGTCACTGCACTGCATCCCCAGTGGTGACAGTGCACTCTCTGGACTCACTGCAGTGCATCCCCAGTGGTGCGAGTGCACTCTCTCGACTCACTGCACTGCATCCCCAGTGGTGACAGTGCACTCTCTGGACTCACTGCAGTGCATCCCCAGTGGTGCCAGTGCACTCTCTGGACTCACTGCACTGCATCCCCAGTGGTGCCAGTGCACTCTCTGGACTCACTGCACTGCATCCCCAGTGGTGACAGTGCACTCTCTGGACTCACTGCAGTGCATCCCCAGTGGTGCCAGTGCACTCTCTGGAGTCACTGCACTGCATCCCCAGTGGTGCCAGTGCACTCTGTGGAGTCACTGCACTGCATACCCAGTGCTGACAGTGCACTCTCTGGACTCACTGCACTGCATTCCCAGTGGTGCCAGTGCACTCTCTGGACTCAGTGCACTGCATCCCCAATGGTGCCACTGCACTCCCTGGACTCACTGCAGTGCATCCCCAGTGGTGCCAGTGCACTCTCTGGACTCACTGCACTGCATCCCCAGTGGTGCCAGTGCACTCTTTCGAGTCACTGCACTGCATCCCCAGTGGTGCCAGTGCACTCTCTGGACTCACTGTACTGCATCGCCAGTGGTGCCAGGTCACTCTGTGGACTCACTGCACTGCATCCCCAGTGGTGCCAGTGCACTCTCTGGACTCACTGCACTGCATCCCCAGTGGTGCCAGTGCACTTTCTGGACACACTGCACTGCATCCCCAGTGGTGCCAGTGCACTCTCTGGACTCACTGCACTGCATCCCCAGTGGTGCCAGTGCACTCTCTGGACTCACTGCAGTGCATCCCCAGTGGTGCCAGGTCACTCTGTGGACTCACTGCACTGCATCCCCAGTGGTGCCAGTGCACTCTCTGGACTCACTGCACTGCATCCCCAGTGGTGCCAGTGCACTTTCTGGACACACTGCACTGCATCCCCATTGGTGCCAGTGCACTCTCTGGACTCACTGCACTGCATCACCAGTGGTGGCAGTGCACTCTCTGGACTCACTGCACTGCATCCCCAGTGGTGCCAGGGCACTCTCTGGACTCACTGCACTGCATCCCCAGTGGTGCCAGTGCACTCTCTGGACTCACTGCACTGCATCCCCACTGTTGGCAGTGCACTCTCTGCACTCACTGCACTGCATCCCCAGTGGTGCCAGTGCACTCTGGACTCACTGCACTGCATCCCCGGTGGTGCCAGTGCACTCTCTGGACTCACTGCACTGCATCCCCAGTGGTGCCAGTGCACTCTCTGGACTCACTGCACTGCATACCCAGTGGTGACAGTGCACTCTCTGGACTCACTGCTCTGCATCACCAGTGGTGACAGTGCACTCTCTGGACTCACTGCAGTGCATCCCCAGTGGTTCCAGTGCACTCTCTGGACTCACTGCACTGCATCCCAAGTGCTGCCAGTGCACTCTCTGGACTCACTGCACTGCATCCCCAGTGGTGACAGTGCACTCTCTGGAGGCACTGCACTGCATCCCCAGTGGTGCCAGTGCACTCTCTGGACTCACTGCAGTGCATCCCCAGTGGTGCCAGTGCACTCTCTGGACTCACTGCACTGCATCCCCAGTGCTGCCAGTGCACTCTCTGGACTCACTGCAGTGCATCCCCTGTTGTGCCAGTGCACGCTCTGCATTCACTGCACTGCATCCCCTGTGGTGCCAGTGCACTCTCTGGACTCACTGCACTGCATCCCCAGTGGTGCCAGTGCACTCTCTGGACTCACTGCACTGCATCCCCAGTGGTGCCAGTGCACTCTCTGGACTCACTGTACTGCATCGCCAGTGGTGCCAGTGCGCTCTCTGGACTCACTGCACTGCATCCCCAGTGGTAACAGTGCTCTCTCTGTAGTCACTGCACTGCATCCCCAGTGGTGACAGTGCACTCTCTGGACTCACTGCAGTGCATCCCCAGTGGTGCCAGTGCACTCTCTCGACTCACTGCACTGCATCCCCAGTGGTGCCAGTGGACTCTCTGGAGTCACTGCAGTGCATCCCCTGTTGTGCCAGTGCACTCTCTGCATTCACTGCAATGCATCCCCAGTGGTGCCAGTGCACTCTCTGGACTCACTGCACTGCATCCCCAGTGGTGCCAGTGCACTCTCTGGACTCACTGCACTGCATCCCCGGTGGTGCCAGGTCACTCTGTGGACTCACTGCACTGCATCCCCGGTAGTGCCAGTGCACTCTCTGGACTCACTGCAGTGCATCCCCAGTGGTGCCAGTGCACTCTCTGGACTCACTGCACTGCATCCCCAGTGGTGCCAGGGCACTCTCTGGACTCACTGCACTGCATCCCCAGTGGTGCCAGTGCACTCTCTGGACTCACTGCACTGCATCCCCAGTGGTGCCAGTGCACTTTCTGGACACACTGCACTGCATCCCCAGTGGTGCCAGTGCACTCTCTGGACTCACTGCACTGCATCCCCAGTGGTGCCAGTGCACTCTCTGGACTCACTGCAGTGCATCCCCAGTGGTGCCAGGTCACTCTGTGGACTCACTGCACTGCATCCCCAGTGGTGCCAGTGCACTCTCTGGACTCACTGCACTGCATCCCCAGTGGTGCCAGTGCACTTTCTGGACACACTGCACTGCATCCCCATTGGTGCCAGTGCACTCTCTGGACTCACTGCACTGCATCACCAGTGGTGGCAGTGCACTCTCTGGACTCACTGCACTGCATCCCCAGTGGTGCCAGGGCACTCTCTGGACTCACTGCACTGCATCCCCAGTGGTGCCAGTGCACTCTCTGGACTCACTGCACTGCATCCCCACTGTTGGCAGTGCACTCTCTGCACTCACTGCACTGCATCCCCAGTGGTGCCAGTGCACTCTGGACTCACTGCACTGCATCCCCGGTGGTGCCAGTGCACTCTCTGGACTCACTGCACTGCATCCCCAGTGGTGCCAGTGCACTCTCTGGACTCACTGCACTGCATACCCAGTGGTGACAGTGCACTCTCTGGACTCACTGCTCTGCATCACCAGTGGTGACAGTGCACTCTCTGGACTCACTGCAGTGCATCCCCAGTGGTTCCAGTGCACTCTCTGGACTCACTGCACTGCATCCCAAGTGCTGCCAGTGCACTCTCTGGACTCACTGCACTGCATCCCCAGTGGTGACAGTGCACTCTCTGGAGGCACTGCACTGCATCCCCAGTGGTGCCAGTGCACTCTCTGGACTCACTGCAGTGCATCCCCAGTGGTGCCAGTGCACTCTCTGGACTCACTGCACTGCATCCCCAGTGCTGCCAGTGCACTCTCTGGACTCACTGCAGTGCATCCCCTGTTGTGCCAGTGCACGCTCTGCATTCACTGCACTGCATCCCCTGTGGTGCCAGTGCACTCTCTGGACTCACTGCACTGCATCCCCAGTGGTGCCAGTGCACTCTCTGGACTCACTGCACTGCATCCCCAGTGGTGCCAGTGCACTCTCTGGACTCACTGTACTGCATCGCCAGTGGTGCCAGTGCGCTCTCTGGACTCACTGCACTGCATCCCCAGTGGTAACAGTGCTCTCTCTGTAGTCACTGCACTGCATCCCCAGTGGTGCCAGTGCACTCTCTGGACTCACTGCAGTGCATCCCCAGTGGTGCCAGTGCACTCTCTCGACTCACTGCACTGCATCCCCAGTGGTGCCAGTGGACTCTCTGGAGTCACTGCAGTGCATCCCCTGTTGTGCCAGTGCACTCTCTGCATTCACTGCAATGCATCCCCAGTGGTGCCAGTGCACTCTCTGGACTCACTGCACTGCATCCCCAGTGGTGCCAGTGCACTCTCTGGACTCACTGCACTGCATCCCCGGTGGTGCCAGGTCACTCTGTGGACTCACTGCACTGCATCCCCGGTAGTGCCAGTGCACTCTCTGGACTCACTGCAGTGCATCCCCAGTGGTGCCAGTGCACTCTCTGGACTCACTGCACTGCATCCCCAGTGGTGCCAGTACACTCTCTGGACTCACTGCAGTGCATCCCCTGTTGTGCCAGTGCACGCTCTGCATTCACTGCACTGCATCCCCTGTGGTGCCAGTGCACTCTCTGGACTCACTGCACTGCATCCCCAGTGGTGCCAGTGCACTCTCTGGACTCACTGTAGTGCATCCCCAGTGGTGCCAGTGCACTCTCTGGACTCACTGTACTGCATCGCCAGTGGTGCCAGTGCACTCTCTGGACTCACTGCACTGCATGCCCATTGCTGACAGTGCACTCTCTGGACTCACTGCAGTAGACCCCCAGTGGTGCCAGTGCACTCTCTGGACTCACTGCACTGCATCCCCAGTGGTGCCAGTGCACTCTCTCGACTCACTGCACTGCATCCCCTGTGGTGCCAGTGGACTCTCTGGAGTCACTGCACTACATCCCCAGTGGTGGCAGTGCACTCTCTGCACTCACTGCACTGCATCCCCAGTGGTGCCAGTGCACTCTCTGGACTCACTGCACTGCATCCCCAGTGGTGCCAGTGCACTCTCTGGACTCACTGCAGTGCATCCCCTGTTGTGCCAGTGCACGCTCTGCATTCACTGCACTGCATCCCCTGTGGTGCCAGTGCACTCTCTGGACTCACTGCACTGCATCCCCAGTGGTGCCAGTGCACTCTCTGGACTCACTGCAGTGCATCCCCAGTGGTGCCAGTGCACTCTCTGGACTCACTGTACTGCATCGCCAGTGGTGCCAGTGCGCTCTCTGGACTCACTGCACTGCATCCCCAGTGGTGACAGTGCTCTCTCTGTAGTCACTGCACTGCATCCCCAGTGGTGACAGTGCACTCTCTGGACTCACTGCAGTGCATCCCCAGTGGTGCGAGTGCACTCTCTCGACTCACTGCACTGCATCCCCAGTGGTGACAGTGCACTCTCTGGACTCACTGCACTGCATCCCCAGTGGTGCCAGTGCACTCTCTGGACTCACTGCACTGCATCCCCAGTGGTGCCAGTGCACTCTCTGGACTCACTGCACTGCATCCCCAGTGGTGACAGTGCACTCTCTGGACTCACTGCAGTGCATCCCCAGTGGTGCCAGTGCACTCTCTGGACTCACTGCACTGCATCCCCAGTGGTGCCAGTGCACTCTCTGGACTCACTGCACTGCATCCCCAGTGCTGACAGTGCACTCTCTGGACTCACTGCACTGCATTCCCAGTGGTGCCAGTGCACTCTCTGGACTCAGTGCACTGCATCCCCAATGGTGCCACTGCACTCCCTGGACTCACTGCAGTGCATCCCCAGTGGTGCCAGTGCACTCTCTGGACTCACTGCAGTGCATCCCCAGTGGTGCCAGTGCACTCTTTCGAGTCACTGCACTGCATCCCCAGTGGTGCCAGTGCACTCTCTGGACTCACTGTACTGCATCGCCAGTGGTGCCAGGTCACTCTGTGGACTCACTGCACTGCATCACCAGTGGTGCCAGTGCACTCTCTGGACTCACTGCACTGCATCCCCAGTGGTGCCAGTGCACTTTCTGGACACACTGCACTGCATCCCCAGTGGTGCCAGTGCACTCTCTGGACTCACTGCACTGCATCCCCAGTGGTGCCAGTGCACTCTCTGGACTCACTGCAGTGCATCCCCAGTGGTGCCAGGTCACTCTGTGGACTCACTGCACTGCATCCCCAGTGGTGCCAGTGCACTCTCTGGACTCACTGCACTGCATCCCCAGTGGTGCCAGTGCACTTTCTGGACACACTGCACTGCATCCCCAGTGGTGCCAGTGCACTCTCTGGACTCACTGCACTGCATCACCAGTGGTGCCAGTGCACTCTCTGGACTCACTGCACTGCATCCCCAGTGGTGCCAGTGCACTCTCTGGACTCACTGCAGTGCATCCCCAGTGGTGACAGTGCACTCTCTGTAGTCACTGCGCTGCATACCCTGTTGTGCCAGTGCACTCTCTGGACTCACTGCACTGCATCCCCAGTGGGGCCAGTGCACTCTCTGGACTCACTGCAGTGCATCCCCAGTGTTGCCAGTGGCTCTCTGGACTCACTGCACTGCATCCCCAGTGGTGCCAGTGCACTCTCTGGACTCACTGCACGGCATCCCCAGTGGTGCCAGTGCACTCCCTGGACTCACTGCACTGCATCCCCAGTGGTGCCAATGCACTCTCTGGACTCACTGCACTGCATCCCCAGTGGTGCCAGTGCACTCTCTGGACTCACTGCAGTGCATCCCCAGTGGTGCCAGTGCACTCTCTGGAGTCACTGCACTGCATCCCCAATGGTGTCAGTGCAATCTCTGGACTCACTGCACTGCATCCCCAGTGGTGCCAGTGCACTCTCTGGACTCACTGCACTGCATCCCCAGTGGTGCCACTGCACTTTCTGGACACACTGCACTGCATCCCCAGTGGTGCCAGTGCACTCTCTGGACTCACTGCACTGCATCACCAGTGGTGGCAGTGCACTCTCTGGAGTCACTGCAGTGCATCCCCAGTGGTGCCAGTGCACTCTCTGGACTCACTGCAGTGCATCCCCAGTGGTGACAGTGCACTCTCTGTAGTCACTGCGCTGCATCACCAGTGGTGCCAGTGCACTCTCTGGACTCACTGCACTGCATCCCCAGTGGGGCCAGTGCACTCTCTCGACTCACTGCAGTGCATCCCCAGTGTTGCCAGTGGCTCTCTGGACTCACTGCACTGCATCACCAGTGGTGCCAGTGCACTCTCTGGACTCACTGCACTGCATCCCCAGTGGTGCCAGTGCACTCCCTGGACTCACTGCACTGCATCCCCAGTGGTGCCAATGCACTCTCTGGACTCACTGCACTGCATCCCCAGTGGTGCCAGTGCACTCTCTGGACTCACTGCAGTGCATCCCCAGTGGTGCCAGTGCACTCTCTGGAGTCACTGCACTGCATCCCCTATGGTGCCAGTGCAATCTCTGGACTCACTGCACTGCATCCCCAGTGGTGCCAGTGCACTCTCTGGACTCACTGCAGTGAATCCCCAGTAGTGCCAGTGAACTCTCTGCACTAACTGCACTGCATCCCCAGTGGTGCCAGTGCACTCTCTGGACTCACTGCACTGCATCCCCAGTGGTGCCAGGGCACTCTCTGGACTCACTGCACTGCATCACCATTGGTGCCAGGCCACTCTCCGGACTCACTGCAGTGCATCCCCAGTGGTGCCAGTGCACTTTTTCGAGTCACTGCACTGCATCCCCATTAGTGCCAGTGCATTCTCTGGACTCACTGCACTGCATCCCCAGTGGTGTCAGTGCACTCTCTAGACTCACTGCAGTACATCCCCAGTGGTGCCAGTACACTCTCTGGACTCACTGCACTGCATCCTCAGTGGTGCCAGTGCAATCTCTGGACTCACTGCAGAGCATCCCCAGTGGTGCCAGTGCAATCTCTGCACTCACTGCACTGCATCCCCAGTGGTGCCAGTGCACTCTCTGGACTCACTGCACTGCATCACCATTGGTGCCAGGGCACTCTCCGGACTCAACTGCACTGCATCCCCAGTGGTGCCAGTGCACTCTCTGGACTCACTGCAGTGCATTCCCAGTGGTGCCAATGCACTCTCTGGACTCAATGCTTTACATCCCCAGTGGTGCCAGTGCACTCTCTGGACTCACTGCAGTGCATCCCCAGTGTTGCCAGTGCACTCTCTGCACTCACTGCACTGCATCCCCAGTGGTGCCAGTGCACTCTCTGGAGTCACTGCACTGCATCCCCAGTGGTGCCAGTGCTCTCTCTGGAGGCACTGCACTGCATTCCCAGTGGTGCCAGTGCACTCTCTGGACTCACTGCACTGCATCCCCAGTGGTGCCAGTGCACTCTCTGGACTCACTGCACTTCATCCCCAGGGGTGCCAGTGCACTCTCTGGACTCACTGCACTGCATCCCCTGTGGTGCCAGTGCACTCTCTGAACTCACTGCACTGCATCCCCTGTGGTGCCAGTGCACTCTCTGCACTCACTGCAGTGCATCCCCAGTGGTGCCAGTGCACTCTCTGGAATCACTGCACTGCATCCCCAGTGGTGCCAGGGCACTCTCTCGACTCACTGCACTGCATCCCCACTGGTGCCAGTGCACTCTGTGGAGTCACTGCACTGCATACCCAGTGGTGCCTGTGCACTCTGTGGAGTCACTGCACTGCATCCCCAGTGGTGCCTGTGCAGTCTCTGGACTCACTGCACTGCATCCCCAGTGGTGCCAGTGCACTCTCTGGACTCACTGCACTGCATCCCCAGTGGTGCCAGTGCACTCTCTGGACTCACTGCAGTGCAGCCCCTGAGGTGCCAGTGCACTCTCTGGACTCACTGCACTGCATCCCCAGTGGTGCCAGTGCACTCTCTGGAGTCACTGCACTGCATCCCAGTGGTGCCAGTGCACTCTCTGGACTCACTGCACTGCATCCCCAGTGGTGCCAGTGCACTCTGTCGAGTCACTGCACTGCATACCCAGTGGTGATAGTGCACTCTGTGGAGTCACTTCACTGCATCCCCTGTGGTGCAAGTGTAGTCTCTGGACTCACTGCACTGCATCCCCAGTGGTGCCAGTGCAATCTCAGGACTCACTGCAGTGCAGCTCCAGTTGGTGCCAGTGCACTCTCTGGACTCACTGCACTGCATCCCCAGTGGTGCCAGTGCACTCTCTGGAGGCACTGCACTGCATCCCCAGTGGTGCCAGTGTACTCTCTGGACTCTGTGCACTGCATCCCCAGTGGTGCCTGTGCACTCCATGGACTCACTGCAGTGCATCCCCAGTGGTGCCAGTGCACTCTCTGAGTCACTGCACTGCATTCCCAGTGGTGCCAGTGCACTCTCTGGACTCACTGCACTGCATCCCCAGTGCTGACAGTGCACTCTCTGGACTCACTGCAGTGCATCCCCAGTGGTGCCAGTGCACTCTCTGGACTCACTGCAGTGCATCCCCAGTGGTGACAGTGCACTCTCTGTAGTCACTGCGCTGCATCACCAGTGGTGCCAGTGCACTCTCTGGACTCACTGCACTGCATCCCCAGTGGGGCCAGTGCACTCTCTGGACTCACTGCAGTGCATCCCCAGTGTTGCCAGTGGCTCTCTGGACTCACTGCACTGCATCACCAGTGGTGCCAGTGCACTCTCTGGACTCACTGCACTGCATCCCCAGTGGTGCCAGTGCACTCCCTGGACTCACTGCACTGCATCCCCAGTGGTGCCAATGCACTCTCTGGACTCACTGCACTGCATCCCCAGTGGTGCCAGTGCACTCTCTGGACTCACTGCAGTGCATCCCCAGTGGTGCCAGTGCACTCTCTGGAGTCACTGCACTGCATCCCCAATGGTGCCAGTGCAATCTCTGGACTCACTGCACTGCATCCCCAGTGGTGCCAGTGCACTCTCTGGACTCACTGCAGTGAATCCCCAGTAGTGCCAGTGAACTCTCTGCACTAACTGCACTGCATCCCCAGTGGTGCCAGTGCACTCTCTGGACTCACTGCACTGCATCCCCAGTGGTGCCAGGGCACTCTCTGGACTCACTGCACTGCATCACCATTGGTGCCAGGCCACTCTCCGGACTCACTGCAGTGCATCCCCAGTGGTGCCAGTGCACTTTTTCGAGTCACTGCACTGCATCCCCATTAGTGCCAGTGCATTCTCTGGACTCACTGCACTGCATCCCCAGTGGTGTCAGTGCACTCTCTAGACTCACTGCAGTACATCCCCAGTGGTGCCAGTACACTCTCTGGACTCACTGCACTGCATCCTCAGTGGTGCCAGTGCAATCTCTGGACTCACTGCAGAGCATCCCCAGTGGTGCCAGTGCAATCTCTGCACTCACTGCACTGCATCCCCAGTGGTGCCAGTGCACTCTCTGGACTCACTGCAGTGCATTCCCAGTGGTGCCAATGCACTCTCTGGACTCAATGCTTTACATCCCCAGTGGTGCCAGTGCACTCTCTGGACTCACTGCAGTGCATCCCCAGTGTTGCCAGTACACTCTCTGCACTCACTGCACTGCATCCCCAATGGTGCCAGTGCACTCTCTGGACTCACTGCACTGCATCCCCAGTGGTGCCAGTGCTCTCTCTGGAGGCACTGCACTGCATTCCCAGTGGTGCCAGTGCACTCTCTGGACTCACTGCACTGCATCCCCAGTGGTGCCAGTGCACTCTCTGGACTCACTGCACTGCATCCCCAGGGGTGCCAGTGCACTCTCTGGACTCACTGCACTGCATCCCCTGTGGTGCCAGTGCACTCTCTGAACTCACTGCACTGCATCCCCTGTGGTGCCAGTGCACTCTCTGCACTCACTGCAGTGCATCCCCAGTGGTGCCAGTGCACTCTCTGGAATCACTGCACTGCATCCCCAGTGGTGCCAGGGCACTCTCTCGACTCACTGCACTGCATCCCCACTGGTGCCAGTGCACTCTGTGGAGTCACTGCACTGCATACCCAGTGGTGCCAGTGCACTCTGTGGAGTCACTGCACTGCATCCCCAGTGGTGCCTGTGCAGTCTCTGGACTCACTGCACTGCATCCCCAGTGGTGCCAGTGCACTCTCTGGACTCACTGCACTGCATCCCCAGTGGTGCCAGTGCACTCTCTGGACTCACTGCAGTGCAGCCCCTGAGGTGCCAGTGCACTCTCTGGACTCACTGCACTGCATCCCCAGTGGTGCCAGTGCACTCTCTGGAGTCACTGCACTGCATCCCAGTGGTGCCAGTGCACTCTCTGGACTCACTGCACTGCATCCCCAGTGGTGCCAGTGCACTCTGTGGAGTCACTGCACTGCATACCCAGTGGTGCCAGTGCACTCTGTGGAGTCACTGCACTGCATCCCCAGTGGTGCCAGTGTAGTCTCTGGACTCACTGCACTGCATCCCCAGTGGTGCCAGTGCACTCTCTGGACTCACTGCACTGCAGCTCCAGTTGGTGCCAGTGCACTCTCTGGACTCACTGCACTGCATCCCCAGTGGTGCCAGTGCACTCTCTGGAGGCACTGCACTGCATCCCCAGTGGTGCCAGTGCACTCTCTGGACTCTGTGCACTGCATCCCCAGTGGTGCCTGTGCACTCCATGGACTCACTGCAGTGCATCCCCAGTGGTGCCAGTGCACTCTCTGAGTCACTGCACTGCATTCCCAGTGGTGCCAGTGCACTCTCTGGACTCACTGCACTGCATCCCCAGTTGTGCCATTGCACTCTCTGGACTCACTGCAGTGCATCCCCAGTGGTGCCAGTGCACTCTCTGGACTCACTGCACTGCATTCCCAGTGGTGCCAGTGCACTCTCTGGACTAACTGCACTGCATCCCCAGTGGTTCCAGTGCACTCTCTGGACTCACTACACTGCATCACCATTGGTACCAGAGAACTCTCCGGACTCACTGCAGAGCATCCGCAGTGGTCCCAGTGCACTCTTTCGAGTCACTGCACTGCATCCCCATTAGTGCCAGTGCATTCTCTGGACTCACTGCACTGCATCCCCAGTGGTGCCAGTGCACTCTCTAGACTCACTGCAGTGCATCCCCAGTGGTGCCAGTGCACTCTCTGGACTCACTGCAGTGCATCCCCAGTGGTGCCAGTGGACTCTCTGGAGTCACTGCACTGCATCCCCAGTGGTGCCAGTGCACTCTCTGAACTTACTGTACTGCATCTCCAGTGGTTCCAGGTCACTCTGTGGACTCACTTCACTGCATCCCCAGTGGTGCCAGTGCACTCTCTGGACTCACTGCACTGCATCCCCAGTGGTGCCAGTGCACTCTCTGGACTCACTGCAGTGCATTCCCAGTGGTGCCAATGCACTCTCTGGACTCAATGCTTTACATCCCCAGTGGTGCCAGTGCACTCTCTGGACTCACTGCAGTGCATCCCCAGTGTTGCCAGTGCACTCTCTGCACTCACTGCACTGCATCCCCAGTGGTGCCAGTGCACTCTCTGGAGTCACTGCACTGCATCCCCAGTGGTGCCAGTGCTCTCTCTGGAGGCACTGCACTGCATTCCCAGTGGTGCCAGTGCACTCTCTGGACTCACTGCACTGCATCCCCAGTGGTGCCAGTGCACTCTCTGGACTCACTGCACTTCATCCCCAGGGGTGCCAGTGCACTCTCTGGACTCACTGCACTGCATCCCCTGTGGTGCCAGTGCACTCTCTGAACTCACTGCACTGCATCCCCTGTGGTGCCAGTGCACTCTCTGCACTCACTGCAGTGCATCCCCAGTGGTGCCAGTGCACTCTCTGGAATCACTGCACTGCATCCCCAGTGGTGCCAGGGCACTCTCTCGACTCACTGCACTGCATCCCCACTGGTGCCAGTGCACTCTGTGGAGTCACTGCACTGCATACCCAGTGGTGCCTGTGCACTCTGTGGAGTCACTGCACTGCATCCCCAGTGGTGCCTGTGCAGTCTCTGGACTCACTGCACTGCATCCCCAGTGGTGCCAGTGCACTCTCTGGACTCACTGCACTGCATCCCCAGTGGTGCCAGTGCACTCTCTGGACTCACTGCAGTGCAGCCCCTGAGGTGCCAGTGCACTCTCTGGACTCACTGCACTGCATCCCCAGTGGTGCCAGTGCACTCTCTGGAGTCACTGCACTGCATCCCAGTGGTGCCAGTGCACTCTCTGGACTCACTGCACTGCATCCCCAGTGGTGCCAGTGCACTCTGTCGAGTCACTGCACTGCATACCCAGTGGTGATAGTGCACTCTGTGGAGTCACTTCACTGCATCCCCTGTGGTGCAAGTGTAGTCTCTGGACTCACTGCACTGCATCCCCAGTGGTGCCAGTGCAATCTCAGGACTCACTGCAGTGCAGCTCCAGTTGGTGCCAGTGCACTCTCTGGACTCACTGCACTGCATCCCCAGTGGTGCCAGTGCACTCTCTGGAGGCACTGCACTGCATCCCCAGTGGTGCCAGTGTACTCTCTGGACTCTGTGCACTGCATCCCCAGTGGTGCCTGTGCACTCCATGGACTCACTGCAGTGCATCCCCAGTGGTGCCAGTGCACTCTCTGAGTCACTGCACTGCATTCCCAGTGGTGCCAGTGCACTCTCTGGACTCACTGCACTGCATCCCCAGTGCTGACAGTGCACTCTCTGGACTCACTGCAGTGCATCCCCAGTGGTGCCAGTGCACTCTCTGGACTCACTGCAGTGCATCCCCAGTGGTGACAGTGCACTCTCTGTAGTCACTGCGCTGCATCACCAGTGGTGCCAGTGCACTCTCTGGACTCACTGCACTGCATCCCCAGTGGGGCCAGTGCACTCTCTGGACTCACTGCAGTGCATCCCCAGTGTTGCCAGTGGCTCTCTGGACTCACTGCACTGCATCACCAGTGGTGCCAGTGCACTCTCTGGACTCACTGCACTGCATCCCCAGTGGTGCCAGTGCACTCCCTGGACTCACTGCACTGCATCCCCAGTGGTGCCAATGCACTCTCTGGACTCACTGCACTGCATCCCCAGTGGTGCCAGTGCACTCTCTGGACTCACTGCAGTGCATCCCCAGTGGTGCCAGTGCACTCTCTGGAGTCACTGCACTGCATCCCCAATGGTGCCAGTGCAATCTCTGGACTCACTGCACTGCATCCCCAGTGGTGCTAGTGCACTCTCTGGACTCACTGCAGTGAATCCCCAGTAGTGCCAGTGAACTCTCTGCACTAACTGCACTGCATCCCCAGTGGTGCCAGTGCACTCTCTGGACTCACTGCACTGCATCCCCAGTGGTGCCAGGGCACTCTCTGGACTCACTGCACTGCATCACCATTGGTGCCAGGCCACTCTCCGGACTCACTGCAGTGCATCCCCAGTGGTGCCAGTGCACTTTTTCGAGTCACTGCACTGCATCCCCATTAGTGCCAGTGCATTCTCTGGACTCACTGCACTGCATCCCCAGTGGTGTCAGTGCACTCTCTAGACTCACTGCAGTACATCCCCAGTGGTGCCAGTACACTCTCTGGACTCACTGCACTGCATCCTCAGTGGTGCCAGTGCAATCTCTGGACTCACTGCAGAGCATCCCCAGTGGTGCCAGTGCAATCTCTGCACTCACTGCACTGCATCCCCAGTGGTGCCAGTGCACTCTCTGGACTCACTGCAGTGCATTCCCAGTGGTGCCAATGCACTCTCTGGACTCAATGCTTTACATCCCCAGTGGTGCCAGTGCACTCTCTGGACTCACTGCAGTGCATCCCCAGTGTTGCCAGTACACTCTCTGCACTCACTGCACTGCATCCCCAATGGTGCCAGTGCACTCTCTGGACTCACTGCACTGCATCCCCAGTGGTGCCAGTGCTCTCTCTGGAGGCACTGCACTGCATTCCCAGTGGTGCCAGTGCACTCTCTGGACTCACTGCACTGCATCCCCAGTGGTGCCAGTGCACTCTCTGGACTCACTGCACTGCATCCCCAGGGGTGCCAGTGCACTCTCTGGACTCACTGCACTGCATCCCCTGTGGTGCCAGTGCACTCTCTGAACTCACTGCACTGCATCCCCTGTGGTGCCAGTGCACTCTCTGCACTCACTGCAGTGCATCCCCAGTGGTGCCAGTGCACTCTCTGGAATCACTGCACTGCATCCCCAGTGGTGCCAGGGCACTCTCTCGACTCACTGCACTGCATCCCCACTGGTGCCAGTGCACTCTGTGGAGTCACTGCACTGCATACCCAGTGGTGCCAGTGCACTCTGTGGAGTCACTGCACTGCATCCCCAGTGGTGCCTGTGCAGTCTCTGGACTCACTGCACTGCATCCCCAGTGGTGCCAGTGCACTCTCTGGACTCACTGCACTGCATCCCCAGTGGTGCCAGTGCACTCTCTGGACTCACTGCAGTGCAGCCCCTGAGGTGCCAGTGCACTCTCTGGACTCACTGCACTGCATCCCCAGTGGTGCCAGTGCACTCTCTGGAGTCACTGCACTGCATCCCAGTGGTGCCAGTGCACTCTCTGGACTCACTGCACTGCATCCCCAGTGGTGCCAGTGCACTCTGTGGAGTCACTGCACTGCATACCCAGTGGTGCCAGTGCACTCTGTGGAGTCACTGCACTGCATCCCCAGTGGTGCCAGTGTAGTCTCTGGACTCACTGCACTGCATCCCCAGTGGTGCCAGTGCAATCTCAGGACTCACTGCACTGCAGCTCCAGTTGGTGCCAGTGCACTCTCTGGACTCACTGCACTGCATCCCCAGTGGTGCCAGTGCACTCTCTGGAGGCACTGCACTGCATCCCCAGTGGTGCCAGTGCACTCTCTGGACTCTGTGCACTGCATCCCCAGTGGTGCCTGTGCACTCCATGGACTCACTGCAGTGCATCCCCAGTGGTGCCAGTGCACTCTCTGAGTCACTGCACTGCATTCCCAGTGGTGCCAGTGCACTCTCTGGACTCACTGCACTGCATCCCCAGTTGTGCCATTGCACTCTCTGGACTCACTGCAGTGCATCCCCAGTGGTGCCAGTGCACTCTCTGGACTCACTGCACTGCATTCCCAGTGGTGCCAGTGCACTCTCTGGACTAACTGCACTGCATCCCCAGTGGTTCCAGTGCACTCTCTGGACTCACTACACTGCATCACCATTGGTACCAGAGAACTCTCCGGACTCACTGCAGAGCATCCGCAGTGGTCCCAGTGCACTCTTTCGAGTCACTGCACTGCATCCCCATTAGTGCCAGTGCATTCTCTGGACTCACTGCACTGCATCCCCAGTGGTGCCAGTGCACTCTCTAGACTCACTGCAGTGCATCCCCAGTGGTGCCAGTGCACTCTCTGGACTCACTGCAGTGCATCCCCAGTGGTGCCAGTGGACTCTCTGGAGTCACTGCACTGCATCCCCAGTGGTGCCAGTGCACTCTCTGAACTTACTGTACTGCATCTCCAGTGGTTCCAGGTCACTCTGTGGACTCACTTCACTGCATCCCCAGTGGTGCCAGTGCACTCTCTGGACTCACTGCACTGCATCCCCAGTGGTGCCAGTGCACTCTCTGTCGTCACTGCACTGCATCCCCAGTGGTGACAGTACACTCCCTGGACTCACCGGGGTGTATCCCCAGTGGTGCCAGTGCACTCTCTGGACTCACTGCACTTCATCCCCAGTAGTGCCAGTGCACTCCCTGGACTCACCGGGATGCATCCCCAGTGGTGCCAGTATACTCCCTGGACTCACTGCAGTGCATCCCCAGTGGTGCCAGTGCACTCTCTGGACTCACTGCACTGCCTCCCCAGTGGTGCCAGTGCACTCCCTGGACTCACTGCACTGCATCCCCAGTGGTGCCCGTGCACTCCCTGGACTCACTGAACTGCATCCCCACTGGTGCCAGTGCACTCTCTGAACTCACTGCACTGCATCCCCACTGGTGCCAGTGCACTCCCTCGACTCACTGCACTGCATCCCCAGTGGTGCCAGTGCACTCCCTGGATTCACTGCACTGCATCCCCAGTGGTGCCAGTGCACTCTCTGGACTCACCGGGGTGCATCCCTAGTGGTGCCAGTGCACTCTCTCGACTCACTGCACTGCATCCCCAGTGGTGCCAGTGCACTCTCTGGACTCACTGCGCTGCATCCCCAGTGGTGTCAGTGCACTCTCTGGACTCACTGCACTGCATCCCCAGTGGTGCCAGTGCACTCTCTGCACTCACTGCACTGCATCCCCTGTGGTGCCAGTGAACTCTCTGCACTCACTGCACTGCATCCCCAGTGGTGCCAGTGCACTCTCTGGACTCACTGCAGTGCATCCCCAGTGGTGACAGTGCACTCTCTGGACTCACTGCAGTGCATCCCCTGTGGTGACAGTGCATTCTCTGGACACACTGCACTGCATCCCCAGTGGAGCCAGTGCACTCTCTGGACTCACTGCAGTGCATCCCCAGTGGTGCCAGTGCACTCCCTGGACTCACTGCACTGCATCACCAGTGGTGCCAGTGCACTCTCTGGACTCACCGCACTGCATCCCCAGTGGTGCCAGTGCACTCTCTGAACTCACTGCACTGCATCCCCAGTGGTGCCAATGCACTCTCTGGACTCACTGCGCTGCATCCCCAGTGGTGCCAGTGCACTCTCTGAACTCACTGCACTGCATCCCCAGTGGTGCCAGTGCACTCTCTGGACTCACTGCACTGCATCCCCAATGGTGCCAGTGCACTCTCTGGACTCAGTGCACTGCATCCCCAGTGGTGCCAGTTCACTCTCTGGACTCACTGCGCTGCATCACCATTGGTGCCAGGGCACTCTCCGGACTCACTGCAGTGCATCCCCTGAGATGCCAGTGCACTTTTTCAAGTCACTGCACTGCATCCCCATTAGTGCCAGTGCATTCTCTGGACTCACTGCACTGCATCCCCAGTGTTGCCAGTCCACTCTCTAGACTCACTGCAGTGCATCCCCAGTGGTGCCAGTGCACTCTCTGGACTCACTGCGCTGCATCCCCAGTGGTGCCAGTGTAATCTCTCGACGCACTGCAGAGCACCCCTAGTGGTGCCAGTGCACTCTCTGGAGTCACTGCACTGCATCCCCAGTGCTGCCAGTGCACTCTCTGGACTCACTGCACTGCATCCCCTGTGGTGCCAGTGCACTCTCTGAACTCACTGCACTGCATCCCCTATGGTGCCAGTGCACTCTCTGGACTCACTGCAGTGCATCCCCAGTGGTGCCAGTGCACTCTCTGGACTCACTGCAGTGCATCCCCAGTGGTGCCAGTGCACTCTCTGGACTCACTGCACTGCATCCCCAGTGGTGCCAGTGCACTCTCTGGAGTCACTGCACTGCATCCCCAGTGGTGCCAGTGCACTCTCTGGACTCAATGCAGTGCAACCCCAGTGGTGCCAGTGCACTCTCTGGGCTCACTGCACTGCATCCCCAGTGGTGTCAGTGCACTCTCTGGACTCACTGCACTGCATCCCCAGTGGTGCCAGTGCACTCTCTGGACTCACTGCAGTGCATCCCCAGTGGTGCCAGGGCACTCTCTGGACTCACTGCACTGCATCCCCAGTGGTGCCAGTGCACTCTCTGGACTCACTGCACTGCATCCCCAGTGGTGCCACTGCACACTCTCGAGTCACTGCACTGTATCACCAGTGGTGCCTGTGCAGTCTCTGGACTCACTGCAGTGCATCCCCAGTGGTTCCAGTGCACTCTCTGGACTCACCGCACTGCATCCCCAGTGTTCCCACTGCACTCTCTGGACTCACTGCAGTGCAGCCCCTGAGGTGCCAGTGCACTCTCTGGACTCACTGCAGTGCATCCCCAGTGGTGCCAGTGCACTCTGTGGACTCACTGCTGTGCATCCCCAGTGGTGCCAGTGCACTCTCTGGACTCACTGCACTGCATCCCCAGTGGTGCCAGTGCACTCTCTGGACTCACATCACTGAATGAACAGTGGTGCCCGTGCACTCTCTGGACTCATTGCAGTGCATCCCCAGTGGTGCCAGTGTAGTCTCTGGACTCACTGCACTGCATCCCCAGTGGTGCCAGTGCACTCTCTGGACTCACTGCACTGCATCCCCAGTGGTGCCAGTGCACTCTCTGGACTCACTGCAGTGCATCCCCAGTGGTGCCAGTGCACTCTCTGCACTCACTGCACTGCATCCCCTGTGGTGCCAGTGAACTCTCTGCACTCACTGCACTGCATCCCCAGTGGTGCCAGTGCACTCTCTGGACTCACTGCACTGCATGCCCAGTGGTGACAGTGCACTCTCTGTAGTCACTGCAGTGCATCCCCTGTGGTGACAGTGCATTCTCTGGACACACTGCACTGCATCCCCAGTGGAGCCAGTGCACTCTCTGGACTCACTGCAGTGCATCCCCAGTGGTGCCAGTGCACTCCCTGGACTCACTGCACTGCATCACCAGTGGTGCCAGTGCACTCTCTGGACTCACCGCACTGCATCCGAGTGGTGCCAGTGCACTCTCTGGACTCACTGCACTGCATCCCCAGTGGTGCCAATGCACTCTCTGGACTCACTGCGCTGCATCCCCAGTGGTGCCAGTGCACTCTCTGGACTCACTGCACTGCATCCCCAGTGGTGCCAGTGCACTCTCTGGACTCACTGCACTGCATCCCCAATGGTGCCAGTGCACTCTCTGGACTCAGTGCACTGCATCCCCAGTGGTGCCAGTTCACTCTCTAGACTCACTGCGCTGCATCACCATTGGTGCCAGGGCACTCTCCGGACTCACTGCAGTGCATCCCCAGTGGTGCCAGTGCACTTTTTCAAGTCACTGCAGTGCATCCCCGTTAGTGCCAGTGCATTCTCTGGACTCACTGCACTGCATCCCCAGTGTTGCCAGTCCACTCTCTAGACTCACTGCAGTGCATCCCCAGTGGTGCCAGTGCACTCTCTGGACTCACTGCGCTGCATCCCCAGTGGTGCCAGTGTAATCTCTCGACGCACTGCAGAGCACCCCTAGTGGTGCCAGTGCACTCTCTGGAGTCACTGCACTGCATCCCCAGTGCTGCCAGTGCACTCTCTGGACTCACTGCACTGCATCCCCTGTGGTGCCAGTGCACTCTCTGAACTCACTGCACTGCATCCCCTATGGTGCCAGTGCACTCTCTGGACTCACTGCAGTGCATCCCCAGTGGTGCCAGGGCACTCTCTGGACTCACTGCAGTGCATCCCCAGTGGTGCCAGTGCACTCTCTGGACTCACTGCACTGCATCCCCAGTGGTGCCAGTGCACTCTCTGGAGTCACTGCACTGCATCCCCAGTGGTGCCAGTGCACTCTCTGGACTCAATGCAGTGCAACCCCAGTGGTGCCAGTGCACTCTCTGGACTCACTGCACTGCATCCCCAGTGGTGTCAGTGCACTCTCTGGACTCACTGCACTGCATCCCCAGTGGTGCCAGTGCACTCTCTGGACTCACTGCAGTGCATCCCCAGTGGTGCCAGGGCACTCTCTGGACTCACTGCACTGCATCCCCAATGGTGCCAGTGCACTCTCTGGACTCACTGCACTGCATCCCCAGTGGTGCCACTGCACACTCTCGAGTCACTGCACTGTATCACCAGTGGTGCCTGTGCAGTCTCTGGACTCACTGCAGTGCATCCCCAGTGGTGCCAGTGCACTCTCTGGACTCACCGCACTGCATCCCCAGTGTTCCCACTGCACTCTCTGGACTCACTGCAGTGCAGCCCCTGAGGTGCCAGTGCACTCTCTGGACTCACTGCAGTGCATCCCCAGTGGTGCCAGTGCACTCTGTGGACTCACTGCTGTGCATCCCCAGTGGTGCCAGTGCACTCTCTGGACTCACTGCACTGCATCCCCAGTGGTGCCAGTGCACTCTCTGGACTCACATCACTGAATGAACAGTGGTGCCAGTGCACTCTCTGGACTCATTGCAGTGCATCCCCAGTGGTGCCAGTGTAGTCTCTGGACTCACTGCACTGCATCCCCAGTGGTGCCAGTGCACTCTCTGGACTCACTGCACTGCATCCCCAGTGGTGCCAGTGCACTCTCTGGACTCACTGCAGTGCATCCCCAGTGGTGCCAGTGCACTCTCTGCACTCACTGCACTGCATCCCCTGTGGTGCCAGTGAACTCTCTGCACTCACTGCACTGCATCCCCAGTGGTGCCAGTGCACTCTCTGGACTCACTGCACTGCATGCCCAGTGGTGACAGTGCACTCTCTGTAGTCACTGCAGTGCATCCCCTGTGGTGACAGTGCATTCTCTGGACACACTGCACTGCATCCCCAGTGGAGCCAGTGCACTCTCTGGACTCACTGCAGTGCATCCCCAGTGGTGCCAGTGCACTCCCTGGACTCACTGCACTGCATCACCAGTGGTGCCAGTGCACTCTCTGGACTCACCGCACTGCATCCGAGTGGTGTCAGTGCACTCTCTGGACTCACTGCACTGCATCCCCAGTGGTGCCAATGCACTCTCTGGACTCACTGCGCTGCATCCCCAGTGGTGCCAGTGCACTCTCTGGACTCACTGCACTGCATCCCCAGTGGTGCCAGTGCACTCTCTGGACTCACTGCACTGCATCCCCAATGGTGCCAGTGCACTCTCTGGACTCAGTGCACTGCATTCCCAGTGGTGCCAGTTCACTCTCTGGACTCACTGCGCTGCATCACCATTGGTGCCAGGGCACTCTCCGGACTCACTGCAGTGCATCCCCAGTGGTGCCAGTGCACTTTTTCAAGTCACTGCAGTGCATCCCCGTTAGTGCCAGTGCATTCTCTGGACTCACTGCACTGCATCCCCAGTGTTGCCAGTGCACTCTCTAGACTCACTGCAGTGCATCCCCAGTGGTGCCAGTGCACTCTCTGGACTCACTGCGCTGCATCCCCAGTGGTGCCAGTGTAATCTCTCGACTCACTGCAGAGCATCCCTAGTGGTGCCAGTGCACTCTCTGGAGTCACTGCACTGCATCCCCAGTGGTGCCAGTGGACTCTCTGGAGTCACTGCACTGCATCCCCAGTGGTGCCAGTGCACTCTCTGGAGTCACTGCAGTGCATCCCCTGTTGTGCCAGTGCACTCTCTGCATTCACTGCAATGCATCCCCAGTGGTGCCAGTGCACTCTCTGGACTCACTGCACTGCATCCCCAGTGGTGCCAGTGCACTCTGGACTCACTGCACTGCATCCCCGGTGGTGCCAGTGCACTCTCTGGACTCACTGCACTGCATCACCGGTGGTGCCAGTGCACTCTCTGGACTCACTGCACTGCATCCCCGGTGGTGCCAGTGCACTCTCTGGAGGCACTGCACTGCATCCCCAGTGGTGCCAGTGCACTCTCTGGACTCACTGCACTGCATCCCCAGTGGTGCCAGTACACTCTCTGGACTCACTGCAGTGCATCCCCTGTTGTGCCAGTGCACGCTCTGCATTCACTGCACTGCATCCCCTGTGGTGCCAGTGCACTCTCTGGACTCACTGCAGTGCATCCCCAGTGGTGCCAGTGCACTCTCTGGACTCACTGCACTGCATCCCCAGTGGTGCCAGGGCACTCTCTGGACTCACTGCACTGCATCCCCAGTGGTGCCTGTGCAGTCTCTGGACTCACTGCACTGCATCCCCAGTGGTGCCAGGGCACTCTCTGGACTCACTGCACTGCATCCCCACTAGTGCCAGTGCACACTCTGCACTCACTGCACTGCATCCCCACTGTTGGCAGTGCACTCTCTGCACTCACTGCACTGCATCCCCGGTGGTGCCAGTGCACTCTCTGGACTCACTGCACTGCATCCCCAGTGGTGCCAGTGCACTCTCTGGACTCACTGCACTGCATACCCAGTGGTGACAGTGCACTCTCTGGACTCACTGCTCTGCATCACCAGTGGTGACAGTGCACTCTCTGGACTCACTGCAGTGCATCCCCAGTGGTTCCAGTGCACTCTCTGGACTCACTGCACTGCATCCCAAGTGCTGCCAGGGCACTCTCTGGACTCACTGCACTGCATCCCCAGTGGTGACAGTGCACTCTCTGGAGGCACTGCACTGCATCCCCTGTGGTGCCAGTGCACTCTCTGGACTCACTGCAGTGCATCCCCAGTGGTGCCAGTGCACTCTCTGGACTCACTGCACTGCATCCCCAGTGGTGCCAGTGCACTCTCTGGACTCACTGCAGTGCATCCCCTGTTGTGCCAGTGCACGCTCTGCATTCACTGCACTGCATCCCCTGTGGTGCCAGTGCACTCTCTGGACTCACTGCACTGCATCCCCAGTGGTGCCAGTGCACTCTCTGGACTCACTGCACTGCATCCCCAGTGGTGCCAGTGCACTCTCTGGACTCACTGTACTGCATCGCCAGTGGTGCCAGTGCGCTCTCTGGACTCACTGCACTGCATCCCCAGTGGTGACAGTGCTCTCTCTGTAGTTACTGCACTGCATCCCCAGTGGTGACAGTGCACTCTCTGGACTCACTGCAGTGCATCCCCAGTGGTGCCAGTGCACTCTCTCGACTCACTGCACTGCATCCCCAGTGGTGCCAGTGGACTCTCTGGAGTCACTGCAGTGCATCCCCTGTTGTGCCAGTGCACTCTCTGCATTCACTGCAATGCATCCCCAGTGGTGCCAGTGCACTCTCTGGACTCACTGCACTGCATCCCCAGTGGTGCCAGTGCACTCTGGATTCACTGCACTGCATCCCCGGTGGTGCCAGTGCACTCTCTGGACTCACTGCACTGCATCCCCGGTGGTGCCAGTGCACTCTCTGGACTCACTGCACTGCATCCCCGGTGGTGCCAGTGCACTCTCTGGACTCACTGCACTGCATCCCCAGTGGTGCCAGTGCACTCTCTGGACTCACTGCACTGCATCCCCAGTGGTGCCAGTACACTCTCTGGACTCACTGCAGTGCATCCCCTGTTGTGCCAGTGCACGCTCTGCATTCACTGCACTGCATCCCCTGTGGTGCCAGTGCACTCTCTGGACTCACTGCACTGCATCCCCAGTGGTGCCAGTGCACTCTCTGGACTCACTGTAGTGCATCCCCAGTGGTGCCAGTGCACTCTCTGGACTCACTGTACTGCATCGCCAGTGGTGCCAGTGCACTCTCTGGACTCACTGCACTGCATGCCCATTGCTGACAGTGCACTCTCTGGACTCACTGCAGTACACCCCCAGTGGTGCCAGTGCACTCTCTGGACTCACTGCACTGCATCCCCAGTGGTGCCAGTGCACTCTCTCGACTCACTGCACTGCATCCCCAGTGGTGCCAGTGGACTCTCTGGAGTCACTGCACTACATCCCCAGTGGTGGCAGTGCACTCTCTGCACTCACTGCACTGCATCCCCAGTGGTGCCAGTGCACTCTCTGGACTCACTGCACTGCATCCCCAGTGGTGCCAGTGCACTCTCTGAACTCACTGCAGTGCATCCCCTGTTGTGCCAGTGCACGCTCTGCATTCACTGCACTGCATCCCCTGTGGTGCCAGTGCACTCTCTGGACTCACTGCACTGCATCCCCAGTGGTGCCAGTGCACTCTCTGGACTCACTGCAGTGCATCCCCAGTGGTGCCAGTGCACTCTCTGGACTCACTGCAGTGCATCCCCAGTGGTGCCAGTGCACTCTCTGGACTCACTGAACTGCATCCCCAGTGGTGACAGTGCTCTCTCTGTAGTCACTGCACTGCATCCCCAGTGGTGACAGTGCACTCTCTGGACTCACTGCAGTGCATCCCCAGTGGTGCCAGTGCACTCTCTCGACTCACTGCACTGCATCCCCAGTGGTGACAGTGCACTCTCTGGACTCACTGCAGTGCATCCCCAGTGGTGCCAGTGCACTCTCTGGACTCACTGCACTGCATCCCCAGTGGTGCCAGTGCACTCTCTGGACTCACTGCACTGCATCCCCAGTGGTGACAGTGCACTCTCTGGACTCACTGCACTGCATCCCCAGTGGTGCCAGTGCACTCTCTGGACTCACTGCAGTGCATCCCCAGTGGTGCCAGTGCACTCTCTGGACTCACTGCACTGCATCCCCAGTGCTGACAGTGCACTCTCTGGACTCACTGCACTGCATTCCCAGTGGTGCCAGTGCACTCTCTGGACTCAGTGCACTGCATCCCCAATGGTGCCACTGCACTCCCTGGACTCACTGCAGTGCATCCCCAGTGGTGCCAGTGCACTCTCTGGACTCACTGCAGTGCATCCCCAGTGGTGCCAGTGCACTCTTTCGAGTCACTGCACTGCATCCCCAGTGGTGCCAGTGCACTCTCTGGACTCACTGTACTGCATCGCCAGTGGTGCCAGGTCACTCTGTGGACTCACTGCACTGCATCCCCAGTGGTGCCAGTGCACTCTCTGGACTCACTGCACTGCATCCCCAGTGGTGCCAGTGCACTTTCTGGACACACTGCACTGCATCCCCAGTGGTGCCAGTGCACTCTCTGGACTCACTGCACTGCATCCCCAGTGGTGCCAGTGCACTCTCTGGACTCACTGTACTGCATCGCCAGTGGTGCCAGGTCACTCTGTGGACTCACTGCACTGCATCCCCAGTGGTGCCAGTGCACTCTCTGGACTCACTGTACTGCATCCCCAGTGGTGCCAGTGCACTTTCTGGACACACTGCACTGCATCCCCAGTGGTGCCAGTGCACTCTCTGGACTCACTGCACTGCATCCCCAGTGGTGGCAGTGCACTCTCTGGACTCACTGCAGTGCATCCCCAGTGGTGCCAGTGCACTCTCTGGACTCACTGCAGTGCATCCCCAGTGGTGACAGTGCACTCTCTGTAGTCACTGCGCTGCATCACCAGTGGTGCAAGTGCACTCTCTGGACTCACTGCACTGCATCCCCAGTGGGGCCAGTGCACTCTCTGGACTCACTGCAGTGCATCCCCAGTGTTGCCAGTGGCTCTCTGGACTCACTGCACTGCATCCCCAGTGGTGCCAGTGCACTCTCTGGACTCACTGCACTGCATCCCCAGTGGTGCCAGTGCACTCTCTGGACTCACTGCACTGCATCCCCAGTGGTGCCAATGCACTCTCTGGACTCACTGCACTGCATCCTCAGTGGTGCCAGTGCACTCTCTGGACTCACTGCAGTGCATCCCCAGTGGTGCCAGTGCACTCTCTGGAGTCACTGCACTGCATCCCCAATGGTGTCAGTGCAATCTCTGGACTCACTGCACTGCATCCCCAGTGGTGCCAGTGCACTCTCTGGACTCACTGCACTGCATCCCCAGTGGTGCCACTGCACTTTCTGGACACACTGCACTGCATCCCCAGTGGTGCCAGTGCACTCTCTGGACTCACTGCACTGCATCACCAGTGGTGGCAGTGCACTCTCTGGACTCACTGCAGTGCATCCCCAGTGGTGCCAGTGCACTCTCTGGACTCACTGCAGTGCATCCCCAGTGGTGACAGTGCACTCTCTGTAGTCACTGCGCTGCATCACCAGTGGTGCCAGTGCACTCTCTGGACTCACTGCACTGCATCCCCAGTGGGGCCAGTGCACTCTCTGGACTCACTGCAGTGCATCCCCAGTGTTGCCAGTGGCTCTCTGGACTCACTGCACTGCATCACCAGTGGTGCCAGTGCACTCTCTGGACTCACTGGACTGCATCCCCAGTGGTGCCAGTGCACTCCCTGGACTCACTGCACTGCATCCCCAGTGGTGCCAATGCACTCTCTGGACTCACTGCACTGCATCCCCAGTGGTGCCAGTGCACTCTCTGGACTCACTGCAGTGCATCCCCAGTGGTGCCAGTGCACTCTCTGCATTCACTGCAATGCATCCCCAGTGGTGCCAGTGCACTCTCTGGACTCACTGCACTGCATCCCCAGTGGTGCCAGTGCACTCTGGATTCACTGCACTGCATCCCCGGTGGTGCCAGTGCACTCTCTGGACTCACTGCACTGCATCCCCGGTGGTGCCAGTGCAGTCTCTGGACTCACTGCACTGCATCCCCGGTGGTGCCAGTGCACTCTCTGGACTCACTGCACTGCATCCCCAGTGGTGCCAGTGCACTCTCTGGACTCACTGCACTGCATCCCCAGTGGTGCCAGTACACTCTCTGGACTCACTGCAGTGCATCCCTTGTTGTACCAGTGCACGCTCTGCATTCACTGCACTGCATCCCCTGTGGTGCCAGTGCACTCTCTGGACTCACTGCACTGCATCCCCAGTGGTGCCAGTGCACTCTCTGGACTCACTGTAGTGCATCCCCAGTGGTGCCAGTGCACTCTCTGTACTCACTGTACTGCATCGCCAGTGGTGCCAGTGCACTCTCTGGACTCACTGCACTGCATGCCCATTGCTGACAGTGCACTCTCTGGACTCACTGCAGTACACCCCCAGTGGTGCCAGTGCACTCTCTGGACTCACTGCACTGCATCCCCAGTGGTGCCAGTGCACTCTCTCGACTCACTGCACTGCATCCCCAGTGGTGCCAGTGGACTCTCTGGAGTCACTGCACTACATCCCCAGTGGTGGCAGTGCACTCTCTGCACTCACTGCACTGCATCCCCAGTGGTGCCAGTGCACTCTCTGGACTCACTGCACTGCATCCCCAGTGGTGCCAGTGCACTCTCTGAACTCACTGCAGTGCATCCCCTGTTGTGCCAGTGCACGCTCTGCATTCACTGCACTGCATCCCCTGTGGTGCCAGTGCGCTCTCTGGACTCACTGCACTGCATCCCCAGTGGTGACAGTGCTCTCTCTGTAGTCACTGCACTGCATCCCCAGTGGTGACAGTGCACTCTCTGGACTCACTGCAGTGCATCCCCAGTGGTGCCAGTGCACTCTCTCGACTCACTGCACTGCATCCCCAGTGGTGACAGTGCACTCTCTGGACTCACTGCAGTGCATCCCCAGTGGTGCCAGTGCACTCTCTGGACTCACTGCACTGCATCCCCAGTGGTGACAGTGCACTCTCTGGACTCACTGCAGTGCATCCCCAGTGGTGCCAGTGCACTCTCTGGACTCACTGCACTGCATCCCCAGTGGTGCCAGTGCACTCTCTGGACTCACTGCAGTGCATCCCCAGTGGTGCCAGTGCACTCTCTGGACTCACTGTACTGCATCGCCAGTGGTGCCAGTGCGCTCTCTGGACTCACTGCACTGCATCCCCAGTGGTGACAGTGCTCTCTCTGTAGTCACTGCACTGCATCCCCAGTGGTGACAGTGCACTCTCTGGACTCACTGCAGTGCATCCCCAGTGGTGCCAGTGCACTCTCTCGACTCACTGCACTGCATCCCCAGTGGTGACAGTGCACTCTCTGGACTCACTGCAGTGCATCCCCAGTGGTGCCAGTGCACTCTCTGGACTCACTGCACTGCATCCCCAGTGGTGACAGTGCACTCTCTGGACTCACTGCAGTGCATCCCCAGTGGTGCCAGTGCACTCTCTGGACTCACTGCACTGCATCCCCAGTGGTGCCAGTGCACTCTCTGGACTCACTGCACTGCATCCCCAGTGCTGACAGTGCACTCTCTGGACTCACTGCACTGCATTCCCAGTGGTGCCAGTGCACTCTCTGGACTCAGTGCACTGCATCCCCAATGGTGCCACTGCACTCCCTGGACCCACTGCAGTGCATCCCCAGTGGTGCCAGTGCACTCTCTGGACTCACTGCACTGCATCCCCAGTGGTGCCAGTGCACTCTTTCGAGTCACTGCACTGCATCCCCAGTGGTGCCAGTGCACTCTCTGGACTCACTGTACTGCATCGCCAGTGGTGCCAGGTCACTCTGTGGACTCACTGCACTGCATCCCCAGTGGTGCCAGTGCACTCTCTGGACTCACTGCACTGCATCCCCAGTGGTGCCAGTGCACTTTCTGGACACACTGCAGTGCATCCCCAGTGGTGCCAGTGCACTCTCTGGACTCACTGCACTGCATCCCCAGTGGTGCCAGTGCACTCTCTGGAATCACTGTACTGCATCGCCAGTGGTGCCAGGTCACTCTGTGGACTCACTGCACTGCATCCCCAGTGGTGCCAGTGCATTCTCTGGACTCACTGTACTGCATCCCCAGTGGTGCCAGTGCACTTTCTGGACACACTGCACTGCATCCCCAGTGGTGCCAGTGCACTCTCTGGACTCACTGCACTGCATCACCAGTGGTGGCAGTGCACTCTCTGGACTCACTGCAGTGCATCCCCAGTGGTGCCAGTGCACTCTCTGGACTCACTGCAGTGCATCCCCAGTGGTGACAGTGCACTCTCTGTAGTCACTGCGCTGCATCACCAGTGGTGCCAGTGCACTCTCTGGACTCACTGCACTGCATCCCCAGTGGGGCCAGTGCACTCTCTGGACTCACTGCAGTGCATCCCCAGTGTTGCCAGTGGCTCTCTGGACTCACTGCACTGCATCCCCAGTGGTGCCAGTGCACTCTCTGGACTCACTGCACTGCATCCCCAGTGGTGCCAGTGCACTCCCTGGACTCACTGCACTGCATCCCCAGTGGTGCCAATGCACTCTCTGGAGTCACTGCACTGCATCCCCAGTGGTGCCAGTGCACTCTCTGGACTCACTGCAGTGCATCCCCAGTGGTGCCAGTGCACTCTCTGGAGTCACTGCACTGCATCCCCAATGGTGTCAGTGCAATCTCTGGACTCACTGCACTGCATCCCCAGTGGTGCCAGTGCACTCTCTGGACTCACTGCACTGCATCCCCAGTGGTGCCACTGCACTTTCTGGACACACTGCACTGCATCCCCAGTGGTGCCAGTGCACTCTCTGGACTCACTGCACTGCATCACCAGTGGTGGCAGTGCACTCTCTGGACTCACTGCAGTGCATCCCCAGTGGTGCCAGTGCACTCTCTAGACTCACTGCAGTGCATCCCCAGTGGTGACAGTGCACTCTCTGTAGTCACTGCGCTGCATCACCAGTGGTGCCAGTGCACTCTCTGGACTCACTGCACTGCATCCCCAGTGGGGCCAGTGCACTCTCTGGACTCACTGCAGTGCATCCCCAGTGTTGCCAGTGGCTCTCTGGACTCACTGCACTGCATCACCAGTGGTGCCAGTGCACTCTCTGGACTCACTGCACTGCATCCCCAGTGGTGCCAGTGCACTCCCTGGACTCACTGCACTGCATCCCCAGTGGTGCCAATGCACTCTCTGGACTCACTGCACTGCATCCCCAGTGGTGCCAGTGCACTCTCTGGACTCACTGCAGTGCATCCCCAGTGGTGCCAGTGCACTCTCTGGACTCACTGCACTGCATCCCCAATGGTGCCAGTGCAATCTCTGGACTCACTGCACTGCATCCCCAGTGGTGCCAGTGCACTCTCTGGACTCACTGCAGTGAATCCCCAGTAGTGCCAGTGAACTCTCTGCACTAACTGCACTGCATCCCCAGTGGTGCCAGTGCACTCTCTGGACTCACTGCACTGCATCCCCAGTGGTGCCAGGGCACTCTCTGGACTCACTGCACTGCATCACCATTGGTGCCAGGCCACTCTCCGGACTCACTGCAGTGCATCCCCAGTGGTGCCAGTGCACTTTTTCGAGTCACTGCACTGCATCCCCATTAGTGCCAGTGCATTCTCTGGACTCACTGCACTGCATCCCCAGTGGTGTCAGTGCACTCTCTAGACTCACTGCAGTACATCCCCAGTGGTGCCAGTACACTCTCTGGACTCACTGCACTGCATCCTCAGTGGTGCCAGTGCAATCTCTGGACTCACTGCAGAGCATCCCCAGTGGTGCCAGTGCAATCTCTGCACTCACTGCACTGCATCCCCAGTGGTGCCAGTGCACTCTCTGGACTCACTGCACTGCATCACCATTGGTGCCAGGGCACTCTCCGGACTCAACTGCACTGCATCCCCAGTGGTGCCAGTGCACTCTCTGGACTCACTGCAGTGCATTCCCAGTGGTGCCAATGCACTCTCTGGACTCAATGCTTTACATCCCCAGTGGTGCCAGTGCACTCTCTGGACTCACTGCAGTGCATCCCCAGTGTTGCCAGTGCACTCTCTGCACTCACTGCACTGCATCCCCAATGGTGCCAGTGCACTCTCTGGAGTCACTGCACTGCATCCCCAGTGGTGCCAGTGCTCTCTCTGGAGGCACTGCACTGCATTCCCAGTGGTGCCAGTGCACTCTCTGGACTCACTGCACTGCATCCCCAGTGGTGCCAGTGCACTCTCTGGACTCACTGCACTGCATCCCCAGGGGTGCCAGTGCACTCTCTGGACTCACTGCACTGCATCCCCTGTGGTGCCAGTGCACTCTCTGAACTCACTGCACTGCATCCCCTGTGGTGCCAGTGCACTCTCTGCACTCACTGCAGTGCATCCCCAGTGGTGCCAGTGCACTCTCTGGAATCACTGCACTGCATCCCCAGTGGTGCCAGGGCACTCTCTCGACTCACTGCACTGCATCCCCACTGGTGCCAGTGCACTCTGTGGAGTCACTGCACTGCATACCCAGTGGTGCCAGTGCACTCTGTGGAGTCACTGCACTGCATCCCCAGTGGTGCCTGTGCAGTCTCTGGACTCACTGCACTGCATCCCCAGTGGTGCCAGTGCACTCTCTGGACTCACTGCACTGCATCCCCAGTGGTGCCAGTGCACTCTCTGGACTCACTGCAGTGCAGCCCCTGAGGTGCCAGTGCACTCTCTGGACTCACTGCACTGCATCCCCAGTGGTGCCAGTGCACTCTCTGGAGTCACTGCACTGCATTCCAGTGGTGCCAGTGCACTCTCTGGACTCACTGCACTGCATCCCCAGTGGTGCCAGTGCACTCTGTGGAGTCACTGCACTGCATACCCAGTGGTGACAGTGCACTCTGTGGAGTCACTTCACTGCATCCCCTGTGGTGCCAGTGTAGTCTCTGGACTCACTGCACTGCATCCCCAGTGGTGCCAGTGCAATCTCAGGACTCACTGCAGTGCAGCTCCAGTTGGTGCCAGTGCACTCTCTGGACTCACTGCACTGCATCCCCAGTGGTGCCAGTGCACTCTCTGGAGGCACTGCACTGCATCCCCAGTGGTGCCAGTGCACTCTCTGGACTCTGTGCACTGCATCCCCAGTGGTGCCTGTGCACTCTCTGGACTCACTGCAGTGCATCCCCAGTGGTGCCAGTGCACTCTCTGAGTCACTGCACTGCATTCCCAGTGGTGCCAGTGCACTCTCTGGACTCACTGCACTGCATCCCCAGTGCTGACAGTGCACTCTCTGGACTCACTGCACTGCATCCCCAGTGGTGCCAGTGCACTCTCTGGACTCACTGCAGTGCATCCCCAGTGGTGACAGTGCACTCTCTGTAGTCACTGCGCTGCATCACCAGTGGTGCCAGTGCACTCTCTGGACTCACTGCACTGCATCCCCAGTGGGGCCAGTGCACTCTCTGGACTCACTGCAGTGCATCCCCAGTGTTGCCAGTGGCTCTCTGGACTCACTGCACTGCATCACCAGTGGTGCCAGTGCACTCTCTGGACTCACTGCACTGCATCCCCAGTGGTGCCAGTGCACTCTCTGGACTCACTGCACTGCATCCCCAGTGGTGCCAATGCACTCTCTGGACTCACTGCACTGCATCCCCAGTGGTGCCAGTGCACTCTCTGGACTCACTGCAGTGCATCCCCAGTGGTGCCAGTGCACTCTCTGGAGTCACTGCACTGCATCCCCAGTGGTGTCAGTGCAATCTCTGGACTCACTGCAGAGCATCCCCAGTGGTGCCAGTGCAATCTCTGCACTCACTGCACTGCATCCCCAGTGGTGCCAGTGCACTCTCTGGACTCACTGCACTGCATCACCATTGGTGCCAGGGCACTCTCCGGACTCAACTGCACTGCATCCCCAGTGGTGCCAGTGCACTCTCTGGACTCACTGCAGTGCATTCCCAGTGGTGCCAATGCACTCTCTGGACTCAATGCTTTACATCCCCAGTGGTGCCAGTGCACTCTCTGGACTCACTGCAGTGCATCCCCAGTGTTGCCAGTGCACTCTCTGCACTCACTGCACTGCATCCCCAATGGTGCCAGTGCACTCTCTGGAGTCACTGCACTGCATCCCCAGTGGTGCCAGTGCTCTCTCTGGAGGCACTGCACTGCATTCCCAGTGGTGCCAGTGCACTCTCTGGACTCACTGCACTGCATCCCCAGTGGTGCCAGTGCACTCTCTGGACTCACTGCACTGCATCCCCAGGGGTGCCAGTGCACTCTCTGGACTCACTGCACTGCATCCCCAGTGGTGCCAGTGCACTCTCTGAACTCACTGCACTGCATCCCCTGTGGTGCCAGTGCACTCTCTGCACTCACTGCAGTGCATCCCCAGTGGTGCCAGTGCACTCTCTGGAATCACTGCACTGCATCCCCAGTGGTGCCAGGGCACTCTCTCGACTCACTGCACTGCATCCCCACTGGTGCCAGTGCACTCTGTGGAGTCACTGCACTGCATACCCAGTGGTGCCAGTGCACTCTGTGGAGTCACTGCACTGCATCCCCAGTGGTGCCTGTGCAGTCTCTGGACTCACTGCACTGCATCCCCAGTGGTGCCAGTGCACTCTCTGGACTCACTGCACTGCATCCCCAGTGGTGCCAGTGCACTCTCTGGACTCACTGCAGTGCAGCCCCTGAGGTGCCAGTGCACTCTCTGGACTCACTGCACTGCATCCCCAGTGGTGCCAGTGCACTCTCTGGAGTCACTGCACTGCATCCCAGTGGTGCCAGTGCACTCTCTGGACTCACTGCACTGCATCCCCAGTGGTGCCAGTGCACTCTGTGGAGTCACTGCACTGCATACCCAGTGGTGCCAGTGCACTCTGTGGAGTCACTGCACTGCATCCCCAGTGGTGCCAGTGTAGTCTCTGGACTCACTGCACTGCATCCCCAGTGGTGCCAGTGCAATCTCAGGACTCACTGCAGTGCAGCTCCAGTTGGTGCCAGTGCACTCTCTGGACTCACTGCACTGCATCCCCAGTGGTGCCAGTGCACTCTCTGGAGGCACTGCACTGCATCCCCAGTGGTGCCAGTGCACTCTCTGGACTCTGTGCACTGCATCCCCAGTGGTGCCTGTGCACTCCATGGACTCACTGCAGTGCATCCCCAGTGGTGCCAGTGCACTCTCTGAGTCACTGCACTGCATTCCCAGTGGTGCCAGTGCACTCTCTGGACTCACTGCACTGCATCCCCAGTGCTGACAGTGCACTCTCTGGAGTCACTGCAGTGCATTCCCAGTGGTGCCTGTGCAATCTCTGGACTCACTGCAGAGCATCCCCAGTGGTGCCAGTGCACTCTCTGGACTCAACTACACTGCATCCCCAGTGGTGCCAGTGCACTCTCTGGACTCACTGCACTGCATCCCCAGTGGTGCCAATGCACTCTCTGGACTCACTGCACTGCATCCCCAGTGGTGCCAGTGCACTCTCTGGACTCACTGCACTGCATCTCCAGTGGTGCCAATGCACTCTCTAGACTCACTGCACTGCATCCCCAGTGGTGCCAGTGCACTCTCTGGACTCACAGCACTGCATCCCCAGTGGTACCCGTGTACTCTCTGGACTCACTGCACTACATCCCCAGTGGTGCCAGTGCACTCTCTGGAGTCACTGCACTTCATCCCCAGTGGTGCCTGTGCAGTCTCTGGACTCACTGCAGTGCATCCCCAGTGGTGCCAGTGCACTCTCTGGACTCACTGCAGTGCATCCCCAGTGGTGCCAGTGCACTCTCTGGACTCACTGCACTGCATCCCCAGTTGTGCCATTGCACTCTCTGGACTCACTGCAGTGCATCCCCAGTGGTGCCAGTGCACTCTCTGGACTCACTGCACTGCATCCCCAGTGGTGCCAGTGCACTCTCTGGACTAACTGCACTGCATCCCCAGTGGTTCCAGTGCACTCTCTGGACTCACTACACTGCATCACCATTGGTGCCAGAGAACTCTCCGGACTCACTGCAGAGCATCCGCAGTGGTCCCAGTGCACTCTTTCGAGTCACTGCACTGCATCCCCATTAGTGCCAGTGCATTCTCTGGACTCACTGCACTGCATCCCCAGTGGTGCCAGTGCACTCTCTAGACTCACTGCAGTGCATCCCCAGTGGTGCCAGTGCACTCTCTGGACTCACTGCAGTGCATCCCCAGTGGTGCCAGTGGACTCTCTGGAGTCACTGCACTGCATCCCCAGTGGTGCCAGTGCACTCTCTGAACTTACTGTACTGCATCTCCAGTGGTTCCAGGTCACTCTGTGGACTCACTTCACTGCATCCCCAGTGGTGCCAGTGCACTCTCTGGACTCACTGCACTGCATCCCCAGTGGTGCCAGTGCACTCTCTGTAGTCACTGCACTGCATCCCCAGTGGTGACAGTACACTCCCTGGACTCACCGGGGTGTATCCCCAGTGGTGCCAGTGCACTCTCTGGACTCACTGCACTTCATCCCCAGTAGTGCCAGTGCACTCCCTGGACTCACCGGGATGCATCCCCAGTGGTGCCAGTATACTCCCTGGACTCACTGCAGTGCATCCCCAGTGGTGCCAGTGCACTCTCTGGACTCACTGCACTGCCTCCCCAGTGGTGCCAGTGCACTCCCTGGACTCACTGCACTGCATCCCCAGTGGTGCCCGTGCACTCCCTGGACTCACTGAACTGCATCCCCACTGGTGCCAGTGCACTCTCTGAACTCACTGCACTGCATCCCCACTGGTGCCAGTGCACTCCCTCGACTCACTGCACTGCATCCCCAGTGGTGCCAGTGCACTCCCTGGATTCACTGCACTGCATCCCCAGTGGTGCCAGTGCACTCTCTGGACTCACCGGGGTGCATCCCTAGTGGTGCCAGTGCACTCTCTCGACTCACTGCACTGCATCCCCAGTGGTGCCAGTGCACTCTCTGGACTCACTGCGCTGCATCCCCAGTGGTGCCAGTGCACTCTCTGGACTCACTGCACTGCATCCCCAGTGGTGCCAGTGCACTCTCTGCACTCACTGCACTGCATCCCCTGTGGTGCCAGTGAACTCTCTGCACTCACTGCACTGCATCCCCAGTGGTGCCAGTGCACTCTCTGGACTCACTGCAGTGCATCCCCAGTGGTGACATTGCACTCTCTGGACTCACTGCAGTGCATCCCCTGTGGTGACAGTGCATTCTCTGGACACACTGCACTGCATCCCCAGTGGAGCCAGTGCACTCTCTGGACTCACTGCAGTGCATCCCCAGTGGTGCCAGTGCACTCCCTGGACTCACTGCACTGCATCACCAGTGGTGCCAGTGCACTCTCTGGACTCACCGCACTGCATCCCCAGTGGTGCCAGTGCACTCTCTGAACTCACTGCACTGCATCCCCAGTGGTGCCAATGCACTCTCTGGACTCACTGCGCTGCATCCCCAGTGGTGCCAGTGCACTCTCTGAACTCACTGCACTGCATCCCCAGTGGTGCCAGTGCACTCTCTGGACTCACTGCACTGCATCCCCAATGGTGCCAGTGCACTCTCTGGACTCAGTGCACTGCATCCCCAGTGGTGCCAGTTCACTCTCTGGACTCACTGCGCTGCATCACCATTGGTGCCAGGGCACTCTCCGGACTCACTGCAGTGCATCCCCAGTGGTGCCAGTGCACTTTTTCAAGTCACTGCACTGCATCCCCATTAGTGCCAGTGCATTCTCTGGACTCACTGCACTGCATCCCCAGTGTTGCCAGTCCACTCTCTAGACTCACTGCAGTGCATCCCCAGTGGTGCCAGTGCACTCTCAGGACTCACTGCGCTGCATCCCCAGTGGTGCCAGTGTAATCTCTCGACTCACTGCAGAGCACCCCTAGTGGTGCCAGTGCACTCTCTGGAGTCACTGCACTGCATCCCCAGTGGTACCAGTGCACTCTCTGGAGGCACTGCACTGCATCCCCAGTGGTGCCAGTGCTCTCTCTGGACTCACTGCACTGCATCCCCAGTGGTGCCAGTGCACTCTCTGGACTCACTGCACTGCATCCCCAGTGCTGCCAGTGCACTCTCTGGACTCACTGCAGTGCATCCCCAGTGCTGCCAGTGCACTCTCTGGACTCACTGCACTGCATCCCCTGTGGTGCCAGTGCACTCTCTGAACTCACTGCACTGCATCCCCTATGGTGCCAGTGCACTCTCTGGACTCACTGCAGTGCATCCCCAGTGGTGCCAGTGCACTCTCTGGACTCACTGCACTGCATCCCCAGTGGTGCCAGTGCACTCTCTGGACTCACTGCACTGCATCCCCAGTGGTGCCAGTGCACTCTCTGGACTCAATGCAGTGCAACCCCAGTGGTGCCAGTGCACTCTCTGGGCTCACTGCACTGCATCCCCAGTGGTGTCAGTGCACTCTCTGGACTCACTGCAGTGCATCCCCAGTGGTGCCAATGCACTCTCTGGACTCACTGCGCTGCATCCCCAGTGGTGCCAGTGCACTCTCTGAACTCACTGCACTGCATCCCCAGTGGTGCCAGTGCACTCTCTGGACTCACTGCACTGCATCCCCAATGGTGCCAGTGCACTCTCTGGACTCAGTGCACTGCATCCCCAGTGGTGCCAGTTCACTCTCTGGACTCACTGCGCTGCATCACCATTGGTGCCAGGGCACTCTCCGGACTCACTGCAGTGCATCCCCAGTGGTGCCAGTGCACTTTTTCAAGTCACTGCACTGCATCCCCATTAGTGCCAGTGCATTCTCTGGACTCACTGCACTGCATCCCCAGTGTTGCCAGTCCACTCTCTAGACTCACTGCAGTGCATCCCCAGTGGTGCCAGTGCACTCTCAGGACTCACTGCGCTGCATCCCCAGTGGTGCCAGTGTAATCTCTCGACTCACTGCAGAGCACCCCTAGTGGTGCCAGTGCACTCTCTGGAGTCACTGCACTGCATCCCCAGTGGTACCAGTGCACTCTCTGGAGGCACTGCACTGCATCCCCAGTGGTGCCAGTGCTCTCTCTGGACTCACTGCACTGCATCCCCAGTGGTGCCAGTGCACTCTCTGGACTCACTGCACTGCATCCCCAGTGCTGCCAGTGCACTCTCTGGACTCACTGCAGTGCATCCCCAGTGCTGCCAGTGCACTCTCTGGACTCACTGCACTGCATCCCCTGTGGTGCCAGTGCACTCTCTGAACTCACTGCACTGCATCCCCTATGGTGCCAGTGCACTCTCTGGACTCACTGCAGTGCATCCCCAGTGGTGCCAGTGCACTCTCTGGACTCACTGCACTGCATCCCCAGTGGTGCCAGTGCACTCTCTGGACTCACTGCACTGCATCCCCAGTGGTGCCAGTGCACTCTCTGGACTCAATGCAGTGCAACCCCAGTGGTGCCAGTGCACTCTCTGGGCTCACTGCACTGCATCCCCAGTGGTGTCAGTGCACTCTCTGGACTCACTGCAGTGCATCCCCAGTGGTGCCAGTGCACTCTCTGGACTCACTGCACTGCATCCCCAGTGGTGCCAGGGCACTCTCTGGACTCACTGCACTGCATCCACAATGGTGCCAGTGCACTCCCTGGACTCACTGCACTGCATCCCCAGTGGTGCCACTGCACACTCTCGAGTCACTGCACTGTATCACCAGTGGTGCCTGTGCAGTCTCTGGACTCACTGCAGTGCATCCCCAGTGGTGCCAGTGCACTCTCTGGACTCACCGCACTGCATCCCCAGTGTTCCCACTGCACTCTCTGGACTCACTGCAGTGCAGCCCCTGAGGTGCCAGTGCACTCTCTGGACTCACTGCAGTGCATCCCCAGTGGTGCCAGTGCACTCTGTGGACTCACTGCTGTGCATCCCCAGTGGTGCCAGTGCACTCTCTGGACTCACTGCACTGCATCCCCAGTGGTGCCAGTGCACTCTCTGGACTCACTGCAGTGCATCCCCAGTGGTGCCAGTGGACTCTCTGGAGTCACTGCACTGCATCCCCAGTGGTGCCAGTGCACTCTCTGAACTTACTGTACTGCATCTCCAGTGGTTCCAGGTCACTCTGTGGACTCACTTCACTGCATCCCCAGTGGTGCCAGTGCACTCTCTGGACTCACTGCACTGCATCCCCAGTGGTGCCAGTGCACTCTCTGTAGTCACTGCACTGCATCCCCAGTGGTGACAGTACACTCCCTGGACTCACCGGGGTGTATCCCCAGTGGTGCCAGTGCACTCTCTGGACTCACTGCACTTCATCCCCAGTAGTGCCAGTGCACTCCCTGGACTCACCGGGATGCATCCCCAGTGGTGCCAGTATACTCCCTGGACTCACTGCAGTGCATCCCCAGTGGTGCCAGTGCACTCTCTGGACTCACTGCACTGCCTCCCCAGTGGTGCCAGTGCACTCCCTGGACTCACTGCACTGCATCCCCAGTGGTGCCCGTGCACTCCCTGGACTCACTGAACTGCATCCCCACTGGAGCCAGTGCACTCTCTGAACTCACTGCACTGCATCCCCACTGGTGCCAGTGCACTCCCTCGACTCACTGCACTGCATCCCCAGTGGTGCCAGTGCACTCCCTGGATTCACTGCACTGCATCCCCAGTGGTGCCAGTGCACTCTCTGGACTCACCGGGGTGCATCCCTAGTGGTGCCAGTGCACTCTCTCGACTCACTGCACTGCATCCCCAGTGGTGCCAGTGCACTCTCTGGACTCACTGCGCTGCATCCCCAGTGGTGCCAGTGCACTCTCTGGACTCACTGCACTGCATCCCCAGTGGTGCCAGTGCACTCTCTGGACTCACTGCACTGCATCCCCTGTGGTGCCAGTGCACTCTCTGGACTCACTGCACTGCATCCCCAGTGGTGCCAGTGCACTCTCTGGACTCACTGCAGTGCATCCCCAGTGGTGACAGTGCACTCTCTGGACTCACTGCAGTGCATCCCCTGTGGTGACAGTGCATTCTCTGGACACACTGCACTGCATCCCCAGTGGAGCCAGTGCACTCTCTGGACTCACTGCAGTGCATCCCCAGTGGTGCCAGTGCACTCCCTGGACTCACTGCACTGCATCACCAGTGGTGCCAGTGCACTCTCTGGACTCACCGCACTGCATCCCCAGTGGTGCCAGTGCACTCTCTGAACTCACTGCACTGCATCCCCAGTGGTGCCAATGCACTCTCTGGACTCACTGCGCTGCATCCCCAGTGGTGCCAGTGCACTCTCTGAACTCACTGCACTGCATCCCCAGTGGTGCCAGTGCACTCTCTGGACTCACTGCACTGCATCCCCAATGGTGCCAGTGCACTCTCTGGACTCAGTGCACTGCATCCCCAGTGGTGCCAGTTCACTCTCTGGACTCACTGCGCTGCATCACCATTGGTGCCAGGGCACTCTCCGGACTCACTGCAGTGCATCCCCAGTGGTGCCAGTGCACTTTTTCAAGTCACTGCACTGCATCCCCATTAGTGCCAGTGCATTCTCTGGACTCACTGCACTGCATCCCCAGTGTTGCCAGTCCACTCTCTAGACTCACTGCAGTGCATCCCCAGTGGTGCCAGTGCACTCTCAGGACTCACTGCGCTGCATCCCCAGTGGTGCCAGTGTAATCTCTCGACTCACTGCAGAGCACCCCTAGTGGTGCCAGTGCACTCTCTGGAGTCACTGCACTGCATCCCCAGTGGTACCAGTGCACTCTCTGGAGGCACTGCACTGCATCCCCAGTGGTGCCAGTGCTCTCTCTGGACTCACTGCACTGCATCCCCAGTGGTGCCAGTGCACTCTCTGGACTCACTGCACTGCATCCCCAGTGCAGCCAGTGCACTCTCTGGACTCACTGCAGTGCATCCCCAGTGCTGCCAGTGCACTCTCTGGACTCACTGCACTGCATCCCCTGTGGTGCCAGTGCACTCTCTGAACTCACTGCACTGCATCCCCTATGGTGCCAGTGCACTCTCTGGACTCACTGCAGTGCATCCCCAGTGGTGCCAGTGCACTCTCTGGACTCACTGCACTGCATCCCCAGTGGTGCCAGTGCACTCTCTGGACTCACTGCACTGCATCCCCAGTGGTGCCAGTGCACTCTCTGGACTCAATGCAGTGCAACCCCAGTGGTGCCAGTGCACTCTCTGGGCTCACTGCACTGCATCCCCAGTGGTGTCAGTGCACTCTCTGGACTCACTGCAGTGCATCCCCAGTGGTGCCAGTGCACTCTCTGGACTCACTGCACTGCATCCCCAGTGGTGCCAGGGCACTCTCTGGACTCACTGCACTGCATCCCCAATGGTGCCAGTGCACTCCCTGGACTCACTGCACTGCATCCCCAGTGGTGCCACTGCACACTCTCGAGTCACTGCACTGTATCACCAGTGGTGCCTGTGCAGTCTCTGGACTCACTGCAGTGCATCCCCAGTGGTGCCAGTGCACTCTCTGGACTCACCGCACTGCATCCCCAGTGTTCCCACTGCACTCTCTGGACTCACTGCAGTGCAGCCCCTGAGGTGCCAGTGCACTCTCTGGACTCACTGCAGTGCATCCCCAGTGGTGCCAGTGCACTCTGTGGACTCACTGCTGTGCATCCCCAGTGGTGCCAGTGCACTCTCTGGACTCACTGCACTGCATCCCCAGTGGTGCCAGTGCACTCTCTGGACTCACATCACTGAATGAACAGTGGTGCCAGTGCACTCTCTGGACTCATTGCAGTGCATCCCCAGTGGTGCCAGTGTAGTCTCTGGACTCACTGCACTGCATCCCCAGTGGTGCCAGTGCACTCTCTGGACTCACTGCACTGCATCCCCAGTGGTGCCAGTGCACTCTCTGGACTCACTGCACTGCATCCCCAGTGGTGCCAGGGCACTCTCTGGACTCACGGCACTGCATCACCAGTGGTGCCAGTGCACTCTCTGGACTCACTGCAGTGCATCCCCAGTGGTGCCAGTGCACTCTCTGCACTCACTGCACTGCATCCCCTGTGGTGCCAGTGAACTCTCTGCACTCACTGCACTGCATCCCCAGTGGTGCCAGTGCACTCTCTGGACTCACTGCAGTGCATCCCCAGTGTTGCCAGTGCACTCTCTGCACTCACTGCACTGCATCCCCAATGGTGCCAGTGCACTCTCTGGAGTCACTGCACTGCATCCCCAGTGGTGCCAGTGCTCTCTCTGGAGGCACTGCACTGCATTCCCAGTGGTGCCAGTGCACTCTCTGGACTCACTGCACTGCATCCCCAGTGGTGCCAGTGCACTCTCTGGACTCACTGCACTGCATCCCCAGGGGTGCCAGTGCACTCTCTGGACTCACTGCACTGCATCCCCTGTGGTGCCAGTGCACTCTCTGAACTCACTGCACTGCATCCCCTGTGGTGCCAGTGCACTCTCTGCACTCACTGCAGTGCATCCCCAGTGGTGCCAGTGCACTCTCTGGAATCACTGCACTGCATCCCCAGTGGTGCCAGGGCACTCTCTCGACTCACTGCACTGCATCCCCACTGGTGCCAGTGCACTCTGTGGAGTCACTGCACTGCATACCCAGTGGTGCCAGTGCACTCTGTGGAGTCACTGCACTGCATCCCCAGTGGTGCCTGTGCAGTCTCTGGACTCACTGCACTGCATCCCCAGTGGTGCCAGTGCACTCTCTGGACTCACTGCACTGCATCCCCAGTGGTGCCAGTGCACTCTCTGGACTCACTGCAGTGCAGCCCCTGAGGTGCCAGTGCACTCTCTGGACTCACTGCACTGCATCCCCAGTGGTGCCAGTGCACTCTCTGGAGTCACTGCACTGCATCCCAGTGGTGCCAGTGCACTCTCTGGACTCACTGCACTGCATCCCCAGTGGTGCCAGTGCACTCTGTGGAGTCACTGCACTGCATACCCAGTGGTGCCAGTGCACTCTGTGGAGTCACTGCACTGCATCCCCAGTGGTGCCAGTGTAGTCTCTGGACTCACTGCACTGCATCCCCAGTGGTGCCAGTGCAATCTCAGGACTCACTGCACTGCAGCTCCAGTTGGTGCCAGTGCACTCTCTGGACTCACTGCACTGCATCCCCAGTGGTGCCAGTGCACTCTCTGGAGGCACTGCACTGCATCCCCAGTGGTGCCAGTGCACTCTCTGGACTCTGTGCACTGCATCCCCAGTGGTGCCTGTGCACTCCATGGACTCACTGCAGTGCATCCCCAGTGGTGCCAGTGCACTCTCTGAGTCACTGCACTGCATTCCCAGTGGTGCCAGTGCACTCTCTGGACTCACTGCACTGCATCCCCAGTGCTGACAGTGCACTCTCTGGAGTCACTGCAGTGCATTCCCAGTGGTGCCTGTGCAATCTCTGGACTCACTGCAGAGCATCCCCAGTGGTGCCAGTGCACTCTCTGGACTCAACTACACTGCATCCCCAGTGGTGCCAGTGCACTCTCTGGACTCACTGCACTGCATCCCCAGTGGTGCCAATGCACTCTCTGGACTCACTGCACTGCATCCCCAGTGGTGCCAGTGCACTCTCTAGACTCACTGCACTGCATCCCCAGTGGTGCCAGTGCACTCTCTGGACTCACAGCACTGCATCCCCAGTGGTACCCGTGTACTCTCTGGACTCACTGCACTACATCCCCAGTGGTGCCAGTGCACTCTCTGGAGTCACTGCACTTCATCCCCAGTGGTGCCTGTGCAGTCTCTGGACTCACTGCAGTGCATCCCCAGTGGTGCCAGTGCACTCTCTGGACTCACTGCAGTGCATCCCCAGTGGTGCCAGTGCACTCTCTGGACTCACTGCACTGCATCCCCAGTTGTGCCATTGCACTCTCTGGACTCACTGCAGTGCATCCCCAGTGGTGCCAGTGCACTCTCTGGACTCACTGCACTGCATCCCCAGTGGTGCCAGTGCACTCTCTGGACTAACTGTACTGCATCTCCAGTGGTTCCAGGTCACTCTGTGGACTCACTTCACTGCATCCCCAGTGGTGCCAGTGCACTCTCTGGACTCACTGCACTGCATCCCCAGTGGTGCCAGTGCACTCTCTGTAGTCACTGCACTGCATCCCCAGTGGTGACAGTACACTCCCTGTTCTCACCGGGGTGTATCCCCAGTGGTGCCAGTGCACTCTCTGGACTCACTGCACTTCATCCCCAGTAGTGCCAGTGCACTCCCTGGACTCACCGGGATGCATCCCCAGTGGTGCCAGTATACTCCCTGGACTCACTGCAGTGCATCCCCAGTGGTGCCAGTGCACTCTCTGGACTCACTGCACTGCCTCCCCAGTGGTGCCAGTGCACTCCCTGGACTCACTGCACTGCATCCCCAGTGGTGCCCGTGCACTCCCTGGACTCACTGAACTGCATCCCCACTGGAGCCAGTGCACTCTCTGAACTCACTGCACTGCATCCCCACTGGTGCCAGTGCACTCCCTCGACTCACTGCACTGCATCCCCAGTGGTGCCAGTGCACTCCCTGGATTCACTGCACTGCATCCCCAGTGGTGCCAGTGCACTCTCTGGACTCACCGGGGTGCATCCCTAGTGGTGCCAGTGCACTCTCTCGACTCACTGCACTGCATCCCCAGTGGTGCCAGTGCACTCTCTGGACTCACTGCGCTGCATCCCCAGTGGTGCCAGTGCACTCTCTGGACTCACTGCACTGCATCCCCAGTGGTGCCAGTGCACTCTCTGCACTCACTGCACTGCATCCCCTGTGGTGCCAGTGAACTCTCTGCACTCACTGCACTGCATCCCCAGTGGTGCCAGTGCACTCTCTGGACTCACTGCAGTGCATCCCCAGTGGTGACAGTGCACTCTCTGGACTCACTGCAGTGCATCCCCTGTGGTGACAGTGCATTCTCTGGACACACTGCACTGCATCCCCAGTGGAGCCAGTGCACTCTCTGGACTCACTGCAGTGCATCCCCAGTGGTGCCAGTGCACTCCCTGGACTCACTGCACTGCATCACCAGTGGTGCCAGTGCACTCTCTGGACTCACCGCACTGCATCCCCAGTGGTGCCAGTGCACTCTCTGAACTCACTGCACTGCATCCCCAGTGGTGCCAATGCACTCTCTGGACTCACTGCGCTGCATCCCCAGTGGTGCCAGTGCACTCTCTGAACTCACTGCACTGCATCCCCAGTGGTGCCAGTGCACTCTCTGGACTCACTGCACTGCATCCCCAATGGTGCCAGTGCACTCTCTGGACTCAGTGCACTGCATCCCCAGTGGTGCCAGTTCACTCTCTGGACTCACTGCGCTGCATCACCATTGGTGCCAGGGCACTCTCCGGACTCACTGCAGTGCATCCCCAGTGGTGCCAGTGCACTTTTTCAAGTCACTGCACTGCATCCCCATTAGTGCCAGTGCATTCTCTGGACTCACTGCACTGCATCCCCAGTGTTGCCAGTCCACTCTCTAGACTCACTGCAGTGCATCCCCAGTGGTGCCAGTGCACTCTCAGGACTCACTGCGCTGCATCCCCAGTGGTGCCAGTGTAATCTCTCGACTCACTGCAGAGCACCCCTAGTGGTGCCAGTGCACTCTCTGGAGTCACTGCACTGCATCCCCAGTGGTACCAGTGCACTCTCTGGAGGCACTGCACTGCATCCCCAGTGGTGCCAGTGCTCTCTCTGGACTCACTGCACTGCATCCCCAGTGGTGCCAGTGCACTCTCTGGACTCACTGCACTGCATCCCCAGTGCTGCCAGTGCACTCTCTGGACTCACTGCAGTGCATCCCCAGTGCTGCCAGTGCACTCTCTGGACTCACTGCACTGCATCCCCTGTGGTGCCAGTGCACTCTCTGAACTCACTGCACTGCATCCCCTATGGTGCCAGTGCACTCTCTGGACTCACTGCAGTGCATCCCCAGTGGTGCCAGTGCACTCTCTGGACTCACTGCACTGCATCCCCAGTGGTGCCAGTGCACTCTCTGGACTCACTGCACTGCATCCCCAGTGGTGCCAGTGCACTCTCTGGACTCAATGCAGTGCAACCCCAGTGGTGCCAGTGCACTCTCTGGGCTCACTGCACTGCATCCCCAGTGGTGTCAGTGCACTCTCTGGACTCACTGCAGTGCATCCCCAGTGGTGCCAGTGCACTCTCTGGACTCACTGCTCTGCATCCCCAGTGGTGCCAGGGCACTCTCTGGACTCACTGCACTGCATCCCCAATGGTGCCAGTGCACTCCCTGGACTCACTGCACTGCATCCCCAGTGGTGCCACTGCACACTCTCGAGTCACTGCACTGTATCACCAGTGGTGCCTGTGCAGTCTCTGGACTCACTGCAGTGCATCCCCAGTGGTGCCAGTGCACTCTCTGGACTCACCGCACTGCATCCCCAGTGTTCCCACTGCACTCTCTGGACTCACTGCAGTGCAGCCCCTGAGGTGCCAGTGCACTCTCTGGACTCACTGCAGTGCATCCCCAGTGGTGCCAGTGCACTCTGTGGACTCACTGCTGTGCATCCCCAGTGGTGCCAGTGCACTCTCTGGACTCACTGCACTGCATCCCCAGTGGTGCCAGTGCACTCTCTGGACTCACATCACTGAATGAACAGTGGTGCCAGTGCACTCTCTGGACTCATTGCAGTGCATCCCCAGTGGTGCCAGTGTAGTCTCTGGACTCACTGCACTGCATCCCCAGTGGTGCCAGTGCACTCTCTGGACTCACTGCACTGCATCCCCAGTGGTGCCAGTGCACTCTCTGGACTCACTGCACTGCATCCCCAGTGGTGCCAGGGCACTCTCTGGACTCACGGCACTGCATCACCAGTGGTGCCAGTGCACTCTCTGGACTCACTGCAGTGCATCCCCAGTGGTGCCAGTGCACTCTCTGCACTCACTGCACTGCATCCCCTGTGGTGCCAGTGAACTCTCTGCACTCACTGCACTGCATCCCCAGTGGTGCCAGTGCACTCTCTGGACTCACTGCAGTGCATCCCCAGTGTTGCCAGTGCACTCTCTGCACTCACTGCACTGCATCCCCAATGGTGCCAGTGCACTCTCTGGAGTCACTGCACTGCATCCCCAGTGGTGCCAGTGCTCTCTCTGGAGGCACTGCACTGCATTCCCAGTGGTGCCAGTGCACTCTCTGGACTCACTGCACTGCATCCCCAGTGGTGCCAGTGCACTCTCTGGACTCACTGCACTGCATCCCCAGGGGTGCCAGTGCACTCTCTGGACTCACTGCACTGCATCCCCTGTGGTGCCAGTGCACTCTCTGAACTCACTGCACTGCATCCCCTGTGGTGCCAGTGCACTCTCTGCACTCACTGCAGTGCATCCCCAGTGGTGCCAGTGCACTCTCTGGAATCACTGCACTGCATCCCCAGTGGTGCCAGGGCACTCTCTCGACTCACTGCACTGCATCCCCACTGGTGCCAGTGCACTCTGTGGAGTCACTGCACTGCATACCCAGTGGTGCCAGTGCACTCTGTGGAGTCACTGCACTGCATCCCCAGTGGTGCCTGTGCAGTCTCTGGACTCACTGCACTGCATCCCCAGTGGTGCCAGTGCACTCTCTGGACTCACTGCACTGCATCCCCAGTGGTGCCAGTGCACTCTCTGGACTCACTGCAGTGCAGCCCCTGAGGTGCCAGTGCACTCTCTGGACTCACTGCACTGCATCCCCAGTGGTGCCAGTGCACTCTCTGGAGTCACTGCACTGCATCCCAGTGGTGCCAGTGCACTCTCTGGACTCACTGCACTGCATCCCCAGTGGTGCCAGTGCACTCTGTGGAGTCACTGCACTGCATACCCAGTGGTGCCAGTGCACTCTGTGGAGTCACTGCACTGCATCCCCAGTGGTGCCAGTGTAGTCTCTGGACTCACTGCACTGCATCCCCAGTGGTGCCAGTGCAATCTCAGGACTCACTGCACTGCAGCTCCAGTTGGTGCCAGTGCACTCTCTGGACTCACTGCACTGCATCCCCAGTGGTGCCAGTGCACTCTCTGGACTCTGTGCACTGCATCCCCAGTGGTGCCTGTGCACTCCATGGACTCACTGCAGTGCATCCCCAGTGGTGCCAGTGCACTCTCTGAGTCACTGCACTGCATTCCCAGTGGTGCCAGTGCACTCTCTGGACTCACTGCACTGCATCCCCAGTGCTGACAGTGCACTCTCTGGAGTCACTGCAGTGCATTCCCAGTGGTGCCTGTGCAATCTCTGGACTCACTGCAGAGCATCCCCAGTGGTGCCAGTGCACTCTCTGGACTCAACTACACTGCATCCCCAGTGGTGCCAGTGCACTCTCTGGACTCACTGCACTGCATCCCCAGTGGTGCCAATGCACTCTCTGGACTCACTGCACTGCATCCCCAGTGGTGCCAGTGCACTCTCTGGACTCACTGCACTGCATCCCCAGTGGTGCCAATGCACTCTCTAGACTCACTGCACTGCATCCCCAGTGGTGCCAGTGCACTCTCTGGACTCACAGCACTGCATCCCCAGTGGTACCCGTGTACTCTCTGGACTCACTGCACTACATCCCCAGTGGTGCCAGTGCACTCTCTGGAGTCACTGCACTTCATCCCCAGTGGTGCCTGTGCAGTCTCTGGACTCACTGCAGTGCATCCCCAGTGGTGCCAGTGCACTCTCTGGACTCACTGCAGTGCATCCCCAGTGGTGCCAGTGCACTCTCTGGACTCACTGCACTGCATCCCCAGTTGTGCCATTGCACTCTCTGGACTCACTGCAGTGCATCCCCAGTGGTGCCAGTGCACTCTCTGGACTCACTGCACTGCATCCCCAGTGGTGCCAGTGCACTCTCTGGACTAACTGCACTGCATCCCCAGTGGTTCCAGTGCACTCTCTGGACTCACTACACTGCATCACCATTGGTGCCAGAGAACTCTCCGGACTCACTGCAGAGCATCCGCAGTGGTCCCAGTGCACTCTTTCGAGTCACTGCACTGCATCCCCATTAGTGCCAGTGCATTCTCTGGACTCACTGCACTGCATCCCCAGTGGTGCCAGTGCACTCTCTAGACTCACTGCAGTGCATCCCCAGTGGTGCCAGTGCACTCTCTGGACTCACTGCAGTGCATCCCCAGTGGTGCCAGTGGACTCTCTGGAGTCACTGCACTGCATCCCCAGTGGTGCCAGTGCACTCTCTGAACTTACTGTACTGCATCTCTGGTGGTTCCAGGTCACTCTGTGGACTCACTTCACTGCATCCCCAGTGGTGCCAGTGCACTCTCTGGACTCACTGCACTGCATCCCCAGTGGTGCCAGTGCACTCTCTGTAGTCACTGCACTGCATCCCCAGTGGTGACAGTACACTCCCTGGACTCACCGGGGTGTATCCCCAGTGGTGCCACTGCACTCTCTGGACTCACTGCACTTCATCCCCAGTAGTGCCAGTGCACTCCCTGGACTCACCGGGATGCATCCCCAGTGGTGCCAGTATACTCCCTGGACTCACTGCAGTGCATCCCCAGTGGTGCCAGTGCACTCTCTGGACTCACTGCACTGCCTCCCCAGTGGTGCCAGTGCACTCCCTGGACTCACTGCACTGCATCCCCAGTGGTGCCCGTGCACTCCCTGGACTCACTGAACTGCATCCCCACTGGTGCCAGTGCACTCTCTGAACTCACTGCACTGCATCCCCACTGGTGCCAGTGCACTCCCTCGACTCACTGCACTGCATCCCCAGTGGTGCCAGTGCACTCCCTGGATTCACTGCACTGCATCCCCAGTGGTGCCAGTGCACTCTCTGGACTCACCGGGGTGCATCCCTAGTGGTGCCAGTGCACTCTCTCGACTCACTGCACTGCATCCCCAGTGGTGCCAGTGCACTCTCTGGACTCACTGCGCTGCATCCCCAGTGGTGCCAGTGCACTCTCTGGACTCACTGCACTGCATCCCCAGTGGTGCCAGTGCACTCTCTGCACTCACTGCACTGCATCCCCTGTGGTGCCAGTGAACTCTCTGCACTCACTGCACTGCATCCCCAGTGGTGCCAGTGCACTCTCTGGACTCACTGCAGTGCATCCCCAGTGGTGACAGTGCACTCTCTGGACTCACTGCAGTGCATCCCCTGTGGTGACAGTGCATTCTCTGGACACACTGCACTGCATCCCCAGTGGAGCCAGTGCACTCTCTGGACTCACTGCAGTGCATCCCCAGTGGTGCCAGTGCACTCCCTGGACTCACTGCACTGCATCACCAGTGGTGCCAGTGCACTCTCTGGACTCACCGCACTGCATCCCCAGTGGTGCCAGTGCACTCTCTGAACTCACTGCACTGCATCCCCAGTGGTGCCAATGCACTCTCTGGACTCACTGCGCTGCATCCCCAGTGGTGCCAGTGCACTCTCTGAACTCACTGCACTGCATCCCCAGTGGTGCCAGTGCACTCTCTGGACTCACTGCACTGCATCCCCAATGGTGCCAGTGCACTCTCTGGACTCAGTGCACTGCATCCCCAGTGGTGCCAGTTCACTCTCTGGACTCACTGCGCTGCATCACCATTGGTGCCAGGGCACTCTCCGGACTCACTGCAGTGCATCCCCAGTGGTGCCAGTGCACTTTTTCAAGTCACTGCACTGCATCCCCATTAGTGCCAGTGCATTCTCTGGACTCACTGCACTGCATCCCCAGTGTTGCCAGTGCACTCTCTAGACTCACTGCAGTGCATCCCCAGTGGTGCCAGTGCACTCTCAGGACTCACTGCGCTGCATCCCCAGTGGTGCCAGTGTAATCTCTCGACTCACTGCAGAGCACCCCTAGTGGTGCCAGTGCACTCTCTGGAGTCACTGCACTGCATCCCCAGTGGTACCAGTGCACTCTCTGGAGGCACTGCACTGCATCCCCAGTGGTGCCAGTGCTCTCTCTGGACTCACTGCACTGCATCCCCAGTGGTGCCAGTGCACTCTCTGAACTCACTGCACTGCATCCCCAGTGCTGCCAGTGCACTCTCTGGACTCACTGCAGTGCATCCCCAGTGCTGCCAGTGCACTCTCTGGACTCACTGCACTGCATCCCCTGTGGTGCCAGTGCACTCTCTGAACTCACTGCACTGCATCCCCTATGGTGCCAGTGCACTCTCTGGACTCACTGCAGTGCATCCCCAGTGGTGCCAGTGCACTCTCTGGACTCACTGCACTGCATCCCCAGTGGTGCCAGTGCACTCTCTGGAGTCACTGCACTGCATCCCCAGTGGTGCCAGTGCACTCTCTGGACTCAATGCAGTGCAACCCCAGTGGTGCCAGTGCACTCTCTGGGCTCACTGCACTGCATCCCCAGTGGTGTCAGTGCACTCTCTGGACTCACTGCAGTGCATCCCCAGTGGTGCCAGTGCACTCTCTGGACTCACTGCACTGCATCCCCAGTGGTGCCAGGGCACTCTCTGGACTCACTGCACTGCATCCCCAATGGTGCCAGTGCACTCCCTGGACTAACTGCACTGCATCCCCAGTGGTGCCACTGCACACTCTCGAGTCACTGCACTGTATCACCAGTGGTGCCTGTGCAGTCTCTGGACTCACTGCACTGCATCCCCAGTGGTGCCAGTGCACTCTCTGGACTCACCGCACTGCATCCCCAGTGTTCCCACTGCACTCTCTGGACTCACTGCAGTGCAGCCCCTGAGGTGCCAGTGCACTCTCTGGACTCACTGCAGTGCATCCCCAGTGGTGCCAGTGCACTCTGTGGACTCACTGCTGTGCATCCCCAGTGGTGCCAGTGCACTCTCTGGACTCACTGCACTGCATCCCCAGTGGTGCCAGTGCACTCTCTGGACTCACATCACTGAATGAACAGTGGTGCCAGTGCACTCTCTGGACTCATTGCAGTGCATCCCCAGTGGTGCCAGTGTAGTCTCTGGACTCACTGCACTGCATCCCCAGTGGTGCCAGTGCACTCTCTGGACTCACTGCACTGCATCCCCAGTGGTGCCAGTGCACTCTCTGGACTCACTGCACTGCATCCCCAGTGGTGCCAGGGCACTCTCTGGACTCACGGCACTGCATCACCAGTGGTGCCAGTGCACTCTCTGGACTCACTGCAGTGCATCCCCAGTGGTGCCAGTGCACTCTCTGCACTCACTGCACTGCATCCCCTGTGGTGCCAGTGAACTCTCTGCACTCACTGCACTGCATCCCCAGTGGTGCCAGTGCACTCTCTGGACTCACTGCAGTGCATCCCCAGTGGTGACAGTGCGCTCTCTGTAGTCACTGCAGTGCATCCCCTGTGGTGACAGTGCATTCTCTGGACACACTGCACTGCATCCCCAGTGGAGCCAGTGCACTCTCTGGACTCACTGCAGTGCATCCCCAGTGGTGCCAGTGCACTCCCTGGCCTCACTGCACTGCATCACCAGTGGTGCCAGTGCACTCTCTGGACTCACCGCACTGCATCCCCAGTGGTGCCAGTGCACTCTCTGGACTCACTGCACTGCATCCCCAGTGGTGCCAGTGCACTCTCTGGACTCACTGCGCTGCATCCCCAGTGGTGCCAGTGCACTCTCTGGACTCACTGCACTGCATCCCCAGTGGTGCCAGTGCACTCTCTGGACTCACTGCACTGCATCCCCAATGGTGCCAGTGCACTCTCTGGACTCAGTGCACTGCATCCCCAGTGGTGCCAGTTCACTCTCTGGACTCACTGCGCTGCATCACCATTGGTGCCAGGGCACTCTCCGGACTCACTGCAGTGCATCCCCAGTGGTGCCAGTGCACTTTTTCAAGTCACTGCACTGCATCCCCATTAGTGCCAGTGCATTCTCTGGACTCACTGCACTGCATCCCCAGTGTTGCCAGTGCACTCTCTAGACTCACTGCAGTGCATCCCCAGTGGTGCCAGTGCACTCTCTGGACTCACTGCGCTGCATCCCCAGTGGTGCCAGTGTAATCTCTCGACTCACTGCAGAGCATCCCTAGTGGTGCCAGTGCACTCTCTGGAGTCACTGCACTGCATCCCCAGTGGTGCCAGTGCACTCTCTGGAGGCACTGCAGTGCATCCCCAGTGGTGCCAGTGCACTCTCTGGACTCACTGCACTGCATCCCCAGTGGTGCCAGTGCACTCTCTGGACTCACTGCACTGCATCCCCAGTGCTGCCAGTGCACTCTCTGGACTCACTGCAGTGCATCCACAGTGCTGCCAGTGCACTCTCTGAACTCACTGCACTGCATCCCCTGTGGTGCCAGTGCACTCTCTGGACTCACTGCAGTGCATTCCCAGTGGTGCCAGTGCACTCTCTGGACTCACTGCACTGCATCCCCAGTGGTGCCAGTGCACTCTCTGGACTCACTGCACTGCATCCCCAGTGGTGCCAGTGCACTCTCTGGAGTCACTGCACTGCATCCCCAGTGGTGCCAGTGCACTCTCTGGACTCACTGCACTGCATCCCCAGTGTTCCCAGTGCACTCTCTGGACTAACTGCAGTGCATCCCCAGTGGTGCCAGTGCACTCTCTGGAGTCACTGCACTGCATCCGCAGTTGTGCCAGTGCACTCTCTGGACTCTCATCACTGAATGAACAGTGGTGCCAGTCCACTCTCTGGACTCACTGCAGTACATCCCCAGTGGTGCCAGTATAGTCTCTGGACTCACTGCACTGCATCCCCAGTGGTGACAGTGCACTCTCTGTAGTCACTGCGCTGCATCCCCAGTGGTGACAGTGCACTCTCTGGACTCACTGCAGTGCATCCCCAGTGCTGCCAGTGCACTCTCTGGACTCACTGCACTGCATCCCCAGTGGTGCCAGTGCACTCCCTGGACTCACTGCACTGCATCCCCAGTGGTGACAGTGCTCTCTCTGTAGTCACTGCGCTGCATCCCCACTGGTGCCAGTGCACTCTCTGGAGGCACTGCACTGCATCCCCAGTGGTGCCAGTGCACTCTCTGGACTCACTGCACTGCATTCCCAGTGGTGCCAGTGCACTCTCTGGACTCACTTCACTGCATCCCCAGTGGTGCCAGTGCACTCTCTGAACTCACTGCACTGCATCCCCAGTGGTGCCAGTGCACTCCCTGGACTCACCGGGGTGCATCCCCAGTGGTGCCAGTGCACTCTCTGGACTCACTGTACTGCATCCCCAGTGGTGCCAGTGCACTCCCTGGACTCACTGCACTGCATTCCCAGTGGTGCCAGTGCACTCTCTCGACTCACTGCACTGCATCCCCAGTGGTGCCAGTGCACTCCCTGGACTCACCGGGGTGCATCCCCAGTGGTGCCAGTGCACTCCCTGGACTCACTGCACTGCATCCCCAGTGGTGACAGTACACTCCCTGGACTCACTGGGGTGCATCCCCAGTGGTTCCAGTGCACTCTCTGGACTCACCGGGGTGCATCCCCAGTGGTGTCAGTGCACTCCCTGGACTCACCGGGATGCATCCCCAGTGGTGCCAGTGCACTCCCTGGACTCACTGCACTGCATCCCCAGTGGTGCCAGTGCACTCTCTGGACTCACTGCACTGCATCCCCAGTGGTGCCAGTGCACTCCCTGGACTCACTGAACTGCATCCCCAGTGCTGACAGTGCACTCCCTCGACTCACTGGACTTCATCCCCACTGTTGCCAGTGCACTCTCTGGACTCACTGCACTGCAACCCCAGTGGTGCCAGTGCACTCCCTGGACTCACTGCACTGCATCCCCGGTGGTGCCAGTGCACTCTCTGGACTCACCGGGGTGCATCCCTAGTGGTGCCTGTGCACTCTCTGGACTCACTGCACTGCATCCCCAGTGGTGCCAGTGCACTCCCTCGACTCACTGCACTGCATCCCCAGTAGTGCCAGTGCACTCTCTGGACTCACTGCACTGCATCCCCAGTGGTGCCAGTGCACTCCCTGGACTCACCGGGGTGCATCCCCAGTGGTGCCAGTGCACTCTCCGGACTCACTGCACTGCATCCCCAGTGGTGCCAGTGCACTCCCTGGACTCACCGGGGTGCATCCCCAGTGGTGCCAGCGCACTCTCTGGACTCACTGCACTGCATCCCCAGTGGTGCCAGTGCACTCTCTGGACTCACTGCACTGCATTCCCAGTGGTGCCAGTGCACTCTCTGGACTCAATGCACTGCAGACCCAGTGCTGCCAGTGCACTCTCTGAACTCACTGCAGTGCATCCCCAGTGGTGCCAGTGCACTCCCTGGACTCACTGCACTGCATCCCCAGTGGTGCCAGTGCACTCTCTGGACTCACTGCACTGCATCCCCAGTGGTGCCAGTGCACTCCCTGGACTCACCGGAGTGCATCCCCAGTGGTGCCAGTGCACTCTCTGGAGTCACTGCACTGCATCCCCAGTGGTGCCAGTGCACTCTCTGGACTCACTGCACTGCATCCCCAGTGGTGCCAGGGCACTCCCTGGCCTCACTGCACTGCGTCCCCACTGGTGCCAGTGCACTCTCTGGACTCACTGCACTGCATCCCCAGTGGTGCCAGTGCACTCTCTGAACTCACTGCAGTGCATCCCCAGTGGTGCCAGTGCACTCCCTGGACTCACAGCACTGCATCACCAGTGGTGCCACTGCACTCTCTGGACTCACTGCACTGCATCACCAGGGGTGCCTGTGCACTCCCTGGACTCACTGCACTGCATCCCCGGTGGTGCCAGTGCACTCTCTGGACTCACTCCACTGCATCCCCAGTGGTGCCAGTGCACTCTCTGGACTCACTGCACTGAATCCCCAGTGGTGCCAGTGCACTCTCTGGACTCACTGCACTGCATCCCCCGTGGTGCCAGTGCACCCCCTGGACTCACTGCACTGCATCCCCAGTGGTGCCAGTGCACTCTCTGAACTCACTGCACTGCATCCCCACTCGTGCCAGTGCACTCTCTGGACTCACTGCACTGCATCCCCAGTGGTGCCTGTGCACTCCCTGGACTCATTGCACTGCATCCCCAGTGGTGCCAGTGCACTCTCTGGACTCACTACACTGCATCCCCAGTGGTGCCAGTGCACTCCCTGGACTCACTGCACTGCATCCCTACTGGTGCCAGTGCACTCCCTGGACTCACCAGGGTGCATCCCCAGTGGTGCCAGTGCACTCTCCGGACTCACTGCACTGCATCCCCAGTGGTGCCAGTGCACTCCCTGGACTCACCGGGCTGCATCCCCAGTGGTGCCAGTGCACTCTCTGGACTCACTGCAGTGCATCCCCAGTGGTGCCAGTGCACTGTCTGGACTCACTGCACTGCATTCCCAGTGGTGCCACTGCAGTCTCTGGATTCAATGCACTGCAGTCCCAGTGGTGCCAGTGCACTCTCTGGACTCACTGCACTGCATCCACAGTGGTGCCAGTGCACTCTATGGACTCACTGCAATGAATCCCCAGTGGTGCCAGTGCACTCTCTGGACTCACTGCACTGCATCCCCGGTGGTGCCAGTGCACTCCCTGGACTCATTGCACTGCATCCCCACTGGTGCCAGTGCACTCTCTGGAGTCACTGCAGTGCATCCCCAGTGGTGCCAGTGCACTCTCTGGACTCACTGCACTGCATCCCCAGTGGGGCCAGTGCACTCCCTGGACTCACCGGAGTGCATCCCCAGTGGTGCCAGTGCACTCTCTGGACTCACTGCACTGCATCCCCAGTGGTGCCAGTGCACTCCCTGGACTCACTGCACTGCATCACCAGTGGTGCCAGGGCACTCCCTGGCCTCACTGCACTGCATCCCCAGTGGTGCGAGTGCACTCTCTGGACTCACTGCAGTGCATCCCCAGTGTGGCCAGTGCACTCTCTGAACTCACTGCACTGCATCCCCTGTGGTGCCAGTGCACTCCCTGGACTCACTGCACTGCATCCCCAGTGGTGCCAGTGCACTCTCTGGACTCACTGCACTGAATCCCCAGTGGTGCCAGTGCACTCTCTGGACTCACTGCACTGCATCCCCAGTGGTGCCAGTGCACTCCCTGGACTCACTGCACTGCATCCCCAGTGGTGCCAGTGCACTCTCTGGACTCACTGCACTGCATCCCCAGTGGTGCCAGTGCACTCTCTGGACTCACTGCAGTGCATCCCCAGTGGTGCCAGTGCACTCTCTGGACACACTGCACTGCATCCCCAGTGGTGCCAGGGCACTCTCTGGACTCACTGCACTGCATCCCCAATGGTGCCAGTGCACTCTCTGGACTCACTGCACTGCATCCCCAGTGGTGCCAGTGCACACTCTCGAGTCACTGCACTGTATTCCCAGTGGTGCCTGTGCAGTCTCTGGACTCACTGCAGTGCATCCCCAGTGGTGCCAGTGCACTCTCTGGACTCACTGCACTGCATCCCCAGTGTTCCCACTGCACTCTCTGGACTCACTGCAGTGCAGCCCCTGAGGTGCCAGTGCACTCTCTGGACTCACTGCAGTGCATCCCCACTGGTGCCAGTGCACTCTATGGACTCACTGCAGTGCATCCCCAGTGGTGCCAGTGCACTCTCTGGACTCACTGCACTGCATCCCCAGTGGTGCCAGTGCACTCTCTGGACTCACATCACTGAATGAACAGTGGTGCCAGTGCACTCTCTGGACTCATTGCAGTGCATCCCCAGTGGTGCCAGTGTAGTCTCTGGACTCACTGCACTCCATCCCCAGTGGTGCCAGTGCACTCTCTGGACTCACTGCACTGCATCCCCAGTGGTGCCAGTGCACTCTCTGGACTCACTGCAGTGCATCCCCAGTGGTGCCAGGGCACTCTCTGGACTCACGGCACTGTATCCCCAGTGGTGCCAGTGCACTCTCTGGACTCACTGCAGTGCATCCCCAGTGGTGCCAGTGCACTCTCTGCACTCACTGCACTGCATCCCCTGTGGTGCCAGTGAACTCTCTGCACTCACTGCACTGCATCCCCAGTGGTGCCAGTGCACTCTCTGGACTCACTGCACTGCATCCCCAGTGGTGCCAGTGCACTCTCTGTAGTCACTGCAGTGCATCCCCTGTGGTGACAGTGCATTCTCTGGACTCACTGCACTGCATCCCCAGTGGAGCCAGTGCACTCTCTGGACTCACTGCAGTGCATCCCCAGTGGTGCCAGTGCACTCCCTGGACTCACTGCACTGCATCACCAGTGGTGCCAGTGCACTCTCTGGACTCACTGCACTGCATCCCCAGTGGTGCCAATGCACTCTCTGGACTCACTGCACTGCATCCCCAGTGGTGCCAGTGCACTCTCTGGACTCACTGCACTGCATCCCCAGTGGTGCCAGGGCACTCTCTGGACTCACTGCACTGCATCCCCAATGGTGCCAGTGCACTCTCTGGACTCAGTGCACTGCATCCCCAATGGTGCCACTGCACTCTCTGGACTCACTGCAGTGCATCCCCAGTGGTGCCAGTGCACTCTCTGGACTCACTGCAGTGCATCCCCAGTGGTGCCAGTGCACTCTTTCGAGTCACTGCACTGCATCCCCAGTGGTGCCAGTGCACTCTCTGGACTCACTGTACTGCATCGCCAGTGGTGCCAGGTCACTCTGTGGACTCACTGCACTGCATCCCCAGTGCTGCCAGTGCACTCTCTGGACTCACTGCACTGCATCCCCAGTGGTGCCAGTGCACTCTCTGGACACACTGCACTGCATCCCCAGTGGTGCCAGGGCACTCTCTGGACTCACTGCACTGCATCCCCAATGGTGCCAGTGCACTCTCTGGACTCACTGCACTGCATCCCCAGTGGTGCCAGTGCACACTCTCGAGTCACTGCACTGTATTCCCAGTGGTGCCTGTGCAGTCTCTGGACTCACTGCAGTGCATCCCCAGTGGTGCCAGTGCACTCTCTGGACTCACTGCACTGCATCCCCAGTGTTCCCACTGCACTCTCTGGACTCACTGCAGTGCAGCCCCTGAGGTGCCAGTGCACTCTCTGGACTCACTGCAGTGCATCCCCAGTGGTGCCAGTGCATTCTCTGGACTCACTGCAGTGCATCCCCAGTGGTGCCAGTGCACTCTCTGGACTCACTGCACTGCATCCCCAGTGGTGCCAGTGCACTCTCTGGACTCACATCACTGAATGAACAGTGGTGCCAGTGCACTCTCTGGACTCATTGCAGTGCATCCCCAGTGGTGCCAGTGTAGTCTCTGGACTCACTGCACTGCATCCCCAGTGGTGCCAGTGCACTCTTTCGAGTCACTGCACTGCATCCCCAGTGGTGCCAGTGGACTCTCTGGACTAACTGCACTGCATCCCCAGTGGTGCCAGTGCACTCTCTGGACTCACTGCACTGCATCCCCAGTGGTGCCAGTGCACTCTCTGGACTCACTGCACTGCATCCCCAGTGGTGCCAGTGCACTTTCTGGACACACTGCACTGCATCCCCAGTGGTGCCAGTGCACTCTCTGGACTCACTGCACTGCATCCCCAGTGGTGCCAGTGCACTCTCTGGACTCACTGTACTGCATCGCCAGTGGTGCCAGGTCACTCTGTGGACTCACTGCACTGCATCCCCAGTGGTGCCAGTGCACTCTCTGGACTCACTGCACTGCATCCCCAGTGGTGCCAGTGCACTTTCTGGACACACTGCACTGCATCCCCAGTGGTGCCAGTGCACTCTCTGGACTCACTGCACTGCATCACCAGTGGTGGCAGTGCACTCTCTGGACTCACTGCAGTGCATCCCCAGTGGTGCCAGTGCACTCTCTGGACTCACTGCAGTGCATCCCCAGTGGTGACAGTGCACTCTCTGTAGTCACTGCGCTGCATCACCAGTGGTGCCAGTGCACTCTCTGGACTCACTGCACTGCATCCCCAGTGGGGCCAGTGCACTCTCTGGACTCACTGCAGTGCATCCCCAGTGTTGCCAGTGGCTCTCTAGACTCACTGCACTGCATCCCCAGTGGTGCCAGTGCTCTCTCTGGAGGCACTGCACTGCATCACCATTGGTGCCAGAGAACTCTCCGGACTCACTGCAGAGCATCCGCAGTGGTCCCAGTGCACTCTTTCGAGTCACTGCACTGCATCCCCATTAGTGCCAGTGCATTCTCTGGACTCACTGCACTGCATCCCCAGTGGTGCCAGTGCACTCTCTAGACTCACTGCAGTGCATCCCCAGTGGTGCCAGTGCACTCTCTGGACTCACTGCAGTGCATCCCCAGTGGTGCCAGTGGACTCTCTGGAGTCACTGCACTGCATCCCCAGTGGTGCCAGTGCACTCTCTGAACTTACTGTACTGCATCTCCAGTGGTTCCAGGTCACTCTGTGGACTCACTTCACTGCATCCCCAGTGGTGCCAGTGCACTCTCTGGACTCACTGCAGTGCATCCCCAGTGGTGACAGTGCACTCTCTGGACTCACTGCAGTGCATCCCCTGTGGTGACAGTGCATTCTCTGGACACACTGCTCTGCATCCCCAGTGGAGCCAGTGCACTCTCTGGACTCACTGCAGTGCATCCCCAGTGGTGCCAGTGCACTCCCTGGACTCACTGCACTGCATCCCCAGTGGTGCCAGTGCACTCTCTGGACTCACCGCACTGCATCCCCAGTGGTGCCAGTGCACTCTCTGAACTCACTGCACTGCATCCCCAGTGGTGCCAATGCACTCTCTGGACTCACTGCACTGCATCCGCAGTGGTGCCAGTGCACTCCCTGGACTCACTGCACTGCATCCCCAGTGGTGCCCGTGCACTCCCTGGACTCACTGAACTGCATCCCCACTGGTGCCAGTGCACTCTCTGAACTCACTGCACTGCATCCCCACTGGTGCCAGTGCACTCCCTCGACTCACTGCACTGCATCCCCAGTGGTGCCAGTGTACTCCCTGGATTCACTGCACTGCATCCCCAGTGGTGCCAGTGCACTCTCTGGACTCACGGGGGTGCATCCCTAGTGGTGCCAGTGCACTCTCTCGACTCACTGCACTGCATCCCCAGTGGTGCCAGTGCACTCTCTGGACTCACTGCGCTGTATCCCCAGTGGTGCCAGTGCACTCTCTGGACTCACTGCACTGCATCCCCAGTGGTGCCAGTGCACTCTCTGCACTCACTGCACTGCATCCCCTGTGGTGCCAGTGAACTCTCTGCACTCACTGCACTGCATCCCCAGTGGTGCCAGTGCACTCTCTGGACTCACTGCAGTGCATCCCCAGTGGTGACAGTGCACTCTCTGGACTCACTGCAGTGCATCCCCTGTGGTGACAGTGCATTCTCTGGACACACTGCACTGCATCCCCAGTGGAGCCAGTGCACTCTCTGCACTCACTGCAGTGCATCCCCAGTGGTGCCAGTGCACTCCCTGGACTCACTGCACTGCATCACCAGTGGTGCCAGTGCACTCTCTGGACTCACCGCACTGCATCCCCAGTGGTGCCAGTGCAATCTCTGAACTCACTGCACTGCATCCCCAGTGGTGCCAATGCACTCTCTGGACTCACTGCGCTGCATCCCCAGTGGTGCCAGTGCACTCTCTGAACTCACTGCACTGCATCCCCAGTGGTGCCAGTGCACTCTCTGGACTCACTGCACTGCATCCCCAATGGTGCCAGTGCACTCTCTGGACTCAGTGCACTGCATCCCCAGTGGTGCCAGTTCACTCTCTGGACTCACTGCGCTGCATCACCATTGGTGCCAGGGCACTCTCCGGACTCACTGCAGTGCATCCCCAGTGGTGCCAGTGTACTTTTTCAAGTCACTGCACTGCATCCCCATTAGTGCCAGTGCATTCTCTGGACTCACTGCACTGCATCCCCAGTGTTGCCAGTGCACTCTCTAGACTCACTGCAGTGCATCCCCAGTGGTGCCAGTGCACTCTCTGGACTCACTGCACTGCATCCCCAGTGGTGCCAGTGTAATCTCTCGACTCACTGCAGAGCATCCCTAGTGGTGCCAGTGCACTCTCTGGAGTCACTGCACTGCATCCACAGTGGTGCCAGTGCACTCTCTGGAGGCACTGCACTGCAACCCCAGTGGTGCCAGTGCACTCTCTGGACTCACTGCACTGCATCCCCAGTGCTGCCAGTGCACTCTCTGGACTCACTGCACTGCATCCCCAGTGCTGCCAGTGCACTCTCTGGACTCACTGCAGTGCATCCCCAGTGCTGCCAGTGCACTCTCTGGACTCACTGCACTGCATCCCCTGTGGTGCCAGTGCACTCTCTGAACTCACTGCACTGCATCCCCTATGGTGCCAGTGCACTCTCTGGACTCACTGCAGTGCATCCCCAGTGGTGCCAGTGCACTCTCTGGACTCACTGCAGTGCATCCCCAGTGGTGCCAGTGCACTCTCTGGACTCACTGCACTGCATCCCCAGTGGTGCCAGTGCACTCTCTGGAGTCACTGCACTGCATCCCCAGTGGTGCCAGTGCACTCTCTGGACTCAATGCAGTGCAACCCCAGTGGTGCCAGTGCACTCTCTGGACTCACTGCACTGCATCCCCAGTGGTGTCAGTGCACTCTCTGGACTCACTGCACTGCATCCCCAGTGGTGCCAGTGCACTCTCTGGACTCACTGCAGTGCATCCCCAGTGGTGCCAGGGCACTCTCTGGACCTACTGCACTGCATCCCCAATGGTGCCAGTGCACTCTCTGGACTCACTGCACTGCATCCCCAGTGGTGCCACTGCACACTCTCGAGTCACTGCACTGTATCACCAGTGGTGCCTGTGCAGTCTCTGGACTCACTGCAGTGCATCCCCAGTGGTGCCAGTGCACTCTCTGGACTCACCGCACTGCATCCCCAGTGTTCCCACTGCACTCTCTGGACTCACTGCAGTGCAGCCCCTGAGGTGCCAGTGCACTCTCTGGACTCACTGCAGTGCATCCCCAGTGGTGCCAGTGCACTCTGTGGACTCACTGCAGTGCATCCCCAGTGGTGCCAGTGCACTCTCTGGACTCACTGCACTGCATCCCCAGTGGTGCCAGTGCACTCTCTGGACTCACATCACTGAATGAACAGTGGTGCCAGTGCACTCTCTGGACTCATTGCAGTGCATCCCCAGTGGTGCCAGTGTAGTCTCTGGACTCACTGCACTGCATCCCCAGTGGTGCCAGTGCACTCTCTGGACTCACTGCACTGCATCCCCAGTGGTGCCAGTGCACTCTCTGGACTCATTGCAGTGCATCCCCAGTGGTGCCAGGGCACTCTCTGGACTCACGGCACTGCATCACCAGTGGTGCCAGTGCACTCTCTGGACTCACTGCAGTGCATCCCCAGTGGTGCCAGTGCACTCTCTGCACTCACTGCACTGCATCCCCTGTGGTGCCAGTGAACTCTCTGCACTCACTGCACTGCATCCCCAGTGGTGCCAGTGCACTCTCTGGACTCACTGCAGTGCATCCCCAGTGGTGACAGTGCACTCTCTGGACTCACTGCAGTGCATCCCCTGTGGTGACAGTGCATTCTCTGGACACACTGCACTGCATCCCCAGTGGAGCCAGTGCACTCTCTGGACTCACTGCAGTGCATCCCCAGTGGTGCCAATGCACTCCCTGGACTCACTGCACTGCATCCCCAGTGGTGCCAGTGCACTCTCTGGACTCACCGCACTGCATCCCCAGTGGTGCCAGTGCACTCTCTGGACTCACTGCACTGCATCCCCAGTGGTGCCAATGCACTCTCTGGACTCACTGCGCTGCATCCCCAGTGGTGCCAGTGCACTCTCTGGACTCACTGCACTGCATCCCCAGTGGTGCCAGTGCACTCTCTGGACTCACTGCACTGCATCCCCAATGGTGCCAGTGCACTCTCTGGACTCAGTGCACTGCATCCCCAGTGGTGCCAGTTCACTCTCTGGACTCACTGCGCTGCATCACCATTGGTGCCAGGGCACTCTCCGGACTCACTGCAGTGCATCCCCAGTGGTGCCAGTGCACTTTTTCAAGTCACTGCACTGCATCCCCATTAGTGCCAGTGCATTCTCTGGACTCACTGCACTGCATCCCCAGTGTTGCCAGTGCACTCTCTAGACTCACTGCAGTGCATCCCCAGTGGTGCCAGTGCACTCTCTGGACTCACTGCGCTGCATCCCCAGTGGTGCCAGTGTAATCTCTCGACTCACTGCAGAGCATCCCTAGTGGTGCCAGTGCACTCTCTGGAGTCACTGCACTGCATCCCCAGTGGTGCCAGTGCACTCTCTGGAGGCACTGCACTGCATCCCCAGTGGTGCCAGTGCACTCTCTCGACTCACTGCACTGCATCCCCAGTGCTGCCAGTGCACTCTCTGGACTCACTGCACTGCATCCCCAGTGCTGCCAGTGCACTCTCTGGACTCACTGCAGTGCATCCCCAGTGCTGCCAGTGCACTCTCTGGACTCACTGCACTGCATCCCCTGTGGTGCCAGTGCACTCTCTGGACTCACTGCAGTGCATCCCCAGTGGTGCCAGGGCACTCTCTGGACTCACTGCACTGCATCCCCAGTGGTGCCAGTGCACTCTCTGGACTCACTGCACTGCATCCCCAGTGGTGCCAGTGCACTCTCTGGAGTCACTGCACTGCATCCCCAGTGGTGCCAGCGCACTCTCTGGACTCACTGCACTGCATCCCCAGTGTTCCCAGTGCACTCTCTGGACTAACTGCAGTGCATCCCCAGTGGTGCCAGTGCACTCTCTGGAGTCACTGCACTGCATCCCCAGTGGTGCCAGTACACTCTCTGGACTCTCATCACTGAATGAACAGTGGTGCCAGTGCACTCTCTGAACTCACTGCACTGCATCCCCAGTGGTGCCAGTGCACTCCCTGGACTCACCGGGGTGCATCCCCAGTGGTGCCAGTGCACTCTCTGGACTCACTGTACTGCATCCCCAGTGGTGCCAGTGCACTCCCTGGACTCACTGCACTGCATTCCCAGTGGTGCCAGTGCACTCTCTCGACTCACTGCACTGCATCCCCAGTGGTGCCAGTGCACTCCCTGGACTCACCGGGGTGCATCCCCAGTGGTGCCAGTGCACTCCCTGGACTCACTGCACTGCATCCCCAGTGGTGACAGTACACTCCCTGGACTCACTGGGGTGCATCCCCAGTGGTGCCAGTGCACTCTCTGGACTCACCGGGGTGCATCCCCAGTGGTGCCAGTGCACTCCCTGGACTCACCGGGATGCATCCCCAGTGGTGCCAGTGCACTCCCTGGACTCACTGCACTGCATTCCCAGTGGTGCCAGTGCACTCTCTGGACTCACTGCACTGCATCCCCAGTGGTGCCAGTGCACTCCCTGGACTCACTGAACTGCATCCCCAGTGGTGCCAGTGCACTCCCTCGACTCACTGGACTTCATCCCCACTGTTGCCAGTGCACTCTCTGGACTCACTGCACTGCAACCCCAGTGGTGCCAGTGCACTCCCTGGACTCACTGCACTGCATCCCCGGTGGTGCCAGTGCACTCTCTGGACTCACCGGGGTGCATCCCTAGTGGTGCCTGTGCACTCTCTGGACTCACTGCACTGCATCCCCAGTGGTGCCAGTGCACTCCCTGGACTCACTGCACTGCATCCCCAGTAGTGCCAGTGCACTCTCTGGACTCACAGCACTGCATCCCCAGTGGTGCCAGTGCACTCCCTGGACTCACCGGGGTGCATCCCCAGTGGTGCCAGTGCACTCTCCGGACTCAATGCACTGCATCCCCAGTGGTGCCAGTGCACTCCATGGACTCACCGGGGTGCATCCCCAGTGGTGCCAGCGCACTCTCTGGACTCACTGCACTGCATCCCCAGTGGTGCCAGTGCACTCTCTGCACTCACTGCACTGCATTCCCAGTGGTGCCAGTGCACTCTGTGGACTCAATGCACTGCAGACCCAGTGCTGCCAGTGCACTCTCTGAACTCACTGCAGTGCATCCCCAGTGGTGCCAGTGCACTCCCTGGACTCACTGCACTGCATCCCCAGTGGTGCCAGTGCACTCTCTGGACTCACTGCACTGCATCCCCAGTGGTGCCAGTGCACTCCCTGGACTCACCGGAGTGCATCCCCAGTGGTGCCAGTGCACTCTCTGGAGTCACTGCACTGCATCCCCAGTGGTGCCAGTGCACTCTCTGGACTCACTGCACTGCATCCCCAGTGGTGCCAGGGCACTCCCTGGCCTCACTGCACTGCGTCCCCACTGGTGCCAGTGCACTCTCTGGACTCACTGCACTGCATCCCCAGTGGTGCCAGTGCACTCTCTGAACTCACTGCAGTGCATCCCCAGTGGTGCCAGTGTAGTCTCTGGACTCACTGCACTGCATCCCCAGTGGTGCCAGTGCACTCTCTGGACTCACTGCACTGCATCCCCAGTGGTGCCAGTGCACTCTCTGGACTCACTGCAGTGCATCCCCAGTGGTGCCAGGGCACTCTCTGGACTCACGGCACTGTATCCCCAGTGGTGCCAGTGCACTCTCTGGACTCACTGCAGTGCATCCCCAGTGGTGCCAGTGCACTCTCTGCACTCACTGCACTGCATCCCCTCTGGTGCCAGTGAACTCTCTGCACTCACTGCACTGCATCCCCAGTGGTGCCAGTGCACTCTCTGGACTCACTGCACTGCATCCCCAGTGGTGCCAGTGCACTCTCTGTAGTCACTGCAGTGCATCCCCTGTGGTGACAGTGCATTCTCTGGACTCACTGCACTGCATCCCCAGTGGAGCCAGTGCACTCTCTGGACTCACTGCAGTGCATCCCCAGTGGTGCCAGTGCACTCCCTGGACTCACTGCACTGCATCACCAGTGGTGCCAGTGCACTCTCTGGACTCACTGCACTGCATCCCCAGTGGTGCCAATGCACTCTCTGGACTCACTGCACTGCATCCCCAGTGGTGCCAGTGCACTCTCTGGACTCACTGCACTGCATCCCCAGTGGTGCCAGGGCACTCTCTGGACTCACTGCACTGCATCCCCAATGGTGCCAGTGCACTCTCTGGACTCAGTGCACTGCATCCCCAATGGTGCCACTGCACTCTCTGGACTCACTGCAGTGCATCCCCAGTGGTGCCAGTGCACTCTCTGGACTCACTGCAGTGCATCCCCAGTGGTGCCAGTGCACTCTTTCGAGTCACTGCACTGCATCCCCAGTGGTGCCAGTGCACTCTCTGGACTCACTGTACTGCATCGCCAGTGGTGCCAGGTCACTCTGTGGACTCACTGCACTGCATCCCCAGTGCTGCCAGTGCACTCTCTGGACTCACTGCACTGCATCCCCAGTGGTGCCAGTGCACTCTCTGGACACACTGCACTGCATCCCCAGTGGTGCCAGGGCACTCTCTGGACTCACTGCACTGCATCCCCAATGGTGCCAGTGCACTCTCTGGACTCACTGCACTGCATCCCCAGTGGTGCCAGTGCACACTCTCGAGTCACTGCACTGTATTCCCAGTGGTGCCTGTGCAGTCTCTGGACTCACTGCAGTGCATCCCCAGTGGTTCCAGTGCACTCTCTGGACTCACTGCACTGCATCCCCAGTGTTCCCACTGCACTCTCTGGACTCACTGCAGTGCAGCCCCTGAGGTGCCAGTGCACTCTCTGGACTCACTGCAGTGCATCCCCAGTGGTGCCAGTGCATTCTCTGGACTCACTGCAGTGCATCCCCAGTGGTGCCAGTGCACTCTCTGGACTCACTGCACTGCATCCCCAGTGGTGCCAGTGCACTCTCTGGACTCACATCACTGAATGAACAGTGGTGCCAGTGCACTCTCTGGACTCATTGCAGTGCATCCCCAGTGGTGCCAGTGTAGTCTATGGACTCACTGCACTGCATCCCCTGTGGTGCCAGTGCACTCTTTCGAGTCACTGCACTGCATCCCCAGTGGTGCCAGTGCACTTTGTGGAGTCACTACACTGCATCCCCAGTGGTGCCTGTGCAGTCTCTGGACTCACTGCACTGCATCCCCAGTGGTGCCAGTGCACTCTCTGGACTCACTGCACTGCATCCCCAGTGGTGCCAGTGCACTCTCTGGACTCACTGCAGTGCAGCCCCTGAGGTGCCAGTGCACTCTCTGGACTCACTGCACTGCATCCCCAGTGGTGCCAGTGCACTCTCTGGAGTCACTGCACTGCATCCCAGTGGTGCCAGTGCACTCTCTGGACTCACTGCACTGCATCCCCAGTGGTGCCAGTGCACTCTGTGGAGTCACTGCACTGCATACCCAGTGGTGCCAGTGCACTCTGTGGAGTCACTGCACTGCATCCCCAGTGGTGCCAGTGTAGTCTCTGGACTCACTGCAGTGCAGCTCCAGTTGGTGCCAGTGCACTCTCTGGACTCACTGCACTGCATCCCCAGTGGTGCCAGTGCACTCTCTGGAGGCACTGCACTGCATCCCCAGTGGTGCCAGTGCACTCTCTGGACTCTGTGCACTGCATCCCCAGTGGTGCCTGTGCACTCCATGGACTCACTGCAGTGCATCCCCAGTGGTGCCAGTGCACTCTCTGAGTCACTGCACTGCATTCCCAGTGGTGCCAGTGCACTCTCTGGACTCACTGCACTGCATCCCCAGTGCTGACAGTGCACTCTCTGGACTCACTGCAGTGCATCCCCAGTGGTGCCAGTGCACTCTCTGGACTCACTGCAGTGCATCCCCAGTGGTGACAGTGCACTCTCTGTAGTCACTGCGCTGCATCCCCAGTGGAGCCAGTGCACTCTCTGGACTCACTGCACTGCATCCCCAGTGGGGCCAGTGCACTCTCTGGACTCACTGCAGTGCATCCCCAGTGTTGCCAGTGGCTCTCTGGACTCACTGCACTGCATCGCCAGTGGTGCCAGTGCACTCTCTGGACTCACTGCACTGCATCCCCAGTGGTGCCAGTGCACTCCCTGGACTCACTGCACTGCATCCCCAGTGGTGCCAATGCACTCTCTGGACTCACTGCACTGCATCCCCAGTGGTGCCAGTGCACTCTCTGGACTCACTGCAGTGCATCCCCAGTGGTGCCAGTGCACTCTCTGGAGTCACTGCACTGCATCCCCAATGGTGCCAGTGCAATCTCTGGACTCACTGCACTGCATCCCCAGTGGTGCCAGTGCACTCTCTGGACTCACTGCAGTGAATCCCCAGTAGTGCCAGTGAACTCTCTGCACTAACTGCACTGCATCCCCAGTGGTGCCAGTGCACTCTCTGGACTCACTGCACTGCATCCCCAGTGGTGCCAGGGCACTCTCTGGACTCACTGCACTGCATCACCATTGGTGCCAGGCCACTCTCCGGACTCACTGCAGTGCATCCCCAGTGGTGCCAGGGCACTTTTTCGAGTCACTGCACTGCATCCCCATTAGTGCCAGTGCATTCTCTGGACTCACTGCACTGCATCCCCAGTGGTGTCAGTGCACTCTCTAGACTCACTGCAGTACATCCCCAGTGGTGCCAGTACACTCTCTGGACTCACTGCACTGCATCCTCAGTGGTGCCAGTGCAATCTCTGGACTCACTGCAGAGCATCCCCAGTGGTGCCAGTGCAATCTCTGCACTCACTGCACTGCATCCCCAGTGGTGCCAGTGCACTCTCTGGACTCACTGCACTGCATCACCATTGGTGCCAGGGCACTCTCCGGACTCAACTGCACTGCATCCCCAGTGGTGCCAGTGCACTCTCTGGACTCACTGCAGTGCATTCCCAGTGGTGCCAATGCACTCTCTGGACTCAATGCTTTACATCCCCAGTGGTGCCAGTGCACTCTCTGGACTCACTGCAGTGCATCCCCAGTGTTGCCAGTGCACTCTCTGCACTCACTGCACTGCATCCCCAATGGTGCCAGTGCACTCTCTGGAGTCACTGCACTGCATCCCCAGTGGTGCCAGTGCTCTCTCTGGAGGCACTGCACTGCATTCCCAGTGGTGCCAGTGCACTCTCTGGACTCACTGCACTGCATCCCCAGTGGTGCCAGTGCACTCTCTGGACTCACTGCACTGCATCCCCAGGGGTGCCAGTGCACTCTCTGGACTCACTGCACTGCATCCCCTGTGGTGCCAGTGCACTCTCTGAACTCACTGCACTGCATCCCCAGTGGTGCCAGTGCACTCTCTGCACTCACTGCAGTGCATCCCCAGTGGTGCCAGTGCACTCTCTGGAATCACTGCACTGCATCCCCAGTGGTGCCAGGGCACTCTCTCGACTCACTGCACTGCATCCCCACTGGTGCCAGCGCACTCTGTGGAGTCACTGCACTGCATATCCAGTGGTGCTAGTGCACTCTGTGGAGTCACTGCACTGCATCCCCAGTGGTGCCTGTGCAGTCTCTGGACTCACTGCACTGCATCCCCAGTGGTGCCAGTGCACTCTCTGGACTCACTGCACTGCATCCCCAGTGGTGCCAGTGCACTCTCTGGACTCACTGCAGTGCAGCCCCTGAGGTGCCAGTGCACTCTCTGGACTCACTTCACTGCATCCCCAGTGGTGCCAGTGCACTCTCTGGAGTCACTGCACTGCATACCCAGTGGTGCCAGTGCACTCTGTGGAGTCACTGCACTGCATCCCCAGTGGTGCCAGTGTAGTCTCTGGACTCACTGCACTGCATCCCCAGTGGTGCCAGTGCAATCTCAGGACTCACTGCAGTGCAGCTCCAGTTGGTGCCAGTGCACTCTCTGGACTCACTGCACTGCATCCCCAGTGGTGCCAGTGCACTCTCTGGAGGCACTGCACTGCATCCCCAGTGGTGCCAGTGCACTCTCTGGACTCTGTGCACTGCATCCCCAGTGGTGCCTGTGCACTCCATGGACTCACTGCAGTGCATCCCCAGTGGTGCCAGTGCACTCTCTGAGTCACTGCACTGCATTCCCAGTGGTGCCAGTGCACTCTCTGGACTCACTGCACTGCATCCCCAGTGCTGACAGTGCACTCTCTGGAGTCACTGCAGTGCATTCCCAGTGGTGCCTGTGCAATCTCTGGACTCACTGCAGAGCATCCCCAGTGGTGCCAGTGCACTCTCTGGACTCAACTACACTGCATCCCCAGTGGTGCCAGTGCACTCTCTGCACTCACTGCACTGCATCCCCAGTGGTGCCAATGCACTCTCTGGACTCACTGCACTGCACCCCAGTGGTGCCAGTGCACTCTCTGGACTCACTGCACTGCATCCCCAATAGTGCCAGTGCACTCTCTGAACTCACTGCACTGCATCCCCAGTGGTGCCAGTGCACTCTCTAGACTCACTGAACTGCATCCCCAGTGGTGCCAGTGCACTCTCTGGACTCACAGCACTGCATCCCCAGTGGTACCCGTGTACTCTCTGGACTCACTGCACTACATCCCCAGTGGTGCCAGTGCACTCTCTGGAGTCACTGCACTTCATCCCCAGTGGTGCCTGTGCAGTCTCTGGACTCACTGCAGTGCATCCCCAGTGGTGCCAGTGCACTCTCTGGACTCACTGCAGTGCATCCCCAGTGGTGCCAGTGCACTCTCTGGACTCACTGCACTGCATCCCCAGTTGTGCCATTGCACTCTCTGGACTCACTGCAGTGCATCCCCAGTGGTGCCAGTGCACTCTCTGGACTCACTGCACTGCATCCCCAGTGGTGCCAGTGCACTCTCTGGACTAACTGCACTGCATCCCCAGTGGTTCCAGTGCACTCTCTGGACTCACTACACTGCATCACCATTGGTGCCAGAGAACTCTCCGGACTCACTGCAGAGCATCCGCAGTGGTCCCAGTGCACTCTTTCGAGTCACTGCACTGCATCCCCATTAGTGCCAGTGCATTCTCTGGACTCACTGCACTGCATCCCCAGTGGTGCCAGTGCACTCTCTAGACTCACTGCAGTGCATCCCCAGTGGTGCCAGTGCGCTCTCTGGACTCACTGCAGTGCATCCCCAGTGGTGCCAGTGGACTCTCTGGAGTCACTGCACTGCATCCCCAGTGGTGCCAGTGCACTCTCTGAACTTACTGTACTGCATCTCCAGTGGTTCCAGGTCACTCTGTGGACTCACTTCACTGCATCCCCAGTGGTGCCAGTGCACTCTCTGGACTCACTGCAGTGCATCCCCAGTGGTGACAGTGCACTCTCTGGACTCACTGCAGTGCATCCCCTGTGGTGACAGTGCATTCTCTGGACACACTGCACTGCATCCCCAGTGGAGCCAGTGCACTCTCTGGACTCACTGCAGTGCATCCCCAGTCGTGCCAGTGCACTCCCTGGACTCACTGCACTGCATCACCAGTGGTGCCAGTGCACTCTCTGGACTCACCGCACTGCATCCCCAGTGGTGCCAGTGCACTCTCTGAACTCACTGCACTGCATCCCCAGTGGTGCCAATGCACTCTCTGGACTCACTGCACTGCATCCCCAGTGGTGCCAGTGCACTCCCTGGACTCACTGCACTGCATCCCCAGTGGTGCCCGTGCACTCCCTGGACTCACTGAACTGCATCCCCACTGGTGCCAGTGCACTCTCTGAACTCACTGCACTGCATCCCCACTGGTGCCAGTGCACTCCCTCGACTCACTGCACTGCATCCCCAGTGGTGCCAGTGCACTCCCTGGATTCACTGCACTGCATCCCCAGTGGTGCCAGTGCACTCTCTGGACTCACGGGGGTGCATCCCTAGTGGTGCCAGTGCACTCTCTCGACTCACTGCACTGCATCCCCAGTGGTGCCAGTGCACTCTCTGGACTCACTGCGCTGCATCCCCAGTGGTGCCAGTGCACTCTCTGGACTCACTGCACTGCATCCCCAGTGGTGCCAGTGCACTCTCTGCACTCACTGCACTGCATCCCCTGTGGTGCCAGTGAACTCTCTGCACTCACTGCACTGCATCCCCAGTGGTGCCAGTGCACTCTCTGGACTCACTGCAGTGCATCCCCAGTGGTGACAGTGCACTCTCTGGACTCACTGCAGTGCATCCCCTGTGGTGACAGTGCATTCTCTGGACACACTGCACTGCATCCCCAGTGGAGCCAGTGCACTCTCTGGACTCACTGCACTGCATCCCCAGTGGTGCCAGTGCACTCTCTGCACTCACTGCAGTGCATCCCCAGTGGTGCCAGTGCACTCCCTGGACTCACTGCACTGCATCACCAGTGGTGCCAGTGCACTCTCTGGACTCACCGCACTGCATCCCCAGTGGTGCCAGTGCACTCTCTGAACTCACTGCACTGCATCCCCAGTGGTGCCAATGCACTCTCTGGACTCACTGCGCTGCATCCCCAGTGGTGCCAGTGCACTCTCTGAACTCACTGCACTGCATCCCCAGTGGTGCCAGTGCACTCTCTGGACTCACTGCACTGCATCCCCAATGGTGCCAGTGCACTCTCTGGAGTCACTGCACTGCATACCCAGTGGTGCCAGTTCACTCTCTGGACTCACTGCGCTGCATCACCATTGGTGCCAGGGCACTCTCCGGACTCACTGCAGTGCATCCCCAGTGGTGCCAGTGCACTTTTTCAAGTCACTGCACTGCATCCCCATTAGTGCCAGTGCATTCTCTGGACTCACTGCACTGCATCCCCAGTGTTGCCAGTGCACTCTCTAGACTCACTGCAGTGCATCCCCAGTGGTGCCAGTGCACTCTCTGGACTCACTGCGCTGCATCCCCAGTGGTGCCAGTGTAATCTCTCGACTCACTGCAGAGCATCCCTAGTGGTGCCAGTGCACTCTCTGGAGTCACTGCACTGCATCCCCAGTGGTGCCAGTGCACTCTCTGGAGGCACTGCACTGCATCCCCAGTGGTGCCAGTGCACTCTCTGGACTCACTGCACTGCATCCCCAGTGCTGCCAGTGCACTCTCTGGACTCACTGCACTGCATCCCCAGTGCTGCCAGTGCACTCTCTGGACTCACTGCAGTGCATCCCCAGTGCTGCCAGTGCACTCTCTGGACTCACTGCACTGCATCCCCAGTGGTGCCAGTGCACTCTCTGAACTCACTGCACTGCATCCCCTATGGTGCCAGTGCACTCTCTGGACTCACTGCAGTGCATCCCCAGTGGTGCCAGTGCACTCTCTGGACTCACTGCAGTGCATCCCCAGTGGTGCCAGTGCACTCTCTGGACTCACTGCACTGCATCCCCAGTGGTGCCAGTGCACTCTCTGGAGTCACTGCACTGCATCCCCAGTGGTGCCAGTGCACTCTCTGGACTCAATGCAGTGCAACCCCAGTGGTGCCAGTGCACTCTCTGGGCTCACTGCACTGCATCCCCAGTGGTGTCAGTGCACTCTCTGGACTCACTGCACTGCATCCCCAGTGGTGCCAGTGCACTCTCTGGACTCACTGCAGTGCATCCCCAGTGGTGCCAGGGCACTCTCTGGACTCACTGCACTGCATCCCCAATGGTGCCAGTGCACTCTCTGGACTCACTGCACTGCATCCCCAGTGGTGCCACTGCACACTCTCGAGTCACTGCACTGTATCACCAGTGGTGCCTGTGCAGTCTCTGGACTCACTGCAGTGCATCCCCAGTGGTGCCAGTGCACTCTCTGGACTCACCGCACTGCATCCCCAGTGTTCCCACTGCACTCTCTGGACTCACTGCAGTGCAGCCCCCGAGGTGCCAGTGCACTCTCTGGACTCACTGCAGTGCATCCCCAGTGGTGCCAGTGCACTCTGTGGACTCACTGCAGTGCATCCCCAGTGGTGCCAGTGCACTCTCTGGACTCACTGCACTGCATCCCCAGTGGTGCCAGTGCACTCTCTGGACTCACATCACTGAATGAACAGTGGTGCCAGTGCACTCTCTGGACTCATTGCAGTGCATCCCCAGTGGTGCCAGTGTAGTCTCTGGACTCACTGCACTACATCCCCAGTGGTGCCAGTGCACTCTCTGGACTCACTGCACTGCATCCCCAGTGGTGCCAGTGCACTCTCTGGACTCACTGCAGTGCATCCCCAGTGGTGCCAGGGCACTCTCTGGACTCACGGCACTGCATCACCAGTGGTGCCAGTGCACTCTCTGGACTCACTGCAGTGCATCCCCAGTGGTGCCAGTGCACTCTCTGCACTCACTGCACTGCATCCCCTGTGGTGCCAGTGAACTCTCTGCACTCACTGCACTGCATCCCCAGTGGTGCCAGTGCACTCTCTGGACTCACTGCAGTGCATCCCCAGTGGTGACAGTGCACTCTCTGTAGTCACTGCAGTGCATCCCCTGTGGTGACAGTGCATTCTCTGGACACACTGCACTGCATCCCCAGTGGAGCCAGTGCACTCTCTGGACTCACTGCAGTGCATCCCCAGTGGTGCCAGTGCACTCCCTGGACTCACTGCACTGCATCACCAGTGGTGCCAGTGCACTCTCTGGACTCACCGCACTGCATCCCCAGTGGTGCCAGTGCACTCTCTGGACTCACTGCACTGCATCCCCAGTGGTGCCAATGCACTCTCTGGACTCACTGCGCTGCATCCCCAGTGGTGCCAGTGCACTCTCTGGACTCACTGCACTGCATCCCCAGTGGTGCCAGTGCACTCTCTGGACTCACTGCACTGCATCCCCAATGGTGCCAGTGCACTCTCTGGACTCAGTGCACTGCATCCCCAGTGGTGCCAGTTCACTCTCTGGACTCACTGCGCTGCATCACCATTGGTGCCAGGGCACTCTCCGGACTCACTGCAGTGCATCCCCAGTGGTGCCAGTGCACTTTTTCAAGTCACTGCACTGCATCCCCATTAGTGCCAGTGCATTCTCTGGACTCACTGCACTGCATCCCCAGTGTTGCCAGTGCACTCTCTAGACTCACTGCAGTGCATCCCCAGTGGTGCCAGTGCACTCTCTGGACTCACTGCGCTGCATCCCCAGTGGTGCCAGTGTAATCTCTCGACTCACTGCAGAGCATCCCTAGTGGTGCCAGTGCACTCTCTGGAGTCACTGCACTGCATCCCCAGTGGTGCCAGTGCACTCTCTGGAGGCACTGCACTGCATCCCCAGTGGTGCCAGTGCACTCTCTGGACTCACTGCACTGCATCCCCAGTGCTGCCAGTGCACTCTCTGGACTCACTGCACTGCATCCCCAGTGCTGCCAGTGCACTCTCTGGACTCACTGCAGTGCATCCCCAGTGCTGCCAGTGCACTCTCTGAACTCACTGCACTGCATCCCCTGTGGTGCCAGTGCACTCTCTGGACTCACTGCAGTGCATCCCCAGTGGTGCCAGTGCATTCTCTGGACTCACTGCACTGCATCCCCAGTGGTGCCAGTGCACTCTCTGGACTCACTGCACTGCATCCCCAGTGGTGCCAGTGCACTCTCTGGAGTCACTGCACTGCATCCCCAGTGGTGCCAGCGCACTCTCTGGACTCACTGCACTGCATCCCCAGTGTTCCCAGTGCACTCTCTGGACTAACTGCAGTGCATCCCCAGTGGTGCCAGTGCACTCTCTGGAGTCACTGCACTGCATCCCCAGTGGTGCCAGTGCACTCTCTGGACTCTCATCACTGAATGAACAGTGGTGCCAGTGCACTCTCTGAACTCACTGCACTGCATCCCCAGTGGTGCCAGTGCACTCCCTGGACTCACCGGGGTGCATCCCCAGTGGTGCCAGTGCACTCTCTGGACTCACTGTACTGCATCCCCAGTGGTGCCAGTGCACTCCCTGGACTCACTGCACTGCATTCCCAGTGGTGCCAGTGCACTCTCTCGACTCACTGCACTGCATCCCCAGTGGTGCCAGTGCACTCCCTGGACTCACCGGGGTGCATCCCCAGTGGTGCCAGTGCACTCCCTGGACTCACTGCACTGCATCCCCAGTGGTGACAGTACACTCCCTGGACTCACTGGGGTGCATCCCCAGTGGTGCCAGTGCACTCTCTGGACTCACCGGGGTGCATCCCCAGTGGTGCCAGTGCACTCCCTGGACTCACCGGGATGCATCCCCAGTGGTGCCAGTGCACTCTCTGGACTCACTGCACTGCATCCCCAGTGGTGCCAGTGCACTCTCTGGACTCACTGCACTGCATCCCCAGTGGTGCCAGTGCACTCCCTGGACTCACTGCACTGCATCCCCAGTGGTGCCAGTGCACTCTCTGGACTCACTGCACTGCATCCCCAGTGGTGCCAGTGCACTCTCTGGACTCACTGCAGTGCATCCCCAGTGGTGCCAGGGCACTCTCTGGACTCACGGCACTGCATCACCAGTGGTGCCAGTGCACTCTCTGGACTCACTGCAGTGCATCCCCAGTGGTGCCAGTGCACTCTCTGCACTCACTGCACTGCATCCCCTGTGGTGCCAGTGAACTCTCTGCACTCACTGCACTGCATCCCCAGTGGTGCCAGTGCACTCTCTGGACTCACTGCAGTGCATCCCCAGTGGTGACAGTGCACTCTCTGTAGTCACTGCAGTGCATCCCCTGTGGTGACAGTGCATTCTCTGGACACACTGCACTGCATCCCCAGTGGAGCCAGTGCACTCTCTGGACTCACTGCAGTGCATCCCCAGTGGTGCCAGTGCACTCCCTGGACTCACTGCACTGCATCACCAGTGGTGCCAGTGCACTCTCTGGACTCACCGCACTGCATCCCCAGTGGTGCCAGTGCACTCTCTGGACTCACTGCACTGCATCCCCAGTGGTGCCAATGCACTCTCTGGACTCACTGCGCTGCATCCCCAGTGGTGCCAGTGCACTCTCTGGACTCACTGCACTGCATCCCCAGTGGTGCCAGTGCACTCTCTGGACTCACTGCACTGCATCCCCAATGGTGCCAGTGCACTCTCTGGACTCAGTGCACTGCATCCCCAGTGGTGCCAGTTCACTCTCTGGACTCACTGCGCTGCATCACCATTGGTGCCAGGGCACTCTCCGGACTCACTGCAGTGCATCCCCAGTGGTGCCAGTGCACTTTTTCAAGTCACTGCACTGCATCCCCATTAGTGCCAGTGCATTCTCTGGACTCACTGCACTGCATCCCCAGTGTTGCCAGTGCACTCTCTAGACTCACTGCAGTGCATCCCCAGTGGTGCCAGTGCACTCTCTGGACTCACTGCGCTGCATCCCCAGTGGTGCCAGTGTAATCTCTCGACTCACTGCAGAGCATCCCTAGTGGTGCCAGTGCACTCTCTGGAGTCACTGCACTGCATCCCCAGTGGTGCCAGTGCACTCTCTGGAGGCACTGCACTGCATCCCCAGTGGTGCCAGTGCACTCTCTGGACTCACTGCACTGCATCCCCAGTGCTGCCAGTGCACTCTCTGGACTCACTGCACTGCATCCCCAGTGCTGCCAGTGCACTCTCTGGACTCACTGCAGTGCATCCCCAGTGCTGCCAGTGCACTCTCTGAACTCACTGCACTGCATCCCCTGTGGTGCCAGTGCACTCTCTGGACTCACTGCAGTGCATCCCCAGTGGTGCCAGTGCACTCTCTGGACTCACTGCACTGCATCCCCAGTGGTGCCAGTGCACTCTCTGGACTCACTGCACTGCATCCCCAGTGGTGCCAGTGCACTCTCTGGAGTCACTGCACTGCATCCCCAGTGGTGCCAGCGCACTCTCTGGACTCACTGCACTGCATCCCCAGTGTTCCCAGTGCACTCTCTGGACTAACTGCAGTGCATCCCCAGTGGTGCCAGTGCACTCTCTGGAGTCACTGCACTGCATCCCCAGTGGTGCCAGTGCACTCTCTGGACTCTCATCACTGAATGAACAGTGGTGCCAGTGCACTCTCTGAACTCACTGCACTGCATCCCCAGTGGTGCCAGTGCACTCCCTGGACTCACCGGGGTGCATCCCCAGTGGTGCCAGTGCACTCTCTGGACTCACTGTACTGCATCCCCAGTGGTGCCAGTGCACTCCCTGGACTCACTGCACTGCATTCCCAGTGGTGCCAGTGCACTCTCTCGACTCACTGCACTGCATCCCCAGTGGTGCCAGTGCACTCCCTGGACTCACCGGGGTGCATCCCCAGTGGTGCCAGTGCACTCCCTGGACTCACTGCACTGCATCCCCAGTGGTGACAGTACACTCCCTGGACTCACTGGGGTGCATCCCCAGTGGTGCCAGTGCACTCTCTGGACTCACCGGGGTGCATCCCCAGTGGTGCCAGTGCACTCCCTGGACTCACCGGGATGCATCCCCAGTGGTGCCAGTGCACTCCCTGGACTCACTGCACTGCATCCCCAGTGGTGCCAGTGCACTCTCTGGACTCACTGCACTGCATCCCCAGTGGTGCCAGTGCACTCCCTGGACTCACTGAACTGCATCCCCAGTGGTGCCAGTGCACTCCCTCGACTCACTGGACTTCATCCCCACTGTTGCCAGTGCACTCTCTGGACTCACTGCACTGCAACCCCAGTGGTGCCAGTGCACTCCCTGGACTCACCGGGGTGCATCCCCAGTGGTGCCAGCGCACTCTCTGGACTCACTGCACTGCATCCCCAGTGGTGCCAGTGCACTCTCTGGACTCACTGCACTGCATTCCCAGTGGTGCCAGTGCACTCTCTGGACTCAATGCACTGCAGACCCAGTGCTGCCAGTGCACTCTCTGAACTCACTGCAGTGCATCCCCAGTGGTGCCAGTGCACTCCCTGGACTCACTGCACTGCATCCCCAGTGGTGCCAGTGCACTCTCTGGACTCACTGCACTGCATCCCCAGTGGTGCCAGTGCACTCCCTGGACTCACCGGAGTGCATGCCCAGTGGTGCCAGTGCACTCTCTGGAGTCACTGCACTGCATCCCCAGTGGTGCCAGTGCACTCTCTGGACTCACTGCACTGCATCCCCAGTGGTGCCAGGGCACTCCCTGGCATCACTGCACTGCGTCCCCACTGGTGCCAGTGCACTCTCTGGACTCACTGCACTGCATCCCCAGTGGTGCCAGTGCACTCTCTGAACTCACTGCAGTGGATCCCCAGTGGTGCCAGTGCACTCCCTGGACTCACAGCACTGCATCACCAGTGGTGCCACTGCACTCTCTGGACTCACTGCACTGCATCACCAGTGGTGCCTGTGCACTCCCTGGACTCACTGCACTGCATCCCCGGTGGTGCCAGTGCACTCTCTGGACTCACTGCACTGCATCCCCAGTGGTGCCAGTGCACTCTCTGGACTCACTGCACTGAATCCCCAGTGGTGCCAGTGCACTCTCTGGACTCACTGCACTGCATTCCCCGTGGTGCCAGTGCACTCCCTGGACTCACTGCACTGCATCCCCAGTGGTGCCAGTGCACTCTCTGAACTCACTGCACTGCATCCCCACTCGTGCCAGTGCACTCTCTGGACTCACTGCACTGCATCCCCAGTGGTGCCTGTGCACTCCCTGGACTCATTGCACTGCATCCCCAGTGGTGCCAGTGCACTCTCTGGACTCACTGCACTGCATCCCCAGTGGTGCCAGTGCACTCCCTGGACTCACTGCACTGCATCCCTACTGGTGCCAGTGCACTCCCTGGACTCACCGGGGTGCATCCCCAGTGGTGCCAGTGCATTCTCCGGACTCACTGCACTGCATCATCAGTGGTGCCAGTGCACTCCCTGGACTCACCGGGCTGCATTCCCAGTGGTGCCACTGCAGTCTCTGGATTCAATGCACTGCAGCCCCAGTGGTGCCAGTGCACTCTCTGGACTCACTGCACTGCATCCCCAGTGGTGCCAGTGCACTCTATGGACTCACTGCAATGAATCCCCAGTGGTGCCAGTGCACTCTCTGGACTCACTGCACTGCATCCCCGGTGGTGCCAGTGCACTCCCTGGACTCATTGCACTGCATCCCCACTGGTGCCAGTGCACTCTCTGGAGTCACTGCAGTGCATCCCCAGTGGTGCCAGTGCACTCTCTGGACTCACTGCACTGCATCCCCAGTGGGGCCAGTGCACTCCCTGGACTCACCGGAGTGCATCCCCAGTGGTGCCAGTGCACTCTCTGGACTCACTGCACTGCATCCCCAGTGGTGCCAGCGCACTCTCTGGACTCACTGCACTGCATCACCAGTGGTGCCAGGGCACTCCCTGGCCTCACTGCATTGCATCCCCAGTGGTGCGAGTGCACTCTCTGGACTCACTGCAGTGCATCCCCAGTGTGGCCAGTGCACTCTCTGAACTCACTGCACTGCATCCCCTGTGGTGCCAGTGCACTCCCTGGACTCACTGCACTGCATGACCAGTGGTGCCACTGCACTCTCTGGACTCACTGCACTGCATCACCAGTGGTGCCTGTGCACTCCCTGGACTCATTGCACTGCATCCCCAGTGGTGCCAGTGCACTCCCTGGACTCACTGCACTGCATCCCCAGTGGTGCCAGTGCACTCTCTGGACTCACTGCACTGAATCCCCAGTGGTGCCAGTGCACTCTCTGGACTCACTGCACTGCATCCCCAGTGGTGCCAGTGCACTCCCTGGACTCACTGCACTGCATCCCCAGTGGTGCCAGTGCACTCTCTGGACTCACTGCACTGCATCCCCAGTGGTGCCAGTGCACTCTCTGGACTCACTGCACTGCATCCCCAGTGGTGCCAGTGCACTCTCTGGACACACTGCACTGCATCCCCAGTGGTGCCAGGGCACTCTCTGGACTCACTGCACTGCATCCCCAATGGTGCCAGTGCACTCTCTGGACTCACTGCACTGCATCCCCAGTGGTGCCAGTGCACACTCTCGAGTCACTGCACTGTATCCCCAGTGGTGCCTGTGCAGTCTCTGGACTCACTACAGTGCATCCCCAGTGGTGCCAGTGCACTCTCTGGACTCACTGCACTGCATCCCCAGTGTTCCCACTGCACTCTCTGGACTCACTGCAGTGCAGCCCCTGAGGTGCCAGTGCACTCTCTGGACTCACTGCAGTGCATCCCCAGTGGTGCCACTGCACTCTATGGACTCACTGCAGTGCATCCCCAGTGGTGCCAGTGCACTCTCTGGACTCACTGCACTGCATCCCCAGTGGTGCCAGTGCACTCTCTGGACTCACATCACTGAATGAACAGTGGTGCCAGTGCACTCTCTGGACTCATTGCAGTGCATCCCCAGTGGTGCCAGTGTAGTCTCTGGACTCACTGCACTGCATCCCCAGTGGTGCCAGTGCACTCTCTGGACTCACTGCACTGCATCCCCAGTGGTGCCAGTGCACTCTCTGGACTCACTGCAGTGCATCCCCAGTGGTGCCAGGGCACTCTCTGGACTCACGGCACTGTATCCCCAGTGGTGCCAGTGCACTCTCTGGACTCACTGCAGTGCATCCCCAGTGGTGCCAGTGCACTCTCTGCACTCACTGCACTGCATCCCCTGTGGTGCCAGTGAACTCTCTGCACTCACTGCACTGCATCCCCAGTGGTGCCAGTGCACTCTCTGGACTCACTGCAGTGCATCCCCAGTGGTGACAGTGCACTCTCTGGACTCACTGCACTGCATCCCCTGTGGTGACAGTGCATTCTCTGGACACACTGCACTGCATCCCCAGTGGAGCCAGTGCACTCTCTGGACTCACTGCAGTGCATCCCCAGTGGTGCCAGTGCACTCCCTGGACTCACTGCACTGCATCACCAGTGGTGCCAGTGCACTCTCTGGACTCACTGCACTGCATCCCCAGTGGTGCCAATGCACTCTCTGGACTCACTGCACTGCATCCCCAGTGGTGCCAGTGCACTCTCTGGACTCACTGCACTGCATCCCCAGTGGTGCCAGTGCACTCTCTGGACTCACTGCACTGCATCCCCAATGGTGCCAGTGCACTCTCTGGACTCACTGCACTGCATCCCCAGTGGTGCCAGTGCACTTTTTCAAGTCACTGCACTGCATCCCCATTAGTGACAGTGCATTCTCTGGACTCACTGCACTGCATCCCCAGTGGTGCCAGTGCACTCTCTAGACTCACTGCAGTGCATCCCCAAAGGTGCCAGTGCACTCTCTGGACTCACTGCGCTGCATCCCCAGTGGTGCCAGCGCACTCTCTGGACTCACTGCACTGCATCCCCAGTGGTGCCAGTGCACTCTCTGGACTCACTGCACTGCATTTCCAGTGGTGCCAGTGCACTCTCTGGACTCAATGCACTGCAGACCCAGTGGTGACAGTGCACTCTCTGAACTCACTGCAGTGCATCCCCAGTGGTGCCAGTGCACTCCCTGGACTCACTGCACTGCATCCCCAGTGGTGCCAGTGCACTCTCTGGACTCACTGCACTGCATCCCCAGTATTGCCAGTGCACTCCCTGGACTCACCGGAGTGCATCCCCAGTGGTGCCAGTGCACTCTCTGGAGTCACTGCACTGCATCCCCAGTGGTGCCAGTGCACTCTCTGGACTCACTGCACTGCATCCCCAGTGGTGCCAGGGCACTCCCTGGCATCACTGCACTGCGTCCCCACTGGTGCCAGTGCACTCTCTGGACTCACTGCACTGCATCCCCAGTGGTGCCAGTGCACTCTCTGAACTCACTGCAGTGGATCCCCAGTGGTGCCAGTGCACTCCCTGGACTCACAGCACTGCATCACCAGTGGTGCCACTGCACTCTCTGGACTCACTGCACTGCATCACCAGTGGTGCCTGTGCACTCCCTGGACTCACTGCACTGCATCCCCGGTGGTGCCAGTGCACTCTCTGGACTCACTGCACTGCATCCCCAGTGGTGCCAGTGCACTCTCTGGACTCACTGCACTGAATCCCCAGTGGTGCCAGTGCACTCTCTGGACTCACTGCACTGCATCCCCCGTGGTGCCAGTGCACTCCCTGGACTCACTGCACTGCATCCCCAGTGGTGCCAGTGCACTCTCTGAACTCACTGCACTGCATCCCCACTCGTGCCAGTGCACTCTCTGGACTCACTGCACTGCATCCCCAGTGGTGCCTGTGCACTCCCTGGACTCATTGCACTGCATCCCCAGTGGTGCCAGTGCACTCTCTGGACTCACTGCACTGCATCCCCAGTGGTGCCAGTGCACTCCCTGGACTCACTGCACTGCATCCCTACTGGTGCCAGTGCACTCCCTGGACTCACCGGGGTGCATCCCCAGTGGTGCCAGTGCACTCTCCGGACTCACTGCACTGCATCATCAGTGGTGCCAGTGCACTCCCTGGACTCACTGGGCTGCATTCCCAGTGGTGCCACTGCAGTCTCTGGATTCAATGCACTGCAGCCCCAGTGGTGCCAGTGCACTCTCTGGACTCACTGCACTGCATCCCCAGTGGTGCCAGTGCACTCTATGGACTCACTGCAATGAATCCCCAGTGGTGCCAGTGCACTCTCTGGACTCACTGCACTGCATCCCCGGTGGTGCCAGTGCACTCCCTGGACTCATTGCACTGCATCCCCACTGGTGCCAGTGCACTCTCTGGAGTCACTGCAGTGCATCCCCAGTGGTGCCAGTGCACTCTCTGGACTCACTGCACTGCATCCCCAGTGGGGCCAGTGCACTCCCTGGACTCACCGGAGTGCATCCCCAGTGGTGCCAGTGCACTCTCTGGACTCACTGCACTGCATCCCCAGTGGTGCCAGTGCACTCCCTGGACTCACTGCACTGCATCACCAGTGGTGCCAGGGCACTCCCTGGCCTCACTGCATTGCATCCCCAGTGGTGCGAGTGCACTCTCTGGACTCACTGCAGTGCATCCCCAGTGTGGCCAGTGCACTCTCTGAACTCACTGCACTGCATCCCCTGTGGTGCCAGTGCACTCCCTGGACTCACTGCACTGCATGACCAGTGGTGCCACTGCACTCTCTGGACTCACTGCACTGCATCACCAGTGGTGCCTGTGCACTCCCTGGACTCATTGCACTGCATCCCCAGTGGTGCCAGTGCACTCCCTGGACTCACTGCACTGCATCCCCAGTGGTGCCAGTGCACTCTCTGGACTCACTGCACTGAATCCCCAGTGGTGCCAGTGCACTCTCTGGACTCACTGCACTGCATCCCCAGTGGTGCCAGTGCACTCCCTGGACTCACTGCACTGCATCCCCAGTGGTGCCAGTGCACTCTCTGGACTCACTGCACTGCATCCCCAGTGGTGCCAGTGCACTCTCTGGACTCACTGCACTGCATCCCCAGTGGTGCCAGTGCACTCTCTGGACACACTGCACTGCATCCCCAGTGGTGCCAGGGCACTCTCTGGACTCACTGCACTGCATCCCCAATGGTGCCAGTGCACTCTCTGGACTCACTGCACTGCATCCCCAGTGGTGCCAGTGCACACTCTCGAGTCACTGCACTGTATCCCCAGTGGTGCCTGTGCAGTCTCTGGACTCACTACAGTGCATCCCCAGTGGTGCCAGTGCACTCTCTGGACTCACTGCACTGCATCCCCAGTGTTCCCACTGCACTCTCTGGACTCACTGCAGTGCAGCCCCTGAGGTGCCAGTGCACTCTCTGGACTCACTGCAGTGCATCCCCAGTGGTGCCAGTGCACTCTATGGACTCACTGCAGTGCATCCCCAGTGGTGCCAGTGCACTCTCTGGACTCACTGCACTGCATCCCCAGTGGTGCCAGTGCACTCTCTGGACTCACATCACTGAATGAACAGTGGTGCCAGTGCACTCTCTGGACTCATTGCAGTGCATCCCCAGTGGTGCCAGTGTAGTCTCTGGACTCACTGCACTGCATCCCCAGTGGTGCCAGTGCACTCTCTGGACTCACTGCACTGCATCCCCAGTGGTGCCAGTGCACTCTCTGGACTCACTGCAGTGCATCCCCAGTGGTGCCAGGGCACTCTCTGGACTCACGGCACTGTATCCCCAGTGGTGCCAGTGCACTCTCTGGACTCACTGCAGTGCATCCCCAGTGGTGCCAGTGCACTCTCTGCACTCACTGCACTGCATCCCCTGTGGTGCCAGTGAACTCTCTGCACTCACTGCACTGCATCCCCAGTGGTGCCAGTGCACTCTCTGGACTCACTGCAGTGCATCCCCAGTGGTGACAGTGCACTCTCTGGACTCACTGCAGTGCATCCCCTGTGGTGACAGTGCATTCTCTGGACACACTGCACTGCATCCCCAGTGGAGCCAGTGCACTCTCTGGACTCACTGCAGTGCATCCCCAGTGGTGCCAGTGCACTCCCTGGACTCACTGCACTGCATCACCAGTGGTGCCAGTGCACTCTCTGGACTCACTGCACTGCATCCCCAGTGGTGCCAATGCACTCTCTGGACTCACTGCAGTGCATCCCCAGTGGTGCCAGTGCACTCTCTGGACTCACTGCACTGCATCCCCAGTGGTGCCAGTGCACTCTCTGGACTCACTGCACTGCATCCCCAATGGTGCCAGTGCACTCTCTGGACTCACTGCACTGCATCCCCAGTGGTGCCAGTGCACTTTTTCAAGTCACTGCACTGCATCCCCATTAGTGACAGTGCATTCTCTGGACTCACTGCACTGCATCCCCAGTGTTGCCAGTGCACTCTCTAGACTCACTGCAGTGCATCCCCAAAGGTGCCAGTGCACTCTCTGGACTCACTGCGCTGCATCCCCAGTGGTGCCAGTGTAATCTCTGGACTCACTGCAGAGCATCCCTAGTGGTGCCAGTGCACTCTCTGGAGTCACTGCACTGCATCCCCAGTGGTGCCAGTGCACTCTCTGGAGGCACTGCACTGCATCCCCAGTGGTGCCAGTGCACTCTCTGGACTCACTGCACTGCATCCCCAGTGGTGCCAGTGCACTCTCTGCACTCACTGCACTGCATCCCCAGTGCTGCCAGTGCACTCTCTGGACTCACTGCACTGCATCCCCAGTGGTGCCAGTGCACTCTCTGGACTCACTGCACTGCATCCCCTGTGGTGCCAGTGCACTCTCTGAACTCACTGCACTGCATCCACAGTGGTGCCAGTGCACTCTCTGGACTCACTGCAGCGCATCCCCAGTGGTGCCAGTGCACTCTCTCGACTCACTGCACTGCATCCCCAGTGGTGCCAGTGGACTCTCTGGAGTCACTGCACTACATCCCCAGTGGTGCCAGTGCACTCTCTGGAGTCACTGCACTGCATCCCCAGTGGTGCCAGTGCACTCTCTGAACTCACTGCACTGCATCCCCAGTGTTCCCAGTGCACTCTCTGGACTAACTGCAGTGCAGCCCCTGAGGTGCCAGTGCACTCTCTGGAGTCACTGCACTGCATCCCAAGTGCTGCCAGTGCACTCTCTGGACTCTCATCACCTAATGAACAGTGGTGCCAGTCCACTCTCTGGACTCACTGCAGTACATCCCCAGTGGTGCCAGTATAGTCTCTGGACTCACTGCACTGCATCCCCAGTGGTGACAGTGTACTCTCTGTAGTCACTGCGCTGCATCCCCAGTGGTGACAGTGCACTCTCTGGACTCACTGCAGTGCATCCCCTGTTGTGCCAGTGCACTCTCTGCATTCACTGCACTGCATCCCCTATGGTGCCAGTGCACTCTCTGGACTCACTGCACTGCATCCCCAGTGGTGCCAGTGCACTCTCTGGACTCACTGCAGTGCATCCCCAGTGGTGCCAGTGCACTCTCTGGACTCACTGCACTGCATCCCCAGTGGTGCCAGTGCACTCTCTGGACTCACTGCACTGAATCCCCAGTGGTGCCAGTGCACTCTTGAACTCACTGCACTGCATCCCCAGTGGTGCCAGTGCACTCTCTGGACTCACTGCAGTGCATCCCCAGTGGTGCCAGTGCACTCTCTGGACTCACTGCAGTGCATCCCCAGTGGTGCCAGTGCACTCTCTGGACTCACTGCACTGCATCCCCAGTGGTGCCAGTGCACTCTCTGGAGTCACTGCACTGCATCCCCAGTGGTGCCAGTGCACTCTCTGGACTCACTGCACTGCATCCCCAGTGTTCACAGTGCACTCTCTGGACTAACTGCAGTGCAGCCCCTGAGGTGCCAGTGCACTCTCTGGAGTCACTGCACTGCATCCCCAGGGGTGCCAGTGCACTCTCTGGACTCTCATCACCTAATGAACAGTGGTGTCAGTCCACTCTCTGGACTCACTGCAGTACATCCCCAGTGGTGCCAGTATAGTCTCTGGACTCACTGCACTGCATCCCCAGTGGTGACAGTGCACTCTCTGTAGTCACTGCGCTGCATCCCCAGTGGTGACAGTGCACTCTCTGGACTCACTGCAGTGCATCCCCAGTGCTGCCAGTGCACTCTCTGGACTCACTGCCCTGCATCCCCAGTACTGACAGTGCACTCTCTGGACTCACTGCACTGCATCCCCAGTGGTGCCAGTGCACTCTCTGGAGGCACTGCACTGCATCCCCAGTGGTGCCAGTGCACTCTCTGGACTCACTGCACTGCATCTCCAGTGGTGCCAGTGCACTCTCTGGACTCACTGCAGTGCATCCCCTGTTGTGCCAGTGCACTCTCTGCATTCACTGCACTGCATCCCCTATGGTGCCAGTGCACTCTCTGGACTCACTGCACTGCATCCCCTGTGGTGCCAGTGCACTCTCTGGACTCACTGCAGTGCATCCCCAGTGGTGCCAGTGCACTCTCTGGACTCACTGCACTGCATCCCCAGTGGTGCCAGTGCACTCTCTGCACTCACTGCACTGCATACACAGTGGTGACAGTGCTCTCTCTGTAGTCACTGCGCTGCATCCCCAATGGTGCCAGTGCACTCTCTGGACTCATTGCACTGCATCCCCAGTGGTGCCAGTGCACTCTCTGGACTCACTTCACTGCATCCCCAGTGGTGCCAGTGCACTCTCTGAACTCACTGCACTGCATCCCCAGTGGTGCCAGTGCACTCCCTGGACTCACCGGGGTGCATCCCCAGTGGTGCCAGTGCACTCTCTGGACTCACTGCACTGCATCCCCAGTGGTGACAGTACACTCCCTGGACTCACCGGGGTGCATCCCCAGTGGTGCCAGTGCACTCTCTGGACTCACCGGGGTGCATCCCCAGTGGTGCCAGTGCACTCCCTGGACTCACCGGCATGCATCCCCAGTGGTGCCAGTGCACTCCCTGGACTCACTGCACTGCATCCCCAGTAGTGCCAGTGCACTCTCTGGACTCAGTGCACTGCATCCCCAGTGGTGCCAGTGCACTCCCTGGACTCACCGGGGTGCATCCCCAGTGGTGCCAGTGCACTCTCCGGACTCACTGCACTGCATCCCCAGTGGTGCCAGTGCACTCCCTGGACTCACCGGGGTGCATCCCCAGTGGTGCCAGCGCACTCTCTGGACTCACTGCACTGCATCCCCAGTGGTGCCAGTGCACTCTCTGGACTCACTGCACTGCATTCCCAGTGGTGCCAGTGCACTCTCTGGACTCAATGCACTGCAGCCCCAGTGCTGCCAGTGCACTCTCTGGACTCACTGCACTGCATCCCCAGTGGTGCCAGTGCACTCTCTGGACTCACTGCACTGAATCCCCAGTGGTGCCAGTGCACTCTCTGGACTCACTGCAGTGCATCCCCAGTGGTGCCAGTGCACTCTCTGGACTCACTGCACTACAACCCCAGTGGTGCCAGTGCACTCTCTGGACTCACTGCACTGCATCCCCAGTGGTGCCAGTGCACTCCCTGGACTCACCGGAGTGCATCCCCAGTGGTGCCAGTGCACTCTCTGGACTCACTGCACTGCATCCCCAGTGGTGCCAGTGCACTCTCTGGACTCACTGCACTGCATCCCCTTGTGGTGCCAGGGCACTCCCTGGCCTCACTGCACTGCGTCCCCACTGGTGCCAGTGCACTCTCTGGACTCACTGCAGTGCATCCCCAGTGGTGCCAGTGCACTCTCTGAACTCACTGCAGTGCATCGCCAGTGGTGCCAGTGCACTCCCTGGACTCACAGCACTGCATCACCAGTGGTGCCACTGCACTCTCTGGACTCACTGCACTGCGTCACCAGTGGTGCCTGTGCACTCCCTGGACTCATTGCACTGCATCCCCAGTGGTGCCAGTGCACTCTCTGGACTCACTGCACTGCATCCCCAGTGGTGCCAGTGCACTCTCTGGACTCACTGCACTGAATCCCCAGTGGTGCCAGTGCACTCTCTGGACTCACTGCACTGCATCCCCAGTGGTGCCAGTGCACTCCCTGGACTCACTGCACTGCATCCCCAGTGGTGCCAGTGCACTCTCTGAACTCACTGCACTGCACCCCCACTCGTGCCAGTGCACTCTCTGGACTCACTGCACTGCATCCCCAGTGGTGCCTGTGCACTCCCTGGACTCATTGCACTGCATCCCCAGTGGTGCCAGTACACTCTCTGGACTCACTGCACTGCATCCCCAGTGGTGCCAGTGCACTCCCTGGACTCACTGCACTGCATCGCTACTGGTGCCAGTGCACTCTATGGACTCACTGCAACGAATCCCCAGTGGTGCCAGTGCACTCTCTGGACTCACTGCCCTGCATCCCCAGTGGTGCTAGTGCACTCCCTGGACTCACCGGGCTGCATCCCCAGTGGTGCCAGTGCACTCTCTGGACTCACTGCAGTGCATCCCCAGTGGTGCCAGTGCACTGTCTGGACTCACTGCACTGCATTCCCAGTGGTGCCAGTGCACTCTCTGGATTCAATGCACTGCAGCCCCAGTGGTGCCAGTGCACTCTCTGGACTCACTGCACTGCATCCCCAGTGGTGCCAGTGCACTCTATGGACTCACTGCAATGAATCCCCAGTGGTGCCAGTGCACTCTCTGGACTCACTGCACTGCATCCCCGGTGGTGCCAGTGCACTCCCTGGACTCATTGCACTGCATCCCCACTGGTGCCAGTGCACTCTCTGGACTCACTGCACTGCATCACCATTGGTGCCAGGGCACTCTCCGGACTCAACTGCACTGCATCCCCAGTGGTGCCAGTGCACTCCCTGGACTCACTGCACTGCATCACCAGTGGTGCCAGGGCACTCCCTGGCCTCACTGCACTGCATCCCCAGTGGTGCGAGTGCAGTCTCTGGACTCACTGCAGTGCATCCCCACTGGTGCCAGTGCACTCTCTGAACTCACTGCACTGCATCCCGTGTGGTGCCAGTGCACTCCCTGGACTCACTGCACTGCATGACCAGTGGTGCCAGTGCACTCTCTGGACTCACTGCACTGCATCCCCAGTGGTGCCACTGCACTCTCTGGACTCACTGCACTGCATCCCCAGTGGGGCCAGTGCACTCCCTGGACTCACCGTATTGCATCCCCAGTGGTGCCAGTGCACTCTCTGGACTCACTGCACTGCATCCCCAGTGGTGCCAGTGCACTCCCTGGACTCACTGCACTGTATCCCCAGTGGTGCCAGGGCACTCCCTGGCCTCACTGCACTGCATCCCCAGTGGTGCCATTGCACTCTCTGGACTCACTGCAGTGCATCCCCACTGGTGCCAGTGCACTCTCTGAACTCACTGCAGTGCATCCCCAGTGGTGCCAGTGCACTCCCTGGACTCACTGCACTGCATCCCCAGTGGTGCCAGTGCACTCTCTGCACTCACTGCACTGCATCCCCAGTGGTGCCAGTGCACTCTCTGGACTCACTGCACTGCATCCCCAGTGGTGCCAGTGCACTCTCTGGATTCACTGCATTGCATCCCCAGTGGAGCCAGTGCACTCTCTGGACTCACTGCACTGCATCCCCAGTGGTGCCAGTGCACTCCCTGGACTCACTGCACTGCATCCCCAGTGGTGCCTGTGCACTCCCTCTGTTAGTGTTGGGGAGAATCGAATGGATGTTCTATTAATGTTTCTCAAAATGTTAGTGTTGGGGAGAATCGAATGGATGTTCTATTAATGTTTCTCAGGTGATGGATCATACGGTATAATTAAATATCATTAAATGTACTTACATTATCAAGTAATCTATGTATACTGGAAACTTAGGGAGCACATTGAACAATCAAAAGAATCGTTGGAGGGGAACCCCGGGAGGGAATAGGTACAACCTGACCTTGGATAAGGGCCTGGAGATGATGAAATGAGTTGAAGCAGAACCGAGGAGCGGAGAGAGCATGCGTCGAATAGAAAGGTGAAAAATTTAGCGAAGAGGAAGACTCCTTACTTCATCTGGACGACCACCTGGACGACCACCAGAGTGCGCCACGCATGTGCAACAGGGAGGGGAGCTAATTAGAATGAAAAGCGAGGCTGATGTTGCAACCTGTAATGAATATGTATACCTGACGCAATATTGTATGTATAAATAATGGCTGGGAAGTAACGGGACTTGAAGCCAGATTTGGGCACCTGCCCCGGCTTCCAGCGCTGAATAAAGCACCTTCATATAATCACTTGGTGGTTATGTGGTTGCTACGCTAACATTTTGGCGACCCAGATGGGACAGCGTGGGCACTGCTGAGGCGGCTCGTGTCTCGGTTTCGCTCCAGCCGGCACCGAGGGATTCTCGGGGAGCAGTCGACCACGACCGACCTCCGCTGCTCACGACGTACCACTGGAGTGGTAAGCAAAGGTGCTTTCAACTTGGGTATTCGGTACCGATTTGGTTGGGAAAGCCTGCCGGTCAGACGCGGCGAAAGCCACGCTCGGTTGGGCAGGGAGCTCCCGGGGTAAGCCTAGGCGCCGTCCGTTAGACAGAGCGAAAGCTCTGCAGGTTCGGCATTGGTGATTGTATTGGTTTGTGCTGAAGGGTCAGCACCTGGTATTATTGGTATGTAGAAAGTGTGCTGCTGCTCCGGCAGCTTCTGGGAAAGCACGCTGCTGCTCCGGCAGCTTCTGGGAAAGCACGCTGCTGCTCCGGCAGCATCTGGGAAAGCGTGCTGCTGCTCCGGCAGCTTTTGGGAAAGCGTGCTGCTGCTGCTCCGGCAGCTTCTGGGAAAGCACGCTGCTGCTCCGGCAGCTTCTGGGAAAGCACGCTGCTGCTCCGGCAGCTTCTGGAAAGTGTGCTGTTGCTGCTCCGGCAGCTTTCGGGAGAGTGTGTTGCTGCTCCGGCAGCTTTCGGGAGAGTGTGTTGCTGCTCCGGCAGCTTCCGGGAGAGTGTGTTGCTGCTCCGGCAGCTTTTGGGTCCGTATCATAAGCTCAAAATGAAAAAGATTAAAGAAATTCTGGGAAAAGATGTACCTATCCCGCGGACATCCCCGCTGGGGTGTTTGCTAGCACACTGGAAAGAGGGAGGTTTTGGTCAAGAAATGCGGAAAGGAAAGCTGATTGATTATTGTAATATTTGGTGGCCACAGTATAAACTAGAGGACCAAGAAACTTGGCCTGAGAATGGAACATTGCAATATAATACAATTTTACAATTAATGCTATTTTGTAAGTGGGAAGGAAAATATGATGAACTGCCGTATGTGGAATTATTCTTTTATTTGCGCCGAAAGCCTGAATGGCAGCATGCTTGTGGAATAATGGTGCTTGAAGTTTAAACTGAGGAACGTTGTTGTGCATGTACTAAGGAGGGACGCTGTATACAGCATCAAGCAATAGAGAATAATAAGTATTATGGGAAATGAATAATGGAAATATTGATCTGGAAGTTGCGCCGTCGGCTCCGCCGGAAGAGCCAGGACAGGGAGGGAAAAGAGAAAAGGAAGATAGCAGTAGTGATGGAGAATCCCCGATTTTAGTCTCCCCGTGTCACATAGGACCCGGCAACAGCGAAGGGCAGGAGAAACTATAAACGAACAGGGAGGGAAAATAATCGCTCTCCTCAGGCAAGGAGTGGGGACAGAAGGACCGGTATATGTTAAGGTGCCTTTTTCAGCCGGGGACTTAATGATATGGAAACAAGCAGCCGGCACCTACAGGGAAAACCCAGATAAAGTAGCCAGGGTAATGAAAATGATAATTAAAACCCAAAATCCCGATTGGGATGATCTCCAGGTGATCCTGGATACTTTGATGGACTCGACAGAAAAAGACATGGTATTGCGGGCAGCCAGAGAGAGAGCCCGAGAAGATATATGAAATGGATTAGTGCTTGGAAATCTAGATCAAAACTTCCCCACTGAGGATCCCCAATGGGATTATAACACAGGGGATGGAATAAGGAGGCTGAAGAGATATCAAGATTGGGTACAAGTCGGGGTACAGAATGCCATGCCCCGGACCATAAATTGGTCAAAATTGTATAATGTCAGGCAAGAAAAAGCGGAATCACCTTCCGCCTTTTTAGAGAGATTGAAAGAAACTGCTAAGAAATATACAGATTTAGACGTAGAGACTGAGCAAGCTAAAGCTCAATTAGCACTCATTTTCCTGGGACAAGCCCAAGAGGCCTTTAAAAATTAAAAGAAGCCCTGATAAAGGCGCCTGCCTTGGGCTTGCCGGACTTATCAAAGGACTTTCAGCTGTTTGTGCATGAGAGACAACGATTGGCATTAGGAGTACTGACCCAGCGACTTGGGAGCTGGAAAAGACCTGTGGGGTATTTTTCTAAACAATTGGATGCGGTAAGCGCCGGATGGCCCTCGTGTTTAAGGGCCGTGGCAGCCACAGTCCTTTTAATACAGGAAGCCAGGAAGCTCACATTAGGGAAACGAATTGAAGTGTTCGTGCCACATATGGTGACTACGGTATTGGAGCAAAAGGGGGGCCATTGGCTATCGCCCAGCCGAATGATGAAATATCAAGCTATACTAACTGAGCAAGATGATGTAATCTTAAGAACTACTAACTTATTGAACCCAGCAGTGTTTCTAGGAACAACTACGGAGGAAGGAGACCTCAGTCATGATTGCGTGGAGATCATCGAACATACCTACGCCAGCAGAACAGACTTAAAAGATCAGCCTCTGGAGAGACCAGATTGGGAACTTTTCACGGATGGAAGCAGCTTTGTGGAAAATGGGACTCGTTTTGCAGGATACGCGGTAACTACATCAAAGGTAGTGATTGAGGCAAATTCCCTACCTCCGGGGACTTCAGCCCAACGAGCAGAAATAGTCGCCCTGACGCGGGCCCTGGAACTAAGCGAGGGTAAGAATGTGAATATTTGGACAGATTCAAAATATGCATTCGGGGTAGTCCACGTACATGGGGCATTATGGAAAGAAAGGGGAATGCTATCCTCACAAGGGACTAATATAAAATATCAGGAAGAAATATTGAAATTAATAACAGCTGTACAGAAACCCCAACAGGTGGCCATAATGCATTGTAAAGCTCATCAAGGAGGGATGTCAGAGATTGCAGAAGGTAACAGATTGGCAGATTTGACGGCCCGGAAGGTCGCGCGTGAAGTACGGAAAGTAATGGCTCTAATTCCATCGAAGGTAGGCCTCTCTTGTTTCAAATTACCTAAAAAACCCAAGGTATTCCGCGGAAGATGAGAGACTTGCAAATTTGATGAAGGCCCAGAAGAATCCTGACGGGTGGTATGTGACTACGACAGGACAACTCATAGTGCCTCCTATAATAATGTGAGAAATTTTACAAATAAAACATAATGAATGTCACTGGGGTGCAGAAGCAATGGTGACCTATTTGAAACGAGGTGTCATCTCGGTACACATGTTAACAATGGCAAAGTCAGTAATGTCAAAATGTGAGCTTTGCTTAAAGAATAACCCGGTAGCAAGGAAACATGCTGAGATGGGGAGAATTAGAGCTGGAATAGAGCCTGGAGATTACTGGCAAATAGATTTCGTGGAACTGCCTAAAGCAAGAGGTTATAAATACCTATTGGTAGGGGTTGATACTTTTTCAGGATGGCCGGAGGCCCTTCCCTGTCGCACCAACCAAGCAAAGGAAACGGTAAAATGGTTACTACAGGAAATAATCCCTAGATTTGGTGTACCATTGGGTATTTCTTCAGACAGGGGACCACATTTCATTGCCAATGTGGTTAAGGAGGTTAGTAGGTTACTAGGAATTACCTGGAACTTACATACCCCATGGAGGCCTCAATCTAGTGGTCAAGTAGAGAGGATGAACCAAACTTTAAAAGGACAATTAAGCAAAATCTGTCAGGAGGCTAAGATACAGTGGCCACAGGCCTTACCGATAGCTTTGCTAAAATTAGAATAAAGCCAAGAAGTGGGATGTCAGTAAGTCCCTATGAAATCATGTATGGAAAACCTTATGAGTCTCCTGAACCGAACCCGAATATGCATGTTACCGGTAAACAGGATGTATATAATTATGTTTTAATAGTAATGAAAATACTTGCTCTTGGTATGAGTGAAGTATTTTCAAAGGGGGGAAATGTTAGTGTTGGGGAGAATCGAATGGATGTTCTATTAATGTTTCTCAAAATGTTAGTGTTGGGGAGAATCGAATGGATGTTCTATTAATGTTTCTCAGGTGATGGATCATACGGTATAATTAAATATCATTAAATGTACTTACATTATCAAGTAATCTATGTATACTGGAAACTTAGGGAGCACATTGAACAATCAAAAGAATCGTTGGAGGGGAACCCCGGGAGGGAATAGGTACAACCTGACCTTGGATAAGGGCCTGGAGATGATGAAATGAGTTGAAGCAGAACCGAGGAGCGGAGAGAGCATGCGTCGAATAGAAACGTGAAAAGTTTAGCGAAGAAGAAGACTCCTTACTTCATCTGGACGACCACCTGGACGACCACCAGAGTGCGCCACGCATGTGCAAAGGGGAGGGGAGCTAATTAGAATGAAAAGCGAGGCTGATGTTGCAACCTGTAATGAATATGTATACCTGACGCAATATTGTATGTATAAATAATGGCTGGGAAGTAACGGGACTTGAAGCCAGATTTGGGCACCTGCCCCGGCTTCCAGCGCTGAATAAAGCACCTTCATATAATCACTTGGTGGTTATGTGGTTGCTACGCTAACACCTCGACTCACTGCACTGCATCCGCAGTGGTGCCAGTGCACTCCATGGACTCACTGCACTGCATCCCCAGTGGTGCCAGTGCACTCTCTGGACTCACTGCACTGCATCCCCAGTGGTGCCAGTGCACTGTCTGGACTCACCGGGGTGCATCTCCAGTGGTGCCAGTGCACTCTCTCGACTCACTGCACTGCATCCCCAGTGGTGCCAGTGCACTCCATGGACTCACTGCACTGCATCCCCAGTGGTGCCAGTGCACTCCCTGGACTCACTGCACTACATACCCAGTGGTGCCAGTGCACTGTCTGGACTCACCGGAGTGCATCTCCAGTGGTGTCAGTGCACTCTCTGGACTCACTGCACTGCATCCCCAGTGGTGCCAGTGCACTCCCTGGACTCACCGGGGTGCATCCCCAGTGGTGCCACTGCACTCTCTCGACTCACTGCACTGCATTCCCAGTGGTGCCACTGCACTCTCTCGACGCACTGCAGTGGTGCCAGTGCACTCCCTGGACTCACTGCACTGCATCCCCAGTGGTGCCAGTGCACTCTCTGGTCTCACTGCACTGCATCTCCAGTGGTGCCAGTGCACTCTCTGGACTCACTGCACTGCATCCCCAGTGCTGACAGTGCACTCTCTGGACTCACCGGGGTGCATCCCCAGTGGTGCCAGTGCACTCTCTGGACTCACTGCACTGCATCCCCAGTGGTGCCAGTGCACTCTCTGGACTCACTGCACTGCATCCCCAGTGGTGCCAGTGCACTCTCTGGACTCAATGCACTGCAGCCCCAGTGGTGCCAGTGCACTCTCTGGACTCACTGCACTCCATCCCCAGTGGTGCCAGTGCACTCTCTGGACTCACTGCACTGCATCCCCAGTGGTGCCAGTGCTCTCTCTGGACTCACTGCACTGAATCCCCAGTGGTGCCAGTGCACTCTCTGGATTCACTGCACTGCATCCCCAGTGGTGCCAGTGCACTCCCTGGACTCACCGGGGTGCATCCCCAGTGGTGCCACTGCACTCTCTCGACTCACTGCACTGCATTCCCAGTGGTGCCACTGCACTCTCTCGACGCACTGCAGTGCATCCCCAGTGGTGCCAGTGCACTCTCTGGACTCACTGCATTGCATCTCCAGTGGTGCCAGTGCACTCCCTGGCCTCACTGCACTGCATCCCCACTGGTGCCAGTGCACTCTCTGGATTCACTGCACTGCATCCCCAGTGGTGCCAGTGCACTCTCTGGACTCACTGCACTGCATCCCCAGTGGTGCCAGTGCACTCTCTGGACTCACTGCACTGCATCCCCAGTGGTGCCAGTGCACTCCCTGGACTCACTGCACTGCATCCCCAGTGGTGCCAGTGCACTCTCTGGACTCACTGCACTGCATCCCCAGTGGTGCCTGTGCACTCTCTGGACTCACTGCACTGCAACCCCAGTGGTGCCAATGCACTCCCTGGACTCAATGCACTGCATCCCCAGTGGTGCCAGTGCACTCCATGGACTCACTGCACTGCATCCCCAGTGGTGCCAGTGCACTCCCTGGACTCACTGCACTGCATCCCCAGTGGTGCCAGTGCACTGTCTGGACTCACCGGGGTGCATCCCCAGTGGTGCCAGTGCACTCTCTGGACTCACTGCACTCCATCCCCAGTGGTGCCAGGGCACTCTCTGGACTCACGGCACTGCATCCCCAGTGGTGCCAGTGCACTCTCTGGACTCAATGCACTGCAGCCCCTGTGGTGCCAGTGCACTCTCTGGACTCACTGCACTGCAGCCCCAGTGGTGCCAGTGCACTCTCTGGACTCACTGCACTGCATCCCCAGTGGTGCCAGTGCACTCTCTAGACTCACTGCACTGAATCCTCAGTGGTGCCAGTGCACTCTCTGGACTCACTGCACTGCATCCCCAGTGGTGCCAGTACACTCCCTGGACTCACTGCACTGCATCCCCAGTGGTGCCAGTGCACTCCCTGGACTCACTGCACTGCATCCCCAGTGGTGCCAGTGCACTCTCTGGACTCACTGAAGTGCATCCCCAGTGGTGCCAGTGCACTCCCTGGACTCACTGCACTGCATCCCCAGAGGTGCCAGGGCACTCCCTGGCCTCACTGCACTGCATCCCCAGTGGTGCGAGTGCACTCTCTGGACTCACTGCACTGCATACCCAGTGGTGCCAGTGCACTCTCTGGACTCACTGCACTGCATCCCCAGTGGTGCCAGTGCACTCTCTGGACTCACTGCACTGCATCCCCAGTGGTGCCTGTGCACTCCCTGGACTCATTGCACTGCATCCCCAGTGGTGCCAGTGCACTCTCTGGACTCACTGCACTGCATCCCCAGTGGTGCCAGTGCACTGTCTGGAAGCACCAGGGTGCATCTCCAGTGGTGCCAGTGCACTCTCTGGACTCACTGCACTGCATCCCCAGTGGTGCCAGTGCACTCCCTGGACTCACCGGGGTGCATCCCCAGTGGTGCCAGTGCACTCTCTGGACTCACTGCACTGCATCCCCAGTGGTGCCAGTGCACTCCCTGGACTCACTGCACTGCATACCCAGTGGTGCCAGTGCACTCTCTGAACTCACCGGGGTGCATCCCCAGTGGTGCCAGTGCACTGTCTGGACTCACTGCACTGCATCACCAGTGGTGCCAGTGCACTCCCTGGACTCCCTGCACTGCATCCCCAGTGGTGCCAGTGCACTCTCTGGACTCACTGCACTGCATCCCCAGTGGTGCCAGTGCACTCCCTGGACTCCCTGCACTGCATCCCCAGTGGTGCCAGTGCACTCTCTGGACTCACTGCACTCCATCCCCAGTGGTGCCAGTGCACTCTCTGGACTCACTGCAGTGCATCCCCAGTGGTGCCAGTGCACTCTCTGGACTCACTGCATTGCATCTCCAGTGGTGCCAGTGCACTCCCTGGCCTCACTGCACTGCATCCCCACTGGTGCCAGGGCACTCTCTGGATTCACTGCACTGCATCCCCAGTGGTGCCAGTGCACTCTCTGGACTCACTACACTGCATCCCCAGTGGTGCCAGTGCACTCTCTGGACTCACTGCACTGCATCCCCAGTGGTGCCAGTGCACTCCCTGGACTCACTGCACTGCATCCCCAGTGGTGCCAGTGCACTCTCTGGACTCACTGCACTGCATCCCCAGTGGTGCCTGTGCACTCTCTGGACTTACTGCACTGCAACCCCAGTGGTGCCAATGCACTCCCTGGACTCACTGCACTGCATCCCCAGTGGTGCCAGTGCACTCCATGGACTCACTGCACTGCATCCCCAGTGGTGCCAGTGCACTCCCTGGACTCACTGCACTGCATCCCCAGTGGTGCCAGTGCACTCTCTGGACTCACTGAAGTGCATCCCCAGTGGTGCCAGTGCACTCCCTGGACTCACTGCACTGCATCCCCAGTGGTGCCAGGGCACTCCCTGGCCTCACTGCACTGCATCCCCAGTGGTGCGAGTGCACTCTCTGGACTCACTGCACTGCATACCCAGTGGTGCCAGTGCACTCTCTGGACTCACTGCACTGCATCCCCAGTGGTGCCAGTGCACTCTCTGGACTCACTGCACTGCATCCCCAGTGGTGCCTGTGCACTCCCTGGACTCATTGCACTGCATCCCCAGTGGTGCCAGTGCACTCTCTGGACTCACTGCACTGCATCCCCAGTGGTGCCAGTGCACTGTCTGGACGCACCAGGGTGCATCTCCAGTGGTGCCAGTGCACTCTCTGGACTCACTGCACTGCATCCCCAGTGGTGCCAGTGCACTCCCTGGACTCACCGGGGTGCATCCCCAGTGGTGCCAGTGCACTCTCTGGACTCACTGCACTGCATCCCCAGTGGTGCCAGTGCACTCCCTGGACTCACTGCACTGCATACCCAGTGGTGCCAGTGCACTCTCTGAACTCACCGGGGTGCATCCCCAGTGGTGCCAGTGCACTGTCTGGACTCACTGCACTGCATCCCCAGTGGTGCCAGTGCACTCTCTGGACTCACTGCACTGCATCACCAGTGGTGCCAGTGCACTCCCTGGACTCCCTGCACTGCATCCCCAGTGGTGCCAGTGCACTCTCTGGACTCACTGCACTGCATCCCCAGTGGTGCCAGTGCACTCCCTGGACTCCCTGCACTGCATCCCCAGTGGTGCCAGTGCACTCTCTGGACTCACTGCACTCCATCCCCAGTGGTGCCAGTGCACTCTCTGGACTCACTGCAGTGCATCCCCAGTGGTGCCAGTGCACTCTCTGGACTCACTGCATTGCATCTCCAGTGGTGCCAGTGCACTCCCTGGCCTCACTGCACTGCATCCCCACTGGTGCCAGTGCACTCTCTGGATTCACTGCACTGCATCCCCAGTGGTGCCAGTGCACTCTCTGGACTCACTACACTGCATCCCCAGTGGTGCCAGTGCACTCTCTGGACTCACTGCACTGCATCCCCAGTGGTGCCAGTGCACTCCCTGGACTCACTGCACTGCATCCCCAGTGGTGCCAGTGCACTCTCTGGACTCACTGCACTGCATCCCCAGTGGTGCCTGTGCACTCTCTGGACTCACTGCACTGCAACCCCAGTGGTGCCAATGCACTCCCTGGACTCACTGCACTGCATCCCCAGTGGTGCCAGTGCACTCCATGGACTCACTGCACTGCATCCCCAGTGGTGCCAGTGCACTCCCTGGACTCACTGCACTGCATCCCCAGTGGTGCCAGTGCACTGTCTGGACTCACCGGGGTGCATCCCCAGTGGTGCCAGTGCACTCTCTGGACTCACTGCACTCCATCCCCAGTGGTGCCAGGGCACTCTCTGGACTCACTGCACTGCATCCCCAGTGGTGCCAGTGCACTCTCTGGACTCAATGCACTGCAGCCCCTGTGGTGCCAGTGCACTCTCTGGACTCACTGCACTGCAGCCCCAGTGGTGCCAGTGCACTCTCTGGACTCACTGCACTGCATCCCCAGTGGTGCCAGTGCACTCTCTAGACTCACTGCACTGAATCCCCAGTGGTGCCAGTGCACTCTCTGGACTCACTGCACTGCATCCCCAGTGGTGCCAGTACACTCCCTGGACTCACTGCACTGCATCCCCAGTGGTGCCAGTGCACTCCCTGGACTCACTGCACTGCATCCCCAGTGGTGCCAGTGCACTCTCTGGACTCACTGAAGTGCATCCCCAGTGGTGCCAGTGCACTCCCTGGACTCACTGCACTGCATCCCCAGTGGTGCCAGGGCACTCCCTGGCCTCACTGCACTGCATCCCCAGTGGTGCGAGTGCACTCTCTGGACTCACTGCACTGCATACCCAGTGGTGCCAGTGCACTCTCTGGACTCACTGCACTGCATCCCCAGTGGTGCCAGTGCACTCTCTGGACTCACTGCACTGCATCCCCAGTGGTGCCTGTGCACTCCCTGGACTCATTGCACTGCATCCCCAGTGGTGCCAGTGCACTCTCTGGACTCACTGCACTGCATCCCCAGTGGTGCCAGTGCACTGTCTGGACGCACCAGGGTGCATCTCCAGTGGTGCCAGTGCACTCTCTGGACTCACTGCACTGCATCCCCAGTGGTGCCAGTGCACTCCCTGGACTCACCGGGGTGCATCCCCAGTGGTGCCAGTGCACTCTCTGGACTCACTGCACTGCATCCCCAGTGGTGCCAGTGCACTCCCTGGACTCACTGCACTGCATACCCAGTGGTGCCAGTGCACTCTCTGAACTCACCGGGGTGCATCCCCAGTGGTGCCAGTGCACTGTCTGGACTCACTGCACTGCATCCCCAGTGGTGCCAGTGCACTCTCTGGACTCACTGCACTGCATCACCAGTGGTGCCAGTGCACTCCCTGGACTCCCTGCACTGCATCCCCAGTGGTGCCAGTGCACTCTCTGGACTCACTGCACTGCATCCCCAGTGGTGCCAGTGCACTCCCTGGACTCACCGGGGTGCATCCCCAGTGGTGCCAGTGCACTCTCTGGACTCACTGCACTGCATCCCCAGTGGTGCCAGTGCACTCCCTGGACTCACTGCACTGCATTCCCAGTGGTGCCAGTGCACTCTCTGAACTCACCGGGGTGCATCCCCAGTGGTGCCAGTGCACTCCCTGGACTCACTGCACTGCATCCCCAGTGGTGCCAGTGCACTCTCTGGTCTCACTGCACTGCATCCCCAGAGGTGACAATGCACTCCCTGGAGTCACTGCACTGCATCCCTACTGGTGCCAGTGCACTCTCTGGATTCACTGCATTACATCCCCACTGGAGCCTGTGCACTCCCTGGACTCACTGCACTGCATCCCCAGTGGTGCCAGTGCACTCCCTGGACTCACTGCACTGCATCCCCAGTGGTGCCAGTGCACTCCCTCGACTCACTGCACTGCATCCCCAGTGGTGCCAGTGCACTCCATGGACTCACTGCAGCGCATCCCCAGTGGTGCCAGTGCACTCTCTGGACTCACTGCACTGCATCCCCAGTGGTGCCAGTGCACTGTCTGGACGCACCGGGATGCATCTCCAGTGGTGCCAGTGCACTCTCTGGACTCACTGCACTGAATCCCCAGTGGTGCCAGTGCACTCTCTGGACTCACTGCACTGCATCCCCAGTGGTGCCAGTGCACTCCCTGGACTCACTGCACTGCATCCCCAGTGGTGCCAGTGCACTCTTTGGACTCACTGCAGTGCATCTCCAGTGGTGCCCGTGCACTCTCTGGACTCACTGCACTGCATCCCCAGTGGTGCCAGTGCACTCTCTGGACTCACCGGGGTGCATCCCCAGTGGTGCCACTGCACTCTCTCGACTCACTGCACTGCATTCCCAGTGGTGCCAGTGCACTCCCTGGACTCACTGCACTGCATCCCCAGTGGTGCCAGTGCACTCCCTGGACTCACTGCACTGCATCCCCACTGGTGCCAGGGCACTCCCTGGACTCACTGCACTGCATCCCCAGTGGTGCCACTGCACTCCCTGGACTCACCGGGGTGCATCCCCAGTGGTGCCAGTGCACTCCCTGGACTCACTGCAGTGCATCCCCAGTGGTGTCAGTGCACTCCCTGGACTCACCGGGGTGCATCCCCAGTGGTGCCACTGCATTCTCTGGACTCACTGCAGCGCATCCCCAGTGGTGCCAGTGCACTCCCGGGACTCACCGGGGTGCATCCCCAGTGGTGCCAGTGCACTCTCTGGAGTCACTGCACTGCATCCCCAGTGGTGCCAGTGCACTCCCTGGACTCACTGCACTGCATCCCCAGTGGTGTCAGGGAACTCCCTGGCCTCACTGCACTGCATCCCCAGTGGTGCCAGTGCACTCTCTGGACTCACTGCACTGCATCCCCAGTGGTGCCAGTGCACTCTCTGGACTCACTGCACTGCATCCCCAGTGGTGCCTGTGCACTCCCTGGACTCATTGCACTGCATCCCCAGTGGTGCCAGTGCACTCTCTGGACTCACTGCACTGCATCCCCAGTGGTGCCAGTGCACTGTCTGGACGCACCAGGGTGCATCTCCAGTGGTGCCAGTGCACTCTCTGGACTCACTGCACTGCATCCCCAGTGGTGCCAGTGCACTCCCTGGACTCACCGGGGTGCATCCCCAGTGGTGCCAGTGCACTCTCTGGACTCACTGCACTGCATCCCCAGTGGTGCCAGTGCACTCCCTGGACTCACTGCACTGCATACCCAGTGGTGCCAGTGCACTCTCTGAACTCACCGGGGTGCATCCCCAGTGGTGCCAGTGCACTGTCTGGACTCACTGCACTGCATCCCCAGTGGTGCCAGTGCACTCTCTGGACTCACTGCACTGCATCACCAGTGGTGCCAGTGCACTCCCTGAACTCCCTGCACTGCATCCCCAGTGGTGCCAGTGCACTCTCTGGACTCACTGCACTGCATCCCCAGTGGTGCCAGTGCACTCCCTGGACTCACCGGGGTGCATCCCCAGTGGTGCCAGTGCACTCTCTGGACTCACTGCACTGCATCCCCAGTGGTGCCAGTACACTCCCTGGACTCACTGCACTGCATTCCCAGTGGTGCCAGTGCACTCTCTGAACTCACCGGGGTGCATCCCCAGTGGTGCCAGTGCACTCCCTGGACTCACTGCACTGCATCCCCAGTGGTGCCAGTGCACTCTCTGGTCTCACTGCACTGCATCCCCAGAGGTGACAATGCACTCCCTGGAGTCACTGCACTGCATCCCTACTGGTGCCAGTGCACTCTCTGGATTCACTGCATTACATCCCCACTGGAGCCTGTGCACTCTCTGGACTCACTGCACTGCATCCCCAGTGGTGCCAGTGCACTCCCTGGACTCACTGCACTGCATCCCCAGTGGTGCCAGTGCACTCCCTCGACTCACTGCACTGCATCCCCAGTGGTGCCAGTGCACTCCATGGACTCACTGCAGCGCATCCCCAGTGGTGCCAGTGCACTCTCTGGACTCACTGCACTGCATCCCCAGTGGTGCCAGTGCACTGTCTGGACGCACCGGGATGCATCTCCAGTGGTGCCAGTGCACTCTCTGGACTCACTGCACTGAATCCCCAGTGGTGCCAGTGCACTCTCTGGACTCACTGCACTGCATCCCCAGTGGTGCCAGTGCACTCCCTGGACTCACTGCACTGCATCCCCAGTGGTGCCAGTGCACTCTCTGGACTCACTGCAGTGCATCTCCAGTGGTGCCCGTGCACTCTCTGGACTCACTGCACTGCATCCCCAGTGGTGCCAGTGCACTCTCTGGACTCACCGGGGTGCATCCCCAGTGGTGCCACTGCACTCTCTCGACTCACTGCACTGCATTCCCAGTGGTGCCAGTGCACTCCCTGGACTCACTGCACTGCATCCCCAGTGGTGCCAGTGCACTCCCTGGACTCACTGCACTGCATCCCCACTGGTGCCAGGGCACTCCCTGGACTCACTGCACTGCATCCCCAGTGGTGCCACTGCACTCCCTGGACTCACCGGGGTGCATCCCCAGTGGTGCCAGTGCACTCCCTGGACTCACTGCAGTGCATCCCCAGTGGTGTCAGTGCACTCCCTGGACTCACCGGGGTGCATCCCTAGTGGTGCCACTGCATTCTCTGGACTCACTGCAGCGCATCCCCAGTGGTGCCAGTGCACTCCCGGGACTCACCGGGGTGCATCCCCAGTGGTGCCAGTGCACTCTCTGGAGTCACTGCACTGCATCCCCAGTGGTGCCAGTGCACTCCCTGGACTCACTGCACTGCATCCCCAGTGGTGTCAGGGAACTCCCTGGCCTCACTGCACTGCATCCCCAGTGGTGCCAGGGCACTCTCTGGACTCACTGCAGTGCGTCCCCAGTGGTGCCACTGCACTCCCTGGACTCCCTGCACTGCATCCCCAGTGGTGCCAGTGCACTCTCTGGACTCACTGCACTGCATCCCCAGTGGTGCCTGTGCACTCCCTGGACTCATTGCACTGCATCCCCAATGGTGCCAGTGCTCTCTCTGGACTCACTGCACTGAATCCCCAGTGGTGCCAGTGCACTCTCTGGACTCACTGCACTGCATCCCCAGTGGTGCCAGTGCACTCCCTGGACTCACTGCACTGCATCCCCAGTGGAGCCAGTACACTTTCTGGACTCACTGCACTGCATCCCCAGTGGTGCCAGTGCACTCCCTGGACTAACCGGGGTGCATACCCAGTGGTGCCAGTGCACTCTCTGGACTCACTGCACTGCATCCCCAGTGGTGCCAGTGCGCTCCCTGGACTCACCGGGGTGCATCCCCAGTGGTGCCAGCGCACTCTCTGGACTCACTGCACTGCATTCCCACTGGTGCCAGTGCACTCTCTGGAACCACTGCACTGCATTCCCAGTGGTTCAAGTGCACTCCCTGGACTCACCGGGGTGCATGACAAGTGGAACCAGTGCACTCTCTGGACTCACTACACTGCATCCCCAGTGGTGCCAGTGCACTCTCTGGACTCACTGCACTGCATCCCCAGTGGTGCCACTGCACTCCCTGGACTCACTGCACTGCATCCCCAGTGGTGCCAGTGCACTCCCTGGACTCACTGCACTGCATCCCCTGTAATGCCAGTGCACTCTCTGGACTCACTGCACTGCATCCCCAGTGGTGCCAGTGCACTCCCACGACTCACTGCACTGCATCCCCAGTGGTGCCAGTGCACTCTCTGGACTCACTGCACTGCATCTCCAGTAGTGCCAGTGCACTCTCTGGACTCACTGCACTGCATCCCCAGTGGTGCCAGTGCACTCTCTGGACTCACTACACTGCATCCCCAGTGGTGCCAGTGCACTCTCTGGACTCACTGCACTGCATCTCCAGTGGTGCCAGTGCACTCTCTGGACTCACTGCACTGCATCCCCAGTGGTGCCAGTGCACTCCCTTAACTCACCGCACTGCATCCACAGTGGTGCCAGTGCACTCTCTGGACTCACTGCACTGCATCCCCAGTGGTGCCAGTGCACTCCCTGGACTCACTGCACTGCATCCCCAGTGGTGCCAGTGCACTCCCTTAACTCACACAGGTGTATCCCCAGTAGTGCCAGTGCACTCTCTGGACTCACTGCACTGCATCCCCAGTGGTGCAAGTGCACTCCTTGGACTCACCGGGGTGCATCCCCACTGGTGCCAGTGTACTCTCTGGACTCACTCCACTGCATCCCCATTGGTGCCAGTGCGCTCTCTGGACTCAATGCACTGCAGCCCCAGTGGTGCCAGTGCACTCTCTGGACTCACTGCACTGCATCCCCAGTGGTGCCAGTGCACTCTCTGGACTCATTGCACTGAATCCCCAGTGGTCCCAGTGCACTCTGGACTCACTGCACTGCATCCCCAGTGGTGCCAGTGCACTCCCTGGACTCACTGCACTGCAGTCCCAGTGGTGCCTGTGCACTCTCTGGACTCACTGCACTGCATCCCCAGTGGTGCCAGTGCACTCTCTGGACTCACTGCACGGCATCCCCAGTGGTGCCAGTGCACTCCATGGACTCACCAGGGTGCATCCCCAGTGGTGCCAGTGCACTCTCTGGAGTCACCGGGGTGCATCGCAAGTAGTGACAGTGTAATCTCTGGAGTCACTGCAGTACATCTCCAGTGGTGCTAGTACACTCTCTGGAGTCACTGCAGTGCATCCCCAGTGGTGCCAGTGCACTCTCTGGTGTCACCGGGGTGCATCTCCAGTGGTGCCAGTGCACTCTCTGGAGTCACTGCAGTGCATCCCCAGGGGTGGCAGTGCACTCTCTGGAGTCACTGCAGTGCATCTACAGTGGTGCCTGTGCACTCTCTGGAGTCACCGGGGTGCATCCCCAGTGGTGCCAGTGCACTCTCTGAACTCACTGCACTGCATCCCCAGTGGTGCCAGTGCACTCCCTCGACTCACTGCACTGCATCACCAGTGATGCCAGTGCACTCTCTGGACTCACTGCACTGCATCCCCAGTGGTGCCACTGCACTCCCTGGACTCACCGGGGTGCATCCCCAGTGGTGCCAGTGCACTCTCTGGACTCACTGGACTGCATCCCCAGTGGTGCCACTGCACTCCCTGGACTCACCGGGGTGCATCCCCAGTGGTGCCGGTGCACTCCCTGGACTCACTGCACTGCATCCCCAGTGGTGCAAGGGCACTCCCTGGCCTCACTGCACTGCATCCCCAGTGGTGCCAGTGCACTCTCTGGACTCACTGCACTGCATCCCCAGTGGTGCCAGTGCACTCTCTGAACTCACTGCACTGCATCCCCTGTGGTGCCAGTGCACTCCCTGGACTCCCTGCACTGCATCCCCAGTGGTGCCAGTGCACTCTCTGGACTCACTGCACTGAATCCCCAGTGGTGCCAGTGCACTCTCTGGACTCACTGCACTGCATCCCCAGTGCTGACAGTGCACTCCCTGGACTCACTGCACTGCATCCCCAGTGGTGCCAGTGCACTCCCTGGACTCCCTGCACTGCATCCCCTGTGGTGCCAGTGCACTCCCTGGCCTCACTGCACTGCATCCCCAGTGGTGCCAGTGCACTCTCTGGACTCACTGCACTGCATCCCCAGTGGTGCCAGTGCACTCTCTGAACTCACTGCACTGCATCCCCTGTGGTGCCAGTGCACTCCCTGGACTCCCTGCACTGCATCCCCAGTGGTGCCAGTGCACTCTCTGGACTCACTGCACTGAATCCCCAGTGGTGCCAGTGCACTCTCTGGACTCAATGCACTGCAGCCCCAGTGGTGCCAGTGCACTCTCTGGACTCACTGCACTGCATCCCCAGTGGTGCCAGGGCACTCTCTGGACTCACTGCACTGAATCCCCAGTGGTCCCAGTGCACTCTGGACTCACTGCACTGCATCCCCAGTGGTGCCAGTGCACTCCCTGGACTCACTGCACTGCAGTCCCAGTGGTGCCTGTGCACTCTCTGGACTCACTGCACTGCATCCCCAGTGGTGCCAGTGCACTCTCTGGACTCACTGCACGGCATCCCCAGTGGTGCCAGTGCACTCCATGGACTCACCAGGGTGCATCCCCAGTGGTGCCAGTGCACTCTCTGGACTCACTGCAGTGCATCCCCAGTGGTGCCAGTGCGCTCTCTGGACTCAGTGCACTGCATCCCCAGTGGTGCCAGTGCACTCCATGGACTCAATGAACTGCATCCCCACTGGTGCCAGTGCACTCTCTGAACTCACTGCACTGCATCCCCAGTGGTGCCAGTGCACTCCCTCGACTCACTGCACTGCATCACCAGTGATGCCAGTGCACTCTCTGGACTCACTGCACTGCATCCCCAGTGGTGCCACTGCACTCCCTGGACTCACCGGGGTGCATCCCCAGTGGTGCCAGTGCACTCTCTGGACTCACTGCACTGCATCCCCAGTGGTGCCACTGCACTCCCTGGACTCACCGGGGTGCATCCCCAGTGGTGCCGGTGCACTCCCTGGACTCACTGCACTGCATCCCCAGTGGTGCAAGGGCACTCCCTGGCCTCACTGCACTGCATCCCCAGTGGTGCCAGTGCACTCTCTGGACTCACTGCACTGCATCCCCAGTGGTGCCAGTGCACTCTCTGAACTCACTGCACTGCATCCCCTGTGGTGCCAGTGCACTCCCTGGACTCCCTGCACTGCATCCCCAGTGGTGCCAGTGCACTTTCTGGACTCACTGCACTGCATCCCCAGTGGTGCCAGTGCACTCCCTGGACTAACCGGGGTGCATCCCCAGTGGAGCCAGTGCACTCTCTGGACTCACTGCACTGCATTCCCAGTGGTGCCAGTGCGCTCCCTGGACTCACCGGGGTGCATCCCCAGTGGTGCCAGCGCACTCTCTGACTCACTGCACTGCATTCCCACTGGTGCCAGTGCACTCTCTGGACTCAGTGCACTGCATCCCCAGTGGTGCCAGTGCACTCTCTGGACTCACTGCACTGCATCACCAGTGGTGACAGTGCACTCTCTCGACTCACTGCACTGCATCCCCAGTGGTGCCAGTGCACTCCCTGGACTCACTGCACTGCATCCCCAGTGGAGCCAGTGCACTCCCTGGACTCACTGCACTGCATCCCCAGTGGTGCCAGTGCACTCCCTGGACTAACCGGGGTGCATCCCCAGTGGTGCCAGAGCAATCTCTGGAGTCACCGGGGTGCATCCCCAGTGGTTCCACTGCACTCTCTGGAGTCACCAGAGTACATCTTCAGTGGTGCTAGTACACTCTCTGGAGTCACCGGGGTGCATCCCCAGCGGTGCCAGTGCACTCTCTGGAGTCACTGGGGTGCATCCCCAGTGGTGCCAGTGAACTCTCGGGAGTCACCGGGGTGCATCCCCAGTGGTGCCAGTGCACTCTCTGGATTCTCCGGCGTGCATACCCAGTGGTGCCAGTGCACTCACTGGAGTCACCGGGGTTCATCGCTAGTGGTGCCAGTGCGCTCTCTGGAGTCACCGTGGTGCATCCCCAGTGGTGCCAATGCACTCTCTGGAGTCACTGCAGTGCATCCCCAGTGGTACCAGTGCACTCCCTGGAGTCACCGGGGAGCATCCCCAGTGGTGCCACTGCACTCTTTGGAGTCACCGGGGTACATCCCCAGTGGTGCCAGTGCACTCTCTGGAGTCTCCGGGGTGCATCCCCAGTGGTGCCAGTGCACTCTCTGGAGTCACCGGGGTGCATCCCCAGTGGTTCCACTGCACTCTCTGGAGTCACCAGAGTACATCTTCAGTGGTGCTAGTACACTCTCTGGAGTCATTGGAGTGCATCCCCAGTGGTGCCAGTGCACTCTCTGGAGTCACCGGGGTCCATCCCCAGTGGTGCTACTGCACTCTCTGGAGTCACCGGGGTGCATCGCAAGTAGTGACAGTGTAATCTCTGGAGTCACTGCAGTACATCTCCAGTGGTGCTAGTACACTCTCTGGAGTCACTGCAGTGCATCCCCAGTGGTGCCAGTGCACTCTCTGGTGTCACCGGGGTGCATCTCCAGTGGTGCCAGTGCACTCTCTGGAGTCACTGCAGTGCATCCCCAGGGGTGGCAGTGCACTCTCTGGAGTCACTGCAGTGCATCTACAGTGGTGCCTGTGCACTCTCTGGAGTCACCGGGGTGCATCCCCAGTGGTGCCAGTGCACTCTCTGAACTCACTGCACTGCATCCCCAGTGGTGCCAGTGCACTCCCTCGACTCACTGCACTGCATCACCAGTGATGCCAGTGCACTCTCTGGACTCACTGCACTGCATCCCCAGTGGTGCCACTGCACTCCCTGGACTCACCGGGGTGCATCCCCAGTGGTGCCAGTGCACTCTCTGGACTCACTGCACTGCATCCCCAGTGGTGCCACTGCACTCCCTGGACTCACCGGGGTGCATCCCCAGTGGTGCCGGTGCACTCCCTGGACTCACTGCACTGCATCCCCAGTGGTGCAAGGGCACTCCCTGGCCTCACTGCACTGCATCCCCAGTGGTGCCAGTGCACTCTCTGGACTCACTGCACTGCATCCCCAGTGGTGCCAGTGCACTCTCTGAACTCACTGCACTGCATCCCCTGTGGTGCCAGTGCACTCCCTGGACTCCCTGCACTGCATCCCCAGTGGTGCCAGTGCACTCTCTGGACTCACTGCACTGAATCCCCAGTGGTGCCAGTGCACTCTCTGGACTCACTGCACTGCATCCCCAGTGCTGACAGTGCACTCCCTGGACTCACTGCACTGCATCCCCAGTGGTGCCAGTGCACTTTCTGGACTCACTGCACTGCATCCCCAGTGGTGCCAGTGCACTCCCTGGACTAACCGGGGTGCATCCCCAGTGGTGCCAGTGCACTCTCTGGACTCACTGCACTGCATTCCCAGTGGTGCCAGTGCGCTCCCTGGACTCACCGGGGTGCATCCCCAGTGGTGCCAGCGCACTCTCTGGACTCACTGCACTGCATTCCCACTGGTGCCAGTGCACTCTCTGGACTCAGTGCACTGCATCCCCAGTGGTGCCAGTGCACTCTCTGGACTCACTGCACTGCATCACCAGTGGTGACAGTGCACTCTCTCGACTCACTGCACTGCATCCCCAGTGGTGCCAGTGCACTCCCTGGACTCACTGCACTGCATCCCCAGTGGAGCCAGTGCACTCCCTGGACTCACTGCACTGCATCCCCAGTGGTGCCAGTGCACTCCCTGGACTAACCGGGGTGCATCCCCAGTGGTGCCAGAGCAATCTCTGGAACCACTGCACTGCATGCCCAGTGGTGCCAGTACACTCTCTGGAGTCACCGGGGTGCATCCCCAGCGGTGCCAGTGCACTCTCTGGAGTCACCGGGGTGCATCCCCAGTGGTGCCAGTGAACTCTCGGGAGTCACCGGGGTGCATCCCCAGTGGTGCCAGTGCACTCTCTGCATTCTCCGGAGTGCATACCCAGTGGTGCCAGTGCACTCACTGGAGTCACCGGGGTTCATCGCTAGTGGTGCCAGTGCGCTCTCTGGAGTCACCGTGGTGCATCCCCAGTGGTGCCAATGCACTCTCTGGAGTCACTGCAGTGCATCCCCAGTGGTGCCAGTGCACTCTCTGGAGTCTCCGGGGTGCATCCCCAGTGGTGCCAATGCACTCTCTGGAGTCACTGCAGTGCATCCCCAGTGGTGCCAGTGCACTCTCTGGAGTCACCGGGGTGCATCCCCAGTGGTTCCACTGCACTCTCTGGAGTCACCAGAGTACATCTTCAGTGGTGCTAGTACACTCTCTGGAGTCATTGGACTGCATCCCCAGTGGTGCCAGTGCACTCTCTGGAGTCACCGGGGTCCATCCCCAGTGGTGCTACTGCACTCTCTGGAGTCACCGGGGTGCATCGCAAGTAGTGACAGTGTAATCTCTGGAGTCACTGCAGTACATCTCCAGTGGTGCTAGTACACTCTCTGGAGTCACTGCAGTGCATCCCCAGTGGTGCCAGTGCACTCTCTGGTGTCACCGGGGTGCATCTCCAGTGGTGCCAGTGCACTCTCTGGAGTCACTGCAGTGCATCCCCAGGGGTGGCAGTGCACTCTCTGGAGTCACTGCAGTGCATCTACAGTGGTGCCTGTGCACTCTCTGGAGTCACCGGGGTGCATCCCCAGTGGTGCCAGTGCACTCTCTGAACTCACTGCACTGCATCCCCAGTGGTGCTAGTACACTCTCTGGAGTCACTGCAGCGCATCCCCAGTGGTGCCAGTACACTCTCTGGAGTCACCAGGGTGCATCCCCAGTGGTGCCAGTGCACTCTCTGGAGTCACTGCAGTGCATCTCCAGTGGTGCCAGTGCACTCTCTGGAGTCACCGAGTTGCATCCCCAGTGGTGCCAGTGCAATCTCTGGAGTCACTGCAGTGCATCTCCAAGGGTGCCAGTGCACTCTCTGGAGACACTGCAGTGCATCCCCAGTGGTGTTAGTGCACTCTCTGGAGTCACCGGGGTGCATCCCCAGTGGTGCCAGTGCACTCTCTGGAGTCACTGCAGTGCATCTCCAGTGGTGCCAGTGCACTCTCTGGAGTCACTGCAGTGCATCTTCATTGGTGCCAGTACACTCTCTGGAGTCACCAGGGTGCATCCCCAGTGGTGCCAGTGCACTCTCTGGAGTCACCGGGGTGCATCCCCAGTGGTGCCAGTGCACTCTCTGGAGTCAAAGGGGTGCATCGCAAGTTCTGACAGTGTAACCTCTGGAGTCACTGCAGTGCATCTCCAGTGGTGCCAGTGCACTCTCTGGAGTCACTGCAGTGCATCCCCAGTGGTGCCAGTACACTCTCTGGAGTCACTGCAGCGCATCCCCAGTGGTGCCAGTACACTCTCTGGAGTCACCAGGGTGCATCCCCAGTGGTGCCAGTGCACTCTCTGGAGTCACTGCAGTGCATCTCCAGTGGTGCCAGTGCACTCTCTGGAGTCACCGAGTTGCATCCCCAGTGGTGCCAGTGCAATCTCTGGAGTCACTGCAGTGCATCTCCAAGGGTGCCAGTGCACTCTCTGGAGACACTGCAGTGCATCCCCAGTGGTGTTAGTGCACTCTCTGGAGTCACCGGGGTGCATCCCCAGTGGTGCCAGTGCACTCTCTGGAGTCACTGCAGTGCATCTCCAGTGGTGCCAGTGCACTCTCTGGAGTCACTGCAGTGCATCTTCATTGGTGCCAGTGCACTCTATAGAATCACCGGGGTGCATCCCCAGCGGTGCCAGTGCACTCTCTGGAGTCACCGGGGTGCATCCCCAGTGGTGCCAGTGCACTCTCTGGAGTGACTGCAGTGCATCTCCAGTGGTGCCAGTGCACTCTCTGGAGTCACTGCAGTGCATCCCCAGTGGTGCCAGTGCACTCTCTGGAGTCACCGGGGTGCATCCCCAGTGCTGGCAGAGTACTGTCTGGAGTCACCGGGCTGCATCCCCAGTGGTACCAGTGCACTCTCTGGAGTCACCGGGGTGCATCCCCAGTGGTGCCAGTGCACTCTCTGGCGTCACCGGGGTCCATCCCCAGTGGTGCCAGTGCACTCTCTGGAGTCCCCGGGGTGCATCTCCACTGGTGCCAGTGCACTCTCTGGCGTCACCGGGGTCCATCCCCAGTGGTGCCAGTGCACTCTCTGGAGTCTCCGGGGTGCATCCCCAGTGGTACCAGTGCACTCTCTGGAGTCACCGGGGTGCATCCCCAGTATTGCCAGTGCACTCTCTGGCGTCACCGGGGTCCATCCCCAGTGGTACCAGTGCACTCTCTGGAGTCACCGGGGTGCATCCCCAGTGGTGCCAGTGCACTCTCTGGCGTCACCGGGGTCCATCCCCAGTGGTGCCAGTGCACTCTCTGGAGTCACAGGGGTGCATCCCCAGTGGTACCAGTGAACTCTCTGGAGTCACCGGGGTTCATCGCCATTGGTGCCAGTGCACTCTCTGGCGTCACCGGGGTCCATCCCCAGTGGTGCCAGTGCACTCTCTGGCGTCACCGGGGTCCATCCCCAGTGGTGCCAGTGCACTCCCTGGACTCCCTGCACTGCATCCCCAGTGGTGCCAGTGCACTCTCTGGACTCACTGCACTGCATCCCCAGTGGTGCCAGTGCACTCCCTGGACTCACCGGGGTGCATCCCCAGTGGTGCCAGTGCACTCTCTGGAGTCACTGCAGTGCATCCCCAGTGGTGCCAGTGCACTCCCTGGACTCACTGCACTGCATTCCCAGTGGTGCCAGTGCACTCTCTGAACTCACTGCACTGCATCCCCAGTGGTGCCAGTGCACTCCCTGGACTCACTGCACTGCATCCCCAGTGGTGCCAGTGCACTCTCTGGTCTCACTGCACTGCATCCCCAGAGGTGACAATGCACTCCATGGACTCACTGCACTGCATCCCCAGTGGTGCCAGTGCACTCTCTGGACTCACTGCACTGCATCCCCAGTGGTGCCTGTGCACTGTCTGGACTCCCTGCACTGCATCCCCAGTGGTGCCAGTGCACTCTCTGGACTCACTGCACTGCATCCCCAGTGGTGCCAGTGCACTCCCTGGACTCACCGGGGTGCATCCCCAGTGGTGCCAGTGCACTCTCTGGAGTCACTGCACTGCATCCCTACTGGTGCCAGTGCACTCTCTGGATTCACTGCATTACATCCCCACTGGAGCCTGTGCACTCTCTGGACTCAATGCACTGCATCCCCAGTGGTGCCAGTGCACTCCCTGGACTCACTGCACTGCATCCCCAGTGGTGCCAGTGCACTCCCTCGACTCACTGCACTGCATCCCCAGTGGTGCCAGTGCACTCCATGGACTCACTGCACTGCATCCCCAGTGGTGCCAGTGCACTCTCTGGACTCACTGCACTGCATCCCCAGTGGTGCCTGTGCACTGTCTGGACGCACCGGGATGCATCTCCAGTGGTGCCAGTGCACTCTCTGGACTCACTGCACTGCATCCCCAGTGGTGCCAGTGCACTCCCTGGACTCACTGCACTGCATCCCCACTGGTGCCAGGGCACTCCCTGGACTCACTGCACTGCATCCCCAGTGGTGCCACTGCACTCCCTGGACTCACCGGGGTGCATCCCCAGTGGTGCCACTGCACTCTCTCGACTCACTGCACTGCATTCCCAGTGGTGCCAGTGCACTCCCTGGACTCACTGCACTGCATCCCCAGTGGTGCCACTGCACTCCCTGGACTCACCGGGGTGCATCCCCAGTGGTGCCAGTGCACTCCCTGGACTCACTGCACTGCATCCCCAGTGGTGTCAGTGCACTCCCTGGACTCACCGGGGTGCATCCCCAGTGGTGCCACTGCATTCTCTGGACTCACTGCACTGCATCCCCAGTGGTGCCAGTGCACTCCCGGGACTCACCGGGGTGCATCCCCAGTGGTGCCAGTGCACTCTCTGGAGTCACTGCACTGCATCCCCAGTGGTGCCAGTGCACTCCCTGGACTCACTGCACTGCATCCCCAGTGGTGTCAGGGAACTCCCTGGCCTCACTGCACTGCATCCCCAGTGGTGCCAGGGCACTCTCTGGACTCACTGCAGTGCGTCCCCAGTGGTGCCACTGCACTCCCTGGACTCCCTGCACTGCATCCCCAGTGGTGCCAGTGCACTCTCTGGACTCACTGCACTGCATCCCCAGTGGTGCCTGTGCACTCCCTGGACTCATTGCACTGCATCCCCAGTGGTGCCAGTGCTCTCTCTGGACTCACTGCACTGCATCCCCAGTGGTGCCAGTGCACTGTCTGGACTCACTGCACTGAATCCCCAGTGGTGCCAGTGCACTCTCTGGACTCACTGCACTGCATCCCCAGTGGTGCCAGTGCACTCCCTGGACTCACTGCACTGCATCCCCAGTGGAGCCAGTACACTTTCTGGACTCACTGCACTGCATCCCCAGTGGTGCCAGTGCACTCCCTGGACTAACCGGGGTGCATCCCCAGTGGTGCCAGTGCACTCTCTGGACTCACTGCACTGCATCCCCAGTGGTGCCAGTGCGCTCCCTGGACTCACCGGGGTGCATCCCCAGTGGTGCCAGCGCACTCTCTGGACTCACTGAACTGCATTCCCACTGGTGCCAGTGCACTCTCCGGACTCAGTGCACTGCAGTCCCAGTGGTGCCAGTGCACTCCCTTGATTCACAGCGTTGTATCCCCAGTAGTGCCAGTGCACTCTCTGGAACCACTGTACTGCATTCCCAGTGGTTCAAGTGCACTCCCTGGACTCACCGGGGTGCATGACAAGTGGAACCAGTGCACTCTCTGGACTCACTGCACTGCATCCCCAGTGGTACCAGTGCACTCTCTGGACTCACTGCACTGCATCCCCAGTGGTGCCACTGCACTCCCTGGACTCACTGCACTGCATCCCCAGTGGTGCCAGTGCACTCCCTGGACTCACTGCACTGCATCCCCTGTAATGCCAGTGCACTCTCTGGACTCACTGCACTGCATCCCCAGTGGTGCCAGTGCACTCTCTGGACTCACTGCACTGCATCTCCAGTGGTGCCAGTGCACTCCCACGACTCACTGCACTGCATCCCCACTGGTGCCAGTGCACTCTCTGGACTCACTGCACTGCATCTCCAGTAGTGCCAGTGCACTCTCTGGACTCACTGCACTGCATCCCTAGTGGTGCCAGTGCACTCCCTGGACTCACCGCACTGCATCCACAGTGGTGCCAGTGCACTCTCTGGACTCACTGCACTGCATCCCCAGTGGTGCCAGTGCACTCCCTGGACTCACTGCACTGCATCCCCAGTGGTGCCAGTGCACTCCCTTGACTCACACAGGTGTATCCCCAGTAGTGCCAGTGCACTCTCTGGACTCACTGCACTGCATCCCCAGTGGTGCAAGTGCACTCCTTGGACTCACCGGGGTGCATCCCCACTGGTGCCAGTGCACTCTCTGGACTCACTCCACTGCATCCCCATTGGTGCCAGTGCACTCTCTGGACTCAATGCACTGCAGCCCCAGTGGTGCCAGTGCACTCTCTGGACTCACTGCACTGCATCCCCAGTGGTGCCAGTGCACTCTCTGGACTCACTGCACTGAATCCCCAGTGGTCCCAGTGCACTCTCTGGACTCACTGCACTGCATCCCCAGTGGTGCCAGTGCACTCCCTGGACTCACTGCACTGCAGTCCCAGTGGTGCCTGTGCACTCTCTGGACTCACTGCACTGCATCCCCAGTGGTGCCAGTGCACTCTCTGGACTCACTGCACGGCATCCCCAGTGGTGCCAGTGCACTCCATGGACTCACCAGGGTGCATCCCCAGTGGTGCCAGTGCACTCTCTGGACTCACTGCAGTGCATCCCCAGTGGTGCCAGTGCACTCCCTCGACTCACTGCACTGCATCACCAGTGATGCCAGTGCACTCTCTGGACTCACTGCACTGCATCCCCAGTGGTGCCACTGCACTCCCTGGACTCACCGGGGTGCATCCCCAGTGGTGCCAGTGCACTCTCTGGACTCACTGCACTGCATCACCAGTGGTGCCACTGCACTCCCTGGACTCACCGGGGTGCATCCCCAGTGGTGCCGGTGCACTCCCTGGACTCACTGCACTGCATCCCCAGTGGTGCAAGGGCACTCCCTGGCCTCACTGCACTGCATCCCCAGTGGTGCCAGTGCACTCTCTGGACTCACTGCACTGCATCCCCAGTGGTGCCAGTGCACTCTCTGAACTCACTGCACTGAATCCCCAGTGGTGCCAGTGCACTCTCTGGACTCACTGCACTGCATCCCCAGTGGTGCCAGTGCACTCCCTGGACTCACTGCACTGAATCCCCAGTGGTGCCAGTGCACTCTCTGGACTCACTGCACTGCATCCCCAGTGGTGCCAGTGCACTCTCTGGACTCACTGCACTGAATCCCCAGTGGTGCCAGTGCACTCTCTGGACTCACTGCACTGCATCCCCAGTGGTGCCAGTGCACTCCCTGGACTCACTGCACTGCATCCCCAGTGGAGCCAGTGCACTTTCTGGACTCACTGCACTGCATCCCCAGTGGTGCCAGTGCACTCCCTGGACTAACCGGGGTGCATCCCCAGTGGTGCCAGTGCACTCTCTGGACTCACTGCACTGCATTCCCAGTGGTGCCAGTGCGCTCCCTGGACTCACCGGGGTGCATCCCCAGTGGTGCCAGCGCACTCTCTGGACTCACTGCACTGCATTCCCACTGGTGCCAGTGCACTCTCTGGACTCAGTGCACTGCATCCCCAGTGGTGCCAGTGCACTCTCTGGACTCTGTGCACTGCATCCCCAGTGGTGACAGTGCACTCTCTCGACTCACTGCACTGCATCCCCAGTGGTGCCAGTGCACTCCCTGGACTCACTGCACTGCATCCCCAGTGGAGCCAGTGCACTTTCTGGACTCACTGCACTGCATCCCCAGTGGTGCCAGTGCACTCCCTGGACTAACCGGGGTGCATCCCCAGTGGTGCCAGAGCAATCTCTGGAACCACTGCACTGCATCCCCAGTGGTGCCAGTACACTCTCTGGAGTCACCGGGGTGCATCCCCAGCGGTGCCAGTGCACTCTCTGGAGTCACCGGGGTGCATCCCCAGTGGTGCCAGTGAACTCTCGGGAGTCACCGGGGTGCATCCCCAGTGCTGGCAGTGCACTCTCTGGATTCTCCGGAGTGCATACCCAGTGGTGCCAGTGCACTCAGTGGAGTCACCGGGGTTCATCGCTAGTGGTGCCAGTGCGTTCTCTGGAGTCACCGTGGTGCATCCCCAGTGGTGCCAATGCACTCTCTGGAGTCACTGCAGTGCATCCCCAGTGGTACCAGTGCACTCCCTGGAGTCACCGGGGAGCATCCCCAGTGGTGCCACTGCACTCTTTGGAGTCACCGGGGTACATCCCCAGTGCTGCCAGTGCACTCTCTGGAGTCTCCGGGGTGCATCCCCAGTGGTGCCAGTGCACTCTCTGGAGTCACCGGGGTGCATCCCCAGTGGTTCCACTGCACTCTCTGGAGTCACCAGAGTACATCTTCAGTGGTGCTAGTACACTCTCTGGAGTCATTGGAGTGCATCCCCAGTGGTGCCAGTGCACTCTCTGGAGTCACCGGGGTGCAACCCCAGTGGTGCTACTGCACTCTCTGGAGTCACCGGGGTGCATCGCAAGTAGTGACAGTGTAATCTCTGGAGTCACTACAGTACATCTCCAGTGGTGCTAGTACACTCTCTGGAGTCACTGCAGTGCATCCCCAGTGGTGCCAGTGCACTCTCTGGTGTCACCGGGGTGCATCTCCAGTGGTGCCAGTGCACTCTCTGGAGTCACTGCAGTGCATCCCCAGGGGTGGCAGTGCACTCTCTGGAGTCACTGCAGTGCATCTACAGTGGTGCCTGTGCACTCTCTGGAGTCACCGGGGTGCATCCCCAGTGGTGCCAGTGCACTCTCTGGAGTCACCGGAGTGCATCCCCAGTGGTGCTAGTACACTCTCTGGAGTCTTTGGAGTGCATCCCCAGGGGTGCCAGTGCACTCTCTGGAGTCACCGGGGTGCATCCCCAGTGGTGCTAGTGCACTCTCTGGAGTCAAAGGGGTGCATCGCAAGTAGTGACAGTGTAACCTCTGGAGTCACTGCAGTGCATCTCCAGTGGTGCCAGTGCACTCTCTGGAGTCACTGCAGTGCATCCCCAGTGGTGCCAGTACACTCTCTGGAGTCACTGCAGTGCATCCCCAGTGGTGCCAGTACACTCTCTGGAGTCACCAGGGTGCATCCCCAGTGGTGCCAGTGCACTCTCTGGAGTCACTGCAGTGCATCTCCAGTGTTGCCAGTGCACTCTCTGGAGTCACCGAGTTGCATCCCCAGTGGTGCCAGTGCAATCTCTGGAGTCACTGCAGTGCATCTCCAAGGGTGCCAGTGCACTCTCTGGAGACACTGCAGTGCATCCCCAGTGGTGTTAGTGCACTCTCTGGAGTCACCGGGGTGCATCCCCAGTGGTGCCAGTGCACTCTCTGGAGTCACTGCAGTGCATCTCCAGTGGTGCCAGTGCACTCTCTGGAGTCACTGCAGTGCATCTTCATTGGTGCCAGTGCACTCTATAGAATCACCGGGGTGCATCCCCAGCGGTGCCAGTGCACTCTCTGGAGTCACCGGGGTGCATCCCCAGTGGTGCCAGTGCACTCTCTGGAGTGACTGCAGTGCATCTCCAGTGGTGCCAGTGCACTCTCTGGAGTCACTGCAGTGCATCCCCAGTGGTGCCAGTGCACTCTCTGGAGTCACCGGGGTGCATCCCCAGTGCTGGCAGTGTACTCTCTGGAGTCACCGGGCTGCATCCCCAGTGGTACCAGTGCAGTCTCTGGAGTCACCGGGGTGCATCCCCAGTGGTGCCAGTGCACTCTCTGGCGTCACCGGGGTCCATCCCCAGTGGTGCCAGTGCACTCTCTGGAGTCACCGGGGTGCATCTCCACTGGTGCCAGTGCACTCTCTGGCGTCACCGGGGTCCATCCCCAGTGGTGCCAGTGCACTCTCTGGAGTCTCCGGGGTGCATCCCCAGTGGTACCAGTGCACTCTCTGGAGTCACCGGGATGCATCCCCAGTGGTGCCAGTGCACTCTCTGGCGTCACCGGGGTCCATCCCCAGTGGTACCAGTGCACTCTCTGGAGTCACCGGGGTGCATCCCCAGTGGTGCCAGTGCACTCTCTGGCGTCACCGGGGTCCATCCCCAGTGGTGCCAGTGCACTCTCTGGAGTCACAGGGGTGCATCCCCAGTGGTACCAGTGAACTCTCTGGAGTCACCGGGGTGCATCCCCAGTGGTGCCAGTGCACTCTCTGGCGTCACCGGGGTCCATCCCCAGTGGTGCCAGTGCACTCTCTGGCGTCACCGGGGTCCATCCCCAGTGGTGCCAGTGCACTCTCTGGAGTCTCCGGGGTGCATCGCCAGTGGTGCCAGTGCACTCTCTGGAGTCTCCGGGGTCCATCCCCAGTGGTACCAGTGCACTCTCCGGAGTCACCGGGGTGCATCCCCAGTGGTGCCAGTGCACTCTCTGGCGTCACCGGGGTCCATCCCCAGTGGTGCCAGTGCACTCTCTGGAGTCACCGGGGTGCATCTCCACTGGTGCCAGTGCACTCTCTGGCGTCACCGGGGTGAATCTCCAGTGGTGCCAGTGCACTCTCTGGACTCACCGGGCTGCATCCCCAGTGGTACCAGTGTTCTCTCTGGAGTCACCGGGGTGCATCCCCAGTGGTGCCAGTGCACTCTCTGGCGTCACCGGGGTCCATCCCCAGTGGTACCAGTGCACTCTCTGGAGTCACCGGGGTGCATCCCCAGTGGTGCCAGTGCACTCTCTGGAGTCACTGGGGTCCATCCCCAGTGGTGCCAGTGCACTCTCTGGAGTCTCCGGGGTGCATCCCCAGTGGTACCAGTGCACTCTCTGGAGTCACAGGGGTGCGTCCCCAGTGGTGCCAGTGCACTCTCTGTAGTCACCGGGGTGCATACCCAGTGGTGCCCGTGCACTCTCTGGAGTCACTGCAGTGCATCCCCAGTGGTGCCAGTGCACTCTCTGGAGTCACTGCGGTGCATCCCCAGTGGTGGCAGTGCACTCTCTGGACTCACTGAAGTGCATCTCCAGTGGTGCCAGTGCACTCTCTGGAGTCACCGGGGTGCATCCCCAGTGGTGCCAGTGCACTCTCTGGGGTCACCGAGGTGCAACCCAGTGGTACCAGTGCACTCTCTGGAGTCACAGGGGTGCGTCCCCAGTGGTGCCAGGGCACTCTCTGGAGTCACCGGAATGCATCCCCAGAGGTGCTAGTGCACTCTCTGGAGTCATTTGAGTGCATCCCCAGTGCTGCCAGTGCACTCTCTGGAGTCTCCGGACTGCACCCCAGAGGTGCCAGTGCACTCTCTGGAGTAACTGGGGTGCATCCCCAGTGGTGCCAGTGCACTCTCTGGAGTCACCGGCGTGCATCCCCAGTGGTGCTAGTGCACTCTCTGGAGTCACCGGGGTGCATCCCCAGTAGTGCCAGTGAACTCTCTGGAGTCACTGGGGTGCATCACCAGTGGTGCCAGTGCACTCTCTGGAGTCTTCGGAGCGCATCCCCAGTGGTGCCAGTGCACTCTCTGGAGTCACTGCACTGCATCCCCAGTGGTGCCAGTGTACTCTCTGGAGTCACTGAAGTGCATCTCCAGTGGTGCCAGTGCACTCTCTGGAGTCTTTGGAGTGCATCCCCAGTGGTGCCAGTACACTCTCTGAAGTTACTACACTGCATCTCCAGTGGTGCCAGTGTACTCTCTGGAGTCACTGCAGTGCATCCCCAGTGGTGCCAGTGCACTCTCTGGAGTCACCGGGGTGCATCCCCAGTGGTGCCAGTGCACTCTCTGGAGTCACTGCAGTGCATCACCAGTGGTGCCAGTGCACTCTCTGGAGTCTCCGGAGTGCATCCCCAGAGGTGCCAGTGCACTCTCTGGAGTCACCGGGGTGCATCCCCAGTGGTTCCACTGCACTCTCTGGAGTCACCGGAGTGCATCGCCAGTGGTGCTAGTACACTCTATGGAGTCATTGGAGTGCATCCCCAGTGGTGCCAGTGCACTCACTGGAGTCACCGGGGTGCATCCCCAGTGGTGCTAGTGCACTCTCTGGAGTCTTTGGAGTGCATCCCCAGTGGTGCCAGTGCACTCTCTGGAGTCACCGGGGTGCATCCCCAGTGGTGCTAGTGCACTCTCTGGAGTCACCGGGGTGCATCCCCAGTGGTGCCAGTGCACTCTCTGGAGTCACCGGGGTGCATCCCCAGTGGTGCTAGTGCACTCTCTGGAGTCACCGGGGTGCATCCCCAGTGGTTCCACTGCACTCTCTGGAGTAACGGAGTGCATCGCCAGTGGTGCTAGTACACTCTCTGGAGTCATTGGAGTGCATCCCCAATGGTGCCAGTGCACTCTCTGGAGTCACCGGGGTGCATCCCCAGTGATGCTAGTCCACTCTCTGGAGTACCGGGGTGCATCCCATGTAGTGACAGTGCAATCTCTGGAGTCACTGCAGTGCATCTCCAGTGGTGCTAGTGCACTCTCTGGACTAACTGCAGTGCATCCCCAGTGGTGCCAGTGCACTCTCTGGAGTCACCGGGGTGCAACTCCAGTGCTGCCAGTGCACTCTCTGGAGTCACTGCAGTGCATACCCAGGGGTGGCAGTGCACTCTCTGGAGTCACTGCAGTGCATCTACAGTGGTGCCAGTGCACTCTCTGGAGTCACCGGGGTGCATCCCCAGTGGTTCCAGTGCACTCTCTGGAGTCACCGGAGTGCATACCCAGTGGTGCTAGTACACTCTCTGGAGTCATTGGAGTGCATCCCCAGTGGTGCCAGTGCACTCTCTGGAGTCACCGGGGTGCATCCCCAGTGGTGCTAGTGCACTCTCTGGAGTCACCGGGGTGCATCGCAAGTAGTGACAGTGCAATCTCTGGAGTCACTGCAGTGCATCCCCAGTGGTGCCAGTGAACTCTCGGGAGTCACCGGGGTGCATCCCCAGTGCTGGCAGTGCACTCTCTGGAGTCTCCGGAGTGCATACCCAGTGGTGCCAGTGCACTCACTGGAGTCACCGGGGTTCATCGCTAGTGGTGCCAGTGCACTCTCTGGAGTCACCGGGGTGCATCCCCACTGGTGCCAGTGCACTCTCTGGAGTCTCTGGAGTGCATCTCCAGTGGTGCCAGTGCACTCACTGGAGTCACCGGGGTTCATCGCCATTGGTGCCACTGCACTCTCTGGACTCACCGGGGTGAATCTCCAGTGCTTCCAGTGCACTCTCTGGAGTCACCGGGGTGCATGCCCAGTGGTGGCAGTGCACTCTCTGGAATCACTGCAGTGCATCTCCAGTGGTGCCAGTGCACTCTCTGGAGTCACCGGGGTGCATCCCCAGCGGTGCCAGTGCACTCTCTGGAGTCACCGGGGTGCATCCCCAGTGGTGCCAGTGCACTCTCTGGAGTCACCGGGGTGCATCGCCAGTGGTGACAATGAACTCTCTGGACTCACTGCAGTGCATCCCCAGTGGTGCCAGTGCACTCTATGGAGTCTCCGGAGTGCATCCCCTGTGGTGCCAGTGCACTCTCTGGAGTCACCGGAGTGCATCCCCAGTGATGCTAGAGCACTCTCTGGAGTCACTGCAGTGCATCTCCAGTGGTGCCAGTGCACTCTCTGGAGTCACTGCAGTGCTTCCCCAGTGGTGCCAGTGCACTCTCTGGAGTCACCGGGGTGCATCTCCAGTGGTGCCAGTGCACTCTCTGGAGTCACTGCAGTGCATCCCCAGTGTTCCAGTACACTCTCTGGAGTTACTGCAGTGCATCTCCAGTGGTGCCAGTACACTCTCTGGACTCACCGGGGTGCATCCCCAGTGGTGCCAGTGCACTCTCTGGAGTCATTGGAGCGCATCTCCAGTGGTGCCAGTGCACTCTCTGGAGTCACTGCAGTGCATCCCCAGCGGTGCCAGTGCACTCTCTGGAGTCACCGGGGTGCATCCCCAGTGGTGCCAGTGCACTCTCTGGAGTCTCCGGAGTGCATACCCAGTGGTGCCAGTGCACTCACTGGAGTCACCGGGGTTCATCGCCATTGGTGCCACTGCACTCTCTGGCGTCACCGGGGTGAATCTCCAGTGGTGCCAGTGCACTCTCTGGACTCACCGGGGTGCATCCCGAGTGGTGTTAGTGCACTCTCTGGACTCACTGCAGTGCATCCCCAGTGGTGCCAGTGCACTCTCTGGAGTCACCGGGGTGAATCTCCAGTGGTGCCAGTACACTCTCTGGACTCACCGGGGTGCATCCCCAGTGGTGCCAGTGCACTGTCTGGACTCACTGCCGTGCATCTCCAGTGGTGCCAGTGCACTCTCTGGAGTCACCGGGGTGAATCTCCAGTGGTGCCAGTGCACTCTCTGGACTCACCGGGCTGCATCCCCAGTGGTGCCAGTGCACTCTCTGGACTAACTGCAGTGCATCCCCAGTGGTTCCAGTGCACTCTCTGGAGTCACCGGGGTGCATCCCCAGTGGTGCCAGTGCACTCTCTGGAGTCACTGATGTGCATCTCCAGTGGTGCCAGTGCACTCACTGGAGTCACCGGGGTTCATCGCCATTGGTGCCAGTGCACTCTCTGGCGTCACCGGGATACATCCCAGGTGGTGCCAGTGCACTCTCTGGCGTCACCGGGGTCCATCCCCAGTGGTGCCAGTGCACTCTCTGGAGTCACCGGGATGCATCCCCAGTGGTTTCAGTGCAATCTCTGGAGTCACTGCAGTGCATCTCCAAGGGTGCCAGTGCACTCTCTGGAGACACTGCAGTGCATCCCCAGTGGTGTTAGTGCACTCTCTGGAGTCACCGGGGTGCATCCCCAGTGCTGCCAGTGCACTCTCTGGAGTCACTGCAGTGCATCTCCAGTGGTGCCAGTGCACTCTATGGAATCACCGGGGTGCATCCCCAGCGGTGCCAGTGCACTCTCTGGAGTCACCGGGGTGCATCCCCAGTGGTGCCAGTGCACTCTCTGGAGTCACTGCAGTGCATCCCCACTGGTGCCAGTGCACTCTCTGGAGTCACTGCAGTGCATCCCCAGTGCTGGCAGTGCACTCTCTGGAGTCACCGGGGTGCATCCCCAGTGGTGCCAGTGCACTCTCTGGAGTCACTGCAGTGCATCCCCACTGGTGCCAGTGCACTCTCTGGAGTCACTGCAGTGCATCCCCAGTGCTGGCAGTGCACTCTCTGGAGTCTCCGGAGTGCATACCCAGTGGTGCCAGTGCACTCACAGGAGTCACCGGGGTGCATCCCCAGTGGTGCCAGTGCACTCTCTGGAGTTACCGGGGTGTATCCCCAGTGGTACCAGTGCACTCTCTGGAGTCACCGGGGTGCATCCCCAGTGGTGCCATTGCACTCTATGGCGTCACCGGGGTCCATCCCCAGTGGTGCCAGTGCACTCTCTGGAGTCACCGGGGTGCATCCCCAGTGGTGCCAGTGCACTCTCTGGAGTCACCGGGGTGCATCCCCAGTGCTTCCACTGCACTCTCTGGACTCACTGCAGTGCATCCCCAGTGGTGCTAGTACACTCTCTGGAGTCATTGGAGTGCATCCCCAGTGGTGCCAGTGCACTCTCTGGAGTCACCGGGTGCATCCCCAGTGATGATAGTGCACTCTCTGGAGTCACTGCAGTGCATCTCCAGTGGTGCCAGTGCACTCTCTGGAGTCACTGCAGTGCATCCCCAGTGGTGCCAGTGCACTCTCTGGACTCACTGCTGTGCATCTCCAGTGGTGCCAGTGCACTCTCTGGAGTCACCGGAGTGCATCGCCAGTGGTGCCAATGAACTCTCTGGAGTCACCGGGGTGCATCCCCAGTGGTGCCAGTGCACTCTATGGAGTCTCCGGAGTGCATACGCAGTGGTGCCTGTGCACTCTCTGGAGTCACCGGAGTGCATCCCCAGTGATGATAGAGCACTCTCTGGAGTCACTGCAGTGCATCTCCAGTGGTGCCAGTGCACTCTCTGGAGTCACTGCAGTGCATCTCCAGTGGTGCCAATGCACTCTCTGGAGTCACTGCAGTGCATCCCCAGTGTTCCAGTACACTCTCTGGAGTTACTGCAGTGCATCTCCAGTGGTGCCAGTACACTCTCTGGACTCACCGGGGTGCGTCCCCAGTGGTGCCAGTGCACTCTCTGGACTCACCGGGGTGAATCTCCAGTGGTGCCAGTGCACTCTCTGGACTCACCAGGGTGCATCCCCAGTGGTGCCAGTGCACTCTCTGGACTCACTGCAGTGCATCCCCAGTGGTGCCAGTGCACTCTCTGGAGTCACCGGTGTGAATCTCCAGTGGTGCCAGTGCACTCTCTGGACTCACCGGGCTGCATCCCCAGTGGTGCCATTGCACTCTATGGCGTCACCGGGGTCCATCCCCAGTGGTGCCAGTGCACTCTCTGGAGTCACCGGGGTGCATCCCCAGTGGTGCCAGTGCACTCTCTGGAGTCACCGGGGTGCATCCCCAGTGGTTCCACTGCACTCTCTGGACTCACTGCAGTGCATCCCCAGTGGTGACAATGAACTCTCTGGAGTCACCGGGGTGCATCCCCAGTGGTGCCAGTGCACTCTATGGAGTCTCCGGAGTGCATCCCCTGTGGTGCCAGTGCACTCTCTGGACTCACCAGGGTGCATCCCCGTGGTGCCAGTGCACTGTCTGCACTGACTGCACTGCATCCCCAGAGGTGCCAGTGTACTCCCTGAACTCACTACACTGCATCCCCAGTGGTGCCAGTGCACTCTCTGGAGTCACTGCAGTGCTTCCCCAGTGGTGCCAGTGCACTCTCTGGAGTCACCGGGGTGCATCTCCAGTGGTGCCAGTGTACTCTCTGGAGTCACTGCAGTGCATCCCCAGTGTTCCAGTACACTCTCTGGAGTTACTGCAGTGCATCTCCAGTGGTGCCAGTACACTCTCTGGACTCACCGGGGTGCATCCCCAGTGGTGCCAGTGCACTCTCTGGAGTCATTGGAGTGCATCTCCACTGGTGCCAGTGCACTCTCTGGAGTCACTGCAGTGCATCCCCAGCGGTGCCAGTGCACTCTCTGGAGTCACCGGGGTGCATCCCCAGTGGTGCCAGTGCACTCTCTGGAGTCTCCGGAGTGCATACCCAGTGGTGCCAGTGCACTCACTGGAGTCACCGGGGTTCATCGCCATTGGTGCCACTGCACTCTCTGGCGTCACCGGGGTGAATCTCCAGTGGTGCCAGTGCACTCTCTGGACTAACTGCAGTGCATCCCCAGTGGTGTTAGTGCACTCTCTGGACTCACTGCAGTGCATCCCCAGTGGTGCAAGTGCACTCTATGGAGTCACTGAAGTACATCTCCAGTGGTGCCAGTACACTCTCTGGACTCACCGGGGTGCATCCCCAGTGGTGCCAGTGCACTGTCTGGACTCACTGCCGTGCATCTCCAGTGGTGCCAGTGCACTCTCTGGAGTCACCGGGGTGAATCTCCAGTGGTGCCAGTGCACTCTCTGGACTCACCGGGCTGCATCCCCAGTGGTGCCAGTGCACTCTCTGGACTGACTGCAGTGCATCCCCAGTGGTGCCAGTGCACTCTCTGGAGTCACTGATGTGCATCTCCAGTGGTGCCAGTGCACTCACTGGAGTCACCGGGGTTCATCGCCATTGGTGCCAGTGCACTCTCTGGCGTCACCGGGATGCATCCCAGGTGGTGCCAGTGCACTCTCTGGCGTCACCGGGGTCCATCCCCAGTGGTGCCAGTGCACTCTCTGGAGTCACCGGGGTGCATCCCCAGTGGTGCCAGTGCGCTCTCGGGAGTCTCCGGGGTGCATCCCCAGTGGTGTTAATGCACTCTCTGGAGTCACCGGGATGCATCCCCAGTGGTTTCAGTGCAATCTCTGGAGTCACTGCAGTGCATCTCCAAGGGTGCCAGTGCACTCTCTGGAGACACTGCAGTGCATCCCCAGTGGTGTTAGTGCACTCTCTGGAGTCACCGGGGTGCATCCCCAGTGCTGCCAGTGCACTCTCTGGAGTCACTGCAGTGCATCTCCAGTGGTGCCAGTGCACTCTATGGAATCACCGGGGTGCATCCCCAGCGGTGCCAGTGCACTCTCTGGAGTCACCGGGGTGCATCCCCAGTGGTGCCAGTGCACTCTCTGGAGTCACTGCAGTGCATCCCCACTGGTGCCAGTGCACTCTCTGGAGTCACTGCAGTGCATCCCCAGTGCTGGCAGTGCACTCTCTGGAGTCACCGGGGTGCATCCCCAGTGGTGCCAGTGCACTCTCTGGAGTCACTGCAGTGCATCCCCACTGGTGCCAGTGCACTCTCTGGAGTCACTGCAGTGCATCCCCAGTGCTGGCAGTGCACTCTCTGGAGTCTCCGGAGTGCATACCCAGTGGTGCCAGTGCACTCACAGGAGTCACCGGGGTGCATCCCCAGTGGTGCCAGTGCACTCTCTGGAGTTACCGGGGTGTATCCCCAGTGGTACCAGTGCACTCTCTGGAGTCACCGGGGTGCATCCCCAGTGGTGCCATTGCACTCTATGGCGTCACCGGGGTCCATCCCCAGTGGTGCCAGTGCACTCTCTGGAGTCACCGGGGTGCATCCCCAGTGGTGCCAGTGCACTCTCTGGAGTCACCGGGGTGCATCCCCAGTGCTTCCACTGCACTCTCTGGACTCACTGCAGTGCATCCCCAGTGGTGCTAGTACACTCTCTGGAGTCATTGGAGTGCATCCTCAGTGGTGCCAGTGCACTCTCTGGAGTCACCGGGTGCATCCCCAGTGATGATAGTGCACTCTCTGGAGTCACTGCAGTGCATCTCCAGTGGTGCCAGTGCACTCTCTGGAGTCACTGCAGTGCATCCCCAGTGGTGCCAGTGCACTCTCTGGACTCACTGCTGTGCATCTCCAGTGGTGCCAGTGCACTCTCTGGAGTCACCGGGGTGCATCGCCAGTGGTGCCAATGAACTCTCTGGAGTCACCGGGGTGCATCCCCAGTGGTGCCAGTTCACTCTATGGAGTGTCCGGAGTGCATACGCAGTGGTGCCTGTGCACTCTCTGGAGTCACCGGAGTGCATCCCCAGTGATGATAGAGCACTCTCTGGAGTCACTGCAGTGCATCTCCAGTGGTGCCAATGCACTCTCTGGAGTCACTGCAGTGCATCCCCAGTGTTCCAGTACACTCTCTGGAGTTACTGCAGTGCATCTCCAGTGGTGCCAGTACACTCTCTGGACTCACCGGGGTGCGTCCCCAGTGGTGCCAGTGCACTCTCTGGACTCACCGGGGTGAATCTCCAGTGGTGCCAGTGCACTCTCTGGACTCACCAGGGTGCATCCCCAGTGGTGCCAGTGCACTCTCTGGACTCACTGCAGTGCATCCCCAGTGGTGCCAGTGCACTCTCTGGAGTCACCGGTGTGAATCTCCAGTGGTGCCAGTGCACTCTCTGGACTCACCGGGCTGCATCCCCAGTGGTGCCAGTGCACTCTCTGGACTCACCGGGCTGCATCCCCAGTGGTGCCAGTGCACTCTCTGGAGTCACTGCAGTGCATCCCCAGTGCTGGCAGTGCACTCTCTGGAGTCACCGGGGTGCATCCCCAGTGGTGCCAGTGCACTCTCTGGAGTCACCGGGGTGCATCTCCAGTGGTGCCAGTGCACTCTCTGGAGTCACTGCAGTGCATCCCCACTGGTGCCAGTGCACTCTCTGGAGTCACCGGTGTGCATCCCCAGTGCTGGCAGTGCACTCTCTGGAGTCTCCGGAGTGCATACCCAGTGGTGCCAGTGCACTCACTGGAGTCACCGGGGTTCATCGCCATTGGTGCCAGTGCACTCTCTGGAGTCACCGGGGTGCATCCCCAGTGGTGCCAGTGCACTCTCTGGCGTCACCGGGGTGCATCCCCAGTGGTGCCAGTGCACTCTCTGGAGTCACTGATGTGCATCTCCAGTGGTGCCAGTGCACTCTCTGGAGTCACCGGGGTGCATCCCCAGTGGTTTCAGTGCAATCTCTGGAGTCACTGCAGTGCATCTCCAAGGGTGCCAGTGCACTCTCTGGAGACACTGCAGTGCATCCCCAGTGGTGTTAGTGCACTCTCTGGAGTCACCGGCGTGCATCCCCAGTGGTGCCAGTGCACTCTCTGGAGTCACTGCAGTGCATCTCCAGTGGTGCCAGTGCACTCTCTGGAGTCACTGCAGTGCATCCCCAGTGGTGCCAGTGCACTCTCTGGAGTCACCGGGGTGCATCCCCAGTGTTGGCAGTGCACTCTCTGGAGTCTCCGGAGTGCATCCCCAGTGGTGCCAGTGCACTCTCTGGAGTCACCGGGGTTCATCACCTTTGGTGCCAGTGCACTCTCTGGAGTCACCGGGGCGCATCCCCACTGGTGCCAGTGCACTCTCTGGAGTTACCGGGGTGCATCCCCAGTGGTACCAGTGCACTCTCTGGAGTCACCGGGGTGCATCCCCAGTGGTGCCAGTGCACTCTCTGGAGTCACCGGTGTTCATCGCCAGTAGTGCCAATGAACTCTCTGGAGTCACCGGGGTGCATCCCCAGTGATGCCAGTGCACTCTATGGAGTCTCCGGAGTGCATACCCAGTGGTGCCAGTGCACTCTCTGGAGTCACCGGAGTGCATCCCCAGTGATGCTAGAGCACTCTCTGGAGTCACTGCAGTGCATCTCCAGTGGTGCCAGTGCACTCTCTGGAGTCACTGCAGTGCATCACCAGTGTTCCAGTACACTCTCTGGAGTTACTGCAGTGCATCTCCAGTGGTGCCAGTACACTCTCTGGACTCACCGGGGTGCATCCCCAGTGGTGCCAGTGCACTCTCTGGAGTCACCGGGGTGAATCTCCAGTGCTGCCAGTGCACTCTCTGGACTCACCAGGGTGCATCCCCAGTGGTGCCACTGCACTCTCTGGACTCACTGCAGTGCATCCCCAGTGGTGCCAGTACACTCTCTGGAGTCACCGGGGTGCATCCCCAGTGGTGCCAGTGCACTCTCTGGAGTCATTGGAGTGCATCTCCAGTGGTGCCAGTGCACTCTCTGGAGTCACTGCAGTGCATCCCCACTGGTGCCAGTGCACTCTCTGGAGTCACCGGGGTGCATCCCCACTGGTGCCAGTGCACTCTCTGGAGTCTCCGGAGTGCATCTCCAGTGGTGCCAGTGCACTCACTGGAGTCACCGGGGTTCATCGCCATTGGTGCCACTGCACTCTCTGGACTCACCGGGGTGCATCCCCAGTGGTGCTAGTGCACTCTCTGGACTCACTGCAGTGCATCCCCAGTGGTGCCAGTGCACTCTCTGGAGTCACTGAAGTGCATCTCCAGTGGTGCCAGTACACTCTCTGGACTCACCGGGGTGCATCCCCAGTGGTGCCAGTGCACTCTCTGGAGACACTGCAGTGCATCCCCAGTGGTGTTAGTGCACTCTCTGGAGTCACCGGGGTGCATCCCCAGTGCTGCCAGTGCACTCTCTGGAGTCACTGCAGTGCATCTCCAGTGGTGCCAGTGCACTCTCTGGAATCACCGGGGTGCATCCCCAGCGGTGCCAGTGCACTCTCTGGAGTCACCGGGGTGCATCCCCAGTGGTGCCAGTGCACTCTCTTGAGTGACTGCAGTGCATCTCCAGTGGTGCCAGTGCACTCTCTGGAGTCACTGCAGTGCATCCCCACTGGTGCCAGTGCACTCTCTGGAGTCACCGGTGTGCATCCACAGTGCTGGCAGTGCACTCTCTGGAGTCTCCGGAGTGCATCCCCAGTGGTGCCAGTGCACTCACTGGAGTCACCGGGGTTCATCGCCATTGGTGCCAGTGCACTCTCTGGAGTCACCGGGGTGCATCCCCAGTGGTGCCAGTGCACTCTCTGGAGTCACCGGGGTGCATCCCCAGTGGTGCCAGTGCACTCTCTGGAGTCACCGGGGTGCATCCCCAGTGGTGCCTGTGCACTCTCGGGAGTCTCCGGGGTGCATCCCCAGTGGTGTTAATGCACTCTCTGGAGTCACCGGGATGCATCCCCAGTGGTTTCAGTGCAATCTCTGGAGTCACTGCAGTGCATCTCCAGTGGTGCCAGTGCACTTTCTGGAGTCACCGGGGTGCATCTCCAGTGGTGTCAGTGCACTCTCTGTAGTCACTGCAGTGCATCTCTAGCGGTTCCAGTGCACTCTCTGGAGTCACTGCAGTGCATCCCCAGTGGTGCCAGTGAACTCTCTGGAGTCACTGCAGTGCATCCCCAGTGCTGGCAGTGCACTCTCTGGAGTCTCCGGAGTGCATCCCCAGTGGTGCCAGTGCACTCTCTGGAGTAACCGGGATGCATCCCCAGTGGTGCCAGGGCACTCTCTGCAGTCACCAGGGTGCATCCTCAGTGGTGCCAGTGCACTCTCTGGAGTCACCCGGGTCCGTACCCAGTGGTGCCAGTGCACTCTCTGGTGTCACTGCACTGCATCCCCAGTGGTGCCAGTGCACTTTCTGGAGTCACTGCAGTGCACCTCCAGTGGTGCCAGTGCACTCTCTGGAGTCACTGCAGTGCATCTCTAGTGGTGCCAGTGCACTCACTGGAGTCACTGCAGTGCATCCCCACTGGTGCCAGTGCACTCTCTGGAGTCACCGGAGTGCATCCCCAGTGGTGCCAGTGCACTCTCTGGACTCACCGGGGTGCATCCCCAGTGGTGCCAGTGCACTCTCTGGAGTCACTGCAGTGCATCTCCAGTGGTGGCAGTGCACTGTCTGGAGTCACTGCAGTGCATCTCCAGTGGTGCCAGTGCACTCTCTGGACTGACTGCAGTGCATCTCCAGTGGTGCCAGTGCACTCTCTGGAGTCACCGGGGTGCATCTCCAGTGGTGCCAGTACACTCTCTGGAGTCACTGCAGTGCATCTCCAGTGGTGCCAGTGCACTCTCTGGAGTCACCGGGGTGCATCCCCTGTGCTGCCAGTGCACTCTCTGGAGTCACTGCAGTGCATCTCCAGTGGTGCCAGTGCACTCTCTGGAGTCACTGCAGTGCATCCCCAGTGGTGCCAGTGCACTCTCTGGACTCGCCGCAGTGCATCCCCAGAGGTGCCAGTGCACTCTCTGGAGTAACTGGGGTGCATCCCCAGTGGTGCCAGTGCACTCTCTGGAGTCACCGGGGTGCATCCCCAGTGGTGCTAGTGCACTCTCTGGAGTCACCGGGGTGCATCCCCAGTGGTGCCAGTGAACTCTATGGAGTCACCGGGGTGCATCCCCAGTGCTGGCAGTGCACTCTCTGGAGTCTCCGGAGTGCATCCCCAGTGGTGCCAGTGCACTCTCTGGAGTCACCGGGCTGCATCCCCCGTGCTGCCAGGGCACTCTCTGCAGTCACCGGGGTGCATTTTCAGTGGTGCCAGTGCACTCTCTGGAGTCACCCGGGTCGGTACCCAGTGGTGCCAGTGCACTCTCTGGTGTCACCGGGGTGCATCTCCAGTGGTGCCAGTGCACTCTCTGGAGTCACTGCAGTGCATCTCCAGTGGTGCCAGTGCACTTTCTGGAGTCACCGGGGTGCATCTCCAGTGGTGCCAGTGCACTCTCTGGAGTCACTGCAGTGCATCTCTAGTGGTGCCAGTGCACTCACTGGAGTCACTGCAGTGCATCCCCAGTGGTGCCAGTGCACTCTCTGGAGTCACCGGAGTGCATCCCCAGTGGTGACAGTGCACTCTCTGGACTCACCGGGGTGCATCCCCAGTGGTGCCAGTGCACTCTCTGGAGTCACTGCTGTGCATCTCCAGTGGTGGCAGTGCACTCTCTGGAGTCACTGCAGTGCATCTCCAGTGGTGCCAGTGCACTCTCTGGAATCACTGCAGTGCATCTCCAGTGGTGCCAGTACACTCTCTGGAGTCTCAGCAGTGCATCTCCAGTGGTGCCAGTGCACTCACTGGGGACACTGCAGTGCATCCCCAGTGGTGCCAGTGCACTCTCTGGACTCGCCGGAGTGCATCCCCAGAGGTGCCAGTGCACTCTCTGGATTAACTGGGGTGCATCCCCAGTGGTGCCAGTGCACTCTCTGGACTCACTGCAGTGCATCTCCAGTGGTGCCAGTGCACTCTGCTGAGTCACCGGGGTGCATCCCCTGTGGTGCCAGGGCACTCTCTGGAGTCACCGGGGTGCATCTCCAGTGGTGCCAGTGCACTCTCTGGAGTCACCGGGGTGCATCCCCAGTGGTGCCAGTGCACTCTGCTGAGTCACCGGGGTGCATCCCCAGTGGTGCCAGTGCACTCTCTGGAGTTACCGGGGTGCATCCCCAGTGGTGCCAGGGCACTCTCTTGAGTCACCAGGGTGCAACCCAAGTAGTGCCAGTGCACTCTCTGGAGTCACCCGGTTGCATCGCCAGTGGTGCCAGGGCACTCTCTGGAGTCACCGGGGTGCATCCCCAGCGGTGCCAGTGCGCTCTCTGGAGTCACTGCAGTGCATCCCCAGTGGTGCCAGTGCACTCTCTGGAGTCACTGGAGTGCACTGGGGAGTCACAGGCGTGGATCCTCAGGTGTGCCTGGGGTCCCCCTGCTAGTCACCGGTTTGGGTCCACGGGGGTGCCAGGGGTCCCACTGGGAGTCACCAAGATGGGTCCTCGGGGGTGCCCGTGGACCCGCTGGAGTGACAAGGGCGGGTCCTCGGGGTGCCCAAGGACCTGCGTGGGAGTCACCGGGGTGCGTCCTCAGGTGTGCCCATGACCACGCTGGAAGTCACCGGGCTGGTACTTGGGGGTGCATGGGGTCCCGCCAGGATTCACAGGGGTGGGTCCTCGGGGGTGTCCTTGTACCCGCTGGGAGTCACGAGGGCGGGTCCTCGGGGGTGCACGTGGACCCGCTGGGAGTCACCGGGGTGGGTCCTAGGGGGTGGCGGTGGACCTGCTGGGAGTCACCAGGGTGGGTCCGCCTGGGGTGACCGTACACCCGCTGGGAGTCACCGGGTGGGTCCTCGGGGTTGCCCGTGGACCTGCTGGGAGTCACCGGGGTGGGTACTCAGGGCTGTCCTGGGTCCTGCTGGAAGTCACTGGTGTGGGTCCTCGGGGGTGCCCGTGGACCCTATGGGAGTCAAGGGGTGGGTCCTCGGCCGTGCACGTGGACCTGCAGGGAGTCACGGGGGTGGGTCCTTGGGGGTGCCCGTTGACACGCTTCGAGTCACCGGGGTGGGTCCTCAGGGTTGCCCGTGGACCCGCTGGGAGTCACTGGGGTGTGTTCTCGGGGCTGCCCATGGACCCGCTGGGAGTCACCAGGGCGGGTCCTCGTGAGTGCCCATGTAACCGCTTAAAGTCCCCGGGGTGGGTTCTCGGGGGTACCCGTGGACCTGCTGAGAGTCACGGGGGTGCGTCCTCGGGTGTGGCCGTGGACCCGACGGGAGTCACGTGGGCCAGACCTCGGGGGTGTCCGTGGACCGCTGGGAGTCACCGGGGTGGGTCCTCGGGGGTGCAGGGAGTCCCTTCGGGAGTCACCGGGGTGGGTCCTTGGGGGTGGTCGTGGACCTGTTGGAAGTCACCGGGGTGTGCCCTCAGGGTTTCCCGTGGACTCGCTGGAAGTCACTGGGGTGGGTCCTCAGGGTTGCCCGGGGTCCCACTGGGAGTCACCGAAGTGGGTCCTCGGGGGTGCTGGTGGACACGTTGGGAGTCACCAACGTGGGTCCTCGGGGGTGACCGTGGACCCGCTGGGAGTCACCGGGGTAGGCCCCTATGGGAGGCCGTGGACCGGCTGGGAGTCACCAGGGTGGGTCCTCGGGGTTGCCCGTGGACCTGCTGGGAGTCAACGCAGTGGGTCCTCGTGGGTTCCCGTGGACACTCTTCGATTAACCGGGGTGGGTCCTCGGGAGTGCCCATGGACCCGCTGGGAGACACCGTGGTGGGTCCTCGGGGGTACCCGGGGTCCTGCCGGGAGTCACCTGGGTGGGTCCTCGGGGGTGCCTTCATTCCCGCAGGGAGTCACTGGGGTGGATCCTCCGGGTTGCCCGTGGACCTGCTGGGAGTCACAGTGGTGGCTCCTCGAGGGTGCCCACTGACCCGCTGGGAATCACAGGGGTGGGTCCTCGGGTGTGCCCGTGGACCCGTCGGTAGTCTCCGGGTGGATCCTCGGGGGTGCCCTTGGACCCGCTAGGAGTAACCAGGGTGGGTCCTCCGGGGTGCCCCTTTACCCTGCCGGGAGTCACCGGGTGGGTCCTCGGGGTGCCCGTGGACCCTCTGGGAGTTACCGGGGTGGGTCCTCTGGGGTACCGGTAGACCCACAGGAAGTCACCGGGGCCGGTCCTCGGGGGTGCCCATGGACCCACTGGGAGTAACTGGGGCGGGTCCTCCGGGTTGGCTGTGGACACGCCGGGATTCACCGGCGTGGGTCTTCGGGGGTGCCCGTGGACACGCTGGGAATCACCGGGGTGGGTTCTCCATGGTGCCCGTGGACCCACTGGGAGTCAGCGGGGTAGGTCCTTCGGGGTGGCAGTGAACCCTCTGAGACTTACCGGGTGGGTCATTGGGTGTGCCTGTGGACCCGCTGGGAGTCACCTGGGTGGGTCCTCGGGGGTGCCCAAGGACCCGCTGGGAGTCACCGGGGTGGGTCCTTAGGGTGCCGGTTGACCCGCTGGGAGTCACCGCGGTTGGACCTCGGGGATGGCCGTGGACACGCTGGGATTAGCCGGGGTGGGTCCTTGGGGGTGGTCGTGGACCCGCTGGGAGTCATCGAGGTGGGTCCTCGGGTTGAACGTGGACTCGTTGGGAGTCACCTAGGTGGGTCCTCGGGGGTTCCCGTGGACCCGCTGGGAGTTACTGGGCTGGGTTCTCGGGTGTGTCCGTGGACTCGATGGGAGTCACCGGGGTGTGTCGTGGGGGGTGGCCGTGCACCCGCTGGGAGTCACTGTGCCGGGTTCTCCGGGGTACACGGGGACACGCTGGGAGTCACGGGGGTGGGCCCTTCGGGTTGCCCGTGGACCCGCTTGGAGTCAGTGGGGTGGGTCCTCGGGGTTACCCACGGTCCTGCCGGGAGTCACCTGGGTTGGTCCTCGGGGGTGCCGCTGGTCCCGCTGGGAGTCAGTGGGGTGGGTCCACAGGGGTGCCTGGGGTCCTACCGGGAGTCACAGGGTTGGGTCCTTGGGGTTGGCCACAGACCCGATGGGAATCTCCAGGGTGGGTCCTTGGGGTTGGCCGCGGACCCGATGGGAATGTCCGGGGTGGGTCCTCGGGGTGGCCCGGGGACACGCTGGGAGTCACCAGGGTGCATCCTCGGGGAAGCCATGTACCCGCGCTGAGTCACCGAGGTGGGTTCTTGGGGGTGGCTGTGCTCCCGCTGGGAGTCACCGGGGTAGGCCCTCGTGGGTGCCCGTGGACCCGCTGGGAGTCACCAAGGTGGGTCCTCGGGGGTGCAGGGAGTTCCTCCAGGAGTCACAGGGGTGGGTCCTCGGGGGTGCCGGTAGACTCGCTGGGAGTCACCGCCGTGGATCTTCTGGGGTGGCCGTGGACCCGCTGGGAGTCACCGGGGTGGGTCCTCGAGGGTGCCCGTGGACACGCTTTGAGTCACCGGGGGGGGTCCCCAGGGGTGGCCGTGGACCCGCTGGGAGTCACCGGGATTGGGTCCTCCAGCTGCCGTGGAGCCGCTGGGAGTCACCGCGGTGGGTCCTCGGGGGTGCCCGTGGACCCGCTGGGAGTCACTTGGCTGGGTTCTCGGGTGTGCCCGTTGACTCGTTGGGAGTCACCAGGGTGTTTCCAGGGGGGTGGCCATGGACCCACTGGGAGTCACCAGGGCGTGTTCTCCGGGGTACACGGGGACACGCTGGGAGTCACGGGGGTGGGCCCTTCGGGTTGCCCGTGGACCCGCTTGGAGTCACCGGGGTGGGTCCTCGGGGATGCCCGTGGACACGCTGTGAGTCACCGGGGTTGGTCTTCGGGGGTGCCGGGGGTTCCGCAGGGAGTCACTGGGGTGGGTCCACAGCGGTGCCTGGAGTCCCGCCGGGAGTCACAGGGTTGGTTCCTTTGGGGTGGCTGTGCACCCGCTGGGAGTCACCGGGGTAGGCCCCCGTGGGTGGCCGTGGACCTGCTGGGAGTCACCGGGATGGCTCCTCAGGGGTGCCCGTTGACATGCTGGAAGTCACCAGGGTGGATCCTCTGGGTTGCCCAGGGTCCCGCCAGGAGTCACCGGGGTGGGTCCTCGGGGTGTCTTGAGTCCCGCAGAGAGTCACCGGGGTGGGTACTCGGGGGTGGCCGTGGACCTGCTGGGAGTCACCGGACTGGGTCCTCCAGGATGCCCTTGAAACCACTAGGAGTCAATGGGGTGGGTCCTCGTGGGTGACCGGGGTCCCACCGGGTGTCACCGGGTTTGGTCCTTGGGGGTGCCCGTGGCCCCGATGGTGGGTCCCCTGGGGTAATTTGGGTACCGCAGGGAGTCACCGGGGTGGGTCCTCAGGGGTGGCTGTGGACCCGCTGGGAGTCACCGGGATTGGTTCCTCGGGGGTGGCTGTGGACCCGCTGGGAGTCACTGCGGTAGGCCCTCGTGGCAGGCCGTGGACCTGCTGGGAGTCACCAGGGTGGGTCCTCGAGGTTGCCTGTGGACCAGCTGGGAGTCACCGGGGTGGGTCCTCGGGGGTGGCCGTGGACCCGCTGGGAGTCACCGGAGTGGGTCCTCCGGGGTGCCCATGGAGCCGGTGGGAGTCACCGTGGCCGGTCCTCGGTGGTGCGCGTGGACCTGCTGGGAGTCAAAGGGGTGCCAGGGGTCACGCCAGGAGTTACAGGGGTGTGTCCACGGGATGCCTGGGGTCCCAGCGGGAGTCATCGCTGTGGGTCCTCAGGACTGCCCGTGGACCCGCTGGGAGTCACCGGGGCGGGTCCTCAGGGGTGCCCGTGGACCTGCTGGGAGTAACCGGGGAGGGTCCTAAGGGGTGGGGGAGGAGCCGCTGCGAGACACCGGGGCGGGTCCTCCGGGGGTGAGCGTGGACCCGCTGGGAGTTGCAGGGGTGTATCCTCCGGGGTACCCGTGCACCCAGCGGGAGTCACCAGGGCGGATCCTTCGGGGTGCCTGTGGACCTGCTGGGAGTAACCAGGTTGGGTCCTCTGCGGTTCCCGTGGACCCGCCAGGAGTCACCGACGTGGGTCCTCGGGGGTGCCCGTGGACCTGCTGTGAATCACCGGGGTGGGTTCTCCACGGTGCCCGTGGACCCACTGGGAGTCACCGGGGTGGGTCCTCGGGGGAGCCTGTGGACACACTCCGAGTCACTGGCGTGGGTTCTCAGGGGTGGCCGTGGATCCGATGGGAGTCACCGAGGTGGGTGTTCGGGGGTGCCTGTGGACCCGCTGGGAGTCACCGGGGTGGGTTCTCGGGGGTACCCGTGGACCCGGTGGGATTCACAGGGTGGGTCCTCTGGGGTGCCCGTGGACCCACTGGGAGTCACGAATGTTGGTCTTCAGGGGTGCCCATGAACCCGCTGGGAATCACCTGGATGGGTTCTCCACGGTGCCCGTGGACCCACTGGGAGTCACTGGGGTGGTTCCTCCAGGGTGGCAGTGGACCCGCTGGGAGTCACCAGGGTGAGTCTTCGGGAGTGCCCATGGACCTGATGGGAGTCACCGATGTAGGTCCTGGGGGTGCCCGTGGAACCTCTGGGAGTCACTGCGGTGGGTACTCGGGGGTGGCCGTGGACACGATGGGAGTCACCGGAGTGGGTGCTCGGGAGTGCCCATGGACCCGCTGGGAATCACTGGGGTGGGTCCTCAGGGGTGCCCATGGACCAGCTGGGAGTCACCGATGTGGGTGTTCGGGGGTGACCATGGATCCGTTGGGAGTCACCGATGTGGGTCCTCGGGGGTGCGTGGACCCGCTAGGAGTCACCAGGTTGGGTCCTCGGGGGTAGCCGTGGACCTGCTGGGAGTCACCGAGGTGTGTCCTCCGGGGTTCCCGTGGACCCGCTGGGAGTCACGGTTCCGGTCCTCAGGGGTGCCCGGGAACCCGCTGGGAGTCACCGGGGCGGGTCCTCCGGTGTTCCCGTGGACCCGCTGGGAGTCACCGGGGCGGGTCCTCTGGGGTGCCCTTAGACCCGATGGGAGTCAACGGGGTTGGTCCTCGGGGGTGCCTTGGATCCCGTCGGGAGTCACCTGGGTGTGTCCTCGGGGATTTTCCATGGACCCGCTGGGAGTCACCGGGGTGGGTCCTCCGGGGTTCCCCGTGGACCCGCTGGGAGTCACCGGGGTGGGTCCTTGGGGTTTTCCTGTGGACCCGCCGGGAGTCACCGGGGTGGGTCCTCGGGTGTGCCCGTGGACCCGCTGGGATTCACCAGGGTGGGTACTAGGGGATACCCGTGGACCCGCTGGGACTCACTGGGGTGGGTTCTCATGGGTTCCCGGGATCCCACTGGGAGTCAACGGGGTGGGTCCTCGGGGGTACTTTTGGTTCCACCAGCAGTAACCGGCGTGGGTCCTCGGGGATGTCTGTGGACCCACTCGGAATCACCGGGAGGGGTTCTCCACGGTGCCCGTGGACCCACTGGGAGTCACCGGGGTGGGTCCTGGGGGGTTGCCCATATACCAGCTGGGAGTCACCGGGGTGGGTCCTCGGGAGTGCCCATGGACCCGCTGGGAGTCACTGGGGTGGGTCCTCGGGGATGCCCTTTGACACGCTGGGAGTCACCGGGGTGGGTCCTCGGGGATACCCTTTGACATGCTAGGAGTCACCGGGGTGGGTCCTCGGGAGTGCCCATGGACACGCTGGGAGTCACCGGGGTGGGTCTCCGCGGTGGCAGTGGACCTTCTGGAAGTCACCGAGATGGGTCCTCAGGGATGCCCGTGGACCCTCTGGGAATCACCGGGAGGGGCTCTCCACGGTGCCCGTGGACCCACTGGGAGTCACCGGGGTAGGTCCTTCGGCGTGGCAGTGGACCCTCTTGGTGTCACCGGGGCGGGTCGTCGGGGGTGCCTTGGGTCCCGTCAGGAGTCACCTAGGTGGGTCCTCTGGGATTTCCCGTGGACCCGCTGGGAGTCACCGGGGTGGGTCCTCGGGGGTTGCCCATATACCCGCTGGGAGTCACCGGGGTGGGTCCTCAGGAGTGCCCATGGACCCGATGGGAGTCACCGATGTGGGTCCTGGGGTGCCCGTGGAACCACTGGGAGTCACCAGGGTGGGTCCTCGGGGGTGGCTGTGGACCCGCTGGGAGTCACCAGGGTGTGTCCTCGGGGGTGGCCGTGGACCTGCTGGGAGTCACCATGGCCAGTCCTTGGGGGTGCCCGTGGACCCGCTGGGAGTCACCAGGGTGGGTTCTCGTGGGTTCCCTGGATCCCGCTGGGAGTCAACGGGGTGGGTTCTCGGGGGTATTTTTGGTACCCCTGGAAGTAACCGGCGTGGGTCCTCGGGGATGCCCGTGGATCCGCAGGGAGTCACCATAGTGGGTCTTCGGGGGTGACCGTGGCCCCACTGGGAGTCACCGGGGCGGGTCCTCGGGGGTGCCTTGGGTCCCGTAAGGAGTCACCTGGGTGGGTCCTCGGGGATTTCCGGTGGACCCACTGGGAGTCACCGGGGTGGGACCTCAGGGGTTGCCAGTGGATCCGCCGGGAGTCACGGGGGTGGGTCGTCAGGAGTGCCCGTGGACCTGACGGGAGTCACCGGGGTTGGTCCTCGGGTGTGCCCGTAGACCAGCTGGGATTCTCCAGGGTGGGCCCCGGGGGGTGCCCGTGGACCGCTGGGCATCACCGGGGTGGGTTCTCAGGGGCACTTCTGGTACCGCCGTGAGTCACCGGGTTGAGTCCTCGGGGGTGCCCGTGGACCCGCTGGGAGTCACCAATGTGGGTTTTCGGGGGTGCCCGTGGACCCACTGGGAGTCATCGGGGTGGGTCCTCCGGGGCGGCAGTGGACCCTCTGGGAGTCACCCGGGCTGGTCGTCGGGGGTGCCCGTGGACCTGCTGGGAGTCACCGGGGTGGGTCCTCGGGAGTGCCCATGGACCCGATGGGAGTCACCGGAGTGGGTCCTCGGGAGTGCCCATGGACCCACTGGGAATACCGGGGTGTGTCCTCAGGGGTGCCCGTGGACCCGCTGGGAGTCACCGGAGTCGGTCCTTGGGGGTGGCCGTGGACACGATAGGAATCACCAGGGTAGGCCCTCGTGGGTGGCTGTGGACCTCCTGGGAGTCACCGGGGTGGGTCCTCCGGGGTGCCCTTAGACCCGCTGGGAGTCACTGGGGTGGGTCCTCGGGGGTACCCCGGGTCCCGCCAGGAGTCACCGGGGTGGGTCCTCTGGCCTGCCTTGGGTCCCGTCAGGAGTCACCTGGGTGGGTCCTTGGGGTTTTCCTGTGGACCCGCCAGGAGTCACCGTGGTGGGTCCTCGGGTGTGCCCGTGGACCCACTGGGACTCACCAGGGTGGGTTCTCGTGGGTTCCCTGGATCCCGCTGGGAGTCAACGGGGTGGGTCCTCAGGGGTACTTTTGGTACCGCCGGGAGTAACCGGGGTCAGTCCTCGGGGGTGCCTGTGGACCCGCTGGGAGTCACCGGGATGGGTCTCCGCTGTGGCAGTGGACCTTCTGGTAGTCACCGGGATGGGTCCTCAGGGATTCCCGTGGACCCGCAGGAAGTCACCAATGTGGGTCTTCGGGGGTGCCCGTGGACCCACTCGGAATCACCGGGAGGGGTTCTCCACGGTGCCCGTGGACCCACTGGGAGTCACCAGGGTGGGTCCTCGGGGGTGCCTTAGGTCCCGTCGGGTGTCACCTGGGTGTGTCCTCGGGGATTTCCCGTGGACCTGCTGGGAGTCACCGGGGTGGGTCCTCGGGGGTTGCCCATTGACACGCTGGGAGTCACGGTGGTGGGTCCTCGGGAGTGCCCATGGACCTGCTGCGAGTCACCGGGGTGGGTCCTCGGGGGTGTCCGTGGACACGCTGGGAGTCACCGGGGTGTGTCCTCGGGGTTGCCCGTGGACACGCTGGGAGTCACCGTGGTGGGTCCTCCGGGGTGCCCGTGGACCCTCTGGGAGTCACTGGGGTGGGTCCTCCGGGGTACCAGGGGTCCCGTCGGGAGTCACAGGGGTGGGTCCACTGGGGCGCCTGGGGTCGCGCCGGGAGTCACCGGGTTGGGTCCTCGGTGTAGCCGTAGACCCGCTGGGAGTCACCTGGGTGGGTCGTCCGGGGTGCCCGTGGACCCGTTGGGAGTCACAAGGGTGGGTCCTCGGGTGTGGCCGTGAACCCACTGGGAGTCACCGGGGTTGCTCCTTCGGGGTGCCCGTGGACCCGCTGGGAGTCACTGGGGTGGGTCCTCGTGAGTGCCCATGGACCCGCTGGGAATCACCGGGGTGGGTTCTCGTGGGTTCCCTGGGTCCAGCTGGGACTCACCGGGGTGGGTCTTTGGGGGTGGGCGTGGACCCGATAGGAATCACCAGGGTAGGCCCTCGTGGGTGCCCGTAGACCTGCTGGGAGTCACCATGGCCAGTCCTCGGGTGTGCCTGTGGACCCGCTGGGAGTCACCTGGGTGGGTCCTCGGGGGTGCCCGTGGACCCGCCGGGAGTCTCCGGTGTGGGTTTTCCACGGTGCCCCTGGACCCCCTGGGAGCCACTAGTGAGGGTCCTCCGGGGTGTCAGTGGACCGTCTGGGAGTCACCGGGGTGGGTCTTCGGGGGTGCCCGTGTACCCGCTGGTAGTCACCGGGGTGGTTCCAAGGGGGTGACCTTGGACCCGCTGGGAGTCACCGGGGTGCGTCCTCGGGGGTGCCCATGGACCCACTGGGAGTCACTGGGGCGTGTCCTCCAGGGTGGCCATGGACACGCTGGGAGATACCGGGTGGGTCCTCGGCGGTGCCCATGGAACCGCTGGGAATCACCGGGGTTGGGCCCTGGGGGCTACCCGGGGTCCCGCCGTTAGTCACCGGGGTGGGTCCTCGAAGGTTCCTTGGGTCCCGCGGGGATTCACCTTGGTGGGTCCTAGGCGGTGCCCATGGATGCGCTGAGAGTCACAGGGGTCGGTCCTCCGGGGTTACCAGGGGTCCCGCTTGGAGTCACCGGGACGGGTCCTCCAGTGTTGCCCGGGGTCCCGCCGGGAGTCACCGGTGTGAGACCTCGGGTGTGGCGTGGACCCGCTGGGACTCACCGGGGTGTGTCCTCCGGGGTTCTTGGGGACCCCCTGAGAGTCACCGGGGTTGGTCCTCGGGGGTGCCCAGAGTACTGCCCGGAGTCACAGGGTTGAGTCCTCTGGGGTGCCCGTGGTCCCGCTGGGAGTCACGGGCGTGGGTTCTCGTGGGTTCCCTGGATCCCGCTGGGAGTCACCGGGGTGGGTCCTCGGGGATGCCCGTGGACCTGCTGGGAGTCACCAATGTGGGTCTTCGGGGGTGCCCGTGGACCCGCTGGGAATCACCGGGAGGGGTTCTCCACGGTGCCCGTGGACCCACTGGGAGTCACCGGGGTGGGTCCCCCGGGGTGGCAGTGGACCCTCTGGGAGTCACCAGGGCGGGTCCTCGGGGGCGCCTTAGGTCCCGTCGGGAGTCACCTGGGTGGGTCCTCGGGGTGCCCGTGGACCCACTGGGATTCACCATGGTGGGTCCTAGGGGATGCCCTTGAACCCGCCGGGAGTCACCGGGGTCGGTCCTCGGGGGTTACCAGTGGACCCGCCGGGAGTCACCGGGGTGGGTCCTCGGGTGTGCCCATGGACCCGCCAGGTGTCACCGCAGTGGGTCCTCGGGTGTGCCTGTAGACCCACTGGGATTCACCAGGGTCGTCCTAGGGGGTGCCCGTGGACCTGCTGGGGGTCATCGGGGTGCGTTCTCGTGGGTTCCCTGGGTCCCGCTGGGAGTCACTGGGGTGGGTCCTCGGGGGTACTTTTGGTACCGCCAGGAGTAACAGGGGTGAGTCCTTGGGGGTTCTCATGGACCCGCTGGGAGTCACCAGGATGGGTTCTCCACGGTGCCCGTGGACCCACTGGGAGTCACCAGGGTGGGTCCTCCGGGGTGGCAGTGGACCCGCTGGGAGTCACCCGGGCGGGTCCTCGGGAGTGCCCATATACCCGATGGGAGTCACCGATGTAGGTCCTGGGGGTGCCCGTGAACCCGCTGGGAGTCACTGGGGTGGTTCCTCAGGGGTGCGGGGGGTCCCGACAGGAGTACCTGGGGTGTGTCCTAGGGGGTGCCCGGGATCACGCCATTAGTCACCAATGTGGGTCCTCGGAGGTTCCTTGGGTCCCGCCGGGAACTACGTCGGTGGGTCCTAGGGGGTGCCCATGGACCCGCTGGGAGTCACCGGGTAGGTCCTAGGCGGTGGCCGTGGACCCGCTGGGAGTCAGCGGGGTGGGTCCTCCATGGTTTCCCGGGGTCCCGCCGGCAGTCACCAGGGTGGGTCCTGAGAGGTGCCCGGGGTCCCGCCGGGAGTGACCGGGGTGGGTCCTCGGGGGTGGTCGAGGTCCCACCAGGAGTCACCTAATTCGGTCCTCGGGGGTGCCCGTGGACCCACTGGGAATCACCAGGTCGGGTCCTCCGGGGTTGCCAGTGGTCCCGCCTCGAGTCACCAGGGTGGGTCCTCGGGGGTGCCTGTGGACCCGCTGGGAGTCACCGGGGAAGTCCTTTGTGGGTGGCCGTGGACCTGCTGGGAGTCACCGGGGTGGGTTTTCCACGGTGCCCCTGGACCCCCTGGGAGCCACTAGTGAGGGTCCTCCGGGGTGTCAGTGGACTGTCTGGGAGTCACCGGGGTGGGTCCTCGGGGGTGCCCGTGTACCCGCTGGTAGTCACCGGGGTGGTTCCAAGGGGGTGACCTTGGACCCGCTGGGAGTCACCGGGGTGCGTCCTCGGGGGTGCCCGTGGACCCGCTGGGAGTCATCGGGGTCGGTCCTCGGGGGTGCCTTGGGTATTGCCGGGAGTCACCTGGGTGGTCCTCAGGGGTGCACCTGAAACCAATGGGAGGCACTGGGGTGGGTCCTCAGTGGTGCCCGTCGACCCGCCGGGAGGCACCAGCGTGGGTCCTCGGGGGTGCCCATGGACCCACTGGGAGTCACTGGGGCGTGTCCTCCAGGGTGGCCATGGACACGCTGGGAGATACCGGGTGGGTCCTCAGCGGTGCCCATGGAACCGCTGGGAATCACCGGGGTTGGGCCCTGGGGGCTACCCGGGGTCCCGCCGTTAGTCACCGGGGTGGGTCCTCGAAGGTTCCTTGGGTCCCGCGGGGATTCACCTTGGTGGGTCCTAGGCGGTGCCCATGGATGCGCTGAGAGTCACAGGGGTCGGTCCTCCGGGGTTACCAGGGGTCCCGCTTGGAGTCACCGGGACGGGTCCTCCAGTGTTGCCCGGGGTCCCGCCGGGAGTCACCGGTGTGAGACCTCGGGTGTGGCGTGGACCCGCTGGGACTCACCGGGGTGTGTCCTCCGGGGTTCTTGGGGACCCCCTGAGAGTCACCGGGGTTGGTCCTCGGGGGTGCCCAGAGTACTGCCCGGAGTCACAGGGTTGAGTCCTCTGGGGTGCCCGTGGTCCCGCTGGGAGTCACGGGCGTGGGTTCTCGTGGGTTCCCTGGATCCCGCTGGGAGTCACCGGGGTGGGTCCTCGGGGATGCCCGTGGACCTGCTGGGAGTCACCAATGTGGGTCTTCGGGGGTGCCCGTGGACCCGCTGGGAATCACCGGGAGGGGTTCTCCACGGTGCCCGTGGACCCACTGGGAGTCACCGGGGTGGGTCCCCCGGGGTGGCAGTGGACCCTCTGGGAGTCACCAGGGCGGGTCCTCGGGGGCGCCTTAGGTCCCGTCGGGAGTCACCTGGGTGGGTCCTCGGGGTGCCCGTGGACCCACTGGGATTCACCATGGTGGGTCCTAGGGGATGCCCTTGAACCCGCCGGGAGTCACCGGGGTCGGTCCTCGGGGGTTACCAGTGGACCCGCCGGGAGTCACCGGGGTGGGTCCTCGGGTGTGCCCATGGACCCGCCAGGTGTCACCGCAGTGGGTCCTCGGGTGTGCCTGTAGACCCACTGGGATTCACCAGGGTCGTCCTAGGGGGTGCCCGTGGACCTGCTGGGGGTCATCGGGGTGCGTTCTCGTGGGTTCCCTGGGTCCCGCTGGGAGTCACTGGGGTGGGTCCTCGGGGGTACTTTTGGTACCGCCAGGAGTAACAGGGGTGAGTCCTTGGGGGTTCTCATGGACCCGCTGGGAGTCACCAGGATGGGTTCTCCACGGTGCCCGTGGACCCACTGGGAGTCACCAGGGTGGGTCCTCCGGGGTGGCAGTGGACCCGCTGGGAGTCACCCGGGCGGGTCCTCGGGAGTGCCCATATACCCAATGGGAGTCACCGATGTAGGTCCTGGGGGTGCCCGTGAACCCGCTGGGAGTCACTGGGGTGGTTCCTCAGGGGTGCGGGGGGTCCCGACAGGAGTACCTGGGGTGTGTCCTAGGGGGTGCCCGGGATCACGCCATTAGTCACCAATGTGGGTCCTCGGAGGTTCCTTGGGTCCCGCCGGGAACTACGTCGGTGGGTCCTAGGGGGTGCCCATGGACCCGCTGGGAGTCACCGGGTAGGTCCTAGGCGGTGGCCGTGGACCCGTTGGGAGTCAGCGGGGTGGGTCCTCCATGGTTTCCCGGGGTCCCGCCGGCAGTCACCAGGGTGGGTCCTGAGAGGTGCCCGGGGTCCTGCCGGGAGTGACCGGGGTGGGTCCTCGGGGGTGGTCGAGGTCCCACCAGGAGTCACCTAATTCGGTCCTCGGGGGTGCCCGTGGACCCACTGGGAATCACCAGGTCGGGTCCTCCGGGGTTGCCAGTGGTCCCGCCTCGAGTCACCAGGGTGGGTCCTCGGGGGTGCCCGTGGACCCGCTGGGAGTCACCGGGGAAGTCCTTTGTGGGTGGCCGTGGACCTGCTGGGAGTCACCGGGGTGGGTTTTCCACGGTGCCCCTGGACCCACTGGGAGTCACTAGTGTGGGTCCTCCGGGGTGGCAGTCTACCCTCTGGGAGTAACCGGGGTGGGTCCTCGGGGGTGCCCGTGTACCCGCTGGGAGTCACCGGGGTGGGTCCTCGGGGGTGCCTGGGGTCTTGCTGGGAGTCACCGGGGTGGGTCTTTGGGAGTGCCTGGCATCCCGCCGGGAGTCACTGGGGTGGGTCCTCGGGGGTGCGTGGGGTCCTGCTGGGAGGCACTGCGGCGGGTCCTCAGGGGTGCCTGGGGTTACGCCGGGAGTCACTAAGGTGGGTCCTCGGGGTTCTCGTGTACGTGCAGGGAGTCAGCGGTTTAGGTTCTCAGGGGTGCCCGTGGACCCACTGGGAGACACAAGTGTGGGTCCTCTGGGGTGCCCGTGGATCCGCTGGGAGTTACCAGGGTGGGCCATCGGGGGTGCCGTGCACCCGCACGAAGTCACCGGGCTGGGTACTCGGGGGTGGCCGTGGCCCCACTGGGAGTCACCGGGGTTGGTCCTCGGTGTTGCTGTGCACCCGCACGAAGTCACCGGGCGGGGTACTCGGGGGTGCCCGTGGACCCACTGGCAGTCACCGGGGTGGGTCCTCGGGGGTGCATGTGGACCCGCTTGGAGTCACCGGGGTGGGTCCTTGGGAGTGCCTTTGGACCCGCTGGGAATCACCGGGGTGGGTGCCTGACTGCCGGCGGGACCCCAGGCACCCTGAAGGACCCACCCCAGTGACTACCAGTGGGACCCCAGGCACCCCGGAGGACCCACTCCGTTGACTCCGGGCGGGACCCGTGGCACCCCAAAGGACCCACACAGGTGACTCTCATCAGGTCCACGGCCACCCCCGAAGACCCACCCCGGTGAATCCCAGCTGGTCTGCAATCACCCCCGAGGACCCACCCCGGTGACTCCCAGCGGGTCCACTGGGACCCCCGAGGACCCACCCTAGTGACTCCCAGCGGGTCCACGGGCACCCCTGAGGACGCACGCCGCTTACTCCAGGCGGGACACCAGGCACCCCCGAGGTCCGAACCCCGTGACTCCCAACGGGTCGACAGGCACCCCCGAGGGCCCACCCGGTGACTCCCAGCGGGTCCACGGCACCCTGGAGGACCCACCCAGGTGACTCCCGGCGGGTCCAGAGGCACCCTGGAGGACCCACCCCTGTGACTCCCGGCGGGACCCTAGGAACCTCCGAGGACTCACCCTGGTGACTCCCGGCGGGACCCCTGGTACCCCCCAGGACCCACCCCTGTGACTCCCAGCGGGTCCACGGGCACCACTGAGCAGCCACGCCGGTGACTCCCAGTGGTTCCACGGGCACCCCCGATGACCCACCCCTGTGACAGCCAGCGGGTGCATGGGCACCCCCGAGGATCCACCCCAGTGACGACCAGCGGGATCCCAGGCACCCTCGAGGACCCACCCTGGTCACTCCGGGAGGGACGGTGGGCACCCCCGCGGACCCACCCCGGTGACCCCCGGCGGTTCCACGGGCAACACCGAGGATCCACACTTGTGACTCCCAGCGGGACACCAGGCACCCCCGTGTACCCACCCCGGTGAGTCCCAGCGGGTCCACGGGCACCCCTGAGGACCCACCCCTGTGACTCCAGGCGGGTCCACGGGCACCCCCGAGGACCAACCCCGGTGACTCCCAGCGTGTCCAAGGGCACCCCCGAGGACGCACCCTGGTGACTCCCAGCAGGTCTATGGGCACCACCGAGGACCCACCCCCGTGACTCCCAGCGGGACCCCAGGCACCCCCGTGGACCAACCCATTTGACTCCTGGCGGGAACCCCAGCACCCCGGAGGACCCACCCCAGTGACTCCTAGCGGTTCCACGGGCACCCCCGAGGACCCATCCGGTGACTCCCAGCAGGTCCACGGGCACCTTCGAGGACCCACCCCGGTGAGTCCCAGCGGGTCCATGGGCACCACTGAGGACCCACCCGAGTGACTCCCAGCGGGTCCACGGCTACACCCCAGGACCCACCCCGGTGACTCCAGGTGGGACACCGGGCAACCCTGGAGGACCCAGCCCGGTGACTCCCAGCGGGTCCACGGGCATCCCCGAGGACCACCCAGGTGACTCCCGGCAATATCCAATGCACCCCGCGAGGACCAAACCCGGTGACTCCCAGCGGGTATACGGGTACCCCCGAGGACCCACCGCGGTGACTCAAAGTGTGTCCACGGGCACCCCCGAGGACCCACCCCGGTGACTCCCAGCGAGTCCACGGCCACACCCGAGTACCCATCTTGGTGACTACCAGCAGTCTGCGGCGAGCCCGAGGATCCACCCCGGTGACTGCCGGCGGGACTCAAGGCACCCCGAAGGACCCACCCAGGTGACTCCCAGCGGGTCCACGGGCACCACCGAGGACGCAGCCCGGTGTCTCCCAGCGGGTCCACGGGCACCCCCGAGGACGCACCCCGGTGACTCCCAGCGGGTCCAAGGGCACCCCAGAGAACCGACCCCGGTGACTCGAAGCGTGTCCACGGGCACCCCAGAGGACCCACCCCCGTGACTCCCAGCAGGTCCACGGGCACCTTCGAGGACCCACCCCGGTGAATCCCAGTGGGTTCACGGGCACCACTGAGGACCCACCCGAGTGACTCCCAGCGGGTCCACGGCTACACCTGAGGACCCACCCCGTGACTCCCAGCAGGTCCACGGGCACCTTCGAGGACCCACCCCGGTGAGTCCCAGTGGGTTCACGGGCACCACTGAGGACCCACCCGAGTGACTCCCAGCGGGTGAGATGTTTCAATAATGCTGCAGTGGGGTGCCTGAGTGCTGTGGGGAGATGCGTGGGTCCTCCAGGAAGATGCTTGCATTCTCGGGGGGTTATGCTTGTGTGCCTCAGGGAAATAGCTGTGTTCCTGAGGAGATGCTTTGCTGCTGCTGGGGAATCGTAGAATCATAGAATATCCCGAGTTGGAAGGGACCCATAAGGATGATCAAGTCCAACCCCTGGCACCGCACAGGTCTACCCAAAATGCTTGGGTCCTTAAAAGGGTCATGTTTGGATGCCCTGCAATGATGCTTGGGTGCTCCAGAGAGATGCCTGGCTGAGCCAGGCAGAACCTTGTGAGCTCAGGGTGCTGTTGGGATCTCCTGCAAGGTGCTGGAATGCCCTTGGATGATGCCTCACAGGTAGAATGTAGTGCTTAGGTGTCGTGGGGAGATGCTTGTCTACTCCAACACAAGGCTTGTGTGCCCTGGGGAAAACCTCGGTGATTTCAAGAGGTGCTTATGTTCCTTGGAGAGAGGCTTGGGTGTCATGGAGAGTGCTCCAGGAAGATGCTTGTATTCCCAAGGGAGACTGGTTCTTTCCCTAGGGAGGTTCATGTCTTCTCTAGGGAGGTGCCTGAATGCTCCTTGGCCATGCTCGTGTACTCTGGGGAGCTGCTTGGCTACTCCTAGCACAACAGAGTTGGGTGGTGTGGGGAGATGCTTGGGTGCTCCCAAGATGGGGAATGGTCTGGGGAATGTTTGGGTGCACCTTAGAGCACAAAAATCTATCCCTTCATCACACAGAGTTCTGCCCCAGCCACCCAAGCATCTCCCTGCAGCACAAAAGCACCTCCCTGCAACACCCAAGCACCTCATTGCACCTCACACAGGAACCTTCCCACCACAGTCCTACATCTGACTGGAGAACCCAAGCATCTCCCCAGGGCTCCACAACACCACCTGGGCCACACAAACATCTCACTGCAGATGGGAAGCACCTCCCTTGGCACCCAAGAGCTTCTGTGGGATGCACAAGCTCCTGCCAGCCATCATCCGAGGGGACGCCAGCATTTTCCGTCTGGCACCCAAGCATCTCCCTGGTCACCCAAGCATCTTCCTGGACATCCCAGCATCTCCCCGGGGCAAACGGGCATCAATCCACGTCACCCCTACACCTTCCCAAAGCCCCAAGGCTCCTCCCTTGCTCATTACATAATCTGTCCACGGGGCACACAAGCACTATCTTGGAGCACCAAAGAACCTCCCAAGGACACCCAAACACCTCCCTTCAATATGCAGACGCCTCCATGAGGAACCCAAGCATCTCCCCAGGGCACCCAAACATCTGCCTGGAGGACCAACACACCTCCCGACAGAACAGCAGCATCTCACTGCAGCACCGAAGCACCTCCCCTGGGAACCCAAGCACCTCATTGCACCTCACACAGGAACCTTCCCACCACAGTCCTACATCTGACTGGAGAACGCAAGCATCTCCCCAGGGCACCAAAACACCACCTGGGGCACACAAACATCTCACTGGACATGGGAAGCACCTCCCTTGGCACCCAAGCGCTCCCGAGGGCTGCACAAGTACCTACCAGGGTCGTTCAAGTATGTCCCCGTGCTCATGCACGCATCCCCCAGGGGACACAGATACCAAGGAGCAGGAACCAAGCATCTCCCCACAGCACTCCAGCATCTCCCTGGAGCCAAGCATCACACAAAAAGCACCCAACCATCTCCCTGGAGCACCCAAAATCCTCCCTGCAGAAACAAAGCTTTACCCTGGATCAAACTAGCCTCTCCCTTGGGCACACAAGCACATCTCCTAGGGTACACAAGCATCCCCAAATAGCACTCAAGCATTTCTCTGGAGCCACCAAGAAACAGCCAGGATCACCAATCCATCTTCCTGAGACAGACAAAAAAGTCTCTGCATCACCCAGCTGTCTTCTTGGAGAAACCAAGCATCTCCCTGCACACCCAGGGAGCATCTGGACACAGCAGCAAAGAAGCCTGGGGAGCACCCAGATTCTCCTTGGCATAGCCAAGAACTTCCATCGAGCAAGAAAGCAGCTCCTGAGTCCCGCGGGCACCTTCTCAGGCACCCAGGCATCATCTCTGCACTGGGATGAGCACACAAGCATCTCCTCCCCACCTCGGTTCCTGGACCATTCGGGCTCGCACTGCGCTTCAGCCCCTGCTCCATCGCGCACTCACCTCCCTGTCCTGCCCTGCTCTGCCCTCTGCTGCCTGCTGCCAGGGGCTTCCATCCCGACTGGGGCCTGCCCGCAACCAGGGGCCTTTTATCCCGACTGGGCTGCCGTGTCACGGCCCCACTGTGACGCCTGGGTGACACAGCCACCGCTGCCCCGCTGCCCATTGTGACGCCTGGCTGACACATTTCCTGCGTCCCATTTCCCTGGGACAGCCAAACACCTTGCTGGGCAACGCAATCACCTCCCTTGAAGACCAAAGATCTCCCGGGGGGACCCAAGCATTTTCCCAGGGCATGCTGCCATCTCCTCAGGGCGTTCAAGCACATTCCAGGAGCACACAGTCTTCTCCTGGAGGCACCCAAGAACATTCCCAGAGCACCCGAGCATCGATTTGGAGCAAGAAAGCACAACACAGGGGCACCCAGGCATGTCTCGAAAGCACCCAAGCATCTCCTTTGTGCAATCTAGTGTTAGAAGCAAGACCACGCAATTTTCTGGTCTATCGAAGATAATTTATTAATTAAGTAAGCAGTTACAAGCAAAACAGCTCTGGGCGGCTGGGGATTCTCCGCTCCATTACAGCACGCAACTTTCCCTTTTCAGTGTTGCCGTTTTATAGCATCCAAGTTCGGCTTGTCAGCATCCAAGTTCGGCTTGTCAGGACTTGTTGAATCTTCTGAAGCTGTGCAGTTCGTTCTGTTTCTTTCAATGATCATGCGTTGTGCTCATGTTCAAGGGTAGTAAAGCAGCAAACAGTATTTCATAGAGTCTTTGTTTTACCAAGGACGTTTATCCAACACCCCCTCCCCACTATCTACTTGCTTAGTCTTCCCCCTTAACAAGGTCTTAAATTGCATAACCTTATCTTCTCAGCAGATTCTCTGAATTCTTTTTAAAGAGAATGAACAAGCACCTGCTAATTTATCACAATCCCTCCTTTTTCTTTTTCTAACATATTTTGTTCATTGATGAATTTTTTAAGCACTTGTTTGCTCAATATTAAAGTTTCTGTGTCATCCTCCTCCTGTTCAAGAGATTCATATTTCGCACGCACAAGCATAAGGTGAGCTGCCTCTAATCGGTTTTTTACAATCGTGATTATTTGATTGAATATACATGGTCCAAAAGTTAGTGTAAATATGAGCAGCAACAAAGGTCCTGCTATAGCTGATAGCAGTGTAGTGAGCCAAGGTGAGTAATTAAACCAGGATTCGTACCAGTTTTGGTGGGCTTCATTCTCCCTTTTTTGTTTTTCTAGCCCTTCTCTCAATTTAGTCATTGTATCCCTTACCACTCCAGGATGATCAGCATATACACAACACTCCTCTCGTAGGGCTGCACACAATCCTCCTTGTTGTAGAAAAATCAGATCTAATCCCCTACTATTTTGTAGTACTACTTCAGATAAGGATCGCACAGATTTCTCTAAAGCTGATATAGATTGCTCGATACGGGCCAAATCCTCATCTACAGCAATGCGTAAAGAGATAAATTCTTGGCTTTGTTTTATCAGAGAGGTAATTCCAGTTCCGGCTCCTGCAGCCCCCAGAATCATCAGAGTGGCTAAAGTAACAGCCGTAATAGGCTCTCTCTTCCTTAAGTGTTTTTTTGCCATAGCATGTTGGATGTACATATACTCCTCAGAATGGTAAAGAATCCTTGGGATAATTACTACCTGTACACAGAAATCATGAGACGAGTTGAACAATTTCAAAGATAAGCATGGACTTACCCCCAGAGACGAACATACCCATCTGGTGTTATCTGCTGGTATTAACCATTTTTCTTTGTCTAATTGTGTAACATTTTCTGTAATATTGCATAGATGGAACTTCTCACCAAGGACCGTGCCTACGCAACTGCCATTCCCAGTTACTTCCGTTAACGTTATTCCTACATCCCTTCCCCAATTGCATTGTGGGGGATCAGTTTCGTTTGAACGGGTGGTCTCTCCCAGATCCCCAGTGGCGTCGTAATATGGGGGCCTTATATCAAGACATAACCAGCAAGGTCTAGGCACGTCTGGATTTGTTTGATTCAACAACTGATAACTAGCATTCATGATTCTCCATATGTTATTCCCGGTCACCCCTTCATTTCTAATCCCGTACTCCAGGTTTACTGATTTATTAGCAACCTCCAGTGGTTTAGGGCTATTAGGAGTGTCCTGGTTCCAGTTAGGACAGAGTTAATGTTCCCTCATAGTAGCTGGTAGGGTGCTATGTTTTGGATTAGGATGAGAAGAGCGCTGATAACATGCTGATGTTTTAATTGTTGCAGAGCAGTGTTTACACCAGGCCAAGGACTTTTCAGCTTCTCGCTCTGTCCTGCCAGCGAGCAGGCTAGGGGTGCAGCAGGAGGTGGGAGGGGACAGACCCAGGGCAGCTGACCCAAACTGGCCAAAGGGGTATTCCATACCATCTGACGTCATGCTAAACAATATATAGGGGTGGCTGGCCGGGGTGGGGGGCCGGCTGCTCGGGAATAGGCTGGGCATCGGTCAGCGGGTGGTGAGCAATTGCATTGTGCATCACTTGTTTCTTACACATTATTATTATTAATACTATTATCATTATCATTATCACTATTATTATTATTGTTATTATTATATTCCTGTCTTAATAAACTGTCTTTATCTCAACTCACAGGCTTCACTTTCCCGTTTCTCTCCCCCATCCCAGAGAGGGAGGGGGGAGGGTGAGCAAACGGCTGTGAGGTGTTTACCTGCCAGCCGGGTTAAACCACAACAAGGAGTTAGCATTCTAAAAGCTTGTGTAGGCTGAATCCTCAAAACACTCCCCGACAGTTTCTGATTTGGTCCCACCCGTTGGGGACTCTTAGTCTCTTCCTTCTTTATATAGATGATGCCTCCCCTATCAGTCCCCCAGCAGTAGTTATCTGCTGAACAACATGGTGATCTTCCCATCTAATCAGGCTCCGTTTAAAAGGTTTGTGAGGGTGCGCAGACCCAGGAACAGTGTAAACAATCGTACCCATTGATATGTATCACAAAAAAAAAAAAATGGATAGGGCCCATTTTCCAGAGTTCTTTACCTGGCCACGTAATTCCCCACCGTTTCACTCTCTGCCTCGCTTGTCAGTTCGGTTGCAGTGAACTACAAGGTGCAGGTTCTTCTCGGCAGCAGCAGTGTTCTTCAGGGGAGTTTCTCAGGTAACCGCGACCTTTTTCTGATCAAACAAGGTCCCCTCTCCTCCTTTTTTTACGATACATAGACAGTTAGACCATACTTATCGAGTTCGTTTCAACGTGAGCTTTAAGTCATCAGGGCCTGCAACCGCTTCCCATTCGCTTCTCTGGATCGGTCCTTTCACGCGACTGGCATGCGTTCACCCCTTCTCAGCCGTCCGGATAGCCGTTTCTGTGATAAGTAAAACAACACAGGGGCCTCCCCACCGTGGTGTTAAAGACGTTTCTTTCCATGTCTTAATTAGAACCCTATCTCCAGGTTGTATCCTATGGATTGCTATATCTAGCCACCAAGCCTTTCGCTTGCAACTCCCTCCGTCGGTTCATAAGCTGTATTAAATAAGGTTTTAATTGGATATCCTGTACCTGGGGGTGATCAGATGGCATCTCTAAATCATAAGGCATACCATACAGCCTTTCAAAAGGTGCGATTCCGACATCGGCTCGGGGCTATGTCCAGATATTCAATAGTGCAAGCGGTAAACATTTTACCCAGGAGCTTTTTGTCTCTATCATAAGCTCTGTTAGTTGCTTTTTAATTTCACCATTCATTCGTTCTACCTTTCCCGAACTCTGAGGATGCCAGGGAGTGTGATATTCCCATTTAATTCCCAGAGCCTTCATCGTGTCTCGGGATACCTTTGACACAAAGTGTGGGCCTCGATCAGAGTCAATTGCTTCTATTACCCCATATCTGGGTATGATGCTTTCTAATAATATCTTTACCACGGTTTGAGCTGTGGCCCTTGCCGTAGGGAATGCTTCAACAAAGTTTGTGAGGTGGTCTACAATAACTAATAAGTATCTATATCGCCCCGTTTTTGGAAGTTCAGTAAAATCTAATTGAATCTTTGCAAAAGGTCGATGTGCCAATTCTCGTCCTCCTCCCGGGACCCTTTTTCTCATGTGTTGAGCATTTACCCTCTGACAAGTTATGCAATCATTTACGATCCTCTTTGCTATATTATAAATCCCTATACACATATAATATGTGGCAAATTGATCCACCAACGCCTGAGTACCCCAGTGCGTCTGTTCATGAAATCTCCATAGCACCCTCATAGCTACTGATTTTGGTAACACTTCCCGTCCATCAGGCAGTACCCATTTCCCTTTATCGTTTTTTTTTTTTGAACCCCTATTTGTGTCATCTTGTCTTCTTCTGTAATAGTGAAACAGAGTAAGGGGAGGGGAATGGGTCCATTCGACCACAGGGAGTTAGCCGGCCCGCACTTGTAGCAGTTTTTATAAGGCGGGCTTTCTTCCTCAGAACAATTGCATTCAATCCCATCAACTCCCCATTCACTCCAGCAATCATAACATGGAAATTCCTTTAAGTCTGTCCCACAGTATTAAGTATTATATTAAGCATTATTATATATTATTTATATATTATTACATTATTAGTTATTATATTAATTATTATATATTAACTATTAAGTATAAGTATTAAGTATTTCCCACAGTCTGGGCAATCTTCCTTTGTTCTTATAATTCTTATACTCATTAATGCTGCCCTTTTTGCCTCCTGATCTGCTAGATTATTACCCCTAACCTGAGGGGTGAGGCCTTTTCGATGCCCTTTTATATGTACTACGGCAATTTCTTTGGGCTCTCTGATAGCTTGTAAAACCTGGGTAATCAATTCCTGATGTATTAAACCCTTTCCTTGTGAATTGATGAGCCCCCTTTCTTCCCATATTTTACCAAATGTATGTACTACCCCATAAGCATATTTTGAATCTGTATATATTGTACCGCTTTTATTTTTCAACAATTTTAGGGCCTGCAATATGGCATATAGCTCGCAAGCTTGGGTGGATCAGCTAGGGCTCAAAGGTCCAGATTCCACTATCTCAAATGTTTTCCCGTTTACTAATACGTATCCTGATTTTTGCTTTCCCTCGACTACTCTCGAGGAACCATTCACATATATCTGTTCACCAATGGGTAATTCCACCTCCTCCAGATCAGGTCTCAATTTCGTTTGCTCTTCTATATTTCGGAGGCAATCATGTCCTAAGGACTCATTTGGTTCCCCATAAAGAAATTGAGCAGGGTTCTGTAGGGAGGTTGTTTCTAATGTTAATTTTGGAGAGGAAATCAAAATTCCTTCATATTTTAATAATCTGGCATCAGTGATCCATTTCTCTGCCTTCTGTTGCAGTACCCCGCGTATATTGTGTAGAGATATTACCTTGATTTCCCCCCCAAAAGTGATCTTCTGTGCTTCTTCCACTAACAAGGCAGCAGCTACCACTACCTGCAAACAGTTTGGCCAACCCCGGCTAACCGGATCCAATAATTTAGACAAATAGGCCACAGGTTTTTTACTCCCTGCTCATCCTTGGGCCAGCACTCCGTATGCCGTGCCTTCTGCGCTGTCCACAAAAAAAAAACAAAACAGCCTCCTTAAATCTGGTAAGATTAACACTGGGGGGCGTACTAATTCCTCCTTTAACTTGTTCAGTCGTTCCTCATCTTCTTTTGTCCATTTGAGTAATCCATCCTTATTCAGCTTGTTATATAAAAATTTAACCTTTCCACTGTAATCTTCTATCCATTGTCTACAGTATCCGGTCAACCCTAACAGTTGCCATACCTGCCTTTTAGTTTGCAGGGATGCTAAAACCAATATTCCACTGATTCTGCCCGGGTCTAACTTCTTAGTCCCCTTACTTAACTGGTGACCCAGGTACTTTATCTCTTCCTCCACAATTTGTAATTTTGCCGCTCCTTTTTCTTTTAAAGGGTACAGAGGGTACAGATTAACTCGATTCTCTGAGCCAATCCAAAGGCTCACATATTCGCTCTCCTCTAAACAAAAAGGTTCCTTTGCATTTACATAAACATTTAAGGCTTGACAAACCCAGTCTTCAAATGACCTAGATATGGGCCAATAATCTGCCTACCTTCCCAAACTTCAACACAATAATGAATCATTTTTACTTTATCCTTTCCCCGCCTAAAAGGGGAATCACTCCAATTCTTAATCATTAACACCAGTGGACTATCTGGGGGAATAGGGGGCAACCTAGCACTAGGCATTACCCCACCCATGGGACCAGAAGGCTTACTCTTCTTCTGTCCCATCTTCCGGAGTGCCTTCACACACACACAGCCGCTTCCCCCTGGTCATGGCCCAGTCCCTCGCGGGATGTGGGAACCGCACTACTGAGGGGTCCGCACTCACTTCGTCCGCAATTGGACGTCTCACACAGACGCACTCCGGGATCACCAACCCCAACCGAACGGATCACTGGCCTATACTTACCCACCCCGTGGGTCTTCGTTCGGTCTTCGTGCACAAAGATTGCTTGGGGTTACCGGTTTTATTTGCTTGTGCCTAATTTTAGGGTTCGTCGGTGAAGGGCTCGAGTGAGGCTTTCCGTTCCAGGGGTCGCCGAAATCGGCGGGGCGCCTCCCCCGAAAGGGTCCTCAGTCAATTTCCCTTCATCCGAGTCACGGCACCAAATTTGTTATAAGCGAGACCACGCAATTTTCTGGTCTATCGAAGATAATTTATTAATTAAGTAAGCAGGTACAAGCAAAACAGCTCTGGGCGGCTGGGGAGTCTCCGCTCCATCACAGCACGCAACTTTCCCTTTTCAGTGTCGCCGTTTTATAGCATCCAAGTTCGGCTTGTCAGCATCCAAGTTCGGCTTGTCAGGACTTGTTGAATCTTCTGAAGCTGTGCAGTTCGTTCTGTTTCTTTCAATGATCATGCGTTGTGCTCGTGTTCAAGGGTAGTAAAGCAGCAAACAGTATTTCATAGAGTCTTTGTTTTACTAAGGACGTTTATCCAACACCCCCTCCCCACTATCTACTTGCTTAGTCTTCCCCCTTAACAAGATCGTAAATTGCAAAACATTATCTTCTCAGCAGATTCTCTGAATTCTTTTTAAAGACAATGAACAAACACCCGCTAATTTATCATATCTAGCATCTCCTCAGGGTACACAAGCACCTCCAGGGGCATCCAGCTATCTTCCTGGGGACCCCCAGCACTTCCCTGGGGAGATGTTTCAATAATGCTGCAGTGGGGTGCCTGAGTGCTGTGGGGAGATGCGTGGGTCCTCCAGGAGGATGCTTGCGTTCTCGGGGGGTTATGCTTGTGTGCCTCAGGGAAATAGCCGTGTTCCTGGGGAGATGCTCTGCTGCTGCTGGGGAATTGTAGAATCATAGAATATCCCGAGTTGGAAGGGACCCATAAGGATGATCAAGTCCAACCCCTGGCACCGCACAGGTCTACCCAAAATGCTTGGGTCCTTAAAAGGGTCATGTTTGGATGCCCTGCAATGATGCTTGGGTGCTCCAGAGAGATGCCTGGCTGAGCCAGGCAGAACCTTGTGAGCTCAGGGTGCTGTTGGGATCTCCTGCAAGGTGCTGGAATGCCCTTGGATGATGCCTCACAGGTAGAATGTAGTGCTTAGGTGTCGTGGGGAGATGCTTGTCTACTCCAACACAAGGCTTGTGTGCCCTGGGGAAAATCTCGGTGATTTCAAGAGGTGCTTATGCTCCTTGGCGAGAGGCTTGGGTGTCATGGGGAGTGCTCCAGGAAGATGCTTGTATTCCCAAGGGAGACTGGTTCTTTCCCTAGGGAGGTTCATGTCTTCTCTAGGGAGGTGCCTGAATGCTCCTTGGCCATGCTCGTGTACTCTGGGGAGCTGCTTGGCTACTCCTAGCACAACAGAGTTGGGTGGTGTGGGGAGATGCTTGGGTGCTCCCAAGATGGGGAATGGTCTGGGGAATGTTTGGGTGCACCTTAGAGCACAAAAATCTATCCCCTCATCACACAAAGTTCTGCCCCAGCCACCCAAGCATCTCCCTGCAGCACAAAAGCACCTCCCTGCAACACCCAAGCACCTCATTGCACCTCACACAGGAACCTTCCCACCACAGTCCTACATCTGACTGGAGAATCCAAGCATCTCCCCAGGGCTCCACAACACCACCTGGGCCACACAAACATCTCACTGCAGATGGGAAGCACCTCCCTTGGCACCCAAGAGCTTCTGTGGGATGCACAAGCTCCTGCCAGCCATCATCCGAGGGGACGCCAGCATTTTCCGTCTGGCGCCCAAGCATCTCCCTGGTCACCCAAGCATCTTCCTGGACATCCCAGCATCTCCCCGGGGCAAACGGGCATCAATCCACGTCACCCCTACACCTTCCCAAAGCCCCAAGGCTCCTCCCTTGCTCATTACATAATCTGTCCACGGGGCACACAAGCACTATCTTGGAGCACCAAAGAATCTCCCCAGGACACCCAAACACCTCCCTTCAATATGCAGACGCCTCCATGAGGAACCCAAGCATCTCCCGAGGGCACCCAAACATCTGCCTGGAGGACCAACACACCTCCCGACAGAACAGCAGCATCTCACTGCAGCACCGAAGCACCTCCCCTGGGAACCCAAGCACCTCTTGAGGCACACACACAGCTCCCCAGGTCTGCTCAGTGTCTGGGTGACACCAAGCATCCCCCTGGAACATGCAATTTCCTCCTTTTGGAAACCAAGCATGGCCTTGGCGCACACAAGCACCACCCTGGATCAGCCCTGCACAGCCTTGGACGAGACAAGAACCTCCCCAGGCACACCAGGCTCTTCCAAGGGCACTCAAGCACCTCCCTGGAGAACCCTGCAATCTCCATTTCAACCTTGGCTGCCCTGGGACATGCCTGGGTGCTCCACGGAAGTGCTTAGCTTCACCAGGGAAGTGCTTCAGTGTCCTGTGGAGATGCTGGAGTGCTCTGGGAGATGCCTGAGATCCCTGGGAAATGCCTGGCTACCTGGGGAAGATGCCTGTGGGATCCAGGGAGGTGCCTGAGTGACCTGCTGAAATGCTTGGGGATGTGGGAAGCTGCTTGGCTGCTGCAGAGACATGCTTGAACAACGCAGGGAGATGTTCTGGAGCTCCAAGACGACGCTTCTGTGCCCCAGGGAGATGCATGCTTTCTCCAGAGAGGTGCATGGCTGCTGTGTGCAGGTGCTTGGGTGTTCCTCAGATGATCCTGGGTGCCCCATGGAGATGCTTGGGTGCCCCCAGGTGATCCTTTGGTGCCCCTTGATTTGCTCACGCAGAAAAGATGGAGACTCAGAATGGTGCTTGGGCTCTCCAAGTATGTGCTTGGTTTCCCCAGGGTGATGCCTGGGTGCCACAGGAAGATGCTTGGGTGTTTCAGGAAGGTGTTTGGGTGGCCTGGGGATATGCTTGGGTGCTCCCAGGGAGGTGCTTGTGTTTCCAGGAAAATGCTCTGGGATGTCCAAGTATGCCTGGGGCAGACGCTTGGGTGCTGCACAGGGATGTTTGCATGCTCCAAGAGACACCAGGGTGGCTTGCTGAGAGACTTGGGTGCTCCAGGGAGCTTCTGGAATACCCCACGCAGGTGACCGGCTGCTCTGGGGAGATCTTTGGCTGCCTCAGCAAATTGCTTGTGCAGCACGGGGAGGTGCTTGTGCGTACCAAGGCTGTGATGGGTGACACAGAGCGATGCTTGGGGATCCTGGGGAACTACCTCTCCTACCCCAGGGAGAAGTTAGGGTACTCCAGAGAGGTCTCTGCATGCTTCACAGAGGTGCTTTTTGAATGAGCGAGACGCTGAAAGAACTTGCTTGGGAGCTCTGGAGGGACGTCCAAGTACCTTGGGATGTGCTTGGGTTCCCTGGGGAGATGTTTCAATAATGCTGCAGTGGGGTGCCTGAGTGCTGTGGGGAGATGCGTGGGTCCTCCAGGAGGATGCTTGCGTTCTCGGGGGGTTATGCTTGTGTGCCTCAGGGAAATAGCTGTGTTCCTGAGGAGATGTTTTGCTGCTGCTGGGGAATCGTAGAATCATAGAATATCCCGAGTTGGAAGGGACCCATAAGGATGATCAAGTCCAACCCCTGGCACCGCACAGGTCTACCCAAAATGCTTGGGTCCTTAAAAGGGTCATGTTTGGATGCCCTGCAATGATGCTTGGGTGCTCCAGAGAGATGCCTGGCTGAGCCAGGCAGAACCTTGTGAGCTCAGGGTGCTGTTGGGATCTCCTGCAAGGTGCTGGAATGCCCTTGGATGATGCCTCACAGGTAGAATGTAGTGCTTAGGTGTCGTGGGGAGATGCTTGTCTACTCCAACACAAGGCTTGTGTGCCCTGGGGAAAATCTCGGTGATTTCAAGAGGTGCTTATGCTCCTTGGCGAGAGGCTTGGGTGTCATGGGGAGTGCTCCAGGAAGATGCTTGTATTCCCAAGGGAGACTGGTTCTTTCCCTAGGGAGGTTCATGTCTTCTCTAGGGAGGTGCCTGAATGCTCCTTGGCCATGCTCGTGTACTCTGGGGAGCTGCTTGGCTACTCCTAGCACAACAGAGTTGGGTGGTGTGGGGAGATGCTTGGGTGCTCCCAAGATGGGGAATGGTCTGGGGAATGTTTGGGTGCACCTTAGAGCACAAAAATCTATCCCCTCATCACACAAAGTTCTGCCCCAGCCACCCAAGCATCTCCCTGCAGCACAAAAGCACCTCCCTGCAACACCCAAGCACCTCATTGCACCTCACACAGGAACCTTCCCACCACAGTCCTACATCTGACTGGAGAATCCAAGCATCTCCCCAGGGCTCCACAACACCACCTGGGCCACACAAACATCTCACTGCAGATGGGAAGCACCTCCCTTGGCACCCAAGAGCTTCTGTGGGATGCACAAGCTCCTGCCAGCCATCATCCGAGGGGACGCCAGCATTTTCCGTCTGGCGCCCAAGCATCTCCCTGGTCACCCAAGCATCTTCCTGGACATCCCAGCATCTCCCCGGGGCAAACGGGCATCAATCCACGTCACCCCTACACCTTCCCAAAGCCCCAAGGCTCCTCCCTTGCTCATTACATAATCTGTCCACGGGGCACACAAGCACTATCTTGGAGCACCAAAGAATCTCCCAAGGACACCCAAACACCTCCCTTCAATATGCAGACGCCTCCATGAGGAACCCAAGCATCTCCCCAGGGCACCCAAACATCTGCCTGGAGGACCAACACACCTCCTGACAGAACAGCAGCATCTCACTGCAGCACCGAAGCACCTCCCCTGGGAACCCAAGCACCTCCTGAGGCACACACACAGCTCCCCAGGTCTGCTCAGTGTCTGGGTGACACCAAGCATCCCCCTGGAACATGCAATTTCCTCCTTTTGGAAACAAGCATGGCCTTGGCGCACACAAGCACCACCCTGGATCAGCCCTGCACAGCCTTGGACGAGACAAGAACCTCCCCAGGCACACCAGGCTCTTCCAAGGGCACTCAAGCACCTCCCTGGAGCACCCTGCAATCTCCATTTCAACCTTGGTTGCTCTGGGACATGCCTGGGTGCTCCACGAACATGCCTAATATCTAATGGAAATGAATGCTCTGGTAGTTTAAGACCGTGTCCTAGAAGATGCTTGAGTGCTCCAGGATGCTGCTTGCATGGCATGGGGAGATGCTTCAGTGCTCAAAGTGAGCGCTTGCGTTCTAGGGTTATGTGCTTGGGTGCCCTGAGATGCCTTCCCTTTTTTCCCCTGACTTTATACTTGGGTGCAAAGGGAATTACTGGCGAGCACCAGGGGAATATTTGGGATCCTGGGGAGATGGATGGGCACTCCAGAGGCTCTTGGGCACTCTACGGAGATGCTTGTTTGCTCTGAGGAAATGCTTGTGTCACCCAAGGAGATTTTTTTAGTGCCCTGTGGCTATGCTTGGGAACTTAAGAGGGGTGCTTGGGTGCCCTGGGGTGATGCCTGGGTGCTCCAAGGAAGTGCTTAGCTTCACCAGGGAAGTGCTTCAGTGTCCTGTGGAGATGCTGGAGTGCTCTGGGAGATGCCTGAGATCCCTGGGAAATGCCTGGCTACCTGGGGAAGATGCCTGTGGGATCCAGGGAGGTGCCTGAGTGACCTGCTGAAATGCCTGGGGATGTGGGAAGCTGCTTGGCTGCTGCAGAGACATGCTTGAACAACGCAGGGAGATGTTCTGGAGCTCCAAGACGACGCTTCTGTGCCCCAGGGAGACGCATGCTTTCTCCAGGGAGGTGCATGGCTGCTGTGTGCAGGTGCTTGGGTGTTCCTCAGATGATCTTGGGTGCCCCATGGAGATGCTTGGGTGCCCCCAGGTGATCCTTTGGTGCCCCTTGATTTGCTCACGCAGAAAAGGTGGAGACTCAGAATGGTGCTTGGGCTCTCCAAGTATGTGCTTGGTTTCCCCAGGGTGATGCCTGGGTGCCACAGGAAGATGCTTGGGTGTTTCAGGAAGGTGTTTGGGTGGCCTGGGGATATGCTTGGGTGCTCCCAGGGAGGTGCTTGTGTTTCCAGGAAAATGCTCTGGGATGTCCAAGTATGCCTGGGGCAGACGCTTGGGTGCTGCACAGGGATGTTTGCATGCTCCAAGAGACACCAGGGTGGCTTGCTGAGAGACTTGGGTGCTCCAGGGAGCTTCTGGAATACCCCACGCAGGTGACCGGCTGCTCTGGGGAGATCTTTGGCTGCCTCAGCAAATTGCTTGTGCAGCACGGGGAGGTGCTTGTGCGTACCAAGGATGTGATGGGTGACACAGAGTGATGCTTGGGGATCCTGGGGAACTACCTCTCCTACCCCAGGGAGAAGTTAGGGTACTCCAGAGAGGTCTCTGCATGCTTCACAGAGGTGCTTTTTGAATGAGCGAGACGCTGAAAGAACTTGCTTGGGAGCTCTGGAGGGACGTCCAAGTACCTTGGGATGTGCTTGGGTTCCCTGGGGAGATGTTTCAATAATGCTGCAGTGGGGTGCCTGAGTGCTGTGGGGAGATGCGTGGGTCCTCCAGGAGGATGCTTGCGTTCTCGGGGGGTTATGCTTGTGTGCCTCAGGGAAATAGCTGTGTTCCTGAGGAGATGCTTTGCTGCTGCTGGGGAATCGTAGAATCATAGAATATCCCGAGTTGGAAGGGACCCATAAGGATGATCAAGTCCAACCCCTGGCACCACACAGGTCTACCTAAATTGGTTGGGTCCTTAAAAGGGTCATGTTTGGATGCCCTGCAATGATGCTTGGGTGCTCCAGAGAGATGCCTGGCTGAGCCAGGCAGAACCTTGTGAGCTCAGGGTGCTGTTGGGATCTCCTGCAAGGTGCTGGAATGCCCTTGGATGATGCCTCACAGGTAGAATGTAGTGCTTAGGTGTCGTGGGGAGATGCTTGTCTACTCCAACACAAGGCTTGTGTGCCCTGGGGAAAATCTCGGTGATTTCAAGAGGTGCTTATGCTCCTTGGCGAGAGGCTTGGGTGTCATGGGGAGTGCTCCAGGAAGATGCTTGTATTCCCAAGGGAGACTGGTTCTTTCCCTAGGGAGGTTCATGTCTTCTCTAGGGAGGTGCCTGAATGCTCCTTGGCCATGCTCGTGTACTCTGGGGAGCTGCTTGGCTACTCCTAGCACAACAGAGTTGGGTGGTGTGGGGAGATGCTTGGGTGCTCCCAAGATGGGGAATGGTCTGGGGAATGTTTGGGTGCACCTTAGAGCACAAAAATCTATCCCCTCATCACACAAAGTTCTGCCCCAGCCACCCAAGCATCTCCCTGCAGCACAAAAGCACCTCCCTGCAACACCCAAGCACCTCATGGCACCTCACACAGGAACCTTCCCACCGCAGTCCTACATCTGACTGGAGAACGCAAGCATCTCCCCAGGGCACCAAAACACCACCTGGGGCACACAAACATCTCACTGGACATGGGAAGCACCTCCCTTGGCACCCAAGAGCTCCCGAGGGCTGCACAAGTACCTACCAGGGTCGTTCAAGTATGTCCCCGTGCTCATGCACGCACCCCCCAGGGGACACAGATACCAAGGAGCAGGAACCAAGCATCTCCCACAGCACTCCAGCATCTCCCTGGAGCCAAGCATCACACAAAAAGCACCCAACCATCTCCCTGGAGCACCCAAAATCCTCCCTGCAGAAACAAAGCTTTAGCCTGGATCAAACTAGCCTCTCCCTTGCGCACACAAGCACATAGAATCATAGCATCATAGAATATCCTGAGTTGGAAGGGACCCTTAAGGATCATCAAGTCCAACTCTTGGCACCGCACAGGTCTACCCAAAAGTTCAGACCATGTGACTAAGTGCACAGTCCAATCTCTTCTTAAATTCAGACAGGCTCAGTGCAGCGACCACTTCCCTGGGGAGCCTGTTCCAGTGTGCAACCACCCTCTCTGTGAAGAACCCCCTCCTGACGTCAAGCCTAAATTTCCCCTGCCTCAGATTAACCCCGTTCCAGCGGGTCCTGTCACTGGTGTTAATGGAGAAAAGGTCTCCTGCCTCTCAACACCCCCTTACGAGGAAGTTGTAGACTGTGATGAGGTCTCCCCTTGGCCTCCTCTTCTCCAGGCTGAACAGGCCCAGTGACCTCAGCCGTTCCTCGTACTTCTTCCCCTCCAGGCCTTTCACCATCTTCGTAGCCCTCCTCTGTACACTCTCCAACAGTTTCATGTCCTTTTTATACTGTGGTGCCCAGAACTGCACACAGTACTCGAGGTGAGGCCGCACCAGCGCAGAGTAGAGCGGGACAATCACCTCCCTTGACCTACTAGCGATGCCGTGCTTGATGCACCCCAGGACACGGTTGGCCCTCCTGGCCGCCAGGGCACACTGCTGGCTCATATTCAACTTGCTGTCTACCACGACCCCCAGATCCCTCTCTTCTAGGCTGCTCTCCAGCGTCTCATTGCCCAGTCTGTACGTGCAGCCAGGGTTTCCCCGTCCCAGGTGCAGGACCCGGCACTTGCTCTTATTAAACTTCATGCGGTTGGTGATCGCCCGGCTCTCCAACCTATCCAGATCCCTCTGCAAGGCCTTTCCACCATCATTCGAGTCCACAACTCCTCCAAGTTTGGTGTCATCAGCAAACTTGCTCAAAATACCTTCTATTCCTACATCCAGATCGTTTATAAAAATATTGAAAAGTACCGGCCCTAAAATGGAGCTTTGAGGGACCCCACTGGTGACCGCCCGCCAGCCTGACGCAGCCCCATTTACCATAACCCTTTGGGCCCTGCCCGTTAGCCAATTGCTCACCCATCGTATGATGTTTTTATTTAGCTGTATGGTGGACATTTTGTCCAGTAGGATCCTATGGGAAACCGTGTCAAAAGCCTTGCTGAAGTCCAAAAAAATCACATCAGCTGGTTTCCCTTGGTCCATCATACGGGTGATCTTATCATAAAAGGAAATCAGGTTAGTTAGGCAGGACCTGCCCTTCACAAACCCATGCTGGCTGGGACCAATGACTGCTTTGTCCCCCAGGTGCGCCTCAATAAGTTCGAGAACCATCTTCTCCATGATTTTACCAGGCACTGACGTGAGACTGACAGGCCTGTAATTGCTAGGGTCTTCTTTCTGACCCTTCTTGTAAATCGGCACAACATTTGCCAGCTTCCAGTCTACCAGGACCTCTCCAAATTCCCAGGATCGTTGAAAAATAATTGAGAGAGGTTCCGCGATGACGTCCGCCAGCTCTTTCAGCACCCGGGGATGAATCCCATCCGGACCCATGGACTTGTAGGGATCCACGTGGAGTAGCAAATCCCGCACACGTTCAGGGTCGGCTGGGAGTTTGTCATCCCCACCGTCCCAGTCCTCCAGCTCAGGGCACCCTGGGTCCCGAAGCCCATCACCGGCATTGAAGACAGAGGCAAAGAAGGCGTTAAGCGTCTCTGCTTTGCCTATGTCATTGTCTGTGAGGAGACCTTCCCTATCAAGGAGCGGCCCTATGTATTCTTTAGTTCTCCTTTTTCCATTCACATATCTGAAAAAGCCCTTTTTATTTTCTCTCACAGACACAGCCAGCTTCAACTCTAGGTGTGCTTTGGCCACACGAATTTTCTCCCTACAAACACGAACAGCATCCCTGTATTCTTTCCATGACACCTGGCCCTCCTTCCAGTAGCGAAACACTCTCTGTTTCCGCCTAATCTCCATTAGAATGTTCCTGGTCAGCCACGCCGGCCTCCTGCCCCGCCTGCCTGACTTGCGATATTTAGGAATTGCCTGATCTTGTGCTTCTAGGAGGCATCGCTTAAAGAGTGACCAGCACTGGTGGACATCGAGGCCTTCAAGAGCAGTTTCCCAGGGGACCTTGCTGACTAGTTCCCTGAGCAGCCTGAAGTCCGCTTTCCCCATATCTAGGGATGAGGTTTTGGTGGCACTTTTCCTTCTGTCACCGTAAATTTTGAACTCAACCACTTCATGGTCGCTATGACCAAGGCGGCCACCAATCACCACATCTCCCACCAGACCCTCTCTGTTTTCTAGCAACAGGTCTAGGAGGGCACCTTTCCTAGTTGGCTCCGTTAGCACCTGCACCAAGAAGTTATCATCTAGGTGCTTCATGAACCTCCTGGACTTGCTCGTGTCAGCCGTGTGGCACTCCCAGTTAACGTCTGGCAAGTTGAAGTCCCCCATAAGGACAAGGGGAGTTAATCTCGAGGCCTCTCTTAGTTCTGTAAAGAATAATTTATCGGCGCTATCGTCCTGGCCAGGCGGTCTGTAATAGACTCCCACAACGACATCCCCTTTATTCGTTCGTCCCTTGATCCTTACCCAGAGGCTCTCAACTTTGCCATCGCCGACCTGAAGTTCCACACAGTCCAGCCCCTGCTTCACATACATCGCCACCCCACCACCTCGCCTACCCTGCCTGTCCCTCCTGAAGAGCCTGTAACCATCTATCGCAACACCCCAGTCACAGGACTCATCCCACCAGGTTTCGCTTATGCCGATGATATCGTAGTTGCAGGACTGGGCCAGGACTTCTAGCTCATCCATTTTATTCCTCATACTGCATGCGTTCGTGTAGAAGCACTTCAGGTGCGTCTCCTTACACTCAGCACCTTGTGGATCTGCCCGAAGGACCTCACTGGCACACAGCCCCTCTGATTCTTGCGTACCTTCCCTTAGGTCTTCACCGGCGTGCCTGGTTTTAGCCCCTTCCCCCTTCGACTCTAGTTTAAAGCCCTATCTATCAGCCCTGCCAACTCCTGACCGAAGATCCTTACCCCTCTCCGAGAGAGGCACATCCCATCCGGTGCCATCAGGCCCTGTGTAGCATAGACCTTCCCGTGATCAAAGAACCCAAAGTTCTGCCGGTCACACCAGTCTCGAAGCCACGAGTTTATGTGAACAGCACGCCTTTCAGCTTCGATCCCCCCTATCGGAAGGACAGAGGCAAACACAACCTGCACCCCTGATCCTCTAAGTAGTCGCCCCAAATCCCTAAAGTCTCTTTTGATCGCCTTCGGACTTCTCGTTGCTACTTCATCGCTACCAGCCTGAAAGACCAGTAGCGGGTAGTAGTCAGTGGGCCGTACCAGGCGCTTGACTTTCTTGGCGAAGTCTCTCACCCGAGCCCCAGGGAGGCAACAGACTTCTCTGCGGGTTGGGTCCGGTCGGCATATCGGTCCCTCTGTCCCTTTCAGAAGGGAGCCCCCCATAACAATAGCCCTTCTTTCTTTTTTGAAGGATGATGTGGCAATGCGATGTGTAGGTTGCCTTGTCTTAGGCGCCCCCTCCAACTGGGACGGGTTTTTATCTACTTTGTCATTCAGATTGTCTTGTTCTAGTCCTTCATATCGATTATTTAAGGGTAGATGAGAAGGTGAGGTGGGCAGAGAGAGGGCTCGCCTACCACCCCGAATAGGCACCTGCCTCCATTCCCCGCCTTGATCTAGGTCTCCTCCCGCTGCCTGGCAGGAGGAGGGAACCTCCGTCTTCTGCATAACAGGAGACGCCTGTGCTGTGGCAGGCTCGTGAGCCTGCCTCAGAGAGGGTAGAGTGCACCTCCACCAGTCAATTTCCATCTCCGATTCCCTGATGCTCCTGAGCCTGTTCACCTCCTCCCGGAGCACCGCTACCTGGCTGAGCAGTTCTTCAACCTGGGCACACCTCCCACAGGCATACCCACCACTGCTGTCGGAGACCGACAGAAGGCTGGGGCACACTCTGCAGCCCAGGACCTGGACGGCTGCGTGTTTCCCGGAGCCCTCCGTCTGAGTAGCCACCCTGGTGACCGTGGCTGGAGATGCCGCACGAGATGCGGAGGCCACGGTTTTCCGCCTGGTTGATACCATGGTCAGGTTCTACGCAAGCAGGTTACAAGCACCGAAGGGAGAGGCAGCTGCAACAGAGCGACGATGGGTCCCCGCCCTTCCTGCCCGCGCTAACTGCCTCGCTAACTGCCGCGTCACTCCCCCACGTCACTCCCTGTTTGCCGGCCCTGTTCGCCGCGCTCCTGGTCGCTCGCGCTCCCTAAGGGCTGCCTTTGAACGGCCGGGGGGAGGAGCTGTCGCTGACGCTGCTGGCTCCGCCTACGCCTCGTCAGCCTCCCTCACGAGGGCTGCCGGTGCCTGGCGGCTCCCTCACGTAGGCTCGATGCCCGAAAAATAGCCCTGCCTGTCCCGATCCCGCGCTCCGTTGCAGCACGCGTCTGCCCCGGAGCCGGTCGCCTCGGCAAGAGGCATCTCCTAGGGTACACAAGCATCCCCAAATAGCACTCAAGCATTTCTCTGGAGCCACCAAGAAACAGCCAGGATCACCAATCCATCTTCCTGAGACAGACAAAAAAGTCTCTGCATCACCCAGCTGTCTTCTTGGAGAAACCAAGCATCTCCCTGCACACCCAGGGAGCATCTGGACACAGCAGCAAAGAAGCCTGGGGAGCACCCAGATTCTCCTTGGCATAGCCAAGAACTTCCATCGAGCAAGAAAGCAGCTCCTGAGTCCCGCGGGCACCTTCTCAGGCACCCAGGCATCATCTCTGCACTGGGATGAGCACACAAGCATCTCCTCCCCACCTCGGTTCCTGGACCATTCGGGCTCGCACTGCGCTTCAGCCCCTGCTCCATCGCGCACTCACCTCCCTGTCCTGCCCTGCTCTGCCCTCTGCTGCCTGCTGCCAGGGGCTTCCATCCCGACTGGGGCCTGCCCGCAACCAGGGGCCTTTTATCCCGACTGGGCTGCCGTGTCACGGCCCCACTGTGACGCCTGGGTGACACAGCCACCGCTGCCCCGCTGCCCATTGTGACGCCTGGCTGACACATTTCCTGCGTCCCATTTCCCTGGGACAGCCAAACACCTTGCTGGGCAACGCAATCACCTCCCTTGAAGACCAAAGATCTCCCGGGGGGACCCAAGCATTTTCCCAGGGCATGCTGCCATCTCCTCAGGGCGTTCAAGCACATTCCAGGAGCACACAGTCTTCTCCTGGAGGCACCCAAGAACATTCCCAGAGCACCCGAGCATCGATTTGGAGCAAGAAAGCACAACACAGGGGCACCCAGGCATGTCTCAAAAGCACCCAAGCATCTCCTTCGTGCAATCTAGCATCTCCTCAGGGTACACAAGCACCCCCCAGTTTTGGGGGTTTCCCCTCAATTTTGGGTTTTCATCTCTCCATTTCAGCGTTCTTCCCCACAATTTTGGGCTTCCTTCTCCAAATTTGGGGCTTCGCCCCCCCCCCACATATTGGGGTTCCCCCTCCATTTTGGGGATTCCCCCCCAATTCCAAGCCCTCCAAAATTTTGGGGTCCCCCACCATCCTTTTTTGGCCAAATATTAAGGTTCTTTCCTCCAATGTTGGGGTTCTCACCACATTTTTGAGGTTCCTTCCCCTAATTTGGGGCTTTGCCCCCCGAGCTTTGGGGCTTCCACCCCAACTTTGGGTGTTCCCCCAAAGTTTTGGGATTCCCCCCAGGTCTGGGGGTCCATGTCCAATTGTAAAGTTTCACACTTACATTTAAGGGTTCTTTCCCCCAGTTTTGGGGTTGCCTCCCACAATTTTGGGGTCCAATCCCCCTTATTTGGTGCTTCAACCACCCAATTTTGGGGGGTCCCCCACCATCCTTTTTTGGGTTTTCCCCTAATATTAGAGTTCTTCCGCCTGAATTTGGGGGTGCCCCCACAATTTTGAGGTTCCTTCCCTCAATTTTGGGGGGTCCCCTACCCTTCTATTTTGACCTTCCACCCTAATATTAGACCTAACCCCTATCAACCCTCACCCCTAACCCTAAGGCCCCCACGGATCTAACCCTAACCCCTGCACCTAACCCTAAAACCCCTAACCCTAACACCACTAGAAACCCTTACAGCCCTAACCCAATATAATTTACCACACTAAACCCCTTAAGACCTGTGCCTAAAAGCCCTAACCCAAAAAATTAAGACCCTCAGAACCCTAACCCTGGAGACCTTAACCCGAAAAAAAATATTAAAACCTTAAAACCCTAACCCTAAATACCTGACCACAAATAAAACCCTAGGACCCTAACCCTAAAAACCCTATCAACACTAAAACCCAAAAAACTCTAAAACCCTAACACACTAACCCCCAAACCCTTAAAACCCCAACCCTAACAACCTTAAAATCCTAACCCTGAAACCCAACCCTAGTGCCTTAGCCCTGAAACCTTAAAACCCTAACGCCTTGTTAGAAACACTCTGTAACCAATAACATAGGCTCAGGCAAGGATCTCAGTGAAGTAGCATTTTTATTCATGATTGCAATGGCAGGCGTCCCATGAGCCACCTACTAGTTCCATAACACAGTTTATATAATTTTTTTGTTTTTCCTCTCGATGACCGGGACCCTCCCCAGTTTCCCCATTGACTGGGTAATCCAGGTTCACAAACTATCCAGTGCTTCACAGAAAATATACAGCTGCTGGCCTGTTACAAGTCAATTTTATTTTTTTCTTGACTGTTTTCCTCTTTAAGGTGGTAATGTTTCTTACACCGTGATTTCCACCCTAGTGCTCTAAGGATTCTGGTTGTCTGCATTTTACAAGGTTGTCTGTTAAGCTTTCTTATCACTGCGAGCATATCTCAATACCACCTTCCTTCCCTCTAAACGATGTAACTCTGTGCAAAAACATTTTTATTCCCACAACCTTGATCCCCTTACCCTATCCACACCCAGATGCAGACCCCAACTGTCCACAAGCAGCTCCCAACCCACCCCCCCATGAACTGGACCCCACCCCACCCAGATGCAGGCCCCAGGCCCCAGCCCCAGCCCCCACGCCCCAGACTCAGGCCCCAAAGGTGTACAACCAGCTCCCACCTCCCCCCTCAAAGGGAGGCCCCAAGCCCACCAGAGGACCCTAGAGCGTACAAGCAGCTCCCAACCCCCCAGGCACAGGCCCCAACCCCCCCCCAGACACAGGCCCCAAAGGCGTACAAGCAACTCCCCACCCTCCCCAGAGGCAGGCCCCAAAGGTGTACAAACAGCCCCAACCCCCCCCCCCCAAGACCCAGACCCCTACAGTGTACAATCAGCTCCCAATCACCCCCAGAGGGAGGCCCCAACCCCCCCCCCCCCCCCCCCGAGAGGGAGGCCCCTAGAGTGTACAAGCAGCTCACAACCACGCCCAAGGCCAGCACCTACAGTGCACAAGCCGCTCCCAACCCCCCCCAAACACAGGCCCCAAAAGCGTACAAACAGCTCCTAACTCCCCCAACGTGGGCACCTACAGCAGACAAGCACCTCTCACCCCCCCAGCTGCAGACCCCAAAGGTGTACAAGCAGCTACAAACCCTGCACAAGGCAGGACCCTACAGTGTACAAGCAGCTCCCAACCACCCCCCAGATGCAAGTCCGAAAGGTGTACAAGCAGCTCCCAACACCCCCCCAAACGCAAGCCCCTACTGTGTACAAGCAGCTCCCAATCCCCACAGATACAGATCCCTACATTGTACAAGCAGCTTCCAACCCCCCTATATGCAGGCCCCGACCCCCCCAGACACAGTCCCCAAAGGTGTACAAGCAGCTCCACACCCCCCCTAGACACTGGCCCCAACCCTCCCCCCAAGACACAGGCCCCAAAAGCCTGCACATATGCCAAGAAAGTATTAATGCAGGTGCCAAATGCTACAGACAGGTCCAAAAGCACAGGCACACGCCCCAGATGCTCGAGGCCGAGACGTAACTTAGCTTTCTGAATTACTGGAAAGCAGCTTTCGTTCTCAGCGAGGTGTGCGCTGGCCAGCCAGGATGGGGCTTCAGGCACCTCTTCACCTGTGGAAACACACTGCCATCAGACACCGCCACGCCAGACAAACTTTTCCTGTTAAAACACCCTTCTCAGATGCCGTGCGGCATTCAAGTGACCCGCTTTGCTCCAATTCTAAAGACTGATGTTACAGCCCACCTTGCCTGTGGCACCTGATAAACAGAAGAGAAAACAATCGCAGCGCTTGGAAACCATCCCTGCACGTGCTGCTCCTTGTCACTCTCTGGCCTCATCTCAAATCCTCAGCCACTTCTGTGGAGAGCCTGCCATGGCACCTGCAAAGCAAGACGGAGACCTTTCATCGTCACCTCACGCTACTTCGCCATTCCGCTCCAACCCAGTTCATGACCAGCCCCCCTACTTACGCAGCTCTTCAGAATGCAGTTTGCTCCTTTGAGCCTGTGCGAGACACCTGTGAAAGAGGAAGAAAAGCATAGGCCAAGGCAGCATCCAAAGCCACAGCACAGCTAGGACAGTTACTCTCATCTGCTGCCTTACCTCTACCCGCTTACCTACCCCGAGGCAGATGCTTCCATCTACCCTCTTAAGCCAGCTACAACACCTCTAAAAGAGAACAGAGGGGACACTTAGAGTGACAGTGAGAACAGCAACCCAACTATAACTGCTCCATCTGTTCATCGCTCACCTTGCCAGAGGCAGCTCTGGGTGTGACGTCCCAGGTTGTACGCTGCGTTTCAGCTTTAACAAATGAAAACATAGAAGGTAATCATTCAGCTGCCAGCATTAGCACCCATCCCTCAACAACACATGGGACCCCATTTCCAATGTTATCGTTTCAAAACAGCAGACAACCTGCCTCGGCACCTCAGAAGTAGACCAAGCCAGTCACTGAGCTGCCGAACAAGTGCTTGACAGTTCCAGAAGGCGCTCTCTCCTTCGACCGGTTCCTCCTAAGGTTTACCTAAGACTGGAGGAAAAAAAAAAAAAAACTCCACATCTACGAGCTTTCAAGATTCAACGACAGACCTATCCTCTAGCACTATTCAAGCACTATGCGAACAGCTGCTCGCAAGCAGCTCAGGTCTCCCCCTCCACATTTGCCAAACACCACGGAGATGACTCTGTGCCAGCTGCCCTTCAGTACGTGCCCAGAGGCAGACCGGATGTCTTTGCCAAAACAGTCCGGACAATGTATTAGTACACCGATGGACTGCCACGTCAGCTACCATCACTAACTGCCAGGCAGGACAGCTCCAGGTCAAACACACACACACAGGCACGCTACAAACATTACGAACAAAACACAGAACACAAGGCGCAAAACAAAAAGACTCCCAGAGGGAAGCCCTACAGCGACAGCAAGTCAGAACAGGTGCTCTGCAGCAGACCCAAGGAGAGACTCAAATGTCACGACATGCAACTGGAAGCAACTGCCAGAACTGGGATGATGGAGGCATAAAAAGCCTGCCTTTAAGACAAGAGACCAGAAGGATGGGGAGTGCAAACCCCAGAAGAAAAATGCTTCGGAAATGAACTCCCAAGACAGAGCTCCTGATGAAGCCCACATGACTTCCGCAACAGCAAGGATGGAAACAGATGCCATCTGAAACCGAATATGATGCACAAGACCTGAAACACATCTGCGCTTTAAGCTGTGACTGCAAGACAAGAAGTGCTCAGATCAGCCCTACGATGATGAAACAAGCATTTAGGACCTTTGGTGTGGCTACCAAGTTGCCCATCTAATCCGTCCAGTGGAAGAAGGCAATGAGGATATCAAGACCTGAGGAGCGCATAACATATGATGATCACATCAAGACACATTTGATACAAAACAAATTACACGCACAGAAGAAGTGATCTCTCTAGGCTCCCACTGCAAGACAAGAAATGCTCAGCTTCCGATTGAGCATCAGCATTATTCCAGTGAGGTCAAGTGTTCAACACCCTCAGGATGGCTTCCCCAGGGCCTGCCAAGCACCAAGAGCAACAGCACAGACAACACAGAACATGGACACCAAGCTGGAACTGCCCTGCCTGGCACGTGCTCAAGCCGTACCTGACAGAATCCCACGCCCCCACACACTGTCTGACCGTAATCAATTCCAAAAGGCCCCATCCACTGCAATGACTTAAAAGCACAGACCCTTGCCCTATGTGTGCATTCAAAACCTGAAAGCAGACATAGCACTTGCCCCCAGCTTAGCTTGGGAATGACGGGAGGCAGGTTCCATCCTCATCAAGGAACACGAAGGCTAGCCAGGACATTGCTTCCGGCACGAGGCTCCTCTTCACCTGCAGAAATAAAGTGCCATCGGGCACTGGCACACCAGCCAAACTTCTTCCAGTGAAACACCCACCTCAAAAACAAAACAGTAGTCCACTGACCTGCTCTGCTACTGAAGTCAGATAGACAAACTCGAGACAACTGCCCGCCTTCCCCTGCCAACCACCCCCAAACACACAGTATTGGCCCCTGGACTCAATTCTCAGGGGTCACAATCCATCCTCAAGGTGGGCCACAGAGGCCAACTAGGATGTTCCCAGTATCTTCTTCATCCCCGGAAAAGAGGAGTCACCCAGAGATGGGACCAATAGACTACCAAACCAAAACCAATGCCCTTTTTCCAACTTTACTCCACTCACCTTCCCGATCCAGGCTTAGCACTTCCATTTACGGTGCTGAGCCAAGGTCACATAGCTTAAACCAAGGAGAAAGAACAAACAAACGTGACAATCCACAAAACAGTCTATACCCACTCCTCTTCTTTCCTCCCCTACCCCAACAGCCAAGAAGCCCCAGACCCACGTTCCCCAACCCAGTACCACCGCTTCGCTCACCTAACATCCCAAGGAGATGCATCACGCTCCCAGCTCCTCTTGCGCTCCGAGCATCTCCAGCATTTCAGGAACTGGAACCGCTGATGCCTGGCACACCTCAGGAACGTGGCAGGAGGTGTACTCTGCTGTCGCAAGGTGCTTCCGAAGCCTGCCCAACAGGCAAAGCAGACTAACACAATCCACCGACCAACTCAGGGCTCACACTGCCTTCCTCTCACCCTTGTGCCTCATTCAAGTGTCCGTGCCCATACCCTGGGCTACAAGAAACAAAAAGAGAAGGTCATATCCGTGATGGACACGCAAACAGTACAGCTCCTTGCAGAGGACTCAAACACAGAGATGAGAGCCAGAAAAAAAAAACACCCTCAGGTCCACAAATGCCAAAAGGCCATGAATGCACAGCAGCCCCAACAGGGGTAATCACAGACTTATCCTTTACAGATGAAAAAGGTGACCCCTGCTCAGTCTCTCCGTAATACTGCATTTATGCGGTCAAGCCCCTTGCGATGCGTACTGAAGCTCTTTGTGAAGCCTCTGGACAGATACACAAACGGCTTGATATATCTAGAGATTAAAAGATAACCCAAAAAAAAAAAAACAGCAACCATACCCCACAAGTTCCCAATAGGAAGTTAGCCAGCAACCCCTCCTAAACATACCCCTATTACGTGAATTCCAAGCACTTAAAATCTAGAAGGCTGCAAGGTCTAAAGACTCTACAGCCACCCAAACCACAGGCAAAAGCTCCAAAAATATAACAAACTGTCCCTAACCGTGAAAAAGACTACACCTTACACGCCTACTGCTACTGTTTTCAGACACATGCTTACACAGGGAGCTTCGATGATACTTATCTCCTAAACCCTGCTCCATCACTTTGCCACCAAGGTTGTAACTTTGATAATATTTGCCTTAATTCTGCAGAAATCATAAGGGACCCAGAACCACAAAGCAAACACACAAAGTAAGATTGCCATCCTATCCGTAAACATGCTATAACAATTACTCACCTGAAGAAGAGCTGCATGCAATACAGGCACCTATTACTAGATTGGTTTACTCTAACAGATCCTACTAGTTGTTACCTCACAAAGATGTGCAGACTGGTCTCTACTTGGAAATGCATCAGTCCATAGACTCTGACCCACCTAAAGACCTCTGCAACTGACTGAAGGAAAAACAAAGCACTTACCCCAAGGAGCAGCCCAGGCAGAATGAGCTCTCTGATGGGATGCCTGCGACTCAGTTACCATTAGGCCCTCCCTGGAACCCAAAGCCAATCACCTGGGAAAGGGGAGGGGCAAAGCACAAGAAAGTAGAAAGAGGAGAAGCAACAGCTGTGGTTTATGTATCTATTTATACGGCTTAGCTCAACAGCATGCAGGGTGCAGACAAGAGAACTGGGTTGTTTCTAGAAGCAACAATCCCCATATGTTTTGGCTTCAGCTTTGAATACCAAAAGCTTTTCTCCTCTATGACACCTGCCTCAGGAACCAAACAGCATTCAAGTGACCTGCTTTGCTCCTATTCTAAAGACTATCACAGCCCACCTTGCCTGCGGCACCTGATAAGCAGAAGAGAAAGCAACCACAGCAGCAAAAGCCACAGCACCCCTAGGACAGTTACTCGCATCTGCTCCTTTACCTCAGCCGCTTACCTACCCCACATGGCAGATGCTTCCACCTGTTCTCTGAAGCCACCTATAGCACCTCTAAAAGAGAAACTAGAATTTTACTCTATTTGATGTAGCAAAGTAAGTGCAGCGACAACCGCACCCCAAAAAAAAACAGCTACCTCTGTTCATCACTCACCAGAGTCACTCCAGAGGTAGCTCGGGTCATGACGTCCTGTACTGCACACTGCATTTTCCTTTGTTCAGGCTGAAACGCAGTCAGAAGATAAACATTCAGCTGACAGCATTAGCACCCATCCCTCAACAACACAAGGGACCCCATTTCCAATGTTATCGTTTCAAAACAGCACTCTACTTGCCTCTGTACCTGGAAGTTAGATCCAAGCTCCAAAGGCCACCATCACCCATGCCACCTGGGAATACTAAAGGACAAAATGATCGCTGTGCTTGCAAGCAACCACCTGCCACACTGCTCCTCTGTCCCAAACAGCCTCACCTCAGACCCTCAGAGGGAAACACCTGAATGTCTTCCCTTCGCTTCGGATAAGGGACGACCAGGCTGATAAAACTCTCACCTTCCCTGACTGCTCCGTGACACGGGGATTTCCCTGTCCAAGACTGCACCAAGCACCTGCAGAGACGAGAGAAAAGCACACCCTGAGGCACCTCACAGCCACAGCGTACCTGCTGCAATACCTCTCTCTTCCCAGCTCCTTTACCTCAGCTGCTCACCAGCTCGAACTGAGATTCTTCGCTCACAGCGCCGCGGCAAACTCTGCCCGGGCCAGACAACACACACTGCACAAGCTGCATTGTTTAAGACACACGAGCTGGAACATTCCTGCCCAACAATCAGCGGCATCGCACAGGAAGGATGCCGCACGCTCCTAGAAACCAAACCTACCAGTCCTGAACAGCTCCCCTGCCAGACAACTCCCCACCTCCTCCTGCCAACCACGCTCAGCACACACACTACTTGGCCCTCAAAAAAAAAAAAAAAAAAAAAAAGGTAACTCTGATATGACCCTGCTCAGTCTCTTGGTAATTCTGCGCCTACATGGTCAAGCCTCTTGTAGTGTGTAATCAAGCTCTTTTTAGTCCTCTGGAGAGTTACACAAGTGGTTTGATACATCTAGAGATTGAAATATAACCCAAAACCAGAAGTGTATCCCACCATCCCAAAAACAAGTGAGCCAACAACCTCTGCTAAACATCCCTCTAGTAAGTGATTTCCAAGCACTTAAAATCTAGAAATCCATAGACTCCAACCTGCCCAAAGAACCCTGCAACTGACTGAAGGAAAAACAAAGCACTTACCCCAAAGCGCAGCCCAGGCAGAATGAGCTCTCTGATGGCATACCTGGGGCTCATATACCATAAGGCCCCACCCGACACCCTGCCCCAATCACCTGGGAAAGCGGAGGGGCAAAGCACAGGAAGGGATAAAGAGAGCAGCAGCTGCATTTTTTTATTTGGTTTAGCTCAACATTGTGTGGAGTGTTACTAGAAGCAACAACTCCTGTGCTTTTGCTTCAGTTCTGATTATTGAAATGACAATATGACCAAGTAGGTAGTTAAAACTGTTTTTGACTGTAATTACCCGAAACCTTTCTTTACATAGGTAGAAATAATCTAGGAGTGTAACAGATTACAAACCACAAAAATACAATTCAATGTAGTAAAATAACTCACAGGAGAAGTAACATACCTTAGTAGACTATCCAAAAAACAAAAGGCTATGCAGATGGGTCCAAAAAAGCCAACCCAATCAAGATCTGAAAAGGGTACAGACATTCTCAAAAGGAGCAGGGAAAAAATAATGGAACAGTACAAGCCAGAAAGGATGCTGAGCAGATTTAAACGATCTGTAAGACCTCAGGAGGGACCTGAGCAGAGCACGTAGGTCTTTGGAAAGTGGGGGGAGGGAGGGCAGGTTAGGCAGGGACTAGGAATACTAAGTAGAGGAGAAAATGAGTGTTGTGAGCCTGACGTGTGTACAAGCATCGTAAAGAGGGCTCCTGAGAGGACGGGGAAACAAAGGAAAAGCTGCTTACCTCTGAGAAGTCGTCCTTGATCTTTGTGCCACAGACATTTGTCTTGCATGCTCGGCGCACGATTTTAGGGGTCCCCGTACATTGAAGGCTTACCTCTGAGAAGTCCTACATGGCTCCACCTGCGTTACTGGTTTTTTTTTTGCCAGCAGGTGGTGGCAGAAAATCCTGAGAAACGGCAGACACAGCTTCCCAAACCGTTTTCTCAATAATGGAAGCAGTGCAAACCACGTGAAAAACCACAAGTGCAGCAGAAAAACGCACCCCACATCGTCTCAGGGAGGAAGTAACTGCCCTGAGCAACGTGCCCGTCCCAGGGTGAACCCAACGTGCCCAAGGCTTTGGGGGGCAGGCAGAAAAGGAACCCGAGACTCTTAGTATGTCTCCTGAGAATCGCAGCTTACAGTTACTCTATGTCTTCAGGTCTCACAGGATGAGGCAAAGGTATAATTAATTCCTTATCCATCTCTCTGGAAAGAGCTTTTCTCCTCTCTGTGACAGAGGAGAAAAATTTTATGATCGTGGGAGTCATTATACAAAGCCACACTCAGTGAATTCACTGTTACAGTTAAGATCGTTTTTAATCAAAAACACCTCGGCCGCAATGTTACCACTGCAAACATAGCACTGCACAAAAATTCAACTCAAGATAAAAGAACAATCATTAGCTTGAGTAACAATCAAACCACTTGATTTGATTGAACTTGATTTGATTGAACTTGATTTGATTGAACTTGATTTGATTGAACTTGATTGAATTTGATTTTGATTGAATTTGAAAGAAATTTGATTGAACCACAATCAAACCCCCCCCCCCCCACTGATCCAAACCCAAAAATTCAGACCATGTGACTAAGTGCACAGTCCAAACGCTTCTTAAACTCCGACAGGCGTGGTGCCGTGACTACTTCCCTGGGGAGATCGTTCCAGTGCACGATAACCCTCTCGGTGAAGAACCTCTTCCTGCCCTAACCCTAACCCCTAACCCTAGACCCAACAAAAAAAAACAAAAAAAAAACACTACCCCTAACACTACCCCCAACCCTACCCCCAATCCAAAAAAAATAAAAAACCCTAACCCTAACGCTAACTCTAAACCTAACCCCCCCAAAAAAAAACTAAACTTAAACCTAACCCTAACCCTAACCCTAGCAATAACCCTAACACAAAAAAATAAGTCTAATCTTAACCCTAACACTAACCCAAAAAAAAAACCACTAACACAATCCCTACCCCAAACCCTAACCCCAAACTAAAAAAAATAAAAATCTTACCCTAACTCTAACCCTAACCCTAAGCCTAACCCCAAACCCTAACCCTAATCCCAACCCTAACCCCTAACCATAACCCTAACCCCAATCCAAAAACAATAAAAAACCCTAACCGTAACCCGAACCCTAAGCCCCCCCCGAAAAAAAACAACCTTAACCCTAACCCTAACCCTAACACTAATCCTAACCGTAACCCTAACCCTAACCCTAGGCCTAATCCTAGGCCAAGGCCTAACCCTAGACCTAAAAATCCTAACTCTAAACCCTAAACCCTAACCCTAACCCTAGGCCTAACCCTAGGCCTAAAAATCCTAACCCTAAACCCCAAACCCTAACCCTAACCCCAACTCTAACCCTAACCGTAACCCTAATCCTAACCCTAGGCCTCACCCTAGACCTAAAAATCCTAACTCTAAACCCTAAACACTAATCCTAACCCTAAACCCTAACCCTAACCCTCTCCCTAACCCTAGGCCTAAAAATCCTAACCCTAAACCCTAACCCAAACCCTAACCCTAACCCTAACCCTAACTCTAATCCTAACCGCAACCCTAACCCTAACACTAGACCTAACACTAGGCCTAACCCTAGGCCAAGGCCTAACCCTAGACCTAAAAATCCTAACTCTAAACCCTAAACCCTAACCCTAACCCAAAACCTAACCCTAACCCTAGGACTAAACATAGGCCTACGCCTAACCGTAGCTCTAACCCAAGGCCTAGGCCTAACCCTAGGCTTAACCTTAGGCCTAACAATCCTAACCCTAAACCCTAAACGCTAAACCCTAACCCTAACCATAAACCCTAAAACTTAACACTAACCCTAACCCTAAACCTAACCCTATCCTTAACCCTAACCGTAACCATAACCCTAACCCCCTAAACCAAACCCTAACCTAAACCCTAACCTAAAACCTAACCCTAAGCCAAACCCTATCCCTATCCCTATCCCTAACCCAAACCCTACCACTAACCCTAACCCTAACACTAACCCCTAACCCCTGACCATGACCCTGACCCTAACCCTTTGCTTAACCCTAGCCCCAGGCCTAGGCCTAGACCTAACCCTAGGCCTAACCCTAGCCATAGGCCTAAACCTAGGTCTAGGCCTAACCGTAGGTCTAACCCTAGGCGTAACATTCCTAACCCTAAACCCTAAACCCTAACCCCTAATCCTAACCCTAACCCTAACTCTAGCCCTAGCCCTAACACAAATCCTAACGCTATACCCTAACCCTAGCCAAAACCCTAACCCCTAAACCCTAACACCTAACTCCTCAGCCCTAACCCTAACCGTAACCCTAACACTCTAACCCTAACCCTAAACACTACCCCTAACCTAAACCCTAACCCTAACCCAGACCCTATCCCTAACCCAGACCCTATCCCTAACCCAGACCCTACCCCTACCCCTAACCCTAAACCTAACCCAAACACTAACCCTACCCCTAAGCCCTAAGCACTAACCCCTGACCCTGACCATGACCCTGACCCTGACCCTAACCCTTTGCTTAACCCTAGCCCTAGGCCTAGGCCTAGACCTAACCCTGGGCCCAACCCTAGGCCTAGGAATAAACCTAGGTCTACGCCTAACTGTAGGTCTAACCCTAGGCCTAACATTCCTAACCCTAAACCCTAAACCCTAACCCCAACCCCAACCCCAAGCCTAAGCCTAACCCTTAGAACAAACCCAAACCTTAACCCAAACCCTAACCCAAACCATACTAACCCTAACACTAACCGTAACCATAACCCTAAACACCAAACCCTGACCCTAACCCTAATCCTCACCCTAACACTAACCCTAAACCCTAACCCTAACCCTAGCTTTAGCCCTTATCCAAACCCTAACCATAACATTGACCCTTAACCCTAACCCTAACACTAACCCAAACCCCTAACCCTAATCCTAATTCTAACCCTAAACCTAACCCTATTCCCTAACCCTATCCCTAAACCTAAACCCTAAACCCTAACCCTCACCCTAACACTAACCCTAAACCCTAACCCTAACCTTAACCCTAAACCTTAATCCTAAACCCTACTAACCGTAACCCTAACACTAACCCTAGCCTTAAACCCTAACCCAAACCCTAACCCTAAACCTTATCCTAACCCTAACCCTAAGCCTAACCCCAGCCCAAGCCCTAGCCCTAGCCCTAGCCCTAGCCCTAATCCCTAAACGCAACCCTAACCCGTAACCCTATTGCTTACCCTAATCCTAACCCTAAACCAGAACACTAACCCTAACCCTAACCATAAGCCTATCCCTATTCCTAACCCTAACTCTATACCTAACCCTAACCCTAAGACTAACCCTAACCCTAAACTATAACCCTAACCCTAACCCCTTAACCCTAACCCTAACCCTTTAACCCTAACCCAGAGCCGTAACCCTAACACTAAACCCTAACCCTAACTCTAATCCTAACCCAAACACTAACCGTAACCCTGAACCCAAACCCTAACCCCTAAACCTAACCCTAACCCTAACCGTAACCCTAAAACCTAACCTTAACCCTAACCCTAAACCCTGACCCTAACCCTAAACCCTAATCAAAACCCTAACCCTAACCCTAACGCTAATACTAGCCCTAACGCTAAATCTAACCCAAACCCTAACCCTCTAAACCTAACCCTAACCCTAAACCCTAACCCTAAACCCTGACCCTAACCCTCACCCTAAACCCTAACCCTAAACCCTAACCCTAACTCTAACAGTACTCCTAACCCTAACCCTAACCCAACCCTAACCCTAATGCTAATCCTAACCCTAAAACCTAAACCCTAACCCTAAAGCTAACACTATCTCTATCCCCTATCCCTAACCCAACCCTAACCCAAAAAAAAAAAAGAAAAAACCCTATCCCTATCCTTATCCCTAACCCGTAACCCTAACCCTAGCCCTAACCCTAACCCCTAACCCTAACCCCTAGCCCTAGCCCTAACCCTAACCCATTAACCCTAACCCTAACCCTAACCCCTAATGGTGGAGCGAACCCTAACCCAAACCCTAACCCAAACCCTAACCCTAACCCTAAACCCTAACACTAACCCGCCGCCCGAGTGCTCAGTGCGCAGCCGCGCAGCACCTTCCGCCCATTGTGCCCCTCCGGTCCCTTCGGCCCGCCCACTAAGCGCTGCTATTGGTCGCCCTTCCGCTCGTGCGCTATTGGTTGAGCTCGCCCCGCCGCGCGGCCCGCCCGCCGCTCCCATTGGGCCGCGGGGACTGCCCCTCGCCCGGCCTCCGCGATCCGATTCGTGGAGGGTCCTCCCTCCGTCCCGCCCCCTCGGCTCTTCTGTGGTCACGCCTCCCTGCTGTCAATCACGGCCGGGCCGGCTTCTGATTAGGCGGCAGCGCGGGGCACGTTTTGGGGGCGGGAGCCGAGCGGTCGCCATGGAGACGGGGCTCGGTCCCGCTCTGCGAGCCAGGCCTCTGGCCCGCTGACCTCTTCTTGACCTTTGACCCGTGACCCCGACCTCAACTGTGACCCTCCCCCCCCAGGTGTCCCCACATGTGCCTCTGGGTCCTCGCCGTGACCTCAGCTATGACCCTTGACCCCTGCCACGACCTCTGGCCCTGCCCATGACCTTTTCCCTCAGCCCTGACCCTTAACCCCAGCCGTGACCACTTCCCCTGCCCCTGACCCTTGACCCCAGCCAAGACCTTTGACCCCAGGCCTGACTTGCTCTCCCCCTCCACGACCCCCGAGCCCACCCGTGACCCCGAGGCGCAGCGGAGGCCCTGCTGTACTCTATAGCAGTGAGGCGGGGGGGTGGAGGCCCCGGCCCGGTGCCACCGCTCCTTTTCCACAATTTGTCCCCAAAACCACCGAAAGCAGCACCAGAAGCCAGGCGCGGGTCAGGAGCAACCAGCTGAACCCCGAGCCTGCTAGAACCGGGCCGCAGGCCTCCTCCAGCCCCACATTTCTCCATTTTCCTCCTTCCTGCCTGACCCACAGCACAATTTTGTTGCCAATTACGAAAGAGCCTTGCTCATGTGTTTCTCATCCAAAACAATTAAAATCAAATCTGCTCCCACCCCAAAACCAGGGCCACTGCCGAGGACTCTGGATGGGCACGAGGATGTTCTGGGGAAAAAGATACCTTTTTTTATACGCGTCCCCCAACCAACCGGCATAGGCTGCAGCAAGTGGACACGTGGCAGCGTGGAGGGAGGCTATTAATTATGTTTGGAAAGAAGCTTCGAGGACAAAGAAAAGTAGTACGAGATACTTACCTGCAGCAAAGGGGTTTGCTGCTCAGGAAAGTGAGACCACCCAGAGGCAGGACGGTCTTTTACCCACCACGCAGATCAGGACCTGGTCTCTTCATGGGTAATAAACGTCCCTGGCACAGAGCAGTAGCAAGGTCGCATCTCCCAGAGCTCATCTCCCAGTGCCATCAGCTCACAGGGATCAGATGTCGTTAGTAGTGCTGAAGAATCCGTGTCACTGCCCCCAGGGACCCTCGCTGGAGGAGAGGGTAGGGGCACAGGAATGCTCACAGCATTTAGGCTTCCCCTTCTGCCCACTCTGGTGCCGTTTAGGTGCTGGTGGAGGTTTGTAAGAGCAGCCGTGGTGTCACAGCCACGGCTCGATGCTAAGCAACTGAATCACTGCGAACACACGCAGCCTGGCATCCAGCAGGAAAGCTCACAGTGCCACGGAAACAAATCTCTTCCTCCCTCATTTCAGGAACAGAATCCCGGTGATGATTGTGACAGCTTCAACTAAGCACGCACTGATACCGTGGCAACCTCAGGAGAGCCAGCTAGCTCCATCCACAGCACAGCAGAGCTGCGGTGCTGAAGGAAGGCTGAGCTGACCCCAAATAACAAGACAGGAGCTGCAGGCTGGCCTTAAGCTTCCACCAATCAGTGCTCTACTCGCCGCTCACCTCCGCTTTCAGAAATTAAGGCAGAGTCAGGGGTAGTCTCAGGGTAGTCCTTTATCTCCACCCACCAAAACATTCACCTCAAAATGAAAGCATTTTTACAAACAACACAACGCTGACACCACTTAGTTTCGCTCTGCATTAAAACACCAGGAGGAATATTACAGTCACATGGAAGTTATGCAGAACCTTACAGCGTACACTGCAGAAATTAAAACCCTGGAACCGGACTTCTGATGTTTCCAGACAGACAGCCTAAGGGGACAAACCACATCTTTGTTAAATATACAAAAGTTTCAAGGGGAAGAGATTTCATTTGCCAGATTGTGACGTAGCACTGGTTTGTACACATGCTCAAAGGAAATTCTCCTAGTACAAAGCCATCTAAAAAACAGAGACTGCACAAAACCTAGCTACTAAAATGAAGATTTGGTTTAAAAAAAAAAATCTATTTTCCAAAATCACTTTACAGGTAAAGGCTTCCACTGCCTAAGTGAGTTTAGTAGAATGGTAACTCAAAGTGTGCTATGAAATTCACAAATACAGTTATGCTTTTTTAATTTTTTTTAAAAAGATGTCAGGTCTTTTTACACATCAGCTTTCCCATCCAACATTTTATTTACTCAGCATCCTCATCCCCTTGAGCAGCAGCTTCCTCGCTTTCTTTGTCCTCGTCTTCTACCTTCCCACCTTCTGGCTGCTGCTCTTCTTCCTCATGGACAGATTCCTCTGCGGGTTGTGAAGTCTCCTCCGTGTTTTCTGCACCTGGCTCCACCTCTGTTTGTGCTTGGGGCTGTGCCTCAGTTTCTGTTTCTGTCCCTGTTTCTTCTTGCTCCTCCTCAATTTTAACTCCTCCTGCTTCTGGGTTCTCCCCAGGATCCTTGTTTTCGTCGTCTAGATTTTCTTCCTCCTTGTTTTCGTCATCTAGATTTTCTTCCTCCTTGTTTTCGTCATCTAGATTTTCTTCCTCCTTGTTTTCGTCGTCTAGATTTTCTTCCTCCAGGTTCTCTTCATCATCCTTGTTTTCATCTGCTCCTTCTGCTCTTCCTTCCTCTGCATTTCTACTGGTTCCCCCTTCTCCTTCCTCATGCTCCTCTTTTTCTTCTAGGTCATCTGTGAAAGGATTCTCACCCTGAAAGAGAAGACACACATTTGCCTGCTGACAGTTTCTCTCCAGCTGCTAACGTCACACCTGAGGAGCTCACACTAGGTACACACCAGCTACGTGCAAACCCTCCCAGAATTTATTTTTTTTTTTATTACTAAGTGACTACCAAGTTCTGTGTAAGTGTGCATGCTGAAGACATCACGCTGGAGGCCTCAGGATTTGGAGCAGCACGTGGGGCAGATGACGTTTAGTCACCTGCACAGCAGAGGCTCGACGATCAACAGCAACCAGAGATCCGACATGGTATCAGGATGCCCCAAACTACCCTGAGGTTCAGCTAAAAAGCACCCTCTGTAGTCAAACAGCAGCCACTGCGCAATTCCAACAGCACAACAGCGTTGCTGCCTGCTTAACCCAACACCGAGCTGCTCTGCAAACACCTACCTTCAGGTACCGCTCCAGTTTCTTACTGATTAGTTTGTTGTTCAGAATACTTCTCGCGACTACTAGCGAGGATTTCTTGGACTGCTCCATCATGGCCTGCAAGAGAGTACAAAGGAAGCACGCTAATTAGATTTTAGCCTGAATTAGCTGACAAGTCCAGAAATTACAGCCACAGCTGAAAACAGCCTACAGTGGCACCCGCCCAGAGCACGCTCAGGAATTTGGGAAGAGGACAACAATGTTTAAGAATTCTGCAGTATTACGCATGTTCCCAAATTTTGTGCTGGATGTAGCTTTGGAAAGATAAATCACAGGCAGCCAAGTAGGGACCCTTGGAGAGGAACAGGCTGCCCAGGGAAGTGGGGGAGTCCCCGTCCCTAGAGGTATTCAACAGACGTGTGGCCGTGGAACTGAGGGACGCGGCTTAGTGATGGGACTCAGCAGGTCATACTGAAGGTTGGACTTGATTATCTTGAAGTCCTCTTCCACCCCAAGCGATTCTATGATTCTAAGGACGCGTGGCTTGCTTCACCCAGCTCCACAGGTGGGATTATTTCAGCTTTCACTCTCTTGAGTATTGAAGTTTAAAGCCTGTGCGTTCTGATTCTGCTGACACGTGGGGAAACAACGACAGCAGAGTGCACTACAGATAATTAAGAAAAATTCTCCCCAGTTTCAGGAACCAGGTGAAGCAAACCCATCCACATTTCGGCTCTGTTCTTGCAGCTGAAGCCTACAAAACCCCCAATATGGAATTCCCATGGCAGGAAGAAGCCAGGCAGCGCACTGTGGGGGCCAGCCAGAGGCGCCAGGCTGCACGCTCACCCTACGGTTGTGGTTGTGGTCAAGAGACTTCAGGTGTTTCTGGATGATGCCGTACTGCATCGGGATGAAGAGGTCACATGCAGCACAGTGAGCAGCCTCTACCTTTTTAATAAAATGCTCCATTCCAACATCTGGAAAGGAAGGTAAGAACTGTATTAAGCCGGAATCCATTCAGGGGATTGCACTGGGTTCCAGATTTCCCTGCAGCCTGCATTACAAACTCATTTTCAACACCCCCCACCAGCATCTAAAGAGTCTTCCCAGGGAGTGGGACAGGAGCCAAGTGGAAAGCACATCACAGAGGCAGGTTAGCAGAATGCTGGTGGCTCACACGGAAGCGTGGCCGCACACCGCAACAATGAGCGGTGCGAGCTGCAGCTGCATCAGCACTGCGGGTATGAAAAAAAAAGTCTCTTCAGCCTGCTAATCATCTAGCCAGCTTTGTCAGAGCTGGGTAATAACCTGAAGGGGCTGAGGGTGCACTTGAACACACAAGGTTTTACTTTTCAGCAACACCAGCAGGCTTCTGCATACTCACAACCTTCCATTTTCTTTTTTTTTTTTTTTTTTTTTGCCTTTAAGCTATTTATAGAGGTGTTTTTTTTTGACTAGGCAGCCAATACACGTGACAAAGGAACTCTCTCCCATGCACCTGGGTAGGAACTCACCTTGCGTAAGATCTTGGTCCCTATAAATCTGCTGAATAACTGCATTAATGTCTTCAATTGCTTTACGGCGCTCTTCAGTTTTCCTAGTTTTATTAGCAACATATTCCTGTAAGGCAGAATACTTGCGTTAAGTCCTTTCTTTCCCTCCCCTCTCAGATGCATCTCTCTAGCCTGTTCATCCTCTAAGTCCTGCAAAAACCAACTGCACGTTGTCCCACACATAGCGCTGTGTTTGAGCACTTCCATCACCCGCTCTTGCCATAAAACCCATGGTAATCAGGGATTTTCTCTATTTTCTGTCACTGCAGCCAGTAAGACCAGAGTTAAGTGACCTGTTCAAAGCAAGAGGGCAGTCAAGGCACAGCTGGAATAGCAGCTCTGGTATTTTAGCCCAACTTTACTCCACCTCTTCTGGCAGCTTCACACACTGCTCAATTCAAAGTGGCATTTCAGCAGCTTTTCAGCCTCTCCAAAATAATAACAGCAAGAAAAAAGAAAAACCCTCTTAAGTCTGGGGGACTAACGTAACCGGAGGCTCACCTGGAGAAATTCAGCTGTTTGTTGAGGCAGTTTGGTTCCGACAAACTTGAAGTGTTCCTTGTGGAATTTACTCTCGAGATGACTGTTCATCTCATCGTCGTAGAAGGTCCGGTATTTGCATAAGGAACAAACAAACTGGATCCTGTTGAGACAGCTGGATGTGAACGGAAGGGATGTTCAATCCATTCCAGCTCTCTGCTCTATAAAAACCTGCTCACTGGATCTACTGCCTTGGTCTACAGTTAATGGGGAGCAGACAAAGCCCTACTCATACAAGACTTCAATCCTTTAAGCGTTTGTGGGACGTGCCCCAGAGACTTTCCCTTTTCTGTATCAGCGTGGAAGGATGCAACCAAAATTTCAAGGTTCATCTCAACCATAACACATAAAATGTCACAGTCAAGGTGACTGGTAGGAGAGCAAAGCAGCTTCTATGAGGAAAAGGCAAAGCACTGCGAAAAGGAGGAAAAAAAGGAAGGACCCAGGCTGCGACTACTACTGTCCTCGCAGAGGAGGAAGCAACATCACTTAAAGAAAAAAAAAAAGGTAATAAAAGGGAGACATTACCTTTCCACCATGCGATCCCGATGCCTCTTCTTTTGCCTCTCTTGAGTTTTCTTGCCCGCCTGCAATTTGCGTTTGATTTGACTGATCTCTTCTTGAATTGTTAAAGCACCTAAGTGTTTAAAGCAGGGTGTATTTCAGGGCACTACTTGAGGACACCACCTGATTAAAGAGAATTTCCCTGGACAAGTTTAGTAGTTGGCCCGACCGACACGCACAGCCTAGAGACACCTCTGAGTCAAGAAGCTGCTCCCTTGCAGTACCTCCCTCTGGCCAATTACGAACGCACTCGATTTACACCACGGTGCCATCCATCTGGTGTGTTTGGGGAACGTGGCACGGGTGAAAGAAACACCCAAAGTTGTTTCCTCGCCCTTTATTTTAATTCGCATTTACTCTTTCTGGTTTTACCAGGTTTTAAATTAATCGATTATGGGTTTGATTTTTAAGTGCCACCCACTCTGAGTTGTTCGGCCTCATAATGAACACTGGCAATGCAACAGGAAAACAAAAATGGGTAAGGAGAACCAATTTACAGCACCATTATTTTCGAGATGGAGAAGCAGCTTCTCTGTCTGCCCGCCCCGGCGTACCCGCAGGCACGTCCCAGCAGCAGGGCAGTCCCGAATTTAGCTCCCCATCAGTAGAGTGGGCAGCAAGGACCCAGCACACATCTTGCAAGCAGCTCTCCTTCCAGCCCTCCTGCTCCTCTGGCTAGCTCAGCACTTCCACCACTACCCCATGAAGCGGGACATGCCTGCAAAGCTCCATCCTCCTTCACAAGCCCAATGACTTCCCCAAATCTACGGCACGGCAAGAAATTGAAACCCGTTCCCTACGCCCCAAGCTAGCAGCTTCCCCAAAGGGCCAACCTACCTTGAGCAAGGGCTCCAGCTCCTCCCTAGCAGGGCTTTTACAGCATTTCCTTATCCCTGAGCAGACACAAAGGATGGGGATTCGTCTGACCGAATGCAGGCGTTAGAGCAGAGCTAGTCCCCTGTCCCTGCAGGGATCAGGCAGGTCTCATCCTGAAGAGCAGGTGAACCGTGCCCCATCTCTCTCCACCGGCCCTGGTGATGCATTCCCACTGAAGCCTCACCCGTGCCGAGCCCTGCCAGCTCTCCCTGGTCGTATCCCACCAGTAGCACTTAGCCCACCATCCCCAGGAGACTTTGGGGCATTTGCAGAAGCCAAAAGCACCCTTTGGGATGAAGCTGCGGAGGTCCAGCTCGGGTCACCGAGACACAGCGAGCCAGAAGGGACAGCGGGGCCACAGGGCAAGTGGAACGAGCCTCTAAGAACAGAAGGAGCCTGAATAAACTTGTGAGGTTTAGCTGTAAATCCCCTCTGGCCACATCAGAGCCCTCAGCTGGAGGTGGGTTATGCTCTGCGCGCAGCCTCAGAGCACGCACAAGCCCTTTGCACTCTGTTCTGTGAGCTGCCACGTGTGCACACCAACTCACCTTTCTCAGAGTCTCTTCCTTCATCGTCTTCCCCCTCCTAAAATGCAACATCGGGATGTTAAGGCCATCCAAATTCATGCATTAGCCTATAGAGAGTGAATGTCTGTATGCTCCCTCAAAATTTTCCTCTCAAACCCTCCCCAGGCGCCCCATGCGTGGCAGAGGCGCAGCACCTCCAGCAGACCTGACCCTTAGCAGCCAGCACAGCCAAGGGATCCCAGAGCACATCGCAGGCAGATTTTGTTTTTTGCTGCCATCCATTTCCCCACTGACCACGTTACTCGGTTTGGGAATAACGTGAGAGCCCAGCAACCCACCCTCATTAGCTGCAGCACCACTCCAACTGCAGCTTTTATCACGAGCAAGTACAAGTTTTCAAGAGTTACTTACACCTCTGGAACCCTCTTTCTCCTCTTTCTCTCCTGATTCTCCTTCGGTTCCCTCCTCTGAAAGGAGCAGCGCAGTCAGTGTAGGCAGTAACCCAGCTAAGATCCCCCGTAACAGATTTACCACCGCACAAAAGGCGCAGCGAAGCGAGCCGAGTGTCAGACACCGAGAGTGGCAGCTTTGTGCCACTACTGACACAGCTGTGAAGCTGCTCTTACCGTTGTCAGAGTCCGAGTTATCGGAGCCATCCGTCTTTGCCGCCTTGCTGTCGGGTTCGTCGGAGCTGTTGGTTTGCTTTCGCTTCTTTGCGGTGAGGTCTTTCTTCATTTTCTTCTTTTGCTGCTGCGAAAGAAGAGAAAGGTTAATCCCCGCGGTAAAGACAAGTGCCCTCCTCATCCAGCAATGTTTTGTTTTACTGGTTTATAGCTGAGTTTTAATCATTTACTCATTTATAAGCATCCTGCACACACAGGTACGTTTCCAACGGGCAGAGCTGATCAGACAGGACAAAATCCACCACCAGCACCTCTATAATATACGAGATTAAACCCCAAATAACCGCAACGTTCTCCTACCTTTAGGAAACAAAGTTTTTAGATTAAAGCATCGCACACATGAATACTGCTCTGTGGCTCAGCCTTGGTCTACTTCGGAGAAAAAAAGCTACGAAGCCAAGCCAGTAACATGCAGAACTGCACATTACCACTTCCCAGAGCACATTCTGGAGCCATCTGTAGGGCCTGTTGGGAAACGTTTAGCTCAAGACTAAGCAGGCAGGAGGATACTGCAGCAAGTACTTACTTTGAAGTCCGAGTCCCACATTTTCCAGTTCCTCCTCATGCGTTGTTTCATCATGCCTCCTCCAAAGCGCATGTTCCCCGAGAAGCCTCGCATGCCCTGGAACATGCCAAGTTCGGGGATGATGTTATGGGAGAAGAGGGACGGGAGCCGGGAGGAACCGTGGGGGCCGAGGCCCCGTGCCCCCATCCCCTGCGGCGGCTCATTCCACTGTCCACCCATGCGCCCGGAGTAGGACGAGGCCATGGGTCTGTTATTGCGCCCGTCGCGCGCCCAGTTCTGACCCCGTTGGCCAAAGTTGTCCCGCGCCCTGTTCTGGTACTGGTCCCTGCGGTTCCCGTAGAAGCCGTCGTAGTGCCCTTCGTAATGCCCGTCGTAGGGGCCATCGTAGGGCCCGTCGTAGGCGTTGTCATTGTCGTGCTCGGCCTCGTTGTAGTCATAGCCAGATCTGTAGAGGTCACGGTCGTTCATGGAAGACCGCGAGTCGTAGGACTCGTACGAGTCATACCTGTGGGCGAGGAAACACCCATGCGGTACGTTAGAGCCCACCAAGAAACAACGGTGGAGGCTAAGCAAACAAAACCCTTCAGAATAGATTTTTCTTGGGTTTTTTTAATCATCAGATGCGCCGCGGAACATGGCAGTTTTTCTCTCCCTGTCTGGGACAGGGGCTGGGGCACGGCACAGACCAGCCAGGGGCGGTTGGCGGCTGTAACACTTCTGTTACACCTCTACACACGCCGGAGGAACCAGAGACCTTTAGACATGGAAAAACCAAAACACACCTGATGCCAGGGAGCCCCTCGGGCCACCCTTTTGGGAGTGTCCAAGCTGGTTTAGAAGCACCCCAAATGCCAAGTTGGCCAAAGGTTGTCCCCAGCTGAGGCTGGGGATTGCCAGCCCTGCACGGACACAGCCCCGCTTCCAGAGTGTTGGGAGCACTGGAGCAAAACCAGGAGCTACTCAGCAGCATGGCAAGATCCCCTTCAGCCCCTGTGCTGCCCAGAAATCCTCCCAGGAACAGTGGGATCAGCTGCGCAAGAAGGACTTTGGTATCGTTAAAGGCTTATTACAAACTCTGTCCTTCCCTGCTGCCCCCGTAACAGCCTCCTGTCCACACAGGGGCTGTTTTCCTGAATGGGAAGCTGACACGTGCCACGACTCACGTAAAACTAGTTTTAATTGATTTTTTCCCCACCAGGAAAGGAGCTCGTAGAGGATTTTTAGCCTTACGTTGTTCAGCAGTCAAACTGCAAGCGGCGGTGGCGCACCCTTCGTGCTGGAATTAGAGACGGGCGTGCCTGCATCGACCAGAGAGGAGAAAACCCAAACCCAGCACCGTGTCAGGCTTCAGACACCAAGCTACGAGCCCTCGTGAGCACGGAAATAAGGAAGAGATCGGGGGGAGGACCATCATCCCTGCTCCGAAGGAACTCCAAAGTGGCCCCATTCAATACGAGATAAGACGTTGGGGCTCCAAAACATCCTGTCACCGAGGGCAAGCTACCACTGTCCAGCGACAAGGCAGCCCAAGCAGCTCCTTTCCTACTCTATCACAGAACAGAGTCAACACTCCAAATTATCTACTTTGCTCTTATCGTGCTTCTCATTCCTTCACGTGCCAGAAGTGGGAAATTTTCACCTTTTCATAAAAGCAAGGCTGGTAGTCCACCACCCTCCGTCACACAGGTGCCAAATGGGTAGAAACACAGGCAGCAGCGTGTCGGCCACACGCTCTACAGGATCAAAGCTCACAAGCCCCAAACGATGTTTGGAGAGACAAGGATCCCAAGAATAATTTGGCAATCCCGCTCAAAAACTGCTTCGTGTGGTTAAAACGAGTGACTGACCAAAACAGATCGATTTGATGTAGCATTACTGATGTGGTTTGTTAGAAACTTTGTTTCTGCAAGCGTAGGAATGCAGAAGAAAACTGTCACATTATATTTTGTTAACATTTACTTCCGAGTTTTACTTTGTTCCGTGTATTACTGTACCTTAAAAAACCTGTACTATGTAGCTGCTCTACAGAAATACTCAAGCCCGGCTCAATGCTCAGAGCAAGTTAATACCTGGGAAGTCTTTGGGGCAGGCATCCTGCTTGTTAGCACTGAAACACTGACAGAAGTCAGCAAGGAGTTAACCAGAGCCAAATATCTGAAATACTGGCTACAAAGACATCACTGAAGTAGCAAAAAATCTGTACATCAAAGCCAGTAAATTAAACTCAGACCAAAAGGCACAAAACAGTGCCTCTTTTTCCCTTCATATTGCTCTAGAAGTTCTTAAGCAAGAACATGAAGGAGAACAAGAAGAATTCTTTTTAGTCTTGTTGAAGAACATGAAATTTCCCCCACTAGTGGAAAACACTCGACTTTTAAGTACCAAAGACGGATTTTTTGGCAAGACATCGATGCCGACCGGGCGCGAGACCTTTCACCAGCGCTGCACTCACCTGTCTCCCCCCGAGCCGTAGTGTCCTCCTTGCATCGTGTCCGTGTCCAGGTGCGACACCATGTCCAGGCGCTGGTTCATCTTTGCTATGACGGCGTCGGCACCGCCGGAGGCATCGGGGTTCATGTCGACGTCCGAATTGCCCATTTCCCAGGAGTTCGAGGTGGCCATGCCGTAGCCGTAGTTGCCCGAGTTATCCTGCCCGTACCCATAGCCATAACCGTACCCCTCATACCCTGGAACAAAAAATGAGCTGCTTTTATTTCTGGTTATTAACGCTTTAATTTCAATTCAGATGCAAAACCACCCCTGAAATCACCACAGGGAATTTAAACAAACGAACAAAAACTGATACAAGCCTGATAAAGCTTTATATTTGGCCTTTTCTTCCCCGTCCCTTTTACGTGCTGGCATGCGTGTAAAGGTGTGCACGTAGCTTGGAATTCTGCAGAGCTCCTCCTGCTGTCGCCCCAGCACTGAATTTATATCACAACCTGCGCTAACCTGGCTCAAACTATTCCAAGTGACAAAAGGCTGTTTTAGGGGGCCGAAAATAAAACTAGTATCTTGACTAGAACAGGTTTTCCTGCACATGCAGCATCAGGAACAGCAGCAAAGAAGTTGTTCTGTTTGTTCTGTTGAGTTCAACAAGAACTTTAAAATAAAAGAAAGTAGCTGCAAAAAAAACAGGAAGACACAATGCTACACGGGCTCTATGCTACAGCAGGGCTCTTGTTCATCACTGACCTCAGCGTGTCTCCCGCAGGATCGGCAAACACATCTGAAGCTAAGAAACCAATCTGTCAGAAAACTACCCAAGTTTTTACCGCACTTACCTCTGTTTGTCCCAGAGTTCCAGTCTCCATAACCTAGAAAAGAAGAAAAAAGCTGTTAGAGGCTTATTTATTGCGGTTTGATTGCAGCCAAAGATATTCTTGTTACCTTGCAGCGAAAAAGAGCGGCACCCTGAAAAGCCAAGTATGAAACGAGCCCGACCAAAACATCACCCTGGCAATGACAAGCAGGACACGGCCCCCAGAAAGCAACATCTTCGCTCAGATTTTGCAAAATCTGAAGCTCAAGCTGGGTTCCTGGCATTGAGGGGAGTAAACACTGATTTTTGAACTATTTCTGAACCTAGCGAGACCCCAGTGGGAAGAGCAAAACCTTTTTGCTGGAGACGGAGGGACCCGCTGCAGGCTGGACATGCCCGAATCCCATCCTGAGGCTGCCACGTGCCCCGTGCTCCTCGCTATCACACCAAACCTCCCAGGCCGCGCGTTTGCCATCGCTTCCAAAGCACTTTTAGCCCCCGCGGCTTCCTGCGGCGGCTTCGGAAGAGGCTGGGACACCCCCGGGTGCGTGCTTCCAGCTGCATCAGCCCCACAGCCGAGCGTTTTGTAGGTGAAGCACCGGGTCTGGCATCCCTCATGGCACCACGCCGCTCTGACAGGAGCCTAAAAAGCGGCACTGGGACTCGCCGAGGAAGTTTTAATCCCATCACAGACCAACCTGGAGCCTCCTGGGCCTGACATTCAGGTGCCCTTTCAGGGCAAAACGCTTCTCGACGCCCTCTCACGCTTTGCCTTTGGGGGAAAGCAGCTGAAAGGTGCAGAATTCGGGAGAGGAAGACCCCCGAGGAGCCACAAGCAACCCGGGCACCCGATGGAAACCGTTAGCCAGCGATAATTACAAAACCAATTAGTCTCATTAGCGGCCGGCGGCTTCCGTTCACCTAAACCGAGCCGTCGGCTTTGGGGAAGGCGCCGCTGCCTTGCGGGTACTTGGGGGGGGTCCCTACCAAACAGAAACTCCTTATTCCAAAAGATAAAAGAAATTGGGTATTTTTACGTCCCTACGGCGTGAGGTGAAGCCGTTCCCACAGCGGGGATGTGCCCAGGCGTCCCCTGTGCCGCTGGAGAACCGAGAGGAGGCTTCGACAGAGGAGTAAAAGACATGAAAGGAGCAGGAACCGAGGGAAGGAGCAGAGCGGACTCGCGGGAAGCCAGACGACAAACTCCCCTCCGTGCAAAAACAGGGGGAAAGCTGGGGAATTTGGGCAAAAATCGGGGAGTTTGGGCAAAAACCTCCTGAATTCGAGCAATAAAAGGGGAAAACCTCAGGAATTTGGCCAAAAGCAAGGGGAAACCTGGGGAATTAGGGAAAAAGACTCGTGAACTTGGGCAAAATCCGGGGGAAAACCTCGGGAATTTGGGCAAAAACCTCCTGAATTTGGGCAAAATCGGGGGGAACCTCGGGAATTTGAGCGGAATCGGGGGAAAACCTCGGGAATTTGGGCGAAAACCTCCTCAATTTGGGCAAAAACCGGGGAAACTCTCCTGGATTCGGGCAAAACCACCCCGTTTTCCATCACCGAGGGCGGCGCCGGGCGGGTTCCGGGGACCGTTCCCCTCCGCCCGTCGGGCCCCGGAGCTCCGGGGGCTCGGGAAGGCACCGCCGCCGCCTCGGGGTCCCCCCGGGAGCCGCCGCCCGGTCCCCGCGGGGCCGCCCCCGCCGCCATCTTGCGCCGCCGCCCTCACCTGAGTAGCTCATGATGGCGGCACCGCCACCCGCCGCCGCCTCCTGCGCCAGACGGTAACGGCGGCAGCGCCCCGCCTCCCCGCCTCCTATTGGCCTGCGGGGCTCCACCGCCCGCCTCCGCGCCGCCGTCATTGGCCTGGCCTCCCCGCGACTCGCGGCTTCTATTGGCTGCGTCGGGACGTCGCTCACCGCTCCCTGGCGTTCCACAGGGCGGCCCCCTCGGCGATTGGTGGGTGCGGGTGTCAATCGCCGCGCCTCCGGCGGTTTCGCAATGGCCCCGGGGAAGGAGAGCGCTGATTGGTCGGTGCCACCGTCACCTGGCGGGAAGGCGTTACCGCTTTGGTTCTGGGCTCTGATTGGCCAGCTGAGGGGAGGGCCGAGCCTTGCCTAGGCCAATGGCGTGGCGGCCCCGCCTCGAGCCTCCGGCGCCGCCAGAACGGCTCCAGTGCGGCGCTTGGCCCCGCCCCTCCCCTGCCGCCATTGGCTGCGGCCGCCGGCGGGCCCCGCCCCCGATGGGCGCGCGCGCGCGCCCAACCCGCGTGGGGGCCGCGTGCCGGCAGGGGGCACGTGACAGCGCCGCGTGGGTGGGGACACGCGTGGGGGCACGGGGGCGGCCCGCGTGGCGGTGTCAAGCCGGGGTTACCCAGAGCGCCCCCCCCCCCCACGCGTCTCCCGTGGGTGGCCCCGAGCCGGCGTCACCCGCGGGGGACGGGGCAGGGGGGAGCCGTGGGGCTCGGCCACGGGTCAGCGTCCCCCTGCCACCGGGACGCGTCCCAACCCCGCTGCCCCCTGCCACCGGGACAGGTCCCAACACCGGTGGCCCCGTGCCCCAGGGGTGCATCCTGACTGCGGCGCCCCGCTGCCACTAGGGCACATCCCGGTATCGGTGTCCCCACGCCACCGGAACGCATCCCGAGCCCGGTGTCCCCGCATCACTGGGACACGTTCTGACTCTGGTGTCCCCACACCCTCAGACACAGCCCGATCCCCCCGTCCCCACACCACTGGGCCGTGTCCCAACCCCGGTGTCCCCACGCCCTCGGACACGGCCACACCGTGAGCCCTTAACGATGTCACAGCTCCCGTGTTTAAAGGGCATGGCCTCACCTGGACCTCGGCCTCCCCTTTTCCCAGGACACAGCCCGCCCCTTGAGGACACATCCCAACCCTGTTGTCCCCACCCATGGGTGACAACCCATGGCCACCCAACCCCTGTAGGGCCACGTTTCCATCACCGCCCCCCTTCCAGGGCCGGTTTCGACCACCCCCGTGGCCCTAAAACATCTTGTTTCCCCCAAAAGAGCCTCTGCGGGGACCCCACAATGGCTGGAGCCAGGGGTCACCACCCACGCACCACACTCCAGCCTCCTGGGGGTCGTTTCCAGAAGAGTTTAATCTAATGTACATATTCCCGGGTACATTAATAACCAGAATATGCCCGATGAAAAAAGTTAAAAGGTCAATTTCCCTCTGAGCCGTGCTGGGCTCGGGACTTGGAAATAAAAATGAATGCTTCTTATTTTTTCCTCTACACAAAACTAGAGTTAAAAAAGTCGAAGGTCTATGCAGCTAGACAAGGAAAAAAAAAAAAAAAACAAAAAACAAAAAGCAACAGTGAACGGGGCTGGGGAGGGGAGACGGCAGTGCCGAGCCCGTGTGCGGCTCCACTGCAGCCGCTCGGGGATGGGAGCGGGATTGGAGAAATGGCCCCGTCCCCGTGGCCGCCGCCACCTCTCCCCGGCCCCCACTGGGGGCTGGTGCCCACCGCTGCCCCTCCGACTGCCGCCGCCCAGCGTCACCGGTGCCGGGAGCCCGCGGTCCCGCGTGAAATGGGGGTGGGTGGGTGCGGGGGGGGGGGGACCAGAGGGCAGCAGGACGAGGCGGGAGCGGGAAATCCGTGACTTGCCGTTTAACGTGGCGGAAGGCGGGCAGCGTTTTGCCTCGGGGGAAGGGGAGCTAGGCAACATGCAACCCCGGAACAACGGACTCCGACACCTACGTGAGCTAAATTCGTCGTCTACGCAAATCGAATATACAGTAACTCGAGGGCCATACACAAATCCACAGCGCTTGCCAGGCCGAGCTGCTCCCCTCCCTTCTGGCGCGGCGTCTCGCTCCCCCGGCCCCGAACCGGCAGAAGCGGCCGCAGCTCCCGCGTCTTTGGGCTAAACCGGCCCCGCGGCCGGGAGTGAGGGTGCGCACCCGCCGCTGGCGTCCCCCAGCCCCATCCCAAGCCAGGGAACCGGCCTCGAGTGCCACCCCCCCGGCGGGACCCCGGGGCAGAGTATGAACTCCGCTGCCGGCGGAGGGGCGTCTTGTTCCATGTAGTGCTTGTGGCCGGGGCCCCCAAAGCCTGGCCGGAAAACCGTGCGCCGGGTTTGGGGGGCTGAGGTTTGCTCCGTGGGGGGACGTGCAGGCACGGGAGGGGCTGAGGGTGCCCCGGGGCGGCTCCGTCGCCGAGCCTCGGCTGGCTCCGTTACTGAGCCTCAGCCACGGCGGGGGGCTCGGGGGCCGGGGCTTCGCCCCGCAACGGGTCTGCTTTGGAGAAATTCATTTCCAGGATGTGTCGCTGGAGGTGCCGCACCCACTCCTCCTGGATGGAGAGGGGCCCCTGGAACTCCACCTCGCAGAACCTGTGGGGACAGCGACGTCAGCCAGGCTCTGCTCGGGGTTTGGCCGAGGCTCCTCCATCGGCCCCGTGGGGGCGGCCGCCAGCAGAGACCCCTGGAAAGCGGGGTCCACCTGGGGCACGGGGCGAGGAAGGGCAACCGCAATGACTCGGCACACTGCCCTCTCTGGAAGGAAACGCCCCCCCGGAGCCGACCTACCTGCACTTGAGGGTGTAGATGTTACCCACAAACTTCACCAGGGAGGTCTGCGGCGGGCGGGGGACCAGGGAGGGCACCGGCCTCATCCTCGGCGGCGGCTGGCGCGTCTCCTCCATCTTCTGCTGGAAGTCGGCCCCTTCCTCCTCCCGGTGCAGGGGGTTATCCAGGGGCCTCGCTTGCCTCCGCTCAAACTCTGCGGGGGGAGAACGAGGAACAAAAACGTGTCACGGCAGAGGGGGCACAGTGCAACGGTGCGGCACGGCCTCTCTGCTTGCAGCCACGGGGCTCCCAGGATAGGGAACAGCCTCCACGTGTCTCTTGCCAAAGGGAACCGGGTCCCTGAAGAGTGGAGCGGGGGGGATCTCGGGTAGAGAGTTCCCCCCACGCCCCAGGGATGGGCAGAGGGGATGGGGCAGGGGGTTCTCGGCGCTCTGCCAGCTCCCTCTGGTGCTGGAGCCCCCCCTCTGCTGGCTGGCTCCCAACTCACTGTGGATATTCGGGCGCTGATGCTCCTCCATCTTCACCAGCGAGAGGGGAGAGGTGACCATGGGTCGCTCACCGCCGCTTCCCCCGTCCAGGATCTTCCCGGGCTCGCCGTGCGCCAGGTCTGCGGCCAACCCCTTGCTCAGCAGGGCCACGCCGCCGGGCTGCAGGCTCAGGGGCATCCTCCGGGTGCCATCGTGGTCCCGGGCGTGCGAGGAGTTGCGGAACTTCTTGGTGAAGGGCCGGCCGCCCTGGATGTAGCTGCGGTAGGCGCCAGCTTTTTGGGGCCGGTGCCGGATCCACTCGCTGAGCGTCTCGATGGGCGAGCCGTTGACGCACCACTCGGTGACGCCGAACTGCCGGAGGTGCGCTCGCGCGTGGCTGGCCAGCGCCTTGCGGTTCTCGAAGTAGAGGCCGCAGAGCTCGCAGCAGGCTTCGCTGGCTGGGGGCGCGGGGCAGGGGGTGAGCGGGGGACTTGGGGACGGATCCCCGCCCCCATCCCAGCTGTCTCCCTGCCACCACCCATTTGCGGCCGCAGGAGGGAAATCCCCCCCTCTGGTTTTTGTCACAGGTGAGCTCCAGGAGGGTCCTGCTGGGGGTCTGGTGGAGGCACCAGCCAGGGGAGGCTCCAACGAGACAGGCTAACCGAGACTGGGGTCAGCAACCGGTCCCCAAATCTCCGCTCGCCTCTCCCTGATGTGTTCTAGGTCCCCCGCTGGAGACACCTGGAGCAAGAAGCTCACTCCTGACATCCCAGCACGATGCCACGCAGACAGGCAGACCGTGCCCCGCTGCGTGACAAACGTCCAGCTCCCCCCGCAGCCCCTGGGGACCCCCAAACCCCGCCGCGGGCCCTGCCACGCACCTCCCCGTGCATCCTCACTTACACGTGTGCGCGGGTTTGTCGTGCACGGACTTGGTTTTGAAGGGCAGCTCGGTCTGGATGTACGCCTTGTGCTTCACCTCGGCATGGGGACCCAGCCGGTCGTCCTGCAGCGGCCGTTTGGCAGACAGCGGCGTCAGGAAGCTGCCCTGGGGTTTGCTGGTGAGCGACGACAGCGAGAGCTCCCGGTTGATGCTGGAACCGCCGGGGCTGGGTTTCCCCGTCCGCCCTCCCAGCGGAGGCAGGGCCATGCCCTGCAGCATTTTGCTGGGGGACTTGGGGTCTGTCCCCTCCTCCCCGAGAGATTTGGGGGGCTCGATGCTGGAGGTGTGAGGCTCCTTCTTGATGACGCAAGGTTTGGATTTCTTCTTGAGGATCTCCCGCAGCGTGTCGATGGGCGAGCCGTTGACCGACCACTCCGTCACCCCCATCTGCCGGAGGTGGGAGCGAGCGTGGCTCGACAGCCCCTTGCGGTTCTCGAAGTACTCGCCGCAGAACTCGCAGCGGATGTCCCGCACCGGGTCAGCTCGGGAGGCTGCGGGGAGAGAGGGGCGGCGTCAGGGGGAGCAGGGTTGTGCCTACCCCTCCGATCCTTCCCCCACAACCCACAGAAGAAGCTGGGAACCCAGGAGCAGATCCCGCAGCAGGACCCCAAAGCACCCAGTGATGGCTAAGGAGAACACACAGCCCCTTCTCGGAGCGAGACGTATCACAGAACCATAAAATGGTTTGGGTTGGAATAGACTTCAAAGCCCGTCCCAGTTCCAGCCCCCTGCCATGGGCAGGGACCCCTCCCCACCAGCCCGGGCTGCCCAAACCCCATCCAGCCTGGTCCCGGGCACTTCCAGGGATGGGGCACCCACATCTTCCCTGGACAACTTGCTCCAGTGCCTCACCATCCTCATGGTGAAGAATTTCTTCCCTTTATCTAATCCAAATCCATCCTCTTTTAGTTTAAAGCCGTCACCCTTTGTCCCTGTCACTACACCCCCTGTCAGAGCCCCTCCCCAGCATTCCTGTAGCCCCCTTTAGGTACCGGAAGACCACTACGAGGTCTCCCCAGAGCCTTCTCGTCGTGCTGAACAACCCCAACTCCTTCAGCCTTGCATTTCGGATCCCACATCCCCAGCACAGAGGGAGCGTGGTCCCACCCGACCCCTGGACGGGGGGAAGGCAAGAGCCACGCACTTACAGAGGTTCAGGGGAGACATCTCCTCCCGCGGGGACCAGGCTCGGTCGGAGGGGTGGGGGTCTCCGTGGAGGCCTCCTGACATCATCTCGCGCTTGATTTCCACCCTCAGCTGGTCTTGTTTGAGCTTCTTCTGCAAGGAGGGAGGAGAGAGGCCTGGAAACATCTTCCGGGCAGTAGGAGGTGGGGACGAGGTAGGAGACTGCCCCAGGGGACTGCCTGGTTGCTGGACCTTCTTGGCGAGGGTGGGGATGTGAAGCTCTCCAGGACCCCGAGGCTCCAGGGGTCCCATGCTGCCCAGGAAGGTCTTGGCCATGGCTTTCTGCCCGGGGCCGGCGGGGTTGGAGGCGCCGCTCCGCGGCTGGGTTCGGCGCTTGAGGATCTCCCGCAGCGTGTCGATGGGCGAGCCGTTGACGTACCACTCCGTCACCCCCATCTGCCGGAGGTGGGAGCGAGCGTGGCTCGACAGCCCCTTGCGGTTCTCGAAGTACTCGCCGCAGAACTCGCAGCGGATGTCCCGCACCGGCTCCGACCCAGAGGCTGCGGGGAGAGGAAAGGGAGAATCGTGACTGTCGGGCCGGGCGGCCGGGCAGGAGGACGCAGCCCGGCGGTGCCAAGAACGTCCCCATCAGGGCAGCCCAAAGCCAAAGCCATGCGCCCAACGAAGCCAGTCCTTCACTGGACGTGGAAGCGAGCAGGACCAAAACCTCCGCGTTGACGCGTGGAAAGCCCAGCGCTGTGTCTCCGCAGCCCCCTCCCCAAATCTCCTGCCTCCACGAGGCCCCAGATCTCAGCACGTTTCTGACGACAAAGAGGAGGGAGATGAAGGTTCGGCCGCTGAAAACAAGCCGCCACCTGAACCACACAGCGTCCTGGAGGGGAACACGTGGCAAGACCTCCACACCAAGGGGGTGACCTGCAGCCCCTCGGGACTCCACACCAGCTCGAGGAGACGAGCGCGTGATTTAAGCGGTCCCTGATGGGGAATCGAGACAGATCCCTGCCCCAAAGAGAGGTGAGATGCTGCCAGCAGCAGGCAGGAGTCAGGGAGAGGTGTTCAGTGCCAGGATGCTCAGGGAGCGCTGTACAGGAGGGGGAACGTGGCCAGAAGGTTTGTTTCACCGCCTCAATTGAGGTGGCAACAGGCTGGTCTGGGTTTTGGGTGCTGCTGAAGCGAGGCCAGGAAGGGACAGGGCAGCAAGAAGGGACAGCGACGAGAGGGGACCCACAGAGATGAGGCGGATGCGTTGCAGCACCCAAAAGAAGGGAGATCTGCTGACTTGAGCTGTGGGAGCCGCAGGTTCTTTGGGCCAGCTTTGGGGGGGGTCTCCACCCTCCCCAGTTTAGGGAGAAGAGGGAAGAGGTGGTTTTGAAGACTTTGCTGTTGACGAGGTCATTTAAACCTGGCTGCAAGGAAGAATGAGGGCTGAACGCTGCATCTTCTGACTGCTGGTGGAGAGCACCTCTGGTCCTGCACACCCAGCAACTGCGGCTGTCCCCATCAGCTGGCCCAGCCGGGGGATGTGCTGCAGTCCCAGAGCACTTTGGTTGGGAAAAGCACGATAGCAGTCAAGATGGAGCAGCTCCGCAGCCCCAGCAAGAGCTAGGAGAAACCCTGCAGGGTCTGCAAACCCCCAGCCCCTTGGCGCCGAGGGATGTGAGGTGTTAAAGCCGCGCTCGGCGCTCTCAGTACAAGGCAAGGACTGAACCCAGCGGACAGACGCCCTCTTCTCCACGGGCTTTGCTGCAGGGAATGGCTCCAAATGTGGTGCAATTCATATGGGGAACTGTCCTAAGAGACCGGCAACGCATGAGGTCTCCCAAAGACCTGGCTGGGACTGGACTTACGGCTGGGAAACACCGGGAGGCACGAACCATGCGCCTGCGGGGTCGCAGCACAGGTCCTTCCCGGCAAACCTGCGCGTTGAGCGAGCGGGGAGACAGCAGAGAAAAGCTGAGACGCGACCAAACCCCACGTGCTGATGCAAGGCCGGGTACCGCTGCCGGCCACCGAGGCCCCGCGACCGCATCTCAGACTCAGCCGACCTCTCTGCTGGTCTGTGAGTGAGCAGGAAAGGGTCGAGACATGCTTTAGAGCGGATGTTTGTGCCCTCTGCGATCGCTCTTATTGCAGGACACAACCCAAGCGCCTGGTTCCAGCTGGAGGTGGGTCTCCTACGCGCTCTGGAGGAGGCCAGATGGTTTTTGCAGCAACACAACCCTGGCTGTGGGCTGTTCCTGCTGCCCGGCTCTGCTGGGCACGGCCAGCAAAAAGGATGAAGAACGAATGGGCCAGAGAGGTCGAACGCTTCCAACTGCTTAGGAAAAGGTTGCCAGCAAGATCTGGCACTGTTGGAGAAGAGTAAAAACCAGCGGGCTCCAGGAGCGGACAGCATGCTCCGTGCCCGGCTGCAGAGACACGAAGAGCTCAGAGGGCAGAGAGCCGGCGAGAGGGAACAGTTTTACTGAAATCACGACGGGGAACGAACAGAAGCCCAGACAACGAGGGCTGTCCCCTTCCGACGGTCGCGACAGAGCAGCACGATCTCCTGCTGCATCCTCGGGCGCGGCAGCAATCAAACGCTGCCTCCTGCACCGAGCTCTCCCACCCCAGCACCAAGCAAAGGGATGCTCAGCGTGCCAGGAGAAGCCAGGGGTTTCCCTCTCTCCATCTCTGCCACCTGAGACCTACTGGGAAACACCGATGGTAAAAACAAACAAACAAACAAAGAGACTCACTCAAATTGAGAGGTCCTTCCTCATCCGCCTGCGGCCACTGTGCCTTCGGGGAGCTCTGCAGGGGGCTCAGCGAGAGCTTGGAGCTCTTATCCTCGGGGTTTTTCGGAGAGGGGGACCCCGAGAGCGCCGACGGCACCTTCTTGAGGATAGGGGACCCCGGCTGCGAGAGGCTTTTGGAGAAACCCGGGGGGGATTTGATGGCTTTGTTGACGGGGCCGTCGGGCGGGCGCTCGCCGCCCTTGCCGAGCGCCAGGAGCGCGGGCCGCGGGGAGCCCGCCGCGCCGTCCTTGGGAGAGCCGGATTTCTTGACGAGGGTGGGAGACATGGGGCTGCCGTCGGGTTTGCCCTTCTGCTTCATCAGTTCGTAGAGCAAGTCGATGGGGGCCCCGCTGCTCTCCGACTCGGCCACGCCGAGCTGCCGCAGGTGAGAGCGAGCGTGGCTGGAGAGGCCTTTGCGGGTTTCGAAGCAGGCGCCGCACACCTCGCATGTCGTGAGGTTCTGGGCTGCAGTTGGAGGAAAAAAGAGAGGGAGTCAAGGCTCGTCACGGCCACCAGGTGCCACCGCGGGAGATTTTACTGTCCCGAGCCCTCATCTCACACCTCGAGGCTCTCTGCTTACCCCTGGGGAAGCCAGGAATTAACCAGGGAAGGGAGAGGAGAGCTGCAAGAGGACAAAGCGCGCCGCTCGTGCGCGCAGCTCTGCCGTTCTCCCTGCTCAAGGCTGGCGGGGACGCTTTTGGACGTGATTTTGAAAGCCCTGCCCGTGGCCCACCAGTCGCTGGCAGGCTCCAAAAGCTGGCGGTGAGGGAGGGGACCTGGAGTGCACCTCATCACCGTGCATCGCTGTTTTGGGAACCAGGAGCACTGAAAGGGACAGGAGGGACTGACCGAGGTGGTGCGGCATCTCCCACTTGATTTTTGACAGTGTCCCAGCCCTCAGCCTCCAACACCACATCCCTGAGTTTGGGGCACCATGTCCCCAAATTTGGGGCACCACGCCTCGAGTTTGGTGAGCAACGTCCCGAAATTCAGGGCACCACGGATGCTGCGGGGACAGGATGTGCCGTGCTCTGAGGTGAGATGCTCCGCACCTCAGCCCGCTTCGCCAAGAGGCCACTCAGCTCACACTGAGCTAAAACAACCTCAGGAAGGCCACTGCTCATGGAAGCGACGGAGGCATGAGCTCTGAAGCAGCTTCCATCCCACCTCTAAGAGGTCGCAGCCCAGCTCAGCCGGAGGCCAGACCCTCCACACCATTTCCCTGCCGTGAAGCCGCCAGCAAGGCTGATTTCCCCCGTCCACCCCCAGAAGACAGATGGCGACCGGTCAGGCGTGGGGGAGGTACTCACATTTGGAGTCCTGAGGCTCTGGCTTGCTCCCGGGCGGCTCAGGAGACAGTTTGGTCCCTATCCTGCTCGTGGGCTGATCCAGCTGCCCGGCGGGAGCGCTTTTCTTCGGCAGCGGCGGCGAGCCCACCTCCATGGCCACCAACTCCTCCTCCTCCGGCGCCAGAACTGCCAAGAGAAGGAGACCGTCAAGCCCCCGAGCCTGGGCAGGGCGAGGAGACGCGTGCGTTTGGGTGATGCCGGGGGAGAAAAGGGTCTCCCAGCTGCACCCTGCTCCGTAACCAGACGCAAGGAGCTCTGCCCAGCCGAGCTCACGGGGGGAAACGGGTGCAGCTTCTGCAGCGACCAAGCCTCGAGCGGGGCTGATGGATGCTTTCAACACACGACGCCCGCGTCACCGGGGGGCTGAGGCGCTGTGAGCCGCCAGCAGGCCTCGGGAGCACCTGGGGACGGTGACAGCTCCCCGGGGGACGGACGGAGCCGCCGGCAGCCCCGTGAGGGCTCCGAGGTGGATTTGGGGCTGCCGGGGGGCACGGTGCTGCTGCAGGGCGATGCTTCCTACACCGGGGACGGCGCCTGGGCACGGCCAAGGCTCGCCTCCCCACCTCGGGGCTCTGCCCGCGGCCCCGCAGCGGGAGGGCGAGCGCGGGCAGCCGAGAACGGGAGCGGAGCCGCCTCGGCCCGGTGACGGGAGCCGGGAGGGGCCGGTGCCGCCCGGGAAGGCCGGGCCCGGGGGGCTCGGCGGGGGCCCCGTGCGGCACAAAGCAGGGCTCGGCGGCAGCTGAGGACAAAGGAGAGCGGCGGCCGGGCGGCGGCGGCCGGCCCCGGGGCTCCCCGAGCGGGCCCGGGCCCGACGGCGAGGCTGAGGCCGGCGGCGGAGCCGGGCCCGGAGCGGCGGCGGCGGCGGGGAGGGGGTGGGGTGGGGGCCGCGGGCGGGCCTGGGCGCGGCGGTGACGGGAGGAGGGGGGCGCTCACCGGGCTCGGGCGTCGCCTCGGGCCCGGGTTCGCCTTCCCCGCCCCGGTCCCGGTCCCGGGGCCGCGGCGCCGCCGCCGCTTTTGTCACTTTGGGCGGCGAGGAGGTGGAGGCCGCCATCTTGGCTCCGGCACATGCGGGGCGGCCGCCAGGCCGCGCAGCCGAGCGCCGAGCGGGCCCGGGCCGGCCTCAGGCCGCGCCCGCCGACGGCGCCAGGGCGGGCAGGCGAGCGCCGAGCCCGCGGGGCGCCCGCGGCGGCGGCGGGAGGAGCGCCGAGAGATCGATCGGGGACGGGAGCCCCCCCCAAAAAAGGGGGGCCCCCCCATAAAACAGAGGGGGACCCCCCCATAAAACAGAGGGGGACCCCTCCAAAAAGAGGGGGGGGCTCCCCTACACGCAAAGGGGACCCACACACAAAAAGGGGACCCCCCCACACACACACGAAGGGGGGACCCCCAGACACAAAAAGGGGGACCCCGCCCCCAAACACACCCACAAAGGGGGGACCCCCCCACAGCACGGACCCCCTCAGGTGAAGGGGGGACCCCCACACGAAGGGGGACCCTCCCCACGCATCAGGGACACCCCCCCACATAAGTGGGACCTCCCAGACACAAAAAGGGGGACCCCCCCCCACCAAGGGGGATCCCCCCCCACACACACACAAAGGGGGGGCCCCCCCACAGCAGGGATCCCCACACACAAAGCGGGACCCTCCCCTCACAGCGGGGACCCCCCACACACACTCACAAAGGGAGGACCCCCCCCCAGAAGGGGTCCCCCCCACATGAAGGGGGGACCCCCACATGAAGGAGGGGGACCCCTACAGTGATAACCCCCCCACACACAAAGTGGGGACCCTCTGGGCCCCCTCACCACACCTCTGCTCTCCCCCCTGGGGCCTCGCTGCCCCCACGCACAGGCCAAGGCCCGGCCCCGTGCCCCCCTCACACCGCTGCCGTTCCGGCCCCACAGCCCCTCCGTCGGCCTCCCCCTTGGTAATTTGCCCCCAGTAAAAGGGGTAATTTTGCCCCCCCGGCTAAAAAAAAAAAAAAATGTAATTTTGCACCCCTGGTAAAAGGGGTCCAGGGCAGCCGTGTCCTAAGGCACTGCTGCCCCCCTCCACAAAGGGAGTAGTACAAATAATGTGCAACCACAGGTCAAAAACTTAAGGGACAGGAAACAGCAGCAAAGTCTCCCTGAAAAACAACCAAACAAAAAATAAATAAATAAAAAAACCATCACCAGACCAACAAGTGCTACCCCAGCCAGCTGAGAACCTCAGGTTTTAGGCAAAAACTATCCCAAAAGCACAGCAGGTGTTGGGAGAAGGGAGCCCTGGCCTGCCTGATGGGGGAAAAAAAAATTAAAAAAAAATCAGGTTTCCCCTGCGGGAAAAGCTAAAGAGCTCAAAAAGCCACTTTTGCCACTGGTGGAGCTACGCAGCTGAACGACAGCCAGAGGGGCCCAGAGCACCACGAATTCAGGAGCCACTTGGAGGAACGGGAGCACATAGGACAGCATGTGCAGCCGTTACCTTGCACGAGTTGGACCCAAAACCTGCAGATTTTGTCTGAAATTACACCGCAAGAAAGCACATGCTATATGGCTTGCCGTTCCCAGAGCGGAGCAAACAAAACCAAACGAAACCAAACCAAGAGGAGAGCACCCGCAAGAGCCACAGCTAAAATAAACCCAGAGCCACACGCTGGACGCTCGGTTTTTCAGCATGGGGAAGCCTTTAGAGGTTCAAATTCCCACTCACGTTTGCATCAGAAGACTTTACCAAGCACTTAAAAAGTACGGCTGTAGATTAAACACAGCCAGCTTCTGTCAGGGTAAAAAATAAAGAATTAAATAAAAACCACAGCGGGGCAGTTCCTGACATTTTAGGAAGTTTCAAAGCCCACCGAAGTAAGCTGAGAGCCCCCAGAGGCTCTGGTCTTTGGGCTGTAATGACACAGGGGGTGTCGTTCGGACAGCTTTTGGGTGCTGAGGCGACACATCCCCTCTCAGAATAGGGGAGAGACACGCTCACAATAGTGGCCGATATCCCAATAACTCCAACACACCTGGAAAATCGGTTCTGTTCTGTTTGTTGACTCAACTTTGCCCCGCAGCCTGAAAAAGCGACAATGGAAAGACCTGGCTGAGAGATTTCATGCCCTCTCCCATGGCTGTAGCCCAGTTTGTGTGAAAACGGAGCTGAAATCCAGGCTAGAAACCAGCGTACGGCTTCCCTCTGCTCGATTGCGGCACTGCACACCACCAGAAATCTTCAGAGCCCAGGAGAAAATATGGTATCAAGGGCAACAGCCCGCTCTGACCCCATGCAGGGGAAGGAGGGAAGTGAAGCAGGAGGCCAACAGGAGCTTTTCAGTAACCTGAAACTCAAGAAAGGAATCAAAAGACAGCAGAAAGTAGGTCAGGCAGCGGGCGAGCACGGAACAAGCGCGTGGGGACACAAATCAGAAAGGCCAGCACAGGAGGAGAGCGTGCCCTGAGAACTGTGACGCGAGGAGGGTTCTCGGGGCACATTAGCTGAGGATGGGGATATTGTCACCTCCATCCCCTCCAAACTCAATGTGACACGGCCTTGAAGGGCCAGAGGTGGCTTTGAAGGTGGCCTCACTTGTATATGGGGTCAGGCACAGACCTCCAGAAGGTTTTTCTAGCCTCCATTCATCTGCAATTAACATAGCCACCGTGGGACAAGCAGGACGCAAGACCCTGTCCGCAAAGCTCGAGCATTTTGATTCCTTTTCTTTCCCTTTGCAGCACAGCAACCACAATTAAGAAGAGAAAGCAATGCTCAGAATGGAAACCAGAGCTGCCGCAGGGCTGCGCCAAGGTCTTCGGGCTCAAGTCGAAGTGAAAAGGAGGAAACGAGGCTCAAAGAAGTCTACAATAAATGTCTTCTTCCAGCCTTAGCTGTGCTGGGGGAAGAAATCGTCTCTTAGGGGCTCCTCTGGGAGATGACCACCCTCGTTCTCTGTGCACGAAACCCCGATGACTCATTTTAGGTTTGCAACCTGAACCGGCGCAGTTGGGTTCACATGGAATATATGTGTCCACCAGCAGATCAGCACCACCAGAGAGGGCACAAGACCAGAAGTTTTGGAGCCTTCCCACCAGGCAGGTGAAGTTGCAGAGGATGGCAGGATGGTGGGCAAACCCAGGGCTTGTGCTCAAGAAGAGGACGGAGGATGAGCAGGGGAATTCAGATCGGTGACCCTGTGATCTGTGGCTGCTCAGACACCGCAGGTAGGGAATAAGTAGCCAGGAACAAACCACAGATAAAATAAAAGAAAAATCCCACCCCGCTCTGATTTTTATCTTCTCTTGAGCCTCTTGCTGAGGCTCAGGCTGTGCTTGTCCCTATCCCGGATCCCACAAAATCAGGATCATCTCCTGGCCTCGGCCACGCTGGTTCTCACCCCCAGGATGAGAAGAGCTGGAGGGAGGAATCAAAGGAGCTGTGGGGGGCCGTGCCTACTCGAGGCTCTGAGCAGAACCCCATCACAGTCCCCACTGACGCCCTTAAAATGAATTTTACAGCCCCTGACACTCGCCCCCTCTCCCTTTTTCCTTGGTTGTCCCCTGGAAGGAGCCCCCTGTTCTCCACACATCCTCTAGCCCCATGTCATCCCGATTAGGGTTGGAGCCAGTGCCTGGAGAACGAGGAAGACCAGTGCCAGACCAAAGCTGGAAGAAGATCTGGAGGGGAAAAAAAAAAAAAATCCAACCTGCTCCCAAATGGGTGGGAGTCAGAGACAACTGCAGTGCTGCACCAGATGATCGGCTCACCAGGGCAGAGATTTTGTTGGCTGAAAAGACAACTAAACCATCGAGCAGAACACTATATAAGAGTATACACAAAGAAGAGTACAAAAAGTACATAATAAATACAGAAATCCAGGATGTAGTGAGATAAGGACAGAGCCACTGTCGGGAACGGAACAAGGAGAACCAAAGTGGTATGCAAAATGCCTCTGGGCCAACGAGATGAAGGAAATTGTTCAGGTCTACTGGGAAATAACCCCAAAGGACATCTGGCCTGGCCAGTGGTGGTAATCATCGTTCGGAGGAATTCGGTATGTTTTGTATGTTGTATTTGGAAGGAAGCGGAGAAATGCTCTCTTGGAATGATTAAGTATTTTCTCCAAGTATCTGGGAAGGGGCTGAAGGCAACTGGAGTCACAGAACGCCTGAATATCCTGAGTCAGAAGGGACCACAAGGATCATGTCCAGTTCCGGGGCAGCCCGAGAGTTAAACCATTTGCCTCAGAGCATTGTCCGGACGCTTCCTGCACACCAGCAGGCTTGGGGCCATGACCACATCCCTGGGGAGCCTGTTCCAGTGCCCAACCACCCTGCCAGGGAAGAACTTTTTCCTAATATCCAATGTGAACCTCCCCTGATACACCTTTAAGCCCAAAACCACCTTGCATCCTGTCACCAGATAGATCAGCACCTCCCTCTCATCTCCCAACTCAACCACCAAGTATCCTCAGCTCCTCATTCATTACGTCCTCCAGTCCTTTCACCACCTTCGTCGCCTTTCTTTGGGCACATTCTCCTATTTTTTACATCCTCTTCGTATTGCGGAGCCCTCACACAGCACTCGAGGTGAAGCCGATGCTGAGCAGAGTGGGACAATCCCTTACGTCCCCTGGTCAGCAATGCCATGCTCAACGCACACCGGCCCGTGGCTGACCGTTTTGGCCACCTGAGCACATTGTTGGCTTGTACTGAGTCAAATATCAACACCACTGAGTTACCATCGAGCAAAATCCCCAGATCCCCGTCGGCAGGGCTGCACCCCAGCCTTGCCAGCCAGCCAGCCAGCCTTACACCATCCCAGCTGCAGAATCCAGCATTTGCTCGTCAAATTTCTCACGGTTGGTGATTGCCCAGCGCTCTCATCTCTTCATCAACTCCTTCAACAGCTCCTCCTAACTTGCATCACCTGAAAACTTCCTTGGTGTGCACTCAACACCTGCGTCCAGCTCATTGATACAAACATTGAAGAAAATAAATAAATAAAAAAACAAAAAGGCCCGAAAATCAAGCCCCGGCGAGCACCGCCAGCAACTGGCCGCCAGCCTGATGCATCGCCCCATTTAGCACAACCCTTTGAGCCCGACCCTTCAGCCAGCTCTTCACCCATCGCATCGTGTCCACATTGAGCTGGACATTTTCTCCAGAAGGGTACCGAGAGAGAGAGTCTCAAAAGCTTTGCTAAAAGCCAAGAAAAAACACATCTACCGCCTCTGTCCACCAGGTGGGCAACCTTGGCATAAAGGGACATTAAATTGGTACGGCGTGACTTTCTTCTTTCTCTTTCCTTTCTCTTTCTTCTTTCTCTTTATGAGCGCACGTTGGCTTTGACCGATGACTGCACTGTCTTTCAAGTGTTTTTTTCACTAATGCCCAGAGTAATTTTCTCCATAATTCTAACAGGCACCGAAGTGAGACTGACAGGCCTGTAATTACCAGGGGCTTCTCTCTTGCCCTTCTTGAAAATTGGAAGCCATTTGCTAGCTTCCACCTATCATGGGGCACTGACTGATGGTCTATGCTCAGCAAAGACGCTTGGAAAACCACCTGCAGACAAAGTTCTGCGGAGAATCTGGGGAGACGTGCCACCCCAAACCTGCTGCTTGTGCCTCCAGCTACTTCATAAAAACCTGTCCGAGCCTCTGAGCCCAGCACTGCTTCGGCCGCACCAACAAAAACAAACCAGGGAAAAAACAGATCAGGAAGGGAAATTTAGGTCTAGCAGACCTCGCCTTCTGAGCCAGCAAGGGAAGCAAAGGGGAGTTAAATCTGGAAAAAGGGGGGAACAACAGAAGAGAATGGCACCAGGTCTGCAAAAGCAGCGTGGGGGACGGAACAAGGTGAGGCAGGCTACAAGGAAGGAGAGCTGCAGGACGTTTTGGGGAGGATGCAATTGCCTAATACTTCCCAACGCCTGCCAAGAAGCGCCACGTGTTCTTCGAGGCAGCTGCCAATAGGTGGGGAGCAGGAGATACACAAACAGCATCTTTAGCAAGGCAAGACGGGGTTTAAGGAGGCAGCAGCAGCAGTTTGGGACACCTCTGCCCATCACGGCCTGCGTGGAAAGCCATGGATAAGTGCAGGGACCTCTCCACAGCAGCTACCAACTGCACAAGGATGGCTGGAGACAGCTTGAGAGCCAGCAGTCCCACAGAAAAGTGTGAAAAAAACAGTTTTCAGGCTTTCAAGTTGTTCAAAAACTGAACCAGAGCAAATGCTGCAACCTACCCCTACATCACAGCCCATCCTGGGGTGGGTAAGAGCTAAAATAACCCTTCTGCTCTCCACAGCACCGAGGCAGTAACACGTCTGATTTGGAGTGCAAACGCTTCGGGGAGGGTGTTCAGACCTACTGGAATCACTAATGATTGAGGGAATAAAATCACGCCTGAAAAGGGAAAGATTTGGTTTGTAGTCTACGGGAGAGCAACAAGTGTTGGTTTGGGTACCGTGGGTTCGCTTTGCAGCAGCAGGAGGGAACACAGGTGACCCCTGGGGTCCCCCAACGTCTCTCAACATCCTGTTTCTGCTCCTACCTAAACACCCAACACTCAGTTCTGACCTGCCCAGCCAAGTTCAGGTTCTTGCCACAGACCCAAACATCTACTTCCTCCCTTTGACTCTTGGTTTTGCTTAAAGGCTGGCTTTTTAGAGAAGCAGCCAAGTGTGCAAGACCGGCAGTAGCCACCCACCTCTCATGCTCTGCTTGCCAGGAGAGGAGTGGTTAAACCCACAGGCCTTTCCCAACACTGCTCTTCGGTCTGGCTGTGCATCCCACCCACAAGCAGCTCTGGGAGGAGAGGCTTTGCCCCAAGAGCACCAAAACCATCCAAGGGTCTGCTCATGCGTGGCACTGCGGTGATTTGGTTACAAGAATGCAACCATGCTCATTGAATTGCTCTCCGGGCTGCAGAAAGCAAAGCAGAGTCCTCCACCTTCGTTTCCCTTCGCACCCCTGTTAGAAACCACAAACCGCAGCCAAAACAGAAAACAGCTCACGACAATGCTCCCCAAAAAGGGGATTTTGGCACTCAGCTGTAGCACAACAGAGGGTTTCAGCCAAGAGTCTACTGCAGAGCTGCTTTCGAACATTAACAGCCCAAGATGCATCTCGCAACACAGGCAGAAACCTTTTGGCAGCTCGTGCTCGTCATTTGGTAGTGGTCAGGAAGGAAGCAGGTGGCAGTTTGCAGCGTGCAGGTGCTGAGCCATGAGCGATCGGCACGTCCCGGCATCGCCGCTGCCGTGAGATGGAGCCACGCATCCTGCATCCCCACCAGCTTGCAACGGGCAGCGCCGCAGAGATACCGCTGACTTGGAGGGCTGCTGCTGTGCCGGCGAGATGGAAAGGCATCGATCTGTTGTCAGATGGGCTTTCATACTGTGTGCCAGGAGCGTGCCAGCACAGACTTGGTTGTGCCGTCCTGAAGCATCCACACCGCAAACACGCGCCTGTCTGCGTGAGAAAACTCGCTCTGAACACACATGCTATCGATCCCTGCTTCACCACCTGCCACCATAGCCTGCTACCAGCCCGTATCTCATTAATATTGCTTAAAAACATCTATAAATTATGTAATTAGCATAAAACACATGCAGAGAATGTTAACGCTGAGCAGGTGCCCTTAAAGAACAGCAGTTGAGATTTTAGCATGGCCGCTAAGACCCACGAGGACACAGGGAGTTTGCTTGAGCTCTCAGCGCTCGAACATCTCACGAGTGATTTAAACAGACAGAAGGACAGGTGGGTTCACAAACAGCCCGAAATCCTCCTGCTACAGACCCGTCACCCCCCCATCTCCAACCACAATTCAATAACTGTTTGCTCAGCTGCTTTTCTGTGGCCGGAGCAAGAGTTAAATAAATATTGCAATGCGACGAGTGCTGTTTCATTCTTAAATCGGTTGCGACAGATGCTTTCAACTCGTCCTGAAAGAGCTGCTTCAGACTCAAAGCAAAACAAGGAGGGGTTCGACTCGCAGTGAGCTATCTCCACGCTCCTAGCTAAGAGACTTCAACCCCCATGTCTGAGAGCGTTGTCCAAAATTCTTCAACTCCGGCAGGCTCAGTGCCGTGACATCAGCCAGCTCTCCGAATACCCTAGGGTCCCATCAGGTCCCATAGACTTATATGCACCCAGCTGAAGCAGCAAATCCCACACAAGTTTGGGGTTGGCAGAGAGTTTATCGTTTCTGTAGTCGTGGTCCTGCAGCTCAGGGCACTGGGCGTCCCAGGGCCCATCATCAGTGTTATAGAGGCAAAGACGACACTGAATGTCTCTGCTTTGTCTACGTTCCCATTTGTGAGGTGACCAACCTCACTAAGTAAGGGACCAATGTTAACAGCAAAAGGAGGACCAGCGGTAGCATATTAAAAAAAAAAAAAAAAAAAAAAACACTTTTTATTGTCCTGCACAGTACTGGCCAACTTCAACTCTAATTGAGCTTTGGTCGCACAAATTTTCTCCCTACAAAGTCAAACAGCATCCCTGTAGCCCTCCCATGTCACCCGACTCACTTCCATTGGCCACACACTTTCTTTTTCTGCCAAAGCTCTGGAAAAAGATCCCTGCTCAGCCAAGCCAGCCTTCTGCCCTGCTTGCTTGACACCCAACATTTTGGGATTGCCAGTTCCTATGCTCTTAGGAAGTGCTGCTTAAAAATTGACCAGCACCAGAGGGCTGTACCAGGCTGGTGTTTTCCAGTAATGTCTCTTGCCCCAGGAAAGCAGCAGCTTCCCCACAGGTTGGGCCAGGTAAGTGTTTCGACCATCTCAGGATCAGATTTAAATACAAAAGCTCACCCTTAGCACTGATCAGTATCTCCAAGTGATCTGCCGTGCATGCTCTGGTTGCGCAACAGGTTGCCAAGCCCGGCGCGCAGTCCTAACCGGAAAGTTTTATGCTCTCTTGATTTACTCATTTTCTTCACATTTGCTCCCAAAGACATGACTTGTAAGGAAATACAGAGCGAGCAAATCCAGGAGTGCTGTTTAAAAGTGGGTTTGAACTCTTGCTCTCTGTTTTCCAAAGCTGCGAGGCTGCTTGCAGGTCACACTCATCCAAAGCGTCCGCACTGAACCTTACACAGGTTTAAAATAAGCATGCCAAAGTCAAGCTCCAGCTCCCGACTTTTACCTTTGTGGCCAGATGATTCTCAACCTGATTTCTCCCAAACACCCGTGCCGTGCCTCCATCCCATGCCTGACAGGGTGGGCTTTTCTCCCCTTGCCCCATCATTTTGTAGGCAAATGACACAGTGCAACCACCACGTACAAAACACCGGAGTGGGGAGCAGCGTTCATTGTTTCCCTGGGGGTTTGACACCCTCTCCAGTGACTTGGCTTTAGGTTACAGCCAGCCAGCTGGCATTTCGAGGCAACTAGAGATGGGCACAGTAAGGAGTGGGAGATGTTCCCAGCCCTGTGCCAACCAACATCACATGCTGAAAAGTTGAGTGACGTTGCTTGAACCGATAAGCAAGATCATATTTCAAGACATGCTCCTTTTTTTTTTTCTCCTCCTTCTTAAACTTAACACTGGGGACATTCGATATTAGTTGCACTATGTTAAGAATTGCATTAACCTCCTTCCCTATGAGTGGTTTGTTATGGAAAGGTGGCTGCACTCTTTCTTCACCGAGACATTTCCACATTCCATTTCTACTAAATCCTGAGCCCGAGTTTTTAAAACAGCAGCACTATCTATAATGGTTTGTGCCAGTGAATTTTGGGCACTGGCAGACCTAGCAATTGCTGAGTGATGGTCGAGGGCAGCAAGAGCAACCAGCCACTGGCAGCAGAAACCCAGCAGAGCCCTCCAAAAAGCCTCTCATTGGCATCAGCTGCTACCCTGGGCTGGGAGCTATTCATCTTCCAGGGTCTGCCATGCCAAGAAAAGAGAGCTTGGGTTTGGTCGTGTTTTTGTTTGTGTTCATTATGGTCAAGACTTGTTCCAAAGAGCGACCAGGCATGTGGAACAGTCTGGAGAGCCAGGATTACAGGGTTTTTGATATTTCATTTAAAGACAGATACATCCCTGCAGCGAGAAGCTAACGTAGGATTGTGCTGAGCAGAACCTGAACAAGAAGCAGCTTCGAGGACTTAAAGACACTACCAGAAGTGGCAGGTATCCGTAGGTGGTAATGGAATGCCCAGAGTTACTTTTTCCTAATGTGCAAGCAAGTTTTCCGTCTTTGGAAGAATGCTGTTATTGCAAAGACTTTGTGCTAAGTCAGTTTTTTGGCACCTCACAGGGAAACCTGAAAGCTGTTTGGGATGGCCACTGCTCTGAAACCAATGCTCCTGTGTGAACCGTTTGGAGCTCCACTGATGGAAGGAGACCGGCTCAGACCCAAATCTAAACTTTACACTTCCCCCCGCAGTAACATACGCTTACAGAAAACGAGCAGCCGAGGGGCGAACACAGCTCCTCCTGCCCTCTGCACGGCCAAGGAGGAGGGCGGCCACGCTCTGCTCTTCATCTTTGGCTGTACTCTGCCCCGCGATTTGCCAGCACGCCAACACGATTTGCCAACAACAAATGCTCCGGGTTTCACTGATGGAAACCTCATTCTTAAACACGACGCTTTTTACATGACAAAGCCTGAGCATCCAAGCACAGCTCCCAGGCAGGAGGCAATCCCTCCATCCACCGCTCGAGACCTTTCATCTACCACATTTCCATCTACTGCCCAAAAGCAGGATCAGACCCATCCAGCACAGCACGCGACCCTTGGGGATGCATAAATCAACATCAGGTTGCACCAGCTAAACCATCCCCTGTGAACAGCCCCAACGAGGCTCTGTTCAACAGAAAGACGCAAGGTTCCGGCTTGGCGTTATCAAAAGGGTTTCTGGCTTGCATGTGCGTTCACGGACACTCACCGTCTCTGTAGGACTGCAAGGACTCATCTCCCCAGGATGGGGGGAACGGGGACAGAGGAGATCGTGGAATGCTGCACTCGGACATGGGGGTCATGCTCTTGCGGGGCACAAAGCCGTGCGCCTCTCGGCTGGGGGACGAGGGCTCCGCTCCCACCGCTGCCTGCAGCATCGGGTGCTCCGACGAGTTGGCCAGCAGCTCCTTGAGGATGTTGATGGGCGAGATGGTGAGCTCCCAGTTGGTAATACCAAAGTCCCTCAGGTGGGCCCTAGCGTGGCTGGAGAGCCCCGCGCGCGTGTCAAAACCGGCCCCGCAGAACTCGCATCGCATCAGGCTGAACGTACTCGGGTCAAAGTTCGCAACTGCGGAAAGAAGGACAGACAGTCAGTGGCTAAAACCCCGGATCAGGCCTTCAAGGGGGGCGTTATTCCACCCGACACAACTGCTCCCCATCGGTTGGCGATGAGGACAGGCGGGGCAGGGAAACGCACCGTGGCCACTGCCATTCAGGCCGGCCACAGCACCATACGTACCCATCCTCAGTGGGGTTTTCTCAACCCCACCGATTAAAACAAGAAAATAGAAAGCACGGTGAATTGAATACATACTACCTTTTTTCTTCTTCTTTTGGAAGGAAAATTTTTGCTCAATAGCTTTCACTTCTTCTGCTGAGATGAAATGACGGACGTTGTAGCTCACCCCCACCCTGTTGAGGTGGCCCCGCACGTGGTTCGCCAGCCCGATACCGTTGTGAAACCTATCTGGGCAATAGGGACATTTCCTCTCCTCATTCTTCAGCATGGGCGAGTCGGAGTCCAAGAGGTCATCGAGCTCCAGAGGACCCTCCAGAGGAGAGTCCAGCAGGAGCATATCCAAAGGAAGAGGCTCTTCCATCATGAAATCCCGGGAAGGGAGCGCTGCTTTCTTCTTGAAGGGCTTCCCCCGGGGCCGCTTCGTCGCCTTGGGATGCGGGTTCACCTCCTCCACGAGGACAAGGGGTACCATCATCCGCAACTGGTGCTGCTGCTCCTCCGAGGCTATCGAAGAGTCCGTGGCTTTCAAGGTGTCTCTGAACGTCCTCTTGAGGTCCAAGGCAGCTTGAGGGATGGTGACGGCTTTGATGCCTCTATTCTCGGTCAAGTCCGTATCTGGGGTTACGGAGATCTCCTCTTCCACGCTCCCCATGTCGTTGATCAGCATCCATTTGTGCCTAATGTCCTCCAGCCCCGTCGAGTGGCTCCTGAGACTGTCGCCTTCTGCTTCAAGGTGCCGAGCTGCTGCTTTTTTTTTCAGCTGCTGCAGAGCAAACTGCGAATAAACCTTGGTGGAGGAGAGGCTAGACAGCCCCAGGTTTTTATGTGGGGCAGCGTACGGAGCCGCTTTCCTGGCGTGAAACCCTGATGACTGGTAGTCCTTTTTACTAGCCCCATTGCTCTTGTCGAGTCTCGGGTGAGTTAGGGAAAAACCGTGAACAGCTTCATAATGAGATGCGCTTTCTTGGTGGGGCGGAGGGAAGAGCCGGTCTGCTTTGCCAAAATAATCAGTCTCTGCAAACCGGCCCGGCCTGGCCGGGCTGTAGGCATCTCGGCTAGTTCCTGGCTGATTGGGGTCTTCCTCGTATGGCTCCGTGTCCCAGGAGAGGTGGGAATGGGCGTATTTCATGTGCTCTTTGAGAATGTTCTCGTTGGGGGCCGGGAAGCTGCAGAGCATACAGGTGCTGAGCCCTTTGCCGCTGCCGTGAGGAGGTACCTGCACTTGCAGGGGCACGTGTTCATTTGGTTTGAAGTGTTTGTAAATGCCGTGCACGGGGCTATCCCGCGTTTCTCCGCTGCCCGTGCTTCCAAAGAGATTCAGGCTCTTTGCTCCTTGGTCCTTCCTCTCCTTGACGTGCATCTTGGCGTGCTGGACAAAGATCTTGGAGGAGTTTGTGCCAAAGACGCACTTGGGGCACTGCAGCCGGGCTTCCCGGCCTTCGTCTGGAAACTCGTTCAGCTTCTGGATCTCTTCAATAATTTTTTCCCTGGATTCTTGGTGGAGCCTTTTGTGCTGCTCCAGGGACGTGGGGTCTCCGAATGCCCATCCGCACTCGTTGCAGCAGAACTGACACTGCCCTCCCAAAGCATCTCTGTCTTGGTCCCTCCCTGGTCCACGATTATGCTGAAGCATGTGATCCATCAAATGTTCCTTCTTCTTGAAGTAAATGCTGCACTCAATACACGTGTACACCGTAGGGTCCTCCTCTGGGCCCAGCTCCTCCTTCCCCTGCTCCTCTACCAAGACGCTGCACACGTAGGGCCTCATCTCAATGTCATAGGAGCTGCAGGGAGCAGGCTCCAGAGACATCAGCGGGATCCTCTCCACCGAGTCTTCAGAATTTACCGTCCAGGACTGTTTGCCAATGGCAAGGTCCGTGCCGAGCTGAAGACCCGGCTTCTGTATCGTCCACTCAGCTGCACCGAGTGGGCTGATCTCGCCCAAATCTGAGTCGACCACCAGCCCCTTCCTGTGGGACGAGGCGCTCTCGAGGGATTTGGACTTGCCGAGGACAGGGTTTAGCGTTTTTCGGAACACCGTCGGAGTCAGCGGAGGAGGCACTTCACGCACAGCTTGTCCCCGAAAGGGCATGTTGGTTGCTACATCTGTTGGCTTGCTTACGTCTTTGTAGTGAGGACTTGGGCTTTTATTGGGTCTAGAAATCCAGTCGACCCTCTGGATTCCCCTCTTGCTTTTCTCTAAGTGCTCTTTGCTGAGGCCTTCAAGTTGCTTTGGTTCATTTTTAAGGTATTTCTCTTCCCCACCACTAACTGGTGCCCCCACACAAGGGCTGGGCATCTCTGCTGCCACCTTGCCAGCGTCCAGGTCCTCAGAGTCGCTCTCCAATTCCTCGGGATCCACCTGCACAGTATTTACAACCTGGGGATCCACTGTGAACACCGACTCCTTTCCGCACCGCGCGTCCTTCGAGTCCTTCACGCCAGAGAGTCTCTCTAAAGTGCTTTCTTCTCTGCCGTCGCCTGCTCTCGTCTCCAGGGCGGAGGTGTCCCAGGCCATGCTGCCGGACACGGTCATGTTTCGCAGGTCCAAGGAGCTCCTGGCATCCGTTCTGTACAAAGCCTTCTGGAACTCTAAATGCTCTTCGTTCGTGGAGCTGCAAAATAAGTTTTGACAGTTATTAGCTGGTTAACAGGACAGCAGGAACATTTCCACCTCCAAAAGGCCCGTCGTGGAACCGGGGTGTTATGGCATAACCCAGGGTGGGGATTTCACGGTGACTCCCACATCACCCCGAACATTAAGGATTTAGGACAAAAAAGAGCCAAGGACTGCTCGGCCCTTCCCACCCTCCTTTGACCACATGCAGCTATAATCGGGTCTGAAATCTTCTCCTGGGCTTTCTCCAAGCTCGTTTCAGTCCTGGCTGCATCTGCTGCCTATGGTGGCTCTTCCACATTTGTGGTGGGCACAGCAAACAGGAGCATCCTCCTGATAGAAACTTCAACGTCCCCATCACCACGTGCCCGATTCCTGCCCTGGGCCAGAAGTCACCTTTCCCTTGCTCCATCCCACTTTCTGCTTCTCCTTCCCTTTTTCCCTTGCTAATGCCTTGGGATGCTGCACGCTTGGGCATCTTATTGCCTTTTCACCCAACCCACCAAGGATATTTGCTCTTAGCGATGACATTTGTTACTAACAAGCCAAAGAATAGGCCACCGAGCTCTCTGAAGTTGCATAAAAACAGAGTTAAACACCAACATGGACTATACCAAAGGTCTCTGGGACCAAAAGATAATTTGTCCCCATGGTTAAATGCAAGTCCTCCTCCCTGCAGCAGCAGTGGGAAGTGCCAACCATCATCTGTCCATCTTCCATTGCAGATACCACAAGCCACGCTAGATCGAGTGTGGCTTCCCCACACATCCTCCCCCAAACCCTCAGCAAGGACCCCATAGCTAGCAAGATCTCAAACATCTGGAGAACAAGACCCTCAACGGGGGCATTGGGTGGCCCCATACCACCCAACAGGGTGCTGTGGGCACCACCACCGCACCAAAGATGTGTTAGGTCCTGGAGAGGGGCCAAGCATGCCCACGGGCTGTCCTGAAAGTCCTCCATGGGGGTTTGGAGGCTTCTTCCAGAAGAAAAAAGGGACACACTCAGGGCCAAGAGGCTGCAATGAAGGCACTTGATGTTCTCCAAGATGCCCCAAGGGACTGGAGACATCTGTATGAGACTAGCAGCGATGAGATGGGACCTCCAGGAGCCCCAAACCCTTCTACCAGGGTGGTGGCAGGCTCACTGGGGAAGCCAAGAGCCTCAAACAGCACCAAATCACCACATTTCGGCTTCTGAACCAGGGTCCAAACAATCCAGCCGCCCCAGCCTCCCCAAAGAGCAGCCATGACTTCAAACTTTTACGGGAGCAAAAAGCCCAATGCCGGCAGAACCCCTGAGGCTCCTCCGCGTTCCCATCCCTTCCCCGAGGATGCCACTCGGCTTCCGACCTCGGCCGCCGACCTGGCACCTGGCTTCTCCCCTCCATGCAGCACCCGTGGCCACAGAAGGCCACGTCCTGGTGCCTGCCCCCTCCTAAACCATCCCCCAGGAAGAAACCTGCTGGACCGCGGAGCCCGACACCCAGAGGAGCCCAATGACTCGAGACCTCGTGCAAGGAGCTGCTCCGGGCCAGCTTTAAAACACCATCTTCTGGGTCAAGTTGTGCTGCCGGGAGAACAAAGCGCCTTTGTTGGAGACAGCAGAGTTGCCAGCTCCGCTCGACTCCCGTGCTGCTTCCCTCTCTCTATCTTTTTTAAACCTCTTTATTTCCAAGAAAGCAAAGTTTAGGGGCAAACCGACTCTCCCACAACACTGTGCTCGCCCTTCCAGCTCCAATCTTTCCCTACTTTATTTTTTTTTTGAACTTGAGAGAAATTGCTGTGGACAAGAGCATGGGCCCTCTATTGTCCACGGCGTGATATCAGGGAAATGTGATTCCCATATGCACTGTAAATCCTGCAAACGTTATTAAAAATAACTCGCGAAGGAAACCGCTGGCCCAGGAAGGATCAGTCAACAGCAGATACTAAAATAAGCCCATTAAAACATGCTGGGCATTGGCTGGATTGCTAAACAGGCTAAGAGAGAGCGGTTCTCACGAGGAGGGACCCAGCCCCTTGCTCTGCATGAGCCTTTAAATCACCTCTAAATCTGCTTTCTCCAGCGCGCTCAGAGGTGTTTGGGACACCCCCTTAAGCAGCTTGGGGATGCCCATGCAAGCACCCACCTCCCAGCACCTCCTCCCCTCACACCAGGGACAGCCCCAGCAGCACGAAGTGGAACCGAGATGCTCCGAGGGGTGATGCAGGGTGGGCAGAAACACGGTGGGCTGGTGGGACGCGGATAAATGAGACTAATCGGAGAGGTGGCGTTGCTCTGTAGTGATGGGATGGTGCTGGCTGGCTCTAGAGGGACCTGGTGACACCCTTGGTGGTGGGACAAGCCTCTTTGGGGACAGCCAGGTGGATGTTTCAGGGCTTTTTGTAACCGGAGTGCTGTCAGCGAGGGGAAATGGGCTCCTGGATGCTCTGCAACATCCCCTGGGCACTTACCCGAGTTCGGTCCTGTGAGCTGGGTTTGGGACAGCACCGGAGAGGGCAGGATCAGGCTCATCTGCAACAGAGAGGAAAGCTCCAAGGTCAGTGCCCAAGCGAGGCTTCTTCAGCAGAATTTGCAATAAATGTGATTTTTGCGTTTAGAAAAAGAAAAGCTTTCCCAGCAGATAAACCCCCCTCTGCTCCTGCTGCCCGTCCTTCCCTCCTACAGCCGGGTCCAGATTACGGGAGGATTTCCGAGCCACACTTAAGAGGGTTTAATCCCACGCGCAACTATTTGATGTATAATCGGTCCTGCAGCTAAGCAGTTTATAGGGAAGATGTGCATGCCTCTGGCCGCGCTCCTGCCATCCCAGCTCACGAAAGCAATACCTGGCACGGTTGGTTTTGTCCTCCCTGCAAAGAAAACCGCGACCCACCAGCTCTACATGTGGGGCTTGCAAGCCTGGTTTCTCTGGGTGCCCAGAATGGCGCTGAGCATCATCTGGGGCTTGGAGGAGCTCTGCTTTGCTCTGGCGTTGCTCAAACCTCAGGGATGGTTCCTGTGCTAAATCACACACCTCCAACCCCGCTCACAAGATGCAAGGCAGGATCGTGCTTTCCGCGGTGACAACAAGCAGGAAAATCCTCCCGCTGAGCTACGTCAGGCTCAGATGCACCTAGATCAGCCCCGCAGAAGGGGGAAAGCCTTCGGCGACGTCCACGGAAGACGCATGAATCGAACCTACCTGGCCCAGACATCATGAGCAGCAAGAGGAGCAGGCATAAGCAAGACTCGCCGGTACGTTGCGGCTACAGAGCCGATGTTGTCCCCCTGTCACCAGGACCTACTCTGCCACGCGATGCCCAGGAGAGGGTGGCAGCTGTCCCCAACTTCGGGATTACTCCTGGAGCAGCCACGGGCTCTGTGGAGCTCAGGGCAGCGCGCCAGGGTCCCGCTCCTCATTGTTTTACTGCTGTGCACAGCCCAGATGCTGGCTTCCCCCTGTCCTGCTCCAGCCACGTGTCGTTGCCGCACCGCCCATCCTGGCCGTATGGAAAGCAGGGACTCACTCGTTATTGCGTGGGGAGCTTGGAGAAGCCGAGGCGTAGCTGGGTGAATCCCCATCGCTTCCTCCCACGAGCCTGTGGTCTGGCCCCAAGCAAACCAGCTTGCTCCTGGGACTAGGAACCGTCATCAGGATCTCAGGTCGTGGGCTGCCCTGGGGCTCATCGGCGCAGTGGAAAAGCCAGGACAGCCACGGGGAAGAGGAGCAGGGGGTCCACAGCCCCAAATATGATGCTCACAGAGAGGAGAGAGAGCCAAGGCACTCAGCTGCCACCATGCACCAACCAACAGCCTGAAAAGCTTTTAAATCTGAATGCAAAAGAGGAGAGGGAGAAGGAAGAGAGCTGCAAGTCCCGGCACGGGGGATGCTTTGGAAACGCACAGCCAAGGAGATGGGTTTTGCTGCAGCGGTCTAGGGGGTCAGCCTGCGAGAGCCTCACCAGCCCCAACCGACCTCCGTCCCCTCCTTGACTGATGCAACCACGTGCAGAGTGCGTTTATTTTACAGATTGCTGCTGGCATGCCGTAAGTCGAGTGTGATGGCCCAGGGAACGTGGTATTCAGGCCACCGCGCTGGTTATGGAGATGGAAGAGGCAAGGCAGGACCTGCCCCGAAAGCGGAGGAGGAATGTGAAAAGCTGGGGCTGGTTTTCCATCCTCCTGACATTCCAGGTGAGGCACATCAGAGGTGAGACTTTCGAGGCTGAGAATCTCTAATTTGGAGGCCTCGTCCAGAGAAGATGATGAGTTCTGAGGTCTTTCATCTGGCTGCAGAGCTAGGGCCACACATGTCACCGGGGCTATCCAACAGTAGTGTCCTCAGAGGCCAGCTTGCAGCAGAACAGCATCCCTGGCTCCTGGGAGATCAGGGTTTTTTTGGCTTCGTAGTCATTTTGGAAAAGACCGTCAGGATCCAGGGCCAAGCTGCCGAGGTCACAGGGGATGAGCAGCGTTCATTCAGGAAAGCCTGAGTCACCAACTGGCCCGGTTGGGCATGCCAGGGGGAAGGGACGGGAAAACCCAATCCTCCCAAACCGGCAGATTTTAAAACACTTCCAAAAAAGAAAAAGAAAAACAACAATAAATCAAAAGCAATGAGGAGGAGAGGGGCAGCTGAGGATGGAGGGGCCAACTGCCACGAAAGGATGGTGGCAGAAGTCTTCCAGGGGCTCTTTTGTTCTCCCGAGCTCCAGCATGGCTCCTATTTTTAGAAACTGTCTCCTTTAGAGGAAAACATGCAGTGATTTATCTTTCTCCTGATGAGCACGTAACTGCACTCCCTGCAAATCCTGGTTCCTTGGAAACAGCAAGAGATGAGGGAGTTTAATGTCTTGGACTTAGCAGGCTCAAATTTACCCTCTATGGTAATCCAGCAAGAGCTGCTCCTCTAACCACAGGAGCGTGGCTGCAGCGTCTCCCAGGAGAGTGGCACGGCAAATCTGAACTCAGCTTTGAGCTCGCGGGATCCCCGGGAGGTCGAACACCCTCGTCCCGTGCCCGTGGGTCTCCCCTCCCTGTTTTTCCTCTACAGCAAGAGTTAAAGCAGCCTGGCCAGGACACCAAGACGGTTTTCAAAAATCAAGCCCATCACATGAGCTTGCAGCAATGCTGGTGGCCAAAACACACACAAAGGCCGGAGATAAGGGAAAGCCCGCGCCGTTCCCAGCACGGGAGTGGTTACACAGGGACCAGGAGCTCTCCTAGACGCGGCGGACTCAGTTCTAGACATAGTTGGCGATGGTTACTTACATAACACGTTTCAAAGGTCGTGGATTGAGAAATACCGACATCTCCTGAAGAGCCAAAAGAGCCCCGGCTCATCAAGGCCGTCACGGTCAGGGCTGATAAGCGGAGGTCAACAGCACGCTCGGGAGACGCGCTTTTGCCTAAACCTTCACCACCACCCAGGAACACACCGGGAGGCACCGCAAGGTGCTTTTACACACCACTGTCCTTCCAAATGGCAGATCCTTCCTACAGAAGGCATCTCCAAAGGTTGTTTTCTACCAGATCCTTCTTACACAAAGGGTCTCCAAAGGTTATTTTCTACCACGTTTTTCCTACAAAAAGGGTCTCCAAAATTTATTTCCTACAGGAGCAACTCAACACTTATTTTAAGACCAATGACCATCGTGTTGTGACATCTGATTTTTTTTTTTAAACAGCGTTGCCCATCGGTAGCTCACAAAGATGTTGGTAGATCCAACGTCCGATGACATGAATCCAGTGAAGGCTCCCAACCACCAGGGACTGGAGGACCCGATGTACAAAGACGGGGAAGTTGGGCTTGTTCAGCTTCAAGATGAGAGCAGGAAGGTGCTGTCTACAGCTACTAATTGGAGGGTGTAGAGAAGACGGAGCCAAACTCCTCTTGGACATGCAGAATGAAAGGGGAAGAAAGTCACAACATGGGAAACTCTCCCCTGTGAGACTGGGATTGCCCTGGGACAGGCCTGAGACATGGATGAGTTCCATCCCTGGAGATGCTCCAAACTCAACTGTATGGGGTTCGACTGACTCAAACAACTCTGAAGTTGGCAATGCTTTGAGTACAGGCATGGGCTCAAAGCAAAAAGGTCTTCTGGGTGGCGGTTTCCATCAGGACTCTATTAGACCAGCTAGAAGCAGGGAGAGATTCTTCCTTCTGAAAAGTTCAACCAAAAAATATATTCTCCTGGAAGAATCATACTAGACCCCCCTTTGGGAGCTGTGTAACAATCTAAAAGAGCATAAAGGAGTGAAGATTTAAAGAAAAAACTCTAAAACAAAAACGTACTTCCTAAACTTCCAAAGTTTTTCACCTGCAAAAAGGTCCACCCCCTGAATACAACAGAAGCTTTCCCTTCACGCAATCCTCCAGGATGGGAGGGAGGATGCCTACCTGGCCTCCAAGACCGAGAGCTTTCTGCATCTCCTATTTCAGCAATATGGGATGAGGAGGGAGACTCAGCCCTGACCTCCACCCTCCAGCAGCTCCCCATTGCACTGGGACTGATACTTCCAAAGGACATTGATCTGAGGATGGGGTGAACTGGGTTTCCAGTCAAGGGAGGACAAAACAGACTCCTCCTGAGGGTGAAAACTCAGTTTAGACTAGAACTGGGGTCTTCAGAAACAAGAAAAAAAAAATCAGGCAAATTAGACTGGAATTTATAATACCGACTTTTGGACCAAACCAAAGGTTTCCAAGAGCCTCCCCAAACCAGCTGATCATCTCCAAAAGCCCTGCACTGAAACAACACATGCTCTCCCAGGCTTTTTTTTTTCCCCCCCACTTATCTAAATGGAGCAAAAAGATGTATTTTAGCTCCTTCACGGCCAGAATGTGCGCCCCTGCCATTTGAGCAATAGCATTAGGCAAGGGGTGAGTTATTGCATCACCTTCCGAGTAACGCAAGATGTTGCAAGGGCATGAGCTAGCTCCAGAATTAAAGACTAGCTTCTGCTCAGGCTAATGCTTTAATCTTGGGTGTTTTAATTTGAGAGCAGAAAGTACCCGAAGACTTGCTCATTGGCGTTAGCTTCTACGTATTGTAAATAACCTGGAAAAAAAACAACAAAACTTTGGCTCGATGCATGGCCTTTCGCGGTCCAAACACACAACAGTGACCCACGGGGCTGAAAAAACAGCAGACAAGTTGGCACAGCGAGGATTGCCGCTCGATGGCGGTGAGAAAACCCTGCAGCCCCATGTTACCAACCCAACCGTAAGGGATTTCTGCTGCATCAGATGGCGCAGCTCTGTATTTTTGTTTTTAAGCCAGCACAGTGAGGATTCCCATGCTAGAAATGTTCTCCAAGAGCAGGGCTCTAAGAAAGCCAAGAGACTGGTGCGGCAGGAGAAGCAAGACAGCAATTCCACTAAATAAAAAAAAAGGGCGTGACCGGCAGCTCTTTCCCCTCCAACCCACTATAAATTGGAGCTACAGCCCCTGCATGAACACAGAGCTTTCTCCTTGGGCAAGAGAAGACAACCGCTCGCACCCGATGTCACCAGTTCCAGCAAGAGCACCCAGAAGAGCAGCCTGGTCTCCTGTAGACATCTGGGTGGCCACCCAAGCCCAATTCAAGTTCTTTTGAAGGTATTCCTGCCCCAAAGCTTCAGGTAGGGCAGATTACTCCTCCACCCCAAAAGGATGCTATTGCTCCTGAAGCTGTTTGGCAGTATTCCTGCCCTGAATCCCCAAGTAGGGTGGACTACTCTCCATCTCAAGAGCATGGCACCACTCCACAAGCTCTTTGATGGCATTCCTGCCCCAAATCCCCAAGCAGAATAAATTCTGCTCCGTCCCAGCTCATGGAATCACACCACGCTCACAACAGCCGCTCTCCAGCGGGAATCATCCCACTCGATGCCTAATGCAAGCGTCCAAACCCTCCCAGGAGCCAGACGAGATGATGGCGCTCTCCGTCCCTTTGCTGTGGGTTGCCAGAGGCAAGTTGGAGATTTTGCTTATTCTCCTGAATACAGATGAGCTGGCGAGAGAACAGGAGGCTGCTGCGGGAGGGCTTGGACTGAAGCGTGAATTTCACGTTTCCTCCTGAAAACGGTTGTGTTTCAGGTCAAATTTTGTGCACGCAGCGCCTGCTCCGGCACCAGCGAAAGCTCTCGGCTGTTTGCAGATGGAAACGAGATGCCTTTCTTTCTCCTTTGCTCTGTGGCAGTTCAGGGCAGTATTAAAGGACGCTCCTTAGCCCACGGGCAGGTGACCTTGAGGACAGCTCTTCGAAGCCCAGCGTGCTGGCAGCACACCGCGTCTCATCTGACTCGGGCTTAGCCAGCTGCTGACAGAGCTGGGGACAGTGCTGTCACGTTCCCCTCGTGCTTCCTGCGAGCTGCGCAGTCCCCTCGCCCTCTGCAGATGCAGGGTGCTGGAAATCCGTGCATTTAAGGGCTGGAAAGCCCCAGGGTTGTGCAACCAGCATCCAGGTGCTGCTGTTTTCTGCTGCTGGACTTTGCACGGGCAGGAAAAGACAATGCAAAGGGCCCAAGTGACAGCAGTCCACGAAGCTCGGTGGGGATATAAACACTTACATCCCAACATGCCTGCTCTCATCTCGGGAGATGAATGCTGCAGGCTTGCACACGAAGGGGATCGGCTCGGGATGAATAACCCACCATTGGGAATCGTCTCCTTCCCCACGCTCCGGGCTGGGAGGAGCTGGCTGCGGTGGGACTTTGCTCAGCTCGGGAGCTTGGAGAACTCCGTATCCTCCCTACCAAGGGGCGAAGCAGACTCCGCTGAGGAAATAACATCCCTAACGGGGCAAAAAACCCAACACAAGGGTAAGGGCATCCTGAAGGGATGCAACTTGGTACTCGCTCGTCAAAGGTTCCCAAATTTTTCATTGCAGCGGTGCCGCCACCCGTCAAACTACTCCCAATTCGCTCACTGAGGCTCCACGGAGCTGGCGTAGGAGCAGAGCCATCCACGCTTGGTCCCTCTGGCTCCTCGAGCTGCTTCATGGTGCTGGAGCAGAGCCAGAGCAGGGGGAAGGACCAGAACAGATAACAACTGGACTTGATGATCATAGAGGTCTTTTCTAACCCAAATGATTCCTGTGCCCCCAGGGAAGCTGCAGCACCTCCACCCTTGGAGATTTTCCCAATGGGACCAGGGCAAGCAACCCGCTCTTGCTTCGGCAACGCTCCAACCCAAACCTCCCTACCCAAAAAGACATCACGGCTAAAGCTCCCTGGCTTCATAAAGGCTTCGCGCTCACTGGATCCCAAAGATTTGCTCTCACCGTACCTGGACGCCACGCACCCCAAAACCCCGCACCGCGTCCTGCCACGTGGGCGGGTGCGAGCAGGTCCCTCTCGCCTCCGTGGGCCTGGGGTATCCTGTCCCTGCTACTGCAACGGGCTCTCCCTCGAGCAGTTACAAAGGCAACGCCTGCTCAGGAAGTGGTCTCTGCAGCAGAGGGCTGCAGGAGGTGGGGATCGGCACCGCAGCAAGGGGAGGGCGCTGGACGCGCTTACTCAGCACCCTAGCGAGTGCAAGCTCACCCCGGCTTCGGGACACTTCGGACGCTCAGCTCGGTTGACCTGGCCACTCGCAGCACTGCAACTCACCCCCGTTCCCTTTCCATCCTGCTTGGCCATCGACGCCAATCAAAGCACTGTGGATCCGTGTGGATCCAACCCCTCCAAGCTCCCATTTCCCAAGGGGGTCGGTCGCGTCTCGCCACGTCCCTTGGGATGCTTGGCTCTTGCTGTGCAGGATTCTCTGCCACCGCTGTCACGCCCAAGCTTAAAACTTCCCCTTGAAATGTGGGCCCTGCGTGCTGGCTGCGTTTGGGCTCGGCTGTGCCTGGGCACGCTTCTTCCAGCGGCTCTGGAGTTCGTTCTGGCTGGTCCAGACAGATCGCTGCGTGTTGTATCAGGACAAAAACCCTGCTCGAACCTTTCTGGAAAGGATCTGGAGCAAGCTGTGGTGCCACCACGGGCTCACCAGACGTGTTTCTCGCAAAGCTGGGAGGTTCGGCACCGATTTACGCTCATCCAGTGCTGGTCACAGGCAGGAAGAGCATCAACCCTCCAAAAACGCGACCTGCAGAAACGCGCCGCTCACCACGCACGAGCTCATCGTCCTCCAAAAGGAGCTCGTGGTGGGACTCTGGAGAAATAAAAGTCACCCGTGCACCGCTGCCAATTCTCACCCAAGTTTCAGCAAGCTGCTCATGCTGGAGCTGGATTGAAGGAAAAAAAAAAAACACCACCAACTGAGCTAAACTAAAATAAACCAGTGCCTGCTGGCTCGGGTGCACAGGCTCGCGTTCAAGCTGCCCGAGTCAGCAGAGCTCAGGAAGCCCTGTGTGCTTCTGGAAGACAGAGACGTAGGAAGCATGACACATCTCTGGCTGTTGGCTCCGCTCCCCGGGATGTTTATGGTCAGCGAGATCCGCCACGACTCCACAGCCCTCGAGCGAACATCTGGAGCTGCCCCGATGCCACGCAGCGAGGCCGGTGAGTGCCGCGGGGCGGTGGCAGCACGGTGGCTTCCCCCGAGCACCCGTCCCACCACGGGTGCTGGCACTGGGGCATCACAATCGGAGAACGAGCAGGGTGAGGCTGTCGGGGACCCCATCTCCCTGCTGAGCTCAGACCAAATCCAGCAAGGGGGGAGAGGATGAAGCCAGGAACGCGACACTTTATTTCACCGAAAACTGGAGAAGGCCCACCAGGGAGGAAAGGTGACGTCTGTGGCTCCTGCAGACACACCACAGCCTCGAAGGCATTCCCTCGGCTCTCCCAGGTGCCTCCGACCTTTGTAGGACTTGCCAGGGCCACCCAAAAGTGGCCAGAGGAGGAAATGAAACGCAGCTCTCCCACGTTCCAGCCTGGACCATCTGGGCGCTGTCGTCTTCTGAGAAACAGCTGTGCAGCGACACGGGGTTTCTGTTCCAAGAAAGAGGCCAACCTGCGGCTCTGCGAGCCAAAGAGCGGAGCCAGAGGAGGAGGAGGACATGCCTCTGCCACGGCGTTGGGGCCAATGAATCCAGGCACTGAGCCCACAGAAGCCTCGGGGTCTCCAGTGAGGTTTTGGCCACCCTGCAGCGAGGGTTTGGAGACCGAGTGGGACCAACTCACTCAAGGTAGAGAAGGAGAAGCGTCGCGGCAGCATAAAATCCATCAGGACCCACGGACAGAGGGCAAGATCTAGAGAAGATCCACTGGAAAAAGCAGGTACAAGTGCAAAGACTAAACGAATGATGAATTGAGGGATTGCATTAAAAAAGCTACCAGCGATGTTCCGTAGCTGCTCCTGGCCCTGAAGGGTGCCTGAGAAAAGTCCTCCGATGTCCCAGCGCAGAGGAGAGAGGGGCAGCAGCACCCCGACGGAAACGGATGGGAAATTGTGCCCAAAGAGCCAGGGAATCAGAAGAGAAACGGGGATGATCTAAGGGAGAAAAGCTGCAGTGGATGGGAAGCTTGTTAGCTGGACGATGGAAGACCTGCAGCCTTTGGCAATCACATGGGAGCTGTGAGTCACTCACGGTGTGGTTAGAGAAAAAAAAAAAAGAAAAAAAAACATTTAACTGTGGTTTGCAACCTGCAGCGCATGGATGACTTCAAGAACTGCCTATGAAAAGCCAGCCCGTTGTCAGCAGCCTGAGCTTGCTCCGCAGGCATCCGCTCCCTGCTGGAAAACCTTCGGCAAGCCTAAAAAGAGGCGGAAACCCCCCCGTTTCTCCCCAAAACACCTCACACGACAGGGCAGGGAGCCCTTGTCACCACCCAAGACCCTGCGGGGGGGTTCCGCCGCTCGCGTGTGAGCGAGGTTAACCGAAACCGAAACAGGTGTGAGGAAAGGCTAGCTTGAGGGGGGGGGGGGGGGTGGAGAAAAGCAGCTTTTTTTTGCTGCTTGCAGCCGAGCAGCGTGGCTTGTTTAGCTTGGCACGGCCAGGAGGGAATCCGACACTTTCCCAGCGAGGAGCTCTGCTCTCCTTCCCAGCCTACCCGCGCTCCTGGGCAGAGGATTTCGGTTTTCTCTCGGTCTAAAGCTCCCGCGGTCTAAATTTTCGGTCTAAAGCTCGCATGATCTCGGGCTCTGGAGGTGGTTTTGGGGCTCCCACAGCCAGCACCCCAATCCCCGAGCCCACACGTGGCAGAGCTGCGTCAGGTCGGGGAGGAAGACGCTGCTCCTTCCTCCGCGGCGCTTGGACCACGGCTGCTGCCTCTCGTTGAGCTGCAGCGATGACGCTCGGCCCGACACAGCTTTCGGGACTGTGCTGATCCCGTTTAACCCAGCAACGGCGACCCCAAGCCCCCAAACCTCCCGCTTCGAGCCCGCCGGCCCTGGGGAAACCTTCACGTGCCGAGGTCTGAAGGGCTTCGAGGCGCGATTTCAGCTCCTAAATACACACTGATGCGGGTCCAAAAAGATCGAGCCTAGATAACCGTGCTCTGCCTGCTTTGGGCAGGGCAGGTGCTTCCCCTACATCGATATCCACCCCCCAAAAGAGTTTAAAACCCTCAAAAAAAGGGTTTGGGGTGAGCTCCCCTTCGCCACCCCTGCCTTGTGCAGCACCGAGCCCCCTGGTGCGGCTCCAAGCCACCTCCCATGCATTTCCCAATTTTCAGCAGAGCCCAGGCGGGTGCTATGTAAAACCCCATTCCTTTGCCGCTTAAAACCCTTGGGGCTCTTCTACCCGAGGTGTTTCCAAGTCTGCATTTCTCCCATCACAGAGCTTTGTTTTAAAAACAAAGGGCAAGTGAGAATGAGTGCTGCCCGCGGGTGCCAAGCCTTCCTTTCAGGTCTTTTACCTGCCATGAGAGCCCAAAAGGAGCCTTTTCAGAGACTGTTGAAACCCCTTTTTTTTTTTCCCCCTCCTCCCATTAAAGAGTTATCAGGGCTCTGAGCAAATCCATCCTCTTGATCCTGCGCTGCTCCGTCCAGCCTTAAGCAAGATTTATGTGACGGGTGGCAGAAACTTTCCTCGTCAGCAGAGGACACATCCAGCATCTAATGAAAGAACGGCTTCTCTCCAAGCTGCTTGAAAGCCATCCAGGCTCTGTTGCAAGCTCATCTTGTTTGGATCCATCCCTCTTAAAAAGTTTCCAGCAGATCTCGGCACACGGGCTGCTCCCATAAAAGTGGCAGTGTTTTACCGGCGATGAATGCAGGCGATTCACGTCGCCACCCCCTTTCCCTCCAAGCCTGCATCTTTTCACCCCGGTCGCTCGCTCCTCTGTCTGCCAGCACAGGTTGGCTTCACTGTCGCTAAAACGGGGTTTGAATCACCTTAGAAAACATCTGAGGAGCCCTGGGAAGCCAGCGTGATGCTTGCGCTCTTCTACCTGCAAATGTTAGCTGGTGAGATGGTCCCCGAAGGGTTTTTGGGATGCTATACGGGACAAACTCCATCAGGATCATCTCGCTGGTTGCTGCCGTTAACAAGCTGTCCTCTCTGATTACAGAAACCCACCGAGGAGAACTGTGAGCCAACGGGTGAGCCGTGCCAAATGCGGCCGGATCCGCTCCTCAGGTGGCTTCTGGGCTTTCTGGAGATGCCCAACATGGGGTAATCGTGGTGAAAATCCCTGCGCTGCTTCTCCTGGCACCACCTCGCCCCAGGCTCCGGCAACGTGGAGGATGAACCGAGATGGGACCCAAAAGCTGCCGAGATTCTTCTTCCACCTGAGCATCCGATGGGGAGATGGACCCCAAATGCCTCAGGGAGGAAAAAATGGGACTGACTCCAGGCAGAGCAAGAAGGGACCGGCCACTGGAGATACTAGGTGGAAAATTAAGATATATTGAGGATATTTGCAGCCGCTACACAGGGCTCAGGGTCAGGGCTTTGTTTGCGAGGTCTCTGCAGGGTCCATCAGGTACAAACCAGGCAGAGGTGCTTTCCCAGATCCTCAGGTCTTAAATTAGTCTTTTTTTTTTTTTCTTCTCCCCTCTACATCTGGGAATCCTTGAAGGCCAAGCTCCCAGAAGACGCACAGAGCCGCGCTTTCTGGGAGCCAGCAAAAAAAAAAAAAAAAAAGGAAGATTTTGACCGCGGGAATAGCCCAAAGCTGTAACAACGCATCGGATTAATGCGGTTACGAGGGGGACGAGCCAGAGGCTGGGGCAGCGGCGGAGGAAGGGAAGCAGCTGCTCAGCTCCACATCCCCACACGGGATAAGCTCCACCAGATCCCGATGACACGAGGACGTGGTGCTGTGGGAGGCACGGCGCGAGCAGGAATTTCGTTTTCTCCGCGGCAGCGAGCGCTGGAGGAGGATTAACGTGGCCCTGTGCCGGAGCATGAGCTCATTTCTGCTGGGGCTGGGACGAGGTAACAGCATCTCCATCCCCAGCTTGACCCAGCAGGCGGTAAGTCTTCGAAAAGGGCTCATTGCTGCAGCCGCTTCTCCTTTAGGCTCTCCTGGATGGACTTTATCCCCTCATATTGTGGGGGAAAAAAAAAGAGAAGAGAGATTTGGGCCACTTGCTGGGGTTTTCTGTACATCCAGCAGCCTGGAGAACAGCCTGGGCTGTGGGACAAAAGCAAGCACTCCCCAGGAAAACCCACACATTTGCACCCCTGTTGCAAGCTTGCCCTAACCAAGAGCCTGGCTTTGCACAGCAAAAACCCAGCCCGGCCCTAAAAAAACACGGAGGGGACGGATGGGGGCCGTGTCCTACTTGGGATGGCAGCGGGAGAACCCACGGCCGTGCCCCCGGCTTATTTTTAAACCGTGGCCCGGTTAGCACGAGCAGCGGCACAGGGAAGGTGCCGCGGGCTGCTTCGGGACGTTATTTATAGACGCCCAAAGAGTGGCACAGCAGATGCTCCGCGCCTCAGGCAACCCCGAGGAGGAGGAGGAGAAGCGGGAGGCAGGACGGGAGCACAGCCCGCCCCTCCTCGCGCCTTCACGGCTCCAGTTTCGGGTCACCCGAGGCCACACACGGCACAAAAACGGCTCCCACGACGCTCATCCCATCCTCTTGGTGACACGCTTGAGGACCACGGCTTGAGGACCCAGCCCCAACCGTTCTGCCCCCTGGGGATGTCACGGGGCTTGCAAGCAACCACTCAACCCAGCCATTGCCTTGCCCAAAAATCCTTATTTTGGTGCATGGTGCGATAGCCCCTAACCCCAAAACTCTTTGGGAAGAGTTTCAGCTCCTCGAGGCTCGCTACCCCTGCGTTAGGGGACACGTAGCACAGGGTTTTTTTCCATGCAACCTTAGGGTTACCAAGTGTACTCCGTGTCCCAGCTCCAGCCAAGCTCTGTCTGTTGTCTTGGACTCAAGTATTCAATTATTTATTTGCTAGGCAACAACATGACATCTTTCCTGGCACCACTCGCAGGCTCCAAGGCTGACGGAGCGGTAATTAGCGAGGAAGGTTACTGGGACCGCGAGCTCAACCTCCTCGGTGAAGAGAGGTTGGAAAGCCAACGGCTTAACTCAGCCCAACGCCCATGAGCGTGGGGAATGCGATGGGAATTTGCCACGTCGGGGGCCCGGCGCCATCCCTCATCCACACAAGAAACATCCCCCCCCCAAAAAAAAAAGCCAAAAAGAAGGGGTTGGTCACCGGTGGGCGCACGGCAGCGGCTGTCCTGAATAGGTACGGCAAGGGATTGGAAAGAGCTGCACCTCGTTCAGGTGTCCCATCTTGTGACTTGCCTATCTTTTCTGGACGGAGTTCAAAGGCGGGCCATAAAGGAAAAAAATAAATAAAAACGTAAAAGAAATTGGCCCAGCAGTCGGCAAACACACCTTGGGACGCACCTTGGGCGTAAGCTGCTGCGCTCAGGAAAGGGTTTGAAGGCCACTGGAGCTCTCTGCAAACCCCAAAGCTGACCCCGAAACGTTTCCTACATTGGAGCACTTCGTATGGGGACCCACCTTGCAAGAAGGCCACATTTTCCCCCTAAAATTCACTCCAATACAAAAAGATGGACTCAGCGCTGTCAGGGTTAATGCAACAATAAATAATCTTATTTATCGCCCCTTCACCCAAACCAACTAGGAACCAGCTTTTCCACCCAAAACCAGTTGCTTTGCACCTGACACCCGACGGACCCAATCCAGCACGAGCAAGAGAGACGTCTGGAGGTCTCAAATTTCTCCAAAAAAATCCCATTGATTGATTTTTTTTTTTTTACTGTACAGGTGAGCTGCCATCGCAGCCCAGCACCAGCCGCGCTCAGCACTGACACTTTTCCAGCCGTTTCCTCCTTATCTTCATCTGCTCCATGGTTATTTAAGCACCAGCTTTGCTCTTCTGAGCGGAAAAAACACCTTTGCCCTCTCATCTCCCCACTAAAATCCCCTCCAAAAGGTTTGGTGCCACCGTTCCCCCCCCGCAAATGACCCGAATTGGGGAAATTTCATCCCAATGACTCCTTGGACCTGCTAAAGCCCCGGGGCATCTGATGGTAAAGTTGGAGGAAAGCTCCCGTTTAGCGAGACTTCAAGGGAAAACCCTAAAGTGCCTTGGAGGGAACCGAGGACGGACCCCACGCTCCACAAGCACGCAATAACCGACCCCATGGGGCCGCCACCGTCCCCAATCCCATCAGGTTTCTCCCCAGTTTGCGGGGGGCGGGCGAAGCGCACAGCAGGATTTGGCCCAGAAGCACTGGATCGCAAGGGGAAACCGAGTCACGGATGGAGCCTCGCAGTGTGTGAACGGCCCTTTGTCCTCTTTTAAGGAGATTTAAGGCAGGTATCAGCCCAAAATCGGGCCCCCCGAGGAAGGTGGATAGGGATGCGGCTGGACAGGCACACGCTGCTACTCCCCAGCAGCAATTAAACCCCAACCCAATTTAAGCTGTCCCCAAACCAGGCTGTCCCCAGGGGTGTGGACATTTTCCCAACCCGCCGCTGACCGTCACGGCCCGCGGCTTCTTTCTGGTCCTTCAGGACTTTGTGGCAAATGAGCACCAACGTCCGGCGGCCCCCTGGGACCCCGAGCCCACCTCCCGCCCCTCGAAATTCCCGACCACCTCGGTCGAGCGGCCACGAGAGCGGAGGCAAACACGGCCCCGAGAATCCTCCCCGAGGCTCTCGGGCGCGACGCTGGGCTCAAGTGGGCTCTTGAGTTTCATTCCAGCACGGGGGGGGAAAAAAAACGTAAAATAAATAATTAGTAAAAACATCACCTCAGGTGCCCGAACAGGGAGGGATCGGCCTCTCCCAGGGGCGATGGCAGCTTGCTCCGGCTTCCCGAGCAGCCTCGAGGGATCCCAAGCGTCCCCGGGAGAGCTCCAAGGGTCGATCACCCCACGCAGTGGGTTCCAGGCGTCCGATCCGGATGCCCCCCGTGGTGAGCCCATTGGCTCTGATTTTCCACCACCCTTTTTGTACCGCCTCCCAAAAAGGCACAGCGGATTTACTCAAGTCACCTCAAATCTTGGGTTATTCCTCCCAATTTCAGAGGACTGAGGATTTGGGATGAAAATGCCCCTTTTTAGCCCGCTGAGCTACTTATGCCAGGTGGCTGCCTATACTTCACCCTTCCCAGTTGAACCAGTTTGGCATAAGATGCTGGTTGGAAATCAAACCTCGGACTTTCTGGAGCGATATGAGGTGCCCCGATGGATAAAAAGCCCTGTCCCGTGCTAAAACCAGGGACATTACGACACCGAGATGAAATCAAATCACACCGGAGATGCAGCTGGGAGCAGAAGAGCCCGGTGCTGTCCCCTCAGGAGCTCGGCTGGCTCCTGTGCCAGCGATTAAACGCATTAAAAGGTGTAAAAGAGACAAGTCGGCCAAAGCAGGACGCAGCCGCGGAGGATAGGAAGTGTCATTTCCTCTCTGACTTGCTGGTATTAAATCGATGCACGTTCCCTTCGCTTCGATTAACTCGGATAAATAAACCCTCAGCCCGCTTTCGGCTCGCGGCCACAGGGAAGAATTCAGCCGAAGGAGCGACGCGGCGCTGGGTTGGTGCAGCAGGGCTCTGTGCCACCGCGCTGCCCCCTTTGGGGACCATCCCCGTTTGGGGACGTTGCCAAGCTGCAGAGCACAACGAGCCCGTGGCGGGGACACTGCCGTTGGGGTCTTGGTGGCATCCCCCAGAGTGGGACGTCCCTGTGTGGGGGACCTCGTGGCACCCCGCTCTGCCACAGCAATCCCGAAGCGGGACGTCCCCACGTCGGGGACCTCGTGTCACCAGCCCCGGGCACGAGGAGGCGGCTGCAGCACCGCACGATGCTGCCAAGCCCCCACAGCTGCCGAAATGCTGAAAGCATGACCCCACGTGGCCCCCAGCCCTCTGCTAGCCCCAAATCCCCCATCCGAACCCTTTCCCTGCGCTGACCACATCGCTCACCTGCGGGGAAAGAGCAGTCGGTCGCCGGAGGGGACGCGGCGGGGACGAGCTGCCGCGATGCAGCGAGCCCCGCAAAAACTCTCCGCGACCACAGCTCCAACTGCCCTGCCCAAATTCGAGCTGATAGGGGCAGGAAACCCCCCGGGTTCGGGCTGATAACGGCCCCAGCGGTGAGAGGAGCTGCAGCCTGTTAAAAATGCAGCCCAGAGATAAAGGCTTTGGGATTCGGACCCGAGGGCATGCTGCTTGCTCGGCCCCAAAAGGAGGACAGGGACCTCGCCATCCCCGGAATTTCCAGCCAAGCACAGGAAAAGCTGGCTTGCAACAGTTAATTACCCGAATTGCTTTTACGAGAGCCCCTTCCCAGCACAGGCAGAGCCCAAAACAACCTCCCAAGGAAGAAGGAGGGGAAACGAGGCTGCCAAGAAGGCATGGGAAGGGTTTCCATCGGACACGGCACCGAAGCAGGGTTTCTTCCATCCTTCCCACGCCACAATCCTCTGTGTGCCCCGAAGGTTTCCGCATGCAGAAACCCTTTCCCTGCGGGGGAGCTCGATGCAAATAAACCAGGAGCAGCGTCTGGGTGCCAAAAAACTGCCGGTGCCGTCCTCCGAAGCCGAATTCTCGCCGCTCCAGCTTGGAAGCCCCAAAAAATCCTCCCTCGGTGGCTGCTCACTGACCTCCCCGCCGCGGCAGTGTGGACTTTGCCTTGTTCCAAAAAGCCGCTGCCAAAGCTGGCTCCGTGCCCTCCGCCGTGCTCCACGCAGCCGCAGGCAACGTTTTCCGCGGGCAGCCGCGTGTCTTGGGCACGCTGCTCGCCCGGAAACCCCAGACCCGAGGGGGGAAAAAAAAAAAAAATCGGCTGCGACAGAGCACAAGGCTTTTCCAAGCCCGGTTCCCCTCCAACGAGCCCTTCGGGGAATTTGGGATGTTGCCAGCACGCGGACGCAGCATCACACCTTGCTCCATGCCTCCTGCAGCCTCGTCGGTACCAAAACAGCCCCCAGGGCTGGGGAGGAGCAGCGCTGAGCATTTGGGGTGGTTTTCACCATTCTGTAGATCCTTCAATCCCACATACCAGCCTTAAATCCCACGTTTGGGGTGCTTTCGGGGGCTGTTTCACCGTGTGCTGGGAAGCAGCCAAAGAGACTCGCACAACTGCAGCCCCTTCGGCAGGGCTGGGGCCACCCGAACTACCCCAAGACCCCAGCTGAACCCTGCAGGCCACCCGCACGGGGATATTCTCCATCTCCAGGTGCATCCTTTTCATTTTTGGGACGCCACCTCCCCCCCTTTCTCCCTATTTTGCCACGCTGCACGGCATTAGCCTGTTGTGCTCTGGCAAACCCGCCTCGCACACGGGATTTCTAGAGGGGGAAGAAAAAAAAAAAAAAAAAAAAAAACTTGATCCTGCTCAGCACCAAGCAGGATTTGCCCTCCAGCAAAAACACCCTGCGCTAAACCTCACGCCTGACTGCCCCGCGCCGGGCTGCCGAGCTCAGTCTTTGAATTCTCCTTCCCTCCTCAGGTTAATTTTCCACCCGTTGACCACAGCGGAGGAGCCCGGAGCTTCGAGGACGCGGTGCCACCCAAATCCCAGCGGGACCAGCTCGTACGCAGCAAGCGGATCACCCGTGCGAGCAGGTGAGGTTTTAACTCGAGCGCGGAGTTACGGGCAAGCTCGTCCCAGGAAAGCGGCTTTGAAGAAGCGCCCGCAATCAGCAGCCAGCAGCTCCGCAGCTGCTTCTGCTTCCAGCTGCTCAAGAAGCCACCTTCCACCCAGGGGGAGGCTAATTAACAAGGCAAATCACCCGCCGGGATGCCTCGAGGAAACGGAGAAGGAGAGGAGGGCTGCGAATGTGCAGGGTGGAAGCGGGCACCGGGCCAACCCGCAGCCCTCGGCGCCCCAACGGTGCCAAAGTTTTGGAGGACGCGGGGCTGGCACGGGAGAGGGCCAATCCTCCGAGCAAGCAGGGGACAGATGCTGGGAAATCGGGGGTTTGGGGAGGAGCAGAGCACATGCAGCAGCTGTGTAGGGTTCCCCTGCGAGAGGAGAGCTGGGGAAACATCCCCAGAGCGCGGCAGCATCGCTCAGAGCCCTCAGAGGAGGGATTTTTCCAGGGGAGTAACTCCCACGGGTAACAAAATGCTCATCCTGTAACGGAAGAGCGATAGTTATCACGATGCTAACGGCATCCCAGCACAGCTCCACACTGGCACTGGTGGCAAACGGGTCCCTGCCCGTCCCGTCGCCTGCACGCAGCTCAGAGGACACAGCTCAGAGGACGAGGTTTTACCCACGCAACCATGCTCGGCGGAGCCCCTTCGAGAAAAGGAAGCGCCGAGGGGAGTTCGGCGAGGTGCAGGTGGCGTGCTTTCGCTCCCGTGGCCCCAGCGGCACCAAAAAAGCACCCACGGCCAGAAGATTTGACTCGCAAAGCGTGCCTGAAAGCTCTCAGCCACGGGGAAGGCGAGGAGTTGGCTGCAGCGAGGGGGGCTCTGCCTTCCCCAGGTGCACCCTGAGCTCGGGGAGGCTCACGGCATGAGCAGTCCCAACCCTGGCTTGCTGCTCGTAAGCGTTTTTGGAACGTGGGGCAGACCCCCAACGCCAGCCCTGCTCCGAGGCGCAGGGCAGGGTGGCCGGAAGCTCTCCGAGAGCCCAGTTTTGGGGGCTGACCCATCCCGTGGGACACGTCTGGGCCTCAACAACAGGGATGCGACCCCCCGGCAGGTCCCCGTGGCTCCTCAAGCTGGTCCCCGTGGTGCAGCCCGGCCACCTCGCGCCCTGCCGCTGGGGATGGTGGCACGCGTCCCATTCGGGGTCCCTGCAAGGGACAAGTGGCCTCCAAAAAGCCACCAGCTTGAGCCACTGCATCCCTGTCTCTGGTGCTGAATCCAGGCACGAACTTGCTCATTTTGTCACGACCCTGAGCCCCAAACCCACCCGTTTTCACCACGCCGAGGCTCCCTTTGCCCGGATTCTCGGCATCTCGCGGCAAAACGTCCCCAAACCAAGAAAGCAAACACAAACCAGAGCGGGGGCACCGCCGGCAGGACGCGGGCACGACATCCGAACCGGCTCAACCCAAACCAACCAAAGCACCGGGAGCTGCCACCAGCCCGCAGGAGGAACCCAACAGGGACTTCACGGGGACTTACCGGCCACATCGCGGGCTTCCAGGGCGATGTCGGGCTCCTGGCGGGACAGAGGCGAGAAGAAGTTGGGGTCCTCTTGCAGGGGACAGAGCTCGGTGCCGGAGGGTCCCTTTCCGTCCCTGCTCATCATTGCCAGGTTGTCTGCGGTGTAGAAGGTGGCTTCCTTGAGCTCCGTCCCTGCTTCCACCGATGTCCCAGATAGAGCCGGGCTCTCCAGAGGCGCTTTCGCATCTTTAACAAAAGCAGCTCTTCTCTCTTCACCTTGGGGGCACTCAAGGGCAGCAAAATTCTCTTTGTTTGGCTCCAGTGTCATTAACAGGGCTCTGCCTCCCTCTCCCTGGCGCTCTCGCTGTTGCTCTGATAAAGTAGGGACAGCTTTCTCCATCCCTCGCCGATTGTGCTGTGTCACTTGCAAAAAAACACCGCACTGGGACTCGGGAGGGTTGGCGGCCAGGGACTGCCGGAAAAATCTACGAGAAACAGAGATAAGAGAGGGGAAGATGAGAGAGGAGCCTGGATTTCTCCCAGGCGGAGGAGGCTGCGAGAGCGGCAAGCAGCTTCTAAAAACCCTGAAGCTTCCCAGCGCGGGGCCTCGCTGCTATTCCCAACGCTGGCATTCCCAGAACGTCTCGGTGCCCTCTGCTCGTCCTGTTTTTGCTGCTCCCCGAGCCCAGCCAGGCTCTGGGGCAAGACGTCGCGTCCCACCGCTCACCCCCTTGGGAGCACCAACGCTGCTGGTAGCTGACACGGTGCCGGGTCCGTCCCGGAGGTGACGCACCCCAAAACATCCCAGATCTCCCCAGCACGAAGCTCTTCCCCCAGCCCGTTATTTGCGAAGAGGGATGGCGGCTGGGGTGGGGATGCCTCCTTGCTTTGGTGGCATCCATCCCCTGCTACGCTCCCTGCCAGCCAGAGAAAACCATCACCCTCGAGCACGTTATTTCCCCCCAAAATTAATCACGACGCAGCTGCCGGAAGCGTTTGTATCCCCGAAGCCTCCTGGCTCCCCAAAGACACAGGCGTTTGGTCCGCTGCCGACACCAAGTGGGGTTGAAGCAGGAGAAACGCCTCAGCCTTGCACCGACCCCGCCGCTGACGCCAAAATTGCCCCAAAGCCAAGAAATCCTCTATCCTTGCGACCCCGCGTCCTTTCGGATGAGTTCAACTGGCTGGGTCAAAGCAACGTCCTCACCAAAAACAGCACCCAGGGATCCTCCAAGGGTTTGGGTGCTCCTGGGGGCAAGCCAGTTGTGTTTGTCCCCCCCCAAAAAAATAACTCGTCTCCCCCAAACCCTTTCCACCGCCTTAAAAAAAAGTCACCTGGAGGAAGGAGGGAGATCTCCCAACGCCCCTGCTTTGACTGAGGGGCCGAATCCTGATCGGGGGCGGGGGGGGGGGGGAAAGGAGGAAAGAGGCGCTAAAAAGCCCGGCTTATCAGCTAGCTGGAGGATAAAGGCACACAGGGAGAGCGAAGGAGCTAAATTTACCCAGCCGGGGAAGGAGAAGGCAGGGAGACTATAAATACCTTCAAGGTAACAATGCAAATGAAGAGAGGGAATTATTCGCGCTCTCGCAAGATGCTATTACCATCCACCGTAGCCCGGGGCCACGGGAGGAGAGCAGCAGAGCCGAGCCCGGCGTGCGGCACCACGGTGACCCCGAAACCCTCTCCTGTCCCCCAAAAAGCCACTTTGCCGCCTTCCTCTACGGGGCCGGGCGAGTCCCCAGCTGCACGCACCCAACTGGCTCTTGCTTGGGCTAGTTTCTTCCCAGCGATTTTTTAAAAAATAGCACTAAGACCTAAAAATAAAAAGAAACCAAAACCGTGGCACAGTCGCCTTTCTTCCAAATCAGCAGGGGTCAGCTCCTGCAGCTGGCTTCCATTTGCGCGCCGCTTCCTCCGGCAGCGCCCAACGCTCGCACGCGGCTTCCAGCGAGCCGGGGATGCCGCTCGACGAGGGCTTTTCCACCTGGGGTTTTGGAGCTGCAAACTCGAAGCGTCCCAAATCCCTTCTGCGCCTCCCCTGTCGCCGTTCGGGAGTTTCCCACGTCGTCGTCCCAGAGCTGCTCCCGCAAGCTGCTGGTGCCCAAGGGCTGGGGCAGAGGGTGCCCAGCCAGGATAAAGCCAGACCCCGGGGAAAGCTTCTGCTTCTCCCCAGCTCTGCTGAAAGCCAGGACGAGTACGCAAAGAGGGCAGCAGGGCAGAGCACATCCTCTCCCCGTTCCTCCCTGTATCTCCCATCGCATCGTTCCGGGAGGCAGCAGCACCGGCTCGGCACGCGGCGGCAGCATCCGGAGGGGCTCGGCTGCCTGGAGGTTCCTCAAACCTCAGCACCAAGTCAGAGGAAACCAAAAATAATAATAAAAAAAAAAAAAGAAACCCACCCCTATTTCAAGAGCGGGCTTAAATTTCGTCTCGGGAGCCAAGGGCTGACCAGGGAAAACAATGGCCCATAGATTTGCCCGGTGCCTCTTTGCCAAGCATCGGGCGCCTGCGAGCAGAAAGCGGCGGAGGAGCGAGCCCGGCGGCGCTGCTGTCGCTAGCACATCCCACGGGCCACCTGCTCCGTGCCTGCCCGCGCGCGGGGACAGCCACCAAGCCGATCCTGCTGCCACGTCCCCGGGAAAGCCAGCGGGGAGAGGGGGGGACATGGGAAGAGGGGACACGGGGAGAGGGGACCCCCCAAAATCGAGCAGGACGGGCCCCTGCCGCCATCGGCGCATCCCTCCGCCAGCCACGGGGCTGGCACCGGGGAGGCTCGTCCCAACCTTCCTGGCAAGCTGCAAGAGCCAGGCAATCAGCCAAACGGAGAGAAATCACCCCAAAACACATCACCCCGCTCCTGGAAAAAAAAAAAAAAAAAAAAAACAACAACCGACACGACTAAACACGGCACGACAACGTGGGCACGCGGTGGAAAGGCGCGTCGCCCTTCCTGCGAAGGGACCCATCAAAACTGGGCTAAGTAACTGGGGGTTTGGGTTTTTTTTTCCTCTTTTAAACAGAAAGCAGCGGCCCGGTTCAGCTCTGCCAGCCCTGCATCCCCACAGCATCCCGAAGCCGCCGGCACAGATCCCAACATGGCCAAGAAACGAGGATTTTGGTTAAAACACGTCGAGCGCAGGGGCCAGCGCGGCACCGTTGCCGGGGGGGTGCCGATACCACATCGCCCTCCAAATATATTAATTTTAAATTACTTTTTGGAAGACCTGCAGCCACCCAGCCTCCAGGAAGGGGCTTTTTTCCCTTTTTCTCCTTCGCGAGACACGGCTGCATCTCCCCCCCCCCCCCCCCCCCCCCCAATCTGCCGCGCCAGCAGCTCTCCATAGAAACTGGCCGCCGTTCCTTCTTCCTCCCCAAACACCTGGTTGGGTGTTTTCAAGCTCACTGAAGAAGATTTGAGATTTTCCCCTCTCTTCCCCCTCCTCTCCACGCCAGCACCCACCTCCACAGCTCGCGGAACCCCCCCACAAAAAAAGCAGGGGCTGACTCCGCCGGGAGAGCGAGGCGTGACCCACTCGCTGCTTTTTTGGGGGACTTTTAAAAAAAAAAAAAAGGCAAAAATCCCCAAGGCCCCCCCCCCCAGCCCCCCGAGAGGACGCAGAGTTTAAAAGTGCTCTTACCGAGCTCCCCGGCACCCGCTCGTGGCAAGGGCCAAAGCCAGACTGCAGCATCCCTTCCCCCAGCCCATCGCCCCAGAGCCATGCAAAGGCGGAGCGGGATTGGGACAATTTAAATGCTAAAACGCTTAAGTGGGGACAATTGCTTCCTTCCCTGGGAGCCAAGCGCAGGGGGATCTGGGCCACCACCACCACGCCAAGGGTGACCGCACGAGGCCAAACGGCTCCTGGTGGCGTTGGGAGCCTCTCCCCCCACCCCAAGCCCCGCCACCCCGAAGGGTCCTTTTGCCAACCCCGAGCGAGCGTGGCGGGGAGGAAAAGCTGGGCTCGGCCCCGCGCGGTTTTGAGGATTTCTTCTTGGGTGGAAACTTCTTCTCAGGCAGAACCACCAAAGGGGAACGATTGCTCTGGAATTCGATCCAAGAGGAATTCGGGGAGGACCCAGGAAGCTCCCACAAGCTCCTTCCCAGCAACAGCGACGCTGCTCTGGGAGCCAAAAATCGGGCTTGAGCCGGGATCCCGGCCGATTTCCTTCCTCGGAGAAACTTCAAATGATCAGCGACATTCCTCCCAAGCGCCCGAACAGCAGGAAGCTCTCTCTGAAGCCACATTTCTGAGAGCGTTTAGCCGAAGAGGGGCTCGCTTCCCTCCCAGAGCTGGAACAAGCGAGGGGCGCGTCCCCCAGGGTGCTCTTCCTTCTCTTCTGCTTCCACGATCGCCGGCAAATCCAGCGCCGAGGGTTCGGTTCGGCGGGCTTTGCTCGATATTTTGGGTCATCCGGGTGCCGGGCCGCTCGGGGAATTCAGCTCCAGGACCCTCCGCGTCGCCGCCAGGTGAATCGATGTGGGGGGGCCGAAAATTTCGGTGTCGAGCGAAGCGCAGACAGACGGACCTCCACGGAAAGCCCCCAGCCGACGTCAAGCCATGCCGGGATGAAAGCCGCTCCGAAAAGGACCGGCGGCGACGCCAGCGCCGCTCCCACCTTCTCCTCGCCGCCCGGGTGGGCTCCGGAGCCGCTCTCCGAGCTTCGGCGGCACCGAAGCCCCCCCCGTGCCCACCATCACCGCCGTCCCCACCTGCTCTCTGCCGGCTCTCAGTCTCCTGGAGTCAGCGGGGGGGGGGGTCATGGGGGGGCTCCTGCCCGCTCGTTACCAGAGCCTCGTTGAAGCAAAGCTCGTTAATGAGCTCCACGAAGGCCGGTCGGGGTGCCCCCCCCCCAAGGGGGCTCGGCACCGACACCCACTGATGCCACAGCGGCATTGAATCAGCCACAGGGTGGGGGGGGGAGCACGGGTCCAAACTCCCCCCCAGATGTCACCGCGTCCCCCCCCTGCGTATCACGGCAGCCTTCTGCCCCCGTCCTGTGTCACCCAGGTCATCCTGTCCCAGGGGGGTGTCGGGGGGGGGGGGCCATCCTGACGTGGCCCTGGGGCCACACCGTTGTACCCTTGTCCCCCCGCCCAGGTGCCCGTCCCCCCCCCAGCACGACCAACCCCCCCATGTCCCCCCCCCAAGCAGCCACAGCCCCCCCATAATGCCTGCCCCCCTCCCCCAGGCACACCCCCCCCGTGTCCCCCCACCTTGGTCCCCACCACTATCACAGGTGCCCCCCCCAAAACATCCCCCCTCCACACAACCCCCCCGTGCCCCCCCCCCAAAGCCACCTGTGCCCCCACACTGCCACCACCCCCCACGCCACCAGGGTGCCCCCCCAAAGCCACCTGTGTCCCCACACAGCCCCAGTCCCCCCCCAGCCCCCCCCCCAAGCCACCCCCCCCTCCCCCTTTTCACCCCCCCCTTGCCACCTGCCCCCCCCCCTTGCCACCCCCCCGGCCGCCTCCCCCCCCCCCCCACATCCACCCCCCCGGTGTCACCTCCCTCCCTGCCCCCTCCCCCGGCCCCCCCCGGTCCAGGGCCCAGCTCCCCCCGGTCCCCCCCCGGTTCCCGGCTGCGTTTCAGCACCCCGGACGGGGCCGCCGGCGGGGGCTTCTCGCCCCTTCCACCCCCTCCCCGGGCCGGTTGCCGGTACCGGGGGGGTAGGACACGACCCCGCTTTCCCCCCCCCCCCGGGCCGGGCCCCCCCCCGGTACTCACGCCGGCGGCCCCCCGGGGCCGGGCCCGCCAGGCTCCTCAGCGCCGCCGCCGCTGCAGCCGCCGCCCCCGGGGCCGCCTGCCCGGCTCCGGTCCCCGCAGCAGCCGCCGGGCCGGGGCCATGGTCCCTTTAAATCCCCCCCGGGGGCCCCGCCGCTCCCGGTCCCGGTCCCGGTCCCGGTCCCGCCGCCGCCGCCGCCTGCGCCGCTCCGGCCGCTCCCCCGCCCCCCTCCCGGCGGCGGGGCCTGACTACGTCACGCCGAGCGCGACCAGGCCGCCGCCGACATCTTGGAGGCGGCGAGCGGGGTCCCAGCGCCGCCTCCGCCGCCGCCGCCGCCGCCATCTTGGGCCGCGCCGCCCCCGCCCCCGCCCGCGCCCGCCCCGCCGGAGCGGCCGCCGCGCGCCGCCGCCCTCCGCCCCTTGGCCCGCGCGGCGCGCCGTGATGACGTCGACGGCCCGGCGGCGACGCCATGTTGGGAGTGGCGGCGGACGGGGTGGGGAGGGGGGGCGAACGACGCGGCGACCTTCCAAAGGGGAGGGGGAGCGGCGGCGCGGCTCGTGCGTCATCGCGGCGCGACGGCAGCGCCGCGCCGCCATCTTGGGGAGGGCGCGGGGGGAAGGTCGCTGGGATGGGAGGGGGCGGCCCCGAGCTGCCCGCTCCTGGCCTCAGGAGACCCCCAGGGCCCCCGTGGTCCTGTCAGCCCCAAAGGGCGCCCTTGGTCCTGCCCTAAAAAGTCCCCATGGCAATGTCACCCCCAAAGAGTCCCCGTGGCCCTCTCCCAAAAGGTCCCCGTGGACTTGACGCCCCCAGAGGGTCCCATGGCCCTGCCCCAAAAGGTCCCCATCGTCCTGTTCCCAAAGGTCCCCATGGTCCTGTCACCCCCAAAGGGTCCCATAGGCCTGCCCCAAAAGGTTACCATCCATGGTCCTGTCCCCAAAAGTCCCCATGGTCTTGTTACCCCCAAAGAGTCCCCATGGCCCTGGCCCCAAAAGTCCCCATGGCCCTGGCCCTAAAAGTTCTCATGGACTTGAACTTGACACCCCCAAAAGGGTTCCATGGCCCTGCCCCTAAAGGTTACCATGGTCCTGTCCCCAAAGGGCTGCCATGGCCCTGTCCCAAAAGGTCCCCATGGCCCTGTCCCTAAAGGGTACCATGGTCCTGTCCCCAGAGGGCCCAAATGATCCTGTTGCCCCCAGAGGTCCCCATGACCCTGCCCCAAAAGGCCCCATGGACTTGACAACCCCCAAAGGGCCCCCATGGTCCTGCCCTAAAAGGTCCCCGTGGTCCTGTCGCCCCCCAAAGAGTCCCATGGCCCTGGCCCTAAAGGTTGGGGACCTGGGATGGATGAGGGCCCTCACGGTGCTGGGGACAGTGTGGGACTGGGGACAGGACCCAGAATGGTGACAGGTGACACTACAAGCGCCTTGTCACGGCAATGCCAACGCTGTTTATTCTCTGGGGACAGGAAACCCGCTGAGATCTGGATCAAACAGCCTTTGGAAACGGTGGCCCCAGGCGCCGTTTACACGCTGGTGGCTTGGGCGTCTTCACCGCCTTCGTCCCAGCTCTGTGTCCCCAGGGGCCGGCATCCCGTCCTGCCCGGGTGGCCCAGGACCTGGGCGATGGCACCCCGCAGCTCGGCGTTCTCCCGCTCCAGCGCCAACAGCCGGCTCTCCTGCAAGAGGACAGCGTCAGTGCCCGCCACACGTCCCCGTCCCAAGCTCCGGGGCTCCTGGAGCTCTTACCAGCGCTCTGCCCTTCTCCTCGCTGGCCTTCAGCCTCTCCAGGTCCTTCTTCCGCGTGCCTTCAGCCGCCGTCAATCTAAAATTTAGAGCCGGGGATGAGCCCGGACCCCCACCAGGAGCTGACAGAGGTTTGGGGTCTGGAGAGCCAGGTGCTGGGCTCCACTTTGGGGCCACCCAGGCTTTGAGGACACCCAGGCTTTGAGGCCACCCAGGCTTTGGGGACACCCACCTGGCGCCCAGGTTGGCCAAGCGCGCGTTGGCCTCCTCCAGCTGCTGGTGGAGCCGCTCGAGCTGCTCGCGGTGCTGGCCCTGCTCCTGCCGCAGCCCGCGGTGCTGAGCCTCCAGCTCGCCTGCCCGCACCTCTGCCAGCCGCAGCTTCTCCCGGCTCTCCGCCACCTCCTTCCCCAGTGCCTCGATCAGCCGCCCGTGCTGGGGGGAGGGGGGACAAGAGGGCAGATGTCAGGAGGAAGTCCCATGCGGGCCAGGGTGGGTGCCACCCTCCCCAGGGCTACCTTTTCCAGGGGACGGATGGCGTAGAGCTCGCCCTGGGCCGCCGCCGCCTCCTCGGCATAGCGCTGCCACGGCACCGTGGATTTACGTGGCAGTGACACTGACGAGCGCAGCTTCGAGCGTCCCTGTGGCACCGGTGGCACCCGTCAGCGTGGGCACCCTTGGGTGCGCAGCAGGGTGGGTGCTGCGCAAAGGGGGCCTGTCGCCCCCAAAGGGTCTCCACGGTCTTCTCTTGAGGGGTCCCCAAGACCCTGTGATCCCCAAGGGGTCTCCATGGTCCCGTGTCCCCAAAGGGTCCCCATGATACTACCGCAAACGTTCCCCATGGCCTTGCCGTCCCCAAAGGAACCCCATGGCTCCATTGTCCCTGCCATCCCCAAAGTGACCCCACGGTCCTGTCCTGAGAGATCCCCTGGCCCCATCATCCCCCAAGGTTCCCCGTGATCCCTCTCCAAAAGGTCCCCATGGCGCTGCCACCCTCAAGGCGTCCCCACAGCCCACGGGGTGCCACCCACGGTGCCACCGGTGCTGCAGCACCCCCAGGAGCTGGCTCACCGTGGCATCGTGAGGGCCAGAGGGCCTCGGGGTGTCCTCGCCTTGCGGCTCCGCCACGTGCTCGGCACTGCTCTGCTTGCGCATGCGGCGGCCAGCTTTGTTCTGCGCTGGCACGCTCTGGGTGCGCTGCACGTTCCTCCGCTCCCGGCTGGGACGCGGGGACGGCGCCCGTGCTGGCTCCGCTTCAGTCCCGTCCTCGCGGCTGCGGACGCGGCGGATGCTGATGAGCGACTGGCTCTTGATGAGGGGGCTGTGCTTGCTCAGGTCCCGCGGCGGCACGAAGCCCGGCTTGTGGCTCTCCGCCATGCTGGGCAAGGAGATGGGGTGGTGGCACGGGTGGGCACCGGGGAGGTGTTGGACCCAGGAGGGACCAGCACCACCCCAAGTCCCACCAGGACCAGAGCTGTCCTAAAGCTATCTGCAACCATTTGGGGGACCCACCCAAGAGCAGAAACAGCCCCTAAACCCACCTGGGGCCAGAAACATCCCCTGGACCCAGCCTGGACCAGAAGTCTCCCCCAAACCCAGCTGATAGCAGAAACTTAAATCCTTGAACCAACCCTGGAAGCCAGCTTGGACCAGAGTCATCCTGACCAGGGACCCAGCTGGGATCAGTCACCTCAAACCCAGAGTCACCCTGGACCCAACCAGGAACAGAACCACCCCAAATGGCTCCCAGTGTCACCCTTCTGGCCCCACACGTCCACCTTGGCCATGTGTGTGTCTCCTGTCCACCCCCTGGTACCTTCGCTCCGTGGTGGAGCTGAGCCGGACGGAGACAGGGACAGGGGTGCCCTCCCTGATGGCATTGAGGATGGTGGGCAGGGGCTCCAGCTCCTCCTGAGTGGCCTGCCAGGACAAAACGGGGATGTTATGGGGACGTTGGGTGGCCCTAGGGCAGGTGACACACGTGGCAGCGAGAACCCAGCTCTGCGCCTGGGGAGAAGAAGGTGGCCGGTGTCACCAGCCACCGTTGGGGACACGCATGGGTAGTGGCACCTGGTCCAGGCTGGAGAAGATGTCACAGAGCAGGAGGTGGAGGGTGGCGAGCTCCAGGGCCAGGTCCACATAGCCATCATAGGTGGCCATGTGGACGCTGCTCTCGGGGTTGGCCACGCTCTGCAGGAAGGCCGTCATGGTGCTCCAGTTGTGCTCCAGGAACTCGTTCATGAAGCCCATGTAGGCCTCCTTCTCGCCAAACCTGGAGAGCGTGATGGCGTGTCACTGGTGGGCCGGCTGATGGGCTGGGCCTCCACCTGAATCATGGGCCAGGCCACCTCTGGGATCATGGACTGAGTCACTGCCATGTCCCCAAAACGAGTCACCACCCTGTCCATGGGGCAGGACACGGGTGAAGGCACTGCCATGTCCCCGTGGCATGCAGGGGACATCCCTGGTGCCCTGTAGGATGTAGGATCCGTCTCTGCTGCCCCATGGCACGGAGGAGAGGTTCTAGCTGCCCCATCTCATGTGGCCTCACGGTATGTTGGGAACATCCCTACTGCTCCACAGCTGTTCTATGGCATGTGCCACACAGGCTGTAGGGAACATCAACGCCGCCCCATGGGGACCTCCCTCCCCACCAGTACCGGTGGTGTGCCGCGACGTACGTGGTGAAGTTGGCCAGGTTCTGGATGACCTTGGCCACAAGGGTGAGGGTGCGGGCGGTGGCCTCACTCGGGTACTCCTGGACGAGGCCAAAGAGACTAGGGGACATGATGGCGGGGCAGAGGAACCGCAGGAAAAGGGAGGCCGAGACCAGGCGCTGCCCGATGGCCACCTTGCCCCGCGCTGCACACTCCTCCTGCCATGCCGCGAAGATCTCGCCCAGCTCTGCTGGGAAGGCTCTGCAGGGAGAGACGGGGTGGGTGGGTGGCCCTGAAGTCCCCCCACGTGCCACTGGGATGTGCTGTGGGACGTGGTGCCCGCCATGCCTGAGCTCGTCCCTGTGCTGGTCTCCTGTGTCTGTCCCAGACTTGTCCCCACGTCCCTCCCGATGCCCATTGCCGTGTCCATCCCAAGCATGGTGCCTTTCTCCATTCCTGTCCCCCATGTCTGTCCCCAGAATTGTCCCCATGTCCTTCCCGATGTCCATCCCAGTGCCAGGGCCCATTCCCATGCCCATCCCCAAGCCCATCCCCGGGTCTTCCTGATGGTGACTGTCCCCATGCCCTCTTCCATGCCCGTCCCATTGCCTGTGCCATTGCCCAACACCTTTCCTGTCCCCAAGCCCACGCCTATGCAGGTGCCCACCCCGTGGCCAGCCCCGTGCCCACCCAAGGGCTGTCCCTCACTCGCAGGATGTGGCGATGCGCTGGAAGGTCTCCTCGCAGACCTGCCGCAGGTTGTTCTGGTTGTCGGAGAGGTCGGGGCCAGCGCATTTGCTGGGATCGACCTCACAGCTATCGTCTGAGGTGCAGAGTTGGGCCAAGGCCTCACCTGGGCACCAGGGGACATGCGGTGAGGGACCGGCTGGCCACCACCACGTGCATGGCTGTGACAAGCCCCCAGGGATGTCCTGGGGGTGTCCTGCAGCCCAAAATGCCCCATAACATCCTGCCCATGCTCTGCACCCCGTAATGCCCCCAAAGCCCTTTAATGCCCAGCCATACCCAGCGTGTCCTGGAGGTACTTGCCCCCCACGAGTTTCATGTATTCATCAATGGCCTTGGTGGCCAGCGTGTTCTCGCGGAAGATCAGCGCCTCCCGATCATCAAAGCGGTCCAGCTCGGCCACGCCAAGGTCAATGAGGAACGCCTGTGGGGTGGCCATGTCGAGGGGCTCAACCCATGGGCCCAACGTGACTTTGCAACCCCAGCCCGGGCAGTGCCTGGATCCCCTGGAATCCCCTCAAACTGTATTTCCCATCCTATCCCATTCCATCCCACTCACAGTACCATGCCATGCCATCCCAACCCAGTCCAACCCAACCCAGCCCCACCGAACCCAACCCAACCCGACCCGACCCAATCGAACCCATCCACCCCATTCCACCCATCCTATCCCATCCATCCCACCCCTTTCCAACACAGTCCAACTCAACCCATCCCAAACCAACCCCTTCCATGCCATCCCACCTATCTGAAAGCATCATTGCCTGGACAATGCCCAGGTCTCCTGGCACCCTCAGCCCACCATGCCCATGCCACACTAGGCAGCACCCATCTCACCCCAACTCACCATGCCTACCTCAACTCCTCTCTTGTCTTGGCCTTCCATGCCCATGCCACTATGGGCAACGCCTGTCTCATGGCCAACCCTCCATGCCCATGGGACCTCCAACAACACCCATCTTGTCCCCTTTCCTATGCCAACTTGCTACATCCATGACACCCCAGGCAACACCCATCTCATCCCCATCCCACGCCAACCACCGCGTCCACCACACCTCGGTCATCACTTGCTGTACCTTGGCTTTCCCAGTGCTCTGCAAGACATGGACCAAGGCGCCGGCCAGCTCTTCCTTGTGCCGCACGGCAATGGTGGGCTCCAGGTGGGCACACAGCTCCCGGTAGTGGAAGGTGATGAATTCGGCCAACTCCTTGTAGCGTACGATGGGCAGCACTCGCACCTCCCGGTAGCGCCCGCGTACCCGCACCGACGGCACCCGTTCACCGCTGCCATGGCCGCTCAGTGGGTACCAGCGCTCCAGGGGCTGCCGGGCGGCTGCCAGCTCTGCCAAGGGGACGGTGACAGATGCCACCGTCTGGCAGGGGTGGCCCTGGTCATCGCGGCAGAGGGCGAGGGTGAGGGCACGAGCAGGCGGCAGGGCGGCCAGCTGGAAGAGCTCGCCCCAGAAGAGCTCGCCATCGGGACCGGCCACCTTAGCGGTGGTGCGGGCAAAGAGCGCGCCATCCAGGTGGAGGTGACAGCGGAGGCGGCGCCGGGGTGGCAGGTCCCGCGCCTCGTACACCCACAGGCTCAGCGCCAGCTCCAGCCGCTCGCAGTTGTCCTAGGGGGGCAGGGGGGGAATCGTGGGGTCATGGGTAAGAGGGTACATAAAGTCAGTGGGGGTGTTGGGGGGACACGGCATGGGGGTTTTGTGAGTGGACATGGGGACAGGAGGGGACATGGAGGGATGGGAGGGGTCACTGGGGCAGGAGGGGACAAGGGACTGGAGGGGTCATGGGGACAAGATGGGACACTGAGGACTGGAGGGGATATGGGGACAGGAGGGGACAGGGAATTCTGTGGAGGGACAGGGACAGGGTGGAACACAGGGGACAGAAGCAGGACATGGGGGACAGCCAAACCCTCAGGACAAAAGGGAGCATGGTTGGGGACAGGACCCACACTCAGTATTCTAGGGGGGTGTCCCTGGGGGTGGCGGGGGTGTCCTATGGGTGCCCATCCCCGCAGTCCCACCTTGTTGGGCTGCACGGTCCGGCGCAGGTTCTCGATCCAGCGGTCACGCTCGGCCAAGGACGTGCAGCCGAAGGACCGGCTGCCCTCACCAGTGATGATCTGGGTGCAGGGAAGGTGTCAGGAAAGCACCCTGGGGTGCCCAAGGGATGGTCCTGGCTTGGGACCTGTGTCAGGGTCGTCTGGGTGCTTATGGCTGTGCTAGGGTGCTCCGGGTGCCCAGTGGGGATCCCCTGGGGGCTTGGGCAGGGTGCCCTTGGTGTCCTGGGTGCCCCAGGAGCCAGACAAGGAATTATGTTGGGGTGCTTGGGGTGCTCTGGGTGCTCCTCCAGGGTGTCCTGGGTGCATGGCCATGATTTCTGGGTGCCCTGGGTGCCCTGGGTGTCTCTCCAGGATGTCTGGGATTCCCGTGCAGGACATCCTGGATGCTCTGGCTCCCCCTCCAGGGTGCCCTGGGTGCCCTGGCCACCTCCCAAGGGTACCCCAGGTGTGTGGCCAGACCATTACCTGGAAGCAGAACTTCTCGCCCACGATGCTGCCGTGCACGGGCCGGATGATGACGTTGTCCCCGGTGAGGTCCAGCTCGGCAGCACTCGGTGCTGGCAGCAGGGACTCACGCGAACCGCTATGGCTCGGGGTTCTGAGGGGACATGGGTGCCACCAGGGGCTCTCCCTGGTGTCCCCACCATTGTCCCCGCCACCCTCCATGGGGCCGTACCTCTCGCCATCAGCCACTGCCATCATCTCGGTTTTGGGCACTGCGCGCCCTTTCCGATCCCGGAGCCGCTTCCACAGCAGGCCCTGGTTTAGGGACAAGGGGATGGATGCCATGCGACCTCCTGTGTGCAGCAGGGCACCCAACGTGGCACCGGGACCGGGACGCCCACCTTGACATTGCTGAACTGGGAGGTGGCCGAAGCATCGCTGTCAGCACCTTTCCCTGCTGCCCGTGTGTTTCTCTCCTCCGCGGCCGGGTCTGCTGGAGCCACCCACATCAGCTCCCCCCTTATGTGCACCCCCAGCCCCTCAACACCATGGGAGGGTGCAGGGGGCAGGATATGGCCCAATCCCCCCCCCCCACCGCCCTGGGAAACATCAACCGAAGCAGGAGGTAGGAAGGAGTCCTCCTGCCCCCGGAGGCTCTGGGTGCCAAATCATGCCCACCTGTAGCCCCAAAATTCAGCCAAGCCTTGGGTGCAGCCTGCTCGTGGGCGTGAGGCAGAAGGGTGCAGAGGGGCTGGGGGGGAGCGGGGAGGGGGAACTCACCTCCCTGCGCGGTGCAGAGCAGCCAGCGGCGGGGGCCCATGGCTGGCAGCGGTGGCGCCTGCCCGTGCTGATGGGGGTGTGGGGAGGAAGCCGAAAGTGCTTATCGGCCGGATCAGCACACGCAGCAGTGTGGAGGAAGCAGTGACGGCACCCGGCATCCTTGCACGGAGGACTTCCTCCAGGCCCCCCGCTCGGTGTTGTGCACGGCATGTGGTGCAAGGTGAGGGGGCATGGCACAGGGCACGGCGTGGGGCACGGGGCGTGGGGCACGGTGCACAATGCATGACACGCGGCACAGGGCACGGTGTGGAGCACGGTGTGGTACACAGCACGGAGCACAGCGCGGGGCATGGTGCAGCGTGGGGTGCATGGCACGGTGCACAGCACAGGGCACGGGGTGGTGCGTGGCATGCTGGATAACACGGAACATGGCACAAGGCGTCGCACAGCGCGTGGCCACGATGCATGGCGTGGTGTGTGGTATGTGGTGCATGGTGCGTGGTGCAAGGCAAGGTGCACGGTGCACGGCGCATGGCCCAAAGGCTCCATGCACAGGAGCTGTGCCAGAGCTTGCACCAGCACCTGCCAATGCCCCATGTCATCAGCTCACCGGTGTCCCTCCTGCCACCCCCTGGGTGCAGGCTGGTGCTCTCGGAGCTCCCGGTCCGGTTCCTGCTCCTGCACGAAGCCTGACGGCACAGCTGGTTCAGGCACCACCACCTCCAGCACCCTGTGCACCCCAGGGTGCCCTGGGGTCCCCATGTCCTCACCTCCTCGTCCCTGCCCACGTGGATCAGCTGTCCATCCACCAGTGAGAAGTTGGAGACGTCCCACACTGGCGCATCGGGTGCCGGAGCCAGCGGGATTGTTGGTGTGCCGTGGGTGCTCTCTGGGGCTGGGGGTGCAGAGCAGGGTGTCAGGACTACCCAAAGGGCACTCATATGGTCAGCATGGTGGCACCAGGGGACATGGCTGTGACTGTGCCACTATAGGTGTGACAAAGTCAGGGCACATGGGGCCACAGTGTGGTTGGGGTGATGTTGCTAGGGGCCACGGGGCCACTGCTGTGCCACCGTGGGTGCTGTGATGCCAGGAGCCATGTGGCCATGGCTGTGCCACCAGGGGTGCGGTGATGCTGGAGGACATGTGGCTGTGGAGGTGCCACCACAAGGGTGGCAATGCCAGGGGACACGCAGCTGTGGCCATGCCACCATCAGTGTGGCAATGCTGGGTCACACGTGGCCACTACCAAACCCTGTACAGGTCACACGCAGGGACCCAGCCATCCTGCCCCCATGGGTGCCCCCCACCCAGCACCAGCAAAGCCTGGCCACATCCTGCCCCCACATCACGGCCCAGCTCACAGCCCCCGTGCCCCTCGCCATCACCCACCCATCACCCATCACCCGTCGCCCCCCAGACCGCGGTGGTCTCCACCACCCCTCACTACCCATCGCCCCCACCCCATCACCCATAACCCACTTGCCACCCCTTGCCCCCAACCCACCACCCACCTCCTCCCAGACCATCTCCCACATCCATTGCCCGCCACCCATCACCCTCAACCCCCCCTTCCCCACCCATCGCCCACCACCATCACCCCCTCCCCAGCACCCGTCACCCGCACCCTAACCCCCCAGCACCCCCGTACTTGGCAGCGCATCACGGTGCGCCCGCTCAGCCCTGGCACCGCTCTCCCCATGGCCCTTTCTCTTGGACATGGAGCGCAAATACTTCTGCAGGGTGGCCTTGCCACCTTCGGGGCTCCGTGGCTCCTTGGCCACCTTGGAGGGGGCCGAGAAAGCCCGCTGGAAGAGGGACCGGCGGGTGCTGGCTTTGGGTGCTCCCTTTCCAGCTGCATCATCGGGGCCATCGGATTCGGGTTGGCTGTAGGAACGCTTCCAGCCCTGCAGCCGGGTCCAGCGCCGGCTGCCCGGGGAACCCGTGGCCCGCTCAGGTTCCCGATCACCCACGGGTGCTGCCGTTCGCCATTTGTAGGTCTTCAGCAGCGTCGGCGTCTCGACTGCCACTGGGGGTTTCTCTACTTCCATCTGCAGGATGGGGAGAGCCCCATGAGCCACGGCCACCGGAGCGCCCACGGGCTGGGGTGGGGACCTGGGGTGGTGGTGGTGGGGAGGGCACCCTTGGCTGGCACCCCCAATGAGGTGCACCCATCCAGGAATCCCTGTTTGGGTGCCCCTGTCCACACAACCCTACTGGGGCACCCTTATGTGGGCACCCCTATTTGGGTACCCCGCTTCTCCAAGCATCCCTACTGGGGCACCCCCATCTGGGCACTGTTATCTGGGTGCCCTCATCTAGTGGGGCTCTATCTGGACACCCCCTACCATGTCGCCCTATTGGGGCACCCCTATATTGCTACCCCATTTGCACACCCCAATTTGGGTGCCTGTATCCAGACAGCTCACCTGGGTGCCCCTGCCTGGCCCCCCCCCCATCCATCACGCCCATCCAGGCAGCCATTTCTTGGCACCCTCCTCCAGGCACCCCTATTTGTCCAAGGACCCACACCGGGACACCCCAATCCAGCACCCTGGGGTGCCCTGGATAACGGGACCCAAATAGGGGGTGCTTGGCTGGGGGTGCCCAAAGTGGGGCGCCCAGCTTGGGCTGCCTAGATGGAGACACCTGGGTGTGAAACCCTCCAGGGTGGGATGACAGCTCAGGATGGGTGCTGGTGGCTGTGGGGTGGCCCCACGTGACAAGGGGCTCCCCATCTCCATGGGTGCCCGCGCTCACGGGGTGGCTGACGCGGTGCCACAGACCCCGCACCCACGCCACCCCCCGCACCCCTCCGTGCTGGGGCGCAGTGGCAGCAGGATATGGTGCCACTGGGGTGCGGTGACACCGGGTTAGGGTGACAGCCGGGTGGGTGGCCCTGCAGCCACCCCGGCCCCAGGCGCAGGCGGGTGCCGGAGATGTTTCCGTCGCCATCGCGGCCGTGCCGCCGCGGCATTTCCTCCCGGCACCTGCACCCTGCGCGCGCCCCACGCCTGCCGGGGAGGGGCTCCGGGGATGGGTGACCCCCCCCCACCCCCACCCAGCACCCCAGGGTGGGTGCAGGCCAAGGCGGGGGGGGGTGCTACCGTGGTGCTGGTTGCACCCCACAGCTTCCTTGGGGGGGCACCCGCAGGGTGGAAGTGAGCTGCAGGCGCCCGCCAATTTGGGATGCCCGCACCCCAGTGCCGAGCTGGGGAGGGTGCCCCAGAGCTTGGGGTAGTGCCGGTGCTTTTGGGGTTCACTCCTCTCTCCCCAGCTAGCAGCACCCTCCAGCACCCCCAGCACCCATGGAGCACCCTTTGCTCAGCAGAGAGCTGCTTCACACCATGCTGGCACCCCCCCCCCCCTTTGGCTCCCCCCCCAGCCCCGGCTGCTCCCGAGGCTGGAGCATCACCCCAGGGTGCCACCTCCCTGTGGACCCCCCCAGCCCCGCCGTACCTCGGCCGCTTGCTGCCTCCTCAGCACCCGGGCTTGGCCGCCCCGGTTCCTGCCGTGGCTTCCCCATGTGACCAGGCAGGAGTTTCAGTCACACCCTCACCTCCGCCTCTGCCCCGCTGATGTTATCGGTGCACCCAGCCCGGCCAGATCACGCTCGGCCACGGCCCCAGGGGGCACCGAGCCGGGAGAGCCACGCCAGGCCCTCCGTCAGGCACTCGGGAAACGCCGGAGGCCAGTCATGTACGTCCAGCTTAAAGGCCATCATTAGGTTTCAGAGTGAACAGGTGGCAGAGCCGGTAGCACTGGAGCACCACAGCGTGGGGTGGTGCGTGGACACCTCTGGGGGCTGGGTGGGGAGGGTGGGCGACCCCAGCTGGGGCCAGGGTGGGGGCCTGGGGGTCTCCAAGGTGGGCTAAGCTTGGGCTGTCCTGATGGGCACAGGTCACGCGTGTGCACGTGCACACCCACGCAGGGGTGCGGGACCCCACAGCCGCCCACCACCCCATGCCTCAGTTTCCCCTTTCTCCCCAGGGGCTGAGCTGCTGTCCTGGCACTGACTTTATTAGGGGGGTGCTTGTGGCTAGGGCATGGTCCGCTGGGCCAGTGGGACCAAGGCAGGACCCGTGCGGGCCGGTGTCCTTCGGGGCCGTGGACATTCTGGGGCAGGGTCCTTCTGGGCTGGCATCCCCTGGGTGCCCACCCGGACCGGTGTCCATCCGGGCTGGCGTCCATCTGTCTGTCTGGACCGGGGTCCAGCTGGTGTCCGTTGTCCGGCATCCATCCAAAGCGGTGTCCACCACCATCCGTCCAGACCAGGATCCGACCTTAGCAGCACCCATCCAGACCAGCACCCATCCAGACCAGAGCACCCACCCAGAGCAGCACCCTCGGAGGCCAGTCCTCACTGCGAAGGAGAGCAGAACCCACGGGCAGTCCCAACACCGAATCTGCTTCCACCTCCGGCCTTGGGGGGCTCAGACCACCTAAACCCCCACCCCCAGGAGATGCCGCGGAAGCCGGTGCCCACCTCAAAGCCACGCCAGGTCCTGATCTCCTGGAAGAGGGAGTCACCGGGGCAGCTGGTGTTCACCACCTGCCGGTGGCCGCGCAGGGTGTAGTCGTGGCGGAGCCGGCCGGCCCTGACGGCGCAGGGCAGGAGGCCGTCGCGCACCAAGGCGATGGCGTCGGGATCGGGCAGGGTGGCCGAGAAGTTGCCCACGTAGCCCACGCCGTAGCCTCTGGTGTTGTGGCCTCTGGTGTGGGCACCCACCCAGTGCCACCCCCGACCTTGGTACAGGTACCCATCCGAGCCCACCACGAAGCTGCGGGCACCCAAGGGCGGTTAGCACAAGGTGCATGGAGTTGGGTGGTGGGGACTGCAATGGGGTGACAGGGACTGTGGCAGGGCGACGGGGACCATGGTGGGGTGACGGGGACCATGACGGTGTGATAGGGACCGCAGCAGAGTGATGGGGACCACGGTGGGGTGACAGGGACTGTGGCAGGGTGATGGGGACCACGGTGGGGTGACAGGGACCACGGTGGGGTGATGGGGACCATGGTGGGGTGACGGGAACCGTGGCAGGGTGACGAGGACCGCGGTGGGGTGACGGGGATGGCAGCAGGGTGATGGTACCATTGGTCTCACCTGTAGCCGATGTCATCCCAGCCACGGGTGTCCTGGTGGAAGCGCTGCATGGAGCGCATGGCGTGGGTGCAGGCGGCGAAGGTGCGGCACGGGGTGCTGGGCACGAAGGTGTGGTGGATGTAGACAGAGCCCAGGGGTAGGGACAGGGGTCTGGGGGTGCCCCGGTAGGGACGGGCGCCCCACATGCACCGGGGGACGATGGCCGGGCACTCTGCGAGGGAAGGCAGGTGGTGGCAGCGGGGACTTGCCCCGTCCCACGGGCAGCAGGGGACGCGCGTGGTCCTGGGGACGTGGAGCATCTGCCCTTGGCTGGGGACGTGGCTTTGTCCCAGGGGACCCGCTCCAGGGAACACGGTGGTGTCCATCCAAGGGGACATGGTGGTGGCCATTCAAGGGGACATGGTGGTGGCCAGCTGGGGATCCGCCATCTGGGGACACACCAGCGTCCCTCCTGGGAACACAGTGGTGTCCAGCCACGCCAGTCCCTGTGTCACCACTTGGCCCTCAGACCTTGACAATGACACCTCCACTGGGGTGACACCGGGTGCCCCAAGCCCCACCCATGCCCAGTACCCATCCTGGCACCCAGCACCCTCCATCCCACCCAACTTTTCTTTCTGGGGGGTGCCACCTCCCTACCGACATAGGTCTCCATGAAGTCCCACGCTGCCTGGCGAGCGATGGCCACCTCCTCCTCTTCATCCACGTCCTCCAAGAGCCCTCGGGTGGGTGGCAGCACCCGGAGCAGGCGCAGCATCGCCACCACCTCCTCCTCTAGCTTCTTCAGCCCCGTCAGCGCCCCAAAATCCCGGCGCCGGTAGCTGCTGAGTGGCCGTCCGCTCGCGGTGCCGTTGTCTGTCCCGTAATAGCTCCGGAGCAGGAGGGCGAGCGGGACGGGTGCCTCGGCCAAGCGGGCACCCAGCAGCACCCCATCCAGTGCCCCATTGGCAATGGCCTCAGGGACGGGCGAAGGGGGACCCAGCAGGGTGAAGCTTTGGGGGTTTTCCACGTCGTCCCAGCACCCGTCGGGTCCCAGGGTGGCCCCGCTGTGGTTGTGGGCACGAGCCAAGAGGAAAGCCGTCCCCAACGCCTCGGTGATGGTGACAGCGTAGAGGGCATCGAGGGCAGCGGGGGGCTCGGGCATGGGGCTGGACCACCCCGCCGCCCGCCTCAGCCCCACTTCCACGCCTGTGAGCAGCGGCGCGAGGGCCACGGTGGAGCCGTCGGGTGCCAGCACCACGCCGCGCTCAGGCGCCGTGGGGTCGGGGTGCAGGAGCTGGGTGAGCAGCGCCCACTGCTCGGGGCTGAGCGCCGGCACGGCGGGGGGGGCGGCGGGGGGGTCCCCCAGCACGGCGCGGCACCCAGGGGTGCTGCAGCTCCCCAGTGCCCGAGCCAGCTCCAGCAGGCTGAGGTCCTCGGCGGCCTCCAGGGCTTCCACGATCTGCACCACCGTGTCCATGTGGCGCGGGGGGAGAGCTGGAAGGGGGGGATGGAGGCAGGTGGGGGGAGGCGCACCCAAAATTGGGAAGGGAAAGCCCCCGGAACGGAGGAAATGCACCCAAAATGAGGCAGTTGCACCCACACTGTGTGTGAAATGGGGTGAAAGCACCCAGGAAAGAGAAAAGGCACCCATGTGGGGTGAAGGCACGAGGAGGTGGGTGAAAGGAGCCAGAGAAGAGCAAATGGACCCAAAATGGGACAAACGCACCCAGAAATGAGCAGGATGCATGCACCCAAACCAGAGGGAAAGCACCCAAACCAGAGGGAAAGCACCCAGAACAGTCGGAAAGCACCCAGAAAAATGCACCCAAAAAAGGGTGAATGCACCCGGAGAAAGGTGAATGCAGCCAGAACAGGGCAAAGGCACCCAGAAAAGAGCAAAAGCACCCAAAAAATTGGGAAAAGCCCCCAAATCCAAGCAAATGTACCCAGAGGTGGGCAAAAGCAGCCAGAGCAGGGTAAATGCACCCCAAAGAGGGCAAATGCACCCTAAATAGGGCAAATGCACCCAAAATAGGGCAAATGCAACCAGAGAGCAACGTGAAAGTACCTGGAGTAGGGCCAAGGCACACAGAAAAGGGGAAAAGCACCCAGAAAAGGGCAAAAGCACCCCAAAACAAGGTGACAGCACCCAGTATGAGCACCCAGAGCCCGACTGAAGCAAAATGCACTCAAAACTGGGGGCACCCCCCAAACACACACACACCCTCCCCCCCGGACGCTCAACCTGCCTTGATTTAGGGCTAAAATCTCACTAATTAGGGAAAAAAGAAGCGTGACTGGAGCCGTTTTGGCCAGAAAAGGGGCTTGCGGTCGCGTGAGCAGCCACGACACGCGTGCGGCGGAGCCATGGCATGTTGCGGCGTGTCCCGGCGTGTTGGGACGTGTTGTGGCCTGTCGTGACATGCTGTCACGGGGTGTCCCCCTACCTGTGCCCAGCCGGGCGCAGACGCTGAGCGCCATGACGAGCCACGGGAGCATGGCGCAGGGCAGGATGCGGCCCCCGGTCAATGCATCGCACGGACTTTGTCCCCACACCAGGGCACAGTGGCCGCTGGGGGGGGGGGGGGGGGGGGGGATGGAACACGGGCTCCGGGGGGTGGCACCCGCGTGTGGCATGTGTGTGTTGTGTGGGCAGCTCACGTGTGCAACGCGTGTGTGTGTGCAAGGCGGCGTGCACGTGCATGGGGTGGAGCCTCGGCAGGGGGTCTGCGCATGTGTTCATGCGATGCGTGTGCACACGTGCGTGTGTGTGCATGGGTGTGTCCACGGGGTGTGTGTACACGTGTGTGCACGCACATATGCATGCTCACGTGTGAGTGCACATGGAGAGTGCACGCATAACGTGTACACATGTATGCGTGCGCAGAGGTGTACGTGTTTGCACACGTGATTGCATGTGTGTGCATGTGTGTGCGCACTTATGTGTGCATGTGTGTGCACCAACTCCACAGCCCCATTCCCCCTCCCAGTTCCCCCACCTCCTGCACTACTGGTTAAACTGGGTCCCCGCCAGGGGGTGGGGCTAAAACCCTCCAGGTAGGAGCCTTGGGTGCCCCCCTCCCCGTGCCCAGCAGCCCCAGTACCCATGGGTGCCACGCTGAGGGTGCCCCAGCGCCCATGGGTGCGGTGGGAGCGTTGCGCCATGCTGTGGGTGGCCGGAGCACCCATGGGTGCGGTGGCAGGGTTGCAGCATGCTATGGGTGGCCCAGCACCCAGGACACGCTGCCAGCAGGCCTGTCAGGGCATGACGGTGCCACCGGGACGTGCCGGGGCATGACGCCACCAGGACGTGCACGGGGGGCACAATGCCACCAGGACACATGTGGGGGACAATGCCACCAGGGCACGTCACGGCATGAAGCCACCAGGACATGCGTGGCGGGGACAATGCCACCCGGACGTGTCAGGGGACAATGCCACCCGCACACACACGGTGGCACAGTGGCATCAGGACACATCAGGGGACAATGCCACCAGGAAACACCAAGCCACGATGATGACACTGGGACGCGCGCGGTGACACCCAGCTGCAGGGACACGTGACAACGCCGTGCTCTGTCCCCACCCCCAGCCCAACCTTCGCCCCGTCCCCGTTCCGGGTGCCAAAGTGCGTCCCCAACGAGTGGGGACCATGGTGGCCGCCTGGGTGCTGGGTCCCCTGGGTGCCCTGCTCCTCGCCCTGCTGCTGGGGTGGCTGCAGGGCGCGGTGGCTGCTGTCACCCGCTTCCGGGCTGCTTGTCACCACCTGCACCACTTCCCCCGGCCACCCTGGCGCAACTGGCTGCTGGGTCACACCGGCATGGTGAGGGGACACGGGGACGGGGCAGTGGCACCGGCGGGGGGACAGCTACGGCAGGGTGGTGGCACCCAGGAGGGGTTGCAGGGACAGGACAGTGGCACTTGGGGGGGGTAGCAGGAAGAAGGTGGTGGCACCCAGTGGTGACAGCAGGGAGAGTGCAGCGGGACTTAACAGGGACGGTGGGGACAGGGTGGTGGCTTTTGGGGTGGAAGCAGGGACAGGGTGGTGGCACTTGGGGTGATGGCAGGGACGGGGTTGTGGCACTTGGGGTGATTGCAGGGACAGGAGGGACAGAGAGGTTGCACCTGGGGGTGACAGCAAGTACAGGGTGGTGACACCAGTAGGGGGACAGCAGGGACAGGACAGTGGCTTTTGGGGGTGATAGCAGGGAGATAGCTGTCCGTGAGCCCCGCGGTGCCCCGTGGCGCAGGGGAAGAACACGGAGGAAGGACTGCAGGACGTGGACCAGCTGGTGGCACGTTACCGCCATGGCTGCCTCTGGTGGGTGTCACCATGGCTGCCCGTCCTCCGCCTCTTCCACCCCGACACCCTCCGCCCTGTGCTCCTGGCCTCAGGTAGCCCACAATGGGGGACACTGGGGGGGGGGGGGGGGGGGGCGGGGGTCACCGACCTGTCCCTGAGGGTCCCCAGGGCCACCCAGAGGTGTTACCTGCAGGTGGCCCGGCTGTGCCGTCCCCTGGTGGCCACCAACCTGTCCTCGAGGGTCCCCAGAGCCACCCAAAAGTGTCACCCATGGCTGATTCGGTGACCCAGCTATGCCCAGGCACCCGTGGTGGCCACCAACTTGTCCCCAAGGGTCCCCATTCAAAATTGTCACCGTGGCCAGCCTGTTGGCCTGGTTGTGCCCAAATACCCATCCTGTGGTGGCTACACCCACCCTGGGGGTGCACAAGAGGGGGGGATCCCCGCTCCTTAGGAATTCCAAGACCCTTGCAAGCCCCCATGGGACCTGGTGCCACCCCCCCATGCCACCCCTCACCACTGGACGTCCCACGTTCCCCTCTCTTGCAGCCTTCATTGCTCCCAAGGACAAACTCTTCTACGGCTTCCTCAAGCCCTGGCTGGGTGAGTAGGGGCCCTGGGACAGGGGGGCAGCACCCATGGGTGCCCCACAGATGGAACAGGGTGCCTCGCGCAGGGGACGGGCTGCTGCTGAGCCACGGGGACAAATGGGCCCGGCACCGGCGCCTGCTGACACCCGCCTTCCACTTCGACATCCTCAAGTCCTACGTGAGCATCTTCAACAGCAGCACCCACATCATGCACGTGAGCACGGACCCCCGGCACCCTGACCTGCACCCACACCCCCGTTCCTGACCTGGATCCTCACCCAGACCCTGGTTCCTGACCCAAATCTGCACCCAGACCCTGGTTCCTCACCCAGATCCTCACCCAGATCCCGGTTCCTGACCCTTCACCTCACCCGGCCCCTGGCTCCTGACCCCATCCCACACCCGCACCCCCACCCCTGACCGTCACCCACTGCCCGCAGGCCAAGTGGCGGGCGGCGGCGGAGGCGGCGGGGGGCGCGGTAGAGCTGAACGTGCTGGAGCATCTCAGCCTCCTTACCCTCGACAGCCTCCAGAAGTGCATCTTCAGCCACGACAGCCGCTGCCAGGAGTGAGTGTGGCCCCGTCCCCACGCCAAGGGCCCCCGTGTCCCCATCACATCCCTCCCTGGACACCCATCAGGGCCGCCCCTTGCTCCAGCTCTGTCCCCAGCTGGGTGCCACCACCCTGGCACTGTCCCTTTGGTGTTCCCCCAAAAACAGTGGTGGCTGTCCCCAGCGGTCCCCTGTTGTCACACAGGCAGCCCAGCGAGTACATCAAAGCCATCCTGGAGCTCAGCACCTTGGTGGTGCGGCGCCATCACCGGCTGCTCCATCACCCATCGTGGCTCTACCGCCTCTCGGCCGACGGGCGCCGCTTCGCCCGCGCCTGCGCCACCGTGCACAACTTCACCGCCAACGTGGTGCAGCGCCGGCGCCAAGCCCTCAACCGCCTTGGCCACCAGGCCTGGCTGGAGAGCCACCAGGGAAGGAGCATGGACTTCATCGACCTCCTGCTGCTCACAAAGGTTTGGGATGGGAATGGGGACGGTGGGGTCATGGGGAGGGTTGGGCGTAGCGTGGTGTCCACAGGGGAATGGTTGCGACCAAGAGGTGGTGGCCAAGAGAGTGGTGGAGGCCATGGGGAGGGTTGGTGGTAGGATGGTGGCCACAGGGAGATGGTGGAGGCCAAGAGAATGGCGGTGGCCAAGGAGCTGGTGGTGACCAGTAGGATGGTGGTAGCCATGGGGAAGATTGGCCATGTGGTGGTAGCCATAGCAGGACAGCGGTGGCCAAGGGGATCGTGGTGGCCCTGGGAAGGGTTGGCAGCTATAGGGGGACGGTGGTGGCCATGCGAAAGGTTGGCCACAGGGTGGTGGCAGTGGCCCATGGGATGGCAGTGGCCAAGGGGCCAGTGACAGCCACAGACTGTTGGCATGAGGACTGTGGTGACCACGAGGACAGTGGTGGCCATGTGAAGGACTGGCCATATTCTTGTGGCCATGGGGTGACACCGGTGGCCATGGGGGCAAAGGGGAGGGCTGGCAGGCCCGGTGGCCACAGGGAGACCCTCAGGCTCCACGCTCACCCTTGCAGGACGAGGACGGCAACACCCTGTCGGACGAGGACATCTCGGCCGAGGCTGACACCTTCATGTTCGAGGGTGAGGGAGGCCGCAGGTTGCCATCGGAGAGGGGACACGGGGACACTCTCATGTCCCCTCACCCCCTCCTCATCCCCAACAGGGCACGACACGACGGCCAGCGGCCTGGCATGGCTGCTCTACAACCTGGCCCACCACCCCGACTACCAGGAGCGGTGCCGCCAGGAGGCCTGCGAGCTCCTCAAGGGCAGGGACGTGGTGGAGGTCGAGTGGTGAGAGACCCCCCCGCTGTCATCGTCCCCTTGGCCACCCGGCTCAGGGACCCCGGTGCCACTGTCCTTCACCCCCCAGGGAGGACCTGTCCTGCCTGCCCTTCACCACCATGTGCATCAAGGAGAGCCTCCGCCTGCACCCCCCGGTCACTGCCGTGTCCCGGCGCTGCACCGAGGACATCACCATGCGTGACGGGCGCGTCATCCCCAAGGGTAGGCCATGAGGTGTCCCCAGCGTCCCCAGCATCCCCATCCCTCCGGTCCCTGGTCCGTAAGGCGGCCCCGTGTCCATTCCACCAGGGGTCATCTGCCTGATGAGCATCTACGGGACCCACCACAACCCCGACATCTGGCCCGAGCCCCAGGTACAGCCACCGCTGGCACGTCTGTGGGACAGCGGGACGTCCCCGTCACCAGTGTCCCCACGGCATGCCAGCGTCCTTGTCACCCCAGGTCTACAACCCGCTGCGGTTCAGCCCAGAGAACAGCCAGGGACGGTCCCCGCTGGCCTTCATCCCCTTCTCCGCCGGGCCCAGGTAAGCCACGGTGGGGACGCGGCTGTCCCCGTGTGCCACCCGCCACCTGGGTGCCCAGCCCACGGTGACCCCGGGGGACACGGTGGCAGGAACTGCATCGGGCAGAGCTTCGCCATGGCCGAGCTGCGCGTGGTGGCAGCGCTGACGCTGGCGCGCTTCGCCGTGAGGCCGGACGAGGGGAGGCCGGTGCGCCGCAAGACCGAGCTCATCCTCCGCGCCGAGGACGGCCTCTGGCTGCGGCTGGAGCCTCTGCCGGAGGAGGCCTGAGGAACGGGGAGGTGGGGACACGGGGACAACCCAGGTGGTGGCCGTCCGGCCTGAGCAGCGAATAAACGGTGGCACGGCGGGGACGGTGGCGTGGTGGTGACATGGGGTTGGGGTGAGGGACGTGTTGTGTGGGTCACAGGGATGTCCCCTGGGGCACGGGACGCCGTCCTCCGTGGGCACGTCCCCCTGTGCCAGGTGTCACTTCGTGGCACGGACGTGTCCCCTTGGGCCACATGCTCCTGTCCTGGCAGGGACATGTCCCCAGTGCCACGTGTCACCTCCTGGCACCGACAAGTCCCCCAGTGCCACACGATGCCATCCAGGCATGGAGATGTCCCCAGTGCCACGTGTCACCTCCTGGCACTGACAAGTCCCCCAGTGCCACACTCCTGGCACTGACAAGTCCCCCAGTGCCACAAGTTCCTGTCCTGGCAGGGACGCGTCCCCAGAGCCTTCTGTCACCTCCTGGCAGGGCCGTGCCCCCTGGCAGGGACACGTCCTGGTGCCACGTGCCCCGTCCCCAGCCTGTCCCCGACGTGTCCCCAGCGTGGATATGCGCAGGGTGCAGGGGTCAAGGCCAGGTCAGAGGTCACCTTAGGGGTCACCCAGCGGGCAAGGGTCAGGGGGCGGAGCAGAGGCAGCCCTTCCTTCCCACAATGCCCCGCGCCACCGGCGAGCGTAGCAACGGGTGGGCGGGGCTACGGCGCCCATAGCAACGGCGGGCCGGCTGCGGCGCGCTTAGCGACGGGTGGGCGGGGCCACGGGGCGCGTAGCAACGGGTGGGCGGGGCCAATGTGCGCTTAGCAACGGGTGGGCGGGGCCGCGGCGCCCTTAGCGACGGGTGGGCGGGGCCGCGGCGAGCACAGCGGCGGCAGGTCGGGGCCGCCGACTTCCGGTCACGTGAGGCGGGGCGGCTGAAGCCGCGGTGCGGCGGCGCCATGGCGGCCCCGTCTGGTGAGCGGGGAGCGGGGCCGGGGGGTGGGAGCTGGGAGCGGTGATGCTGGCGGGGCCCCCCCGCTCCCGGCCGCGGCCCCGGCCCGTTACCGGCCCCTTCCCCGCAGAGACCGAGCGGCTGCTGAGCCGCGGGCCCGGTTACGGCGCGACGGAGGCCCCGGTGGCGGCGGCGGGGGAGGAGGAGGAGGAGGAGGAGCTGCGGCGCCGCCTCAAGTACTTCTTCATGAGCCCGTGCGACAAGTACCGGGCCCGGGGCAGGCGGCCCGTGAAGCTGGGGCTGCAGCTGGCCAAGATCCTGCTGGTCACGGTCCAGGTGAGGGGGCACCGGGGGTGGACACCGGGAGGGGGGGCGCGGGGACACCGGGGAGGGGCAGCACCGGGGCTTGGGGACACCGGGGGAGGGACCCTGGGGGGCGGTGGGTATGGGGACAGTGGGGGGGGGATGTGGGGACGGGGAGGGGGGCTGGGGATGGCAGGAAGGGGACACTGGGGACGGGAGGGTTGGGACCAGCAGCAGGGGGCTGGGGGGCTCTGGGCCACGGGGACACCGAGGAGGGGGCTGTAGGGGACACGGTGGCACCGTGGGGACGCAGGGAAGGGGGTGCTTCGGAGATGAGCACAGCCCCAAGCGTTGGGCGAGGGGACACGGGGGGGGCTCTGGGCATGGAGGGGACCCCAAAAGGTGGGCGGTGGGCGTGGGGACATAGGAGGAGACACCCGGGGAGGCATGGGGACATTGTAGGGGGTTCCGGGGCTTTTGGGGGGCTGGATACCCCTGGAGGAGCTTGGAGGTTGGAAGGGGGGGGTGACTTGTTTGGGGACACCCAGGGTTCCCCACAAAAGAGGAACAGAGAGGAAGGTGCAGTGGCGCGGACTCTTTGGACGGATAAAAAAAAAAAGGCCAACGCTGCCAAGCTGCGGTCACAAGGCTTGGAGGAAGCAGCCGCCGTGTGACCCGCTCCTTTTGCGGGGTCGCGGCGTCACCCAGAGCCACCCGAGGCCTTCCCCTGCTCCTCGTGCCACCGAGCGGCCTCTCGTGTTGATAAACACGGTTGTAATTAGCTTTTCTTGATGAACACAAGGTAATTACCAGGGTGGGGGAAGGTTTGGGGCGCGCAGGCAGGGAAAATGCCGATGGAAGATCTCTTTCCCCTCTGCCACCGTGTTTTTTAGGGTTTTTGGCACGTGTGGGTACCTGTAGAGCACTGGTTTTGGGGAAATCAGGTGGAGATGTGGGACAGGGAGCTGGCCCTTGTCCCCTTGCGGACCCCAAGCGTAGGGTGATGGCATTTTCCTTCCTGTGAGCGCGCTGGGGTGGAGTGGCTGTGTTTCAGATCCGTTTTATGGAGCTGCCGGGGCAGGGGTTTGATCCCGGTCCCCTGTGTCCGTCAGCTCATCCTCTTCGGGCTCAGCAACCAGATGGTGGTGACGTTCAAGGAGGAGAACACCGTCGCCTTCAAGCACCTCTTCTTGAAGGACTACGTGGACGGCGCCGACGACTCCTACGCCGTCTACACCCAGCGCGACCTCTACGACCACGTGTTTTACACCGTGGAGAAGGTGAGAGCCGCGCCTGGATGGGGCTGGGGGCGCGGGGGGGGCACAGAGGTGCTCGGGGACGTGTCCATCCCCTGAGGGCGTCTCCTTCGCCAGTACCTGGCCATTCCCAACGAGACCATCGGCCGCTACGCCTACGTGCGAGGGGAGAGCAGAGGGAACCAGTCGGCCCTCATGCTGTGCCAGCAGTACTACCGCAAAGGGCGCATCGACCCCGCCAATGACACCTTCAACATCGACCCCAAGATTGTCACCGGTGGGTGGTGGGGATGGCGAGGCCCAGCTCAGCCGTCCCGCAGCCCCCGCTGGGTCCCAGGGGGGCTTGGGGGCTGCTGGGGTGGTTTTTTGCTCCATGCGCTGGATTTGAGAGGGACCGAGGGGTCTTCTGGGGTCTTCAGGCTTCCCTGAAGGTGCTTCTCCCTCCCTGCAGACTGCCTGGGAGTGGACCCTGAGGACACGCATCCTCTGCCCCCAGAGCTGGACCGCAGCTACAAGAACTTCACCCTCAAATTCCACAAGTAATCGCCGTTACCTTCCCCGCGGTGTTTGAGTGCCGGGGACATCCCCGGTGCAGGGAATTCCTCGTGCTTCATGGGTTCCAGGCTCGCTGCCGGGATGGAAAAGCACCCGGTTGTTTTAAAAACGGTCACGAGACAGAAAGAAATTCACCCTTGAGCTGAGGGAGATGTGAAACTGGGGTGGTTGCACAAGAGGCAGCTGCTTTCCGGCTCCGTTGGCTGCGGAGCTGGCCCCGAGGCACCTCTTCAGTCCCGCAACACCGGCAGCGAGGGTTGGTTTCCCTCCCAGAAACTCCCCCAGCCTTTGGAGCTGTTTTGGTGGCCCGGAGGCAGGTTTTCAACACCACCAAGTCCTTGCCCTGGCCCCGCTTCCCCGTTTTGTGCCAGGGTTGGTGCCAGGCGGAGGGACACCAGGGCTGGTGCTGAGAGATGTGGCGCAGCTCACCCTGGAAGTAAAATTCACCGATGCTGCGGCTGTGCTTTGGTCCTCCAAAGCTGGAAATGCCTTCTTTATGCTCCTGAAGAAGTTATTCCCCCAGTGGGACGGCTCTTTGCCTCAGTGCTGGGTTTTGGGCTTGGCATGGGGCTCTGTGCCCTCCAGGACAAGCCCCAGGAGGGACACTAACGCCCGTCCCCTCCCTTAGGCTCATCAATGTCACCATCCAGTTCAAGCTGAAGGCCATCAACATCCAGACCATCATCAACAACGAGATCCCGGACTGCTACACCTTCACCATCACCGTGAGTGCTCGGCACGGCGACCGGGGCTGGTGGCGGGCACGGAGGGGTGGGTGCAGGCCACGGTGCGAGGAGCTGCCGGTTCCACGAGCGGTCCCCCCCCCCTCTCCCAGATCACGTTTGACAACAAGGCGCACAGCGGCCGGGTGAAAATCCGCCTCGACAACCGGGCTGACATCAAGGAGTGCAAAGATCCCAGCATCTTCGGCAGGGGTAGGAGCTGCGTTGGCCGGGACAGAGGTGGCGTCGGTCCCCGGCACGCCGCCATCCCGGTGCCCCCCTCGCTGACGAGAGCCGCCGCGTGTCCTGCAGGTGACAACTCCTTTCGGCTCTTCTTCGACGTCATCGTGATCCTCGTCTGCTCGCTCTCCTTCATCCTCTGCACTCGCTCCATCATCCGGGGCCTGATGCTGCAGCACGTGAGTGATGGGACAGCAGGAAGCAGCGCTAACCGTAGCTGCCGTCCCCTGTGTAAGCCGTAGGGGTGGCTGGAGCTGCCACCAAGATGTTTTCTCAACAAAAAAAAGGATGTTTTTTCAAAAACAGGGTGTCTTAAAGACACCCTGCTTGCGCGGGAATGTTCAAACAAAGCCACAGCTCCCGCCTGGGTGCTGAGAAGTGGGCAAACCACGGCGCGGCGCCTTGAGGATCCAGTTTCTCCTCCCCACGCAGGAATTCAGCCGGTTCTTCCGGCGCCGCTACAACCAGAGCGTGTGCCTGTCGGACCGCATGGAGTTCCTCAACGGCTGGTACATCCTGCTCGTCATCAGCGACGTCCTCACCGTGCTGGGAACCATCATGAAGATCGGCATCGAGTCCAAGGTAGGGGGACACCGGGGGGTGAAGATGGTAACAAAGGGACAGGCAGGGTCCTTTCTTGCTGCTGTCCCAACTTGTGGCCGGCGCTGGGGGCTGTTAGGACCGCGGGAAGGGCACAGGTCACGGCTCAGGCCCGTGCCACCTCCGTCCCTGCAGAACTTTGCCAGCTACGACGTCTGCAGCATCCTCCTGGGCACCTCCACGCTGCTGGTCTGGGTCGGAGTCATTCGCTACCTCACCTTCTTCCAGAAGTACAACGTGAGTGGCTCTGGGGAGATGGCCTGTGACCCGAGGGGACAATTTTCAGGGCTGACCCTGAGCACAGAGGCACTCGGTGGGGCTGGGGCCCATCCTGTGGCTGCTGCGTGTGTCCCCGGGCTCCTTTTTTTGCTCTGCTGGACGCCTCGGAATCGCAGAGTGCTTGAACCCCAGTCCTCGCTGCTACCCTTGTGGGAATTGTCCCCGCTAGCCCAACTCATGGGTGTCCCCTTCCCCTCCTGTCAGACTTCTGACGTCCTCCAGAGAGGGCAGAGTTTAATCCCTGTGCGTTTTCCACCCCCAGATTCTCATCGTGACGCTGCGGGTGGCCCTCCCGAACGTCATCCGCTTCTGCTGCTGCGTGGCCGTCATCTACCTGGGCTACTGCTTCTGCGGGTGGATCGTGCTGGGACCGTACCACGTCAAGGTGCTGCTCCGGGCTCCTCCGAGATGGGCTTGGGTGGGCTTCATCTGCCTCTGGGGGCTGCTCCCACCCTGGGGCGAGTCCCTGCCCTGATTTAGGGGGAGATTAGCACGGGGCTGGGTTAAACGAGGCACCCGATGGAGCAGCAGCGTTGGGGCGGCTCGTGGGGCGTTGAGCACCTGTGGCTGTGTTTTTCTGGGGAGATTTCAGGCTGATAGTGGAGGGGACAGGGTGACGAGGTGGCTTGACGTGTCTGGCAGCTCTTTGTCCCTTCCTGCCCCAGTTCCGCTCCCTCTCCATGGTGTCCGAGTGCCTCTTCTCCCTCATCAACGGGGACGACATGTTTGTCACCTTCGCCGAGATGCAGCAGAACAGCTACCTGGTGTGGCTCTTCAGCCAGATCTACCTGTACACCTTCATCAGCCTCTTCATCTACATGGTCCTCAGCCTCTTCATCGCCCTCATCACCGGCTCCTACGAGACCATAAAGGTGAGACCGAACCCAGCTGCTGGAGCAAAGCTTCCAGGCTTTTTTTTTGGGTGGCTGTGATGGGGCAGGGAGCCAACACTGAGGCCGGAGGGGTTCATCTCCACTGTCCCATCCCTGCAGCACCAGTGCGAGGGCGAAACGCCCGTGTCCCAGCTCCACGCCTACATCGCTGAATGCAAGGACAGCCCCAAGTCGGGCAAGTACCGCCGCGACAGCGCCTCGTCCTGCTCTGTCTTCTGCTGCTGTGAACGGTGAGCACGGGGGGCTCTGCAGCTCCTGCCCTGCCCCAAGCCCTCCGACGTGCTGGGAGAGGAGGATTTTAGAGCTTGCTTTCTGCTGGTTCCGTGGCCGGTGTCACAAGGGTTGTGATTTCCAGCCTCGTTGGGCTGCCCCGAGCTGTGTCTCGGTGCCCCAAAATGTCCTTAGGGGACCCCTCAATGGGTTTATGGCCAGTGTTCCTTCCCCAGTGCCCATCATTAACCTCGTGGCTCTGTTTGCCACTTCTTTATAGGGTGTCAGGGCATCCCTTTTGCTGCAGCTGTCTGTATTTGAAGCTTTCTTCTCCAAATTAATCCGATTTTACCCCCATTAACCCGCAGGGCTCCTCTGCAGGACAACACGATGCTGGTGAACTGAGGGAGGATCCCAGGGACTCGCAGCACTTTGTGCTCCTACCGGCCACGAGCCCTTTTATTTATTTTACCGTCTGCTTTTACCGACTCGGGGTTCGACACCAGCCCCAGAGGAGCAGGGATCAACGGCACCCGTGTGCCCTGCACTGACACGGACACCCTACAGGTGACAAGGAGACCAGATGGATGCTCATCCCGTTTTATTTTTGGCAGACACCGTGCCTCTGTGCTCCCAATCCCGAACTAGAGCCCGGCAGCGACTCGGGCTCGGTTGTAGCCCCTCAGCTGTAATTCAGGGGCTCAGCCCGGAGCCCTGCAGCCTCTTGGGCTGCATCAAGAACTTGCCTGAGGCTTCGTCCTGAAGCCCTGCAGCCCCTGGGCTGTGTTGTGGACTTCTCCCCCCTCTCGGCACCAAGCCCAGCTGCCCCTTGGCCACATCTGGGACAAGCCTTGGGCTTTGTCCCAGAACCCCACAGCCCTTTGGCTGCGCTGGGGGACTTGGTCCTCATCCTAGAGCCCAGCTTCCCTTTGCCTGCGTAAGGGACATCTCTGGGGGTTTGTCCCCAAGCCCCACAGCGAGGCATTTGTCACTGAGCCCTGCAGCCCCTTGGTGACACTGGGGATGTGTCCATGTTCTTAGTCCTGAGGCCTGCAGACCCTCAGCAACATCAGCCTCTTGTTTGGGGCTGCATCGTGGAGCCCAGCATCACTTTGTCCCCCTTAGGGACTTATCCCTTTCCTCACCTCCAGTCCTACCATCCCTTAACCATTCTGGGGCCCTGTTCAGGCCCGGAGGGCCCCAGGAGTCCCCCCTTGCACCTCTGCCCCACTCCAACGGGTGGGACAAGAGCTGCACGGTGTCCCTGTGCCCCAGCTGACGGCTGCCTTGTTTCCCTCGGGCTGGGGTTTTGGCACTCGGAGCTTGTTTACGCAGCGCCGGACGGGTCAAGGGCAGGTTTTGTAAGCGGTCGAGCAGCTGCTCCCCACTGGAGCGGGGCCAGGGGCTGCTGGCTCCAGGCACGGCTTGAAAAAGGCCAAATTCATCCCAAATCGCGGCCTGGTGGCGATGGCAGCGGGCGATGCTGGTCCTAACGCCGCTCGCGTTCGTGCCCCGAGTTGTGGCTGGCTTCGGGGCGCCACAGCGGGAGAATAAAAGCACCCAGGGAGAGCAGCGCCTCTGTGCTCTGTGGGGCCCTGCCCCGGCACCCATGGGTGCCCTGCGCCACGGGGAGGGCGTGGGGGCGGTGGGGGGGTGGCTGTCACCTCGGGGGCGGTGCTGGCACCCCTGGGGACAGGGCTGGTGCTGGGGTGCGCCCACCCTGGGATGCCCATGGGGACGAGGTCAGTCCCGGGGTGCCTCCCCCCCCCCCCCCCCCCCGGGGTGCCCTCTGTCTCCCCCAGGACCCTGAGGGTGCCCGGGGTGGGGGTTAGGCCTCCCCCTGCCACTCCCAAGATGGCGCCGGGGCCCAAACGCCCTCCCCGCCGCCCTGCGATAACATCGCCCCCCCCTCGTTCCACGCCCAAGATGGCGCCCGCGCTCCCCAATGGCCTCCCCTCAGTCTGCCGGCGGACCTTCCCAAGATGGCGGCGCCGCCTGGACGCCCTCCTCCCCCGTGACGTCAGCGGGGGAGGGCGGGCGGCCTTAAAGGAGCCATGACCCCGCGGGGGCCGCCGCCGAGGCCGGAGCGGGGCGGGAGGCGGCGACCGGCGGTTGGTGAGCGCGGAGCCCCCGGGGGGGCGGTAACGGAGGCGGGGGGGGGATGGAGGGCGCTCCAGCGGCCCGGCCGGGGGGATTTACCGCCTGGGAGGGGGAGGGAAGGAGGTAGTGCCAGTCGGGGGGGGGGGGCATGTTGGGAGGGGGCAATACCCCGGGGGGGGGCGATATTAGCCTGGGGAGGGGGCAATAACGCCTGGGGGGTGGGGGTGAGGCAACGTTAGCCCTTGGGGGGGGGGAGTATGGGTTTGGGGGGGCAATATTGTCTGTATGAGGGGTGGGAGGAGAGTATTATTAGCTGGGGGGGGAGATTTTTACCTTGGGGGGGGGGGGTATTAAAGGGTCGGGGGGGTAATAACAGGCCGGGGGGGGATGCGGGGCAATGCTGGCCTTGGGGGGGGGTGTCAATGCTGGGAGCGGTTTGTCTTAGGTAGGGGGCAGAACCAGCCGGGGGGGCAATACTGGCCTGGGGGGGGGGGGTAGAAGCCATGGGGGGGGCAGTTGTCACCCCCAGGGGGGGCCCTGGCTCACGCTGTCCCCACCCGTGGCGGCGGTGGCAGGGGGTGACATGTGCCGGTGACGTCCCCGCGCCGGTGCCTGCCGATGCCACCGCCACCTCCCCGGGCGTCCTTGGGAAGGACGGGGGACGCCGGGGGTGGCACCGTCCCCTTCGGGTGCCAGTGGGGCGAGCAGCGGGGGGGGCACCCGGGGTGACGCGTGACACCGGGGACCAGCGGTGGCCTCAGCATGGCGTTGACGGCTGTCGCAACGCCCGATGGTTCCTGCCACCACTTCCTCTCCCCGCTGGGAGAGGGGACACAAAAGTCCCCAGAGGGACACAGAAGTCCTCACCCAGTCCCTCCGTGCCACCCAGCGCCACGGGGACACCCTGGGGACACCCCAGACCCTCCCTGCTGTGACCCCCGTGCATTTAATCGGGGCGGAATCGCCCCATTTGGGGACGTCGTCCTACCGTCACTGCTCTGCTTGCGCGTCCCCGTACGGCGAACCCCGAATTATTTTGTCCCGTTTTCCCCCTTTTTCGGCAGCTTCCTGCATGGGCAGAGCCCCGCGGCAGCCATGGGGCAGGGCGAGTCGGAGCCGCAGGAGGAGGCGGAGGTAGGAAACGCCACTGCCGCTGGATGGGGTGACGGTCCCCACCCCGCGGTGTCCCCCGCCCTGGGGCTCAGCCACCTGTCCCCGCAGGACGCGTCCCTGACGGCCGTGCTGCCCAGGCTGTTTGCCGACGAGCAGCTCTCCACCGGGGCGGTGAGTACCACCAACTCGTCCCCACGCCCTCGGGGACAACGTCCTGGTCCCAAAATCCTGACCCCCAGCGTCCCAGTCCCCGACATCCCAGTCCAAGGGGACGCGAGTGTGTCCCTGTGCCCCAAGGGACAGCGTTCTGGTGCCTGATGCCATTAAGGGAAATGAAGGTGACAAACCTGTCCCCGTGCCCTTGGGGACGCGGTCCTGGACCGGCTGCTGTTGAGCGCCCCTAAGGGCTTGCGAGGTTGTCACCGTGCCCCGGGGGACACCGAGTGGTTCCTGTTCCCTTGGGGGTGGTGTCCTGGTCCCTGGTGCTGCTGAGCACCCCCAGGGGGGCACAAACTTGTCCCCGTGCCCTAAGGGAGAGGAATTTGTCCCCATATGCCCCAGGAACAGCATCTTCGTACCCAGAACTGTTGAGCCTATCTGAAGGGACACAAACTTGTCCCCATGTCACAAGGGACAGTGTCCTGGTCCTGATGCTGTTGAGCACCCCCAAGGGGACACAAACTTGTCCCCATGCCTTTAGGGACACTGTCCTGGTTCCCGATGCTGCTTAGCCCCTTTGAGGACAAGTTCTTGTCCCCACACCCCAAGGCACACCATCCTGGTCCCCAACACCGTCAAGCACCTCTCCTCCGTGAGCGTCACCAGGGTGGCAGTGCCATCGGTCACCCCACACGTTTGTCCCCATGCAACAGGGGGGTCCAGGGGCCTGATGGGGATCCCGTCTCCCTCCGTAGGTACTGGGGGTGATGCTCGGCCTCAGCCTCTTCGCGGTCCTCGTCGCCACTGCCATCGTGGTGCTGGTCCGGCGGCTGCGCCTTAAGAGTGAGTGACAACACCACAGTGGCCCTGGGGAATGGCACAGAGTGACGCCCCCAGCGCCACCCATGCCTCAGTTTCCTCCACGAAGCACAGAGGAATGGGCACGCGGGGAGGTGGCACAAGGCGGGGGGGCACAGGGTGGTGACACGGGGTGGGTGGCCTCCGGTAGGTGACAGTGGCGGGGTGACAGGGCCGTGCCCCGTTAACCTGTCCCCTTCCTGCTATCCAGAGGTCCCGGCGCAGGGGACACCCAAATACCGCTTCCGAAAGAGGGACAAGGTGCTTTTCTACGGGCGCAAGATCATGCGCAAGGTGACGCTCGGGGTGGCAGTGGGGGTGGCATCTCCCTGGTGTCACTGGTGTGTGACATCCCCTCTCGGTCCCCGCCAGGTCTCCCAGTCCACCTCCTCCCTGGTGGACACCACCATCTCCAGCACCTCGCGGCCCCGCATGAAGAAGAAGCTCAAGATGCTCAACATTGCCAAAAAGTGAGGTGCCACCGCTGGCAGGCGGGTGGCGGGCGGTGGCAGAACCCGGTGTCACCTCGCTGTCACCTCGCTGTCCCCTCAGGTTCCTGCGCATCCAGAAGGAGCTGCCCACGCTGCAGCTGAAGGAGCCCCCGCCCTCCGTGCTGGAAGCCGACCTGACTGAATTTGACGTGGCCAATTCCCACCTCCCCTCCGAGGTGCTCTACATGCTCAAAAACGTCCGGTGAGGTTCAGGATCCAGCCCTGGGTTCAGGATCTGGCCCCACCATCCCCACCCCGAAGCCATTTTATGGGGCGATGGACCTACGGGCGTTCGGAAGATGCTCTCCTCTCTGCATCCCCTGGTGCTGAGCTGATGGGATGCTGGAGTGACTTTTTGATGTGGTGCCCGTCAGGCTTGGTGTCACCTGCTGTCCCCATCCTCACAGGGTGCTGGGACACTTTGAGAAGCCGCTGTTCCTGGAGCTCTGCAAGCACATGGTTTTCCAGCAGTGTCAGCAAGGGGATTACGTCTTCCGACCCGGTCAGCCCGACACCAGCATCTACGTGCTGCAGGATGGCAAGCTGGAGCTGCTCCTGACCGAGCCGGTGCGGGGACAGGGCTGGGGACAGGAGGGGGACGCTGCGGGGACAGGGCTGTAAGAGCAGGGCGGTTTGTGCTGTGTAGGACGGAAAGGAGACGGTGATGAAAGAGGTGTTCCCCGGAGACAGCGTGCACAGCCTGCTCAGCATCCTCGATGTCATCACGGTACTGGCCCTGCAGCTGTCCCCAGACCTTCCCCCAGGCAACTGGGGGTCCCCTCAACCTGATCATGGCTGTCCCCAAACTCAGTAAAACCGACCGTGGCTGTCCCCAAGCCCAACCAGGGCTGTCCCCAAACCTCTCCCGGAGCAAGCGTGGCCATCCCCAAACCCCACCACACCAACCGTGGCTGCAGCTGTCCCTTCATACCCCCTCCAAGCCAGGGAGGGGGGTGTCTCGCCATCCTGGCAGTGACACTGCCACCGCTGGCTGTCCCCTAGGGCCACCAGCGGCCGTACCGGACGGTGTGCGCGCGGGCGGCGGAGGACTCCACCGTGCTGCGGCTGCCGGTTGAAGCCTTCTCAGCCGTCTTCGAGAAATACCCCGAAAGCTTGGTGCGGGTGGTGCAGGTGAGCCTGGCACCAGGGAGGGGACACGGGGCGGGGGGGGGGGTGTCCCCAGGGGTGGACAAGGGACGCTGATGCCTTCTGGTCCCTGCAGATCATCATGGTGCGCTTGCAGCGCGTCACCTTCCTGGCGCTGCACAATTACTTGGGATTGACCAACGAGCTTTTCAGCCACGTGAGCATGGGGGGGAGCCTCCTGAAAATGGGGTTCTTGTCTGGGTCCCCCTAAAAAGGGGGACACCCCTTGTCATTGTGCTGGTGACGCGTCCCCTTTGTAGGAGATGCAGCCGCTGCGGCTCTTCCCGCAGCCCGGCCACGCCACCCGCACCAGCCCCGTCCGCCACAGCAAGCGGGGGCTCAGCGCCGCTGAAGAGGGCAGGGAAAGGCAAATGGAGCTGGGTAGGGTCCGGGGTGGGGTGACCAGACCCCCCCTTACCCTCCCGAACCCCCACCCCACAGCAGGAGGCCTCTCATGCCCGTCTCGTCCCGCAGTTGAGCCGCTGAAAGCCGGAGCCCTGGATGCCCCTGCGCCGCCGCTGCTGAGCCGCTGCATCTCCATGCCAGTGGATATCTCTGGTGGGTCGGGGGCTGGAGGAAAGAAGGGGGGGCCCTTGGGTTCGTGCGTCACCTCCTGAGGGTTGTGCGTCCCACTTTGGGCTCGTGCAACCACCCCAAGGGTCATGCAGCCCCCCCAAGGCTCATGCAGCCCCCCCGAGGATTATGCACCTCCCGCAAGGGTCATGAAGCCCCCCCAGGTGTCATTCTTCTCACTCTGGATTCATGCAGCCCCCCAAGGGTCATGCAGCCCCCCTAAGGGTCATATGTCCCACTCTGGGCTCATGCAGCCCCCCCAGTGTTGTTGCAGCCCCCCTGGCCATGTATCATCCCCCCTTCCCAGCCTCATGCATGCCCCACTCCGGCCTCGCAATCCCTCCCTGCGCCCAGCTTGGGGTCCCGGTGCCCCACCAGTGACCATCCTGTCCCCTCCCTGGCGGGGCGCAGGTATCCAGAAGGGTCCCCGCTCCGACTTTGACATGGCCTACGAGCGCGGCCGCATCTCGGTGTCGCTGCAGGAGGACAGCACCGGCGCCATGGCCGCCTTCTCCCGGGTAAGGCCGTGGCCAATTACATCCTCCCAAATCCGCATCCGCCTCGACGCAGACCAGTGCTGGACCTGTCCCTTGTCCCCTCAGTCCGTCTCACACGAGCCCAAGGAGCGCAAGTCGGTGACGGTGGAGGAGCAGCCATCGGGTGTCTACCGCTACAACTACTGCGAGGACGACTCAGCGAGCGGGGACTGGCCCTTTGGGCCCTACCAGGGCCGCCAGACCAGTGCCATCTTTGAGGCTGCCAAGCGGGAGCTGGTCAAGCTGATGAAGGTGGAGGTGAGACCGCAAACGGAGCTGGCGAGGGGAGATCTTGGCCTCGTGGTGGTTCCCCATTGCCTCGTGGTGCTCCCTGTCAGCTTGTTCTGGGCCTGCGTGGCTTTGTGGTGGGTCCCCGTCCCCTTGTGGTAGGCTCCCATCACCTCATGGTGGGTCCCCATCGCCTCATGGTGCTCCCCGTTGCCTCCTGGTGGGTCCCATTGTCTCATGGTGGTCCCCCATGGCCTCTTGGAGGGTTCTGTTTCCTTATGGTGTCCCCATCACCTCATGTTGGGCCCCTGTGGCCTTGTGGTATCCTCGTCACCTCATGGTAGGTCCCCATCACAACATGGTGGGTCCCCATCACCTCGTGGCAGGCCCCTGTGGTCTCGTGGTGGTCCCAATCACTTTGTGGTAGTTTCCTTTGGCTTCCTGGTGGTCCCTATCACCTCACGTGAAATCCTTCTTCCACCCAGGACCCTTCTCTGCTCAACAATCGCGTTTTGCTCCATCATGCGAAAGCTGGCACGGTCATTGCCCGTCAAGGGGACCAGGTGGGTCTGGGTTTTGCGGGGCTGCTGTGACATCTTGCTCTCCCTACCCCATATTTCCATGGGGTGCTGCACCTCCTATGCCTGCCGTATGGGTGGTGGGGGACAGGGACCATCCCTGGAGCTGCTGAGAGTGCAAAACCCCAAGTGAAGAGGAGCAGAAGAAACCCCAAGCGTTGCTGGTGGGGACCCCTTGCCCCCGGGGGGTGATCGAGGCAGGGTCCTGGTGACAGGGCGCCGTTTTGGCAGGACGTGAGCCTCCACTTCGTGCTGTGGGGCTGCCTGCACGTGTACCAGAGGATGATCGACAAGGCGGAGGACGTCTGCCTCTTCCTGACGCAGCCTGGCGAGATGGTGGGGCAGCTGGCTGTGCTCACTGGCGAGCCCCTCATCTTCACCATCAAGGCCAACCGTGACTGCACCTTCCTCAAGATCTCCAAATCGGACTTCTACGAGTGAGTCCCAAGCACCAACGAAGGGGTTTTGGTGCTGGAGGGGGGTTCTGGGCTGAACACAGCTCAGCATCTATGGTGGTGGCATCTCTTGGGGCCACCACCTTGTCCCCCAGCTGCTGTCGGTCCATAGGATCATGCGGGAGCAGCCCAGCGTGGTGCTGAGTGTCGCCCACACCGTGGCTGCCCGCATGTCACCCTTCGTGCGCCAGATGGACTTCGCCATCGACTGGATGGCAGTGGAGGCCGGCCGGGCGCTCTACAGGTGGGTGCCCCCCACCTCGGCTCGGTGGGGACCCCCTTAGCACAGGGGTGACATCTCTTTGGTGGCGTCCCCAGGCAGGGCGACAAGTCAGACTGCACCTACATCGCGCTCAACGGGCGCCTCCGCTCCGTCATCCAGAAGGGCAGCGGCAAGAAGGAGCTTATTGGGGAGTACGGCCGCGGGGACCTCATCGGCGTGGTGAGACCCGTGCTGGTGCTGGGGCGTGCGATACATCTTGGCTATATGTCTCAGCTATACGTCATCTTCTCCAGGTGGAAGCCCTCACCCGGCAGCCCCGTGCCACCACGGTCCACGCAGTCCGAGACACAGAGCTGGCTAAGCTGCCTGAGGGCACCTTGAACAACATCAAGCGTCGATACCCCCAGGTATCCCCAAAATCCTGCCCTGCCGTGGGAGCAAAATGGGTTGTGCTGGGGGGTCCCAACCGTACCGCCATGGGAAGATGGATCACGTGGGATGGATCCTCTCTGTCAAAACCCAAAATGGAGAAGGGATCAACCCGAGCATGGCAGAGGCGTGCCTCAGGGGAAGTCTTGAAACTTCACCAACCTCAACATTTTGTGAGATATGAGAGGCTGGAGAGATGCTGGTGCTGGTGTCCATGGCTTGGTCCTGCTGAAGTCTGGAGACCTCCAATGTTGGAGATCCCTATGCCAGGGTCTGCTGGTCCTTCCAGGGGAAGGAGCATGTCCCAGTATCCCAACTGGTGGTTCTGACACCCATTAAAATCATCTTAAATTAAATAATTAAGGCAGTGATGAGAGCTGGCAGGGGAAAAAGGCTGGTGTCCTAAAGGGATGTTCTTCGCTGAGGTCCCCAGGGATGGGTGTTAGTGGTGGTGGCACCCAAAAAAGCACATGGAATGCTGGTTCTGGTCTTGCTCCGGGGAGTTAATATGTCTCTGGCTCAGGGAGCCCCGCCAGCTCTGATGATTGTCCCCGTCCTTGTCCCACAGGTTGTCACCCGTCTCATCCACCTCCTGAGCCAGAAGATCTTGGGAAACCTCCAGCAGCTCCGCGGCCCCTTTGCAGGTGGGTCCCAAAGGGATGAAGGACAGTGGGGACAAGGTGACAAGGGGTGCCAAGGAATCCTTCCTGGAGCTGGTGGCTGTCATCGGAGCAGAGTCCAGAAAGTGTCCCCTGCCCTGTCATGCTGTCCTCCTGCTGCCACCGCATCTTCTCTTCATGCAGGCTCTGGTTTGGGCATGGCCTCCAGCTCGGAGCCCACCAACCCTACCAGCAACCTGTCAACAGTGGCGGTGCTGCCGGTGTGTGACGATGTGCCCACAGCCGCCTTCACGTTGGAGCTCAAGCACGCACTTAACGCCATTGGTGAGTGCTGGCATGGCAGCAGCAACTGCGGCACAGTGGTGGCCATGGCACGGAGGTGACCGTGGTGTGATGGTCCCCCAGGCCATGATATGACATTGACAGCAGCCCCATGGTGTAACAGTGACCATGACACAGTGGTAACCACAGCTCCATGGCATGCCAATGGCCATGGAAGGGTGCTGGAACCCCATGGTGTGGTGGTGACTGTGGCTTGGTGGTGATTGGGTCCCCATGGCATGGTGGTGACCATGGCTTGGTGATGACCATGGCCACATGACATCCCTGTGACCACGGTCCTACCTCTCCCAGGTCCCACACTGCTCCTCACCAGCGACATCATTCGCGCTCGACTTGGCTCCTCGGCGCTTGACAGGTAACTCCCGGCAGGAGGGACATTGCTGGTGACCCAACGCCATGCCGCATCTGACCCCTCCATCCTGGCAGCATCCAGGAGTATCGCCTGTCGGGCTGGCTGGCACAGCAAGAAGACATCCACCGCATCGTGCTCTACCAAACCGACTGCACCCTGACGCCGTGGACCGTGCGCTGCATCCGTCAGGCTGACTGCATCCTCATCGTAGGCTTGGGCGACCAGGAGCCGGCGCTGGGAGAGGTGAGGGGCGCGTGGCGGGGTGCGCGTGGCGGGGACAACGCAGCGCCATGCCGCTGATGTCCTCTGCAGCTGGAGCAGATGCTGGAGAACACGGCAGTGCGTGCGCTGAAGCAGCTGGTCCTCCTGCACCGCGAGGATGGCCCCAGCCCGTCCCGCACTGTTGAGTGGCTCAACATGCGGAGCTGGTGCTCGGGCCACCTGCACATCAAGTGTCCCCGACGTGTCTTCTCCCGTCGCAGCCCCGCCAAGCTGGTAGGTGCCACTGCCGCACGTCCCCAGCCCGGGTGTCCCCTGCACTCTGCTGCCATCGTCACCCGTTGTTCCTTGTCCCCCAGCGGGAGATGTACGAGAAGGTCTTTGAGAAGAGTGCTGATCGGCACAGCGACTTCTCCCGCCTGGCGCGGGTGCTCACCGGTAACACCATTGCCCTTGTCCTGGGGGGCGGCGGAGCCAGGTGGGTGCTGTGCTGGGGCAGGATGCGACCCAGCGGGATGGGTGTCCCGCTCCCGTGACCGCTGTCATTATTATCCAGTGACCACTTTCTTCTTTATTTTTCCCCACCTCGTCTCCTCCATCTGCTTCCCCCCGGCCAGGGGCTGCTCACACATCGGGGTGATCAAGTCGATGGAGGAGGCGGGGATCCCCATTGACATGGTTGGTGGCACCTCCATCGGCTCCTTCATCGGGGCGCTGTATGCCGAGGAGCGCAGCGCCGTGCGCACCAAGCAGCGAGCACGCGAGTGGGCCAAGGTGGGTGCCTGGCGAAGCTGGGCAGGGGCGCGCACCAGGCCCTCACCATCGCCGTTTTGGGTGGACACCAGCACAGTGCCCTGCCTGCCTGGGGCCAGCCATGGCCAGGGTGTTTCTAAAGCACCTTCCTCTCTTCTTCCTGTTCCTCTTCCTTTTCTTCTTCCTCTTTTTCTCCCTCCTTATATTTTCTCCCTTCTTTTCTTTCTCCTTCTCTCTTCCTTCGTCTCCTCTTTTTTCTTTCTCCTTTCCTTTTTTCTCCTTCTTTCTTTTCCTCCTCTTTCTCCTTCTCCTCCTCCTTCCTCCCCTACCTCCTCCTCCAGTGCATGAATTCGGTGTTCGAGACTGTCCTGGATCTCACCTACCCCATCACCTCCATGTTTTCGGGCTCAGCCTTCAATGCCAGCATCAACAAGGTTTTCCAGGACAAGCAGATCGAGGTGCGCCGCACAGCCCTTCCCAGGGCTGCACCCACCCACAGGGGGTCCCAACTGGCTCCCCACCCTACTGCCACTGTCCCCACGATGTCACCCACCTCCTCTTGTCCCCACAGGACCTTTGGCTTCCCTACTTCAACGTCACGACCGACATCACGGCCTCGGCCATGCGGGTGCACACGGACGGTAAGAGCTCCCCAGGGAACTGGGGATGCTCTCTGGCACCACCGTGTCTCCCTGTGTGGGGACCCTCCTTACCGGCACCCCAAAAACGGTGCCACTGTCACCTGGCTGGGGGAGGACACATCCTGGCAAGCAAAGGGCTCGGAGCCCAGGCATTGGTGGTGTCCCAAGGCCACGCAATGCTGGTAACCAGCAAAGCTCAGCTCCCTTGAGCTATGCCCCACGTCCTTGATGGGGTTGGCAACAGAACTGGGGTGCGGAGCTCCCCCCCCGAGTGTGCACGTCCCCTCTAACATATCTGCTCACCACTAACCCCAGTAACCCTCACTCACAGCATGGGGGTGTGGGGCTGTCCTGCTGGGGACAACGTGGTGGTGGTGGTTGGGACAATGTGATGATGGCGGGGACAATGTGATGGTGGTGGGCACAATGTGATGGTGAGGACAACCTGGTGGTGGGGTCAACGTGGTGGTGGTGATGGGGACATTGTGATAGGGACAATGCAGTGGTGGTGATGGGGACCACGCGGTGGCAGTGGTGGGGATAACGTGGTGGCTGCCCCTCATCCTTGCCTGGTGCTGGAGCTCACCTGGGACATTGAGCCGTCCATGGGGCGCACGCGGTGGCTTGTAGACAGCCTGGCTCTTGCTCCACCTGCTCCTCTGGCCTCTAATGCCAACTAACTCCCACTCACCATCCCTAACCCTCTGTCATTCCCCATCCCAGTGTGGCCAAGGTGTTTTCCCCAGAGTGGCTCGCTCTTGGGACTAAAAACACCCCACCAGTGCCAGCAGCCTCGGTCACCTGTTGCCGGGGGCTCGCGCATGTCCCGTCCCCCCAGGACCATGACGGTGTCCTCTCCCTCCGGCAGGCAGTGTTTGGCGCTACGTCCGAGCTAGTGCATCTTATACCCCCTACCTGCCTCCGCTCTGCGACCCTAAGGACAGCCACTGGCTCGTGGACGGCTGCTATGTTAACAATGTCCCAGGTCAGCATCTCCCTCTCCGGGGCTACCGGCCCCCCAAAAACAACCCCTTTCCCCACCCAAAAATAAAAAGCAACACACAAAACAACCCCACATCCCATCTCAGGTGGAGCCATCTAGGCTTTGTAAATGGCCAGTCAGGGTGCGTGCCGCCCCGGTGGGTGCCTCTGCCACCCATGAGTGCCCACCGGATTCCCATGGGGTGCAGATGTCCCCAGGCAAGGGCAGGGGTGAGGGGCAGCCCCCTGGGGGGCTCAGGCAGGCGTGGGGTGGGCCGTGCTCACTGCGTTTGTTCCCCGCCGGCGCAGGCTCGCTCTGGCGGTACGTGCGAGCCAGCATGACCCTTTCTGGGTACCTACCGCCACTCTGCGACCCCAAGGACGGCAACTTGCTGATGGACGGTGGTTACATCAACAACCTGCCAGGCAAGTAGCGCCCCACCAGCATCACCGCCACCGCCTGCCACAGCCGATGCTGCTCCAGGTCCAGCCCCAGTGGTGGGCGGTTGAGTGGGAGCCATGTGCCCACCAAGGGATGGGTCTTCAGTGGTCTTCAATCCACCATTGAGGCTGGATTTGGGCTGTTTCGCATGGTTTTGCATTGATTCTTGGTGTCTTTGGCATTGGGTGCCCTCTCGGCATCTTCATCCTACTTCCCGTGCAAAATACGTCCATCTGTCTTGTGTCGTCTCTTGGTGTCCTCAGCACCAGGCGGCTTCCAAGGGCATCTTCATGTTTATTCATATACAAGACGTGGCCCTTTGTCTTGCATCATACTTTGGTGTTGGGTGTCCTCTTGGGGCATCTTCATCCTCCTTCATGTACAAAACTCGCACAGTGTTGTCAGCTCTTGGTGTTCTCAGCACCAAGATGATCCCAGATCATCTTCGCTCTTCATGTACAAAAAATGTTCCTCTGTCTTGCATCACCTCTGGGTGTTCTCAGCACAGGGTGCCCTCCTAGAGCATCTTCATGCTCCTTCCTCTGCCAACCCCTTTCATCCAACCTGCATCATCCTCTCCTGATGTCCTCAGTACCATGTGCCTTCCCAGGGCATCTTCATCCTTCTTCACATGCAAGCTGTCTCCATTCATCTTGCATCATCTCTTGGCATCCTTGATACTTGGTGCCCTCCCAGAGCATCTGCATGCTCCTTCACATGCCAACCACCTTCATCCATCTTGCATCATCCTCTCATCCTTGTGTTCTCAGCACTAGATGCCCTCCCTGGGCATCTCTGTCCTCCTTCCCATGCAAGACAGCTCCATCTATCTGTTACCATCTCTTGGTGTCTTTGACACCAGGTGCCCTCCCAGGACATCAATATACTCTGCAAGCCACCTCCCTCCATCCTACACCTTTTGGTGTCTTTGGTACTGGCTGCCCTCCTGGGACATCTTTGTGCTCCTTCATGCACAAACCAACTTCAGCCACCCTGAGTCATCGTTTCTTGATGTCTTTTGCCCTCCTGGAGCATCTCCATCCTTGACATGCAAGTCACCTTCCTCCCTGTTGGAACATCATTTCTTGATGTCCTCAGTACCAGGTGTCCTCCTGGGACATCTCCATCTTCCTCCACATTCAAGCCGTCTCCATCTGCCCTGCATCATATCCTGGTGTCCTTGGCACTGGGTGCCCTCATGGGGGTCCTTCCACACTTCTTATCCCACCGTGGATGCCGCAACTTGCCTGCACCCTCCTGTCACCTCTGCACATGCAGCAGGTTGCAATGCCGCTCTGCTCCCCACTGGCACATCATGCCACTGGGCTCCTGCCCCCAAGTCCAGCACCCACGGGACATTCCTCGTCCCCCCATGAGCCCTCAGCATGGCTTTGCCATCCAGCCCATGGTCAGGAACAATCCCTCGCCCTGCTCCACTTGTGCCACCGCCTCTTGTGGTGGGCTCGGACTGGGGAAAACCAGAGTGCTGCCGACCCAGCTTCCTCTTTTCCCACCCTGCAGCCGACATCGCCCGCAACATGGGTGCCAAGACAGTGATCGCCATCGATGTGGGCAGCCAGGACGAGACGGACCTGTGCAACTACGGGGACAGCCTGTCAGGCTGGTGGCTGCTCTGGAAACGCCTCAACCCCTGGGCTGAGAAAGTCAAGGTGAGGAGCAGCGGGATGTGGGGACACCAGTGGGGACAGTGCAGGCAGGGTGCTGAGCTCTCTGTCTTCACAGGTGCCCGACATGGCAGAGATCCAGTCGCGGTTGGCGTACGTGTCATGCGTGCGGCAGCTGGAGGTGGTGAAGTCCAGCTCCTACTGCGAGTACATCCGCCCCCCCATTGACCGCTTCAAGACCATGGATTTCGGCAAGTTCGACGAGATCTACGTGAGTCAGGGATGGAGAGGCTGAGGGGGTGGCCTGGACTATCAATAGGGTGTCTCAAGTCATTGGTTGGGGTTTTTCAGCCATCATCTGGGGTGTTCTGGGTGTTGATTGGGATGCCCCAGCCACTAATGGGGTACCTCTGACAACGATTGGGGTACCTTGAGCATCTGTTGAGCATCCAGACCATTAGCAGCGTGTCCTGGTCATCAGGTAGGGTCAACCAGCAATGAACTGGGTGACCCAGCCACCATTTAGGAGTGCTTTGGCCCATCAGTTGGGGTACCCTGGTCATTGATTGGGTCTCCTAGCCATTAACAGCATACCTCAGGCCATCATTTGAGACATCTTGGCTATTTCTAGGGTTCCCCAGCAACTGGTTGGGATGTCTTTGCCTTCAGTTGCATGTCCAAGCCATCATTTGGGTGCCCTGGCCATTAATGGGGTGACTGGATCATCATCTCGGGTTGCCCAAGCTATCATTCAGGGTGCCCAGGCCATCAACTGCAGTGTCCTGGCCATCATTTGAGGTACCAGGGTCATCATTCAGGGTCCCTAGGTCATTGTTTAGGGTTTCCTGGCTACCATTTGGGAGTGCCCTGACCATCGGTTGGGTGCCCCAGCCATCAATTGGGTGTCCCATGCCATCGGATGGGATGTCCTGGCCATCAGCTGGAATCCTGGGCCATCCTTTGGGGTGCCCAGGCCACCAACGGGCTGCGGTCGCTCTCCCCACAGGACGTGGGGTACCAGCACGGCAAGGTGGTCTTCGACGGTTGGAGCCGGGGCGACATCATCGAGAAGATGGTGAAGGACAGGCGCTCGGCCGACTTCTATGAGAGCAAACGCATGGACGTGAGCAGGGGTGGCACCGGGGTCTGCAGGTGGCAGTGGCTGCATGGGACCTGCCCCAGGGCATCCTGGCATGGGCCACCCAAGCCCTCACACCTCTTGAGCAGCTTTTGTCCTTCTTTGCCCATACTGCCCCCCCCAGTACCCTTCCACTGCCTTACCCATCTCACGTCCCCCATCCTCTCCCCTCTCATGGTTGGGGGCACATCTCACACACCTTCCCCTCTATTTCCCCCCTGCCCCGTAGGTGCTCACATGCCCCAGCGCTGGCTTCACGGACCTGGCAGAGATCATCTCCCGCATCGAGCCCGCCAAGCCCTACCCATCGGACGGCTATGCGGACGGTGAGCAGGGGCCAGGGTGCAGGGCTGGGGGCCTGATCTGGGCTCGGGGCCTGACCCTGAGTCCCCCCCCTTTCCCTTCCCAGAGGAGTCCGACTACCTCACTGAGTACGAGGATGAGGGGCCGGAGCTCATGCGGGGTGAGGAGGAAGCATTTGCCCCGACTGAGTGGCCCGGAGCTGGCACTTTGGAGGCTGTGAGTACTCCCCAACCACAGGGACCCTCCAAAATGAGGCCTCTTAGAGCTTGGGGGCTCCCAAGGGTGCCACAACCCCATGCATGGAGGGGGTAACATGGGGCAGATCCTGGCCCCAGTTGCGGGGAACCCCCAAAATGGAGGCCCCCAAAGGTGTGCATGGAGGGGGTTACATGGGGCAGAGCTGCCCAGCTGGGAGCCGACGGGTGTTGCGCCGTGTCCCCATCCTGCTGTCCCCCACGTATCCCCTCTCTCCCCAGGAGGACGAGAAGAGCCTGCGGCACCGCCCAAGCCCAGCCCGAGCCTCCTCCATGTCCCACACGTGAGCCCAGATGGCACCGAAGGAGCCCAAGAGTACCCCCGGGTGTTGCCCTGGCACTACCTCCGCACCCCGGGGCCCCCCCGACCTCCTCTTCCATGGCCGCTTCCCTGGCCAGGGCTCAGCCCCGTGGCACTTTCCCACCCGCCCCAGGCTTGTCCCCACTACTGTCCCCAAGCTGGGGTGACAACGGGGGCTCCAGGGACCCCTCCCCTCCTTTTCCACCATCCTGCACTGTTGCACTGGCCCAAATCCCCCCTCCGTGGCCTGGCCATGCCCTGCTTTGCCGCAGGACCGACCTCGTGGTGGGGGGAGAAGTGACTGCTGTATATTTTCTTTTTTTTTTTTTTTTAATTATTATTATTTAAAACAAACCTGGTACTGTTTCTCCTGCTGGAATAAAGCTTCAAGGCTGGGGGCTGGCGGTGGCCAGCAGACAACAACCACCAGATGACACCATCAAATGCCCCTGTGGTGCCCGTGGCCGCAGCAAAGTGCAAGACAGACGCTGTATGAAACCAGCAGGGAGGAATAATCCCCACAGCCGCACCAGTGTCACCCATGGGTGCTTCTCCGGCATCAGTCGGGCGTGTGGACGCGCTGGTGCAGCAGGAGGTTGGAGCTGCGGCTGTAGCGGCGACCGCAGTGGGTGCAGGGAAAGGGTCGTTCACCAGCATGCGCCCGCCGGTGCCGCAGCAGTGCTGAGCGGTGCCGGAAGCCACGGTGGCACTGGGGACAGCGGTGCGGCCGCTCCCCCGTGTGCCGCCGGCCGTGCTCCAGCAAGCTGGCCCGCTGGGTGAAGCGCTGCCCGCACTGCCCGCAGGCGAAGGGCCGCCCACCGGCATGGCCCCGGCGGTGCCGCAGGAGGTTGGCACGGTCTGCGAAGGCACGCGGGCACTCGGGGCAGGCGTGGGGCCGCTGGCCGGTGTGGGCGCTGCGGCGGTGCTGGGCCAGGTAGGCGCTTTGGGTGTAGGCGCGGGGACAGTCGGGGCACCGGTGTGGGCGCTCGCCGGTGTGCACCAGCTGGTGCCGCAGCAGCGTGGCACTGAGGGCGAAGGCTTTGCCGCACTGGCCACAGGGGAAGGGCCGCTCGCCTGTGTGCGCCAGCCGGTGCCGGGCAAGGTGCGCCCGCTGCCGGAAACGCTGCCCGCACTCGCCACAGGCGTGGGGCCGCTCGCCCGTGTGGGTCTGCGTGTGCCGGGCCAGCGTGGAACGCAGGGCGAAGGCTTTGCCGCACTGTAGGCAGCGGTGTGGGCGTCCCGCACTGTGGGCGCCCTGCTGGTGCTGGGCCAGGTGGGCGCTCTGCCGGAAACGCTGCCCGCACTCGGCGCAGGCGAAGGGACGCTCGCCCGTGTGCGCCCGCTGGTGCACCAGCAGCCCCGCGCTGCCGGCGAAGGCTTTGCCACACTCGGTGCAAGCGAAGGGTCGCTCACCCGTGTGGCCACGCTGGTGCGTGGCCAGCGCTGCCCGGTCGCAGAAGCCGTGGCCGCACTCGGTGCAGGAGAAAGGGCGCTCGGCCCCGTGCAGTGCCTGGTGCCGCATCAGCGTGGTGCTCGCACCGAAGCGCTTCCCGCACGCCCTGCAGCAGAAGGGACGAGCCACGGTGGCAGGGTCCTTGCCATCACCCTGTCTCAGCTCTGCCCTGGCATCCTCGCGTTGGGGCCATGGGTCCAGTTTGGTGCTGCCGGCATCAGCCATGTCCTGGCACCGTGGCCCCCAATTGGTGTTGCTGGTGGTTGCCACATCCCGGTGCTCCGGCACGGGGTTGGAGCTGCCAGCATCGTCACGGTCCCGGCACCCCAGCATCGGTTCGGTGATGTCGGTGTCCGCCCGCTCCCTGCCTCGCGTCCCCAAATCGGTGCTGCCACTGTCAGCAGGGTCGCGGCGTCGCGTCCCCACTTTGGCGCTGCTGGTGTCCGCCTGGTCCTGGCCTTGTGTCCCCAAATCAGCCCCGGCCCAACACCGCAGCATCGTTTCGGCACTGCTGGTGTCGGCCTGGTCCTGCCTGCTGGGTGTCAGTTCGGCGCTGCTGCCAAACGCTCGGTGCTGGCACAGTGACCCCAAACCGGTGCTGCCGCTGTCCATGCCCTCATGGCACCCCGGTGTGGCTTCGGTGCTCCCGGTGGCTTCCCGGGCCCATCTGCGGCACAAGGTGGGGGGGGGCGGTGAGCAGGCAGCACCCTACGGTGTCACCCTGGGGCTGCGGTGGATCCAACGTCCGCCTTCAACGGGGGCACCCTGGGTGGCCGCCAGCCACCCGGTACCGTGACGGGGTGACAGGGACCGGGCCCAGCTGCCAACGGGGCCACCAGTACTGGGCACAGCCCGGTCCCATTCCCCGTTACATCCCCCGGTAACCGGGGCCCAGCACCCCCCCCCCCACCGCCCCTTCCTCCCCGGTACCGGTCCCCCCCCCCCCCTTACCTGCAGCGCTCGCTTCCCGCTGCCCGCTCCCTTTGCTCCCCGGTCCCGGCTCCTCCCGGTCCCGTGTGCCCCGGTCCCGAGCGCCGCGCCCCGGGGCTGGGGTCCCCCCACCCCGGCTCCCCCCGGTGCCGGTGCCGGTGCCGGTCCCGGCTGCGCTCGGCTCCGCCTCTCGGCGGCTCCGCTCCCGCCGTTGCGGCGCCGCCTGGGGGCTGCGGGACGCGCTGCAGAGCCCCGGGGGGCCGCGGACACGCGTGGGCGTGGGGATCCCTCCTGGGGAGGGGAGAGGGGGCCTGGGGGGTCCTTGTGGGGACGTGCATCGCGGGGGGAGGACGGGGACGGGCAGGGGGACACGGACAGGCGTGGGGACGCCCGGCACTGCCACGGCACACTCGTCACTGCGATGGGGTAGCCCACAGGACAGCCATCATCATGGGACACCTGGCACCACCACGGGGCGCCCGACACCACCATGGGACACCCGACACCACCGTGGGATGCCCAGAACCACCATGTGACACCTGGCACTACCATGGGACACCCAGAACCACCATGAGACACCCAGAACCACCACGGGACGCCCAGAACCACCACGGGACACCTAGCACCACCATGGGACACCTGGCACCACTATGGGACACCCAGAACCACCACAGGACACCTGGCACTGCCATGGGACACCTGGAACCCCCACAGGACACCCAGAACCACCATGGGACACCTGGCACCACTATGGGACACCCAGAACCACCACAGGACACCTGGCACTGCCATGGGACACCTGGAACCCCCACAGGACACCCAGAACCACCATGGGACACCTGGCACCACTACGAGTGACCCAGAACCACCATGGGACACTCGGAACCACCATGGGGCACCCTCCACCACCATGGAATACCCAATGTTGCCACGGCACATCTGGCTCCACCGTGGGAGCCACCACGGCTCACCCGTCACCACCACAGCGGGTGCCCACTCCCACTGGGCGCGATAAGCTGGGTGCTGGTCATGGCTGGGGAGCTGTGGCCGAGGCTGGTGGGTGCTGATAGCACCCAGCTCTTCCTGCACCCCCGGAGATGACATGGGGCTGGGTGTCCGTCCCCCCCCCTTCCTGTCCTCCCCCCCCCCCCCCCCGAAGTGCTCCTTCTGTCCTCTTGGGGTCACCCAGATCTCCCACGGGTGCTGGGACGGGTGTGGGTGCAGCTGGGTGTGGGTGGACACCAGAGACGTGCTGGGCATGGGGACACCCTGGGCATGGGCACACAGCAGGCTTGGGGACACCCCATGGTGCACCCTAGGCATGGGGACACGCTGGATACTGTCATGGGTGCTCCCAGGTCCCCGCTGTGCCACCCATGGGTGCAGCCTGCAGGCTCCATGACCCTTCCTTGTGCCAAGACCCCGCAGGGACATCACTGGGGACCATCACAGGCGGTGTCACCTCCGGCCAAGCCCCGGGATGTGGGGAGGAAGCTGTGGGTGCTCGCGGACCCCTCTGAGGCCCATCCCAAGGCAGGGGTGCATCCGGGCCCCCCCCTTCCTCATGCCTTATCAGTGGGGACACCCGTGGGGAGAGCTCAGCGGTGCTGCGGGGATGATGTACGGCAACATCGAGCCCAGCCAGCCCAGGGAAGGGCAAAAATGGGTGCTGGGGCCTGGCGGCAAGGAAGGTAAGGAACACCCTGGGGTGCTGGCTGGGGTGGGGGTGAGCCCAGCAGTCCCCAGTTCATGCCCCGAGCCTGTCCCTTTTGGGATCTGAGGAGGGGTCCCCAGGGCAGATGGTGGCACCAAAGGGGATCCCCATTTCCATCCCCGCTGCCCACAGGGGAGCCCTGGGGCTCATCTCCCACCTCTGGTACCCAATGGGGGAGTCCCCAGGGTGGTGACATGGGGGGGAAGCCCTCATCGTGGTGCTTGACAAGGGTCCCCAGGGCTGGTGGTGGCACAAGAGGGGGGGGATCCCCCACGAACACCATCCCTGCTGCCCCTTCTCCAGCCTGCAGTGACCCGTGCCCTATGGAGGAGAACCCATACGAGCCCCTCGACCCCCCCATCGCCGTGCCAAGCCGCAAGCACCTTCCTGACCCCCCAGGTGAGCCCATCCCTGTTGGGACGAGGCTGTGCAGCCCGAATCGGGGCCCTGCAGCCCCGTCGGGACCGATCGTCACCCACTCACCCTCCCCAGCGCGCCCGTGCTGCTCCCAGGAGAGGCTGGTGCTGGTGGGTGCCGCGGCCCTGGGGGTCTCGGTGCTGCTCAACGTGCTCCTCCTCGCCATTGGCTCACGGCGCAGTGAGTACCGGGGGGGGCACGGCAGCTCCCCCACCCCGGGAGATGATGCTGGGGCTGCTGGGGGCAGAGTTAAAGTAATTGGGGGGCTGGGGGGCTGCAATAGGACCCCCGCAGCACGGTGACCCTTTGCCTCCCCCAGTCGCAGCCCTGACGGTGGCCCTGGACGAAGCGGAGATGGCGAAGCAGCCGCCGAACGTGGGTGCGTGGCCGTGCCGCGTCCCCCCCCTCCCCATTTCCACGGTGTCACTGTCCCAGGGCCCCACGCACCCTCCCCCCCCATCACCGTCCCCCTCTCCACAGCCTCCGCGCCCTTCCTGCTGTACAACGAAGCGCACAACAAGTGCGTGGAAGCGCGCGGGCAGCAGCTGACGGCGGCGACGTGCCGGCCCGAGGCGGCGGCGCAACGCTTCCAGTGGCTCCCCGGGGACCGGCTGCGAAGCACGGCGGGGTCCCGCTCGTGCGTGACGGCGGCCAGGGGGCAAAACCTGTCCACGGTGTGGCTGCAGCCGTGCCGGGAGGACGGCAGGCTGCAGCGCTGGGAGTGCCGCGACGGCGCGCTGCTGGCGCTGGCCGGCCACGATCTCTATTTCAATTACGGCAACAACCAGAAGCACACCGTGATGCTCTTCATTGGGGACCGCGAGTGGAGCCGCTGGGTCGCCCACGGGAGCAAGGACAACATCTGCTCACGCTCCAGTCAGTTCCTGACCGTGGATATTTAGGGCCTTGCCCGACCCTTAACAGGCTGAAACACAGCCCCAGCCTGGAAGGGATGTGGCTTAAGAGAAGCCCAAACTGCAACGAGGCCCTAGCTCAGGCCTAATCCTAAATTATTTGATTTAAGCTAACCCTAAAGGAGTCCAAACCCTAGTGAAGTCCTAGCCCAGCTAACCCCAACCCAGTTGTAAACCTAAATATAGAGGACTCAAGCTAAACCCAAACCCTAATGGCACCCGAACCCAGTTACATCTCTAAATATATAGGATTTAACCTAATCCTAACCTAGCCTAAACCCCAATGGGGCTCAACCCAGACCTAACCCTAAATATATAGGATTTAACCCCAAACCCATCAGGGTTCTAACCCTACCCCTAACCCAGAGGGGACCCTGGCAGCTACCGCAGCCCTATCTGGGGGGTGACCCCCTTTCTGCTTCCCCTCCCCAGGTTGCCCCCCTTGCTCCAGAGGCTGGACCTATTTCGAGGACTCGTGCTATTTCCACTCTGCGACGACGAGCACCTGGGAGTCGGCGCAGCGCTTCTGCTTGGCCCTGGGCACGCGGCTCCTGGAGGTGGACAGCCCCAAGGAGCGGGTAAGGGGGACAGATCCCGGCCCCCGTGAGGGGGGGCAGCTGGAAGCCTCTCGTGGACCCCCAAACCCCTGTCCTGAACTTTAGGGCCTGCTCTGAGGTCACCCCACACCACCTTTTCCCATGGGAGGATGCTGCTGTGCATCTAGCTCTTACTTTTATTCTCTAAATACTCAGATACTCTACTTTTTACCCAAATTCTGTCCTTTTTAACCCTAAATTTGCTCCGGTGTTCCGAGGCCCTAATCCTGCCATCCCTGACCCCATACATCCTCTAACTGTCCCCCAGCTCAAAAAAAACCACCAAATTTCCCCCACGTCTCCTCACTCCTGGGCAGAGGTTGTGCTGGTGGTGGCCAGAGCAGCGTGGGGAGGTGCGGGAGCAGCATTGGGACCTACCTGGCACCGAGACCTGCTGTCCCCAGCTGTCCCCAAGGATGTGCAGGGGTCTTGAGGGGGGGGCTCTGCACCTGGGTGACAACGCCTCTGCCCCCAGACTTACATCCAGACCATTCTGCGAGACTCCTCCTGGCTGGGCATCACGGATAAAGAGGTCGAGGGCACCTGGAAGCGGGCAGACGGGACCATCCTGCCCAGGGAACAAAGGTACAGCCCAATGGGCGCCGGGGACAGGGTGACGGGGGCTTGGGGACGCGGAGGGGGCCACCCCTAAGCTGTGTCACTTCCCTCATCGCAGCTCGTGGCACAGGAACGAGCCCAACGGCGGGCAGCAGGAGAATTGCGCGGTGGTCCGCAAGGACGGCACGTGGTTCGACTACCCCTGCACGAGCCAGCTCCCCTGGGTGTGCGAGGGGCAGCCCTGAGCCTGCGGGGGGCACCTCGAGGGTCCCCCAGTCCCCGTCACTCCCCCTGCTCCGGGCTCCCCAAAGCCCGTCTCCGCTTGCCACGTCTGACCTGCAGCACTGCAGCACGCAGCTTCGGCCTCCAGCACCTCCACCCCGGGTCCCAGAAGGAGGCACCGGGCGGGATTCGGCGTTGGGGGCGCACCGGGGGGCCCTGTGGGACCATAAACGGGTGCGCAGAGTGAGGCCCCCGATCGGATGGGGACCCCAACGGCGTGGGGTGGATGGGTGTGGGGTGGCTCTGGGTTTCGGTGTCCGCCGGGGGAGCAGCGGTGGTTTCATGGGTGAAGCTACACTGGAGCCCTCTGCAGACATGGGATGGGGGAGTCTTGCCCCCCCCCCCCCGCCCCCCAGGTTCCCCAAATCATCCCCAGGCACCCAAATATCCCTCAGGCTCCCCAAATACCCTCCAGACCCCCCCCCAAATACCCCCCTTAGCCTCCTCAAATCCCCCCCCAGGCTCCCCAAACACCCTCCAGCCCCCCAAAACCCCCCAGCCTCCTTAAATCCCCCCCCAGCCTCCCCAAATACCCCCCCAGCCTCCTCAAATCACTCCCAGTCCCCCAAATACCCCCCCAGGCTCCCCAAACACCCTCCAGACCCCCCAAATACCCCCCCAGGCTCCCCAAACACCCTCCAGACCCCCTAAATACCCCCCCCCCGCCTCCCCAAATACCCCCCTAGGCTCCCCAAACACCCTCCAGACCCCCCAAATACCCCCCCCAGCCACCCCAAATACCCCCCTAGGCTCCCCAAACACCTTCCAGCCCCCCAAATACCTGCCTCAGCCTCCCTAAATCCCCCCTCAGGCTCCCCCAAATCCCCTCCACCCCCCCCCAGCACCTCCATAGACCCCCCAGGGCTCCCCTAAATACCCCCCCGCCCCCCCCCCCAGGGCTCCCCCAGACGGTGGTCGCGGGGGGGGGGGGGGGGGGGTGTTAGAACCGGGGCGGGGGGGTCCTGGCCTGCAGCTACCGGGAGCTGGGGGGGGAAGGGGGGGTCCGGCCCGGGGGGGTTCCGGACTACAGCTCCCGGCAGCGCTCCCGGCGGCATCCCAGGAATTCGCACCGCGGGATGGCGGCGCCGCTGCCGCTGCTCCAGGCCCCGCCGCGCTGAGGGGGCGCCCCGGGCCGGGCCGGGCCGGCGGGAGGAAGGGGAGACCCCCCCCGAACCGGGCTGGGGGGGGGGGGGGCGGCACGGGCCGGACCGGGCCGAGGGGGGAGGACCGGGCTGAGGGGACCGGACCCGGGCTGAACGGGACCGGACCCGGCTGAGGAGACCCCCGCCGGGCTGAGGGGTCCCGGGGGCGCTGAGGGGACCCCGCCGGGGGGCTCCGGGCCGGGCCGATGGCGGAGCCGCTGCTGCGGAGGACCTTCTCCCGGCTGCGGGGCCGGGACCGCCCGCGCAGGAAGAAATCGGACGCCAAGGAGCGAGGTACGGAGCGGGGGGGGGCGAGAAGCCCAACGCCGGGGGGCCCGGGGCACCCCCCCCCGGGATGGAGACCCCACCTCAGTCCCTTTGGGGTCCTTCGTGGTCCCCACCCCAGGGTCCCTGGTGCAGCCCCAGAGGGCTCCACATCACCCCAGGTCCCTTCTGTCCCCCCCCCCCCAAAAAAGGGACCCTTGGGGTCCAGTCCCCCGGGAATGGGACCCTCGGGATCCAGTCCCCCAAGGAGAGGACCCCTCGTTGTGGACCCGGCTCCCTCCTGCCCCCCGAGGAAAGGACCCCAGTGTCACACCGGGCTCCCTCCTGTCCCCCCAAAGCTCCCCACCACCCCTTTTGGCCCCAAGGAAGGTTCCCCATCACCCCGTGTCTCTCTCTGTGCCCTGCAGGAGTTGGGGTACCCCCCCCACCCCGGGGTGCCTCCTGCCCCACATTTCTCGGGGTGCCCTACGCCAAGCCGTGGGCTCGGCATCACCTGGGGGGAGATCCCGGGGGGCTACGGGGTGATGGATGGGGGGGACCATGCTGTGGGGCCTCCACCGATGCTGGCGCTCATTTGGGGTACCTGAGCTGAGGTCTGGGGTGGGCAGAACATCCCATGTGGGCGCTAAAGCCACAATTGGGGTGCGGGGGGGGGCGGGGGGGGGCTCGCAGCACCCCCTGTTCTCATCCGGATGGAGCGGGGGGTGCGGCTGTGACAGCATCTGGGAGGAATTGGTCCCGCGGGGGTGAGGGTGCTCCGGCGGGACGGGGACCGGGACCGGGCGCGGGTGCTGGTGTGACACGAGTGGGGCTTGTTTTGGGGTGCATGTGGGAGGGGTGCACAAGGGGTGCAGACAATCCGGGGTGCACAAATGCGCCTGGAGGAGCGCAGAGAATTGGGGTGCACGCGACCGGGGGGTGCAGGCCATGGGGACGGACGCAGAGCTGCCCCCATCGGGATGCGGCCGTGTCCCCGATGGGGTGCAGCAGGGCCCGGCTGAGCCCCCCCCATCCTCCAGCGAGCCCCCCCAGGATGGTGGGAGCGTGGCGGCGGGGCTGTCCGGCCGTAAACAACCGGAAATCCCGCTTGGCAAGGGGCTGCGTGCAGCTGCCTCCGCCGGCCCCGTGGGGCGGCAGTGGATTCGGGGCGAGGAGGGTGGGTGGCCCCGCGGGACGCTGGCGGGGGCGAGAGGGAGGGCTCGCGGCTGGCGTGGCAGGGACCCACGCCGAGCCCCGTCCATTCTCCCTCCTGCAGAGCATCCTCCACCAAGCCCCGACTCGCCGGTGGACCCTGAGGCAGCCCCGGCATCGTCGGAACCGGCCCCGGCAGCGCCCCGCAAGCAGAACTGGGCCCGTTTCTCCTGCGGCGGCCGCGATGAGCCCAGCGGGAGGCGGATGCCGGCTCCCAAAGCTTCCCCGGAGGTGGTGGAGGCCAGCGAGCTGGATCCGGCCACCAGCAGCCCCTGGCCTGGCGTGGAGCCACCCGGCGAGGAGCCCCTGGAGCCGGCGGAGGAGGCCGAAGCAGCAAACGGCTCCGTGGAGCTCGGCGGCCCCGGTAGGAGCCCAGGGCACGGCGCTTACCTGCAGAGCCTGGAGCGGAGCAGCCGGCACTGGGTGCTGTCCTCGGCGAAGGCACCGGGGCTGGACGAGGCTGGCGGCGGGGCCGAGGCTGAGGCTGGTGCGGCCAGCAGCGAGGGCGAGATCTGGTACAACCCCATCCCCGAGGACGAAGACCCTCCGAAGGCGAGCGGGGAGGACGTCCCCTGGGGGGGCAGAGGGACGGCAGAGAGCCCCGGACCCCGCAGCCCAGAGGAGCCGGCAGCTGGCAGGGCGCAGGCCTGTGGTGAGGGGCAGCGCGGAGCTAGGGGTCGGGAAGAGGGGGGACAGTGGTGGCCCCTGGTTCCCCACAGCCCTTGTCACCACGCAGGAGAGTGTCCCCTGGACCCCACAGTCTCCATCTGCAGCACCTTATGGTCTTTGTCCTTTCTCTGGCACCTGTGAGGCTTCCTGGACACCGAGGTCCTCAGAGCCAGTGGTCCCTTGTCCCCAGTGTCTCCTGGACCCCGTGGTCGCTGTCCCTTCCTTGCCCCCCAGGCCAGCATCCCCCCCGCCTCCACAATCCCTGTCCCTTTCTGCCCACCCCCCGGGATGATGTCCTTCAGACCTCACAGTCCCTATCCCCACCCTGTCCTCAGGGACATCTGGACCCCATGATCCCTGTCATCTTCACCTTCCCCCAGGCACATCCCATAGTCCCCACCCTTTCCCCATCCCCCAAAACAGGACATTGTCCTCCAAACCCCACCGTCCCCACGCCCAGGACAGTGTCCCCAGAACCCGACAGTCCCCACCCCACAACAATTTCCAGGGCGCCACCCCAATCCCAGCCAGGCTCCCGGTATCCCCCAGGTACCCGCTCACCTTTTCTCTCCCCCCAGGAAAGATGCCCATCCCCTGCGTGAGCCTGGGGACGGGGCTCGCCCCCCCGTCCCCCCCCGCCAGCCCCAGTGCCACCAAGAAAGGCCGCTCCCTCAGCAAAGTGAAGTCCCCGGGGACCGTGCGCCGCCTCTCCATGAAGATGAAGAAGCTGCCAGAGCTGCGGAGGAAGCTGAGCCTGCGCAGCCCCCGGCCACGGGGCCAGGAGGGTGGCACCTCGCCCTCCGACGCCCGCAAGGAGTCCAGCAACGTCATCAGCCGCTACCACCTCGACACCAGCGTGGCCTCACTGCCCCGTGCCAAAGCGGCCAACAAGGGCGGCTACTTGAGTGACGGCGACTCCCCGGAGCTGCTGGCCAAAACCGGGGCGCACGCTGAGCCAGAGGATGGAGAGGGCGGGCTGGACGTGGCCGCTTTCCGGCCCTACAGCTGCGGGGAGCTGCCCCGAGGCGGGCAGCACATCTCCGGGCTGGTCAGCGTCCACCTCTACGGCGTGCGGGACCTGAAGCTGCCGCGAGCTGAAGCCCGGGAGGTTTTCTGCGTGCTGCAGGTGGACGCGGCCAACCGGGCTCGCACGGCTCTGCTGCCCTGCAAGGCGGCTTTCCTTGGCCTCAACCACACCTTCAACCTGGAGCTGGAGAGTGCCCAGCTCCTCAAGGTGATCGTCTTCTCCTGGGACCCTTCCTCCTGCCGCAACCGCCTCTGCTGCCACGGCACCGTCGTCCTGCCCCACATCTTCAGAGGTGCGCGGTGGGGATGGGAGGGCACGGGTTTTTTTTTGGGGGGGGGGGGTGTGTTTCACAGCACAGCACCCCGCTGACAGCACCCCTCTGTTCCCCAGGCTGCCGGGCCCAGCAGCTGGCGGTGCGGCTGCAGCCTCGCGGCGTCCTCTTCTCCAAATTCACCCTGGTGGAGCAGTGGGACAGCCCCGGCGAGCGCGAGCCCCGCGTCTTTGGCGTGGAGCTGGGCCAGCTGGTGGAGAGGGAGAAGACGGCCACCAAGGTGCCCCTGCTCATCCAGAAGTGCGTGGCCGAGATAGAGAAACGGGGGCTGAAGGTGAGCAGGGGGCCTCGCGGTGACATCCAGCGGGTGATGGCCCAGCCGGGCCCCCTGTCACCGCTGTCACCGTGTCCCCGATTCCAGGTGGTCGGGCTGTACCGGCTCTGCGGCTCAGCCGCCGTCAAGAAGGAGCTGCGCGACGCCTTCGAGAGGGACAGTGCGGCCGTGACGCTGTCAGAGCAGCTCTACCCTGACATCAACGTCATCACGGGTCAGTGCTCACCCCACAGGCCCCCCCAGCACCCTTGGGGGGGCCACGCTGATGTCCCCACCCCGGCTTCTCGCCCGCAGGGATCCTCAAAGACTACCTGCGGGAGCTGCCCACGCCGCTCATCACCCCCACGCTCTACCACGTCGTGCTGGAGGCCATGGCCAAGCGGCCTCCCCGGACCCCGCCGGGCGAGCGGGACGCCGTCACCCTGCTCGACTGCCTGCCTGACGTCGAGAAGGTGGGTGGCCAGCCCTAAAACTGGGGCTGCTCGGCTGTGGGATTGCCGGGGCACCCCGCTGCCTCTCGGTCCGGGGCTCTCCTCCATTGCACGTCACCACTGTGGTGTCCTTATTTCTGGATGAGTGGCACCGGCGATGTGGCATGTCCTGGTGTCACCACCCCCCTGAGCATTTTTGGGGGTCTCTACTTCCCCAGCAGCCAAGCATTTTTTTTCCACGTCCTCGTTATTAGCTGTGGGATTCAGCCCCGGTGACATCGGGGACTGCCTGTGGCCGAAACATTTCCCCTCAGTGGCCCAGGGGCAGGGGAATGTCACCTGAGAGGGTGTCCCCGCTGACGCCACCCTGTCCCCCAGGCCACGCTGACGCGGCTCCTGGACCACCTCAGCCTGGTGGCCTCCTTCCACGACTTCAACCGCATGAACTCGCAGAACATCGCCGTCTGCTTCGGTCCCGTCCTGCTCACCCAGAGCCAGGAGCCTCGGCGCGGCGGCACAGGCACCCGCAGCTACGCCCACAGCGAGGACATCGCCAGCGCCGTCGATTTCAAGCGGCACATCGAGGTGCTGCACTACCTGCTGCAGGCCTGGCCGGGTGAGCAGGCTTCTGGGGGGGCAGCGGGGGGGGAGGGACGGACACCCGTGGCCCCCACCCTGGGGGAAATCTGTGCTTGGCCACCACCCGGGCCACCCCCTGGGGGGGTGTCTGTGACACCCTGGGGCTGTTCCATGGGCCACTGTCCCCAGCAGCTGCTCCAGGGGCCCGTGCCCCCCCAGCCAAACTCCCCCCCAACATCTCCTCCCCGCTCCAGTGCCACCAAACCACCCCATGGCTTCCCCCTCTTATCCTGACCCCCCCACACACGCTCTCTCCGCAGCCCCCCGCTCATCCCCAGCCCCCCAAATCTGGGAGGAGGCGCCGCCCGGCCGCCCGCGGCAGCCACCGCTGCGCTTGGACCTGCTGGACACGGCGGTGGTGGCCCGCCATCGCCCCCGGGGACCGGAGAGCCCCCCCAGCAACCGCTACGCCGGCGACTGGAGCGTCTGCGGCCACCAGTTCGGTGGCTACGACGAGGTGGCGGCCGGCGACGGCGAGAGCCGGGCCGCACACCGGCGGACCCTCTTCGTGGCCGATTTCGGCCTTGGTGACGAGCCCGAGGCGCCCTTTGGCCCCCGGCTCAACCTCAAGGACTTCGACGCGCTCATCCTCGACCTGGAGCGGGAGCTCGCCAAGCAGATCAACGTCTGCCTGTGACGGCGACGCCGGTGCCGGTCCTGGCGCCACCGGGAGAGCGACCAAAAAGCAGCACTTGCCTCTTGTTGCCTTCGATTTGCACAGCACCGAGCAGGAGGGACGCCGACGGAGAAGGTGATGCCATCTTTGGGGGGGGGGGGGGGCCACGGCCCCATCGGGGGACACCTGAGCACCCCCCCCCCCCCAAAAAAAAAAAAAACTGGCTGCACACAGCCCCCCACACACATCCACGCGCCGTTTTGGGGGGGGGGGGGGGGGGGGATGTTGGAGGCTCAGTGCCTCTTGCTCGGCTTTCTATGGCCAAATTTTGCCCTCAAGTGCCTGTTCACCCCTTTGCCCTTCCAACCCCCCCCCCAAGGGTGCTGCGCCCCCCCCTCCAAAAATCAGTATTGACAAGGGTCCATGACCTCCATCGCTCAGGCTACGTGGGGGGCACCCTCTCCCCCTCCCCATCTGCCCCCCACTCCCCCCCCTGCTCACGAGGGCTCCCCAAAATCCCCTCCCTGTTGCCGGCACCCTGAGGAGGGTGATGGCACTCCCTCCCGCCCTCACGGGTGGCAGCAAGGGCCCCCCCCCGAGCCCTCCCTTTTTTTCTGCCCCCCCCAGGGGGGTGCTGCCGGTACGGGAGCGCTGAGCTTTTATTTATTACTCGAGCTTCGTGTGCGTGCGTGCATGCGCGTGGATGGACGGCGTACGGCGGTTGCCTTCACCGCAGCCTGCAGAAAAAGCCCTTTTCACCCCCAAAATGAACCCAGCACCAGTGTTACGGGGGGGAGGGAGGGAGCCAAATGAATTCCTCCCCCCCCCCCCCCAAAAAAAAAAACAAAAACAGCCTTGCTCAGTATTAGCCTTACAGGAACCAGCTGAATGTGAAAGCACCGGCCCGGCCGGGCTGAGCCAGCAGTGTTAAATCACCCGGGGCAGGGGGTGCCACCAGGCTAGCGGGGGGCTTGGTGACAAAGCTGTCCCCAGTCCCCCCCCCCGATGACCTGACACCCACCCTGCCCTGCCCACCGCCTTGTCACTGTCACCAGCAATAAAGGACACAAGCTGCACTCGCCGCCGGGCTGTGTGCGCGTGTTGGTGTCCCGTCGGGGGGATGGCAGTCCCCAAAGTGTCACTTGTCCCCCGTGGCACCCGAATCGATGGCACAGGATGGCAGGCAGGGGCACATGGCGCTGCTTTATTGCCAGGGGACACCACTGTCCCCCCCCCCCAGCCCCAAGTTAGGGGGCACAGCACCAGCACCTAACACCCCTAACACCTCTTTTCCCCCATCCCCGGTTGGGGACAGGGTGGTGGCACCTCGGTGGCACCCAGCCAGTGCATCCTTCAGCCCCTTCATCCCTGCTGCTGGGCACAGAGGGACATCGGGGGAGCAGAGGGGACAGTCCCTAGACAGAGATGGAGCCCTCGCGGAAATCGGTCTTGCCGATGAGGGCGTTGACGAGGACGGGGTGGCCCTGGCGGCACGCATCCTGCGCGGCGCGGAGGACGGCGTCCAGCCGCTCGCTCTCCGGGCGTCCCACCACGAAGCCTTTGCCCCCGAGCGCTTCAGCCACCGCGTGGTAATCTGCGGGGAGGGGACAGGGACGTGGCTCTGTCACCTGCGTGACAGCAGGGTGACGCGGGGCCACCGGCAACGGCCCAATCCTCCCCAGTGCGTCATGGCCACCGAGCGCAGCACAGTCGGGGTGACACGGTGCCACCGGGCACAGCTCAATCCACTCCAGGGTGACTCAGGGCCACCAAGTGGCCCCAGATCAAGGGACTCGATCCCCCCCAGCAGCTCCCGTGTGTCGGGGACAGCGCAGCGCTCACCCAGGTACTCGAGGCCACATGCCACGTTGCTGCCCAGCATGGCCACCTGCTCCCGGGAGATCTGGCTCCAGCACGCATCGTTGCCGACCAGTGCGATGATGGGCGTCTGCAGGGGACAAAGCACGGGGCCACCGCGCCCCGGTGACAACCCGGAGTGGGGACAAGAGCCCAATTCCACCCCCCCGACCCCATTTCGGCGCTGTCTCACCTTGTGCCGCACGAAAGTGTCAAATTCTATGAGGCTGTAGCCCAGCGAGCCGTCACCGTAAAGGACCCAAACCTGGCAGGCGGCACAGGGGAAGGGACAAGTGACACGAGGCCAAGCAGGTGGCACCGCTGTCCGCGTGGGCCACCACATGTCCCCCCCCGTCCATACCTCGGCCTCGGGGCGGCAGAGCTTGGCGCCGAGTGCGAACCCGCCGCCAACTCCCAGCGTGCCAAAGGCTCCTGCGAAGACAACAGCCGGTGTCACCCGCGTGTGTCCCCAATGGTGGCAGCGCACCCCGGGCTGGGGGGTCCTCACCGGGGTCCAGCCAGGAGAGGGGCCGGCGGGGGCGCACAATGTAGGCGGCGGTGCCCACGAAGTCCCCCCCGTCGGCCACCAAAAGGCTCTCGGGGGGCAGCAGCGCGTCCAGGCGGTACAGCAGGTCCAGGGGGTTCAGGTGCTGCGGGGTGGGGGTCGCTGCCTTCTCCCTGTTAGAGAGGACCCCCCCCCCAAAAAAAAAGAGGTTGGTCGGGGTCTCCCCAAAACGGGCATGGGTTTCCCACCCCTTGCAAATGGGATGGGAACCCCAAAGAGGTCGTAAGGGGCTGGAATTTCTCACCCCAAAATCAACCAAGCCCCCCCCCCACACCCCGTACCCAAAATGGGGTCCTCACCCCCCAAAACGGACACAGGACCCCCCCGGCTATGGAAGCTGCCATCCCTGTCCCCGTCCCCGTGCACTGGGTGCTCACCGGTTCGCCTTCTCCTTGCGCTGCTCGGCCTCGCGCAGCCCCCCCAGCCAGTCCGCGGGGCAGGAGTAGCCCCGCAGCCGCCGCGCCAGCCCCACCACAAAGGAGGCGGCGTCACCTGCAGAGAACGCCCAGCTCATCACACCCACTCCAAAAAAAAACTCCACCCATCTACGTCAGACCCTAAACCTGCCCGAATTGGCTGCAAAACCCAGCTCTGTTGGACCCCACAGCTGGCTCGGTCATACCCCAAAACTGGCTCAGCTGAGCCCCAAAACCAGCTCAGTTATCGTAAGAATGGTTTGGACTGGGAGGGACCTTAAAGATCCCCCAAATCTGGCTCAGCTGAGCCCCAAAACACATTCAGTTGGACCCCAAACCTGGCTGAATTAGCCCTAAAACCCAGGTCTGCTGGACACCAAACCTGGCTTGGTTGGACCCCAAAATCTAGCTCAGCCGAGCCCCAAACATGGCTGAATTGGCCCCAAACCCCATCTCTTTTGGGCCCCAAACAGAGCTTAGCTGTCCCCCAAATCACCGTTGTCCCCCAAAACCACCTCATCCGACACCGACCCCATCTCCCAACCCCTCCACGGTGCCACCACCCTCCTCGGGCCGGGGGGACGGCGGAGGGGACAGGGCTGTCACCTTGCACGGCAAGCCGCGGCCGCCAGAAGACGTCGGCGTTGCGGAGGAGCTGCGCCCGGTCCCGGTTGACGGCCACCACGACGGTTTGGCGGCCGAAAAGGCGCCCGTAGGAGAGACGGAAATCACAGACGGCACCTTTGGAGGGGAAGTGGGGGGACAATTTGGGGACAGGGGCCACCGTGGGGTATCCCCATTCCTTCCCCAGCCCTGGGACCCACCTGCCAGCAGCACCAGGTCAGCCTCGCGGAGGGCGTCGCGGCGGTTCTGGCGCAGGAGCAGGGGGCTCTCAGGGGGCAGCAGCCCCCGTGCCGCCCCCCCCAGGTAGCAGGGGATGCCCAAGGCCTCCAGCGCTTCCCTGCATGCCCCAAAAGCGGCTCGATCGGCCTCAAAAATGGCTCGGTCGGGCCTCAGAATGGGCTCAGTTGGGGGCCCCAAAACTGGTTTGGTTGGACCCAAAACCAGCTCAGCTGAACCCTAAAACTCAATCAGCAGTCCCCAAAGTGGCCGATCCAGCCCCAAACCTGCTCATCTTTCCCTAAACCATCTTATTGTCTCCACATAAGCTCAGCCGTCCCCAAAGCGGCTTGGCTGTCCCCAGAGTGGCTCAGCCATCCCCAAGCCCACTCATCCAACCCCTGGATGATCCATCCCCAAAGAGGCTCAGTTGTCCCCAAACCAGTTGATCCATCCCCAAACCAGCTCGCTTGTCCCCGGACACGCTCAGCTGTCCCCAAACCATACCCTCTGTCCCCAGGCCCGCTCACCGGAGCTCCTCAGCCGGTGTGGGTGGCAGCAGAGCCTGACTGCCCACCAGCACCAGCGGCTTCGTGGCCCGGCTCACCAGTTCAGCACAGCGCTGTACCTGCCATCCCAAAAACGGCTCCGTCAGACCCCAAAACAGCTCCCTCGGGCCCCAAAACAGGCTCCCTCGGGCCCCAAAACTCAGTTCTGTTGGATTCCAAATGTGGCTTGGTTGGACCCCCAAAATCACTCAGCCGAGCCCCAAAAAACATCTCGGCCAATCCCAAACCCATCTCACCACCCAACCCCTCCACCCCAATGGTGCTACCACCCGGGTGTCCCCAAAACCCCAAAGCGGGTTGGGGGACAAAGCCAACCTCGTCCTCGGTGGCCAGCGGCACCTTCACAGGCAGCGGGGTGACATCCCGGGGCACCCAGGCACCCGCAAAGAGGTTATGGACGTAGTTTTGGAGGTACCTGTCAAGAAGGGGGTGTTTTGGGGTGCTGCAGCCCCTTGGGGTGCTGGCAGCACCCATTGGTGCTGGTGGGATGGCTGCTCACCACTGCACCAGCTTTCCCCGGATCCCCCGGGCGCTCTTGGCACCGCCAACCTCCTTCTCCACCACGTGGAAGGGGTAGAGGACATCGATGGGGAGCTCCACGAACACGGGACCTGTGGGATGGGGGTGAAGGGACCCCCACGTCACCCCCAAAAAACACATTTCAGGGAGGTGACATCAGCACCACCAAAAGCACCACGCCAAAACACCGCCGCCAAAAGCAGCGCCCCCAGTGAGACCTATGGGGGATGAAATCACCCCAAATCTTCCCCAAGGGAGGTGCTGGGGTGTCCCCACCCTTTACCGGGGGTCCCTGACTGCGCGGTGCTGATGGCTTTGCGGAGCGCGGGGACAATGTCACGGACGGTGCGCACCGAGATGCACGCCTTGCAGAGCGTCTTGAAGAGCGAGAGCTGGTCGATGTCCTGCAGTGCTCCTCGTCCCTGTGGTGAAAACCCCAAAATGGGGGAAATCTCCCCCAAAAAAGGGGTGGGGAGGTGGTTTTGGTCCCTTAAATCCCCCCTCTGCAAGCCCACCAGACCTTCTGCAGCGAGGCGGCCGCCCCACCGATGAGCAGCAGCGGCGACTCGGCCATCTGGGCGTTCTTGATGGCTGTCACCGCGTTGGTGACGCCGGGGCCGGCGGTGACAGCGGCGACACCGATGCGGCCTGCGGGGGGAGATGGGGGGGTGGGAGGTGGCCCCCTGGGCACCCCAGTTTTGGGGTTTGGGGCACAGGGGGCTGGCTGCGCGGTCCTTGTTTGTGGTTGAATTGGTTGTGGGGGGAGATAAATGGGGAGAGAACCCACTGTGGAGAGACCCAAAGAGAGTTTGAAGCCTCCTCCACTCAACCAGGACCCCAGCAAGATGGGACACCCCAAAACCCTCCACCCTTTGAGGAAGAGAAAGGTGTTGATCATGAGGCCAATCTCTCCTCATCCCATCAACACCACAGCTCCCAAATTAATTTTGGGGGGAATAAAGGGGGAGAACACCCCACGGACCGTCCCCGAAGACCCAAAGAGCGTTGGAAGCCTTCTCAACTCAACAGGGACCCCACCAAGCAGGGACACCCCAAAATCTTCCACCCTTTGAGGAAGAGGAAGGTGTTGACCAGGAGGTCCGCCTCCATCGCCCCGTCCGGTACCTGAGAGCCTGGAGACGGCGTCGGCGGCGAAGACGGCGGTGGCCTCATGCCGGGTGTCCACCACGCGGATCCCCAGCTTCTCGCTGGCCACTAGGATGGGCGAGATGTGGCCACCGGCCAGCGCAAAGACGAAGCGGACGCCGTGAGCCTTCAGCACCTCTGCCACCAGCTCGCCCCCGTACCGGGGGCTTCGGGGATCCGCCTGCGAGGCGAGGAGGACGCCCGCTTAGAAAACCAGGTGGATTTAACCAAAACGGGGTGGTTTCACCCCCATTTCGCCCCTACCTTGTGGAGGAGCCGGTAGAGGAGCCCCAAGCGATACGCCACCACGAGCAGCGCCACTGCCGTCGCCGCCAGCAGCCCGGCGCAGATGCAGCCGATGAGGGTGAGCAGACCCATGGGGACGCTGGGGAAGGGACACGAGGTGACAACGACGCCCCCAAATTGTCCCCGATGAGAAGCCCCGGCACCGCCAGGCAGGGTGGCACCAAACGGGAACTCCCCGGCGCCAGGGACAGAGTGGAAATGCGGCACTGGCTCCGGGATGGCGATGGTTAATTAAAGCCGGTTAATTGAACCCATCCCATTCCCACAGGCACCCCAGCCTGAGCCCAAAGTCTGCTCATTTGCATAATTGCAGCCTAACGAAGACATTCCGGTTACTTATGCCATGACCGTGTAAAGACCCCCAGGGAAGAGGCAGAGCTGGCGAGCACCAAACCCGGCCCAATTTCCCCGAAAACACAAACCATTTTAGCACCCGGAAGCAGGTCGGACGCCAGATTTTCCCCCTAAACCCCAATTTCCCCCATTTTCACCATAAAAAGGCGGGTAAGCATTGCCACAAAGGCGAAACAGGGGGGAAAAAAACACTCAAATCAGGCAAAACAGCAGCAAAACCATCGCTGGCTGGGACAAAACGCCGGTGACAATCCCTGGGGGGGGGGCTCCGCATCCCGTAGGGAATTGGAGCGTCCCCCCCCGAGGGGCCGGGCGTTATAATTTTGGGGTGCGGAAATATGTGGGTGCAGCCAACCCGGCGAGCTTTTCGGGTCGGTGTCCCCCCCCCCCCGCCTCCGGGCACCGTACCTGCTGGGTGACAAGGAGGTGACCGGAGGTGACCGGAGGTGCGGACGGGTCCCTGCGGGGACGGAGACGAGCTCAGCCCTGGGTTTTTGCGCCCTAGTTCGCCGCAGAATGGGGACAGGGACAAGTGCCTCCGTGTCCCCGCTGTCCCCTGTCCCCACGGCCACCCCCGTCCTTGCGGCCACCTGTCTTCTTGGTCACTCCTGTCCCTGCGGTCACCCTGGGCCCGTGGCCACCCTGTCCTTACTGTCCCCCCCCCCCCCGAGAAGCCACCCTGTCCTGTCCCCTGTCCCCGTGTCCCCAGAGCCCCCCCTGTCCCCATGCTGTCCCCCCTCCATGCTGGGGGCACCACCCCTCCCCAGTCCCATGCCACTCCCCGGTCCTATGTCCCCCCCGCGCCACGTCACCCCTCTCCCATGTCACCCCCCCCAGCCCCATGTCACCCCCTGTCCCATGTCAGCCCCCCATGTCATGCCCCCCCAGTCCCATGTGTCCCCCCATGTCACCCCCCCCAGCCCCAAGTCACCCCCACATGTTCCCCCCAGTCCCATGTCCCCCCCATGTCCCCCCCCAGTCCCATGTCCCCCCCCAGTCCCAAGTCACCCCCCCATGCCCCCCCGCCCCATGCCCCCCCATGTCCCCCCCAGTCCCATGTCCCCCCCCAGTCCCATGTCTCCCCCCAGTCCCATGTCCCCCCCCCAGTCCCAAGTCACCCCCCCATGCCCCCCCGCCCCATGCCCCCCCATGTCCCCCCCAGTCCCATGTCTCCCCCCAGTCCCATGTCACCCCCCCAGTCCCAAGTCGCCCCCCCGCCCCATGCCCCCCCCAGTCCCAAGTCACCCCCCCAATGTTCCCCCCAGTCCCATGTCCCCCCCATGTCCCCCCCCAGTCCCATGTCCCCCCCCCAGTCCCAAGTCACCCCCCCATGCCCCCCCGCCCCATGCCCCCCCATGTCCCCCCCAGTCCCATGTCCCCCCCCCAGTCCCAAGTCACCCCCCCATGCCCCCCCGCCCCATGCCCCCCCATGTCCCCCCCAGTCCCATGTCACCCCCCCAGTCCCAAGTCGCCCCCCCGCCCCACGCCCCCCCCAGTCCCATGTCACTCCCCCATGCCCCCCCCAGTCCCAAGTCGCCCCCCCCGCTTCCCCCGCGTCCCCCCCGTCCCATTACCCCCCCGTAATCCCCCCCCCCGCCCCGGCCCCCCCCGGAGCCCCGCCGCCACCTGCCCGCTCCGGAAGCGCCGCCCCCCGACGAGGCCCCGCCCACACCTGCAGGCCCCGCCCCCCCGCCCCCGCGTGGCCCCGCCCCCTCACCCTTCCCCGCGGACCCCGCGCGGATCCGCCCGAACCACGTGACCTCCCGACGCCGCTCGCTCCTCCCGCGCCCGCCCCGGGGGGGTCACGTGGGGGTTTGGGCTGCTGATTGGCTGCTCGAGGAGTGTGGGCGGGCCCGGGAGGGGAGGGGCGGTGGTGGGGCGGGGCCAGGCGGGAAGGGGCGGGGCCAGGGAAGGGGCGGGGCTTGGCAGTGGGGGTTCCCAGGGAGTCTCCTCCCATGGGGGGGGGGGGGTCACTGGGGGGGTCACGTGAGGGTGGTCATTGGGGGGGGGTCACCTGGGGGTTGTCACTGGGGGGAGGTCACTGGGGGGGGGTCATTGGGGGGGGATCACCTGGGCGGGGTCTCCTCTCATGGGGTCTTCTATGGGGTCTTATATGGGAGGGGGGTCTCCCATGGGGGGGTCTCATGGGGGGGGTCTCCCATGGGGGTCTCTTATGGGGGGGGGTCTTATATGGGGGTTATTCTATGGGGGGTGGTCTCATATAGGGTTATTCCAGGGGGAGTTATCATGGGGGGGGTCTCATACGGGGTCGTACGTGGGGGGAGGGGGCTCACAGAGGGGTGTCTCCCATGGGGTTTCATACGGGTGGCCTTACATGGGGGGGGTCCCATAGGGTCTCATATGGAGGGGGGGGCCCATGGGGGGGGTCTCGCATAGGGTGGTCTCCTATGGGATCTCATATAGGGAGGCTCATGGGGGGGGGGGGGCTCATATAGAGGTCTCCCACGGGGTCTCATATGGGGGGGGTCTCATAGGGGGGCTTACATAGGGGGGGGTCTCACGTAGGGTCTCATATGCGGGGGGGGGGGGAGGATGCGTGTGCCCCTCCCGGGCAGCCGGGAATCTGCCCCCCCCCCTCCCCTTCCCGTTCCCCTCGGAGTGCCGGGAGAGGCTTTTGGAGGGCGGGGGGGGGGGGGGGCAGAAATTCCGACCCCGTAGGAAACTCCGGTGCTCCGTCACGGCGGGGGGGGGGGGGGGGGGGGGGGGGCAGGAAATCCCCGGGGGGGGGGGACGGACGGGACACACCCTCGGAGGAAGTGCCGCCCCCCCTTACCCCCCCCCCCCCCCTTTACATCCACGGTGCTCCCGGGCTCCCCCCGCCCCCGATGCCTCCGGTTCCTCCCCGGTCTCTCCCCACCCCCGGGGGCTCCCCGGTGCCGGTCTGTCCCCACCCCCGGGGGCGGCGGGGCGGGGGGGGGCACTCTCCGGTCCGTCCCCCCACCCCCCCACCCCGGTCCCGCTATAAGCGAGGCTCCGGAGCCGGTCCCCGCCGTGATGCCGCCGCCCGCCGACCCCGAGAGCCCCCCCCCGCCGCCGGCGGCCCCCCCCCGCTGCTGCCGCTGCCGGGACCGGGCGGCTCCGTGCTCCCGGGGCCGCCGCCGCCGCCGGTGCTGCCGCCGCCTCCTCCCGGTCCTCGCCGCCCTCGGAGCCGCCGCTCTCGGGGCCGCCGCCGCCGCCGCCGCTCTGCTGGGGATGCTCCGGGGGGAGAGCCCCCCCCCCCCGCAGGTGGGCACCGGGAGGGGGGCGTCTGTCCGTCTGTCCCCTTGCCCGTCCGTGTGTCCGTCCCCTTGGCCGGCTGTCCGTGCGTCCGGCCGGCCGCTCCCCCCCCCGGTCCAGGCGTCCGTCTCTTGTCAGCCTGGCCAGGTGTGTCCGGTTGTCCGGCCGCCCATCCGAGTGCCTGCTTGTCCGTCCATCTGTCCGTCCCGTTTTCCATCTGGCTGGGCGATGGGGTGTCCGTCTGTCCGGGTGTCTGTCTGTCTGGGTGCCCAGTTGCCTGTCCATCCACCCAGGTGTCCGTCTGTCCGTCCAAGTGTCCCATTGTTGCCTGTCTGTCCACCCGGGTGTCTGTCTGTCTGTCAGGCATCCAGCCGTCCAGGTGTCCAGTTGCCTGTCCATCCACCCAGGTGTCCATCTGTCCATGTGTCTGTCCGTCCAGGTGTCCGGTTGCCTGTCCATCCACCCAGGTGTCTGTCTGTCCGTGTGTCCATTTGTCCAGGTGTCCGGTTGCCTATCCGTCTGTGTGTCTGTCCGTGTGTCTGTCCGTCCAGGTATCTGCTTGCCTGTCCATCCACCGAGGTATCCGTCTGTCCGTGTGTCCATCCATCCAAATGTCCGGTTGCCTGTCCATCCGCCCAGGTGTCTGTCTGTCTGGATGTCTGTCCAGCCGTCTGTCCAGGTGCCCGCCCGGTCTTCCGTCTGTCCGTCCCCCTGCCTGCCCAGCTGTCCCTCTGCCCGTCCCTCTGGGGGCCCAGGTGTCCATCTGTCCTGCCGTGCATCCCGGGCATCCGTCTGTCTGCCTGGGGCCTGTCCCTTGTGTGTGTCCATCCGTCTGTCTGTCTGTCCGTCCCCCCTCCTTCCAGGTGTCTGTCCATCCGTCTGTCTGTCCGGTTGTCCATCCATCCCCCCTCCTTCCGGGTGTCCATCCGTCCATCTGTCTGTCTGCGTGTCCCTGAGATCCAGGGGGTGTCCACGTCCGCAAGATGGGGATGGACGGACGGACGGACATCAGGCCTCAACCCCATCCCCCCGCCTCAGTTTCCCCATCCCAAAAGGACCAATCTCCCCCCGACCCGGGGGTCGTCCCCTCCCCTGGGACCCCCCACCCCCCACCCCAAATACTCTCGGGTGCTGGAAAGTCCCCAGATCCCAACTTCCCCTTCACCGGTGGGGGGGTGCTTGTGTACGGGGGGGGGGAACGCGGGCCGGGGACATCTGGGTCCCACTGACACCCCCTTTCCCCTCCCGCGCAGGTTGCAACGGCCGCCCACCTGCTGCTGAGCACCGGTAAGTCCCGAGGCCACGGTGAGGGGCTGTGGGGTGCTTTGGGGACACGGGGTGGGGGACAGGGGGACACGGGGACGCAGCGGTCCCCTCCCCAGGCAGCTCGCCCCGTCATCTCGAAAGCGCCGCGCGGGTTCCCCCTTCCGACCTCAGAAAGGAAACGGTGTCCCGGGCCTGGAGCATCTGGGGGTGGCATGGGGCGGCCGCAGTCCCTGGGGCGTCATGGAGTGTCCCCAGGGTGTCACGGAGCACCCTCCGTCTCCGTGGTCCCTGGGGCATCACGGAGCATCTTCCCTCCTTGTGGGGCGCCGGGGCGTCACGGAGCGTCCCTTGTCCCCGCGGTGCCCAGGGCGTCACGGAGCAGCCTCCGTCCCTGTGGTCCCCGTGGTGTCACAGCCTGTCCCCAAGGTGTCACGGAGCATCCTCTGTCCCTGTGGTCTCCGTGGTGTCATCCCCCGGGGGTGCCTGCAGGGCTCCATTGCCCAGAGGGGCCACCCCAATCCCCGAGGGGCCACCCCAATCCCCATCCAGTCCCACCTCCCCGCAGCCCCCTCACCCGACTTCTGGTACCCAGGGAGGGGCTGTAGCACCCATCGTGGCCGCCCAGCTCTCACTGGGGGCAACCCATTCCCAGCAGGCAACCCCATGTCCCAACGGGCAAACCCCGTTTCTCCTCGGGGCCACCGTTTTCCCATTGAGGCCACCCCATTTCCCACCGGGGGCACCCATTCCCTACTATGAACACCCATGGGCCCCCCCCATTAACCCCCGTCCCCCCCTTTGTGTCCCCCCCAGGCTCGCTGGCGGTGTCCTCCAGACCCATGTGGCGCTACGAGGAAGGCATCAGCGGAGTCTTCCTCAGCAGCGACGTGGAGGCGACGGCCGCGGGGCTGCGGGTGGCGGCGGGGGGGCTCTATCTCCTCTACGGCCAGTTCGCCCTTGCCTGCACGGCGGAAAATTGCCCCCCCGGCAACGTCACCCTCCAGCTCCGCCGCGCCGGCTCAGCGCCCCCGCTGCTCTCCGTGCCGCTGGCGTTGCCCAGCGGCACTGAACCCGGCCCGGCCCGCTCGGGTTTGGCTCAGGCCGTGGGACAGCTGCAGCCCGGCGACGTCCTCGACGTGGCGCTGGTCGGGGACATCAACGGGGACGAGTGGCAGATGGCGCAGGACCAGCGGGAGGGCAATTTCGTGGGGCTGCTGCGCATCGCCGGGGGGTGACGGCTGGGACGCGGCCCCTGCTGGCACGGAAAGGGGGCCCGGAGGGGTTTGGGGGCGGTCACCCCCCCGGTTGGAGGTTTGGGGACGTCGAGGGACATTGCTCACCTCCATGCCTGGAGATCTGGGGACATCAAGGGACATTGCTGACCTCCATGCCTGGAGATTTGGGGCTGGTGACACCCCTGCTCAGAGGTGGGGGACATCAGGGGACATCGGAGACCTCCACCCTTGAAGATTTGGAACATTAAGGGACATTGCAGACCCCCCCATTGAATATTTGGTGCTGGAGATCCCCAGCTTGGAGATCTGGGGACATCAAGTGACTTTGCAGACCTTCGTGCCTGGACATGGGGGACACCAAGGGACCTTGCAGGCCCCCCTGCCTGGAGATTTGGGGTACTGAAGCCCCCTCCGTGGGGACATCAAGGAACCTTGGAGGCCCGACCCTCATGCTGGACATTTGGGGACATCGAGGGACCTCACAGACTCCCATTTTGGGGACAGCAGGGACTGTGGATCCCCCCCCAATGCCCAGAGGCATGGGGGGTCCCTGCTGCCTCCCCCCTCCTCCCCCCCCCAGCCGGCCTGGGGGGGGCCCTCCCCCCTTAAGTTATTGTCTGGTACTCGAAGCCACTTTATTTATTAATTAAGTAAATTTATTTATGGTTCCTGGTGCTCCAAAGTGGCTTAATTTCCCCCTAAAAAAGGAGATTCCCTGAAGTCCCCCCTAGAGGGGGAGCGGATTCCTGGACTCCTACGTGCATGTGCAGTTTTGCATGTGTGTGCTCACACAAGTAGGTGTGCAAATGCACATGCACATGCACATACATCCCCGTGCACAAATACAAGTGCAAATAGCCATGCAGACACGTGCACAAGCACATGCGTGCAAATGGAAATGCACATGTGCAAGTGTGCAAATAGCTCCAGAATTCCCCCCAGACGACCCCCCCTCCCAGTTTGCCCCTGTACCCCCACGTTTGCCTCTCCACCCCACTGAATTCTGGCACCCAACATTTTTTTTTCTCACTTTTATTTTAGGATCAGGGTGGAGGGGTGAGGGTGGGGGGTTCCTGAAGGGGTCCCCCAGGTTGGGGTGCACCCAGAGCATCAGCACCGCGTGCACAACCTTATAGGAGACACCTGAGAATCCACACTTTATTCCTGTCCTGAGTGCCAGGGCTGTCAGAAGTGATAAATGGGGTCCCAGCAGGCTTCCAAAAATGGATCCAGGCAGCCAAGAGGGTGAGGGTCCGGGTCTGAAGGGTCCAGGTCATCAACACCCCATGCACAACCCTATACAAGCCACCAGAGAATCCACCCCGCCCTTCAGCACCCATCAACCTGGGTGCTGACACCCCCCCAAACCTTCCAGCACCCCCATACCTATAGGGCCACCCAGGCATCTGCGTCCCCAAGGTGGTGGCACCCACATCCCCAGGCTGGTGCCCCCTGTAGTGTAGTGGCACGGGTGTCCCCAGGGTGGGGGGAGTCCCATGTCCCCCATCCCCTATTGTCCCCCCATGTCCTCATATCCCACGTCCCTATGTTCCCATGTCCCCATGTGTGTTTCCGCATGCATGCCCCCACGGCACACATGGTCACATGCTCACGGTACGTGCTTGCACCACGCGCCCCATGCACGTGCTTGTGCCAGTGCATAAACGCGTGGTAATGCCCAGCTGCAACATGCACACACTGGTGCATGCTTGCACCACGCCTGCACACACTCGTGCATGCACCTACCTATGTGCACGCACCCACGCCTGTTTGCAGCCACAGGGATGTGTTGCACCCACGCTTGCATACGCGCCATCGACGCATTGCACCCTGCCTGTGCACGCACCCACATGCACGCCCCACGCGTGTGCCCGGGTGTGCTCCAGCAGCAGCTGCGGGCGCCGATAAAGCCACCGGAAAGTGCTGCCGGCGCGGGGCCTTGCTGGGAAAGCAGGAAACCGCCAGCATGCGGCTGCAGCAGCCTGTGTCCCGGCTGGGTGCTGAGGCCAGGCAGTGAGAGGCGTGCAGCGACGCCACGCAACGCCAGGAACTGAGCAGCATGCAAAGATGTGCACCAAGAGGTGTGCAGCACTGGGGGCTGTGCAGCACTGTGCAGCACGGGCTGAGCACCGTGCGGTGCTGTGCAGCACCATGCACCGAGGGCCGTGCACCGAGCACCGTGCAGCACTGCACGCTGAGGACAGGGCAGCACTGCGCACTGAATGCCATGAGCTGATCCCCAAGGGCCTCTCCCAGACCCCTCTGTGGCTCTTATGACCCCTAAGGGCTCCCCACGTCCCTTACAGGGTCTGCACGAGCGTGCCATCCCCTACGGAGTCCCCCTGTCCTCTGTGATGGCCCCATGACTCTGCCATCCCCTTTGGGATGTTCCCTGTGGTGGCCCCATGACCCTGTTGTGCTCTAGAGAACCCCCATGTACCCCACAGTGTCCCCACGACTCCGTCATCCCCTCTAGAATCATCCCAACCCCACTGTCCCCTGTGATGTCCCCATGACACCCATGAAATCCGCACAACCCCATTGTCCTCTGTGGCATCCCCATTGTCCCTTACGCCGTTCCCACGTCCCCCATGACACCGCCAGAGCCGGGCTGTGAGAAAGGACATTTTTAACTCCCCCCCTCAAAAAAAAGAGAGTAACAGGGGACAGGAGGGTGGGGGCACCCATGGGTGGGGAGCACCCGCTCAGGAGGGGCACCCGAATATGGTCATGGCCTCGGAGAATTCAATGAAGTCCTGGCAGAGAGGCTGCAGCTCGGGGTCCTGGCAGGCCACCTCCGACGGCCACGTCTCCAGCCACGTGTCCTTGCCGATGAGGTAGGAAAAGCTGGGGACAGCGGGAGGACAAGAGGGGTCATGAGGTAGAAGGGGTGCGATAGGGTACACGACCCCATATGAGACACCAGAGAAGCTCGGGGTGCAGCAGGGGGTGCCTGGGTGTCATTGTCCCCCTGTCCATGTGTCCCCATATCCCCATGGCCCTATGTTCCCATGTCCCCATGTGTGTTTCCCCCTGCACGTCCCCATACGTGTCCCCATGTCCCCAGGCGTGTCCCAGGACTGGCAGCACACACTTCGGTGGCTACCAAGAGCTTGCAGTCCTGGCTGGGCTCACCCCCGTGTCCCTTGTCTCCATGCATGTTCCCCGTCCCCACGCGTGTCCCCATGTCCCTACCGAGTGCCGGTGACCCACAGGTCGGAGGCCAGCCCCCAGACCAAATAGTCCTGGTCAGGCTGGAGCTTCAGAGCGTCCCGGCACTGCTGGTGGCTCACGAAGGTCCGGTTGCTTCCACTTGGATCTTCATCAGTGCCTGTCCCAGGGAGGGGTGACATGCAGGTGACATGTCACTCCCACCCCGACCCGCCAGGGACACCCGCTCTGATGTGTCCCCCATTGGGGAGTTCCCTTCCACAGGGGGCTATTGGCATCCTTGGTGGCATCACCCCACTGTTGTCACCGCCCCCAGGTGGCATCACCCAGTTCATCAGCTGTGGGTGGCCCCAACCCAGTGACCAGCCATGGGTGTCCCCAGCTGTCTCCAGCACCCTTGGGTGTCCCCACCCCACATGAGTGCCACCAACCCTCACAGGTGTCCCCAAGAACCCTTGGGTGACACCACCCTACATGAGCACCGCTGTGCCCCAGCCACTTGGGTGTCCCCTGCCCTAGGTGACCCCTCCCATGTCCCTTAGGGTGGCTTTGTCCCCTGGGCCCTGGGGTGCTCGTACCCATCTTGATGACGGAGAGGATGGTCATGATGTAGTTGTCGTGAGATGATGTCTGCTCCATTTCCACCAGCTTCACCTTGTACACTGGGGACAGGGACACCACCACGTCACCCTCCCCCTGGCAGTAGGCCCCTCCGTCCCCTCTTCTCCTCCCCAAGTCCCTCCACATCCCCTCCTGTCCCTCTGTGTCTCACTCTGGTGTCCCCTCTTTTTCCTCCTGTGTTCCTCCATGTCCCCTCCATCCCCTCCTGTCTCTCTGCACTCTCCGTGTCACCCCAAGTCCCCCTTCCTATACCCGCAATGTCCCTTATGTTCCCCCCTTGTGCCCCACAATTCCCCAGTTTCACCCCATGTGCCCCACGTCCCCCCGTCCCCATGTCCCTCGTGTCTCACCGTAGTCAACCCCCGGCTCGCAGGCACGCTCAATGCGCTGGTTGACCGTGATGGGGCTGTCCTGCTGCTGCCGCACAAAGCAGTTTTCTGCAGGGACATGGGGACAGGGCAGTGATGTGTCCCTTCATGGCCATGACATGTCCCATCACGTCCATGACGTGTCCCATCACGGCCATGACGTGTCCCACTGCAGCAATGGCACATCCCATCGCAGCAATGCCGTGCCCCCATCATGGTGGAGGTGTGACCCAGTCTCTGCCCCCATGTCCCTGTGTCACCTTCAGCGCAGCGGCACACGTCCCCATAGCAGATCTTCTTCAGTTGCCCACCATCCTTGTCCGGGTGGTAGAAACGGGTGCAGCGGTCATCTGTGGGGACATGAGGGGACACGGAAGGAGAACACAAGGGAAAAGTATCAGGGCAGACATGGGGACATGGAGGGAGAGGGTCAGCGGGAACATGGGGAGACCTGGGGACACGTGCATGGGGGACAATCAGCAGGGACGTGATGGGACAAATGGACGGGAGGGGACAGAGGGGATGTGGAGGAGAGGGGACACACAGGGGGCCTTGTGGGTGGTAGTGGGGTCACAGAGGGGAGTATGGAGCCAGAGGGGACCCAGTGATGACATAAGGGGACACAAGGTGACACAAGGGGACACGGGGGCGCACCGATCTTGTAGTAGCTGTAGACTGTGACGGACGCGGGCTGGATCAGGCCCACCTGGAACTGCTGGTGGGCCCTGAAGGCAATGCACTCCTCGGCCTGGTGGGACACCTGGGGGGGCACGAGGACAGGGACAGCAGTCAGCCAGGCAGGGAGGCAGCACCCCAGACCCCAGCCTGGCCCTGTCCCCGTCCCCATGTCCATCCATGTCCCTGTCTTGTCACTGTGAGACCCGTCCCTGTTCCTGCCCCTACCTGTGTCCTGTCCCCATCTGTGTCCCCAGCCTCATCCCCATCCCTGTCCCCTTCCTGTCCCTGCCCGTGTCCCCAACTCCAACCTGTGCCCTTCCTTGTCCCCGTCCCTCCGCTGTCCCCATCTCCATGCTATCCCATCCTCGTCCCTGTCCCCATCCCCATATCGTCCCACCTCATCCTCATCCCCATCCTGTGCCACCCCTGCCCTATCACATCCCCATCCTCATCCTCATCCTGTCCCCATTCTCATCTTCATCTTGTCCCCATCCCCATGTCCCCACCTTGTCGAGGTAGATGACGAGGTTGCTGCGGTCCGACAGTACTTGGTTGATCTCGAACTTGGAAATGTACCTTTCCACACTCTCCGAGAGCTGGGGACGGGGACACGGTGACAGCAGGCACGCAGGACATGAAGGGACACGTGAGAACACGCAGCCACACCATGACACAGAAGGACTCATGGGCACAGAGGGACATGGGGATGCGGTGACACATGGTGGGACCTGGCTATGCCAGGATGCAGGGGACTTGCAGGGATGCAAGGGGATTTCGGGAGACGGTCACACACAGGGATGTGGGAACACAAGGACATGGGGGACACAGGGGCACACACTGGGACATGAGGACATGAAGATGCAAGGCCCCGTGTCCCCCGAGTGTCCCCACACGTGTCGCCATGTCCTTGCACTCACTCTCTTCAGGTCCTGGATGTCCGGGGAGAAGCCCGTGAGCATGGAGACATCAATGATGGACATGGTGGCATCCACATTGTCCAGGTACCTGCAGGGGACCGGGATGAGACCACCTCCCTGTCCCCAATATGCTCAGTTCCCTCATTCCCCCCCACCCCCCACCCCCCAGTGTCCCCATTCCCAGGGATCCCTGTGGGACAAGGAGGGGCTTAGCCCTGTTTGTCCTCAGTGTCCCCATCCCAGTGTCCCCATCCTCATTCCTGGTGTCCCTGTTCCCAGCAGCCCCATTCCCCTCCCTGTCTCTGATGTCCCTACTGTCCCCAACATCTCTGATGTCCCCAATGTCTCTGATGTCTCCATCGCGTCCCACCTGGTGCAGATGGTGATCTTGACAGAGCGGATGATGCCCTCCGGCTCCTTGCCTGTGAGGGGACACGAGGACACTGCTGCCACGCTTGGGGAACATGGGAGGAAGCCAGGGGGAGCACAGGGATCAATGAGGGACTGAGGGGAAGGAGGGGGTGAAGGGAGCCAGGGGGACCTGGAGGGGACATGGGGGTCTGGAGGGACAGGGGTATGTGGAGAGGGATAGAAGGGGGACATGGAAATACAGTTGACATGAGAGACATGGAAGGGGACATGGAGGGACATGGGACATGGAGGAGACGTGGGAAGCACCCAGTGGGACATGGTGGGAACAAGAAGAGGACACATGGGGGACACTTGGGGACTCACCCATCTTCACGTCCTCCACGTCCACCCGCAGGTCAAAGTTGTCACACTTGTTGTCCTTCTCGGGGACCTTGGCGTTGTAGACAGTCACCACCGTCATCGTCCCCTTGCCCGTGCCCTCAGCTTTCACCGTGAAGTCCTCATTCAGCTTGGTCTGTGGGGACAGGGGACAGTGAGGGGGGACAGGGGACATTGGAGGGGGACAGAGGACGTTGGGGAGGGACAGCGACATACTCTGGGAGGGATGTGGAGGGGATGTGGCATCCTGGACTATGGACGGACACCGGGACATGGAGGGGACAAGAGCATCCCAGGACATGGAGGGGCATGCATGGGACAGGGCTACTGCAAGACACGAAGGTCATAGGGACATCCCTGGAGGGTACGGGGACATTCCAGGACACAGAAGGACTCAGAGGGGACAAGGAAGTCAGAGGACACGGAGGGACCTGAAGGGGATGGGGACATCCCAGGACACAAAGGGGACAGCACCGGCAGGGCACGCGGTGTCACCGAGGCACCGCAAAGTGCCACCCCCCCGCTGTCCTGGTGGCAGCCACCAGTGACACGGGTGAACAGGGTGCTGGTACCTCGGCAGAGCGTGCCACCAGGGCGTTGCTGTTCTCAATGCGGTAGGTGATAGCGTTGGCGCGGCGCGGCAGCAGCACCGACACGTCGAGGTTGAGCTTAAGCTGCCGTGGCATCGACACCTGGTACTGGGCCAGCGCCTGGAACACCATGATGGTGGCCTGCGGGAACACCACCCGTGTCACCATGGCTTGGGGACACCGGCTGGGACATCCCCAGAGCCACCTGGATGGCCTCGAACCCGAGGTCACCCCAAGTTCTGGAGCCACCTCGTGTCACTTGAAGACTCTCGGAGGGTCCTAAAGACCAGAGGTGGACCCTGAGAGACAGGACATGTCCCCGGGAGACCCCCAGGGTCCAGAGGGGTCCCCAGGGGAACCCCATGTTCCTGGGGGTCCCCAGTGACTCCCCAGCTCCCCAATAAAGCCATCAACCCCTCCTCTTCCCCCCACCAACCTCCACTCCCCCATGGCTGTGGGGGCCAGAGCAGCACCCAAGAGTGCCGGGGATGTCCGTAGCCCACCTGCGTGGATCCGTAGCCACCACCAAAGTAGTTCTGCTGGGACAGCCACTGGACCACCGGTCCTGTCAGCTCCGTCTTCTCCATGTACAGCAGGGCCAGCAGGGCATAGGACGTCCCCTCGATGTTGTAGGTGTGGGCGTTGCGTTCCGCCCAGCGGATGCCGCCTGGGGCGACACCGAGCCCTCAAAACCCACCCTTGGTGGCAACTTGTCGTCCCCATCCCACCCCAGCACCCAGCGGGTGACCCATAACTCCCCCCACCCACCCTGGGTGTGTCTCCCGGTGGGACATCACCTTTGGAGCACTTCATGAGAACTTTCTCGTTGTTGAGTTTCCCTGTCAGGGCTAGGGCGTAGGAGGTCAGGGCCACCGTGTAGGGTCGGGCCAGCGATTGGTACCTCCGGGCAAGGTATTCGGAGGCTTTGTTGATGCTCCCGTCCAAGCTCTGAGCAGAAAGGATGGCAGTTTTGATTCTCAGGTGGCTGCTATAAGGATTGGGCACCTCGCCTCGAAGCGCTGCCCTTCTGTGTGACGGGTGCCTGCTGTCTCCCCTCTCCCCACACTGGGCTACTCACTTTGACGTGGTCCTTGCAGATCTGCCGGGCTTCCTGCAGCGCGATGAGGACAAATGCTGTCAGTGACACCTCCGGCTCGGCACCCTCGTAGCCTCCCTGCGTCATGATATGTGGGAAAATTCCTCAGATCTATGTCCTCACAACTCTCGTTCCTGTTGCCCGGTGCAGTTTTTTCCCCCCACAGCTCATCCCAAAAGCCCATCCTCGAGCCAAAGGGTTTGGCCATGAGTAGGCCTTGGGTTCCACCATACCACCATCTCCTTATGGATGACAGGAGCATCTTCTTGGAAGATCCCATCTGGCTTCTGCTTCTCCAGGATGAGCCATTTGACAGCCCCACAAACCACCTCTGGCTCGATGTCCACTATCTTGATGGCCATGGCAAAGACCTTGGCCACATAGGCTGTCAACCTGGGGACAGGGGGACCTCAGTGTCACGTCCAGCCCCGTCACCTGGACCCCCCAGGGATGAGCTGGAAATGGGACCCTCACCAGGTGCTGGATGGGCGGTTGTTGAAGGCAGCATAGGAGCTGTCTTGTTTCCGGAAAGCGAGTTGTTGGGTGTAACCTGGTGAGGAGATGGCAGTTGGCCAATGCAAGGAACACCTGGGGGTGGCTTCAGACCACCAGCCTCCCCTCTGGTGCACATCCCAGTGCAAACCAGTAGCTCTAGAAATCCCCAAACTGGTAGCACTCAAGCCATGCCCTCTCCAAAGATGCAAGTTGCTTTATCGCCTTGGGTGATGGTGACATTTTGCACCCCAAAGGAGGAGACTGAGGGAATGCTCTTATCCCCTTGGGGATGCTCCTACCCTTTCTAATCAAGGCGATGGACTCGGCGCGGCGGTCAACGCCAAAGCTCTCCCACTGGTTCGTGATGTCCAGGTAGTGGACAGCAATGACGGTGGGAGTCATCCCAATCATGTTCTGTTCCCCGCAGCCCGACGGTGTCACAATGAGGTGCTTCAGCTTCTCCCCGTCGATGGCTTTCTCCACCATGATGGACACGGGGTTGCCTGGACCAGGGCAAGGAAAGGTGTCAGGCCAGGAGCGTCCTGTCCCCTCCCAGCCCACCCCTATGCGTTCCCTCTCCCCTGCTGTCACCTTGGATGCTGACTTTTGTCTCTGACTCAGTGTTGGGGACGATGTCGGAGAGGTTTGCTGCCGTCACCTTCACTTCTTGGACACCATCTGCAGGGCAGGGAGGCCAGGATGGAGGTGGGTGGCACCAAACCCTTCATCTCCCCCTTCCCTGAGGTGACCCGGCCCTGCTCCAGATCCGTACCAGGGCGTCCTTCCTCCCTCGAGATGCCTCTGCTCCACAGTTGGATGTCCCTGGTCCCCTAGGATAGCCCAGCCCAATAGTGGGGCATCCCTTGTCCCCCAGGATTCCCCGGCTCCATAGCAGAATGTTCCTTGTCCCCCAAGATGCTCAAGTCCTGCTCTTGGTGGTACATCCATCATGCCCCAAACACACAGCGGGATTTCCCAGTTTCCCTTGTCCCCCACTCACTGTCCCAATGGGGATTAGACGTCCCCAAGACCGGCCAGGGGCCACTCACCGTGTCCTCTCGTCTTTGGGTCCAGCTCAACTATCTGCACTGTCTTCTCCAGCCTCATCCCTTCAGGCTGCAGAGGTGAGAGGCCAATGCTCAAGGCTGTGCTGATTTTGAGCTACCCATTCCCAGCCTCCCCAGGTTGGTGAGGAAAGGTGTTCCAGTGTAAACTGGCACATAAAGGTCATGGGACAAACTGGGAGAGACCCCAGGAGACCACCCTTGGGCATCCTCAATGGGGAATCCTTTATCCCTGGGTACCAACACCAGGATGAAGTGTAGATGGGGATGCCACGGGGATATCAAGAGGGCCAGAAAGACCTGGGGACCTCTCACAGACCAAGGTGGCACCTCACGGTAGAGGTAGCATGAGTAGCAATGACCCACTCACCACGACTTTGAGCTTCTTCTTGACACCATCAGACACAAAACTGCCCCAGACAGCTGCCTTCACCTCGACTTCGTGCTGTCCCAGATGCAAGGGCACAATGACGAAGGGCACAGCACGCGACGACTGGGCTTCCAGCTCAAAGATCTGCTGGTAGCGAGCTTTGGAGGTGGAGGCGCTGCACAGGGCTGGGTTGTACATTAGCTCCACGCGCACCTACGGGCACAGAAGGATGTTGTCCATGAGGTTCTGGTGGCCACAGACCCCCCCCAAAAGCCCAGGGGTGGGCCACCCACCAACCTTGATCTTGTTCTTCCAGTAGTTGTAGAGTATGGCACGGATCTCCACCTGCTCATTCCTTACCACCGAGTAGGGTAGGCGCAGGTCGATGAAGAACTCCTTCATCACCGTGATCTCATAGGGGTCAGCAACGCACAGCCCTGCACAGCGGTCCCCGGGGATGTGGGGTTCAAGCTCATGAGCTCGCTTGGCCCTTTGTGTCCCAGGGACATCCCCACGGCTTTGGGACATCTCTCAAGTCTCATAGAGTTCCCTTCAGGTGTGAGGGACCCCTCAAGTCTCATGGATCTCCCCAGAGTTTGGAACTCTCTCCAGAGTTACACATCCCTCCATGACTTTGGAGGACACCCCGCCCGCCCCCCCATCCCCCGTAAAGCCCAAGTAACCCCTCCAGGTTTTGGGGACTCCTCAAGTCCCAGAGACCACCCCCAAGGTTTGGGGAACCCCTTGGGTCCTCTGAAATCCCTCCACGTACCCTTTTTCTTAGAGAGGCTGACAGCCAGGACCTCCCAGGTGGTGATGGAGTCCTTTAGGTATACAGGCAGTGTTTTCGTGGAGATGCTGGAGGGGATGTAAACCACCAAGGGGGGGTCATAGCTAGCCCCAAGCCGGGCCAGAGGAGTGTAAGAAGCCACCAAGCTGGACCAGGGGGTTGTAGGTGACTACTGAGCTGGATGGGTGGGGTGCAGGTGGACTATGAGCTGGATCGAGGGGTCATAGTTGGTCCCAAAGCAGCGGGAGGGGGGCATATGGGGCCCCAGTCTAGAATGAGGGGGTCACATCTGGTCCCAAAGCTGGGCAAATGGGGGTTCAGAGGTAAATGGAGCGGAGGTAATGAATCACCAGGTTGAGACACGGGGTGGTGATGGCCCCAAGCCAGGCCGGGGTGGCAACAGTACTGGGGCGAGGTTGTGGGGCTCACCCCAGTTCATTGGGCGGCTCTGTCAGCTCCTCCACCTGCCACAGCCAGCTCTCTGGGAAGAGGCTCCGTGAGGTGATATCTTCATCGTCCAGGAAGCCACCGTCCATCTCGCCTGGGGATAGCAGCAGCCCTCTCAACCATGGCTGTGGGGTCCCAGCCCTGGGTTGGGGTGTCATCACCCCCAGCATCATTCAAGCACCATCCTTGTATCGCCCAACCCTTGCCCAAGCATCGCCCAGACTCTGCCCGATCTCTGCCCAACCCTTGCCCAAGTTTCACTGATGCCTGAAGACCCCAGTCTTCTCCCCAGCATTTCTCCAGCTTTGCCCAACCATCGTGCCTTGCCACCACCCCACCATTGCCCAGCACTTGCTTCGAGCCAGCTCAAGATAGGACTCGTGCTGCTTCTGGTCACGGATGCCCTTGATGTAGGTGCAGCAGTTGAGGAAGGCCTGGGTACAGGCGTTGCCATCCAGGATGTAGGTGGCCCGTTTCTCGCAGCTGTAGCCCATGAGGTTCTCCTTCATGCCATCCTCACAGCACTTGCGCAGATTCTTGTCGGTGTACTCGGCCGCTGCCAGCACCCAGATGGCACCCTCAGGACATGGGACACGCCAGCATCCCCAGTGAGGGGACAGTCTGGTGTCCCCAGGGACACGGGACAAGGTGGTGTCCCCAGGGCAACCTACCCTTTTGGCCTTTGTACTCGATGAGCTGCAGGCTGCGGCGCTTCCGTTTCGCAGGCTTTTCACAGTGGACATCTGGGGGCAGAGGTGACTTGGGTCAGGGCCCCAGAGTGCCACAGCCCCAAACCCCAGGGGCTACATCCCCATCCCCGAGGTGCCACATCCTCATCCCCAAGTTGTCACCTCCCCCAGCCCCAGGGTGACACAACCCAATGCTAAGAATGTTATACCCCCAACCTTGGGGTGCCCCATCCCCAGAGTGTCACCCCAGGCTGTCCCCATTCCCAGCGTGTCCCTTACTAGATCTCTGTGGCGTGTTGATATTTATGTTGGAGGCCAGGCTGAGGCCAGCATCCGCGAAGACACCAATGTGATCCCTCCCGCTGCCGGCGGTGCAGCCAATGTCACTCTTCTCCACCGTGTCCCAAACCTGTAGCCGACAAGGGACGAGCGTAACAGCGACTGGTGTCACCCGGGGATGGTGGGGACAGTAGGGAGGGGAACCAGAGCGCCCACCTTGGTCTGAGTGAACTTGTTCTTCTTGCTGAGGACGAAGACGGCCTTGTCCACAGCCACCAGCCCCACATGGGCCTTATGGTCACCCTCGATGCGCAGCCGCATGGGTGTCCCAGGCTCGTGCACCCGGCTGTCAGCTTCTGTCGCTCCCTTCACTACCAGCTATGGGGGACACAGCAGGTTTGAGGTCATGGGGCACCCAAAAAGCCTTCAACACCCCCAAGAGCTGCCCCATGGGTGCCCCCACAAGATGCTGGAGTCCTCCAGAAGGTGTTGATGGCTGTGTCTCATGCCATGAGACATCTGGACCACCAATGGTCTACCTAGGCCACCCATCCACCACCTAAAGCATTCGTGGGATGCCCAAGGCATCCATGGGATGTTCAAGGCCCTTACAGGACACTCAAGATTCCCAAGGACATTCAAGCCCCCCTAGAACAGCCAACCCCCTCATGGGCCACCTGATCCCCCCATGGACTATCCAAATCACCTAATGCCACCCAAAACCATCATGGGCCACCCAGTCCTCTCAAGGGCCACCTAAACCCCTTCCAAAGGCCAACCAGTGCCCCCATAACCCCCCCGACCCCTGGGGTGATGGAGACATGCTCACACTGCCCATGCAGGTGTCCTTGACGTCAACCCAGACGGAGTCAGCAACGATCTCGTTTGGCATCACGAAGTAGTAGGCCACAATGCGGAAGGAAGGGATGAGGTTGGCCGTCACCGGCAGTGACATGGTGACCAGGCTTTGGTCACCTTCACGTGGCTGCCTCCCCACGTGGACAATGTGCCCCTTGTTCAGGATCTGTGGTGGGCAAGAAAAGGCAGTGTGGGTGGATGCCCAGACACCCAGAGCCCTGGGATGGGGTCAGATGGGTGGCAGAAGCCAGCTGTGCTCACCAGGTAGGTGAAGTAGGAAACGGATTTGCGGACGGCATCACTGTTGCTCTTGAGGTGGAAATTCACGGGGAGGTTGTCACCAGGCTGCACCTCGCTGGACCCTACAGCTAGGTGGAGGAAGTTGCCGGAGCCACCTTGGCTCTTGTATGCCTTGGCAGTCATCTCCCGCGAGGCCTGGCGGTCAGGCAGCAGGTCTGTCTGGTCTGTAGTGACCTGCAGCATGGAGGACACGGCAGCACTTGGTCAACAGGGAGAGGCAGGAACCTGGGCAGGGGTCACCATGGAGGTCTCAACCACCATAGAAATCTTGGCCGCCACAGACGACTTGGCCATCACGGAGGTCTTGGCCTCCATGGATGACTCGGCCACCATGGAGGTCTTGGCCATTCTGTTCCCCTTGACCTCACTGCTCTGGTCCTTGGCTTTCCTGGTCATCTCAGCCACCCCGGATGTTTCGGACACCCTGATTCCCTTGATGCTGGCAATCTTGTTTTTTGGTCCCCTTGGGTGGCTTTGCCATGCTGGTCTCTGACCATTCTGGCCCTGGGTCACCCTGGAGGACTTGGTCAACCCAATTGCCCCAGCCATCACAGTCCCCCTGACACCAGCCATCCTGTTCCTTGGTCAGTGGTGACCAAGAACACCATTCCCTGGTCTTCAGTCGTTCTGGACATTTTGACCACCGTAGTCATCTCTGCCATGCATGTCCCCCAACTATGGCCATCTTGGTCCTTTGTCAATGGTACCTGGAGTAGTTCTGACGCGTGGCCCCACCATGGATGTCTACTCCATCCTGGTCCCCCAACACTACTGTCCTGGACCCTGGTCAATGGTGACCATGCTGCTCACGGTCCTTTGTCACCCTGGACATCTTGGCCACCTCAGTTGTCTCAGTGAACCCAGTCCCCAATCGTGTACCCAGCCATCCCAGCCCCAAGGTCCTTGTCCCCGTCCCCACTCACGGTGATGGTGACAGAGTCCTTGTTGGCTGGCATGTTGAGGACCAGCTTGGCGGTGCCATCACGCTGGGTGGAGACGAGGCCCTGGAAGTTTTGGGCCTTGACACGGACACGCGGAGCTGGGGAGTTGTCAGGATTGGTGACATAGACCTGTGGAGGATGCAGTATGGCATGGGACACAGCACGGGGACACAAAGGGGACATGGCACAGGGACACAACTCAGTGGGGGGGCGCAGCACAGGGAAGTGACACGGGGACACAGTATGGCACAGGGACAGACCCCCAACCCCCAGGTGCCATCCAGATGGTGCAGGGACATGACATAGGGACAGACCCAGGTCCCCTCACCCACAGACCCCTGGGCTTCCCCTTTCCCCATCCCCATGCAGAAGACCCTGGTGCCACTGGGGTCCTGGGCTGACACCACCATCGTCCCTGTCTCTGTCCCCAGGTGCCATTACCGTCAGGTCGAAGGGCATCCCCGGCTTGAAGTACTTGGGGGTGTGGGTGAAGTGGATGGTGTACGGGGACGTCACGATGTGGATACCAGTGCGCTGCGCCTCCACCATGTCACTGCCTGCGGTGGCCATGGGGATGGCAATGTCACCTGGTGCCAGGCCAGGGCTCCTCGTCCCACAGGGGACAGCCCTGTCCGACGTCGGATAGCCCTGGTTGTTCCCATCCGCACTGTCCCCATCTCTGCCTGTCCTCATCCCTGCTGTCCCCAACCCCATGTGTCCCCATCCTCGCTGTCCCCAGCCCCACGTGCTCCTGTCCCCACGCATCCTTGTCCTTTCTGTCCCCAACACCATGTCCCTACTGGCCCCATCCACCTATGACCCCCCATGTCCTCATAGGTCCCCACATGTCCCCAGACCTATCCAAGTCACTGAGGACAGTGACAGACACATCCAGGATGTAGCCCGACATGTGCCAGCTGTCCCCACACGTCCCCCCTGCATACCCGACTCGGTGAGGACAGTGACAGTGACGTAGAGCGAGTGTCCCACCAGCTCCTGGATGTTGACGAATCGCTGCCGCAGCATGTCCATGGAGAGCGAAGCCTCCCCGTCCCCATCAATCACCTGCAGCATGGGGTCAGTGGGACAAGGGACAGCCACGGGGACCAGGATGGGGACGTGGATGGACTTGGAGACAGGGGACAGCCACGGGGATCGGGACGGGGTGGGATGGGGACAGGGGGTTCAGCAGAGACAGGGATGGGGATGCAGCACAGGGATGGGGACAGCAGGGGTAGGGACAGGGAGACAGCACAGCGACAGGAACAGGGAGAGGGGCTCAGTGGGTAGAGGGGACAGGGACAGGGTTGGGGACAATGACAGCATGCCTTTGTGGGGACAAGGATGGGGACAGGGACAGGGATTGGGGACAGGGGGTGGCAGAGCTCAACAGGGGACAAGGATGAGGGACACGCAGCTCAGCAGGGGACTGGAATGGTGACAGGGGGCAGGGATGGGGACAGGGCCACCTGGATGCGCTGCAGGGACTGGGGGATGCTCTTCTTCTCGTCATCCACCATAACGCCAAAGAGGACGAAGGCTGTCCCCGTCAGGCGCTTCCCATACAGGTATCTGGGGAAAAGTCACCTCTGTCACCATCACCCCACATCCCCGTCACCATCCGTCCTCATCACTGCCACCCGATGTCTCCACATCGTTTTGGGGTGTCCCCCCCACACACACACTTGGCTGTGATGGACACCCGGAAATTCTCCTTCCTGTCGATGTAGAGGAACTTCTCCTCGGGCTCCAGGGTCACCTCAAAGCTCGGCAGCACTGCAGAAGGGACACCCGGTGTCCACTGGGGCACGAGGGACCGAGGGGATTGGGATGGGGGGTGACACCCAATGGAGCCCCACACCTGGAGCCCCCCTACCCCACCGTACCGTACTCCTTGACTTCAAATTGGGTGCTGAAGACTTGTTCCTGTGAGTCCTCGAATTTGGCCATGATGGTCCACGTCCCCAGGCTGGAAGAGGTTGGGACAGGGTGAGGGGACAAGGACAGGGCCAGGGATGTGCCTGGGCCGTTCTGGGAGGGGGGCACACACCTGACAACCTCGGGCAGGTTGTGGTTGAGGGAGAAGATCCCGTTCTTCATGGGGGAGGACACGGGCACTTGCTTGATGATGACGTTGTCGGGCGTCTGCGGGGACATGGGGTGGTTGGGAATGGCGAGATGGGCGGCCGTGTCCCCGTGTCATCATGTCGCCGTGTCATCATGTCCCCGTGTCATCATGTCCCCGTGTCACCGGCAGCCACCCACCTTGATCTCCACGATCACCGTCTTGAGCACTGGCTCCATGAAGTGGTTCAGGGCAAAGAGACGGCAGAGCACTGGGAGAGGACACAGGGGACAGGGTGAGGGGGACATCGTGGGGACATCCATGAATGGGTGTTGGGGATGGCCCAGAATGGGTGCTGGGGCCCACTGGAAATGTCCCCGCGTGGATGCTGGACCCCAGCGAGGACCTCATGGGGAGGTCCCCACATGGGTCCTGGACCCCAACAGGGGCCATAAAGAGAATGGCCCCAAATGGGTGCTGAAGCCCAGCACCCTGAGGTCCCACCAGCACCCCAAGGTGCCGTGGAGGGTATCCAGTCCCCTAAGGACCCCATGACAGGACCCAGCACCCCAGGACGGACCGGTGGAGCCAGGGGTGTAGATGGGCTTGTCGGTCTGCAGGAAGATGTGGCCGCTCTGCAGTGACACCAGCAGCACCTTCTCCACGGTCACCTGGCCCACGCGTGCCGTCACCGTCACGTACTGCTTCCCCACCACCGACGGCAGCAGCTTGGCCAGCACCTGCGGGGACAGGGGACACCAGGTGGCACCCAGGGGATGGGGACACCAGGTGGCAGTCCTCAAGCACCCTGAGGTGACCGTCCCCAAGGACCCCAAGGTGACCGTCCCCAAGGACCCCAGGACAACTGCCCCCAAGGACCCCAGGGTGATAGTCCCTGTGGTCCACTTGGTAGCCATCCTCCCCCAGGCCCCACCAGCCCTGCGGAGATTCTCTGCTGTCTCGTATAGGGTTGAGCCCTCCCCGGGGTTGAGCAAGGAGGGGTCGTGACCGGCAGGGAAGTGACACGCGAGCGGTGACAGACCTTGATGGTGGCAGTGGTCATCATGCCGTGGGTGGCGTTTAGCTGCCTGCGGACCTGGTGGAGCACCTGGCGCTTCTGGGGAAAGTCCTGGACCAGGATGGTGGCCTCGGTGGGCGCCAACAGCCCCGGCGCCTCCAGCACCACCTGCTCGTCCGTCTCCAGCCGCAGCACCGCCGGTGTCACCATCGTTACCCTTGGGGACATCACCCGTCACTGGGGGTGGGCTGCAGCACAGCCCCAGCTTCTCCCAGTCTGCCCCAGCACAGCATCCCCGCTCCGTCTCCGAAACCACCCTGGGGACCCCATGGCACCCAATTCCCTGGGGAGATCCTGACCGGTGCCCCCTTAGCACCTTGGGGACCCCCCGATCTGCCCCATGGGCCTGGGGCACCCCCAAGTCCCCCATTACACCCCCAAATCCCCCACCACACCCCTATATCCTCCCATTGTACCCCTATATCCCCCATTACACACACAAATCCCCCCCTCGCACCCCCAAATCCCCCCATTGCCCTCCAGCATCCACTCCCATGGGAGTCCCAAAAAGGTGTGTGGGGGTCCATGTGGGGTGGGGGTCCTGAAGAGGGGGGGTCCTACAACTTGAGGTGGGGGTTGTGGGTCTGGGGATCCTGTACGTGGGGGTGTCATTTGGGATAGGGGGGTTCTGGTCACTGGGGGGCCGATCTGTGGGTAGGGGGGTCTCTGTCATGGGGGTCTCCACTATAGGGGTCCCATCTGGGGTGGGGGGGATCTACGTCAGGGGGGCTGACAGATATTGGGGTCCCTGGGGGGGGGGGGCAGTCTTGCAGGTTCCCAGGGTGGGGGTCCCATGGGTGGGCGTGTCCCATGGGTGGTGGGGTCCCCAGAAAAGGGGTTCCTAATGGGAGGGGGTGTCCCATGGGTGCAGGGGGAATCCTGGAGGGGGAGGGATTGTGGGGGGGGTCCCATGGGTGGGGAGGGGGTGACTCACATCTGTGCGGGGGCGGGGGCCGCGTGCAGCAGCAGGAGGATGAGGGGCAGCACCCGAGGCCCCATGGCTGCAGGGGGGTCGGCGACGGGGACACGGGGCGGGGGGGGTCCCTTTATGTCCACGCCACTGGTTAATGGGTAACCCACACCCACATGCCCGGGGCCACCCACGTCACCACCCCGGTGTCACTCACGCCAGCACCCCACGGACAGTGGGGGGGTCACCCCACGCACAGCAGGGTGGGGGGGGGTCCGCCTGGGTGGGGGGCTGGAGCTGGGGGGGAGGCTGAGATGTGGGAGTCACCCCCGTGGGGGACATAAGGGTAGGGAAGGACACACGGTCACCCATGTGTGTGCCCCCTCCCCCCCAAAAAGGGAGGGGCTGCCGGGAGGCCCGGCTCCTTCCTCATTTCGGGGAAGGCGGCTGGCGGGGGGCCACGGCCCTTGCGACACTGCTAAGGGGAGGGACGGGGCGGGGGGAACAGGGGGGACACAGGGCACGACAGGGAGTGGGGGGTCCTGGGTCACCGTCCCAGGACACCTGGGGCCCTGGGGGTCTTGGGTCACTGCCCCTGGGCACCTGGGTCCCTGGGACACCTGGGTCATCATCCCCAAGCACCTGGAGCCCTGGGGGTCCTGGGTCACAGTCCCCAGGCACCTGGGGGTCCTGGGGGTCCTGGGTCACTGTCCCCGGCCACCTGGGGGTCCTGGGTCACTGTCCCTGGCCACCTGGGTCCCTTGGGGCCCTCATGGAACAGGACAGGTCACCATGTCCAACACCTGGGTCCCCATGGACCAGGACCAGGCCACTGCCCCATCCAGCTGGGCCCCCCCGGGCCCCCTCAATCTCCAGGCGTGCCGGTGGGGCCCCCCGGGGACCCAAGGGTGCTAGTTCCTCCCCAGCCCAACATCCGGGCGCCTGCTCCCGCCATCCCCCGCGGCCCCCCGGGGCGCAGGCGCAGCACCCCGCTCCGACGGCTTCCGGCCCCCCGCAATCCCAAGGCCTCGGTCGGGCCCCGCCACCTCTCTTCCCCCAGGTGGGGGGTCCCCGAGGCCACCGGACCCCCACCCACCACCACCACCCCGAGACGCGGGAGCGGAGGGGGAAGGAACGCGTCCCCTCCCGGACGTGGTGGCAGCGGTAGGAAGACGAAGGTTGCCGCCTGCTCCTCCCCACGGCCGCGCCGCGGGGCCCCGGCGCCATCATCTCCTCCCCAGGCGTGGGCGTCCTGGGGGGGCAAGGACCCCCCACTGCCGTGGGCTCCTCTCCAGAATTGGTCCCACCCGGATCCCATCGCCATCGGCTCCTCTCCAGAAGGGGTTGCACCCCAGAACCTCATCTTTGCTGCTGCTCCTGCCCAAAAGAGGTCCCACCAGGACCTCATCTTCATCGCCTCCTCCCCAGAATTGGTCCCACCAGGATCCCATCTCCATCAGCTCCTCCCTAGAAGTGATCACACCTGGACCTCAACTGTAGTAGCTCCTCCCCAGACGTGACCCCACCTGGATCTACCTCCATCGGCTCCTCCCCAGAATTGGTCCCACCAGGACCCACCTCCATCGCCTCCACCCCAGACGTGACCCCACCAGGACCCACCTCCATCGGTTCCTCCCAGACGTGACCCCATCAGGACCCACCTCCACCCCAGACGTGACCCCACCAGGACCCACCTCCATCTCGTCCACCGCAGACGTGGTCCCACCAGGACCCCCCCCCGCTGGCCCCCTCCAGCACCATGGAAGCGTGGCGGCAGTGCGCCCGCTGGCTGGTGGCGGCGCGGGTGCTCCCCGCGGGCCACCGGGCCAGCAGCCCCGGGGGACAGGTGTGGGACCTGGCGCAGGCCCTGCGGGATGGGGTGCTGCTCTGCCACCTCCTCAACGCTCTCCTGCCCCGCGCCGTGCCCCCCCGGGACATCTGCCCCCGCCCTCAGATGTCACAGGTGGGACCAGGGGCAAGAAACCACCGGGAGGGGGGAAAATAGGGAGCGGGGACAGAATTGCCCCAGGGAGGGGTGGTTGGGGGGTGATTGCCCCAGGGTGGGGGTATTGGAGTGCTGGGGCCAATGGGGATGATGGGGACAGTGACAACGATAGGGCTGGTGTGAACGGAAGTGACGGTGATGGTGGTGGGGGGGGTGATGGTGACAATGAGGATGATATTGACAGTGGGGTTGATGGTGACAATGGGGTTGATGGGGACAATAGGGGTGATGGTGACAATAGGGGTGATGGTGACAGTGGAGGCGACTATGACAATGGGGGTGGTGGTGACAATGGTGGTAATGGCGACAATAGGGGTGATGGTGACAGTGGGGGTGATGGTGACAATAGGGGTGGTGGTGACAATAAGGATGATGGTGACAGTGGAGGCGACTATGACAATGGGGATGGTGGTGACAATGGTGGTAATGGCGACAATAGGGGTGATGGTGACAATGGGGATGATGGTGACTGGAGGCAACTATGACAATGGGAGTGATGGTGACAGTGGGGGTGATGGTGACAGTGGGGGTGATGGTGACAATGGGGGTGACGATGACGGTGGAGGTGATGTGGACAACGAGGGTGATGTTGATGGTGACAGTGACCATCGGGGTGACAATGACCATGGCCACAACGATGAGGTTGCTGGCCATGGCCATGGCGCCAATGAGGGTGACAGTGACAATGCTGGTGACCACAACAACAATGGCGACAATGGCGTGGCAGTGACAAAATGCTGCCGAAAATGTTCTGGGGGGCAATGGCGAGGATGGGGGTGACCGTGACGGTGACCGTGGGGGTGGCGGTGACAATGGGGGTGACGGTGATGTGTGACCCCGCAGTTCCTGTGCCTGAGGAACATCCGCACCTTCCTGACCGCCTGCGCCGACAAGTTCGGGCTCCCCAAGCATCGCCTCTTCGGCGCCTTCGACCTCTTCGACGTCCAGGACTTCGGCAAGGTGGGGGCATTGGGGACACGCCTGGGGACCCCCAGGTGCCCAGCCGTCTCCCCCCCCCTTGTGACCCAGCCACCACCACCTCCCCGGTGACCCATCCTTGTCCCCAGGTGATCGACACCCTCTCCACACTGTCCTGGACCCCCATTGCCCAGAGCAAAGGCTTCACGTGAGTGCAGGAGACCCCCCGCCCAGGACCCCCAACCCTGGGGGGGACAGTCCCCATGGGACCCATATTGTGTTCCCGCCCCCCCTCCCCAGGCCCTTCCCCACCGAGGACTGCGTTGGGGACGACGACATCTACAGCGGCCTCTCAGACCTCATTGAGTGAGTGGGGCAGGTTGGGGGGGGATTGGGGGGCCTTTGGGGGTCATTAGGGGGGTATCGGGGGTCATTAGGGGGGTATTAAGGGAGGGTGGGGAATGTTAAGGGGTCTTAGGGGCTTTTAGGGGCTCCAGGAGGGTATTAAGGGGGGCTGGGAGGTCGCGGGGGCTTTGGGGTGTATTCAAGGTGCATTTGGGGGGGTATTGGTGTGTCCTTGGGGGCTCAGGGCTTGCTTTGGGGTCCTTCGGGAATTATTGGGGCAATTTAGGGGTGGTTTGGGGGCCTCCAGAATATCTGGGGGTTCTTGATTGAGACCCAGAGATTCCTGGGGTACCTTGGGGGGGTACCTTGGGGGGGTACTTTGGGGGCTCCAGGGTACTTGGATAGGGTCTGGGGGTACTCTCGGGGTAATCCATGCGTACCCAGAGGTATTTGGGGTGGTTTCCAGGGTTATGTGGGTGGGGGGTCCCGGCAGATATTTGGGGGTATTTGGGGCGCGGGAGGTACCGGGCTGTCCCCACGCAGTGACACGGCAGAGGAGGATGACGACCTCTACGACTGCGTGGAGGCCGAAAAGGACGACGGCGACGAGATCTACGAGGACCTGATGCGGGTGGAGGCCCCCCCGGCCACCGTGAGTGTCCCCCCCCCCGGGTGCCTGGGACCGCCCCCCCCGGGCTTGCTGCCAGGTGTCTGGGTGTCATCGTGCCCCCCCCCCCCCCCCCCCGTCCCGCTGTCCCCTGCAGAAGGTGGAGGTGGACCGGAGGCTGTGCTGCCTCCAGGAGCTGCGGCAGACGGAGGAGAGGTACACGGAGACCCTGGAGTCCATCTGCCAGGTGGGAGGGGGACATGGGGGGGGCGTGGGGGATGGGGGCGGGGCATGGGGGGGGCGTGGGGGACATGGAGGGTTATGGGGACATACAGGAGGATGCAGGGAGTATGGGGGACATGGGGGGGCACGGGGGAATATGGGGACATGGGGACATAAAAGGATGGGGGAATATGGGGACATGGGGGGGACATGGGGACATTTGGGGGGGACATGGGGGAATGTGGGGATGGGGGTAGAAATTGGGGGAACATGGGGACATTTGGGGAGGGACACGGGGACATTTGGGGGAGACACTGGGAAACGGGGGGGTATGGACCACTTGGGGACACAAGGGGACACGGCGGGACACATGGGGGACACGGAAGCAGACGGTTACACAGGGGATGGGACACGGGGACGGGAACAAGGGGGCGCTAGGACAGGTTTCCCCAGCGCCCCCAGTCCCCCCCCCCAGTGCTCCCAGTAACCCCAGTGCCCACAGCACTTCCTGCGGCCGCTGCGGCACTTCCTGCAGCCCCAAGACCTCGAGAGCATCTTCATCAACATCGAGGTGACCCCAGTAACCCTTCCCAGTCCTCCCAGTGACCCTCCAGTGCTCCCAGAAATTGCAGTGACCCTCAGTAGCCCTTCCCAGTCTTCTCAGTTACCCCTCCCCATGCTCCAAGTAACTGCATTAACCCCCATTTCCCACTCCCAGTACTCCCAGTAACCCCACCCAGTGCTCCCATTAGGTGCAGTAACCCCCAGCAGCCGCTCCCAGTAACAGCCCAGTTCTCCCAATTACCCCTTCTAGTACTCCCAGTTACCCCTCCCAGTGCTCCCAGTAACTCCCCCTCCCCCCAGTAACCACAGCTCGGGGGTCCCAAAGGGGGGGGGGGGGTCCCATTTTGGCACTGACCCCCCCATCTGTGCAGGAGCTGCTGCAGCTGCACCGGCTCTTCCTGGGGGAGCTGCGGGGGGCAGTGGGGGGGCCCGGAGGGGGCCGCGGGCTGCCCCCCCTCTTCCTCGCCTACAAGGAGAGGTGAGGGGCTGGGGGGAGGGGGCTCCTGGGGGTTTTGGGGTGTCTGAGAGGGTCCTGGGGGAGTAATGGGGGGTTCAGAGGGCATTGGGGGGTCCGGGGGGGGGGTCCTGGGGGGCAATGGGGGGCCTGGGGTGCATTGGGGGGTCCTGGGAGGGTCCTGGGGGGTAATGGGGGGTTCTGAGGGCATTGAGGGGTCCGGGGGGAGGTTCTGGGGGAAAATGGGGGGTCTGGGGGGCATTGGGGAGGTCCTGGGGGCATTGGGGGGTCCTTGGGGAATAGGGAGCCCACCTTGGGTCCAATCCCATTCACTTTGGGTTCATTCCCGCCTGTTTTGGGTCTGATTTCAGGTCCAGCATCAGGCCCATTTTAGGTCTAATTCCACCCATTTAAGCTCTAATTTCAGGTCCATTTTGGGCCCAGTTCTGCCCATTTGGGGTCTGATTTCGAGCCCGATTTTGGCTTCATCATGATTCCCCTTTGGGTCCAATCTCCCCCATTTTGGGTCCAACTCCATCCATTTCGTTTCCGACTCGGGGTCAGGTGTCAGCCGGGTTCTGGCTACATTTTGGGTGGGTTTTGGGGTGAATTTGGCCACTTTTGGGACCGGCAGGTTCCTGCTCTACGGCCGCTACTGCAGCCAGGTGGAGGCGGCCGCCCGGCGCCTGGACCAGCTGGCAGCCGGCACCGACCTCCGCATGAAGCTGCAGGTGGGTGCGAATGCCGCCCCCGACCCCCCCACCCCTCACTCCTGACCCCTCCCAGGACCCCGCTGACCCCCCCACCCCACCCCAGAACCCCGTCTATCTCCATAGAGCCCTGTGTCCCCCCATGGCACCAGGATCCCCTCCTCTTGGGACCCCCCCAATCCCTCAAGACCCCTGTGAATCCCCCCCTCCAGTCCCCTCTGAGCCCCCCTCCCATCCCTCTGAGCCCCCCCATCTCCCCCCATCACCCCTCGGACTCCCCCAGGCCCCCTGTGACCCCCGTGTCCCCCCATCCCTTGTGACCCCCAATAACCCCATGTGACATCCCCCCCCCAGCCCCTCTTGACCCCTTCCCCCCACACACACTACCCCCCCATGAACCCCTGACACACCATAACCCAGTTCCCTGGGACCCCCATGACCCCCTCTGAGCCCCCCCCAACCTCTAACCCCCCCCCTTGACCCCCCCAGACCTCCCTATGTTCCCCCATCAACCCCTGTGACCCCCCCCCCATGGTTCCCTGGCCACCCCATGGCCACCCCCAGACCCTCTGTGACCCCTCACGACCCCGTGACACCCCCGTGCCCCCCCCCCCCCCCCCAGGAGTGCTCACAGCGAGCCAACAACGGGCGCTTCTCCCTGCGGGACCTGCTGATGGTGCCGATGCAGCGGGTGCTCAAGTACCACCTCCTGCTGCAGGTCTGCTCGTTGGGGACACCCCCGGGGCCCCAAGGGACACCTGGGTCCTTCGGGGGACACCTGGGTCTCTTGGGGATGGAAGTGTCTCTTGGGGTGGGGGACACCTGGGGACCCAAGGGACACCCAGGTCCTTCAGGGGACACCTGGGTCCCTTGGGGATCGAAGGGTCCCTTGGGGTGGGGGACACCTGGGTCCCTTGGGGTACATCTGGATCACTTGGGGGGGGCGGGTACACCTGGGTCCCATCCAGGGGGACACCTGGGTCCCCTGGGGGCACAGCCGAGTCCCTTGGGGTGGGTGGGACACCTGTGACCCAGCCCTGTCCCCCCCAACCCCGTCCCTTTAGGAGCTGGTGAAGCTGACGCCGGAGCCGGCCGAGAGGGAGAGGCTGCGGGCGGCCCTGGATGCCATGAGGGTGGGGGCCGGGGGCCACTGCGGGGGTCCTGGGAGGGTGAAGGGGGGGTATTGAGGGATCCTGGGGGGTCTGGGGGGGTCCTGGGGGGTCTGGGCAATCCTGGGAGGTCCTGGGGAGGGGTCTCAAGGGGGTTCTGGGGGCTCTTGGAGAGGTTCTGGGGGGGGGTCTTGGGGTGCGAGGGGCTCCTGGGGGAATATTGGGGATCTTGGAGGGGGGTCTTGGAGGTCCCTGGGGGTCTGGGAGTGTCTGACTGGTGCCCCCCCAGGACCTGGCGCAGTGCGTGAACGAGGTCAAACGGGACAACGAGACCCTGAAGCAGCTCACCAGCGTCCAGCTCTGCCTCCACAACATGGTGGGGACCCCCCCTGGCCCCCCCGACCCCCCTCCCAGCACCCCCTGACCCCCCTACGGCACCCCCAAATTCTCCTGGCGCCCCCCCCTTGTACCCCAGACCCTCCTGGTCCCTCTGCGTGTTCAGCTTTGCCTCCACGATGTGGTGGGGCCTCCCCCCGGGATCCCAGACCCTTCTGGCACCCCTGGGCCCCCCCCTTGCCCCCAGTGATGTCCCCTCCGGTGTCCCCCCCAGCCGCAGTCCCTGGCGCAGTTCGGGCGCCCCAAGATCGACGGGGAGCTGAAGGTGTCCAGCACCGAGCGGCGCTCCAAGGTGGACAGGTAGGACGGGGCACAGGGACACCGATAGGAGCATCGTGGGGACACCACGGGGACACCAACAGGGATGTCATGGGGACACCACAGGGACATGGGGACACCACCAGGACACCTTGGGGACACCCATGAGGATATGGGGACTCTGTGAGGTCACTGCAGGGACACCACTAGGACATCACAGGAACATCATGGGGACACCATGGGGACATCAGGACAGCACAGGGACACAATGGGAACATCAGAAAACAGGGACACTAACGAGGACACCCTGGGGTCACCCTTGTGCCCAGAGCAGGGGACAGAACAGGAGCCACTGCGCAGCAGGGGGGGGACATCCTGGGGCATGAGGGGCTCTGGGGGACCCCGTGCCACCCCTGTCCCCGTCCCCAGGTATGGCTTCCTCCTGGACAAGGCCCTGATCATCTGCAAGCGCCGGGGGGACTCCTACGAGGCCAAAGAAGTTGTGGACCTGCAGAGCCACCAACTGCGGGATGGTGGCCTTGGTCCCCGTGACGGCAAGAAGGTACCATGAGACCCAGGTGTCCCAAACTCGGGTGTCCGGGTCCTTGGTGGCCCCACGCATCCACATCTGCTGGACTCAAGTGTCCAGGTCCTCAGTGGATCTGTTGGAGCCCAGTGGCCCCAGGTGTCTGGTCCTTGGTGGCCCCAGATGTCTTCTTGCCAAGGTGTCTGGGTCCGTTGAACCCCAAAATCTGGGACCCTACAGGACCCGAGTGTCCGTGTCTGGGGGACCAAGAGTTCAGGTCCTTGGTGGGCCCAAGTCCCCAAGGAAGGAACCTCGGTGTCCTCCCAGAGAACCCAAGCACCCCGGTCTGGTGGCCCCAAGTGCCCAGACCTTGGTGGCCCCAAGTGCCCTGGTCTGGTGACCCCAGGCACCTGGGGTCAGTGAAGCCGGGCACCGATGGCCTCCACCCATGCCCACAGTGGACCCACACCTTCCTGCTCATCGACACGGCTGGGCTGCAGGGCTACGAGCTCTTCTTCAAGACACGTGAGCTGAAGAAGAAGTGGCTGGAGCAGTTCGAGATGGCCCTGTAGGTGCCCCCACACCTTGGGACGGGGGAACCTGCACCACCAGGGGGTCGGGTGGCCTCGAGGGGCACGGATTTGCCCCACTAGACCCAAGTCCCCCCCATTTCTCGCCAGCTCCAACATCTTCCCTGAGCACGCGCTGGCTGATGGGCACGACTTCCAGATGTTCTCCTTCGAGGACACCACATCCTGCAAGGCCTGCCAGATGTTGCTGAGGTGGGAGACCAGAATTATGTCCTCGGATCCCTCCATGGACAGGCTGGTGGGGGAAACGGTGGGGGTGGGGGGCTCTGAGGAAAGGGAAGGCCCCGGGGAGGTGGTTGGAGGTGGGGTGAGGTCTTCATGGGTCAAGGCCCAGGTGGGTCAAGCCCAAGGTGAGTCAAGACCTGGGTGGGTCTAGCCCTGGGTGGGCCAAGGCCAAGGTCAAGCCTTGGGTGGTTCAAGCCTGGTTGAGCCGAGGCCACGGTGGGTGAAGACCACGGTGGGTTGTTTCTGGTTGGGTCAACGCCAATGTTGGCCAAGGACCTGGTGGGTCAAGGATTGGCTGCCTCCAAGGCCAAGGTGGGTCCAGGACTGGGCCAAGCCCGGGTGGGTGAGGTTGGTGGGCCAAGGGGTGTCCCCATGGGCTGACTGTGTCCCTGTGTCCCCCCGTGTCCCGGTGGCCCCCCAGGGGCACGTTCTACCAGGGGTACCGCTGCAGCCGGTGCCGGGCCCCCGCGCACAAGGAGTGTCTGGGGCGGCTGGGGACCTGCGGCAGGGGCGGCGCTGGTGAGAGGCATTATGGGATAGTGGGGGATTCATGGGATGGGGGAGCGGGGCGTTATGGGATGGGGAAGTGGGACGTTATGGGATGGGGGAGCGGGATGTTATAGGACAGGGGAGTGGGATGCTGTGGGATGGGGGATGCAGGATGCTGTGGGATGGGGGAGGCAGAATGCTGTGGGGTGAGGGAGCCAGACATCACAGGATGGGGAGGGGGGCACTGTGGGATACAACATGGCCAAGGTGGAGCAGGACATTGCGGGATAAACAGATGACCTGGGGTGGAGGAGGGCCTTATGGGAGCCCAGGTGGAGCTAGGCATTGTGGAGTACCCTAATGAGGACCACCACCCCCAGGAACCTAATTAGCACCAAGCATTAACCAGGGCAGGAGTTAACTACCCCCCACTAACGAGCAATTCCTCTTCTCTGTCCCAGATTCGAGCTCTGGCACTAGGAAGGTAACAGTGAAATGGGGGAAAACGGGCTGAAATGCCCCAGATTTGGGAGTGGGGAGGTCCTGGTGGTGCCGTCACCCTCTGGAGCTCATCAGGATCTCACTGGTCCCCAGAACAAGTCACAGCGACCGGGTCCTGAGAAGAAACGGGGAGACCTGGGTGAGTCCAACCTTGGGGGTGTCTTGGACATCTGGGTCTTCGTGTTTGGGGGTCGAGGGGGTGTCCATCCCCCCCCCCCCCACGTCATCATGTGCCGTCCTTCCCCCAGGGCTGCCCAAGATGGAGGCGAACCAGCACTATGGCGGGGTGCCCCCACCACCGGGGGCCATGGGTCCTGCCCTGCGGCTCAGCCCTGGGGACATCGTGGAGGTCACCGTGGCCGAGGCCGAGCAGCTCTGGTGGCAGGTGGGAAGCCTCTGGGGACAGGGCCACCACGGTGGGGACAGACCCCGATGGTCACAGTGGGGATGGACCTCTGCTATGGGGACAGATCCCCCATGGCCATGGTGAAGATGGACCCCAATGACCATGGCAGGAAGGACCCCAAAGGTGGGGACAGACCCCACCGTGGCCATAGTGGGGAGGGACCTCTAGGAGGGGCTGGGGCAGCCCCCCAAATCCATGCTGGACCCATGTGGTGAAGTCAGAGCCTCCTGCATCCACCGTGGGCCAGACTAGATCCCAATGATAAGCTGGGGAGCTGTGTTTGGACTGGATGCTTATGGGGTTGGGCACGACCCCGCACCACTAGGATGGCCCCCCACCATGGCTCTGGACACCCACAGCTGTGCTGAACCCCCCACCATGGGGTTGGACCTTCATGGCCAGGGTGGACCCCTGCGATGGAGATAACCCAGGCTCCCACAGCCATCCCAGACCCCCACAACGGGGACAGACCCTGTTATGGGGCCAGGGGACCCCCATGGCCCCCACCCCAGCACCATGGTCCTTTGTCCCCAGGGCAGGAACGTGGTCAACGGTGACGTGGGCTGGTTCCCCTGTGCCGCTGTCAGACCCTTCATCTGCGTGAGTACAGGGACATCAAAGCCCCCTGAGATACCCCAAAATGGCTCCAAGGAGCCCCAGGGGTTGGGCCCTGTGAGGATATCCCCAAAATTTTGGGGGTGTCTTGGTATTTGGAGGGGGAGGGAGATATGGGATATGGGGGGGGGGCTGGGGGGAGTCACCCTCTGTCCCCCTCTTTGACCCCCATCTCTGCCTCTTTCCCACAGACGCCGCTGCCGGATCTCTCAGTCTACCTCTGGTCGGTGTCGGGGTCCCCTAAATCCTCCCCTGGAGGCCCCATAAATCCCCCAGACCACCCCAAATCCTCCCCTGGGACCTCCATAGGCCCCAGACTCCCCCACCCCAAATCCTCACCAAGGAACACCCCACAGCCCCTGGCACCCCATGAATCTTCCCCAGGGGCACCCCATCCTTCCTGGGATCACCCTATAGCCTCTACCCCCCCACCAGATCCCTTCTTGGGGTCCTTCATCCCTCCTGCAACCACCCCCCTGGGTCATCCTGTCTCCCCCAAACCCCCCCTTGATGTCTCCATCCTTTATGAGAGCCCCCAAATCCTTCCTCAGGGTTGTCCCATAGCCCCCAGATCACTCCAGGAAGGTGGGGAGGGTGCTGGTTTGGGGGCTCAGGACCCCCATCCTGTCCCACCCCAGGTACGCGGGCCCCATGGAGCGGGGGGAAGCCGAGCAGATCCTGACACCCTGCTCGGATGGCGCCTTCCTGGTGCGGCAGCGGGTGAAGGACGCCGGTGAATTTGCCATCAGTATCAAGTAGGGGCTGGGGACACCCCCGGGGACCACCCCTGGGGTTGGGGGGGAGACAGGAGGATCGCCAGCTCAGCCCCACCATGTCCTTACATCCAGGTACCGCACGGAGGTGAAGCACATCAAGGTGATGACGGCGGAGGGGCTCTACCGCCTCACCGAGAAGAAGGCCTTCAAGGGGCTGGTGGTGGGTGTTGGAACCCCCCGCACCCCAACCCCGGTGCCTGGAGGACCCCCGTTGGGGCTGGGGGCTTGTGGTGACCCCTTGACTGTGTCATCTGCAGGAACTGGTGGAGTTCTACCAGCGCAATTCACTCAAAGATTGCTTCAAGGCGCTCGACACGGCCCTGCTGGTGCCCTTCAAGGAACCCGAGAGCCGGGCTGGCCCCTGGCCACCCGGTAGGACCTGGGGTGTGGGTTGGGGCGGAGGTGGTGGCAGTGAGATGGAGGTGGTGGCCTCGTGGTGGTGGGATGGACGTGGTGGCTTCTTTCCTGTACCAACGTCCTCAGGTCGATGGGGAGGAATGGCCAAAGAGGGACAAGTTATTGGGTCTTGGTGGGGGGCTATGGGTGAGGTCACAGGGGCACGCTGAAGGGGGCAGTTGTGTCACGGGGACACTTGTGTCATGAGGACACCTCAAGGGTGATGGCCAAGGGTTGGCTTGAGAGAACGGCCATGGGACAGCCAAGGGGGGACAAATGACCAGGAGAGCCAGGTGGTGGCGGGGACTTGGCCAGGGGGTGGCCGGGGGGTTCTCACCATCGTCCCCGCCCCCCCCAGGGGCCGTGCGCAGCTTCGGCTCGGCCAAGGCCCGCTACGACTTCTGCGCCCGGGACCGGACGGAGCTGACGTTGCGCGAGGGCGATGTAATCCGCGTCCTCAGCAAGAAAGGCCACCCGGGCTGGTGGAAAGGCGAGATCTATGGGCGGGTACGGCCCCTTCCCCCCCCCCACTCCCAGGACCCCCTCCGGGACCCCCCTCAGGGACCCCTCCGAGGTCCTCACCCCCCTCCTTGTGTCCTTCCTCCCCCAGGTCGGCTGGTTCCCCGCAAACTACGTGGAGGAGGATTACTCGGAGTACTGCTGACCACAGGATCCCCCAGTCCTGTCCCCAACCTCATGTCCCCCACCCCAGTCCCCTGTGTCCTGTCGTGTCCCCTCCCCCCTCCCCCCCACCCCCGGAGGTCACTGCATCCCCCCCTGCCCCCCCCCTCCCCATTTAATTTATGCCTCTTCCTGCCCAGGAGGGGCAATAAACGAGGATGACGATGAGGATGTGGTTGTGGGGTCACAAGGATGTGCTTATGGGGTCGCTGTCACTAGGGAGGGACCCAGGCATCTGGGTAGGGTACAAGGATGTGGTTATGGGGTCACGAGGATGTGCTTATGGGGTCGCTGTCACTAGGGAGGGACCCAGGTATTATGGCAAGGATGAAGTTACGGGGTCGTTGTCACTAGGAAGGGACCCAGGCATCCGGGTAGGGGACAAGGATGTGGTTATGGGGTCAGGAGGATGTGGTTATGGAGTCACTGTCATCAGGAAGAGACTCGGGCATCCAGACAAGGACAAGGTTATGGGGTCACTGTCCCTGGGAGGGGACCCAAGTGTCCCACCAGGGACGAGGCCACCAGGACCCCAAGTGTCCAGGGGGGGGAGCCTCGTCACTGCCCTGAGGTGCCACGAGTGGCCTCGGGCCTCAGCCCGCAGCGAGGCGGGGGAATGGAAGGGGGAGGGAAGCGGTTTTGGGGCCGAACGGTGGTTTTGGGGCCGTCCAGTGCTGCTTCCGCTCTGCCACCAGTGCCGTGGTGCCACCGCGTCCCCGTCACTTGTCATGGGGTACCCCCACCTCGCCGCCTGCCTCTGGGGTGAGTCATATCCACCCCCTCCCCAACCCCAGTGTGGATTTGGGTTGAAACGGAGGGGAATAGGAAAAGGGGAAACTGAGGAAGGGGGAAGCAGGTCAGGGCTGTAGCAGGGAATGGTCCAAATTGAAATTGCAGCAAAATAGGTTTTTTTGAATCCTGTGAGGAGGCTGGAGGGGTGTCAGATACCAAATGGAGGGGTTTGCCCCCAAAACGGTGGCTTTGAACCTGGGAACGGACATGGTTGAACCCTAACGTGGGGTTTTGAGCCCTGAAAAAGGGGGCGGTGAGCTCTGATGCGGGTGGGATGACCTTAAAAAGTAAGGTTTTTAGCCCCCAGAAGTAAGGTTTTTAGCCCCAGTGGGTGGGTTGGAGCTCTGATGGGGAGAGATGAGCCCCAGAAGGAGGTCTACATCCCCCAAAAGAAAGGTTTGAGACCCAAAAGGGGATTTTGAGACCTGATTTGGGGGGGGGGGGGGGCAGGAAGGGTGTTCTTAACCCCAAAGGTAAGGGCTGAGTTGGGATGGGGAAGAATGAGGCTCACAAGGGGGTTTTGAGCCATGATGGGGGGGCATTTGGGCCCAGAGAGGGGGTGTTTGGTCCCAAAAGTAGGGATCGACACCCCCAAAAGAAGAGTTTGAGACCCAAAAGAGGGGGGTGAGATGGGCGGAGGAGAATGTGAGCCCAGAAAAGGGGATGTTTAGCCCCAAAATGGTAGGGCAGAGCTCATATGGGAAGGGTTGAGCCCCAAAAGGGGAGTGTTCAGCCCCAAAAAGGAGGTTTTGAGTCACGAAAGGAGGCGCTGAGCCCCAAAAAGGAGATTTTGGTTTGTAATAGGAAGTGTTGAGCCCCAAAAAGGGGGGTTTGAGCCCCAAAAAGGAGGTTTTAAGTCACGATAGGAAATCTTTGAGCTCCGAAAAGGAGGTTTTAATTTCTGAGGAGGGGGGGATGAGTCCCAAAATGCAGGGTTTGAGCCCTGATGAGGTGTTTGGACTCCCTAAATGGGGGGGTTGAGACACAAAAAGAAGGGTTTGAAATCCCAAAAGGGGGGTTGAGACTTGAGGGGGTATTTAGCCCCCAGAACGGGGTTATTTAGCTCCCCCCAAAAAAGGGGAGGGGGGGGCAAAAAGAAAGGTTTGAGCCTCAAAAGGGAATTTTGAGCTCTAGTGAAGGGGGGCTGAGCCCCAAAAGTGGGGAGGGGGGCGTGCTTAGAAAAGGGGGATTTGGAGCTACCCAAAGGAGATTTTTGAGCCCCCCAGATGAGTTGAGAGCCCTATGGGGGTGTCACAGAGCACTGACACCCCCCATAATTTCCCCCCCTTCTAGCACTGTGCTGCCTCCTGAGCCTCCTCCATGCCGCTGCCGGCACAGCGTCCACCCGTGAGTTACAGGGGGGGATGGGGGGGCTCAGACCCGGGTCCTCTCCCCATCCTTTTGGGGAGGGGGGGAGCTTGGGACCCACCCTCATTCCCCCTCCCCCCGATGTCCCCTGCAGTGCAGTGTGACACCCAGTCCTGCTCCGCCAGCAGCTGCTGCCTGGGGCTCCCTAGGACGAGTAGTAGGCAGCAGGGGGGGGGACGCTGGGTCTGCAGGTGCCCCCACGGCATGGTCCACACCGTCCAAAACTCCGCCGTCGTCTGCCAAGGTAACAGGGCAAACGCTTTCACCATTCCCCCCCTTTTTTATATTTCATTTCCCCTTTTTTCACACTTTCCCCACCCCATAACCTCTTTTTTTTTCTTTTCTTTCCCCATTTGGGGGATTGCTGAGAGCAAACCCCCTCCCCCCCCCAAATTGTGACCCCCTTCCTTTCCCCACCCCATAGCCCTTTAACCTCTTTTTTTCCCCCATTTTCCCCAAACCGTGACCCCCTTGCCCTACAGAGGCCTGCAACGTCACCACCCTGGGGACGATCAGGGAACGCTGCAAGGAGACAAAGGTGGGGTTTGGGTGGAAAAAGAGGGGTTTTGGGCAAAAGAAGGGGGGCATGGATGAAGGGAGGGAGGGATGGAGAAAGGGAGGGATGGATGGACAGACAGATGGAGGATTCTGGGGTTCCAGGGTGGGTGGTGAGGCAGGGAAGGACAGACAGAAGGACAGACAGATGTCCGTGGGGTGCAGGTCAATGTCACTGTCCCCCCTGTGTGTCCCCCCCCAGAGCTCCCCGTTGTGCTCCCAGCTGTTGAACACCACTGAGGACCTGAAGAAAACCTGTGAAAACACCACAAAGGAAGGGCTTCAGGTGACACGGGGGACAGCAGGCCTGTCCCAGTGTTCCTCCTGTTCCGGTGTCTGTCCCCATGTCCCTCCCGTCCTGGTGTCTGTCCCCTACACATGTCCATCCCCTACATGCCTCCATCCCCTACACATGTCCATCCCCATGTCTGTCCTCCTACACACATCCATCCCCAACGGGCATTCATCCCCACGTCCATCCTCTACACGTGTCCATCCCCTACATGCCTCCAGCCCTGCCTCCAGCCCCCTACACACATCTATCCCCGTGTCTGTCCTCCTCCGCACCTCCATCCCCTCCACGCGCTCATCCCTGTGTGCCTCCCCCCCCCCGCCCCGTGCCCCCCCAGGCCATGCTGAGCCAGCTGCAGAACATGGTGATGAAGGAGCAGTGCAACCAGCACGGAGCCATCGCCGCCGCGCTGCTGATGGAGAGCACAGAAGCCATCATGCTGCAGGCAGCCCACACAGACATTCTGGAGCTGAACACCACCACCATACGTATGCCACCCCCTCCCCAGCACCCATGGGTGCCCCCGATGCTCCCCGAACCCTTGCAGCACCCCAAAAGCTTTTGGGGCATTGCAATGCCCTGAGAGCCAGCTTGGCGTTTCGCTCGTACCCATTCCCTGGAGTCTGCAAGAGCACGGTGGTGCTCAGGGCAGGCAAAAGACCCCAGATGCCTTTTTTTTGTTGCCCCAAATCAGAGGCCAAGACAGAGCTGGTGAATGATACGTGCATAACTTTGGGGCGGGAACTGGAGCTGAATGTGAACGAGGAGAAGCTGAACATCAACTGCAGCATGTTGCCAACAAGTATGGCCATTGCACGTGGGGGGTGCGGGAGGAGACCAAGAAGCCTAAATTTGCTATTTGGGGGTGGTTTTGACCCATCTCTCTGGGCAGACACGGAAGCGGTGGCCTTCATCGTCTACAAGGGGTTGGAGGACTTGCTGAATAACATCACAGAGCTGCCCCAGTGGGTGCTCAACTCCCACGTAGTCGGCGGCACCGTGGGGAAAGTCAACATCACCTTCCCCGTCACCTTCAATATCACCCTGAAGCACCAAAAGGTGGGTGCTGGGGGGCCCTGGGGTGCTGCTGGGCAGGCGCTGGGTGGGGATTTTTACAAGTATTGCACGGCAGGACCTGTTGCAGCAGGGGCGTTGCAATGGTGCAAGTTCGGAGCGTGGCTTTGGTGCGGTTTGGTGTGAATTCAGGGTTGGTGCAGCCCCATCCTGGTGCAAATTCAGATCCAGCGTAAATTCAGGGTTGGTGTAAATCCCCAGCCCAGTGTGAATTTGGACTGTGTGCATCCCTGTCACAATGCAAACCTGGATCCAGCACAAATCCAGACTCGGTGCATCCCCATTCTGCTGCAAATCTGGACTCCGTGCAAATTTGGGTCAATGCATCCCCATCCTGGTGCAAATTTTGGGTTGGTGCATGCCCCTCCTGGTGCAAATTCAGACTCAGAGCATGTCCATCCCTATGCAAATCTGGATCCTCTGCCACTTTGGGTCTGTGCATCCCCACCCTGATGCAAATCTGTATTTCTTGCAAACTCACTTCAGTAAACACCGCCCTGGTGCAAACCCAGATCCAGCGCAAATTCCGGACCGGTGCATTCCTGCCCTGGTGCTAATTCGGATTTGGTGTGTCTCTTTCCTGGTGCAAATCTGCATGTGGTGCAAATCCTGATTTGGTGCGGCCCTGTCCCGGTATACATTCAGACTTGGTGCATCCCCATCCTGGTGCAAATTCGGACCTGGTGCATCCCCATCCTGGTTCGAATCTGGGGTCGGTACATCCCTGTCCCAGTGCCAATTAGGATCCCATGCAGATCTGGGGCTGGTGCATCCCATCGTGGTACAAACCAGGATTCCATGCAGATTTGGGCTGGTGCATCCTCCTGGTGCAAACATTGCATTCGGCGCATCCCGGTGCGAATTCAGATTTGTGCATCCTCACCCCAGAGCAAATCTGGGCTCGGTGCATCTCCCAAATTCAGATCTCGTGAAAATTCAGGGTTGGCGCATCCCCAAGCCAAGGCTCGGTGCATCCCTATCCCCGTTGGCACCCAAAGGTGGGAAGGGGCGACACCAACCCTATGCGGGGCTGAAACCTCGAGCGGGGTCATGCTCCGCAGATACCGTGGGAGGGTGAGGAGCTGCTCTGCGTGTCCTGGAAGCTGAACGGCTCCAAGGGGCAGTGGACTCCGGAGGGCTGCCGACGCGTAGGCGGGGACAACTCGAACTCCATCTGCGCCTGCAAACACTTCTCCACCTTTGCCGTGTTAATGAACAGAAAAAACGAGGTGAGGCCCTGCGTATTTCACGTGTGCCCACACCATTTCACATTCTCTCCTTGCCCAACAGTTGAGCTTGGATGGGACAGGCGTGATGTCATGCGTGATGTTACTGTAGATGCATGAGAACTATGCGCTGGACATGGTGACCTACGTGGGGCTGTCGGTATCGCTGCTCTGCCTCTTCCTCACCATTGTCACCTTCATCCTGTGCCGCTCGCTCTGGAGCATCAGTATCTCCCTCCACCTGCAGCTCAGCATCTGCCTCTTCATCGCTGACTTCCTCCTCCTCGTGGCCGAGCACCTCACCACCAAGGAGGTAAGGGCTCCCTGGGTTCTCCTTGGGGTCTCCTCGAGCATCTTTGGTTCTCCTTGGGGTCTTCTTGAGCATCTCAGGGTCTCCTTGAGCATCTCGGGGCATTCAAGGGTTCCTTGAGGTCTCCTTGAGCATCTTGGGGTCTCCCCAGGATCTCCTTGAGCATCTTGAGTTATGGTGTAAGAAAGGTTTGAAGAAGGTTTGGAGACCTGCGGTCCAACCCCATCTCAAAGCAAGTCCCACCAGTTGAGGTTCTTCTCGGTCCTTGGTCCCATTCTTGCTGTGGGTGGGTGAGAGCACCTGAATTAGGATAACTGAGGCTGAACAGGATGTTTGGAAGCCTCCAGATCACCCCTGAACTCAAAGCAGGTCCACCCAGTTGGGGTTCCTTGAGGCTGTTGGGTCCCTTCTTCCTCTGGGAGGGTGCAGCCGCTTGAATCACAGCTGAGCTTAGGATGGAGAAGACCTTTGGAAGTCTCTGGTCCACCCTGAACTCAAAGCCCTCGCGGTTCAAGGCCACAATGGGGCGTTTGGAACATCTCCAAGGGCTGGAGATGCCATCACCTCCCGTGGTGACACCAAAGGTCCTCCAAGAGCCAACCACAGCCTCGGTGTCCCCCCACTCAGCTGGCGTGCAAGATCATAGCCGGCTTCCTCCACTACTTCTTCCTCGCCTCCTTCGCCTGGATGTTCCTGGAGGGTTTGCACCTCTTCCTCACAGTCAGGAACCTGCGCGTCCTCAACTACATCAACGCCAACCGCTTCAAGCGCAGATACATCTACCCCGTGGGCTACGGCCTACCAGCCATCGTGGTGGCCACCTCCGCCGCCATCCACCCCAAAGGCTACGGCACCAAGCAGCAGTGAGTCCCACCTAGGCTTGGGGTCAACCAAAGGGGTGGGATCGGCAGAGAACACCGTGCATTTTGCTGGAATCTCCCCCAAAAAGGACGCCACGGCGTCTGGGCGTGGGTGTTTTCAACGCCACTGAAACCGCCCCGGGGCGGTCGGGGTGTTTTTTGCCTTTTTCTGCCCATTTAGCTGCTGGCTGAACACAGAGGGAGGCTTCATTTGGAGTTTCGTCGGCCCCGTCTGCGTCATCATCCTGGTGGGTGTTTTGCTGCAGAAAAGGGGAAAAATTGAGGGGAAAGAGAAAAATTTAGACATCTTTAAGGACAGTGTTAAGCCAATGTCCAATGAACCAGGTGCACCTGGTGGAGGTGGCATTGTGGTGTGTTAATGATGGGGTTTTGTATCATCGGCCCCTTTTCCAATCCAAATTCATGATCGTGCTCATGGTTCCTCCCCCACAGACCCTAAACTGAGCAACTTTTGAGATTTGCCTAAAAAGAGCAAGCTCACACATGTATTTAAGGGTGACATTATGTCCCGCGGGCTGCGTGTGCTCGGTGGAGGTCACACCATGTAGCATTGGTGCTTTTTTATTTTTTCCTTACAGTTGACCCTTTTCCACCCCAAATTTCCAGGCCTATCTTGAGAAATTTAAATATATTTTTTTGCTTTCTGCACAGATTAATCTGACGTTTTTTCTCATCACCCTCTGGACGCTGCAGAAACGACTCTCCTCCCTCAACGCCGACGTCACAGCCATAAAAAACACCCGGTGGGTTTTTGCGCTGATGGAAAGCGTTGTTTGTTTGTTTTTTTCTTTTTTTAATTTGGAGGAAGAGCATTTGGGATGGTTTTGGGGAGAAAAACGAGGAAAATGGGTGTCCCAGCAGGCTGATGACGTTCAAGGCGCTGGCGCACGTCTGCATCCTGGGCTGCACGTGGGGTGTGGGCTTGCTGCAGGCGCCGGGGAGGGATGTGGTGGACTTTGTCTTCACCATCATCAACAGCCTCCAAGGAACCTTCATCTTCCTCGTGCACTGTGTCCTCAACCGGCAGGTACCGGGGCGGGGGGTTGAGGGGACAGGTGGCGATCTGGGGGGGACAGGGGACACTGAGGACACGGCCACACGTGCTGTCCGCAGGTGACAGAGCACTACCGGCGCTGGTTTCGGGTGCTGGGGCGGTCGCCAAAGCCCCAGGAGGCGCCCACCACCGAGATGCGGATCACCTACGTCACGGTAAGGGTGCCCGGGCCCCCTCGCACCCCCTTCCTCAGGGTGTTCGGGGGGCTGGCGAGAAACTAACGGGGTCCCTGCAACCTTTCGGACCTGTTTCTGCCTCATTTCACCCCAACTCGGGCCCTTTCTCCCCCAGGAAGGGGAAAGATCACAGAGCCACAGCGCCGAGGGCTGCGCGTGGGAGAAGTGACGGTGGGGACGCACCGGACCGGCTCGCAACCACCGTTTTTCAGCACATTCGGCCCATTTTTACCAGATTCCTGATCATCTCACCCATTTCCAGTGTGTTTTTTTTTCCCCTCTGAACAGTGTTTTTGGAGTTCCCCCCCCACAAATCCAACCAATTTTCAGCACTTTCCCCAAGAAACAAGCCATTTTTAGCTTTTTCTCTCCCATTTTTAGCACTTGCCCCAAGAAACAAATCATTTTTAGCACTTTTCCCCCTTTTCTAGTATTTTCTCCCAAGAAACAAGCCATTTTTACCATTTTCTCTCCCATTTTTACCATTTTCTTTCTTGTTAAATTAACAAGTTTTTATTGAAAGCAGAAGCATATCTTTGTGCCAGTGCTACCACTGGTGGACTTTTCTCTGAAAACAGTCTGAAATGGCTAAAAAACAGTTTCATTTTCAGCCACAGGTCCCCTTCTTATTGATTTTTCCAGCAAATTTCTCAAGCCTGGCTCAAATTTCCTAATTTTCACAGGGGAAGAGGGAGATCCCAAGGTTAATTTTCAACCCAGAGAAGGAATTTTGTTACCTGTAATGAATCGTTGTGTTTCGACTGATCGATAACATATAAATCATCCTCTCCCTCAAGTTTTAGCTTACAATCTTTTAAAAACTATCATTAAAATCAAACCACGCTTTGAATGTGTTTCCTTGGATTTAACCTGAAACTTTCGGCCACCGGGGTGGTCTGATGCAGCCGCTTTATTTGTTTAGGGGGGTAAAAGACTGAATGGTGCTGTTTCTTTAAAAAAAAAAAAAAGGAAAAAGGAAAAAAAAGAAAAAAATATTTATTGGATGATAATGTGATAATGTGCTGAATTAAGAAATGTGCAAGTGAGTGAAATTAGGGTTTTCAGAAGAATTCGGGTTGGGGTGGGTTGGATGTGGGGCTACGGCAGGGCAGAAGGTGGGGGCTGGTGGCTGCAGGAAGGGAAGGATAAATACAAGAAAAAGGATTCAAAAGTGGAAAGAAAAAAAAAAAGGATTTTTCCAGAAATTTCTGAGAGTTAGGCAGAAACCAGAGTGCAGTACTGGAGCTAGGGGGAAAAAGGAGAAATTCAGCAATGTGGAGAAACGGGACTGGTTTTGTGCCGGTGAGTGGGTTTTTACCTTTCCACAGTGGCTTTTTTTTTTTTAACCAAACCCACCCTTTTCTTTTTGGTGTTTTGTGGGCCAGGCTTGCAAGGCTCGTGGTTGCAAGGATTTCACTGGATTTAGGGATTTGTGCAGGCAAGAAACAGGAGCATGGAGCCATCAGGGTGAGCCAGATCCCCCCAGAGCTTTGTGACTTTGTCCAGCTCCTGAGAGGGAAGTTTAAAATGTGTTTTTCTACTTGCGCATTGGAAATTGTCTGAAAAGAGGAAAAAAAAACATGGCTGAAGTCAGCAATTCCAGGACTTTTCACAAATCCAATGGTTGGAGTGGGAGCAGTGCTCGTCAAACCAGATGCCGTTGGACCCCATGGTGCCACAGCTGTTCTTGTCCCTGTTGCTGTTCTTGCTCCACGTGTTCCAGTAGCTGGAGAGAGGAAAAAAGAAGAAAGAGAAGAAAAAAGAACAAAGAGAGGCAAAGGGAAAGGGAAAGGGAGAAGGAGAAAAAATAAAAAGAGCGCCACAGTGGCAGAGCTCTCCCAAGAACAGGGGAAATTTTTATTTCAAGGGAAGGAGTCTGCTAAAAAGCTCCATCCTGAACCCCAGAAGGTTGTTCTTGTTTTGTGTTGTTTTGCCACCAGCAAGAAAAAATGCTCCAATAACAGCATTTTTCTAATGTAAGCCCTTTGGTTTGTGTAAAATTACCTAAACAACCCTATTTCAGTGGCTCAAATTCACCTTTTTCTCCTCTTGGGGTGATTTTCCAATTTTAGGGAATCCCTGTATGGATTTTTTACCTCACACTTAAAGGTTTGCCATTTGTCCAGAGCCAGTCACCTCCCTCCGGCTTATACGTCACTCCCATCCAGTACATGTTGCTGTTGTTCATGTTGTCCTTCAGGAACGTCTAAAAAGGCAGAATTGGGTAAAGCAACCCCAACAAAAAAACACAACAGTTCTGGGGACCCCGTAAGTAATATGGAGAATCTCTAAGCTTTTGGTAATTGGTGATATCATCACCACAGCTGAGCAGCATTTTTTGGTAAAAAGTGAATAGATTTGGTGCCTTAAAGCAAAATGCAAACACAGTGCTCTGGAAAGGATATTTTAACCCTTTTTGACTCATTTTTAGCACTTACTCCTAAAAAGAAGTTTTACTTTACCAAACTTGGCTTAGCCACCAAGCACTTGTCTCTACTTCAAATAACTGAGCAGATGGCCAATTTAAGCCAAGAAAAAAAAAAGGAGGTTTTGGAGGTCCCCTGTTTGCCAGAGTAGGAATTCTGCTAAAAATAGGGGGTTTGGGCACTGTGCAAGCTGAAAAAATGGCAGTTTTTCACTTGAAAGTGTCTGGCTGACCTGCTCCAGCTCCGATTCGACAATGACCAGGTGAGCGTCTTGGTCAATGCAGGTCTCCTTCGCATCCGACCAGCTCATCGTCTCCGTCGAGAAGTAGTAGCAGCTCCTCTCGAAGATCTTCCAGCCAGCCAAGCACTTGTTGTCCGGGAGAGTTTGGCAGATCAGCGCTGGAAGGACAAGAAACCCCCAAAACGTCTCAAAATCAGCACAGGTCACCCCAGTTTTCCAGCATTTTGGGGCCAAACCCAGGTTTTTCTCCTGGTGCGTGACCAGGTGATGGGGCACCGTCACGACAGCGATACTCCCGTAGCTTTACCTGCGATGTCCTGCAGCTCTTTGTAGTACCTGCGCATCCCGCTCCGCACCCTCGTCTGCTCCTGCCGCGACTCCGACATCTCCTGCAGCACTGGGGAGCACAGCAGGGTGAGCCCCCTCTACCCACCCACCCTTTTTCCCGCTCCCCCCTTTGGGTTTCCCAAATCTTCGGCTTTTTCTCCCGAGATTTAGTTCATTTCCGCATGCAGAAATGGGCTGTAAAAGCTCCTGCATCACCAGCTGCCTGTTTTGCTGCACGGTTTTCTTTTTGGGTGACATTTTGCTGCAATATCACTCATAATAACATTTAATTAATCACTCATTTGGCAGCAGTTAAGGAGTTGGCCAATTATATTTGACTTTTGCAGAATTTTCAATAGGATTTACACCCTTCCTGTCCTGTAACAGAGGTAACAGGGTGGATTTCCCCCCCGGTGAGCTCCTAATCCACAGCCAGGGTAACTCCCATGACACCTAGAGGGCTGATTTGCTCCTGTTTGCACCCTTTTGGGGCTAATTCCATTGGGATTGAGGCCAGAGCTTGGCCAGTGCCCAATTTATGCTGTTACCCCACAGCAGTTCCCCGTGGATCAGTGGAAATTGGAACCAAACCGAAGCTGGTGATGTTCCACTAAGAGATGGAGCAGAACCAGGAGCCACCCTCCCCCAAAAAAGTCATTTTTTATTCAATTTACACCAAGTAATGAAACGTGGTGCCGGAAAGGACACAAACACCCCAAAATCAGGGCCTCCCAGCTCCCACTAAGCTGGGAGCACATCACCGTGGGGCTGCGCATCCAAGGACCTACTGTTAACTTGGGTCTCTGACTGGTTCGACTTCAAGAGCTCCAACTCCGCCGTGATTTGCACTTCTGGAATGGAAATGATGGAAAAAAACGTGGCTGGATCACATCAAGGAATGTGCAGTGACCTCTAAATTTACCCAGTTTAAGATTTTTTGGGCTGAGTGAGAGATTTATTGTGAATTTACACCCTGGACCAAAGATGGAGCACCGATGGCGTGGGGGGAAGGAGGCAGATGTAGCACCCCGAGGGCAATTTGGAGACCCTAAAACTCATGTAATGGAGTGGAAATTTAAGTATTTGTGGTGACCGATGGGCTTTAGCTACAATATCAGCAAGGATGCGTGCTTAAAGCATCAAGAGACGCACGTTATTTTTCACGGTGAGAAAGCTTTTTTTAGGGTGTTTCACCAAACCAGCTGCCTCCCAGCCCAGCGGGGCCGCTTGTGGGGCCACTTACGTTTCACCAAGACCAGCGCGAGGAGCAGCACCCACGCGACGAAGCTCAGCGCCAGCAAGACGTAGAGGACGGCCACCGACGTCTGCCTGGGGCCCCGTCCGGACTCCGGGTCGTCTGCGGAGAGCAGTGCGGGGAAATCAGGGAGGAATCAGGAGAAAAACCCACTCGAGCCCTCTGGTGTCAGCCTAGGTGAGACAAAACGAAGCGACTGACCTGTTCGGGAAGGATTTGGAGACGCCGGTTTCCCCGCCAAGATGTAAACCCCTGTGGAGAGGAAGGAAAGCATCACTGGAGGGCTTTTTTAAGGCATTTTAGGGTCAAATCCTGCCCCGCTGAGGTCCTCGACCGCATGGGGAATGCAGAGAGAGGAGGTGGGTGCTACCTGTGCCTCCTTTGCTCCTCTGGCTCCGCAGATCTTCATCGGATGGTGGTGGCTTGCGATCCGACTCCGACACGGACACGTCGTCGTAATCGTCCTCGTCGGCAAAGCTGTCTGGGGACGCTACGGGAAAGAAAAATGGGTGAAATTTGGGTTTTCTTCTGGGCAGGAATCCCAGCTGTTAACAATCAGCTCGGTCCTTCGGGAAGCATCAAAAATGCAATTCCCCTTGCAGAGTTAGCTGCAGTTTTGGTAAATCCGCAGGAGCTCCGGCAAGATTTTTCTCACTAGGTATAATTTAATCATTTTTATGGAGTTTTATAATGTCGCTGCACTCTTCCGGAGCTGGGTCCTCCCCCTGGTCGCAAATCTAAGCGATTCTGCTGAAGTCTGAACTCCTCCATGCCAGGAGGGGACAAATTTCAGCTGCGAACTTGCAAACCCTTGCTTCAAGCGGGTGGAGTGATAAATTCCCTCTCACTTTCTCCAGGGAAGATTTTCAAGTTTTGGTTTCTTTAGGCAATTTGGTCTCATCTTATGGAAGGAACCAAATTCAGAGAGAAACACCGCGTATAGAGGCTTATTTGACCGAGCGAGCTGAAAATAAAGCCCAGTTCAGCCTTGGGGAGGCACCTCAGGGAGTTCTGCTTTCCACCCGTGCTACAAAAAAAAACCTGAAAAGGTGAATATGCTGACTTACCCGGCCTGAAGTCACCCAGGGGTGTCATCTTCCCAGCAACGGAGTAAATTCCTGCCAAAAAAAGGGAAGGAAAAGAGTGTTCAGGATAACAGCAGGATACTCAAAAACTCTTGTAACGCCATCACCACTGGCGAGGGTGCCACTGATGCTTTTTGAACGTCCGGCGCAGAGTTTGTGTGTGTGAAATTAGGTGAAAACCTGGAGATTTAGGGGATTTTTCAGCTAAGAGCGGAACCCGTGTGACCCTGCGCATCCCAATGCGTTTTGCCCCGCTCCGTACCACGACGCTGCCCTCCCGTGCGATCCGACGCCTCCCCACCTCACCGGGACCCCCGCCACTCCCAGAAACGCCCAGAAAAGGTGTTTTCACCCCGCTTTTTACCTGCTTGTCTCACCAGCCGCTTGGCAGGGAGCGGCGGGGGGCCCAGCCAGTTGCCGTAGGTCTCTTGCTGGGCCATGCTTGGCCGGGGCGAGCGGCCGCGCAGGCGCCCGGCGGGGAGCTAAACCCCCCGGCACGCAGCCCGGCACACCCCTCGCCGCCTCCGGCACCCCATTTTGGCCAGCGGTTCGGCCCCAAGGTTTCGGTTCCTCTCCGCGCCGGGACGACGGTGGCATGCAAATGGGGGACAAGGCTGCACTCTTCCCACCACAAGTAAAAGGGTTTTTTTTTTTGGGGGGGGGGGGGGGTGGGGGGTGGTAATGGGATCGGTATTTTAGGGGGCGACGGGGCTGTACCGAAACGGTGACACTGCTGGAGCTCTGTCACCTGTGGGGATTTGAAAGAGGCTCCTAAAAAGCTGTGGTTTTTAGGGGGTTGTGAATAAAACCACCCCGCACACAACGCGGTGGTGTTTGGGGGCATTGGACGCCGTGCGGGTGAAATCCCAAATCTTCCAGCAGGGCCTGTGCTCGCCCCGGGAAGGGGAATCCAGCAGCGAGGCTTTTCGGCAAAACAACCGTCGCGCTTCAACGCCCACGAGCTGGGTATTTGCATACGCACCCCGAAAACATGTTCACACCTCGGCTTTGCTGGTCTCTCTTCTGTTTTTTGGGTTTTTTTCACCTAAACCCTGGGAATAAGGTGTGCCGCGACCCTCCTCGGCGCTGCCCTGCTCCCGTTGGTTTTGTTTCAAGTTGCAATCAAAAGACTTTATTTTTTTTTCCTGATTAAGCGGCAAGCGATACGTTGAGCGCGCGGCAGGGAAGCAGCTCACAGAATGTTAACAAACACCCCAAAAATGTCCAAACCCTCCTCCAGGTCTAACCCCATCGCGGCGCTGGACCCCGGGAGGATGCTCCCTTTTTCGGACGCCTCTTTCCACGCCAGCTCCTTCCTTTTCCAGAGCGAATCCCGTCTCCTGCTAAATCGGGCTGATGTTTTTAGGTCTGCGCGCCGCGTGGATTCACCCAGAGCCTGAGGAGGAGGAAGGAGGAGAATCTGCAGCAAAAACACACGGTGCGCTCACCCCCTGCGCGCGGTGATGCCTCCTGACCCCACAACCCCTTGGTTTTGTTGGTTTTTTTTTTCTCATCTTTTAAGCATTTTTTCCATTGCCTACTGTCGCACTTCCTCCGCGGCCAGTAATTACGCAGCAGCAAGTCGTCCTTCGCCCCGCAGCGTCGAGTTTTCATCCCGCACTTGCTTTTGCCGTCTTTTTGCTGGTTTTCCCCCGTTTTTAAGCCCCCTAGCAGCCGCGCTCGCAGATCCAGGCCTCGGCACTGCTGCAGGTGGCGTCGTTCCAGAGGCCCCTGGAGGAGACGGTGGCACAGTCCTCGCCATGCTGGCCCACGTTGTTGGGTTCGCCGCTCTTCCAAAACCTGCGGGGGGACATGCCGGTTTGGGTAGGAAGCGCTACATTTGGAAACCGGTTGGTTTTTATGTTTTTTTTTAAAGGTTCTACGGAGGGAGCAGCCAGGCGGAGAGCACACCCGCCCCACCGCTTCCACTCCTCTCCTTTTAACGCCTCGAAGAAGCTCTACTTCCATTTCAGTAGTTTTCCCTTTTCTCCCCCGTTTAGCATCAAACAGCTCCATTTCAATTTCGGTGCTTTTCCCCCAAATCCTGAGGATGAGGAGAGCTGTCAGAAATAATCCCTGGGCCTCGGGGTGAGGACACTCAGCTGGGAATGCACTGAGTGGGTGCTGCGGCTCCTCGTGCGTTCCCACCTCAGTTCTCAGCCCCAAAACCAAAGCGATTTGGGGGGAAAACACCAAAATCTAGCCTGCAGCCGTTCCTCTTACCTTTCCCTCCACCCCACGCTTTCAGGTACCATAAAACCTTTTCCTGTGCCATTTTCACGCTCCACCAGAGCAGAGCATGCGGGTGGGTCAGTAAGGGTGCAGCCCTCGGCTTTTTTGGGGCAAAAAAAGCATTAAAAAGCCGGGTTAGGGGGGCTATTTGCCCTCCGATGCTGCTGGAAAACTTACGCAAGAGAAAGGGAGCGGCCGTCCAACCACTGCCAGTCGCCTTCCTTGTGCATGTCGCTCAGGCCCAGCCAGAACACCCGCGTCTCCATGATGTGATTTGCCAGAAATTTCTGTAAACGGGGGGAAAAAAGAGGCTTCTGGATGGGAAGGGGGCACCAACGTGGAGCTGCCGTTTGGCTTTTGGCAGCACCGAGGTCGTCGACAGCAGTCGGTGACGCTGGGGAGCCCGTCCCTGGCGGGGGACGAGTGCGAGGTGCCACCAGCGTGGCACAAAAGGGGACATTTCCCGTCGGAAATGCGAATAAAAGTGCTGAGGTTTCTAACAGCTGGAGGGAGAAGTTCTTTTCAGACCAAATATGCTTTAAAAGCCAGGCAGGTAGAAGCAGTCTTGTGAAGGTGAGGTAGGCATTGTCTAAACTGGGGTGGAAACACCCATTTGTGCCCAATTTCAGGTGGATCGCTCCAATTAATTCTGTAATTTCTATGATTTCAAAATCGTTTTCTCTTTCCCACGTGATCACGAGGAGGGATCGCACATGGAGCACACCCCGATGGAGGCGAGCGCCTCTCTCACACCCCAGGATCCCCCTCGGGGTCACGCAGGCGACGGGGGCGGCCGCTCCCCACAGACATTTCCCAAGGGATGCTTAAATCACGCCAGTCGTTTTGGGGACAAACCCAACAGATTTGGCCAAGCCACTTCAGAACCACAGGGGAACCTCAAGGCTGGGGGACTCGGATGCTTTTTCCCAGCTGTGAAGGCTCAAACAGCCCGTGCTTAACCTCCTGCTTTCCATTTGCTTTGTATAAGCCTAATTTTCTTCTAAATGCATTAAATTGGGGGGGGGGGGGGGTGTTTTGGTTTTTTGGTGCTTTTTTTGTGGAAATCCTCGGCTTACGTTTTCCAGCTCGCTGTTGACGATGGCCAGCTGACCGCCGAGCTCGGCGCAGGAGGTTTTAGCGTCCATCCAGGGTTTAGGATCGGTGGAGAAAAAATAGCAGGTTTTGGCGAACTGCAGCCAGCCGGCGGGACAGCTTGTGCAGAGAATTTCTGAGAGAAAACGGGGAAAAGAAAAAAAAAGCTGAGGTGGGTGAGCGCGGGGGGACGCCTGCGGGCTCAGCTCAGCCTCTCCCCCTCACCTGAGAGGTTTCGCAGCCCCTCCAGCGCTGTGCTGAGGAGCGTCGCCGCGCGGCTCTGCTCCTGCCGCAGCTCCGCCAGCTGCTCCAGCGCCTGCTCCGGCGCCTCCCTTCCCTCTGCCGGGGCGGAAAACGAGAGAGAAAGGTAATTCAGGTTTCGCCAGAAGAAACCCAAAGAAACCATGTTTACGGCCCTTCCCCATTTCCTTTCCGCCCTGATTTATGCTGTGGCTTTCGCTGGGTATTTTTCCCGGCCTGAGCTGGTGTTCTCTCAGCTTCACGCATGGAAACCTCAAAGCCCTTTCACTGAACGTTGGGGGTTTTTTGTGTGTGTGTTTATCAACAGGCTGAGAAAGACTTCCTTCCATTAGCATTATACTTGGTATACGCGGTACTTCAAACTCCTTGAGATCGGCTCCGTGAGCTCCCAGTGCTACCAGCACATCTTAGGAATCTTTAGACCGTCTGCCCAGTGCTTTGGGATAGAAGGACTGAATTTAACGATTTTTCATCAAAATCAGGCTCTCACCCAGGACGCGGATGCGATCCGACAGCTCCTTCCCGCACTCCGTTTTGCACTGTGCCATCTTCCACTGCATGTTCTCCATTTCTCGGGACACTGGAGGGAGGAAAAACTTTGCTTTTTGACCCCGCTGCCCTCACCCGGTGTTAAACGCTGGGATTCTTCCTGAATTTCCCCCCAAACCACCTTGTCCTTGGCGTACCATTTAGAAGTTGGCTCTGAATCACCTGGAGCTCGCCTGAGAGCTGCTTATCTAAGAGGAAAACAAGAGGAGAAACCTCAAAACAAGCCCATGGCCACCTCCATCCCGCCAGAAGGGATGATTTTGGTTGGGTTTAAGGGAAAAGCCACCCCCAGAAGCAGCAGGTTTCGTACCGAGGGCGTGCTGGACCTCCGAGAGGTTGTGCCAGGCTGTCGTGTGGCTCCTCTCGCCCTGCAGCCGGGCTTGGGCCAGCGCCTCCCACACCGCCGACACTGGAGAAAGGAGCCAGAGGTTTTGTTCCGTTTGCTGGTCTTTTCCCCCAAAATTGTGCCTGCCTCGCGCTTGGCGGGGGCGATCCGGTTGTGCGTGCTGGTCTCACCTCTGTGGGTGTTTATGATGGTGAGAGCCATGAAGATCACGAAGCCAAGGGCCAGCAGCGCGTACAGCAGCACAACGGCTCTCTGCGGGGACGAGGGCAGGAGGGACAGCACTGCTGGGGGCAAAAAAAAGGGTGAGGCAGCCACAAAGACCTCCCTCCCCTGCAAACCTTTTGGAGAAGAGCACAAAGAGGAGAGATTCCCCCAGGCTCTCTCCTGAGAAGCTCCACCGCTCCCTTCTCCACACCCAAACCTCTTTTTCTTTCTGATCGCAACGGAAGAATTATGAAGCAGAATTTAGCTATAATTTTGGCAAAAGACCCATGTCCAGAGCTAAAAGCCTCCGTTTTCTTGTGTTTTAACTCCAGAGCCATTCCCTCAACCCTGGTGTGGCCCTGCTACCTCCTTTGGGTGCTTTCCTCTGCTCTTCTTCCTCCAACAGCATGTCCCTGGTGAGCTCCCACTTCTCAACGGTGCTCTCAGCGCCATCGTTCCGTGCCATCTCTGGTCCTTCTTCCCTTTGATATCACCCCAATTTTATGCGGTCGTGAAGATGCGTCAGCTCTTCCGGGGGAAGCGAATGTTCATATTTCATAATTCAGATTTCCAAGAAAAAAATTAAATGTGCACGCTCAGGAGCTTTTGGAGTGGCTGCGGCGCTTGTGCAGCCTCTCGCCACACGCCACTTCCCCGCTGTTTTTTTACAAGTTCACCATCACACTGCTCAAGTGAAGCCAATACCCCTCCGAGGTGGTGGGTTTTGAAGGTTTTGTGCCAAAATGATGTGGTGCGTGCCCAAATCCATCTTTGCTTTGGTTTGGTTTTTGGTGGGAAGTCGCATTTAGGATTTTGTGCGGTGCTTTTGTGGGACTTTCAAATGTTTTTAACCTGGCGCTGTAAAAATCCTCGTTCTGTTTTGACAGTGACTCCCTCGTTCCTCCTCCCGAAAATTCTTTCATTGCCTGCAGGGCTTTGAGCCAGGCGTCCCCGGGGCGATTGCAGAAAATGAAAGTTTGAATTTATGAGTAACTTCACTGTTGACTGATTTTGGCCAAATTTCACAGAGGACTGAGGCACTGGGGAAGAGCAAACACAGCCAAAAAGTGAATGGCCTTCACCCTGGCTCTCTTGCTCAGGGCAAACAGCTTCCTCCTTTTGTCCGATTTCCCCTTTTTTCATCCCGAATTTAGGGGAAGTCGAGGCTGAACTTCCCCCCAGGGTGGCCACTCATTACCCGCAGGGCCCCAACACTTCATGAGAAGCGACAGGATTGGTTTCGGGCCCAAATGCTGTGAGTTTGGCTCACACGTTCTCAGGGTGGATATATCCCCCCCCCCCCCCCCCCCCCCCCCATCCAAACATGTGATTTGTTCCAGTGACGTGGGAGAAAATTATAAAAGAAAAAAAAAATCCAGGACAGCACTTTCTAAGAAGAAAGAATCGAAAACAGAAAGAATCAGAAAGAATCAAAAACAGTGTTAGAAGAGTGGACCAAAAAAAACCAGCTCCCACACCTAAGCCCTCAACAATCCTTAACTCTTTAACCCTTTTTAGAGTTTTTATCTTTAAAGGGATATCTTCAGGATTTTTACCCTAAACGGATTTTCAACCACTTAGCAGGACCCTCAGCATCCCCATATTATCGGATCATAAAAAATCCTGAGTTGGAAGGGACCTGCGCGGATCACCGAGTCCAGATCCTGGCTCCACACACGACTACCTAAAAATTAAACTGTTATTGTCTGAGGACAACTGTCTCCCGGGGGACATGGATCACCCGGGGGGCCCGGTCTCCCTACAGCCCAGTCCCTGGGGGTATCAGGACCCTCGGTGTCCCCACAGCCCCGTCCCTGGGGACACTGGGACCCCGCACACCACGACTTCAGGCCTGGGAAATGCGGGACCCCCCCCACCCTGGCACCCCCATTTTGGGGCTGCCATTTTGTCCCCATCCCTGGGGATTTCAGCACCCCCAACGTCCCTACCCTTGGATCCCTACAGGACAGGGGCTCTGGTCACACCGACGCCCCCAGGCCCCCATTGCTCCAAGCCCCCCCCCCGCCCCCGGTGCCCCTACGCGGGCACCCCAGGGCCCCTCAGTTAACGGAAGGGGGCGGAACCCTTCTCCTCAGATCTGCCACTCGCTACTCGACGCCTCATTGGTGGGAGCTTCTGTCCATAACCTTCTTCAGCCAATCAAAGTGGCCGATCCACCCGCTGAGGCAGGATCAACCACCTGTGCTGAGGGGAGGGAACACCACCCGGTGTCCGTGCTCCCCATTGGCTGCCTCACCTCCCATCAATCAAATCAGACCCATCGCTATTGGCTTCAGCTAAAGGGGCGGGGCTTATTGTCCTCTCCTGTCAACCGGGGTGCCACTCCAAACGAGACGTTGCACCCCATTGGTCATTCCGCCCATCCATCACCCCCATTTGTGCCTGCCATTCGTCTCCCAGAAAGGCCCACGGGGGGGAGGACCATCTCCTTGAACCTCATTGGCGAAACACCCGTCCATCAACACCCCTCCGGCCTTTCTATTGGCTCAGCGGCAAGCAGGCGGGGCTTCTTAGCCTAGCCCCCCCCCTCCGAGGCTCATTCCCGGACCGCCCTCAGCGATTGGCTGCCGGGCCGGGAGTGGGCGGGCATAGGCGCGAAGGCGGCGCGGTGATTGGCTGCGGGGCGGGGCCGCCTGTCACTCGGTGTCAGGGCGGCGGCGGCAGCGGCGGCTCCCCCATGGCAGCGGCGGGGCCCGCGGCGGCCGCGGCTCCCGCTCGGCTCCAGGCGGCGGCGGCGGCGGCGGCGGCGGGGGGGCGCCGCGGGCCCCCCCCTCGGAGGCAGCCGGCGGTCGCCATGGCAGCGCGGCGCAGGTAGGCGTGGCCACGGGGAAGTCCCGCCCCTTTCTCGGGGGGAGGGGCTCCCCCTCGGGGGGGGGGCGCCCCCCTCAGGGGCTGGGGGGGGGGGGTCAATGAGCACCCCCTTGGGGGGGGGTTGGGCCTAAAGCCCCCTCAAGGTTACGGGGGGGGCATAAAAGGCCCCCCCCGGGTGTGGGGGGGTGATTGGGGTCGCCCCCCACCTTTGGGGGTTAATTTGGGGTTAATTTGGGGGTTAATTGGTAATTTGGGGGTTAATTGGTTATTGGGGGCTGCCCCCCCCCCCCCCCAGGGCTCCCCCTGTTTGATTTGGGGGGGGGGGGGGGCATCCAAACTGCCCCCCCCCACACTGCTGTGGGTGTTGGCCTTCCCCGTAAATCAGGTGAAATTGGTAAAAAATCAGGAAAAATTGGTTAAAAATAGAACAATAAAAGAAATAGAACAATAAAAAGAAGGGGGGGGGCGCAGCAAGCGGTGCCCCCCCCCCCCCCGGGCATTGTTGTGAGCCCCAGATGGCGTTGGGGGGGGGGGGGGGGGGGGAGAGGAGGGGGGCTTTTGTCACCCCCCCCAGCTGGTTCCTATCCCCCCCCCCCCCAGCACCCAGTGGCACCCATGGGTGGGGGTCCCTGTGCCCCCCCCCCGCCACCACCGCCATCCCTCCCCCTCCCGGCAACGAAGATGGAGCAGCGGCGGCTTTGTGCCGTCCCCGCCTCTCCTTTTGGGTTCAAACCGAGCGATTTTAGCCACATCGGGGCGGCTCGGGCTCCAAATCGCAGGGTTTTGCCCCAAAATCCCACCTCTCTTTTTTTTTTTTTTTTTTTTTTTTTTTTCCCCCCCTTTTTTCACTGCTTTTCACTCGGTCGGGGGCTTCGCCGGCAACGTTTAATATCTGCTGCCACCATGGGGGGGGGAAAAAAACGATTTTGGTGAAAAATCCCCAAAAGACACCGAACCCTCGCAGTTTTGGGCTCGTTTCAGCTGATTTGGAACAGCAAAAAGCACAAAAATCACCACCCAAGCAGTGTTTTGCGTGGTTTTCCCCCCCAAATGCCCTGGGAGGCTGCGGGGGGGGTTGCTCTCATTTGGTGTTCGACTCAATTTTCACCTGATTTTGGGTTGGTTTGGGTCGTTTTTGACATTGGTGCGTTTTGGGGGGATTTTAGCTTAAAAATTGCACCTGCTTGATCCGTGCCAGCGGCAAAAAACGTGATTTTTGAACCCATTTTGCCCATTTTCCTCCTCTTCCCTCCACCCGCGGCTGCTAGTGATGCTTGCAAATGTCCCGCTGAAATATTTGGGGTGGAATCGATTCTTTTTCCTCACCCGGCTCCTTTTATGCGTTAACAATTGGTTTTTCTGGCAAACGAGCGAATTTTTGATAGTTTTGTGTTCGGCTGCGACAAAACCGCCGCTTTGGTGAACTTTGGAGCCGAAAAGAACGTTGGAGACGCGGCGAAAATGGCACAAAAAAAAATGTGCAAAGCGGCACTGGGAGACGCTGCAGAAACACGGCGAAAATGGGGTGAAAAAGGTGCAAATCGGCACCGAGAGATGCTGCAAATAAAAACAGGTGGAAAAGACACAGAAACGGCATGGAAGAGGCCCAAAACGGGGCGGAAAAGGCACAAAACGGCGCAGAAAAGGTACAAAGCTGCAGAGAAAAGCTGCGAAAATGGCCCCAAAAAGCTGCAAATCTGGCAGATTTTAAGTGAAAAGGTGGAAATTTTAACGTTTTCCTCCGGAAATGGCCCAGGCTCAAGGTCAGTGCCTCGACGTCCTGCTGAAAATGGGCGTTTTTTACAGCGTTTCGATGGAGCGGTGGTGTTTTGGGGGGAAACGAGCAGAAGCGACACCACCACCCGTGGAATCTGGGGACTTTGGGGACTCCCAAACACCTCAGGGTGCCGGGAAAGTTATTAAAATTAACCCGCTGCCACAAACGGGCCGGTATTGGGGTCATCCAAGCCCCTTTTGGGGCTGATTTCCTCAAATTAGTGCCTGGCTGGCCCCTTGGTGTTTGCGGGGCTGTTTTCACTGTTTCCCCCCCAATTTTCTTAGGGCCTTCAGTAACTGAGGTCCTCGTCCCCCAGCCCGGGGGGAATTTGGGGTGGATGCTTCGAAAAGCCGCTCTGCGGCACCTCCGTCCGCCAAGTGGTGTTCCTTTTTTTCTCCAAATTCAAGCATTTTCAGCAAATTTGGGTACCTGTCGTCCCGGAACAAGCCATTCATCGTCCCGCAGGCTGCTCCCGCTGCAACAGGAACCCCGGAACGCCCCAAAGGATGGGGGCTGCCAGCTCCTTCCCTCCCCACCACAAAACCACCCGAAACCACCAGGATTTCACCCAAAAAAAATAAGGTTGAAAAATGCGTGCTCCTCTTTTTCCACCTGCTTTGGTCGAATAAACAACGTTGCCATCCTCGTGCCTCGCTTTTGAACTGAATTCGTGCATTTTGCGTGTTTCCTTCTTTATTTTTTTAATCCCCTCATCAGAGTGGAGTTATTTTTTTCCTAAAAAGCCATTTCAGAACGTTTTCTCAGCCCGTCAGACCCTGGTTTGATCGTTAACTTGGAATTCTGCAGGCCAGACCTCGGAAATATTAATTACCCAAAACGAATTAACGGGGCCGGACGCGCTGCTGGATGAGCCCTGCCCGCCACGTGCAGCTGAATTAGGCACGATTGAGGCTTTTTCCTCCCCCCAACCCTTAAAAAAATGAGAAAATTTCCTGCTTATTGAGCAAATCTGCCCGATCCCGTTAACGATTGACCCGGTTCTCGCCCCGAAGCGGCTCTGTTAAATTTTGCTGCTTTTCAAAAACCATTAACCAAACGGCGCAGGATTTCCCTCGGTCGCGGTACGGCTGCGCCTCCACGCTGTTCTCCTCCAAGCTCCTTTTGCTCCTCCAGCCAATTTTTTCCCCCAAAAAATGGGAAGGAAACACAGCTTTTTGGTTAAAACCCCCATGATTTTATAACTTGAGCTGCACAGAGCAAATTGAGCCCAAATCAGGTAAACCGTGCATTTCCTATTCATGGCGCTTCCTCTTTTTCCCTGCTTTCTTGATCCCCTTCAAACGTAGGTTCACTCTGCTGATCTTCAATAGCATTTTTCATGAAAAAGCATGTTTTCAGCCCCAAAAAAGAGATGGAGCTTCCTTGAGGGTTCCCAGTTGCTACCAATCCTCCAATAAATCCCAGCTGGGGGCGATGCTGGAAGCCCTCTTTTTGCAGCACCCGCCAACCTGCCATTTCCCACCCCATTTCCACCAGTCCCTGCAATTCCCAAGCTGGGACTTTTTCCTCTCCAGGGGATTTTTTTCCCTGAAACGCTGCCGGAATGGGCAAACCAGGCAGCGTCAACACCCAAAGCAAATCCCCAGCGGGGGCAGTGCTCTGTAAATCCTCTCTTCTCACACTGGCCCAAAATGAGGGTACATTGGCCCAAAATGAGGGTACAGTGGGCTGAATTCCAGTTTTTAGCCCACTTTAATTCAGCTAATTTACCGCAAACACGAGACGATGCGCTTGGACCTGGCTTGACGTGAAAACTGGGCTTAACCACGGTTCTTTTGTAGGGAATTAAGCGAATATCTCATCGGGCTGCAAATCGAGCGATGCTCACGCCACGGCTTAGCTAAAACCGGGCTTTTTTGAAGAGATTTGCAGCAGCACCCGGAGGTTTGAATAAGAAAAGGTCGCAGGGAGCGGAGCAGGGGGGTCCCGTCCTGCTGACGTTGTCATTCGGCTTCCAGGTGAGACCCCAAAACCCCCGCGGGCTCGGAGCGCCGCCGGCCCCGCCGCGATGGCGTCGCCGGCCGTCAGCCCGGACTCGTCGTCGCACGAAGCCCTCTCCTCCGTCAACTCGGCCCCGGCGTGCTCGCCCACCTCCGACTCGGAGAACCTCAGCCCCGACGAGCTGGAGCTGCTGGCCAAGCTGGAGGAGCAGAACCGGTGAGCCCCGGCAGGTGTCTGCCCCACTGGGTCTTTAAAATGTCCTTTTTTTGGCAAGGATTTCCCCTAAAATCAAACGGGGTGGACCACGATGACACGCTTCTCCCAAGCTTCAGTCAAACCAAGGTGAAAATGCTCCAATTGTTGGGGTTTTTTTGGTCCAGGTTATGGTTTTTCTTTGAAAGCAGCAGGGTTTGATTGCTCAGGTGGGTCAGTAGGATCCCCGGGCAGGAGGTGGCTGTATGGGACTAATAAACAATAAACCCACCCACTTTGTTCATTTTTTTACCCGCTTGATGGGAAGCAAGCCCTGAGGCTCCCTTAGCTGAAGGACCAGGCAAAAAGCTCTGTCCCTGGCACTAAAGCAGTGTTATGCCCCAAAACTCCAGCTCTGAAAGGCAAATTCCCTTGCAAAGCCATTTCTAGGCAACATTTCCCATGAAAAACCCCGCTGCAATCCCATTATTGAGCAAAGTCATTAAAGAAGCCATCCCCGGACAGCAGTCGGCATCTGGCTGGGAAAAATTGCCCGTTTGGGTGCCGTTTTGAAGGGGTTTGGGGGAATGTCTCTTCCCCGGGACAGTTTCAGGGGAATATCTCCTCTTTTGGGGTATTGTGGGGGAACAGCTCCACCTTTAGAGTGGTTTTGGGGGGGAATATGTCCTCTTCTGGGGTATTTAGGGCGGGAATATCTCCTCCTTTAAGGTGTTTTTGGGGGAATATTTCCTCTTTTGGGGTGTTTTTGGGGAAATATGTCCTCTTTTAGGGTATTTAGGGGGGGAATATCTCCTCCTTTAGGGTGGCTTTGGAGGAATATCTCCTCTTTGGGGGCTCTCTCCTCCTTTTGGGCTTTTTTGGGGCTAACTCAGTCTCTGGCAGGCTGCTGGAGGCCGACTCCAAGTCGATGCGCTCCATGAACGGCTCGCGAAGGAACAGCGGCTCCTCCTTGGTCTCCAGTTCCTCGGCCTCCTCCAACCTCAGCCACCTCGAGGAGGATACCTGGATCCTCTGGGGCCGCATCGTCAACGAGTGGGATGAATGGCGGAAAAAGAAGGAGAAGCTGCTCAAGGTGGGGACGGCGCGTTGGTTTTACTTTACCTGCAGCAGGCGGAAACCCGTTTTCTCAGGGTTTTACCCCTTTTTTCCCCAGGAGCTCATCCGCAAAGGGATCCCCCACCACTTCCGCGCCATCGTCTGGCAGCTGCTCTGCAGTGCCACCGACATGCCTGTCAAAAACCAGTACTCGGAGCTGCTCAAGATGTCCTCGCCCTGCGAGAAGCTCATCCGCCGCGACATCGCCCGCACCTACCCCGAGCACGAGTTCTTCAAGGGCCAGGACAGCCTGGGCCAGGAGGTGCTCTTCAACGTCATGAAGGTAACGTCCCTCCTCCGGCACCACCACGGGTTTTGAAGCTGGTTTTGTTGGGTGTGAATTTTCGAGGGCTTTGGTTCCCACCAAAAGCTCCTGGGACCACTGCTTCTCGCGGCATAACCAGCTCTTCATCCCCTGACCATCCCGGGCCCCCTTACTCCTGTAGTTAATGAATGAAGAAACGGATAGCTGAGTCTTTTGGGGTCTAAACTGAACTTTGCAGCGATGTCTTGCACGCAAGCTGAAAAAAAAGCTGTTTTCTACGCCGTGGTCAAGCCTTCTGTCCACCGCTGCCCGCCTGCAGTGAGCAGGGATGGTGCCCCAGCCCGTCCCCCAGCTCACATGTTTGTTTCTGTTGATTTTGGGATCTTTCCAGGCTTATTCGCTGGTGGACCGGGAGGTTGGATACTGCCAAGGCAGCGCCTTCATCGTGGGACTGCTGCTCATGCAGGTTTGTGCCGGCCCCTGGGCGAGGAGCAGCTGCTGGTGGATTTTTAACGCCCTTTGGGGGGTGGCAGAAGGGGGGTGAGAAACGGGAGCCTTTTTCTTCGTCTTCAGGAGCAAAACGGGCTTGTTCCCCCTACCCCCCCTGCTCCACCTGGGTTTAAAATCCCCCGTTCACGTTCCCATTCAGCTGGGGATGGCTCCCCAACACATCCTGTCCCATCACCTGATGGCAAGAGGCTCCGTTCTGGAGCTGCTGGCAGATGTTTAAGGGGGATTTGTGTCCCGCCGGGTCTCCAGATGCCCGAGGAGGAGGCCTTCTGCGTGTTCGTGAGGCTGATGCAGGAGTACCGCTTACGGGAGCTCTTCAAACCCAGCATGGCCGAGCTGGGACTCTGCATCTACCAGTTCGAGTACATGCTGCAGGTAAGCACAGCCCCCAGAACGCTCGGGGTGGTGGGAGCCTGAGGGTAAATCGGGGGGGCGAGGACCAGGAGAGGTGGGTGAGAGGTGGCAGCACTTGGGAGATGCTGGAGAAATTAAATCCTCCCGTGGAGCTCGTGGCCGGCCACACGGAGATCCCGGGGACATCCGTGAGACACCCCACGGACCCTCCGCGATTCCTCAGGGGGAAACATCCATGAGGACCCTGGGGACCTCCCATCCGGCACCCCGGGGACCTCCACGAGGGCCCGTCCACAACAAAAAGCCACGAATGACCCCTAAAATCAGCCCCCATGCCCCGTTTCTTTCCCGTTTCCCCCGTTTCTCCCATGCAGGAGCAGCTGCCGGAGCTGAACATCCACTTTCGGTCGCAGAGCTTCCTCACCTCCATGTACGCCTCGTCCTGGTTCCTCACCCTCTTCCTCACCACCTTCCCCCTGCCCGTGGCCACGCGAGTCTTCGACATCTTCATGTACGAGGTAACGGGGCCGCGGCGAGCGCCTGGAGCACAAGGGGACCGCAGCTTGGGTGGGGAAATGCTCTTCCTGCCTGGCGTCTCGGGGAGAAACCCCAAACCCCTCGGGGGCGGTGGCGGGTGGGAGAGGTGACGGCACTCCCCGCAGGGGCTGGAGATCGTCTTCCGCGTGGGGATGGCTCTGCTGCAGTTCAACCAGGCCGAGCTCGTCCAGCTGGACATGGAGGGCATGTCCCAGGTACGTGCTGCTGCCTTTTGGGGCTGATTTAGGCCGTGGGACGTGTTTGGGGGGCAGATTTATCCCACAGGCTGTGTTTTGGGGCAGATTTGTCCAACAGGGCATGTCTCGGGGGGGAGGATTTGTCCAATGGGGCATTTTTTTTGGCATAGTTTTAAGCAACGAGACTTATTTAGGGGGCAGATTTGTCCAGCAGGATGTGTTTTGGGGCTGATACAGGAAATGGGAGATGGTCTGGGGGTAAATTTGACCAAAGAAACATGGTTTGGGGTGGATTTAGTCAGTGGGTAACATGTTTTGGGGCAGGTTTATGAAACACGACACGTTTGGGGGCGTTTTGGAGTGGATTTACGCAACAGGTTGTATTTTAGGGCCAGTTTCCACATCAGGCCATATTTTGGGGTCAGTTCACGCAGGAGGCCACATTTCAGGGTTGATTTACACGATGGGCTGCGTTTCGAAGCAAATTCCTGCCCGACAGGACATGTTTTGGGGCAGATTTGGTGGGCTTACTTGGCGGGACATGGTTAGGGGCTGTGTTTTGGGACCACCTGATGTGCCGGGCTGCTTTTGGGGCCGTGTTTCGGGCCGGTCGATGAAACCGGGCTGCGTTTCGGGGCCGGGCTGCCGCGGGGGCCGTGGCTTCACCCCCAGCGGTGGGCGCTGTGCCCGCAGTACTTCCAGAAGGTGATCCCGCACCAGTTCGACAGCTGCCCCGACAAGCTCATCCTCAGGGCCTTCCAGGTCAAGTACAACCCCAAGAAGATGAAGAGGTGAGACGGGCTCCTGCCGCCGGGCGGGATCCCCCCGGGAGGCACGGGTGGGTGCCTGGCCCCGGCCCCGGGTCCCAGCTCGTCCCCCTGTCCCCTGCAGGCTGGAGAAGGAGTACGCCGCCATCAAGAACAAGGAGATGGAGGAGCAGATCGAGATCAAGGTGAGACGGGGTCGTGCAGCGGCGGCCTGGGGCTGCGTGAGCTGTCCCCGGGGACACTCGGCCCATCCCGGGCCACACTTGGGGTGTCCCTGGGGCTCTTTGGGCCATTCCCGGGGCCACTTGACCCATCCCCAGGGCCACCTGAGCCCTTCTGGCACAGCTTAGCCCATTCCAGGGCCGTTTTACTCATCTGTGGAACCTCTTTGAGCCATCGGGGCCATTTACCCTCTCCCTGGGGCTATTTAATCCATCCCTGGGGCCACTCTGACCCATCCTAGGGCTGTTGGAGCTGTCCCCGGGGCCACTTAGCACGTCCCCAGGGCCATCGCAGCCATCCGGGGGCAGCCTTAATGATCCCTGGGGCCACTTCGACCCAGCCCAGGGCCACTTGTCCCCTCACATCCCCCCCATTCCCAGGCTGTCCCCCAGCTCAGTCACCCCCCTGGGGACATCAGCACCCCCCCAGGACTGATTCTTCCCCGATTTCTTCCCCGATTTCTTCCCCAGCGCCTCCGCACCGAGAACCGCCTGCTGAAGCAGCGCATTGAAACCCTGGAGAAGGTGAGCCCCACGGCTGGCACCCCAAAACCTCCTGGCGGCACCCAAAATCTCCTGGGGGCACCCAAAATCTCCTGGAGGCACCCAGAACCTCCTAGGGGCACCCAAAACCTCCTGGGGGCACCCAGAACGTCCTGGGGGTACCCAATACCAACCTGGAACACCCCCAAAACACCCTGGAGCACCCAAAACCCGCACCTATGCTGCCATCCAGGTACCCAGCACCCTTGGGTGCAACCCCACGACCTCCAGCACGCCCTTACAAGGCTGCGCCCCCCAAATCTCCCCTCTCAGCATTGTTTTGGTGGGGAAAAAAGAAAAAAAAAAGGAAAAGCACATCCAGCATGTGGCTTCCTCCTCGTTTTTCCAAGCGGGTTCTCCCTCCAGGAGGTGGAAAACGCTCCGTTTATGGCAAAACCCAGCGGTTGCCGTATTTCCCCCACACACCCCGCACCCGAAAGAGCTAAAATCCTTGGAAAGCGCCCCAAAACGGGAAGGTGCCGGGTGACTCTGCTGCACGGCTTCTCTCGCTGCCTCTGTCTGCTCCGTTTATCTCGTTACGTGTCTCCTTTCTCTCTTCCTCCGCCGGCGGCCGCAGGAGAGCGCGGCTCTCGCCGACAGGCTCATCCAGGTAGCGTCCCCAAAAATGGCTATTTTTTCTCTTTTCCGCTGCGTTTTAACCCTTTTCTCCCCGCCTTTTTGCTTCCCAGCCTCCGGCACGCTCGGTCGGGGAGGTTTGCCTGCTTTTCCGGAGGCTCCCGCGCACCTTCCCCGCTTTGGAGGGGGGGGAACGGAGGATCGGTGGGGTTTGGGGTGGGCAAATTTGGGGGTTTGGGCCCGTTTGGGGGCTCGACATAAAGCGGGGGGCAGCGCGGTGGTGCCCGGGGAGGGGGTTTTGGGTAAAAAGACGCCGTTTTGGTGAGTTTGAAGAAAATAGGTGGGTCTGGGGTGAAAGGTCGGCGCTGGGTGCAGGTGGAAAGGGTCAGGATGACCCCGGAGGTCCTCGTGGGGCTGTTGTCACCTCAGCGTCACCTCCTTGTCCCCAGTGCCCCCTGCTGTAGGGCTGGCATCACCCACCGTGGCCGGCGTCACCCCTTTGTCCTCGGTGTCACCCCGCAGGGCCGGCGTCACCCCCTTGTCCCCAGCATCACCCAGCACGGGACTAACGTCACCCTCTCGTCCCCAGTGCCACCCGTTTTGGGGCTGGCGTCCCCAGAACGGGGCTGGCGTCCCCGTAATGGGGCTGGCGTCCCCAGATTGGGGTGTCACCTTGTCCCCCACGCCATGCCCTTGTCCCCAACCTCAGGACTGCCGTCCCCTCTCTCCCCGGTGTCCCCTCTTGTCCCCCCCAACCCCCCCATCTCACCCCCACCGGTGGCGCTGACCCGACGGGGGACGAGGACAGGGCTCGGTGCCCCCCCCCCGCCCCCGGGAGGTGACCCGTCCCCCCGCTGTCCCCAAGGGCCAGGTGACGCGGGCGCAGGAGGCGGAGGAGAACTACATCATCAAGCGGGAGCTGGCGGTGGTGAAGCAGCGCTGCACCTCGGCCACCGAGAACCTCCAGCGCGCCCAGAGCACCATCCGCCAGCTGCAGGACCAGCAGGTCGGTGTCCCCAGGCATCCCCAAGCATCCCCGCGCCGCCCTCCTTCCTTCCCAGCCCCCTGCTCGCGGCGTCACCGGGCGGGGGGACCCTGTGGGTGACACCTCGGGGCCGGCGGCAGGGGAACCCGCGGTTCAGCGAGGAGTTTGTCACCCACCTGGAGACGGAGCTGGAGCAGTCGCGGCTGCGGGAGAGCGAGACGCTCGGCGCCCTCAAGGAGATGCAGGACAAAGTGCTCGACATGGAGAAGGTGACAGGGGTGGCAGCACGGGCTCTGGGGATGGGGACGGTCGCAGGGGTGGCCTCGGGGTTGGGGACGAACACAGGAAGGAGCTTGGGGTTGGGGACAGCCACGTGAAGGACCTTGGGGACTGTCCCTGGGCTGGGGACAATCCCCTGAGTGGCCTTGAGGACGAGGAGTGTCACACCGGTGGCTCTGGGGACAGGGATTGTCACACAAGTGGTCTTGGGGACAGGGACAAAGACACGAGCGGCCGTGGGGGGTCCTGGACCTGCTGTCCCCAGGGATCCCCAGTGCCACACAAGTGTCCCCAGGTGTCCCTTGTGCCCCACATCCCCTGTCCCCACCGTCAGCTCCCACCAACGCCCCGCGAGCGTCCGTCCCCACCTCCCCCCAGCGGAGGGGAATGAGCCCCCCAGTGCCCCCGACCCCGGGGTGCCCCCGACCCCGGGGCGTCCCCGCCGATGTCCCCGTGTCCCCGCAGAGGAGCAGCCTCCTGCCGGACGAGGACAACGTGGTGAGGCTGCAGGAGGAGCTGCAGGCGCTGGCGCTGCGCGAGGCCGAGGCCGTCAAGTCCCTGACGGAGCTGCAGCAGCAGGTGAAGGACCTCAGTGACAGCTGGCAGGTGAGGCCACCTCAGTCCCCTCCCGGCCACCCAAGTCCCTTGTCGCAGTGCCTGGGGGCCCTCCTGGCCACCCGTGGCCCCTTCGTGGCCACCTGGGGCTCCTCCCGGCCACCTGGGGCCCTCATCCTGATGCCTGGGTTCACTCTGGGCCACTCGAGTCCCTTGTCCTGACACCTGGGGCCCCTCCTGGCCACCTGGGGCCCTTGTCCCAGTGCCTGGGTCCCTTGTCCCAGCACCTTGTCCCCTCCTGGCCACCCGGGTCCCCTCCCGGCCACCCAAATCCCCTCGTCCCACCGCCCGGACCCCCTGTCCCAGCACCGTGTCCCCTCCGGCCGCAGGCGGGCCGCGCGGGCGGGCGCTGGAAGGAGTCCCCGCGGCGCAGCAACGCCAACGCGCTGCAGGAGGCCGTGGTGGCGGCGCGGCTGCGCGAGGCCCAGGCCCAGGCCGAGCTGCGGGCGCTGCGGCAGCGGGTGCTGCAGCTGGAGACACAGGTGGGTGCTGGGCCCTGGGTGCTGGGCGCTGGGTGCTGGGCCCTGGGTGCTGGGCCCTGGGTGCTGGGGCAGTGGGTGCTGATCTGGGTGTGATGGGTCCAGGGGTGCTGGGGCTGTGGGTGCTGAACTGGGGCCGTTGGTGCTGAACTGGGCGTGAGGGGGCCATGGGTGTTGAACTGGGGGTACTGGGGAGACTGGGGTCATGGGTGTTGGAAGTGCGGGTGCTGAACCGGGGATACTGGGGGTGCTGAAGCCATAGGTGCTGAACTGGGGGTGCTGGGGCTGTTGGGGCCATGGGTGCTGGGGTTGTGGGTGCTGAACTGGGGATACTGGGGCTGTGGGAGCTGAACTGGGGTTGCTGGGGCCATGGGTGCTGGGGCTGTGGGTGCTGAACAGGGGGTACTGGGGTTGCTGGGGCCGTGGGTGCTGGGGCCATGGCTGCTGACCTGGAGATACTGGGGCTATGGGTGCTGAGCTGGTGTTACTGGGAGCTGGGGCAGTGGGTGACCCCCGCACCCTGGGGCCACGGCGCTGGGCCACCCGGGGGTGCCGTGCCCGTGGTGGCGGTGGTCCGGGAGGGGAGGTGACAGGCCTGTCCCCCCCCGCCCCGCGGCAGGGCCAGATCCAGCGCACAGTGCTGGGCCGCGCCGAGCAGACGTGCGCGGGGCTGCGGGAGCAGCTGCGGCTGGCGGCGGCGCAGAGCAAGGGGCTGCAGGCGCAGCTCAGCGAGAGCCACCGCAAGCACGCCGAGGCCCAGTGCAAGGTGGGACACTCGGGGACACGTGGGGACACTTGGGGGCACCCATGGGACCCTCCCCGCCTCTCCCCACGGGTCCTCGCCAGCCCCGTCCTGGGGACGCTCGCCGGGGACACTCCTGTCCCCTCCCTGGGGACACCCGCAGCCCCTGCCACAAGGTCCCGCTGTCCTTCCCCAGTGTCCCCTCCCCTGGAGGTCCCATCCCCATCACCCACAGGGTCCCAATGTCCCCTGTTGTCACACCGTCCCCTCCCCGGGGTCCCATCTCCGTCACCCATGGGGTGACACGGTGACGCGGTGACACGGTGCTGCGGTGACACGATGACGGGGTGACACGATGATGCAGTGACACAGTGACATGGTGATGCGGTGCCGCGGTGACAGGGTGACATGATGACACGGTGACAGGGTGACATGGTGCCGCAGTGACAGGGTGACATGGTGCCGCAGTGTCACGGCGCCGCGGTGACACGGTGCCACGCGTGTCCCCAGAGCAAGGAGGAGGTGATGGCGGTGCGGCTGCGCGAGGCCGACAGCATGGCCGCCCTGGCCGAGATGCGGCAGCGCGTCGCCGAGCTGGAGATCCAGGTGGGTGGCACCGGGGGACGCGGGGACACCGTGGGACGCCGTGGGGACACGGGGGCTGGGGGGGGCACGGGGGACAGGGGGGCACCCGCTGACCCGCGCGCACCCGCAGAGGGAGGAGGGGATGCTCCAGGGGCAGCTCAACCACTCGGACGCCGCCCAGTACATCCGGCAGCTCAAGGACCACATCGACGAGCTCAAGGCCGAGGTAAGGCACCCGTGGGTGCTGCGGCGCCGCCATCCTGCACCCAGGGGTGCCGGGAGACCCGTCACCCGCGCCCGGGGGTGCTGGGAGAGGTGGAGGCTGCGCCCTTGGGTGCTAGGAGAACCACACCGTGCACCCGGGGGCGTGCGTGCTGCGCCCTTGGGTGCTGGGAGACCTGCGGACCCGGGAGCACCCACGGGTGCTGTGGGCCCCACGTCCTGGGGCTGTCGCCCTCGGGTGCCTCGGGGACCCCCTCCTGCCCCCGGTGCAGCGGGGCCCCCCCCCGGACGCTCCCGGTGCCCGTGCGGGTGGTGCCATCGGGGTGGTGCCGTCGGCGACGTCCCACGGTGCCGCAGGGACAGCTGGTGACAATGGCCCCCCTTGTGTCGCCCCTCCCCCCTTCTCTGCTGTCCCCTCCCTTGTCCCTTGTCCTCTTGTCCTTGTCCCCTTGTCCCTGTCCCCTTGTCCCTGTCCCCTTGTCTTCTTGTCCCCTTGTCCCCCTGTCCCCATCCCCTTGTCCCTGTCCCCTTGTCTTCTTGTCCCCTTGTCCCACTGTCCCCGTCCCCTCGTCCCATATCCCCATCCCCTTGTCCATCCCCTTGTACCCTGTCCCATCTCCTTCATCCCTGTCCCCATGTCCCCCTGTCCCCATGTCCCCATCCCCTTGCCCCTTGTTTCCTTGTCCCCGTGTCCCCCTGTCTGCGTGTCCCTGTCCCCATATCCCCATGTCCCCTTGTTCCCTTGTCCCTGTCCCCTGTCCCCTTTTCCCCATGTCCTCATCCCTTTGTCCGCCTGTCCCCTTGTCCCCGTGTCCCCATGTCCCCATCCCCGTGTCCCCATGTCCCCATCCCTTTGTCCCCTTGTCCCCATCCCCTGGTCCCTGTCCCCCATCCCCTTTTCCGCATGTCCTCATCCCCGTGTCCCCTTGTCCCCGTGTCCTCTTGTCCCCGTGTCCCCATGTCCCCATCCCCGCGTCCCCACGTCCCCATCCCCGTGTCCCCCCACGCCCTTGTCCCCCCGTCCCCGTCCCTGTCCCCGCAGATCCGGCTGCTGCGGGGCCCGCTGGCCTTCGGGGCGGTGGGGCTGGGGCCGCGGCTGGGGGACGAGGACTCGCTGGGCTCCTCGGACGAGGAGCTGCCGCCGCCCTTCGCGCTGCCCCGCGGGGACCTCGGGGACCTCGGCGACATGGGCGACAGCAGCGACAGCGACACCGAGGGGGCCCCCACGGCGCCGTGACCCGCGGGGGACGCCGGTGGCACCGCCGCCCGCGGGGACGCGGGGTTTGGGGGGGGGGGGGGGGGCTTTGGGGACAGCAGCGGCGCCGCACCTCGGGGACCCCGCGGGCACCCCGACCCTTGGGGACGAGGGGGGCGAGGGGGGGACCTGCCAGCCCCGCGGCACCCGGGGGACACCCGGGGGCACCCAGGGGACGTGGGGGGACACCCGGGGGACCCACGGCACCCAGGGGACACCCGGGGGCCCTACGGCACCCAGGGGACGTGGGGGGACACTGGGGGACATCGGCGGCACCCAGGGGACGCCCATGGGCCCTGTGGCACCCAGGGGACACCCGGGGACCCCCAGGTGTGGCCCCAGTCCTGCTCCCTTGTCGTGTCCCCTCCCCCCCCCCCCCCCCGTTTGTACTCCGTGGAAAAAAATGAGAGGTGCTGGGGGCCCCAAAACCCTGCGGAGTCGCCCCAAAATGTTGTGCCCCCCCCCCAAAAAAAAAAAAAGAAAAAAAAAAAACACATTTTGGGTTGCTCCTGGAGTGTTCTTGGATCCCAAAAGCGCTGAGATTTGCCCCAAAATGACACCCCCCCCCCCCCCAGGACATTAAATCCCCCCTCCCCTCAAAATGTGGAACCCCAAAAACCCAGAGATTTCCCCCAAAATGCCCCCCCCCCCCCCCCCCGGATTCTGCTCCCCCACAAAAAAAATGGTTTGGGCCCCCCCAAAACCTCTGATTTCCCCCCAAAATGCCCCCCCCAGGACTCCAAACCCCTTGAGGTGCCCCCACCCCCCCAAAAAAAAAAGGTCTTGGGTCCCAAAACCCTCGAGTTTCTCCCCAAAATGTTATGCCCCCCCAAGGAACCACACATGGGGGGGGGGCAGCGCCTTTATTTGGGGGGGGTTGCGAGGGGAGGGGGCATTTTGGGGGGGTCCCGGGTTCAGGGGGCTCCTGGGGGGGCCCCAGCTGGAGGCAGCTTCGGGTCGGTGGTCCTGAGCTGGGGGGGGGGGGACACCAGTGTGCTCCCAGTGCCCCCCAGTATGCTCCCAGTGCCCCCCCGTATCCCCACAGTGCCCCCCAGTGTGCTCCCAGTGCCCCCATTTACTGTTTCTGTCCCCCCAGTCTCTTCCCAGTACTCCCAGTACGCCGTGCCCCCCCCAGTGTTTCCAGTGCCCAGTATTGCCAGTCAACCCCCCCCCAGTGCTCCCAGTTCCTTCCCAGTGCCCCCCCCAACACTCTCAGTATTACCAGTTAGCCCCCCCAGTGCTCCCAGTGTCCCCAGTATCACCAGTTACCACCCCAGTGTACCCCCTAGCCCCTGCCCAGTGCTCCCAGTTCCCTCCCAGTGTACCCCCAGTGCTCCCAGTGTCCCCAGTATTACCAGTTACCCTCCCAGTGTGCCCCCCAGCTCCTCCCAATGTTCCCAGTTCCCTCCCAGTGCCCCCCCCAACACTCTCAGTATTACCAGTTAGCCCCCCAGTGCTCCCAGTGTCCCCAGTATTACCAGTTACCCTCCCAGTGTGCCCCCCAGCTCCTCCCCAGTGTTCCCAGTTCCCTCCCAGTGCCCCCCGTACCTGCCCCCCCCCACGCTGGGGGGCCGTGCTGGAGCCGGGGGGGGCCGGGGGGGGCCGGGGGGCAGCTGAGGGCAGAAATGGGGGGGGGGGGGGGGCTCAGCAATACGGGGCGGGGGCGGACTTGGGGGGGAGGGGTTGGGGAGGGGGGCGGATTTTTGGGGGGGGGGGGGGCTCACCTGTGCGCCCCGTGGACGACCCAGAGCCCCCCCCGCCAGCGCCGCCCCCACCACGAAGGCACCGAAGGAGACGGCGGCCACAGCCCCGGGGGGCACGGCAGGGTCTGGGGGGGGGCAGCGTTAATGGGGGGGCTAAACACCCCCCCCAAAAAAACCTTCCCCCACCCCCCCCCCCAATCCCAGCACTCACCCGCGGGGGGGCCTGGGCCGATCTGGCGGGGGGGGCTGGGGGCGGCGCAGTGGGGGGGGGGGGCGGCAGGAACGGCCCGGGGGGGCACCTGGGGGGGGGGATGGGGGTTATTGGGGGGGGGGGGTCGGGGGGGGATTGGGGGTTATTGGGGGGGCACCTGGGGGGGGATGGGGGTTATTGGGGGGGGGGGGGTCGGGGGGATTGGGGGTTATTGGGGGGGCTCGGGGGGGATTGGGGGTTATTGGGGGGGGCTCGGAGGGGGCGTGATCCCGTGGGGGAGCCCCGTGTCCGTATAATGAGGGGGGGGGGGAAGGGGTTTTGGGGGGGTCTCGGGGGGGGGGGGGCGGAGGTCTTGATTTGGGGGGATCGCCAGGAGGGGGGTTACTGGAGGGGGGTCCCAGGGGGGTTACTGGGGGAGGGGGGCTATGGGGTGGGGGGTCCGGAGGGGGGGGATCTTGTGGGGGAGGTTTACTGGAGGGGGGGCACCGTTATGGGGGGGGGGGGGCTATGGGGTGGGGGAGGTCTCGGCTGGGGGGTTACTTGGGGATGGGGGTCCCGGCGGGGGGGGCTGGGCGTTATAGGGGGTCCCAGGGGGCTTAATGGGGGGGGGTCCCGTTGGGGGTTACTGGGGGGGGTCCCGTTCGGGGGGGAGGGGGGAGTTATGGGAGGGGTCCCAGGGAGGCTTAATGGGGGGGGTATGGGGGGGGGTCCCGGGGGGGGTCGCACCCGGCGGGGCGGTGCCGGCGGCCCCGAGCGTCACCACGATGGGGCGGCTCACGGTGCGCAGCGCGCGCGAGGGGGCGGGGCCGGGGCGGCGCCGGGGGGCGGGGCCTGACCCCGAGGCTCCGCCCCCTCGGCGGGGACACGGCTCCGCGCGGCACTGCCGGGACGGCGGCACCGGGCCCGTCACTGCCCCGGCACCGCGCCCCGCCGGGCCGCTGCCCCCCGGTCCCGGGGTCCCCCCCCCAACCCCATGTCCCGTCCCCCCCCACCGGTCCCGGTAACACCCCCGCGGTCCCATTCAAGCCCCGTCCCAACTCCCGGTGCCCCCTGGTCCCGCTACCCCCCGGGCCCCTCTGCCCCCCCGGGCCCGGTGCCCCTGCCCCGGTCCCGGTAATTTCCCCCGGTCCCATTTAAGTCCCCGCTGTCCCATCCCAACTCCCGGTGCCCCCCCAATCCCGCTGCGCGCCCCCCCCCCGGTCCCGGTCTCCCCTATGTCCCGGTGCCCTCCCCGTGTCCCGGTGCCCCCCCCCGTGTCCCGGTGCCCCCCCCGTGTCCCGGTGCCCCCCCGTACCGCGGGCAGCCCGGTGCCGGCGGCCCCGGCGGCCCCGGTGCGGCAGAGCCGCAGGCGGCAGTGGAGGAACTGCAGGGGCTCGGCGAAGCGGGGGGAGGCGGAACGACAGCAGCAGCCGCCGCCGGGCCCCCCCGGCCCCCCCCCGGCCCCGAGCCCCGGGCCGGTGCCGGCGGCCCCCCGCAGCCCCCGCAGCACCACGAGCGGCCGCGGGGCGGCCCCGGGGCCCCCCCGGGAGCTGAGCGCGGCGACACCGAGCAGCGGCGCAGGGAGAAGCCGAGGCCGGGGGGGCGCGGGACAGGGAGATCTGGGGGGGGCACCGGGGGGGGGTCAGTGGGGGGGGGTCCGGGGGGCGCACCGGGGAGAGGGGGCACCGGGGGGTCACCGAAGTGGGGGGGCACCGGGGGGACGGGGGACAGAGAGATCTGGGGGGGGGGGGGGCACGGGGGGGGGCACCGGGGGGAGGTTTAATGGAGAGATGGGGGGGGGGTCCGGGGGGGGGCGCACCGGGGAGAGGGGGCACCTGGGGGGGTCACGGGGGGGGCGGAGGGGGGTCACTGGGGGGGTAACCGGGAGGGGGGCGTCACCGGGAAGGGGGGACCTGGGGGGCTCCGGGGTCCCCCCGAAGTACGGGGGGGACCGGGGGGACCCCGAGATAGGGGAGGGCACGGTGGGGGGCGGGGGGAACCACGAAGCTGGGGGGGGGGCTGGGATCGGGAGGGGGCTCGGGGGGGGGCAGAAGCCGGGGGTACGCTCCCCCGCCCCCCCCCCCCGCCCCCCCCGCACCTGGACGAAGACGCGCGCTCCCGCGGGCACCGCGCGCGGCCCCGGGGCGGGCGGGAACTCGGGGGAGGCGGAGACGTCCAGGCGGAGGCGGGGGGCAGCGGGGCTGCGGCCCCCAGTGCGACCAGTTACCGCCCCGTGCCCCCCAGTGCTCCCAGTAACCACCGTGTCACCCCCCCCGTGCTCCCAGTGCCCCCCAGTGCTCCCAGTAACCACCGTGTGTGTCCCCCCGTGCTCCCAGTGCCCCCCCAGTGCTCCCAGCTACCACCCAGTGCCCCCTCAGTGCCCCCCAGTTCCTCCCAGTTACCACCGTGTGTCCCCCCTGTGATTCCAGTTACCACCCAGTGCACCCCAGTTACCACCGTGTCCCCCCCAGTGCCTCCCAGTTACCCCCCAGTGCCCCCCCAGTGCCCCCCACTGCCTCCCAGTTCCCCCCAGTGCCCCCCCAGTGCTCCCAGTTACCCCCCCAGTGCTCCCAGTTCCCCTCCAGTGCCTCCCAGTTACCCCCCAGTGCCCCCAGTTCCCTCCCAGTGCTCCCAGTAACCACCGTGTCCCCCCCCATGCTCCCAGTGCCCCCCCAGTGCTCCCAGCTACCACCCAGTGCCCCCTCAGTGCCCCCCAGTTCCTCCCAGCTACCACCGTGTCCCCCCTGTGATTCCAGTTACCACCCAGCGCCCCCCCAGTGCCTCCCCAGTGCCTCCCAGTTCCCCCCCAGTGCCCCCTAAGTGCTCCCAGTTCCCCCCAGTGCCCCCCTAAGTGTTCCCAGTTACCGCCCAGTGCCCCCCAGTGCTCCCCAGTTCCTCCCAGTTACCATCGTGTGTCCCCCCTGTGATTCTAGTTACCACCCAGTGCCCCCCAGTGCCTCCCAGTTACCACCGTGTCCCCCCCCAGTGCCCCCCAGTGCCCCCCAGTGCCTCCCAGTTACCACCGTGTCCCCTCCCCCAGTGCCTCCCAGTGCCCCCCAGTGCCCCCCAGTGCCTCCCAGTTACCACCGTGTCCCCCCAGTGCCTCCCAGTTACCCCCCCAGTACCCCCCCAGTGCCCCCCAGTGCCTCCCAGTTCCCCCTAGTGCCTCCCAGTTACCCCCCAGTGCTCCCAGTTCCCCCCCAGTGCTCCCAGTTCCCCCCCAGTGCCCCCCCAGTGCCCCCCCAGTGCCCCGAGCCCCCCCACTCACCCCCGCTCTCTCCCCATTGCAGCGCAGCTTCGGGGGACTCGGGCCCCCCCCCGGATCCTCGGCGCCTCCCCACAGCCAGCCCGGGGGGCCCTGCAGGAGGTGACACCTGGGGGGTCCCCTCCGTGGCCCCCCCCCCGACCCCCCCGGGCCCCTCCCTGCCCTCCCCCCCCATGGCCCCCTCCCCACCTGCGGGCCCCCCCGGGGAGCAGCAGCAGCAGCAGCAGTGGGAGAGTCCGGAGCGGCGCCATGGGGGGGGGACAAAGGGGACACCGGGGCTGTCCCCAAGTGTCCCCCCCAGCGTGGGAGGCCCCGAGGCCGCCGTCTCCCCGGTGACACCAAGGCCGGGGACGTCACTGCGGGGGTGGGTGGCACTGGTGCCCCCCCCAATGTCCCCAAGGCACCCCCGTGTACCCAAGCCCCCCCCCCCCCCCCAATCTCCTAGTGCCCCATCCCCATGACACCCATGGGTCCCCCAAGTCCTAATGTCACCCCCCATCCCCCGTGTCCCCCCATGTCCACAGTGTCCCTCCATGTCCCCAGTGCTCCCCCCATGCCCCCAGTGTCCCCCCGGTCCTGATGTCCCCCACCAACTCGTGTCCCTCTTACCCCAACGTCCCCCATGTCCCTGATGTCCCCCCTTGTCCCCATGTCCCCTGTCCTGCTGTCCCCCTACAACTCATGGCCCTGGTGTCCCCCTGTCCCCAGTATCCCCCATGTCCCCTTAGGTTCCCCCAGACCCTTAATGTCCCAGTGTCCCCAGGTCCCCCACACCCCTGATGACCCCCCGTGTCCCCCACTCGGGGCAGTCCCCTGGGACTCCCTGCTGCCCCCTGCACTTCCCCCGTGCCCACAGGGGGCGCCACTGAGCCCCGCGCAGCAACTGCGCATGCGCGGCCGTGGCGCCTTCTTGCTCGTGGGTTTTGGCGGGAGCTGTGCCCGAGCAGCCCTCAGCTGCGCTTCTGCGCATGCGCGGAGCCGAGCGGCTGCACTTCCGGCTTCCGGCGGGCAGGTGGCAGCAGCGCCACAGGCCCTGAGGGAGGCCCTCAGTGCTGCCCCCCCCCCCCCCCCCCCCAACACAACGGCTGCTTTCTAAATTATTCCTTCTTTTTTTTTTTTTTTTTTTTTCCCATATTTTTATTTCTGCCATGAAAAGTACAAAGAGTCAAATATGGGGGAACGGGGCAGGCCGGGGGGGGGCGGGAGGGCTTACTCAGGGAGGGGCCTTTTCCCCAACCCGTGTGTTTTCTCCTCATTTTGTAGCCCCCCCCCCCCCCAACACAATAAATATTGTAATAATATAAATACAGCCCCCAGCCCCCCGTGCAGTGCCCCCCGGGGTGGGGGGCTGCAGGTCTTATTGCTACTGAGGTGGGGGGGGGGGGGGGGCCCTCGGCGCCTTCCCCCACCCCCCCCGCCCCATCCTTGGGGTGGGGGCTCACCGGGGTCGCCCCCACAGCAATTTGGGGGGGGGGACAAGGGTAAAAACATCGGGGGGGGGGGGCAACAAAAAGCTACGGGGAGCTTTGGAGGGGCACGATGCAACACAACGCAAAGGAGCGCAGGGGGGAACGGGGGGGGGGGGGGCACAGAACAGGAAATAAATAGGAACAGAAAGCAGCGAAAAGCAAGAAAGTATCCCGACGGAGGAGGGGAAATAAATAATAGTTATCGGAATGATAATAATTAAGAGTAACCATAATAAGAACAACGATAATAATAACGGAGGGGGTTGGGGGGGGGCGGGCGGGTAGGGGGTGTTCTGCCCCTTTCATCACCCAGGACGCCAGAACCAGCCGGGCTTCTGCCCCAGGGATCTGGGGAGGGCGAGCAACAAAATCCCTGTGTATGGAGAGGTTTTTTTGGGGGGGGAGGGGTAATTTCCAGCCCCCACCCCCCCCACCACCACCACTCCACCTTGTGGGGGTGCCGGGGGCTCAGGGGCAGTGGGGTCCCTTTGAGGCCCCTTTAGGGCCAGAAGCCTCACCCCACACGACAGAAGGATGGCTTTGGGGGAAGGTTGGGGATGTTTTTGTTTTTGTTTTTTCTTTTTTTTAGTCTTTTTTTTTCTTCTCTTACAAAAACAGATGGTTTTGTGTCTGTCGCACCAGGGAAGTCCCCGGTCGCTGCCTCAGCCTCTCTTCTCTACCTTTACCACTACCATTACTGTTACTATTCATCATTATTTGTTCTTTCGCCTTATAAAAAAAAAAAAAAAAAGGCCCCTCCCTTCTCCCCCGATCAAAATAGGGAAAAAAATAAAAGGGCTCTGAAGAGAAGAGAGCGCAGACACCACCACCACCCCCCCCCGACCTTAGCAGGAGTGTGGGGGATCTGGGGCCCCCCCCCCCCCCCCCCCCCCCGCTTCGCACCAGTTTGGCGAGGAGAAGAGCCGAACTGGGGGGGGGGGGCCGGCCAAAAGGTTCGGCCACCGCCCCCCGGGGGTCGACGGACGGAGCCGGGACTCGAACCCGCGGCCCCCGGAGCTGCCCGGCCTTGGGGGGCGTGGCCTCCAGCCCTGGGGGCGTGGCCTCCAGCCCTGGGGGCGTGGCCTCCAGCGCTTGGGGGCGAGGGCAACCCCAGGCAGACCTGAGGCGCGGGGGCGTGGCTTGGGTGGGGGGCGTGGCCTCGTGCGCCGAGGGGAGACGCCCCCAGCACGTGCAGCCCCCGGGAGCGCCTGGGGGGGTGCGGGGGAGTCTCTAACGGGGGGAGGGGGTCCCTAAGGGGGGGGGGGGCAGCACTCTTCTTTGGTCCTTGGGGGGGGGGGGGGGGTGGCACCCCAAAGACGCCCCCAGTGTCCCTGCACTGTCACCCAGGGGTGCTGCCCTCAGGGGCGGGGGGGCTCCACCAGCCTCTGGGGGTGGGGGTCCCGGGGGAGGGGGAGGGGTCGGGGGGGGGTGTCCCCTCAGGCCTTGTGCTGCTTGCTGGTCTTGAAGGAGACCTGGAGCACGCGGTCGCCCAGGCGGTAGCCGTTGAGGCTGGCGATGGCCACGGCGGCCTCCTCGTAGCTGGGCATGGTGACGAAGCCGAAGCCCCTGCACTTGGCCGTGGCCGCGTCCCGGATGACCTTGACCGTGGTGACGGCGCCGAAGGGCCCGAAGAGCTGCCACAGGACGCTCTCGTCCGCCTCGGGCGCCAGGTTGTAGACGAAGATGCACCAACCCCCGCAGCCGGGGGGGCCAGGCCCACCCCCGAGAAGCCCGGCACCGCCTCGATGGCCAGCGGGGAGAACCTGGGCAGCAGCGACAGGGGGCTGCGAGGGGGTCAGCCTGAGACACGGACACCCCCCCCCCCCCCCCCCCCCCCCGGGGCCAGGGGACCCCCCCCCCCCCAGCACATGGGAACCCCCTGCAGTACCAAGGGACACCCCCAGTAGCAAGGGACACCCCCCACACCCCCCCACCAGCGTCCCCTCCCATGGGGGTCCCGAGTCCTTGGGGGTGCAGATTTGAATATGGGGGGGGAGGCAGGAGGTTGGGGGGCAGGGGGGCCGTTACCTCTTCACGCTGTAAGCGACGTTCAGCAAATTGTCAAGCCTGCAAGAGGTGAAATTGTTGGGGGGGGAGGCGTGCCCCCACCTCCCATGAGTGCCCCCACCTCCCAGGGGTGCCCCTCCTCCATGTGCACCCCTCCCTCCCGTGGGTGCCCCGCCCTAAAGGCCACCCTCCCCAACCTTCCCCCACCCCATGCCCCCCCCGATGTGTACCCCCCCCATGGGTGCCCCACCCCAAATGCCACCCCTCCCCCTCCCCAACCTTCCCCCCACACCCCATTGCCCCCCCCAGCCCCCCGGACCCCCCCCGGGGCTCACCGGAACCGCTGGGGGGGTGATGCAGGGCGCTGTAGCGGCGGGCGCCGGGGCAGAGGCCGAGCAGGGCCCCCCGCCCCCCCCACCTTGTGGCCGGGGCTGGTGGCGAACTTGACCGTGAGGGGCTCGGCGGCCCCCAGGGGCTTCTGCCCGTGCAGCCCCCGCACGGCCTCCTCGGCCTCCGCCCGCTTGTCGAAGCGGATGAAGCCCACCCCCGCGAGACGCCTGTGGGGGGGGGCAGGAGCCCTGAGACCCCCCCCATCTGACAGCAGAGACACCCCCCGAAGAGCGACCCCCCCCCCACCCCCCCCACCACAGCAGGGACCCCCCCCGCACAGTAGTGACCCCCCCCAGGACAGCAGAGACCCCCCCCCAACAGTAGTGACCACCCCCCAGTAGTGACCCCGCCCCAAAGACCCAGCTGTGGGACCCCAGCCATCCGCCACCCCACGGACCCTGCTGACACCCCCCGGGGGCTCGGGTACACAGGAAGGGTGACACCCCCCCACCACCACCACCCGCCGTCAGCCCATGGGGATCCAGGTGCTTGGGGCCCCCACCCCATGAGGACCCAGGGGTTTGGGGACCCCCCATGGGGAAACAGGATTTTTGCCCCCCACCCCACAGGGACCCAGGGGTTTGGCGACCCCCCCCCTCCCCACTTCGTGGGCACCCAGGGTTTTTTTGGGGGCGGGCTTCCCTACCCCACAGGAACCCAGGTGTTTGGGCCCCCCACACCCCGATAGTGACCCCCCCCCGTGCCCCCCCCACCCCCCCCCGCCGGCCCCCGTGCGTGCGGGCGCACCGGTGACCTGGTCGACGAGGATGCGGGAGGTGATGATGCGGCCGAACTGCGCGAAGAGCTGCTCCAGCTCCTTCTGCCCCATGGCGCGCGGGAGGCCGCTCACGTAGAGGTTGGCGTCGCGGATCGACGCCGAGCTGGGCCGCGCGTAGGACACCTAGGGCGGGCATCAGCCCCCAGGGACCTGGGGACCCCCACCACCACCCCCCGCCCCCAAAACGCACCCGCACCCCGCGGGCCCCCCCGGCACCTTGATGGTCTTGGTCTGCAGCTTGAGGCCGTTGAGGGTGCTGATGGCCTTGTCGGCGTCGCCAGCCTCCACGTAGTTGACAAAACCGTACCCCAAGCTCTGCCCTGGGGGCGTGGGGGGGGTCAGCAACTGGCGGGGGGCACCCCCGGCACTCGCTGGCACCAGGGACGGCCCCGTCCAAGTCCCCCAGCCCCTTTGTCACCAGCAGGATGCGACCCAACGAAGGGGGTCTTGAAGCTACCCCCAAGACCCCACCCAGGTGCCCTGGTCCCCATCAAGGTCCCCGTCCCCACGGCCCCATCCACGTTCCCGTCCCCACCGAGGTCCCCGGGGACGTCCCCCCCATCCCGGCATCCTGCGTCCTGTCACCCCGAAAAAGAGGGTCTTAAAGCCATCCCCACGACCTCAGCCACATGCCCCGGTCCCCGTCGAGGTCCCCGGGGACGTCCCCCCGTCCCACGCCCCGTCACCCCAACGAAGAGGGTCCGGACGCCGTCCCCACGGCCCCACCACGTTCCCATCCCCACCGAGGTCCCCGGGGACGCCCACCCCCCTGTCCCGCGCCCCGTCCCCCGCCCCCCGGCCGTACCGGTGACCTTGTCGCGGACGAGCTTGCAGGACTCGATGTCGCCGAGGCTGCCGAAGAGGCTGCGCAGCTCGTCCTGGCTCATGCTCTGGGGCAGGTAGTTGACGATCAGGTTGGTTTTGCTGTCGTCGGCTGCGGGGGGGCCCCGGGGACCCCGTTGGGCAGCGCCGCCGCCGCCGCCGCCACCGGCAAGGCCACGGGAACGGGGCCGCAGCCCGAGGGCCCCGCGGTGCTGGGCGCCTGCGCCTCCACCGTGCTCAGGATCTGGCCGGGGACGGGGACGGGCGTCACCGGGACGCCGCCGCCGCCACCGGCGGAACCGTGCCACCGCCGCCGGGACACGGGGACGTCGGGAGGGCGACGCGGGGCATGGGGGCGTGGGGATGCCGGGGGATGGCCCCCCCACCCGCCCAGGGATAAAACCCCTTTGTGCCGGAGCCCCCCGCCCGCCTCACCGGGATGCCACCAAGACGCGCGGACGGGGACGGGTGTCACAGGGACGCCACCACCAGGGTGCGGGGACGGGGACGTCGGGAGGGCGAAGCAGAGCACGGGGGCATGGGGATGCTGGGGGCGGGCCCCCCGGGATAAAACCCGTCCCCCCGGGATAAAACCCGTCCCCCCCCGGGATAAAACCCCTTTGTGCAGGAGGCCCCCACCCGCCTCACCGTGCCACTGCCGCCACCACCGGGACGTGGGGACGGGGACATCGGAAGGGTGACGCGGAGCGTGGGGGCACGGGGATGCCGGGGCCGCCCCCCCCCCCCCGGGATAAAACCCCTTTGTGCAGGAGCCCCCCCCCCCCCCGGCAGGGGACAATGGCCCTTTGTGGCTGGGGACGGGGCACCCGGGGCTGCCAGCCACCGGCTGCGGGGGGGCACGGGATGGAAAGGGGGGGGGGGCGCTTTAGGGCCGGGTGGCGAAGAATCGGGGGGGGGCGCACGGGGGAGCACGGTGTGGAAATGTGGGGGGTGGCTTTTGGGGCTGGGGGGTGAAGAATCGGGGGGGGGCGCACGGGCTGGAAGGGGAGGGGGCCGCCCGTGGAGGAGAAAATCGTGAGCGGAAAAGGCAAAAACGAGGAAAGGAGCCCAAAAAATGGGGTGTGCGCGGCCGGGGGGCAGCACCGCGTGCCCCCCCCCCCCCCCCCCCCCCCCAGTGACAGGCCGGTGTCAGCGCGGCCGCCCGCTGGCACACGCGTGTGCCCCACGCCCACGTGCTCTCCCGCAGCTGGCTGCCGGCACACGCGTGTGCAAACCGCAGCGGCTCCGTGTGCCCCCCCCCCCCCCCCGGCCCTGCACACGCGTGTGTTGCACGCTGGGCACACGCGTGTCCCCCCCCGGCCCCCCCCCAGCCCCACACACACGCGTGTCCCGGCGCGGCCCCACCCAAGCGTGTCGCCTCGAGGCGGGGGGGGCGTGCGGGGATGGGGGGGCGAGGGGGTGGGCATGGGGGGGTAGGCACGGGGGGGGGGGGGGCGGGGACCTGGACGGGGGGGGGGGCAGGGATGGGGGGGCAGGGACCGGGATGGGGGCTGTGGATGCTCGGGGGGGGTGGGCAAAGGATGGGTCCTGGGGGGGGGACACGGAGAAAGGGGGGGGGGGTCCGTGGGGAGGTGCGGATGGGGGGGGGGGAGGATGCTTTGGGGTCCCGGCCGTGCCCCCCGCCCCCCCCCTCCTACCGTCACCATTGTCGCGGGGCTCCTGGGGGCTGCGGGCTCCGGGCGGGGGCGGACCCCCCCGCGCTGCCCGGCGGGGGGGGGAGGTGAGGGGGGCGGGGGGAGGAGGGGGCACCGGGGCGGGGGGGGGCACCGGGGGGGGGGGGCTCGGGGCGCGGCGGCGCTGCGGAGCGGCGGCCCCGGCGTTCTTAAAACGTCCTTGGGCGGCCGCGGGGCGGGGCGGGGCCCCCCCGGGGCCCCCCCAAAACCACGGCGGTGGGCGCGGCCCCGAGCCCCCCCCCCCGGAATGGTTCGGGCCGCGCCCCCTCCCCCCAAGAAATGGTTCAGCCCCGGCCCGCCCCCCCCGCTTCTTCTGGTGGATTGGTCCCGACCCCCCCCCACGGTGTCCCCCCCCCCAGGTGAGGCGGTCCATGCCCCCCCTCCCATAAGCTCCCCCCCATCGGACCCCCATCACCTCCCAGCCCCCCCCCAACGAAGCCCATTGGCCGCCGAGGGGGAGGGGCCCCCTTCCTCCCCTCCCTCCCCCCCCCCCAGCCGGGGGCTCCCCAAGGAAGCGGGGGGGGGCGGGGGCGGAGCCGCCGCCTTCAGCACCGGGGACAGCGCCGGGGGCGCCGCCAGCACCGGGACAGGGGCACGGGGGGGGAACTGCCCCCCCCGCCCCAACACCCGCCCCCAACACCCCCCCACCCCAAATTCCCCCCCCAATGCCACCCCCCCTTACATCCCCCCTCCCCCACAGACCGAGGGCACCAGCCGCTAATTAAAACTCATCGCTTTAATTGAACAGGGTATTTTGGGGGCGGGGCGGGGCACGGGGGGTCCAGGCCCCCCCCCCTTGTTACCCCGCGGGGGGGGAGACACAAATATTGGGGAAATAAATAAAGAGGGGATGGGGGCGGGTAAGGGAAGGGGGGCCCCGAGCCCCTTGTCAGTGCTGGGAGCAGGATGGGGGTGGGAGCCCCCGGATTTTGGGGGGGGGGGGGCACAGATCACCCACCAGAATGGGAGCGAGTGCCCCCTCCCCCCCCAAGGGGGAGGGAAATTCCCCCCCTCGCCGTTGTTTTGTACTTGAGGGAGCTGAGGCTGGGCTGGGGGTGGGGGGGCCTCTTGGGGTGCCGCCCCCGTGCCCCCTCCCCCCCCCCCCAAAAAAAAACTACGTCCCGCGGGGCTCGGGGCGGCTCTTGAGCGCGTGGCGCCGCATGTGCCAGGTGAGGGAGGCGCGCTGGCGGCACCGGTACCCGCACACCTCGCACCTGAGAGCGAGGGGGGCGTCAGGGGATTAACAAAGCCCCCCCCCCAAAAAAAATGCCCCCCCCCCCCCCGTTACTCACTGCAGGGGGGTCTCCCCCGTGTGCGTCCGCCGGTGCACCTCCAGGTGGTTCTTGCGCTTGAAGGCCTTGCCGCAGCTCTCGCAGGTGAAATCCCGCACGCCTTTTTTTTTTTTGGGGGGGGGGGGGGGCACAAGGCGGGGGGTGATTTGGGGTCCCCTTATCGTTGTGGGGGGGCCTGCCCGAGCCGGGGGGGGCTCACCGGAGTGGCTGAGCATGTGGCGGCGCAGGCGGGCGGCCAGGTGGAAGCGCTTCCCGCAGCCGGGCTGGGGGCACTGCTGCGCGCGGCCCCGGCGGTGCGCCAGCTTGACGTGGTTCTGGGGGGGGGCAGGGGGGGCAAAATATTCAGGGGGGGGGCGTAGAGAATAAAGGGGGGGGGGCACAATGCGAGAGGGGGGTACCTGGAAGCTGCTGAGGGCGACGTAGACCTGCCCGCAGCCCGCGTAGGGGCAGGGGATGGGATCCGGGAGCCCCTCAGCATCGGGCGCGCGGCCACGCCGGCTTCGTCGCCGCCTGGGGGGGGGCACGGAGATGCCGGGGGGGGGGGTCGAGCACTGGGGGGACCCGCCTGAAGCCCCTAAGGCCCCCCCCCGACCGTAATTCCCCTGAGGAGCCCTGCCACGTGCGGGGTGCCCGCAAGGACCCAGCGGCACCGCCAGGAAACCGCCTGCAGGTCCTACAGGGGCTCCGAGCCCCCCAGCCCCAGGGAGCAGAAATCCCCCCCCCCAAGAAACCACAAAAGCCCCCCGAGAAGCTCCCAAGACCCCCCAAAAAAACAAAACCCCCCACGAAAAGCCAAGAAAAGCCCCAAAACCCAAGAAAAGCCCCCAAAACCAAAAGGAAACCCAAGCAGAGCCCCCAAAACCCATAAAACTAAAAAAAACCCAAAACCCCACGAAAACCCCAGAAAACCCCAAAACCCAAAAAGATGACCCAAAACCCAAGAAGACCCAAACCCCAAGAAACTCCCCAAACCCCAAAACCCCAGAAACGTCCCCAAAACCCCCCAAACCGCCCCCCCGCCGCCGCCAACCTCTCGGGCTCCCGGGGATCTCGTAGATGATGGCCGACATGTCGCCGCCGTCGGGGTCCTCCGCCGGGGGGGGCTGGGGGCTCCCGGGGGGGTCCGAAGGGGCCGCGGGGGGCTCGGCCGCCGCGGGGGGGGCGACGTGTCCTCCTGCTTCACCCCCCCCGCCTCGTCCTCCTCTACAGCCGGCACAGAGAGAGGGTGAGGGGGGAATGGGGTGCCCCCCCCGGCATACCCTAACCCGCCGCCCCGTACCTGTTTTAGTGAGGGGGGGCCCGGGGGGCGCGGGGAAGGGCCCCCCCCTCCAGCAGGGCGCAGGGCAGCTCCTCGCCCCCACGCCCAGCTGCAGCCCCTCCAGCGCCTCGTAGCCGGGGCCGGCCAGGATGAGGAGGGGGGGCTTGGAGGGAGGGGGGGGCCTGGAGCAAGGGGGGGCCTGGAGGAGGGGGGAGCTTGGAGCAGCGCAGGGGCCCCCCTGAAGCAGGGTGGGGGCCCCCCCTCGGCCAGTGCCCCCCGTGCCCCCCCCAGGCGGAGGGGGAGGGGCAGGGGGACGCAGACCACCGCCTCCACCGCCGCCCCCTGCCCCTCTGCCGCCCCCCAGGGGGCCCGGGCCCGCCGGGGGGGCCACGACCGCTGCGGCCCCCCTGGTGCCGATGGGGCCCCCCGGCGGAGCCTCCGAGCCAGAGCTGCAGCCCCCAGAGGGGGGAGGAGGAAGAGGAGGAAGAGGAGGAAGAGCTGCCAGGAGCTGCAGGGGGGAGAGCGAAGGTGGAGGGGACCCCAAAAGGTGCCCCCCCCAACCCCCCCCCCCAAACCGCCTCCCCTGGGACCCCCCCCAACCCCCCCCAAAATAATGGCATGCCCTAATCCCCCCCCCAAGAAGAAAAACCCCCACGCTGCCCCCTGCACAGCACCCCCAGCCGAGGGGCCCCAGCACCCCCCAGCCCCCCCAGCACCCTCAGCCCTGTGCCCCATCCCCCCCCCACACAGCACCCCCAGCTGAGTGCCTCCAGCTCCCCCAGCCCCCCCAGCTGAGAGGCTGAGCACCCCTGGCCCCCCCAGCACCCCCACCGAGTCCCGCCCCCCAGCACAGCACCCCCAGCCAAGGGGTCCCAGCACCCCCAGCCCCCCCCCCCCAGCTGAGTGCCCCCAGCCCCTCCACAGCCCCAGCCCCATGTCCCTGTCCCCCCCCCCGCACAGCCCCCCCAGACGAGGCTCCCCAGCACCCCCAGCGACCCCATCCTCACGTCTCGGCCCCCCCGCGACCCCCCCCAAAACCCCATGTCCCTCCCCCCCCCCCCACGCACCCCCGTCGCTGTCGGAGCCGTCGGAGGCGGGGGGGCAGGGGGCAGTGCAGGTCCTGGAAGTAGCGGTGCCCGCGCTCGCACTGCCACACGGCCGTGGTGTACAGCCCCACCGCCGGGTCCAGCTCCGCCAGGCGCGGCTCGTAGGGGCAGCGCTGCCGGTGGTCCTCGTACCAGATCACCGCGTGCCGCAGGCAGTTCACGTTGCGCCGCCGCCCTGGTGGGGGGGATGTGGGGGGGGACGGGGGGGGGGGGGGGCTGGTACGCTGCCGCCCCCCGGCATGGAAATCCCTCTCCCTCTCCCCCCCCCCCCCCCCGTACTCACTTTTCTTGCGTTTGGGTTTTTTAGGGATCTGCTCCCACGGCTTGCTGGGGAGAAGGGAAAAAGGGGATGGGGGGGGGGGGTAACGGGGAGCAGGGCCCCCCGGCACCCCCTCAGTGCAACCGGGGAGGGGCCCAACCCCCTCCCCCCACTCCCCCTCCAATCCCCCACCACGGGAGGGGATGGGGGACGGGACCCGACCCCCCCTCCAAGCCCCGCTCCTCCAACCGGGCACCGAACAGACCCCGACCCCCCCCCCCAACGACCCCCGGCACCGTGCAGCCCCCCGGTTCCTCCCCAACCCCCCAGCCCTCCGTTTCCCCCTCCCTCCCCCAACCCCCCCAGCCCCCCGTTGCCCCCCGGCCCCCCCCGCCCTGCTCACCCCCGCCGCCCGGCCCCCCCCCCCCCCCTCAGCCCCCGGTCCCCCCAGCCCCTCGGTGCCCCCCCACCCCCCGGTGCCCCCCCGCCCCCCCCCGCCGCTCACCCCCGCCGCCCGGCGCGCTGCCCCCGCTCCAGCCCCAGCAGGTAGGCCGCCAGCTTGGCGTCGCTCCAGCCGCTGCGGCGCCGGAGGTCGACCCAGGGCCCGTGCGCCTCGCCCAGGTAGACGCGCCGCACGTCGTACTTCTTCCGCGACTCCAGGCGCCGCCGGGCCCGGTCCGACTCCGTCAGCCGCGGCCGGCCCCGGGCCTTCCGCCCCCCCCCGCCTCCGCCGCCGGGGCCCGCCCGGGGCCGCCCGGCTCCGGTTCCGGGCCCGGCTCCGGCTCCGGTTCCGGGCCCGGCTCCGGCTCCGGGCCCGGCTCCGGGCCCCCTCGGCCGCGCTCATGCCGGGCCCGCCGCCGCCCCGAGCAGCGGCGCGTGCTGATGACGCCCTGGAGCGCGCGCCGCTTCCGCCCGGATTGCCCTCACCTCCCCCGAGTGGCTTCGCGGCGCCGTAGCGCGCATGCGCGGTCCGGAGAGCCCCCTATACATAGCCCCAAAGTTTCCCTACCCTGTAGTGCGCATGCGCCGCCCCGCTTCCGCCCGGAGTGCCCACACACACCTCCCCCGGGTGGCTTCTAGCCCCCGTAGCGCGCGTGCGCGTCCCCGCTTCCGCCCGGCTCTGACCGGCCGGCGTCAGGGCGGGCACTGCGCATGCGGGAGGCGCTGCCAGTAGCTCGAGCTTCTCCCCCTGCCCCTATCTGCCTGCCCCCGGCCCTGGGGACCCCCCCCCCAAAAACAGGGCCCCCCCAGAAAAAAACAGACTCCCCCCCAAACACGAGGCACCTCTCTCAGTCCGTAACACCTCCCTTTATTGACCGGGGGCTGCGGGAAGGGGGGCCCCTACCACCAAACAGGGACCCCCTCCCCAAAGAGACCACCCCAAAAACAGGGACCCCCCCCCCAAAAAAAACACGAGGCACCTCTCAGTCCACACCACCTCCATTTATTGACCGGGGGCTGCAAGAAGGGGGCGCCCCCCCCACGAAGCCCCCATGGGTGCCCCCCAGCAGCCTCAGCCCTCGCCCCGTGCCCAGCGGCCCCGCAGCGCTTCGGGGGGTCAAGCTCGGGGGGTCGGGCTCTGCCAGGCGCGGCGTGGCGGGGTCCAGAGCTGGGGGGCGGCGGTGCCCCCCCCCAGGCGGAACAGGACCGGGGTGCGCCCCAGGACCGGGTTCGTCTCCTGCAGCCCCGCCAGCCACTTGGCCAGGGTGCGCTGGTCGCCCGCCCCCGCCATGCAGAGGGCGAAGATGGGGCCTTCTTCCACTGAGGGGGGGAAAAGGGTCGGGGGGGGGGCTTTGGGGGGGGGGGGCAGAGGTGTGTGTGTGTCCCCCCCCCCAGCTCACCTTCGTCCACGTCGAAGTTGTTGTCGTCCCAGGGGCCGCGCTCCAGGTCCAGGTCGAGGTAGAGGGGGTAGTAGAGGCTCCGTTCAGGGTCCGGGGGGGTCCTGTGGGGTGGGGGGGGGTATGGGGGCAGCATCCCCCCCCGGAGTTACACAAGGGGGGCACCAAGTCCCAGTTGGGGCCGGGGGGGGGGGGGGGGCAGTCCCATCCCTGCCCACCCAGGGGAAGGAGACGTGCTTGTGCTGGGGGTCCTGGGGGGTTTACCCAAAGGGGGGGGGGGCTCAGATGATGGGGGGGCTCACCCGCAGGTGGGGGCAGCGGGTCACCCCGCAGCACGTAGTACTCCAGGCGGGTGCTGCGCAGCCACAGGGGGAAGGGGCCCTCGACGAACACCGGCCGCGCGGGGCCGTGCCGGGCCAGCAGCTCGCGCTGCTCCTCGCTCTGGCTGCCTGGGGGGAGGGAAGGGGGGTGAGCCCGGCTGTGACCCCCCCAGTGCCCCCCCTTGCCTGAATTAGCCCCCCCACACGTTAATTATCCCCCGCCGGTGCTCACCGATGATGTAGGGCTGCACCAAGCCCTCATCTGCGCCGCCGGCTGGGTGGGGGTGCTGCAGGGGTGGGTAAGCTTGGGGTCACCGGGGGGGGGGGACACCGAAACCCCGAGTGGGGGGGCCACGGTGCCACCTGTGCCCCCCCCCCCATGCCCCATGGGGAAATGGGGGGGGGATGGGGACATCAGACCCCAAAGTGGGGGCGCCACGGTGCCCCCCCATGCCCTGTGCGATGGAAATGGGAGGGGGGCACCAAAACCCCAAGGGGGGGGCCGCAGTGACACCGGTGCCCCACGGGGGAAATGGGGGGCGCTGCAGGGGGGACACCAAAACCCCACGGGGGGGCCACGGTGCCCCCCCCCCCCAACCTGGTAGACGGTGAGCCGCGCGTCGGGGTCGTTGGCGATGCGGCGCAGGCCCAGGCGGGCGGCGGCGAGGCCGGGGGGCAGGCGGGGGGCAGCGGGTGGGGGTCGGCGTGGCGCAGCCGCGGCAGCCAGTACAGCATCCGCTGGCACTTCCGCACCGGGCGGCTGCGCGGGCCGAAGATGCTGAGCAGCAGGAAGCGCGTCTCCGCGTCCGGCATCACGCCTGGGGGGTGAGGTTTGGGGGAAAAAGATGAAATTTCGGTAAACCGGGGGGTCAGGAGCCGAAGATGCCGAGCAGCAGGAAGCGCGTCCCCGCGTCCGGCATCGCGCCTGGGGGGGGAGCAAGATTTGGGGGGAAAAATCAGGAGATTTGGGGGAAAATGAGGAAATTTGGGGAGGGGATTTTGGGGGGAAATGATGGTGTTTCAGTAAACCAGGGGGGGTCAGGAGCCGAAGATGCCGAGCAGCAGGAGCTGCGTCCGGCATCACACCTGGGGGGCGAGGTTTGGGGGAAAACGATGAAATTTCGGGGGAAAACGACGAAATTTTGGTAAGCTGGGGGGGGTCGGGCGCCGAAGACGCCGAGCAGCAGGAAGCGCGTCCGGCATCACACCTTGGGGGTGGGGACGAGATTCGGGGGGAAAACGACGACGTTTCGGGGGAAAACGCTGAAATTCGGGTATTTCGTGAACCCGCCCCCCCCCCCGCCGTACCGTATCGCTCCATCTGCTCCAGCACCTGCAGGCCGCACTCCTGCTGCCGGGGGAAGGGGTGCAGCAGGCGCTGGATCGCCCCCCGGGGCAGCCAGGGCCCGCGGGGCAGCAGGCGCAGCAGGCGGTGGTAGGCCTCGCGCTGCCGCGCCGCCCCCAGCGCCGCCATGGCCGCCAGCGCCGCCGGCACCAGCTCCAGGTGCCCCCGGCGCCGCCCCGGGGCTCGCTCCAGGGCCTCCAGGGCGGCGGCGAAGGCGGCGGGGCCCCCCCGCGGGGGTCTTCGGCCTCGGCCTCGTCGTGGCTGCGGTGCCCCTCGCGGCGCCGCTCCTCTTCTTCGTCGGAGGGGGGCGCGGGCTGGGGGCTGGGGGGGATTTGGGGGCGTGGGAGAGGGGGCGGACAAGCTGGGGGGGGGACGGAGGGGAACGGGGGGGGATGGGGGGTGAGGGGGGCACAAGGGAAAGGGGGGAGGCGGGGGGGAAGGGGGAGGGGGGATAAGGGGGGATGGGGGGATAGGGGAAGGGGGGCAGGGTGAGGGGGGTGAGGACGAGGTGGGGGGGAACAGAGGGGAGGGGGGATAGGAGAAGGAGGGAGATAAGGGAAGGGGGGGCCCGGGGAAAGGGGGGGGGCAAGGGAAGGGGGAACAGGGGAAAGGGGGATGGGGGGCGGGGACAGGGGAAAGGGGGTAGGGGAAGGGGGGTGGGACGGGGTGGGGGGGGAAAGGGGGGACAGGAAAAGGGGGGGAGAGTTAGTGGGGGCGGGGGGGCAGGGGGAGGTCAGCCCCTCCCCCCCATCCCCATCCCCCATCGCCGTCCCCTCGTGCCCCCCCCCGGCCCCTTGCCGGCCCCGTGCCGGCCCCGTGCCCCCCGTGACCCCCACATACCCCCCCCCCGGTGTCCCCGCCCCCCCCCCACCTTCAGGCCACCGCCGCCGCCGCCGCCCCCCCAGAGCCGCGCCAGGCCCCGCGCCCCGCTCAGCCTCATGGCGCCCGCCCCGGGCCCGGCTCCGCCACCGGCGCCGGGAACCGCTTCCGGGGCAGGGGGCGGGGCCAGGCGCGGCCAATCCCGGCGAGGCGGGGCGGGGCCAGGCGCGGCCAATCGGTGAGGCGGGGCGGGGCGAGCCGCGGGCATTCCGGCAACCCAGGGGGCGTGGCCAGACGCAGCCAATCCCCGCGCGGGGCTCCGGAGGATTCCCCCGTGACGTCACAGCGCGCGCCCCAGCGGTGATGGCGGGGCCGGGGAGCCGCGGTGACGTCACGGCCGGGGAGCCGCGGTGACCTCACGGCCGCGGGCCCACCGTGTGACGTCAGAGCCCGAGGCTGGCGGTGACGTCACGAGGGGGGCAGGGTGACGTCAGAGCGGCGGCCGCTGCTATAAATGGAAACGGCGGCTCCGGGCGCGGGGGGGGGGAGGGCGGCAGGGACCGGGACCCCCCGCCCCCACCCCCGGGATTCCCCCCGGCCGCCCCTCCCCCACCCATGGGACCCCCCCCTCCCAGGACCCCGGCCCCCCCCGGCCCTCCCCCACCCATGGGACCCCCCGCCCGGGACCCCCTCGGCAAATGGCCCTGGGGGGGGGGCGGGGGGGGATGGCACCGGGAGGGGGGGTACGGGGGGAGGGGGGTACGGGAGGGGTACCGGAGGGGGAGGGGGGGTACCGGAGGGGGAGGGGGGGGGTACCGGAGGGGGGGGGGGGTACCGGAGGGGGGGTACCGGAGGGCGCATTCCCCGCCCGTGACGAAGCGCCCCCGTCCCGCCCCGCCCCCCACACGCGGAGTCCGATCCGGTGACGGCACCGGGGGGGGGGGGGGGGATGGGGAGGGGGGTTGGGATGGACGGACAGGGGGACACGGGGACGGACAGGGATGGACAGAGGGACAGAGGGGGACAGACAGGGGGACACGGGGACGGACACGGGGATGGACAGAGGGGGAAGGACGGACAGAGGGACGGACAGGGATGGAGAGGGACAGACAGGGGGACGGACACGGGGACAGACGGGGACAGACGGGGATGGCGAGGGATGGACAGATGGACGGACAGAGGGACGGACACAGGGACGGATGGGGGACAGACGGGGATGGACAGAGGGACGGAGAGAGAGATGGACACAGGGACAGGGCGATGGAGAGGGACGGACGGACGGACAGAGGGACGGAGACGGATGGACACAGGGAGGGACGGGGGGATGGACAGAGGGACAGGCAGGGGGATGGACAGAGGGATGGACAGGGATGGAGAGGGACGGACAGAGGGATGGACAGAGGGACAGGCAGGGGGATGGACAGAGGGATGGACACAGGGACGGACAGAGGGATGGAGAGGGCCTGACAGACAGACAGACAGCGGGACGGACAGGACAGGAGGATGGGGAGAGGGACAGAGGGCCGGAGGGGGCCTGACGGACGGACAGACGGATGGACGGACAGAGGGCCGGACGGACGGACAGAGAGGGATGGACAGAGGGACGGAGGGGGCCTGACAGACGGACAGACGGACAGACGGATAGAGGGACGGACAGACAGAGGGACGGACGGACGGACGGAGGGACAGGGCGAGGGATGCCCGGGGGGGGCGGGCAGGGGAAGGGGGGACACCCGGACAGACGGACGGACAGACGGGGGGGCTGAGGGGGGTCGGGGGGAGACCCGGACCCCCCCCCCATCCCGGGATCCCCCCGCTAAATGTGGAAAAAATGACGCCATCGCCCCCCCGCGGTGACGTCAGCGCGGCGGGAGGCGCCCATTGGCTGGCCCGGCCCCGCGCCGGGGGGCCCCGCGCCCGCCACCGACTTTTAAAAGTGGCGGCGGCGGCGCCGGGACCGGGACCGGGACCGGGACCGGGACGAACCGAGCCGAGCCGAGCGGGGCCGAACCGAGCCGGGGCCGAACCGGAGCCGAACCGGAGCGAACCGGGCCAAACCGGAGCCGATCCGAACCGAACCGGGACCGAACCGGTACCGAATCAGCTCCGAACCGATCCGATCCGGGCCAAACCGGGTCAGCCCAGACCCAAACCGGGACCGAACCGGGCTAAACCGGGCCGAACCGGGACCGAACCGGGCTAAACCGGACCGAACCGGACTAAACCGGGCCGAACCGGGCAAACCGAGGCGATGTCGAACGGCAACTTCAACCGCGGGCCGGCCTACGGGCTGTCGGCCGAGGTCAAGAACAAGGTGGGCGGAACCGAACCGGGCCCAACCGGGCCCAACCGGGCCGGGGGGGGTCGGGGGGTCGGGGGGTCGAGGGGGTCGAGGGGGGGGCGGGGAACCGGGATTCCCGGGGCTGGTCCGGGGCTGGCGCTGTCCCTGGTGCTGCCGGGTCGCGGGTGGGGACACGGGGCTGGGGGGAAGGGGCCGGGGGGGGGACTCCAAAGACGCCCCCCCGCCCTCCCCCCGACCCCCATGACGCCCCCCGACCCCAAATAACGCCCCCCGTGCTCCCCCCGACTCCAATAACGCCCCCCGAACCCGACGATGCCCCCCGGTGCCTCCCCTGACCCCAATAACGCCCCCCGGCCCCAACGACGCCCCCCGTGCCCCCCCAAGCCGTGCCTCAGTTTCCCCACGGGGAATCGGGGGGAGGGAAGGGAGGGGGTCCGCGCCGTTTCCCTCCCCCGCCGTCTCCGCGGGGGGTTCGGGAAGGGTTAAGCGGCGGGGGGGGGCCCTGGGTGGCCGGGGGGGGGGCGGCGGGCCCCCCCGGCCCCGCCGCGAGCCCTTATAAGGCGTCGGAGCGCGGCGGCGGCCCCGGGGCTATATATGGGCAAGGGCTCGGAGGGCCGGGGGGCGGCAGCACCGGGCCCGTCGCCGGGCCCCCCCTCGGTGCGCCCTCCCCCCCGTGGGGCACCCGGAGGGATCCAGCCCCCCTCCTCCACCCCCCCCCGCAGTAGGGGGCTGGGGACTGCCTCTGCCCGCACCCCCACACCCGGGGGTGTCCCCGTGTCCCCCCCTCCAAGTGATGTCCCTGAGCCCCCGTGGCCCCCTCGACCCCAAATAACGCCCCCCGTGCCCCCCTCGACCCCAGTGATGTCCCCCCGGAACCCCCCACCCAGGGGTGTCCCCATGTTCCCCACATTCCCCCCCCCCGATGATGTCCCTGAGCCCATCACGTCTCCCCCGTGCGCCCCCCCACCCCACTGACACTCCCCATGGCCCCCCTGACCCCACTGACGCCCCCGTGACCCCCCAAATAACGCCCCCCACTGATGCCCCCGACCCCAGTGACGCCCCCCACTGATGTTCACCCCAACCCCAATGATGTCCCTCATGCCCCTCCCCAAATGACACCCCCTGTGGCCCCCCCCCCGGCCCCACTGACGCCCCCAATGATGCCACCGCCCCCAAATAAAGCCCCCCGTGCCCCCCGACCCCAATGACGCCCCTCCTGACCCCAATAACACCCCCCATGCCTCCCGCTGATGTCCGCTGATGCCCCCCCCGTGCCCCCTCTCCCCATAACGCCCCCCCCCCCCCCGTGCCCCCCCCAGCTGGCGCAGAAGTACGACCCGCAGCGGGAGCGCGAGCTGCGCGCCTGGATCGAGGGGGCCACCGGGCGCCGCATCGGGGACAACTTCATGGACGGCCTCAAGGACGGCGTCATCCTCTGCGAGTACGATCCCCCCCCCCCCAAAAAAAAAAACACCCCCCCCGACCCTATCCAAGGGGTCACAGACCCCGGTGACCCCCATGGTGACCCCGTCCCAGGCTCATCAACAAGCTGCAGCCCGGCTCGGTGCAGAAGGTGAACGACCCCGTGCAGAACTGGCACAAGGTGAGGGGGGGACCATAAAAAGGCGGGGGGGGAACCATAAAAAGCCGGGGGGGCCATAAAAAAAACCCGGGGTTGGTGTCTGCGGCAGCTGGAGAACATCGGGAACTTCCTGCGGGCCATCACGCGCTACGGGGTGAAGCCCCACGACATCTTCGAGGCCAACGACCTGTTTGAGAACACCAACCACACGCTCTCCTTCCACCTTTTTTCTTCTCCTTCACCTCTCCAACCTGCTCTTCCCACCGTCGTGCCCTCCTCGATGCTCCTGGCATCCCTTTTCTTCCCCATCCCTCTCTCACTCTGTCTCAGCCTCTGTCCATGCTTTCATTTTTCACTCACACTGTTTGTCTCTCCATTTCATTTCTCACCCTTTCTCACTCCTTTCTTTTTCCTCACCATTTCCATTTTTATTTCTGGTCTTTCTTCATTTTCTCTTTCACAATCACCCTTCCCGACAACGTCCATGTCTCCTCCCTCCCCTCTACCACGTGAAACGACCCCTTTCTACTTCTTTCATCCTCCCAGGAACCGTTTCTTGCTTTGTTTTCCCACAGGTGAGCACCTGTTTGGCCGCACACCAGTCTTTTGGGATGCGTCTTCAGCAGGGAGCGGTCTTTAGGGGTGGAATCGCCCACAGCATCTTCCTCTCATTAGTGTTCCTCATACTTATTCTCCTCCTGAAGGGTGTGTGGGGATCTGGCGTGCAGCTGGGAGATCCCGGCAGGGCTGGCTCCAGACAGGAACGAGGCGTCTGCGGGAAGGAGCGAGGTGGGTGGTGGGGAGCCCAAAGGTGGGGGCGATTCCCCCCTCAGCTCAGGGTGTACCTTTGGTTCTCCCCCGGGCCCAGAAGAAGAGGAGGATGAGGCTGTTGATGGTGAGGAAGCAGCCGCCCACAACCAGGAGCCGTAGAAGAAGGAAGCAGCTCTTCCCTGCAAGAGGGTGGGACAGGTTAGGAGATGCAGACACAGTTCATGCGTGCTGACGGAGGGAAGGCTGTGAGCATCGTTCCGCCACCATCTCTCTTTCCCTTTCCCCACCCCTCCGTCTCCAGGCATTCTGCTCAGGTCCTGAGTGCTGAACACCCAAAGACTTTCCCCGCTTGCTTGGCTCTGCAGGAGGCACTGAGAAATTTGGGAACAATGGCTTGGGAGGCCAAGGAGAGGCTGCTGAGCCATAAAGGTGGACAGAGGGATGCTCGATACTTGTTTGGGGTGGTTGGGGTGATGGAAGGGCTGAGAGGGAGGGAGAGGTGGGTGCAAGACTGGGTGGGCTGAGTCATGGACAGAAGGATGGTGATCGGATAGATAGAGCAGCTGCCCGGTGCAAAAATCAGCTAGTTTGGAGAGGAATGTACAGGGACTGGAATGGAATCGTTTCAGGAAAAAATGGAGAGAGGGAGGGACAGACGGATGGACAGATGGAGAGAGGGATGGTTTAATGGGCTGGTTACTGGATGGATGGATGGGTGGATGGATGGATGGGTTGGTGGTGGATGGACTGACAGATTGTTAGGTGGGTGGATGGATGGCCAGCTCACCTTTCTTTTGGGCATTTATACTGATAGACCACGGCTTGGCTTGTGAAGGACGGGATCCACCTCTCAGGCTTTTTTTCCTCATACTTGCAGGTAAAGTTTCCACTCTGTTGGGGACCAGCACGTGGGAGCTGGAGGACCATGGAAGTCCTTAAATTGCCCCCGTGATCTGCTGCATTGTCCTCAGAGCCTTCTGTCGTAGGGAGGACCTCTTGGCCATCCCTGTAGAAGTGAAACCTCCGTACAGTGGCGTCTCCAGGGGCCTTACAGATGATGCTCAGGAGATCTCCTGCCATCACCTCTCCCAGCGGGGACTCCACCATCAGCAGGGGCTGGGGAAGGTGGTCTGAGAAAAGGGGAGGAATAAATGGAGACGTAGCAATAAGGACAGCACAAACGGATCTCCAGTTGTTTGCCTTCCCACTGCATGCAGCAAAGCTTGGGATTGTAGGCTTCCTGCCACGACATGAGAAGAGCGCCAGTGGCAGCCACCTTCCAGACCATGCTGGTCCCAGAAAGATAAATCCTCCACCCAGAAATCCTACTGATTTTGGGGATGGGCTGGGTTAAACCACAAAGCCCACCAATCCTGATTTCCAGGTGAGTTGTCACATTGCGGGGCGATAGCTGACACCCACGTTTGGGCATCTGAATAGTTCTCAGAGAGGAGGGAGAAAGCAGAGAGAAAGATAAAGAAATCACACAGCTCACCTCCAATCTTGATCACCAGTTTTTCGCTGGTTGGGGATATGAGCTGCTTCCGACCTTGCTTGAGGGAATAGCTGCAGAAATGCGGCCCCCTGTGTTGCATTCGGGAGAGGACGAACTCAAACGTGTAGTTATTCGTCGAGCTAAATCCTGAAACTGCCCAGCCAGCCTCGCCAAAAATTTGGTACGTCAGCTTCCCAGTGATGCTGGGGGGAGTGGTGCACACCAGCGTGACAGCGTCTCCAAAGAAATATTCCTTCTGTCCCTGCAGCACCCAGAGGGTCGGGGCAGGGACTGCGGCTGGGGGATAGAGAGGGAGACAGGCAGGGGGGACGGAGGTGAGGTGCAAGGAGCAGAGGCAGAAGGGACTAACTCCACGCAAAGAAAAGAAACTGGCTTTCATTTCAAGGAATACAATAAAGCACAGAGGGGACCTCGTAAAGCAGAAATGTCTCTGGGCTATGACTCATTTTATCTCCTTGGGATTCAGCACAAGGTTGCGTCCCGCTGCGGGAAGTGATGAAAGAAAGGAGACTGCAAAAACCCTTTCCACACCCTGGGCAGCTTTGCCATGCCGGCAGAAATGTCCTTAATGTGCTTTCAAGCAATTTTATTTTTTTTTTGCTGCAACTTGGTAATTTATGAAAATAGGAAATGGGGAAGGGGGGTTGAAAAGGCTAAGGGTGAAGGGTAAAACCCGTCGCTGATGCTCCTCCACAGCAGCCACTGGGAAAACACGTTTGGTCTCCACCTCCCTACCTGCCCCCAGCTGCAAACCCTACAAAAATACCATTGACCCACACCCAAAATAGGAGGAGCAGGTGTGGGAAGGAGAGGGCCGGGAAGGGGTTGGGTCTCAAGGGGTTTCCACTCACCACCAGTGTGTTGACACGAGGCAGGACCTCAACAAAGTGAGATAACGAAAAATCCCCAGCACCCAATTTCACCACTGGGTTGTTATGGGGAGGGGGAATGAGGCTGAGGGTCTCCCAGACAGTCACACCTGTGGGACCCCAAATCCAGCCGTGCCCCCAGCAGCTCAGCCCCTGTTTAAGGAGACCCCAGAGGAGTTACCTTCCTCGGAGACCATCTGGCGATGTTAAGGCCCCCCCCCCCCCCCCCAGATTACTAAGACTCCCCCTCCCCAAGCCATTAAGGACCCTCCCTTTTAACCCCATTTTATCCCCCAATTTAACCCCCCCCACTTTACCCCCCACCCCCCCATTTTACCCCCGGTCCCCCCCCCCCAATTTACCCCCAGCCCCCCCCATTTTAACCCCCCTTTAACCCCAACCCCCCAAATTTTCCCCCAACCCCCCCAATTTACTCCCCCTTTACCCCCAACCCCCCCATTTTACCCCCAGCCCCCCATTTTACCCCCCCCACTTTATCCCCATTTTACCCCCCCCCCACTTTACCCTCACCCCCCTTGTCCCACCCCCCCCAATTTGGGCTCCCCCATTTAACCCCCCCCCTCATTTTACGCCCAACCCCCCCACTTTACCCCACCCCCCCATTTTACCCCCGGTCCCCCCCCCCAATTTACCCCCAGCCCCCATTTAACCCCCCCCATTTTACCCTCACCCCCCTCATTTGAAACCCCCAATTTACCCCTGAACCCCCCCAACTTACCCCTGAACCCCCCCAATTTACCCCCGACCTCCCCCAATCTACCCCCACCCCCCCCATTTACCCCCCACCCCCCCCACTTTTACCCCCACCCCATTTTTTACCCCCCCCACCTGCGAAAACGCCGCCGCTGCCTCCTCCACGCCCTCCGCCAGCGTCTGTGCCAGCTCCAGCCACACCTGGAGGGGGGGGGAGGCGAAAACCCACAAATATGACCCCCCCGTGTCCCCCCCCCACCCAAAAAATCGTGTCCCCCCCCCTGGGGCGGGGGGTCCTCACCTCGATGGGGGCCGGGCGCCGGGCGCGGCGGCGCCGCTGCTCCTCCAGGCAGGCGCGGTGCTGGGTGCCCACGGCCTCGCGCGCCGCCCGGCCCCGCAGCCGCGACACCAGGCCGAGGATCTTTGCCGGGGGGGGGGGCACAGGAATTAGGGACCCCCCCCCTCAAATACCCCATAGCCCCCCCCAAAAAATATCCCGTAGTTCCAGCCCCCGGGAGCTGCCACCCACCCCGACCCCGTAGGACCCACTGATATGCCCCCCCCCCCATTGCCACCCCAAAACCCCCCGTTGCCCCCCCCGTGTACCCCCAGCCCCCCCCCGTGCACCCCCCCCATCCCCATGTACCCCCCCATTTCCCCCCGGTGCACCCCCAGACCCCCCCCCATCCCATTGTACCCCCCCATTGCCCCCCCCATGTACCTTGGGGTACGCAGGGACCCGGGACCCCCCCGGGGACCCCCCCAAGCCCCCTCCCCGAGGAATTGGGGACCCAGGACCCCTTCCAACCCCCCCCCAAGGACCCCCCCGTGTTATTAAGGACCCCCCCCCCCACGGGCATATTAAGGGACCCCCCCCCCAAGCCATTAAGGACCCTCTCCAGGAGTCCCCCCCCCCTCCCCAAGCCCCCCCCCCCCCAGATTACTAAGGCCCCCCCCCAAGCCATTAAGGACCCTCCCTGAGACCCCCCCAAGCATATTAAGGACCCCCCCCCGGGCATTAAGCCCCCCCCCGGGATATTAAGGACCCCCCCCCCGGGCCATTAAGCCCCCCCCCGGGATTTTAAGCCCCCCCCCGGGCCCACCTCGGCCTCGCTCCGCCGGGGGAGGCTCTCCCGCAGCGGCCGGGCCTGGAGCTCCGGGAGGCCGAGGGCGGCCTGGGCCCGCAGCGCCGCCAGCAGCGATCGCTTCTCCCGCAGCGACCAGGCCGCGGCCCGGGGCCTCCCCGCCGGGGCCTCGGCGAAGCGGGCCGGGACCAGGCGGGGCCGGGGGGGAGGCTTCATGGCGCGGGGAGATGGCGTCAGGGCGACGAAACGGGGTGGAAACGGGGGGAGCTGGCAGGGAACGGCCCGCCGGGGGGTGCTGGGAGATGTGGTTCGGGGGGGGAGGAGAAAGGGACAGCAGGTCTACCCAAAGGCTGCTGCTGGGAGGCTTCATTAGGGGCGTAATTAGGGTTAGGGTCAGGGTTGTTTGGAGAGAGAGAAGGCGCAGAGTCCTGTTGCGTGTGGGGCTGTGTAAAGGCTCCCAAAGGGAGGTCAGGTCTACCCAAAGGCTTCTGCTGGGAGGCTTAATTAGGGGCGTAATTAGGGTTACATTTAGGGTAGTTTGGAGAGAGAGAAGGCGCAGGGTCCCGTTGTGTGGGGGGGTTGTGTAAAGGCTCCCCAAGGGAGATCAGGTCTACCCAAAGGCTTGGGTTGGGAGGCTTAATTAGGGGCGTAATTAGGGTTAGGGTCGGGGTTGTTCAGAAAGAAGGCGCAGAGTCCTGTTGTGTGTGGGGCTGTGTAAAGGCTCCCAAAGGGAGGTCAGGTCTACCCAAAGGCTTGGGTTGAAAGGCTTAATTAGGGGTGTAATTAGGGTTAGGCTTAATATCCTGGGGGGGGGGTTGGGGGGGTCCCAGGGAGGATCCTTAATGGCTTGGGGGGGGGGGTCTTAGTGGCTATGGGGGGGGCCTTAATTAGGGTTAGGGTCTGGAGAGAGAGAAGGCGCAGAGTCCTGTTGTGTGGGGTTGCATAAAGGCTCCCCAGGGGAGTTCAGGTGTACCCAAAGGCTTCGGAATGGGGGCACTTTTTGATGGGAGAATCGGGGGACTGCTCCACGGCACTCGTCTCTCCCTTCCACTCAAGAGCGCCTTGCAGACGGCTGCTGGGCACCTGCAGTGGCACCGTGCTGGTACAAAAGTAAGCGTGTGTGGAGCATGCTGCGATCTACCTCTTCCTTAGTGACCTGCAGCGACTGGAGGGGGCTGAGGCAATGAAGCTCCGTGCTGTTCCCTCGGGTCCCCAGAGAGAAGAGATCAGCGCCTGCCCCTCCACTCCCCTCCTCAGGAAGCTGAGGGCCGCCGTGAGGCCTCCCCTCAGTCGCCTCTTTCTACCTCTAGTCTTAATAGCTGTTGTTCCACTCAGGATGGTAGTGCAGCAAAAAGAAGTATATTACACACTGTTTGCATGATGTAAAGAAATAAATAAAAAACACCACAATCTGGTAAAAACTGAGCTGAGCCTGTCCTTTAAAAAGGGGAGAATATGCTACGGAAAAGAAGAGCTGTCTTTGTAATTGCTCAGCCACTCAATCTTGCTATCGTCACCAGTGAAAAGCCGTTCTCCCCGTGTGCTGTGCCCTCGTGAAACCCCCCTCCCCAGAGCAGAGCATCCAGCTGTGGGGCCCAGCACAAGGGAGACTTGGGCAATGAGCTGGGATTTTTTTCTTGTACCCTTTGAGGAGAGCTGAGCCGTGGGAGCGTTGGCATGGGGCGCCCTGGCCAAAATCGGCCATCCGTGCAGGGTCAGGACCTGAGGAGGGCTGGCTGTGGGGAGCCTGGCCTCGGCCCAGGATCAGGAAGGGCCCGCGCTTGTGTGTGGCTGCGGCACTGCCAGTTTGAGCAGGGGGTTCTCGGGTGAGCGCTGTGCAGGGTCGCTGCCGCGCTCACAGCCCTTCTGTCTGCTCCTGCTGTGCTGCTCCCCAGCTCCCTTCCCCTGCGTTCCCTGCATGGTGGGCACAGTCTGGCTGACCCCCAGCACCGAGGACCCTCAGGCTTACTTGTCGATCAGTCACAAAGTCCTTCTGTGGGTTCCTGGGTGTCGCTGTACATAAGACCCGGACTGCTGTGCTGTATTACACAATATTTATTGGAAGTGTGGCCAAGGCTGCATCCCGGGGGGGGCTGCCCCAGCCCTTGGAAGAGGGTGGAGGGGGCCGTGGAGGTGGTGTCTGTGTCCACGAGGACTGGGGGCTGCTGGGCCGGTCGTGCACCTTCCACTGATCCGCTGCCGGGCTTGGGGGCCGTGGAGGCCGGGCTGGTGGCAGGCGGGCCGCTCTTCCAGGCACTGATGGTGGCTGCTGGCATCGGGCCTGGCTCTCAGGCGTACCACGGTGGTCAGGCTGCCTGTAGGGGCTCACGGAGCGGCTGCGGGTGTCAATGTCTGGGCTGCCTGGGCTGCGGCGAGGCGCCTGCGGAGACAGGAACTTGCTGAGGCCGTGCTGCGGCTGCGGTGCCAGGCGGGTGCGAGGCAGCAGGGTGCAGGCACCCGGCTGTGCGTGAGCTGTGGGCACACAGTGCTCTGTGCAGAAAACAGGGTGCCCTGTGCCCTCGGCTGGGACTCTGCTCCCCTCCACATCCTGCCCCAGCTTGTCTCCTCCCCAGCGCCTCGCCAGCCATCCTGACCTGCCTGCTCTGCACGTGCTGTCCCAGCAAGAAGACCTGGCCCCCGCAGAGACAGGGGTCCACAGCCGGGCTCAGCACGACCGGGTCCCAACAGCCACCGGCTGCCCTTTTTCAGAGCGCCTTGCAAGGACCAGTACTCAGCTCCCTGCCCGGCCCTGGCCCTGGCCCAACAAGGTGACGGCCTCGGCTCCCTGTTCGGGGAGGTGCTGCCCATCCGCTCTTTGGGATGTGTAATTAAACACACAAGCTCTGTGTGTGCTGAGGACACGCACGCTGGCAGCGCTCAGGTGCGGCTGTGACACACCGACTGCCCCTCTCCAAGGCAATGCCCGCAGCTGGCAGGGCTCATCCCCATGCTCCCAGTAGCTGGCACACCTTGGCTGAGGCGGACACCTGCAATTCAGGGCATCCCAGAACAGGGTGCCTTGTGCTGGGGGGGAACTGGCACTGCTGCGCTTCTCTCTCTGATGGCACCCTCTCTCAGCTCCTGCATTTCTCTTCCTGACCTCGCTTTGCCTACGGCTGTCCCTGGCTCTGCTCTTGCTGCGGAAGGGCCAAGCTTCGCTAAGACCAGCAACAGAAAAATGGGCTCCAGAACAGAATGCCCAGGAATTAGAGGCCACCTAAAGCACTGGACAGCAGAAATTTCAGAAGAGTCTGGTCAAAAACTAACTGCTCACTTCACAATACGCTAACGACAACTGCTTCCTGGCTGGCAGCAGCCACATAATAATGTTGACAAAGATACGGTAACGAATTTGGGAGGGGGAGAGGAGGAGAGGGAGCGGGGGAACAACAACTCACTGATTTTTCTGCCTCCAACGCCGAATACTCACGCACCCAGCACGCAACTATCACAAGCAGGAGGGGAGCCACGAATACCACAGTGACTGCTATGCCGAAACTTAGGAAATCTTGGGGCTTCGCAGTGTTTGCATTGTTCTCCCCATCCACGCCTGCAAGAACAATTGTGGACATTGCTGTGTCCTGCGCACTACTGGTAATCTCACCGGAGGTCTGACATTGCCAGGAAGTGTTCTGTTTCATTTGGTTAGCATCTTTGAGCAAGTGAAAATCCTCAGGCCGCAATGCTTCCTGAGGTTCAGCAGAAGCTGGGGAATCTGCCAAAGGCACTGCAACTCAAGGCACTCTGGAGCCTCCCTTTTGCCTCTCAGCTTTGTTTTCCCTCCATCCTTTGTTTCCCCTGCCATAATGCTGAGGGCCCAGTGTCTCAGGTTTGCTCCCCCAGCTCTTTGGAGTTCTAAAAGGTCTTAGGCGCTTGCCCACCTTCGCTGCTCGAGGCACACTCGGAGCCTTAGGGACAAAACTGAACAAAATTCGGGAGCCCAGGAGTGCCAGTGAGGCAGTGCCCCATCTGCACTGAGTCAGGGCACCACTCTGGGCCTCAGCTCACAGGAGGGGTCCCGTTTCCCATCGTCTGCTCAATGGGCTTCTGACGGCCTCGTTCCCCCAAGAGCAAGGTTCCAAAATCCCTGGGAACTGGGTGCGCTGGGAGGTGACCCCTCTCTAGCCACAGCCACAGAGCTTTGTGAGCGTCTCTCCGCTGCACTGCTCTCACGTGCTGTCACAGCCCGGGGAAGACAGCCATCCTCAGGGAGCCACTCCTGCCTTCCTCTGCAACACTTGCTGCCTACTGACACTCTTGGGTTTGGCTGCTGACATGAGCTGCAAGAGCGGGTACCAGGGCAAGAACCTGCACACGCATGCTGGTTCTGGTTGGTGACAGCGGATGACCAAGAAACAGCCTTTACCTGGTGGGGCAGTTGACTTCACTGGCTCTGTCCTTTTGCCAGGGAGCGGCAGCGTGCGACCGCTTCCTCGCCAAAGCACCTCCGTCAGCACAGTCTCTCTAACCAGCTCTTTAGAAAGAAAGCAGGACAGTGTGACTACAAGGAACTGCTCCTCCTTGAACCATATTCTGGGCACAGTTGCAAGCACACACCTGTTGCTGCTGGCTGGATACCAATGTTTGCACGGAACAGCTCGGACCACTTATGGTAGTGCTGGGCTAGCAGCTGCCCCTGGGACACGGCGTGACCCACAAGCGGCAGCAGAGGCTCTCGGCCTTCTCTGGCGCTCACCAGTGCCTGCCAGGTGTGAAATTGAGTGTCTCCGCTCTGATCCATCCCTTCCTGCTGTGCAGGTTACGGTGTGTCCACACATGGATTTAGAACCTCAGCTTCCCAAGTCTTATGGCGGACAGAGTGAAATATACCCACCAGGTGCTGCCTCCTCTAACTCCTTTATGATATCCTCTACGATGTCAGGGGATGTTGGGGAAGATTTTCTTATTTCAGCATTGTCCTTTGCTCTTAGAGGACCTGAACAGAAAGTAGGAAGTTAACTTTGGCACCAGTGCAATTTGGAGGACCAGGGCTTCGTTTGTGAAGTCAGTGAAATGACTTCCCACCCCTGGGATACCAGCTGGGCTCCAGCGCAGGAAGCAGCCGAGGATCTGGCAAAGCCCTCCCTGGGGACACTTCTGCAACCAAAGCCCCGTGAGAAGTTTCTGTCCCAGCGCCATCTACATCAGTAGCTCAGTAGGAGAGCATACCAGGGCTCGTGCCTTGACAGGGCACACACACGTGCCGGTCTATACCCTCCCACCTGCAGAGATGCCTGGCTGACGTTTGGGCTTTGAGCTGGCAGCTCTCAAAGGAAGTCAAAAGCCACAACTTACCCAGGCCATCTCCCAGAGCTTCAGTCCTGGAACCCATCTGGGAGCCTGGATCACCTTCGCCTTCGGTCCCATCTGTAAACACAAGTGGAGTCCCTCCTGTGAACTACGCCAACATACTCCTTCTGACCAGAGTGACAGAGAATGCGGTTCAAAGAGGGGACTGCTCCACGGCACTCGTCTCTCCCTGCCACTCCAGAGCATCTTGCAAACAGTTGCTGGGTGCCTGCAGTGGCACCGTGCTGGTACAAACTAAGCGTGCGTGGAGCTGCCCGGAGAAGGGCCCTCCCCGTGCCCACCCCAGGTCTCAACTCAAGCGCAAGGTGCCTGCTGGCTCTGCAGCACCTAGATGCTCCTGCCTTCCGCTGACTTACCTGGCAGATTAACCTGAGGCTCGTGGTCCACATCAGGCTGAGGTGTCGAGTAGCCAGAGCCTACGAGAACTGCTGCAATCAAGCACAGAAGAGAAACATTCCCCGTGCATGGTGTGATCTACCTCTTCCTTAGTGACCTGCAGCGACTGGAGGGGGCTCAGGCAAGGATGTGGGACCCAGACACGAGCCAGGATTTCCAAAGCCGCAAAGGGGCCTGCTGAGCTGGAGGCTCCCTCTTGGCCTCTTCCCAAATCCTCTCTCCAGGCTGTGCGCAACACCCCGCAGGGACCACGCCGCCAAAGATGTGGCCCCTCAGGTGTTTCTTACGGGAAGATCTCTGCTGGACACAAAGGAAGACCCCACTGCAGGGGGAGCGTGCAGACCCCGGGAAAAATGATCATCCATGTTTGTCATGGAGAAGCCCCCTGGCCAGTGAGCAGCTGAACCCTTGCTGAGCTAGCTCAACAAACCCTTAACAAACAGCAAGGAAATGAACACGGACAACTTACCACCTGTGGGACCCATACTGGCAGGCTCAGGAGCAGGATTCCATGGAGGCACTTGACCAGTACTGCCTGTGGGCACAAGTGGGATCAGACACAGGTAAGGGGAGCTTCCATTGCCTCTTGGGGCCTGCCTCTTCCTCAGTGACCGGGAGGCACTGGCTGGGGCTCAGGTAATGACATGGCCCAAACAGGAAGAAAAGCCTGGGTTCTTCCCTCTCTGTGGAGAGGGGCAGGGGTGGCATCTCTCCAAGTGAAGAAATATTCAGGGCTCATTTGTGCAAGCCCCCTCAAGGCACAAACGCGCTTGGAAGACCCTGAATAAACTATTACAGCCCATTAGCCATCTTCCTTCAAGGAAGCACACTCGCAACGTACCTCGGGGATCCTCCTGAGGCTCCAAACCATGATCCGGCTGAGAAGCTGGATATCGAGAGCCAACATCGTCATCATCTAAAATCAAGCAGAGATGAGAGACGTTGCCATGGCATGCTGTGCTCTCCCTCTTCCCCAGCACCCTGCAGTGACTGAGGGGGCTGAGGCAATGTCACGGGACAAAGATGCAGGTGGAAATTTCCCAAGAGGGGCCAGCGGCCTCAGCCCCACAGGGGCTCAGACCCGGGCTTCTCGGCCCCAGCGCCGCTCCCGGCCCCCCCGGCAGGAAACAACCCCGCAGCAGCCACGGCCCCACCGTGCCACCCTGCGGGGCTTCTGCCTCCTGCCTGCCCCCTGCCCGCGGTGCCCGCCCGGCCCTGCTGCCATCCCGTCCCCGTCCCCTCCATCCATACGCGTGCCGCGCAGCACCATGCCGCCCAGGGTTTGGTGTTGGCCCCGGCCCTGCCCACCCACCTGCTCCCGGTGGTCGCCATGGCGCAGCCTGGGCACCCCGGGCACACAGGGCCACCAGCAGGAGGAAGAGGACGCAGGCAGGGGCCGTGGCTCCCCACACTCGCACCATGCTTCCACCACCGCCGCTGCAGCTGCAGCTACTGCTGCTGTCAGGACCGGTGCGGAGCAGTGCCTGTGGGCTGGCCCAGCGTCACAATGGGGTGTCGGGATGTCACGGCCCAGCACTGCATCGCCGAGAGGTATTGTGACCTCGCAGCCCTCCCGGTGTCACGGAGCAGCGTTGGGACCTCATGGCCCGGCAGCACGCTCCCTCCCCTCTATCGATTCTTTCTCATCCACTGCTGGCTGCCGGGGGCTGAGGGCATGGCAGAAAGAGGCTGGAGGGGAAGGAAGGCTGCGAGGTGGAGATAAGGCCGCGGAGGACAGGAGAGAGCGGTTCCGCTATCCTCATATCTCACAGCCTCATACTGCCCCAAAGTCGCTCTGTATCCCATCGGCAGGGTCGCCATCTCCTTCCTGCCCCCATATCCCTCCCCAGCAGCCTGCCGTATCCCCAAAGCCCCCTGTCCTTAGTGCCATCCATAGCCAGATTTCCCAGCGCGCCCCCATCAGCTCAGGTTCCCATATTGATCACGCAGCTTCCCCACATCCCTGCATTCCCCTCATATCCAGTGCTGGTGGCATGCCATATCCCATAGCCCCGCACATGCCCCAAATATCCACCACTCACTCCTTAACGTCCCACCCCAATATCCCCCCAGTTCCCTGTACGCCACCCCCAGGGGCTCAAATGCCACCTCCACATTTTCACACGTTCCCAGTCTCTGCATTTCCAGCATCCTCCTATTGCAGCCCCACAGCTCCCACGTATATGGGCTATGGGACATTCCCCTCCAAAAGCCCAAACACCAGAGCCCCCAGCCACCCACCCCACCTGCAGCGGCTCTCCCACCCCTCCCTGGATGCCCTAACATCCCTAACACACCGGGACAACCAGGCGAGGTGACAGCGGTGGCCATCCAGTTAATGACACGCACAAGGGCTTGTTCTGATTTGGGGGCTCTCCTTCCACCTTTTTTCTTCTCCTTCACCTCTCCAACCTGCTCTTCCCACCGTCGTGCCCTCCTCGATGCTCCTGGCATCCCTTTTCTTCCCCATCCCTCTCTCACTCTGTCTCAGCCTCTGTCCATGCTTTCATTTTTCACTCACACTGTTTGTCTCTCCATTTCATTTCTCACCCTTTCTCACTCCTTTCTTTTTCCTCACAATTTCCATTTTTATTTCTGGTCTTTCTTCATTTTCTCTTTCACAATCACCCTTCCCGACAACGTCCATGTCTCCTCCCTCCCCTCTACCACGTGAAACGACCCCTTTCTACTTCTTTCATCCTCCCAGGAACCGTTTCTTGCTTTGTTTTCCCACAGGTGAGCACCTGTTTGGCTGCACACCAGTCTTTTGGGATGCGTCTTCAGCAGGGAGCGGTCTTTAGGGGGTGGAATCGCCCACAGCATCTTCCTCTCATTAGTGTTCCTCATACTTATTCTCCTCCTGAAGGGTGTGTGGGGATCTGGCGTGCAGCTGGGAGATCCCGGCAGGGCTGGCTCCAGACAGGAACGAGGCGTCTGCGGGAAGGAGCGAGGTGGGTGGTGGGGAGCCCAAAGGTGGGGCGATTCCCCCCTCAGCTCAGGGTGTACCTTTGGTTCTCCCCCGGGCCCAGAAGAAGAGGAGGATGAGGCTGTTGATGGTGAGGAAGCAGCCGCCCACAACCAGGAGCCGTAGAAGAAGGAAGCAGCTCTTCCCTGCAAGAGGGTGGGACAGGTTAGGAGATGTAGACACAGTTCATGCGTGCTGACGGAGGGAAGGCTGTGAGCATCGTTCCGCCACCATCTCTCTTTCCCTTTCCCCACCCCTCCGTCTCCAGGCATTCTGCTCAGGTCCTGAGTGCTGAACACCCAAAGACTTTCCCCGCTTGCTTGGCTCTGCAGGAGGCACTGAGAAATTTGGGAACAATGGCTCGGGAGGCCAAGGAGAGGCTGCTGAGCCATAAAGGTGGACAGAGGGATGCTCGATACTTGTTTGGGGTGGTTGGGGTGATGGAAGGGCTGAGAGGGAGGGAGAGGTGGGTGCAAGACTGGGTGGGCTGAGTCATGGACAGAAGGATGGTGATCGGATAGATAGAGCAGCTGCCCGGTGCAAAAATCAGCTAGTTTGGAGAGGAACGTACAGGGACTGGAATGGAATCGTTTCAGGAAAAAATGGAGAGAGGGAGGGACAGACGGATGGACAGATGGAGAGAGGGATGGTTTAATGGGCTGGTTACTGGATGGATGGATGGGTGGATGGATGGGTGGGTTGGTGGTGGATGGACTGACAGATTGTTAGGTGGGTGGATGGATGGCCAGCTCACCTTTCTTTTGGGCATTTATACTGATAGACACGGCTTGGCTTGTGAAGGACGGGATCCACCTCTCAGGCTTTTCTTCCTCATACTTGCAGGTAAAGTTTCCACTCTGTTGGGGACCAGCACGTGGGAGCTGGAGGACCATGGAAGTCCTTAAATTGCCCCCGTGATCTGCTGCATTGTCCTCAGAGCCTTCTGTCGTAGGGAGGACCTCTTGGCCATCCCTGTAGAAGTGAAACCTCCGTACAGTGGCGTCTCCAGGGGCCTTACAGATGATGCTCAGGAGATCTCCTGCCATCACCTCTCCCAGCGGGGACTCCACCATCAGCAGGGGCTGGGGAAGGTGGTCTGAGAAAAGGGGAGGAATAAATGGAGACGTAGCAATAAGGACAGCACAAACGGATCTCCAGTTGTTTGCCTTCCCACTGCATGCAGCAAAGCTTGGGATTGTAGGCTTCCTGCCACGACATGAGAAGAGCGCCAGTGGCAGCCACCTTCCAGACCATGCTGGTCCCAGAAAGATAAATCCTCCACCCAGAAATCCTACTGATTTTGGGGACGGGCTGGGTTAAACCACAAAGCCCACCAATCCTGATTTCCAGGTGAGTTGTCACATTGCGGGGCGATAGCTGACACCCACGTTTGGGCATCTGAATAGTTCTCAGAGAGGAGGGAGAAAGCAGAGAGAAAGATAAAGAAATCACACAGCTCACCTCCAATCTTGATCACCAGTTTTTCGCTGGTTGGGGATATGAGCTGCTTCCGACCTTGCTTGAGGGAATAGCTGCAGAAATGCGGCCCCCTGTGTTGCATTCGGGAGAGGACGAACTCAAACGTGTAGTTATTCGTCGAGCTAAATCCTGAAACTGCCCAGCCAGCCTCGCCAAAAATTTGGTACGTCAGCTTCCCAGTGATGCTGGGGGGAGTGGTGCACACCAGCGTGACAGCGTCTCCAAAGAAATATTCCTTCTGTCCCTGCAGCACCCAGAGGGTCGGGGCAGGGACTGCGGCTGGGGGATAGAGAGGGAGACAGGCAGGGGGGACGGAGGTGAGGTGCAAGGAGCAGAGGCAGAAGGGACTAACTCCACGCAAAGAAAAGAAACTGGCTTTCATTTCAAGGAATACAATAAAGCACAGAGGGGACCTCGTAAAGCAGAAATGTCTCTGGGCTATGGCTCATTTTATCTCCTTGGGATTCAGCACAAGGTTGCGTCCCGCTGCGGGAAGTGATGAAAGAAAGGAGACTGCAAAAACCCTTTCCACACCCTGGGCAGCTTTGCCATGCCGGCAGAAATGTCCTTAATGTGCTTTCAAGCAATTTTATTTTTTTTTGCTGCAACTTGGTAATTTATGAAAATAGGAAATGGGGAAGGGGGGTTGAAAAGGCTAAGGGTGAAGGGTAAAACCCGTCGCTGATGCTCCTCCACAGCAGCCACTGGGAAAACACGTTTGGTCTCCACCTCCCTACCTGCCCCCAGCTGCAAACCCTACAAAAATACCATTGACCCACACCCAAAATAGGAGGAGCAGGTGTGGGAAGGAGAGGGCCGGGAAGGGGTTGGGTCTCAAGGGGTTTCCACTCACCACCAGTGTGTTGACACGAGGCAGGACCTCAACAAAGTGAGATAACGAAAAATCCCCAGCACCCAATTTCACCACTGGGTTGTTATGGGGAGGGGGAATGAGGCTGAGGGTCTCCCAGACAGTCACACCTGTGGGACCCCAAATCCAGCCGTGCCCCCAGCAGCTCAGCCCCTGTTTAAGGAGACCCCAGAGGAGTTACCTTCCTCGGAGACCATCTGGCGATGTTAAGGCCCCCCCCCCCCCCCCCCAGATTACTAAGACTCCCCCTCCCCAAGCCATTAAGGACCCTCCCTTTTAACCCCATTTTATCCCCCAATTTAACCCCCCCCACTTTACCCCCACCCCCCCATTTTACCCCCGGTCCCCCCCCCCCAATTTACCCCCAGCCCCCCCCATTTTAACCCCCCTTTAACCCCAACCCCCCAAATTTTCCCCCAACCCCCCCAATTTACTCCCCCTTTACCCCCAACCCCCCCATTTTACCCCCAGCCCCCCATTTTACCCCCCCCACTTTATCCCCAACCCCCCCCCCCCACTTTACCCTCACCCCCCTTGTCCCACCCCCCCCAATTTGGGCTCCCCCATTTAACCCCCCCCCTCATTTTACGCCCAACCCCCCCACTTTACCCCACCCCCCCATTTTACCCCCGGTCCCCCCCCCCAATTTACCCCCAGCCCCCATTTAACCCCCCCCATTTTACCCTCACCCCCCTCATTTGAAACCCCCAATTTACCCCTGAACCCCCCCAACTTACCCCTGAACCCCCCCAATTTACCCCCGACCTCCCCCAATCTACCCCCACCCCCCCATTTACCCCCACCCCCCCCACTTTTACCCCCCCCCCATTTTTTACCCCCCCCCACCTGCGAAAACGCCGCCGCCGCCTCCTCCACGCCCTCCGCCAGCGTCTGTGCCAGCTCCAGCCACACCTGGAGGGGGGGGGAGGCGAAAACCCACAAATATGACCCCCCCGTGTCCCCCCCCCACCCAAAAAATCGTGTCCCCCCCCCTGGGGTGGGGGTCCTCACCTCGATGGGGGCCGGGCGCAGCGGCGCCGCTGCTCCTCCAGGCAGGTGCGGTGCTGGGTGCCCACGGCCTCGCGCGCCGCCCGGCCCCGCAGCCGCGACACCAGGCCGAGGATCTTTGCCGGGGGGGGGGCACAGGAATTAGGGACCCCCCCCTCAAATACCCCATAGCCCCCCCCCAAAAATATCCCGTAGTTCCAGCCCCCGGGAGCTGCCACCCACCCCGACCCCGTAGGACCCACTGATATGCCCCCCCCCCCATTGCCACCCCAAAACCCCCCGTTGCCCCCCCCCGTGTACCCCCAGCCCCCCCCCGTGCACCCCCCCATCCCCATGTACCCCCCCATTTTGCCCCGGTGCACCCCCAGACCCCCCCCCATCCCATTGTACCCCCCCATTGCCCCCCCCATGTACCTTAGGGTACGCAGGGACCCGGGACCCCCCCGGGGACCCCCCCCAAGCCCCCTCCCCGAGGAATTGGGGACCCAGGACCCCTTCCAACCCCCCCCCAAGGACCCCCCCGTGTTATTAAGGACCACCCCCCCCCCCACGGGCATATTAAGGGACCCCCCCCCCAAGCCATTAAGGACCCTCCCTGAGACCCTCCCAAGCATATTAAGGACCCCCCCCCGGGCATTAAGCCCCCTTCCCCCCCCCCGGGATATTAAGGACCCCCCCGGGCCATTAAGCCCCCCCCCGGGATTTTAAGCCCCCCCCCGGGCCCACCTCGGCCTCGCTCCGCCGGGGGAGGCTCTCCCGCAGCGGCCGGGCCTGGAGCTCCGGGAGGCCGAGGGCGGCCTGGGCCCGCAGCGCCGCCAGCAGCGATCGCTTCTCCCGCAGCGACCAGGCCGCGGCCCGGGGCCTCCCCGCCGGGGCCTCGGCGAAGCGGGCCGGGACCAGGCGGGGCCGGGGGGGAGGCTTCATGGCGCGGGGAGATGGCGTCAGGGCGACGAAACGGGGTGGAAACGGGGGGAGCTGGCAGGGAACGGCCCGCCGGGGGGTGCTGGGAGATGTGGTTCGGGGGGGGAGGAGAAAGGGACAGCAGGTCTACCCAAAGGCTGCTGCTGGGAGGCTTCATTAGGGGCGTAATTAGGGTTACGTTTAGGGTAGTTTGGAGAAAGAGAAGGCGCAGGGTCCTGTTGCGTGTGGGGCTGTGTAAAGGCTCCCAAAGGGAGGTCAGGTCTACCCAAAGGCTGCTGCTGGGAGGCTTCATTAGGGGCGTAATTAGGGTTACGTTTAGGGTAGTTTGGAGAAAGAGAAGGCCAGGGTCCCGTTGTGTGGGGGGGTTGTGTAAAGGCTCCCAAAGAGGTCAGGTCTACCCAAAGGCTTGGGTTGGGAGGCTTAATTAGGGGCGTAATTAGGGTTAGGGTCAGGGTTGTTTGGAGAGAGAAGGCGCAGAGTCCTGTTGTGTGGGGTTGCATAAAGGCTCCCCAGGGGAGTTCAGGTGTACCCAAAGGCTTCGGAATGGGGGCACTTTTTGATGGGAGAATCGGGGGACTGCTCCACGGCACTCGTCTCTCCCTTCCACTCAAGAGCGCCTTGCAGACGGCTGCTGGGCACCTGCAGTGGCACCGTGCTGGTACAAAAGTAAGCGTGTGTGGAGCATGCTGCGATCTACCTCTTCCTTAGTGACCTGCAGCGACTGGAGGGGGCTGAGGCAATGAAGCTCCGTGCTGTTCCCTCGGGTCCCCAGAGAGAAGAGATCAGCGCCTGCCCCTCCACTCCCCTCCTCAGGAAGCTGAGGGCCGCCGTGAGGCCTCCCCTCAGTCGCCTCTTTCTACCTCTAGTCTTAATAGCTGTTGTTCCACTCAGGATGGTAGTGCAGCAAAAAGAAGTATATTACACACTGTTTGCATGATGTAAAGAAATAAATAAAAAACACCACAATCTGGTAAAAACTGAGCTGAGCCTGTCCTTTAAAAAGGGGAGAATATGCTACGGAAAGGAAGAGCTGTCTTTGTAATTGCTCAGCCACTCAATCTTGCTATCGTCACCAGTGAAAAGCCGTTCTCCCCGTGTGCTGTGCCCTCGTGAAACCCCCCTCCCCAGAGCAGAGCATCCAGCTGTGGGGCCCAGCACAAGGGAGACTTGGGCAATGAGCTGGGATTTTTTTCTTGTACCCTTTGAGGAGAGCTGAGCCGTGGGAGCGTTGGCATGGGGCGCCCTGGCCAAAATCGGCCATCCGTGCAGGGTCAGGACCTGAGGAGGGCTGGCTGTGGGGAGCCTGGCCTCGGCCCAGGATCAGGAAGGGCCCGCGCTTGTGTGTGGCTGCGGCACTGCCAGTTTGAGCAGGGGGTTCTCGGGTGAGCGCTGTGCAGGGTCGCTGCCGCGCTCACAGCCCTTCTGTCTGCTCCTGCTGTGCTGCTCCCCAGCTCCCTTCCCCTGCGTTCCCTGCATGGTGGGCACAGTCTGGCTGACCCCCAGCACCGAGGACCCTCAGGCTTACTTGTCGATCAGTCACAAAGTCCTTCTGTGGGTTCCTGGGTGTCGCTGTACATAAGACCCGGACTGCTGTGCTGTATTACACAATATTTATTGGAAGTGTGGCCAAGGCTGCATCCCGGGGGGGGCTGCCCCAGCCCTTGGAAGAGGGTGGAGGGGGCCGTGGAGGTGGTGTCTGTGTCCACGAGGACTGGGGGCTGCTGGGCCGGTCGTGCACCTTCCACTGATCCGCTGCCGGGCTTGGGGGCCGTGGAGGCCGGGCTGGTGGCAGGCGGGCCGCTCTTCCAGGCACTGATGGTGGCTGCTGGCATCGGGCCTGGCTCTCAGGCGTACCACGGTGGTCAGGCTGCCTGTAGGGGCTCACGGAGCGGCTGCGGGTGTCAATGTCTGGGCTGCCTGGGCTGCGGCGAGGCGCCTGCGGAGACAGGAACTTGCTGAGGCCGTGCTGCGGCTGCGGTGCCAGGCGGGTGCGAGGCAGCAGGGTGCAGGCACCCGGCTGTGCGTGAGCTGTGGGCACACAGTGCTCTGTGCAGAAAACAGGGTGCCCTGTGCCCTCGGCTGGGACTCTGCTCCCCTCCACATCCTGCCCCAGCTTGTCTCCTCCCCAGCGCCTCGCCAGCCATCCTGACCTGCCTGCTCTGCACGTGCTGTCCCAGCAAGAAGACCTGGCCCCCGCAGAGACAGGGGTCCACAGCCGGGCTCAGCACGACCGGGTCCCAACAGCCACCGGCTGCCCTTTTTCAGAGCGCCTTGCAAGGACCAGTACTCAGCTCCCTGCCCGGCCCTGGCCCTGGCCCAACAAGGTGACGGCCTCGGCTCCCTGTTCGGGGAGGTGCTGCCCATCCGCTCTTTGGGATGTGTAATTAAACACACAAGCTCTGTGTGTGCTGAGGACACGCACGCTGGCAGCGCTCAGGTGCGGCTGTGACACACCGACTGCCCCTCTCCAAGGCAATGCCCGCAGCTGGCAGGGCTCATCCCCATGCTCCCAGTAGCTGGCACACCTTGGCTGAGGCGGACACCTGCAATTCAGGGCATCCCAGAACAGGGTGCCTTGTGCTGGGGGGGAACTGGCACTGCTGCGCTTCTCTCTCTGATGGCACCCTCTCTCAGCTCCTGCATTTCTCTTCCTGACCTCGCTTTGCCTACGGCTGTCCCTGGCTCTGCTCTTGCTGCGGAAGGGCCAAGCTTCGCTAAGACCAGCAACAGAAAAATGGGCTCCAGAACAGAATGCCCAGGAATTAGAGGCCACCTAAAGCACTGGACAGCAGAAATTTCAGAAGAGTCTGGTCAAAAACTAACTGCTCACTTCACAATACGCTAACGACAACTGCTTCCTGGCTGGCAGCAGCCACATAATAATGTTGACAAAGATACGGTAACGAATTTGGGAGGGGGAGAGGAGGAGAGGGAGCGGGGGAACAACAACTCACTGATTTTTCTGCCTCCAACGCCGAATACTCACGCACCCAGCACGCAACTATCACAAGCAGGAGGGGAGCCACGAATACCACAGTGACTGCTATGCCGAAACTTAGGAAATCTTGGGGCTTCGCAGTGTTTGCATTGTTCTCCCCATCCACGCCTGCAAGAACAATTGTGGACATTGCTGTGTCCTGCGCACTACTGGTAATCTCACCGGAGGTCTGACATTGCCAGGAAGTGTTCTGTTTCATTTGGTTAGCATCTTTGAGCAAGTGAAAATCCTCAGGCCGCAATGCTTCCTGAGGTTCAGCAGAAGCTGGGGAATCTGCCAAAGGCACTGCAACTCAAGGCACTCTGGAGCCTCCCTTTTGCCTCTCAGCTTTGTTTTCCCTCCATCCTTTGTTTCCCCTGCCATAATGCTGAGGGCCCAGTGTCTCAGGTTTGCTCCCCCAGCTCTTTGGAGTTCTAAAAGGTCTTAGGCGCTTGCCCACCTTCGCTGCTCGAGGCACACTCGGAGCCTTAGGGACAAAACTGAACAAAATTCGGGAGCCCAGGAGTGCCAGTGAGGCAGTGCCCCATCTGCACTGAGTCAGGGCACCACTCTGGGCCTCAGCTCACAGGAGGGGTCCCGTTTCCCATCGTCTGCTCAGTGGGCTTCTGACGGCCTCGTTCCCCCAAGAGCAAGGTTCCAAAATCCCTGGGAACTGGGTGCGCTGGGAGGTGACCCCTCTCTAGCCACAGCCACAGAGCTTTGTGAGCGTCCCTCCGCTGCACTGCTCTCACGTGCTGTCACAGCCCGGGGAAGACAGCCATCCTCAGGGAGCCACTCCTGCCTTCCTCTGCAACACTTGCTGCCTACTGACACTCTTGGGTTTGGCTGCTGACATGAGCTGCAAGAGCGGGTACCAGGGCAAGAACCTGCACACGCATGCTGGTTCTGGTTGGTGACAGCGGATGACCAAGAAACAGCCTTTACCTGGTGGGGCAGTTGACTTCACTGGCTCTGTCCTTTTGCCAGGGAGCGGCAGCGTGCGACCGCTTCCTCGCCAAAGCACCTCCGTCAGCACAGTCTCTCTAACCAGCCCTTTAGAAAGAAAGCAGGACAGTGTGACTACAAGGAACTGCTCCTCCTTGAACCATATTCTGGGCACAGTTGCAAGCACACACCAGTTGCTGCTGGCTGGATACCAATGTTTGCACGGAACAGCTCGGACCACTTATGGTAGTGCTGGGCTAGCAGCTGCCCCTGGGACACGGCGTGACCCACAAGCGGCAGCAGAGGCTCTCGGCCTTCTCTGGCGCTCACCAGTGCCTGCCAGGTGTGAAATTGAGTGTCTCCGCTCTGATCCATCCCTTCCTGCTGTGCAGGTTACGGTGTGTCCACACATGGATTTAGAACCTCAGCTTCCCAAGTCTTATGGCGGACAGAGTGAAATATACCCACCAGGTGCTGCCTCCTCTAACTCCTTTATGAGATCCTCTACGATGTCAGGGGATGTTGGGGAAGATTTTCTTATTTCAGCATTGTCCTTTGCTCTTAGAGGACCTGAACAGAAAGTAGGAAGTTAACTTTGGCACCAGTGCAATTTGGAGGACCAGGGCTTCGTTTGTGAAGTCAGTGCAATGACTTCCCACCCCTGGGATACCAGCTGGGCTCCAGCGCAGGAAGCAGCCGAGGATCTGGCAAAGCCCTCCCTGGGGACACTTCTGCAACCAAAGCCCCGTGAGAAGTTTCTGTCCCAGCGCCATCTACATCAATAGCTCAGTAGGAGAGCATACCAGGGCTCGTGCCTTGACAGGGCACACACACGTGCCGGTCTATACCCTCCCACCTGCAGAGATGCCTGGCTGACGTTTGGGCTTTGAGCTGGCAGCTCTCAAAGGAAGTCAAAAGCCACAACTTACCCAGGCCATCTCCCAGAGCTTCAGTCCTGGAACCCATCTGGGAGCCTGGATCACCTTCGCCTTCGGTCCCATCTGTAAACACAAGTGGAGTCCCTCCTGTGAACTACGCCAACATACTCCTTCTGACCAGAGTGACAGAGAATGCGGTTCAAAGAGGGGACTGCTCCACGGCACTCGTCTCTCCCTGCCACTCCAGAGCATCTTGCAAACAGTTGCTGGGTGCCTGCAGTGGCACCGTGCTGGTACAAACTAAGCGTGCGTGGAGCTGCCCGGAGAAGGGCCCTCCCCGTGCCCACCCCAGGTCTCAACTCAAGCGCAAGGTGCCTGCTGGCTCTGCAGCACCTAGATGCTCCTGCCTTCCGCTGACTTACCTGGCAGATTAACCTGAGGCTCGTGGTCCACATCAGGCTGAGGTGTCGAGTAGCCAGAGCCTACGAGAACTGCTGCAATCAAGCACAGAAGAGAAACATTCCCCGTGCATGGTGTGATCTACCTCTTCCTTAGTGACCTGCAGCGACTGGAGGGGGCTCAGGCAAGGATGTGGGACCCAGACACGAGCCAGGATTTCCAAAGCCGCAAAGGGGCCTGCTGAGCTGGAGGCTCCCTCTTGGCCTCTTCCCAAATCCTCTCTCCAGGCTGTGCGCAACACCCCGCAGGGACCACGCCGCCAAAGATGTGGCCCCTCAGGTGTTTCTTACGGGAAGATCTCTGCTGGACACAAAGGAAGACCCCACTGCAGGGGGAGCGTGCAGACCCCGGGAAAAATGATCATCCATGTTTGTCATGGAGAAGCCCCCTGGCCAGTGAGCAGCTGAACCCTTGCTGAGCTAGCTCAACAAACCCTTAACAAACAGCAAGGAAATGAACACGGACAACTTACCACCTGTGGGACCCATACTGGCAGGCTCAGGAGCAGGATTCCATGGAGGCACTTGACCAGTACTGCCTGTGGGCACAAGTGGGATCAGACACAGGTAAGGGGAGCTTCCATTGCCTCTTGGGGCCTGCCTCTTCCTCAGTGACCGGGAGGCACTGGCTGGGGCTCAGGTAATGACATGGCCCAAACAGGAAGAAAAGCCTGGGTTCTTCCCTCTCTGTGGAGAGGGGCAGGGGTGGCATCTCTCCAAGTGAAGAAATATTCAGGGCTCATTTGTGCAAGCCCCCTCAAGGCACAAACGCGCTTGGAAGACCCTGAATAAACTATTACAGCCCATTAGCCATCTTCCTTCAAGGAAGCACACTCGCAACGTACCTCGGGGATCCTCCTGAGGCTCCAAACCATGATCCGGCTGAGAAGCTGGATATCGAGAGCCAACATCGTCATCATCTAAAATCAAGCAGAGATGAGAGACGTTGCCATGGCATGCTGTGCTCTCCCTCTTCCCCAGCACCCTGCAGTGACTGAGGGGGCTGAGGCAATGTCACGGGACAAAGATGCAGGTGGAAATTTCCCAAGAGGGGCCAGCGGCCTCAGCCCCACAGGGGCTCAGACCCGGGCTTCTCGGCCCCAGCGCCGCTCCCGGCCCCCCCGGCAGGAAACAACCCCGCAGCAGCCACGGCCCCACCGTGCCACCCTGCGGGGCTTCTGCCTCCTGCCTGCCCCCTGCCCGCGGTGCCCGCCCGGCCCTGCTGCCATCCCGTCCCCGTCCCCTCCATCCATACGCGTGCCGCGCAGCACCATGCCGCCCAGGGTTTGGTGTTGGCCCCGGCCCTGCCCACCCACCTGCTCCCGGTGGTCGCCATGGCGCAGCCTGGGCACCCCGGGCACACAGGGCCACCAGCAGGAGGAAGAGGACGCAGGCAGGGGCCGTGGCTCCCCACACTCGCACCATGCTTCCACCACCGCCGCTGCAGCTGCAGCTACTGCTGCTGTCAGGACCGGTGCGGAGCAGTGCCTGTGGGCTGGCCCAGCGTCACAATGGGGTGTCGGGATGTCACGGCCCAGCACTGCATCGCCGAGAGGTATTGTGACCTCGCAGCCCTCCCGGTGTCACGGAGCAGCGTTGGGACCTCATGGCCCGGCAGCACGCTCCCTCCCCTCTATCGATTCTTTCTCATCCACTGCTGGCTGCCGGGGGCTGAGGGCATGGCAGAAAGAGGCTGGAGGGGAAGGAAGGCTGCGAGGTGGAGATAAGGCCGCGGAGGACAGGAGAGAGCGGTTCCGCTATCCTCATATCTCACAGCCTCATACTGCCCCAAAGTCGCTCTGTATCCCATCGGCAGGGTCGCCATCTCCTTCCTGCCCCCATATCCCTCCCCAGCAGCCTGCCGTATCCCCAAAGCCCCCTGTCCTTAGTGCCATCCATAGCCAGATTTCCCAGCGCGCCCCCATCAGCTCAGGTTCCCATATTGATCACGCAGCTTCCCCACATCCCTGCATTCCCCTCATATCCAGTGCTGGTGGCATGCCATATCCCATAGCCCCGCACATGCCCCAAATATCCACCACTCACTCCTTAACGTCCCACCCCAATATCCCCCCAGTTCCCTGTACGCCACCCCCAGGGGCTCAAATGCCACCTCCACATTTTCACACGTTCCCAGTCTCTGCATTTCCAGCATCCTCCTATTGCAGCCCCACAGCTCCCACGTATATGGGCTATGGGACATTCCCCTCCAAAAGCCCAAACACCAGAGCCCCCAGCCACCCACCCCACCTGCAGCGGCTCTCCCACCCCTCCCTGGATGCCCTAACATCCCTAACACACCGGGACAACCAGGCGAGGTGACAGCGGTGGCCATCCAGTTAATGACACGCACAAGGGCTTGTTCTGATTTGGGGGCTCTCCTTCCACCTTTTTTCTTCTCCTTCACCTCTCCAACCTGCTCTTCCCACCGTCGTGCCCTCCTCGATGCTCCTGGCATCCCTTTTCTTCCCCATCCCTCTCTCACTCTGTCTCAGCCTCTGTCCATGCTTTCATTTTTCACTCACACTGTTTGTCTCTCCATTTCATTTCTCACCCTTTCTCACTCCTTTCTTTTTCCTCACCATTTCCATTTTTATTTCTGGTCTTTCTTCATTTTCTCTTTCACAATCACCCTTCCCGACAACGTCCATGTCTCCTCCCTCCCCTCTACCACGTGAAACGACCCCTTTCTACTTCTTTCATCCTCCCAGGAACCGTTTCTTGCTTTGTTTTCCCACAGGTGAGCACCTGTTTGGCTGCACACCAGTCTTTTGGGATGCGTCTTCAGCAGGGAGCGGTCTTTAGGGGGTGGAATCGCCCACAGCATCTTCCTCTCATTAGTGTTCCTCATACTTATTCTCCTCCTGAAGGGTGTGTGGGGATCTGGCGTGCAGCTGGGAGATCCCGGCAGGGCTGGCTCCAGACAGGAACGAGGCGTCTGCGGGAAGGAGCGAGGTGGGTGGTGGGGAGCCCAAAGGTGGGGCGATTCCCCCCTCAGCTCAGGGTGTACCTTTGGTTCTCCCCCGGGCCCAGAAGAAGAGGAGGATGAGGCTGTTGATGGTGAGGAAGCAGCCGCCCACAACCAGGAGCCGTAGAAGAAGGAAGCAGCTCTTCCCTGCAAGAGGGTGGGACAGGTTAGGAGATGTAGACACAGTTCATGCGTGCTGACGGAGGGAAGGCTGTGAGCATCGTTCCGCCACCATCTCTCTTTCCCTTTCCCCACCCCTCCGTCTCCAGGCATTCTGCTCAGGTCCTGAGTGCTGAACACCCAAAGACTTTCCCCGCTTGCTTGGCTCTGCAGGAGGCACTGAGAAATTTGGGAACAATGGCTCGGGAGGCCAAGGAGAGGCTGCTGAGCCATAAAGGTGGACAGAGGGATGCTCGATACTTGTTTGGGGTGGTTGGGGTGATGGAAGGGCTGAGAGGGAGGGAGAGGTGGGTGCAAGACTGGGTGGGCTGAGTCATGGACAGAAGGATGGTGATCGGATAGATAGAGCAGCTGCCCGGTGCAAAAATCAGCTAGTTTGGAGAGGAACGTACAGGGACTGGAATGGAATCGTTTCAGGAAAAAATGGAGAGAGGGAGGGACAGACGGATGGACAGATGGAGAGAGGGATGGTTTAATGGGCTGGTTACTGGATGGATGGATGGGTGGATGGATGGGTGGGTTGGTGGTGGATGGACTGACAGATTGTTAGGTGGGTGGATGGATGGCCAGCTCACCTTTCTTTTGGGCATTTATACTGATAGACACGGCTTGGCTTGTGAAGGACGGGATCCACCTCTCAGGCTTTTCTTCCTCATACTTGCAGGTAAAGTTTCCACTCTGTTGGGGACCAGCACGTGGGAGCTGGAGGACCATGGAAGTCCTTAAATTGCCCCCGTGATCTGCTGCATTGTCCTCAGAGCCTTCTGTCGTAGGGAGGACCTCTTGGCCATCCCTGTAGAAGTGAAACCTCCGTACAGTGGCGTCTCCAGGGGCCTTACAGATGATGCTCAGGAGATCTCCTGCCATCACCTCTCCCAGCGGGGACTCCACCATCAGCAGGGGCTGGGGAAGGTGGTCTGAGAAAAGGGGAGGAATAAATGGAGACGTAGCAATAAGGACAGCACAAACGGATCTCCAGTTGTTTGCCTTCCCACTGCATGCAGCAAAGCTTGGGATTGTAGGCTTCCTGCCACGACATGAGAAGAGCGCCAGTGGCAGCCACCTTCCAGACCATGCTGGTCCCAGAAAGATAAATCCTCCACCCAGAAATCCTACTGATTTTGGGGATGGGCTGGGTTAAACCACAAAGCCCACCAATCCTGATTTCCAGGTGAGTTGTCACATTGCGGGGCGATAGCTGACACCCACGTTTGGGCATCTGAATAGTTCTCAGAGAGGAGGGAGAAAGCAGAGAGAAAGATAAAGAAATCACACAGCTCACCTCCAATCTTGATCACCAGTTTTTCGCTGGTTGGGGATATGAGCTGCTTCCGACCTTGCTTGAGGGAATAGCTGCAGAAATGCGGCCCCCTGTGTTTCATTCGGGAGAGGACGAACTCAAACGTGTAGTTATTCGTCGAGCTAAATCCTGAAACTGCCCAGCCAGCCTCGCCAAAAATTTGGTACGTCAGCTTCCCAGTGATGCTGGGGGGAGTGGTGCACACCAGCGTGACAGCGTCTCCAAAGAAATATTCCTTCTGTCCCTGCAGCACCCAGAGGGTCGGGGCAGGGACTGCGGCTGGGGGATAGAGAGGGAGACAGGCAGGGGGGACGGAGGTGAGGTGCAAGGAGCAGAGGCAGAAGGGACTAACTCCACGCAAAGAAAAGAAACTGGCTTTCATTTCAAGGAATACAATAAAGCACAGAGGGGACCTCGTAAAGCAGAAATGTCTCTGGGCTATGACTCATTTTATCTCCTTGGGATTCAGCACAAGGTTGCGTCCCGCTGCGGGAAGTGATGAAAGAAAGGAGACTGCAAAAACCCTTTCCACACCCTGGGCAGCTTTGCCATGCCGGCAGAAATGTCCTTAATGTGCTTTCAAGCAATTTTATTTTTTTTTGCTGCAACTTGGTAATTTATGAAAATAGGAAATGGGGAAGGGGGGTTGAAAAGGCTAAGGGTGAAGGGTAAAACCCGTCGCTGATGCTCCTCCACAGCAGCCACTGGGAAAACACGTTTGGTCTCCACCTCCCTACCTGCCCCCAGCTGCAAACCCTACAAAAATACCATTGACCCACACCCAAAATAGGAGGAGCAGGTGTGGGAAGGAGAGGGCCGGGAAGGGGTTGGGTCTCAAGGGGTTTCCACTCACCACCAGTGTGTTGACACGAGGCAGGACCTCAACAAAGTGAGATAACGAAAAATCCCCAGCACCCAATTTCACCACTGGGTTGTTATGGGGAGGGGGAATGAGGCTGAGGGTCTCCCAGACAGTCACACCTGTGGGACCCCAAATCCAGCCGTGCCCCCAGCAGCTCAGCCCCTGTTTAAGGAGACCCCAGAGGAGTTACCTTCCTCGGAGACCATCTGGCGATGTTAAGGCCCCCCCCCCCCCCCCCCCAGATTACTAAGACTCCCCCCCCCCCAAGCCATTAAGGACCCTCCCTTTTAACCCCATTTTATCCCCCAATTTAACCCCCCCCACTTTACCCCCAGCCCCCCATTTTACCCCCCCCACTTTATCCCCAACCCCCCCCCCCCACTTTACCCTCACCCCCCTTGTCCCACCCCCCCCAATTTGGGCTCCCCCATTTAACCCCCCCCCTCATTTTACGCCCAACCCCCCCACTTTACCCCACCCCCCCATTTTACCCCCGGTCCCCCCCCCCAATTTACCCCCAGCCCCCATTTAACCCCCCCCATTTTACCCTCACCCCCTGAACCCCCCCGAATTTACCCCCGACCTCCCCCAATCTACCCCCACCCCCCCATTTACCCCCACCCCCCCCACTTTTACCCCCCCCCACCTGCGAAAACGCCGCCGCCGCCTCCTCCACGCCCTCCGCCAGCGTCTGTGCCAGCTCCAGCCACACCTGGAGGGGGGGGGAGGCGAAAACCCACAAATATGACCCCCCCGTGTCCCCCCCCACCCAAAAAATCGTGTCCCCCCCCCTGGGGCGGGGGGTCCTCACCTCGATGGGGGCCGGGCGCCGGGCGCGGCGGCGCCGCTGCTCCTCCAGGCAGGCGCGGTGCTGGGTGCCCACGGCCTCGCGCGCCGCCCGGCCCCGCAGCCGCGACACCAGGCCGAGGATCTTTGCCGGGGGGGGGGCACAGGAATTAGGGACCCCCCCCTCAAATACCCCATAGCCCCCCCCCAAAAATATCCCGTAGTTCCAGCCCCCGGGAGCTGCCACCCACCCCGACCCCGTAGGACCCACTGATATGCCCCCCCCCCCATTGCCACCCCAAAACCCCCCGTTGCCCCCCCCCGTGTACCCCCAGCCCCCCCCCGTGCACCCCCCCCATCCCCATGTACCCCCCCATTTCCCCCCGGTGCACCCCCAGACCCCCCCCCATCCCATTGTACCCCCCCATTGCCCCCCCCATGTACCTTGGGGTACGCAGGGACCCGGGACCCCCCCGGGGACCCCCCCCAAGCCCCCTCCCCGAGGAATTGGGGACCCAGGACCCCTTCCAACCCCCCCCCAAGGACCCCCCCGTGTTATTAAGGACCACCCCCCCCCCCCAACGGGCATATTAAGGGACCCCCCCCCCAAGCCATTAAGGACCCTCTCCAGGAGTCCCCCCCCCCTCCCCAAGCCCCCCCCCCCCCAGATTACTAAGGCCCCCCCCCAAGCCATTAAGGACCCTCCCTGAGACCCCCCCAAGCATATTAAGGACCCCCCCCCGGGCATTAAGCCCCCCCCCGGGATATTAAGGACCCCCCCCCCGGGCCATTAAGCCCCCCCCCGGGATTTTAAGCCCCCCCCCGGGCCCACCTCGGCCTCGCTCCGCCGGGGGAGGCTCTCCCGCAGCGGCCGGGCCTGGAGCTCCGGGAGGCCGAGGGCGGCCTGGGCCCGCAGCGCCGCCAGCAGCGATCGCTTCTCCCGCAGCGACCAGGCCGCGGCCCGGGGCCTCCCCGCCGGGGCCTCGGCGAAGCGGGCCGGGACCAGGCGGGGCCGGGGGGGAGGCTTCATGGCGCGGGGAGATGGCGTCAGGGCGACGAAACGGGGTGGAAACGGGGGGAGCTGGCAGGGAACGGCCCGCCGGGGGGTGCTGGGAGATGTGGTTCGGGGGGGGAGGAGAAAGGGACAGCAGGTCTACCCAAAGGCTGCTGCTGGGAGGCTTCATTAGGGGCGTAATTAGGGTTAGGGTCAGGGTTGTTTGGAGAGAGAGAAGGCGCAGAGTCCTGTTGCGTGTGGGGCTGTGTAAAGGCTCCCAAAGGGAGGTCAGGTCTACCCAAAGGCTTCTGCTGGGAGGCTTAATTAGGGGCGTAATTAGGGTTACATTTAGGGTAGTTTGGAGAGAGAGAAGGCGCAGGGTCCCGTTGTGTGGGGGGGTTGTGTAAAGGCTCCCCAAGGGAGATCAGGTCTACCCAAAGGCTTGGGTTGGGAGGCTTAATTAGGGGCGTAATTAGGGTTAGGGTCGGGGTTGTTCAGAAAGAAGGCGCAGAGTCCTGTTGCGTGTGGGGCTGTGTAAAGGCTCCCAAAGGGAGGTCAGGTCTACCCAAAGGCTTGGGTTGAAAGGCTTAATTAGGGGTGTAATTAGGGTTAGGCTTAATATCCTGGGGGGGGGGTTGGGGGGGTCCCAGGGAGGATCCTTAATGGCTTGGGGGGGGGGGTCTTAGTGGCTATGGGGGGGGCCTTAATTAGGGTTAGGGTCTGGAGAGAGAGAAGGCGCAGAGTCCTGTTGTGTGGGGTTGCATAAAGGCTCCCCAGGGGAGTTCAGGTGTACCCAAAGGCTTCGGAATGGGGGCACTTTTTGATGGGAGAATCGGGGGACTGCTCCACGGCACTCGTCTCTCCCTTCCACTCAAGAGCGCCTTGCAGACGGCTGCTGGGCACCTGCAGTGGCACCGTGCTGGTACAAAAGTAAGCGTGTGTGGAGCATGCTGCGATCTACCTCTTCCTTAGTGACCTGCAGCGACTGGAGGGGGCTGAGGCAATGAAGCTCCGTGCTGTTCCCTCGGGTCCCCAGAGAGAAGAGATCAGCGCCTGCCCCTCCTCAGGAAGCTGAGGGCCGCCGTGAGGCCTCCCCTCAGTCGCCTCTTTCTACCTCTAGTCTTAATAGCTGTTGTTCCACTCAGGATGGTAGTGCAGCAAAAAGAAGTATATTACACACTGTTTGCATGATGTAAAGAAATAAATAAAAAACACCACAATCTGGTAAAAACTGAGCTGAGCCTGTCCTTTAAAAAGGGGAGAATATGCTACGGAAAGGAAGAGCTGTCTTTGTAATTGCTCAGCCACTCAATCTTGCTATCGTCACCAGTGAAAAGCCGTTCTCCCCGTGTGCTGTGCCCTCGTGAAACCCCCCTCCCCAGAGCAGAGCATCCAGCTGTGGGGCCCAGCACAAGGGAGACTTGGGCAATGAGCTGGGATTTTTCTCTTGTACCCTTTGAGGAGAGCTGAGCCGTGGGAGCGTTGGCATGGGGCGCCCTGGCCAAAATCGGCCATCCGTGCAGGGTCAGGACCTGAGGAGGGCTGGCTGTGGGGAGCCTGGCCTCGGCCCAGGATCAGGAAGGGCCCGCGCTTGTGTGTGGCTGCGGCACTGCCAGTTTGAGCAGGGGGTTCTCGGGTGAGCGCTGTGCAGGGTCGCTGCCGCGCTCACAGCCCTTCTGTCTGCTCCTGCTGTGCTGCTCCCCAGCTCCCTTCCCCTGCGTTCCCTGCATGGTGGGCACAGTCTGGCTGACCCCCAGCACCGAGGACCCTCAGGCTTACTTGTCGATCAGTCACAAAGTCCTGCTGTGGGTTCCTGGGTGTCGCTGTACATAAGACCCGGACTGCTGTGCTGTATTACACAATATTTATTGGAAGTGTGGCCAAGGCTGCATCCCGGGGGGGGCTGCCCCAGCCCTTGGAAGAGGGTGGAGGGGGCCGTGGAGGTGGTGTCTGTGTCCACGAGGACTGGGGGCTGCTGGGCCGGTCGTGCACCTTCCACTGATCCGCTGCCGGGCTTGGGGGCCGTGGAGGCCGGGCTGGTGGCAGGCGGGCCGCTCTTCCAGGCACTGATGGTGGCTGCTGGCATCGGGCCTGGCTCTCAGGCGTACCACGGTGGTCAGGCTGCCTGTAGGGGCTCACGGAGCGGCTGCGGGTGTCAATGTCTGGGCTGCCTGGGCTGCGGCGAGGCGCCTGCGGAGACAGGAACTTGCTGAGGCCGTGCTGCGGCTGCGGTGCCAGGCGGGTGCGAGGCAGCAGGGTGCAGGCACCCGGCTGTGCGTGAGCTGTGGGCACACAGTGCTCTGTGCAGAAAACAGGGTGCCCTGTGCCCTCGGCTGGGACTCTGCTCCCCTCCACATCCTGCCCCAGCTTGTCTCCTCCCCAGCGCCTCGCCAGCCATCCTGACCTGCCTGCTCTGCACGTGCTGTCCCAGCAAGAAGACCTGGCCCCCGCAGAGACAGGGGTCCACAGCCGGGCTCAGCACGACCGGGTCCCAACAGCCACCGGCTGCCCTTTTTCAGAGCGCCTTGCAAGGACCAGTACTCAGCTCCCTGCCCGGCCCTGGCCCTGGCCCAACAAGGTGACGGCCTCGGCTCCCTGTTCGGGGAGGTGCTGCCCATCCGCTCTTTGGGATGTGTAATTAAACACACAAGCTCTGTGTGTGCTGAGGACACGCACGCTGGCAGCGCTCAGGTGCGGCTGTGACACACCGACTGCCCCTCTCCAAGGCAATGCCCGCAGCTGGCAGGGCTCATCCCCATGCTCCCAGTAGCTGGCACACCTTGGCTGAGGCGGACACCTGCAATTCAGGGCATCCCAGAACAGGGTGCCTTGTGCTGGGGGGGAACTGGCACTGCTGCGCTTCTCTCTCTGATGGCACCCTCTCTCAGCTCCTGCATTTCTCTTCCTGACCTCGCTTTGCCTACGGCTGTCCCTGGCTCTGCTCTTGCTGCGGAAGGGCCAAGCTTCGCTAAGACCAGCAACAGAAAAATGGGCTCCAGAACAGAATGCCCAGGAATTAGAGGCCACCTAAAGCACTGGACAGCAGAAATTTCAGAAGAGTCTGGTCAAAAACTAACTGCTCACTTCACAATACGCTAACGACAACTGCTTCCTGGCTGGCAGCAGCCACATAATAATGTTGACAAAGATACGGTAACGAATTTGGGAGGGGGAGAGGAGGAGAGGGAGCGGGGGAACAACAACTCACTGATTTTTCTGCCTCCAACGCCGAATACTCACGCACCCAGCACGCAACTATCACAAGCAGGAGGGGAGCCACGAATACCACAGTGACTGCTATGCCGAAACTTAGGAAATCTTGGGGCTTCGCAGTGTTTGCATTGTTCTCCCCATCCACGCCTGCAAGAACAATTGTGGACATTGCTGTGTCCTGCGCACTACTGGTAATCTCACCGGAGGTCTGACATTGCCAGGAAGTGTTCTGTTTCATTTGGTTAGCATCTTTGAGCAAGTGAAAATCCTCAGGCCGCAATGCTTCCTGAGGTTCAGCAGAAGCTGGGGAATCTGCCAAAGGCACTGCAACTCAAGGCACTCTGGAGCCTCCCTTTTGCCTCTCAGCTTTGTTTTCCCTCCATCCTTTGTTTCCCCTGCCATAATGCTGAGGGCCCAGTGTCTCAGGTTTGCTCCCCCAGCTCTTTGGAGTTCTAAAAGGTCTTAGGCGCTTGCCCACCTTCGCTGCTCGAGGCACACTCGGAGCCTTAGGGACAAAACTGAACAAAATTCGGGAGCCCAGGAGTGCCAGTGAGGCAGTGCCCCATCTGCACTGAGTCAGGGCACCACTCTGGGCCTCAGCTCACAGGAGGGGTCCCGTTTCCCATCGTCTGCTCAATGGGCTTCTGACGGCCTCGTTCCCCCAAGAGCAAGGTTCCAAAATCCCTGGGAACTGGGTGCGCTGGGAGGTGACCCCTCTCTAGCCACAGCCACAGAGCTTTGTGAGCGTCTCTCCGCTGCACTGCTCTCACGTGCTGTCACAGCCCGGGGAAGACAGCCATCCTCAGGGAGCCACTCCTGCCTTCCTCTGCAACACTTGCTGCCTACTGACACTCTTGGGTTTGGCTGCTGACATGAGCTGCAAGAGCGGGTACCAGGGCAAGAACCTGCACACGCATGCTGGTTCTGGTTGGTGACAGCGGATGACCAAGAAACAGCCTTTACCTGGTGGGGCAGTTGACTTCACTGGCTCTGTCCTTTTGCCAGGGAGCGGCAGCGTGCGACCGCTTCCTCGCCAAAGCACCTCCGTCAGCACAGTCTCTCTAACCAGCTCTTTAGAAAGAAAGCAGGACAGTGTGACTACAAGGAACTGCTCCTCCTTGAACCATATTCTGGGCACAGCTGCAAGCACACACCAGTTGCTGCTGGCTGGATACCAATGTTTGCACGGAACAGCTCGGACCACTTATGGTAGTGCTGGGCTAGCAGCTGCCCCTGGGACACGGCGTGACCCACAAGCGGCAGCAGAGGCTCTCGGCCTTCTCTGGCGCTCACCAGTGCCTGCCAGGTGTGAAATTGAGTGTCTCCGCTCTGATCCATCCCTTCCTGCTGTGCAGGTTACGGTGTGTCCACACATGGATTTAGAACCTCAGCTTCCCAAGTCTTATGGCGGACAGAGTGAAATATACCCACCAGGTGCTGCCTCCTCTAACTCCTTTATGATATCCTCTATGATGTCAGGGGATGTTGGGGAAGATTTTCTTATTTCAGCATTGTCCTTTGCTCTTAGAGGACCTGAACAGAAAGTAGGAAGTTAACTTTGGCACCAGTGCAATTTGGAGGACCAGGGCTTCGTTTGTGAAGTCAGTGAAATGACTTCCCACCCCTGGGATACCAGCTGGGCTCCAGCGCAGGAAGCAGCCGAGGATCTGGCAAAGCCCTCCCTGGGGACACTTCTGCAACCAAAGCCCCGTGAGAAGTTTCTGTCCCAGCGCCATCTACATCAGTAGCTCAGTAGGAGAGCATACCAGGGCTCGTGCCTTGACAGGGCACACACACGTGCCGGTCTATACCCTCCCACCTGCAGAGATGCCTGGCTGACGTTTGGGCTTTGAGCTGGCAGCTCTCAAAGGAAGTCAAAAGCCACAACTTACCCAGGCCATCTCCCAGAGCTTCAGTCCTGGAACCCATCTGGGAGCCTGGATCACCTTCGCCTTCGGTCCCATCTGTAAACACAAGTGGAGTCCCTCCTGTGAACTACGCCAACATACTCCTTCTGACCAGAGTGACAGAGAATGCGGTTCAAAGAGGGGACTGCTCCACGGCACTCGTCTCTCCCTGCCACTCCAGAGCATCTTGCAAACAGTTGCTGGGTGCCTGCAGTGGCACCGTGCTGGTACAAACTAAGCGTGCGTGGAGCTGCCCGGAGAAGGGCCCTCCCCGTGCCCACCCCAGGTCTCAACTCAAGCGCAAGGTGCCTGCTGGCTCTGCAGCACCTAGATGCTCCTGCCTTCCGCTGACTTACCTGGCAGATTAACCTGAGGCTCGTGGTCCACATCAGGCTGAGGTGTCGAGTAGCCAGAGCCTACGAGAACTGCTGCAATCAAGCACAGAAGAGAAACATTCCCCGTGCATGGTGTGATCTACCTCTTCCTTAGTGACCTGCAGCGACTGGAGGGGGCTCAGGCAAGGATGTGGGACCCAGACACGAGCCAGGATTTCCAAAGCCGCAAAGGGGCCTGCTGAGCTGGAGGCTCCCTCTTGGCCTCTTCCCAAATCCTCTCTCCAGGCTGTGCGCAACACCCCGCAGGGACCACGCCGCCAAAGATGTGGCCCCTCAGGTGTTTCTTACGGGAAGATCTCTGCTGGACACAAAGGAAGACCCCACTGCAGGGGGAGCGTGCAGACCCCGGGAAAAATGATCATCCATGTTTGTCATGGAGAAGCCCCCTGGCCAGTGAGCAGCTGAACCCTTGCTGAGCTAGCTCAACAAACCCTTAACAAACAGCAAGGAAATGAACACGGACAACTTACCACCTGTGGGACCCATACTGGCAGGCTCAGGAGCAGGATTCCATGGAGGCACTTGACCAGTACTGCCTGTGGGCACAAGTGGGATCAGACACAGGTAAGGGGAGCTTCCATTGCCTCTTGGGGCCTGCCTCTTCCTCAGTGACCGGGAGGCACTGGCTGGGGCTCAGGTAATGACATGGCCCAAACAGGAAGAAAAGCCTGGGTTCTTCCCTCTCTGTGGAGAGGGGCAGGGGTGGCATCTCTCCAAGTGAAGAAATATTCAGGGCTCATTTGTGCAAGCCCCCTCAAGGCACAAACGCGCTTGGAAGACCCTGAATAAACTATTACAGCCCATTAGCCATCTTCCTTCAAGGAAGCACACTCGCAACGTACCTCGGGGATCCTCCTGAGGCTCCAAACCATGATCCAGCTGAGAAGCTGGATATCGAGAGCCAACATCGTCATCATCTAAAATCAAGCAGAGATGAGAGACGTTGCCATGGCATGCTGTGCTCTCCCTCTTCCCCAGCACCCTGCAGTGACTGAGGGGGCTGAGGCAATGTCACGGGACAAAGATGCAGGTGGAAATTTCCCAAGAGGGGCCAGCGGCCTCAGCCCCACAGGGGCTCAGACCCGGGCTTCTCGGCCCCAGCGCCGCTCCCGGCCCCCCCGGCAGGAAACAACCCCGCAGCAGCCACGGCCCCACCGTGCCACCCTGCGGGGCTTCTGCCTCCTGCCTGCCCCCTGCCCGCGGTGCCCGCCCGGCCCTGCTGCCATCCCGTCCCCGTCCCCTCCATCCATACGCGTGCCGCGCAGCACCATGCCGCCCAGGGTTTGGTGTTGGCCCCGGCCCTGCCCACCCACCTGCTCCCGGTGGTCGCCATGGCGCAGCCTGGGCACCCCGGGCACACAGGGCCACCAGCAGGAGGAAGAGGACGCAGGCAGGGGCCGTGGCTCCCCACACTCGCACCATGCTTCCACCACCGCCGCTGCAGCTGCAGCTACTGCTGCTGTCAGGACCGGTGCGGAGCAGTGCCTGTGGGCTGGCCCAGCGTCACAATGGGGTGTCGGGATGTCACGGCCCAGCACTGCATCGCCGAGAGGTATTGTGACCTCGCAGCCCTCCCGGTGTCACGGAGCAGCGTTGGGACCTCATGGCCCGGCAGCACGCTCCCTCCCCTCTATCGATTCTTTCTCATCCACTGCTGGCTGCCGGGGGCTGAGGGCATGGCAGAAAGAGGCTGGAGGGGAAGGAAGGCTGCGAGGTGGAGATAAGGCCGCGGAGGACAGGAGAGAGCGGTTCCGCTATCCTCATATCTCACAGCCTCATACTGCCCCAAAGTCGCTCTGTATCCCATCGGCAGGGTCGCCATCTCCTTCCTGCCCCCATATCCCTCCCCAGCAGCCTGCCGTATCCCCAAAGCCCCCTGTCCTTAGTGCCATCCATAGCCAGATTTCCCAGCGCGCCCCCATCAGCTCAGGTTCCCATATTGATCACGCAGCTTCCCCACATCCCTGCATTCCCCTCATATCCAGTGCTGGTGGCATGCCATATCCCATAGCCCCGCACATGCCCCAAATATCCACCACTCACTCCTTAACGTCCCACCCCAATATCCCCCCAGTTCCCTGTACGCCACCCCCAGGGGCTCAAATGCCACCTCCACATTTTCACACGTTCCCAGTCTCTGCATTTCCAGCATCCTCCTATTGCAGCCCCACAGCTCCCACGTATATGGGCTATGGGACATTCCCCTCCAAAAGCCCAAACACCAGAGCCCCCAGCCACCCACCCCACCTGCAGCGGCTCTCCCACCCCTCCCTGGATGCCCTAACATCCCTAACACACCGGGACAACCAGGCGAGGTGACAGCGGTGGCCATCCAGTTAATGACACGCACAAGGGCTTGTTCTGATTTGGGGGCTCTCCTTCCACCTTTTTTCTTCTCCTTCACCTCTCCAACCTGCTCTTCCCACCGTCGTGCCCTCCTCGATGCTCCTGGCATCCCTTTTCTTCCCCATCCCTCTCTCACTCTGTCTCAGCCTCTGTCCATGCTTTCATTTTTCACTCACACTGTTTGTCTCTCCATTTCATTTCTCACCCTTTCTCACTCCTTTCTTTTTCCTCACAATTTCCATTTTTATTTCTGGTCTTTCTTCATTTTCTCTTTCACAATCACCCTTCCCGACAACGTCCATGTCTCCTCCCTCCCCTCTACCACGTGAAACGACCCCTTTCTACTTCTTTCATCCTCCCAGGAACCGTTTCTTGCTTTGTTTTCCCACAGGTGAGCACCTGTTTGGCTGCACACCAGTCTTTTGGGATGCGTCTTCAGCAGGGAGCGGTCTTTAGGGGGTGGAATCGCCCACAGCATCTTCCTCTCATTAGTGTTCCTCATACTTATTCTCCTCCTGAAGGGTGTGTGGGGATCTGGCGTGCAGCTGGGAGATCCCGGCAGGGCTGGCTCCAGACAGGAACGAGGCGTCTGCGGGAAGGAGCGAGGTGGGTGGTGGGGAGCCCAAAGGTGGGGCGATTCCCCCCTCAGCTCAGGGTGTACCTTTGGTTCTCCCCCGGGCCCAGAAGAAGAGGAGGATGAGGCTGTTGATGGTGAGGAAGCAGCCGCCCACAACCAGGAGCCGTAGAAGAAGGAAGCAGCTCTTCCCTGCAAGAGGGTGGGACAGGTTAGGAGATGTAGACACAGTTCATGCGTGCTGACGGAGGGAAGGCTGTGAGCATCGTTCCGCCACCATCTCTCTTTCCCTTTCCCCACCCCTCCGTCTCCAGGCATTCTGCTCAGGTCCTGAGTGCTGAACACCCAAAGACTTTCCCCGCTTGCTTGGCTCTGCAGGAGGCACTGAGAAATTTGGGAACAATGGCTCGGGAGGCCAAGGAGAGGCTGCTGAGCCATAAAGGTGGACAGAGGGATGCTCGATACTTGTTTGGGGTGGTTGGGGTGATGGAAGGGCTGAGAGGGAGGGAGAGGTGGGTGCAAGACTGGGTGGGCTGAGTCATGGACAGAAGGATGGTGATCGGATAGATAGAGCAGCTGCCCGGTGCAAAAATCAGCTAGTTTGGAGAGGAACGTACAGGGACTGGAATGGAATCGTTTCAGGAAAAAATGGAGAGAGGGAGGGACAGACGGATGGACAGATGGAGAGAGGGATGGTTTAATGGGCTGGTTACTGGATGGATGGATGGGTGGATGGATGGGTGGGTTGGTGGTGGATGGACTGACAGATTGTTAGGTGGGTGGATGGATGGCCAGCTCACCTTTCTTTTGGGCATTTATACTGATAGACACGGCTTGGCTTGTGAAGGACGGGATCCACCTCTCAGGCTTTTCTTCCTCATACTTGCAGGTAAAGTTTCCACTCTGTTGGGGACCAGCACGTGGGAGCTGGAGGACCATGGAAGTCCTTAAATTGCCCCCGTGATCTGCTGCATTGTCCTCAGAGCCTTCTGTCGTAGGGAGGACCTCTTGGCCATCCCTGTAGAAGTGAAACCTCCGTACAGTGGCGTCTCCAGGGGCCTTACAGATGATGCTCAGGAGATCTCCTGCCATCACCTCTCCCAGCGGGGACTCCACCATCAGCAGGGGCTGGGGAAGGTGGTCTGAGAAAAGGGGAGGAATAAATGGAGACGTAGCAATAAGGACAGCACAAACGGATCTCCAGTTGTTTGCCTTCCCACTGCATGCAGCAAAGCTTGGGATTGTAGGCTTCCTGCCACGACATGAGAAGAGCGCCAGTGGCAGCCACCTTCCAGACCATGCTGGTCCCAGAAAGATAAATCCTCCACCCAGAAATCCTACTGATTTTGGGGATGGGCTGGGTTAAACCACAAAGCCCACCAATCCTGATTTCCAGGTGAGTTGTCACATTGCGGGGCGATAGCTGACACCCACGTTTGGGCATCTGAATAGTTCTCAGAGAGGAGGGAGAAAGCAGAGAGAAAGATAAAGAAATCACACAGCTCACCTCCAATCTTGATCACCAGTTTTTCGCTGGTTGGGGATATGAGCTGCTTCCGACCTTGCTTGAGGGAATAGCTGCAGAAATGCGGCCCCCTGTGTTGCATTCGGGAGAGGACGAACTCAAACGTGTAGTTATTCGTCGAGCTAAATCCTGAAACTGCCCAGCCAGCCTCGCCAAAAATTTGGTACGTCAGCTTCCAGTGATGCTGGGGGGAGTGGTGCACACCAGCGTGACAGCGTCTCCAAAGAAATATTCCTTCTGTCCCTGCAGCACCCAGAGGGTCGGGGCAGGGACTGCGGCTGGGGATAGAGAGGGAGACAGGCAGGGGGGACGGAGGTGAGGTGCAAGGAGCAGAGGCAGAAGGGACTAACTCCACGCAAAGAAAAGAAACTGGCTTTCATTTCAAGGAATACAATAAAGCACAGAGGGGACCTCGTAAAGCAGAAATGTCTCTGGGCTATGACTCATTTTATCTCCTTGGGATTCAGCACAAGGTTGCGTCCCGCTGCGGGAAGTGATGAAAGAAAGGAGACTGCAAAAACCCTTTCCACACCCTGGGCAGCTTTGCCATGCCGGCAGAAATGTCCTTAATGTGCTTTCAAGCAATTTTATTTTTTTTTGCTGCAACTTGGTAATTTATGAAAATAGGAAATGGGGAAGGGGGTTGAAAAGGCTAAGGGTGAAGGGTAAAACCCGTCGCTGATGCTCCTCCACAGCAGCCACTGGGAAAACACGTTTGGTCTCCACCTCCCTACCTGCCCCCAGCTGCAAACCCTACAAAAATACCATTGACCCACACCCAAAATAGGAGGAGCAGGTGTGGGAAGGAGAGGGCCGGGAAGGGGTTGGGTCTCAAGGGGTTTCCACTCACCACCAGTGTGTTGACACGAGGCAGGACCTCAACAAAGTGAGATAACGAAAAATCCCCAGCACCCAATTTCACCACTGGGTTGTTATGGGGAGGGGGAATGAGGCTGAGGGTCTCCCAGACAGTCACACCTGTGGGACCCCAAATCCAGCCGTGCCCCCAGCAGCTCAGCCCCTGTTTAAGGAGACCCCAGAGGAGTTACCTTCCTCGGAGACCATCTGGCGATGTTAAGGCCCCCCCCCCCAGATTACTAAGACTCCCCCTCCCCAAGCCATTAAGGACCCTCCCTTTTAACCCCATTTTATCCCACAATTTAACCCCCCCACTTTACCCCCACCCCCCATTTTACCCCCGGTCCCCCCCCCCAATTTACCCCCAGCCCCCCCCATTTTAACCCCCCTTTAACCCCAACCCCCCAAATTTTCCCCCAACCCCCCAATTTACTCCCCCTTTACCCCCAACCCCCCCATTTTACCCCCAGCCCCCCATTTTACCCCCCACTTTATCCCCAACCCCCCCCCCCCCACTTTACCCTCACCCCCTTGTCCCACCCCCCCCAATTTGGGCTCCCCCATTTAACCCCCCCCCTCATTTTACGCCCAACCCCCCCACTTTACCCCACCCCCCCATTTTACCCCCGGTCCCCCCCCCCCAATTTACTCCCCAGCCCCCATTTAACCCCCCCATTTTACCCTCACCCCCCTCATTTGAAACCCCCAATTTACCCCTGAACCCCCCAACTTACCCCTGAACCCCCCAATTTACCCCCGACCTCCCCCAATCTACCCCCACCCCCCCCACTTTTTACCCCCCCCCATTTTTTACCCCCCCACCTGCGAAAACGCCGCCGCTGCCTCCTCCACGCCCTCCGCCAGCGTCTGTGCCAGCTCCAGCCACACCTGGAGGGGGGGGAGGCGAAAACCCACAAATATGACCCCCGTGTCCCCCCCACCCAAAAAATCGTGTCCCCCCCCTGGGGTGGGGGTCCTCACCTCGATGGGGGCCGGGCGCCGGGCGCAGCGGCGCCGCTGCTCCTCCAGGCAGGCGCGGTGCTGGGTGCCCACGGCCTCGCGCGCCGCCCGGCCCCGCAGCCGCGACACCAGGCCGAGGATCTTTGCCGGGGGGGGCACAGGAATTAGGGACCCCCCTCAAATACCCCATAGCCCCCCCCAAAAAATATCCCGTAGTTCCAGCCCCCGGGAGCTGCCACCCACCCCGACCCCGTAGGACCCACTGATATGCCCCCCCCCCATTGCCACCCCAAAACCCCCCGTTGCCCCCCCCCGTGTACCCCCAGCCCCCCCGTGCACCCCCCATCCCCATGTACCCCCCCCCATTTCCCCCCGGTGCACCCCCAGACCCCCCCATCCCATTGTACCCCCCATTGCCCCCCCATGTACCTTGGGGTACGCAGGGACCCGGGACCCCCCGGGGACCCCCCCCCAAGCCCCCTCCCCGAGGAATTGGGGACCCAGGACCCCTTCCAACCCCCCCCCCCAAGGACCCCCCGTGTTATTAAGGACCACCCCCCCCCCCACGGGCATATTAAGGGACCCCCCCCCAAGCCATTAAGGACCCTATCCAGGAGTCCCCCCCCCCCCTCCCCAAGCCCCCCCCTCCCCAAGCCCCCCCCCCCCAGATTACTAAGGCCCCCCCCAAGCCATTAAGGACCCTCCCCAGGGCCCCGCCAACACCCCCGGGATATTAAGGACCCCCCCCGGGGGATATTAAGGAACCCCCAGCCATTAATGACCCCCCTCGGCCATTAAGAGCCCCCCCCAGGGATATTAACGACCCCGCCCCAGGCATTAAGGCCCCCCCAGCCATATTAAGGACCCCCCCCCCCCCCAAGCCATTAAGGACCCTCCCCGGGACCCCTCCCAACACCCCCTCCCCCCCCAATAAATTAAGGACCCCCGGGATATTAAGGACCCCCCCGGGCCATTAAGCCCCCCCGGGATTTTAAGCCCCCCCCCGGGCCCACCTCGGCCTCGCTCCGCCGGGGGAGGCTCTCCCGCAGCGGCCGGGCCTGGAGCTCCGGGAGGCCGAGGGCGGCCTGGGCCCGCAGCGCCGCCAGCAGCGATCGCTTCTCCCGCAGCGACCAGGCCGCGGCCCGGGGCCTCCCCGCCGGGGCCTCGGCGAAGCGGGCCGGGACCAGGCGGGGCCGGGGGGAGGCTTCATGGCGCGGGGAGATGGCGTCAGGGCGACGAAACGGGGTGGAAACGGGGGGAGCTGGCAGGGAACGAGCCCGCCGGGGGGTGCTGGGAGATGTGGTTCGGGGGGGAGGAGAAAGGGACAGCAGGTCTACCCAAAGGCTGCTGCTGGGAGGCTTCATTAGGGGCGTAATTAGGGTTACGTTTAGGGTAGTTTGGAGAAAGAGAAGGCGCAGGGTCCTGTTGCGTGTGGGGCTGTGTAAAGGCTCCCAAAGGGAGGTCAGGTATACCCAGAGGATTCCGTTGGGTGGCTTAATTAGGGGCGTAATTAGGGTTACATTTAGGGTTGTTTGGAGAAAGAGAAGGCGCAGAGTCCCGTTGCGTGTGGGGCTGTGTAAAGGCTCCCAAAGCGAGATCAGGTCTACCCAAAGGCTTCTGCTGGGAGGCTTAATTAGGGGCGTAATTAGGGTTACATTTAGGGTAGTTTGGAGAGAGAGAAGGCGCAGGGTCCCGTTGTGTTTGGGGTTGCATAAAGGCTCCCCAGGGGAGTTCAGGTGTACCCAAAGGCTTCCGTTGGGAGGCTTAATTAGGGGCGTAATTAGGGTTACATTTAGGGTAGTTTGGAGAAAGAGAAGGCGCAGGGTCCCGTTGCGTGTGGGGTTGAGTAAAGGCTCCCAAAGGGAGGTCAGGTCTACCCAAAGGCTTGGGTTGAAAGGCTTAATTAGGGGTGTAATTAGGGTTAGGCTTAATATCCTGGGGGGGGTTGGGGGGGGGGGTCCCAAGGGAGGATCCTTAATGGCTTGGGGGTGTGAGAAACGCTCCGTAGCCAACAACTTGGGCTCAGGCGAGGAGCTCAGCGAAGCAGGAATTTATTCGCGATTGCAGTGGCGGGCGCCCCACAAGCAGGAGAGCACACCCATAGTTCCAAAACCCAGTTTATATACTTTTTGATGACAGGACCCTCCCCAGTTTCCCCACTGGAGTGGGTAATCCAGGCTCACAATCTGTCTGATGCTTCCCAGACAATGCCTGGCCTTCAGTTGCCGGCCTGTTTTTGGGATGGCAATGTTTTCTCCCCTTGTCTGCCTTGACTTAACACGGCGATTTCCACCTGATCGCTCTAAGGAGGCTGGGTGTCTGCATTTTAGGAGGTCACCTGCTGAGCTTTCTTATCGCGGTAAGCACATCCCAATACCCCATTCCTTCCTTCTGTACCATGTAACGCTGCAAAAACATTTCCATTCCCACGGGGGCGCTGCAGTTCAAACATCTTTACTGGGGGGGGTCCTTCAACTGGGAAATATTGGGGGGGGGGGCAAAAAACATGGGGGGGGCACCTGGTGGGGGTGGGGGGGGCACCGGGGGGGCCCCTCCTTGTGCCCCCCCCGTGGTGGTGGTGGGATCACTTGGCGGCGGGGGGGCGGCGGAGACCTGGGGGGAGAGGGGGGTGAGTGGGGGGAATTTGGGGGGGGGCATCCAAGGGGGGCACCCAAAAGGGGGAGGGAGATTTGGGGGGGGGGGCACCCAAATGGGCGGGGGGACACCCAAAAGGGGGGGGGATTTGGGGGGGGCACCCAGAAGAGCGGGGGGATTTGGGGGGTGGGGCACCCAGAAGGCCGGGGGGGGGCACCCAAGGGGGAAGTTTTTTGGGGGGGGGGGGGGCAGGCACAAAGTAGGGGATTTGGGGGGGGGGAAGGGATTTTTGGGGGGGGCCAGCCCCAAAAGGGAGGAGGGGGCAAAAGTGGGAGAAGGATTTGGGGGGGGGGGGCAAAAAGGGGGAGAATTTGGGGGGGGCTCCAAAAGGGGCTGGGGGCAACCCTAAAGGCCCCCCACTCCCCCCCCCCTTAGGGGCCCCCCGGGAACCCCAAAAGGGACCGGACCCAGCCCTATGGGGTCACCCCAAACCCTGGGCACCCCAAGGGGGGGGGCAATCCCATGGGGTCTCCCCCTACACCCCAAGGCCCCCCCGGGGGGGATTTGGGGACCCCAAAATAGGGCCGGGGGCAGCCCTAAAGACCCCCCCCCGAGGACCCCCTAGGGACCCCAAAACCCACCCAGGCCCGGTGCCGTGGGGTCACCCCGCAAATTAGGGACCCCAAAACGGGGTCGGGGCGACCCTAAGGCCCCCCCCCCCGAAAAAATAAAAGGGGGCGCCCAAGTGAGCCCCCCCCCCGAAAAAAAGGGGGGGGCAAGTGAGAGCCCCCCCCCAAAAGAAATCGGGAAGGGGTCCTCAGATGAGCCCCCCCCCCCCCCCCCCCAAAATAAAGTGAGGGAGTTCCCAACTGAGGCCCCCCAAAGAAATTTGACGGGGGGCTCAAATGGGACCCCTCCCCCCAAAATTGGAGGGGGGGGTCCATAAGTGAGCCCCCCCCCCCCCCCGAAAGAACCGGAAGGGGGGCACCAAATGAGCGCCCCCCCCCCCAATAAGGCCGAGGGGGGTCCTCAAATGAGCCCCCCCCAAAAAAAATATAGGGAAATCCCCCCCCCCCCAAAAAAAAAGCCCCAAAATCCGGGAAACGGCCCCAAAATCCGGGGAAACGGCCCCAAAATCCGGGGAAACAACCCCAAAATCCAGGGAAACGGCCCCAAAAGCTGCTGCTTGTGACCCGTTTTGCGACGCCCCCCCCCCCCCGAAAAAAAACACTTTGTTACCCACATTTGAGACTCCCCCCCACACCGAACCCCCCCCAAATTTGGGGAAATCCCCCCAAAAGTCCCAATATCGGGGGATATTCCCCCAAAACCGCTGCTTGTGGCCCCTTTTTGGGGACCCACCCTCAGCAAAAACCCAAAATCTGGGGAAATTCCCCCAAAACCGCTGCTTGCGACCCCGTTTTGGGGCCCCCTCCTCAAAGAAAACACTAAGTTTGGGGAAATTTCCTCAAAAATCCTCAAATTTGGGGATTTTCCCCCCGAAACCCGCTGCTTGTGACCCCAATTAGGGACCCCCCCCCCCCCGAAAAAACTGAAATTTGGGGAATTTCCCCCAAAACCGCTGCTTGTGGTGTGCCTGTAGGATTCCCCCCCCCCCAGACCCCAAATTTTGGGTGAAAATCCCCCAAATCCCTCCCCGTGACGTCACTTTTGGGGACCCCCCCAAAAGACCCCCAAATTTGGGGGGGAATCCCCCAAAGCTGCTATTTGTGCCCCCCCCCCCCATTTTGGGGTGAAATCCCCCCGAAGCTGCTGCTGGGACCCCGCAAAACCCCAAATTTGGGGAAAACTCCCCCAAACCCATTTGTGACCCCAGTTACCCCCCCCCCCCAAAAAAACCAACCCTTATTTTGGGGAGAAATCCCCCAAAACCCGCAGTTTTGCCCCCCTCCCTTAAAATTTGGGGGAAAATCCCCTAAAAAAAAAAATACATTTCTTACCCCTGCGCCCCCCCCGACCCCAAATTTTGGGGGAAATCCCCTAAATCCCGCTGTTTGGGACCCCCCCCCCCACCCTAAACGATTTGGGGAGGGCATTTTGGGGTCCCCCCCTTACCTTTAGGGCCTTGGGGGGGGGCATTGTAGGGCCCCTCCCACCCCAAATGATCTGGGGGGGGGGATTCTGGGGTCCCCCCCCTTTACCTAAAACACCCTGGGGGGGGCATTTTGGGCCCCCCCCTCACCCTAAATCATCGTGGGACTATTTTAGGGATCCCCCCCCACCCTAAATGATTTGCGGGGGGCATTTTGAGCCCCCCCCTGCACCCTAAATCAATGGGGGGGGCATTTTGGGGTCCCCCCGACCCTAAATGACTTGGGGGGGGCATTTTGGGGTCCCCCCCTTACCTTAAGCACCTCGGAGGGGGCATTTTAGGGCCCCCCCCACCCCAAATGACGTGGGGGGGGCATTTTGGGGTTCCCCCCCCCACCCAAGTGCCTCGTTCTCCCGGGGGGGCCCCCCCACTTCTGCCCCCCCCCCCCCGCCTGTACATAAACGCCGCTCCCTCCCGGACCCCACCGTGGTTTTTTTTTTGGGGTGGGGGGGACTCTCCAGGAGTCCCCCCCCCCCCCCCCCCCAGATTACTAAGGCCCCCCCCCAAGCCATTAAGGACCCTCCCCAGGGCCCCGCCAACACCCCCCCGGGATATTAAGGACCCCCCCCCGGGGATATTAAGGAACCCCCCAGCCATTAATGACCCCCCTCGGCCATTAAGAGCCCCCCCCAGGGATATTAACGACCCCGCCCCAGGCATTAAGGCCCCCCCCAGCCATATTAAGGACCCCCCCCCCAAGCCATTAAGGACCCTCCCTGAGACCCCCCCAAGCATATTAAGGACCCCCCCCCGGGCATTAAGCCCCCTTCCCCCCCCCCGGGATATTAAGGACCCCCCCCGGGCCATTAAGCCCCCCCCCGGGATATTAAGGACCCCCCCCGGGCCATTAAGCCCCCCCCGGGATATTAAGGACCCCCCCCGGGCCATTAAGCCCCCCCCCGGGATTTTAAGCCCCCCCCCGGGCCCACCTCGGCCTCGCTCCGCCGGGGGAGGCTCTCCCGCAGCGGCCGGGCCTGGAGCTCCGGGAGGCCGAGGGCGGCCTGGGCCCGCAGCGCCGCCAGCAGCGATCGCTTCTCCCGCAGCGACCAGGCCGCGGCCCGGGGCCTCCCCGCCGGGGCCTCGGCGAAGCGGGCCGGGACCAGGCGGGGCCGGGGGGGAGGCTTCATGGCGCGGGGAGATGGCGTCAGGGCGACGAAACGGGGTGGAAACGGGGGGAGCTGGGAGGGAACGGCCCGCCGGGGGGTGCTGGGAGATGTGGTTCGGGGGGGGAGGAGAAAGGGACAGCAGGTCTACCCAAAGGCTGCTGCTGGGAGGCTTCATTAGGGGCGTAATTAGGGTTAGGGTCGGGGTTGTTTGGAGAGAGAAGGCGCAGAGTCCTGTTGCGTGTGGGGCTGTGTAAAGGCTCCCAAAGCGAGATCAGGTCTACCCAAAGGCTTCTGCTGGGAGGCTTAATTAGGGGCGTAATTAGGGTTAGGGTCGGGGTTGTTTGGAGAGAGAAGGCGCAGAGTCCTGTTGTGTGTGGGGCTGTGTAAAGGCTCCCAAAGGGAGGTCAGGTCTACCCAAAGGCTTGGGTTGGGAGGCTTAATTAGGGGTGTAATTAGGGTTACATTTAGGGTAGTTTGGAGAGAGAGAAGGCGCAGGGTCCCGTTGTGTGGGGGGGTTGTGTAAAGGCTCCCCAAGGGAGATCAGGTCTACCCAAAGGCTTCTGCTGGGAGGCTTAATTAGGGGCGTAATTAGGGTTAGGGTCAGGGTTGTTTGGAGAGAGAGAAGGCGCAGAGTCCTGTTGTGTGTGGGGCTGTGTAAAGGCTCCCAAAGGGAGGTCAGGTCTACCCAAAGGCTTGGGTTGGGAGGCTTAATTAGGAGTGTAATTAGGGTTAGGGTCGGGGTTGTTCAGAAAGAAGGCGCAGAGTCCTGTTGTGTGTGGGGTTGAGTAAAGGCTCCCAAAGGGAGATCAGGTATACCCAGAGGATTCCGTTGGGTGGCTTAATTAGGGGCGTAATTAGGGTTAGGGTCAGGGTTGTTTGGAGAGAGAGAAGGCGCAGAGTCCTGTTGCGTGTGGGGCTGTGTAAAGGCTCCCAAAGGGAGGTCAGGTCTACCCAAAGGCTTGGGTTGAAAGGCTTAATTAGGGGTGTAATTAGGGTTAGGCTTAATATCCTGGGGGGGGGGGTTGGGGGGGTCCCAGGGAGGATCCTTAATGGCTTGGGGGGGGGGGTCTTAGTGGCTATGGGGGGGGCCTTAATTAGGGTTAGGGTCTGGAGAGAGAGAAGGCGCAGAGTCCTGTTGTGTGGGGTTGCATAAAGGCTCCCCAGGGGAGTTCAGGTGTACCCAAAGGCTTCGGAATGGGGGCACTTTTTGATGGGAGAATCGGGGGACTGCTCCACGGCACTCGTCTCTCCCTTCCACTCAAGAGCGCCTTGCAGACGGCTGCTGGGCACCTGCAGTGGCACCGTGCTGGTACAAAAGTAAGCGTGTGTGGAGCATGCTGCGATCTACCTCTTCCTTAGTGACCTGCAGCGACTGGAGGGGGCTGAGGCAATGAAGCTCCGTGCTGTTCCCTCGGGTCCCCAGAGAGAAGAGATCAGCGCCTGCCCCTCCACTCCCCTCCTCAGGAAGCTGAGGGCCGCCGTGAGGCCTCCCCTCAGTCGCCTCTTTCTACCTCTAGTCTTAATAGCTGTTGTTCCACTCAGGATGGTAGTGCAGCAAAAAGAAGTATATTACACACTGTTTGCATGATGTAAAGAAATAAATAAAAAACACCACAATCTGGTAAAAACTGAGCTGAGCCTGTCCTTTAAAAAGGGGAGAATATGCTACGGAAAGGAAGAGCTGTCTTTGTAATTGCTCAGCCACTCAATCTTGCTATCGTCACCAGTGAAAAGCCGTTCTCCCCGTGTGCTGTGCCCTCGTGAAACCCCCCTCCCCAGAGCAGAGCATCCAGCTGTGGGGCCCAGCACAAGGGAGACTTGGGCAATGAGCTGGGATTTTTTTCTTGTACCCTTTGAGGAGAGCTGAGCCGTGGGAGCGTTGGCATGGGGCGCCCTGGCCAAAATCGGCCATCCGTGCAGGGTCAGGACCTGAGGAGGGCTGGCTGTGGGGAGCCTGGCCTCGGCCCAGGATCAGGAAGGGCCCGCGCTTGTGTGTGGCTGCGGCACTGCCAGTTTGAGCAGGGGGTTCTCGGGTGAGCGCTGTGCAGGGTCGCTGCCGCGCTCACAGCCCTTCTGTCTGCTCCTGCTGTGCTGCTCCCCAGCTCCCTTCCCCTGCGTTCCCTGCATGGTGGGCACAGTCTGGCTGACCCCCAGCACCGAGGACCCTCAGGCTTACTTGTCGATCAGTCACAAAGTCCTGCTGTGGGTTCCTGGGTGTCGCTGTACATAAGACCCGGACTGCTGTGCTGTATTACACAATATTTATTGGAAGTGTGGCCAAGGCTGCATCCCGGGGGGGCTGCCCCAGCCCTTGGAAGAGGGTGGAGGGGGCCGTGGAGGTGGTGTCTGTGTCCACGAGGACTGGGGGCTGCTGGGCCGGTCGTGCACCTTCCACTGATCCGCTGCCGGGCTTGGGGGCCGTGGAGGCCGGGCTGGTGGCAGGCGGGCCGCTCTTCCAGGCACTGATGGTGGCTGCTGGCATCGGGCCTGGCTCTCAGGCGTACCACGGTGGTCAGGCTGCCTGTAGGGGCTCACGGAGCGGCTGCGGGTGTCAATGTCTGGGCTGCCTGGGCTGCGGCGAGGCGCCTGCGGAGACAGGAACTTGCTGAGGCCGTGCTGCGGCTGCGGTGCCAGGCGGGTGCGAGGCAGCAGGGTGCAGGCACCCGGCTGTGCGTGAGCTGTGGGCACACAGTGCTCTGTGCAGAAAACAGGGTGCCCTGTGCCCTCGGCTGGGACTCTGCTCCCCTCCACATCCTGCCCCAGCTTGTCTCCTCCCCAGCGCCTCGCCAGCCATCCTGACCTGCCTGCTCTGCACGTGCTGTCCCAGCAAGAAGACCTGGCCCCCGCAGAGACAGGGGTCCACAGCCGGGCTCAGCACGACCGGGTCCCAACAGCCACCGGCTGCCCTTTTTCAGAGCGCCTTGCAAGGACCAGTACTCAGCTCCCTGCCCGGCCCTGGCCCTGGCCCAACAAGGTGACGGCCTCGGCTCCCTGTTCGGGGAGGTGCTGCCCATCCGCTCTTTGGGATGTGTAATTAAACACACAAGCTCTGTGTGTGCTGAGGACACGCACGCTGGCAGCGCTCAGGTGCGGCTGTGACACACCGACTGCCCCTCTCCAAGGCAATGCCCGCAGCTGGCAGGGCTCATCCCCATGCTCCCAGTAGCTGGCACACCTTGGCTGAGGCGGACACCTGCAATTCAGGGCATCCCAGAACAGGGTGCCTTGTGCTGGGGGGGAACTGGCACTGCTGCGCTTCTCTCTCTGATGGCACCCTCTCTCAGCTCCTGCATTTCTCTTCCTGACCTCGCTTTGCCTACGGCTGTCCCTGGCTCTGCTCTTGCTGCGGAAGGGCCAAGCTTCGCTAAGACCAGCAACAGAAAAATGGGCTCCAGAACAGAATGCCCAGGAATTAGAGGCCACCTAAAGCACTGGACAGCAGAAATTTCAGAAGAGTCTGGTCAAAAACTAACTGCTCACTTCACAATACGCTAACGACAACTGCTTCCTGGCTGGCAGCAGCCACATAATAATGTTGACAAAGATACGGTAACGAATTTGGGAGGGGGAGAGGAGGAGAGGGAGCGGGGGAACAACAACTCACTGATTTTTCTGCCTCCAACGCCGAATACTCACGCACCCAGCACGCAACTATCACAAGCAGGAGGCGAGCCACGAATACCACAGTGACTGCTATGCCGAAACTTAGGAAATCTTGGGGCTTCGCAGTGTTTGCATTGTTCTCCCCATCCACGCCTGCAAGAACAATTGTGGACATTGCTGTGTCCTGCGCACTACTGGTAATCTCACCGGAGGTCTGACATTGCCAGGAAGTGTTCTGTTTCATTTGGTTAGCATCTTTGAGCAAGTGAAAATCCTCAGGCCGCAATGCTTCCTGAGGTTCAGCAGAAGCTGGGGAATCTGCCAAAGGCACTGCAACTCAAGGCACTCTGGAGCCTCCCTTTTGCCTCTCAGCTTTGTTTTCCCTCCATCCTTTGTTTCCCCTGCCATAATGCTGAGGGCCCAGTGTCTCAGGTTTGCTCCCCCAGCTCTTTGGAGTTCTAAAAGGTCTTAGGCGCTTGCCCACCTTCGCTGCTCGAGGCACACTCGGAGCCTTAGGGACAAAACTGAACAAAATTCGGGAGCCCAGGAGTGCCAGTGAGGCAGTGCCCCATCTGCACTGAGTCAGGGCATCACTCTGGGCCTCAGCTCACAGGAGGGGTCCCGTTTCCCATCGTCTGCTCAATGGGCTTCTGACGGCCTCGTTCCCCCAAGAGCAAGGTTCCAAAATCCCTGGGAACTGGGTGCGCTGGGAGGTGACCCCTCTCTAGCCACAGCCACAGAGCTTTGTGAGCGTCTCTCCGCTGCACTGCTCTCACGTGCTGTCACAGCCCGGGGAAGACAGCCATCCTCAGGGAGCCACTCCTGCCTTCCTCTGCAACACTTGCTGCCTACTGACACTCTTGGGTTTGGCTGCTGACATGAGCTGCAAGAGCGGGTACCAGGGCAAGAACCTGCACACGCATGCTGGTTCTGGTTGGTGACAGCGGATGACCAAGAAACAGCCTTTACCTGGTGGGGCAGTTGCCTGTGTTGCCCCTGTTCGTTTGTCAGAGAGTGGCAGCGTGCGACCGCTTCCTCGCCAAAGCACCTTCTTCGGCACAGTCTCTCTAACCAGCCCTTTAGAAAGAAAGCAGGACAGTGTGACTACAAGGAACTGCTCCTCCTTGAACCATATTCTGGGCACAGCTGCAAGCACACACCAGTTGCTGCTGGCTGGATACCAATGTTTGCACGGAACAGCTCGGACCACTTATGGTAGTGCTGGGCTAGCAGCTGCCCCTGGGACACGGCGTGACCCACAAGCGGCAGCAGAGGCTCTCGGCCTTCTCTGGCGCTCACCAGTGCCTGCCAGGTGTGAAATTGAGTGTCTCCGCTCTGATCCATCCCTTCCTGCTGTGCAGGTTACGGTGTGTCCACACATGGATTTAGAACCTCAGCTTCCCAAGTCTTATGGCGGACAGAGTGAAATATACCCACCATGTGCTGCCTCGTCTAACTCCTTTATGAGATCCTCTACGATGTCAGGGGATGTTGGGGAAGATTTTCTTATTTCAGCATTGTCCTTTGCTCTTAGAGGACCTGAACAGAAAGTAGGAAGTTAACTTTGGCACCAGTGCAATTTGGAGAACCAGGGCTTAGTTTGTGAAGTCAGTGAAATGACTTCCCACCCCTGGGATACCAGCTGGGCTCCAGCGCAGGAAGCAGCCGAGGGTCTGGCAAAGCCCTCCCTGGGGACACTTCTGCAACCAAAGCCCCGTGAGAAGTTTCTGTCACATCGACACCTACATCAGTAGCTCTATGGCAGTGCCCTGTTTGCACTGGGTCAGGGCATCACTCTGGGCCTCAGCTCACAGGAGGGGTCCCGTTTCCCATCGTCTGCTCAATGGGCTTCTGACGGCCTCGTTCCCCCAAGAGCAAGGTTCCAAAATCCCTGGGAACTGGGTGCCCCCCCCCCCCCCCCCCCCCCCCCCCGTGTCCCCGCGTCCGACCCCGGCCCGGTGACCCCGCCACGACCCCGTGACCCCCCCGTGACCCCCACATACCCCCCCCCGGTGTCCCCGCCCCCCCCCACCTTCAGGCCACCGCCGCCGCCGCCGCCCCCCCAGAGCCGCGCCAGGCCCCGCGCCCCGCTCAGCCTCATGGCGCCCGCCCCGGGCCCGGCTCCGCCACCGGCGCCGGGAACCGCTTCCGGGGCAGGGGGCGGGGCCAGGCGCGGCCAATCCCGGCGCGGGGCGGGGCCAGGCGCGACCAATCGGTGAGGCGGGGCGGGGCGAGCCGCGGGCATTCCGGGGGGCGCGGCCAACCGCGGGCAACCCAGGGGGCGTGGCCAGACGCAGCCAATCCGCGCGCGGGGCTCCGGAGGATTCCCCCGTGACGTCACAGCGCGCGCCCCAGCGGTGATGGCGGGGCCGGGGAGCCGCGGTGACGTCACGGCCGGGGAGCCGCGGTGACCTCACGGCCGCGGGCCCGCCGTGTGACGTCAGAGCCCGAGGCTGGCGGTGACGTCACGAGGGGGGCAGGGTGACGTCAGAGCGGCGGCCGCTGCTATAAATGGAAACGGCGGCTCCGGGCGCGGGGGGTGGGGGGGAGGGCGGCAGGGACCGGGACCCCCCCCGCCCCCACCCCCCGGGATTCCCCCCCGGCCGCCCCTCCCCCACCCATGGGACCCCCCCCCCCCCCCCCCCTCCCAGGACCCCGGCCCCCCCCCCCGGCCCTCCCCCACCCATGGGACCCCCCCCGCCCGGGACCCCCTCGGCAAATGGCCCTGGGGGGGGCGGGGGGGGATGGCACCGGGAGGGGGGGTACGGGGGGGAGGGGGGGTACGGGAGGGGTACCGGAGGGGGGAGGGGGGGGTACCGGAGGGGGGAGGGGGGGGGTACCGGAGGGGGGCGCATTCCCCGCCCGTGACGAAGCGCCCCCGTCCCGCCCCGCCCCCCACACGCGGAGTCCGATCCGGTGACGGCACCGGGGGGGGGGGTGGGGAGGGGGGGGTTGGGATGGACGGACAGGGGGACACGGGGATGGACAGGGATGGACAGAGGGACAGAGGGGGACAGACAGGGGGACACGGGGACGGACACGGGGATGGACAGAGGGACAGAGGGGGACAGACAGGGGGACACGGGGACGGACACGGGGATGGACAGAGGGGGAAGGACGGACAGAGGGACGGACAGGGATGGAGAGGGACAGACAGAGGGATGGACAGAGGGACAGGCAGGGGGATGGACAGAGGGATGGACACAGGGACGGACAGAGGGACGGAGAGGGCCTGACAGACAGACAGACAGCGGGACGGACAGGACAGGAGGATGGGGAGAGGGACAGAGGGCCGGAGGGGGCCTGACGGACGGACAGACGGATGGACGGACAGAGGGCCGGACGGACGGACAGAGAGGGATGGACAGAGGGACGGAGGGGGCCTGACAGACGGACAGACGGACAGAGGGACGGACAGACAGAGGGACGGACGGACGGACGGAGGGACAGGGTGAGGGATGCCCGGGGGGGGCGGGCAGGGGAAGGGGGGACACCCGGACAGACGGACGGACAGACGGGGGGGCTGAGGGGGGGGTCGGGGGGGGAGACCCGGACCCCCCCCCATCCCGGGATCCCCCCGCTAAATGTGGAAAAAATGACGCCATCGCCCCCCCCCGCGGTGACGTCAGCGCGGCGGGAGGCGCCCATTGGCTGGCCCGGCCCCGCGCCGGGGGGGGCCCCGCGCCCGCCACCGACTTTTAAAAGTGGCGGCGGCGGCGCCGGGACCGGGACCGGGACCGGGACCGGGACGAACCGAGCCGAGCCGAGCGGGGCCGAACCGAGCCGGGGCCGAACCGGAGCCGAACCGGAGCGAACCGGGCCAAACCGGAGCCGATCCGAACCGAACCGGGACCGAACCGGTACCGAATCAGCTCCGAACCGATCCGATCCGGGCCAAACCGGGTCAGCCCAGACCCAAACCGGGACCGAACCGGGCCAAACCGATCCGAACCGGGCTAAACCGGGCCGAACCGGGACCGAACCGGGCTAAACCGGACCGAACCGGACTAAACCGGGCCGAACCGGGCAAACCGAGGCGATGTCGAACGCCAACTTCAACCGCGGGCCGGCCTACGGGCTGTCGGCCGAGGTCAAGAACAAGGTGGGCGGAACCGAACCGGGCCCAACCGGGCCCAACCGGGCCGGGGGGGGGTCGGGGGGGTCGAGGGGGGGGGGGCGGGGAACCGGGATTCCCGGGGCTGGTCCGGGGCTGGCGCTGTCCCTGGTGCTGCCGGGTCGCGGGTGGGGACACGGGGCTGGGGGGGAAGGGGCCGGGGGGGGGACTCCAAAGACGCCCCCCCCCGCCCTCCCCCCCGACCCCCATGACGCCCCCCGACCCCAAATAACGCCCCCCGTGCTCCCCCCGACTCCAATAACGCCCCCCCCGAACCCGACGATGCCCCCCGGTGCCTCCCCTGACCCCAATAACGCCCCCCCGGCCCCAACGACGCCCCCCGTGCCCCCCCCAAGCCGTGCCTCAGTTTCCCCACGGGGAATCGGGGGGGGGAGGGAAGGGAGGGGGGGTCCGCGCCGTTTCCCTCCCCCGCCGTCTCCGCGGGGGGGTTCGGGAAGGGTTAAGCGGCGGGGGGGGGGCCCTGGGTGGCCGGGGGGGGGGGGCGGCGGGCCCCCCCCCCGGCCCCGCCGCGAGCCCTTATAAGGCGTCGGAGCGCGGCGGCGGCCCCGGGGCTATATATGGGCAAGGGCTCGGAGGGCCGGGGGGGGGCGGCAGCACCGGGCCCGTCGCCGGGCCCCCCCCCTCGGTGCGCCCTCCCCCCCCCGTGGGGCACCCGGAGGGATCCAGCCCCCCTCCTCCACCCCCCCCCCCCCGCAGTAGGGGGCTGGGGACTGCCTCTGCCCGCACCCCCCCCACACCCGGGGGTGTCCCCGTGTCCCCCATGTCCCCCCCTCCAAGTGATGTCCCTGAGCCCCCGTGGCCCCCTCGACCCCAAATAACGCCCCCCCCGTGCCCCCCTCGACCCCAGTGATGTCCCCCCCGGAACCCCCCCACCCGGGGGTGTCCCCGTGTTCCCCACATTCCCCCCCCCCCCCGATGATGTCCCTGAGCCCATCACGTCTCCCCCGTGCGCCCCCCCCACCCCACTGACACTCCCCATGGCCCCCCTGACCCCACTGACGCCCCCGTGACCCCCCAAATAACGCCCCCCACTGACGCCCCCGACCCCAGTGACGCCCCCCACTGATGTTCACCCCAACCCCAATGATGTCCCTCATGCCCCTCCCCAAATGACGCCCCCTGTGGCCCCCCCGACCCCACTGACGCCCCCCAATGACGCCACCGCCCCCAAATAAAGCCCCCGTGCCCCCCCCGACCCCAATGACGCCCCTCCTGACCCCAATAACACCCCCCATGCCTCCCGCTGATGTCCGCTGATGCCCCCCCCGTGCCCCCTCTCCCCATAACGCCCCCCCCCCCGTGCCCCCCCCAGCTGGCGCAGAAGTACGACCCGCAGCGGGAGCGCGAGCTGCGCGCCTGGATCGAGGGGGCCACCGGGCGCCGCATCGGGGACAACTTCATGGACGGCCTCAAGGACGGCGTCATCCTCTGCGAGTACGATCCCCCCCCCCCCCCCCCAAAAAAAAACACCCCCCCCCGACCCTATCCAAGGGGTCACGGCCCCCCTGTGACCCCCCCCATGGTGACCCCGTCCCAGGCTCATCAACAAGCTGCAGCCCGGCTCGGTGCAGAAGGTGAACGACCCCGTGCAGAACTGGCACAAGGTGAGGGGGGGGACCATAAAAAACCGGGGGGGGGGACCATAAAAAGCCGGGGGGGGGGGCATAAAAAGCCAGGGGGGGCCATAAAAAAAACCCGGGGTTGGTGTCTGCGGCAGCTGGAGAATATCGGGAACTTCCTGCGGGCCATCACGCGCTACGGGGTGAAGCCCCACGACATCTTCGAGGCCAACGACCTGTTTGAGAACACCAACCACACGCAGGTGCAGTCCACCCTCATCGCCCTCGCCAGCCAGGTAACGGCGGGGGGGGGGGCACGGGGGGGGGCGGGCAGGGCTTTGGGGGGGTCCTGAGGGGGGTCTGGGGGTCTCCAGGGGGACCCGTCCCCGCTGGTAGGGGTTAAGGGGGGAAATAAGGGGGGGAGGTGGGGGGGGGGGGCACATGCACGCCTTGCCAGCGAGGTAACAAGGGGGGGGGCGGGGGGGGGGGCAGGCAGGGCTTTGGGGGGGGTCCTGAGGGGGATTTGGGGGGGGCTGGGGGTCCCCAGGAGGTTTGGGGTGCCCACAGCGCCCTACAGGACAGCGCGGGGAGCGACCCGTCCCCACCGGGGGGGGGGGAAGAGGGAAAGGGAAGGGGGTTGGGGGGGGGGGGGGACTGGGGGAAATGGGGGCCGCGGGGGGGGCCATGCCCACATCCTGGTGCCGCGCAGGCCAAGACGAAGGGGAACAACGTGGGGCTGGGGGTGAAGTACGCGGAGAAGCAGCAGCGGCGCTTCCACCCCGAGAAGCTGCGCGAGGGCAGGAACATCATCGGCCTCCAGGTGACGGCAGCGGCTGGGGGGGGTGGGTGTGTGTGGGGGGGCACGCACGAATGGGGCCCCCCCCGCGTGACAATCCCGTGTCGTGTCCCCCTCCCCCCCAGATGGGCACCAACAAGTTCGCCAGCCAGCAGGGCATGACGGCGTACGGCACGCGGCGGCACCTCTACGACCCCAAGCTGGGCACGGACCAGCCGCTGGACCAGGCCACCATCAGCCTGCAGATGGGCACCAACAAGGGCGCCAGCCAGGTACCGGGAGCTCCGGGGGCTGGGAATTAACGTGGGGGGGGGAAATGGGGCCGGGGGGGTCCCTAGCGGTGCCGTGCCCCCCCCCCTCAAGGCGGGGATGACGGCGCCGGGCACCAAGCGGCAGATCTCAGAGCGGGCGTGGGGCGTAGAGCACTGCGGGGGGGGGGGGACACTTAATTGGGGGGGAAATGGGTCTGGGGGGGGTCCAGGTGGTGGGGGGAAAGGGCTCGGGGGGGGGTCTTTGTCGGTGCTGTCCCCCTGCCCCAGGCGGGGACGAAGCGGCGGATCTCCGAGCCGAGGCCGGGCACGGAGCGCTGTGAGGGGGGCGGATAATTGCCCTGGGTGGGTGTGGGGGGGTCCCTATCGGTGTTGCCCCCCCCCCCCCCCCCAGGCGGGGATGACGGCGCCGGCACCAAGCGGCAGATCTTCGAGCCGGCGCTGGGCATGGAGCGCTGCGACACGCACACCATCGGGCTGCAGATGGGCAGCAACAAGGGCGCCTCGCAGCAGGGCATGACGGTGTACGGGCTGCCGCGCCAGGTCTACGACCCCAAGTACTGCGACGCCGGGCTGCTGGGCCTCGACGGCCTCGACCACAGCCTCTACAACTCCCAATAGCCCCCCCCGGACCGGGACCCCCCCCCCCCGGACCCCCTTTCGGCTCCTATCGCCGCCACCGCCCGCCGCCGTCCCTGCGGCCGCCGCTTGCACGTCCCCGCGGCGGGGGACGCCGCACCGCACCGGCCTCACCGCGCCGCCGGGGGGGGGCCCGCAGCGGGGACCCCCCTCTGGGGGCTCTCGGAGCGGGGGACCCCCCCTTCGGGGGGGGCTCGGAGGATGGGGAGCCCCTCGTTCGGGGGGGGCTCGGAGCGGGGGCCCCCCCCGCCGTCGCCCCACACCTGTGAAGCCACGGAGGCACAATAAACGGCACACGCAACGCAGGCGGCTCTGCTGGGGGGGGGGGGCGGGGGTGGGTTTGGGGGGGTGCGGGGGGGCACCTGAGGGACTGGGGGGGGACAGGGGGACACTGAGGGACCGCGGGGGGGGGGCAGCGTGACATCAAAGGGACAGTGAGATGGGGGGGCACAGGGGGACACTGAGGGACGGGGGGGGACAGGGGGAGCAGGGGGGATGGGGGGAGCAGGGGGGACGCTGAGAGACTGGGGGGCACATGGAGATGGGGGGGTCAGCGAGGGATGGGGAGGAAAAAGGGGTTGGGGGGGAACAAGGGGTTGGGGGGGACACGGGGGACACTGAGGATGGGGGGGCTCAAGAGGATGGGGGGAGCACGGGGGACACTGAGGGACTGCGGGGGGGCAGCGTGACATCAAAGGGACAGTGAGATGGGGGGCACAGGGGGACACTGAGGGTACGGGGGGGCAGGGGGAGCAGGGGGGATGGGGGGAGCAGGGGGGACGCTGAGGGATGGGGGGGGGTGCGGGGGGGCAGCATGACATCAAGGGGCTGGCAAGAGGGGGGGACACTGAGGGACTGGGGGGCACATGGAGATGGGGGGGGGGTCACCAAGGGATGGGGGGGAACAAGGGGTTGGGGGGACACGGGGGGGAGCAGGGGGGACACTGAGGATGGGGGCTCAAGGGGATGGGGGGGAGCACGGGGGGGGGGACGACACTGAGGGACCGGGGGGCAGCGTGACATCAAAGGGCCGGTGAGATGGGGGGGGGACCCCAAGGCATAGAGCAAGGACAAGGATGGGGACCCCCCCGCCAGCGCCCGTCCCCCCCCGCAGTGACAAAGCGCCCCAGGCAGTGCTGTGGCCCCACGCGGGCGTTTATTCACAGCCCCCCTGCCCTCCCCCCCGCGGCCCCCCGGGGCCAGCACCCAGCCTGAGCGGGGGGGCCCATTCCCTGCCGGGGGAGTCCCAAGCTGCTGGGGGGGGGGGGGTCCCGAGCTGCTGCCCCCCCAGCCAGGGTCCAAAACGTAAAAAATTGAAAGAAAATAGAAAAAAAAGGAGAACGAAAAAAAAAGGGCCGGGGGGCAGGCAAGGATGTGCCCCCCCCCCCAAAAAAAATCGGGGGGGCCCCGGTGCTACTGGTTGGCGGCTTCGCAGGCGTCGATCCAGTCGCTGTAGACGTCCACGGGCTCCGACAGGTCTGGGGGGGGGGGCGTTAAGGTTTTAACGGGGGGGGGGGGCGAGGGGGGTCAGGGGGTCGGGGGGGCGCGGGGGGGGGGGTTAAGGGGCGGAGGATACAGGTGATGGGGGTCTGGAACTCCTCCAGGCACACGGTGCACGAGATGACGCCCGTGTTGCGGGCACGGTCCCTGCAAAACGAGGGGGGGGGGGGGCTCAGTGGGGTGCGGGGGGGGTGAAGTTGTGCCCCCCTCCCCCCCCCCGAGGCCCCCCTCACATCTTGACGTCGCAGGACTTCTCGTGGTTGCAGAAGGGGCAGGTGAACTGCGTCTCCAGCGTCCCCGTCACCTTCTTCTTGGGGGGGGCTTCCGCTTCGACTTGCGGCGGCCCATGGCTGGGGGGGGCACGGGGGGGGGGAAACGGGGACGGGGGGTGAGGGCGGGGGCTTGGAGGGGGAGGGGAAGGGGGGGAATAGCTCTGGTCGGGGGGTCCCCAGGGGAGGGGGGCACCGGGGGGGGGGGCATCAGGGGGAAGGGGGGGGGGCGGGGGGTGGAGAGGCACCCCAGGAATGTGGGGGCACCCGGGGGAAGGGGGGGACCGGGGGAAGGGGGGACCTGGGGGGGGGGGGGGGGCACCCGGGGGGAGGGGCGGCATGGGGTAGGGAGGGGGGCACCCGGTGGAGGGTGGGGGGAAGCCGGGGGAAGGGGGGGCACCCGGGAAATGGGGGGGCACTGGGGGAGCGGGGGGGGCACGCGGGGGAAGGGGGGGCACCGGGGGAGGGGGGGGAGAGCCCTGGGAAGGGGGGGGAGGCGGTACCCGGGGGGGGGGCACCCAAGGGGGGGGCGCCAAGGGGGGGGGGGGGGGCGGGGGGTATCGGGGGGGGCACCCGGAGAGGGGGGGGGCACCGCCGGGGCAGGCCCCGCTGCAGGCACAGAGCCGGGGGAGGCCGGGGCCGCCCCGAGGGGCCGGGGCCGGGGCCGGGGCCGGGGCCTCGCTGCGGGACCCCGGGGCCGCCCCCCCCGCCACGGCCCCCGCCCCCCGGCCCCACCTGGCCGCGCCGCTCCGGCCGCGCTCTCCCCTGGATACCGGCACTTCCGCCGCGGCGCCCGGAAGCCGCTGCCTAGCCCCGCCTCCCCCTTGTCGCCCCTTCCGCCCGGTTCCCGCCCCGACCCCGCGCCCATTGGGCGGCCGCACTGACGGGCACGCGGCCCCAGCCAACCGGCGATGGGAGGGCGGAGCCAACGGGCCGGGGCTTAGCGCTGATTGGCGGGGGCTCCCCGCGTCCCGCGGGTTTGAAGCCCGGCAGGAGCCCAGGTGCCCACGGGGGGAGCCCGCTCCCTTCCCCCCCCCCCCCCCCAAAAAAAGTCCCATTCGGGGCGAAACGAGGCCATTTTGGGGCCATCGCAGGTCTTTATTTGAGGGGGGCGCAGCCGTCGCCCACAAGCGCGGGACCCCACTGTGAAGGCTGGGGGGGGGGGGGACCAAGGCCCCCTGGGGCCTCTGAGGGGGGTCCTCGATCGCCCCCCCCCCCCCCAAAAAAAAGTTATGGGGGGGCCCCACCGTGATGGGGGTCCCAAAATTATGGGGGGGTCACATCGTTATGGGGGGGGGTCCCACCATTGGGGGGGGGGGTCCTACCATGGAGGGGGCGTCCCACTGATATGGGGGGGTCCCACCACCACGGGGGTCCCACATCGTTACGGGGGGGGTCCCAACCGTGATGGGGGGGGCTCAGAGGTCCCTGGGGGGCAGCGCCACGCGGTAGAGGACGCGGCCGGTGGCCTCGAGGAAGGTGACGGTGACGGCGTGGGGCTCGAGGCGCAGGTGGGCGAAGCCCCCGGGGGACTCGGGGGCCCCGTAGAAGAAGCGCAGGGCGCCGGGGGGCACGGCCCCCGTGGCGCTGCGTGGGCTCCATGAAGTTCCCGGCCCCGCTCACTACGTAGCCCACGCCGTCCTCCTCCAGGAACTGGGGGGGGGGCAAAAAAAAAGGGGGTCACAGATTACCAGGAGGGGCCCCCAGATTAGAGGGGGTGGTCAGATTGCCACAAGGGTCCCCCAAATTAAAGGGGGGGGTCAGATCACTACAAGGGTCCCCCAAATCAGGGGGGAATCAGATTAGAGGGGGGTCGGATTACAACAAAGGTCCCCCAAATTAGGGGTGGGGGTCAGATGACCGCGAGGGTCCCCCAGATTAGAGGAGGGGGTCAGATTAGAGGGAGGAGGGGTTAGATTACCATGAGGGTCCCCCGAATTAAAGAGGGGGGTGTCAGATGACCACGAGAGCCCCCCAAATGAGATTGGGGGGGTCAGATGACCACAAGGCCCCCCCAAATTAAAGGGGGTGTCAGATGACCATGAGAGCCCCCCAAATGAGATTGGGGGTCAGATGACCACGAGGGCCCCCCAAATTAAAGGGGGGTGTCAGATGACCATGAGAGCCCCCAAATGAGATTGGGGGGTCAGATAACCACAAGGCCCCCCAAATTAAAGAGGGGGTGTCAGATGACCACAAGGGTCCCCCAAATTAGAGGGGGGGTCAGATGACCACGAGGGCCCCCCAAATGAGATTGGGGGGTCAGATGACCACGAGGCCCCCCCAGATTAAAGAGGGGGGTGTCAGATGACCACAAGGGTCCCCCAAATGAGATTGGGGGGGTCAGACGACCACAAGCCCCCCCCCCAAATTAAAGGGGCGGGGGTCAGATTAGAGGGGAAGAGTCATTTGACCACGAGGCCCCCCCAGACCAAAGCGGGGGGGGGGCCGTGCTGACCTGCAGGTTGTGGTCGTGCCCGCAGAGGTAGGCGGTGACGCGGTGGCGCCGCAGCAGCGGGCGCAGCAGGCGCAGCAGGCAGGCGGTGGGGCCGTGCTCGGCCACCGACCACACCGGGTAGTGGCCGGCCACCAGCACGAAGCGGTCGCGGGCGGCGGCGGCCAGGCGGGCCCGCAGCCAGGCCAACTGGGCCGCCGCCGCCGCCGCGTCCGCCGGGCCTCGCGGCGGGGCCCCGGGGCCGAAGTCGTCGGTGGCGCCGCACAGCAGCACCGTGTCCAGCAGCAGCAGGCGCGCCGTGGCGTTGGTGCCCGGCACCCGCAGGCGAAGGCTGTAGTAGTAGTGGGGGAAGTGCCTGCGGGACACGGGGGGAGGACGGGGGGACACGTGGGGACACCTCGGGGACGGCCCGGGGACACCTCGGGGACACCCTGGGGATGGACCGGGCACGCCCTGGGGACACTCTGGTGACACTTCGGGACACCCAGGGACACCTCGAGGGACCTAGCAGACACTTTGGGGACACTTTGGGATACCTGGGGCGCAACCTGGGGGTACTTCGGGATACCTTGGGGACACCTGGGGACACCCTGGGATGCTCGGGGACACCTTGGGGACGCCCAGGGACACCCTGGGGACAATTTGGGACACCCAGGGGCACGTGGGGACACCCAGGGGCACCTTGGGGATGGACTGGGGACACCCAGGGGCACCTCGGGGATGGACTGGGGACAATTCTGGATACCCAGGGACACTTTGGGACACTTGGGGACACCCTGGGAGCACTTGGGGACGCTTCAGGATACTCGGGGGCAGTTGGGGACACCTTGGGGACACCCTGGGGACTTCCCGGTACCCGGGAGCGGTGCCACGGGATGTGGCGGGGACACGGGGACGCTCTGGGGACCCCTGGGGACACTTTGGGATAGCCGGGGACCCCTGGGGACCCCCGGGGGGGCCGTACCAGCGGGGGAGCGGCGGCTGTAGGCCAGCTGCGCGGTGACGTTCCCGGCGTGGTCGTGGTTCCCGGCCAGCACGAACCAGGGCAGCGCCCGCAGCCCCGGCACCGCGAACACCCGCTCGAAGGTGTCCTGGGGGGGCGGGGGGGCACGGCCGTGGGGGGGGGGGGGGGCACGGGGGCACAGACATTGGGGGGGGGGGGGCACGGCCGTGGGGGGGGCACAGGGACACAGACATGGGGGGGCACGGCCGTGCGGGGGGCACAGAGACAGACATGGGGGGGACGCAGGGACACAGACATGGGGGGGGGACATGGCCGTGGGGGGCACAGACATGGGGGGGGGGGGGCATGGCCATGGGGGGGCAGAGGGACACAGACATGGGGGGGGGGCATGGCCGTGGGGGGGGGCACAGAGACAGACATGGGGGGGGGGGGCATGGCCATGGGGGGGGGGCACAGGGACACAGACATGGGGGGGGGCACGGCCGTGCGGGGGGCACAGAGACAGACATGGGGGGGACGCAGGGACACAGACATGGGGGGGACATGGCCGTGGGGGGCACAGACATGGGGGGGGGGGCATGGCCATGGGGGGGCAGAGGGACACAGACATGGGGGGGGGCATGGCCGTGGGGGGGGCACAGAGACAGACATGGGGGGGGGGCATGGCCATGGGGGGGGGCACAGGGACACAGACATGGGGGGGGGCATGGCTGTGGGGGGCACAGAGACAGACATGGGGGGGGGCATGGCCATAGGGGGGGCACGGCCATGGGGGGGGCACCGACATGGGGGGGCACCGGGACACACATACGGGGGGGGGGCACAGACACGGGGGGATCGCAGACGTGGGGGGGGCATAGACATGGGGTGGACACACGGCCATATGGGGGGGGGGCACCATTTCCACCCCACCCCAAGTTTCTTCCACCCCCCAGAACCTCCCCCCAGCCATTTGGGGCCACTTCGCGACCCCCCCCCCCCAGCAACCCGCCCCCTCCCTTTACCCCCTTTATCCCCCCCCCGTTGCCCCCCCCGCACCTGGAAGCGGGGGTCCCACTCGTCGCGCACCCCCGGTAGTAGAAGTTGTCCCCCAGGGCCAGCACGAAGTCGGCGCCGGGGGCCTCGGCCGCTCGCCCCATGGCCGCCGCCGTGGCCACCTCGCGGGGGTGGCGAAGGGGGGTCCGGGACCCCCCCAGTCACCCACGGCCAGGAACTGCAGCGCCCCCCCCCGCCGCCACCGCCGTCGCCGTCACCGCCACCCACAGCAGGGCCAGCATCTGCCGGGGGCACCCATGGGAGCTGGGGGGGGCACCGGGACCCCCCCATGGCCATGGCCCCCCCCATGGCCGTGCCCCCCCCATGGCTGTGACTCCCCCCCATTATAGGACCCCCCCATGGTTGTGTCCCCCCCCCGCATTGCTGTGACCCCTCCCCCATTCCCTGCCCCCCCCACGGCCGTGCCCCCCTCCCAAGGCTGTCCCCCCCATGACTGTGTGCCCCCCCTGTTCCCTGCCCCCCCCCATGGGGCAGGGGCCACTCACCCTCATGTCCCCCTCCCATGGCCGTGCCCCCCCCGTTCCCTGTCGCCCCCCCCGCCACACTCACCCTCGTGTCCCCCACGTGTCGCCCCCCCCGTTCCCTGCCCCCATGGCCGTGTCCCCCCCCCCCCCCACTCACCGTCGCGTCCCCCTCGCGTCCCCCCCGCGTGGCCCCGCCGGGCCTTTATGGGCCCGAAAGGGGAAGTGGGGGCTGCCCCCGGCCCCGCCGTCACCTGACGGCCACGGGGGGGGGCGGGCACTGGGAGGACTGGGAACACTGGGATTGGGGGGGGGGGGGGGCACCGCCCTTCGCCCTTCAGGGCATGGGGGAGGGGGGCGGGGGGGGGGCAAGGGTGGGGGAGGGGGCTGGGGGGGAACCGCGGAGCCGGGTCCCCCCCGTTATGGGACCCCCCCCCCGCCATTATGGCCCCCCCGTTATGGGACCCCCCATCATGACCCCCTCCCCATTATTGGACCCCCCCCCATTACGGGAACCCCCATTATGGGACCCTCCCCTTTATGTGACCCCCATTATGTGACCCCCCCTCATTATGCCCCCCACTATGCCCCCCCCCCCCCATTATTGGACCCCCCCATTGTGTGCCCCCCCCCATTGTGTGCCCCCCCCGCCCCGAGCCAGGCGCTGCGGGTACGACACTTTTTTATTTCCTTTTTTTTGTCTTTTTGCCCCATTTCCGCGGATTTTTGCCTCCTTTTCGCTCTCCAGGGGGCGGGGAGGGGGGGGGGCGGCGCCTTTTTTTTTTTGGGGGGGGGGTCGTGGAGGGGGGGGGGGTTCCTTTTTTTCCTGGTTCTTCCTGGGGGGGGTTGGGGGGGTTGGGGGGGAATCGGGCCGAACCAACCCAAAAGGGAGATGACGTCATTTGCCACGTGCGGGGGGGGGGGGTGAGGGGGGTGATTCGGGGGTCCCCAAATGTGCAACGCTGGTGTGGGGGAGCCCCCAAAGCGACGCCCCCCCCCAAAATCGCAGCCCCCCCCCAAAAATCACAGCCCCCCCCAAAATCACAGCCCCCCCCCCCCCGGGGGGGGTCCCCAAAACCGGGGGGGGTCCCAAAACTGGGGGGGTGTCCCCAAAACTGGGGGGTTGTCCCCAAAACTGGGGGGGGGCCCATTGCTGGTGGGGGGGGGTCCCCAAATGTCGGGGGCCCCATTGCTGGTGTGGGGGGGGGCCCCCAGTGGGGGGACCCCAAAATGGGGGGGCCCCAAAACTTGGGGGGAGGGGGGCACTGCTGGTGGGCGTCCCGGTGGGGGGGGGGGGGAATTGGGGGGAGGGGCCCAAAAACGCGGGGGGGCGGGGGGGGGGAAGGCACATGGGGGGGGGCTAAGGCAAATGCAGTTTTGGTCCCTCGCTGTCCCCCAAAAGTCGGGGGGGGGCCGGACCCCCCCAAGCTGCCCGCCCCCCTTCCTCTTCCCTCCCCCCGCTACAGAAATCGTCAGAAGTCCCAAAAACGAGCAAAATGCCCCCAAATTCCTGCCCCCCCCCCCGACGTGGGGATGAACCCAAAAAACGGGGGGGAATGCAGGGGGCAAGCCCCAGAGCTGGGGTTTGACCCCAAAATGGGGGGTTTGACCCCAAAATGGGGGGTTTGACCCCAAAATAGGTTTGACCTCAAAATAGGGGGGTTGGCCCCAAAATGGGGGTTTGACCCCAAAATCAGGAGGTTTGACCCAAAATGGAGGGATTTGACCCCAAAATGGGGGGTTTGACCCAAAAATGGGGGGTTTGACCCCAAAGTAGGTTTGACCCAAAAATGGGGGGTTTGACCCAAAAATGGGGGGGCCGGAGCTGCGGGGGGTTTGACCCTAAAAGTGTGTGGGGGGAGGGGCTCAAATGGGGGGGCTGAGCCGAAATGGGGGGGGGTCATCCCCAAAACGGAGCGTGGGACCAAACAGGGGGGCACCCAAAAAAGGGGGGCACCCAATAAGGGGGGGCACCCATAAAGGGGGGCACCCATAAAGGGGGGGCCCCAAACGGATGGGGGGGATGGACCCAAACCGGGGGTTTGACCCCAAACCCGGTGGGGAGGGGGCGGGGGGGGTTGGACCCCAAAACGTGGGAGTTTGACCCCAAAACAGGGGGGGTAATTGCACTTAATTAAAAAAATGGGGGGGGGGGGCAGGGAGGGGGGAGGGGTGTTTTTGGGGAGAGGGGGATTTTTGGGCCCCCCCGGCCCCGCTCGCTGGCCTGCAGCGGGGGGCCCCCCGGCACACGCGTGTGCGGTGCGTGTGCGAGTGCTGGTGCCGGGGCACACGCGTGTGCGGGGGTGGGGGCGCACCCATGACCTGGGGGGGAGGGGGGCAAAGGGGGGCTCCTCCCCCCCCTTAACGTGGTGGTGGGGGGGCAAAAGTCCCCCCCGGGGGGGGGAGAAGGGGAGGCCCCAGGTTAACCCTGTCATTGCCGGGGGGCACGGGGGGGGGGGATGGGGGTGTTTTTTGGAGGGGGGGGGATCCGGGGGGGGGGGGGCGCATCAGAGAGGCCGAAGCCTCATCCACGTCGGGGGCGGGGGGCCCCCCCGGGGGCGGACGGCGGCAGCGGGTTTTGGGGGGGGGGACCCGGACGGGGGGTGGGGAGGGTTTTTTGGGGGGGGGGGGGGTTGGGGGGGGGGAGTAGCTTTCTTTTTTTGTCTTTTTTGTCTTTTTTTGTCTTTTTTTTTCCTTCTTTTTTCTGTTTTTCTCCCGGTTTCTCCTCTTCCGGAGGCGCCGTCAGAGGAACCACGACTGGGGGGGGGGTAGGGGAAAGGGGGGGGTCAGTGCCCGCCCCCCCCCCCCCCGACCCTCCCGGGACCCCCGGAGTCCCTCGACCCCCCCCCCCCCCCCCCGGGGTCCTCCAGGGCCCGGCCCCGCCCTCCACGTGCCCGCTCTGGGCCCCGCCCACACCCCCTGGACCCGCCCACACCCATGGCCCCGCCCACAACCCATTGGCCCCGCCCACCCCTCCCGGGCCCCGCCCACCCACCTCTCTTGGCCCCTCCCACCCCCTTGGCCCCGCCCACCCCCTCCTGGGCCTCGCCCACCCCCCCGGCCCCGCCCAGCCCCCCCGTCTTAGCCCCGGCCCCTCATTGGCCGCCTGGCCACCGCACCACCAGGGCCGTCCAATCAGGGCGCGCCCCTGCCCGCCGCAGAGCCTGCCGCCTGCCAGCCAATCAGCAGCCGGCTCCTCCCCCTCCTCCCCGCGCCCAGCCAATCAGAGCCGCGGGGCAGCCAGCCAATCGGGCGTCGTGCCACGGCGCTGGGGGCCAATGGGGAGCCTGCGAAGGGGGCGCGAACCCCCGGGCGGTTGCCGCGGCAACGCCACGCCCCCCATTGTTCCCCCCATTGTGACGTCACGTCTCGTTGCCCCCGGCAACCAGACGGGGCGGGGCGGGGGTGGGGGCAGGTTCCCCTCCCCCACAGCGCCTCCAAGTTTGGGGGGGGTAATTAACGTCGGGGGGTAATTAATGCCTGGGGGGGGCGTGGGGGAGCTGGGGGGGACAGCGGGATGGGGGGGGGTTGGGGGGGTTCTGGGGGGGGTCCTGGTGTCGGGGGGAGGGGGTCCTGGGGGGGAGGGGGGTTCTGGGTGTCCGGGTGGGGTTTTGGGGGGGGTCCTGGTGTCAGGGGGAGGTCTGGGGGGGGGGGGGGGTCAGGTGTCGGGGGGCCCGGGGGGGGCCCGGGGGGTCCCAGTACCTGCTGCTGGGGCAGGGTCAGAAAGTTGCCGTCGCGGGGTCCGAGGCCGACAAAGCGGGGGGCAGCGGCGGCGCCTGACGCTGCGAATGCTGCGGGGGCGGCAGGGTCAGGGGGGGGGCCGGGGCGGGGGGGGGGGGCCGGGACCCCCCTCCCTCCTCCCCCCGCCAGCACTTACCTTGCGAGCCACCCCCCCCACCCCCCTTCAGAAATACGGGGGGCAAAACCGGGGCGGGGAGCAAAAATGGAGAAGGGAAAAATCAAATCAAAAAGCCTACAAATTAAAAAAGACCCAAACCAACAGAATTCTCCCCCAAAAAAGTGGCGATGGTGGGAATGAGGCGCTGGCGGGGACGTGCCTGGAGGGGTGGGGGGTGGGGTGGGGGGACAGTGACGACGATGAGGATGCGGAGGAGGTGATGATGCACGGGCAGCCGGGCCGGCCTGGGCCACCCTGTCACCTCGTGTCACCCCCGGCCCCCCCCCAGCGCCCCCCCCCAGCCCGGGGTCACCTCGGTGCCACCCGTGTCACCGGTGCCGCCCTGCCGCCTGCCTGCGCCGGCGCCGCCTCACCCCGGGGCCACCGCTGCCACTCGTGTCACCGGCACCCGGACGTCCCTGCCCGGCACCTGCGCCCCGCTGCGCCCCACTGCACCCCAGGAACGCGCCCCCCATAGCCGCACCCCCGGCCCCACGCCCCCAGCCCCATACCTGCACCCCCGGCCCCATACCCGCACCCCCATCCGGCCCCACACCCGCACATCCGGCCCCATATCTGCACCCCCCAGCCCCACACCCCCGGCCCTACACCCGCACCCCTGGCCCCACAACCCCAGCCCAACACCCCCACTCCCCCCACCCCAAACCCGCACCCCAGCCCCACGCCTGCACCCCCAGCCCCATATCCGCACCCCCAGCCCCGTTCCCACACCCCCAGCCCCACAGCCGCACCCCATAGCCACACCCCCTGCGCCCCATTCCCACACCCCTGCGCCCCATTCCCACACCCCCTGCGCCCCATTCCCACACCCCCTGCGCCCCATTCCCGCACCCCCCCACCAGCATCAGCCCCCCCCCCCACCCCAACGACACCCCCCGCACCCCAGCCTGGTGCCCTCTTCACCCCATAACCCCCCGCACCCCATAACTACACGCCCCCACGTCCCGTCGTCGCCCCTCACTCACCCTGTGACTCACCCCCCCCGTGACCCCCCCGATAGCTGCGCCCCCTTCACCCTACACCCCCCCGCTGCCCCCCGCTGCCCCCCCCCGCCCCCCATGGCCCAGGTCCCGGCTGCGGGTGCAGTGGGGTGCAGTGGGGTGCAGTGGGGCGCAGTGGGGGCGCCGGGGCCGGGACTTACGGGGTGCCGCGGGCGCTCCGCCCTGGGGGGCGCTGGGGGCTTTGGGCTCCGGCGGGGGCAGGGGCAGGGGCCGGGCCAGGGGGCCCCCGCAGCCCCCGGACCGACCCTGCGCCCCGCACGGCTGCAACGAGAAGACGGTGACGGGCACCCGGCACCCGGGGGGCGGCGGCGGGAGGCAGGGCGGCACCGGGGGGCACGGGGTGGCAGCGGGAGGGGGGCACCCATGGCGTGGGGGGAGGGGCACCTTTGGGGGGGGGGGTCCTGGGGCAGGGGCATCTCGGTCACCCCCATCCTGTTCCCTCTGCTGCAGGCAGTGCAGCTGCACGGCCTCATTTGCATACAGACCCGGCCTCATTTGCATACAGGCTCCGCCCTCAGGGCAGTTCTGGCATGGAGACCCTGCCCATGTGGCCCCACCTGTCCACTGGCTCCGCCTCTGGCTCCTCATTTGCATACAGGCTCCACCCACAGGGCGGTGCTAAGAGGCCCTGCCCACATGGCCCCATCTGTCCACTGGCTCCCGCCCCGCTGCCTCATTTGCATACAGGCTCCACCCCCAAGGCGGTGCTGGTGTGGAGGCCCTACCCATGTGGCCCCACCTCTCTACCTGCTGGCTCCGCCTCCTCCACCTCATTTGCATAGAGGCACCGCCTCCCCACACTTGTCCTGCACAGACCTTGCCCCTAAATCTCATTTGCATACAAGCCCCACCCCTCACATTAACCCCCATCCCGACACTGAACGCACATCACCTCGTGGCAGCAGGGAGGAGCTGATTTGCATACAGGCCACACCCACACCCCAGGCCCCGCCCACCCCGAGGCCCTGCTCATACCCTTATGACGGCCGGAGGGTCCAATTTGCATACAGGCCACGCCCCTCGGTCGCCATGGCAACCAGCACCCGCCCCAGGCCCCGCCCGCACCTAAGGCTCATATCCAGGCCACGCCCATGCAGGGCCCTGCCCCCCCACCTGGCCCCACCCACTCCCCAGGCTCCACCCACCCCCAGGTCCCATCCACACACACACCGTGACAGGGAGGGGCCAATTTGCATACAGGCCACGCCCCTCGGTTGCCGTGGCGACCAGCCCTGGCCCCGCCCCCAGGACCCACCCACTCCGAGGCCCCGCCCACCCCAGGCTCCACCCACCGCCGTGCCCCGCCCACCAGAGGCCCCACCCACACCAGACCCCGCCCACTCACCAAGGCCCCGCCCACCCCAGGCCCCGCCCACCCCAGGCCCCGCCCACCCCGGCCCCGCCCACCCCCGGCCCCGCCCCCCACCTGGGGGCCCTGCGCGGCGCCGTCGGCGCAGACGAACTGCACGAAGTCCTTGAGCGAGTCCTGGCCGTGGTGGTAGCGGATGGTGGGGTGCGCGAAGTACGGCCCCGACTGCGGCAGCAGCGACCCCGACGGGAAGTGCAGCGCCGAGGCCGTGGCCCGCGGGCTGCCTGCACCGAGCCTCAGCGCCGGGCCAGGGGGGCCGCCCGGGGGGGGGTACGGCACGCGGGGCTTCCCCCTCCAGCCCCCTCCCCTTTAAAAGCCCCCCTAAAAACCCTCCCTTTAACCCCCCACCCCCCCTTAACCCCCTCCCTTTAGCCCCCCCCTTTAACCCCCCTTTAGCCCCTCCCTTAACCCCTCCTTAGCCCCCCTTTAGCGCCCTCTCCTTCAGACCCTCCCCTTCAGCCCCCCCCCCATTTACCCCCTTACCCCCCCATCCCCCCATCCCCTCCCCACCCCAACCCCCCGCCCAGGGGTAGAAGGGGGGGGTGGAGGGCGCAGGCAGCAGGGTCCCAAGGGGAGGGGGGGACCTGGGGGGGTCCGGGGGGTTCCAAGGAAGAGTCCCGAGGAGGAGGGGGTCCCAGTGAGGGGTCCTGGGGGGGTCCCAGTGAGGGGTCCTGGGGGGGCGTCCAAGGGGAGTCCTGGGGGGTTCCCAGTGAGGGGTCCCGGGGGGAGCGTCCAGGGGGGAGTCCTGGGGGGGGTCCTGGGAGGAGTCCCGGGGGAGAGGGGCCCCGGGGGGTCCCAGGGGCTCACCGGGGCGGACGCCGGCCAGGACGGGCAGCGGGTGGTGGCCGAAGGCCATGCGGGGGCTGGTGCCGTGCCCCGAGAGCGCGCTGCAGAAATCCAGCTTCCCCGACTTCTTCAGCGCCGCCGGGCCTGGGGGCGCGGGGAGGGGGTGAGGGGGGCGCCTGGACCGCGGGGAACCCCCCCCACACTGGGATCCCCCAGCAGAAATCCCCCAGAGCACCCCCACACCCCTCCAGGACACCCCCGCCAAAAACTCCCCCCCCCGCACCCCTCCGTGCCGCCCCCCACCCCCCTCCACGCCCCCCCCCCCGCACAGACCCCCCCCCCCCCAAGCCCCCTCCTCCTTCTCCCACAGCCCCCCCCAAGCCCCCCATTCCCCACCCAGGTGCCCCCATCCCTCCCCCCAAAGCCCCCCATCCCATCTGCCCCCCCACCCCCCCCATCCTCCTCCCCCCGATCCCCCCCCAAACCATGCCCCCGCCCAGCACAGCCCCCCCCCAAACCTCCTCCTCCTGCAGCCCCCCAGCCCCCCGTAACCCCCCCAGCCCCCCATTCCTCCCCCAAGCCCCCTCCCCATTTTATCTGCCCCCCCCTATTTTATCTGCCCCCCCCCATTTTATCTGACCCCCCCCGCCGAACGCCACCCACCGGTGTCCACGTCCCCCCCACGGCCCCTGGCTGCTCCCGGGGCTGGCGACCGGCCCGGCCCCGGGTAGAAGACGTCGTCCCCGGGCCCCTCCAGGTCCCCCTCGTCCAGCGCCTTGGGGCGCTTGGGGCCGCTGCGGGGACACCGCTGTCACCCCCGGACCCCCCCCCGAAAAAATCCCCCCCCCAAATCCCACCCCCACCCCACCCCCCTCACCCACACAGAGGGGTGACCCAGCCCGCAACATGGGGGGTGCGATGGGGGGCAAGAGGGACACGGGGATGCAGGGGGGCTTTTTTTTTGGGGGGGGGGGGGTTAGGGGTGAAGTGGGGGGGCCAGATATGTGTGGGGGGGGGCGGTTCGAGGGGCTGGGGGGTTACAGGGGGTCCCACCCCGCCACTGGGGACATGATGGGGGGGACATACGGGGGGCAAAAGGGACACGGGGGTGCAAGGGGGGCTTCTTTTTTGGGGGGGGGGGCGGCAGGGGTGAAGTGGGGGGGGGGTCGGGGGGGGTCCAGATGTGGGGGGGGGGGGCAGTTCGAGGGGCTGGGGGGGGGTATGGGGGGTCCCAGGGGAGTCTGAGGGGGGTTTGGGGTTGGTCGTTGGGGGTCCCATGGGCGGGGGGGGGGGGCTTGGAGTGCCGGGGGGGGGCAGAGGGGGGCAAGGGGGGGCAAAGAGGGGGGCAGGGGGTACCTGGCGGTGGGGGGCCCAGGGGCCGGCGGCCGAGGGCGACGGGGCTGATGTTGTAGTACCCCCCGGGCTCTCCAGGTCGGCCAGCGAGAAGTTGGGGCCCGACGCCGTCGCCACGGGGGCTGGGGGGGGGCACACGCGGGGGGGGGGGGGGCACACGCGGGGGGGGGGGGGGCACAGGTCACACATGGGACCTCCCTGGTGCCCCCCCATGTCTGTCCCCCCTCCCCATCACTCCATTCCCACCGCCCCCCTCCATCCTGTGGCCCCCCCCAGATGTTTCCACGCCCCACCCAGCCCCGCAGCCCCCCCCGTGCCCCCCCCCCCAGTGCCCCCCCCCACTCACTCTGGGACACCCGCACCAGCTCCGTCACGTTCCAGACGCCCGACGTCACGAAGCAGTCCTGGAAGGTCAGGTGCCCTGGGGGGGGACACGGGGGAGGACACGTGGGGACACCGCTGGGGGGGTCCCGTGGGGACAGGAGGGGGGGCGGCGGGGGGGCGCGGGGGGGCACTCACCGTTGGGCAGTGGTTTGATGTCCGCGTCCCCCTGGGGGTTGGAGCTGTCCGATTGTCCCGAGTCTGCGGGGGGGAAAGGGGTCAGCCCCCGCCCCCCGCCCCCCGAGACCCCCACCCCCCCCCCTCGACCTCTACCACCCCCCAGCCCCCTGCCCCCCAACCCCCTGCAACCCCCCCTAATTCCAGCCCCCTCCCCCCATCCCTTATCGGTGCCCCCCCACCCCGTTCCCACGGGGTCACCCGAGGTGAACGCCCGCTGTGACCTCGCCCCCCCCCCACCCCCCCCGCCCCCCTGCACCCCCCCGGCCCCCCGCGCCCTCAGACACCCCCCATAGGTGCCCCCCCCGGGGGGGCCCGGTGATGGGGGAACCCAGCAGCCATGGGGGGGGGCTCAGGGAGCTGGGGGGGGGGGGGGGGCTGGGCCAAGCCGGGGGGGGGGCGGGGGGGGCCAAGGGGGGGGGGCCGGGGGCCGCCATGGGGCCGGGCTGGGGGCCAGGAATGCGCTGGCCCCCCGCCAGCGGGCAGCGCCAACAAAGCGGCCATTGTCTGCGCCGGGCTGGGGGGGGGTCCTGGCCCCCCCCCACACACACACCCCCCACTGCCCCCCCCAGCACCTTGCCCTCACCGTGGGGTCGTGTCCCCCCCCCCCCCCAAAAAAATCCCCACCGTATCGGGGGCAGGAGGACAGATCCCCCCCCCTCAGACCCCCACCCACCCTCAGACCCCCCCCCCCCCCCAAATCCCTCCCCCCAAATCCCCCCCCGTCTGCCTGCGGGGTCAGAGGTCAGCCAGGTCACGACCCCTGCGGGGGGGGGGGGCTGCTCACAGCGATCCCCGTGCCCCCTCTGCCCCCCCCCAAGTGTCCACAGCCCCCCCGAAGCCCCCCAGCAGAGGGTCCAGGTGCTGGGGGGGCAGCTGCAGCCGCCCCCCCACCTCCCAATGGGTGCCCCCCCCCCCCCCGAAACCCACACCTGTGCCCTCGGACCCAGCTGTGCTGGGGGGGGGGGCAACGCAGCGGTGATCGTGCCCCCACTGGACCCCCCCCCCAGGTGCATGGAGCCGGGGGGGGGGCACCGGGACCCCCGCAAGGACCCCCCAAAAGGGTCCAGACCCCCCTCAGAGTGAGGCCGGAGCACCTTGGGTGGGGGTCCCAAGCACCTGGACCCCCCAACCCCCAAGGAACAAATTTTTTTGGGGGGGAGGACACCCAAGCACCTGGACCTCCCCCCCACATGGAAAAAATTTGGGGGGGGGACCCAAGCACCTGGACCCCCCAACATGGAACAAATTTGGGGGGGACCCAAGCACCTGGACCTCCCCCCATGGAATAAATCTGGGGGGGGACCCAAGAACCTTGACCCCCCCATGGAACAAATTCTTTTTGGGGGGGGGGGGGGGCTGCTGGGACCTGGTGGCAGCCATGGCGGTGGGCAGGCCAGCAATGGGAGGGGGTTGGTGTAGGGGGGGGCACTTTGGCTCAGGGTTTTTTTTTGGGGGGGGGCGTCGTGTAGTTGCAGGGGGGCCCCCCTTGGTGGCGAGTGGGGGGTCCCAGGCGTGCGGGGGGTCCCGGCGGCGGTGCCGCAGCGCGGTTCGGGTGCCAACAGGCGCCGCCATCTTACGCACGGAGGGGGTTGGCACCGCGCCCCCGGGCCCGCGGGAGCCAAAAGGGCCCCCGGCAAAAGGGTGGGGGGTGGGGGGTCGGAGGGGGTGTGGGGGCACACAGACGCTGGGGGGGGGGGTCGGGGGGGCAGGGCTGCGCACGGGGCCTCGTGCGGCGCATGGGGGCACGGTGCCAACCGGGGCCATTTTGGCGGCGCTGGGCGGGAGCCGGGCTGGGGCTGTCGGAGCCCTCCCCGGCCGGGCTGGGGGGGGCACGGAGGGAGGGGGTGTGAGGGGGGAGCTGCAGGGCCCCCCCGTGCCCCCCCCCCCCAGGGACGTGCCCCGGCTTGGCACGCAGGCCTGGGCGCGGGGGTGGGGATTCGCCTTGCTCACGGTGTGTGTGTGGGGGGCACAAAGTGCTGCCCCCCACCCCGAAAGCCCACGGGGGACATCGAGGAGCCACCGAAAAACACCCAAAACCGCTCGCTCCAGCCCCAAAATCCCCCCTCCCCGGCAGCAGGCCCCCCTCATCCAGGCAGGGAGTGTGCGCACACACCTGTGCTGGGGGGTGGGGTGGGGGGGGGCTGCATTTCTTGTGCCCCCCCTCCGTGCGTGTGCCCCCGTGTCACGCACCCGCAGCCCAGCGGAGACAAAGGCGCCCGCTGGGTGCCCGGCGCCGGCACGGCACGGGTGCAGGAGCGCTGCACGGGACGGTGCGCGGCACGGAGCGCGGTGCTCAGCGCACGGTGCTCAGCGCACGGTGCACGGCACGGCACACGGTGCACGGCACACGGTGCACGGCACACGGTGCACGGCACACGGCCCAGCACCGCGCGCGGCCCCCGGTGCACGCTCTGGCACGGCGCGCGGCACCCGGCTCGGCACGCGGCGCGCGCTTTGGCACTCGGCGCCGCTTTGTGCGAGGCGCGCGGGGGCCGCACCCCCGCCCGGGGCTGCCCTGCGCGGGCACGGGGAGGGGGCTGCGGGGACGGGACCCCCCCCTCCCTTCTCCTCCTCCTCCTCCTCCTCGCTTCCCCCTCGGGGGCTGTCGCCGGCCCCAGCTGCGGCACTGCCCCGGAGCTGCGGCAGCGGCACCGCTCCAGCCGTGGCCGCGCGCTCGCTGCCGGCATCGCCGCCAGCCCCCGGGCGTCCTGGGGGGGTTACGGGGGACCCCAAATTTTGGGAGGCTGTTGGGGGGGGAGGACGGAGAGGCGCAGGGCGGCCGGGGGGCCGGCTCCCCGCGGCACACACACACGCACACACACACAGACAGACACGGTCCCGGCGCTTCGCCGGCGCCGGCGGTCCGCACTCACCGGGCGCCTGCACAAAGAAAGCCAGGTAGAGGTCGAGCTCCTTGATGGTGACGCCGATGTGGTGCGGCTGCACGCAGAGGCCGGGGCTGGCGCACTGCGGCGCCTTGGCCAGGCGCTCGCCGTCGGTGCTCTCCAGCGGGACGCCCTTGAAGAGGATGACCATCACCAGGTCGAGCCGCCACACCTTGTCCGCCTGGCGCAGGCAGTCGATGCGGCGGATCTTGCCCTTCTGGTCGGGGTTGGAGAGGACGCAGCACGGCGCCTTCTTGCCGGTGACGGAGAGCACGAAGTCCTCGCGGCACTCGGGCCGGATGTCCTTGCGCAGCTTGGCCAGGAGGCGCGAGGCCCACTTCTGCTTGACCTCGGGCTTCTCGCCCAGCAGCTCGTCCTTGACGGCGCGCTCCTCCTCCTTCGACATCCGCTTCTCGTGCTTCTTGAAGTACTTGCGCTTGCGGGCCTGCAGGTTGAACCAGGTGTAGGAGAAGGCCCGGACGTGGGGCAGCAGCGCCTCGATGAACGGGTGGAACTCATCCTGCGGGGCGGCAACGGCGTCAGCAGGGCGAGGGCCGGCGGTCCCGGCACCGCTCCCGGTGCTGCCCGGCGCCCGCCGCCCGCAACGGCTGCGTTCAGGGCTCGGGAACGGCCCCGGTAACGGCACAGCCCCCGCGGCGCTGCTGCGGCACAGGCACCGGGACGGCTCAGCGCCGCTGCCCGCTCAGCCCCAGTGCCCAGCCCCGGTCCCTGCTCAGCCCCGGTGCCCACTAAGCCCCGTGCCGCTGCAGCCCCGGTGCCCAGCTCCAGTGCCAAGCTCCGGTGCCCAGCCCCGGTGCCACCGGCACAGCCTCATCCCCAGGGACGTCCGCAAGCAGCCGGTCCCGGTCCCCAGCCCCGTTGCCACGACCGGTCCCTGCCGCCAGCCCCGCTCCTGTCCCCGGTCCCCATCCCCGGTGCCGTCCGTCCGTCCTCATCGCCGGTGCCAGCGGTCCCCAGCCCCGGTTCCCGGTGCTCCGCAGCCCTGTTCCCTTCGCTTCCCGGCCCCGGTGCCATCCCCGGCCCCCAGTCGCCACCCGCCGCTCACGTCCCTGTCCCCGTCCCGGTGCCACCGCTGCCCGGTCCCCGTCCCTGACTCCGTCAGTCCCTGGTGCCACCGGTGCCCAGTCCCCATCCCCAGTGCCGCCGGTCCCCGTCCCCGTCCGTACCATTGCGGCGGCTCATCCCTGCCGTGGGCAGCTGCCAGTCGGGCCCCGGCGGGGCAAAACCGGAGCGGGGGGGGGCAATAACGGGACGGGAAGGGGTGGGGGGCCACTACCGGCGAGAAGAAGTTACCGGGGGGGCGAGGGGCGGGCACCGGAGCGGGCACCGGAGCGGCGAGTGGCGGGTCCCGGTTCCCGACACCACTGAGCAGGGAGGGGCTCGGGCACCGGGGGGGGGTCCCGGTTACCGGAGGGGGTCCCGGTTATGGGAGGGGGATGCCGGTTACCGGGGGGTCCCGGTTATGGGAAGGGGGTCCCGGTTTCCGGAGGGGGTCCCGGTTACCGGGGGAATGCCGGTTACCGGAGGGGGTCCCGGTTACCGGAGGGGGGTCCCGGTCACTGGGGGGGGGGAGGGAGGGGGGACCGGGAGGGACCGGAGCCGTCTCGCAGCCGGAGCGCCCCAGCTCCAGCCCCAGCCCCGCCGCCGCCGCCGGGCGCGGAGCGCGCGGAGCCGCCGCGGCCCCTTTTGGCACCGGGACCGGAGCGGCGGCGGCCAATGGCAGCGCAGCGCGCGGGGGGAGCGCCCGCCCCATTGGCCGGGACGGGGGGGGGCGGGACCGGCCGGGACCGGCCGGGGGGGGGGAGCCGGGGGGGGGGGGGGGAACGGGGAGTTCGGGGACGGGACACGGGGGGCGGGGGGGCCGGGGGGCTCCACGCGTGATCCCCGCGCCCCCCCCCCCCCCCGTGGGTTCCGAGAGGGGGCCACGCGTGGGCTGCACGTGCCGGGGGGGGGGCGGGGGGGCTCTGTATGGGGGGGCGGGGGGGCTCGGATCCCAAAACACGCGTGGGGGGGGGGGCGGTGCCGGACGCGACCCCCGGGCAGGGAATTTGGGGGGCGGGGGGGGGGGCTCGGCCCCGCGTCCTCGCGCGACCCCCCGCCCCCCCCCCCCCGCCCCAGGGGCCCCGCTCCCCTCGGCACGCCCTTTTTTTGGGGGAAAAGCCCCGGATTTTGGCTGCTTTCCCCAGCCCCGGAGCGGCCCCTGCGCGCGGCGGCGCGGAACGGCCCAAAACCTCCGTTTCTGCCCCCAAATCCCCGACGCGGAGCTCGGAGCCAATGCCCCCCGCTCCACCCCCGCCCCCCCCCCCCCCCCCCCCCCCCCCCGGTAATTAATTCCCTCTGTGCGAAGGATAAAAAAAAAAAAAAAAAAGAAAAAAAAAAAGAAAGAGGAAAAAAGAAAAAAATTGGGGAGTTTCGGGAGCGAGGCCAGGGGGAGGCTCCCAGGGGCTGCGCCCTCGCCCTCCTCCAGCGCCAAACCCCTCGAATTTCACCCCAAAGCAGCAGCACGGGGTTGGGGGGCGCTCCCCAGCCCCTTCTGTTCCCCCCCACACACTTTTATTCATTTTATTTTTTTCTTTTATTTTTTTTTTCCTTCCCAAAGCCCAAATCGAGCCACAGCAGCGCGGCCGCGCCGGGGGGGGTGCGTCGAGGAGGGGGCACCCGGGGGGGGTCCCCGAAGCCCCCTCCCCACCTCGGGGCGGCCCCGGGGGTGCTGAGGGAGGCGGGGACCCCTGCCCCCCCCCCCCCCAGACCCCCACCCCCCGGAGGACAAAGGGCCCCCAGGTGCTCGGGGATGCTCGGTCCCCTCCCGGCCACCTCGGTCCCCTCCCGGCCACCCCACGGCGGCCGTCGGGGTGGCACCGGAGGGTCCCGGGGGGGAACCTCGGCCACGGGACCCCCATCGGGGGGGGGAAGGTGTTGGGACCCCCCCTCGCCCCCTCGCCCGTCCCCCTGCATCCCGGGGCCGTGCCAGGTGGCCACGGAAGGATCTGGAGGCTCCCGGCCGGGTCCGCCCGCACGCCCGCGCCCTCGCGCCCGGCGGTAACGGGATCGGGGCGCCCCGGTGGGTCGGGGTCCCCCGGTGGGTTGGGGTCCCCCCGGGGGGTCGGGGTCCCCCCGGCGGGGTCCGGCCCCGCGCTGCCGGGCTGCAATTGGCTGCGCGGCCCCGCATTGAGCTGCAGTCTTGGGCGAAGCCACGTTGCCGCGTCCGCAGCTGTAAGCACCCGGCAAAGCGCCAGCGCCCGGCTGCGGCGGAGGGGGAGGAGACGCCGCCGAAAAAACGGGGGGGTGGTAGAAAAAAAAAAGGGGGGGATAATAAAATAAAGCAAAAAAAAAAATAAAAAATTTGCAGCCTTCTTCCCCCCCCCCCCCTTTCTCCCCTCAACTCCCCCCCCCCCTCGGAGCCCCGGCAGCGCCCGCCCTCCCGCGCCGCTGCCAGCAGCCTCCCCCCTCGGCCCCTCGGCTTCGCCGCGAGAGAAAATAACCCGAAAAAGCCAGACTTGCCGCCAAAAATCCCCCCCGCCCGCGGCCCCTTCCTCCGGGGCTGCCAAGACCCTTCCCCGGCGCTCCCTGCCCGGGGGCCGGGGGGGGGACACGAGGGGACCCCGCTCCGAGGCCGGGAGCCGCCGGCGGCCTCGAGGGAAGGCGTCGGGCTGGGGAGGGGGGGGGACACATGGGGAGGGGGGGGGACGCAGGTGGCGGGTGGGGGGCGTCCGGGAGGGGCCGCGGGGACATCGCCTGCCCGCGGCCACGTGGAGGGCCCGGTGACGGCAGCGCTGGGCTGGGGGGCGCGGGGCGAGGCCGGGGCCGTGGCGCGGCGGCTGGCGGTGCCGCAGCGCGGGGCCGGTGAGGTTTGGCACCGCAGGACCCCGGCAGCTGCCCCCCCCCACCCCCGCCATCCCCGAGCCCCCCCCCCCCCGCCCGTTATCCCCGTGGCCTCCTGCCAGCCCCGGGCCGGGGGGGCCCCGCGGTGCTGCGGCGGCCAAGAAAGCTTTTTGTGGCCCATCAATAATTCAGGGCCCTCCCCGACCCCCCCAGCCCAGCCCAGGGCTCCTCCATTATTGATGCCACCACGGGCCCCGCTGCTGGGGGGGGGCGCGGGGGGGGGCCTGGGGGGGGCCAAGGGGCTGGGACGTGGGGTGGGGGGCGCGCAGCTCGGCACACGCGGCACGGACACGCGGCACACGCACGGCCTGGCCCTGTGTCCCCCCCCCTCCCCGGCACCGCGCGGCGCCCACGCGTGTCGCCGCCCCCACCCCGCCCCGGGCACCTCGCACGGCCTCGCACGTGGCGGGGGGGGGATTTTAGGGGGGGGGGCCCATCCCGCACCGATTGCATCAGCCGCACCGCAGCCGCGCGCGGGGCCTGGGGCGGTTGCGTGGCCCTGCCATGCCTGCCACACGCGGGTGCCGCACGCCCCACGGATTTGGGGAGGGGGGGGGGCACACCCCTGCAGGCACCACACACGCGCGTGCACGAGGGCCGAAGCACGCGCCTTGCACACGCGCAGAGGGGAAGCGTGGACGGGTTCCACGCGGGCGCATCTGGCACACGCGCGTGTCCCCGGCACGCGCAGGCGTTAGGGCGCAGCCGGTGCCACGGCGGCACCGTCCGCACCCGTCACGTGTGCCGCGTGCCCTGCGTGTGCTCCACGCGCTGTTCCCATTCCCACAGACGTGCCGTGCGTTATTCCCATACGCACGCCGGGCGTTATTCCCACAGACGTGCCACGCGTCCTGTGCGTTACACCCACGCCCCACCGGGCCACGCGCCGCACCCCGCTGCGGGCAGCGCGGCCCCATAGGGCAGCAGGCGCCGTGCTATAGGTGCCGCACTCCACAGCCCCCCCCCCCGCATGCCGCTATAGGGGCTGCGGCCCCCACCCCACGCATCGGGGTCCCCACATCGCGCCCTTCCACGGGGGCTGATGTCGGGGGGCGTGGATGCACAGATCCGGGGGGGCCGCTCTGAATTTCCTCCTGCGTTTTCGAGAGAAAATGGCCACGGCATTCGCTGCCGCCGGCTCCGGTCCATGCGCGCGCCCCGCACCGGGCTGTACGGCGGCCAGAACGCCCTATAGGGCCGGAGACGCGCGGTGGCACCATGCCACCCCGCGCCGTGTGCCGGGGCAGGGAGCAGAGAGCAGTGGGGGCCACCCCGCGCCCCCCCCAGCGCCACCACGGAGCTGACGGCACCGCCACCGCCTTGTGCCATCACCGCCCGTGGGCGTCGCGCGCCCCGCAGGGGGGGTTTCCTATAGGAAGGAGCGTGCCGGGCGTTATTATCCTGCTATAGGGGCGGCGACGTGCACGGCCCTGCTGAGGATCTGCCGCACGGTGCGGCCGCTATAGGGGACGGCAATCGGTGCCGCCAGCGCCGACAAGCGCTGCGCCGCCGGCTGCCTGCGCAGCCACGGGGCCCGGCAGCGGGAGCTGCCGCTATCTGTGCCGCTATATGTGCCGCTATACGTGCCGCTATACGTGCCGCTCCCCGTGCCGTTATCCGTGCCGCAGCAGCCACGGCCGGATCCTGGCGCGCGCCCGATGCCGGAGCTATAGGGGATGGTGGCAGCGGCCCAAAACCACCCAGAAATCGCCTCAAAAAGGGAAGCGGGGCGGGAGAGCGGGGTGCAGGTGTGCACATGTACGTGAGCACACACGTGTGCAAGCACACACGTGCAGGAGGCACACAAGGCCGGCGTGCACATGTATGTGAGCGTGCTGCACCAGCGGGCACGCGCGCGGGCACGGCACAATTGTTCCCGCGAGGCCGTCGTGCACGTGCACACGCGTGTGCAGCCGTGCCCGCGCCAGGTGAGCACCCGCCCGCAGCGTGCCCGCACACACACACACGTGTGCGCCAGCACACGCATGTCGCTGGCGCGCGCGGGCAGAGGCACACACGCATGTGCAACGCTGGGCTGCTGGCGCGTGCACACGCGTGTGCGGGGCGGGCGCCGAAGCTGCGAGAAGCGCCGCTGGCCGCCCGCCCAGACGCAACCGGCCGCCAAAACCGCCCCGAAAAGCGGGAGAAAAGGGCAAAGGGAGGGGGGGGGGGGGCGAAACCCAGCCAAGCCCCGGCTGCGCGGGGGGGGGGGGACTGCCTGAGCCGCTGCCACCCCCGATGCAGCCCCCAGAATAAGGGGGGGGGCCCGGGGAGAGCCCCCCCACTATAGGGACGCAGCTCCAGGACTGAACCCTACGGGGGGGGGCCCAACGGCACCGATCCCCGACCTCCCCCCGCTCCTTTGCCCTGCCCCTCCCCTTAGAAGGGGACTTGTGCCCCCGACTGTGCCCCCCCCCCCCCGAGGCCAATCCCCCCCTCCCTTCGCCCCCACCCCGGGGCGAGAAGCGGTGGCCCCGCGCGGTGACACCCCTGCCCCGCACAGGGACCCCCGGTTCCGGTTCCCCCCCCGCCCCCCCCTCGTTGCAGGAACCGGGGACCGCGGCGGCACCGGGAGCCTGCGGGGTCCCCGTACGCGGCCACCGGGGCGCTCCGCTCCGCACCGGGCAGCACCGGGGCCGGGACCGGTCCTTGGCGCGGGGATGCCCCGGGAGCGGCTGCTGCTTGTCCCGCTCGAAGCCAGACCGGGGGGGGCAACCGGGACCGGGGGGGAGGCAACCGGGACCGGGGGGGAGGCAACCGGGACCGGGGGGCACCGGGCATGCAGCAGGGACGGCGGCAGCGGGCAGCAGCCCCCCCGGTCACCCGCCCCGGGGAGCCGCAGCGCGGGGTCCCGGGGCCCCCCCGACCCTCTGCGGGCACCGGACGGAACCGGGGGTAGCCCCGAGCCCGGACCGGGACCGCGGGTACCAGACGGGGCCCCCCCCCCGGGGACTCCCCGCCGCTTTTTCGCCGGTCCCGGGAGCTGGCACAACCCCCCCGGGAGCCCCCCACCGCTACCGGGCGCTTCCAGCGGGAGCGCCGCCTCCCCGGTACCGAGCACCGGGGAGATGGGGGGGGAAAGGGGAGGGCTCCGTGCTCCCCCCCCCCCCCATTTTCAGGGAGGTGCAGACGCGCAGCAAACCCCAAACCCTCCGTAGGGCGGCTCCCGGGCCCTCCCCGGTACCGGACGGCCCCCCGCGGTACCGGACGGCCCTTCCCGGTACCGGACGGCCCCCCCCCCCGTTAACGGACGGCCTTTCCCGTTAACGGACGGCCCCCCTCGGTACCGGACGGCCCCCCCCGGTACTCCCGGCACCGGCCCACCCCCGGCACCGGCCCCCCGCTCGCGGCCCGTACCTGGGTGAGGCAGTACGGGGAGTACATGGCGGCGGTGTCAGCCGCGGCGGGGCATGGCCGGGGGGCCGCGACCGGGACCGGGACACGGGACCGGGGAACCGGGACCGGGACCGGGACCGGGACCGGGCGGCGGCGGCGGCGCGGGGAAAGTTTGGCCGAAGTTCGGCGCCCGCCGCACTTTTGCCGGCGGGAAGCGCCGCCGAGGCCCCGCCCACCGGCCCCGCCCACCCCCAAGCCCCGCCCACCGCCACCCGCCAAGCCCCGCCCACCCCACGCCTCGGCCACGCCCTCTCGACCCCACCCCGCGGTACGGCCACGCCCCCTCCGCGCTTGGCCACGCCCCCCGGAGCTGGGACCACGCCCCTCCGCGCTTGGCCACGCCCCCCGGAGCTGGGGCCACGCCCCCTCCGCGCTTGGCCACGCCCCCTCCGATGGGGCGCCTCGGGGGACCGGGCCCCCACGGGCACGGGGCGGGGGGGGGGGGCACAGAGTGGGGGGGACAGCGACATGTCGCGACAGGGGCGGGGCCGTGACACGGGCACCGCGGTGGCAGTGGCATCGAGGTGCCGGCGGCACCGCACCGACAGCGGCCGTGCCATGTCGTGACGGTGGCGGTGTTGTGACAGCGGCACCGCCGCGCCGGGACCGTGGCGGTGCCGTGACGGTGCCAACGGCGGTGCCCCCCCATCTGTCCCTCCGGCTGCGGCCATCTGTCACCGCCCGGTGCCAGCGCTGGCACCGCCGCCGGCACCCCTTCGCTGCCGGGGGGGGGCGGCACCGCCACCGCCGGGGGGGTGACATCGGGGGGTGACGTCATGGGGGGGGCTGTGACGTCATGCGGTCCCCCCGTGCCCACGTCACGGGGGTGGGGGTCCTATATGGGGGGGGGGGCACCTCCAAACAAAGTCCTGGCAGTGCCAGGGGGGGGCTGAGCACGGCGAGGGGGGAAAGTGGCCCAAAATAGGGTGCCCCCCCCCCCCCCCCGGGGGGGGGGGCATGGGGACACCCAGCTGCAGACGGAGCACGTGGTGACGCGCGTCGTGACATGCCGCAATACGTCAGGACATGCCACGATGTCGTGACGTGCTGCGGTACGTTGGGGCACACCACGATACGTCAGGAAACGATGCGATACGTTGCGACACGCCGCAATATGTCGCGACACACTACGACGTCGGGACACGCCATGATATATCGTGACACAGCAGCGATATGTCGTGACACACCACGACGTCGGGACACGCCGTGATATATCGTGACACAGCAGTGATATGTCGCGACACACCACGACGTCGGGACACGCCATGATATATCGTGACACAGCAGTGGTATGTCGTGACACGCCAGCGATATGTCGTGACACGCCAGGACGTCGTGACATGCTGCAATATGTTGGGACACGCTGCGATATGTCGTGACGCCGCGATACGTCATGACACGCCACGATATGTCACGACATGCCACCTGCCAGCCCCAGGACACACACGGCTGGGCAGGAAGGACCTGGGGTGGGGGGGGGTGGGGGGGCACAAACGCCCCCCCCCAGGGCAGAGCCACCGGAAGAACAAAGGCAGCGGCGCGGGAACCGCAGAGGCCCCAAAATCGGGCAAAACTGCCCCAAAACCCGGCTGCCTTCCAGCCCCTCCCACAGCCCCCCCCCGACACCTGAGGCCGCGGGGGGGGGCGGGGGGGGGCCGGGTCCCCACGGCAGGGGAGGCCCGGGGGAGGTTTGGGGCGATTTCAGGGGATTTTGGCTCCGGTTAGCGGCGGTTTTTCACCGCCTGCCGAGGCCTGGAAGCCATTAGGGCCCCCCCGGCCCCCCCCCCGGCCCCGCGGCTCGAGCCAAAGGAGGGGGGGGGTGGCCCCGCCCCCCCCCGTCTGCTGTAGGGCCCGGGGGGGGGCCGGGGGGGGAGGGGAGCCTGAGCCCAACCCCCCCGGGGGGGCCCACGCGTTGGGGGCGGTGTGGGAGGGCCCCCCCCGGTCACCCCAAATATCGGGGCCCCCCAACACTACCCCAAATATCTTCGCCCCCCCCCGGTCACCCCAAATTTCCCCCCCGTCACCCCATATATTGCCCCCCCCCCCAATTTCGCCACCCCCCCGGGTCACCCCAAATATCGCCCCCCCGTCACCCCATATATTGCCCCCCCCCCCAATTTCGCCACCCCCCCGGGTCACCCCAAATATCGCCCCCCCCCTCACCCCATATATTGCCCCTCCCCCAAATTTCGCCCCCCCCCCCACGGGTCACCCCAAATATCGCCCCCCCCCCCGCGGCACCCTGCAAATATCGCCCCTCCCCGGGGTCACCCCAAATATTGAGTTCCCCCCCCCCCGGGCCCCCCCCCGTGCCTGCAACCACCCCCTTCTCCACCTCCCCCCCTCCCCCCGGCTTCCTGCCCCCCCCCCACCTCCCGGCCCCGCTTCCGCCCTCACCTTCACCCACTTCCGCCCGCACCTTCACCCGCTTCCGCCCTTCTCCCTCCCGCCCGACGCCACTTCCGCCCCGCCGCACAAGATGGCGGCGCCCACTCTGCGGGGCCTGGCGCTGGGCCTGGCCCGGGCCGCGGTCCCGGTGCGGCCGTACCGGGCGCCTCCGCTGCGGCCCCGCGCGGTTCCCCCGCCGCCGCCGCCGGGGGCCGAGGAGCAGCGGGCGGCGGCGCGGCGCTTCGGGAGGCTGGGGGAGGCGGCGGGGGTCGCGCCGGAGCGGCTGTGGCCCAGCCCCGGGGAGCTGCGGGAGCGGGAGGCGGAGGAGCGGGAGTGGGAGCCGCCGCTGCGGGACGTGGAGGCGGAGCTGGAGCGGCGGGAGCGGGAGGAGGCGAGGCGGAGGGAGGAGAGGTGGGGACCGGGACGGGGCTGGGAGGTAGCGGGAAGGGGGGGGGCACCGGGAGAACCGGGGATTGGGGGGGCCGGGGATGGGGGAGGGGCACCGGGAGAACCGGAGACTGGGGGGGGGGGGCACCGGGAGAACCGGAGAGGACTGGGACCGGAGGGGGGGGGGTAACCGGGGATTGGGGGGAGGGGGGGGAGCCGGGGGGGCACCGGGAGGACCGCAGAGGGCTGGGACTGGTGGGGGGGGACCAGGGATGGGGGGAGGGTACCGGGAGAACCGGAGGGGGCTGGGACCTGGGGGGGGGGCGGCGACACCGGGGACAGATGGGAGGGGAGACGGGACCGGGGGGGGGGGGCAACCGGGAGTCCCCTCGGGTTCCGTCAGGAAGCAGCGGGGCAGATGCCGGGGGGTGTGTATGGGGGGGGGGCAGCTCCCGGTGTCCCCCCCGACCCCCCCGGTCCCGTCCGTCCCCGCAGGCAGCGGCTGGTGGCGCGGAGCCTGGCGGCGATGCCGGCGGCGGTGGCGGCCTGGCGGCAGGAGCGGGCGGAGGCGCGGGAGCGGAGGCTGCGGGAGGCCGCCCGGCGGCAGCGGCTGCTGGCGGAGGCGGGGGCGCGCCTGGGGGCCCCCCCCCGGCCCGGAGACCCCCGGGCGCAGGCGCTGCTGCAGGACTTGGAGCGGGAGGAACGGCGCCGCGAGAAGCGGCAGCGGCGGCAGGAGCGCGAGGAGGCCGCGCGCAGCGCCCTGGCCGCCGCCGAGGCCGCGGCCTCCCAACGCCCCCCCGGTGCTCCCGGAGAGGCCCCCCCGTAGCAGCGCCAAACGGAGACCCCAACCCCCCCCCCAAAACAGGAGCGGGATGGGGGTGTGCCCCCCAAAATCCCTCGGGGGGCGCTGGGCTGACTGCCCCCCCTCAGCCCAAAGCGCCCCCAAAAGGCCCCGTTCCTTCCCCAAAAGGCCCCGTTCTTCCCCCAAGAGGCCACCTCCTTTCCCCAAAATCTCTCCTTTTTCCCCCAAAAGCTCTGGGCGCTCGCACGCGGGCCGGGTTTAAAATTCTGCGTTTAATCTCTTTCCCCGAGCTGTTTCCTTTGTGTTCTGTTTTTTTTTTTTTTGTTTTTTTTTTTAATCTCCCGCAGGGCCGCCCTCCCCCCCCAGGGCCAAATGGGGGAGGGGAATTTGGGGAGGGGGGGAGGAATTTGGGGAGGGGGGGGCACAGGGAGGAAGCGTTTGTCCGGAGCGGGCCCTGGGGGGGGGCTGCACCCATCGCTGCCCCTCCCTCGGGACGTGGTGGGGCCCAAGGGGGGGGTCCCGGCCTCGCCCCTCCCCGCGGCCCCCCCCCAGGGGCGAGGCTGTGCAGCCCCTGGGGGGGGCGTGGGGGGGTTCCCGGCCCCCCCCCCCGGCGTCGATCTCAGTCGTCGTCGAAGTTCTGGCTGAGCAGGAAGTTGGCCGCCAGGTTCTCGTTCTTCTCGCAGGCGAAGTAGGCCTGGATCACCAGGCTCTCGGGGAAGCCCAGCGCCTTCAACTGGGGGGGGCGCAAAGGGGGAGGGGGGGCGTTCACTCTGGGCCCTGCTGATGCCCCCACCTCCCCCCCACCCTCCCGCAGAGCTACCGCTCGCCCCCGCAGGACGGCAACCCTACAACAGGGCGCGGCCCAGCCTGCGCTGTGCTTCGGAGTGTTTACCCTGGTCCCTACTGATGGCCGGGAAGCAGTTACCCCGCTTTAAATCAGGTTTCTGACCAATTATTTATTTTCCTGCTAATTATTGTACCTGTTACTGCTCCTACTGCTGCTCCCCGGTACCCCATCGCCACTAAGTCGGGCTCCAAAACGCACTGGGAGCCTCCCCTCTCCCTCCCAGTGTTAACTCTGGCCCCTACTGATGGCTGCCCCCCCCGTTAACTCTGGTCCCTACTGATGGCTGCCCCCCGTTAGCCCTACTGATGGCCCCCCCCCGTTACTGATGATGGCCCCCCCGTTAGCCCCCCCCCACTGATGCGCCCCCCCGCCCCCTTACCCTTTCTATGGCTTCTTTTTCCTGAGGCGTCACTTGGATGTAGTTCATCTGCGGGGACTCGTCCCCGATGGCACCCATCTCGCCCTCGAGGTCGCCCAGCTCCCCCAGTGGCTCGTTCAGCATCTGGATGAACTGCTCCTGGTGCTGGCTGATTTGCTGGGGAGGGAGGAGGAGGGCCGGGTGAGCTGCGGGTCCCCGGGGGGGGGCCTGGGGGGGTCCCGGGGCGGGGGGGCGCGGTACCTGCAGGAGCTGGGGGTTCTCCTGGCCCAGCTGCTGGAGCAGGGCGGGCAGCAGGGCCGGGTTCTGCTGGATCACCTGCCGCATGTTCTGGAACTGCGGCTGCTCCCGCAGGAACTCCAGCGGGTTCTCCCCTGGGGGGGGTGGGGCAAGGGGGTGGGGCGTGGGGGCGGGGCCTGTGCAGGCCACGCCCACCTCAGCACTGACCACGCCCCCTTTAGCCGAGACACGCCCATAAAGGGGTGGGGGCAGCGGTAAGCCGCACCCCTGCACAATGAGCTGCCCACCCCAAAGGAGGGGGGGCGGAGCTTCCCCAGGAGGGGGCGGAGCTTCCCGGGAGGGGGCGGGGCTTCCCTCCAGGCCACACCCCCCCGCCCACTAACCCCACCCCATAAACGGAGAAGCCCCGCCCCTGGCTCTGCCCACCCACACCCATCAGGGGGCGTGGCCACACCTGACCCCTCCCACTAGGGGCGTGTCCCGCAGAGGCCCCGCCCCCACCGACCTTCAGGCGGGGGCTGCTCCAGGGGGCGGCTCTCCTGCACCGGCGGCCGCTCGGGCTCGGGGCTCCCGGGGATGCCCTGGGGGGGGGGCACAGAGGGTGAGGGGGAGGTCGGGGGGGTCCCGCACCCCCCCGCAGCCCCCCCCCCCGCAGCCCCCCCGGCCCCCGCTCACCGTCAGCAGGTACTCGACGGCGCGGTGGGGGTTGTTGTAGCTGGCGCGCAGCGCGGCCACCACCCGCTCGCGCTCGTAGCCCATGGACATGATCTCGGTCAGCATCGTCTCGTACTCCGAGCCCGTCACTGCGGGGAGGGTCAGCGCCAGCCCCTGCCCCCCCCCCCCCAAAATCCCCACCCCCCCCCCAATTCCCCAAAAACCCTTGGCCAGAGCCGCACCGCCCCACCCCTACCCAAAAATCCCCCCCCAGCTCCGTTCCCCTCCCCCACGCCCCCCAGAAGACCCCAATTCCTTGCCCTTATTTTGCCCTCCCCCATAACGTGCCCCCCCCGCGACCCCCCCCACCCCCTCAGACCCCCCCCACCCCCCCACCTCCTCACCCCCCCATCCCCCACTTACCAAACCCCTCCTTGCGCTCCCCTGCTCCTGGAGCCCCCCCCCGACCCCCCCATCCCCCTGCAGACCCCCCCCGCCCAGCACCCCCCCCCAGCACCCACCGAGGGTGGAGGCAGCGTCGGCCGAGCGCCCCGCACCACCTGGGGGGGGAACAGAGCTGCGAATTCAAGAGAGAGACATGGCAGCGGGGCTGTCCGAGAGACCTCACCAGCCCCCCCCCCCCCCAAAAAAAAATCCTCCATACCCCGCCCACCCATCCCCCTTCCCCTATAACACCCCAAATCCCCCTTCATACCGCCCCCGCCCCCCCCAAATCCCCTAAATCTCCCCAAAATCCCCTCTCTGCTTGACCCCAAAACACCCCCAGCTAACACCGGGAGAGGGGGGGCAAATAAATTTAACACCCCCCCCCCCCCCGGTTACAAACGACCCCCTCCTCCTTACCCCGCCGCGGGCTCCGCCACCGTGAGCGGGGGGAGGTCCTGGGGGGCCGGCTCCTCGCTGGGGGCCGCCGGCGGCGGGGGGGGGACGGCGTCAGCGGCCGGGGGGGGCCCCGGCGCCGGGGGGGGTTCTGAGGCAGCGGCAGCGGCGGCTTCGGGCGCTGCGGTGCCCAGCGCGGCGGCTTTGGCCTGCGGGAGGGGGGGGTGAGCGGGGGGGTTTGGGGATGGGGGGGGTTGGGGGGGGGTCAGGGAGGGGATTTGGGGGGGGGGGGCACCTTGGTGACCATGACGACGACGAAGTTCTTCTCGTCGATGCGGTACTCGCGGATGGGCACCTCGTCGCTCAGGATCTTGCCCGCGTAGATCAGCTTCTGGCCCGCCACGGGGAAGGCGTCGCTGCCCTTCTCCGCCTCGATCTTCTCCTTCAGCGCCCGCACCTGGGGGGGGGCAAAGGGGGGGGTCACCGCGGAAGGGGGGGGGCACCGTGGAAGGGGGGGTCACCCCGAGGGGGGGGGGGCACTGCGGAAGGGGGGGGCAACCCGAAACGGAGGGGTACCCCAAAAGGAGGAGGGCAACCCAAAAAAAGAAAGTCACCCCAGAAGCAGGGACACCCCAAAAGGAGGGGGGCAGCCCTAAAGGGGGACATCACTCTATACGGAGGAGGAACACCCCAAAAGACGAGGATTACCCCCAAAAGAGGGGGATTACCCCCAAAAGAGGGGGATTACCCCCAAAAAGCAAGGGTACCCCAAAACAGGAAAATCACCCCAAACGGAGGAGCATCACCCCAAAAGCAGGGGCACTCCAAAAGAGGAAAATCACCCCAAACTGAGGAGCGTCACCCTAAAATCAGGAACATCCCTAAAGAGAGAGGCCGCCTCAAAAGTAGAGACACACAAAAAGGGGGAGATCACCCCAAATAGAGAAGGATCACCCCAAAAGCAAGTGCACCCCAAAAAACAGGGACATCCCTAAAGGAGATTACCCCAAACGGAGGAGGCTCGCCCCAAAAGCAGGGGCGCTCCAAGAGGGGAAAATGATCCCAAAAGCAGAGAAACCCCAAAAGGGAAAAATCACCCCAAAAGCGAGGGGTGACCTAAAAAGCAGAAGATTGCCCCCCAAAAGCGAAGGGGGGGCACATCCTCATGGGCGGCAACCACCGGGGGGGGGCTGCCCCGAGCTTCCCCAGCCCCACAGGGCTCCGCGGGGCCCCCCCGGCCCTAAAACCACGGCCCCTTGGGGGGGGGGGGGGCGAGGGGGGCTTGGACTGCACCGCTTGGGGGGGGCGATGCCGGGGGGAGGAGGGACTGGGATTGCCCCATTTGGGGGGGGGGGAAAGAGGGGGGCTGGGACTCCCCCATTTTGGGGGCGACGCCGGGGGGAGGAAGGGGGGTTGGGGGGGGATGGAAAGGGAAGAGGGGGAGGGGGGGAGGAGGCCTGCCCCATTTCGGGGGGCTGGGGGGGCCGCAGGATGCGGGGGGGGCCGCACCACTGGGGGGGGGAGAGAGGGGGGTATACCAGAGGGGGAGGGGAAGGAGGGGAGGGCTGCACCGTTGGGGCGGGGGGGCTGCACCCCCCGCCCGCCCCCTGCATCCATGTGGTGACCCCGAGCCTCCCCCCAAACCGAATCCCGTCCCCCCCCGCCCCGGGTCGTACCACAGCGAGGGGGGGGGGGGCGCCCCCAACCCCCCCCCGCCCCGCTCCTCCTCCCCTCCCGGGCCTGCCCCCCCCCCCTCCCCGGCGCCGCCCCCCCCCCGCACCGTCTCGTGCGGCTCCATGCGGATCTTGAAGGTCTGCTGCTGCAGCGTCTTCAGCGTCACGGTCACCGCCATGGCGGCGGCGGCGGCGGCTCCTCCCGGCGGCCCCACAACATGCAACTCACGCCGCCGCCATCTTAGGCGCCCCGCCGCTTCCGCCTCACGTGACGCGCGGCCGGAACTTGCGTCACGCCGCCGCTCCCCCCTCCCCCCCCCCCCCTCGCGCGGCCGCCGCCGTCACGTGACGGGGGTGGCGGCGGCGGCGCGGTCACGTGACGCGCGGCGCGCACAAAATGGCGGCGCGCGGGGAAGATGGCGCGGGCGGACAGAGCGGAGGCGAGGCGGAGGGGCCGGGACGAGCTTTAATTTAACACAAACCGCAGCGCGGCCACCGACGGGCGCGGGGGACGCCCTCACCCCACCCCCAACCCCCTCCAACCCCTCCCCCAGCACCGGGGCCGCGTCCCCAACCCTCCCCCCCCCCGCTACCGGGCCCGGTGCCGTTCCTGAGTCCTCGCCCCGCGCCCCCCGGGCGGCCCCGGCGCCGCCCCCTCCCCCCGGGCCGGGAGGGGCCGCCCGTTAAAAAACCGAAGTCCAGGTCTCACAGAGACATTACGCTCGCTCCCCGCGGGGTCGGGGCGCTGCCCCGGCGGGGCCCGGTGCGGCGGGACCGGGGCCTCCCACCCCTCACAGCTCATCCTTGGGGGCCGCCCCCGCGTCCTCCTCCTTCTCCGCCTCCTCGTCTTCATCATCATCCTCCTCATCGTCATCCGCATCCCCCTCCTCATCCCCCTCCTCCTCCTTGCGCTGCTTGTCCTCCTCCTCCTGCTTCTTCCGCTGCTCCTCGTCCTGCTGCTCCTTCATCTTCCTCTCCGCCTCCTGCGGGGCGCAGGGGGGTCAGCACAGCACCCCAAGGCAGGGACACAGGGGGGGCGCCGCAGTGCCCCCAGCGCCCCAGGGACAGGGGAGGAAGCCAGCTCCGTGTGTGTGTCCCCCCCCCCCGTACCTTGGTGGCCCCCCAGGTGTCGTTGCCGAACTCCTCAGCAAACTTCTCGTCATCCGTGATGAGGAAGTTGTCGAAGATGGTGCCCGATTTCACCTAGGGCAGAGCAGGGGGAGCTCAGCAGGACCCCTGGGGGGTTGTGGGGATTGAGAGGACCCCCCAAAAAGCCACGGGGGGCACCCCCGGCCCCAGCCCCTCCTCCCACCTGCCACAGGTCGAGGCCAATGACACCGAAGCTGTCATAGGCGTAGATGCTGGGGTCGGGCGTGTACTCGGGGTTGTCGATCTCGGGGTGCACCCACTTCCCCTTGTAGTTGGGGTTGTCGATCTGCCGCGGCCTCCACTCGCCCTGGGGGGGGGGCATAGGCAATGTTGAGAGGGGCACGGCCCCACCCTGGCTCCCCAGGGACCCCCGGGGGGTGCCGGGCTTCACCTTGTACTCGGGGTTCTGGATGACGGGGGGCTCCCACTCCCCGTCCATCTCCTCGTCCCAGTCCTCCGGCTTTTTGGCGTCGGGGTCAGGGATGTGCTCAGGCTTGTCCCAGTCCTGGGGGGCAAAAACGGGGAGGGGGGTCAGGGCTCTGCCACAGGCCTCCCACGCACGTCTCCCCCCAGCCCCCCGGGCGCCCCCCACCTCAGGCTTGGAGTCCTCGGGGTCGTCGATCTTGGCCCGCTCATCCCAGTCGTCGGGCTTCTTGGCCTCGGGGTCCTTGATCTTCTTGGGGGGCAGGAAGTCCCAGTCGTCCTCCAGGCTCCCCGACTCCACCTTGCTGTTGTCGATCTTCACCTCGTAGGTGTTGTCGGGGCGCACGATGAGGGTGTAGAGGTGGGTGAACTCGTCGTCCTGCGGGGGAGAGGGCGCTCAGCGGGGCCGGGCTCCTCCCCGCAGCACCACCGGGAGGGGCTGAGCCCCCGCCCCACGCCCCCCCACGCACCTTGCAGCGGATGTCCTTGTTGATGAGAACGTTCTTGCCCTTGTAGTTGAAGATAACGTGCACCTTCTTGGTGCCGGGGCCGCAGATGTCAGGGCCTGGGGGGGGGGACAGAGGGGTTATGGGGTGGGGGAAACGAGCCTGCCGCTGCCGGGGGGGCAGCACGGGGGGGGGCGGCAACGCACCAAACATGATGTTGTACTCCGAGTCGCCGTGCATGTCCTCCTGGCTCAGGCCGGCCGGGAAGAGCTTGACGTAGCCACCGCCACAGTCGATGTTCTGCTCGTGCTTCACCGTGAACTGCACCACCAGCGTCTTGTCCCGGTTGCTGAAGGGCTCGAAGCGGGACGAGAGGGCGTAGAAGCGCGCGTCCTGGCTCGTCTGGATCCCTGCCGGGGCACCAAAACCCACCCGTGCTGAGCCCTGACCAGCACCGGCCCCCCCCAGCAGCCCCCAGTCGAGGCTGTAACAAGCACAAGTTGTTAATTAATTGTCCCCTGGGGTCCGTGCCCCACCTTTATCCTTCTCAGCATCGCCGTAGAACTTCCCGGCAGTCAGGACGAAGCGCCCGTAGTCCGGCTTGTGCTTGGATTCCACCCACCGCTGGGTCCAGGCATCTGCAGGAGAGGAGCGCTGAAGACCCCATGCCCCGGCTCCGGTCCTCCCCCAGCAGAAGGGAATGGGTTCTGCCCCTCCCCGCAGGGCCGGAAGCGGGGCGGCTCCCGGCCACCTGCACAGCCCCGCGCTGGCTTTTCACGCTCCAGAGCGGCCTGTCAGGGTTGCTGCCTGCCCACCTGCAGCCACAGCGATAAGGGAGGGGACCCCGTGTCCCCTGCCTCGCTGGAAGCTTGGGGGAGGCAGAAATAAGGCTCCGGGGCTGTCCCTTGCTGCAGGGCTGCAGCAGGATTTAGGGCTCCAGACAAGAATGAACCCACAGTGAGAGCCAGCTCCCATCCCACGCCACCCCCGTGGGGGAACACCCTGCTCGGGGCGGTTCTGCCCCCACTGAGCAGCCTCCTTCCCTCACGGGGCCACTCCTCGGCCCCGGCCCTTTGTCCCCTGCGGCTGAACGGGGGCCACGTTGCCCCCGCAGCCCTCTCAGGCCCCCGCTCCCCAGCCCAGGTGAGGCCAGCTGGAACACGTCCCCCCCCAAAACATCCAAACCAGGAGAGCCCCGAGGCCCTCACCCCCTCGCGCCCCCCATACAACCTGCCTCCCTGCAGCCCCACCTCTCCCATCCCTCCCCACCTTTCCCATAACCCTGATCCCCTCCAGTCCCTGCCCACGTAAACCTCTTCCCCCCGAGCCCCCCTTTTACCCAGGCCATCCCCCTACCACAGCCCCCAACTCCCAGCCTAGGGGCGGCCTCCAAGCCCCCCCATTTCTCCTCAAGCCCCCCCGCAGCCCCTTCCCCTTTTTCCCACGGACCCCCTCAGGACCCCCAGAGACCCCTCCCTGGCCACCCCGAATCTCCCTCCCTTTTCGCTCCTCCCCCCTCAGGGCCCCCTCCCCTCAGGGCCCCCTCCCTCCCCTTTCTGCCCCCCCTTCCCCTCCGGGCCCCCTCCCCTCTCGCCCCTCCCCTCCCGTCAGGACCCCCTCCCCTCTCGCCCCCCCTCACCTCCATCCGAGAACTCCTCCCGGAAGAACTCCGTGGGCCCAGCCGCCGCCAGCGCCAGGAGGGCGGCGAGCAGGAGGGGGAGGCCGAGGCGGCTCATGGCGGCGGCGCGGTCCCACACGGCCCAGTCGGGGCGCACCCTCCCTCCCGGCCCGGCGGAGCCCGGCACTGCGGAGGGGGGTGACGGCGATGGCGCCTTTTATACGCCCGCCGCCCCTCGGCCCGCCCCCGGACGCTGCCCATTGGCCGGCGCCCTCGCGGCGCCCGCTACCATTGGCCTACCGCCCGCTGGCCGGCGGCGGCGGCGCCCCCGAACGTTGGCGTCCCAGATGGCCGCTTCCTATTGGCTGAGCCGGGAGGCCAATGAGGAGCGACCACGCGTTCGGAGGGAGACGCCCCCCCCCGCGCTCCCCCCTCCCTCCGCGGGGCGCGTCGCCGCGGTCACGTGGCTGGGGGGGAGGGCCTGGCCACCTGCGGACCACGTGGGGGGGGGGGGGGGGGGGCGCCGCCATCCCATAATAGCACCGCGACGGTGCACGGGGGGGGAACCCAAGGGGTGCCCCCAGCCGGCCTGCGGGGCTTAAGGTCCAAACTGGAGCCGTGATGCAATCGGTGATGACGTCATGTCGCGCGGTGACGTCATGTCGCATGTCGCACCGGGCATGTGCAGGGTGGGGCGAGCCCCCCCCCCCCGATGGGGGCAGTGGTGGGGTCCCGGGGGCGTTGCCATGGCAACAGCCTGTAAGGGGGGGCTGTCGTCATGGTAACGGGCCCGGGGATCCCCGCTGTGTTGTGATGTCAGCTAGCTCCCATGACGTCACTCTTAACCTCGTGACGTCACTCTCCACCCTTATAACGTCACAGTCCATCCCGCCACGCCTCGCGGCCTCCCCCTCCCCGCGGCCCCCAGGCTGCCCCGCCACTCCCAAGATGGCGCCTCCCTCCCGCCGCACTCAAGATGGCGGCGCCCACACGCGGCATGAGCGGAACGCTTCCGGGTGGCGGCGGGAGCGCTTCCGGCCGCCGCGATGTCGCCGAGCGTGGCGGAGCTGCTGCTGCAGCGGCTGGAGCGGGAGCCGCCGGGGCCCGGGGGCGGCCTCTGCAGCCTGGAGGCGGCCGCCGCGCTCGGCCTCGACCACCAGACGCTGGTGGGCGCCGTCAAGAGCCTGCAGGCGCTCGGAGAGGTGGGGGCGCCGCGTCCCGCGGGGGTCGGGGCCCGGTGCCGGTGATCCCGGTGCCGGCGATCCCGGGCCGGGTGCCTGTCCCCGTCCTGGTGCTGATGCTATTCCCGGTGCCACTGACCCCGGTCCCGGTGCTATTCCCGGTGCCGATCCCGGTCCCCTTCCCGGTCCTGATGCCGGTCCTCTTCCCGGTGCCAGTCCTGGTCCCGGTCCCCCTACTGACCACGCTGCCGCTGCTATTCCCGGTGCCGCTGACCCTGGTGCTAATCCCGGTCCCGGTGCCGGTCCCGGTGCCAATACCAGTCCGGGTGCCAATGCCGGTGCCATTTCCGGTCCCAGCGCTGATCCTGGTGGACCCGGTGCCGATACCAGTGCCATTCCTGGTCCTAGTCCCGGTGCCGATCCCGGTGATTCCGGTGCTATTCCCGGTCCCGGTGCTAATCCCGGTGCCGATCCGGGACCCATTCTCAGTCCCGGTGCCGATCCCGGTGCCATTCCCAGTCCTATTCCCGGTGCCGGTGCTAATCCCAGTGCCGCTCCCAGTCCTGTTCCCGGTGCCGGTGCTCCCGGTGCCGATGCCGGTGCCATTCCCGGTGCCGCCCGCAGGTGATCGAGGCGGAGGCGCGGGCGGCCACGCGCTGGGAGCTGAGCGCCGAGGGCGCGGAGGTGCTGCGGGACGGCAGCCCCGAGGTGCGGCTCTTCCGCAGCCTCCCCGCCGACGGGCTGCCCCAGAGCGAAGCCATGGTGAGCGGGGGGGGGCTACAGGGATGGGGGGGGGGTCCCGGGGGGGTTCCCGGGGGTCCTCACCGCCCCCCCCGGTGTCCCCCCCCCCCCCGCAGAAGCTGCCCGGTGCCCAGGTGGGCTTCAGCAAGGCCATGGCCAACAAGTGGCTGCGCCTCGACAAGGCGGCGCCCGGCGGCCCCCGCGTCTTCCGCGCCGTGAGTGTCCCCGGCCCCGCGCGGCCCCGGTTTGTGTCCCCCCCCCCCCCAACACCCGGGGGGGGGGCTGGGGGCCACCCACCGGTCCGTCCGTCCGTCCGTCTGTCCGTCCGTCCGTCCCCGCAGGTGGAGGCGGTGCAGGACGCGGTGCAGGAGAGCCTGCGGAGGGTGCAGCAGGGCGACGCCGCCGGCCTGCCCGAGCGCGAGCGCAACGACCTCAAGAGGAGGAAGCTGCTGCTCGAAGTGTGAGCGGGGGCACGGGCAGACCCCGCATCCCCCCCCCAAACCCCATATCCCCCCCCCCCCCAAAAAACCCTATTCCCCCCCCAAAAAAACCATATTGCCCCCCCCCAGCACCCTCAAGTCCTACTGGATCCGCAAGGGCAGCGCCTTCAGCACGGCGGTGACGCGGCAGGAGACCGACCTGACGCCGGAGATGATCGCGACGTGAGTCTGGGGGCACCCGGGGGGGGGGGCCCCAACTGTGCCCCCCCCTCCCTGAACGACCCCATAACCCCCCCCTTCCCCCCCCCGCAGGGGCTCGTGGCGCCAGCTCCCCTTCAAGCCCTACAACTTCTCGGCGCTGGGGCTGCCGCCCGCCTGCGGCCACCTCCACCCCCTGCTCAAGGTGCGCTCCCAGCTCCGCCAGATCTTCCTGGAGATGGGGTGAGTGGGGAGGGGGATGACACACGGGGGGGGGGGGGGGGGCTACGACAGCGCAGCCCCCCCCCGAGTGACGCCGCAGCCCCCCCCCAGGTTCACGGAGATGCCCACCGACAATTTTGTGGAGAGCTCCTTCTGGAACTTCGACGCCCTCTTCCAGCCCCAGCAGCACCCGGCGCGGGACCAGCACGACACCTTCTTCCTGCAGGGTGCGCGGGGGGGGCCCGAATCCCCGCTGCCCCCCCCACACCCACCCCGTGCCTCCCAAATCCCCGCTGACCCCCCCCTTTTCCCCCCACAGACCCCGCTGAAGCCCCCGAGCTGCCCGCCAGCTACATGGCCAAGGTGAAGAAGGTGCACTCGCAGGGAGGCTACGGCTCGCAGGGGTGAGCGGGGTGGGTTTGGGGGGGCTCTGCCGCCCCCCCCGCGCCTCCCCCGTAGTGCTGGGACCGAGCTAAGCCCCCCCCCAGGTACAAATACGAGTGGAAGGTGGAGGAGGCACGGAAGAACCTGCTGCGCACGCACACCACGTCCGCCAGCGCCCGCGCGCTCTACCACCTGGCCTGCCAGGTGGGCCGGGTTTTGGGGAGGGGGCGGAAAAAGGAGCGTGGGGGGGGCATTGCCTGACCCGCCCCCCCCCCCCCCCCCCCCCCATTTCTTTTCCAGGATAAGTTCACCCCCGTGAAGTACTTCTCCATCGACCGCGTGTTCCGCAACGAGAGCCTGGACGCCACCCACCTGGCCGAGTTCCACCAGGTGGAGGGGGTGGTGGCCGACCGCGGGCTCACCCTGGGCCACCTCATGGGCACCCTCCGGCAGTTCTTCACCAAGCTGGGTACGGGGGGGGCTCGGGGGGGGTCACCGGGGCAAGGGCAGGGGGCTGGGGCACCCCCCTGACACCCCTCTTCCCCCCCAGGCATCACCAAGCTGCGTTTCAAGCCGGCCTATAACCCCTACACAGAGCCCAGCATGGAGGTGTTCAGCTACCACGAGGGTGAGGGGCCCCTGCGGGATCCCTGCGAGGCGTGGGGGGGCTCTGTGTGGTTTTTTTTTTAGGCAGGGGGGTCGGCTCAGCCTCATTCTCTGTGGAATTTGGGGATCAGCTTAACCTCTCCCTCTCCTGTGGGGCTAGGGGCACCCCTGAGGAGCCTGTGACCCTCTGCAAAGTGTGCGGGGGGTTCTGTGGGGTGCCCCGTAGGTGGACGCCCCCCCCCCCATCTCACGCCCTGTGGGGTGGGGGCCCCCCCTTCTCGCTCTGTAGGCCTGAAGAAGTGGGTGGAGGTGGGGAACTCGGGGGTCTTCCGCCCCGAGATGCTGCTGCCCATGGGGCTGCCCGAGAACGTCTCCGTCATCGCCTGGGGGCTCTCGCTGGAGCGGTGAGTCGAGGGGCAGCCAGGACCCCCCCCCGGGGCAGGGAGGGCCCAGCCCGGCCCTGCTGACCCCCCCCCCATCCTGCTGCAGCCCCACCATGATCAAATACGGCATCAACAACATCCGCGAGCTGGTGGGGCACCGGGTCAACCTGCAGATGGTCTACGACAGCCCCTTGTGCCGCCTCGACGTCTAGAGCCCTATTTATTGCTGCTGCCATAAAAACCAGGCCCAATAAACCTCCTATGCCCAGCCGGGTGCCTCTGAGTGTGCTAGGGGGCAGCGACCACGCGTGGGGTGAGGGCTGAGAAAAGGTTTTATTGTGATAGAATGGTTGGGAGGGGGTTTTGGGGGGGAAGGAGCCCTCCTCACCTCTCCGCAGCCCGACACATGGTTGCTGCACCCGTGAGGTACTCGTGGTGCAGAGCCCGGCTGCTGCGGTGAGCCTGGGGGAGGGATGGGGGCCTTGGGGCAGCCCAGGAGCTGGAGTTCCTCATGAGCAGGCTGCATTCACGTCCTGGGGGCTGTGCTGGGGCTTACCGCGTTGGCGCTGGGCGCTGGAGCATCGTGGTGGCAGCGGCACAGAGGGGTGCGAGTGCCCCAGGCTCCCTCAGCACATCACGCTGGATCTGCCCCTGCTTTTGGCTGGGCACCAGCAGCACCCACCTGCAAAACAACACCCCGAATCAGCGGAGGAGCCTGGAAAGTCCTGGAGGAGACCGGGAGCAGCCCTCCTGAGCCGCTCGGCCACGATCCCCACCCCAAAACGCCACCCGGAGCTACTCACACCTCGTCTCCCCTCACACCGCAATGGCGGCTCTTCCCTCTCCTCACAGCGCGGCCCTTCCCGCCTCTTTTCCTCTCGGCCGCCCATTGGCCAGCCCGCGGCGGAGACGGGCGCTGATTGGCCAGCGCGGGTGCCCGTCACCAGCCGCCCGCCGCCGACCCGCCCACCGTGCTCTCCTCAGCGAGCCGCGGGGGGAAAATGGCGGGGGAGGCGGCGCACGGTGAGGAACTGGGGCCAGGAACTACCCTGGTGGTTCCCCGTGTGGGGTCGCTGCCCTTGGGGCCCCCTTTTTCCACCCTGGGGCCTGTTCCTGTGAGCCCAACGCCAAGCTGGCCCCAAAGGCCCTTGATCCAGGCCCCTCTGGGGGGGCCCTGCTCGCCTCATGGCTCCCCCACAGCCCCTGCCGCCATCCCGGCCGCCGTGCTGGTGCCGTGCCCCGGGGCCGTCCCAGTGCTTGACTGGGCCCTTCTGGGCCCAACGGTGGTGCCCGTGTTCGTCAGGCTTTGTGGGGTGTGGAGCGTGGAGTCTGTGAGAATGTGCAAAAAAAAAAACACTGCCATGTTGGCTAAAACTCACCAGAAGTTTCCAGAAATACCTGTTTGTTCGTTCTCTGCTACTTGTTTTTCGGCTCAGTGCTTCAAATGTCTCGTTTAACGCTTTAACCCTTTGGAAAAGTGTAAAATCGGGAGCTCTGCTGGGTGGTGGGGCCTCCCCCCTCCAAAAAGAGCCATTTTTATCGAGGGGGGAGAACCACAGGGTCTCTGGGCCAGGAGCCCACCTCCGCCCGTCCCCCAGTTTAGTTATTATTATTAATAACCCACAATATTACGGCTAACTGGACATTCCCAAATGTATTCCCTGCAGGCTGCTGAGGAGCTTGGCTGCGGAGGCGTGGGTTCAGACCAAGGTGGGAGCAGCCCCGTCCGTACGGGGATGGGATGGGGACGTGGGGACAGAATGGGGACATGGGGATGGGATGGGGACGTGGGGGTGGGATGGGGACATGGGGACAGAATGGGGACATAGGGATGGGATGGGGATATAGGGGCGGGATGGGGACATGGGGATGGGATGGGGACATGGGGATGGGATGGGGACGTGGGGATGGGATGGGGATATGGGGATGGAATGGGGACGTGGGGATGGGATGGGGACAGAATGGGGACATAGGGATGGGATGGGGATATAGGGGTGGGATGGGGACATGGGGATGGAATGGGGACATGGGGATGGGATGGGGACATGGGGATGGGATGGGGACGTGGGGATGGGATGGGGACGTGGGGACAGGATGGGGATATGGGGACATGGGGACAGGATGGGGACATGGGGACATCACCCCATGCCCACCGCAGGCTGATGTCTCCCTGCCACCCCACCAGGCCACCATGGCACATCAGGAGCATGAGGACCCGGAGCTGGAGCCGGAGGAGATGCAGAGCAACAGCTCCTTCTTCACCGGTTTGGGCAGAGACGAAAACCCTGGCGAGGACCCCTCGAGGTAGGAAGCTTTGCACCTGCCAGGGGGCTCCTGATTTTAACCTAAATCAGGGGAAAAAAGGTGCTGCGTGTCAGGAATGACAACCCTTCAGGCAGAGCGGCAGGGGCAGGTTGAGCTCGGTGACACCACGGGGCCCAAATCTGATAACTCACAGGGCACCGTGTCCGTTAGTGAGATTTCCTCCTTTAATAACGTCGTCTTTCCTAATTAACATAACCGGCTGGCCAGCTTGCTTCTGATAGCAGGGCCCGTTGCGCTGCGGCGTGGATGCACGCCTCAAAGGGGGAAACGGTTTGGGGAAGCCCAGCCCCAGCGCCTGCCTTGCTGCTCGGTGCAGGGCAGGATTGGGCAAATCGGCCGTTTCCATGCTCCCTCTGCCCCCTGCTTGCCAGTGCGGGTCGGGGCGCGCCTGTCACTGCCCTGGCAAACGCAACGAGTGCCCCCCAGCCCGGGCAAAGTCACTCGCTGCCTTAGTGAGAGCCACCGCAGGAGCCGCTGGGGTGAATTAGCTCCCTGGGAATTAGACTCATTTACTGTTGGCCGTGCAGCCGGGGTTTCCTCGAGCTCTGCCTGCCTTTGCTTCCCCAAACGGCCCCGCTGAGGCTGGCTTCGGCCATGGCTCTGCCTTCGCCCCTGACCCGCGGGTGCTGTGTTTGGGCCGAGGACGGAGCCGCCGGCCGCCGGCCCCCCGCTGGGCTCGGGGGCTCTGGACGGCCAGGCCTCCCGCTACTTCGCGGCGCTGGACTCCAGCGTGGGCGACCTGCGGCAGCGAGCGCAGCGCCTCATCGACAGGGTGAACGAGAGCCGCAAGGAGGACCACACCGTGATGAGCGGCTTCCGCGAGAGCCTGCTGCTGAAGGTGCGTGTGGGGGGGGGGGGGGGGGGCGCGCGGCCGCCCAGCGCCTGCTCGCCGCGTTTAATTGCGTTATTCCGCCCGAATTAAGTCGTGGGACGGCGAGAGGAGGTGCTGCGGGCGGGCGGCGTCCCACGAGGCGCCGGCGCCAGCTGCAGAGCCTGGTGTGCGGCTGCACCGGCGGGGGGGGGGCCCGGCCCCTCCGGGGCGGCTGCAGCTGCCTCCAGATCTGCTTTAGGGGGCGGAGGGGACGCTGCCCGCCCCCCGTCCCCGTCCCCGCGCTGCTGCTGCCTGTCCTCGGTGTCCTTGCTTGGCCGCGTGCCGCGCCGGACTTTGCTCCCTCTGCCATCCCCGCGGACGGGGGGGGTGGGAACGGGGGGGGGCTCCGGGCCGCCTGCGCCCCCCGCGCGCAGATGGCAGCCAGGCCCCGGCAGCTGCGGCTGGGGGGACCCCGCGCTCGGTGGCTACCGCGGCCGGTGCTCCGGCTACCGTGGGCGCAGCTGGCGGCGGCGCCGGCCAAGCGGGGCCGGGAGCTGTGCCAGCGCGGCGGCCGCAGCTGCCACCCCCCCGGGGACGGGGCCGGCTGTGCCTGCGGCGCTGCCAGCGCCTCCGCCCCCTGTCCCCAGTGGCCCGATTTTTATTTCCCCCCCCCCCCCGCCCCCCCTTTTTTTTTTTTCCTGGAAGGTGTCCGACCTGGCCGAGCAGCTGGAGGAGCAGCTCTTCCAGCTCTACAGCCTGCACAACGAGCAGATCCAGGAGCGCCTGCACGAGCTGGCCGAGGTGATGGAGCGCGTGCGGCAGGCCGAGGACGAGCTGCAGCAGGTCTGCCGCACCGTGGAGGCCGCCTACAAGGACCTGTGCCTGCAGCCCGAGGCGTGAGAGGGCCCCCCGAGCCCCTGGGGAGCCCCCCGAGCCCGCGGGGAGCCCCCCACACGCAGCCCCCAGCCCCAGCAGCGGGGGCGTTACGGCCGCGCCGGGCCAGCTGCTCCTTCGCGGGCAGAGAAATGAGGAATATCAGCCCGAAATCGCCTTTTCCGCGGGCTGTTGGTGTTCGGTTTTTAACACAATTAAAACAAAAAGAACAAAAGACCCCGAACGGGCTCCGGAAGGTTCCTCCGAAGGGCCTCGCCTCGGCAAAGCCCGCCTCGTGCGGACGCGGGGCCCCGTCCCGGCACTCGAGCTGCGCCCAGGGGGTCTTAATTACCGCTGATGAGCGCGGCGCTGACGAACAGGCTGGCGCGGGGCAGCTTCTCCAGCCTTTATTGGGGCGGCCGGCGGCGCCGCACGGAGGGGGGAAGGCACCGGGGGGGGGGGTCACCGAGGTAGAACCGAGCTGCCGGGGCCGGGCGGTGCCAGCGGGTCCTGTCGGTGCCACCGGGGCCGCTCGGCGCCACCGGGTCCGAGCGGCGCAGCGCCCTGAGCAGCGCCCTGAGTCCCTCAAGTCCGAGGCGCCGGCCGCGCCGCGCCGCACCGCACGCCCTGGCGCCTAGCCGCGCCGCTCTGCCTTGCCGGCGGCGAAGGCCTGGAGCCCCGTGATGGCTCTGCCCAGGATCAGCGCGTGGATGTCGTGCGTGCCTGCGGGCGGGAGGAGCGGCGGGGTCCGGGGGCGCCCGGCGGTGACGGGGGGGGCGTCCCCGCGGCCCCCCCCGGTGCTACCTTCGTAGGTGTTGACGGCCTCGAGGTTCAGGAGGTGGCGGATGACGTGGAACTCGTCGCTCACCCCATTGCCCCCCAGCATGTCGCGCGCCTGCCGGGCGACCTCCAGCGCCTTGCCGCACGAGTTGCGCTTCAGCATCGACACCAGCTCGGGGGCCGCCCTGGGGGGGTTGGGGACGCCGACGCTCAAACCCCTGCCCCCCCGGGGGCCCCCCCACCCCGATTTGGGGGCGCGCCTCGCCCCCGGCCCCCACCTGCCCTCGTCCTTGAGGCGGCCGAGGCGCAGGCAGGCCTGCAGCCCCAGGGCGATCTCGGTCACCATGTCCGCCAGCTTCTTCTGCACCAGCTGGTTACGGGCCAGGGGCGCCCCGAACTGCCTCCTGCACGACAAAACGGGGGGGGGGGGGCACGTGGGGGGGTCCCCGCGGGATTTAGGGGGGGTCGGGGGGGGCTGGCAGCGCGTTACCTGTCGAGGACGTACTGCCGCGCCGTCTCCAGGCACGCCTCGGCGGCGCCCAGCGCGCCCCAGGCGATGCCGTAGCGAGCGTGGGTCAGGCACCCAAAGGGACCCTTGGGGGGGGGGGGGGGGGGGACAATCGGCGGGGGGGCTCAGCACCCACTCAGCACCCCCCCAGCGTGTGTCCCCCCCCCAAAAAAAAAAGCTTACGGCCAGGCCGGTGGCGTGGGGCAGCAGGTTCTCCTCGGGCACCTCGACGTCGTCCATCAGGATCATGCCGGTGGCGGAGGCGCGCAGCGAGAACTTGCCGTCGATTTTGGGGGTGCTGAGCCCCGCCATGCCCCGCTCCAGCAGGAAGCCGCGGATCTGCCCGTCCCCCTCGCACACCGCCCACACCACGCACACGTCGGCCACCGGCGCGTTGGTGATCCTGGGGGGGGAAATAAGGGGTCGGGGGGGGGGGGGGAAGAGGGTTACGGGGGGGGGAAAAGGGGGTTACGGGGGGAAAAAAGAGAGGTTGGGGGGGAAAAAAGGGGGTTACGGGGGGAAAAAGGGGGTTACGGGGGGAAAAAGGGGGTTATGGAGGGAAACAGGTTGGAAAAAAGGGGTTGGGGGGTGAAAAAAAGGGGGTTACGGGGGGTTAAAAAAAGAGGGGGAGGAAATGGGGGGGGAAAGAGGGGTTTGGGTGGGGGAAGAGGGGTTTGGGGGGGGAAAGGCAGTTACGGGGATGGGGGGGAAAAAAGGGGTTGGGGGGGGAAAAAAGGGGGTTACGGGGGAAAAAGGTTGGAAAAAAGGGGTTGGGGGGAAAAAGGGGTTGGAAAATCGGGTTGGGGGAGAAAAAAGGGGTTTGCAGTGGGAAAAAAGGGGGTTAGGGGGGTTGGGGGGGGAAAAAGGGTTGGAAAAGGGGGTCGGGGGAGAAAAAAGGGGGTTAGAGGGGGGAAAAAGTGGGTCACGGGTGGGGGGGTCACGGGTGGGAAAAGGGTTGGAAAAAAGGGGTTGGGGGGGGAAAAAGGGGTTGGAAAATGGGGTTGGGGGGGAAAAAGGGGGTTGGGGGAGGGAAAAGGGGTTGGAAAAAAAGGCGTTGGGGGGGGAAACAAAGGGTTTGGGGGGCTCTGGGCGTGGGGCTGCCCCCCCCCGGGGCGGTTTTTGGGTCTCACCACGTCTTGGAGCCGCGCAGGCGGTAGCTCTTGGTGGCGGCGTCGTAGCGCGCCCGCGTCTCCATGCCCCCGGGGTCGCTGCCGTGGTTGGGCTCCGTCAGCCCGAAGCAGCCCAGCAGCTCCCCCCGCGCTGGTTGGAAAGGGGGGGGGGGTCAGCGAGGAGGGGGGGCGGGGGGCTCCCCAACCCCCCCCCCCCCGCCCCCCGGCTCACCCAGGGGGGGCAGGAAGCGGTCGCGCTGGGCGGGGGTGCCGTAGGCGAGGATGGGGTGCATGACGAGGGAGGACTGCACGCTCAGCACCGAGCGGTACGCGCTGTCCACCCGCTCCAGCTCCCGCGCCACCAGCCCGTAGCCCACCGACGTGGTCCCGGCGCAGCCGTAACCTGCGGGGGGGGGGGGGGGCAACGGTGCTGCAGGACCCCCCCCCCCCCCCCCAACTTTCAGGAGGACCCCACTCGCTGCCGCCCCCCCCCCCCCCCCCCCCCCCCCCCCCAGGGAGGACAGAGCCCAACCCTGACCCCGACCCCATCCCCGTCCCCGTCCCCCGACCCCAACCCCCTCGTTCCCATCCTGTCCCTCCCAGGACCCTCGGGGGGGGGGGGGACCCCAACGTGTCCCCCTCCCACCTGGAGACCACCCCCAAAACCCCCTGAAGCCCCCAGCCCCAAAAGGACATCAGCCCCCCCCCCCCCCCCAAAAAAAAACCTCCTATTTCTCCTGGGGCCACCCCAGATCCCTCCAAAGCCTCCCAGAACCCCCCTGGGGGGGGGGGCCCAACACATCCCCCTCCCACCTGGAGACCCCCCCCCAACCCCCTGAAGCCCCCAGGGGACCCCAGCCCCCCCCAAGTCCCCCCCCCAGCCCCTCAAGGACACCAAATCCCCCCCCCCAGACCCCCTCCATTTCTCCTGGGGCCACCCTAGCTCCCTCCAAAGCCTCCCAAGACCCCGGGGGGGGGGTCCCAACACCCCCCGCAATGCCACCCTTGACCCCCCCCCAAAAAACTCCTGGACCCCCGCCCTCCTGGGGGGGGCAGACCCCCCCCCCCCGCGCCCCCCCCCTCACCTTGGATGGTGGGGCCCAGCAGCCCCAGGGCTCCCATCTCGGTCACGATCTCCCGGTCAAAGACTGTTTTTTTTTGGGGGGGGGGGGGGGGGGGAAGCAGAGGGGGGGCTGAGCTGGGGGGGGGGGGGCAGGCAGTGGGGACCCCCTTGGCTGGGGGGGCTCCTCCCCCTGCTGCCCCCCCTGTTGGATGCGGGGGGGGTATCAGGAGGTGTTGGGGGGGTGTCGGGGGGCATTTGGGGGGGCTGGGGGTATCAGGGGGTATTGGGGGGGGGGTCTGAGGGTGCTGGGGGGTATTTGGGGGGGCTCTATTTGGGGGTATTTGGGGGGAGCTGAGGGTGCTGGGGGTATTTGGGGGGGCTGAGGGGTATTTGGGGGGGGGCATATTTGGGGGGAGCTGAGGGTACATGGGGGGTATTGGGGGGGGCTGAGGGCTGTATTTGGGGGGTCTGGGCGTATTTGGGGGGATATTTGGGGGGGGTCTGGGGGTATTTGGGGGGTATTGGGGGGGGTCTGAGAGTGCTGGGGGGTATTTGGGGGGGTCTGGGGGTATTTGGAGGGGTATTTGGGGGGGAGCTGAGGGTGCTGGGGGGTATTTGGGGAGGTGGAGGTTATTGGGGGGGGCCTGGGGGGGGGGGTGGAGGTTATTGGGGGGGGGGTCTGAGGGTCCTGGGATGTATTGGGGGGGGGTTGGGGTTGGGGGGGTTATTTGGGGGTGCCGAGGGAGCACATCAGGCGGCATATTAACGCTCAGGGGGCGTCACGGAGGGAACATCGTCCCGGGGGGGGGGTCCCGGGGGGGGGGGGGTCCCGTTACCCTCGTGCCGGTTGGCGAGCAGCACGCGGGGGGCCAGGCGCTCCTGGCTGTAGCGGCGGGCGGCGTCGCGCAGCAGCCGCTCCTCGGGGCCCAGCAGCTCCTCCAGCCCCAGCGGGTCCCGCCAGTCGAAGGCAGCTGGGGGGGGGGGGGGGGGCACCCCACGCGTGACCACCCCCCCGCGTGGGTGCTGCCCCCCCCCCGACCCCCCCCTCCCCCACCCACCCACCCACGGGAGCCCCCCGCGTGGGCCGAGCTCTGCCCCCCCCTCCAGCCCAGCCCAGCCCAGCCCAGCCCAGCCCCACGCGTGGGCCCCCCCCCCCCCCGCCCCACTCACCACGCGCGGGGGGGGCCGAGCCCCCCCAGCGGACGCCGCTCAGGGCCGGGCGCCGGAACCGGGCGGCGAGGCGGAGCGCCATGGGGGGGCTGCGGGGGGGTGGGGGGGCTGAACCTGGGGGTCCCAAAGGACCTCGGGGGCCCCCAGGGTGCCCCCCCCCAGTGCCCTCCCCCCAAGGACCCCCCCCCCCCCGCACCCTGCGAGCTCGGCGGCGGCGAACGGGCCCCGAGGAGCCCTGGGCCGTGACGTCACGGGGGGGGGTGTGACATGGGGGGGGGGGCGGGACGTGGGGGGTGTGGCGGGGGGGGGGGGGGTGACATTGGGGGGGGCGTTAACCCTTTCCTGCCCGGAGCGCAGGGCCCGCCCCCCCCCCCAACCCCCAAGGGACATTGTGGGTGGGGGGGGGGGCGCGGGGTTTTGGGGGGATTTGAGGGGTTTTTCACGACCCGACGCCCCCCCCCTCGACCCCCCCCCCGGACAGAGCAGCGGGGCCGGGCGGTGCTGTGCAGCCTTTATTGGTCCCCGGGGCCCCCCCGGGCGCCCCCATCGCCCCCTGTGCCCGGGGAGGGGGGGGCCAGGGCGTCCCGGGGGCGTTTGCATAGCAAGAATGGGGGGGGGGGGGGTGATGACGTCACAGGGCGGTGGTGATGTCATCCGCCCGGCTGGCCCTCGAGCGGCGGGGGGGGGGGCTGTTGGCGTGTGATGTCACTGCTCGCCCGAGCCCCGCGCGGTGACGTCACCGCCTGGGTCGCGCCTCCCGTCCTGACGTCGTCGCGGCTGTGACGTCATCCGTGCCAGCGTCGCTGTGACGTCATCGTTCCCACGCCATCGGTTACGCAGTGGCTGCGACATCATCGGGCCCGCTCCGCCGGTTACACCGGAGCTGTGCTATCGTCTGCCTTATGTCATGGGTGACGTCATAACTGTGACGTCGGCACCTCCACTCTGCGTCGGAGCTGTGACGTCACCGGCAGTGACATCACCCGCAGGCCCCACGGACTGTGACGCCACCGGTTCCCCTCCGTGATGACGTCAGAGCTGCACCCTCACCCCACCGTGCGTGACGTCACCGCCGTGACATCACCGTGCATGACATCACCGCTGACATCACCGCCATGACATCACCGGGCCAAGAACCAAGGGGCAAAGGGGGGGAGGGGGGGGGCTACACCTGGACGAAAGGGGGGGGGGCGGTTTGTGGGGGCCGATGACATCACACCGGGGGGGCGGGGGTGTCACAGTATTAACCCTTTGTGTACACGGGGGGGAGGTGCCGGTGGGCGGGGAGGGGGGGCCCCGCATGCCTGGCCCCCCCCTTATTTACAGCATAGGCTGGGGTCAGCGCCCGGTGGGGGGGGGGGTGGGTCAGGGCCTGGTGGGGGGGGTCAGTGCCCAGTGGGGGGGGGTCAACGTCCAGTGGGGGGGGGCCTGGGCCCGGTGGGGGGGGTCAGAGCCCGGTGGGGGGGGGTCAGCGCCCGGTGAGGGGGGGTCAACGTCCAGTGGGGGGGGGCCTGGGCCCGGTGGGGGGGGTCAGAGCCCGGTGGGGGGGGTCAGCGCCCGGTGGGGGCCCCCCTCCCCGCCCTCTCCCCCTCCCCGGGGGGGCCCGATCCGGCCCCCACCACCACGATGGGCACCGGGGGCACCCCCGGCGCGCCCCCCCTGCGGCCCTGCTCGTGCTCCTGCACCGGGCTCAGCGCCTTGGGGGGGGCAGCGGCAGCACCCTCGGCACCGGGGGGGGCCCCGAGCAGCAGCGGCGGCTCCTGGCGGCCCAGGCGGCGGGCGGGGGCCGGGGGGGGCGCCCCGTCACCGGGGCTCTCGCCGTCCCACTCGGCCAGGCTCTGCAGGGGGGGCTCGGCCGGGAAGTCCTTGCGGGCCTCGAGGCCCAGCTTGCGGGGGGGCGGCAGCGCCTTGTCGGGGGGGCCGCGGCGGGCGAGGCGCGGCGAGTCGGCGGCCTTGGGGTGCAGCTTGGCGGGGAAGGCGGGCGGCGAGGCGGCGGGCGGCGAGGGCGTGTGGGCCAGCGGCGAGAGCGGGATGCTGCCGGCCGACTTGCAGCGCGCCGCCCGGTACTGCCGCTGCAGCTTCGGGGACAGCCCCTGCAGGGAGCTGGGACGCAGGTGCGGGCCCGGGGCCGGCGACGGGGGAGCGCTGGAGCCCGGGGAGCTGCTGGGAGGGGACGGCCCTGCCCCGGCCGGGAGTCACCGCACGGCACCGGCACCGGCACCGGCACCGGGAGCAGGCCCCGCCGCAGGACGCCCCTCCTGGCCCAGGGAGCCCCGCCCCGCCCCTGTAGCCCCGCCCCTGTAGCCCCGCCCCTGTAGCCCCGCCCCTTTAGCCCCGCCCCTCGAAGCCCCGCCCCTCTGATCCCCGCCCCATTGAAGCCCCGCCCCTGTAGCCCCGCCCCTCGAAGTCCCCTGTAGCCCCGCCCCCTTGAAGCCCCGCCCCTTGAAGCCCCTGTAGCCCCGCCCCCTGTAGCCCCGCCCCTCTGATCCCCGCCCCCTGAAGCCCCGCCCCATTGAAGCCCCGCCCCTGTAGCCCCACCCCTCGAAGCCCCGCCCACTTGAAGCCCTGCCCCTCGAAGTCCCGCCCCCTCGAAGCCCCGCCCCCTTGCCCTGCAGGTAGCCCCGCCCCACCTCCCACAGCCCCACAGCCCTCCCATAGCCCCGCCCCGTCCCCTGTAGCCCCGCCCTCGCCCTGCAGCCCCGCCCTTGATGCCCCGTAGCCCCGCCCCTCGCCCTCCCCGTAGCCCCGCCCCGCCCCCTAGCCCCGCCCCCTGCCCGTTGCCACGGCGACGCGCACCTGTCTCGGCGGCGCGCGGCGGGTGGGCGGGGTCCCGCGCGCGCGCGTGCGTGGGGGAGGCGGGGAGGCTGTCGGAGGAGGAGAGCGAGCGGCTCAGTGACGTCAGCGAGCGGCTCGTGTGCAGCAGCGAGGCCTGGCGGGCCAGGTGGCGGAACAGCGCGCTGCGCCGCCTGCGGGGGGGGGGGGGGGGTCACTGCGGGCACCCCCACCGGGACCCCCACACACACACACCGGGACCCCCACCCCAGGCACCGGGACCCCCCTCCAGGGACCCCGTCCCCAGGCACCGGGACCCTGGGCACCGGGACCCCCCCCCGGTTACTGGGACCTTGGGCACCAGGACCCCCCTCCGGGAACGGGACCTCCCCCCGGGCACCGGGACCCCGGGCACCAGGACCCCCCTCCGGGAACAGGACCGCCCCCCTTGGGAACTGGGATCCCCCCTCAGGCACCGGGACCCCAGGCACCGGGACCCCCTTGGGCACCAAGACCCCCCCCCCCCCCCAGGAACCCCACCCTAGGCACCGGGACCCCCCTCCAGGAACCCCATCCCCGGGCACCGGGACCTTGGGCACCAGGATCCCCCCTGGGCACCGGGACCCCCCCCGGTTACTGGGACCCTGGGCACCAGGACCCCCCTCCGGGAACAGGACCCCCCCCCCTCGGGAACTGGGACCCCCCCTGGGCACCGGGACCCTGGCCACCGGGACTCCCCCTAGGCACCGGGACCCCGCCTGGCCACTGGGACCCCCCTCTCCGAGCACCGGGACCCCGGACACCAGGACCCCCCCTGGGCACCAGGGACCGCCCCCCCCAGGCACCAGGACCCCCCCCCCCCCCCGGGCACTGGGCCCCCGCCCACCTCTCGTGGCCGCCCCCGGCGCCGCCCCGGCGGTTCCTCCTGGCCATCTTGGTGCGGGCGCTGCGGCGCCGCGCGGGCCCCAGGCGGATGGAGGTGTTCTCCAGCGGCGTCGTGGTCACCAGCACCTTGGTGCCGCTCTGCCGGCCCCGCCCGGGTCACGGGGCTGCTGTGACCCCTGACCCCGCCACGCCCCCCGACCCCGCTGTGAACTCTGATCCCGCCGTGACCTCCGACCCTGCCGTGACCCCAACCCCACCGTGACCCTGCCACAACCTCTGACCCCACCGTGACCCCTGACACGACCATGACCTCTGACCCCACCATGACCTCAGACCCCATTGTGACCCCTGACACCATTGTGACCCTGACAGCATGACCTCTGCCTTTGATGTGACCTCTGACCCCACCGCAACCTCTGACCCCACCATGACCCCACACAACACTACTGTGACCCATGCCTCCCCGACACCACCACGACCTCTGACCCCATTGTGACCCCCTGACAGCATGACCTCTGACCCCAGCATGACCTCCAACCCCACTATGACCCCACTATGACCTCTGACCCCACCCCAACCTCTGACCCCACCCCAACCTCTGACCCCACCCCAACCTCTGACCCCCCCCCACCACCACGGTGACCCACGACCCTGCCCGTGACCCATGACCCCACCCCGACCTCTCAACCCTGTGGCCTCGTGACCCCCCCCGTCCCCCCGTGACCCCGTGACCTCTGACCTTGAGGATGAGCTCCACGACCTCGGTGTGCACCAGCCCGTGCACGGGCTCCCCGTTGACGTGGGTGATGAGATCCCCAGCACAGAGCCCGGCCTCCTGCGCCGGGCCCCCCTCCTCCACGTGCTGCGCCCACAGCGCCGTTACGGCACGGCCCCGGCACGGCCCCGCGGCCCCCGCCCGCACCGAGCGGTACCCCAGTCCCCGTGCATCCCCAGTGGCCCCCGTGTCCCCATATCCACTCCTTGTCCCCATGTCCCTTTATTCCCCTCCATGTCCCCACGTCCCCTCACATCCCCATGTCCCCTCCCTGTCCCCATGTCCCCTTTTTCCCCTCCATGTCCCCGTATCCCTTTATATCCGTGTCCCCTCCATGTCCCCATGTCCCCCTTTTTCCCTCCATGTCCCCGTATCCCTTTATATCCGTGTCCCCTCCATGTCCCCATGTCCCCTTTTTCCCTCCATGTCCCCGTATCCCTTTATATCCGTGTCCCCTCCCTGTCCCCTCCCTGTCCCCACATCCCCTACATCCCCGTGTCCCCTCCCTGTCCCCACATCCCTCACATCCCCGCGTCCCCTCCACGTCCCCTTTTCCCCCTCCACGTCCCCATACCCCCCTACATCCCCGTGTCCCCTCCCTGTCCGCACGCCCCCTTTTCCCCCCCCCTCGTCCCCACGGCCCCGCTGACCCAGACGACGTGGTGCACGCTGTAGACGTCGCTGTCCCCCAGGTAGACGCGGATGGCCCGCAGGGTGAAGCCGAACTTCTTGCCGGGCCGGGGGATGGCGATGGGCGAGCGGGGGGCGGCCACGGCGGGGGCCAGCTCGCGGCCCGGGGACGAGTCCCGCGACGAGGGGTCCGAGGACAGTGAGCGCGGGGACATGGGGCTGCCCAGGGGCGAGGAGCCGGGCGCCTCCCCTGCGCCCCCGCTGGCACCGTGCCCATAGACGGGGACACGGGGACCGCACCACCCCCCCGGGGGCACCGCCAGCACCCGACACCCTTGGGGACCTGGGGGACTCTGCCACCCCCGGGGACACCGCCAGCCCCCCCACACGCTTGGGGACCAAGGGACCCCGCCACCCTTGGGGACCTGAGGGACAGAGGGACCCTGCCACCCCCAGGGGCACCGCCAGCACCCACCACCCATGGGGACCTGGGGGACCCTGCCACCCCCGGGAGACACTGTCAGCCCCCCCCCCCCACTTGGGGACCAAGGGACCCTGTCAGCCTTAGGGACCTGGGGGACAGAGGGACCCTGCCACCCCCAGGGGCACCACCAGCACCCACCACCCTTGGGGACCTGGGGGACCCTGCCACCCCTGGGGACACTGCCAGCCCCCCCACACACTTGGGGACCCAGGGACCCTGCCACCCCCGGGGACACCGCCAGCCCTCCCCGCCCTTGGGGACCCAGGGGACCCTGCCAGCCCCCCCACCCCACCACTTTGGGTGCTGGGGGGGGACACGCACCGCTGGGGATGATGACGGAGAGCGCGGTGGCCGACGCGGACTTGGTGACCTTGCCGGGGCCGCGGGGGCTGCGCTTGTCACCCCCCCCCTCGGGGGCCACCCCTGGGTGCCGCGGCCGCCGCAGCCCCAGCTCAGCCCGGGGCGGGGGCAGCGCCCGTTCACCTGCGGGGATGGGAAGGAGGGGATGGGGGGTGGGGGGGCCAAGGGGGGGGCACAGGGACACCCCCCCCCCCACGACCCTCCCCCAGCACCCACCTGGCTCCTCGCTGGTGCCCTCGGCGGGGCCGTCGCGGGGGGGGACCCCGTTGCGGGGGGGCCCCGGCTCCAGCAGCGCTGAGAAGCGGCGGCGGGCTCCCAGGGGGGGGCTGCCCTCCCCTTCGGTGGGGGGGGGGCTCGGCAGCCGGGGGTCGCTTCCTGCAGGGAGCCAGGTGCTGGGGGGGGGGAGGAAAAAACCTGCCCCCTCCTCCCCCCCCCCGTCATGCCCTGGGCACCCAGTTGTCCCCTCCTTCAGGTGTGCCCAGGGGCACCCAGGTGTTGTTCCCCCCCCCCAGTGACCCTGTTGCCCCCCCCAGGGTCCCAGGCGCCCCCCCGGGTGCTCACAGCTCGGGGGACGCCGTGCGCCAGCCGCGGTCGCGGGCGAAGCCCTCGCGCCGGCCCTCGTCCCGCGGGCGCCCCTTGGCCGCCTTCGGCTCCGGCTGCTGCGAGAGCTGCTCCAGGCTGCTGTACACCTGCGCCGGGACCGCACCGGGGTCACGCCGGGATCGCGCCGGGATCATGGCCGGAATGACATTGGGATCACAGCGGGATCACACCAGGATCGCACCGGGATCATGCCGGGATCATGTCCAGAATGCCATTGGGATCACACCGGGATCATGCTTGGGATCGCACCGGGATCGGGATCACACCGGGATCATGGGATCATGTCCAGAATGACATTGGGATCACACTGGGATCATGCTCGGGATTGCACCGGGATCGCGCCGGGATCATGTCCGGAATGACATCGGGATCGCACCGGGATCACACCGGGATCATGTCCAGAATGACATCGGGATCACACCGGGATCATGCTCCGGATCACATGTCCAGGATCGCACTGGGATTGTGCCCAGGGATTTCCCGAGGTTTTGCGGGTGCGGTGTTGCACGAGGGCGGGTTGTGCAAACGTGCGTGTGTTCCTGCGCCCCCGTGCGTGCCCCCCATCCCCGTGCCCCCCCCGTGCCCCCCCCCCCGCCGTGCCCACCTTGCTGAAGCGGGGGGAGCAGGACGAGAACTGCCGGATCTCCACGGGCTCGTCCTCCGTCGTGTCCTCGTCCTCGTAGGAGGCGACGTGGGTGTAGCGGTCCGAGCGTGCTGGGGGGGGAGGGCAGGCTGAGGGGGGGGGCAGGGGACACAGGAGGTGTCCCCAAGGGTAGCAGGGACACGGCACCCAGAGGGGGTGTCCCAGGGGGGCTCCATTGGCTCGGGGGGGTTCCCATTAGGGAGAACCTTAGGGGGTTCCTGGGGGGGGGTGTGGAGAATGGGGAGGGGTCTGTGGGTGCTGAGAGGGTCCCATGGGGGTGTCCCCTTGTGGGGGGGGGGTCCCGGGGGGGTCCCTCACTGTCGAAGTAGCTGGTGTCCTCCTCGGACTCCAGGTGGGGCACGAATTCGGCTTTCTGCCGCAGGAGCCCCGTCCAGTCGAGCGCCGCGAAGAAGCTGTGAGCCTTCACCTCCTGCGCGCCGCCTGCGCGGGGACACGGGGGGGACACGGGGCTCAGGGGGGGACACGGGGCTCGGGGGGGGCTGGGGGGGGGACAGGGGTCGGGGTCTCACCGGCCCCGAGGCGCCGCAGGGGGTCGGGCTGCAGCAGGCGGGAGATGAGGTGCTGAGCGTCGGGGGGCAGCGCCTCGTCCCCCTCCGGCCAGAGGATCTCGTCTGCCACGGGGGGGGACACACGGGGACACACGGGGGGACACGGGGGGGACACAGAGGGACATCGGGGTGGGGGGAAAAGGGGGACACATGAACGCAAGGGTGCAGCTGCCTGCTGTGGGCCCAGCTCCGCACCGGGGACCACCAGCCCCATGGCCCCACATCTGTCCCTATAAAGGAGATGCCCTGTCCCCGTGTCCCCATGTCCCCGTGTCCCCGTGTCCCCATGTCCCTAAGACGACCTGCCCCATCCCACATCCCCATTCCTGTATCCCCGTGTCCCCATATCCCCATGTCCCTGTGTCCCCATATCCCCGTGTCCCCATGTCCCCATGTCCCCGTGTCCCCATGTCCCTAAGACGACCTGCCCCATCCCCACATCCCCATTCCTGTATCCCCACGTCCCCATATCCCCGTGTCCCTGTGTCCCCATATCCCCGTGTCCCCATGTCCCCATGTCCCCATATCCCCGTGTCCCCATGTCTCTGTGTCCCCATGTCCCCGTGTCCCCATGTCCCTAAGACGACCTGCCCCATCCCCACGTCCCCATTCCTGTATCCCCACGTCCCCATATCCCCGTGTCCCCATGTCCCCGTGTCCCCATGTCCCTAAGACGACCTGCCCCATCCCCACATCCCCATTCCTGTATCCCCACGTCCCCATATCCCCGTGTCCCCAAGTCCCCAGGATGACCTGCCCCATCCCCACGTCCCCATGCCCTTATCCCCGTGTCCCCATATCCCCATGTCCCCGTGTCCCCGTATTACAGGCGACGTCCCCCACCCCGTCCCCCCGTGCCCACATCCCCCGTGTTCCCGTCCCCCCGCTGCCGTGCCCGGTCCCCCCCCCGTCCCCACGCCCCCCCCCGCGGCCCCGTACCCGAGATGACCTGCCCGAAGAGCTCCTCGGGGGTGTCCCCGAAGAAGGGCACGCAGCCCACCAGGAACTCGTAGAGGACGATGCCCATGGCCCACCAGTCCACGGGCTTCCCGTAGCCCTGCCGCAGGATCACCTCGGGGGCGATGTACTCGGGGGTGCCGCACACCTGGGGGGGGTGGGGGGGGCAATGCTGGCCACGCCCTAACGGCCACGCCCCCAAAGGCCACGCCCCCCGAGGCCACGCCCACCTGCTTGTCCCGGAACTCGCGGGCGTCCTTCTCCATGTGGCCCTCGTAGAGGTTGGTGGTGAGGCTCATCAGCCCCATCTTGGAGAGCCCGAAGTCCGTCAGCTTCACGTGGCCCAGCGAGGTGATCAGCAGGCTGCGGGGAGCCCGGCGGCTGGGACCCCCCCGAGGACCCCCCCCCCCCCAGCTCCGGGACCCCCCCCCACTAGCCCCAGGACCCCCCCCCCCAGCTCCGGCCGTACTTGTCGGGCTTGAGGTCGCGGTGGACGATGCCGTAGTTGTGCAGGTACTCGAGGGCCAGCACGGTCTCGGCGAAGTAGAGGCGCGCCAGCTCCAGCGGCAGCGCCCCGATGTGCTTCAGCAGCGTGGCACAGTCCCCGCCTGCGGGACGGCGACGTATCGCGATGCCGGGGACCCACGGCGGGATGGTAACCGCCCCCATTGGAACATAAACTGCTCTGTATCGCGACGCCCAACTGCGTATCGCGACGCCGGAGACCCGTGGCGGGATGGTAACCACGACGTTGGGGTGCAGACTGCTCTGTATCGCGACACCCAACTGCATATCGTGACGCTGGAGACCCGTGGTGGGATGGTAGCCGCCCCCATTGGGACGCAAACTGCTCTATATCGCGACGCCCAACTGCGTATCAACACCATCAACTGCATATCCTCATATTGTGGTGCCTGGCCCCACATCAGGACACCCAGCCTCATATCATGACACCTGGCCCCGTATCACGACACCAGGCCTCATATCATGATGCCTGGCCCCATATTGCGATGCCTGACCTCATATAATGACACCCGGCCCCATATCACGACGCACGGCCCCATATTGCAATGCATGGCCCCATATCGCGACACCCGGCCCCATATTGCGACGCACGGCCCCCATATTGCGATGCACGGCCCCCATATTGCGACGCATGGCCCCATATTGCGACGCATGGCCCCATATCGCGACGCGTGGCCCCGTATCGCACCTTCGACGTACTCCATGACCATGCAGAGGTGGCGGCGGGTCTGGAAGGAGCAGAACATGCTGACGACGAAGGGGTTCTCGGCGAAGGTGAGGATGTCGCGCTCGACGAAGGCCTGCTGCACCTGGTTGCGCAGCAGCAGGTTCTGCTTGTTGATCTTCTTCATGGCGAAGCGCTGCCGCGTGGCCCGGTGCCGCACCAGGTACACCGCCCTGCGCACAGGCGGCGTCACGCCGGGCCCCCCCCGGCCCCGCAGCCCCCCCCCAGACCCCCTCCCCAGCCGCTCACCCGTAGGCACCGTTGCTGATCAGTTTGATGGTCTCGAAGTCGCTTTCCCCCGGCGGCTTCTTGGTCCTGGGGGTGCTGCCGCGTCCCTGGGGGGGTCACGGAGTGACGGGGGGGGGGCTTTGGAGGGGGGGGGTTGCACGCATGGGGGACCCTGAGCCAGGACCCACCTCAGCCCCCTCCTCGGGCTCTGGCGTGTTGCTCCCGCCGCTGTCAGGCTCCTCCAGATGCACCACGTCTGTGGGGGGACAGGGCAGGCTCTCACACGTGCCCGAGGCGTGCAACACACGCGTGTGCCCCGTGCAACACCCCCCCGCCATGTGCCACCCCCCCCTTGCATGCCGAAACATGCAAACACCCCTACGGGTGTGCAAACCCCCTGCACGCCCTTCCCACGTGCGCGTGCACGCCTCCAGCCGCACGCAGACCCCGCGCACGCCTCCATCGGCGTGCAAACCCCGTGCTCGCCCGGCGGCCGCTCGCACACGCGTGTGTACCGGGGAAGGGGTCGCGTGCCAGCCCCAGCTGCCCAATGATGTAGCGCGGGATGTCGGCCTTCAGCAGCCCCTCGCGCGCCTGCCCCTCGGCCGCCGTCAGCAGCTGGTAGAACTCCGCCGGGTCGAACTCCTGCACGCACACGGGGGGCACGCGCGTGTGCAACGCACGCCCGGCATGCGGGGGGGCTGCGTGCGTGGCGGCACGAACATGCCAGGCACACGTGTGTGCAGCAACACGCGTGTGTGCGGGCTTGAACGCGCGCGTTGCTCTGCCCACGGCGCCACACGGGTGTGCCCACGTGCACGGCACCACACGCGTGTGCTCCCCCCCGCCCCCTCCCGCCGTGGTCCCCAGTGGCCGTGGCGATGCCCCGGCAACACGGCTGTCGTCGTGGCAACAGAAGCCCCGCCTCCCCATCAGCGGTGCGCAGGGATTGGCCGGGGCGTTGTCAGGGCGACCGGGAAGGATGGTCGCGATTGGGCGGTTGGGATGGTGCAAGGCGGGGTGGGGGAGGACGTGGGGGGGGTCACAGGGCCCCCATGGCTGAGGGGGGTCGGGGCTGGGGGTCCCGGGGGGTCTCACCAGGCACTCGAGCAGCCGGGCGGGGCGGGAGATGATGATGAGGAGCCTCTTCACCAGCTGGGTGATGAAGGCCACCTCCTCCGACTCCGAGCGCTCGTAGGCCTGAGGGGGACAGAGGGGGGTTAGGGGTGCGGGGGTCCCGATGGCACCGGGGGGGCTTGGGGGCACTGGGGTGTCCCCATTGGGTGCTGTTGGACACCGTTGGGTCCCCCTTGGGTGCCCTTTGCCCCTCCTGGGTCCCCTTGGGTGCCCTTTGCCCCTGCTGGGTCCCGTTGGGTGCCTCTTGGGTGCTGTTGGCCCTTGTTGCGTCCTGTTGGGTGCCCGCTGGACACTGTTAGGTCCTCTTGGGTGCCATTGGGCACCATTGGGTCCCGTTGGGTGCCCACGGGGTCGCATTGGGTCCCGTTGGACACCATTGGGTCCTCTTGGGTGCCCATTGGGTACTGTTGGGTCTCGTTGGGTCCCATTGTGTGCCGATTGGGCGCTGTTGGGTCTCGTTGGGTGCCCATTGGGTGCCGTTGGACACTGTTGGGTCCCATTGGGTCCCGTTGGGTGCCGTTGGGTCCCGTTGGGTGCCCATTGGGCGCCTTGGGTCCCGTTGGGTGCTGTTGGGTGCCCATTGGGTGCTGTTGGGTCCCGCTGGGTGCTGTTGGGTCTCCATTGGGTCCCATTGGGTCCTGTTGGGTCCCGTTGGGTCCTGTTGGGTGCCCATTGGGTGCCGTTGGGTCCTGTTGGGTGCTGTTGGGTCCCGTTGGGTGCCCGTTGGGTACCGTTGGGTCCCATTGGGTGCCGTTGGGTGCCCATTGGGTGCCGTTGGGCGCCCTCCTGCCCCGGCAGCCCCCCGCCCCCCGCTCACGTCCTGCAGCAGCCGCTCCATGTTCTCCTGCAGCTCGTAGAAGTAGCCGGCGGTGATGAGGCCGTGGCGCGCCTTGGCCAGGCAGTCGCGCGCCAGCTCGGCCAGCTGGTGCTGGATGAAGCTGAGGGCGCCGTCGGCCAGCGGCGTCCCCCGGGGCCGCAGCCCCGCACGAACTCCTCCAGCCGCTCCTCCATCTGCGCCGTCGCCTGCGGGGACCGCACCCGGGCTGCCCCCTCACTCCCGGGGACCCCACGTCGTCCCCCCTGGTGCCCACCCGGACCCCCCTTAGCTGCCCCATAACCTCCCCGGCCCTAAAACCCCCAAGATCCCCTCCCACATCCCCCCGGTGCCCACCCGGACCCCCCCATAGCTGCCCCATAACCTCCCCAAGACCCCCTATGCTCCCCCGGTGCCCTGCAGCTGCCCCCAACCACCCAAATCCCCCCCATATCCCTTCCAACCCCCCCCCCCAAGGAGCCTGCAGCCCCCCCCGAGCCCCCCCAGTTCCCTGCACCCCTCCCCGGGCCCCCCACCTTGGGGAAGCGCTCCTTGTAGACGTGGTTCATCATCACGATCTCGTTGTCGTGGGACGAGGGCGAGCGCCCCGGGCTGAGGAGGGGGCAAAAGGGGGGGGGGGACACTGCTGGCACCCACGGGACCCCCATAGCCCCCCTGCAGCATCCCCCTCCCCCTCCAGCACCCCCCCCATGTCCCACGGTCACCCACGGCCTCCCCATCACCTTGGTGTCCCCATCACTTGTGGTGTGTCCCCCCCCCCAGCACCCCCTCCCCCTGGCAGCCCCCTCCTGCCCCCCCCGGTGTCCCCACTCCCACATTGCCCCCCCAACGCCCCCCCACCCTTTCCCCCCCCAGACCCCAACCCCACAGTGTCCCCAACCCATCACCCCTCCCCATCCCCCTGCCGTCCCTGACCCCCCCCTTAATTCCCACCCCCCCCACCGGCCCCACCTGAGGCTGCGGGAGCGGGGGCGCGGGGCCGGCCCCCCCCGGGCCCCCCATCCTCCTCGGCCAGGCTCTCGGAGCTGCCGAAGTGGCGGGAGAGGAAGCGCAGCTCCTCCGGCGTCGGCTGCGCCGGCAGCTGGTGCAGGCGCTCCTGCGACGAGCACGAGGACTGCGCGCCCGCGTCACCCACGGACCCCCCCACGGACCCCCCGAAACCCCCGACCCCCCCCGACCACCCCCCCCAGACCCTCCTCGGACCCCCCCCATGGGTGGTCAGAGCCAGCACCCACAGGGGGAACCCCCAGGGCTATGGGGGGAGGGGGTGGGGGCACCCCAAGGGTCCCCTCGGTGTTGGGGGGGGGCACCGAGGGGGGTGCACCGTGATTTGCCCCCCCCCGCACTCACCGAGACGGTGGAGCTGGGCGTGTTGGTGCCATAGCCGGAGGAGGGCAGCGAGGCCAGGGACCAGCGGCGCCCGTCGGCTCTGGGGGGGACAAGGGGGGGCACGGGGGGGCATCAGTGACCCCAACACCCTGCCCCATCCCCCACTGCCCCCCCCCCCAGCCTGGGGCACCTGGTTCCCCCCACCTGGAACCACAATCTTGGGACCCCCCCCATCCTGGGACGCCCCCCCCCCATCCTGGGACCCCCACTCATCCTGGAACCCCCCACTCATCCTGGGACCCCCCCATCCTGGAACCCCCCGACTCATCCTGGGACCCCCCCCCCCCATCCTGGGACCCCCCATCCTGGGACCCTCCCACTCATCCTGGAACCCCCCCTCATCCTGAGACCCCCCCCATCCTGGGACCCCCCCATCCTGGGACCCCCCCCCATCCTGGGACCCCCCCCCAACCTTGGACTCCCCCATCCTGGGACCCTCCCCCCATCCTGAGACCCCCCCCAAACCCTGAGACCCCCCCCCCATTAACCCCCCCCCCACGGGACTGCCCCCCCGGCCCCCCCCCTTACCGGCGGGAGGAGGCGAAGGAGAAGTGCGCGGGGTTGCTGGGCGAGAAGTTGCGGGGGCTGTCCAGGGGCTGCTGCCTGCGGGGGGGGGGGGGGGGGGGGGGGGGGGGGGGGGGGACATGGGGGTGACGTCACTGCTGCCCCGCCCTGCCAGGCCCCGCCCACAGCAGAAGGGGCGGGGCTAACGCGCTCCCCTCCTGCCCCAGGGGACGAGGGAGGGGGGAGCGGGGGGTCCCCAAGGGACGGGGGGGGGGGGGGGGGGCAATGAATTTTGGGGGGGGGGGGCTGGGGGGCCTCAGGTGGGGTTATTGGGGATGGGGGGTTATGGAGCCCTTTGGGGGGGGGGCAGCAGTCTGGGGGGTCCCCATGGGCTCTGGGGGGTCCTGGAGGGTCCCCATGGGTTCGGGGAGGGGGGCGTTATGGAGGGGGGCTCAGGGATGGGGGGGCCCGGGGGGGGGACCCGGCTCTCACCGATGTGGCCGGGCAGCGGCGAGTGGGGGCGTGGGAGCGTGGGCGAGGTGCTGGTCAGGATCAGGCTCTTCCGGTTGCTCGTGCGGCAGCTGGGGGGGGGGCAGAGGGGGGGAAGTCTGGGGGTCCGGACCCCTCCCACACCGCTCCCCCCCTTGCACTGAGCGCGCCCAGGAGAGCCACGGGAAACACACACAGCCCCCCCCCAACAGCGGGGGGGGGGAGCGTGGGGAGGGGGCGCGGGGGGGGCACGGCTGGAGGGGGGGATGAAGATGGAGGATGAGGAAGAGGAGGGATGGGGGGGCCAGAGGATGGAGGATGGGGGGCGGAGGATGGAGGGGGGAGGATGAGGATGAAGGCTGGGGGGGGGATGAGGATGGAGGGGGGGGATGGGGGGAGGATGAGGATGAGGATGGAGAATGGAGGATGAGGAAGAGGAGGGATGGAGGATGGGGGTGGGGGAAGGCCAGAGGATGGGGGGGCAGAGGATGGAGGAGGGGGGAGGATGAGGATGGAGGATGAGGATGAAGGCTGGGGGGAGGATGATGATGGGGGGAGGATGAGGCTGAGGATGGAGGAGGGGGGAGGACGAAGATGAGGCTGAGGATGGAGGACGTGGGGGGGTGAAGGATGCAGGCGGGGAGGATGAGGAGGGCTGAGGATGGGGATGAAGGCTGGGGGGAGCGAGGATGAAGGAGGGACGAAGGCCGGAGGATGGCGGCGGCGGGATGAAGGACGAGACGGGGAGGATGAGGATGGGGATGAAAGCTGGGGGGAGGAGAATGAGGATGAAGATGAGGATGATGAGGATGAAGATGAGGATGAAGGCTGGGGGGAGGATGAGGATGGAGGGGGAGGATGAGGATGAAGATGAGGATGATGAAGATGAGGATGATGAAGATGAGGATGAGGATGAAGGCTGGGGGGAGGATAAGGATGGAGGAGGGGGGAGGATGGGGATGAAGATGAGGATGAGGATGGGCAGGGAAGACGAAGGCCGGAGGATGGCGGCGGCGGCGGGATGAAGGATGAGACGGGGAGGATGAGGATGGGGATGGGGATGGGGATGGGGATGAGGATGGGGATGAGGATGATGAGGATGGGGATGAAGGCCGGGGGATGAGGATGATGAGGATGAGGCCGAAGGCTGCGGGGGGGGGCAGGCCGGGGGTACCTCTTGGTGCGGCGGAACATGCTGCGGCTGCTGCTGCCCACCGGGATCGGCATCGCGGGGGGGGGGGGCCGCGGGGGGGGGGGGGGGCTCCGGGGCGGCGGCGGCGGGGCTGGGGCTGGGGGGGGGGGGCCGGGACGCGGCGGAGGCTGCGGCGGGCGGGGCCGGGGCGGGGCCGGGGGGGCTTAAAGGGGGGGGGGGCGCGATCCACGCGTGTGCGGCCCCACCCCGCCCGCACGCGTGGGGGGGGGGGGGGGGGGGTCATTTGGGAGGGGGTTATTGGGGGGGGCATTTTCAGGGGGTCATTTGGGGGGCTATTTTTGGGGGGGGATTTGGGGGCTTATTTGGGGGGGCCCTCACCTGCTGCTCTTCCGCGGCAGCGGCAGCTCCTTCTGCAAAACGCCGGGGGGGGGGCGCAGGGGGCTCGTGGGGGGGGGGGGCAGCCCCAGACCCCCGGCCCCTGCAGTGCGGCGGGGGGGCCCGCAGTGCCCCCCCCCCCCCCATACCAAGCCCTGCAGCGACCCCCCGCAGGGCTGACCCCGCCCGGACCGACCCCCCATCACCCCCCCGGTACCGACCCCCCGGTACTGCCCCCCCCCCCCGGTACTGCCCCCCCCCAGGTACCGACCCCCCCGTATCGTGCCCCCCCCCCCGGTACCTGCAGCCGCCGCCGCCGGATCACGCCCGAGTCGTCCATGGCGCTGCCGCTGCGGGGGGGGTCCCGGCCCCCCCCCCTCCTCCTCCTCCTCCTCCTCCTGCCCCCCCCCGGCGCCCCCCCCACGCCCCCCCTCAGCCGCCCGCCGCCATCCTCCGCCGACCCCCGGCAAGCCCCGCCCCTGGCCCCGCCCGGGGGGGGGGCAGGTGGCGGGGGGGGCCGTACCCGGGGGGGGGGGGGGCAGCCCCACCCGGGGGGGTTAACCCTTTCGCTGCCGGGGGCTCCATCTCCCCCCGCCCCCCAAACCCCCCCTCACATCGTCCTGCCCCCCCCGTTATTGCCCCCCCCGGAATTGCCCCCCCCGTTATAGCCCCCTCCCCCGTTATCGCCCCCCCCGTTATCGCCCCCCCCGTTCTCCCCACAGCCCCCCCGTGAGACCCCCCCCCCAAGCCCGGCGCTGGCCGCGGTGCTGAACCGCAGCTGCCCAGCGCCCCCCCCCATTTAACACCAGGGGGGACGTCGTGCCCCCCCCCAATGCCCCCCCTCCGAATGCCCCCCCTCCGAATGCCCCCCCCCGAAACGCCCCCCCCGAAACGCCCCCTCCCCGAATGACGCCCCCCCCACTTCATTACTGACGTCACTGCCCCGCCCCCCCCCCCAAAAAAATGAATGGGGGAGGTTTGCTCCGCAGCCCCCCCCGACACCCCTACACCCGCGGTGCCCCCCCCGCTGCCCCCCCCGGATTACGGCCCTAATCCCCCCGGGATTGAGGCCACGGCGCGTTCCAGGCGGGCGGCCAGCACTGATTAACGGGGGGGGGGCCCCCCCCCAAGTTCCTCCCAACCCCCCTTGAGCCCCAGACCCCCCCAGCGACCTGCTTGTTGCTGCCCCCCCCCCCAAAAAAAAGTGGGTTTCTGCTTTTTGACCCTTTTTGTTAAAAAAAGCTTTATTTTATTGAGGGGGGGGGCGCGGGGGGGTCACAGCTCGGCCAAGGGCCGCAGGCTGCGCTCCTGGAAGAAGCGGTGGGGGGCGCCGGGGGGCGGGGGGGTCCGGGCGAAGTAGGAGAGCACCGAGAGGGGGGCCACGGGGTCCTCGGCCGGGTCCTCGTCAGCCCTGGGGGGGGCACACGGGGGTCGGGGGGGGCATGGAGGTCGGGGGGCACGGGGATCGGGGGGCCTGCCCCATCCCCTACCACTGCTGTTGCCCCCCCCAGCACATGGCCCCCCCACGCACCCCCAATAACACTGCCCCCCCATTACACAGACACCCCCGTGCCCCCCAGTGCCCCCCCGTTACGTGCCCACTCCTCCCCCCATGCCCCCCCTTGCACAGGCATGACCCCCCACCGTTCTCCCCCCAGGCAGAACCTCCCCCCGTGCCCCCCCCCCATAACACTGCCCCCCCCCATAGCCCTGCCCCCCCAATTACACGCACACCCCCGTGACCCCCCCAAAATTACATGTGCCCCCCCCATTTCCCCCCAGCACATGCCCACTCCTCCCCATGCCCCCCCTTGCACAGGGATGACCCCCCCCCCCAATTCTCCCCCTCCCCCAGGGCAGAACCTCCCCCCACGCCCTCCATATCACTGCCCCCCCATATTGCCCCCCCCAATATTGCCCCCCCAATATTGCCCCCCAATTACACCCCCCCGTGCCCCCCCTTGCACAGGGATGATCCCCCCAGTTCTCCCCCCCAGGTAGAACCTCCCTCCATGCCCCCCCATAACATTGCCCCCATATTATTGCCCCCCATAATATTATTGCCTGCCCCATAATATTATTGCCCCCCCCATATTATTGCCCCCCCCCCCCGTACCAGGTGACGGGCGCCCCCCTGCGCAGCAGCTCCTGCGCCGTGCCCCAGCTGAAGCGCACCAGCCCCGGGAAGCCGAACACGGGCTCCAGGTTGCGCCGCAGCCACTCCTTCGTCTTGGGGTCTGCGGGGGGGGGGACACGGGGGGGGGGCTCCAGGGCATGCCGAGACCCAGAGACCCCCCCCCCCTTTTTTTTTTTATTGCCCCCCCCCCCCCGATTTTTACCGTTGGGGTACCCCGAGCCGTAATCGCGGTCCTCCAGGTCCTCGGCGAACTTCCAGTGCTTCACCGCCCGGTCCCGGGCAACCTGGGGGGGCCGGGGGGGCACGGTAAATTTGGAAGGGGGGGGCACACAGGGAGCTGCGCCCCCCCATAAACCCCCCCTTAGCTGCTTCAGGTGGAGCAGGGGAGGAGATATGGGGGTCACGGTCAATGGGGGAGGGGATCATGGTGGAAGGGGGGGGGGTCAGGGTGGAAGGGGGGGGTTTGGGGTGGGGGGCCCAGGGGGGCCGGGGGGCCCGCCCCACCTTGGCGCAGATGCTGGCGGCGCTGACGACGGGGAAGAGCGCGTCGGCCTTGGGGCGCACGGTGACCCCCAGCCCCGGGAAGCGCTGCCGCAGCTTGGCCTCGTACTTCTCCGCCGGCCCCACCGTGTCCACGAACACCTGGGGGGGGGGGGGGGGGGGGGGCTGGTCCCGAATCCCCCCCCCCAAATTCCCCAAACCGCCCTACGACCGCCCCAGGTCCCCCCAAATTCCTCCTGACCCCCCCCCCAAACCTCCCCAAATCGCCCCTGACCTCCCCCAACGCGCTCACAGCACCCCCAAAAGACCCCCCCCCCCAAATCAGCCCAGACCCCCCCCGGCACCCCCCCCCCCCAAAAAACTGCCCCAGGTCCCCCCCCCAAACACCCCCGGATCCCCCCAACCCCCCCAGACCCCCCCAGACCCCCCAACCTGCTCAGCCCCAGAGGGGAAACTGAGGCACGAGGGAAGGAAAGCGGGGCTGAGCCCCCCCAGGTGGCCCCCCAGGACCCCCCCCAGAACAACCCCCCCAAAGGTGCCCCCCCAAAGACCCCCCCCACTCACCTCGGCCACCTGCACCCCCTCATCGAGCGCGTACTGGATGAGGCCCGCGGCCGTGTCGTGCGACAGCTCGTTCAGGTTGTACTTGGCTCTGGGGGGGGTCACGGGGCGGGGGTCATGGGGGTCACCCCCAGCACCCCAATAATCGGGGGGCAGGGGTGGGACCTCAGAGAGATGTGGGAAGGGGGGGGGGCAATGGGGGTGGGATGGATGCAGTGGTGCTGGGGGGGGGCAATGGGTATGGGGGGGATCCAGGGGGGCAGTGGGCACGAGGGGGGGTCCAGGGGGGGGGGGGTCCAACAATGGGCTCGGGGGGTCCAGTGGGGGCAATGGGTCCGGGGGAAGTCCAGGAGGGACAACTGGGATGGGGGTCCAGTGGGGGCAATGAGGATGGGATGGATGCAGTGATGCTGGGGGGGGGGGCAATGGGTACGGGGGGGGATCCGGGGGCAGTGGGCTCGGGGGGGGTCCGGGGGGCAATGGATCCGGGGGTGTCCAGGAGGGTCAACTGGGATGGGGGGGCCCAGGGGGGCAATGAGGATGGGATGGATGCAGTGGTGCTGGGGGGGGGGGGCAATGGGTATGGGGGAGTTTTGGGGGGGGTCCGGGGGCTCACCGCTGCTGCATGCAGGCCGAGATGTGCTGGGGGGCAGCACGTGCAGCGCCCACCCCAGCAGCTCGCCCGCCCCTCCAGCAGCCCGAAGCGCCGCTCGCGCTCCGGCTCCGACAGCGTCTTCGAGTCTGGGGAGGGGGGGCACGGGGTGAGGGACCCCCCCCCCAAAAAAAAAACCACCCCGCCCCCCCAAAATACAACCCCCCCAGGACCCCCAACACCCGCCCTGGGACCCCCACGTGCCCCCCCCCCGCTTCCCAGCCCATCCTGAGCCCCCCCAACACCTCCAAACCTCCCCCCACGTCCCCTACCCCCCCAGGGCCCCCCGTACCCCCCCCAGCCGCCCCCCGTGCCCCCCCGCGCCCCCACCTGCCACCCCGAGCGCCGCCAGCTCCTCCAGCTTCTCCAGGGGGCAGTAGCAGATCCCGTAAACCATCGGTCCTGGGGGGGGATTGGAACCGGGGGGGGAAGGAGGGAGCCCCCCCCCGTGCAAAGCCCGGGACAAGCGGACCCCCTGCCCCCGGGCAAAGCCTGCTATAACGGGACCCCCCCAAGAACCCTATAAAACAGCCCCCCCTGCAATATCTGATATAACGGGACCCCCCTCCCGGGAAACCGAGGATAAGGAGACCACCCCCCCCCCAAAACCCGGTATAACGGGACCCCCCCCCACCAAACCCAGTATAACGGGACCCCCCCCGGGAAACCGAGGATAAGGAGACCACCACCCCCCAAAACCCGGTATAACGGGACCCCCCCCCCAAAACCTGGTATAACGAGATTCCCCCCCCCCCCAAACCCGGTATAACGGGACCCCCCCCCCCACCAAACCCAGTATAACGGGACCCCCCCCCCCCCGGGAAACCGAGGATAAGGAGACCACCCCCCCCCAAAACCCGGTATAACGGGACCCCCCCCAAAAAAACGGTATAACGGGACCCCCCCCCCAAATCCGGTATAACGGGACCCCCCCCCCAAACAAACGGTATAACGGGACCCCCGGTATAATGCCCCCCCACCCCGGAGCCCGGTATACCGGGACCCCCCCACACCCCCTAACGGGTCCCTCCCCCGCCCCCTCCGGTCCAAGCGGCAGCCGCGCCACGCGCCCCCCCCGGGTCCCGGTGCCCCCCCCGGGTCCCGGTGCCCCCCCGCACCCAGCACCGGGCCCCGCCCGGCCTCGTCCACGCCGAGCGCGCAGGGCCGGCGGCGGCAGAGGGGGGCACGGCGGAGCCGAAGCGCCCCGCGCCCGCCGGGTCCTGCTCCAGGCGCGCCAGCGCCATGCCGGGGCGGGGCTTCGACAAAGGGGCGGGGCCTGTGCGGGCGGGGCCGCGCAAGGCCCTCTGGGAAATGTAGTCCTGGTGGCGTCGCGCCTTAACCCGCGGCGCTGCACAGCCCCCGGTGGGGCGGGGGGGGTGCAGTCCCGGGGGGGGGGGGTCCCCTTCCCGTGCCCCCCCCCAACGGACACGGGGTAGCGGAAGCCCCGCCCCCCCTTTTCCGCCCCAACCCCTCCCCCCCCCCCCCCGGCCGGGAAGTGGCGCCCCGGGCAGAGCGGGAAGGGAGGGGGGAAAGGAAGGGGGAGTTCCCGGAACGGCCCCGCCAGCCCATATATGGGCACGGCTGCGTCAGCGGGGAAAGCCCCGGGTCAGCCCCCTTCCGCTGACGTCAGCGCCCGAGGGCGCCGGGGGACGCGGGGGGAGGGGGGTTCCCATGGGGGTGAGGGCTCCGGGAAGGGGACGGGGGGGGGGACGACACCCACCAACCGCCCCCCAAGCACAGACTCAGCACAGCGCAATTAAGCCAATTATCATAATTATTAAATAGCCCGTACAAACATACAAAAAAAACCAAACGGCAACAATAAAACGCGCGTCCCCCCCGGGGGGACATGGGGGCACCACGAGGGGACCACCCCTCCCCAGAACTTCCGGGGGGGGTTCCCACTTTGGGGGGGCTGTAAACTTCGTAAGAGGGGGGGTGAGCGCTCCCCCCCACCCGTATGGGCCCCCCCGCTTCGGGGGTGTGCAGCAAGGGGGGCAGGCCCCCCCCATCTGAAACGAGTCTGTCCCGGGGGAGCCCCCCGTACGGGCACATCCCCACTTTGGGGGGGGACCCAGACCCTGCAGGTCCCCCCCACCCCCAGAGGGGTCCCCAGGCCCTGCTGGGGGTCCCAGGTTGGTCGTGCAGCTCCCAGCTGGGCCCGTTCCTGCGGGCTCCCGGGGGTCCCAACACCCCGGGGGGTCCCTGGTCCTGCAGGTCCCTTTAGGCCGGTCCGTTGGGGGGGGCACTGCACCCCCCCGGGGGAGCAGGTCGAGCTCCCCTCCCATCCTTACAGGTCCTTGCTGGGCTTCTCCACGAGGGTCCCGCATCCTCCAGGTCCACGTCAAGGGGGTGGCCTTGGGTGCCGCAGCAGCCGGAGCCGATGGGTGCCCACCCCCCCCGTGTCCGTGGGGTCCCTGGGGGGCTCCATCGACGTGTCCACGGGTGGGAGGGGGGTGAAGCCGACGAGGTCCAAGTTCAGCACCCCACACCGGGCGTGCCCCCCCCCGTGAGACCCCCACATCCGCGCCGGGGGCCCCAGGTCCGTGTCCGGGGGTCTCCACCGCGGTACCCCCGTGGGGAGCCCCCCCAAGCCGCGGCTCTCACCCAGCAGCACCCGGAGCCGGGGTGGGGCCTGGGGGTCTCCGGTGGTCCCGGGGGGGGGGTCTCCGGTGGGTCCTAAAATCCGAGGGCGGCTCCGGGGGGCAGGGGGCAGCCGGAGCCGGCGTGGTCGCGCACGGAGCCGCGCAGCCGCCGCACCTGGGCCCGGAGCCCCGCCGCCGCCGCCGCCAACGCCGCGTTCTGGGCTCGGAGCCCCCGGACGCGCTGCTCCAAGCGGGCGATGCGCTCCAGCTTCCGCCGCCGGCACCGGCTCGCCGCCAGCCGGTTCCGCAGCCGCCGCCTCTCCGCTTGCAGCCGCTCCGGGGAATCCGGGGCCGCTCCGCTGGGCTCGCTCGGAGCCTCCACCGGCGGGGCCGCGGCGGGGACGGCCTGGAAGGGGCCCCCCGGTGCCGCCAGCCCCGGCGGAGGCTCCGGTAGGGTCACGTTGGGAGGTCCCGGTTGGTGCAGCTCGTCCAGCGCCTGCGCGAAGCTGCCGACGAAGCCGTCCCGGTCCGCGGGGGGGGGGTAGAAGAAGCCGCCGGTACCGGTAGCGCCGCCGAAAAATCCGCCGTCGGGGCACGGCGCCGGTTTGAGCCCACGGAAAGGTTCCGGTGGGGCTCCGGGAGGCAGCCCCCCTGCAGCGCCCCGTAGTCGGGCTCGGGGCGGCAGAAGGCGCCCGGGAAGGGCGGCGAGCGGAAGAACGGCGGCTCCATCCGCGCGCACATGCGGCCGCACCGGGGAACCGGGAACCGAGGCGCGGGGCGGTGGCGGCGGGACTCGAACCCGCGCCCCCCCGCCCGCCCGCTTTATACCCGCGCGCGGGGCGGAAGCGCGCCCCCATTGGCTGCGGCGCCCGCTGGCCACGCCCTCCCCCGCCGGGACACGCCCCCCGCGCCTGGACACGCCCACGTGCGGGAAGGGGCGGGGCCACGAGGGGGACGGGGCGCGCGCGCGGGCACGGAGCGGCCGGGGCCGGGGCAGGGAACGGGGGAGGGGGGGGCTAAAGGGGGGCTGCGCACACGACACCCCCACGGGACACGCGTGGGGCACGCGTGGGGCACACGCGGAACAAACATGGGATCCCCACGGAACCCCCACGGGACACACGTGGGGCACACGTGGGGCTCCCACGGGACACCCACGGGACACACGTGGGACAAACAGGACACGCGTGGGACCCCCGCAGGATCCCCCGGGACACACAGGGGACACACAGGGGACATAGGTGGGACCCCCATGGGACCCACGTGGAACCCACGCAGGACGTGCATGGGACAGACACGGGATCCACACAGAACCCACACAGAACCCACACGGGACCCACGCGGGACACCATGGAATCCCTACAGGGCACGCACGGAACAAACACGGGACCCACATGGGGCCCACACGGGACCCACATGGGACCCCCGCAGGATCCCCCACACACGTGGGACAAACACGGGACCCACGTGGGACACGCACGAGACCCCCACGGGATCCACGCGGGATCCACACAGGAACCAAACCGGACCCACGTGGGAAATACACGGGATCCACATGGAATCCACACGGGACACTCAGAGAACCCCCCGGGACCCACACAGGACCCCCCGGGACCCCCCCCGGCCCCCTCCCCGTCGCGGGGGTCCCGCCGCGCGTGCGGCCGCTGTTAACGAGCCGCGTAACGAGGCAGCGAGCGGCGTGCCCCGGCCTGCTGGGCGGCGCCGCCCCACGCGGGGCACACGCACCCACACGCGTGTGCACGCAGCCCCCCCCCAAAACCCCACACCAGACGGGGCTGGGGCTTTCCCTGGGGGGGGGCCCCAAGAGGCCGCTCCCCCCCCCCGGCCCTGGATTTTAGGGGATTTTGGGCCTTTCTGATATTTTCCCTCCTCACTTCTCGTTCCCTATAAATAGGCCCTGAGTCAGGCCCCGGCGGTGACCCCCCCCACACTTAACCCCCCACTTAACCCCCCCCATAACTCCCCCCTTCATAACCCCCCGGGACCCCCCTTAGCCCCCCCCCTTCATAACCCCCCCGGTGCCCCTCCCCACTGACCCCCTCCCCCCTTTTTCCACCCCACTGGGGAACTGGGGGCTGGGGGGGGTGACCACTGCCCCCCCCCCGCACCCTTCCCCCCCCCCCCGGATGGGGGGGGGGGGCAGGAAATTGGGGGGGGCGTGCTGGGGGGGGCACGATGAGGGGGGCTCTTGTTAGAGGCCAGGGGGGTCCCTGCGGGGGGGCAGGGGTTTCAGGGTTCCCCCTCCCCCCCCCGGCACCTCTCACTTTGCGTCACCCCCTGGGGGCCCCAACGGCCCCAACCGCCACCGGGCTTTCGGTGCGGGGGGTGGGGGGGGAGACTGGGCCATACTGGGGGAACTGGGACTGACTGGGGGGTCCCAGCATGCCCTGGGGCAGGCAGAGCAATAACAGCGGGGGGGGGCGCTGGGAGCACTGGAACCAGACTGGGAATGTCCCAGGGGGAGTAGGGCTGTACTGGGAGCACTGGGGGGGAGCAGGGCTGTACTGGGAGTACTGGGAGCACTGGAAGGGAAGGGCAGGGCTGGGCTGTACTGGGAGCACTGGAAGGCAGGGGCAGGGCTGTACTGGGAGCACTGGGGGAGTCCCCAGGGCTGTACTGGGAGCACTGGGGGGGAGCAGGGCCGTACTGGGAGTACTGGGGGGGCCCAGGGGTTGTACTGGGAGCACTGGGAGGAGGGGCAGGGCTGTACTGGGAGCAGTGGGGGAGTCCCCAGGGTTGTACTGGGAGCACTGGGAGGAGGGGCAGGGTCGTACTGGGAGCTCTGTGGGGGTTTCCAGGATCCCACTGGGAGGGGGGTGGGCTTCATGACCCCCATGCCCCGGAACCGGAAGTGCCACTGCGGGGGCGAGGGGGGCGGTGTTGCCATGGCGACACCGCACCCCCCACCCCCCCCCCCGCCGGGGTCCCCTCAGGTCTCGTCCCCCCCCACCCCCTTCCCGCTGATGACGCAACCCGAGTCGCCGAGTTCGCCGCTGACGTCAGCGGGGCGGCGCAACCAATCCCGGCCCGGGATCCCGTAAGGCCCCGCCCCTCCTCCCCCCTCCCTCCCCCCCCCACATCCCCGACGGGGCGGGCCCGGCGCGGCCGCACCAGGCGGGAGCGGCCGGCGTGGCGGGGGCGGCCCGGGGGGGGCACGCGGTGACACGGCGCTGAGTCAGCGGCTGGGGGGAGGGGGAGAACCCGCCGGTACCGGGCGGGGGGAGGGGCGGCGGGAAGGGGGCGGGGGCACGGCTGAGGCCTACACCCCCCCCCAGGCCCGACCGCCTCAAGATGGCGGCGGGGCGGGGCCGCTCTGGTCCTCGTCTCGGTGGTCCCGGAGGACTGCAGGGGGGCGGGGCCTGCAATGGGGGCGGGGCCGGCAGGGGGCGGGGCCGACAGGAGGGGCGGGGCCGACAGGGGGCGTGGTCTGCATGGGGCGGGGCCTGCAGGTGCGGCCGCTTGGTGGCGGTTGGGTGCCCCGGGTGAGCGGCGGGGGGCGTGGCCAATAAAGAGGGCGGGGCCAATAAAAGGGGCGGGGCCAGCAGAGGGGGCGGGGCCTGCAGGTGCGGCCGCTCTGGGCGCGCCTCGGTGCCCCGGGCGGACCGGCGGCCATGGCGGAGGGGCCGGACGGGCCGGACGCCTGCGGGGCGCTGCTCGCCTGGGTAAGGGGGGGCCGGGACCCCCCGGGACCCCTCCCCGAGGCCGTTGGGACCCGGATGGTGACCTCTGACCCCCCCTTCGGGCCCTGTGACCCCCTGGGGCTGCCCCACCCCCCGGGGCTGTGCCCCCCCCCCCTTCAAGTGTCCCCCCCGAGCTGTGACCGCCCCCGGGGCTGTGACACCCCCCCCCGAGCCGTAGCCCCCCCAGGTCTATGCCCCCGTTCCTGGGGCTGTTCCCCCCCCCCAGGGCTGTGCCCCCCCCCCTTAAGTCCCCCCCCACTTTGCTCTGGGCTCCAGTGCCTGAGGGGGGCCGTGACCGGCTGTAATTTGGGGGGGGATTTTGGGGGGGGGGGGACACGACTTCATTCCCTTGGGCCCCCAAGCTTTCAGAGGGGGGATACCCTCTTTGGGGGGGGCACTGATGTGGGTATAAGCCCCCTGCCAACCCCCCCCCGGATAGTTTTGGGGGTCACATAACCCTGGGGAGGGGTTGGACCCCCCCGTCTGTAAGGAGGGGGGGGGTCAGAATGGGGGCCGCGGCGCTTGTTGTCCGTTCCCAGCCCTCAGTGGGGTCGGGGGGGGGTTGCCAAGCTCCCCCCCCTTTGTGCCCCCCCCTTCCAGCTGCAGACCTTTGCCCCCCTCGCCCTGCGCCTCCCCCGGGACCTGGCCAGCGGCGTGGCCCTCGCGCACGTCCTGCACAGCATGTGAGTATGGGGGGGGGGGCGCTCCGGGGGGGGGGGTGCCAATACCCTTGGGGACCCCCCCGGGGCGGTGGCCTGAATTTGGCCCCCCCCCGTGTCATCGTCCCCCCCCCCAGCGACGCCTCCTGGTTCAATGAGACGTGGCTGGGCCGCATCCGGGACGGTGCTGAGGACGACTGGCGGCTGAAGGTGGGGGGGCACAATTTTTTTGGGGGGGGGGGGGACATGGGGGGGTGTCTCAGCCTCAGGGCCTCCCCCCAGTGGGGGGTGAGGTTGGTGTTGGGGGGGGGGGGGGGATTTTGGGGTGGTGTGGAGGAGGAGGCTGGTTTGGGGGGGGCAATTTGGGGGGGGCAGTTGGGGGGGGGGACAGTTTGAGGGACCCAGCGGGGGGGGGGCGTTCGGGGGGGGGGGCTGATTACGGTGGGCAGACCTGGGGGTCCCAATCTGGCGGGGGGCTCAGTTGGGTAGGGTAGGGCCGTTTTGGGGGACCTGACACAGCGCTGCAATGGGAGGAGGGGGCCTCGTTTTGGGGGTGGGGGGGGCCTCGTTTTGGGGTGGGGGTCCCACATTTCTCCTCCCCAGGCGAGCAACCTGCAGAAGGTGCTGCAGAGCGTGCTGGAGTACTGGCAAGATGTAAGTGGGGGGGGGGCAGGTTTTTTAAAGGGGGGAGGGTCCCTAGGATGGGCCTGACCCCCCCCCCCAATAAATTAATGCCCCCCCCTCAGGTGCTGGGGCAAGCGGTGGCCGAGCGGCACGTGCCCGACGTGGAGCTGGCGGCCCAGCGCGCCGACCCCGAGCAACTGGGCAAACTGGTGCGACTGGTGCTGGGCTGCGCCGTGAGCTGCAAGAGGAGGGAAGGTGGGGGCCTGGGGGGGGGTGAGGCACGGGGGGGCAGCCCCCCAAACCGCCGCCGTGCACCCCGTAACCCCCCTTGCCCCCCCCCTCGCAGAGCACATCCAGCGCATCATGACCCTGGAGGAGGCGGTGCAGCACGGGGTGATGACGGCCATCCAGGAGGTGGGGGCTCCGGGGGGGGGGGCTCGGGGCGGCTGCGGGCAGAAAAGGGGGTGGGGGGGGGGCACAGGGTGCGCCCCCCCCCGGTTCTGAGCCCTTCTGGGGTTTGGGATTGGCAGCTTTTGGATCAGGAGCCGGCGGAGACGATGGCGGTGGAGACGTACGAGAGCTTCGATGCGCAGGTGGGGGGCGGGGGGGGAAATATGGGGGAGATCCGGGGGGGGCGGATTTATGGGGGAGATCCGGGGGGGGGGGGGATTTATGGGGGAGATCTGGGGGGAGTGGATACATGGGGGAGTACTGGGGGGGGGGGGGCGGATATATGGGGGAGGACTTGGGGGTGTGCAAATATGGGGGAGAACCAGGCTGGGGGCTCAGAACAGGACGGGGGCAGTTTTGGGGTGTCGGGGCCCCCCCGGCACTGACGCCCCCCCCCGTTTTCTCTGCCCCCCCAGTCACGGCGCTATTACTTCCTGAGCGAGGAGCCCGAGGAGGCCGCGGGGCCCCAGCAGCGCTGCCTCGAGCTGGAGCAGCAGGTGGGGGCTCGGGGGGGCCCAGGGGGGTCCCAGGTGTGTGGGGGTGTCCCGGTGGGGGCCCCCACCAGCTTGCCCCCCCCCCCTTAGTCCCTGGAATTAAGCCGGGAGCAGCCGAGGTGCTGATTCCTTGCTGTAGTGGCTTCTCTGCTGTCTCGTATGAGGGTTGAGCAGAAGCCGTATGGGGCGGGTGGGCGCAGGGGAGGGGGCATATGGGGCGCGGGGGGGGGGGGGGGGGGGGTTGTTTGGGGGGCCCTGGGGGGGCCCGGCCACCCGGGTGCTGACGGTGCTGAGCAGGTGGCGGCGCTGCTGGAGGAGCGGGGCAGCCTGGCGCAGGAGAACCGGCTGCTGCGGGACGAGAAGGCTCGGCTGGAGGCCGACGCGGCCGGCGTTGCCTCCAAGAAGCTGCTGCTGCTGCAGGCGCAGGTGGAGGAGCTGCAGGAGGAGAACTACCGGTAGGGACCGGGGCGGGGGGACTGGGGGGGGGGGCAGCCCGTCTCGGTCCCCAACCGGCCCCCGGTGTCCCCCCCCCGCAGGCTGGAGAGCGGGAAGGAGGAGCTGCGGGCGCGCTGCAGCCGGCTGGAGCGGGAGGCGCGCGGGCTGCAGGCGCGGGCGGAGGAGCTCAGCACCCTGGCCGGGGAGGCTCGGGCTCTCCGCGACGAGATGGACGTGCTGAGGTGCGCCGGGGGCGGGGGGGGACCCTGCGGGGTTGGGGTGCCCCCGGGTGGGGGCTCGGAGCGCCTGGGTGGCTGTGCCCCCAGCTCTAGGGGGTGGTTCTGGGTGGCCTGGGGGTGTTCCCACGTCCTGGGGGTGTCCCCTAGGTGCTCAGGGTGCTTGGGTGGCACTGCTCCGTGTCCTGGGGGTGGCCCCTAGGTGCTCAGGGTGCTTGGGTGGCACTGCTCCATACCCTGGGGGTGTCCCCTAGGCTGCTCAGGGTGCTTGGGTGGCACTGCTCCGTGTCCTGGGGGTGTCCCCTAGGTGCTCAGGGTGCTTGGGTGGCACTGCTCCGTGTCCTGGGGGTGTCCCCTAGGTGCTCAGGGTGCTTGGGTGGCACTGCTCCGTGTCCTGGGGGTGTCCCCTAGGTGCTCAGGGTGCCCAAATCCTGCTGCCCCGTATCCTGGGGGTGTCCCCAAGTGTTCAGGCACCCTGCCACCCCTGCCCCGGTATCCTGGGGGTGTCCCCAGGTGCTCAGGGTGCCCCAATACTCCTGCCCCATATTCTGAGGGTGTCCCCTAGGTGTTCAGGGCACCCTGCCACCCCTGCCCCATATCCTGGGGGTGTCCCCTAGGTGCTCAGGGTGCTTGGGTGGCACTGCTCCGTGTCCTGGGGGTGTCCCCTAGGTGCTCAGGGTGCTTGGGTGGCACCCTGCTCCGTGTCCTGGGGGTGTCCCCTAGGTGCTCAGGGTGCTTGGGTGGCACTGCTCCATATCCTGGGGGTGTCCCCTAGGTGCTCAGAGTGCCCAAATCCTGCTGCCCCATATCCTGGGGGTGTCCCCAAGTGTTCAGGGCACCCTGCCACCCCTGCCCCATATCCTGGGGGCGTCCCCTAGGTGCTCAGGGTGCTTGGACACCCCTGCCCCATATCCTGGGGTTGTCCCCAAGTGTTCAGAGCACCCTGCCACCCCTGCCCCATATCCTGGGGGTGTCCCCTAGCTGCTCAGGGTGCCTGGATGTCACTGCCCCATATCCTGGGGGTGTCCCCTAGGTGCTCAGGGTGCCCAAATCCTGCTGCCCCGTATCCTGGGGGTGTCCCCACGTGCTCAGGGCCACCCCTGCCACCCCTACCTCGGCCACGTCCCCGGGCTCCCAGCCGTGCCCGTGCCCCTCAGGGCGTCGTCGGCGCGCGCGGGCCGGCTGGAGGCGGCGGTGGCGGCGTACCAGGGCCGGGCGGCGGCGGCGGGGCCCTGCGGCGCTGGGTGCGGGCGCTGGAGGAGCGGCACGCCGGGCAGCTCCGCAGGGCCGCCGCGCTGCAGCAGCAGCTGGGCCGGGCGCAGGCAGGGCGAGAGCAGCTGGAGGCAGCCCGCAGGCAGGTGGGCGGGGCTTGGGGCCGGGGGCGGGGCTTGGGGCCGGGGGGCGGGGCTTGGGGCCGGGGGGCGGGGCTTGGGGCCAAGGGGGCGGGGTCAGTGATGAAGGGGGCGGGGCGTGGGGTGGTGGGCGGGGTCTGGGTCTGAGGGGAGCAGCTGGAGACAGGTGGAGGTTTGGGCACAGGGGGCGGGGCTTGGGGCCAATGGGCGGGGCTTGGGGCCAATGGGCGGGGCTTGGGGCCAATGGGCGGGGCTTGGGGCCAATGGGCGGGGCTTGGGGCCAATGGGCGGGGCTTGGGGCCAATGGGCGGGGCTTGGGGCCAAGGGGAACAGCTGGAGACAGGTGGAGGTTTGGGCACAGGGGGCGGGGCTACAGGGCTAGGGGGCGGGGCCACAGGAAAGTAGGCGGGGCTAATGCCGGGGGCGGGGCTTGGGGGGCAATGGGGAGGGGGCGGGGCTTAGATCAGGGGGCGGGGCAGCCGTGGGTGACTGGCAGCCAGGTGCTGGGGGGGTGGGGCCGTGGGTGTGGGCGGGGCAGGGGGCGTGGCCGGGTGGGCGTGGTCAGCGGAAGCCCCGCCCAGGTGGAGGAGCTGAGCGGGCAGCAGGCGGCGGCGGCGCTGCAGGCGGAGCGGTGGCAGCGCGAGTGCAGGAGCCTGCGGGAGAGGTTCGAGGCGCTCAGCCAGGAGAAGGAGGTGCGGCCCCCCGGGACCCCCCCCCACAGTACCCCCTCCCGGCCCCTAAGCGCCCCCCCGCCCAAGACCCCCTCCGGCCGCTAAGTGACCCCCCCACGGAACTCCCCCGGCCCCTAAGTGACCCCCGCTCTGACCCCTAAGTGACCCCCCTGCTCCCCCCCCCTTGGCCCTTAAGTGCCCCCCTGGAACCCTCAGCCCCTAAGTGACCCCCCCGACCCCTAAGTGACCCCCCTGCCCCCCCCCCCGCCCTTAAGTGCCCCCCCCCCGGGAACCCCCAGCCCCTAGTGACCCCCCCAGGACCGCCGCCCGGCCCCTAACTGACCCCCTGTGCCCCCCCCCCCCGCGGCTGCTGGAGGAGCGCGATGCCCTGCGCGAGGCCAACGAGGAGCTGCGCTGCGCCCAGGTGCAGCAGAGCTGCCTGCGGCAGGCAGGTGGGTGGGGGCCAGGGGGGCGGCTTGGGGCTGGGGGGGGGGCGCAGGGGGGCGGCTTGGGGCTGGGGGGGGTGCGGGGGGGCGGCTTGGGGCTGGGGGGCGTGGGGGGCACACAGCTGGCTGGGGAAGGCAAAGGGAGGCACAGAGCTAACTGGGGGGACTGCTATGGGCTGGGGGGGTGCTAAGGGGGCTGGGGGGGCACGGTAAAGGGGCTCGGGGCTGTGCCCCCCCCCCCGTTTTTTTTGGGGGGGGGGGGGGGATGTATTTTTGCTCCTCTTTCATTTGGGAGGGGGAAACGCTGAGGAGCCCCTGGTGGGGGGGGGGGGGGCAGGGACACGTGGAGGTTCCCCTGGGGGCGGTTTGGGGCTGGGGGGTCACCTTGAGCCCCTCCCCCTCAAAAAATTAAGGAGTCTCCCCCCCTCCCTTCCCCCAGATGCGGGGCTGGACGGGGGCACGGCCCCAGCGGGCACCCTGGCGGCCGAAATCCTCCCCGCAGAGCTCAGGTGGGTGCCGGGGGGGTCCCAACCCCCTCAGGTGGGTGCCCTGCCTCTCCCCCTTTTTTCTGTCCCCCCCCCCCTAATTTTCTCCTGCCCCCCCCCCCCCCCCCAAGGGAGACAGTGGCGCGGCTGCAGCAGGAGAACCAGCGGCTCAGAGACCAGCTCCAGCAGCGCCCGCGGGATGCCGACCGCTACAGGTAGGGGGGCACAGGGGTCCTTGTCCAGCCCCCCCACCTCCATGTCCCCAATTGCCCCCCCTCAATGACCCCCCCCCCCCCGTGCCCCCAGGCTGGAGGCCGTGAGTGCCGCGGGGCTGCCGGCGGCGCAGGGCCCCCCCCGAAAGGAGGTGAGCGAGGTTTCTGGGGGGGGGTCCCCGGGTTTTGGGGGTGCTGCGGGCCCCCCACTTCACCCCTCGTCCCCTTGTCAGGTGGGAGCACTGGAGGAGAGCCTGGAGAAGCTGTAAGTATGGGGGGGGGGCGCTGTAAGTATGGGGGGGCACTGTAAGTATGGGGGGGCACGCTGGGACCCCCATGGGGCAGCGTGTCCCCAATGTCCCCAACGTGTCCCCCCACAGGGAGAAGCTTCACGAAGTGCAGGAGGAGGAGCTGGTGCCCCCGGGGACAGCACCGGTATGGGGGGGGGGCCCGGGGCGGGGCTGGGGAGGGGAAGAGGGGAAACTGGGGGGGCTGGGGGGAAATGGGGTTCCCCCTGGGGAGGAGGCAGCGGGAGCCGAGCCGCGCCTCAGTTTCCCCTTGAAAAGCCGGGGGTCGGGGCGGGTTTGGGGAGGGAGGGGGCAATTGTGGGCCCCCACCCCACTTGCCCCCCCCACCTATTTCTTGCCCCCCCCCAGCAGCACGGCGCATCGAGGAGCTGCAGCGCAGCCTGCGGCAGCGGGACGAGGCGCTGCAGGCCATGGAGCAGCGCTGCCGGCAGCAGGCTGAGCGGGCTCGCATGGTACGGGGCTGGGGGGGGTGTGCTGGGACCCCCCCCAGCGGGTCCGGGGGTCCGGGGGCCCCTCCCAGAACCTTTTGGACCCCCGGAGAGGGGCTGAGACCTCTCACAGCCCCTCTGTACCCCCAAATCCTTACCTGGGGTCTCGTATTTGGGGGGGGGTGGTTTGGGGGTGTCCCTTGGGTTTGCGATCCCCCCCCCCCCACGTTGGGGTTCGGGGGGGCCCCCACCTTGTGCCCCCCCCCCCCCCCCCCCCCCCAGGTGATGCAGGCGCTGGAGCCGAAGCGGCTGAGCCCCCCACGGCCCCCGTGCTGCGCGCCCTCCGCAACCAGCTGCAGGAGAAGGACGCCCTGATCCGGCACCTGGAGGTGAGGGGGGGTTGGGGGGGGGGGCTGGAGGGGGGGCAGCTCCAGCTTAACCCCCCCACCGTCCCGTTGCCCCCCCCCCCCCCCCCAGAACGACTACGAGCGGAGCCGGGCGCAGCGGGAGCGGGAGGAGCGGCTGCTGGTCACCGCCTGGTACAACATGGTGAGCGGGGGGGGGCAAGAGACCTCGGGGGGGGGGGGGGTGAAAATACCCCTGGGGGGTGCAAAGAGACCGGGGGGGGGGGGCGAAGAGACTCCTGGGGGGGTGAAAATACCCCTGGGGGGCAAAGAGACCGGGGGGACAAAGAGACCCCTGGGGGAGGTGAAAATACCCCTGGGGGGGCAAAGAGACCGGGGGGGGACAAAGAGACCCCTGGGGGGGGTGAAAATACCCCGGGGGGGGCAAAGAGACCGGGGGGGACAAAGAGACCCCTGGGGGGGTGAAAATACCCCGGGGGGGCAAATATAAATCGGGGGGGGCAAAGAGACCCCTGGGGGGTGTGAAGATACCCCTGGGCGGGGGCAAATACACTGGGGGGGGGCAAAGAGACCCTGAAGGGGGCGAGAAGATAGCCCTGGGGGGCGAGAAGATAGCCCTGGGGGGCAAATATAAATCGGGGGGCTACCGGGGGGGTTATTGGGGGGCTACAGGCGGTGGTGGTGCAGGTTAACGGGGTACAATGTTCATTTTGGGGGGGTCTCGGGCCCTGTGTGTGCCCCCCCTCACCCTGTGTGTGCCCCCCCCACCCTGTGTGTGCCCCCCCCAGGGCCTGGCGCTGCAGCAGCGTGTGAGCGAGGAGGGGCCCCGGGCGCCGCCCCCCCCGGGGGGGCTCACTCCTTCCTGGCCCAGCAGCGCTTGGCCACCATCGCCCGCCGCGCGCGGCCCCCCATGGCCGCCCCCAACCGCTGACGCCCCCACCCAGGGTCACCTCCTTCTTGGAGAGGGGGGACACGGGGGCACACACCCCCCCTTCGGGCTGGTCCCGTTTCAGGCTCTGGGCCCCAGCTGTGACAATTTGGGGGGCCTGGACCTCGCCCCCCCCACCCTTTTGGGGGGGGCTTTTAGCACTTCTATTTTTGTAACCCTTTTCCCCCAGGGGTTTTGGGGGGGTCCTGTCCCCCCCCCTCAGCCCCCACCCCCCTGTTTGAATAAAGCCACAAGCCTCAGGGCCTGGGGGGTTTATTCCTGCAGGGAGGGGGGGGGGATTCTCCAGGGGCTCGTATAGGGTTGAGTCACGTCGGGGGGGTGGGGGCACCGTTTGGGGTGCCCCCTCCCCTAAACCATGTTGTCGCCAGGGCGCAGGAGCCAGCCGGGGGGGGGCACTCCCCCAGGAGCACGGCCGTGTCCCCCCAAGGCTGTCCGTGTCCCCCCCCGGTGGGGGGCCGCGGGGGGGCTCGGGGGGTCCCCGATATCGTCCAGGGGCTGGAACTGCATCTCCTCCTTGGTCAGCCTGCGGGAGGCGGGGGTCACCCCAAAACGCCCCCCCACCGTGGGGGCACCCCAAAACCACCACCCCCGTTGCCTTAGGGGCACCCCCAGACGAGGCTGGGGGGTCCCGGGGAGTTTGGGGTCCCTGGGGGGATTTGGGGTCCCGGGGGGGGTTGGGGTCTCGGTTGGGATTTGGGGTCCGGGGGGGGGGGATTTGGGGTCCGGGGGTGGGCTTTGGGGTCCCAGGGGGAAATTTGGGGTCCGGGGGGGGGGCTGGAGTGCACCTTTAGGGTTCCTAGGGGACGTTTGGGGTCTCTGGGGGGTCGTGGGTCCCTGAAATTTTTTTGGGGGGGGGGGTCTGGAGGCCACCGGGGCTTTGTGGGGCCGTTTGGTGCTCCGGGGGGGCTCCTTGGGGCTCCCTTGGGGGTCTCTGAGCCCCGCAGGACGGCTCCCTGGGGGATCCCGGGGTTGGGGGGGGTCAGTTATTTTGGGGGGGGTGTCATTTTTTTGGGGGGGGGGCCCACTCACACGACGTCGAAGGCCGAGCCGCGGAAGCCGGGCAGGCGCAGGGCGGCGGTGGCGGCGGTGTAGGGGCGCGGGGGCTGGCGCTGCCCCAGTAGCGATCGCGCTCCGGCGCCGGCACGTCCCCGTACAGCTCGTCCACCGCCAGCATCGACACCTGCGGGCCGCCACCGTGTCCCCCCCGGCCCCAAAACGGGGGTCCCACGGCCCCAACCCCCCCCCCCCCCCCACGTACCTGGAAGTTGCGGTCGATGAGCGTGTTGGTCTCGAAGTCGTCGTCGTCCTCCCCGAAGGGGTTGATGAGCTGCTCGGCCACCTGCGGCCACGCGTCCCCGGGGTTGGGTCCCCTGGGTGGCACCGTGTCCCCCCCCCGTGTGTGTGTGTCCCCCCCCGTGTGTGTGTGTCCCCCCCCACCTTGAGCCAGCCGACGTAGAAGAAGAACTGGAGCAGGGTGAACACCGGCACCCCCAGGTCCAGCTCGTGCCCCGCGTAGCCCTGCGCCGGGTCCAGGAACTGCCGCCCGATCAGGCAGGTGACGAAGAAGGTGTACACCGCGATGGTCACCACCTGCGGGGACGGCCACCCACCGGGGACCCCCCCGCGTCACCCCTGGGCCCCTCCCGGACCCCCCGACCCTGCCCCCGTACCGCCACGGCCGGCCGTGTCCCCTGGGGGTTGGTGTCCCCCCGTGTCCTGTGGTGTCCCCTCGTGTCCCCCCGTGTCCCTACATCCCCGTCCACGTCCCCCCATCCCCATGTCCCCCTGTGTCCCCCCATGTCCCCCTGTGTCCCCCCATGTTCCCCCATCCCCATGTACCCCCGTGTCCTGCGGTGTCCCCCCGTGTCCCCCCGTGTCCCTACATCCCCGTCCACGTCCCCCCATCCCCATGTCCCCCTGTGTCCCCCCATGTTCCCCCATCCCCATGTCCCCCTGTGTCCCCCCATGTCCCCCTGTGTCCCCCCATGTTCCCCCATCCCCATGTCCCCCTGTGTCCCCCCATGTCCCCCTGTGTCCCCCCATGTTCCCCCATCCCCATGTCCCCCTGTGTCCCCCCATGTCCCCCTGTGTCCCCCCATGTTCCCCCATCCCCATGTACCCCCATGTCCTGCGGTGTCCCCTCGTGTCTCCCCATGTCCCTCCATCCCCGTCCATGTCACCCTGTGTCTTGTAGCGTCCCCTCATGTCCCCCTGTGTCCCTCCATGTCCTGCGGTGTCCCCCCGTGTCCCTACATCCCTGTCCATGTCCCCCCATGTCCCCTCCATGTCCCTCCAACCCTGTCCATGTCCCCCCATCCCTGTGTCACCCCAAGTCCTACGGTGTCCCCTTGTGTCCCCCCGTGTCCCTACATCCCTGTCCACGTCCCCCCCATCCCCATGTCCCCCTGTGTCCCCCCGTGTCCTGTGGTGTCCCCTCGTGTCCCCCCATCCCCATCCACGTCCCCCCATCCCCATGTCCCCCTGTGTCCCCCCGTGTCCTGTGGTGTCCCCTCATGTCCCCCCATCCCCATGTCCCCCTGTGTCCCCCCGTGTCCTGTGGTGTCCCCTCATGTCCCCCCATCCCCATGTCCCCCTGTGTCCCCCCGTGTCCTGTGGTGTCCCCCCGTGTCCCCCCATGTTCCCCCATCCCCATGTACCCCCGTGTCCTGCGGTGTCCCCTCGTGTCTCCCCATGTCCCTCCGTCCCCGTCCATGTCACCCTGTGTCTTGTAGCGTCCCCTCGTGTCCCCTCCTGTCCTACGGTGTCCCCTCGTGTCCCCCTGTGTCCTCCGGTGTCCCCTTGTGCCCCCCCATGTCCCCCCATCCCCATGTCCCCCTGTGTCCCCCCATGTCCTGTGGTGTCCCCCCCGTGTCCCTACATCCCTGTCCATGTCCCCCCGTGTCCCCTCCGTGTCCCTCTAACCCTGTCCATGTCCCCCCATCCCTGTGTCACCCCAAGTCCTACGGTGTCCCCTCGTGTCCCCCCGTGTCCCTCCATCCCCACGTCACCTGGTGTCCCCTTGTGTCCTCCCATCCCCATCGGTGTCCCCCCCCAGTCCCTCCATCCCCATCCATGTCCCCCCATCCCCGTGGCCCCCATCCCCGTGGCCCCCCGTGTCCTGCGGTGTCCCCGTGTGCCCCCCATCCCCCTCCACACCCCCCCGTCCCCCCCGCGCCCACCTGGGTGTAGACCAGGGGGACGCTGATCCAGTCGTAGTGGAAGAGGAGGCTGCACTTCGCCCTGAAGCGGTTCAGCTCCTGCCGGGGGGGGGCACAACAGGGGGCTTGGGGGGTGCTGGGGGTCCCCGGGGGGTCTTTGGGTTGGGGGGGGGGTCACCTCCATGAGCAGCTTCAGGGCGCAGTCGTCGCGCACCCGCCCCTCGCGCCGCGCCTGCCCCGCCAGCGCCCCGAACCAGGCGCAGGGCACCCAGAACTTGTTGTAGGGCGAGCGCAGCCCCTCCAGGCGCCGCCGCTCCTCCCGCGTCAGGAACCCTGCGGGGGCGCCGGGTGACGTCACCCGTGACATCACCCGCCGCCCCGTGACATCACGCTGCTGGCCTGGCAGCTGGTGACATCACAGTGTGTCCCGTCCCCCCCAACCCCATCCTGTGAGCGTTGGGGGGTCCCGATGGCCCCCGCTGCTGTGGGGTGCCCTCCGTGATGTCATCACCCCCTCCGTGATGTCACCACCCCCTCCATGATGTCATGGGTCCCAGAATGATGTCACTGTCCCCCCTTCCCCTCCCTGGACATCTCCACGTCTCTTGGTGGTGCCAGGAGCCTGTCACCGATGATGACATCACCACCCCCGTGATGTCATCATCAGCACCCCCACGACGTCTTCACCACCCCCGTGATGACATCACCACCCCCGTGATGACATCACCACCCCCAGGACGATGCCACCATCCCCCATGGGCGTCCCCGCCACGACCCCGCCAGCCCCTCGCTGCCCCTTTGCTGACGTCACACCCCCCCCAAATGACATCACACCCCCCAAAATGATGTCACACCCTCCCAAATGATGTCACACCCCTCCCAATGCCATCACACCCTCCCAATGACATCACACCCCTCCCAATGACATCACACACACACCCAAATGACATCACACCCCTCCCAATGACATCACACACCCCCAAATGATATCATACCACCAAATGATGTCACACCCCACCCAATGACATCACCCCCCCAAATGATGTCACACCCCCAAATGACATCACACCCCCAAATGACATCACACCCCCCAAATGACATCACACCCCCCCAAATGACATCACACCCCCAAATGATGTCACATCCCTCCCAATGACATCACACCCCTCCCAATGACATCACACCCTCCCAATGACATCACACCCCCCAAATGACATCATACCCTCCAATGACATCACACCCCCCAATGACGCCACCCCCCAAATAACACCACACCCCTCCCAATGATGCCACACCCCCTCCCAAGGAGGCCACACCCCCACCCCACTGACGTCACACACACCCCCCCCCGGTGACGTCACGGCGGGGCACGCACCGGCCTCGACCAGGTGGTCGGTGGTGGGGAAGCGCTTGTAGACGGCGGTGCTGACGGCGCGCAGCACCAGCAGGGCGGCCAGGCTGCCGTAGCGCATCAGCGTGTGCGGCGCAGGATGCGGCCCCGCGCGTCCGCCCCGTGCACGCTGCCCGCCACGGCCACCATCAGCCCGTCGGGCGCCGGCACGCTGCGGAACTGCCCCCACCAGCGCTCCAGCACCAGCGCCACGTAGAAACCTGCGGGACTGGGATGCACTGGGGGGCGCCGGGAGAACCGGGAGGGGCTGGGGGCAAGGGGAGGGAGTAGGGGAGGGGTGCTGGGGATACTGGGGGTGCTGGGAGCAACCCCGAGGGGCTGGGGGCAAGGGGAGGGGAGGGTGCTGGGGATACTGGGGGTGCTGGGAGCAACCCTGAGGGGCTGGGGGCAAGGGGGGGGTACTGGGGATACTGGGGGCACTGGGAGCAACCCCGAGGGGCTGGAGGCAAGGGGAGGAGAGGGTACTGGGGATACTGGGGGTGCTGGGAGCAACCCTGAGGGGCTGGGGGCAAGGGGGGTGGGTACTGGGGATACTGGGGGTGCTAGGAGCACTTGGAGGGGCTGGGGGCAAGGGGGGGGCGGAGGGGCTGGGGACAAGGGGAGGGAGCAGGGGAGCGGGTGCTGGGGATACTGGGGGCACTGGGAGCAACCCTGAGGGGCTGGGGGCAAGGGGAGGGTATTGGGGATACTGGGGGTGCTGGGAGCACTCGGAGGGGCTAGGGGCAAGGGGAGGGAGCAGGGGAGGGGGTGCTGGGGATACTGGGGGCACTGGGAGGGATTAGGAGCACTGGGAAGGAGCACTGCGGATACTGGGGACACTGGGAGCACCCAGAAGGCCTGGGGGTGCGGGGAGGGGGACTGGGAAGGGGCACTGGGGATACTGGGGACAATCGGATGGGGCACTGGGGATACTGGGGGCATTGGAAGAACTGGGAGGGGCTGGAGGCATGGGGAGGGAGCAGGGGAGGGAGCACTGGGGATACTGGGCACACTGGGAGGGATTGGGGGCACTGGGAAGGAGCACTGGGGTTACTGGGCGCACTGGGAGGGGCTGGGAAGAGGCACTGGGAGGGACTGGAGGTGCTGAGGAGAGGCACAGGGGGCACTGGGGACACAGGGAGGGGCCGGGGGTCCCGGGGGGCACTGGGGACACCGGGGGGTCCCGGGGGGCTCTGACCGAGGACGAAGGAGACGGGGATGAGGTTGGCCGACTTGTCGCAGTACAGCACCAGCTTCTCGAAGAGCCGCCGCTGCGGCTCCGACAGCAGGAACCTGGGGGGGGCACGGCCCCGTCACCACCTGCGTCCCCAGCCCCCCCCCGTGTCCCCAAGGGGCCACCAGAGCAGGGGCGATGGCCCCAAATGGCCCCAAATGGCCCCAAATGGCCCCACGCCTCCCCACCTGCCCCAATGCACACCACGCATCCCTGCACCCCCGTGTCCCCACCATGGCCCCACGGCCCCAATCCCCCCCATGTCCCCAATCCCCCCCAATCCACCCCAATATCCCCATTCCCCCTCCCCCATCCCCCCAATCCCCCCCCAATCCCCCCAATCCCCCCCAATGTCCCCAATCCCCCCCACATCCCCCAACCCCCACGTCTACCAATCCCCCCAATCCCCCCCAATCCCCCCAACATCCTCATTCCCCCCAATCCTCCCCAATCCCCCCAACATCCCCATTCCCCCAATCCCCCCAATCTCCCAATCCCCCCGACCCCCCAATATCCCCATCCTCCCTATCCCCCCTATGTCCCCAATCCCCCCCACATCTCCCAACCCCCCCACGTCCCCCAATCCCCCCAATCCCCCAATCCCCCCCAATATCCCCATTCCCCCCAATCTCCCCCAATCCCCCCCAATATCCCCAATCTCCCCCAATCCCCCCCCCATGTCCCCAATCCCCCCACATCCCCCAGTCTCCCCCATGTCCCCCAATCCCCCCCCAATCTCCCCCAATCTCCCCCAATCCCCCCAATCCCCCCAATCCCCCCCAATGTCCCCAATCCCCCCCACATCCCCCAACCCCCCCCACGTCTACCAATCCCCCCCAATCTCCCCCCAATCCCCCCCAACATCCTCATTCCCCCCAATCCTCCCCAATCCCCCCCAATCCCCCCAATATCCCCAATCCCTCCCAATCCCCCCAATATCCCCAATCCCCCAAACCCCCCAATCCCCCCCCAATATCCCCATTCCCCCCAATCTCCCCAATCCCTCCATTCCCCCCAATCCTCCCCAATGCCCCCATTCCCCCCAATCCCCCCAATCCTCCCCAATCCCCCCATTCCCCCCAATCTACCCAATCCCTCCCAATCCCCCCAAGCCCCCCCACGCCCCCCCCCACCGGTAGGCCAGGCTGAGCCCCAGGTAGGCAGCCAGGAAGAGCAGCAGCTCGCGGTACAGCAGCTTGTAGATGCTCCCGCGCCACAGCAGCAGCAGCTGCGAGAAGCCCCCGAAGCGCGCCGTGGCCACCCGCGACGTGTAGGTCACCGTCATCGCGACCCCCCCCCCGCCGCCCGCGGGACAGCCGGGCCCTGGGGACACCGGGACGGGACCCTGAGGGCAGCCGGCGGGGAGCAGAACGGGGTCCTGGGGGCAGCAGGATGGGACCCTGGGGGGGCCCGGGAGGTGGCGAAATGGGGGCCTTGGGGGGGGGGGGCAGCGGAGTGCTGGGGACACCCACGTGGCACCTTGGGGACAAGGAAACCCTTGGGGCACAAAAATGGGACGCTGGGGGCAGCAGAATGGGACCCTGGGGACACCGAACCCCTGGGGACACCAAAACAGGATCCTGGGGACACCAAAACAGGATCCTGGGGACACCGAACCCCTGGGGACACCCACGTGGCACCTTGGGGACACCGAAATCTGGGGACAGGGAAACCCTTGGGGCACAAAAATGGGACGCTGGGGGCAGCAGAATGGGACCCTGGGGGCACCAAAACGGGACCCTGGGGACACCGAACCCCTGGGGACACCAAAACGGGACCCTGGGGACACCGAACCCCTGGGGACACCAAAACAGGATCCTGGGGACACCAAAACGGGACCCTGGGGACACCGAACCCCTGGGGGCACCCACGTGGCACCCTGGGGACGCCACAAGGGCACCTTGGGGGACATCCAAATCTGGGGATGCTGAAGCCCTGGGGACACCGAGCCCCTTGGGGCACTAAAACAGGACCCTGGGGACACCAAAACAGGACCCTGGGGACAGCAGAATGGGACCCTGGGGACACCGAACCCCTGGGGACACCCACGTGGCACCTTGGGGACGCCGCCAGGGCCCCCTGGGGACCCCCAAAACCCCGGGGACACCAAAACCCCGGGGACACCAAAACCCCGGGGACACGCGGCACAGCCGGGGGGTCCCCAGGGGACACGCCGTGGGGCACAGCCCCCCCGAGGCCGCCCGCCGTGCCCCCCCCCCGCGTCCCCACGTCCCCACTCACCTGCAGGACACCTGCGCGAGGCACGGCCACCGCGGGTCTGGGGCCACCGTCCCCGTGCCGCGGCCCTAAATACCTCGGGGCCCTAAATACCTCGGGGCCGGCCCTGCCCCGGGGAGGGGGGCGGGAATCTGCGTCCACCCCCCCCCCCAGGCCAGCTCTGGCCGGGTCGCGGGGACAGATCGCAGCGGGACGGGGACGTGGGGACATGGGGACATTGCCCCCCCCCGCCCCCCCCGCCTCGTTAATCAGCCCCGCGCTAATGAGGGTTCCCCGCGTCCGCCGGGCTCGGTGCCAGCGGGTGCTGACGGTGCCAGGCTAAGCCCCCCCCCCCCCCCTCCAAAAAACCCCGCAGAGCCTCGTCTCCGCTTCCCAAATTTATTATTTACACGAGGTCCCCGCCTCTGCCCCCCCCCCCAGCCCGGGGTGGGGGGGGGGGACAGGGACAGACAGAGCGGCCCCGGGGGTGCCGGGGGGCCGCGGTGCTGGTCGGCCGCAGCCTCGAGGCAGGGGCTGCGTAAAAGGGGTGGGGGGTCGTGGGGGGGGGATATAAATATTGCCTGCCCCCCCCGGGGGGCGTGGGGGGGGCGAGGGGCTATTTGGGGCTGGGGGGCTGGTAGGGGTCCAGCAGGAGGGAGGAGAAGGTGTTGACTTTGTCGGCCCCCCGCACCTCGTGGGGCAGCAGCGGCAGCTTCACGATGTGGAAGTCCTCGTACAGGTCCTCCATCTGCGGGGGCGAGGGGGGGGGCATGGGGGGGCCTCCAGTGCCCCCCGGGGCTTGGGGAGGGACCCAGGCTCCCCAGTCCGCACCCCCCCCAATCCCTTCTCCTCACGCTGCCCCCACAAACTGCTCCTCGCAGAGCCAAGGGGCCCCACGGTCCCCAAATCCCCCCCACTCCCCAAATCCCCCCACTCCCCAAATCCACCCCCCAAAAACACCAGGGCTCCCCCAAACTCCCCCCCCCAAAAAAAAGCCCCCTCTCCTCTCCCCAAGCCCGGCAGGGTCCCCAAACTCCCCAAATCCTCCCCCAACTCCCCAAATCCCCGCCCCCACTCCCCAAATTCCCCCCCCCAAACCCTGGGCACCCCCAAACTTCCCCCCCCTCCAAAAAAAAAAAACCCCCTCTCCCCTCCCTAAGCCCTGCAGGGTCCCCAAATCCCCCCCAACTCCCCAAATCCCCTCCAGCTCCCCAAATTCCCCCCCCCCCAAACCCTGGGCACCCCCAAACTCCCCCTCCTCCAAAAAAAAAAGCCCCCTCTCCCCTCCCCAGGCTCTGCAGGGTCCCCAAACTCCCCCAATCCCCTCCAGCTCCCCAAATCCCTCCCCCACTCCCCAAATCCCCCCCCGCAAACCCTGGGCACTCCCAAACGTCCTCCCCCCAAGCCCTGCAGGGTCCCCAAATCCCCCCCAACTCCCCAAATCCCCCCCCCCGCTCCCCCAAATTCCCCCCAAACCCTGGACACCCGTATCTCCCCCCCTCTCCAAAAAAAGCCCCCTCTCCCCTCCCCAGCCCCTGCAGGATCCCCAAACTCCCCAACCCCCCCCGCGACCCCTCTCCCTTCCCGTAACCGAGCACACACCCACGCCGGGGACCCCAAAACCCGTCCCTTTGTCCCCCCCCGTTGCCCCCCCCCCCCGCGGTACCTGGTCCAGGTACTTGGCCTGGATCTTGTGGCGCGCCTCGCACATCTTGCAGGGCCGCATGGGGGTCGGGGAAGACGAGCTGGTTGACCACGATGTTGTGGGTGTCGATGCGGCACTTGGCCAGCTCCTGGATCAGCCGCTCGGTCTCGTAGAGCGACAGGAACTCGGCGATGCAGACGCAGATGAACGTCGTCTGCTCCTGCGGCCGGCCCCGCGCGCTCAGCGCCCCGAAGGGACCCCGAAGGGACCCCCAAAGGGTCCCCAAAGCGCCCCCCCCCCAAGCCCCGAGGCACCCCCCCCCCCCGGGGGCAGGGGCAGGATCCCCGCAGGAATGCGCACCGACCGGCCGGCCCGGCCTGCCCGCGGCCCCGGCCCCCTCCCAGCGTCCCTGTCCCCCCCCCCCCCAAATTCCCCTTCCCCCCCCCCCCCCCCCCCCTGTCCCCCCCCAGTTCCCCGTCCCCCCCAATTCCCCGTCCCCCCCCCAATTCCCCATCCCCCGTCCCCCTTCTCAAGTCCCCGACCCCTCCCAGCATCCCCCCATCCCCCCCAATTCCCCATCCCCCCCACGTCCCTGTCCCCTTCCCCACATCCCCCCTGCTCGTCCCCCCCCAGCATCTCCACCTCCTCCCCCTACAACCCCATCCCCCTCCCCATGTCCCCGTCCCCTTCCCTGTGCCCCCCCTCGTCCCCCCCCCAGCATCCCTGGCCCCCTCCCCACCTCCCCGGCCCCTCCCCATGTCCCCAGCCCCCTCCATGTGCCCCCATCCCCCCCGCAACCCCCTCTTACACATCCCCCCAGCATCTCCACCCCCCCCCATGTCCCCGTGTCCCCCCCACCTCCCCGTCCCCCTCCCCAATTCCCCATCCCCCCACGTCCCCATCCCCTTCCCTGTGCCCCCCCTCGGCCCCCCCCAGCATCCCTGTTCCCCTCCCCACCTCCCCAGCCCCTCCCCGTGTCCCCACCCCCCCCATCCCCCCCCTTACTCACCCCCCAGCATCTCCACCCCCCGCATGTCCCCATCTCCCCCCCACCTCCCTGTCCCCCTCCCCAATTCCCCATCCGCCCCCATATCCCCGCCCCCCTCCCCGATGCCCCCTCCCCCTGTCCCCCCCGCCCTCTCCCTCCCCACCTGTCCCCCTCCCCACCTCCCCCCCATCTCGTCCCCCCCCCAGCCCCCCGGAGCCCCCCCCGCACGCCCTCACCGGGTCCTTGAACTGCTCGCTGACGGAGCGGATGACGGGCAGCGTCTCCTCCAGCTTGGAGGCCAGCTGGTCGGCGTTCATGTCGCCCAGCCCCAGCATGTTGCACATCTTTTTTTTGGGGGGGGGGGGACACACACAGCGGCAAGGTCCCCACGCTGCCCCCCCTTCAGAACCCCCCACACTGCCCCCCCCGCAGATTTCCCCATGCCAAACCCCCGAGCTCCCCCGCCCCCCCCCCCCGCGACGTCCTTGCAGCGCCCCCCACGTCGCCCCCCACCCCGTAAAGACCCCCCGCGCCCCCCCCCCCGACCTGGGAGATGAAGGGGCTGATCTGGTTCTTGATCTGCATGAGGCGCCCCAGCCCCCGCTCCACGATGGTGGGGAAGTTGAGCAGCCGCAGCGTGTGGCCGGTGGGCGCCGTGTCGAAGACCACCACCGAGAAATTCATCCCCTTCACCAACCTGCGGGGCCGCGGGGGCGCTGAGCGGGGCCGGGGGGGTGCTGAGGGCCCCCACGCCCCCCCACCGGCCGGACAGCCTCACCTCATCACCTCGGCGTAGCTCATGGCCTCGTCGATGCCGGGGAAGGCGCTCATGGCCTCCTGCATCATCTTCTTGCCCATGCTCAGCATGTTGTCCTCCTCGAAGAACTCATCGGGCAGCTCCGCCACCCCCAGGCTGGGGTCGATCTCCTGCGGAAAGGTGGGGGGGCGATGAGGGGCCTGGGGGGGGGCTGCGGGGGGGCCGGGTCCCTCCCGGAGCTCACCATGGCGAAGAGGTTGTCGTAGCCCTTGACCTTGGTGGGCACCTTGGAGAACTTCTGGTCGAAGGCGTCGGAGATGTTGTGCGCGGGGTCGGTGGAGATGATCAGCACGCTCTCGCGCACCTTGGACAGCTGCACGGCCAGGCTGCAGCTGGGGGGGGCACCGCTGGCACCGGGGGGGGGCGGCCCACAGGACCCCGAGCCCCCCCGACGGGGGCTCCAACGCCCCCAACCCCGCTAACGCCCCCCCAGCCACCTCCCCCTCTCCCGGGCCATTTTTTCCCCCTCTGTGGTGCAATCTCACCCCATCCCCGCCCCGGAACCCCCGGTTCTCCCTGCCCCCCCGATCCCCCCCGCCCCTCGTGGTCCCCCCGACCCCCCCGATCTCCCCGTTCCCCTTGGTGCCCCCCGTTTCCCACCGGACCCCGTTCCCCCCGACCCCCCCCGATCTCCCCGGTCCCCCCCTCCTCCTCCAGGGCCCCCCGTTCCCCCCAGCCCCCACTGTTCCTACCGTTCCCCCCTTTCCCCTACGATCCCCCGGTTCCCCCCAACCCCTCCGTTCCTCCCGGTCCCCCCCCCCCGTTCCCCCCGATCCCCCCGATCTCCCCGGTGCCCCCCCCCGTTCCCTCGGTCCCCCTCCGATCTCCCCGCCCCCCTGACCCCCGCCGATTCCCCCTGCTCTCCCCGTTCCCTCCAACCCCCCCCGCTCTCCCCGCTCCCCCCCCGTTCCCCCCAACCCTCCCGCTCTCCCCCGTTCCCCCCGGTCCCCCCCCGCCCCCCGGTCCCCCCCGCCCCCACCTGCAGGTCGTTTTCCCCACGCCGCCCTTCCCGCCCACGAAGATCCACTTGAGGCTCCGCTGCTCGATGATGTTGGCGAGCGTCGGCTCCAGCGGCTCCACGTCGGGGGCGTCCTCGAACTCCTCCGCCTCCGGCCCCCACCCGCCTGCCGCCGCCGCCGCCGCCGCCGCCATCTTGCCCCGCCGCCGCCGCCGGCACGCCCGCCCCCCCATTGGCCGCCGCGCCGCCTCGCCCCGCCTCCCTCTCTGTTTGATTGGCCGCCCCGCCTGCCCATCCGCGGGGAGGCGGCGCGAGACCGGGCGGCGTTGCTAAGCAACGCCGCCCTCCGACGTCATCAACCGGCGCCGCCGCGCCGTTCCCGGCGTGCCCCGCGCGCGGCGGTCGGGGCGGACAAGATGGCGGCGCGCGGCGAGGAGGGGAGGCCCCGTCGCCGCCCCCCGGCCCCGGCGGCGGCGTGAACGTGTTCGCCAACGACGGCAGCTTCCTGGAGCTCTTCAAGCGCAAGATGGAAGCGGAGCAGCAACGGGAACGCGAAGCGGCGGCGGCGGCCGAGGCCTCCGGTGGCTCCGGGCCCGGCACGCAGCGCCCGGCCGACGGCGCGAAGAGGAGCGGCGGCGCCCTCGGCTTCGTAAGGACGCGGGGGCCGCGGCCTCCTCCCGCTCCCCGCCCTGCCCGGGCCGCCCAGGCCCCGTGCTGACCGGGGGGAGCCGGTCCCGGTCGGAACGGCCCCGGCGGGGGGGGGTGGCGGCGCCCCCGGGCTCGCGGCCGCCTCCCGGTAACGGCCGCTCCCCCCCGCCCCTCCCCTTACCGGAGAGCTGCTCCCCGCCCGCTGCTTCCTCGGTTCCCGGTTCCGCCCCGGTGTGGGGCAGAGCCACAGGGGTGGGGGCGCCCCGGGGGGGGCACCGCGCCCCTCCCCCTCCCGGCACCGACCCCCTTCCCCTCCCGGTAAAACCGGGGCCACCCTCGGCGTCTCCTCACTGCGGGGACGTCCCCTCCCCGCCGTCCTCCTCCGGGGGGGGCTGCCGGAGCCCTCCCGGTGCGGCGGGCGGACGGACGGACGGACAGCCCCCCCGCGCCCCGGCCTGACGGACGGCCCTCCTGTTCCGTTGTGCAGGGGGCGACGCTGTCCCCGCAGCTCCGGCCGCGCGCGTAACGGTGGCAGTCTTCTGTCCCTTCACCCAGGTGGGCAGGCGGCGAGGCGGGAACAAGCTGGCCCTGAAGACCGGAGTGGTGGCCAAGAAGCAAAAGACCGACGAGGAGGTAGCTTTGGGGGGGGTGGGGGTCCCCGTGCCCCCCCCAGGGGGGCCCGTGCCCATCCGGGGGTGCTGGAGGAGCCCCGGGGATGTGCGGCTGCCGCCTCGGGGTGCCCCTAAATCCTCTGGAGGTGACGCGGGGGGGGGGGCTGCTCCCTGCTGGGTGCTGAGCTCTGGGGCTGGGTCCCAGCCCCCCCCGGGACACGGGGCCGGGCCCTGCCTCAGCTCTGGGTGCAGTTTGTGGCCCCCCAGGGACAAACGGGCAGAGGGGGCGGGGTCCTGCCTCCCGCTTTGGGCCCTTTTTGCGGTTTTTGGGGTCAAACGGACGAACAGGGATGCACGGGGATGGGTCCGGCCTCAAATTTGGATCCTTTTCGCGGTTTTTGGGGTCAAACGGACGAAGGGGGCAGGGCCCTGCCTCAGATCTGAGCCCGGTTCACGTCCCTGGGGGACAAAGGGACAAATCGGGATGGGTCCAGCCCCAAATTCGGGCCCTTTCCCTGGTTTTTGGGGTCAAACGGACGGACGGGGCAGGGCCCTGCCTCGGGTCTGGGTCTGGTTCTCGTCCCCGGGGGACAAACGGGCGGACGGGGACGGAGGGGGCCAGGTCCTGCCTCAGCTCCGGGTCTTTTCCATGCTCCCCGGCCGGCTGGACCCCCCGGACCCCCCCTCACCCCCCGGCCCCCCCTCACCCCCCCGTTCCCCCCCCCCCCGCAGGTTTTGACGAGTAAAGGCGACGCCTGGGCCAAGTACATGGCGGAGGTGAAAAAGTACAAAGCCCACCAGTGCAGCGACGACGACAAAACCCGGCCCCTGGTGAAATAGGCGCCGTGCCCCCCCCGGACTGGCCCCTTGTACATAATTATTTAACGGGGGGGGGGGGGGGTTCCCTCCCGGCGTTTTTTATGTCCCAAACCGCCCCCCACGCCCCCGCCGGGCTCCAGGACTCCACGCCGGCCGCAGACGCCTCGGGCTCCGCGCCCCCCCTGGCCCCGCCGCTTGCACCGCCGCAGGAACCCGTTCCCCCCCCCCCCCCCCCCCCCGGCTGCTCGTTTCCCCCCCTCTCCTCCCCCCGGCTTAATTTTTGGGGTGGAACGCGGAGGAAGCGAGGGGGAGAGGCGCCGCTGTCGCTTCATTAAAGGCCTCGGAGGTTTTGGAGCCGCCAAGCGTCTCGGGGGCGTTTTTGGGGAGGGGGCTGCGGCCCGGGGGTGCCTCCCCCCCCCCCCCATAAAGGTTTTGGGGTTCCGCAGGCCCCCCCCCGCGGCACCGACTGACCTCGGGACCTCGCAGCGTTAAACTGTTTATTTGAAATTATCAATGTTTTAAGAGAACTTCCTTCTTTTTTGGCTTTTTTCCTTCCCCCCCCCCCAAATAAAACCCGCTCGGGAGCAGCGCCCCCCTCGCGCCTGCGCTCACCCTGCCCCCCCCCCCAAAATCCTCAAATCCTCTCATTTCTCCTTTTCCTCCCCAAATCCGAGCCCGGGGGGCGGCAGGCAGACCCCAAACCTTCCCCACTTCAGCGCTGGGGGGCTGTTTTCTGCCCCCATGTCTGGGGGGGTTCTCCATCCAAGCTGAGCCCCGAATCATTTTGGGGGCGGGGGGGCAGCGCTTTGGGGCCTTCCCCATGTCCTTAAGCCAGGCAGGAGGGGCTGGGGGGGCAAAAAGATGAACACCGGCACCCCAAAACCACCTGGGGGGGGCAATCCTTTCTGACCCACCCCTTAAATAATCTGGGGCTCCCCCTCCCTCAAATCACCCCCTCCCTCAAATCACCCCCTCCCTCAAATCACCCCCCCCCCAGCAGCAGGGAGCTCTGTGCATGGGGGCGAGCCCACGAACGCCCCTCGGGGAGGAAACCCCCGGAGTCTTTGGAGCGTTAAGAGAAAAGACGGGGGGGTCCCGCGCCCCCCCCGGTGCCGGGGGGGGCCGTTACGTCTGGTAGGAGGCGAGGAGGGCGGCGTCGACGGGCTCCATGCAGGAGGGGCAGGTGAAGGAGCGCAGCAGCCAGGCGTCGATGCAGGCGGCGTGGTAGGCGTGCAGGCAGGGCAGGAAGCGCAGCGCGTCCCCCGTGAACTCCAGCATGCAGATCACGCACCTGGGGGGGGGCAAATGGGGCCGGGGGGGTTAAAGGGGGCCGGGGGGGGTTAAAGGGGGTTGGGGGGGTAAATGGGGCCGGGGGGGTTAAATGGGATGGGAGGAGTTAAATGGGGCTGGGGGGTTAAATGGGGTGGGGGTAAATGGGGTGGGGTGGGGGTTAAAGGGGGCTGGAGGGAGTTAAATGGGGCTGGGGGGGTAAATGGGGCTGGGGGGTTCCCGGGAGAGGCCCCCGAGCAGAGCTGAGAGGGGACAGGGTGGGATTTTGGGGATGCTCGGGGGATTCGGAGACCCTCGGGGGGATTTGGGGACCCTTGGGGGGGGGCTTGGGGATGGGGGGGGATTTGGGGCCCTCGCGGGGGGATTCGGGGACCCTTGGCGGGGGGATTCATGGATGGGATTCGGGGACGGGGGAGATTTGGGGACCCTCGGGGGGGGGATTTGGGGACAGGGGGGATTCGGGGACCCTCGGGGGGATTTGGGGATGGGGGGGATTTGGGGACAGGGGGAGGATTCGGGGACCCTTGGGGGGGGGGGGGGGGGGATCTGGGGACGTTCCTCCCCAGGAGGAGCAGTCGGGCCTCGGGCCGGGTCCCCCGGGGGGCGGTGGCGTCCCCGTCCCGGGGTGGGGGTGGGGCTGTCAAGGAGAGGCCGGGCGTGGTGCTGGGCGCCCCCGGAGCTCTCCCCCACCCCTATTTTTCTGGGGACTCGACCCCCCCCCCCGTGCCCCCCCCCCCCCCGCGCTCACTCCTTCGCCTTCTTGTCGGCGGGCTCAGCGCCGGGCCGGAAGGTGCCGCGGGGCAGGTGCTGGATGAGGCCGAGGCGCTGAGCCACGCGGGCCTGCTCCTCCTCGGGCGGCGGCGGGGGAACGCGGGGGGGCCTCGCGCTCCTGCGGCCCCCCGGGTCCCCTCAGTGCCCCCGGGCCCCCCTCGGCGACCCCGTTTCCACACACCTCCCCCCCCCCCGGGCCCGTCCCGGTCCGGTGCTCCCAGCGCCTCCAGATCCCTCCAAATCCCTGCTCCCAGTGCTCCCAGTGCTCCCCTCCCAGTGCTCCCAATCCTCCCCGAGATCTCCCCTCCCAGTGTTCCCAGTTCCCCCAGTGCACCCCACTCCCCCGAGTTCTCCCCTCCCAGTTGACCCCAATCTCCCCAGTTCCCCTCTCCCAGTATTCCCAGTTCCCTCAGTGCATCCTGATCCCCTCCCAGTTCTCCCAGTGCACTCCAATCCCCTCCCAATCCCTCCCAGTGCACTCCAGTCCCATCCCAGTTCTCCCAGTACACCCCAATCCCCTGCCAGTTCCCCCCCAGTGCACCCCGATCCCTCCAGTTCCTCCTGCCTGTGCTCCCAGTTCTCCCAGTACACCCCGATCCCCTCCCAGTGCTCCCAGTTCCCCCTCCCAGTCCACCCCGATCCCCTCCCAGGGCTCCCAGTTCCCCCAGTACATCCCGATCCCATCCCAGTTCTCCCAGTGCACTCCAATCCCTCCCAGTGCACCCCAATCCTATCCCAGTTCTCCCAGTACACCCCAATCCCCTGCCAGTTCCCCCCCAGTGCACCCGGATCCCTCCAGTTCCCCCTGCCTGTGCCCCCAGTTCTCCCAGTACACCCCGACCCCCTCCCAGTGCTCCCAGTTCCCCCTCCTAGTACTCCCAGTCCACCCCGATCCCCCTCCCAGTACTCCCAGTACAACCCGATCCCCTCCCAGTGCTCCCAGTTCCCCCTTCCCAGTACTCCCAGTCCACCCCCATCCCCTCCTAGTGCTCCCAGTTCCCTCAGTGCATCCTGATCCCCTCCCAGTTCTCCCAGTGCACTCCAATCCCCTCCCAATCCCTCCCAGCGCACCCCAGTCCCATCCCAGTTCTCCCAGTACACCCCGATTCCCTGCCAGTTCCCCCCAGTGCACCCCGATCCCTCCAGTTCCTCCTGCCTGTGCTCCCAGTTCTCCCAGTACACCCTGATCCCCTCCCAGTGCTCCCAGTTCCCCCTCCCAGTCCACCCCAGTTCCCCCTCCCAGTGCTACCAGTTCCCCCCAGCACACCCCGACCCCATCCCAGATCCCCCCGTCTCCTCCCCCAGTGCTCCCAGTCCACCCCTATCCCCTCCCAGTGCTCCCAGTTCCCCCAGTACATCCGGATCCCATCCCAGTCCCATTCCAGTTCTCCCAGTCCACCCCGATTCCCTGCCAGTTCACCCCCCAGTGCACCCCGATCCCCCCAGTTCCCCCTGCCTGTGCTCCCAGTTCTCCCAGTCCACCCCGATCCCCTCCCAGTGCTCCCAGTTCCCCCAGTCCGCCCCCATCTTCCCCCTCCCCCCGGGGGCGCCCCCGTTGCCCCGGACCTGGTAGGGCGGCGGGGCCGGGGAGGCGGCGGGGCCCCGGGCCCCGGGCTGGCGCCGTCCGCGGAGTCGTTGAGCAGCGAGAGGTCGTCGGCGGCCTGCGAGGAGAGGCAGTTCCCCATCCCCCCTCCGGCACCGGCACCGGCACCGGGCCGGGCCGGGCCTGCGCGGGGAGGCCGCGCCCCCCTCCCCCCCCTCGCAGCAGTGGTACCGCCAGTGCCGCGGGGGGCGATGGGAGACGTAGTCCCCGCTGCCCGGAAAGGCTCCGCGCACGCGCGCGGCCGCCCCGCCGCCGGAACCCCGCCCCCTTCCCGCCAGGCCCCGCCCCCCGCCCCACGTGACGCGGCGCCGTCCTTCCCGCGCGCTCACGTGGTGCGGCGGAGGGGCGGACGGTGGCCGGCGGGGTCAGGGCCCGCGTGCCGCGCTCGCTCCCCCCGCCCGGGCAGCGCCCGGTGCCCCCCAGGCCGCCCCGAGCCCCCCCTCCCCCTCCCCGGACCGGGAACCCCCCCGGAACCCCCCCCGGACCGGGGCCCCCCCCCGGCAGGTACCGGCGCAGCGGGGGCGGCGCGGGGCCTGGCGGGCGGGGGAGGCCGGGCCGGGAGCGGCGTGAGGGGATGGGGGGGGGGCTGGGGGGAGTTTGGGGCCCGGGGGGGATTTGGGGGGGCTGGGGGTAAATAGGGGTTTTGGGGGGAGTTGTGGGCTTGTGGGGGGAGTTGGGGGTCCGGGGGGGGGAAATTGGGGGCGGGGGGGGGACTTGGGGGACTGGGGGGAATTTGGGGGTGGGGGGGGTAAATAGGGGATTTGGGGGGAGTTGGGGGATTGGAGGGAGGTGGGGGTCCGGGGGGGAATTGGGGACTGGGGGTGGAAATTGGGGGCGGGGAGGGACTTGGGGGACTGGGGGGGTAATTTGGGGTCCGGGGGGCTTGGGGGCCAACCGGGGGGGGCTGGGGGGATTTGGGGGCTTGGGGGGGCGGAAACGGGGGCCTAGGGGAGTGCGGGGGGCTTAGTGGGGGATTTGGGGGCCCGGGGGGGACTTGAGGTCTTGGGGGGGCCATTGGGGGATCTTGGGGAGGAGCGGAGGGGTTGGGGGGAATTGGGGGCCTGGGGGGCGAACCGGGGGGGGCTGGGGGGATTTGGGGGAGGGGGCAAGACGAGGGCTGGGGGGGGGAGTGGGGGCTGGGGAGAAGAGGGGGGAAGGGGGAGGGAGGGCATGGACTGCGGGGGGGCTGGCACGGTGGTAGGGGGGCTGTTGGCATCCTCGGGGAGGGCAATTAGGGTAATTACAGCAGGGGGGAGGAGGAAGCGCTGCCCGCGCTCCCCCACGTGCGCAGCCACCACCGGGGGCGGGCTCCAGAGCGGCCCGGGCGGTGCTGGGGGGGGGACGATGCTGAATTTTGCCCCCCCCCCCCCTTTTAATTTGCCCCCCCCCCAGGGCCATGGAGTGGCAGCCGGACGAGCAGGGCCTGCAGCAGGTGCTGCAGCTGCTGAAGGACTCGCAGTCCCCCAACACGGCCACGCAGCGCGTCGTGCAGGACGTATCCTGGGGGGGGGGATGGGGGGGGCAGCGGGGTGGGGGGGGGCACGTCCTGCCCGAACGGGGCCGGGGGATGCGGGGGGGGGGTGGGGAAACGGGGCTGACGTGGGTTGGTGGCCCCAAAACCTGTCCCCCCCCCCCCGGTCTTCATCATGCTCCCGGTCCCCGTCGTGTCCCAAACCTGCCCCCCCCCCCCCCCCCCCCCCCGGTCCCCGTTTCCCCCCCCGTCACTGTTTTGCCCTATCCGTGTCCCACCCCCCATCCCCGTTGCCCCCCAGTCCCCATCTCCCCCCATCCCAGTCCCCCCTAGTCCCCATCGTGCCCTGTCCTCCCATCCCCGTTGCCCCCCGCCCCCATTTTCCCCCATCCCCGTTGCCCCCCTTCTTTATCTGCCACTATCCCTGTCCCCCCCCGCTCCCCATCACACCCCCTTTTCTTTACCCCAGTCCCCATCACTCCCTTTTCTTTACCCCAGTCCCTATCACCCCCCATTGCCCCCCCGGTCCCCGTTGCCCCCCCCGGTCCCGTCGCCCTCTTCCTTAACCCCCCCGCAGAAGCTGAAGCAGCTCAACCAATTCCCCGACTTCAACAACTACCTGATCTTCGTGCTCACCCGCCTCAAATCCGAAGGTGGGTCCGCGCCCGGTGCCGGGGGGGGGGACGGACGCTCCTTGACCCGTGTCCCCCCCCCGTAACCCCCCCATGCCCCCCCCCAGACGAACCCACGCGGTCGCTGAGCGGCCTGATCCTGAAGAACAACGTCAAGGCGCACTACCAGAGCTTCCCCCCGCCCGTGGCCGAGTTCATCAAGCAGGAATGCCTCAACAACATCGGCGACGCCTCCTCCCTCATCCGCGCCACCATCGGTGAGGCGGGGGGGCCGGGGGACGCCCCCCCCACACCGTAATCCCCCCAGCCTCGTAGCTCACCCCCCCAGTGCCCGCAGGGATCCTCATCACCACCATCGCCTCCAAAGGGGAGCTGCAGATGTGGCCGGAGCTGCTGCCGCAGCTCTGCAACCTCCTCAACTCGGAGGATTACAACACGTGCGAGGTGAGGGGCTGCGGGGGGGCAGGTTTTTTTTTGGGGGGGGGGGCAGAAACGGTGCTGACCCCCCCCGGGGACGCGCAGGGGGCGTTCGGGGCGCTGCAGAAGATCTGCGAGGATTCCTCGGAGCTCCTGGACAGCGACGCGCTCAACCGGCCGCTCAACGTCATGATCCCCAAGTTCCTGCAGTTCTTCAAGCACTGCAGCCCCAAAATCAGGTGGGGGGGGCGAGACCCCCAAAAATTTTTTGGGGGGGGTTGGGGGAGTTTCGGGGGCTCCCAGCCCACCTGGCTGCGGCAGGGCAGCGTCACGGGGTGGGGAGCGAGCTGCTTTGTGCCCCCGCTGCTGGTTTGGCTTTGTCCTCGCCCCCCCCCCGGCCCTGCTCGTTAGCTAACGAGCCCACCAGGGCCTCACCGTGCTCTGTGCCCCCCCCCCGCCCCCCCTCCCCATGTGTGTCCCCCCCCCAGGTCCCACGCCATCGCCTGCGTCAACCAGTTCATCATGGACCGGGCTCAGGCGCTGATGGAGAACATCGACACCTTCATCGAGGTGAGCTCCGCGCCACGGCCGCCCCGCTGCCCGGGGGGGGCCTGGGGGTGACGCCGTGCCCCCCGTGCCCTTTCCCCCCCCCCTAGCACCTCTTCGCCCTGGCGGTGGATGAAGACCCCGAGGTGCGCAAGAACGTCTGCCGGGCGCTGGTGATGCTGCTGGAGGTGCGCATCGACCGCCTCATCCCCCACATGCACAGCATCATCCAGGTGGGTGCTGGGGGGGGGGAATTTGGGGGCCGGGGGGGGGGGGCCGTGGCTCCGGGGGGGGGTCGGGGGGGCTGACGGCCCCCTCTCTCTCCCAGTACATGCTGCAGCGGACGCAGGACAGCGACGAGAACGTGGCGCTGGAGGCCTGCGAGTTCTGGCTGACGCTGGCCGAGCAGCCCATCTGCAAGGAGGTGCTGACGTCCCATCTGGTGCAGTGAGTGCTTGGGGCGGCCCCCCCCGGCCCCCGGTGCCCCCCCCCGCCCCGGTGCCCCCCCAGCGCCTTAAAAGCCCCCTCCCCTTCTTTTCCCCCCGCCCTCCCCGCAGACTGATCCCCATCCTGGTGAACGGCATGAAGTACTCGGAGATCGACATCATCCTGCTCAAGGTGCGGGGCTGGGCCGGGGGCGCGTGGGGCTGCCTCCCCCCCACCTCCAGCCCCTCCTTGGGGGCTGCTGCTGGGGAAACTGGGAGCGCTGGGGAAACTGGGAGCCCCCGGAGGTGATGACAGACGCTAGCTGATGCCGGTGATGGCAGTGGTATTCGTACTGGCTGATCCGTGGGTGCTGCGGGAGCCCCCCCCAACTGGTGCTGTGGGAGCCCCCCCCCCCCCGGTGCCGTGACGCCCCCCCGACCCCGCAGGGGGACGTGGAGGAGGACGAGGCCATCCCCGACAGCGAGCAGGACATCAAGCCGCGCTTCCACAAGTCGCGCACGGTGACGCTGCAGCACGAGGAGGAGCGGGCGCAGGACCCCGAGGACGCCGAGGACGAGGACGACGACGACACGCTCTCCGACTGGAACCTCAGTACGGCCCCGCGGGGACGGGGCTGGCGGTCCCCCACCCCCCGGCCGTCCCCAAACTCCCCAGTGATCCCCAAACCCCCCTGGCACCGGTCCCCAGACCCCCTTGTTGTCCCCCAAATCCCCTGGCTGTCCACCCCCAAACTCCCCTCGTTGGTCCCCAAACCCCTCATTGGTGTCCCCAAGCGCCCCGTTGGCATCCCCAAATCCCTCAGTGTCCCCCAGACCCTCCTGGCGTCCCCAAATCCCCCGGCCATCCTCCAAACCCCTCGTTGCTCCCCAAGCCCCCTTGGCGTTGGTCCCCAGACCCTCCTGGTGTCCCCAGACCCCTCTCGTCAGTCCCCAAATCCCCGGCCGTCCCCCCAAACTCCCCCTATTAGTCCCCAACACCCCCCACAGCCACCCCCAAGCCCCTCACTGGCATCCCCAAACCCCCCTGTCCACCCCAAAGCCCCCGTCAGTGTCCCCAAGCCCATAGTCAGCACCCCCAAACCCCCAAGTGTCCCCAAACCCCTCCTTGGTGTCCCCGAAGCCCCCGTTGGCATCCCCAAGCCCCTCATTGGCGTCCCCAAGCCCCCCGTTGGTGTCCCCAAGCCCCCAGTCAGCACCCCCAAACCCCCAAATGTCCCCAACCCCCCCCAGCCATCCCCAGACCCCTCCTTGGAGTCCCCGAAGCCCCCCGTTGGCATCCCCAAGCCCCTCCCTCGGCGCCACCAACCCCCCCGGTGTCCCCACGCTGGGGGACGGAGGATGCCGACAGGGATGGCCACCCGCTCGGGGGGGCTCCGTCAGCGGGAGGCTAATCGTGCTAACGAGGCCGGCCGGCCGCTGTCCCCGCAGGGAAGTGCTCGGCCGCCGCGCTCGACGTCCTGGCCAACGTTTTCCGGGAGGAGCTGCTGCCCCACCTCCTGCCGCTGCTCAAGGAGCTGCTCTTCCACCCCGAGTGGGTCATCAAGGAGTCGGGCATCCTCGTCCTGGGCGCCATCGCCGAAGGTGGGCGCCCCCCCGCACCCCCCGACTCACCCCGTGTCCCCCCCGAGCCACCCCGCGCCCACCCCGCATCCTCCCGTGTGCCCCCCGAGCCACCCCATGTCCCCTGAGCCACCCGGGGGGTGTCTCTGAGCGTGGCTGTGCTCCGGGGGAGGGGTCTCTGAGCTTGGCTGTGTCCCCACATCACACTGGGGGGGGGTCTCTGAGCGTGGCTGTGCCCCCACACCACCCCAGGGGGGTCTCTGAGCATGGCTATGCCCCCAGGCAGCCCTGGGAGGGTCTCTGAGCGTGGCTGTGCCACCCCAGGGGGGTCTCTGAGTGTGGTTGTGCCCCCGGGCAGCCCCGGGGGGGTCTCTGAGCGTGGCTGTGCCCCAGGGGGGTCTCTGAGCACGGCTGTGCCCCCAGGCAGCCCCAGGGGGGCTCTGAGCATGGCTGTGCCACCCCGGGGGGGCTCTGAATGTGGCTGTGCCCCGGGGGGTGTCTCTGAGCGTGGCTGTGCCCCCACACCGCCCCAGGCGGGGCTCTGAGCATGGCTGTGCCACCCCAGGAGGGGCTCTGAGCATGGCTGTGCCACCCCAGGCAGCCCTGGGGGGTCTCTGAGCGTGGCTGTGCCCCAGGGGGGTCTCTGAGCACGGCTGTGCCCCCAGGCAGCCCTGGGGGGGTCTCTGAGCGTGGCTGTGCCCCAGGGGGTCTCTGAGCACGGCTGTGCCCCCAGGCAGCCCTGGGGGGTCTCTGAGCGTGGTTGTGCCCCCGGGCAGCCCTGGGGGTCTCTGAGCGTGGCTGTGCCCCCACACCACCCCGGGGGGGGGGTCTTTGAATGTGGCTGTGCCCTGGGGGGTCTCTGAGCGTGGCTGCGCCCCCAGGCAGCCCCAGGGGGTCTCTGAGCACGTCTGTGCCCCGGGGGGTGTCTCTGAGCGCGGCTGTGCCCCCCCCAGGCTGCATGCAGGGCATGGTGCCCTACCTGCCGGAGCTGATCCCGCACCTGATCCAGTGCCTGGCGGACAAGAAGGCGCTGGTGCGCTCCATCGCCTGCTGGACGCTGAGCCGCTACGCGCACTGGGTGGTCAGCCAGCCCCCCGACATGTACCTCCAAGCCCCTCATGACCGAGCTGCTCAAACGCATCCTGGACAGCAACAAGAGGGTGCAGGAGGCGGCCTGCAGGTAAGGGCGACCCCCCCACGACCCCCCGACCCTAAATTTTGGGGCGGCTCCCCCCAGACCCCGGTCCCGGTCCCCCTCCGGGCGTGATGACAGTTGTGATGTGAGCCCGCTGTGATGCTGCTGTATTCGTACTGCCTGACCCGGGGGGGCTGCACGGTGGGCTCCTCTCCGGCCCCTGGGGCGGGGGGTCATTAATTTTTGTTCCCCCTTCCCCCCCCCCTCCGTCCCCGTGCCAGCGCCTTCGCCACGCTGGAGGAGGAGGCGTGCACCGAGCTGGTGCCGTACCTCAGCTTCATCCTGGACACGCTGGTGTTCGCCTTCGGCAAGTACCAGCACAAAAACCTCCTCATCCTCTACGACGCCATCGGCACGCTGGCCGACTCCGTGGGCCACCACCTCAACCAGCCGGTACGCCCCGTGCTTCCCCCCTTTTTTCCTGCCCCGTGTTTCCCCCCCTTTTTTTCCTGCCCCGTGTTTCCCCCCCTTTTTTTCCTGCCCCGTGTTTCTCCCTCCCTTTTTTTCCTGCCCCGTGTTTCTCCCCCCCTTTTTTTCCTGCCCCGTGTTTCTCCCCCCTTTTTTTCCTGCCCCGTGTTTCTCCCCCCCTTTTTTTCCTGCCCCGTTTCTCCCCCCCTTTTTTTCCTGCCCCGTTTCTCCCCCCCTTTTTTCCTGCCCCGTTTCTCCCCCCCTTTTTTTCCTGCCCCGTTTCTCCCCCCTTTTTTTCCTGCCCCGTTTCTCCCCCTCTTTTTCCTGCCCCGTTTCTCCCCCCTTTTTTTCCTGCCCCGTTTCTCCCCCCCTTTTTTTCCTGCCCCGTTTCTCCCCCCTTTTTTTCCTGCCCCGTTTCTCCCCCCCTTTTTTTCCTGCCCCGTTTCTCCCCCCCTTTTTTCCTGCCCCGTTTCTCCCCCCTTTTTTTCCTGCCCCGTTTTTCCCCCCCTTTTTTTCCTGCCCCGTGTTCCCCCCCCCCTTTTTTTCTTGCCCCGTGTTCCCCCCCCCTTTTTTTTTTTCTTGCCCCGTGTTTTCCCCCCCTTTTTGTCTGCCCCTTGTTTTTCCCCCTTTTTTTTCTGCCCCATTTTGCCCGGGCCCGGTGATGACCTAACACCACAGACATTCGAATCCTGAACCCTCGCTGTGGATTCCGCTGGTCTGAGGGTCCCGGGGCTGAGCACCGGGCAGCAGGCAGGGGGTGACCCTCTAACAGCCCCCCGTAACGGCGTTCCCCCCCCATAACGCTGTTTCCCCCCTTATTTCCCAGGAGTACATCCAGAAGCTGATGCCTCCGCTCATCCAGAAGTGGAACGAGCTGAAGGACGAGGACAAGGACCTCTTCCCCCTGCTGGAGGTGAGCCGGGGGCGGCGCGGAGGGCCCCTGCTGGAAAAGGGCCCCCCACGCGCACAACGCCTGTTTTCCCCCCCCCCAGTGCCTGTCCTCGGTGGCCACGGCGCTGCAGAGCGGCTTCCTGCCCTACTGCGAGCCCGTCTACCAGCGCTGCGTCACCCTGGTGCAGAAGACGCTCGCCCAAGCCATGGTGAGGACCCCCCTCGCTCCCCGGGGGGTGAAAAGAAGCCGGAGCCGTGCCGGGAGCTGACCCCCCGGCTCTGTGCCCCCCCCAGATGTACAACCAGCACCCCGACCAGTACGAGGCCCCCGACAAGGACTTCATGATCGTGGCGCTGGACCTGCTGAGCGGCCTGGCCGAGGGGCTGGGCTGCCACGTGGAGCAGCTGGTGGCCCGCAGCAACATCATGACGCTGCTCTTCCAGTGCATGCAGGTGGGGGGGGCGGCTCCGGGACCCCCCCGCTCCCCGGGGGCACGCGGGGGGCCCCCTGTGCTTATTTTTGTGTCCCCCCCCGCAGGACACCATGCCCGAGGTGCGGCAGAGCTCCTTCGCCCTGCTGGGCGACCTCACCAAAGCCTGCTTCGTGCACGTCAAGCCCTGCATCGGTGTGTACCGGGGCTGGGGGGGGGGGGGCAAAAATGGGAGAACCCCCCTCCCCCGGGAGAATATGGGGCGGGGGGCCGTGCTTTAACCCTGCCTTCCCCCCCCCAGCTGAATTCATGCCCATTCTGGGCACCAACCTGAACCCTGAGTTCATCTCCGTCTGCAACAACGCCACCTGGGCCATCGGCGAGATCTGCATGCAGATGGGTGAGCGCCTCCTGCCCCCCCGGCCCCCCAGCCCCTTCAGAGCCCCCAGCCCCTTCAGAGCCCCCCCCAGCCCCTTTGGACCCCCCCCCCGGCTGACCCCTTCCCGGCAGGGGCGGAGATGCAGCCCTACGTTCAGATGGTGCTGAACAACCTGGTGGAGATCATCAACCGCCCCAACACCCCCAAAACCCTGCTGGAGAACACAGGTGAGGCCTGGGGAGGGGGGGGCACAAATTTCGGGGAGGGGGGGGGCTTTTTGGGGTGCGGCCCCTCCCCGGGGCTGCCCCCAAATTCGTCCCCCTCCCTCCCCAGCCATCACCATCGGGCGGCTGGGCTTCGTCTGCCCGCAGGAGGTGGCCCCCATGCTGCAGCAGTTCATCCGGCCGTGGTAAATGGGGGGGGGGGGGCTGCGTGGGGACCCCCCGATCCTCCCCCGGATCCCTGGTGGGGGCTGAACCCCCCCCCCCGCGTGTGTGCCCCCCCCCCCAGGTGCACCTCCCTGCGCAACATCCGCGACAACGAGGAGAAGGACTCGGCCTTCCGCGGCATCTGCGTCATGATCGGGGTGAACCCCGGCGGCGTGGTGCAGGTGGGGGGCCCCGTTTTTATCTGCCCCCCCCCCCCCCATTTTGCCCCACCTGTGTGTCTGTGCCCCCCCCATTTTTATCTGCCCCTCCAATTTGTTTGTTCCCCCTGTTCTGCCCCATGTCTGTCTCCCCCCCATTTTGCCTCCTTTTTATCTGCCCCCCCATTTTGCCTCCTTTTTATCTGCCCCCCATTTTGCCCCATTTTTATCTGTGCCCCCCCATTTTGCCCCGTTTCTGTTTGTTCCTCCTCCTTTTGCCCTATGCCTATCTGCCCCCCCATTTCTGTTTTTGTTCCCCCCGTTTTTATCTGCCTCCCCCCCATTTTACCCCATTTTCATCTGCCCCCCAATTTGTTTGTTCCCCCCGTTTTGCCCCATGTCCGTCTCCCCCCATTTTGCCTCCTTTTTATCTGCCCTCCCCCCCATTTTGCCCTATTCCTGTTTGTTCCTCCTCATTTTGCCCTATGCCTATCTACCCCCCATTTTTATCTCCCCCCCATTTCTGTTTTTGTTCCCCCCATTTTTATCTGCCTCCCACCCCCCGATTTTACCCCATTTTTCTGTGCCCCCCCCTGCAGGACTTCATCTTCTTCTGCGACGCCGTGGCCTCCTGGGTCAGCCCCAAGGACGACCTGCGGGACATGTTCTATAAGGTCTGCACCGGGCCCTGGGGGGGGGGCTGGGGCTCGGCAGGGCCCCCCCTCACCCCTGCCCCCCCCCCCCCCGTGTCCCCCCTCTCCCCGCAGATCCTGCACGGCTTCAAGGACCAGGTGGGGGAGGAGAACTGGCACCAGTTCTCGGAGCAGTTCCCCCTGCTCAAGGACCGGCTGGCGGCGTTTTACGGGGTCTAGGCCAGGCGGAGGCACCGGGACCAGGTCTGGGGGGTCCCCGCACCCCAAAACGGGCTGGGGGGGGCATTCACCCCCTTATCCCTCCTCACCCCCCCTTTTTCTGCCCCCCCCCCCAGGTCGGCAGCGCCGTCGGGACGGCGGCCGGGAGCAGGCGGCCCCCGGGGGGTTCGGGGGGTTCGGGAAGGAGCCGCGGGGGTGGCAGCGCAGCCCCCCCCCCCCCGGGCCCGGCTGTGTGAGGGGGGGGGCCCCAGCTGTGAGCCCCCACCTTAGGGGACGGCGGGGGTGGGGGGTGGTGCGGGGGTGGGGGAGGAGGTCGGGAGCCCCCCTCGAGCGCGGCCTTGGGGTGGAAAAGGCAAAATTTGGGGCAAAAACGGGGCCAACGCGGGCCCCCCCAGCGATGTGTCCCCCCCCCCTTTCCCTGCACCCCCCGCATGGTGCCCCCCCCCCATAGGTAAATGTGTAGAGCCCCCGGGGGGGCCCGGCCGCTCCCCTCGTGCTTCGTCACCCCCCCCCCCCCCCCCGCGTTTTTTGCCCGTTTTGTTCCGTTTTTTACCGTTTATTGAGGGGGGGGGAGAGGAGGGGGCGCCCCGGGGGGGGGGGGGCTGGGCCTGGGGGGGGCTGCGAGGGGGGCTCCGGGGGGGGCCGGCAGCGGGGCGGGGGGGCCCGGGGAGGGGCGGGCCCGGGGGGGTTCGGGCCCCCCCCCGATTTTCTTCTCGGCAATGAAAAATCCTTCAGCGTCCGCCCGTGTCGGTGCCGTTTGTTACGGGGGGGGGGGGGGGGGGGGGGGGGGGGGGGGGGCGGGGGGGGGGTGGATTTGGGGGGGGGGGGTCGTTTCCTCCCCCCCCCCAATAGGAGCGCAGTGGTACGGCCCGGCCGCACGTGGGGCCCTTCCGGCGCCGCCTTCTGACGTCACCGCGCCCCTCCGCCTCCCCATTGGGCGGCGGCGCCGGAAGCGGAAGCGGCCGTGGCCGTGGAGACGGGACGCGGCCGGGCGGCGGCCCCGGTACCGGGGGGCGGGGGGCGGCACCGGGAGGGCCCGGGCGGGGGGGGGCAGCGGGGCCGGGGGGTGGAGCGGGGCGGCTTTGGGGAGAAAGGGGGAGGGAAGGGAGGAGAGGGGGAGGGAAGGGGGGGCTCCGGTAGCGGCGGGGCTCCGGTAACGGGGAGCTGGGGGCTCCGGGACCGGGGGGGGGGGGGGGGGTCGCGGTTCGGGGCCTTGCGGCCCGGTTCGGGAGCCCGGTGACGCCGCCCCCCCCCCCCCCCCCTCAGCCATGGAGGGGGCCCCCGCGCCGCCGCCCCCCCGCCCCGCCGGTACCGACACCGGGACCGGCCCCGAGGACCCGGACCCAGACCCGGACCGGCGGGCCCAGGAGTACGTCAGCCGCCTGCGGGGCCCTCCCGCCGCCCCCCCCGCGGGGCTCGACCCCCCCCAGGTGTTCAATACCCTCCCGGTGCCTCCCCCGGTGCCTCCCCCGGTGCCTCCCCCGGTGCCTCCCCCGGTGCTGCGGCGGCCCCCGGGTACCGGGGGGGGCACCGGGGCGGGGGGCGGCGGGGGGGGCTGCTGGCGCTGCCGCAGGAGCTGCTGCTGGAGATCTGCGGGTACCTGGGGGCCCGCGAGGTGCGGGCGGTGCTGCCCCGCGTCTGCCGGGCCCTGCGCGACCTCGCCCGCGACGCCGTCGTCTGGAGGCTGCGGCTGCAGCGCCGGGCCCGGGGGCGCTGCCCGTGCTGGAAGGTGGGGGCGGGGGGCGGGGACCCCCTCCTCGGCACCCCCTCCTTGTCACCCCCCCTTGTCAGCCCCCCTCGTCACCCCCCTCTTGTTGCACCCCTCCTCGTTCCCCTATTCTTATCCCCCCCTTGTCACCCCCATCATCCTCCCTCCTTGTCACCCCCCTTGTCACCCTCCTTGTTGTCCCCTCCTGTCACCCCTCATCGCCCCCTTGCCACTCCCCCTTCTTGTCACCCCCCTCCTTGTCACCCTATTCTTATTCCCCCCTTGTTGCCCCCCCGGCCTCCCCCCCTTTGTCACCCCTCCTTGTTGCCCCCCCCTTGCAATCCCCCCTTGTCACCCCCTCCCTGTCACCCCCCTCGTCACCCTCCTTGTTGTCCCCTCCTGTCACCCCCTCCTTGTCACCCCCCTTGCCACCCTTCCTCCTTGTTGCCCCCCCTTGTCACCCCCCTCCTTGTCACCCCCCCCAGCCCCTCTCCCCACCTGCATTGCCCCTTGGGGGCTGTGGGGTGCCTCATAAGGTGCCCGGTGCCCAATTCTGCCCTCCCCTCTTATTTTGCCCCCCCCCCTTTATTTTGCCCCCCTTTTTATTTTGGGTCCCCCTCCTTTAACTTAGGGCCCCCTCCCTTTAATTTGGGGCCCTTCCCTTTAACTTAGGGGGCCCCCCCTTTAATTTGGGGGCTCCCCCTTTAACTTGAGGACTCCCCCTTTAATTCCCCCCCCCCCGTGCCCCCCCCCAGAGGAAGGCTTCGACTGGGCGGCCGCCTGTGTGGACCTGGAGGAGCACCTGCAGCGCTGGGGGGGCGGGGGGGCCGCCATGGAGCACTTCTCCTGGACGAGGGGCACTTCGCCTCCGTCGACTCCGTCCTCCTGCTGCAGGTGAGAGCGGGAGAGGGCCGCGGGGGGGGGGGCGATTTAAACCGCGGGGGGGGCCCCTCCTCACCCCCCCCCATCTCGTGCCCCGCAGGGGGGCACCCTCTGCGCGTCGGGGGCCCGGGACCGCAACGTCAACCTGTGGGACCTGCGGCAGCTGGGCCAGGCGCCCGGCAGGGTGCTGCTGAAGGCGCTGGGCACGGGGCGCAACGGCACGCACAAGGTGGGACCCCCCCCCCCGATGCCTCGGTGACCCCCCCTCCCTCCAATTACCGAGGGGGGGGGCGAGCCCGGGGTGGTTTTGGGGACTGTCAGCTCCCCCCCCCCCCCCAGGGCTGGGTCTGGTGCCTGGCGGCCAGGGGCACGGCGCTGAGCTCGGGCTCGTGGGACAGCACCGTGAAGCTGTGGGACCTGGGAGCCGAGGGGCAGCAGTTCGGGGAGATCAGGTGACGCCCGGGGGGGCTGCTTTTTTTTTTTTTTTTTGGTGGGGGGGGGGGGTCCCCGGGGGGGGGTTTCAGGCCCGACGCAGCCCCTCTCGCGGCCCCCAGGGAGAAGGCAGCGGTGCTGTGCCTCTCCTACCGCCCCGACGTCCTCATCACCGGCACCTACGACAAGACGGTGACGCTGTACGACCCCCGAGGTGGGTCCCGGGGGGTGCTGCGGTGTTGGGGGGGGGGGCCCGGCTCTCAAACCCCCCCCCCGCCCCCCCCCGGCAGCCTCGCAGGCCCTGGTGCGGAGCTACAAACCCCACGGCAGCGCCGTGCTCTCGCTGGCGGCCGACGACCGCCTCATCGTGTCGGGCAGCGAGGACAGGACCCTCGTCGTCTTCGACCGCCGCGCCGGGGGGGGTCCTGCAGCGGCTGCAGGTGGGCCCTGAGCCCCCCCCCCGCCCCCCCCAGCTGCAGGTCAGGCCCCAAAATTTGGAGTTTTTGGCACTTTATTCCCCCCCCCCCCCCCAGCTGGAGAACTACCTGCTGTCCATGGCGTACTGCGGCACGCAGCTCTGGGCCGGGGACAACCAGGGCCGGGTCCACGTCTTCGGGAACAGCGGCGGCAGCTTCCAGCCCGCCCGGGTAGGGCCCTGCGGGGTTGGGGGGGGGCGGGGGGGGGGGGCCATAAAAGCCTTCCCGGCCCCCTCACGGCACCGTTCGGCTTCGCCTCGGCAGTATTTCGACGTCGGGCACCGGCTGCAGATCACGGGGCTCTGGCACTCGCCGGGGTCCCTTTACACCACGTCCACCGACAGGACGCTGCGGGTGAGGCCCCCCCCCCCGCCCCCCCCAACGCACGGCACCGGGCTGGGGGGGCCCCGGCATCCGTCGTCGTCCCCCCCCCCCCCTTTACAGGGGGCCACAGGGGGCGAACGGCGCCCGGTGTCTTGCAGGTGCACGTCCCCACGGACCCCCCCCCGCACCATCTGCTCCTGGACCCACGACGACGTGCTCAATGGGGTGAGGGGGGGGGGGGGGGGCTGCTCCTTGCACACGTGTGTGCACGCTCCCTCGCACGCTCCCTCGCACGTGGGTGTGCGCGCTCCGGCTTCCCCCTCCCAGCCTCTGCCGTGCTGTGCCTTGCGCAGGAGGCTCCCCAAGCACTGGAGCTGGGGGGGCCCCCAGGCAGGACCCTGGTGGTGCCCCCCCGCCCCCTGAAGCCCCCTCTCGTCCCCCCCCATCCCCCGTGGACCCCCCCTCGTCCCCCCCCAGCCCCCTGAAGCCCCCTCTCGTCCCCCCCCAGCCCCTGAAGCCCCCTCTTGTCCCCCCCCCCGCCCCCTGAAGCCCCCTCTCGTCCCCCCCCAGCCCCTGAAGCCCCCTCTCGTCCCCCCCCCATCCCCCGTGGACCCCTCTCGTCCCCCCCCAGCCCCTGAGGCCCCCTCTTGTCCCCCCCCCCAGATCAGCGTGGAGGGCGACGTGGTGGCAGCCGCCTCCGGGGGCCTCTCGGTGGAGGTGTGGAGGCTCCGGACCTGATGCGCCATCACGGCCCCGCGCTCACACTGCCACGGAGGGGGGGCTCCTGGGGGGGGCTCAGCCCCGCTCCCACCGAGCCCCCCCCAGCGCCGCCGACGTGGGGGCCCCCCCGAGCCCCCCCCGGCACGGAGGAGAGGCCCGGCCAGGGAGCTTGGTGCTGCTCGGAGCTGCTGTTTGTGTGCGGGAATTAAAAGGGACTTGGCTGGAGCTGGTGCGTGTCCCTCGGGGGGAGCCCGGGGAGGTTTGGGGCACCGCAGCGGAATTTTTGGGGAAAAAAACGCATTTCTTGAGCTGGGACATTTCGCTTCCGGGAGACTATTGTCCCTCAGCGGCCACCGTCCCTCCTTCAAGATGGCGGCGCCCAGCCGTACGGCGGCAGCGGAGAAAAGATGGCGGCGCGCTGCTGTACGGAGGTTGCGTGAGCAAGATGGCGGCGCCCTGCCTTACGGCGGCGGCGTGACGAAGATGGCGGCGCCCTGCCGTACCGGAGGCGTGGCCAAGATGGCGGCGCCCTGCCGTACGGCGCCGCTCGGGAACGGGCCCGGCGGCGGCGGCGGCGGCGGGGAGCGAGCGGCCGGGCCCATGGCGGCGGCGGGGCCGGCCCCGGCCGAGGCCCTGCGGGCCGTGCTGAAGCCGAGCGGACGCCTCCCGGCCGGGAGCCTCCCGGTGCGCGGCTACGACTTCGCGGGGGGCCCCGACCACGCGGCGCTGCTCCGCTCCTTCCTCACCACCGGCTTCCAGGCCACCAGCTTCGGGCAGGCCGTGGCCGAGATCCGGCGGATGGTGGGCTGGGGGGGGGGGGGGGAGAACCGGGGGGGGGCTGCGGGAGCCGGCCCGGGCCTCACCGGGCCCCCCCGGGCCTCACCGGGCCCCCCCCCCCGGTCTCACCGGGCCCCCCGGTGTCCCCCCCCCGCAGATCGCGGCGAAGCTGGAGCCGCTGAGCGAGGAGGAGCGGGGCCGCGCCGAGCTGGGGCGGGTGCCCGCGGGCGCCGTCGGGGTGCACCATCTTCCTGGGCTTCACCTCCAACCTCATCAGCTCCGGCGTCCGCGAGACCATCCGCTACCTGGTGCAGCACGGCATGGTGCGGGGGGGGCGCCGGGGGGCACCGGGGGACGGGGAGGGACCGGGGGCACCGGGGGGGCACGGGCCGGGGGCAGCCTCGTCTCTGAGCTGTGCCCGGGGCTCCTGGGGGGGGGTCGGGGGGGTCCCAGCGGGGGCCCTGCGTGGCTCCGGGGGGCCCTGCACGGCTCTGTGCCTGTCCCGAGGGGTCCCTTCAGGTCCTCGGGGGTCCCAGCGTGGTCCCCAGGGTCCTGCTGTGGTCCCAGCCCCGTCCTGAGGTGTTCTCCATGTCCCCAGCGTGGTCCCTGGGGTCCCTGCGCAGCTCCAGGGGTCCCTGCGTGGCTCTTGCTCTGTCCCCGAGGTGTCCTTGATGTCCCCAGGGGTCCCTGGGGTGCCTGCACTGCCCTGTCCCTGTGCCCGAGGTGTGCTCAATGTCCCCGGGGTCCCTCTGTGGTCCCAGCCCTGTCCCTGATCCATTTCTTGGGATTTTTGGGGTCCCGCCCTGTGAGCTCGGTCCCTGGGGTATTTTGGGGGTTCGGGGGGGCTCAGCCCTGCCCCCGAGGGGTTTCTCAGGTCCCTGCAGGCTCCCGGCCAAACCCTTCAGGGTCCCCGAGGTCCCCCCGGTGTCCCCGGGGCGTGCTGTGGGGTCCCCGAGGTGCTGACCCCCCACCCACACAGGTGGACGTGCTGGTGACGACGGCCGGGGGGGTGGAGGAGGACCTCATCAAGTGCCTGGCGCCCACCTACATCGGGGACTTCAGCCTGCGGGGCCGGGACCTGCGCCAGAACGGCATCAACAGGTACGGGGGGGGGCGCCGGGGGGCACCCACGGGTGCCTGGGGACACCCAAAGGTGCCTGGGGACACCCGTGTGTGTCGCCCCCCCCCCAGGGCTGAGCCCCCCCGCTCGTCCCCAGGATCGGGAACCTGCTGGTGCCCAACGACAACTACTGCAAGTTCGAGGACTGGCTGATGCCCATCCTGGAGCAGATGGTGGACGAGCAGGAGACGCAGGTGGGGAGGGGGGGGGGCAGGCAGGATCCCCCACCGGCTCGGTGGGGGGGCACCGAGAGGCCCCCCCCGGGGGCTGCGGGGTCCTGAGGGCGCCGGCTCCGCAGGGCGTGAGGTGGACGCCATCGCGGATGATCGCGCGGCTGGGCAAGGAGATCGACAACCCCGAGTCGGTGTGCTACTGGGCGCAGAAGGTAAGGGGGGGGGACAGGGAGGAGCCCCCCCAGGGACACCTTCCCCCCCCCGGGGGGCACCGCTCGGCCCGGCTGTCACCGCCTCCCCCCCCCTTCCAGAACAAGATCCCGGTGCTGAGCCCGGCGCTGACCGACGGCTCGCTGGGGGACATGATCTTCTTCCACTCCTACAAGCGCCCGGGGCTGGTGCTGGACATCGTGGAGGGTGAGTTTGGCCCCGTGGGGGGGGGGCGCGTGGCTGCTGGGACCCCCCCCCCTCCCAAAAAAAAGACTTTGGGGTCCCCTGACGGCCGCCTCGGCGCAGATCTGCGGCTCATCAACACCCAGGCCATCTTCGCCAGGAAGACCGGGATGATCATCCTGGGCGGGGGGCTGGTGAAGCACCACATCGCCAACGCCAACCTCATGGTGAGGGGCCGCGGGGGGGGCGCCGGGGGGGCTCGGGGGACCCCCCCACCCTCACCCCGCCGCCCCCCCCGCAGAGGAACGGGGGCCGACTTCTCCGTCTACGTCAACACGGCGCAGGAGTTTGACGGCTCCGACTCGGGGGCGCGGCCGGACGAGGCCGTGTCCTGGGGCAAGATCCGGATGGACGCCACGCCTGTCAAGGTTGGGGGGGGGGGCCCTGGGGGGGTCGGGGGGGGGCGTTGGGGAGCCCCCACCTCTCACCCCTCCTCTGCCGCCAGGTCTACGCCGACGCCTCGCTGGTGTTTCCGCTGCTGGTGGCGGAGACGTTCGCCCAGAGAGCCGACGCCTTCCCCGTGGAGCCGCAGGGCGACTGAGCCGCTTGTGGGGGGCTGTGGGGGGCTGCCCCTCACCCCGGGGGGCTGAGCCCCCACCCGGGGGGGGCCAGGACCCTCGCCCTGCGGTGCTGAGCGCCCCGTGACCTGCAGAGGGGGGGGCCCGAACCCATCGCGCGGGGGCCCCAGAGCGCGGCGCAGGGCGGAGCGGGATGGGGAGCGGGCGCGCTGCGGCCCCAGTGCTCCCAGTAAAACACTGCACGTACTCCACACCGTGGCTTTATTTCTTGTTCCTGGGGGGGCGCGGACGGACCCCCCCCCACCCCCGCGAGGAAGTGGGGGGGCTGCCCGTCAGGTGTCGGCGTCGCCCTCGGGCTGGAAGCCGTCCTCGCGCCACAGGTGGACGCGGCCCTCGGCGGCGGCGAGCAGGCAGGGCAGCGCGGGGTGGAAGGCGAGGGACTGCACCACGCCGCGGCCCACCGCCAGCGTCAGCGCCAGCGAGCCCTGCGGGGGGGGGGCAGGAGGAGATGGGGGGGCTGCCCCGCACCTGGGGGGCTGCCCCGCACCTGGGGGGCTGCCCTGCACCTGGGGGGCTGCCCCACAGCTTGGGGGCTCGCTCCGACTCACCTCAACGAGGTCCCAGAAGTAGACGTTGCCGTCCTCGGAGGCGCTGCCCACGTGCGTGTCCTGCTCGCTCAGCACGCAGTCCAGCCGGTACGCCGTGCTGCGGTGGCCGGTGTACCTGCGGGGGGGGCGTGAGGGGGGGTCCCAAGGCCCCTTGCAGCCCCACCATGCCCCCCCCCCCCGGCTCCTACTCGCCCAGCAGCTCCCCCGTGTCCTTGTCCAGCAGGCGCAGGGTGGAGTCGAGGCTGGCGGCCAGCGCGCACTGCCCGTCCTTGCTGAAGCAGACGCTGGTGATGGGGCCTGGAAGGAGGGGGGGGGTTTGGGGGGTCCTGGAGCCCCCCCAGCTTGCGTCCCGCCCCCCCAGCTCGCGTCCTGCTCCCCCCGTCACTCACTGCCGATGTAGTCAGAGTAGAGTTGGCCGGCACGGAGGTCGTAGCGGCGGATGCGGCCGTCCACGGAGCTGTGAAGGGGGGGTGTTAGCGGGGGGGGTGTTAGCGGGGGGGGGGCTGTCCCTGTGGTGTCCCCCCCCCGCCGTGAAGCCCCCCCCCAGTGCCTCACCCCGTCAGGATCTCGTGGTCGGAGAGCTTCACGCTGGAGACGCCGTCCTTGGCCTCGTCCAGGACCTGCACGGGGTCGGGGCGGCGCGAGCGGCAGTCCCAGCACCGCACGGTGGAGTCGATGGAGCCTGGGGGGGGCCGGGGGGGGTCAGAGGGTGCCGGGGGGGGGTCAGAGGGGGGCGGGGGGGGCTCTGGCAGACCCCCCGAGCCCGCTTCCTTACCAGACACGATGATGGTGGCCTCCTCATTGAACTGCACGCAGTTGACTTTCTGCAGGAAGAGAGGAGGTTTGGGGCTGTCCAGGGGGGGCCAACCCGTTTCACGCCCCCCCCCCCCATTGTGTGCCCCCCCCATTTCGTGCCCCTTTCCCTTCTCACCCCCGCGTGCCCCCGGTACTTGCGGACCACTTGCCCGGAGGCCACGTCCCACAGCGCCACGGTCTTGTCGGCGCTGCAGGAGCAGAGCTGGCTGTTGTCGAAGGACCTGGGGGGGGGGGGGGGGGGACACGAAACCCGGTCAGGGACTGTGGGGGGGGGGCTCCTGGCGGGGTGGGGGGGTCCCCGCGCCCCCCCCTTACCCGGCGGCGTCCAGCACCTCGTAGCCGTGGCCCTGGTAGGTGCGCAGCGCCGTGCCCTTGTGCGGGTTCCAGAGCTTCAGCGTCTTGTCGCTGCCGCAGGTCATGCAGTAGTTCCCGTCCGCTGCGGGGGGGGGGGCAAGGGGGCAGCTGACCCCCCCTGTGCCCCAAAATGAGGGGCACGCAGCCCCCACCTGCGGGACGCCCCCGCCCGGGCTCCATCCCCCCCGGCTCAGGCAGGGCCCGGGCCCCCTCCAACCCCCTGGGTCCCCATCTCCCCCCCAGTCCTGCTGCCCCCCCAATCTCCCCCCCCCCCGGTCCCCATCCTCCCCCTTGCCCCCCCGGTTCCCTGGGTCCCCCCCCCCGGTTCCCCCGGTCCCCGTCCCCCTCATTGAAGCGCACAGCCCCCCCGGCTCCCCATTTTCCCCCCGGTACCCCCCCAGGTCCTCCCGTCCCCCCCCCCCCCCCCGGTGTCCCCGTTTCCCCCGGTCCCCCCAGTTCCCCCCCTGTCCCCCCCGGTCCCCCCCCCGGTCCCCTTCCCCCCCCCCGGTGAACCGCATGGCCCCCCCCAGACCCCCTCCATCCCGGTCTCCCCGGTTCCCCCCCCGCCCCCCGGTCCCCCCCCGGTCCCCCCCCGGTCCCCCCCCGGTCCCGTTTCCCCCTGCCCCCCCCGTGCCCCCCGGTCCCACCGTTGAAGCGCACGGGCCCCCCCGAGCCCCCTCCATCCCGGTCCCCCCCCCGGTCCCCATCTCCCCCCCGGTCCCCCCCGGCCCCCCCCCGGTCCCCGTCCCCCCCCGGCCCCCCCCGGCCCCACCGTTGAAGCGCACGGCCCTCACGGCGCCCTGCCCGCACTCCAGGCTCCGCACCCGCCGCCGGGGCAGCTCGGGCGGCGGGGCCGGGGCTGGGGGAAAGCCATGGCCGCGGGGGGGGGGGGGGACACCGGGGGGGGGGGGCACCGGGGCGGGCCGGGCCCTTCCGGGGGCGGCGGCGGAAGCGGGAGCGGCGGCGGGGGATGGCGGACCCGCGGCGGCCCGGGAGGGTGGCGCGGTGAGGGGGGGGGAGATCCGGGACCGGGGGGGGGGTTACGGGACCGGGGGGGGGGTTACGGGACCGGGGGGGGGGTTACGGGACCGGGGGGGGCTCACGGCGCCCCCCGCAGGTACAAGCCGCCCGCCACCGAGAGCAACCCGGCGCTGGAGGACCCCACGCCCGACTACATGAACCTGCTGGGGATGGTGTTCAGCATGTGCGGGCTCATGCTCAAGGTGCGGGGGGGGCACCGGGGGGGGCACCGGGACCGGGGGGGGCACCGGGAACGGGGGGGGCACTGGGAGCAGCACCGGGGGGCAGTGGGAACGGGGGAGGCGCTGGGGGAGCACCAGGAACGGGGGGGGGGTACCGGGAATGGGGGGCACCGGGGGCACCGGGAATGGGGGGGGCACGGGGGGGGACTGGGAATGGGGAAGGTACTGGGGGGGCACCAGGAACGGGGGGGGGGCACTGGGGGGGCACTGGGAACGGGGGGGGCACTGGGAGCAGCACCAGGAGGGCATTGGGAGCGGGGGAGGCGCCGGGGGAGCACCAGGAACGAGGGGGGTACCGGGAATGGGGGGGCACCGGGAACGGGGGGGGTACCAGGAATGGGGGGGGCACCGGGGGGGCACCGGGAACGGGGGGGGCACCGGGAATGGGGGGGTGGCACTGGGAGGGGTACCAGGAACGGGGGGGGGGCACCGGGGGGACCGGGAATGGGGGGGGCACTGGGAACGGGGGAGGCACCGGGGGGGGCAGCAAGAATGGGGGGGCACCGGGAATGGGGGGGTGGCACTGGGAGGGGTACCAGGAACGGGGGGGGGGCACCGGGGGGGGACCGGGAATGGGGGGGGCACCGGGAACGGGGGGGCACTGGGAGCAGCACCGGGGGGCACTGGGAACAGGGGAGGCACCGGGGGGCAGCAAGAACGGGGGGGGGCACCGGGAACGGGGGGGGCACTGGGAGCAGCACCAGGAGGGCATTGGGAACGGGGAGGCGCCAGGGGAGCACCAGGAACGGGGGGGGGGTACCGGGAATGGGGGGGCACGGGGGGGGACCGGGAATGGGGAAGGTACTGGGGGGGCACCAGGAACGGGGGGGGGCACTGGGGGGGGCACTGGGAACGGGGGGGCACTGGGAGCAGCACCAGGAGGGCATTGGGAGCGGGGGAGGCGCCGGGGGAGCACCAGGAACGAGGGGGGCACCGGGGGGGCACCGGGAACGGGGGGGGGACCGGGAATGGGGGGGGCACCGGGAACGGGGGGGGCACTGGGAGCAGCACCGGGGGGCACTGGGAACAGGGGAGGCACCGGGGGGGCAGCAAGAACGGGGGGGGGCACTGGGAATGGGGGTGCACCAAGGGGGGACCGAGAACGGGGGGGGGGCACTGGGAGGGGTATCAGGAACGGGGGGGGGCACCGGGGGGACGGGAATGGGGGGGGCACTGGGAACGGGGGAGGCACCGGGGGGGCAGCAAGAACGGGGGGGGCACCGGGAATGGGGGGGTGGCACTGGGAGGGGTACCAGGAATGGGGGGGGCACCGGGGGGGGACCGGGAATGGGGGGGCACCGGGAACGGGGGGGCACTGGGAGCAGCACCGGGGGGCACTGGGAACAGGGGAGGCACCGGGGGGCAGCAAGAACGGGGGGGGGCACCGGGAACGGGGGGGGCACTGGGAGCAGCACCAGGAGGGCATTGGGAACGGGGGAGGCGCCAGGGGAGCACCAGGAACGGGGGGGGGTACCGGGAATGGGGGGGCACGGGGGGGGACCGGGAATGGGGAAGGTACTGGGGGGGCACCAGGAACGGGGGGGGCACTGGGGGGGGCACTGGGAACGGGGGGGGCACTGGGAGCAGCACCAGGAGGGCATTGGGAGCGGGGGAGGCGCCGGGGGAGCACCAGGAACGAGGGGGGCACCGGGGGGGCACCGGGAACGGGGGGGGGACCGGGAATGGGGGGGGCACCGGGAACGGGGGGGGCACTGGGAGCAGCACCGGGGGGCACTGGGAACAGGGGAGGCACCGGGGGGGCAGCAAGAACGGGGGGGGGCACTGGAATGGGGGGGCACCAAGGGAGGACTGAGAATGGGGGGGGGGGGCACCGAGAGTGGGGGGGGGGCACCGAGAATGGGGGGTGGCACTGGGAGGGGTACCAGGAACATGGGGGGGGGGCACCGGGGGGACACCAGGAATAGGGGGGTACCAGGGGGGTGCACCAGGAACGGGGGGGGGGCAACAGGAATGGGGGGGGGACCAGGGGGGACACCGGGAGTGGCACCGGGCAGGGGGGAGGCACGGGGAGGGGTGTCGGGGGGTGTCAGGGTTTGCCGGGGGGGGGGTTCAGGGGGTGCTGGGGGCACCGGGGGGGGTCTGGGGGATGTCGGGGGGTACCGGGGGTGCTGGGTTTGCTGGGGGGGTGCTGGGGGTGTTGAGGTTTGGTGGATTTGCTGGGGGCTCCAGGGGGTGTTGGGGTTTACTGGGGGGGCCTGGGGGGTACTGGGGGGGTCCGGGGGGGTGTCAGGGGGTACCGGGGGGTGCCAGGAACCTGCCCCCCCCCCCCCCCCCCCCATCCTACCACCCGGTCCCCTCCCGCCGCAGCTGAAGTGGTGCGCGTGGATCGCGGTGTACTGCTCCTTCATCAGCTTCGCCAACTCCCGCAGCTCCGAGGACACCAAGCAGATGATGAGCAGCTTCATGTGAGTGCGGGACCCCCCCGGGACCCCCCCCCCCGGGATCCCCCCCCCGGGGGCACGGGGAGCACCCACACCCCGCTGAGGCTGCCCCGTTCCCCCCCCCCAGGCTCTCCATCTCGGCCGTGGTGATGTCCTACCTGCAGAACCCGCAACCCATGTCCCCCCCGTGGTGACAGTGGCCCCCCCGTGGTGGTGATGTCCCCCCCGTGGTGACGGTGGCCCCGCCGTGGGTGCTCCTCGGTGCCCCCCCCCGGGAGGGCCGCGTGCCCGCGGGTGGCGTCGGGGCTGTGGAAATAAAAGGGCAGAGCTGCGGCCGTCGGGGCTCCGCGTGCCTCTGTGGGGTGGGGGGGGCTGGGGGGGGAGAGCCCCGGGGGCTGGGGGGGACCCAGGGGTTTGAGGGGACCCCTGGGATTTCAGGGTACCGGGATCTGGGGGGGAACCTGGGGCTCGGGGGGGCCCTGGAAGGGGGCAGACCCCCAGGGACTGAGGGGGATCCCCGGGATCTGAGGGGTCCCCAGTATCTGGGAGGGGGGGGCAGGATGTGTGGGGGACCCCGGGATCTGAGGGACCCCCGGGATCTGAGGGGACCCTGGGATCTGAGAGGGGGGTTGGGATATGGGGGGGATCCCAGGATCTGAGAGGGACCCTGGGATCTGAGGGGGATCGCCGGATCTGAGGGGGACCACCGGGATCTGGGGGAACCTGGGGGCTGGGGGGGACCCTGAAGGGGGCAGACCCCCAGGGACTGAGGGGGATTCTCGCGATCTGAGGGGTCCCCAGTATCTGAGGGGGGGGGCGGGATGTGGGTGGGAGCCCCAGGATCTGAGGGGGACCCACAAGATCTGAGGGGGACCGATGGGATCTGAAGGGGGTCCCCAGGGTATGAGAGGGACCCCGGGATCTCAGGGGGATCCCTGGGATCTGAGGGGTCCCCAGTATCTGGGGGGGGGCAGGATGTGTGGGGGACCCCGGGATCTGAGGGACCCCCGGGATCTGAGGGGACCCTGGGATCTGAGAGGGGGGTTGGGATATGGGGGGGATCCCAGGATCTGAGAGGGACCCTGGGATCTGAGGGGGATCGCCGGATCTGAGGGGGGACCCAGGGATCTGGGGGGCATCTTCAAGGTATGAGAGGGACCCCCAGGATCTGAGGGACCCCCGGGATCTGGGAGGTCCCCTGGGATTTGGGGGGACCCGCAAGATCTGGGGGATCCCTGGGATCTGAGGAGGACCCTCGGGATCTGAGGGACCTCTGGGATCTGGGGGATCCTGGGATCTGGGACCCCTGGGACCGTCTGAGAGGACCCCAGGATCTGAGGGGATCCCTTGGGATCTGAAGGACCCCGGGATCTGCCCCCCCCCAGCTCCTGCGAGGAGCAGCAACGCGCCTGGCGCCTACTCGACGCCCCATTGGAGGAGAGCACTTGCCTGTCTCCGCTCTCCGCCAATCACTCCGCAGCGGGGGCGGGGTTTGGGGGAAGCGCGGCGGCAAGCGGGAGCCGTTGGTAACGGTCCATCGGCGGAGGGGCGGGACTAGCGCTGTCAATCACTGCGCCCCGCCTCCTGCCTGCGCCTCGCAGCCAATCAAGAAGCAACGCGGAGCCGCTCCTCCCGCGCGGCGGCGCCGATTGGCTTCCGCTGGCTGGGTGGGAGGGGCCGAGGGAGCTTCTCCCCTCGGGTCACGTGAAGGGGCGGTCACATGACCGCGGGCGCGAGCGGCATGGCGGTGCCCGGGGCGGTGCCGCTGCTGCTGCTGCTGGGGGCGGCGGCGGCGGGGGCTGCGGGTACCAGGTGGGGGCACTGGGGGGGACTGGGAGCAGCTGGGAGGGGCTGCGGGTACCAGGTGGGGGCACTGGGGGAACTGGGAGCAACTGGGAGGGGCTGCGGGTACCAGGTGGGGGCACTGGGGGGAACTGGGAGCAACTGGGAGGGGCTGCGGGTACCAGGTGGGGGCACTGGGGGAACTGGGAGCAACTGGGAGGGGCTGCGGGTACCAGGTGGGGGCACTGGGGGGACTGGGAGCAACTGGGAGGGGCTGCGGGTACCAGTTGGGGGCACTGGGGGGAGCACTGGGAGCAACTGGGAGGGAGCAACTGGGAGGGCTGCGGGTACCAGGTGGGGGCACTGGGGGGGGCTGGGAGCAACTGGGAGGGGCTGCGGGTACCAGGTGGGGGCTGGGGGGAACTGGGAGGGGGCTGGGGGAGCTGGGAGCAACTGGGAGAGGGCTGGGGGGACTGAGAGCAACTGGGAGGGACCTGGGGGGAACTGGAAGGGGGCTGGGAGAACTGGGAGGGGGCTGAGGGGGAACTGGGAGCAACTGGGAGAGGGCTGGGGGGAACTGGGAGCAACTGGGAGAGGGCTGCGGGGGACTGGGAGGAACTGGGAGGGAACTGGGGGGAACTGGGAGGGGGCTGGGGAGGCAGCTGCGAGGCTGTGGGGGCACTGGGAAGGGGTCAGGCAGGGGGATGCCGGGAGGAGGCAACGGGGGGGGGGGGCACACAGGGACTGGGAGCTGGAACTGGGAGCACTGGGACGGGACTGGGGGGGCCAGGAAGGGGGGCTGGGGAGGCAGGAGGGGGGGCTGGGGCCCCGATTTCCGCCCCGTGGGGACTTCCTGCGGAAATCGCTCGGGGCGGGGGGGGGGAACAGGGGGCTGGGGGGAGGGGCTGGGCGCTGTGTGCCCCCCCCCCTCGGTGCGAGCCCCCCCCCCCCGTGCCCCCAGTCGTGCCCCCCACGCGCCCGGGGCTGCTCAACGTGCACCTGGTGGCGCACACGCACGACGACGTCGGCTGGCTCAAGACGGTGGAGCAGTACTACTACGGAGGTGGGCCCCCCGCCGCCCCCCCCGCGGCCCCCCCCGCCACGTGTCCCCCCCCCCCCGCGTCCCCAAGGCCGCCCCGGTGGCTTCAGGGACGGCGGAGGCACCCCCCGGTGTCCCCGAGGCCCCCCCGTGGGCTCTAGGGACAGCGATGCCACCCCCTGGTGTCCCAAGCCCCCCCCGCAGCTCTAGGGACACCCCCAAGCCCCCCAGCAGCTCTGGGGACAGCGATGCCACCCCCCATAGTGTCCCCAAGGCCCCCCCAGCGGCTCTGGGGACAGCAGTGCCCCCCCAGTGTCCCCAAGGCCCCCACAGGGTCCCCAAGGCCCCCCGGCTGCTCTGGGGACACCCCCAAGGCCCCCCCCCCCCCCCCACTGTTCTGGGAACAGCGATGCCACCCTCCCCCCCCGGTGTCCCCAAGCCCCCCAGTGTCCCCAAACCCCCCCAACCACTCTGGTGACACCAATGCCACCCCCCAGTGTCCCCAAGCCCCCCCCCCAGTGTCCCCAAAATCCCCCCAACCACTCTGAGGACACCGATATTGCCCCCTGGTGTCCCCAAGCCCCCGCAGTGTCCTCAAGCCCCCCAACCACTCTGGGGACACCGATGCCGCCCCCGGTGTCCCCAAGGCCCCCCAATGTCCCCAAACCCCCCCCAACCACTCTGGGGACACCGATATTGCCCTCCCGGTGTCCCCAACCCCCTCCCCATCACCTGTGGGCCCCCCGGCTGCGAGGTGCCCCGAGGTGACGGTGGGTGCCATCGGGTGCCCCCCCCGCAGCGCAGAACGCGGTGCAGCACGGGGGGTGCAGTACATCCTGGACTCGGTGGTGGCCCAGCTGCTGGCGGCCCCCCCGGCGCTTCGCCTACGCCGAGGTGGCCTTCGTGGCGCGCTGGTGGCGCCACCAGGACCCGGCCACCCGCAGCGCCGTGCGGCGCCTGGTGCAGCAGGGTGAGGGGGGGCGCGGGGGGGGCACCGGGGGGGCACCGGGGGGGGGCACGGGGGACACTGGGGGGACGGGGGCATGGGAGGGGGGAACAGGGGGGCACAGAGGGGCACAAGGGGGAGGGGGGCACTGGGGGAGGCACAGGGGGGTCATGGGGGTGTCCCAGGGAGGGGGGGGCACCGGGGGGGGCACTGGGGAGGCACCAGGGGGGACACTGGGGGACGGGGGCATGGGAGGGGGGAACAGGGGGGGGCACAGGGGGAGGGGGCACTGGGGGAGGCACTGGGGGGTCATGGGGGGTCCCAGGGAGGGGGGTACCGGGGGGGCATGGGGGGCACGGGAGGGGGAACGGGGGGGACACTGGGGCGGACACTGGGGGACGGGGGCATGGGAGGGGGGGAACAGGGGGGGCACTGGGGGGTACAGGGGGGAGGGGGGCACTGGGGGAGGCACTGGGGGGTCCTGGGGGTCCCAGGAAGGGGGGGGCACTGGGGGGCACTGGGGGGGACACTGGGGGGACGGGGGCATGGGAGGGGGAACAGGCGGGCACAGAGGGGCACAGGGGGGAGGGGGGCACTGGGGGGTCGTGGGGGTCCCAGGGAGGGGGGGGCACCGGGGGGGCATGGGGGGGCACGGGAGGGGGCACTGGGGGGGGCCCTGGGGGGGACACTGGGGGGACGGGGGCATGGGAGGGGGGAACAGGGGGGGCATGGGGGGTACAGGGGGAGGGGGGCACTGGGGGAGGCACTGGGGGGTCATGGGCCACCTGGGTGTCATGGGGGGGGGGGTCCCAAGGAGGGGGGGCACCGGGGGGGCACTGGGGGGCATAGGGAGGGTCACAGGGGGAGGGGGCACGGGGGGGGCACAGGGGGAGGCACCGGGTTGTCGTTGGGGGGAGCACTGGGGAGGGGGGACGCAGGGGGTGGGGGGCACCGGGGTGTCCGGGGGGGTCCCAGGGGGAGGGGGCACGGGGGGGCACGGGGAGGGTCCCAGGGGGGTGGGCACCAGGGTGTCGTGGGGGAGAGGGGCACTGGGGGGGTTGGGGGTCCTGGGGGGCTTGAGGGTGTCGTGGGGGGGGGGGCATGGGGGGAGAAGGGCACCGGCGTGTCGGGGGGGCAATGGGGGGGGATTGGGGGTGTGGGGATGGGGGTGTGTGTGGGGGGGTGGGTGTTCCTGGGGGGGCACCCAGGGGACGTCGGGGGGGGGGGATGGGAGATGGGGGGGGGGGGTTCTGGGGGTACTTTGGGGGGGGGGGGACGTGAAATGGGGGGTTCTGGGGGACCACCCAGGGGATGGGGGGACCGAGGGGACGTGGGGGGGGGGCTGTGGGGTGACCCCAATGGGGAGTGGTGCTGGGGGGGGGGGGGGGGCATCGACGTGCTTTGGGGCTCCCCGAGAGGCACGGGGGGGTCCAGGTGCCGTGTGCCCCCCCTCACGTGTGTGTGCCCCCCCATTCCCCGCAGGCCGCCTGGAGCTGGTGGGGGGGGCTGGTGCATGGGGGACGAGGGGCGGCGCACTACGCCCCCGCCCTGGAGCAGCTCACCCTGGGGCGCCGCTTCCTGCGCCGCCAGCTGGGGGGTGCGCCCCCCCCGCGTCGCCTGGCAGATCGACCCCTTCGGCCACTCCCGGCAGCTCGCCGCCCTCTTCGCCCAGGTGGGGCCCCCCCGGACCCCCCCCCCCCCCCCCATCGTGCCACCCAGTCCTTTCCTGGGGTGCTGAGCCCCTTGTTTTAATGCTGCCCCCCTTTTTTGTTGCCCCCCCCGCCTTTTTTGTTGTCTCCCCCCTCGTTTCTTTGGTCCCTCTCTCTTTTTTGTTGCCCCCCCTTTTTTTGTTGCTCCCCCTTTTTTTGTTGCCCCCCCCCGTTTCTTTGGTCTCTCTGTCTTTTTTTGGTGCCCCCCGTTGTTTTTTGCTTTTTCCTTTTTTTGTTGCCCCCCCCCCCCATTTCTTTGGTCCCTCTCTCTTTTTGTTGCCCCCCCCCTTTTTTTGTTGCCCCCTCATTTTTTTGTTGCCCCTCCCCCTCATTTCTTTGGTCCTTCTCTCTTTTTTTGGTGCCCCCCCTCCCCTTTTTGTTGCTTTCCCCTTTTTTTTATCGCCCCTCTCCCTTCTTTTGCTGCCCCCCATTTTTTCTGTGCCCCCCCAGATGGGTTACGACGGGCTCTTCGTGGGCCGCGTGGACGCCCAGGACAAGGCGGCGCGGGAGCAGCGCCGGGAGCTGGAGATGATCTGGAGGGCGAGCGGCAGCCTCCCCCCCCCGCCGCCGACATCTTCACCGGTGGGGGGCGCGGGGACCCCCCTCAGGGCCCTCCCGGCGCCCTGACCCCGTCCCCCAGCCCTGGGGGTTCCTAATCCTGATCCTTGTCCCTGGCGGCCATCCTAATCCCATTCGTCGTCCCTAGGGGCATCCTAATCCCGTCCCTGGGGGGCATCCTAATCCCGTCTCTTATCCCTGGGGGGTGTCCTAATCCCATCCCCCGTCCCTGGGGGACATCTTAATCCCATTCCTTGTCCCTGGCGGTCATCCTAATCCCATCCTTCATCCTTGGGGGCGTTCTAATTCCATCTCTCATGACTGGGGGGTGTCCTAATCCCATCCCCTGTCCCTGAGAAACATCCTAATCCCACTCCTCATCCCTGGGGGGCATCCTAATCCCACTCCTCATCCCTGGGGGGCATCCTAATCCCATTCCCTGTCCCTGGGGCTATCCTAATCCCGTCTTCCATCCCTGGGGGGCTTTCTAATCCTGTCCCTCATTCCTTCGGGGGTATCTTAATCCTATTTCTTGTTCCTGGCGGTCACCCTAATTCCATCCCCCGTCCCTGGGGGTCACCCTAATTCCGTCCCCCATCCCTGGGGGGCATCTTAATCCCATTCCCCATCCCTGGGGGCCATCCTAAACCCGTTCCCTGTTCCTCGGGGCCATCCTAATCCTGTCCACCGTCCCTGGGGCCCATCCTAATCCCATTCCCCGTCCCTGGGGCCCATCCTAATCCCATTCCCCGTCCCTGGGGCCCATCCCAATCCCGTCCCCCATCCCCACAGCCGATCCCAGCCCCGTTTTCACCCCAAACGCCCCCATTCCTGGGGGGCTGGCCCTGCCCCCAGCCCCGTTCCCGTCCCCGATCCCCCCTCCCCGTCCCCATCCCGACCTCGTGTCCCCCCCCCCGCCCCCCCCCCCCCCCCCCCAGGCATCCTCCCCAACGTCTACAACCCCCCCGGGCTTCTGCTGGGACCAGCTCTGCACCGACCCCCCCGTGGTGGACGAGGACAGCGAGGAGAACAACGTGGACGCGCTCGTCTCCAGCTTCCTGCGCGTCGCCGCCAGCCAGGTGGGGACCTCGGGGCACGGGGGTGGGTGGGGGGGGGGTCCCCGTGGTGGAAAGGGGGGGTCAGGGGTGCTGAGCACCCCCCCGGACCCCCCAGGCTGAGCACTACCGCACCAACCACATCATCATGACGATGGGCTCCGACTTCCACTACGAGAACGCCAACCTCTGGTTCAAGAACCTGGACAAGCTCATCGCCCACGTCAACGCCAGGGTGAGCGGGGTCCCCACCCCCTTTTTGGGGTGCCCCCTCCTTTTGGGGTGCCCCCCCCTCCTTTTGGGGTGCCCCCTCCTTTTGGGGTGCCCCCCTCCTTTTTGGGGTGCCCCCCTCCTTTTTGGGGTGCCCCCTCCTTTTTGGGGTGACCCCCTACCAACTTATCCCCCCGCCTGGTTCCCAGCAAGCCAACGGCAGCCGCGTGCACGTCCTGTACTCGACGCCCTCCTGCTACCTCTGGGAGCTGCACCGCGCCAACCTCTCGTGGTGAGGACCCCCGGGGGGGCTGCGAGGACCCTGGGGGGGGGGGGCGGACAGACGGACAGACAGACGGACAGACCCCCCTGGGTTCGTGCGCAGGCCCGTGAAGACGGACGACTTCTTCCCCTACGCGGACGGCCCCCACCAGTTCTGGACGGGCTATTTCACCAGCCGGCCCGCCTTCAAGCGCTACGAGCGCCTCAGCAGCAACTTCCTGCAGGTGGGCGCCCCCCCCGGGGCCACCCATGGGTGCCCCCCCCCCCGTAACCCCCTTTTCACTCTCTGTGTCCCCCCTTGCAGATCTGCAGCCAGCTGGAGGCGCTGGCGGGGGCGGCGGCGCGCAAGGGTCCCTACGGCGTCGGGGACAGCTCCGTGCTCCGTAAGTGGGGGGGTCCCCAGCCCCCTCTGAGCCCCCCCCAGCTCCATGCGATCCCCCCTAACTTTGTGCCCCCCCCCCGCCCCCGTCAGGCGAAGCCGTGGCCGTGGCCCAGCACCACGACGCCGTCACCGGCACGGAGAAGCAGCACGTGGCTGACGACTACGCGCGGCAGCTGGCGGCGGGCTGGAGGGCCTGCCAGGTACGGGGACGGGGCTGCTGGGGGGCTGGGGACAAGGGGGGGCACCCATGGGTGTCACTGACCCCCCCTTCCCCTCCCCGCAGGTCCTGATGGCCAATGCGCTGGCCAGCCTGGGCGGCAGCGAGGAGAAATTTGTCTTCTGCGACGGCCTCAACGTCAGCGCCTGTCCCCTGAGCGAGGCGGCCGGCCGCGTGAGGAGCGGGGAGGGAGGGGGCGCCCGGGGACGTCCCCCCATGTCCCCCGGTGTCCCCCCCAGGTCCCTAATTGTGTCCCCCCCCCCCCGCCCCCCAGTTCTCCGTCATCCTCTACAACCCGCTCCCGCGCCGCGTCTCCTGGCCCGTCCGGCTGCCGGTTAACGGCACGGCCTACGCGGTGACGGACCCCCAGGGCCGGCCCGTGGCCAGCGAGGTGAGCCGGGACCCCCCCCTCGTGTCCCCCCCCCCATTTCGTCCCCCCCTCCTCACCCGTCCCCGTCCCCAGGTCGTCCCCGTCTCCGGTGCCACCCGGCGGCTGCGGCGGGCCGAGGACGGCGCCGCGGTGCGGGAGCTCCTCTTCCAGGCCTCCGCGCCCCCCTGGGCTTCAGCAGCTACGGGGTGACCCGGCTGGAGCACAGGGACCCCCCGCCCCCCCGGCACCCGAGGGGCCCTGGGAGATCCAGAACGAGGTAGGGCCCCCCCGGGAATGGGGGGCGGTGGAGGGGGGAGCCCCCGGTGCTGAGTTGTGGCGGCACGGCCCCGGTGCCCCCCCGTGGTTTGGGGGGCTCTGAGCTGTGGGCGCCTCCTCCTCCCGCAGCACCTCCGGGTGCTCTTCGACCCCGCCACCGGGCTCCTGAAGGAGATCCAGAACCTGGACCGAGGCCTGGCGCTGCCCGTCCGCCAGAGCTTCTACTGGTGGGTGCTGGGGGCTGGAGTCGCGGGGGGGCTGGGGCCGGCCTCCACCACCTCCTCCTCACCTCCTCTTCCTCCTCTTCCTCTCCCTGCCTTCCTCGTCCTCTCCCCATCCTCCTCCCGTCCTCCTCCTCCTCCTTGTCCTCTCCCGGTCCTCCTCTCCCCGGCCTCCTCATCCTCATCCTGCTCTCCCTGGCCTCCTCTCCCCGACCCCATCCTCCTCCTCTCCCCGTCCTCCCCATCCTCCTCATCCCTGGTCTCCTCTCCCTGGCCTCCTCCTCCTCCTCATCCCCATCCTCCTCTCCTCGTTCTCCTCTCCTCGTTCTCTTCTCCTCATCCCTGGCCTCCTCTCCCCGGCCTCCTCCTCCTCCTCTCCCCACCCTCCTCTCCTCGTTCTCTTCTCCTCATCCTCCTCCTCTCCACGGCCTCCTCTCCCCGTCCTCTGAATCTTCGTCATCCCCGGCCTCCTCCTCTCCTCATCCCTGGCCTCCTCTCCCCATCCTCCTCTTCTCGTTCTCCTCTCCCCATCCTCTTCATCCTCTCTCCATCCTCCTCCTCCTCCTCTCCCTGGCCGCCTCCTCCTCCTCCTCTCCACGGCCTCCTCTCCCTGTCCTCCCCATCTTCGGCCTCCTCCTCTCCTCATCCGTGGTCTCCTCTTCCCGTTCTCCTCTCCCCATCCTCTTCGTCCTCTCTCCATCCTCCTCCTCCTCTCCTCCTCCTCCTCCTCTCCCCATCCTCCTCTCCTCGTTCTCTCCACGGCCTCCTCTCCCCGGCCCCATCCTCCTCCTCCCCCCATCCCTGGCCTCTTCCTCCTCCTCTCCCCGTCCTCCTCCTCCTCCTCCTCCTGCCCTCTCCCGCAGGTACAACGCCAGCATCGGCGACGCGGCGAGCCCCCAGGCGTCGGGCGCCTACATCTTCCGCCCCAACAGCTCCCGGCCCTTCCCCGTCTCGGGCTCCGGGCGCGTCCCCACCTCCTTGGTGAAGGTGGGTGCTGGTGGGGGGGCGTCCCCGCGCCGCGGCGGGGGGTCCCCGGGGTGCTGACCCCCTTTTTCCCACCACCCCCCCCCCCCCCGGTGTCCCCGCAGAACGCGCTGGTGCAGGAGCTGCGGCAGAACTTCTCCTCGTGGTGCTCGCAGGTGGTGCGGCTCCGCGCGGGGCAGCGCTACCTGGAGCTGGAGTGGACGGTGGGGCCCATCCCCGTGGGGTGAGCGGGGGACGCGGGGGGGGGGGACAAGGGGGGCAAGACGGGCTCCCCCTTAACCCCCCCCCGTAGGGACGGCTGGGGCAAGGAGATCATCAGCCGCTTCGACACCCCGCTGCGCACCGAGGCGCGCTTCTACACCGACTCCAACGGGCGGCAGGTCCTGGAGCGCAGGTGGGGGCCCCAGACCCCCGTCACCCCCTCCCCGGGCCCCCATTTACACCCCCAGGGTCCCCGTTTACCCCCCCCAGGACCCCTCTTTAACACCCAGGGCCCCCATTTACCCCCCAGGACCCCCATTTAACACCCAGGGTCCCCGTTTGCCCCCCATTTACCCCCCAGGACCTCTGTTTAACCCCCAGGATCCCTGCTTATCCTCTCTGGACCCCCGTTTACCCCCATTAATCCCCCAGGGCCCCCGTTTACCCCCCCAAGACCCCCATTTAACCCCCATTTACCCCCTCCAGGACCCCCATTAACCCCCAGGGCCCCTCTTTACCCCCCAAGACCCCCATTTACCCTCTATTAATCCCGCAAGACCCCCATTTACCCCCTATTAATCCCGCAAGACCCCCATTTACCCCCTATTAATCCCCCCAGACCCCGATTTACCCCCTATTACCCCCCCCGGACCCCCATTTACCCCCTATTACCCCCCAGGACCCCCATTTAACCCCCCTTTCCCCCCCCACGACCCCCATTTACCCCCCCCACGCCCAACCTTTGCCTCTCCCCCTCCCAGGCGCGACCACCGCCCCACCTGGAACCTGACCCAGACGGAGCCGGTGGCCGGGAACTATTACCCCGTTAACACCCGCATCTTCATCAAGGTGCCGGCCTCGTGCCGGGGGGGCTCGAGCTGACCCGGGGGGGGGCTCCCACCCTTCCTTCACACCCCGCCCTCCCCGCAGGACGCCAAGCTGCAGCTGACGGTGCTGACGGACCGCTCGCAGGGCGGCTCCAGCCTCGCCGACGGCTCCTTGGAGCTCATGGTGCGTGCCGGGGGGGGGTCTCCCAGTGCCACCGTGCTCCCCACCCTAACCACCACCACCCCCGTCCCCCGGGTCCCTCCAGGTCCACCGGCGGCTGCTCTACGACGACAACCGGGGCGTGGGGGAGCCGCTGTCGGAGCCGGGGGCGGACGGGCGGGGGCTGGCGGTGCGCGGCCGCCACCTCGTCCTCCTCGACGCCGTCGCGGCGGCGGCCGACGGGCACCGGCTGCTGGCGCAGGAGCTGGTGGCGGCGCCCTACGTGGTGCTGGCACGCGCCGGGGAACCCCCGGAGCGCCACAATCTGCGGCAGGTGACACGGGCGGGGGCGTGGGGGTGCCGGGGAGGGGGTCCCCGTGGCTCTGCTGACCCCCCCCCCCCGCCCCCAACGGGTGCAGTTCTCGGGGCTGCAGCGGGAGCTGCCCCCCAACGTCCACCTCCTGACGCTGGCGCCGTGGGACGGGGGCAGCCTCCTGCTGCGGCTCGAGCACCAGTTCGAGAGGGGGAGAGCGCCAACGGCTCGCAGCCCGTCACCGTCGACCTCCTGGTGAGGCGCCGCCGGGGGGGGCCAGCAGTGGTATCAGCCCCCCCGGGATGGCCCCTGATGGTTTTTGTCCCCCCCACCCCGCGTTTTCCAGACTCTCTTCTCCTCCTTCACCATCACGGCCGTGCAGGAGATGAGCCTGGGCGCCGACATGCCCCTCGACGCCGTGTCCCGCCTGGTCTGGAACCCGGCCACAGGTACCGGGGGGGTCCCGGGGGTCCCGGGGTTCCTCAGCAGCCCCTCACCCTTTCTTCCCCCCCGCCCCCAGGTCCTGCCTGGCCTCGGCGCGCCCCCAAACTGGACCCGAGGCGGGTGACGCTGCAGCCCATGGAGATCCGCACCTTCGTGGCCACCGTGCAGCGCACGCGGGCCTGACCCCCCCCCCCACTTCAAGTTCCACCCGGGGGGGCTCTCCCCATGTGTGTCCCCCCCCTTTTTGCATTAAAAACAATGAGAATTTTCTCCAGGTCTGGTTTAATGGGGGGGAGAGGCGGCATCAGGGCTGGGGCGGCCGGGGGCTCCTCCTCGTGCGAGTAGCGGCACTGGGCGCCCAACGAGCAGTTTCCCTGGGGGGGGGAAGAGGGGAGCGGGGGGGTGAGCTGGGCTCAGGCCCCCCCCAGCTGCCCCCCCAGCCCCCCCCCACCTCCTTGAAGCGCTTGCAGGGGAAGTGCTTGAGGCTGCTGCCGTCGTCCGCCCGCTCCGTCCGCTTGTTCTGGAGCCGCTGCCGCTTCTCCTGGAGGCAGGGGAGATGCCGCCCCTGGGGGGGGGCACGGGGTGAGGGGGGGTCTAAAAGCCCCCCCCCCAATAGAGGCAGCCCCCAGCCCTTACCCTGCCTTGGCCCTGGCTTTGGGCCCCCAAAACGCCTCGGGGTTCTCGGGGAAGCGCTTCAGGCCCCGTTTTCGGGAGCTGGGGTTGGCGTCGTCGCGGAGGGCGAAGGAGGCTTGGAGCCTGGGGAGGGGGGGTGAAGGGATGAAAGGGGGGGCCCAGAGCTGCTCAGGGCGGGGGGGGGCAGCAGGGCCCCCCCCCCATCCCTGGGCACCCTGCAGGGAGGTTTCGGGGCCGTACGTGGGCTCCACGGCGAGGATGCGGGCGGCGGGGCTGCTCTCCGCCAGCCGCTCGCGCTTCACCGGGTGCAGCTTGGTCTGGGGGGGGGACACAGGGAAAGAGAGGGGGGCGTCAGGGCCGGCTCTGGCCCTGGGGGGGCCGTGGGGGTGTCTGGGGGGTGGTGGTGCCCCCCCGCCCTCACCCAGCAGCGCATGATGTCCCAGAGCACGGCGGGCGGCGCGCATCCGTCTTGACGGCGTTCTTGCAGGCGTGCGAGAGCGAGACGCGGTGCCCGGCGTGCAGCAGGGCGGACCTGGGGTAACGGGGGGGGGGGTTTGGGGGGGTCTTTGGGGGGTGGGGAGCTTCTGGGGGGGGGAGCGGGGGGGCTGGGGGGCTGAGCGTGGGGCTGGGGGGCTGAGCGCGGGGCTGGGGCATTTGGGACAGAAAGGGGAACGGGGCGGGGGGGTTGAGCCCCAGGAAGGGATGTTAAGGGGAGGGGCTATGGGGGTGGGGGGAATCTGGGGGATGCGGGGAGGGGGCTAGGAGGGATGTGGGGGTGGTTGAGGGGGATTTGGGGGATTTCAGGAGGATTTGGGGGTATAGGAAGGGGGCTGGGGGGGGGGGGGTAGGTGGGGGCTGGGGGGGGGGATGGAAGGAGACTTTGGGGGGTGCGGGGAGGGGGCTGGGGGGATTTGGGGGGGGGATTTGGGGGGTGTGGGGAGGGGGCTGGGGGATTTGAGGGGGTGTGGGGGGGTACGGGGAGGCTATGGGGGATTTGGGGGTGTGGGGAGGGGGATTTGGGGGATTTGAGGGGGTGTGGGGGTACGGGGAGGCTATGGGGGATTTGGGGTGGGGCGGGGAGGGGGCTAGGAGGGATGTGGGGGGGGGGGTTGAGGGGGATTTGGGGGATTTCAGGAGGATTTGGGGGTATAGGAAGGGGGCTGGGGGGTATTTAGGGGGTGTGGGGAGGGGGCTGGGGGATGTGGGGGATGTGGGGGGGATTTGGGGGCCCCCACCTGAGCTGCAGCAGGGACGGGGTGTTGCAACGCACGGTGCTGCTGAGCCCGTCGAGGGTGTAGTACAGGGGGACGTCGGGGAGCTCCTGTGGGGGGCCGGGGGGGGCAAGGATCAGCCCCGACCGGGGGCTGGGCACGGCCGTGTGCCCCCCCCCCCGTGTCCCCCCCCCCAGCACCTCGGTGACGACGCTGAGCACCCCCCGCATCCTCTCCTCCGTCCTGAAGCGCCCGGGGCTGCGCTCCAGCGCCGCCAGCACCCCCCCCCACGAAGGCCGGGTCGTGGAGGGGCTCTGCCCAAATGGGGCCTCCCAGCTGGGGGGGGGCACAGAAAATTAGGGGGGACACAGAAAATTGGGGGTGGGGGGGACAGAAAACTGGGGGGCACAGAAAATTAGCAGGGGGTGGACAAAATGATGGGGGTAAATACAGAAAACTTGGGGGGGGAGAAAACAGAAAATTGTGGGGGTGACACAAAATTGGGGGGGGACACAGAAAACTGGGGGGGACACAGAAAATTGGGGGGGGGACAAAATGATGGGGATAAATACAGAAAACTGGGGAGGGGGGGAGAGACAAAATTGGGGGGGATACACAAAACTGGGGGGACAGAAAATTGTGGGGGTGACACAAAATTCGGGGGGGGGATACAGAAAACTGGGGGGGGGGGACACAGAAAATTGGGGGGGGGGCACCCACCTGGTGCCGCTGCTGGCAGAAGTCGCAGGTGGGGCCGACGGGCGGCCCGGTGGCGGCCCCATACTTGAAGCTGGGTGTAAAAGTGGGGGGGGGGGGCAGAGGGGTGAGTGCCCCCCCCCACCACAAGACCCCCCCCGCCCCCCCAGCCCCGCCGTACCCGGTGCCGTGGCTCGTGGCCTTGCCCAGGCGCTGCAGGTGGTGGCTGCCGCAGCCCACGCAGTGGAACACCAGCGCCTGCTTGCTGCCGGGGGGGGGGTCAGGAGATGCGGGAGGGGGGGGCACAGAGCCCCCCTCTGCCACCCTGGTGCCCCACCCCCACCCCCCGGTGCCCCCCCACATCCCCTGGTGCCGCCCCCCCATCCCCCCGGTGCCCCTACAACCTCCCCAGTGCCTCCCCAGACCCCCCGAGATCCCCTCCAGACCCTCCCCAGTGCCCCCCGGACCCCCCCTGCCCCCTGACCTCTCTGGACCCCCCAGATACCCCCCAGACCCCCGGTGCCCCCCCAGACCACCCCGGTGCCCCCCAGATCCCTTCCAGAACCCCCCATTCCCCCCCCCGGTGCCCCCCAGACCCCCTGGTGCCCCCCGGACCCGCCTGTGCCCCCTGACCCCTCCGGACCCCCAGGTACCCCCCAGACCCCTCCTGTTCCCTCCCAGCTCCCCCCGTTCCCCCCATCCCCCCCCCCCCGGTGCCCCCCTTGATCCCCCCCGGTGCCCCCCAGATCCCTTCCAGAACCCCCCGGTCCCCCTGGTGCCCCCCAGTGCCCCCCGGACCCCCCCGTGCCCCCCAGGTACCCCTAGACCCCTCCTGTTCCCTCCCAGCTCCCCCCGTTCCCCCCCATTCCCCCCCCCCAGTGCCCCCCAGATCCCTTCCAGAACGCCCCTGGTACCCCCGGTACCCCCCCAGACCCCTCCGGTGCCCCCCAGACCCCCCGACCCCTCCCAAACCCTCCCCCGTTCCCCCTCAGACTCTCCCGGTGCCCCCCCAGCCCCCCCCGCGCCCCCCTCACCTGGCCGAGGCCTTGACCTTGGCCTGCCCCCCGAAGACCCTGACGAAGACGCGGACGTAGAAGTCGGCGCTGACGGCCAGCAGCGGCGCCACGAAGCGCTGGTAGCAGTTGGCGCGGCTGTCCAGGCTGTGCAGGATGATGCGCAGGGCCTGGCGGCGGGGGGGGCACGTTAAATACCCCCCCCTTTCCCGGGACCCCCGGGACCCCCCCCGGCGCTCACCATCTCGTGGCAGAACTTGCCCTTGAGGGACACGGCGCCGTACTTGCCGTAGCACGTCTCGGGGCTGTTCCCCGCCAGCACGCCCATGTCGGTGCAGGTGACGCACAGCAGCCCTGCGGGGGGGCCAAAATATTGCGTGTGGGGGGTCACGGGGCGCTGCTGCGAGGTTTTAGCCCCCCCCGGCTCACCTCCGTCGCTCACCGCCTGCACGGCGGCGTCCAGGAAGGGCGCGGGGCTGCCGTAGGGGTCGAGGTCGATGACGTCGAAGAGCTCGCCCCGCGCCTTGCTCTCGTACATCAGCGTCCTGGGGGGGGGGGCACACACACGGGGGGGGGCACACACACGGGGGGGGGCTGCAGAGCGGGAATAAACCCCGGGGGGGGGGCACAGGGCCGGCCCGCACCCCAGAGACCCCCCCCAAGGGTGCCAGCACCCCCTTTGAGGCGCTGTGACGTCCCCACCGCGCGCCCCACGGGGGGGCTGGGGTTGGTTTGAGCCCCCCCCTCTCCGGGTTTTTTTTTTTTTTTTTTTGGGGGGGGGGGGTACCTGGCGTCGGCCTGGCGGGGGCCACGAGCCCCCACGCCGTTGAGGGCCACGTTGCGGGCCATGAGGCGGGCGGCCCGCGCCGAGCAGTCGTTGGCCACCACGGCCGCCAGCCCCGGCACCTCGGCGGCGAAGCGCACCGAGCGCAGCCCCGACGCCGCCAGCGCCTCCAGCACCCGCAGCCCCCCTGGGAGGAGACGGAAATGTCGGGGGGGGGTCCCATTAACCGGGGGGGGGTGGGGGCGTGGACCCCCCCCTCTCAAACCCGCACGCACCTTGCAGGCTTCTCCCGGCCTCGCCACCCGCGGGGCTGCGGCGTCCCCGGGCTCGCCGCCGGTTTGCTCCTCTTCCTCCCCGGGGAGAACGACTGGAAAATGGTGGTGGGGGGCGGGGGGCGTCGGGGGGGGCAGAGAAGGGAGCGCCCCCCCGGACCCCCAAATTTTTTTTTTTTTGGGGGGGGCACCCCGACACCAGGCGCTTACCTCGGATCCCCTTGGGCTGCAGCTGGAGCCGGGCGAACTCGGTCAGGACGGCGCAGCTGGGGGGGGGGGGGGGTGGTGTCGGGGGGGCCTGCTGCGGGGGGGGCACCGGGAGCCCACTGCCCCCCCGGGACCCTCTGGAACCCAGCCCCCCAGGAACCCCCGGACCCCCCCAGCCACCCCCATGTGACCCCCCGGGGCCCCCCAACACTTCCTGAGACCCCCCCATGCCCCCCCCAGACCCTCCCGGTAACCCCCGGACCCCCCAGACCCCCCCGGTGCCCCCCAGACCTCCCCAGATCCCTTCCAGGACCTCCCCCCCGCCCCCCGTTCCCCCTCAGACTCTCCCGGTGCCCCCCCGGACCCTGCTGGTGCCCCCCCAGACCTCTCCGGTGCCCCCCCCCCCACCTCCCGGTTCCCCCTGACGCCCCCGGACCCCCCCAGATCTCCCCTCGACCCCTCCCCTGCCCCCAGCCCCCCCCCCGTTCCCCCTTCACACCCCCCCGTTACCCCCCAGACCCCCCCCCAGATCTCCTCCAGACCCCTCCCGGTGCCCCCCGTTCCCCCCCAGACCCCTCCCGGTGCCCCCCTCGGTGCCCCCCCGGTGCCCCCCCGCTCACGTCAGGTCCCGGTTGAACTCCTGCACGGGGTTGTAGAACACCTCGTTGCCGCCGGGGAACACGACGGCGGCGCGGCCCTCGCGGATCAGCGTCTCGCCGGCCCCGGGGGAGTCCCCGGGGGGTCCCCGGCGGCGGGGGGGGAGGGGACCCGGTGCCGTTGGGGGAGCCCCGGTCCATGGCGGGGGGGAGCGGCGGGCGGCGGGGGGCGTCGCGAGGGCTCTGCACACGGCACCGACGGCGGCTGCTGGGGGAGGGGGGCAACGGGGGAGGGGGGTCAGCACCGGGGGGGGGGGGGGGCGGGGAAACGGAGCCCCCAAAGCGGGAAACCGGGCCCGGTACCGGCACGTGGCGAGGCCGGCCCCGCCCCCAGCGAGACCACGCCCACCATAGGCCCCGCCCACAATAAGCCCCGCCCCCATCACCGTCCCTTCCCCCCCGCCGCTCACCGGCCCGCGCCGCCCCGCGCATCGCCCGCGCCGCCGCCTCACACGGGCGCCGCCATGTTGCGGCCACGTGACCGCGCGGCGGACGGCGCGCGGCGAGGGCCGGGTTCCGTCCGCGCGCGGAGGCGGCCGCGGGGAAAGGGGGAGGAGGGAGCGGGGGCGGGCGCTCGGCGCTCGGCTGGTCGCGCCTGGCCGCGCGTGCGCGGGGCGGGGGCCGGGGCGGGGGGGAGCTGCTCGGCGCTCGGCTGGTCGCGCCTGCCGCACAATGAATGGCCGCTGAGCGCGGCGGCGGCGGGGACGGGCACCGGCGGCGGCACCGGGAGCGGCCCCGGCCGCAGCGCAGCGCCCCCCGGGCACGGGTAAGGCCGGGACCCCCCCGGCCCGGTACCGTTACCCCCTCCCTCCCCCCCCATACCGGGCCGGGCCCTCCCCCCTCCCCGGGCCTGGCCCTCCCCCCCTCCCCGGGCCTGGCCCCGGTTCTCCCCCGCCCCTCCCCCAACCGGGGCCTGGCCCCCTCCCCCCCCCCCCGGTATCCCCCCCCGGTCTCTCCCCCCTCCCCGGTCTCCCCCCTACCCCCGGTATCCCCCGCTGGTATCTCTTCCCATTCCCCGGTTCCTCCCCCCCCGGTATCCCCCCTCCCCCCTGGTTTCACCCCCCTTCCCCCTCCCCCTTTCCCGGTTCCCCCTCCCCCCGGTATCCCAACTCCCCTCTTCCTCCTTCCCTTCCCCCAGTATCCCCCTCCCCCTCTCCCTGTTCCTTCCCGGGGTGGGGAAAGTTTGGGGAAATCCCCCATCCCTGTCCCCAGATCCCCCCTGTCCGCCCCCCAAATCCCCCCAAATCCCTCTCATCTCCCATCTTTGTCCCCAAATCCCCTCCGTCCACACCTCCAAATCCCCCCATCCCTGTTCCCCATCCCCGCCCCCAAATCTCCCTCATCTCCTATCGCATTCCCCAAATCCATCCCATCCCCAAATCCCCCTCATCTCCCGTCCTCATCCCTGTCCCCAAATCCCCCCATCCCCCAACCCCCATCCGCAAATCCCCCTGTCCACACCTCCAAACCCCACCGTCCCCATCCCTGTCCCCAGATCCCCCTGTCCCCCATCCCCACCCCCAAATCCCCCCATCTCCTATACCGGTCCCCAAATCCTCCCCATCCCCGTCTCCCGTCCCCACCCCCAAATCCCCCCGTCCCCATCCTGCCCTCCAAATCCTCCCGTCCCTAAATCCCCCCCAACCCCCCCCCTTCCTCCCCCACACCCCCCCCCCGGTGCCTCCCCCTCTCCCCGCAGAGCCCCCGTCGGCCCCCGCCATGGCTCAGACGCTGCAGATGGAGATCCCCAACTTCGGCAACAGCATCCTCGAGTGCCTCAACGAGCAGCGGCTGCAGGGGCTCTACTGCGACGTCTCGGTGGTGGTGAAGGGCCACGCGTTCAAGGCGCACCGCGCCGTGCTGGCCGCCAGCAGCTCCTATTTTCGGGACCTTTTCAACAGCAGCAAGAGCGCCGTGGTGGAGCTGCCGGCCGCCGTCCAGCCCCAGTCCTTCCAGCAGATCCTCAGCTTCTGCTACACGGGGCGGCTCAGCATGAATGTGGGCGACCAGTTCCTGCTGATGTACACGGCGGGCTTCCTGCAGATCCAGGAGATCATGGAGAAGGGGACTGAGTTCTTCCTCAAGGTCAGCTCGCCCAGCTGCGACTCGCAGGGTCTGCACGGCGAGGAGGCGCCCTCCTCCGAGCCCCAGAGCCCGGTGGCGCAGACCTCGGGGTGGCCCTCGGGCGCCGCCGCGCTGCCGCTGGTGTCGCGGGTCAAGACGGAGCAGGGCGAGCCCGACGGCGTGCAGTGCACCTTCGTGGTCAAGCGCCTGTGGGACGGCGGCCCCAAGGACGGCGGCGGCGGCGGCGCCGGCGGCAACGGCAGCCGCAAGATGGCCAAGTTCTCGGCGCCCGAAGCCGGCCGCCAGCCCCCGGCGCCGGCACCGGCGGGGGAGCGGCCCCAGCGCCGGCGCCCGGCCCCAGCGCCGCCGACCAGACCAGCCCCGGCGGCACCTCGAGCGCCTACACCAGCGACAGCCCCGGCTCCTTCCACAACGAGGAGGACGAGGAGGAGGACGCGGGCGAGGAAGGCTCGGACGAGCAGTACCGCCAGATCTGCAACATGTACACCATGTACAGCATGATGAATGTAGGGCAGGCAGGTGAGGCCCCGCCCACCGGGCCGCGCGGGGCGTGGCCGGGGAGGCCACGCCCATTTTGGGTGTGGTCGTGGTGAGCCCCACCCACTGGGTGTGGTCAGCGAAGGCTCCACCCATTGGGAGAGGTCGGAGGGGTGGGGGTCGCCATGGGGGGCTGTGGCATGCAGGGGGTGTGGCCAAATGCGAAGCCCCGCCCACTGGGCGGGGGCGTGGCCGGGGAGGCCACGCCCATTTGGGGTGTGGTCATGATGAGCCCCACCCACTGGGTGTGGTCAGGGGAGGGCCCACCCATTTGGAGGTCAAGGGGGTGCTGGGGGGTCCCCATGTGGGTGTGGCCAACGTGAGGCCCCGCCCACGTGGTGGCGGCAGGGGGGCGTGGTCTCGGAGGCCCCGCCCTCTGGGTGTGGTCACAGGAGGCCCCACCCACCTGGAGGTCAAGGGCGTGGGGTTCCCATGGGGGTGTGGCCAAATCGAGGCTCCACCCACCTGGGGTGTGGCCACCTGTGGGTGTGGCCGACGAAGGGGCGTGGCCAAATATTTGGGGGCGTGGCTTTGAGGAATGGGCGGGGTTACCTCAGGCCCCACCCCTGTGGGGCTGGGAGCAGGCTGGAGCTGAGGGTGTGGCTGGAGGGGCGGGGCCTCGGGCACCCCCACCCTGGGCGTGGCCACAAGGTGGGCGTGGCTTACGGCGCCCCGCCCCTCGCAGAGAGGCCACGCCCCTTTTGGAGGCGGGGCCTGTCCGGGCTCCTCCCCCGGGGGCGATTACAGCTGGGACGGGGCCGTGCCCCGCGCCCCTGCCCCGCGCCCCCTGACCCCATCCCCGGGGGGGGGGGGCCGGTCCCCGCTGACCCCCCTCGCCCCCCCCAGCATCGGAGAAGGTGGAGGCGCTGCCGGAGCAGGCGGCGGCCGAGTCGCGGCCCCGGGTGCGCGTGCGGCAGGACCTGGCCTCGCTGCCGGCCGAGCTCATCAACCAGATCGGGAACCGCTGCCACCCCAAGCTCTACGACGAGGGCGACCCCGCCGAGAAGCTCGAGCTCGTCACCGGTACGCCCGGCGCCGGGTGGGGGGTTGGGGGGGTCACGGAGCCCCCCCCCGCTTATATTCCGCCCTCCCCCGCAGGCACCAACGTGTACATCACGCGGGCGCAGCTGATGAACTGCCACGTGAGCGCGGGGACGCGGCACAAAGTCCTCCTGCGGCGCCTCCTCGCCTCCTTCTTCGACCGGTGAGCGGGGCCGGACACCCTATAACCCCCCCCCCCGCACCCTTCCCACCCCAGAACCCGGGGGGGAGGGGGGGCTGCCGAGTTCTCACCCCCCTCGCCCCCTCTTTTCACCCCCCCCTCGCCAGCAACACGCTGGCCAACAGCTGCGGCACGGGCATCCGCTCGTCCACCAACGACCCCAGTCGGAAGCCGCTGGACAGCCGGGTGCTGCACGCCGTTAAATGTGAGGGGGGGCATGGGGGCGCCTCGAGGGGTATTGGGGTGCAGGGGGGTGCCCCGAGGGGCCAAGGGGTGGGGGAAGCGCCCTGAGGGGTATTGGAAGGGGGGCACTCTGAAGGGCGTTGGGGTACGGGGGCACCCCCAGGGGTATTTGGGGTGGGGGGTGCACCCCGAGGGGTAGCGGGGTGGGGGGGCACCCCGAGGGGTGTCAGGGCAGGAGGGGGGCACCCCAAGGGGTATTGGAAAGGGGGGGCACCCCGAGGGGTATCGGAGCAGGGGAACATCTTGAGGGGTACTGGGGGGGGGGTGACCCAAGGGGTATTGGGGCAGGAGGGGGGCACCCTGAGGGGTATCGGGGGGGGGACACCCTGAGGGACAGTGGGGTATTGGGGTGGGGGGCACCCCCAGAGGTATATCAGTGGAGGGGGGGACACCCCAGGGCCCTCCTTGAGATGTCACAGGACCCCATAAAAACAACCTGAGGTGTTATCAAAAGGGGGTGGGGGCACCCAAAGGGGTATTGGGGGGTGGGGGCACCCAAAGGGGTATTGGGGTGGGGGCACCCAAAGGGGTATTGGGGTGGGGGGACACCCTAAGGAGTATTGGGGGGGGGGGGGGCACCCCAGGGCCCACCTCGAGGTGCCTCAGCCCTGCACCAAGCGCACCCAACGAGGCGAAGGGCAGAGCCCGAGGTGCACCGCGGGGGTCCCCCAACCCCCATAACCCCCCCTTTCCCCCCCTCAGTCTACTGCCAGAACTTCGCGCCCAACTTCAAGGAGAGCGAGATGAACGCCATCGCGGCCGACATGTGCACCAACGCGCGGCGCGTCGTGCGCAAGAGCTGGATCCCCAAGCTCAAGCTGCTCATGGCCGAGGGCGACGGCTACACCTCCTTCATCAACGACACCGGCAAGCTCGAGCCCGACATCATGGGCCCCGAGCCCCCTTCGAGCCCGGCGGCCACGAGCCCGAGGGGCGCCGGGGGAGGGCTTGCAGTGAGCCGCCCCCCCCCTCCCCCCCCCCCCAGCCGCCAGGCCTGTATGTATCCCCCTTTGGGGTGGAGACCCCCCCCTTTGGGGTGGACCCCCCCTTTGGGGTAGAGACAACCCCCCCTTGGGGGTAGACCCCCCTTTTGGGGTGGAGACCCCCCCTTTGGGGTAAAGACCCCTGCCCTTGGGGGTAGCCCCCCCCCTTTGGGGTGGAGACCCCCACCTTTAGGGTGGAGGCCCCCCCCTTTGGGTCGAGACCCCCCCCCTTTGGGGTGGACCCCCCCTTGGGGGTAGAGACCCCTGCCCTTGGGGGTAGACCCCCCCTTTGGGGTGGAAACCCCCACATTTAGGGTGGACCCCCCCCTTTGGGGTAGAGACCCCTGCCCTTGGGGGTAGGCCCCCCCCCTTTGGGGTGAAGACCCCCCCTTTAGGGTGGAGGCCCCCCAACCCCCTTTGGGTGAAGACCCCCCCCCTTTGGGGTGGAAACCCCCCGTTTGGGTGGAGACCCCCCCCTTGGGGTCCCTCCCAGCCCAACGTGGGGGATCCCTGCCCCAGGGACCCCCCCGGTGACCCCCCCCGCCCTCCCCATCTTCATGGTAGGGTGGGGGGCTCCGGGATCCCCCACACACTGGTTTTGGGGTCTCGGGGGGGAACAGGGGTGCGTTTTCCCCCCCCAGCCTGGCTGTGCCCCCCCCCCCCAGGGATTTTGGGGAGGGGGGAGCCAAGGAGCTGCTGAGCTGGGGGGTGGGGGGAGCGGGGGCCCCCCATCCCTCCCTAGGGGTGCTGGGCCCCCCCTTGCCCCCCCCTTGCCCCAGGGCCGGCGTTTCTCCAGGCAACCGCGTGGGCCCCCCACTGTGTCCCCCCCCAGTCCCTGGGGCCACCGTCTCTGCAGGCACCCGCATGTGTCCCCCCCCGTGTCCCCCCGGGGGGCCGGCATCTTTCCGGGCACCCACGTGGGGGTGTCCCAGTGTGCCCCCCCCCCAAGTCCCGGCGTCTCCCCCGGCGCCTGCATGTGTCCCCCGTGTCCCCCCCCCACCCCGGGGCCAGAGTCTCTCCAGGTGATCGTGTGTGTGTCCCCCCACCCCATTGTCCCCCCCCGTTTGTCCCCAGGCGATGGCACGTGTGTCCCCCCCCCCCCCCAGTGTCCCCCTTGTCCCCCCACCCTCCCCCAGTGGTGGAATTGGGGTGCCCCCCTGCCCCAGCCCCCATGGGGGGGGCACAATTTAGGGGGGGGGAGGTGACGGGTTTGAGCCCCCCAGCGTGTGGCCTGGCTCTGCCCCAACTGGGGAAACTGAGGCACAGCGCGACGGCTCCCGGGGGGGCTGGGACTGAGCCAAGGCATTCCCCCCCCCCCCCCCCAATTTATTCTCTTCCCCCCCCGTCCCCCAATTTATCCACTTCCCACCCCCCCAGGTCTCCTGACGTTCGGTCAAGTGCCTTACCCCCCTCCCCCTGTCCCCCCCAGCCCCTCGTCACCACTGGAGTGGTGGGGGGGACAGGGACCCCCCAGCCCCTCCCTGCCCCCCCCCATTCCCTGTCCCCCCGTGATGAGTGGCACCGGTCTCAGCCCCGCTGTGGTTCCCCCCGCCCCCCCCCCCCAGCCCCATGGGCGCTCGGAGAGCTCAGACCCCGCTGCGCCCCCCCTTTGCCCCCCCCCTCCGGGGTCGGGCTCTCCCTTTCCCTCCTTCCTCCTTTTTTCGACCCAAAAGCTGTACAGAACAGGGGAGCGCGCGGCGGCGCGCGGCGTCTCGGCAGCATGGACCCCCCGGGCTTGCGCTTCCCCGTGCCCCCCCCCTTCCTCGTGTCCCCCCCCCCCCATACCCCCTGGGGGGCGGGGGGGCTGCCAGTGTCTGTCCCGTGCTCTGAAGTGCCAAGACGCCCGTCCCTCGCGCCCCCGCCCCGAAACGCTGGAGAATTGCACATGAACTGCTGTCCGGAGGAGTCTGCAGAAATGTTAATAAGGAGTAAATAAAACACAGAGGTTTGTAGCGGCCCCGCCTGCTTGGGGGGGGGGCTGGGGGGCGCACTGGGGCATGGGGGGTGTTGCACACGCCTGCGTGCAGGGCCCTGGGTGCGGAGGCACGGGGTGCTGCGGTGGGGGCGCGCAGGGTGGTGGGAGGAGGTGGTGCAAGGGCCTGGCGCGATGCACGGTGCTGGTGCAATGCACGGTGCTGGTGCAAGGCCCCGGTGCTGGTGCAACGCACGGTGCTGGTGCAGTGCAAGGCCTGGTGCTGGTGCAACGCAACACCCCAGTGTGGTGCAATGCACGGTGCTGGTGCAATGCAACACCCTAATGTAGTGCAAGGCCTGGTGCTGGTGCAATGCACGGTGCTGGTGCAATGCAACACCCCAGCGTAGTGCAAGGCCCCGGTGCTGGTGCAAGGCCTGGTCGCAGTGCAATGCAAGGTGCTGCTGTAATGCAAGGCTCCAGTGCAATGCAAGGCCCCGGTGCACTGCGGGGCCCTGGTGCGAGTGCAAGGCCCTGGTGCAATGCAGGGCACGGCCCCGGTGCAAGGTTCGGGTCCCGGTGCAGGGTTCCGGTGCAATGCGCATGGTCCCTGTGCAAGGTTCTGGACCCTGTGCAAGGCCCCGGTGCTGGTGCAATGCACGGTGCTGGTGCAATGCAACACCCAAGTGTGGTGCAAGGCCCCGGTGCTGGTGCAATGCACGGTGCTGGTGCAATGCAACACCCTAGTGTGGTGCAAGGCCTGGTGCTGGCGCAACGCACGGTGCTGGTGCAAGGCCTGGTCCCAGTGCAATGCAAGGTGCTGCTGTAATGCAATGCTCCAGTGCAATGCAAGGCCCCCGTGCACTGCGGGGCCCTGGTGTGAGTGCAAGGCCCTGGTGCAACGCAAGGCACGGTCCCGGTGCAAGGTTCGGGTCCCGGTGCAATGCACATGGCCCCCGTGTAGGGTTCTGGACCTGGTGCAAGGCCCCGGTGCTGGTGCAACGCACGGTGCTGGTGCAAGGCCTGGTCCCAGTGCAACGCAAGGTGCTGCTGTAATGCAAGGCCCCAGTGCAGTGCAAGGCCCCGGTGCTGGTGCAAGGCAAGGTGCCGGTGCACTGCAGAGCCTCGGTGTGGGCGCAAGGCCCTGGTGCAACGCAGGGCACGGCCCCGGTGCCAGTGCAACGCGAGGCTCTGTGCAACGAGGTTCCGGCCCCGGTGCAAGGTTCGGGTCCCGGTGCAATGCGCGTGGCCCCCGTGCAAGGTTCTGGACGCGGTGCAAGGCCCCGGTGCCGGTGCAGGGTCCCGGTGCCGTGCCCGGTGCCGCTCCCGCCGCCCGTTTCCCGCGTGCTCCCAGCCGGGGGGCGTGGCTCCCCCGCAGCTCGCCCCGCCCCCTTCCCCTTATATGGTCCCGCGGAAGCCGCTCCCCCGCCCCCTCCCCTCCCCGCCGTGCCGCGGGCGGGCCATGCCCTTATATGGTTATGGAAAGGGCGCGCCGTGACGTCAGGCGGGCGGGGGCGCGCGCGCGGGAAAGAGGCGGGGGCGGCTTCCCCGTGCTCCCCCCCCCAGCCCCCACCCCTCCGGCCCCCACCCCTCCACTTCAGGCCCCCCAACCGGGCTCGGCGGGGCCCCCCGGGGGCACCGGGTCCGCGGGGCCCCCCCGGCCCTTTAGGGGCCCCCCCCCGGCCCTTTCCCTTCCCCCCCCCTCGCTGCCCCCCCCCCCGCGGCATTTCCGCCCCGGCGCCGCCGAGCCGCGGAGGGACCGGATGCGGCGGCGGGGGCGGGGGCGCGGGGAGGGGGAGGGAGGGCACCGGGGGGCAGCTCCGGTACAAGAGCCCCGCGCGGGGCCGCCCCGCCGCACTCCGCCGCCGGGGCCATGGAGGAGGCGCAGCGGCTGCTGACCGTGGCCGTGTGGAAGCTGTACCGGAGCCGCCTGCAGCGGGGGGGCTCCGCCTGCACCGGAGCCTGCAGCTCTCGCAGCTCGTTCGGGCCGCCCGGTGCCGGTATCTCGCCGCCAGAGCCGCCGCTGCCGCCGTTACCGAGCCGGGAAGCGGAGTCGTACCGGGAAGCGGAGCCGTACCGGGAGCCATATCGGGAACCGGAGCCATATCGGGAACCGGAGCCATATCGGGAAGCGGAGCCGTACCGGGAACCGGAGCCGTATCGGGCGTACCGGGAGCCGTACCGGGAGCCGGAACCGAATTGGGAACCGGAGCCGTACCGGCAGCCGTAGCCGAATTGGGAGCCGGAGCCGTACCGGGAGCCAGAACCGTACCGGGAGCCGCCGCCGCCGCCCCGGAGATCCCCCCGGTTGTCCCCCACCGGCGCCGCCCCGGGACCCCCGAGCGGACCCCCGCGCCCCGCCGCGGCCGCGCCCCGCTCCCCCGCCCCCGCCCGGTCCGGGGCTCCCCCGCTCCCCTCCCGCCGCCCCCCGGCTGAAGCGAGCCCCCCCGGCCCCTGCCGGTGGCGCGGGCGGGCCGCAAGCGGCGGAGCAGCGAGGGCCGCGGGCCCGGCCCGGTGCCGGTCCCGAGCAAACGGGCGCGCCTGGAGGCGGAGGCGCCGCCGCCGCTCGGGGGCCCGGGGCCGCCGAGCCGCTGCTGGGGCCCCCCGCGGCCGCCTTCGGGCTCCTCGTCCGCGCCGTCGGGGCGTGCTGAGCCCCGGGACTACGGCACCGCCCCGGGGGGGGCACGGGGACCCACCCCGGGAATCACGGAACCGGCACGGGGGGGGCACGGGGGCACCCAGGACTCGTGGAACCAGCATGGGGACCCCCCCCCGGGACTCAGGGAACCGGCACGGGGAGCCCCGGTGCTAACGGAACCGGCACGGGGGGCACGGGGACCCCCCCCGGGATTCACGGGACCCCCCGCACAGCCTGGATCCGCCCCCCGGGACTCACAGAACTGCCATGAACAGGGGGGCACGGGACGCTCCCCCGAGGACTCACACGGGGTGAGGGGGGGGCTCCGGTGCTGGGGGGGGCAGGCTGGCCCTGTCCCCCCCCCCGCTGTTTTTAATTATTATTTTGTTAATAAAAGTGCTTTGCGGAGCTGCCGCCTGGGTGGCTTTTTTTTTTTGGGGGGGGGGTTCCTGCTTCTTCCCCCCCCCCTTCCCCAGCTCCGGATGTTCCCCCCCGTTCCCCGGGGACAGGATGCGGGGGGGGGGCGGGGGGGGATGTCCGGCACCTGCCCCCGGTTCCGGGAAGCTCCACGTGCAGCCCACGCGTGGGGGGGGCCCCACCAACCCCGCCCCCCCCCCCCGGCCCCCCAGGCCCCCCCAGCCCCCCCCCCGCGGCCGGGAAGGAGCGAGAGGAGCTGGGTCCAAAATTCCTCTTTTTTTTAATGGTTTTGGTTCTGGGTGAATTTTTTTTTTTTGTCCTTTTTTTTTTTTTGATTTTTTGTCTTTTTTTGTCTCTTTTTCGTCTCTTTTCTCGGTACTTTTTTATTTCGGGTTGCGGTAAACTCGGGTCATGCAATGCCGGCCGCCCCCCCCCCCCCCCCCTTCGAGGTGGGGGGGGGGCCCCAAACGGTCGGGACCGGGGCCGGTTCCCGGTACGGAGCCGCCCCCCCCCCCATCCCTTTCTCCCCCCTCACCCTGGGCCTGGGGGGGTCCCGGCGGGGGCTGCGGCTCGTGCAGATGATAAAACTCATCCATAGCCCCCCCCCCGCCGCGCCCTATCGCGGCTCATGTCGCGACATCGCTAGCAGCACTCGTCGTCCGTCTCGCTGTAGGGGTCGCGGGGCCCCGGCCTCGCCCGCCCCCCCCTCCTCCTCCTCCCCCCCCCCGGGGCCGCGGCCGTCGGGCAGCCTCCCGGGCGGGCCGGGGACGCCCCCCCCTCCTCCGCCTCCCCCCCCCCCCCCGCCGCCGCCCGGCCCCCCGCCCCCCCCCTCCCCCGCCGCTCCCGGAGCGGGGGCGCGGGGGGTTCGGGCCAACGGGGGGCGGGCGGCGGGCGGCGGGGGGGGCCGCGGGGGGGGGCGGCGCGGCGGGGGGGGCGGCGGGCGGCGGGCGAGTAGGAGACGTGGGGCCGCGGCGTGGGCGGCGTGGGGGGCAGCTGGCGGCGGGCGCGCCGGGGGTGCTGGTCCCCGACGTGGAGGGCGCGGGGCTGCCGCTCACCGAGCTGCTGCCCTGCGGCGAGAGGGGGGTCAGCGGGGGCGCGGGGGGGGGGGGGGGGGGGGGGGTGGGGGAGGGGGTGGGGGAGGGGTAGGGGGGTTAAGGGGGGGGGGAGGGGGGAGGGGAAGGGGGGGGGGGTTATGGGGGGGTAAGGGGGGATTATGGGGGGAAGGGGGGGGTTATGGGGGGGGTTATGGGGGGGGAAGGGGGGGGTTATGGGGGGGGGAAGGGGGGGTTATGGGGGGGAAGGGGGGTTATGGGGGGGTGTGGGGGAGGGGAAGGGGGGTTAAGGGGGGAAGGGGGGGGGGGTTATGGGGGGAAGGGGGGTGGGGGAGGGGAAGGGGGGAAGGGGGGTTATGGGGGGAAAGGGGGGGGGGGGGGGAAGGGGGGGTTATGGGGGGGGGGGGGGGGTAAGGGGGGTTAAGGGGAGGGAAGGGGGGGTAAGCGGGGGTAGGGGGGTTATGGGGGGTGGAGGGGGGGTAAGGGGGGTGTGGGGGGGAAAGGGGGGGTTAAAGGGGGTAAGGGGGGGTTAAAGGGGGGTAAGGGGGTGTGGGGGAGGGGAAGGGGGGAAGGGGGGGTTATGGGGGGAAAGGGGTGTGGGGGGGGAAGGGGGGGTGTGGGGGGGGAAGGGGGGTTAAGGGGGGTAAGGGGGGTGTGGGGGGGAATGGGGGGTAAGGGGGGGCACGGGGGGGGAAAGGGGGTGTGGGGGGGGGGAATGGGGGTGTAAGGGGGGTAAGGGGGGGCACGGGGAGGGTAAGGGGGGGTGTGGGGGGGAATGGGGGGTTAAGGGGGGTCACGGGGGCGTAAGGGGGGGCGTGTGGGGGAAATGGGGGGTTAAAAGGGGTAAGGGGGGGCACGGGGGGAAAGGGGGTTGGGGGGAAGTGGGGGGTTAAGGGGGGTAAAGGGGGTGGGGGGGGGGGTAACAGGGGTGGGAGGGGGCAAGGGGGGGCACCGGGGGGGTGTCAGGGGGGTTGTGGGGGGGAACTGGGGGGTAAGGGGGGTAAGGGGGGGGCACGGGGAGGGTAAGGGGGGGGGGTAAGGGGTGTGGAGGGGCAAGGGGAGGGCGGGGGGGTAAGGGAGGGGCGGGGGGGCAAGGGGGGCACCGGGGGGGGGCTAAGGGGGCAGTGGGGTGGTAAGGGGGAGGGGCAAGGGGGTAAGGAGTGGGGGGCAAGGGGAGGGGGACACGGGAACCGGGGGGGAACAAGAGGGGGTACGGGGGGGGGGCATGGACACGGGGGGCTGTGGATGCAGGGAAATGGGGCCAAAGCGATGCAGCAGAGCCGGGGGGCACAGCCACGGGGGGCACAGCCGCGGGCCATGCAGACACGGGGGGGGGGGGCAGGTGGGGATGGGGGGGTCCCAGGGAAAAGCTTGGAAATGGGGGGGGGGGGGTGGAGAAGTTTGGAAGAGAGCCCGGGGGCTGCGGAAGCTGGGAGAGAGCCCCCCCCCCCCCCCAAAATCCAGGGGCTGGGGGGGAGTCACGCACCCCAATATGGGGCTGGGGGGCGCTCTGCCTGCCCCCCCCAGGGCAGAATTTGTGCGTCCGTGCGCCCCAACACAGAGCTGGGGGGGGGGACCCATTTTGGGTGCCCCCTCCAAAGCAAAGGGGCTGGAGATTGGGGGGGGGGGGAGCACCCCCAAAACAGCCCCTTTTGCCCCCCCCCCGTGCTGGGACTGGTGCTGGGGGGGGGGGGGGCTGTGCCGTGTGCTCCCCGTGCACACACGTGTGGCAGCAGGACACGCGTGTGCACGCCGGGAGCACGTTGGGGGGGGGGGGGACACAACTTGGGGGGGGGGGGGGCAGCTCCGTTCCAAACTTTCCAGCGTGGCCGGGGGTGGCCGTGAGCCGGGGGGGGCCGGAGCAGAGCGTGTGTGGGGGGCCCCCGAACCGCTTACCTGGGCCACCCCTCGGCGTGACAGCGCAGCCAAAGCAGAGCGGATGCGGAAACAGAGAGGTGAATCAAGGCAGGCCCCCCCAGGCAGCGCGGGGGGCAAGCGGGGGCTCCGTGCGGGCGGGGGGGGCGCGGAACGGGGCGGCGGGGCGGGGGGGAAGCATCGCAGTGGCTGACCCCCCCCCCACCGGGACTTCACGCGTCCCCCCCCCCCCACCTCCCCGTCACCCTCCCTCCAGGTGCTGGTGCCGTTGGGGTGCTGGAGGGTGTATAAATGGGGGGGGGGTGCAGAATTTGAGGGGGGGTGCGGAATTTGCGAGGGGGTGCAGAATTTGATGGGGGGGTGCTGAATTTGATGGGGGGGTGCAGAATTTGATGGGGGAGGTGCAGAATTTGATGGGGGTGCAGAATTTGATGGGGGGGTGCAGAATTTGATGGGGGGAGGTGCAGCATTTGGGGAGGGGGTGCAGAATTTTGGGGGAGGGATGCAGAATTTGAGGAGGGGTGCAGAATTTGGGGGGGGGGTTGCAGAATTTTGGAGGGGGAGGGGGTGCAGAATTTTTTTTTAAGGGGGGGGGGGGTTCCCCTAGGCGCAGCGGGGAGCGTCGGGGGCACCCACCTGGCGGGGGGCCACGTGCTCGCGGCCCTCGCTGGGCGAGCGGGACCAGCGGCGGTCGCGGGAGCGGGGCCGCCCGTAGTCGTGGCGCTCGGGGGGCGCGCTCCTTGTCGGGGGGCCGTGGTGGTGGTGGTGGTGGTGGTGGTGGTGGTGCCGGTGCTTGCGGTCCTTGGCCCGGCCCCGCTCCGGGTCCCGCTCCTTGGGGGGAGCTCGCCCGACTGCGTGGTGACGCTGAGGTCGGTGCCCAGCCCTGCGGGGGGGCACGGGGGTGAGGCGGGAGGGGGGGGACGGGGACATCGGGGCGGGGTGGTGGGGACGTGGGGGGCACCCAGGGGACACCCAGGGCAGGGGGAGATGGGGACCCAGTGACAGAGGTGGGCACCCAAGGGACACCCAAGGCAGGAGGAGATGGGGACCCAGTGGAGATGGGGACCCAGGGGACACCCAGGGGACACCCAGGGGACACCCAGGGGACACCCAGGGGACACCCAGGGCAGGAGGGGACAAGGACCCAGCAGAGGAGGTGGTGGCCTTGGGGACACCTTGGGGGCAGAAGATGGGCACCCAAGGGACATCGAGGTGCGGGAGGGGATGGGGACCCAGGGGACACTGAGAAGATGGGGACCCACAGGGCACCCAGGGGACACCCAGGGGACACCCAGCGGACACCCAGGGGACACCCAGGGCAGGAGGAGACGAGGCCCCAGCAGAGGTGGTGGTGGCCTTGGGGACACCTGAGGGGCAGAAGGAGGCCCTGAGATGGGGCACCCAAAGGACACCCAGGGCAGGACGGGATGGGGCACCCAGGGGACACCGGTGCGGGAGCTGGGGACCGAATGGAGACGGAGCACCCAGGGGACACCCGGGGCAGAATGGGGGGCACCCAGGGGACACCCAGGGGACACCCGGGGCAGGATGGGGCACCCAGGGGACGTCCAGAGCAGGGGACAGCACAACCCGGGGCCACCGGGAGCGGGACGGGGCGGGTGCCACCTGTGTCCCCGTCGGTGTAGCGGCTGAGCGAGCGCTCGGAGGCGCGGTGGCTGCGCTCCCGCCGGCGCTGGTGGTGCCGCTGCCCGTCCTCGGGGGGGACGCGCTCCAGCGAGAAGTCGTCCAGGCGGACGGCGCGGGCGCGCGCCTGGCCCAGCAGCGAGGCCGAGCGCTTCATGGGGCTGGCGTCCGAGATGGTCTGCGGGGCGAGAGGGCGCCGGCGGCGCTGGGTGGGTGCCCCCGCTGCTGGGGGGCTGGGGGGTGGGGCAGAAAATGGGGGCTCTTGTCTACCCCCGTCCGGCCGGCACCCATCCAGCCCACGGTGCTGCCCTGTCCCCATGTCTCTGTCCCCGTCCCTGCGTCTCCGTCCCCATCCATGCGTCATCGTCAGCACCGGCCCCACAGCTCCGTCCCCAGCCCCACAGCTCCGTCCCCAGCCCCACATCTCTGTCCCCAGCCCCACAGCTCCGTCCCCAGCCCCACATCTCCGTCCCCAGCCCCACAGCTCCATCCCCAGCCCCACAGCTCCGTCCCCAGCCCCACAGCTCCGTCCTCAGCCCCACATCTCCGTCCCCAGCCCCACTTCTCTGTCCCCAGCCCCACAGCTCCGTCCCCAGCCCCACAGCTCTGTCCCCAGCCCCACATCTCCGTCCCCAGCCCCACAGCTCTGTCCCCAGCCCACATCTCCGTCCCCAGCCCCACATCTCTGTCCCCAGCCCCACAGCTCCGTCCCCAGCCCCACATCTCTGTCCCCAGCCCCACATCTCCGTCCCCAGCCCCACATCTCCGTCCCCAGCCCCACATCTCTGTCCTCAGCCCCACAGCTCCGTCCCCAGCCCCCCAGCTCCGTCCCCAGCCCCACAGCTCCATCCCCAGCCCCACAGCTCCGTCCCCAGCCCCACAGCTCCGTCCCCAGCCCCCCAGCTCCATCCCCAGCCCCACATCTCCGTCCCCAGCCCCACTTCTCCGTCCCCAGCCCCACTTCTCTGTCCCCAGCCCCACATCTCCGTCCCCAGCCCCACATCTCTGTCCCCAGCCCCCAGCTCCGTCCCCAGCCCCACAGCTCCGTCCCCAGCCCCACATCTCCGTCCCCAGCCCCACATCTCCGTCCCCAGCCCCACAGCTCCATCCCCAGCCCCCCAGCTCAGTCCCCAGCCCCACATCTCTGTCCCCAGCCCCCCAGCTCAGTCCCCAGCCCCACATCTCTGTCCCCAGCCCCCAGCTCCGTCCCCAGCCCCACATCTCCGTCCACAGCCCCACATCTCTGTCCCCAGCCCCACAGCTCTGTCCCCAGCCCCCCAGCTCCGTCCCCAGCCCCCCAGCTCCGTCCCCAGCCCCACATTTCCAGCCCCAGCTCTTCCTGCTGCCGGCACCAGGCCCACTCCAGGAGCCAGGACCCGGTCCCGGGGCCGTCCCCGCTGTGCTCTGTGGGGTCCCGCAGCCCCGCGGGGAGGGGACGGGGGGTCCCCAGCAGGGTGTCCCCAACACGGTGCCCCCATCGCGGTGTCCCCACAGCCCTCGGGGGCACGGTCCTGGATCCCCGGCCCCCTCCCTCCGCTGCTCTGACCACGGGGCTGCGCTGGCACCGCCGCCGGGGACCCCGAGCGTCGCCGGCCACTGGGATGGAGGAGGAGGAAGAGGAGGAAGAGGAGGAGGAGGAGGAAGAGGAGGAGGAGGAGGAGGGTGGGGATGGGGACAGGGATGGGGACAGGGACGGGGACGCTGCTCCTTGCCGGCCACGCTGGTGCTGGGACGAGGTCCCCTGGGACACAGAGGAGAGGGACACGGGGCCAGGAGGGACGGGGCCAGGGGTTGGTGGGGAGAGGGACGGACGGACGGACAGACAGGGGGGGGGTCGGGAGAGGGACAGACGGACGGACAGATGGGTGGACAGATGGATGGACAGATGGGGGGGGGGGGGGGCGGGTGGAGGGACCAGGTGGAGGGGCAGAGGGCTGGACGGACAGACGGGCGGGTGGACGGAGCTAGGGATGGAGGGGCAGAGGGAGGGCTGGACGGACAGACGGGCGGACGGACGGACGGACGGACGGACAGAAGGGAGGACAGAGGAGGGCAGCGGGCTCTGGCGGGGCTGCGGGCGCCGGCCCGGCGGTACCTACGCTGAGGTTATTCCCTCGGGGTCGGACCTTCCTCCGCTGCTCGGAGCCGGCCCCGGCGGTGCCCACAGAGCGGGGGGAGAGAGAGACGAGAGTGAACACGGGGCCGGGGGGGGCTAGGGGGGGTTGGGGGGCCGGGGGCGGCGCGGAGCCAAGCAGCAGCAGTGAGCAGAGCAGCCAGAGCACCCCTGTCCCCGTCCCTGTCCCCACCCCACCCCCATCCCCTGGGCACAGCACCCCGTGCCACCAGGGACCAGGGTGGGTGCCTGCCCCCCCCCCCCCCCAGCCCCCTGCCATGCTCAAGCTGCCCCCCCAGCCAAAGCACCTGGGGCCATGGGATTGCGGTAGGGTGGCAGTGTGTGCATCCCCCCACCCACCCCCGGCTGTGTGTGTCCCCCCTTGAGCCATGTGTGTGTCCCCCCCGGCCAGGCGTGCCCCCCCCGGCCCTCACCTGGTTGTCGGCGGGCAGGCGCGGCATGGAGGCGGCGCGGCCGTGGCCCTCCACGGGCAGGTACTCGCCGTCCGAGCCGTCCCGCGCCATCTCGCGCAGCTCCACCGCCTGCGGGGACGGGCACGCGGGGACGTTGGGGACCCTTGGGGACGTTTGGGGTCAAGGGGAGGTGGGGGGATGTTGGGGGCTTTGGGGACCCTGGGGAACAGGGGACCCTGGGGAACAAGGGGACCTTGGGGACACCGGGGACTCTTGGGGACACTGGGGATGCTTGGGGGCAGGGGGAGTTGGGGGGACGTTGGGGATGCTGGGGACATTGGGGACACTTGGGGGCAGGGGGAGATGGGGGGACCTTGGGGACATTGGGGACCCTGGGGAACAGGGGGACCTTGGGGACATTGGGGACTCTTGGGGACACTGGGGAGCCTTGGGGACAGGGGGACCCTTGGGGACACAGGGGAGTTTTGGGGAACCTTGGGGGTCACCGGAGAACCTTGGGGACATTGGGGAGCTTTGAGGACAGGGGACCCTTGGGGACACAGGGAGCTCTGGGGACAAATGGGGATCCTTGGGAACAGGGGGACCCTTGGGACATGGGGAGCCTTGGGGGTGTCTGGGGAGCCTTGGGGACAAGGGGACCCCTGGGGACATGGGGGTGGAAGGACCGGGTTAGGGGGTGATGGGGAATGGGGGGGACACGGGGGGGGGGGGGGGGGACCCGGCACGGCGCGCACCTGGGAGTTGGGGCGGCTGTTGGGGACGTCCTCGGGGTGCCCCCGCTCGGGGCTCCAGGTCCCCGTCTTCTGGAACATCTCCTGGGCGCGCTGGGTGACCCACGAGTGGCTCTCCTTCAGGCCCCCGTCGCGCGTGGCCCTGGGGGCGCACAGGCGGCTCAGCCCCCCCACCCCCCACCCCCCAAGGCACGGGGACGGGGACGGGGACGCCGGTGGCACTCGTGGCACTTACAGCCCCGCTCCCGGCTCGGCTGCGGGGGCCGCGTCCGGCCCTGGGGCCCCCTCCTGCGTCGGGGACGGCGGCTCCATGCGCTGGAACATCAGCGGCGTGCGGTTCTGCGGGGAGGGGGCAGCTGGGGCACGGGGGGGGCACGGGGACATGGGGACATGGGGATGGGAGGGGGAGATGGGGACGGGATGGGGAGATGGGGATGGGATGGGGGCACGGGGACGGGAGGGGGCATGGGGACAGGAGGGGGGCACAGGGACGGGGAGAGGGCACGGGGATGGGGACATGGGGACATGGGGATGGGATGGGGACATGGGGATGGGAGGGGGGCATGGGGACAAGCTGGGGACACAGGGATGGGATGGGGAGATGGGAATAGGGACAGGACATGGGGACAGGATGGGGACACAGGGACAGGAGGGGCGCACAGGGATGGGAGGGGGACATGGGGATGGGATGGGGACACGGGGATGGGATGGGGACATGGGGATGGGACGGGGGCAGGATGGGGAGATGGGGATGGGATGGGGGCACAGGGACAGGAGGGGGACATGGGGATGGGAGGGGGGAATGGGGAATGGGATGGGGACATCCCATGGGGACATAGGGACACAGGGATGGGACGGGGGACAGGGACAGGACACGGGGACATTGGGGGGTGGGAGATGGGGACACGGGGAGGGGACGGAGCCAGGCCCCTCGGCACTGGGGTTGGGGGGGGGTGCCGGTGGGGCCCTGGGGGGTGTCGGGGCTGGGAGGGGGACACTTTGGGGCCGGGGACAGGGGTGGCACCTGCTCCTCCCGCATGGCCTGCAGCTTCTTGGCCTTGCTCTGCCGGTAGTACTCCATGATCATCATGGCCGCGTAGATCTTCCCCACCGTCAGGTCGGTGGCTGCGGGGCGACGGCGTGAGGGGGGGGGGCACGCGGGGACGGGGACAGGGTGGGGGGGACAGGGGACACGCACGGTCCCTTACACTTGTGGGGGGTGACGAGCAGGTCCAGGTTTTTGGGGGACAGGTTGGGCCAGATGGCGATCATCTCCTTGCGCAGCTCCGCGTCCATCTGCTGCTTGTCGGCTCCCCCTGCGGGCAGGGGCTCAGCGCCACGGCCCCCCCCCCCAGGACCCCCAGCCCGGGACCCCCCCCAGGACCCCCAGCCCGGGACCCTCCCCCCGAGACCCCCACCCCTGGGCCCCCAGTCCTGTCCTTGTCACCCGAGGGACCCCGTCCCCCGCCCCCGGGGTCCCAGCCCCACCTCTCCAGCACCCCCACCCCCTCAAGGACCCCGCTCCCCGTCCCGCGGGGGTCCCCATGTCCCTGTAACCCCATGTCCCTGTGTCCCCATGTCCTCACGTCCCCACGTCCCCCTGTCCCCAAGCACCTCGCTCCCACCCCGTGGGGTCCCCCTGGCCCCACGTCCCTGTCCCCCACCCCTCAAGCACCCTGTTCCCATCCCGTGGGGGTCCCCATGTCCCCCTGTCCCCATGTCCCTGTCCCCCTCCCCAGTACCCCACTCCTGTCCCATAAGGGTCCCCCTGTCCCCATGTCCCCACGTCCCCCTCCACTCAAGCACCCCACTCCCAACCTGTGGGGGTCCCCATGTCCCTGTGTCCCCATGTCCCCACATCCCTGCCCCCCCAGCACCCTGCTCCCACCCCATGGGCGTCCCCCTGTCCCCATGTCCCTGTCCCCCCCCCCAGCACCCTGCTCCTGTCCCACGAGGGTCCCCCTGTCCCCACGTCCCCCTCCACTCAAGCACCCCACTCCCAACCCGTGGGGGTCCCCATGTCCCTGTGTCCCCCAGTCCCCACGTCCCTGCCCCCCAACAGCCTGCTCCCACCCCATGGGGGTCCCCCTGTCCCCACGTCCCTGTCCCCCTCCCCAGTACCCCGCTCCTGTCCCACAAGGGTCCCCCTGTCCCCACGTCCCCCTCCACTCAAGCACCCCACTCCCAACCCGTGGGGGTCCCCATGTCCCCGTGTCCCCACGTCCCCACGTCCCTGCACCCCCCCCAGCACCCCGCTCCCACCCCATGGGCGTCCCCCTGTCCCCATGTCCCTGTGCCCCCCCCCAGCACCCTGCTCCCATCCCATGGGGGTCCCCATGTCCCCACGTCCCCATGTCCCCCCCCAGCACCCTGCTCCCCCCCACGAGGGTCCCCCTGTCCCCACGTCCCCCTCCACTCAAGCACCCCGCTCCCAACCCGTGGGGGTCCCCATGTCCCTGTGTCCCCATGTCCCCCCCCAGCACCCCGCTCCCACCCCATGGGCGTCCCCATGTCCCTGTTTCCCCATGTCCCCCCCAGCACCCCGCTCCCACCCCATGGGCGTCCCCCTGTCCCCATGCCCCCCCCCCCAGCACCCTTTTCCCATCCCATGGGGGTCCCAATGTCCCCGTGTCCCCACATCCCACCCCCCCCCCAGCACCCCGCTCCCACCCGGGGGGGGGGGGTCCCGGCCCCCCCTTGCCTTTGGCGATCTTGATGTCGAGCGCGGTGCGGATGAGGGCCATGAGCGTGGAGTTGAAGTGCACCGTGTTGTCGTCGGCCACCGGCAGGTCCATGCGGAGCAGCCGCTGCGGGGGCCGAGCAGAGCCGGGGGGCTTCAGCCCGCGCCCCCTTGCCCTCCCCCCCCCCCAAATCCCACGGCACACCCGGGGGGGGGGGGGGGACGGGCACCGGGGAAGCTGAGGCGCGCGCCCGATGCCCCCCAAATTTCTCCCCCCCCCCCCACCCCAAACCCCAAGCCACCCCCAGGCCACGGCCACGGCCGCCCCGCGAGACCCCCGGGCAGGCTGGGGGGTGTTTTGGGGGCGGGGGGGGGCACAGCCAAGCGGGACCCCTGGCCGCGGGCGGGGGGGTTTGGGGGGGGGGGGGGGGGCATGCAGCGGGCAGCGCATGCAGCGGGGTCGGGGCCCATTCGCTGGGGTTGGGGGGGGGGGGGGCTGGGGGGCTCCTCCACGTGCAAACCGGCAGCGTCCTTCGAGGGGGGCCACGGAGACATGCCTGGAATGGGGGGGGGAGAAGCGATGAGTTTGCCAGGCGTCAGCCCCACCCCCCCCCATGCCCTGCGCCCTCCCCAGCGCCCAGTGCCAAGCAGGGGGGTGGAAGGTTTCATGCCCCCCCCCCCCCCAACATCCCCCCCAACATCCCCCCCCCCAACATCCCCCCCGCCCCAAAAATAATAATTAAATAAATAAATAAAAGCTGGGCCCCCTCCCCATGCAGCCCCGGGGGGGGGGGTCTCAAGTGCAGAGCTCCGGGGCGGGGAGCAAGCGATGCCGATGGGGAAACTGAGGCACGGAGGTGGGGGGGGGGTCCCAGCGCCCCGTGCCCGGGGTCCCGCGGCGCAGCACCCATGGGTGGGGGGCGGGCAGGGGCGAGGGAACGCGGGGCCTCGCTGCCGGGGGGGGGGTGGAGGTGGGATGGGGGCGGAAAGGGGCGGGGGGGCTGTGGGGATGAAGGGGGGGCAATGGGGTGGGGGGGCGAGGATGAGCCTCCAAGGGGGGGTCCCCGAAAATGGGCTCCTCCGGGGGGCTGGATGAGCCCCGGTTGGGGGAGGGGGGGGCAGTAAATGGGGGGGGGAGGGGGGGTCTCCAGGTGGGATCTGGGTGAGCCCTGTGTTGGGGGTGTCCCCAGTTTGGGATTCCTGGGGGGGGGGGGGGGCTGGCCAAGCCCTGTGGGGGTCCCCAAAGGGGGTCTTCTGGGTCAGCCCCATAGTGGGGGGTCCCCAGATCAGGGATCCTGGAGGGGGGGCTGGCCAAGCCCTGGGGGGGGGGAGGTCCCCAAATAGGGGTTCCTCTGGGGGGGGCTGGGTGAGCTCCTGGGGTCCCCAAATAGAGGCTCATGGGGTGGGGCTGGCCAAACCCTATGGGCGTCCCCAAAGGGGGGCTCCTCTGGCCAAATTCTGGGGGGGGACCCCAAAAGGGGATCCTGTGGTCAAGTTGGGGGGGGGGAACCCCAAAGGGGCTCCTCTGGCCAAGTTCGGGGGAGGCAAAAGGGGCTCCTCTGGTCAAGCTTCATGGGGGGGGCCAAAAAGGGGCTCCTTTGGCCAAACTCATTGGGGGGGACCCCAAAAAGGGGCTCCTCTGGTCAAGATTTTGGGGGGGGGGGGGCAAAAAGGGGCTCCTCTGGCCAAGCTGGCCTTAAGCCCTGGGGGGGGGGTCCCCAGCCGGGGGCTGACTCTGGGGGGGCCGGGTGAGCCCCCGGGGTCCCCGTCCGGGGGCTCCTGCGGCGGGGGCGCGGATCTTACCCAGCCCGTCCTGGGGCCGCGCAGGCTCCGCGGGGCCGGTCAGCGGCCGAGGCAGGAGGAGAAAGGTTAAAAAAAAAAAAGAAAAGAAAAAGAAACAAACAAAAACGGGGGGAAAAAAAAAGAGAGGAAGAAAGAGAAAAAAAGAGAGAGAGAAAAAAAAGAAAAAAAAAGGAGGAAAAAAAGGAGAAAAAAAGAAAAAAAGGAGAAAAAAGAAAAAAAGGAGAAAAAAGAAAAAAAGGAGAAAAAAGAAAACAAAGAGAAAAGAGAAAAAAGGAAAAAGGAGGAAAAAATGAGAAAAAAAGGAGAAAAAAGAGGAAAAAGAGAAAAAAAGAAGAAAGAGGAAAAAAGGAGAAAAAAGAGGAAAAAGAGAAAAATAAGGAGGAAAAAAGAGAAAAAAAGGAGAAAAAAAGGAGAAAAGAAGGAGAAAAAAGGAGAAAAAAAGGAGGAAAAAAGGAGAAAAAAAGGAGAAAAAAGGAGAAAAAGGAGAAAAAGGAGAAAAAAGGAGAAAAAAAGGAGAAAAAAAGAAGAAAAAAGAAGAAAAAAAGGAGGAAAAAGGAGAAAAAAGGAGAAAAAAGGAGAAAAAAGGAGAAAAAAGGAGAAAAAAGGAGAAAAAAGAAGAAAAAAAGGAGGAAAAAAGGAGAAAAAAGGAGAAAAAGGAGAAAAAAGGAGAAAAAAAGGAGAAAAAGGAGAAAAAAGGAGGAAAAAGGAGAAAAAAAGGAGAAAAAAAAAGGAGGAAAATAAGGAGGAAAAAAGGAGAGAAAAAAAGGAGAAAAAAAAGGAGAAAAAAAAAGGAGGAAAAAACAAAAAAAGGAGGGGGGAAAAAAAAAAAGAGGCCGAGCCGCATGGGCCGGGCTGAGCCAGCGCTGCTCGGGCGGCTCGGCGCGGCGGGGGGCTTCGCAGAATTATTTATTCTACCTTATAGGCAACTCGGGGCGGGCATTTCTTCCCTAAACCCAGGGGCGGGGGCATATGTCTCAGCATTTCATACATGTCCATGAAAGTCAGGCGGCCCCTGGCAGCGGAGAGAAGGAGAAGGAAGAGCACATCGGACGGCAAAAGGGGGGAAAAAAAAAAGAGGGGGAAAAAAAAAGAGGGGAAAAAAAAGAGGGGAAAAAAAAGAGGGAAAAAAAAAGAGGGGAAAAAAAAAAAAAAAAAAAGAGGGGAAAAAAAAAAAGAGGGGAAAAAAAAAAAGAGGGGAAAAAAAAAAAAGAGGGGAAAAAAAAAAAAGAGGGGAAAAAAAAAAGTGTGCGTGAAAAAAATAAAAAATAATAAAAAAAAATTAAAAATAAAAATGAGAAAATAATCGGAAAGTAAAGGACAAAAGAGAGGCCCGCAGCTGGGGCTCAGCCCCGCGGCCCCCCGACGAGGAGGAGGAGGAGGAGGAGGAAGGCGACGCCGGTTGCCCATGCAGCCCCGCGGGCGGCGGGGGTCCGGCCCCGCTCGGGGGGGGGGGCTCGGCAAGCAGAGCTGGGCAGGGACGGGCTCCATGCGGCCCCGGGGGGGCGCGGGACGTGGTCCGTGTATATATATATATAGAGATATCATATATATATCCGAGAAACCGTAAGCGACAGTCATTCCGGGGGGGGGCGGCGGGGGGGGGGTGTGCTCGGCAGGTTTTTTTTTAGTGTGAGCCAAACCTTGCAGGCAACCCTATGAGGGCATTTCTTGCCTAAGCCCAGGGGGGAGATATTACGCGTAATAAACTGTACATATCCTTATAATGAATGCGGCCGCTGCAAGAGAATACAGGCCGTTAGTGCCGCGCTGGGGGGCGGGGGGGGCCCGCTTGGAGCCTGCCGCCGCGGGGGGGGGGCACGGGGAGAGGGGAACCCCCCCCCTTTCCCCGCCTGTGCGCCCCAGGGACCCGGCGGGGGAGTCCGGGGTGAAGCGTCCTGGGTGAGGCGGGGACCCCCTTCCTCCCACCCCCCCCCCAGGGTACGGTGGGGACCCCCCCTTGTTTTTTTTGGGGGGGGGGGCTCAGGGGAATCCGGCGGCCGAGCACCTACAATAGAGAGGAGAGGTTAACGGGCGCCGGCGGTGGGCACGGGGGGGCACCGGGGGGACACTGGGGGGGGGGCTCCATTCGCTCCCCCCTCCGCTCCGTTCACCCCCCCCCACACCGGGCTCTGCTTCACGGCCCCGGCCCCGGCGGGGGGGGTGTGGGGTGGGCTGGGGGGGTCTGTTGGGCTGTCTGTGGGGGGGGGGGGTCCCGGGGGGGTCCTTACCAGGCGGCGGGGTCATACTCGGCCCAGACGCGCACGTACTCATCCAGGTGGTGGGGGCCCAGGATGGAGGAGTCGCGCGTCAGGTACTCGAAGTTGTCCATGATGACGGCCACGAAGAGGTTCAGCATCTTTTATTTTTGGGGTGGGGGAGGCACGGGGTGGGGGGGGGCGTCAGGGTGCCGCATAGGGCTGGGGACCCCCCCCTCACCGGTCCCACAGAGTGCGTCCCCCCCCCTTCCCCGGGGGGCTGACCAGGAAGGAGCAGAGGAAGATGAAGGAGACGAAGTAGAAGTAGGCGAACTCGTTGCCGCACTCGTCCTCCTTGATGCCCGAGTTCTCGTCGCAGGGCTTCCCGCTGAGGCACGACAGCATGATCTCGTGCCAGGCCTCCCCCGTGGCGCTCCTGGGGGGGGCACGGACGGCGACGGGTCCCGGGGGGGGGCCCTGCCGTGGGGGTGGGATGGGGACGGGGAACGGGGGGGACGGGGGAGCACGGTGCGCGGCGCCGGGATGGGGACGGGGGCACGGCGCGGGCTGTGCCGAGGGGTCGGTGCCACCTGGTGCCCCTTGGGGAATGGGGCAAAATGAGGCGATTTTGGGTCCCACAGGGTGAGGGTGGGGCAGTGATGGAGGGCACGGGGCTGGGTGTCCCTAAATGGGGACAGGAAAATGCTGGCATGGCACTGGGTGTCCCTAAATGGGGACAGGAGGGGGGACGGGGAGACGCTGACCCGTGCCAAGGGGTCGGTGCCACCTGGTGCCCCTTGGGGAATGGGGCAAAATGAGGCGATTTTGGGTCCCACAGGGTGAGGATGGGGCAGTGATGGAGGGCACGGGGCTGGGTGTCCCTAACTGGGGACAGGAGGGGGGACGGGGACACGCTGGCATTTCAGCCCGTGCCGAGGGGTCTGTGCCACCTGGTGCCCCCTTGGGGAATGGGGCAAAATGAGGGGATTTTGGGTGTCAGGAGGTGGAGATGGGGCTGTGCCGGAGGGCACAGGCTGGGTGTCCCTACATGGGGACAGGCTGGCACGGCACTGGGTGTCCCCAGGAGGGGACAGGAGGGTCCCTGTCACCGTCTCCCCCATTTGGGGCCAGCACCAGGCTGGGGGTGTGGGCGGGGGTCCCGGGCGGGGGTCCCTGACCGGAAGAGGAGCATCAGGGCCTGGAAGAAGGTGCGGAAGTTGTTGTGCTGCGTGATGGCCGACTCGTCGTCCTCCTCCTCGATGCCGATGTTCCCAAAAACCTGGGGGGGCAGAGGTGGGCAGGGGGCTCTCGGGGGGGGGCTCAGGGCCCCCGGGGCTGGGGGCGGGGGTCTGGGGGGGGTCTCACCTGCATCCCGATGATGGCGTAGATGAAGAAGAGCATGGCGATGAGCAGGCAGACGTAGGGCAGCGCCTGGGGGCAGAGCGGGGGTCAGGGGGGCCGGGGGGGGGGGGGGGAGGTGAGGAGGAGGAGGATGAAGAGGACGAGGATGAAGAGGAGGAGGAGGAGGAGGAGGAGTGAAGAGGAGGAGGAGGAGGAGGAGTGAAGAGGAGGAGGAAGAGGAGGAGGAGGACGAGAAGGAGGAGGAGAAGGAGAAGAAGAAGGAGGAGGAGGAGGAGAAGAAGGAGGAGGAGGAGGATGAAGAGGAGGATGATGAAGAGGAGGAGGATGAAGAGGAGGAGGATGAAGAGGAGGAGGATGAAGAGGAGGAGGATGAAGAGGAGGAGGATGAAGAGGAGGAGGATGAAGAGGAAGAGGAGGAGGAGGAGGCGGCACCTTGAAGGACTGGACGAAGGTCCAGAGCAGGATGCGGATGGTGTAGCCCTGGCGCAGCAGCTTGATGAGCCGCGCGGCGCGGAAGAGCCGCAGGAAGCTGAGGTTGATGAAGTTGTTCTGCGGGGGGGGGGGGGGGGGGGGGGGTCAGCAGGGCCGGACCCCCTGCCGGGACCCCCGCACCCCCAGCCACGCCGGGTGCCACCCACCCCGAACTCCGTCACCAGGATGTCCGTGATGCTGCCCAGCACCGTGACGAAGTCGAAGACGTTCCAGGCGTCGCGGAAATAATTCTGCGGGGACAAGGGGGGGCGAGGGGCGGGGGGCAGCGGGGGGGGGGTCCCCCACATCCCCCCCCCCCCATCTGGGGGTCCCGAGGGGCACGTACCAGCACTCCGAAGGCCATGATCTTGAGGAGACACTCGAGGGAGAAGAGGGAGGTGAAGACGTTGTTGAACATCTTGAGCACGTTCTCGTAGGCGTCCGAGGCGTCGTAGAACTGGGGGGGGGGGGGTCAGTGATGGGGGTGGGCATGGGCACGGGGGGGGGGGGCAGGGGGGGGCAGGGGGACATTGCGGGGGTCGGCCGGGTCTGGGGGCGGGATGGGTCACAGTGACAGGTCCTGGGGGGCAGGGAGGGTCCAGGGGCAGGAGAGGTCCAGGGGGACAGGGAGAGGACGTGGGGGGACGGGGACGGGGACAGGGACGGGGACAGGGATGGGGACAGGGACAGGGACAGGGACAGGGACGGGGATGGATCCAGGTCACAGGGACGGGTCCAAGGGACAGGGAACAGGGGTGGGGACAGGGGACAGGGAGCGGGTCCAAGGGACAGGGACGGATCGAGGGGACAGAAACAGGGGCAGGGAAAAGGGACAGGAACTGGTCCAAGGGACAGGGATGGGTCCAGGGGACAGGGGCAGGTCCAAGGGACAGGGACAGATCCAGGGGACGCGGATGGGTCCAAGGGACAGGGACGGGTATAAGGGACAGGGAACAGGGATGGGGACAGGGGACAAGGGATGGATCCGGGGGGACAGGAACAGGTCCAGGGGACAGGAATGGGTCCAGGGGACAGGGACAGTTCCAGGGGACAGGGACAGTTCTAGGGGACAGGAGCAGGTCCAAGGGACAGGGACAGGTCCAGGGGACAGGGATGGGTTCAGGGGACGGGGACGGGTTCAGGGGACAGGTCCAGGGGACAGGAAAGGAACGGGTCCAGGGGACAGGGACGGGTTCAGGGGACAGGAACGGGTCCAGGGGACAGGAACGGGTCCAGGGGACAGGGACAGGTCCAGGGGACAGGAACGGGTTCAGGGGACAGGGACAGGTCCAGGGGACAGGTCCAGGGGACAGGGGAAAGGAACGGGTCCAGGGGACAGGGACGGGTCCAGGGGACAGGGACAGGTGGCAGAGGACAAGGCCAAACCCCAGGGGCCCCCGAGAGGAGCGAGGCGCATGGCGGGGGGCGCAGGGGACGAGGCCAGCCCCCAAAAGTGGGGGGGGGGTGCGCCGTCACCCACCTTCATCATGAGGACGATGGTGTTGAGGGCGATCATGGCCATGATGGTGTACTCGAAGGGCGGCGACACCACGAACTGCCACATGCGGTACTGGAAGCTCTGCCGGTTCTGGGGCATGTGGCGCGTCAGCGGCTTGGCGCTGATGGCGAAGTCGATGCACGCCCGCTGCGGGACGGGAGGCGCTGGGGGACGCGGGTACGGACCCCCGGGGCGAGGGGGGGGTCCTGGGGGGTGGGATGCCGGGTCTGGACCCCCGGGATATGGAGGGGGTCCCGGAGGGGGATGCGCTGGGGGACGCTGGGTCCCAGACCCCCAGGATATGGGGGTCCCGGGGGGGAGGGATGTGCTGGGGGACACTGGGATGGACCCCAGGGTGCAGGGGGTCCCAGAGGGGGATGCGCTGGGGGACACTGGGTCCCAGACCCCTGGGATATGGGGGGGGGGTCCCGGGGGAGGGGACGTGCTGGGTGCCACCAGGTCCCGGACCCCCGGGGTGCAGGGGGGTCCCGGAGGGGGCGGTGGGGCTGGGGAGCAGGGCGGGGAGGGGGGGGGCACCTCATTCTTCTCCAGGCTGTACTCCTCCATCATCTTGTCCCCCTGCTCCTGGAAGGTGATGATGATGAGGGCGACGAAGATGTTGACGAAGAAGAAGGGGAAGACGACGAAGTAGACGACGTAGAAGATGGACATCTCCATGCGGTACCCGGGGCTGGGGCCCTGGTTCTCGTAGGTGGCGTCCACCGAGTGCTTCAGGACCCTGCGAGGGGGGGGGGGACCAGGGGGTGCCGGGCAGGGGGGGGTCCCGAGCCCCTTCCCCACCCCCCCCACACACGGGGGTGCCCTTACTGCGGCCATCCCTCGCCGGTGGAGACGGTGAAGAGGGTGAGCAGCGCCCAGAGGACGTTGTCGTAGTGGAAGTCGTACTTCTTCCACTCCCGCTTCTGCGCCTTCACCTCGTTGTCCTTCTCGTAGACCAGGTACTCGCCCCTGGGGGGGGGGGCAGGCGGTGGGACGGGGGCCGGGGGGGCCCGTGGGGGGTCTGGGGGGTCTGGCGGGTCCCTACCTGCAGTCCTTCTCGAACTCCTTGGACTCGTCGGTGCAGTAGAAGAACTTGCCCTTGAAGAGCTGCACGGCCACCACGGCGAAGATGAACATGAAGAGCATGTAGACGATGAGGATGTTGAGCACGTTCTTCAGCGAGTTCACCACGCAGTCAAAGACGGCCTGCCGGGGGGGCGACGAGGGCATGGCGGGGGGGTCCCGGTGCCAGCCGGGACCCCCCCACACACACACCTTGGGGTTGCAGCCCCTCGTCGCCCCCCCCCCACCCCCACCCCCAGGCACCTTCAGCTTGGGCAGCCTCTTGATGGTCTTGAGGGGCCGCAGGACGCGGAGGACGCGCAGGGACTTGATGGTGTTGATGTCCTTCCCCTTGCTGCTGCCGCTGGGGGGGGGACACGGGGGCACGTGGGGCCGGGGGCCGGAGGAGGGGAGGGCGGGGGGTATCCCACCAAGGGGTCTCCCCCTCCCCCAGCTGCCCGGTGTGGGGGGTGGAGGCTGAGCCCCCCCCCCCCAAGCGCTGCTGTGGCCCCGTCCCCTCCTGAGGGTCCTTTTGGGGACGGATGTGGAGAGATGGGGGGGGGGACAAAAGGGGGGGCACGGGGGGAGCGAGGCGCGACCATGAGCACGAGGAGAGCACGAGGAGAGCACGAGGAGCACGAGGACGGGGGGGGGCAGAAATCAGAAGGATTTACCGTGAGCTGCTCCTGCGGCCGGTGGCAGTGGAGGGGAGAGACAAGGCACGGTGAGAGCGCGGCCCCCCGGCCCCCCGGAGAGACCCCGGCCCCCGGGCGCCTCGCCCTCTGCTTGGGGGGCTCCGAAACCTGGGGCTCGAGCACTCAGAGGCTGCTCGCCCTTTACTCTGAGGCTGCTCACCTTTTACTCAGAGGATGCCCACCCTTTACGCAGAGGATGCTCACCCTTCACTCAAAGGCTGCTCACCCTTTACTCTGAGGCTGCTCACCCTTGTACTCAGGGGATGCTACCCCTTTACTCTGAGGCTGCTCACCTTGTACTCAGGGGATGCTGACCCTTTACTCTGAGGCTGCTCACCCTTTACTCCGAGGCTGCTCACCCTTCACTATTGGGGGTACCCCCTTATTGGGGGTGCTGCGTTATTTGGGGTGCCCCATTATTGGGGTGCCCCGTTATTGGGGTACCCCCTTATTTGGGTTCCCCTTTATTGGGGTGCCCCATTTTCGGGGTGCCCCATTTTCGGGGTGCCCACCCCTCCCTAGCAGACCACCCCCCCCCCCCCGCAGCGCTCCCGCAGCCTCCGCCCCCTCCTGCTCTGCGCCCTGCTGGGGGCGGCCCCGAGGACCCCGGGTCCCATCCTGCCGGCGGGGGGGGGGGGAGACGGACCCCGGGGGGGGTTTGGGGTGCGGGGACCCCGGGGGGTGACGGGGGGGGGTTTGGGGACCCCAGGCAGCGACGGGACGAGACAGCGCGGTGGCAGCGGTCGAGGACGGACGTCAAAGCGACAAAAGCGCAGCAACGACAGCCGAGCTGGGAGACACTGCACGGCACTGGGGGGTACTGGGAGGCACTGGGAGGCACTGGGAGGCACTGGGAGGCACTGGGACCCCCCCCCCCCCCGGGGGACTCACGTGAAGGCGAAGGCCACCAGCGCCCCGCTGACCACGATGAAGTCGAGGATGTTCCACAGGTCGCGGAAGTAGGCACCTTGGTGAAGCACCAGCCCCAAATCCACCATCTGGGGGGGGGGGCAGCGCAGGGGGTGAGGGGGGCGCCGAGGAGGGGGGGAGCCCCCCTGCCCCCCTGCCCCCCCATCCCCCGCGCCCACCTTTATCACCATCTCGAAGGTGAAGACGCCCGTGAAGACGTAGTCGAAGTAGCGCAAGACCTGGATTGGGGGGGGGATATAAGTGGGGAGACCCCCCCCCCAGTCACCCCCCAGTCACCCCCAGTCACCCCCAAGTCACCCCCCCCATTACTCCCCCCAAGTCACCCCCCCAGTCACCACCCTCAGCACCCCAGGGCTGTGCCCACCCCCCGAACCCCAGGACCCCCCCCCAGCACCCCGAGACCCTCCCCCTAACTCCAGGGCTTTACGACCCCCCCGGAGCCCCCCTGCACCCCAGCACCCCCCAGACAGGCTCTGAAGGGCAGCACAACCCCCCTTGACCCCCCCATCACCCCCCCAGGTGCTGATTTGGGTCCTCCCCATCAGCACCACGGGGAGGGGCTCCAGCACCCCAGGGTGCTGGGGGGGGGGGGGAGGGTCAGGATGGTGGGGGGGGGGTGTTGGGGGGGCTCCTCACGTTGTTGCGGGGGCGTTGGGCTGCACGGGGTCCTCGGCGGCCAGGGCGATGCTGCTCATGGCGATGACCATCAGGATGCACATCTCGAAGTACCGCAGGTTGACGATGTAGTGGCACAGGCGGCGAAACCTGGGGGGGGGGGGGGTTCCCAAAAATTGTGGGTGAGGGGGGGGTCAATTGGAACCGCCCCCCCACACACACACCCCCGTCCCCGTCCCGGCACGCACGGGTTGGTGGTGGAGAGGATGAACATGGAGCTGTAGGGCACCATGGGCTTGGGGCCGTTCTCCTCCTGCCCCTCGCCTTCCTCCTCCTTCTTCTCCTCCTCCTCCTTCCTGGGCAGCGGCTCGGGGTTGGCGTTCCTGTTCACTGCGGGGGCGGCGGCGTCACGGCTCCCCCCCCACCGCGCTCCCCCTTCTTTCCAGCCCCCAATTTGAGGGGGGGGGGGGGGGCCGGGTCCCTACCTTGGACCAGGGCGCTGCTGGGGGGCGGCGGGGGTCCCGGGGGGATGTCCACGGCCGTGTGCTCCGGCCTCCTGAGCGCCTTGGCCGGGTTGTTGGGGGCGCCGGGGTTGGTGACGATGAGGGTGGTCTCGGGGGGGCGGCGGGTTGCTGGCGGGGGGGGGTGCCCGGCGGGGGGCCGGGGGATGCCGGGGGGCACTCGGTGTGGTTGCCCACGGGGAGCGGGGGCTCGGTGGTGGCCAGCTTGTTGTTCTTCATGTTGTCGATGTCCTCGGCCACGGGGGGCTCCAGGCGGCCGGGGTCCTGCTGGATGGGGCGCGTGGTGGACAGGGTGGGCGCCGGCGGTGCGCCGGGGCCGTGGTTCTCCCTGCAAGCCAAGGTGAGGCTCAGCGCAGGGCCCGCCGCCCCCTGTGCCCCAGGAGGGGACGTTTGGGGACGTTTCCCCCAGCCCCAACGCCGGGGGATGCTCGCGGCGCGCTCACCGCCGCCGCCGGTGCCGCCGCTCCCTGTCGTCCCGCTTGCCTTCGCCCTCGTAGGCCACCGCGGCGGCGTGCCGGTGCCGCCGGCGCCGCTCGCCGTCCCCGTGCTCCCCGTCGCCTTCACCCCGCGCCGCTCGGCCGCCGTCCCGGTGCCGCGGCCGCCGCTCGGGCCGCCCGCCCTCCTCGCCCTCCTCGGCCGCCCGCCGGTGCGCCCGGTGCCGCCGGTGCTCGCGGTCGGGCTGGGGCGAGCCGGCGCGGCCCTCGCGGCTGCGGTGCCGCCGTTCCGGCGCCTTCGAGCGCTCGGCGTCGCCGTAGGCTCGCTCCTGGCTGCCCTCCCGCTCCGGCTCGCGGCTGACGCTGCGGGGCCGCCGGCTCTCGGGGGCTCCGTGGCGCGGGGGCCGCCGGGGTCGGGGTAGCGCGGCTGCCGGCGCAGCTCGTCGGCGCGGGGGCGCCGGCGGGGCTCGGGCGGCGGCTCGCCGGGGCGCGTCTTGTTGGTGTTGTTGTTGCGGTTCTCCTGCGGGTCCACCACCAGCGGGCGGTCCAGGTGGGTCTTCATGTCGGGGCGCAGGTGGCGGGCGTAGGGGACCTTCCAGCGCTCCTCGGGGTCCAGCTCGCTGTAGAGCGCCTCGCGGCTCGCCAGCAGGTTCTGCTTCCGCAGCTCGCTCGTCCGCTGCTCCCACACCGACTTGGAGGACTTCTGGTTCCTCTGCTGCTCCTTCCTGCGTGCCCGGGGGCGAGGCGCAGGGTCAGGGGAGAGGGAAAGGCGGAAGGCGTGGGGCTGGGGGAGAAGGGATGGGGCTGGGAGGGAGAGGGGATGGGGACGGGATGGGGATGGGATGGGATGGGGTGGGATGGGGAAGGGATGGGATGGGATGGGATGGGATGGGGTGGGGTGGGATGGGGAAGGGATGGGACGGGATGGGATGGGATGGGATGGGATGGGATGGGGTTGGGATGGGAATGGGGTTGGGATGGGGCTGGGAGGGAGAGGGGATGGGGAAGGGATGGAGTTAGGGATGGGTCAGGGGATGGAGCAGGGATGGAGTTAGGGATGGAGTTAGGGTGGAGCAGGGATGGAGTTAGGGATAGAGTTAGGATAGAGCAGGGTTGGATTTAGGGATGGAGCAGGGACGGAGTTAGGGTGGAGCAGGGATGGAGTTAAGAGTGGAGCAGGGACGGAGTTAGGGATGGAGCAGGGACGGAGTTAGGGTGGAGCAGGGATGGCGTTAGGGGTGGAGCAGGGACGGAGTTAGGGATGGAGCAGGGACGGAGTTAGGGATGGAGCAGGGACAGAGTTAGGGTGGAGCAGGGATTAAGGATGGAGCAGGGACGGAGTTAGGAGCAGGGACGGAGTTAGGGTGGAGCAGGGACGGAGTTAGGGATGGAGCAGGGACGGAGTTAGGGTGGAGCAGGGATGGAGTTAAGGATAGAGCAGGGTTGGATTTAGGGATGGAGCAGGGACGGAGTTAGGGTGGAGCAGGGATGGAGTTAGGGTGGAGCAGGGACGGAGTTAGGGTGGAGCAGGGATGGAGTTAGGGATGGAGCAAGGACGGAGTTAGGGTGGAGCAGGGACGGAGTTAGGGTGGAGCAGGGACGGAGTTAGGGATGGAGCAGGACCGGGGCCGGGCGCGGCCCCGCACTTACACGGCGATGGACATGTTGGCTGCGGAGAGCGGGCTCACTTCGGCCACCTCCTTGGCCTTCTGCAGCGCCAGCTTCTGGTTGGCGGCCTCCTCCTCCTCCTGCTCGTCCTGCAAGGCCCCCACGCGTCCATCCCCGCCCCGAGGCCGCGGGCGGTGGGCGCTGCCCCCCCCCCGGGACCCCCGGACCCCCCCTCACCTTGGTGAGCTCCTGCGCGTTGGCCAGGTTGTCCACCGCGATGGCCAAGAAGACGTTGAGGAGGGTGTCTGGGGCCGGGTCAAGGCAAAGCGCCCCCTGGGATGGCCCCCTGGCCCCCCGCCACCCCCGGCCCCCTGCCGTCCCCCCCAAGGATACAGTTGCCGAAGAGGGTGAGGACGATGAAGTACACGGAGAAAACCATCCCGCCCTTGACGCCGCCCTGAGATTTGATCCCGTCGTACATCACCGCGTTCCAGTCCTCACCCGTCAGGATCTGGGGAGGGGGCGACGGGAGCCGTGTGGAGACCCCCGCGCCCCCCCACGAGCCCCCCCGGGGGTCGGGGCGGGGGGGAGTTACCTGAAACACCGTCATTATTGCTGCTGGGAAAGTGTCGAAGTTGGTGGGAGGGGTCCCGTCGTCAAAATTGAACCTGGAAATTGGGGGGGGGGCTTCACTGGGGGGGCCCCGGCTTCGTTATGGGGGGCACGGGGCGGGCTGGGGGGCCGGGAGCCACTCACTGTCCCCCAAAGAGCTGCATCCCCAAAAGGGCGAAGACGACGATGAAGAGGAAGAGGAGGAAGAGGAGGCTGATGATGGACTTCATGGAGTTGAGGAGGGAGACCACCAGGTTCCGCAGGGAAGCCCAGTACCTGCGGGGCAGAGCCGGGCTGCGGCGGGGGCACGGACGGACACGGACGCGGACGGACGGACACAGACAGACGGACACGGACGGACGGACGGACAGGCGGCGCCCGGCCCGCCGGCACTCACTTGGTGACCTTGAAGATGCGCAGTAACCTGAGAGCTCGCAGCACGCTGATCCCGAAGGATGTTCCCGGCTTCACAACTGCCCAGATCACCTCGAAGATGCTTCCGATGATAACCTGGGGGGGGCGGGCATCGTGTCCCCATCGTGTCCTCACCGTGTCCCCGTCATGTCCCCATTGTATCCCCATCCACATCCCCATCGTGTCCCCATCAAGTCCCAGTCGTGTTCCCGTCATGTCCCCATTGTGTCCCCGCTGAGTCTCCACTGTGTCCCCATCGTGTCCTCATCATGTCTCCACCTCATCCTTATCCCTAACCCCATCCTCATATCCGTCTCCATCTCATCCCATCCTCACCCCCATCCCCTCCCCCATCCCCATCCCCATCCCCATCCCCATCCCCATCCCCATCCCCATCCCCATCCCCATCCCCATCCCCATCCCCATCCCCATCCCCATCCCCATCCCCATCCCCATCCCCATCCCACCTTCATCCCATTCCCATCCTGATCCCATCCCATCCCCATCCCCGTCCCCATCATAATCCCATCCCATCCTTATCCCCATCCCATCCCCATCCTGATCCCATCCCCCTCCCCATCCTGACCTCGTCCCGTCCCCATCCCATCCCACCCTCATCCCATCCCATCCTGTCCCCATCCCTGTCCCCATCCCAATCCTGATCCCATCCCCATCCCATCCCAATCCCGATCCCATCCCCATCTCCATCCTGACCTCATCCCGTCCCCATCCCCATTCCCATCCCATCCCATCCCCAACCCCATTCCCATCCCCATTCCGACCCCATCCCCATCCTGACCTCATCCCATTCCCATCCCCATCCCACCCTCATCCCATTCCCATCCCCAACCCCATTCCCATCCCCATTCCGACCCCATCCCCATCCTGACCTCATCCCATTCCCATCCCCATCCCACCCTCATCCCATTCCCATCCCCATCCCATCCCACTCCGATTCCCATCCCTGTTCCCATCCCATCCCCATCCCCATCCCCATCCCATCCCCATTCCGATCCCATCCCCATCCTGACCTCATCCCGTCTCCATCCCACCCTCATCCCATTCCTATCCCAATCCCATCCCATCCCATCCCACCCCAATCCCATCCTGTCCACATCCTTGTCCCCATCCCAATCCCATCCCATCCCATCCCATCCCACCCCAATCCCATCCTGTCCCCATCCCTGTCCCCATCCCAATCCCATCCCATCCCCATCCCATCCCAATCCCGATCCCATCCCCATCTCCATCCTGACCTCATCCCATCCCCATCCCCATCCCCATCCCACCCTCATCCCATCCCCATCCCCATCCCATCCCATCCCATCCCATCCCGTCCCCGTCCCCGTCCCCGTCCCCGTCCCCGTCCCCGTCCCCGTCCCCGTCCCCGTCCCCGTCCCGCCGACTCACGGCGCAGTCGAAGCAGTTGAAGGACGAGTGGAAGTAAGGCCGCGTCCCCAGCCCGTACATTTTTATAAACATTTCGGACATAAAGAGTCCCAAGAAAATGAATTCTGCATAGTCTGCGGGGGGAGCGGAGAGAGAAGGGCAGTGCCGGGGCTGCGCCGGGGGGTCCGGGGGGGGCACTCACAGAGGAAGTCGGAGAGCCACTCGGGCTGGTCGTAGTGGACGATGGCGACGCAGAGCGTGTTGAGCGCGACCAGCCCCAGCACGGTCCAGTAGAAGGCCTGAGTTTTGACCATGCGGCGGATGTGGAAGCGCATCCTCCGCTCGCGCTTGTGGAAGAACGTCGCGTTCTCCAGCTTGGCACTTTTGAGGCTGGCGCGGGCGAAGGGGGAGCCTGCGGGGGGGCGGGGGGATAGGTACGGGGTGCTGGGTGCCCCCCGGCTGTGTGTTGTCGTCCTCCCCCACCCCGTGTGCGCACCCTTGTCTCCGTGTGTGACCACCCAGCCCCATGTGTGCCCCCCAGCTGTGTGTGACTCCCAGCCCCATGTGTGCCCCCCAGCCCTATGTGTGCCCCCCCAGCCCCATGTGTGACCCCCCAGCCCTTTGTGCCCCCCAGCCCTGTGCGTGCCCCCCCAGCTGTGTGTGCCCCCCAGCCCCATGTGCATGCACCCCCAGCCCCATGTGTGCCCCCCCAGCCTTTGTGCTCCCCTGGCCCCATGTGTGCCCCTCCAGCCCTATGTGTGCCCCCCAGCCCCATGTGTGCCCCCCGGCCCCATGTGTGCCCCTCCAGCCTTTGTGCCCCCCAACCCCATGTGTGCCCCCCCAGCCCCATGCGTGCCTCCCCGGCCCCATGTGTGCCCCCCAGCCCCATGCGTGCCTCCCCGGCCCCATGTGTGCTCCCCCCAGCCCCATGTGTGCCCCCCAGCCCTTTGTGCCCCCCAGTCCCATGTGTGCCCCCCCAGTTCTGTGTGCCCCCCAGCCCCATGTGTGCCCCCCAGCCTTTGTGCTCCCCTGGCCCCATGTGTGCCCCCCAGCCCCGTGTGTGCCCCCCCAGCCCCGTGCGCCCCCCCCCGCCCGCGCCCACCTACCCACGGAGGCGATGTCGGCCAGCTGCTCCTCGGCGTCCTCGGGGCTCAGCAGCTCGGTCCTGCTCTTCTTGACCGTCGCCCTCCGCAGAGCTCCCGCAGGGACACCGGGGGCCGTGAGGGGGGCGGCGGCGGCGCCCCGGGGGGCCGGGACCCCCCCCACACCCCCCCCCCACTTTAAGCCCCCGCCCGGCCCGCGGCGGGGCGGCCACTTACCATCGAAGGGGTGCCGGGGGTCGCCCTCGGTCTCGTCCTCCGCCAGGATGACTTCTTCTGAGAGAGAGGCGGGGAGGGGGCTCGGGGGTCCGGGGGACCCGGGGGGGGTCTCTGGGTTGTTTTTTTTTTGGGGGGGGGTCACGGCGCTCACCCGCTTTGGAAATCCACTCCATGTAGCCGTTGAGCTCCGCTCGATCTGCTGCTGGCGCCGCAGCTTGAGGAAGGCGCGGCGGTTCTCCACCCGCTCCCGCTCCTTGGCGAACTCCCTGCGGGGCCGGGGGGGGGGGCCGGGGGGGGTCAGCGGGGAGGGGGGGGCACACACACAGGGACCCCCCCCCCAAAAAAAAAAAAAAACTACACCCACCACCCCCCGCCCCAGCTCACCCGGACAGCACCCCCAGCACTAGGTTGAGCATAAAAAAGGAGCCGATGATGATGAGGGGGATGAAGTACAGCCAGTTCCAAGTGTTCCCTGAGGCGTCGTTGCTCTGGGGGGGGGAAAGGGGGGGAGGAAAAAAATGGGGGGGGGGGGGTCAGGGCTGGGGGTGTCCCCCCCCCCCGTGTGTCCCCCCCCCCCCCTTTCTGCTCCGGTCCCGTGCACACCCTGGGTCACGGCCGCCAGGAGCCCCGGGGGGGAGAACGTGGGGACCGGAGACCCCCGGGGGGACCCCAAGGGGACCAGAGAGACCCTGGGGGGCCCCATAGGGACCGGAGAGCCCTGGGGGGCCCCATAGGGACCAGTCAGACCCTGGGGACCCCATAGGGGACCGGAGACCCCTGGGGGGCCCCATAGGGACTGGAGACCCCCTGGGGACCCCATGGGGACCAGAGACCCCCCAGGGGAATCCCATAGGGACCAGAGACCCCTGGGGGGTCCCATAGGGACCAGTCAGACCCTGGGGAACCCAATCGGGACCAGAGACCCCCTGTGGGACCCTATGGGAACCAGAGTCCCCCTGGGGGACCCCACAGGGACTGAAGACCCCCAGAGGAATCCCATAGGGACCAGAGACCCCCCAGGGGAACCCCATAGGGACCAGAGACCCCTGGGGGACCCCATGGGGACTGGAGAGCCCTGGGGGACCCCATAGGGACCAGAGACCCCCTGTGGGACCCTATGGGAACCAGAGACCTCCTGGGGGACCCCATAGGGACTGGAGACCCCCAGAGGAACCCCACAGGGACCAGGGAGACACCGGGGGGGGCCTATGGGGACCAGAGACCCCCTGAGGGACCCCCACAGGGACTGGAGACCCCCAGAGGAACCCCATAGGGACCAGAGAGACACCGGGGGGGGCCTATGGGGACCAGAGACCCCTGGAGGACCCCATGGGGACTGGAAAGCCCTGGGGGACCCCATAGGGACCAGAGACCCCCTGGGTACACCAGGGGGGCAGGGGAAGCTCTGAAGGACCCTATGGGAACGAGAGACCCCCTGGGGGACCCCATAAGGACTGGAGATCCCCAGAGGAACCCCACAGGGACCAGGGAGACACTGGGGGGCCCTAGGGGACCTGAGACCCCCTGACCCTATGGGGACCAGAGACCCCCTGGGGGACCCCATAGGGACTGGAGACCCCCAGAGGAACCCCGTAGGGACCAGAGAGACACCGGGGGGGGCTATGGGGACCAGAGACCCCCAAGGGGAACCCCATAGGACCGGAGACCCCCCGTGGGACCCCGCGGGGACCGGAGAGCCCCCCCGGGGGGGTGCCCGGGGGGGGGGCTCACATAGTAGAGGAGGTCTGTCCACCCTTCCATGGTGATGCACTGGAAGACGGTGAGCACGGCGAAGAGGATGTTGTCGAACTGCGTGATGCCGTAGTTGGGGCCCTCCCAGTACTTCTTGCACTTGGTGCCGTTGGGGCAGATCCGCGCCGGCTCGTCCGTCCCGCACGGCACCTCCACCTTGATCTCGTCTGGGGGGGGGGGGGACACGGGGTCAGGGACCCCCCCCCCCGGCTCCCCGAGAGGGAGCAGAAATAGCTCGCGCCAATTAACGGCGCTGGAATTAGCTCCCGCCAATTAATGGCGCCGTAATTAGGTTGTTCCACATCGGGACGGGGCCCCGGGGGGGGGGGGGGGGGTCGGGAAGGATCCGGCCCCGGTCCCGGTCCCGGTCCCGGTCCCGATCCCAATCCCAGCCCCACGGGGAGGGGGGGCTGAGCTCTCTGCTGGGGGCTGGGGGGGAAACTGAGGCACCGGGGGGGGGGCCCTCTGCACATGGACTGGTGGGGGGGACCTGAGCCCTCTGCAGGGGGCTGGGGGGGAATTGAGGCACAGTGATGCCGGGGGGGGGTCCCGGGGGGGGTCCCGCGCCGTACCGGTGACCAGGTCGAAGCAGGTGGTGTGGAATTTGCCCATATAAAACTCCAGCCCTATGATGGCGAAGATGAGGATGGCGAAGAAGAGGAGGAGGCCGATCTGCAGCAGCGGGATCATCGCCTTCATGATGGACTTGAGGACGACTTGTAAACCTGCGCCAGGGCGGGTGAGCGGCCGCGGCCCCCCCCGGGACCCCCCCCGGGTCCCCCCAACCTCCCATGGGACCCCCACTCACTTGGGATCCCCGAGACCAGCTTGAGGGGCCGCAGCACGCGCACGGCCCGCAGCGTCCGCAGGTCGAACTGGGAGCCCACCGTGGCCAGGATGCTGCGGGGGGGGGAGGGAGGGGGGGTTGGGGGGGGGGGGCACCTCAGGCACGAGCCCCCGCGGCTCTCGGTGGCCATGGGACCCCCAGGAAAAGCCGCCTGCCCCAAATGGGGCTCGGCCCAGAGGTCCCTGCAGCCCCCCCCCCCCTCCGTGCGCCCCCCGCCTGGGGTCTCTGTGCCCCAAACTTGGGGTCTCCAACCCTGGGGGTCCCCATGCCCCAACCCTGGGGTCCCCGTGCCCTAATCCTGGGGTCCCTGCACCCCAACCCTGGGGTCCCCGTGCCCTAATCCTGGGGTCCCCATACCCCAACCCTGGGGGTCCTCGCACCCCAACCCTGGGGTCCCCGTGCCCTAATCCTGGGGTCCCTGCACCCCAACCCTGGGGTCCCTGTGCCCTAATCCTGGGGTCCCCATACCCCAACCCTGGGGTTCCCCGCACCCCAACCCTGGGGTCCCCGTGCCCTAATCCTGGGGTCCCTGCTCCCCTGTCTTTGGGGTCTCCACACCCCCACCCTGGGGTCCCTGTGCCCCAAACTTGGGGTCCCTGTTCCCCTATCCTGGGGGTCCCCATGCCCCCACCCTGGGGTCCTTGCGCCCCCACCCTGGGGTCCCTGTGCCCCAAACTTGGGGTCCCCGCACCCCACCCTGGGGTCCCCGCACCCCCCCCCCATCCCCACGACGCCGGGGGGGTCCCCGGGGTGCCGGGGGGGGGGTCCCGGTGTCCGACCCCACCCCGCCCCCATCGGCGGCCCGAGGGGGGAGGGGCCCTCCCGCCCGTCGCCATGGCAACCGGCCGAGCCCATTCACGGCGCCGTCCCCCCCCCGCCCCCCCCCCCCCGTCCATTCATGGCCGTTGCCCCGGCGACGGCCGCGGTTCATTGATGAGGGCGGGGAGGGGCGGGGGGGGGGGGGCGCGGGGGGGGCAGGGTGCAAAACGCAAGGTGCGGGGGGGGGGGTGCAAGGTGCAGGGTGCAGGGTGCAGGGTGCCAAGTGCAAGGTGCAGGGTGCAGGGGGTGTGCAGGGGGTGCAGGGGGCAAGGGGTGAAGTGCAAGGGGTGCAAGGTGCAGGGGGTGCAGGGGGGGGGGCAGGGGGAGATGCAGAGGGTGCAGGGGGTACAGGGTGCAGGGGGTGCAAGGTGCAGGGGGTACGCAGAGGGTGCAGGGGGTGCAGGGGGAGATGCAGGGGGTGTGGGGTGCCAGATGCAAGGTGCAGGGGGTGCAGGGGGTGCAGGGGGAGATGCAGAGAGTGCAGGGGGCGCAGGGTGCAGGGGGTGCAAGGTGCAGGGGGTGCGGGGGGAGATGCAGAGGGTGCAGGAGGTGCAGGGGGTGCAGGGTGAAGGGGGTGCAAGGTGCAGGGGGTATGCAGAGGGTGCAGGGGGTGCAGGGGTGCAGGGGGAGATGCAGAGGGTGCAGGAGGTGCAGGGGGTGCAGGGGGAGATGCAGAGGGTGCAGGAGGTGCAGGGGGTGCAGGGGCAGGGGGTGTGCAGGGGGTGCAGGGTGCAAGGTGTGAAGTGCAAGGGGGTGCAAGGTGCAGGGGGTGCAGGGGGTGCAGGGGGAGATGCAGAGGGTGCAGGAGGTGCAGGGAGCGCAGGGTGCAGGGGGTGTGCAGGGGGGTGCAGGGTGCAAGGTGTGAAGTGCAGGGGGTGAAGGTGCAAGGGGTGCAAGGTGCAGGGGGTGCAGGGGGTGCAGGAGGAGATGCAGAGGGTGCAGGAGGTGCAGGGGGCGCAGGGTGCAGGGGTGTGCAGGGGGTGCAGGGTGCAAGGTGTGAAGTGCAGGGGGTGAAGGTGCAAGGGGTGCAAGGTGCAGGGGGTGCAGGGGGTGCAGGGGGAGATGCAGAGGGTGCAGGGGGTACCAGGGGCAGGGGGTGCACGGGGCAGGGGGCAGAGGGTGCAGGGTGCTCAGGGTGCTCAGGGTGCCCCCGGCAGCGCGCAGCACCGCAGCAGCACCCCGGGGTGCCCCTGAACTGCCGGGCACACCAAGCCCCAAGGCAGCAGCCGCCCCCCTGGCGCTCCCTGCCTCAGTTTCCCCACCGCTCCCCCCCCCGGCGGGCAGCAGCCCCGCGGGCTTCGGGGCGCCCCCAGGGCCGGGAGCCGGGGCTGAGCCACGGCAGCGGGTGCCGGGAGGGCGGCGGTGCTGGCGGTGACGGCACGGGGAAATGTTGTGACAGCGCCAAGAGGCGCCTGCTGCGCCGGGGCCGCGGGCGAGCTCCGAGGTGGCAATTACCAGCGGCAGGGGGGGGCCGCAGCGCCGTGCACGAGGGTGCCGTGTACGCGTGTGCACACACGTGTATGAGCGTGCAAAGCGCACCATGCACGCACGTGGCTCCGGCGCACGACGTCGCGGGGCACGTGGCCGGCACCCGCGCCAAGCTCTGAGCACGGCACCCGGTGCTGCGGGTCCCGAGGGGTCCGGAGGGGTCCGGGAGGGTCCGGGGGGGTCTGGGGGGGTCCAGGGGGGGCCGGGTTTTGGGCGCGGGGCTCACCCGGTGAGGACGACCACGAAGTCCATCACGTTCCAGCCGTTGCGCAGGTAGGAGCCTTTGTGGAAGGCGAAGCCCAGCGCGATGATCTTGATCCCCGCCTCGAAGCAGAAGATGCCGATGAAGTACGGCTCCGTGTCGTCCTGGGGACGGGGGCACGCGTCAGGACACCCCCCCTGGGCTGGGGGGGGGCACTGCCTGGGGTGGGGGGCACTGACCGAGGGGGGGGTCCCTGCTGTCCCCAACCCCCCCCCCCCAAGCTGGGCGCTGCCAAGCGGGGGCGGCCGCTGCTCCCCGCCTGGCCCAGATTCCCCGGCACGGAGGAAAGTGGGACGCAGGCGGCTCCGGGGGGAGCACGGGGGGGGCCGCAGGGGGTGGGGGGGGGGGATGGGATGGGATCGGGGGGGGGGGCTCACCAGCCGCTCCGACATGGGGGTCTTGTCCTCGTCGGGCAGGTGCTGCTCCAGCGCCAGGACGATGCAGTTGGCGATGATGGTGGCTAAAATCATGTACTCAAAAGGAGGTGCGCCCGGTCAAGGAAAAACCCTGGGGGGGGGGTCCGAGGGGTGTGGGGGGGGGGCAGCCGAGGGGGAAACTGAGGCTGGAAAGGGGCCGGGAGAGGGAGGAGGTGGTGGAGGCGGCGGGGGGGCCGCGGGAGCCCGGCAGCGTGCGGTGGCTCATTGATGTCCCCATCAAAGGCCCGACCCGGCGGCCCCGGAGGGAGCCGCGATCAAAGCGCCGCGGCCGCAGCGGGACCGGGGCGAGCCACGGGGCAAGGGGGGGGCACCCGGAGACAACACGGGGGGGGGGGGGGGGGCTGCAGCAGCGGGAGGGGGGCACCGGGGAGGGGGGGGGCCTCGTGGCTCCTTGCTGCACCCCGAGCACGGCACGGCACGGGGACGCCGGCAGCACCAGAACTGCGGCAGCCACGTGCTGGCACCGCGCGGGAGCTCCCCGGCACCGCGCGGCGAGCCGGCACCGGGGTCCGGGACGAGGGTCCGGGACGAGGGCCCAGCACCACGCAGCTCTCCGCGGTGCTGGCTCTCACGCCCGGCGCACCGACGCGTTTGGGCCGTTCGGCACGGCCCCGTGGCCTGGCACGGCACGGCTCGCCGGCACCGCGGCACGCCGCGGCGAGCCGGCACCGCTCCCTGGCACAGCACCGCGAGCCGGCACCGCTCCCTGGCACGCCGCGGCTCCCCGGCACGGCTCAGCCCTCTGGCACCGCTCCCCGGCGCACCGCGGCTCCCCGGCACGGCCACGCGGCCGCACCGCAGCCCCGAGCCCTGCGCCCGCAGGATGGGACCCACCGGAGGGGGGAAGGGGCGGCGGGGTGGGGCGAGGGGGTGCGGTACAGCCCCCCCGGGCCCCTCCGTGCCCCCCACCCCTCCCCGCGGCCCCCGCCTCGCCGCCAGCTCCGTCACGGTGTCAGCGCCCGCCCGCGACCCGCTGCGACAGCGGCAGCGGCGCCCGCGGCACCGCCGCCAAACCCTCCCGGCACGGCGCGGTGCCGGCGGCGAGGGACGGGGGGGGACACCGGCCCTTTTGGGTGGGGGGCTCGGGGCAGCAGCAGAGGCTGCCCCCCCCGGACCCCCCCAGCCAGGCTCGTCCCGCTGCGGCACGGCCCCGCGGCAGCCGGCCGGACGCCGGGCACGCTGCCCGAGCGCCGCGGTTTGGGGGGGGTTCTGGGACCCCCCCCCCTCCCGGGCACGGTGCGAGCACGCGGCGGTGCCGGTGGCTTCGCTTCCACGTGGCAGATCCCCCCCCCTCCCCAAAACCACGTCCCCCCCCACGTGTCCCCGTCCCCCCCCCCGTTTGCCCCCCGGCGTTTCGGCGCAGCGCCGGCCGCATCCCCACGGCCGTTGCACCGCACGCTGCGGCGCACATGCCCAGTCGGCACCGGCTGCCCAAAGCACCCCAAAACACCACTGTGCCCCCCCCCGGACCCCCCCCCGGGACCACCAGCACCCGGTGGGGATCCCCGCTTGGGGACGCGCTCCCGACCCAAGGGGGGGGTTTGGGGTTAAGGGGGTCCCGGTGAGGGGTCAGCACCAGAGACCCCAATCCCGTTCTGGGGGGGTACTGGGATAAAGGGACGGGGGGACCCCCCCTATCCCAGCACGGCCCCCCCAAACCGCGCGGCTCCGGGGCCAGGCAGGGACAGGGCACGGCCGCGGGGGGGGGCAGAGGGGGCCGGGGACCCAATGTGGGTCAGGGGGATGGGGCCGGGAATGGGGCCGGGGCCTGGCGCAGTGCAGGGGTGGGGGGACCAGGAGGGGGGGGCGGGGGGGGGACGGGGACCCCAAAATGGGGACGGGGACCCAGGACGGGGACAGGGACCCCAGGATGGGGATGGGGACGTGGTGCAGGGCAGGGGGACAGGGGCAGGGACCCCAGGACAGGGACGGGGACCCCAAGACAGGGATGGGGACCCCGGGATGGGGACGGGGACCCCAGGATGAGGATGGGGACAAGGTGCAGGGCAGGGGGGGGGACCCCAAAATGGGGATTGGGACCTGGTGCAGGGCAGGGGGACAGGGATGGGGACCCCAGGGCAGGAACTGGGACATGGCGCAGGGCAGGGATGTGGGGTCCGGGAGGAGGGCAGGGGGATGGGGACCCCAGAAAGGGAACGGGGACCCCGAGATGGGGACGGGGACGTGGTGCAGGGCAGGGGGATGGGGATGGGACCCCAGAACGGGGACGGGGACAAGGAGCTGGTGCTGGGCAGGGATCAGGGACCCAGTGTGGGGACAGGGCCGTGGTGTAGGGCAGGGGGACGGGGACCCCGTTTTGGAGACGGGGACCCCATTTTAGGGATGGGGACTCAGAGCAGCCCAAGGGGACGGGAACGGGGATGAGGACCCCGTTTTGGGGACGGGGACCCGAAGCAGGTCAAGGGGAAGGGAAGGGGGATGCGGCATTGGGATGGGGACGGGGACCCTGTTTTAGGGACAGGGATGTGGTGCAGGGCAGGGGGATGGGGACCCCATTTTGGGGATGGGGACCCGGAGCAGGTCAAGGGGACAGGAACGGGGATGGGGACCCCATTTTGGGGACAGGGACATGGCGCAGGACAGGGGAACGGGGATGGGGACCCCATTTTGGGGACAGGGACATGGCGCAGGACAGGGGAATGGGGATGGGGACCCCAGGACGGGGATGGGGACGTGGTGCATGGGGACGGGGACCCCATTTTGGGGATGGGGACCCGGAGCAGGGTCAAGGGGACAGGAACGGGGATGGGGACCCCATTTTGGGGATGAGGACCTGGTGTAAGTCAAGGGGATGGGAATGGGGATGGGGACCCCAGGCCAGGGATGGGGAACCCGGAATGGGGACAGGGACCCAGGAGAGGGACGGGAACCCCAGGAGAGGGACGGGAACCCCAGGACTGGGATGGGGACCCCAGGACTGGGATGGGGACCCCAGGATGGGGACGGAAACCCTAGCACTGGGATGGGGACCCCAGGACTGGGATGGGGACCCTGGAATGGGGACAGGGACCCCGGGATGGGGACGGGGACCCCAGGAGAGTGATGGGGACCCCAGGACTGGGATGGGGACCCTGGAATGGGGACAGGGACCCCAGGATGGGGACAGGGACCCCAGGAGAGGGATGGGGACCCCAGGACCAGGCTGGGTTCGTGGTGCAGGGCAGGGGAATGCATCCCCCGTTACGGGTCCAAGGACCCGGAGCCAGGCAGGGCGGGCAGGGGCGCAGCTCCCGCTTTGGGGCCGGGGTCCCGAGGAATGGGGGGGGGGGGGGGGGTCCCGGGGTGGGGGGGGTGGTCCCCCAAAGGATATGGCCATTCGGTGATCTTTTTGGCGTACTTCCTCACCACGTTGTCCTCGCTGAAGAGGAAGAGGGAGCGGTTGACGGTCAGGCAGTTCTGGCGCACGGGGATGGGGTTGTAGAGGGCCATGGTGCGGGCGCGCTGGGCCATCGACTGCTTGTACATCCTCTGCGCCCCGGGGGGGCCACCCTGACGGGCCCCCCCGGCGCCCCGACCCCCTGCGGCACCCACATTTGTCCCGGGGGGGCCGCCTGCCCCGTAGCGGGCCGGGGCCTCGTCGCCGAAGCGAGCCATGGAGCGAGAGCCAAGGGCCGGGGGGGGGGGGTGGGGGGGGGCGGGGGGGTCACGGTGGTGCCGAGGCCGGGGGGGGGGGGGGCAGGGGGGCCTCACATCCCATGGGATGCCCCGGGGGGGGGGGAGGGGTCAGGCGGCGGCGGGGGGGGCGGAGGGCGCGGGGGGCATCGTCCCCCCCCCCCTGCGCGTCCCCTTCCCCGGCGAGGGAGGGGAGCTGGGGCAGCCCCCCCCCGGAAAAAATGGAGCGTGGAGAGGTGGGGGGGGCACCCCCGGGGAGGGTGGGGGGCTGGGGGGGGGCAGAGCAGGTGGGGGGGGGGGAGATGCCCCAATGCAGCTGGAGGTGGGGGGGGGGCAGCACTCCCCCCGGCACCCCCCCAAAAATAAAAATAAAGGAGCCCCCCGGTGGGGTGGGGGGGCCCCGAGTGTGTCCCCCCCCTCCCCAAAAAAAGAGGGGGGGTCCTGGGGGGGGGGGGAAGAGAGAGGTGGGTGCAGGGGGGGTGAGGGTGGGGGGGTGAGGGGGGGGGGGGCAGCCCCCGGGGGGGCTGAGGGGGGGACGCGGGGGGGGGCCGAAAATCTGCTGGGCTCAGCGGGTTCGGCGCAGCGGCGCAGCGCGGCCCCCTCCCCCCCCGCGGCGCCCGCCCCAAAAAAAAAAAAGCCCCGGGGGCAGCAAAAAAAAAAAAAAAATGGGGGACCCCCCCCCCTGCGGGAAAGGGAAAGGAAATCGGAGGTCCTCCCCCCGCAGGAAAAAAAAAAAAAAAACACCAAAAAGAGAGCCCCAAAAATAGAAATCGCGCCCCCCTCCCCCAAAAATAGAAATCGCCCCCTCCCGGAAATAGAAACCCCCCAAAAATAGAAAGCGGCCCCGAAAAAAACGTAGAAACGGCCCAAAAGGTGAGCGACCCCCCCCCCAAAAAAAAAATAAATTTAAATCCCCCCCCCCCGGGCTTTAGGGGCTCCGGCCGCCGGCCGCTCTCACGCCGGCATCGCGGGGCCGCTGCGGCCCGGGGCTGCTGCCAAGGGCCCGGCGCTGCCGGTGCTGGTCCGGTGCTGGCCCGGTGCTGGCCCGGTGATGCCCGGTGCTGGCCCGGTGCTGGCCCGGTGCTGGCCCGGTGATGCCCGGTGCTGGTCCGGTGGTGCCCGGTGGTGGCCCGGTGATGCCCGGTGTTGTCCCGGTGTTGCCGGTTCTGGCCCGGTGCTGTCCCGGTGATGCCCGGTGGTGGCCAAGTGATGCCCGGTGCTGGCCCGGTGCTGGCCCGGTGCTGGTCCGGTGATGCCCGGTGCCAGCCCGGTGATGCCTGGTGCTGGTCCGGTGCTGCCAACGCTCGCCCGGTGCTGCCGGTGCCGGCCCGGTGCTGCCAACGCTCGCCCCGTCTGCTGGCCCCAGCGGTGCCCGCTCGGTGCCCGGCGGTGCCGGCGGTGGTGCCGGTGGTGCCGGTGGTGGTGCCGGTGGCGGTGCCGGTGGAGCCTTCGGCCTCAGCCCCGCATCATCTCGGCGTGGGGCGCAGCCAAGCCCGGCGCGGTGCCGGCGGCACAGAGCGGGGGGCCGCGGGGCCCGGCCGCCACCCCCCCATGGGGCTCCCCGGCGGCGGTGGTGGTGGTGATGAAGATGATGATGATGATGGTGGTGGCGGCGGGGATATGGAGGCTTCGTTCCCCTGTTCTTCCTCCTCCTCCTCCTCCTCCTCCTCCTCCTCCTCCTCCTCCTCCTCGCGGGTTACGGCTAAAATAAGCCCGGTGCTGGGGAGGGAGGGGGAGGAGGAGGAGGAGGGGAGGGGGAGGGGGGGGGGAGGAGGAGGAGGAGGGGGAGGAAGGTCTGATTCACCCATTCACCGATTCTTCACCGGCTCACTGGGAGCTGGGGCATGGCCGGGATCGGGCCCCGAGCGCGGGGGCTGGGGGGGTCCAGGGGGGTCGGGGGGGTCTGGGGGGGTCACAGGGGTCCAGGGGGGTCTGGGGGGGGGGTCTGGGAGGCATCTGGGGGTCCAGGGAGGTCCAGGGGGGCTCCAGGGGGGTCCACGGGGGGGCCGGGGGGGTCCAGGGTGGTCTGGGGGGTCCATGGGGGGGCCGGGGGGGGGCCAGGGGGGGCTGGGGCACGGATCCGGGCAGGGGGTGCACGGGCAAGGGGTGAGGGGGCAAGGGTGTAAAGGGCCGCGTGCAAATGGGGCGGGGGGGAGGGCGTGGGAATGGTGTAAATGGTGCAAGGGTGCACAGCGCCACGTGCAAATGGGTGCGGGGGGGGCAGGGGTGTGCAAACCCATGGTGTAAATGGTGCCAAGGCGTGCAGGACCACGTGCGAATGGGTGCAGGACGGGTAGGGTGGTGCAAATGCACGGTGTAAAGTGTGCAAGGGTGCAAAGTGCCAGGCGCAGACGCGTGCGGGAGGTGCGGGGTGCGCGCAAGCACGGGCAGGATGAGTGCAAGGGCGCTCAGGACAACGTGCAAACGCACGCAGGGGGTGCAAACCCACGGTGTAAGCGTGCAAGGGCGCGCAGGACAACATGCAAACGCACGCAGGGTGTGCAACACCATGGTGTAAGTGTGCAAGGGCGCGCAGGACAACATGCAAACGCACGCAGGGTGTGCAACACCCATGGTGTAAGTGTGCAAGGGCACGCAGGACAACGTGCAAACGCGTGCAGGGGGTGCACGAGCGCGGGCAGGATGCGTGCAAGGGCGCCCGGGACACAACGGGCACGCGTGTGCACAGCCCCGTGTGCCATGGCGGGGGGGGGGGGGAGGGGGGGGCAAGGGGTGTGCACACGTGCGTGCAAGGCTGGGCACGACCAGGCACACGCGCAGCCCCAGGCAGCCCCCACACGTGCCCCCCGCCCGCCCCAGCGTCCCCATCCCCAGAACGGCCCCAAAACGTCCCCCAAACATCCCCCCAAATGTCCCCAAAACGTCCCCCAAATGTGCCCCAAAATGTGCCCCCAAACCTCCCCCAAATGTCCCCAAAACGGTCCCAAAAAATGTTCCCAAAAGTCCCCAAATGTGCCCAAAAATGTGCCCCCAAACGTGCCCCCAAATGTCCCCCAAAATGTCCCCAAAACGTCCCCAAATGTGCCCAAAAATGTGCCCCCAAACATGCCCCAAACGTCCCAAAAACGTGCCCCAAATGTCCCCAAAACGGCCCCAAAGCGTCCCCTAAATGTCCCCCAAGCGTCCCGAAAATGTGCCCAAAGTGTGCTCCCAAAGTCCCCAAATTGTCCCCCCAAATATCCCCCCAAAACATCCCCAAAACGTCCCCAAAATGTCCCCCAAACGTCCCCATCTGTCCCACAGACCCCACTCTCGGGGAGACTTCGGGTGCAGGTTTGGGGGATTTGGGGGGATTTGGGGGGCGGGGAATGGGGACAGGGGATTTGGGGCTGGGGGTGTTTTGGGGTGCGGGTTTTGGGGCTGGGGGATTTGGGGACGGGGGGATTTGGAGACAGGATTTGGGGTTGGGGTGCTTTGGGGACGGGGGATTTGGGGTTGGGGGGATTTGGGGTTGAGGGGGGATTTGGGGTTGGGGGGATTTGGGGTGCGGGATTTGGGGATGGGAGTTTTGGACAGGGGGATTTGGGGATGGGGAATCTGGGGTTGGGGGGATTTGGGGTGCAGGATTTGGGGATGGGGGTGCTTTGGGGACGGGGGATTTGGGGACGGGGAAATTGGGGTTGGGGGGGTTTGGGGTTGGGAGGATTTGGGGTGCAGGATTTGGGGATGGGATTTGGGGATGAGGAATTTGGGGTTGGGGGGATTTGGGGTGCAGACTTTGGGGATGGGATTTCGGGACAGGGGATTTGGGGACAGGGGGATTTGGGGTTGGGGGGCGATTTGGGGTTGGGGGGATTTGGGTGTGGGATTTGGGGTGCAGGATTTGGGGACAGGGGATTTGGGGATGAGGAATTCGGGGAGGGGGGGATTTGGGGTTGGGGGGATTTGGGGTGCGGGATTTGGGGACGGGGGGGATTTGGGGACGGGGGGAATTGGGGTTGGGGGGTTTGGGGGTTGGGGGGATTTGGGGTGCAGGATTTGGGGATGGGATTTGGGGATGAGGAATTTGGGGATGAGGAATTTGGGGTTGGGGGATTTGGGGTGCGGGATTTGGGGACAGGGGGAATTTGGGGACGGGGGCGTTTGGGGACAGGGGGCTGGGTATGAGCCATGCCGGCGGCAGCCCCGCGGCCCCCCCGCGCCCCCATAAGCGGGTCGCGGCCCCCCCCCCGGCCCCCCCCTGACGTCAGCCCCTTTGTCCGAGCCTTTTGTCCCGCGGCCGCCGCGGGGCTGGGGGCGGGCGGGACCCCCCCGCGGGACCCCCCCCGCGCCGCTTTCACCATTTCCGCGCCTTTTTGCCCCAGAAAAGCGCAGCGCCCCGGGCTGCCGGCTGCGGCCGAGCTGCAGGAGCGGGGCGGGGGGGGGGGGGCAGAGAGGGGGGGTCCCCGGCGGGGTTGTCCCCACGGGGGGGGGGAGGTCGGGTGCCCCCTCCCAGCACCGGGGACCCCAAAACACCCGGCGGGGGGGCGCACGGGGGGATGGCACGAGGCGGCACGGCCCCATATGAGTGTGCACGGCCCTAAATGCGTGTGCACAGCCCATTTACGTGTGCACGGCCCCATTTACGTGTGCACGGCCCCATATGAGTGTGCACGGCCCCATTTACGTGTGCACAGCCCCATTTATGTGTGCACGGCCCCACATGAGTGTGCACAGCCCCATTTATGTGTGCACGGCCCCATTTATGTGTGCACGGCCCCACATGAGTGTGCACAGCCCCATTTGTGTGTGCACGGCCCCATTTATGTGTGCACGGCCCCACATGAGTGTGCACGGCCCCATTTGTGTGTGCACGGCCCCATTTATGTGTGCACGGCCCCACATGAGTGTGCACGGGCCCCATTTGTGTGTGCACGGCCCCATTTATGTGTGCACGGCCCATATGAGTGTGCACAGCCCCATTTACGTGTGCACGGCCCCACATGAGTGTGCACGGCCCTAAATGCGTGTGCACAGCCCCATTTATGTGTGCACGGCCCCATATGAGTGTGCACAGCCCCATTTACGTGTGCACGGCCCCATTTACGTGTGCCCGGCCCCATTTGAGTGTGCACGGCCCCATTTACGTGTGCACGGCCCCATTTATGTGTGCACGGCCCCATTTGAGTGTGCACGGCCCCATTTACGTGTGCACGGCCCCATATGAGTGTGCACGGCCCCATTTACGTGTGCACGGCCCCATTTACGTGTGCACGGCCCCACATGAGTGTGCACAGCCCCATTTATGTGTGCACAGCCCCATTTATGTGTGCACGGCCCCATTTTGTGTGCACGGCCCCATATGAGTGTGCACGGCCCCATTTATGTGTGCACGGCCCCATTTACGTGTGCACGGCCCCACATGAGTGTGCACGGCCCCACATGAGTGTGCATAAATGAGTTTATGTGTGCACAGCCCCATATGAGTGTGCCAGCCCCATATGAGTGTGCACGGCCCCATTTATGTGTGCACGGCCCCATATGTGCACAGCCCCATTGAGTACGGCCCTGTGTGCACAGCCCCATTTATGACGGCCCCATATGTGTGCACAGCCCCATATGAGTGTGCACGGGCCCACGTGCACAGCCCCTTTATGTGTGCACGGCCCATGAGTGTGCCAGCCCCATATGAGTGTGCACGGCCCTAAATGCGTGTGCACAGCCCCATTTAGTGTGCACGGCCCATATGAGTGTGCACAGCCCCATATGAGTGTGCACGGCCCTAAATGCGTGTGCACAGCCCCATTTATGTGTGCACGGCCCCATATGAGTGTGTACAGCCCTAAATGCGTGTGCATGGCCCCACACGCATGTGCACAGCCCCATACGTGTGTGCACGGCCCACATGTGTGTGCTCAGCCCATGTGTGTGCGCACAGCCCCACGGGTGTGCACGGCCCTATGTGTGTGCGCACAGCCCCACACGCATGTGCATGGCCCCAAATGTGTGTGCACGGCCCCGTATGAGTGTGCACGGCCCCGTATGAGTGTGTACAGCCCTAAATGCGTGTGCACGGCCCCACGGGTGTGCATGGCCCCACACGCATGTGCACAGCCCCATACGTGTGTGCACGGCCCCATATGCGTGTGCTCAGCCCCATGTGTGTGCGCACAGCCCCACACGCATGTGCATGGCCCCAAATGTGTGTGCACGGCCCCGTATGAGTGTGCACAGCCCTATGTATGTGTGCATGGCCCCACACACGTGTCCCCAGCCCCACACACGTGTCCCCAGCCCCACATGCGTGTCCCCGGCCCCACACACGTGTGCCCAGCCCCACACGTGTGTGCTCGGCCCCACACACATGTGCCCGTCCCCACACATGTTTCCCCAGCCCCACACGCGTGTCCCCAGCCCCACACGCGTGTGCCCGGCCGCCCCCGCAGCCCCAGCACCTTCCTGGCCGGCCGCCGGAGCAGCTGCGGCCCCGTGCCAGCACCACCGGCCCCCACCAAACACGGGGAACCCCCCCCAAAAAAAAAATCCCCCCCCCCGCAGCCCCCAGCCGCCCCCACCGGAGGGATGGGGGTCGTGGGGGGGGGGGGGGGGGGTCTGGGGGTCTCAGCCCCACACGCGGTGGGGCAGGATGCGGCCGGGGCTGGCGGCGTGCCCCGAGCAGACGGGGCCTCACGCTGCGCCGGCAGCCGGTGCGGGGCCGGGGGGCCGGGGGGGCCAGATCCGGCCCCGGTCCCGGGATGGTGCTGGGGGGGTGAGGGGGGTAAATGGGGGGGCTGGGGGGCTAGGGGTGCCCCCCAGCCCCCTGTGGCCGCATCCTGCACCGGGCATCCGCAGCGCTGGGCCTGGGGTCCCCAAGGTCCTCCATGTGCCCCCCCGTGGCTGTGTGTCCCCCCCATGTCCCTCTGTCCCCCCCATGTCCCTCTGTCCCCCCCATGTCCCTCTGTCCCCCCCATGTCCCTCTGTCCCCCATGTGCCTCTGTCCCCCCATGTCCCTCTGTCCCCCCCATGTCCCTCTGTCCCCCCCATGTCCCTCTGTCCCCCCACACGTCCCTCTGTCCCCCCCATGTCCCTCTGTCCCCCCCCATGTCCCTCTGTCCCCCCCATGTCCCTCTGTCCCCCCCGCCATGTCCCTCTGTCCCCCCCATGTCCCTCTGTCCCCCCCCAGGATCGCCCCGTCCCCAAACCTGGTTCCCGGGGCTCTTTCGCTGGGGGGGGACGGAGACCCCGGGGACCCCCCAGGATGGGGACACGGCACCGACAGCCCCGGTCCGTCCGTGTGTCGGTTGGGGACCCAAATTTGGGGACGGGGACAAGGAAGGGGAGGGGGATGGGGACGGGGACACCCCCATCACTCCTGGACGTGGGGACCCCAAATCTGGGGACAGGGACGGGGACGGGGACGGGGACAGTGACGGGGACCCCCCCGTCACAATGGTGGGCCTGGGGACCCCAAATTTGGGGACAGGGACAGGGACAAGGATGGGGACGGGGCAGAGACGTGATTACCGGGGATGTGACCTCATTACCGGAGGTGTGACATCATTACCGGGGGTGTGACCTCATTACCGGGGGTGTGACCTCATTACGGGGGTGTGACCTCATTACTGGGGGTGTGACCTCATTACAGGAGGTGTGACCTCATTACTGCAGTGTGACCTCATTACCAGAGGTGTGACGTCATTAGCAGAGGTGTGGCCTCATTACTGGAGGTGTGCTATCATTAGGAGGGTGTGATGTCATTACCGGGGATGTGACCTCGTTACTAGAGGTGTGACGTCATTACTGGAGGTGTGATGTCATTAGGAGGGTGTGACCTCATTACCGGAGGTGTGACCTTATTACCAGGGGTGTGACCTCGTTACTGGAGGAGTGACGTCATTAGCAGAGGTGTGATGCCATTAGCAGGCTGTGACCTCATTACTGGGGTGTGACGTCATTACTGGAGGTGTGATGTCATTAGGAGGGTGTGACCTCATTACCAGAGGTGTGACCTTATTACCAGGGGTGTGACCTCGTTACTGGAGGAGTGACGTCATTAGCAGAGGTGTGATGCCATTAGCGGGCTGTGACCTCATTACTGAGGGTGTGATGTCATTAGCAGGCTGTGACCTCATTACTGAGGGTGTGATGTCATTAGCGGGCTGTGACCTCATTACTGGGGTGTGACGTCATTACTGGAGGTGTGATGTCATTACCGAGGCTGTGACCCCGCTGCTGACAAACTTTCCATGGGCCTGGCCCCGCACTGGGGTCTCACCCCCCCCCTTCCCATTTTGCCCATTCTTTGACGTTCTTCCCCCAAAACCCCAGCCCATCCCCGAGGGCCACGAGGCCGGGACAGCCCCGTCCTGGTGTCCCCCCGTGCCATCGAGGGCCTGGTGGTGGCCCTGGGGCCTGCTGGTGGCACTGGGGCCTACTGGTGGCCCTGGGGCCTGCTGGTGGTGGGGCCCGTTGCTATGGGGCCCCGTTGCCATGGTGCCCGTCTCCATGGTTCCCGTTGCCATGGGCAGCCGTAAAGCAGCGCCGCCGCAGCGCCTGGCTGCCCCGCGGCCCGTTGCAAGGACCGGCCGTGGGGCGCCGTTGTCATGGTGCCCCGTTGCCATGGGAACCGTTGCCACGGGCAGCCGCGGGTGAGCGCTGCGGCGGCGGCGGGGGCGGTGCCGGAAGCGGGTGAGGCCCCGCCCCGTTTGGGGGCCGTGACGTCACTGGCCGCCTGGTGACGTAGCGGAAGAGGCGGGGCGCGAGGAGCGGAGCAGGAAGAGGTCGGTGGGGCGGGGGGGAGGGGCCGGGACCAGTAAGGGCGGGGGGGGAACTGGGAGGCTCCCAGTGCGGACTGGGGGGCGCGGGGCTCGGACTGGGGGCTCCCAGTCCGTACTGGTGGCCGCCAGCCCCATACTGGGGGGTCCTGCCCCAGTCCTTACTGGTGGCTCCCAGTCCCATACTGGTTTCCCAGTCCCGTACTGGTTTCCCCCAGTCCCTTACTGGTGTGCCCCCAGTCCCCTTACTGGTGTGCCCCCGTCCCCATACTGGTTCCCCCAGCCCCTTACTGGTTTCCCCCCAGCCCCTTACTGGTTTCCCCCCGGCCCCTTACTGGTTTCCCCCGGCCCCTTACTGGTTTCCCCCCGGCCCCTTACTGGTTTCCCCCTGGCCCCTTACTGGTGTGCCCCCGGCCCCTTACTGGTGTGCCCCTAGCCCCTTACTGGTTTCCCCCCATCCCTTACTGGTGTGCCCCCGAGCCCGTTACTGGTTCCCCCAGCCCCTTACTGGTTTCCCCCATCCCTTACTGGTGTGCCCCGAGCCCCTTACTGGTTCCCCCAGCCCCTTACTGGTTTCCCCCCAGCCCCTTACTGGTGTGCCCCCAGTCCCTTACTGGTGTGACCCCAGCCCCTTACTGGTGCGCCCCAGCCCCTTACTGGTTCCCCCCATCCCTTACTGGTTTCCCCCCAGTCCCTTACTGGTTTCCAGCAGCCGCCCGTTGCCCCCCAGCTCCCCCAGTCCCGGGGGCTCCGGAGACCAGCGCCATGGTGAGTGTGGGGGGGGCTGAGCCTCCTCCCCCTTCCCCTCCCCCCTTCCCCTTAACCCCCCCGGCCTTTGGGGACCCCCTGGGACCCCCGGGACACCCCTGGGACCCCTTGGGGACCCCCAGAACCCTTGGGGACCCCTCTGGGACCCTTGAGGACCCCCCCAAGGCCCCCCCCAGACCCTCGGGGACCCCCCCAGGGACTCCCCTGGGACCCTCGACGACCCCCCTGAGACCCCCTTGGGACCCTCAGGGACCCCCCCCCCAAGCCCCCCAGCCTTTGGGGACCCCCCGGGACCCCACCCCGGAACCCTTGGGGACACCCCGGGACCCCCCGGCACCCCCCAGGACCCCCAGGACCCTCCTGAGACCCTCAGGGACCCCCCCCCGGACCCCTCAAGGACCCCTACGGAACCCTTGGGGAGCCCCCAGGGACTCCCAGAACCCCCCTAGGCCCTTGGGAACCCTCCTGGGACCCCCGGGACGCTTGGGGACCCCGGGACCCCCAGGACCCCCTCGGGCCCCCCCCCGGGCCCCCCCCTCATTTCTGACCCCCCCCCCCGCAGGGCGAGCGCAAGGGCACCAACAAGTACTACCCGCCCGACTTCGACCCGGCCAAGGTGAGTTTGGGGGATTTGGGGGGGGGGTGGGGGGTCTGGGGGGCTGCGACCCCCCTTACACCCCCCTGTGGCCCCCCCCCCCAGCATGGCTCCCTCAACAAGTACCACGGCAGCCACCCCCTGCGCGAGCGCGCCCGCAAGCTGGCCCAGGGCATCCTGGTCATCAGGTGAGGGCGGGGGGGGGGGGGGGGGGGTTGGGGTTTTGGGGGGTTTTTGGGGATGGGGGGGTCTCTGCCCCCCCCCCCCCCCACGCCCTGATGGGGTCGCGTTGTGCCCCCCCCCCCCCCCCCAGGTTTGAGATGCCCTACAACGTCTGGTGCGACGGCTGCCAGAACCACATCGGGATGGGTGAGGTGTCCCCGGGTCCCCCCCGTGTCCCCCCAATGTCACCGTGTCCCCCCGTGTCCCCCCCAATGTCACCGTGTCCCCCCCGTGTCCCCAAAATCCCCCTGTCCCCCCCGTGTCCCCCCAATGTCACCGTGTCCCACCCCCGTCCCCAAAATCCCCCTGTCCCCCCCGTGTCTCCCCCAGCGTCCCCCTGTCCCAGACAGCCCCCCGTGTTCCCCAATGTCCCCAACGTCCCCGTGTCCCCCCTGCCCCCCCGTGCCCCCCAGTGTCCCCAACACCCCCCCAGTGTCCCTCTAATGTCCCTGCAACGTGTCCTGTGTCCCCCATGTCCCCCATATCTCGTGCCCCCCAATGTCCCCCCCATGTCCCCCAGTGTCCCCCCACACCCCCAGTGTCCCCCCAGTGTCCCCCATATCCCGTGCCCCCCCAATGTCCCCAACACCCCCAGTGTCCCCCCAGTGTCCCCCATATCCCGTGTCCCCCCCATGTCCCCCAGTGTCCCCCCACACCCTCAATGTCCCCCCCATGTCCCCCCAGTGTCCCCCCCATGTCCCCCATTTCCCCCGTGTCCCCCCATGCCCCCGGTGTCCCTTCAATCTGTCCCCGTGTCCCCCCCACCCCAATGTCCCCCCCCCGTCCCCCCGTGTCCCCCCCCATACCCACCCCCTCTCCCCGCAGGCGTCCGCTACAACGCCGAGAAGAAGAAGGTGGGCGCCTACTACACCACCCCCATCTACAGGTAGGGGGGGGCTCTGGGGGGCCGGGGGGCTCTGGGGGTCGGGGGGCTCTGGGGGTCGGGGGGGCTCTGGGTCCCCGGGGGGCCCGGGGACCCGTGGTGACCGGGGGGGGGCCGCGCAGGTTCCGCATGAGGTGCCACCTCTGCTCCCACCCCATCGAGCTGCAGACCGACCCCGCCGGCTGCGACTACGCCATCGTCAGCGGCGCGCGGCGCAAGGAGGAGCGCTGGGACATGCGGGACAACAGCCAGGTGCTGCCCACCGGTGAGGGCCCCCCGGCACCCCCTGGCACCCCCTGTCACCTCCCGGCCCCTCCAGCCCCGTCCCGTCCCATCCCCTCTATCCCTGTCCCCTCCATCCTCGTCCCCGTCCCCGTCTGTCCCCTCCTGGCCCTGTCCTGTCCATCCCTGTCCCCTCTGTCCCTTCTGTCCCCATCCATCCCCCTCCCATCCCCTCTGTCCCCTCTGTCCCCTCCATCCCTGTCCCATTTGTCCCCTCCCATCCCGTCTGTCCCCTCCATCCCTATCCTGCCTGTCCCCTCCTTCCCTGTCCCATCCCCTCCATCCCTGTCCCCTCCTTTTCCCCTCTGTCCCCATCCCGTCCCCTCCATCCCTGTCCCATTTGTCCCCTCCTGTGCTCTCCATCCCTGCCCTTTCCCTCTCCTCTGTCCCTGTCCTATCCCCTCCATCCCTGTCCCCTCTTGTCCCCCTCATCCCCGTCCTGTGTCCTCCACTCCCCGTCCCCTCCGTCCCCTCCACCCCCTCCTGTCCCCTCTGTCCTCTCCATCCCTGCCCTGTTGTCCCCTCCCCTCCATCCCCTCCTGTCCCCTCTGTCCCCATCCCATGCCCTCCATTCCTGTCCCTCCTGTCCCCTCCATCCCCTCCTGTCCCCTCTGTCCCCTCTGTCCCCTCCATCCCTGTCCTGTTGTCCCCTCCATTCCTGTCCCCTCCGTGCCCTCCATCCCTGTCCCATCCCCTCCTGTCCCCTCTTGTCCCCGTCCCCATCCCATCCGTTCCATTTCTGTCCCACTCGTCCCCTCCATCCCCATCACTCCTGTCCCATCCCCTCTGCCCCCTCCTGTCCCCTCCGTCCCCATCCCATGCCCTCCATCCCTGTCCCACATCTCCCCTCCATCCCCTCCTGTCCCCTCTGTCCCCTCCACTCCTGTCCCCTCCGTCCCCTCCATCCCTGTCCCCCTGTCCCCATCCCAGGGGCCGAGCAGTAGGCGCGGCTGGCGGCGGACACCATGTACTGCCTGGGGTCCTCCATCCCTGTCCTGTTGTCCCCTCCATTCCTGTCCCCTCCATGCCCTCCATCCCTGTCCCATCCCCTCCATCCTCTCCTGTCCCCTCTTGTCCCCGTCCCCTCCATTCCTGTCCCACCCGTCCCCTCTGTCCCCATCCCCATCCCTCCTGTCCCCTCCGTCCCCATCCCATGCCCTCCATCCCTGTCCCACCTGTCCCCTCCGTCCCCTCCATCCCTGTCCCATCCCTGTCCCGTCCCCTCCATCCCCTCCTGTCCCCTCCATCCCTGTCCCATCCCCTCCTGTCCCCTCCGTCCCCATCCCATGCCCTCCATCCCTGTCCCATCCCCTCCATCCCCTCCTGTCCCCTCTTGTCCCCCTCCCCATCCCATCCCCTCCATTCCTGTCCCACCCGTCCCCTCTGTCCCCATCCCATCACTCCTGTCCCCTCCATCCCTGTCCCCCCTGTCCCCGTCCCAGGGGCCGAGGAGCAGGCGCGGCTGGCGGCGGACGCCATGTACCGCCTGGAGCACGGCGCGGCCGACCGGGCGGTGCTGCAGCGCGCGGCGCCCACGCTGGCCTCGCTGCAGGAGGCGCAGAGCGCCTGGAGGGACGACTTCGGCCTCAACAGCATGCTGCGGCGGCGCTTCAGGGTACGGACACACCCCCACCCCCCCCCCAAAAAAAAAAACACCCGCCCCCCGAGGCGCCCCGGGGGTCCCCACGGGCTCCGGTCCCCGCAGGAGGAGAAGGCGGCGCAGCGCGAGGAGGAGGAGGAGGCCGAAGGCCGGGCGAAGGTGGGGCTGCGCCTGCCGCTGCTGCGCGAGGACGAGGCCGACCGGCGCCTGGCCGCGCTGCTCAAGCTCCACAGCCCCGATTGTACGTGGGGGGGGGGGCCGGGGGGTCCCGGGGGGGTCAGCAGGGCCCTGACCCCCCCCCCCCCACCTTATGTCTGTCCCCCCCAGCCTACGAGGAGAAGCAGCGCATGAAGCGGACCCAGATCTGCGCCCGCTCCTGGTTCGCCCCCCCCGCCGCCGCCGCTGCCCCCCCGGGGACGCCCGGAGCCGTGCGGGGACGCGGGGGTCCCCTCTGCTGCTGCCCCCCCCGCCGCCGAGCCCCGGGCCCAGCCCCGCCGTGCTGGGCATCGTCCGGCGCCGCGGCGGGGAGGGGCTTCGGGCGGCCCCCGCGGCCAAGGGGGCCCCCCCTGCCCAGGAGCCCCCCACCCAGGCCCCCCTGCCCAGGACCCCCCACCCAACCCCCCCTGCCCAGACCCCCCTGCCTCCCTCGTCGCCGATTACTCAGGCTCAAGCTCCGAGGCTGAGAGCACCTGAGGGGGGGTCCCGGGGGGGGTCCCGGCCCTCCTGGGGGGGGTCCTGGCCCTCCTGGGGGGTCTGGGGAGATTCTGGGAGGCCCTGGGGGGGGTCCTGGCCCTCCTGGCAGGTCCTGGGGGGGGTCCTGGCCCTCCCAGTGGGTCTGGGGGGTCCTGTTCCTCCTGGCAGGTCTGGGGGGGTCCCGACCCTCCTGGGGGGTCCCATCCCTCCCGGCAGGTCCCGGGAGCTCCCCCCCATCCCTCCCACCCCCAGCCCCCCCTCCACATTAAAACCAGCGTGTGCGAACCACCAGCCTCCTGTGCACGGCGGGGGTTTTATGGCCTGGGGGGGCGGTGGGGGGGGGTGAGCGGAAGCTCGGCGGGGCGGCTTCCGGGGCAGGTGGCGGCACTGGGAGCAGCGGGGACAACGGCGGCGGCGGTACGGGGCTGGTGGCAGCGTGGACACCAGTAGCAGCGGCACTGGGAGCAGCAGGGGCACCGGTAGCAGTGGTACGGGCACCGGTGGCAGCGTGGGCAGCGGTAGCAGCGGTACGGGGGCCAGCACGGACACCGGTGGTGGTATGGACACCGGTGGCAGCGGGGACACCGGTAGTAGCAGTACGGGGGCCGGTAGGGGCACCAGTGGCAGCAGTACGGATACTGGTGGCAGTACAAGCACCGGTGGCAGCGGGGACACCAGTAGCAGTGATACGGGCACCGGTGGCAGCGTGGGCAGCGGTACGGGGGCCGGCACGGACACCAGTGGCAGTATAGACACCAGTGGGAGCGTGGACACCGGTAGTAGCAGTACAGGGGCCGGTAGGGGCACCAGTGGCAGCAGTACGGATACTGGTAGCAGTACGGATACTGGTAGCAGTACAAGCACCAGTGGCAGCAGGGACACTGGTAGCAGTGGTACGGGGACTGGCACGGACACTGGTGGCAATACGAGCACCGGTAGCAGTGGTACGGGCACCGGTGGCAGCGTGGGCAGCGGTATGGGGGCCGGCACGGACACCAGTGGCAGTATAGACACCAGTGGGAGCATGGACACCGGTAGCAGCAGTACGGGGGCCGGTAGGGGCACCAGTGGCAGCAGTACGGATACTGGTGGCAGTACGAGCACCGGTGGCAGCGGGGACACCGGTAGCAGTGGTACGGGGACCGGTGGCAGCGTGGGCAGCGGTACGGGGGCCGGCACGGACACCAGTGGCAGTATAGACACCAGTGGGAGCGTGGACACCGGTAGTAGCAGTACAGGGACCGGTAGGGGCACCAGTGGCAGCAGTACGGATACTGGTAGCAGTACGGATACTGGTAGCAGTACAAGCACCAGTGGCAGCAGGGACACTGGTAGCAGTGGTACGGGGACTGGCACGGACACTGGTGGCAATACGAGCACCAGTAGCAGTGGTACGGGCACCGGTGGCAGCGTGGGCAGCGGTACAGGGGCCGGCACGGACACCAGTGGCAGTATAGACACCAGTGGGAGCATGGACACCGGTAGCAGCAGTACAGGGGCCGGTAGGGGCACCAGTGGCAACAGTACGGATACTGGTAGCAGTACAAGCACCAGTGGCAGCGTGGACACCGGTAGCAGTGGTACGGGGACTGGCGGCAGCATGGACACCAGTAGCAGCAGTACGGGGACCGGTGGCAGCATGGACACCGGTGGTGGTGGTGTATACACAGGTGGCAGCGTGGACACCGGTGGCAGCAGTAGGGGACCGGCATGGACACTGGTGGCAGCAGTACGGATACTGGTAGCAGTATGAGCACCGGTAGCAGCGGTACGGGGGCCGGCACGGACACCGGTGGCAGCGGTACGGATCCCCATGGCAGCACGGCCACCGGTGGCACCGTGGACCCCGGCGACACCGACTGGGACACGTCCTCGTCCCCCGGAGCCCTGTCGGCGCTGCGCTACCGCCGCGGCTCGCTCTCCATCCTGGACCAGCGTCTGCTGCCGGCGGAGGTGCGCTACGAGCCCGTGCGGGACGTGGAGCGCGCCCGGGCCGCCATCGCCGCCATGGAGGTGCGGGGGCTCCGGCCATCGCCCTGGTGGGCTGCCTGGCGCTGGCGGTCGAGCTGTGGGCGGGCGGGGGGCCGGCGGGGGACGCGGCGGCGCTGGCGGCCTTCGTGGACGAGCGGCTGCGGCGGCTGGAGGGCGCGCGGCCCACGGGCAGCAACATGGCGCGCGAGGCCCAGCGCCTGCGGGAGGTGCTGAGGGGGCGCCTGGCGGAGAGCCCCCGCCGGGGGAGGCGCAGCTGAGGGAGAGGTGGGTGTGGGGGGGGGTTGGGGGGGGGTGGGGAGGGGGTTTGGGGGGTGGGGAGGGGGGTTTGGGAGAGGTTTGGGGGAATGGGGAGGGGGTTTGGGGGGTGGGGAGGGGGGTAGGAGAATGGGGAGGGGGTTTGGGGGGGTTTGGGGGAATGGGGAGGGGGTTTGGGGGGGTTGGGGGCGTGGGGAGGGGGATTGGGAGAGGTTTGGGGGCATGGGGAGAGGGTTTGGGGGGGCTTGGGGGAATGGGGAGGGGGTTTGGGGGGTGGGGAGGGGGGTAGGAGAATGGGGAGGGGGTTGGGGGGGTTGGGGTAATGGGGAGGGGGTTTGGGGGCGTGGGGAGGGGCTTTGGGAGAGGTTTGGGGGCATGGGGAGGGGGCTTGGGGGGAGTTTGGGGAATGGGGAGGGGTTTGGGGGGTGGGGAGGGGTGTAGGAGAATGGGGAGGGGGTTTGGGGGGGTTGGGGGAATGGGGAGGGGGGTTGGGGGGTTCAGGGGCATGGGGAGGGGGTTTGGGGGGTGGGGAGGGGGGTAGGAGAATGGGGAGGGGGTTTGGGGGGGTTGGGGGAATGGGGAGGGGGTGTGGGGGGAGAGGGAGGGGGGTTGGAGGGAGGTTTGGGTGGTGGGGAGGGTGGTGGGGAAAGGGGTGGGGGTTTTGGGGGGCTTGGGGGGACAGGGAGGGGGTTGGGGGTACGGGGAGGGGTTTGGGGGGGCTTGGGGGAATGGGAGAGGGTTTTGGGGGCGATGGGCACGGGGGGGTCCCAAAGTTCCCTTTGAGGGGGGGGTGTCCCCCAGCTCTGTTACGGGGCACAGGGATTTGGGACGGGGGCTTTCGCCTCCAGCCCCACTTTGGGGGGTGGGAAGGGGATGCCGGCTGCCCCCCTCACCCCCCAACTCCCCCTCTTGCCCCCCCCAGCATCATCGAGCACGTGGAGGGGCTGCTGCGGCGGGACGTGGAGCAGAACCGCAGCATCGGGGCGCACGGCGCGCGGCACATCCTGGAGCGCGTCCCCCCCGGCAGCGCCGTCACCCTGCTCACCCACTGCAACACCGGCGCCCTCGCCACCGCCGGCTACGGCACCGCGCTCGGTACGGGGGGGCACAGGGGGGGGGGTTAGGGGGTCCCAGAGGGGTTTGGGGGGCTTGGAGTAACCCCACTGCCCTCCCCCGGGCATTGTTTTGGGGTCCTGGGGGAGTCCTGGGGGGTTTGGGGGTCACAGAGGGGTTTGGGGGGCCTCCCACGGGGGCATTGTTTGGGGTTTCAGCAGGGTCCTGGGGCGGTTGGGGGGTCCCAGAAGGGGTTTGGGGGGGGTCACAGAGGGGTTTGGGGGGTCCCGGGGGGTTTGGGGGGCCTGGGGTAACCCCACTGTCCTCCCCAGGCAGCGTTTTGGGGTCCTGGGGGGTTTGCGGGGGTCACAGAGGGGTTTGGGGGGATCCCACGGGGGCTTGAGGGGGTCCTAGGGGGTTGCGGGGGGTTGGGGGGGGACCCTGGAGGGTTTTGGGGGGTCACAGGGGGGTTTTGGGGGGCCTGGGGTAACCCCACTGCCCTCCCCTGGGCATTGTTTGGGGTCCTGGGGGGTTTGCAGGGGTCACAGAGGGGTTTGGGGGCCTGGGGTAACCCCACTGCCCCCCCAGCATTGTTTTGGGGTTTCAGCAGGGGTTTGGGGGGACTTGGGGGGGTCCCAGAGGGGTTTGGGGGGCCTGGGGCAGCCTCACTGTCCCCCCCCCCCAGGCAGTGTTTTGGGGTTCCAACAGGGGCATTTTGGGGTCCCGGGGAGGTTTTGGGCCCTGGGGGTCGTGCCCCGCCGTGACCCTGCTGTGCCCCCCAGGCATCGTTTTGGGGCCCTGGGGTGTTTTGGGGTCCTGGTGAAGTTTTGGGGTCCTGGGGCGGTTTTGTGATTGTGGTGAGGTTTTGGGGTCCCGGGAGGGTTCGAGCCCCGCCGTGACCCCGCTGTGCCCCCCCCCAGGCATCGTGTGGGCGCTGCACGCCCAGGGCCGCGTGGCGCGCGTGTTCTGCACGGAGACGCGGCCCTACAACCAGGGCGCGCGCCTCACCGCGCTCGAGCTGCTGCACGCCGGCGTCCCCGCCACCCTCATCACCGACAGCGCCGCCGCCGCCGCCATGAGGGACCGCGGCGTGCAGGGTGAGGGGGACGGGGGGGGGACAGGGGGATGGGGGACGTGGGGATGGGGACAGGGGGACGTGGGGACAGGGACATGGGGGTGCAGGGTGAGGGGGGGCATGGGGGCGGGGACACAGGGATGGGGACAGGGGCACGTGGGGACGGGGACATTGGGATGGGGAGATGGGGGCATGGGGACAAGGGGATGGGGACAGGGGGACAAGGGGATGGGGACGGGGACGTGGGGACAGGGACATTGGGATGGGGATGTGGGGACATTGGGATGGGGGCATGGTGGGGCGGGGGCACACGGGGATGGGGACATGGGGACATGGGGACATTGGGATGGGGAGATGGGGGCATGGGGATGGGGACAAGGGGATGGGGACAGGGACATTGGGATGGGGACAAGGGGATGGGGGCATTGGGATGGGGGCATTGGGATGGGGGCGTGGTGGGGCAGGGGCACACGGGGACGGGGACATGGGATGTGGGGATGGGGACATTGGGTGGGGACGGGGGACGTGGGACAGGGACATTGGGGATGGGGACATTGGGATGGGGATGTGGGGACATTGGGATGGGGACACGGTGGGCAGGAGGGACAGGGACAGGATGGGGACATGGGGGGGACAGGGACACAATGGGGTGGGGGACACGGGGACATTGGGGACAGGGGGACGTGGGGACGGGGACATTGGGATGGGGACGGGGATGTGGGGACATTGGGATGGGGGCATGGTTGGGCAGGGGCACACGGGGACATTGGGATGGGGACACGGGGATGGGGACACGGTGGGGCAGGAGGGACAGGGACAGGATGGGGGACATGGGGGGGACAGGGACACAATGGGGTGGGGGGACATGGGATGGGGACACGGGGATGGGGACATGGGGACGGGGACATGGTGGGGTGGGGGGACACGGGACAGAGGTGGGGGGGACACGGTGGGGACATGGGGCGGGGACACAGTGGGGCAGGAGGGCCAGGGATGGGATGGGGACATGGGGGGACAGGGGGATGGGGACGGGGACAGGGATCTGGGATGGGGCCGGGCATGGGATGGGGACGTGGGGATGGGGACAGGGGCATGGGGATGTGGGATAGGGACAAGGGGATGCGGACGTGGGACGGGGACGTGGGACGGGGACATGGGGACAGGGACATGGGATGGGGACAGGCATGACATGGGGACAGGGACATGGGGATGTGGGATGGGGACAGGGACATGAGATGGGGACAGGGACATGGGATAGGGACAAGGGAATGGGGACGTGGGATGGGGACGGGGACATGGGTACAGGGACATGGGATGGGGACGGGCATGGCATGGGGACAGGGACATGGGGGCGTGGGATAGGGACAAGGGAATGGGGATGTGGGATGGGGACAGGGATGTGGGATGGGGCCATGGGGACAGGGCCATGGGGACATGGGATGGGGACAAGGGGATGGGGACAGGGACATGGGGATGGGGACATGGGGACGTGGGATAGGGACAAGGGAATGGGGACGTGGGGTGGGGACAGGGATGTGGGATGGGGACATGGGGACAGGGCCATGGGATAGGGACAAGGGAATGGGGATGTGGGATGGGGATGGGGACATGGGAATGGGGACATGGGATGATGGGGACGGGGCCGTGGGACGGGGCCGTGGCGGCTGGGACACAGCGGGGCGGGAGGGCCGGGGCTGTTACGGGGCCCCGGGGCCGGGGTTCGTGGGCCCGGCCGAGCCCGGGTCGGGGGTCTCACCCCCCCCCCCCTCCCCGTGTCCCCCCCCCCCCAGCCGTGGTGGTGGGCGCCGACCGCGTGGCCGCCAACGGGGACACGGCCAACAAGATCGGGACGTACGCGCTGGCGCTGGCGGCGCGGCACCACGGGGTCCCGCTCTACGTGGCCGCCCCCAGCGCCTCCTGCGACCCCGCGCTGCCCCGCGGGGACCTCCTGCCCCTCGAGGAGCGCCCCGCGCACGAGCTGGGGGCTGCGCCCGGTGAGGGGGGGGTCCTATATGGGGGGGGGGTGATGTGGGGGGGTGGGGTGAGGGATCCTATATGGGGTGGGGGGGTGTATGGGGTGGGGGGTCCTGTATGGGGTGAGGGATCCTATATGGGGTGGGGGGGTATATGGGGGTGTATGGGGTGGGGGGGGTGTTCGGGGTGGGGATCCTATATGGGGGAAGGGGGGGGGCGTATGGGGTGTGGGGTGGGGGATCCTATATGGGGGGGGAGGGTGTGGGGTGGGGGATCCTGTATGGGGTGTGGGGGGGTGTATGGGGTAGGGGTGGGAGGATCCTGTATGGGGTGGGGGGGGGGTGGGGGATCCTGTATGGGGGGTGGGGGCGTGGGGGGGGTGTATGGGGTGGGGGATCCCATATGGGGTGTGGGGGGTGATATGGGGGGGTGGGGTGAGGGTTCCTATATGGGGGGGGGGGGGTGTGGGATGGGGGATCGTATATGGGGGAGGGGGTGGTGTGTGGGGTGGGGGGATCCTGTATGGGGTGGGGGGGTATGGGGGGGGTGCATATGGGGTGGGGGATCCCATATGGGGTGTGGGGGGTGATATGGGGGTGTGGGGTGAGGGATCCTATATGGGGGGGGGGTATGGGGTAGGGGGGGCATATGGGGGGGGTACAGGGGGGGCATATGGGGTGGGGGAATCCTATATGGGGTGGGGGGGTATGGGGGGGGCATATGGGGTGTGGGGGGGTGATATGGGGGTGCACCCGGTGGGGGGGGCACCATGGGGGGGTAATATGGGGTATGGGGGGGGGTGTATATGGGGTGGGTTGGGGGCTGTATGGGGTATGAGGGGGTGTATGGGGATTGCACCCAGTGGGTGGGGGTACCATAGGGGGGAGGAATATGGGGTTGGGGGGGTGGGGTATGGGGCAGTGCCTGGTGGGTGGGGGTAGTGGGGAGGGGTCCATATGGGACGGGGGTGTGTAGGGGGGGCATATGGGGTGTGTAAGGGGGGTGTATGGGGCTGGGTGGATCCCATATGGGGGGGGTAATATGGGGGTGTAGGGGGATCCCTATATGGGGCTGGGGGGTCCTTTATCGGGCGGGGGGGGCACAAGGGGTCCCTTAGAGGATAACAGGGTCCCTATGGGGCGGGGGGGGTCCCGTATGGGGTGGGGGGGTCCCTATGGGGGGGTCCCCATGGGGCAGGGGGAGGTCCCTATGGGGGGGGCTCCCTATGGCGCGGGGGGGGGTCCCTATGGGGGTTGGTCCCTGTGGAGGGGGGGTCCCTATGGGGGGTGGGCTCCCTATGGGGGGGGGGCTCCCTATGGGGGGGGGCTCCCTATGGGAGGGGGCTCCCTATGGGGGGGGGTCCCTATGGGGGGGCTCCCTATGGCGGGTCCCTATGGGGTCCCTATGGGGGGGGGCTCCCTATGGGGGGGGGGTCCCTATGGGGGTTGCTCCCTATGGGGGGGTCTCCCTATCCCTATGGGGGGGGGGGCTCCCTATGGGGGGGGGGCCCTATGGGGGGGGGGGGGGGGGCCCCTATGGGGGGGGGCTCCCTATGGGGGGGGGTCCCTATGGGGGTCCCTATGGGGGGGCTCCCTACGGGGGTCCCACCGCTGACCCCCCCGGTGCCCCCCCCCCCCCCCCCCAGGCATCGAGGTGTGGAACCCCGCCTTTGACGTCACGCCGCACGAGCTGATCACGGGGGGGCATCGTCACCGAGTGGGGGGTGCTCGCGCCCGGGGAGCTGCGCGCGGCGCTGGCGGCGCACGGCGCGCTCTGAGGCCACGCCCCCTCCAGGTAGGCCACGCCCCCTCCAGGTAGGCCCCGCCCCCTCGCTTAGGCCACGCCCCCGGTTAGGCCACGCCCCCCCACGCCCCCGAAGCGGCGCGCGGCCATGGCGCAGGGCAGGCCCAAGGCGGCGGCCAAGCGGCCGGGGCGGGCGGCGGCGGCGGCGGCGGGGGGAGCGCGGGGACCGAGGAAGGGAGGTGAGGGGGGGGCACCGGGGGGGCCGCGGGGAGGGGGGGGGGGTACCGAGTTTGGGGGTCTGGGGGGGAGAAACGGGACGGGGGGGGGGCACCGGGAGAGCGTGGGGGGGGGGAAACCGGGGGGGGGGAGAAACCGGGGGGGCACAGGGGGAGGGGGGGCACCGGGGTGGGGGCGGCACCGGGTCTGGGGGACACCGAGGGGGAGAAACCGGATGGGGGGGGGCACCGGGGAGGGGCCTGGGGGGGCACCGGGTCTGGGGGACACTGGGGGTGGGGGGGGGCTGGGGAGGAGGGGGGGCTGGGGAGGAGGGGAGGGGGGCTTGAAGGGGGGGGCACACCTCGAATGAGGTGGGAGGATGGGGACTGGGGGGGCACCGAGGGTGGGGGGATGGGGGGGACTGAGGGGTGGGGAGGGGGTGTCAAGGGGGGGGCTGGGGGGGGGGTGTGTGCCCCCCCCAACACTCGTTGCCCCCCCCCCCAGGCCGCATCATCGCCCCCAAGAAGCTGCGCGTGATCCAGCAGCAGAAGCTGAAGAAGGTGAGGAAGGGGGGAAAATGGGGGGGGGGGGGGAGATGGGGGGTGCCCCCCTCTGGCACCCCCCCTCTGACCCCCCCCCCCCCTCTTCTAACCCGCCCCAGAGCCTGGAGGTCGGCATCCGGCTGCGTATCGAGCGCGAGGCCGCGCTCAAGGCGGGGGCCGCGCACCCCAAGAAGCTGACGCTGGTGGCGCCGCCCCCCCCCCGGCCCCCCCAAAAAGGGCAAAGGCAAAAAGGGCCGCGCCTGACCCCCCCCCCCCCGAGCCCTCCCCCACCCCGTCACCCTCTGCCTTAATTTTTGCTTAATAAAAAGGAAATGGGGGGGCACGTGCCCCCCCCCCCCGACCCATAGCTCTTGGTGTCTTTGTGGGGGGGGTGGGGATGCGGGGAGCCCCCCCCCGGCCGGGTGGGGGGGGCTGGGGGAGATCCCGGGGATAAGGAGGGGGGGAGAAGAGGTGGGGGGGGGGGGGGGGGGGGGGGGGGGCGTAATGGGGGGGGGGGGAGGGCTGGGAATGGGGGCGGCTGGGGGAGGGGCTGGGGATTCCCCTTGTGCGGGGGAAGCCCTTTGGGGGGGGTCCCGGGGTTCCCATGGCGGGGTGGGGTCCCCATTCCCCCCCTCCCCCCCCCCCCCCGGCGCTGCTTTGGCCGCCACCGGCCGCATTTTATGAATGGGCGAGGCCCCGCCCCCTCCCGCCGCCGGCCCCGCCCTCCCGCCCCGCTCATTGGCGGGCCCAGCGCTGATTGACACCCCCCGGGGGCGGTCCCCGCGCTCAGCGCCGCAGCCAATCAGCGCGCAGAGTGGGGCGGGCCCCGCGCCGCGGCTGCGCCTTAAAGGCGCCGCGGCCCCACCTCGGGGGGGGGGGGGGGGGCGACACGTGGGCACCCCCCCCTTCCCCACGGGTGGGCGTGGCCTCCCTAACCCCACCCCCAGGGGGCGTGGCCTCCTCCAAGCCCCGCCCCCCGCGGTGACGTCAGGGAAATTCCCTGAAACCGGGCGCGTTCGGGCCGAGGCTTTATTTGGGGCAATAACGCGGAAAAAAGGGCGCGCCCCCCCCCAGCCCCTCCCCCCCCCCGCCGTGATTCACCCCCCCCCCCGCCCCTCCCCCACCCCCCCCCAACCCCCCACGCGTGACCGCGGGCGGGGCACGGAGCCGGATTTTGGGGGGGGGGGGGGGGGGAAAATTAACCCACGTGGGCTGTGCCCCTCCCCCACCGTGTCCCGGGGGGGGGGGGGGGGGTCCCGGGGGGGTCGCGGGGGGCGCAGACCCCTGTTCCTGCTGAACTGAGCCAGTTTAGGCAAAGCAACTGCAAATCAGCTCAGTAGGCACGGGGGGCGGGGCCCGGGCTGGGGGGGGGGTCACGTGGGGGGGTCACGTGGGGGGGGTCACGGGGGGAGGGGGCACGTGGGGGAGGGGGCACGTGGGGGAGGGGGCACGTGGGGGAGGGGGCACGTGGGGGAGGGGGGAGGGGTCACGTGGGGGAGGGGGCACGTGGGGGAGGGGGGCACGTGTGTGTGGGGGGGGGTCTCTTCGAGGAGGGGGGGGGGGGGGGTCCCGGGGTCCCCACGGGGGGGTCCCGGGGGGGGCTCCGGGACGCGGAACTTAGCCACTGTGAACACGCCGGGCAGCCATCGCTGTTCACAGGTGGGCTAAGCCCTGCGCCACGGGGCCGGCCGGCCCCCCCGCGCCGCCATTCCCACCCCCCCACGTCGCCATTCCCACCCCCGCGTCGCGACTCCCACCTTCATATCGCGATTCACCCCCCCCTCGCATCGCGATTCCCACCCCCGCCGTCGCGATTCCCACCCCCCTGCATCGCCATTGACCTCCCCCGTGTCGCCATTCCCACCTTCCCGTCGCGATTCACCCCCCCCCCATCGCGATTCCCACCCCCCCGTCGCGATTCCCACCCCGCCATGTCGCGATTTCGGCGCCGCCGTCGCCGTCGCGGGCGCCGCCGCCCGTTGGAAATCCCTGGCAATGTGATTTTGGGCGAGAACGGTAAAAAATCGCATCGCCAGGAACCCCGGCGGGCGGCCGCAGCGGGGGGGGGTTGGGCCGGGGCTGGGGGGGGGGCCGCTGTCGTCATCGTCGTCGTCATCGTCGTCACCACCGCCACCGTCGTCATCGTCGCCGCCATCGTCGCAGCGCCGGGGCCGGCGGCCGCCTGTGGGCAGGGAGCAGAGGGGTCAGCGCCGGGGGTCCCCAATGTCCGGGGACAGACCGGGGGGGGGGACACGGGGGTGATGGGGGGGTCACAGGGGGGACACGGGGACACGCGGGGACACGGGTGGGGGGGACACGCGGCGACGCCGGTGACACCGGGACGAGGCCGGGACGGAGGCCGAGGGCGCTGGAGGCCACCACGGGACGGGGACCCCAAACCCCAAACCCCGCACCCACGGCCCCGGTGTCCCCGTGTCCCCCCCCCCCCGTCCCCCCGTCCCGGCGCCCCCGAGGCCGGCAGCGGCGGTGCCACGGGGCCGGGTGCTCGGCCGCCATGTGGGAGCCCCGAGGCCCCTCCCGGCCGTGACATCACCGTCGCCAAGGCAACGGGCGCACTTCAAAGGGAATCGGGTGGAAAGGGCCCAAAAAATGGGGATAAACAGCGAGCGGCGGCGGCGGCGTAAACAAAATGTCCGGGGGGGGGGGGACGGGGGGGGGGCCCGGCCGGCGGGCGCGTGCCCGGGGCGGGGGGCGCGGGGTCCCCGCGTGCCGACGGCGGCCCCGGTGCCGGCGCCGTGGGACGAGGCCCGGATTGGGGTGAAAACGGGCGAAAACGGGCAAAAACGGGCGGGCGGCGGCGCGGGCGCGAGGCGGGCGAGGAGCGGTGGCGGCGGCACCGGGCAGGCACCGGGGGGGTGGGCGCCGTGGGGCCGGGTTCGCTGTGGGGCTGGGCCCGCTATGGGGCAGAGCCCGCCGTGGGGCCGGGCCCGCTGTGGGGCCAGGCTCGCCATGGGGGGCAAGGCCCGCCATGGAGCCGGGCCTGCCATGGGGCCAGGATCGCTGTGGGGCAAGGCTCGCTGTGGGGCAAGGCTCGCTATGGGGCCAGGCCCGCCATGGGGCCAGGATCACTGTGGGGCTGAGCTCGCTATGGGGCCAGGCTTGCTATGGGGCCGGGCACGCCATGGGGCCGGGCCCGCCGTGGGGCCAAGCTTGCTGTGGGGCCGGGCTCGCTATGGGGCCGGGCCCGCCATGGGGCCAGGCTCGCCGTGGGGCTCGGTGGGGCTCGCTGTGGGGCTGGGCTCGCCGTGGGGCCAGGCCGGGCGCTCGTTTGCCCACACGGCGCCAGGGCGGTGCCGGCCCGGCCGCCCCGACCGGTCCCGAGGGCCCCGGCGGGCACCGCGCGGGGGCGGCCGCCCCGCACCCCCCCTGCCCCAAACCCCCTTCTTTAATTTTTATTTTTTTTTCCCTTTTCCTTCGTTCTGTTTCGATTTCTCATTTCTTTTTTTTTGTTTGTTTGTTTGTTTTGTTTTGATCCAATTCCCCCCCCCCCCCCCCCCCCAAAAAAAATTAAAAAAAACGCGGGGCCGGCCCCGTCGACGCCTCCCCGACGCCTGGGGCCGGGGCCGGCCGCGCCCTCGCACACGGCGCCGGATGCGGCGGCGGCACCGGGGCCGGGCGGAGCGGGGGTCCCGGGGGGGTGCGGGGGTCCCGGCGGGTGCGAGGGTCCCGGGATGGGTTGGGGGGGCACCGCGCACCGGGAGCCGCGCCGTCGGCGGCGGTGCCGGCGGTGTCGGCGGCGCTGCGCCCGGCCCGGCGGCGGTGGGCGGCGGCGGCGGCGGCGGCGGGTCGAGGAGGAGCGAGGCGGGGGCCGCCCCGTCCGCGCCCGTCCGCACACGCAGCGCCGGGGGGGAAAGGATGAATCACGCTGCTCGGCGGCGCCCGCCCGCGCCCGCCCGGCCCCGCGCCAACCGCGGCCCTCGGTGCCACCGCGGGGGGCCCCGCGTCGCCCCCTGGCCGCCGCGTGCCCGCCAGGCGCTCGGAACCGCTCGGAACCACCCAGAACCCTCCCGGCGCCGCCCGGGCGCCGGCGGCACGCGGCGAGCGAGGCCGCCCAGGCCCCGGCCCCCGCCGCACGGTGGCCCCCGCGGGGGACGGGGACGGGGAGGGCCCCCCGGCGACGCCGCCGGCGACGCCGCGGAAGCCGCGCGCCCGCCGTACTCACCGGGAGCGGCCGCGGCCCCGCTGGGGTCCCCGGGGAGCGGCGGCGGCGGCGGGCGGCCGGGGCGTGCGAAGGCTTCCCAAAGTCACTGACTTTTACTCCAAGAAGGGAAATCCTTTTTAAAACCTTCGCTCCGCCCCGGGAACGCGGCGAGGGCCGCGGCCGGCGGCGAGAGGAGGGGCCTGGGCCGCGGCGCCCGGCTCCTCTCCGCACCCTTTCGAGGCCGCCGGCCCCGAGCCGCCGTGGGCGCGCGGTGCCGCACCGTCTGCGGGCGGGGGGCGCCGGCCGTAGGGGGTCCCGCAGCCCCACGGCGAGGGGGGTCCCGCAGCCCCACGGCGAGGGGGCTCCGCGCCCCACAGCGAGGGGGCTCGCTGCCCCCCCAGCGCGGGTGGTTAGCGCCCCATGGCCAAGGGCCCGCGTGCCCCATGGCACAGCAGCTCAGCGCCCCGTGGTGAAGGAGCTCGGCGCCCCACAGCACCCCATGGCGCCCCACGGCACCCCATGGCACCCCACGGTGAGGCAGCTCGCTGCCCCATAGCGCAGGTGGTTAGCGCCCCACGGCCAAGGGCCCACGTGTCCCATGGCACAGCAGCTCCGCGCCCCATGGCGAGGGGGCCCAGTGCCCCACGGCGGGGGTGCACAGTGCCCCATAGCGTGGCAGCTTGCTGCCCCACGGCAAGGGGGCTCGCTGCCCCACAGCGCGGGTGGTTAGCGCCCCATTGCCAAGGGCCCACGTGCCCCACAGATGGCGGCTCAGCACCCCGCGGTGCGGGGGCTCAGTGCCCCATGGCGTGGCAGCTCAGTGCCCTATAGCAAGGGGGCTCGGCACCCCGTGGCAAGGGGGCTCGGTGCCCCATGACGTGTGTGGTTAGCGCCCCATTGCCAAGGGCCTGTGTGCCCCACGGCAAGGGGGCTCGGTGCCCCACGGCGCGGCAGCTCAGCACCCCACGGCAAGGGGGCTCAGTGCCCCACAGCGCGGCAGCTCGGTGCCCCATGGCACGGCAGCTCAGCACCCCACGGCAAGGGGGCTCAGTGCCCCATGGCAAGGGGGCTTGCTACCCCATAACATGTGTGGTTAGCGCCCCATTGCCAAGGGCCCGTGTGCCCCACAGATGGCAGCTCAGCACCCCACAGCAAGGGGGGGGTCAGTGCCCCATGGCGTGGGTGCAGTGCCCCATGGCGCGGCAGCTTGGTGCCCTATAGCAAGGGGGCTCAGTGCCCCATGGCAAGGGGGCTCAGTGCCCCACGGCGTGGCAGCTCAGTGCCCCACAGCGCGGCAGCTCAGCACCCCACGGCAAGGGGGCTCAGTGCCCCACGGCACGTGGGCTGGGCGTCCCATGGCGAGAGCACGCGGTGCCCCGTGGCGAGGGGGCTCGAGCGCCCCATGGTCAGGGGGCTTGGTGCCCCACAGCACAGGAGCTGGGCGCCCCATAACGGGGTGCTCGGTGCCCCACGGCATGGGCGCCCCACAGCACGGGGGCCGGCTGCCCCATAAGGAGGAAGCTGGGTGCCCCACGGCGTGCCCACCCCCCCGCCCCGTGCCCATCCCAGCCCGTGCCTCAGTTTCCCCTCAGCCACCCGGCTGCGCGGGGCTGGGCGATTCCGGGGTGTGTGTGGGGGGACCGGGGCAGTGCTGGGGTGCAGGGGCGCCGCCGGCCACCCCCCCGTCCCCGTTCCTTGTCCCCAGGCCGGGGTGGGGGGGACACGCCGCGGGCCGAAGCCCCGGTGCCGGGGAAGCCCGGGGACGCCCGGGGTGCGTGGGTGACGTCGGCGGGGCCGGGCGGGCGCCGGGATCTCCATGGCGATGCCGCACACACAGACATTAAACAGAGCCCGGCGTCGGAAGTCGGCAAAACCACAGCGCGTCACTGCGGCCGCCCGGCACAGCCCGGGCCCCCCAAAGCCCCTGGCCCCACACCACGGGGCCTCAGCTTCCCCCCCCCCCCCCCCCCGCCCCAAACCCCGTGGGGACTTGCGGGGCTGAGCACAGTCCCCGGTGGGGCCCCGCGGGGCCCAGCACTGTCCCCAGAGACCCGTGGGTCCAGGCGTCATCCGCTATGGGGATGTGTGGGGCTGGGCATTGTCCCCTGTGGGGACTTGTGGGGCTGGGTGCTGTCCCAGCTGGGGATGTGTGGGGCTGAGCCCCCTGGGGGGGACTTGTGGGGCTGGGTGCTGTCCCCAGTGGGGATGTGTGGGGTCGATCGTTGTCCCCCGTGGGGCCAAGCCCTGTCCCCAGTGGGGCTCTGTGGGTCCAGGCATCGTCCCCTATGGGACGCGTGGGGCTGAGCACCGTACTCGTGGGGACCCCTCCCCAGCGGCGCCCCGTGGGGCCAAGCGTCGTCCCCCCCGGGGACTTGTGGGGCTGAGCATCTCTCCCTGGGGGCACTTGTGGGGCCGAGCGCTGCCCCCGTCCCCGTCCCCACGCGCCCCACGGCGGCGGCGGCGCCCGGGGGGTTAACGCGAGGCCCATGGGGCGCTGCCAGGATCCGGCCCGGCCGCGGCACTGCCGTCACCGCCCGTCTCCGTGGAGATGATGGAAGTTCCTAAATACAATTATTGGGAGGTTTTGGGTTTCCTCCGCGCGCCGGGAGGGGACGAACAATAGGCGGGGAAGGGCCGCGGCGCCCCACGGTGCCACCGGTGCCACCCGACGCCGCCGGGCCCCACCTTCGCGCCCCACGGCCGACGCCACGGGGAACCGGCGGCCGCCTCCGGCACGGCACCGGGGAGGGGGGCACGGGGGGTGGTGGTGGCGTGGGGGGGGGGGGGGGGGGATCCCTGCGTCCCCGTCCCTCGCCCCCCTGCCCCGGCGCCGCTTCCCCTCCCGGGCGCGCATCTGGCGCGGGCGCCGCACATCTGGCGCGGGGCGGGAGCGCCGCTGCTAATTTTAACCGCGGCCGGGGCCGGGATGCGGCCACGGGGCCGGTGCGCGGCGAGGCGAGGGGGAGCCGCGGGCACGTGCGCGCGGGCACCCGACGGCGGCGGCGGCGCCGCGCACGCCGCACCGCGTGCCGTGGGGCGCTGCGGGGCCCGGCGGCGCAGAAATGTCCTTTCTAGGTAATGGCAGCGGCGGCGGGGCCGGGGCTGGCGCACGCCCACGCGCCAGACGGGCGCATTCCTCCCGCCTGACTCAGCGCCGCCGCCGCGGCCTCGCGCACGCTGCTGCCGCGCTGCAACGGGCACGGCGTGGCACGGCTCGGCAGGGTGCAGCAGGGCGCAGTGCAGCGTTGCACGGCCTTGCAGGGTGCAGCGTGGCGTTGCAGGGTGCAGCAGGGCGCAGTGCAGCGTTGCAGGGCGCAGTGCGGCGTTGCACAGCCTTGCAGGGTGCAGCGTGGCATTGCAGGGTGCAGCAGGGCGCAGCACGGCATGGCATGGCACAGTACAGCACTGCACAGTGCAGCAGGGTGCAGCACACTGGGTGCAGCGCAGCATTGCAGGGCGCAGCCCAGCGGTGCATGGCATTGCACGGTGCAGCATTGCAGGGTGCAGCACGGCACTGCATGGCACAGCACGGTGCAGCAGGGTGCAGTGCGGCGCGGTGCAGCACAGCACAGTGCAGCAGGGTGCAGCAGAGCACGGTGCAGCACGGCACTGCATGGCACAGCACGGTGCAGCAGGGTGCAGCGCGGCGCGGTGCAGCACAGCACGGTGCAGCAGGGTGCAGCAGAGCACGGTGCAGCACGGCACTGCATGGCACAGCGTGGTGCAGCAGGGTGCGGCACGGCACGGTGCAGCAGGGTGCAGCACGGCACGGTGCAGCGCGGCGTCGCAGGGTGCAGCCCCATGCAGCGCGGCACGTTGCAGGGCACTGCAGGGCACATCGTGGTGCAGTGCCCCAGTGCCCTGGTGCTGTGCTGCTGTGCCGTAACGGCGTGGCAGAGACATGTGGCACGGCACGGCACAGTGCAGCACGGCACGGCACGGTGCAGCACGGCACGGCGCAGCACGGCACGGCACGGCACGGCGCGGCACGGCGCAGCACGGCACATTTCTGGGGGTGGCCAGGCTGGTCCAGGCAGCCAAAGCTGCATCCAGGCAGTGCTGTGGGGCAGCGCCGTGGGGCAGTGCCCGGTATTTGGGCACCCACAGACCCCTGCAGCCCACAGTGGGGTGCCCTGGGAGGTACTGGGAGCACTGGGAGCCCAGCACTGGGAGCACTGCGTGCCACGGCACTGGGGCCACTGGGAGGCCTGGCACTAGGGCCACTGGGAGCACTGGGAGCCCCCATACTGGGGCCACTGGGAACCTGTCGCGGGGGCCACTGGGAGCCCGGCACTGAGGCCACTGGGAGCCTGGCTCTGGAGGGACTGGGAGCACTGGGAGCACTGGGAGCCCGGCACTGGGGGCACTGGGACGGGATTTCCCGTTCCTCCCGGCCCCGCGCTCCCTCCCCGGCTTCTTCCTTCCTTCCTTCCCCGTGGCTCCGCTGGGGCCAGCGCCCGGCCCCGGCCCTGCCCCACCTGGGGGGGGCGTGTGGGGCAGCGCTGTGGGGCAGCGCCATGGGGCAGTGTGTCCATGGGGCAGCACCATGGGGCAGCGCTGTGGGGCAGCGCCATGGGGCAGTGTGGCTATGGGGCAGCGCCATGGGGCAGTGCTATGGGGCAGCGTGGCTATGGGGCAGCGCCGTGGGGCAGCGCCATGGGGCAGCGCTATGGGGTGGTTTGGCTATGGAGCAGTGCTATGGGGCAGCGCCATGGGGCAGCGCCGTGGGGCAGCACCATGGGGCAGCACTATGGGGCAGTGTGGCTATGGGGCAGCGCCATGGGGCAGTGCTATGGGGCAGTGTGGCTATGGGGCAGCGCCATGGGGCAGCACTATGGGGCAGTGTGGCTATGGGGCAGCGCCATGGGGCAGTGCTATGGGGCAGTGTGGCTATGGGGCGCCATGGGGCAGCGCTATGGGGCAGTGTGGCTATGGGGCAGCGCCATGGGGCAGTGTGGCTATGGGGCAGTGCTATGGGGCAGCGCCATAGCGCTATGGGGCAGCGTGGCTATGGGGCATGGGGCAGTGCTATGGGGCAGTGTGGCTATGGGGCAGTGCTATGGGGCAGCGCCATGGGGCAGCGCTATGGGGCAGCGTGGCTATGGGGCAGCGCCATGGGGCAGTGCCGTGGGGCCGTGGGGCCGTGGGGCCGTGCCCCCCGGGGCCGTGGGGCGGCGGGTGGCGTTGCTGCGCGACGCTGTTTGTCGTGGGGCTGAGTCACGGCCGTGACTCACCGGCAGCACCGGGCTGGCAGGCGCCCACGGCCGCCCCACGGCAGCACCGGGGTGGGGCACGGCCCCCCCCGGGCCCCCCCCATTTCCCCCCTCACCCCCCCCCTTCCCTTTCCTGCCCCATAGCGGGGCACCCGTGGGGCCGGGGGGGGGGCCCCGTGGGGCCCTCGCCCTCCCCGATCCCCACCCGGGACCCCCGCGCCCCGCGGCTGGGTGCTCGCTGGGGGGGGGGGGGAGGGGGTGGGGGACACCCCCAAATTGGGGGGGGCACCGGGGTGGGGGGGAATTAGGGGGGGGCCGGGGGGGCTGAGTCAGGGCCCAGCAACGCGCCTGAGTCACCCTGGGTGGGTCCGCGCGGCGCCGCCGCACAAAGGCGCTTTGAGCCCGGGGCCCCCCCCCCGCCCCCCCCCGGGGCTGCCCCGGCCCCGCCCGGCCCCAAAAGGGGGTCCCGGGGCCCCCCCAGCAGCCCCTCCCCCCCCCCCACAGCCCCCCCCCCCCATGGTGCTGGGGTGGAACCGGGACACGGCCGAGACCCCACGGCCTGGGGGGGCACCGGGGGGACTGGGAGGGACTGGGGGGCACTGGGAGGGAGTGGGGGTACTGGGGGGCACTGGAGGGACTGGGGGGACTGGGGGCACTGGGAGCGCTGGGGCCTGGGGGGCACTGGGGTTACTGGGGGCACTGGGGGCTGGGGGCACTGGGGCTACTGGGGGCACTGGGAGGCACTGGGAAGCACTGGGGGCACTGGTGCAGGGGCTGATGGTGCCAAACCAGTGCCCTACTGGTGCCAAACTGGTGCCAAACCGGTACTGTACCGGTGCCCTGCTGGTGGCCTGCTGGCACCACACTGGTACGGTGCTGGTGCTGTACTGGTGCCACAATGGTGCCGTACCAGTGCCATACTGGTGCTGTACCGGTGCCGTATTGGTACCAACTGGTGCCAACTGGTTCCATACCAGTACCATGCCAGTACCTGGTGCTGTACCAGTACCATACTGGTACCATAACAGTGCCATACCAGTACCATAACAGTGCCATACCAGTGCCATACTGGTGCTATACCAGTGCCATACTGGTACCAACTGGTGCCGTACCAGTACCATACTGGTACCAACTGGTGCCGTACCAGTGCCATCCCAGTTCCATACTGGCTCCATACTGGTACCAAGTGGTTCCATACCTGGTGCTGTGCCAGTGCCAAACTGGTTCCGTACTGGTACCAACTGGTTCCATACTGGTATCTGGCGCTGTACCAGTGTCGCACCGGTTCCATACTGGTTCCATACTGGTGCCGTACCGGTGCCAAACTGGTTCCGCCCCGGTTCCGTCCCGGCCCCGCAGGGGTTAAACGGGGCCCGGCCACCAGCCAATGGCAGCCCTCGTGGCGGCGCGGGCAGCCAATGAGAAGCGGCGCGGCAGTGACCAATGAGAGGAAGCGGGGCGGCGCGGGCAGCCAATGAGAGGCGGCGGGGCGGGGCGGGGCGGGGCCAGCGGGCAATGGGCGGGGCCGGTGACCTGAGGTGACCCCGGGCTCCCCCTCCGGGGAGTGCCGGGGAGGGAGGGGGGCACCCATGGGTGCTGGGGGGGGGAAGAGCGGCACCTATGGGTGCTGGGGGGTCTGTCACGTGCCTATGGGTGCTGGGGGGGGGGGGCGTAATGCACCCATGGGTGCTGGGCGGGTGGTGCCATGCCCCTATGGGTGCTGGGGGAGGGTGTTGTGCACCCATGGGTGCTGGGGGGCCATGTCCTGCACCCATGGGTGCTGGGAGGGGGGTGCCATGCCCCTATGGGTGCTGTGGGGGGTGGGGATGTGTACCCATGGGTGCTGGGGGGGGCATGTCCTGTCCGTGCAGATACTGGAGGGGGGGCACCAAGCACCCATGGGTGCTGAGGGGACACGTCCTGTGCCTATGGGTGCTGGGGGGGGGGTTATGCACCCATGGGTGCTGGGGGGGGCCATGTCCTGTCCCTGTGGATGCTGGAGGTGGGGGCACCATGCACCCATGGGTGCTGGGGGAGGCGTATCCTGCCCCTATGGGTGCCGGGGGAGGGGGCTGTTGCGCACCCATGGGTGCTGGGGGGCCATGTCCTGCGCCCATGGGTGCTGGGGGGAGTGCCATGCCCCTATGGGTACTATGGGGGGTGGGTTGTGCACCCATGGGTGCTGGGGGGGGCCATGTCCTGTCCCTGCAGATACTGGAGGGGGGGGCACCAAGCACCCATGGGTGCTGGGGGGACACATCCTGTGCTTACGGGTGCTAGGGGGGGGGGTTATGCACCCATGGGTGCTGGGGGGGGCCATGTCCTGTCCCTGTGGATGCTGGAGGTGGGGGGGCACCATGCACCCACGGGTGCTGGGGGAGGCGTATCCTGCCCCTATGGGTGCCGGGGGCTGTTGCGCACCCATGGGTGCTAGGGGGACACGTCCTGTGCCTATGGGTGCTGGGGGGGGGGGTTGTGCGCCCATGGGTGCTGGGGGGGGGGGGGTGTCCTCTACCTACGGGTCCTGGAGGTGAGGATGGGGAGGAGGAGGAGGAGGAGGAAGATGAGGAGGGGGAGGAGGAGGAGAGGAAGAGGAGGATGAGGAGGGGGAGGAGGAGGAGGAGGAGGAGGAAGGGCAGGGGGAGGAGGGGCCGCAGCCGCCCCCAGCCCCCGGGGCAGACGCAGCGGCTCCGGCCGGGGGTGGGCTCGGCCTCGGCGGCAGGGAGCTCAGCACCACCGCGGCTCAGCACCACCGCGGGGCTCAGCACCACCACGGGGCTCAGCACCACGATGGAGCTCAGCACCACCATGGGGCTCAGCACCACCACGGGGCTCAGCACCACCACGGAGCGCGGCGCGGTGACACCACGGCTCAGCACCAGGATGGAGCTCAGCACCACGGCACCACGGCACAGCACCACGGTGGAGCACAGCATGGAGCGTGGCACCACGGCACCACGGCACAGCACCACAACGCAGCGTGGCATGGAGCACAGCACCACGGCACCACGGCATAGCACCACCATGGAGCACAGCACCATGGCACCACGGCACAGCACCACCATGGAGCACAGCACCATGGCGCCATGGCACAGCACCACCATGGAGCACAGCACCACGGCACCACGGCATAGCACCACGATGGAGCGTGGCACCACCACGGAGCACAGCACCATGACACCACGGCACAGCACCACCATGGAGCACGGCACCACGGCACCACGGCACAGCACCACCATGGAGCACGGCACGTGGCACCAGGCACCACGGCACAGCACCACGACGCAGCATGGCACCGTGATGGAGCACAGCACCACAACACCACGGCACAGCACCACCATGGAGCATGGCACCACGGCACCACGGCACAGCACCACGACGCAGCATGGCACCACGATGGAGCACAGCACCACTACACCATGGCACAGCACCACCATGGAGCATGGCACCACGGCACCACGGCACAGCACCACCATGGAGCATGGCATGGAGCATGGCACCATGGCACCACGGCACAGCACCATGATGGAGCACAGCACCACGGCACCACGGCACAGCACCACGACGCAGCATGGCACCACGATGGAGCACAGCACCACAACACCATGGCACAGCACCACGGCGCAGCGCGGCACCGCGATGGAGCACGGCATTGGGATTGGGCCCAGCACCGCGGCGCCACGGCGCAGCACCCCAGCGCCGCACCCCAGCGCCGCCTTCGAGGTGTGGGCCGACTACCTGGGGCTGGTGGCCGCGCTGGCCGGGCTGCTGCAGGAGCGGCGCCGAGCGGCGCCCGTCGCGACAGCACCGCCCGTCGCGACACCGGCACCATCCGTCGCGACGGCACCCACCACCACCAGGACCGCCACGACCCCCCCAGCACCACCCAGCACCGCCACGACCCGCCCAGCACCGCCCAGCACCATGACCAGCACCACAACCAGCACCACCACCAGCACCACCAGCACCACCAGCACCACCACGACCCGCCCAGCACCACCCAGCGCCGCCGCAACCCGCCCAGCACCACCCAGCACCATGACCAGCACCACCACCAGCACCACCACCAGCACCACCAGCACCACCAGCACCACCACGACCCGCCCAGCACCACCCAGCACCATGACCAGCACCACCACCAGCACCACCATGACCCGCCCAGCACCACCCAGCACCATGACCAGCACCACCACCAGCACCACCAGCACCACCACGACCCGCCCAGCACCACCCAGCGCCGCCGCGACCCGCCCAGCGCCGCCCAGCGCCGCCGCTCCGCGCTGCGCCTTCTGCCAGCGCAACGGCGAGGCGCGGCACGTGTACGGCGCGCACCGGCTGCGGGACGCGCGGGGCCGCATCCTGTGCCCGGTGCTGCGCCGCTACGTCTGCCCCCAGTGCGGCGCCACGCGCGACCGCGCGCACACCCGGCGCTTCTGCCCCCGCACCCCCCGCGGGTACGTCTCCGTCTACGCCGGCACCGCGCCGCGGACGTAGGGCGTCACGCTTTTATACCGTTTTTTTCCCCCAAAATTTGGGGCTTGGGGTCGTTTGTGGTGCGGGAGTCCCAGTTTTACACCGCTTTTTTCCCCCAAAATTTGGGGCTTGGGGTCATTTGTGGTGTGTGGCCCTGGTTTTACACTGCTTTTCCCCCCAAAATCTGGGGCTTTTGGGTCGTTTGTGGTGCGGGATCCCAGTTTTACACTGTTTTTCCCCCAAAAATCTGGGGCTTGGGGTCGTTTGTGGTGCGGGCATCCCGGTTTTACACCGTTTTTCCCCAAAATATTTGGGGGTTTTTGGGCATTGATGGTGTGGGCATCACGTTTTTATACCATTTTTCCCCCAAAATTTGGAGTTTTGGGTTGTTTGTGGCATGGGTGGCCCGGTTTTACACCATTTTTTCCCCCCAAAATTGGGGTTTTTGGTCGTTTGTGGTGCAGGTGTCCTGGTTTTACACCGTTTTTCCCCAAAAATTTGTGGCTTGGGGTTGTTTGTGGCACGGGTTTGTTTTTCCCCCCCAAAATTGGTGCGTTCGTGCGTCCCAGTTTTACACCGTTTTTCCCCAAAAAATTTGGGGGTTTTTGGGCGTTGGTGGTGTAGGTGTCCCGGTTTTACACTGTTTTTCCCCCTAAATGTGGGGGTTTTAGTCGTTTGTGGTCAGTGGTTTGGTTTTACACCATTTTTCCCCCCCAAAATTGGGGTTTTGGGTCGTTTGTGGTGCAGGAGTCCCGGTTTTGCACTGCTTTTCCCCCAAAAAATTGGGGGTTTTTGGTCATTCGTGGTGTGGGCGTCCCGGTTTTACACCCTTTTTCCCCCAAAATTTGTTTGCAGTTTGGGGACAAACCCCACGTTTGGGGATGTTTTGGGATGTTTGCAGTTCAGGGACATCAATGGTTTGGGGACGTTCGGGGACATTTGGGGTTTGGGGATGAACCCCGCAGTTTGGGGCCAAACCCCACGTTTTGGGGACATTTAGGGTTCAGGGACGTTCATGGTTTGGGGCTGAGCCCCACGGTTTGGGGATAAACCCTGCAGTTTGGGGCCAAACCCCACAGTTTGGGGCCAAACCCCGTGGTTTGGGGCCGGTCCCGGTTTGGGGACATTTGGGGACGTTCATGGTTTGGGGCTGAGCCCCACGGTTTGGGGACGTTTGGGGCCAAACCCCGCAGTTTGGGGCCAAACCCCGCAGTTTGGGGCCAAACCCCGCAGTTTGGGGCCAAACCCCGCAGTTCGGGGCCGGCCCCGGTTGGGTTCTCAGGACGGTTTCGGGGTGCGGGGCGGTGGCGGCGCCGCGCTCGCGTCTGCCAAATTCGGTCACTTTGTTGTGAGGTCACTTTATTGGGTGCGGGGTCCCGCAGGGACATTCCCATTATTCCCCCATTTCCCCCCATTCTTCCCCATTGTTATGCCCCATTCTCCCCATTGTTATCCCCCATTCTCCCCCATTACTCCCAGTTATTTCCCAGTTATTCCCCATTATTCCCCATTATTCCCCGGTTACTTCCCCATTGTCCCCCATTATTCCCCAGTGTTATTCCCCCATTATCCCCCATTGTTATCCCCCATTGTTACCCCCCCATTGTTCCCATTCTTCCTGTTTTTCCCCATTATTCCCTGGTTTTCCCCCGTTTTTCCCCCATTATCCCCAGTTATTCCCCGATTACCCCCATTATCCCCCATCGTTACTCCCCATCGTTACCCCCGTTACTCCCCATTGTCCCCCATTGTTACCCCCCATTGTTATCCCCCATTGTTTGCCATTTTTATCCCCGTTGTCTCGTGCCCCCCCCCCCCCCAATAAACGCCCTCGGTGGCCTTCATCCCGGCTCCTTCGCGCTCCTCCTCCGGCTCCTCCGGCGCTGCCGCAGCCCCCGCAGCGCCCCCAGCTCCCGGTGGGCCCCCATGGCCAGGCGGCTGCGGGGGGGGCTCATGGGGGGGAGGGCAGGCAGGGACCCCCCCCCCCACCGGGACCCCCCCGGCATCCCAAGGGCTTGGGGGGGGGGGGGGGGAGCCCTTTGGGGGGGGGGGCTCAGCACCCATGGGTGGGACCCCCCCAGGGGATTTGCGGAGGTTTTGCTGGGGGGGGGGCGGCGATGGGGTTTGCCCCCCCCAAAAAATGGGGATGAGGTGGGATTGCCCCCCCCCCCCAAAATGGGGGTGTCATGGGTTTGCCCCCCCAAAAAATGGGGGTGAGGTGGGATTGGTCCCCCCAAAACAGGGGTGATGTGGGTTCCCTCCCCCCAGATGGGGGCATCAGGGGTTCCCCCCCCCCCCAAAAAAAATGGGGATGATGTGGGTTCCCTCCCCCCCCAAAACGGAGGCAATGTGGGTTTTCCCCCAAAAAAAATGGGGGCGTCATGGGTTTGCCCCCCAAAACGGGGGCGATGTGGGTTTTCCCCTCCCAAAAATGGGGGTGAGGTGGGATTGCCCCCCAACATGGGGGTGATGGGGTTTTCCCCCCCAAAAAATGGGGGGCAATGGGGTTTGTCCCCCCCCCAAAATGGGGGTGATTCGGGTTTGCCCCCCCCTTACTTGAGGTTGGAGAGCTCCAGGATGAGGCCGCGGACGACGTCGGTTGCGTCCTCCCCGGGTGGGGGCTCCGGGACCCTGGGGGGGAGGACCGGGGGGGGGGGGTGAGGAGAGCACTGGGGGCCACGTTTTGGGGTTAAAACAAGCATTTTTGGCCCGGCAGCGCGCGGTGCCCCTTACCCAGGCTGTGCCCGCGGCGCGGTGCTGCTGAGCGCTGGGGGGTGGCCGCATCCTGCAGCATCCCGTGGCCCGGTGGGGGGTGTCTGGGGGGGGCGGGGACACCAGGAGGGGTTTTGGGGGGGCTCGAGGCGGCGCGGGGGTCGCCGCGTCCCCCCCGGGGTGTTTTGGGGTGCGTTACCTGCGGGGGCACCGCGCCGTCGGCGTTTGGGGTGTCCCTCACCGCACCGGGGGGCCGCGGCTCTGCCTCCGCCGTGCCCCCCCCAGCACCGCAGCACCCCGGGGTCCTGGGTCCCTGAGCTCCTTGGCCTCCTCCTGGCCCCCCTGTGGGACCCCCGGGGGCGGGCAGCGCCCCCAGACCTCCGCCGGGCTCCCGCTCGGCTCCACGGCCCCGCTCGGGCGCTCAGCACCAGTGGCGGTGCCGCCGTCTGCCTCGGTGCAGTGGCGTCCGGGAGTCTCTGGGGGCTGGGGGCTGCCGGTGCTGGTGCTGGTGGTGGTGCTGGTGGTGCTGGTGTCGATGCTGGGGTAGGTGCTGGTGCTGGTGGTGGTGCTGGTGGTGCTGGTGGTGCTGGTGTCGATGCTGGGGTCGGTGCCGGTGCTGGTGGTGGTGCTGGTGGTGCTGGTGTCGATGCTGGGGTAGGTGCTGGTGCTGGTGGTGGTGTTCATGCTGGTGTCAGTGCTGGTGGTGCTGGTGCTGGTATTGGTGCTGGTGGTGGTGCTGGGGTCAATGCTGGTGTCGGTGCTGGTGCCGGTGGTGCTGGGGTCAGTGCTGGTACTGGTGGTGGTGGTGGTGCTGGTATCGGTGCTGGTATCGGTGCTGGTGCTCATGCCAGTGCTGGTACCGGTGCCATTGCTGGTGCCGGTGGTGGTGCCAGTGGTGGTGCTGGGGTCATTGCTAGTGCTGGTGCCAGTACTGGTGCTGGCATCGGTGCCGGTGGTGGTGCTGGGGTCAGTGCTGGTACTGGTGCTGGTGCCGGTGGTGGTGCTGGTGCTGGCACTGGTGCTGGTTTCGGTGCTGGTGTCGGTGCCAGTGCTGGGGTCAGTGTCAGTACTGGTACCGGCGCTGGGGTCAGTGCTGGTGCTGGCATTGGTGCTGGTGCTGGGGTCAATGCTGGTGCTGGTGCCGGTGGTGGTGCTGGGATCATTGCTGGTGCTGGTGCTGGTTCTGGCATCGGTGCTGGTGCTTGTGCCGGTGCTGGCACTGGTGCTGGTGTCAGTGCCAGTACTGGTAGTGGTGCTGGGGCCAGTGCCGGTGCCGGTGCTGGGGTCAGTGCTGGTGCTGGGGTCAATGCTGGTGCTGGTTCTGGCATCGGTGCTGGTGCTTGTGCCGGTGCTGGCACTGGTGCTGGTGTCAGTGCCGGTACTGGTACTGGCGCTGGGGCTACTGCCGGTGCCGGTGCTGGGCTCAGTGCTGGTGCTGGGGTCAATGCCGGTGCTGGTACCAGTGCTGCTGCTGGTGCTGGTACCGGTGCTGGTGCTGGTGCCCGCGGTGCCCCCCGGCGCAGGGCAGAGCCCCCCGTGGGGGTCCCCGGGTGCCCGGGTGCTGCCCGGCGGCGCTGGCGTCCCCGCGGCGCTGAGCTCCGGTGCTGAGCCGGCATCCGGACCCCGCTCGCCGCCGTCGGCTCCTTCCTACAACCGTGAGCCACCCGTGGTGCCAAATTCCCCCGTTTTTACCCCATTTCACCCCGGGGGGGGCGGGGCAGCCTCACCTGCTGGGCTCCGTGGCCGTGCTCCGTGGCCGCCGTCCCCACGCATTTTGGGCTGAAAAACGCCAAAATCAGTCCTCCGCGGAGCCCCCGTCCTCGCCCCCCGTCCCCGTCCCCGTCCCCGTCACCTCGTGGTGGGCTCAGCACCACCGGTGCCGGTGCTCAGCCCTTCCTGGGACAGGTCCCATCCTGCACCCGGTGCCGCCGTCCCCACGCATTTTGGGCTGAAAAACGCCAAAATCAGGCCTCGGTGGAGGCCGCCGGCCTCGCCCCCGTCCCCGTCCCCGTCCCCGTCACCTCGTGGTGGGCTCAGCACCGCCGGTGCCGGTGCTCAGCCCTTCCCGGGGCAGGTCCCATCCTGCACCCGGTGCCGCCGTCCCCGCGCCGCCGGCGTCCTCCCGGGGGCTCTGCTTGGCCGCGGGGCCGCCGCCGTCTGCGGGGAGAAATCACCGGGGGGGACCCCAAAAATCGGGGCCGGGAATTTGGGGCTGGGGGCAAGGCCCTGGGCGTTATTTTGGGGGAAAAAACGGGGATTTTGGGGCTGCCACGGCGCGGCGCTCGGGGCCATAAAGCGCGGGCGGCGGCGGGCGACCTTCGGCCGGGGACGGTTGCCCCGATCCGCCCGGCCCCCAACGGCAGCGCCGTGCCCACATTTTGGGGCTGTTTTGGGGGTTTTCGCCCCGCCGGGTCCCTCCGAGGCTGCCGGCACCGGGCGAGGACGCAGCGGGGTAGGTAGGGGGGGACTTTGGGGTCGTTTTGGTTAAAAACGGGGGTTTTGGGGGCTGTTTTGGTTCCAAGTGGGAGTCTGGGGGTCGTTCTGGTTACAAATGGGAGTTTTGGGGTCGTTTTGGATAAAAGTGGGGGTTGTGGGGTCGTTTTGGTTACAAATGGGAGTTTTAGGGCTGTTTTGGATAAAAGTGGGGGTTTGGGGGCCGTTTTGGTTACAAACGGGGGTTTTGGGGCCGTTTTTGGGGCGGGGCCGGTACCTGGCGGGCCCTCACTGCAGCGCTTGGGCATCGCTGGGGGACGGAGCGGGGTCACCGGGCCGCACCCCCCCAGTCCCTGTCCTCCCCCTTTTCCTTCCCCTTCCCCTCCCCTGCCCTTCCCCTTTCTCCTTCCCCTCCCCTCCCCATTTCCCCTTCCCCTCCCCTTCCCCTTCCCTTACCCCTTCCCCTCCCCTTTCCCCTTTTCCTTCCCTTTGCCCTCCTCTCCCTTCCCTTCCCCTCCCCTTCCCTTTTCCTGCCCCTGCCCCTCCCCATTTCCCCTTCCTTTTTCCTTTCCCCTTTCCTTACCCCTTTCCCCTCCCTCCCCTTCCCCTCCCCTTTGTTTCCCCTTCCCCTCCCCTTTCATTACCCTCCCCATTCCCCTTCCCTTCCTTTACCCTCCCCCTCCTCTGCCCTTCCCCTCCCCGTCCCTTCCTCTCCTCTGTCCTTGTCCCTTCCCCTCCCCTTTTCCCTTCCCTCCCCATCCCTTCCCCTCCCCTGTCCCTGTCCCTGTCCCTTCCCCTCCCTTTCCCTTCCCTTCCCCTCCCCTGTCCCTGTCCCTTCCCCTCCCCTCCCCTCCCCTGTCCCTGTCCCTCCCCCTTTCCCTTCCCTTCCCCTCCCCTGTCCCTGTCCCTTCCCTTCCCCTTTTTTTCCCCTCCTCCCTTCCCCTCCCCTCCCCTCCCCTCCCTCCCCTCCCCTCCCCTCCCCTCCCCTCCCCTCCCTCCCCTCCCTCCCCTCCTCCCTCCCCTCCCTCCCCTCCCCTCCCTCCCTCCCCTCCCCTCCCTCCCCTCCCCCATCCCTGAACCCCCCGGGGCCCCGCCTCCCGCCCCCCGGCCCGCCCCGCCCGGCCCCTCCCCCGGGGCGTTTTGGGGCCAAACCCGGCGATTTTCGCCCCCGCCACACCCTTTTCCCGCCTTTTCGGCGCCAGGCCCCCCTCCGCGCATGCGCCGCGCGCCGCCGCGGGTGGTGCTGGGAGTCGTAGTCCCCGCGGGTGTCGCAAAGCCGAGCGGGGGCGGCGCTTTTGCGACAGCGGCGCCGTAAAGCGCGGCGGGCTGGGGACAGGAGCAGGAAGTGAGCGGGGGAGGGGAAAGGGGGGGCCGGGGGGTTTGGGGGGTAAATAAATATGGGGGGGGGCTGGGGGGGGCGTAAATCCCCTTGGGGGGGGGGGGCTGGGGGCAGGAGGCAGCGTCAGGGAGGGGGTTTTGGGGGGGTAAAGCCATTGGGCGGGGGACCGGGGGGGGTAAAATCCATTGGGGGGGGGGCTGGGGGGGTAAATCCATGGGGGGGGACTGGGGGCAGTGGGCTGGGGGGTAAATTCCCTTTGGGGGGGTTCGGGGGCAGGAGGCAACGTCTTGGGGGGTTCTGGGGGGTAAATCCATTGGGGAGGGGGGCCGGGGGGGGGGGGTGGGGGTAAAACCATTGGGGGGGGCTGGGAGGGGGTAAATCCCCGGGCGGGGGGGTGCCGAGGGGGTTTGGGGGGGGGGTAAATCTCTTTGGGGGGGGGGGGGGCTGGGGGCAGGAGGCAGTGTCTGGGAGGGGGTTTTGGGGGGGTAAATCCGTTGGGGGGGGCTGGGGGGGTAAATTCCTTGGAGGGGGTGCTCGGGGGGTCTTTTGGGGGGGGGCTGGGGGCAGGAGGCAGCGTCTTGGGGGGGTTTTGGGGGGGGTAAGCCCATTGGGCAGGGGTCCGGGGGGGTCAAGGGGGGTAAATTCCTTGGTGGGGGGCTGGGGGCAGTGGCTGGGGGTGTTTGGGGGGGGGTAAATTTGTTGGGGGGGGGGTGTCAGGGGCAGGAGGCAGCGTCTTGGGGGTGCTTTGGGGGGGGGGCTACAGGGTGGGGGGCTCCTGGAGCCCACTGGGGGGGGGGGTCCCAAAGCTGACCCCCAGCAGAGGGGGAGGCCAGGGAGGGGCTCTACCCCCCTGCACCCCCCCCCCAAAACCCCGCTGCCCCCCCCCAGCACCGCGAGGACCCATGAGCAGCGCCCCGAGCCCGCGGGGCCGCGGCACCGCCAGGCAGGTGGGTGCGGGGGGGGGGGGGACGGACCCCCTGGGGACCCCCCAAGGCCCCCCTGGGGACCCCCCGGGGCTAACGGGGCCCCCCTCGCCCCCCAGCTGGGTTTGGTGCCGGAGCCGTGCCCGGAGCTGGAGGCGAAGCCCCCGGGGAGAGGTGAGCAAATGCCCCCCCCCCCCGGCCTGTTTTCCCCCCCCCCCCCCCGTGGCTGTTCCCCCCCCCCAACTCTTTTCCAACCCCCCCAAGCCGTTTTTTTCCCCCAAACCGGCCCAAATTTGGGGAGAAAAAGCCCCAAAATCGTTCCTCCAGCCCCGCTGCCCATGGAGGCCATCGAGAGGATGGCGGCGCTCTGCATGCGGGACCCCGAGGACGAGGAGGATGAGGATGAGGAGGATGAAGAAGACGAAGACCTGATGGTGAGGAGGCTCCCCCCCTCCAACCTGTGCCCCCCCCCTTTAATTAACCCCTAACGAGCCCCCCCCCCGTTCGCAGGCGGAGCTGCAGGAGGTGCTCAGCGGGGAGGACGGCGGCGCCCCCACCCCGGAGCCCCCCGGAAGGTTCGGCGCCGTCTCCCCCACCCCAATTTCATGTTGTGCCCCCCCCCCCCCGGGGAAAAAAACCCCGATTCTGACCCAAAACGCTGCCGGGCAGGGAGCAGAAATTCTCCTTTCCTGCCTGCCTCGCCTCGGGAGGACAAAATGGGGGCAAAACGCGGGGATTTGGCCAATTCGGCCCCGGAGGAGCCGGCCCCAAATTGCCTGTTTTTAGGGATTCTCCCCCAATCCTGTTTTTTAGCAATTTTAACCCTTCCTGCCGCCCCCCAACCTGCATCAGAGCACCCCGGGACCGGGGTGGCGATCGTCCCCGTCCCTCCGCGGGGAAAACCCCGAGCCCATTGTGGGTTGTTTTGTGCCTTTTCCATGGGGTTTGTGACCCCAGCTCCCTTGGGGAAAACCCCGAACCCGTTTTGGGTCATTTTGTGCCTTTTTCATTGGGTTCCTGACCCCTGCGGGGGCACTTTGGGCCTGGAACCCAACAAATCCCACACGGGGACCCCGGGGCCACCCCACCCCGTATCCCCCCCGTGCCCAGCCCCATTCCCGAGAAAACCCCGAGCCCATTTTGGGTCATTTTCTGCCTTTTCCATCGGGTTCCTGACCCCAGCTCCCTTTGGGAAAACCCCAAGCCCATTTTGGGTCGTTTTGTGCCTTTTCCATTGGGTTCCTGACCTTCCTGCGGGGGCACTTTGGGCCTGGAACCCAACAAATCCCACACGGGGACCCCAGGGCCGCCCCCCGTGTCCCCCCCCATGTCCCAGCCCCATTCCCAAGAAAACCCCGTGCCCATTTCGGGTCATTTTCTGCCTTTTCCATCGGGTTTTTCACCTTTGCGGGGGCACTTGGGGCCTGGAACCCAACAAATCCCACACGGGGACCCCGGGGCCGCCCCCCTGTGTCCCCCCCGTGTCCCAGCCCCGTTCCCGTCCCCGCAGGCGGCCCCCCCGGGGGCTCGGGGCTGGAGGTGATGCTGGCGGCGCGGGCGAGCCTGTACCGGGCGGCCGCCGGCAGCGCCCGGGAGGCCGGGGACGGCGCCAGGCTGCGGCGCTACGAGAGGGGCCTGAAGGTGAGTGGGGGGCCGGGGTGTCCCCCCCCCAGAGCCCTGCCCGACCCTAAAAACCCCAAACCCACCCTAAAAGCCCCGGCGGGGGCTCGGCCACGGTCCCAAAATCTGGGGGTTTTCACTTAAATCCGCGCCGGGCCCCCAGAGCCCCGCAGGGATGCTCGAGGCCCGTGGGGTTTTACGGCAAAGGTCTTGCCCTAATTAACGGGGTTGGGTGGCCGGGGGGGTCGTTAATTAACCCGGAGACCTCGTTAGGGACGGGGGGCTCAGGGCAAGGACGCGGCCCTGCCGAAAGCCATCGGCGAGCTGGGGGACCTCGGGGTTCGGTGTAATTTCCTCGCGTTTTGGGCGCTGCTTTTGGGTTTTTTTTTGTTTTTATTTTTAACTTTTTCTGTGTTCTGGGTGCTGTTTTTGGGGTTTATTTAAATTTTGTCGTGTTCTGGGCGCCGCTTTTGTTTGTTTTTGTTTTTTTTTAACTTTTTTTTTGCGTTCCGGGTGCTGCTTTTTTATTTATTTATTTATTAAACTTCCCTCGTGCTCCGGGCGCTGCTTTCGGGTTCCCCCTGCGAGGCTGCAGGGCTTCGTGCCCCCACACCGGGGCGGGGGGGTCGCAGCATTTGTAGCTTTGGGGACCCCCCCGAGCCCAACTTTGGGGCCGTGTTCTCGGGGGTCTCCGACGCCCCCCTCCGTTCCCCCCCCCCATTTTTGCAGACGCTCGAGGCTCTGCTGGCCGCCGTCCGCCGGGGCCAGGACATCGACGAGGACCAAATCCCCCCGCCGGTGGCCCTGGGGGGGGCACCCCGAAGCCCCCACCGGCCTCAGCAGCACCCCCGGACCCCCAAGACCCCCGAGACCCCCCCGAGGACCCCCCCACTTCGCCCGGCAGCCCTGCAGAGGGAAACCCCGCGGCCCCCAGGTATGGACGTGGCTCTTGCTGTGCCATCGCGGTGCCGTGCCGGTGCCGTGTCGGGGGGTCCCGGTGCCCCCCTGACCCCCCCCGACCCCCCCGCAGGCGGTGCCGGTGCCGAGGCGGTGCCGCGGGGCCGGCCGCAGGATTACCGGGCGGCGGCGCTGAGCGCCAAGCGCCGCGGGGACCTGGAGCTGGCCGCCAAGTGCCTGCGCGCCGCCAAGGTGGGGGCTCATCCTGTCCCGGGGGGGGGGTGGGGGGGGGGTCCCCGTCTTGGATATGGGGGGAAAAACGGGGGGTGGGGGGCCCTGGGGGTGTTTGGGGGGCTCTTGGGGGGAAATAGGGAGTCCCAGGGGGGTTGGGGAGGGTCCTAGGGGGTAAATGGGGAGTCCTGGGGGGGTTGGGGGCGGCCCTTGGAGGGTAAATGGGGAGTCCTGGGGGGCAAATGGGAAATGGGGAGCCCCGGGGGAGTTTGGGGGGGCCCCGGGGGGCAAATGGGGGGGGGGTGGGGGGCAAATGGGGAGCCCTGGGGGAGTTGGGGGGGCTCCAGGGGAGTTGGGGGGCCCTGGGGGGCAAATGGGGAGCCCTGGGGGAGTTGGGGGGGCTCCGGGGGAGTTGGGGGGCCCTGGGGGGCAAATGGGGGGGCCTGGGGGGCAAATGGGGAGCCCTGGGGGAGTTGGGGGGGGGGCTCCAGGGGAGTTGGGGGGCCCTTGGGGGGCAAATAGGGAGTCCTGGGGGGGGGGGGGGGGGGGTTGGGGGGGGTTCCAGGGGGGTAAATGGGGAGTCCTGGGGGGCAAATGGGAAATGGGGGGGGAGGGCAGGGGGCAAATGGGGGGGCCTGGGGGGCAAATGGGGAGCCCCGGGGTGTTGGAGGAGCCCCAGGGGAGGATTTGGGGGGGGGCCCTGGGGGATTTGGGGGGTCCCGGGGGATTTGGGGGGGGGTCTCTGCCCTTCCTCTGCTCCTTCCCCAGAGCCTGGAGGCGCTGCTGGCGGCGGGGGGGGGCCGCCGGTGGCGCTGAGCAGCGGGACAACGCCGCCGCCCCCGGTAAGAGCCGCGGCCACCCTTGGGGGGGGGGATTTAGCCGTGGGGGGGGTGGGCATGGCCCCGTGGGGGTCTCGGGGTGCCCACACCTCCCCCCCAGAGCAGCCGCCCGAGGAGCCGCCGGCCCCCAGCCCCGCGCCCCCCGCAGCAGGTACAGGAGCCCTGGAACCGCTCTCCCTCGCCCCCCACGGGACGGGGGCACCGGGGGGGGGGGGACTGCAGTGGGACCTTTCCCCTCTGCCCCCCCCCACCCCAGACGCCCCCCCCCGCCGCGGGACGTGCTGGAGGCGCTGCAGCAGCGCATGGAGCGGTACCGGGCGCCGCTGCGCAGGCCAAGGCCAAGGGCGACGACCGCAAGGCCCGGATGCACGAGCGCATCGTCAAGGTGGGGGGGGGGGGCGTGTGTTCGCTGGGGGGGGCGCCAGACCCCGCACGGCCCCCCCCGGGGTGCTGAGGCTGTGCGCCCCCCCCCCCCCCCCAGCAATACCAGGAGGCCATCCGCGCCCACCGGGCGGGCAAAGCCGTCGACCTCTCCGAGCTGCCCGTGCCCCCAGGTAGTTTTGCGCCCCCCCGTGGTCCCCCCCCAGTATTTCCCCCTTCCCCCCCCCCAGGTATCTGCCCCCCAGGTATCTCCCCTCCCTTGTCCCCCCCCCCCCCCAGGTATTTCCCCTCCCCTGTGCCCCCCCCAGGTATTTCCCCCTCCTGTGCCCCCCCAGATACTTCTCCTGTCCCCCCCCCCCCCCCCCCAGGTATTTCCCCGCCCGTTCCCCCCCAGGTATTTGCCCTCTCCCAGTATTTGCTCTGCCCCCCCCGTTTTCTTTGCCCCCCCCCCCCCCAGTATTCCCCCCGCCGCCCCCCCCCCCGGTATTTATTTATTTATTTCCCCCCCCGGTATTTCCCCCTGTCCCCCCCCTGCATTTCTGCCCCCTGCTGAGAGCCTCGGGGTCCCCCCCCCCCCCCCCCCCCACCAATTCCACCTCCCCCCCCGTGCCCCCCCCAGGCTTCCCGCCCCTGCAGGGCGCCGGGCCCCCGGGGGGGGGCAGAGCCTGGCGGGGGTGCTGGAGGCCGCCCGGCGGCTGGCGGCTGACGAGGAAGAGGAGGACGAAGAGGAGGCGAAGAAGGTCGGGCTCGGGGCCCCCTCGCTCCCACGTAGCCCCCCCGGGGGTCCCGCGGGGGGGGTGTCGTGTCCCCCCCCCCAACCTGTGCTGTTCCCCTCCTTTCGGCAGCCCCCTCCGAGAGCCGCCGCCCCCCAGCCCAAGCCGGCGCCGGCACCGCCGCGAGCGTCCTCGGCGGCCCCCCGCCGGCAGCGAACCCGTCCCCGAGCGGCCAAGGCTGACCCCAAAAACGCTACGAGAGGTGGGAGGCTGGGATTAACCCCCCCAAATGGGATTAACCCGCCCCCAGATGGGAATAACACCCCCAAAATGGGATTAACGCCCCTGCCTCAGCCCCCAGAGCCACAACAAGAGGTGGGAGGACGGGATTAACACCTCCCAGATGGGATTAACACCCCCAAAATGGGATTAACGCCCTTGCCTCAGCCCCCAAAGCCACAACAAGAGGTGGGAGGCTGGGATTAACCCCCCCAGATGGGATTAACCCCCCCCAAATGGGAATAACACCCCCAAAATGGGATTAACGCCCCTGCCTCAGCCCCCAGAGCCACAACAAGAGGTGGGAGGACGGGATTAACACCTCCCAGATGGGATTAACACCCCCAAAATGGGATTAACGCCCTTGCCTCAGCCCCCAAAGCCACAACAAGAAGTGGGAGGCTGGGATTACCCCCCCCCAGATGGGATTAACCCCCCCCCAAATGGGAATAACACCCCCAAAATGGGATTAACGCCCCTGCCTCAGCCCCCAGAGCCACAACAAGAGGTGGGAGGCTGGGATTAACACCCCCAAAATGGGATTAACGCCCCTGCCTCAGGCCCCAAAGCCACAACAAGAGGTGGGAGGCTGGGATTAACTACCCCCCCCCGGTCTGGGATTAACCCCCCCCCCCGATGGGATTAACACCCCCTGCCCCAGTCCCCAAATGTACCATGGGGGGTGGGGGCTGGGATTAACACCCCCAGATGGGATTAACAGCCCCTGCCCCAGTCCCCAAAGGCACCATGAGGGGGTGGGGGCTGGGATTAACACCCCGCAGATGGGATTAACACCCCCCAGACGGGATTAACACCCCCCGGCTGGGATTAACACCCCCACCAGGGTACTGAGCCACCCTCAGCCATTCCCCTTGGTTTTAGAATCCGGGGAAGGCCGCGGTGGTGCTGAGCAGGGAGGGGGGGATGGCGGCCATCTCCCGGGGGGGGGCAGGGGCCAAATCCTGCGCGGCTCCCCTGGGGGCTGTGGGGTCCCCGTGCGGTGCTGTGCCGCGTCCCACGGTGCGGTGCCGGCCCCGCAGCCCAGCAGCAGCTCGCCTTCCTGGAGGGCCGGCGGCGGCAGCTGGCGCAGGCGGCGCTGCGGGCCAAGCGCGCCGGGGACGTGGAGGGCGCCAAGCTGCTGCTGCGCCGCGCCAAGGGGCTGGGCCCCCTCCTGGAGGCCTCGCGCCGGGGGCTCCCCGTCGACATCGCCCAGGTCAGCGACACCCCCCGCATAATCTGGGGGGGCTCCGTCCTGCTGGGGACCCCCCACGGAGCCCCGGTGCGCCCCGGAGCTGAGCCCCCCCCCCCCCGGTTTCCGTCCCCGTCCCGCAGGTCCCCGAGGCGCCGGTGAGCGAGGAGGACTTCGCGCTGCCGCAGCTCCGCGGCCCCCGCGGCCCCCCGAGGCGCTGAGGCAGTACCGGGAGCTCGCGGGGCTGCTCCGGCAGCAGCACGAGGTGAGGGGGGGGGGCTGGGGTGAGACCCCCCCTCGTGGGGGGGGCTGCACGGGCTGGTCGGGGGCCCCCAGGGCGGCACGGCCCCGTGTGGGACCCCCGGGGGGGCTGCGCAGCCCAGCACAGGACCCCTGGGGGCTGCATTGCCCAACCTGGGACCCCCGGGGGGGCACACCCTGGTGCAGGACCCCTGGGGGGCTTCATGGCCCAGCCTGGGACCCCTGGGGGGCTGCACGGGCTGGCACAGGACCCCCAGGGCGGCACGGCCCCGTGTGGGACCCCGGGGGGGCTGCACACCCCAGCACAGGACCCCCGGGGGGCTGCACAGCGCGGTGTGGGACCCCCAGGAGCTGCACAACCCAACCTGGGACCCCCAGGGGGGGCACATCCTGGTGCAGGACCCCTGGGGGGGCTTCATGGCCCAACCTGCAGGACCCCTGGGGGGGCTGCATGGGCTGGCACAGGACCCCCGGGTGGGCTGCATGGCCCCGTGTGGGACCCCCGGGGGGCTGCATGGCCCCGTGTGGGACTCCCGGGGGCTGCACGACCCAACCTGGGACCCCCAGACCCCCGGGGGGCTGCACACCCTGGTGCGGGACCCCCGGGGGCTGCTGCGGCTTGGCCCCAGCCTCGCCCCCCCACCCTCACCTGGGGGGGGGGGGGGGGGGGGGGCGAAGGAGGGGGCTCGTAGCCACAAAACGGGGCTGGGTGGTCCCACACGGGGGGGGGACTGAGGACCGGGGGGCCTGCGTGGCAGTGGGGGGGGCACCCGGGGGCAGCCCCTTCCCCCGGGGGGGGACACCCGGGGCAGCCCCCTCCCCCTGGGGCTGCGGCTCTGGGTCCCGGCAGAAATTGGGGCCGATTGTGCTGAAAATGGGGCTGCGGCGGGGGGAGGGAGCTCCGGGCTGAGCAAACCCAGCGCCCGAACGGGGCGGGGGGGTTGGGGGGGCCATCACCCATGGCCCCCCCCCACTCGTGTACCCCCCCCCCCCAGATGTGCGTGGAGCACTCGCGGCAGTTCGCTCGCCTGGGGAACATCACCGAGATCACCAAGTGAGTGCCGGGGGGGGGGGGGCAGGATTACACCCCGGGGGGGGGGCCAGGATCGCGCCCCCGGGGCCAGCACAGCCCCCGGGGAGCTCGGCACTGCCGGGGGGGTTAGGACACCCCCATCACCCCCCCCCCCTTTCAGGTTCGAGCGGCTGGCCGAGAGCTGCAGGCAGAGCATGGAGACCCTGAAGCGCGCCCACGCGGGGGGGTTGCCCCCCCCGGCACCGCTACGAGCAGCGCACCTTCAGCACCGTCAAGTACGGCCGCGGGGGGGGGGGGCTGCCGGAATTCACCGCGGTCGGGGGCTCACGGGGTGCCCCCCCCCCAGGATCTTCCCCGAGCTGAGCAGCAGCGACCTGGTGCTGTGCGTGGTGAGAGGCATCAACCTCCCGGCCCCCCCGGTGAGTGAGGGGGAGGGGGCGGGGGGGGCAGCTCAGCACCCTCAGGACCCCCGGGGGCGGGGGGGGGGGGGCACCGGGCTTTGCTCGACGCCGCCGCTCTGTGCCCCCCCGCCAGGGGTGGCCCCCAACGACCTGGACGCGTTCGTGCGCTTCGAGTTCCCGTACCCCACCGCGGTGAGTCCGGGACCCCCCCCGTGCCCCCCCCCCCCCCCCGGCCGCAGGGGCTGGGCGCTGAGCCTTCCTCCTCCTCCTCCTCCTCCTCCTCCTCCTCCTCAGGACGAAGCGCAGAAGGATAAGACCGCCGTGGTGAAGAACACCGACTGTCCCGGTAAGCACCGTGGCGGGGGGGTGGCACTGGGGGATCCCCTCCCCGCTGACTGGGGGGGCTCAGGCCGAGGGCCGTGGGCGTCCCGGGCGGGGGGGGCTTCATCCTGCTGCCCCCCCCCGGCAGAATTTGGGGAGCGGTTCAAGCTGCACATCAACCGCGCGCACCGCGGGCTCCGGCGCGTGCTGCAGGCCAAGGGCATCCGCTTCGAGGTGGCGCACAAGGGGTGAGAACCACGGCCCCGGGGGATGGGGGCACCCACCGCCCCCCCCCCACACCCCCAGGACCCTTGGGGGGGGCTCGCGGGCGGTGATCCGAGCGCAGCCCCCCCCCCCACAACGTCCCCAGGGGGCTCTTCAAGCCCGACCGCGTCCTCGGCACGGCGCAGCTGAAGCTCGAGGCCCTGGAGACGTCGTGCGAGCTGCGGGAGATCCTCGAGGTGAGCGCGGGGCCGCCCTTTTGGGGGGGGGGGACACGTCCCGGTGTCACCGTGACCCTGTGTCCCCCCCCAGCTGCTGGACGGCCGCCGGCCCACCGGAGGGAAGCTGGAGGTGGTCGTGCGCCTGCGGGACCCCCTGGGCCCCCCGCAGCTGGAGGCGAGGACGGAGCGCTGGCTGGTCGTGGAGCCGGTAGGGGCCGTGGCGTCCCTCGTTCCCCCCCCCCCAACACACACACACCCCCCGATCCGCTGGGGGCCACGGGGAGGAATCCCCCCCCCTCCTCCCCAAAATTTCCCCCCCCCCATCCCCGCAGGTCGCCGTCCCCAAGCCCGCCCCGGCCGCCGTTCCCGGGAGGGATGCGAACAACGGGTGAGTTTTTGGGGTCCCGCCCCCCCGACAGCGGGTTCCGAGCCCCCCCCCGCCCGCACGGTGTCCCCGGGGGGGGTCGGGGCCGTTCACCGCCGCTGTCCCGGCTCTTCGCTTCCTCCTCCTCCTCTTCTTCCTCCTCCTCTTCCTCCCTGGGAGCGTGGGACCTCGCCCCCCCCAGCCTCACCCACCCCCCATTATCCCCCCCCCCCCCTGCAGCAAGCCCCCCCCGTGCTGCCCAGCCTCAACCTGCTGGCCTTCGACCGGGAGAAGCTGGAGAGGAAGGTGAGCGGTGCCCCCCCCGCCCCCGCCATGGTGTCGGGGGGGCTGCAGAGCCCCCCCCCCCTCCGCTTTGGGTTCAGACCCCACGGGTTTGGGGCTGGGGCCCTGGAGCTTGGCGGGGGGGGGGCTCAGACCTCCCCCCCCCCCATGTTGGGGGTGGGAGGCTCTGAGGGGGTCCCACACTGCAGTGGGGGGCTCTGATGGGGGTCCCACACCTCGTTGGGGTGGGGGGTTCTGATGGGGGTCCCACACACCAGTGGGGGGCTTTGACAGGGGTCTTGTGCCCCATCGTGGTGTGGGGGGCACTGATGGGGGTCCCACGCTGCAGTGGGGGCTCTGATGGGGGTCCCGTGCCCTATTGGGGTGGGGGGGCTCTGACGGGGGTCCCACGCTGCAGTGGGGGGCTCTGATGGGGGTCCCGTGCCCTATTGGGGTGGGGGGGGCTCTGATGGGGGGTCCCACACACTGGTGGGTGGGCTCTGATGGGGGTCCCGTGCCCTATTGGGGTGGGGGCTCTGATGGGGGTCCCACACACTGGTGGGGGGCTCTGATGGGGGTCCCACACTGCGGTGGGGGGCTCTGATGGGGGTCCCGTGCCCTATTGGGGTGGGGGGTTCTGACGGGGGTCCCACACTCCGGTGCGGGCACTCTGAGCGGGGGTCCCACACCCTGTTGGCGCGCGGGGGGCACCTCTGGGGGTCCCACCCCCCCCCCACGGGGGGCTCTGAGCCGGTGCCCCCCCCAGGTGCAGGCGTACCGGCAGGCGCAGCGCCCGGTGCCGGCGGAGCTGCAGGAGCAGCAGCAGGAGCTGGCGCGGCGCGGGCAGCGGCTGCTCGCCCAGCTGCAGCGCAGGGGCCCCGCCTTCCGCAAAGGTGAGGAGGGGGCCGGGGGGGGGGCTGCGGGCAGAGACCCCCCTCAGCCCCGTCCCTTCCCCTTGCTCCTTTTTCTCCTTTTTTCCCCCCGTTTTTTAGAGTACGTGGCCCAGCTGGAGCGCTACCTGCAGCTCTACACCGAGACCGCGCGGCGCCTGGGCACCGAGGGCAACCGGGTGAGGCAGCCCCCGCACGCCCCCAATTAATTACCCCCAATTACCCCCCAATTACCCCCATTATACCCCATTATACCCCATTACTCCTGTGCCCCCTAATTACCCCCAGTTACCCCCCAACAACCCGAGTTACCCCCTGTTATACCCCATTATACCCCCTGTGCCCCCGCCCCAATTACCCCCCTTATCCCCCATTACCCCCGTGCCCCCTAATTACCCCCCTTATCCCCCATTACCCCCGTGCCCCCCTAATTACCCCCCTTATCCCCCATTACCCCCGTGCCCCCTAATTACCCCCCCTTATCCCCCATTACCCCCGTGCCCCCCCATTACCCCCGTTACCCCCCATTACCCCCTATTATACCCCCTTACCCCCCTGCTTTGGGGTCGGGGGGGGGGCCGTGCTCCCCCTGACCCCCGTCTCTCTCGGGGCAGGAGGCGGCCAAGGAGGCGCTGTACAAGAGGAACCTGGTGGAGAGCGAGGTGGGGGCGGCTCGTCCTTTTGGGGGGGTCCCCGTGCCCCCCCCCAATGCCCGCCCCAACCCCCCCTCTTCTCTTCCAGCTGCAGAAGCTGCGCCGCTGACCCCCGGGGGCCGTGCCCCCCCGGCCGTGCGGTGACAATCAGCGCGGGGCCCCGCGGGATCGCAGCTGCTACGTCCCCCCTCCGATCCCGCTGCTCCCGGGGGCGGGGGGCGCTGCTGCCGCCCCCCCCCCCATGCACTTTGAGCTCCCTTTTTTCCCCTTTTCCCCCTTTTTTTGCACACCAAAGCGTTTCCCCGGCCGCCCCCACCCCCCCCCCACAAGTGCCTGGCCCTGGGGGGCCCTGGGAAGCGGAGCGGGCGGCCGGGCTGTGCAACGGGTCTCTGGGATTCATTTTCTTGGGTTTATTTTCTTGGGTTTCGGGTTTATTTCGTGCTTTCTCACAAATCTATAAAGTTTTTAACAAGACGGCGGCGCCTGGGCTCTCTGTTACCCCCGGGGGTGCTTCTAATGGGGGGCCGCAGGGGGCACGGTGGGGGCGTGGCCCTCAGCAGGGCCCAGGCCCGGGGGCTGAGGGGGGACCGGGCCCGGTGGCCCCGGGGGGGCCGGGCTGGGGGGCCCCGGGCCCGGCGGCCCCGCTCGGGGCCCGCCCGCAGGCTCCAGGCCCGGCGCTAGGCCGCAGCCACCGGCCCGTCGCCTTGGCAACGGCCCCTCCGTTGCCGTGGTAACGCGCCCCGCCCCCTCCTCAGGGGCCGGCACCCGCCGGTGCTTCTTCTCCATAGCAACGGGCCGGGTACTGACGGGCGTCAGGGCGGCCCAATCACAGCCCGCGCGCCCTCGAGGCGGGCCGCGGCGCCGAGCTCTCATTGGCCGTCCCGCCCCGCCGGGGCGGAGCGCGGCGGCGACCGACGGCCGCGCCGGACCAATGGGATGTGGGGGACCCGCCTCGCGCCGCCGCGCCGCCCAATGAGAGGCGCGGGCGGCGGAGCGGCGGCCAATAGGCGCGCGGCGTGGGCGGGCCGTCGTCGGCGGGCTCCGGAAGCGGAGGGGGCCGGGGGAAAATGGCGCCCAGCTCGAAATCGGAGCGGGGCGGCCCGGGAAGCGCGGCCCGGGGGCGGCGGCGGGCGGCGGCTCCTCGGGGGGCCGGGCCCAAGGGGCCGCCGCGACCACGTCGTGAGGCAGCTGGAGCGCGTGCGGGTCAGCGGGGCGGGGGGGGCGGGGGGGCTGAGGGGAGGCCTGGGGGGGGCGGGAGGGGGTGAGGGGAGGCCTGGGGGGGCGGGGGGGAGAGTGGGGGGAGGGGAGGGGGCTGGGGGGGCTGAGGGGGGCGGGGGGGGGGCTGAGGGGGGGGGGGGCTGGGGAGGGGGCCAAGGGGGGCCTGGGGGGGGGCTGGGGGCTGAGGGGGGGAGGAAGGGGGGTGGGGGAGGGTCTGAGGGGGGCGGGGGGCAGAAGGGGGGTCTGTGGGGGGAGGGGGGAAGGGGAGGGGGACAAGGGGGGCGGGGGGTTAAAGGGGGGAGGGGTCAGAGGGCGGGGGGCTGAGGGGGAAGGGGCTGGGGGGTGTAAGGGGGGGTAAAAGGGGAGGGGAGGGGGAGCAGGGGGCAAAGGGGGGCATGACCTGGGGGTGACCTGGGGGGGGCAGCCCCGTGACGCCCCCCCCGCCCCCCCCGCCCCCAGCTCAGCGGGCAGCTCTCCCCCCGGCTGTTCCGCAAGCTGCCCCCCGCGTCTGCGTCTCGCTGAAGAGCATCGTGGACGAGGACCTGCTGTGCGCGGGGTGAGGGGGGGCGCGGGGGTGACCCCCCCCCCCCCCGGCATGGGGGTGGGGCTGGAGCTGCCCCCTGTGTCCCCCCGTTTCCATGTGTCCCACCCCCTTCCAATGCCCCCCTTGTTTCTGTTACCCCCCCATTCCCCCCATTTCTGTGCCCCCCCATTTCTGTGCCCCCTCATTTCTGTGCCCCCCCCATTTCCACGTGCCCCCCCCTTTCTGTATGTACCACTCCTGTTTCCATGTCCCCCCCTTTTTACGTCCCCCCATTTCCCCGTGTCTTACTCCTGGTTTTGTATCTCCTCCTTCTGTGTCCCCCCCATTTTCATGTCCCCCCCCCGTTTCTGTCACCCCTTCCTGTGCCCCCCAATCTGTGCCTCCCCTGTTTCTATGCCCCCCCACATCCATGTGCCCCCCCCATTTCCCCATCCCCCCCTTCCCTCACTTCCCACTGCGTCCCCCCGATCCCCGTGACCCCCCCATTTTCACGTCCCCCTGCATTTCCGTGTCTCCCCCCTTGTTTCCACGCCCCCCCCATTTCCATTCCCCCCCAATCCCCATGACCCCCCCCATTTCCCCCATCCCCCCTTCCCTCACTTCCCACCTGTCCCCCCGTTTCCCTGTTGCCCCCCCATTTCCACGTCCCCCTGCACTTCCGTGCGTCCCCCTTGTTCCCACCCCCCCCCCCGTTTCCATTCCCCCCCCCCGATCCCCGTGACCCCCCCCCCCCATTTCACATCCCCCCCCCCCCAGGCACATCTTCCTGGGCTTCTCCAAGTGCGGCCGCTTCGTCCTGTCCTACACCAGCAGCAGCGGCGACGACGACTTCTCCTTCTACATCTACCACCTCTACTGGTGGGAGTTCAACGTCCACAGCAAGCTCAAGCTGGTAGCGCCCCCCCGCGCCCCCCCGGGGCCGTCCGTCCGTCCGCCTGGCGCCACCGGGCGGGACAGACGGCCCCCGTCCCCCCAGGTGCGGCAGGTGCGCCTCTTCCAGGACGAGGAGATTTACAGCGACCTGTACCTGACCGTCTGCGAGTGGCCCAGCGACGCCTCCAAGGTCATCGTCTTCGGCTTCAAGTGAGCCCCGGGGGGGGACAAAAAGCCCCCGGGGGGGGCCCAAAACCCCTGGGGGGGTCCTGGGGGCTGTGCCATGGTCTCATGCCCGCCCCCCCGCAGCACGCGCTCGGCCAACGGGCTGCTGGTGAACATGATGATGATGAGCGACGAGAATCACCGCGACATCTACATCAGCGCCGTGGCCGTGCCCCCCGCCGCCACTGCCCCGGCTGCCGCGCCGTGGCCCTCGCCCACCCCGGTGAGCTGAGCCCCTCCCCAATCCCGGCACCGTGTCCCCCCCGGTGCTGAGTCCCCCCCTCCCGATCCCAGTGCTGTGTCCCTCCCCAGTCCCAGCACCATGTCCCCTCAATCTCCGCACCGTGTCCCCCCTGGTGCTGTGCCCCCCAGTCCTGGTGCTGTGTCCCCCCCCATCCCCGTGCTGTCCCCCCCCAATCCCCGCACCATGCTCCCCCGCGGTGCTGTCCCCCCCGAGTCCCAGCACCCCGTGCCCCCCCATCCCAGTGCTGTCCCCCCTGATCCTGGTGCTGTCCCCCCCAATCCCCACACCGTGCCCCCCGGTGTCGTGCCCCCCAGTCCCCGCACCATGCCCCCCCAATCCCGGTGCTGTCCCCCCTAATCCCGGTGCTGCTCCCCCCAATCCCCGCACCATTCCCTCCTCCCCAGTGCCGTGCGCCCCCCGGTGCCATGCGCCCCCCCCCCCGTTGCCGTACACCCCCCCCCCCAATTCCCGGTGCCGGGGGGGCGGTGCCGGGCGCTGAGGCGTGCGGGTGCCCGCAGGGGAGGCGGCGGCGCACTGCCTGCGGCACGGCTTCCTGCTGCACACCAAGTACCAGGTGGTGTACCCCTTCCCCACCTTCCAGCCCGCCTTCCAGCTCAAGAAGGACCAGGTGGTGCTGCTCAACACCAGCTACTCCTCGTCGCCTGCGCCGTCTCCGTGCACGCCGCCGGTACGCTTACGCCCCCCCCCCCCCCCAAAAAAAAAAAACCACCCCCCGGACCCCCTCTGATCCCCCCAAACCCCTCAACCCCACCCCGAGGCTCCCATCCCGCTCCTCCCACAGGCGACCCCGGCGCCCGGCAGATCCTCTACGAGCGGCGCCCGCCGCCGCCAGCGCCCCCGCCGGGCAGGATGCGGCCCCGCGCGGCCGGAGGAGTCGGGGAGCCGCGGGCTGGCCCCGCCGCCGCCCCCCCCCCCCCCCAGCAGCAGCAGCAGCAGCCCCCCCAAACCGGCCCCGGGGCGCCCCCGGGGCCGTCGCCAGCGGTGGCCAAAGCCAAAGAGTTCGTGGCCGACATCTTCCGCAGGGCGCAGGGGGGGCAAGGCGCCGGCCCCCCCGGCGAGGAGGAGGAGGAGGAGGAGGAGGAGGAGGAGGAAGAATCAGGCCCGGCCGCCGGCTTCCAGCACCCACCGCGCTCCCCCTCGCCCCCTGCGCCCCCCCGCCGGATCGGGGCGCCGCCCCCGCCCCCCCCCTCACCGCAGGGTGACCGCAGCCCCCGGGAGCGGCGTCGGTGGGGTCCCCCCGCGCCAGCCCCCGCGGCGCCGAGAGCCCCCCGGCGAGCCGGCCTACGTCAACTACACCAAGCTGCGCTACGTGCTGCAGCACGGCGAGCCCGCCGAGCCCCAGGACGGTGAGGGGGCGGCGGGGACGGGGCCCCCAGCACGGGGGTGGGGTGGGGGGGGCGATGGCGGCCCCCCCCCGTGACCCCATTTTTCCCCGCAGAGCTGGAGGACGACAAAATCTCGCTGCCCTTCGTCGTCACCGACCTGCGGGGCCGCAGCCTGAAGCCGCTGCGGGAGCGGGCGGTCGCTCAGGTGGGGGCTGGGGAATAAAGGGGGGGCCCCCCCCCCAAAAAAACCTGGTGGGGGTTGTGGGGTGACGCGGTGCCCCCCAGGGGCAGTACCTGACGGTGGAGCAGCTGACGCTGGACTTCGAGTACGTCATCAACGAGGTGATCCGCAACGACGCCGCCTGGGCCCGCCAGTTCTGCTCCTTCAGCGACTACGACATCGTCATCCTCGAGGTGGGGAGGGGGCCGGGGGGTGCCCCACCCCCGTGGGCCCCCCCCTAAAAAAAAATCCCCCCCCCCCCCACTCCCCCAGGTGTGCCCCGAGACCAACCAGGTCATCATCAACATCGGGCTGCTGCTGCTCGCCTTCCCCTCGCCCGACGAGGAGGGGCAGCTGCGGTGAGCCCCAAATCGCCCCCCCCCCGGGGCTTGTGACCCCCCCCCGCGTTGTGTGCCCCCCCCCCAGCGTTGTGCGGCCCCCCCGGCTCAGCCGCCCCCCCCCCCCCGCAGGCCCAAGAGCTGCCACACGAGCCTGAAGGTGGCCTGGGACCTCAACACCGGCACCTTCGCCACCGTCAGCGTCGGGGAGCTCGCCGAGGTCAAGGGGCAGACCAGGTGCGGGGGGCAAAAACTGGGGGGGGGAGGCAAAAATTTGGGGGGGGGGCTGGGGCAGGTGCTGGGGGGGGGCAAAATTTGAGGGGGGGCATCACTGCTGGTAATGGGGGGGTGGAGGTGGGATTGGGGCTACAAGGGGGGTTCAGGGGGCTGTGTTGCCCCCCCTTATTTTTTAACCCCTCAGGCCTATTTTTTACCCCCCACACCCATTTTTTACCCCCACACCCATTTTTTTACCCCCCCTCATGCCCATTTCCCCCACCCACACTCATTTTTACCCCCCTCATGCCCATTTCCCCCCACCCACACTCATTTTTACCCCCCCGCACTTTTTTTACCCCCCACTCATTTCTCCCCCCACCCCTTTTCTCCCCCCATTTTTACCTCCCTACGCTCATTTTTAACCCTCCGTACCCCCATTTTTTTTCACCCCACTAACATTTACCACCCCACACATTAATAATTGCCCCCACACCCTAATAATTGCCCCCCCCCACTAATATTTTGCCCCCCCCCCCCAGCGGCAGCGTCTGGAGCTCGTACCGCAAGGGCTGCGTGGACATGGTGATGAAGTGGCTCGTCCCCGAGAGCAGCGGCCGCTACGTCAACAGGATGACCAACGAGGCGCTGCACAAAGGTCCGGGGGTCCCGGGGGCTGGGGACACCCGGGGGGTCCGGGGGGGGGTCCTTATCCTGCCCCCCCTCAACCCCCCCCCCCCTGTTGCCCCCAGGCTGCTCGCTGAAGGTGCTGGCGGACAACGAGCGCTACACCTGGATCGTGCTCTAGGGGCCGCTGACATCTTGGGGGGGGGGGCTCAGTGTGCCCCCCCCACCCCGTTTTGGGGCCGTTTTAGGGATTTTTTGTTGCTGTTCTTTTTTTGTTTTGTTTTTTGTTTTTCTTCCTTTTCAGTGTTTTCAGCGGGGTCCCCCCCCCCAAATAAATATCCCCATTTCCACGTTTTCGGCGCTTTCATTCCTGCCGCTTTTGGGGCGAATCCCGGCGGTTTTGGGGGTGTTGCCGCCCCCCTTCCCCCCCAGTGCCCCCCCGACCCCAATGCCCCCCTTGACCCCCCCCGTGCCCCCCCCCGAGCGTGGGAGGCGGCGGAGGCAAAGACCCCGAGGATTTATTCCGGTTACGAAACTACAAAAGGTAGAAAACAGCTCCGGCACGCGGACACGACACACGGCCCGGGGGCCCCCGCGCCCCCCCCCTCAAAAAAAAAGAAAAGATTGACCCAAAATAGAGATTTTTAGACCCAGGCTGATTTCTGCGATAAACACCGACCCCCCCCCCCCCCCAAAAAAAAAAAAGAAAAACGAAAGAAATTTGGGGTTCGGGGGGGCGCGCGGGGGGACCCCGGGACACGACGCACGGACGGCAGCACCACGCGCACGACGGGGGGGGGGGGGGGGGGGGCGGGGGGGGGACATACAAAAGCACAGATTTGATTGAAAACTAGAATATCTAATACCGGGGGGGGGGCGGGGGGGGGGCTGCAGCGCGGCGGCCGCCGGGGGGGGGCCGGGGGGCCCCTTCATACGGTGGTTTCTCGTCGTAAGGCAGCGGGGTGGGGGGGGGGCGTTTGGCACTGGTTCGGGGGGGCAGCAGCGATGGGGGGGGGGGGATGTGGGGGCGTGATCCCCCCGGGGGGGGCCCCGATTTTGTGCTGGGGGGGCGGTTCCCACCCCCGGGGGCTCCATCGTGCCCCCTCCCGCAATTTCTCCCCCCCCCCCCCCGGGGGCATTTTTGGCCCCCCCCTGGCATTTATCCCCTCCCCGAAGGGTCTGGGGGTGACAGAGGGGGACACCTCCGTCCCCAGCCCCTTCCCTTTAGCGATGACCCCCCCCCCCCCCCCCCGTGTCCCCCCCAACAATCCCCAAGGCCCGGGTGTCCCCCCCGGTGTGCCCCCCCCCCCAGGGCTGCCCCCCCCCCAACTTTGGGGGGGGGGGGCCGGGGGGGGGCTTGGCACACGCCCCCAGCGCGTTGCTTAAGGCACATTGTCGCCGCTCAGCGACTCCCGCGGCCCCCCGGGCCCCCCTCCATCCCCGGGGGGGCTGTGGGGCCGGGGGGGGTGGACGACACGGGGGGGGGGGGGCCTGGGGGTGCAAGCGGGGCGGTTACCAGGCGGGGGGCCGGGGGGGGCCCTTAGCTGGAGGGCAGGGCCTGGACGAAGATGCCGCGCGCGTCGCTGCGGGGCAGCTTGGCTGGGGGCTCCAGGGGTCCGGGGGCAGCGCCGCCCCCTCCCCGGCGCCCAGCGCCATCTCCTGCGGCATCTCCTCGTCGCTCTCCTCCTCTTCCTCTTCTTCCTCGTCTTGGGGGGGGAAACAGCAGAGGTGGGGTGGGGGCGGCCACTGACACCCCCCACCTGCCCGGAACCTGCTGCCCAGGCCCAGTAATGGGGCAAGCAGGTGGCCAGTGGGAGGGCTCGGAGTTAACGAGCGGCCATCAGTAGGCTTCAGAGTTAACAAGCGGCCATCAGTAGGCTTCAGAGTTAACAGGAAGCCAGCAGGAGGTTTTATGGTTAATGTGCATGCAGCTGGTGGCCATCAGTTGGCTTCAGAGTTAACGAGCGGCCATCAGTAGGGCTCAGAGTTAACAGGCAGCAAGCAGGAGGTTTCAGGGTTAACACACACACACAGCATGCGGCCATCAGTAGGGCTCAGAGTTAACAAGCAGCCATCAGTAGGTTTCAGAGTTAACAAGCAGCCATCAGTAGGGCTCAGAGTTAACGAGCGGCCAGCAGGAGGTTTCAGAGTTAACATGCAGCCATCAGTAGGGCTCAGAGTTAACGAGCGGCCATCAGTAGGGCTCAGAGTTAACGAGCGGCCAGCAGGAGGTTTCAGAGTTAACAAGCAGCCATCAGTAGGGCTCAGAGTTAATGAGCGGCCATCAGTAGGCTTCAGAGTTAACAGGCACGCAGCATGCAGCCAGCAGCAGGGCTCAGAATTAACAAGTGGCCATCAGTAGGGCTCGGAGTTAATGAACAGCCATCAGTAGGGCTGAGAGTTAACGAGCGGCCATCAGTAGGCTTCAGAGTTAACAGGCAGCCAGCAGGAGGTTTTATGGTTAACATGCATGCAGCTGGCAGCCATCAGTTGGCTTCAGAGTTAACGAGCAGCCATCAGTAGGTTTCAGAGTTAACGAGCGGCCATCAGTAGGGCTCAGAGTTAACGAGCGGCCATCAGTAGGGCTCAGAGTTAACGAGCGGCCATCAGTAGGTTTCAGAGTTAATGAGCAGCCATCAGTAGGGCTCAGAGTTAACAGGCAAGCAGCATGCAGCCACCAGTAGGGCTCAGAGTTAACGAGCGGCCATCAGTAGGGCTCAGAGTTAACAGGCACGCAGCATGCAGCCATCAGTAGGGCTCAGAGTTAACGCCCCAGGGCGAGCAGCGCACCGTGCCGGGGCTCCCCATCCCTCCCGCTTACCTTTGTCGGGGTCCAGGGCGCTGAGGGAGCTCGTCAGGTTGGCGAACTGGGGGCAGAGCGGCCGTCAGGCTCCGGGCGGCCCCCCGGCCCCCCGGCCCCCCGGCCCCCCCCGGCCCCCCCGGCCCCCCTGACCTCTCCCATGACGGCGATGGGGCTCTGGCCGCGGGCCTGCGCCACGCGGTGCTCCACCAGGTAGTACATGTACTCGTCGTACAGCAGCCGGATCAGGTGGAAGGAGCCGAAGCTGGCGGCGCTGCGCAGGGTCAGGTCGCGGATCACCATCGAGCTGGGGGGGGGGGCACACCGTCAGCACCCCCACGGGGCCCGGGGGGGGCCTCCTGGGGGTTGGGGGGTCTCCCCGGGGTCGGGGGCAGTCTCCCTGGTGTTGGGGGGGGGGTCTCTTCGGGTTTGGGGGGGGGGTACCCCAGGATTGGGGGGGCCTCCCCAGGGGTTGGGGGGTCTCCCGGGGGTTGGGGGGGGTCTCCTTGGGGTTGGGGGGGGTCTCCTTGGGGTTGGAGGGGCCTTCTGGGGTTGGGGGGGGTCTCCCTGGGGGTGGGGGGGTCCTCTTCGGGTTTGGGGGGGGGTACCCCAGGATTGGGGGGGTCTCCTCGGGGTTGGGGGGGTCTCCCAGGGGTTCGGGGGAGGTCTCCCCGGGGATTGGGGGGGGGGTCTCCTTGGGGTTGGGGGGGCCTTCTGGGGTTGGGAGGGGGTCTCCCCAGGTTTGGGGGGGGGTCCCCAGGATTGGGGGGTGGTCTCCCCGGCATTAGGGGGGTCTCCCCGGGGTTGGGACGGTCTCCTCGGGGTTGGGGGTGTCTCCCGGGGTTGCGGGGGTCTGCCCAGGGTCGGGGGGGGCCTCCCGGATTGGGGGCCTCCCCGGATTGGGGGGGTCCTCCCCGGGGGCGGGGCGGGGTCTCCCCAGCGTTAGGGGAGGCCTCCCAGGGTCAGGGGGAGGTCTCCCCGGGTTGGGGGGGTCTCTTCGGTGTTGGGGGGTCTCCCTGGTTTGGGGGGTCTCCTGGGGTTTGGGGGTGGTCTCCCAGGGTCGGGGGGGTCTCCCGGGGTCGGGGGGGGTCTTCTGGGGTTGGGAGGGGTCTCCCCAGGTTTGGGGGGGGTCTCCCAGGATTGGGGGTGGTCTCCCCAGCATTAGGGGGGTCTCCCCGGGGTTGGGGCGGTCTCCTCAGGGTTGGGGGGCCTCCCAGGACTGGGGGGTCTCCTGGGGTTGGGGGGGGTTGTCCCCAGGGTCGGGGGGTGTCTCCTGGGGTCGGGGGGGGATCTCCCCATGGTTGGGGGGGCCTCTGGGGGTTGGGGGGGTTGTCCCCGAGGTCGGGGGGTCTCCTCAGGGTTGGGGGTGGTCTCCCCAGGTTGGGGGGGTCTCTCCGGTGTTGGGGGCCTCCCGGGGTTTGGGGGGTCTCCCTGGGTTGGGGGGGGTCTCCCTGGGTCCGGAGGGGGGTCTCCCCGGGGGGGGCCCACCTGTAGAAGGACCACTTGAGGAGGAAGAGCTTGGCGGCGCGGGGGAAGCCGGGGGTGCCCTGGTGGGGTTTGAGGACGCGGGCGACGACGGCGTCGAGCCAGGCCGCCCACTGCTCCAGCGAGTTCTGCTGCTGCAGCGTCGCCTTGAAGTCCTGCTCCAGCCGCTGCACCACCCGGTCCTCGCACCGGCACACCCACGAGGCCTGCTCCTGCGGGGGGGGGGCGGCAAAACGCAGGGGGGGTCAGCACCGTGGGGAGACCCCCGAGGACCCCTCTACGGACCCCCTCGGGAGTGCCGCGGTGTGCCGAGGGAACCGCTGCTGCTGCTGCTGCTGCTGGGGGTGCAGGGACCCCCCCGGTCCCACAGGAACGCCCCCCCGGTCCACAGGGACCCCCCCACAGCCCACAAGGACCCCCAGCCCACAAGGACCCCCCCAGCCTGCAGGGACCCCCCAGCCTGCAGGGACCCCCCCCCAGACCCTTCCCCAGACCCCCGCAGGAGCACTGCCGTGTGCCGAGGGAACTGCGCTGCTGCTGCTGCTGGGGGGGCACGTGGGGACACAGACAGGAAACCCCCCCACTCACAGGGACCCCCCAAGCCCACAAGGACCCCCCCAGCCCGTGAGAGCCCCCCAGCCCACAAGAGGCCCCCTAGGAGCCCCGTGGTGTGCCAAGGGAACCACGCTGCTGCTGGGGGGGCACATGGACACAGACAGGGACACCCCCCAGCGACCCCCCAGCCCGTAAGGACCCCCCCCAGCCCACAAGGACCCCCCAGCCCGTAAGGACCCCCCCCAGCCTACAAGGGCCCCCCTAGGACCCCCGTGGTGTGCCAAGGGAACCACGCTGCTGCTGGGGGGCACAGGGGGACACAGACAGGGACCCCCCAGCCAGCTGGGACCCCCCTAGGTCCACAGGGACCCCCCCAGCCCACAAGGACCCCCCCAGCCCACAGGGACCCCCCGGGACCTGGACGTTGGCGAAGTCGACGCGGTTGAGGTCGCTGAGCATCTGGTTGATCTGCGCCGTGTTCTGCAGCACCGCGCGCGCCGCCTGCGCCAGGTGGTTGAGGGAGGTGTAGCGCCGCAGCGTCTGGGCAAAGGCACTTGCTGCCGCCACCTGCGGGGGGGCGGGGGGGGTGAGGGGGGGGTCAGCGCGGCCACGGGACCCCCCCCGCCCCCCCCCCCGGGCACCCACCTTCACGCGGACCATCTCCTCGGGGATGTTCATCATGGCGTTGGTCAGCCAGCTCTCCAAACTCTTGGCGAAATTTCGGATCGCTTGCGTCAAGGCACCTGGGGGGGGCACGGGGTGAGCACGGGGGGGCCGGGACGGGTTGGGGGGCCGGGGGGGCAGCCGGGGCTCACTGGGGATGGGCCGGAGGACGTCCGGGATGAGGATCTCCACCAGTCCCTGGTACAGCGTGTTGTCGCAGTCCTTCGTCCACCGGAGCACGGGCTCGTACTTGGACAGGACGACGAGGCAGCTCTTGGGCAGGCGCTTCTCCGCCTCGTCGTGCCTGCGGGGGCGCGGCGTCACCGGCACCAGTACCGGCACCAGCACCAGTACCAGCACCAGTACCGGCACCAGTACTAGCACCAGTATTGGCACTGGCACCAGTACTGACACTGGCACCAGCGCCGGCAGCAGTACAGGTAGCGCTCCAGGGGGCAGTCGTGACAGTGACGGGGACCGGGATCAGGACGGGATGGGGACAGGGAGGGTGATGGGGACAGGATGGGATCAGGGAGGGGATGGGAGCGGGAGGGAAACGGGATCAGGACAGGGACAGGATTAGGGTGGGGACGGGATCGGGGAGGGTGACAGGGGTGGAATGAGGATGGGGACGGGATCAGGATGGAGCCGGGATCAGGATGGGGATGGGATCAGGACAGGGACAGGATTAGGGTGGGGACGGGATCGGGGGAGGGTGACAGGGGTGGAATGAGGATGGGGACGGGATCAGGATGGAGCCGGGATCAGGATGGGGATGGGATCAGGACAGGGACAGGATTAGGGTGGGGACGGGATCGGGGAGGGTGACAGGGGTGGAATGAGGATGGGGACGGGATCAGGATGGAGCCGGGATCAGGATGGGGATGGGATCAGGACAGGGACAGGATTAGGGTGGGGACGGGATCGGGGAGGGTGACAGGGGTGGAATGAGGATGGGGACGGGATCAGGATGGAGCCGGGATCAGGATGGGGATGGGATCAGGACAGGGACAGGATTAGGGTGGGGACGGGATCGGGGAGGGTGACGGGGGTGGAATGAGAATGGGGATGGGATCAGGATGGGGCCAGGATCAGGATGGGGATGGGGTTGGGATCGGGACAGGGACAGGATTAGGGTGGGGACGGGATCAGGGAGGGTGACGGGGATGGGACAGGGACAGGATCAGGACCAGGACAGGGACACTGATGGGGTGGGCTGGGACCGGGATGGGGATGGGGAGGGTGACGGGGATGGGACGAGCGTGGGGACGGGATCAGGATGGGGATGGGGTTGGGATCAGGATGGGGATGGGGTTGGGATCGGGACAGGGACAGGATTAGGGTGGGGACAGGATCAGGATGGGGACAGGGACGATGACAGGGATGGGACGAGCACAGGCACAGGGACGGGATCAGGACAGGGACGGGATCAGGACAGGGACGGGATCAGGACAGGGACGGGATCAGGACAGGTAACAGCACCGGGCCCCCCGAGCCCCCTGAGCCCCCGCCCCACTCACACTGCGACGGGCGCGGCGTCGCTGGGCTGGCTCAGGTTGTACCGCCAGAAGGTTTTCCACAGCGTCTCCACCAGCGTGAACTGGAGGTTGATCATCACGTCCACGATGGCCTGGGGAAGGGCGGGGGGGCGTCAGCGGGGCCCTGGGGGGGGGGGTCCAGAGGGGTCCGGGGGGCGCCCACCTCGCAGTGCTCGCGGTAGAGCAGCTGGAACGCCTTCACGTCCTCGGCGCAGGCGCCCTCGGGCAGCGCCTTCCCGTGCAGGTCGATCTCGGGGAACTCAGCCAGGGTCCGCGAGGCGTCCTGCGGGGACGAGGAGGGTGGGGGGGGGGTCACAGGGGCCGGGGGGGTGTGGGGGGGGTTACACGGGGCGGGGGGGCTTACCCAGGAACTGCTGGTACTGCTGCACCTGCGTGCTGATGTCGGAGAGCCCCGCGGGCTGCTGCTGCCCCACGGCCACCCCGTTGGTCATCCCCTCCATCTTCTGGATGGGCTTCAGCCTGCGGGGGCGGGGGGGGGGGTTGGGGGGGTTGTGGGGGGGGGTGTGCTGCGGGGGGGGGGGTCCGGGGGGCGGATTTTTACCTCTGCTTCTGGGAGAAGGGCTGCTGCCGCATGGCCAGGTGCTGCTGGTCCTCCATCAGGCGCAGCAGCGGCGAGTTGGCCTTGATGCGCAGCCCGTAGTAGTGGTACTTGGAGTTCCCCCTGGGAATGGGGGGGGGCAAAAACGTTGGGGGGGGGTAACAGAGGGGGGGGGGTAACAGAGCCGGGGGGGGGTAATAGAGCTGGGGGTAACTTGGTAGTGGTACTTGGAGTTCCCCCTGGGAACGGGGGGGGGGGCAAAAACGTTGGGGGGGGTTAACAGAGCCGGGGGGCGTTAACAGAGCTGGGGGGGTAACAGAGCCGGGGGGGTTAACAGAGCCCGGGGGGGTAACAGAGCCGGGGGGGGTAACTTGGTAGTGGTACTTGGAGTTCCCCCTGGGAACGGGGTGGAAGAGGGGGCAGAAAGGTTTGGGGGGGTGGTTAACAGAGCCGGGGGGGCGTTAACAGAGCTGGGGGGGGTAACAGAGCCGGGGGGGGGTAACAGAGCTGGGGGGGGGTAACAGAGCCGGGGGGGTGGTAACAGAGCCGGGGGAGGGTTAACAGAGCCGGGGGGGGTAACAGAGCTGGGGGGGGTAACTTGGTAGTGGTACTTGGAGTTCCTCCTGGGAATGGGGTGGAAGGGGGAGCAAAAATGTTGGGGGGGTTCCCAGAAGGGTGGGGGTTAACAGAGCCGGGGGGTAACTTGGTAGTGGTAGTTGGAGTTCCCCCTGGGAACGGGGTGGAAAGGGGGGCAGAAAGGTTTGGGGGGGGGGTTAACAGAGCCTTGGGGGGGGTAACAGAGCTGGGGGGGGTAATAGAGCCGGGGGGGGGTAACAGAGCTGGGGGGGGGGTAACAGAGCCGGAGCAGGGGATAACAGAGCCGGGGGGGGGTTAACAGAGCTGGGGGGTAACTTGGTAGTGGTACTTGGAGTTTCCCCTGGGATCGGGGTGGAAGGGGGGCAGAAAGGTTTGGGGGGGGGTTCCTGGAGCCGGGGGGTTAACAGAGCCAGGGGGGTTAACAGAGCCAGGGGGGTAACAGAGCTGGGGGGGGGGGGGTAACAGAGCCTTGGGGCGGGGTAACAGAGCCTTGGGGCGGGGGTAACAGAGCGGGGGGGTAACTTGGTAGTGGTACTTGGCATTCCCCCTGGGATCGGGGGTGGAGGGGGGCAGAAAGGTTTGGGGGGGGGTTCCCGGAGCCGGGGGGGGGGCAGCAGAGGCGGGGGGGCCGCGGGGCGCACCTGGTGCCCAGGCGGCGCGTGCGCAGCCCCATGAAGACGGAGCGGATGAGCTTGCCGAAGGAGGCGGCGTTGACGGGCTCCAGCTTCTGCTCCTGGCAGTGCAGCAGGTAGTGGCAGTACAGCGTGCTGCGCGGCAGGCTCACCCCCTCCGCCGTCTCGTAGTTGTCCAGCAGCCACTGCACCTGGGGGGCGCGGGGGGGCGCAGGGGGGGGGGGCGTCACGCACCAACGTCACGCGCCCCAACCCCCCCCCCACGCGCCCAAACCCCCGGGGTTTTGCCCCGAAGCGCGCGTGCCGCCCGCGAGCAGCTCGGCTCCCCCATTTCCCCCCAATTCCCCCCAACCCCCCCGTTTTTCCCCAACCCCCCAATTTCCCCCAAGTCCCCTGATTTCCCCCAACCCCCCAATTCCCCCCACTCCATATTTTCCCCCCAGCCCCTCCATTTCCCCCCACCCCCTTTTTCCCCCCAACCCCCCAATTCACCCAAATCCCCCAATCCCCCCACCCCACATTTTCCCACCAAACCCCCCGTCTCCCCCAACCCCCCCAATTCCCCCCAACCCCCAGCCTTCCCCCACCTCCTCCCAATTTCCCCCAGCCCCCCCAATCCCCCCTTTTCCCCAACCCCCCGATTTCCCCCCAAACCCTCCGCCCCCCCCAACTCCCTGACCCCCCAACCCCCCCATTTTGCCCAAAACCCTGATTTCCCCAAACCCCCGATTTCCCCCCAACCCCTGCCCCCCCACCCCCCTTTTTCCCCCAACCCCCCCGCTTTCCCCAAACCCCCGATTTTCCCCCAACCCCCTGACCCCCTCCAACCCCCCTTTTTCCCCCCCAACCCCCATCTTTCCCCCACCTCCCGATTTCCCCCTGACCCCCCCACCCCCCCCTTTTCCCCAAATCCCCAATTTCCCCCCACCCCCCCTTTTCCCCAAACCCCTTTCCCCCCTGACCCCCCCCACCCCCCTTTTTACCCAAACCTCCCAATTTCCCCCCAACCCCCATCTTTCCCCCACCTCCCGATTTCCCCCGATCCCCCCAACCCCCCCTTTTTCCCCAAACCCCTGATTTCCCCCAAACCCTCCGCCCCCCCCAACTCCCTGACCCCCCCACCCCCCATTTTGCCCAAAACCCTGATTTCCCCCAACCCCCCTTTTCCCCCAAACCCCCAATTTCCCCCAAACCCCCAATTCCCCCCACCCCCCGACCCCCCATCCCCCTCTTTTTCCCCAAAGCCCCCCAATTTCCCCCCACCCCCCTTTTCCCCAAACCCCCTTTTCCCCCTGACCCCCCCACCCCCCTTTTTACCCAAACCTCCCAATTTCCCCCCAACCCCCATCTTTCCCCCCACCTCCCGATTTCCCCCGATCCCCCCAACCCCCCCTTTTTCCCCAAACCCCTGATTTCCCCCAAACCCTCCGCCCCCCCCAACTCCCTGACCCCCCCACCCCCCATTTTGCCCAAAACCCTGATTTCCCCCAACCCCCCTTTTTCCCCAAACCCCCAATTTCCCCCCCCAACACCCCCCTTTTTCCCCAACCCCCACAATTTCCCCCCAACCCCCTGCCCCCCAACCCCCGCCTTTTCCCCCAACCCCCCAATTTCCCCCCAACCCCCCCTTTTTCCCCAAACCCCCCGCTTTCCCCAAACCCCCAATTTCCCCCAAACCCCTGACCCCCCAACCCCCCCCTTTTCCCCAAACCCCCGACTTCCCCCAACCCCCCCTTTTCCCCAAACCCCAATTTCCCCCCAACCCCCCCCTTTTCCCCAAACCCCCCGATTTCCCCCCACCCTCCCTTTTCCCCCAAACCTCCAATTTCCCCCAAACCCCCAATTTCCCCCCAACCCCCCTTTTTCCCCCCCACCCCCCTTTTCCCCAAACCCCCAACTTCCCCCAACCCCCCCCTTTTTCCCCCAAACCCCTAATTTCCCCCCCCAACCCCCCTTTTCCCCAAACCCCCAACTTCCCCCCCAACCCCCCCTTTTTCCCCCAAATCCCCAATTTCCCCCCAACCCCCAGCTTTCCCCAAACCCCCGACTTCCCCCCAACCCCCCCTTTCCCCCACCCCCCCTTTCCCCCAAACCCCAATTCCCCCCAACCCCCCTTTTTCCCCCCCACCCCCCCTTTCCCCCCAAACCCCCAACTTCCCCCCACCCCTCCCTTTTTCCCCAAACCCCCCATTTCCCCCAAACCCCCGATTTCCCCCCAACCCCCCCGCCCCCCCCCCCCCTTTTTCCCCCCCCGCCCCCCCCCCCCCCCCCAGCCCCTCACCGTGGCGGGCGGCGCGGGTGGTGTGGGAGTAGGACTGCCCGGCGGCGCCCAGCATGTACCCCCTGGATCACGTAGGTGCCGCCGCCCGTGCCCCCCGCCGCCGCCGCCGCCGGGGCCGCCGCCGCCGGTGCCCGCTGCGGCGGCGGCGGCGGCGGCCGTGCCGGGGGGGCTGGCGATGATTTGCCCCCCGAGACGTACATGGGCACCGGGCGCTGCTGGCGGCCCCCTGCGAGGTGGCGGGGGCTCGGCTGCACCGGCGCCGCGCCGGCCTCGTAGTAGGCGCCGGCGGCGTTCTGGGCGGGGCGTACAGCGGGGGCTCGGCGTAGGGGTAGGAGCCCGAGCGGCTGCGGGGAGAGGGGTGGGGGGGGGGCACGGGGGGTGAATCGGGGGGTTGGGGGGGTGGGGGGAATTGGGGGCGGCAGGAGGGGGTCTCACATGGCGGTGCCGCTGTAGGAGGCGTCGGAGCCCTCGACGTACTGCACGGGGCCCGGGTAGACGTGCTGCACCGGCACCTGCTGCAGCTGCTGGACCTGGGGGGGGGCACAACGACGTGGGGGGGGGTTAAGGGGTGTCATCCCCCCCCGACCCTCGCCGAGCACCGAAATGGGGCAGGGACCCCCCCAGAGCCCCGCTCACCTCCTGCACGCCGTGGACCTGCAGCGGCGGCACCGCGCCGGGCTTGGCGGCCGAGCTGCTGCTCTGCACCGGGGAGCGCTGCGGGGGGGGGGAGGGGGGGGTTTGGGGGGGGTTTGAGGGGGTTTGGGGGGGTTGGGGGCGGGGGGGGCTCCCGAGGGGAGAGGCTGTGGCCTCAGGGTGGGGGGGGTCACTGGGTGGGAGGGGAACGGGAGGGGGACGTGGGGACCCACCCCAAATTAATGCCCCCCCACCCCAAATAAACGCCCCCCACCACAAATTAACGCCCCCCACCCCAATAAACACCTCCCCCCAATAAACGCCCCCCAAGTAAATGGGAGCCCCCAGGACCACTCCATGCCCCCCCTCCCTCCCCACCCCACCCCCATTCACTTCCTTCCCCCCGGCAGCAGAAAATTGTGGTTTTTCTCCCCGTTTTCACGGGTTCCAGGGGCTGGGGGGGGCACGCGGTGTCGGGAGGGGGGTCGTCAGTACGGGGGGGTTTGTCGGGGGGTCCCTACCTGCTGCGGGACCTGGACGCCGCTGATCTGCAGGGGGGAGACGGCGGCCGGCTTGGCCTGGACGCTGCCCTGCACCAGCAGCCGCTGGGGGGGGGCGGAGGTGGGGAGGGGCCCCCCGCGCCCACCCTGGGCCCCCCATTGCCCTCCTCGCCCCCCCATTTCTTCCCCTCACCCCCAATCCCCTCCTCTTGCCCCCCATTTCCCCTCCCCTTGTCCCCATCCCCCCCTTTGCCCCCATTTCCCCCCTCTTGCCCCCCTTTCTCGCCCCCCCCTCCCCATTTTACCCCATTTCCCCCCGTCCCACCCCCCCCCTTTCCCCGTTTCAGCCCCTTTTGCCCCACCTCAGCCTGTTTTGCCCCGTCTCGACGCCCTTTTGCCCCATTCCCCCCCTTTTTGCCCCATTTCAGCCCCCTTGGCCCCGTTTCACCCCCCCCCGTTGCCCAATTTTAGCCCCTTGTCTCCCCCTTCCCCCCCCGTCACCCCATTTCAGCCCTGTTTTGCCCCATTTCCCCCTTGTTGCCCCCTTGTTGCCCCGTTTCCCCCCTTGTTGCCCCATTTCACCCCATTTTGCCCCATTTCACCCCGTTTTGCCCCATTCCCCCTTGTTGCCCCCTTGTTGCCCCATTTCAGCCCCATTTTGCCCCATTTTACCCCGTTTCCCCCCATTTTACCCCATTTCCCCCTTGTTGCCCCATTTCAGCCCCATTTTTCCCCCTTATTGCCCCATTCCACCCTGTCCCCCCCCATTTCCCCTATTTTGCCCCATTTCTCCCCATTTCACCCCTTGTCCCCCCCTTGTTGCCCCCTTTTGCCCGATTTCCCCCCATTTTGCCCCATTTCTTCCCGTTTCCCCCCTTGTTCCCCCCGTTGTTGCCCCCTTGTTGCCCCATTTCAGCCCCATTTCCCCCCGATTTGCCCCATTGTGCCCCATTTTACCCCATTCCCCCAATTTTCCCCCCATACCCCCCCTTGTTGCCCCCTTTTCCCGATTTCCCCCCGTTTTGCCCTGTTCCTCCCCTTATTGCCCCATTCCCACTACCCCCTTCCCCCCCCCTTGCCTGATTCGCCCCAATTTCTCCCCATTTCCCCCTCTCTTCGCCCCCTTTTGCCCGATTTCCCCCGATTTGCCCCCGTTTCCCCCCCGCCGCGCGGCCCCCACCTGCGGCACCCCCTGCGCGCTCCCGGGGGCGGCGGGCCGGGGCTCCCCTCGGACACGGCCTCGCTGGGCCTCAGGGCGCCCTCTGGGGGGGGGGGTGCTGGCTGTGAGGGGGGGGGCAGCGCTTGCGCCCCCCCTCCCACCGCGGGGAGGCCGGGGGGGGCCACCCCCCCGTTTTGGGGTGAAACCGCGCGGATTTGGGGTCGCCCCCACTCACCTGAGACGGTGACGACGATGAACTGCGGGGGGGGCGGCGGCGGCGGTGGGGGGCGGCGGCGGCGGGGGGCGCGGGGGGCGGCGGCGGCGGCCCCCGGCAGCTCGGCCACGTAGGGGGGGCGGGGCCGGGGGCGCCCCCGGCTGCGGCGGCGGCTGCTGGGGGGGGCGCCGGGGGCGGCGCCTGCGGCTGCGCCTGCAGCTCCGAGACGTAGGCGGGGGTCGCCATGGCGGGGGGGGGGGGGGGGTGGGGGGGGGCTGGGGGCTGGGGGGGGGGGGGGGGAGAAAAGGGGGGGGAGAGAAAAGGGGGGGGCAGGGGGTTAGTGAGGGCGGCAGGGAGCGGCCGCTGGGGGTGATGTCACCGCGTGATGTCATGCGGTGACGTCACGGGGTGAGGTTGTGGTGTGATGTCATGGGGTGATGTCACAGTGTGATGTCGTGGGGTGACGTCAGAGGGTGAGGTTATGGGGTGACATCATGGGGTGAGGTTGTGGTGTGACGTCGTGGGGTGACGTCACGGGGTGAGGTTGTGGGGTGACGTCACAGCGTGATGTCATGGGGTGACATCACAGGGTAATGTCATGGTGTGGTGTCACGGCAACAAGTTGTGAAGTGATGTCATGGGGTGATGTCATGGGATGACGTTGTGGTGTGATGTCACTGTGTGATGTCACCGTATGATGTCATGCGGGTAACATCACAAAGTGAGGGTGTGGTGTGATGTCACGGTGTGATGTTGCGGTGTGATGTCATGGGGTGAAATCATGGCAAGAAATTGTGGAGTGATGTCACGGTGTGATGTCGTGGTGATGTCACAGGGCGAGGTCAAAGGTCACGGCCTGGCCTCGCAGAAGGCCCCTGGGGATGATGTCAGCTCGGTGACGTCACCTCCCTTCGGTGACATCACAGCGGGATTTCCCCACCCCCCGCACCACCGCTGGGTGGAGGTGTGACGTCACGAGGGCACGGAGTGACAGCGCCACGTGCCATCCCGTGACGTCATGGGACATCACCCTGTGACGTCACCACGTGACATCAGGAGGGCCAAGAGAGCAACCCCACAGTGTGACGGCACCCCGTGACATCACGTGACGCCACCACGTGCCATCACCGCTCCCCGCTCCCCGCCCCAACGCCGTGCCACCACGTGACATCACCACGTGACACCGCCGCGTGCCATCGCCGCGTGACGCCGCCGTGACATCACCGCGTGACGTCACCCGGGGCTCCCCCTCCCCCTCCCCTCCCTCCCGCCCCGCCCCCGCCGCCTCCCGCCATTGGCCCCCCCGCCCCCGCCCCCCGCCATTGGCCCGCCCGCCCACCAATCACCGGGGCGCGCTGCAGGCCCCGCCCCCCGCGGCCTGGGGCCCCCCAAGATCCCGATCGCGGCCGGGCCCGGGCGGCGCCGCCCCCCCCCTCCACCCCCGTCCCCCCCCGTCCCCCCTTCCCCCTCCCCCCCCCCCCCCCGCCGCCATCTTGCCCCCACCCACCTGCCGGGGGCCGCCGCCGGGGTCCCGCGGGGCCTCTCCGGGCCGGGCCCGGCGGCGGCGGCGGCGGGGGGCGGCGGGGCCCGGGGCCGCGGCCTGCGGCGGGGGCTGTTGCCGGGCGCGCGGTCGCCACGGCTACCGTGGCTATGGCGCCCTCCGTGTTCCCTCACCGGGGCAACTGTTGCTACCCGCCTCGGCGGCGGGCGGGGCCCGCGGCGCGGCGCCCCGCCCCCGAGCTCCGATTGGACGCCCGCCTCGCCCGCCGCACGCCGATTGGGCGAGGCCCGCGTCGCTCGGCGCGGGCCCCGCCCCGCCGCGCGGCCATTCGTCGAGCCGCGCGTCCGTCGGCGCTTCCTGAGGGGGCGGGGAGAGTGGTCGCGCGGGGAGCTGGCGGCGCGCGATTGGGCGGCGCGGCTGCCAGTCGGAGGGGGGCGGGGCGAGACGGCCGCGCCTGCGCGGGGCGCGCCGCGGGGCATGCCGGGGGATGGAGTCCCGCAGCGAGGCGTCACGGCCGCGTGACGTCAGCGCCAGGCTGACTTCGGTATCCCCCCGGTGGTGGGCGGTGCCCCCCGTGACGTCAGCGCTGCTGGATGACGTCACGGCGTCACGTGAAGCACGAGGCCCGGGGGGGGGGGATGTCACCATGGCAACGCGGCCTAGGGCGCCATGGGAGGCCTCGAGGCCTGCCCCGGGGCCGGGGGGAGGGGGCGGCCATGTGGGGGGGGGGGCGGGGGGCAATGGGGGGGGGTCCGGGGGGGCATGGGGGGGTAATGGGGGGGGTCCGGGGGGCACGGGGGGGTTAATGGGGGGTCCGGGGAATAATGGGGGGGGCTGGGGGGTCCTGGGAGGTAATGGGGGTGGCAAGGGGGGTAATGGGGGTAATAGGGGGGTCTGGGGGGGGCATGGGGGTAATGGGGGGTCCGGGGGGGGGTAATGGAGGGGTCCTGGGGGGGCTGGGGGAAATGGGGGGTCCTGGGGGGTAGTGGGGGGGCACAGGGGTGAATGGGCGGGAATTGGGGGTTCGGGGGGGGCACAGGGGGTAATGGGGGGTCCGGGGGGGCAATAAGGGGGATAATGGGGGTCCGGTGGGGGCACGGGGGGGGTAATGGGGGGGGGGCTGGGGGGCTGTGGGGCGGGGGGGGGCTGCTTGTGGGGCAGAACGGGGCAGTTTGGGCCTGGGGGTGTCCATGCCCCCCCCTCGAACCCCCTATTGTCATAACCCCCCCAACCCCCCGTTATGGCCCCCCACCCCCCCCATTGTTATTTCCCCCCAACCCCCCCATTTTAATCCCCCCCCCCCATCACTGCCATTGCCCCCGGAGCCCCCCCTCCAGGAGGTGACGATGACACCGAGCCCCCCCCCCGGCCCCACAGCCCCTCCTAAGGGGGAGGGCACACACAGCCCCCCCCCGAAACCTCTGAATCCTCCAGCCCTGGGGGGGCACAGAAATGGGGCCGGGGATGCCTGGGGAGGGAGCACAGAAATGTTTTTGGGGGGGGGGGGGCACAGAGGTGGGGGGGATTTTGGGGGGGGCACAGAAACGGGGGGGGATTCCAGGGGAGGGGGCACAGAAATGTTTTTGGGGGGGGGCACAGAGGTGGGGGGTTTTTTGGGGGGGGCACAGAAATGGGGCCGGGGATGCCTGGGGGGGGGGGGGCACAGAGATGGGAGGGATTTTGGGGCGGGGGGGGGACACAGAAATGGGGCTGGGGGTGCCTGGGGGGGGGGGCACAGAAATGGGGCCGGGGATGCCTGGGGGGGGGGGGGCACAGAGATGGGAGGGATTTTGGGGCGGGGGGGGACACAGAAATGTTTTGGGGGGGGGGCAGAAATAGGGGGTGCCATTTTTGGGGGGGGGGCCAGAAATGGGGGTGCCGGGAGGGGGGGGCACAGAATCTGGGGGAGGATTTTTTTTTGGGGGGGGGGGGGGGGCACAGAGATGGGGCCGGGATGCGTGGCCCCCCCGCGGTGGGCGGGGGCCGGGGGGGGGCCGGGGGGGGGGCCGGAGGTGTCGCCCCGGGGGTGTCGCGCCCTCAGTCACTTCCTCGGCGGCAGCGGGCGCAGGTGGGGCCCTGCGCGGGGCGGGGGGGGACGGGGTCGGGGACGGGGTCGGGGGGGGAAATGGGGTCGGGGGGGTTGGGGACGGGTTGGGGACAAAATGGGGGCTGGGGACGTGTTTGGGGCCGTGTCTGGGGACACGTTTGGGGACAAAATGGGGTTTTGGGGTGAGTTCGGGGACAAAACGGGGTTTGGGGGCGAGTTTGGGGACAAAATGGGGTTTTGGGGCGAGTTCGGGGACAAAACGGGGTTTTGGGGCATTTTGGGGAACAAAACGGGGTTTGGGGACACGTTTGGGGACACGTTTGGGGACAAAGTGGGGTTTTGGGGTGAGTTCTGGGACAAAACGGGGTTTTGGGGCATTTTGGGGAACAAAACGGGGTTTTGGGACATTTTGGGGAACAAAACGGGGTTTGGGGACACGTTTGGGGACACGTTTGGGGACAAAGTGGGGTTTTGGGGTGAGTTCGGGGACAAAACGGGGTTTTGGGGCATTTTGGGGAACAAAACGGGGTTTGGGGACACGTTTGGGGACACGTTTGGGGACAAAGTGGGGTTTTGGGGGATGGGGTTAGGGCTGGGAGGGGTTTTGGGGACGTGTTTGGGTTGGAAACAGGGTTTGGGGACATTTTGGGGGACGAAACGGGGTTTGGGGGATGTGGCTAGGGCGAGAACGGGGTTTGGGGACGTGTTTGGGGACATTTTGGGGACAAAATTGGGTTTGGGGGACATTTTGGGGGTGTATTTGGGGACAAAATGGGGTTTTGGGAACATTTTGGGGACATGTTCGGGGACAAAATGGGTTTTGAGGACATTTTGGGGACCAAATGGGGTTTTGGGGACACTTTGGGGACGTGTTTGGGGACAAAATGGGTTTTGGGGACGTTTTGGGGACAAAATGGGGTTTTGGGGACATTTTGGGGACAAAATGGGGTTTGGGGACGTGTTTGGGGACAAAATGGGTTTTGGGGACGTGTTTGGGGACAAAATGGGTTTTGGGGACATTTTGGGGACAAAATGGGGTTTTGGGGACAGAACGGGCTTTGGGGACATTTTGGGGTCAGGGTGGTGCCTGGAGCCCCGCTCCGGTCTGGGACATTTTTTGGGGTCAGGGCTCGGAACCTTTTTAGGGGGGGGTCTGGGGTGGGTTTGGGGACACATCTGGGATGGGGGGGGGGGGGCTGGGGGTCAGGGGTGGCTCCCGGGGCCCTTTGGGGTGTTTTGGGGGTGTTTTGGGGGTGTTTTTGGGGTCCTTTGGGGGTCCTTTTGGGGTCCTTTGGAGTGTTTTTGGGGTCCTTTGGGGTCTTTTGGGGGTCCTTTTGGTCTTTTCAGGGTCATTTGGGGCCCTTTTGGGGCCATTTTGGGGTCTTTTAGGGGCCATTTGGGGCCCTTTGGGGTCTTTTGGGGGCCCTTTTGGGGCCTTTTGGGGTCTTTTGGGGCCCTTTTGGGGCCCTTTCGGTGTCATTTGGGGTCTTTTGGGGATCCTTTTGGTCTTTTCGGGGTCATTTGGGGCCCTTTGGGGTCTTTTTGGGGTCTTTTTGGTGTCATTCGGGGCCCTTTTGGGGTGTTTTTGGGGTCCTTTTGGTGTCATTTGGGGCCCTTTTGGGGTCCTTTTGGGGTCCCTTTTGGGGTTTTTGGGGGCCTTTTGGGGTCCTTTTGGGGTCGTTTTGGTGTCTTTTGGGGGTCCTTTTGGGGTCTTTTTGGTGTCATTCGGGCCCCTTTGGGGTGTTTTTGGGGTCCTTTTGGTGTCATTTGGGGTCCTTTGGTGTCCTTTGGGGTCGTTTTGGTGTCATTTGGGGCCTTTTGGGGTCTTTTGGGGGCCCTTTTGGGGTCTTTTGGGATCTTTTTGGCATCATTCGGGGCCCTTTTGGGGCCGGGTCCCACAGGTGCGGCGGTGCCATGGGGGGGGGCGCGGGGGGGCCGCGGGGCTCTGCCTGCTGCTGCTGGCGGCCGCCGGCCCCGGGGGGGGGGCAGGACGCGTGGTGGGCCCCCCCCGGCTCGGGCTGGGGGGACGAGGGGGGGAGCGGAGGAGGAGCCCCCCCCAGCCCCTCGGCCCCCCCCCCGGCTGAGCTGCGTCCGCCGGGACCCCCGGGGGGGATGAACTGCAGCTGGGGGGGCGCGGCCCCCCCGGCCCCTCGAGCTGCGCTACCGCAGCGTCCACCTGTGAGTATTGGGGGGGGGGGGGGCTCCAAAATGGGGGGGGGACACCAAAGGGGGGCACCCAAATGGGGGGCACCCAAATGGGGGGGCACCAAAAAGGGGGGAGGGGCACCAGAAAGGGGGGGCACCAAAAGGGGGGGGGCACCAAGGGGGGGGGGGCACCAAAAGGGTGGGGGGAGGGGGGAGGCACCAAAAAGGGGGGTACCAAAATGGGGGGGGGGCTCCAAAATGGGGGGGGGGGGACACCAAAGGGGGGGCACCCAAATGGGGGGGGCACCAAAAAGGGGGTGGGGGGAATAAAAGGGGGAGGGGGGCACCAAAAGGGGGGGGAACCCAAATGGGGGGGGCACCAAAAGGGGGGGGCACCAGAAAGGGGGGGCACCAAAAGGGGGGGGGCACCAAAAGGGGGGGGGGCACCAAAAGGGGGGGGGGAGGGGGGGAGGCACCAAGGGGGTACCAAAATGGGGGGGCACCAAAAAAGGGGGTGGGGGGAATAAAAGGGTGGGGGGACCAAAAAGGGGGGCACCCAAATGGGGGGGCACCCAAATGGGGGGTGGGGGGAATAAAAGGGTGGGGGGACACCAAAATGGGGGGGGCACCCAAATGGGGGGGCACCAAAAGGGGGGTGGGGAGAATAAAAGGGGGAGGGGGGCACCAAAAAGTGGGGGAACCCAAATGGGGGGCACCGAAAAGGGGTGTGGGGGGACCAAAGGGGGGCACCAAAATGGAGGGTGGGGGGACCAAAGGGGGGCACCAAAATGGGGGGTGGGGGGACACCAAAATGGGGGGCACCCAAATGGGGGGGACACCCGAATGGGGGTGGGGGGAATAAAAGGGGGGGACACCAAAATGGGGGGGGGAACCCAAATGGGGGGGCACCGAAAAGGGGGTGGGGGGACCAAAGGGGGGCACCAAAATGGGGGGGGGCACCCAAATGGGGGGGCACCAAAAAGGGGGTGGGGAGAATAAAAGGGGGAGGGGGCACCAAAAGGGGGGCACCCAAATGGGGGGGCACCAAAATGGGGGGTGGGGGGAATAAAAGGGGGGGACACCCAAATGGGGGGGGGCACCAAAAAGGGGGGCAGGGGGCACCAAAAGGGGAGGGGAGGCACCAAAAAGGGGAGGGGGGACCAAATTGGGGGGGGTGCACCCAAATGGGGAGCACCCCGGTGACCCCCCCCGGCCTTTTTCCAGGCGGGGGGGGTGGGGGCGCGGCGGGTGCCCCCCGGGCGCCGCTGGGTGCTGGTGCCGCGGGCGCAGCTGACGGCCGGCGACGTCTACGCCGTGTGGGTGCAGGCGGCGGGGGGCGCGCCTGGGGCCCCCCTCAACGTCTCCCTGGACCACATCGGTACGGGGGGGGGCATTTTTATTTCATTCTACTTTAGTTTATTCTATTTTATTATTTCATTTTATCTTATCTTATTTTATTTTATTTTATTTTATTTTATTTTATTCCATTCCATTTTATTTTTTATTTATTTATTTTATTTAATTTTATTTCATTCTATTCTATTTTATTTTATTCTATTTTATTCTGTTCTATTTTATTCTATTTTATTTTATTGTTCTATTCTATTCTATTCTTTATTTTATTTATTTTATTTTATTTCATTTCATTCTATTCTGTTCTATTTTATTTATTTAATTTTAGTTTATTCTATTTTATTCTATTCTATTTTATTCTATTTCATTTAAATTTATTCTATTCTATTTTAATTCATTCTATTTTATTATTCTATTCTATTCTCTCCTTTTTATTTTATTTTATTTTATTTTATTTTATTTTATTTTCATTTTATTTTATTTTATTTTATTTATTTTATTTTATTTTATTTCATTTTATTCTATTTTATTTTATTCTATTCTACTCCATTTTATTATTCTATTCTATTCTATTATTCTATTCTATTATTATTCTATTTTATTCTATTCTACTCCATTTTATTATTCTATTCTATTCTATTCTATTCTATTCTATTCTATTCTATTCTATTCTATTCTATTCTATTCTATTCTATTCTATTCTATTCTATTCTATTCTATTCTATTCTATCCTATCCTATCCTATCCTATCCTATCCTATCCTATTAATATTCTATTCTATTCTATTCTATTCTATTCTATTCTATTATTCTATTCGATTAATATTCTATTCTATTCTATTATTCTATTCTGTTCTATTCTATTATTCTATTAATACTCTATTCTGTTCTGTTCTATTCTATTATTCTATTAATATTCTATTCTATTCTATTCTATTCTATTCTATTCTATTCTATTCTATTCTATTCTATTCTATTCTATTCTATTCTATTCTATTCTATTCTATTCTATTCTATTCTATTCTATTCTATTCTATTCTATTTTATTCTACTTTATTTTATTCTGGGGGGGCACACGCACGGCGTGACCCCAGCGCCGGGGCCGTGTGGCCGTGTCCGTGTCCCCCCCCTAATTTCTGTGCCCCCCCGCAGTGAAGCCGCCCCCCCCGGCTGCAGGTGGACGTGGCCCCCCGGCCTCGGTGCGCTGGTCGTGGCCCCCAAACTGGGGGGGGGGCGGCGGGGACCCCCCGCTGCGCCCTGCGCCTGCGCCCCCACGGCCACAGCGCCTGGACCCCGGTGAGTGCCCCCCGACCCCCCCCCCCCCAAAATAATTAATTAATTAAAAGGGGGGGGGTCCCTAATTATGCCCCCCCCCCCGCAGGTCCCCGAGGCCGACCTGGAGCCCGAGGGTTTCGAGCTGGGGGGCTGGCGCCGGGGGTGCCCCACCAGGTGCAGGGGCGCTGCGCGGGGGCCGGGGGGGGCTCTGGAGCGACTGGAGCCCCCCGGACCTTCACCCTGCCCGGGGGGGTGCGTCGGGGGGGGGCACCGGGGGGGGGGTTCTATGGGGAGGGGGGGCACCGGGGGGGAGCACGGGGGGGGGGGGGTTCTATGGGGAGGGGGGGCACCGGGGGGGGGAGCATGGGGGGGGGGGGTTCTATGGGGAGGGGGCACCGGGGGGGGGAGCACGGGGGGGGGGGTTCTATGGGGAGGGGGGGCACCGGGGGGGAGCACGGGGGGGGGGGTTCTATGGGGAGGGGGGGCACCGGGGGGGGAGCATGGGGGGAGGCACCGGGGGAGGGGGGGGGCACCGGGGGGGGGAGCACGGGGGGGGGGGTCTATGGGGAGGGGGGGGCATATGGGGGGGTTCTGGGGGGGGGGGGATTTGGGGTCCCCATGGGAGGGGGGCAGATATGGGGTCCCCTGTGGGGGGGGGGGGCAGATGGGGAGGGGTCCCCTGTGGGGCGGGGGGGGCACGTGTGGGGTCCCCGTGGAGAGGGGGGAACGGATGGGGGTTCCTATGGGGGGGGGGGGGGGGGGGGGTCCCCATGGGGCGGGGGGGGCACAGACGCCGAGGTCCTGGTGGGGGGAGGGGCATCGGGGTTCCTTTGGGGAGGGGGGGGCGCTTGGGGGGTCCCCTGTGGGGTGTGGGGGGGTCAGATGTGGGGTTCCTTTGGGGGGGGGGACAAATTCAGCCCCGTGCCCCCCCCCCCGCAGCGCTCCAGGAGCCGCTGGCCGTGTGGCGCCAGGTGGAGGAGCTCGAGGGGGGCGCGGGGCCTGGTCCTGCTCTGGAAGGTGAGGGGGGGCACCGGGAGGGGGGGGGCACGGGCACCTGGGGGGGGGGGGGGTTGGGGCATGTGGGGGGTGTTGGGGCACGTGGGGGGGGGGGGTCACAGGTACCTGGGGGGGGGTGTCCTGGGCGCTTGGGGGGGTCGTGGACAGCTGGGGGGGGGGGTCACGGGCACCGGGGGGTCACAGGCATCTGGGGGGGTCTGGGGCACCTGGGGGGGTTGGGGCACCTGGGGGGGTCACGGGCACCTGGAGGGGGTCCTGGGCAATGGGGGGGGGTCGTGGGCAGCTGGGGGGGGTCATGGGTACCTGGGGGGTCGAGGGCACCTGAGGGGGGGTCCTGGGCACTGGGAGGGGTCGTGGGCAGTTGGAGGGGGTCACGGGTACCTGGGGGGGGTCGTGGGGACCTGGGGGGTCACGGTCACTTGGGGGGGGGGGTCTGGGGCACCTGCCCCCCCGCCCCGGGGAGCACGGGGCTGAGCGCGTCCCTCAGGACCCGTCGGCGGGGGGGCCGCGGGTGCGCGGTGACGGCGGAGCTGCTGCGGGGCCCCCCCCGGCTCCTGCGCCCCCTGCTGCCGCTGCCCCCTGCCCCCCGGCACCGTCGGCGCCTCCCTCACCGCCTGGGGCCCCCCGGGCCCACGGCCCCCGCCCGCCTCCGCTTCGACCGTACAGGTTGGGACCCCCCCCCCAAAAAAAAATACGTGCTCCCCCCCTCCGTGGCCCCCCCGGGATCCAAGGACCCCCCCGGGAGCCCCCTGCCCTCAAGGGACCCCCCGGGACCCCCAATGGGATCCCCCCCCCCAAAGCTGGGTTTAGGACCCCCGTGCCCCCCCCCCAAATGTCCCCCCCCCAGCACCTAAAGGAACCCCCTGGCCCCCTCCTGGCACCCAAAGGACCCCCCCAGCACCCTGAGCCCCCCCTCAAAGGGGCCCCCCTCAAAGGGACCCCCGTGTGCCCCCCGGGACCCCCATCGCTCCCAGTCCCCCCCCCCGCAGACCCCTGCTGCCCCCCCAATGACCCATTCCTTGCCCCCCCGGACCCCCAGCACCCCCTGTCTCCCCCCAAGACCCCCGATGCCCCCCCCAGCCCATTCCGTGCCCCCCCCGGACCCCCAGCACCCCCTGTCCCCCCCAAGACCCCCAATGCCCCCCCCAGCCCATTCCGTGCCCCCCCCCGGACCCCCAGCACCCCCTGTCCCCCCCCAGCACCCCCTGCCCCCCCAGACCCCTGCTGCCCCCCCATGACCCATTCCATGCCCCCCCGGACCCCCAGCACCACCTGTCCCCCCCAGACCCCCTATGCCCCCCCCCAGACCCCTATGCCCCCCCCGACCCATTCCTTGCCCCCCCCCAGACCTGCCGCCCCCCGGGGGCTCCGGGTGCAGCCAGCACCGGGGCTGGCGCTGTGGGTGTGGTGGGAGGCGCCCCCCGGGCCCCCCAGGACCCCCCGCGGCCCCCCCCGGCCCCCAGCCACGTGGTGGAGTGGGCGGAGGTGGGGGCCGGGGGGGGCCCCGAGTGGCTCCGCTGCCCCCCGGGACACACAGCGCCCTGCTAAAAGGTGGGGGGGGGGGCAAGGTGCTGCTTTTTTGGGGGGGGGGGCAGCAACAATGGGGGGGGCACTGGGGGCTGGGGGGGCACTGGGAGGGGGGCACTGGGGGATACTGGGGTCTGGGGGGGCATTGGGGGGCTCAATATTGGGGTGCAATGTTGGGGGGGGCAATGGGGGCGATAAACTGGGGTCTCTTGGGGGGGCAATGGGGGGCACCTCGATATCAGGGTGCAACGGGGGGGCACTGGGGGGCCCCAATGCTTGGGTCCAGTGGGGGGGACTTTAGGGGGGCCTCGATATGGGGGTTCGCTGGGGGGGCACCGGGGGATGCCTGGGGTTGGGGGGATTAATATTGGGGTACGATGGGGGGGGGGCAATGGGGGGGCAATGCCTGGGTCTATTGGGGGCGCTGGGGGACCCCAATACCTGGGTACAGTGAGGGGGGGCATTGGGGGGCCCCAGTATCTGGGTACAGTGGGGGGGGGCATTGGGGGGGAGCCCCAGTACCTGTGTCCAGTGGGGGGGGGCTCGGTATTGGGGTGCGCTGGGGGGACCCCAGTACCTGGGCCCACTGGGGGGCTCTGGGGGGCTCTGGGGGTCCCTCACACCTGGGGGGCTTTGCCCCCCCCCGTTACCGCAGGCCCGCTGCGGGGGCGCCGCTACCGCGTGCGGGTGCACAGCCTCTACCCGGGGGTCGGGGGCCGCCGAGGCCGAGGCCGTCGTCCGCGAGACCGGTGAGTTTTTTTTTTTTTTTGGGGGGGGGGTCCCCAATTTGGGGCACTTCTGGGGGGGGGGCATGGGGGTGCCCCCCCCGCCTGGCTGCAGCCGCTGCCCCCCCCCCAGGCCCCCCGCGGCGTCCCCCTGGTCCCCGTCCTGTGCGGAGCCGTCGCCATCGCCGCCGCCACTGTGCTGGCCCAGGGCCTGCGCCTGCGGTGAGGGGGGGGGCAGCAATTAGCAGTAATTAGCGTTAATTAACAGTAATTAGCGGTAATTAACGGGGGGGCAAGGAGGGGTAACTAACGGGGAGGAGAGGGCCGCTGGGGGGGTAACTAAAGGTTGGGGGGTGTAAGAGGCTCGGTAATGCTCCGGGGGTAATTAATGCTAATGGAATAATTAATGCTAATGGGGTAATTAATGGTAATGAAGAGGTAATTAATGCTAATGAAGAGGTAATTAATGCTAATGAAGAGGTAATTAATGCTAACGGAGCCCTGATTGGCGCTAGCAGGTTAATTCACACGCCTGGGGGCAGGTAGGACTGGGGGGGGGGCATCGGTGGCAAGAAAGGCCAAGGGGGGGTAATTAACGCTAATTAGGGCTGGGAGCATTATGGGGGTAATTAATGGTGGTGGTAATTAATGGGTGGGAGGGTTGTTATCGGGGTAATCAATGGGAGATAAGTTAATAAGCGTTGGGGGGCTGGTGGGGGGCTGGTGGGGCAGTTAATGAACGAGGGGGTGGTTAACGAGTGGGGGGCGCTTAATTACTGGGGGGTGGTTAATTAGCAGGTGCAATTAACGCCCCCTGACCCCCCCCCCCAGGTGCCGCCGGGCGCTGCCCCCCTGGTGCTGGGAGCCCGTCCCCAACCCCGGGCGCAGCCGCGCCGCCCAGCTGGGGGGCACCGGGGGGGCACCGGGGGGGCCCGATCCTGGCCCCGGCCCCGAGGAGCCGCTGCTGGCGCTGACGGTGCTGGGGACGGCCACGGACACGGGGACGGACACGGGGACGGACACGGGGACGGACACCGGGACGGACACCGGGACGGACACCGGGACGGACGTGGGTGCCGGGACGGGCGCGGGCCCCCCCAGGGGTGTCCGGGAGCCCCCCGGCGGGGTCGGGCTACGAGCGCCATTTTCTGCCCACCCCCGAGGAGGTGCTGGGCTGGGGGCGGCCCCCGGGGAGCCCCCCGGGGACACGGGGAGAGGACGCGGGGCCACACGGAGTGGGCACGGAGCCTCACGGAACCGACACGGGGACACGGGGAGGTGTCACGGGGCCACACGGAGTGGGCACGGAGCCTCACGGAACCGACACGGGGACACACGGAGCTGACACGGGGCCACATGGAGTGGGCACGGAGCTTCATGGAACTGACACGGGGACACACGGAGCTGACACGGGGACACGGGGAGGTGTCACGGGGACACACGGAGTGGGCACAGAGCCTCACGGAACCGACACGGAGCCTCACGGAACTGTCATGGGATCACACGGCGGTGACATGGAGTCTCGTGGAACTGACACGGAGCCACACGGAGCTGACACGGGGCCTCACGGAACCAACACGGAGCCACACGGATCTGCCCCTGGGCCTCATGGAGTGGACACGGGGCCACACGGAACTGAGACCGGGACACACGGAGCCACCACTGGGCCTCACGGGGCTGACACGGGGACACATGGAGCTGGTGTGGGGGCACATGGAATGGACACGGGACCACACGGAGGTGACACGGGGCCACACGGAACCAAAACAGGGCCTCATGGAGGTGACATAGGGACACGTGGAGCTGACGTGAGGACACATGGAGGTGACACAGGGACACACGGAACCAACACGGGGCCTCATGGAACTGTCATGGGAACACATGGAACCAACATGGGGCCTCATGGAGGTGACATGGGGACACGTGGAGCTGATCTGGGGACACATGGAACTGACACAGGGACACACGGAACCACCATGGGGCCTCATGGAGCTGTCACGGGGACACATGGAGCTGGTGTGGGGCCACCCGGAGGTGACACAGGGCCCCATGGAACTGACACGGGGCCACACGGAGCCTCCACAGGACCTCATGGGGCTGGCATGGGAGCACAACGAGCTCATGTGGGGACACATGGAGGTGACACGGGGACGTGTGGAGCTGATGTGAGGACACATGGAAGTGACACGGGGACACACGGAACCACGAAGGGGCCTCGTGGAGCTGTCACGGGGACACACGGAGCTGGTGTGGGGACACATGGAGGTGACACGGGGCCACACGGAGGTGACCTGGAGGTGCACAGAGTGGCCACGGGGCCTCATGGAACCACCACGGGGCCTCACGGGACTGCCATGGAGACACACGGAACCAACATGAGGCCTCATGGAGGTGACACGGGGACACATGAAGCTGACGTGAGAACACATGGAAGTGACACAGGGACACACGGAACCACCACGGGGCCTCGTGGAGCTGTCACGGGGACACACGGAGCTGGTGTGGGGACACATGGAGGTGACACAGGGACACATGGAGCTGACATGAGGACACACGGAGGTGACACAGGGACACATGGAACTGACACGGGGCCACACGGAAGCACCACGGGGCCTCATGGAGCTGTCACGGGGACACACGGAGCTGGTGTGGGAACAGATGGAGGTGACATGGGGACACACAGAACTGAGACGGGGCCTCATGGAGGTGACATGGGGACATGTGGAGCTGGTGTGGGGACACCCGGAGGTGACACCAGGGGACACACGGAACCAACATGGGGCCTCATGGAGGTGACACGGGGACACATGGAGCTGATGTGAGGACACATGGAGGTGACACAGGGACACACGGAACTGAGACGGGGCCTCATGGAGGTGACACGGGGACACACGGAGCTGGTGTGGGGCCACCCGGAGGTGACACGGGGCCACCCGGAGCCCCCCGGGGCTGTGACGGGCCCTGCGCGGCCCTGCCCCGCCCCGCCCCCACCCCGGAACCCCGTGCGCGGGTCGCGGTTCCCGCCCGGCCCCTTTTGGGGGGGGGGGGGGGGCGGGGCTGTGGGTGCAGCCGCCGCGGGGCACGACGGGAGCTGCGCGCGGTCACGTGACGGGAGACTCTTTAAACAAAAAAAGCGCGGGAGCGGCTGTCTTCGTCACGTGATTGCGCCCCCTCCACGTGACGCGGGGGGGGGAACTTCCGGGCCGAGAGCTTCCGGGGCGCCATGGGGCCGGGGGTGGCGGTGAGGGGCCGGGGGCGGGGGGAGGGGGAACCGGGGGGGGGGCGGCGGGACCGGGACCGGGACGGGCGGGGGGGGGCGGTGCTGGCTGCGGGGAGCCCCGTGACGGGCTCTTGGGCTCCTTCTGTCCCCCCCCCCGCGGTGTCCCGAACCCCCCTCGGTGCCGTGACCCCCCGGTTCTTTGACACCCCCCCGTCCGGTTCCCGCACCCCCAGTTCCTGACCCCTGACCCCCCCGGCCGCCCCCCCCCGTTGCTGACCCCCCCCGGTCCCCCCCGGTTCTTGACCCCCCCGGTTCCTTTCTCCGCGTTTTTGACCCCGCCGGTTCGTGACCCCCGCCCCCCGGTTCCCCCCCCCCCCGGTTCTCCGACCCCCCCCGGTTCCGCGCCCCCGTTGCTGACCCCCGGTTACCCGCTCCCTCCCCCCGGGTTTTAATGCTAACCCCCGGTTCCCCCCCCCCACCCCCCCACTCCCGACCCCCGGTTCCCCCCCCCCGCTTCCCCGTCCCCCTGGTTCCTGACCCCCCCGGTTCTTGACCCCTGACCCCCCCCAGTGTTTCCCCCCCCCCCTGTTGCTGACCCCTGACCTCCCCCCGGTGTCCCCCCTGTTGCTGACCCCCCCGATTACCCCCTCCGGTTCTTGACCCCCCCGTTTTTGACCCCATTGGTTCGTGACCCCCACCCCCCGGTTCTCCGACCCCCCCCGGTCCCCCCCCCATTGCTGACCCCTGACCCCCCCCCGGTGCCCCCCCCCCCCCCGTTGCTGACCCCCGGTGCCCGCAGCGCGCCCTGCGCCTCCTGGGGGGGGCCGCCCGCCGCCTGCACGGGACCCCCCCCGCCGGCGGCCCCCTGATCCCCATCGTGGTGGAGCAGACGGTGAGTGGGGGCGGGGGCGGGGGGGTGGGGGGTTCACGCCCCCCCCTCCGTTAACGGCGCCCCCCCCGGTGCCCCCCCCCCCCCCCAATTTTAGGGCCGGGGGGAGCGCGCCTACGACATCTACTCGCGGCTGCTGCGGGAGCGGATCGTCTGCGTCATGGGGCCGGTGCGTGATGAGGGGGGCGTGGGGGTGGGACCCCCCCAAAATAATCCCCCCCCCCCAAATAATCCACCCCCCAATAATTCCCTTCCCCTGTACCCCACAAAAATAACCCCCTTGTGCCCCCCCCCATAATCGCCCCCACCTCCCCCCAAATAAGCCCCTGCTCTCGTGTCCCCCCCCCCCAAATAATCCCCTCCCCTGTGCCCCCCCACCCACAGTAACCCCCCCGTGGCCCCCCCAAATAACCCCCCCGTGCCCCCCACCCCAAATAATCCTCCTGTGCCCCCCAGTAACCCCCGGTGCCCCCCCCCACCCCAAATAACCCCCCCATGCCCCCCAATAACCCCGTGTGCCCCCTGTGCCCCCCCACCCCAAATAACCCCCCTGCGCCCCCCCCCATAACAGCCCTGTGCCCCCCCCATAGTCCCTCCCATACCTCCCCCCAATAATCTCCTCCCCCCGTGCCCCCCCATGACCCCCGGTGCCCCCCCCAATAACCGCCCCGTGCCCCCCAATAACCCCCTCCCCCTGTGCCCCCCCAAATAACTGCCCCCCCGTACCCGCTCCCTCCCAATGACCCCCTCTGTGGCCCCCCCAAATAACCCGCCCATGCCCCCCACCCCAAATCACTCCCCCAGTAACCCCCTGTGCCCCCCTGTGCCCCCCCCACCCCAAATAACCCCCGTGGCCCCCCAATAACAGCCCCCCAGCGCCCCCTCGTGCCCCCACCTCCCCAAATAACCCCCCTGTGCCCCCCCCCCTAAATAACCGCCCCCCCGTGGCCCCCCCAAATAACCCCCCCGTGCCCCCCACCCCAAATCACCCCCCAGTAACCCCCTGTGCCCCCCCCACCCCCAATAACCCCCCCGTGGCCCCCCCCAATAACCCCCTCCCCCGCGCCCCCCAGCGCCCCCCTCCCCCTCGTGCCCCCCCTCCCCAAATAACCCCCCTGCGCCCCCCCAAATAACCGCCCCCCTGGACCCGCTCCCCCCAATGACCCCCCGTGCCCCCCCACCCAAATAACTGCCCCCCCCCCCAAATAATTCCCCCCCCCCCAGATCGACGACAGCCTGGCCAGCCTGGTGATCGCGCAGCTGCTGTTCCTGCAGTCCGAGAGCCACAAGAAGCCCATCCACATGTACATCAACAGCCCCGGTGAGGGGGGGGGCACCGGGGGGGCAGCACACCCCGGGGGGGGGTCCCACGGCCCCCCGACCCCCCCATGCCATGGCATTTTGGTGGGGGGGGCGGCGGCGATGTCGGGGCTGGCGAGCTGCGACACGATGTGGTGCGTGGGGTGGGGGGGACACGCGGGGGGGGGGGGCAGCCACACGGGGGGGGACAGCCATGTGGGGGGGGTCAGCACCCCCGGGGGGGTCCCACGGCCACCCCTGACCCCCCCACGGCCCTGCTGACCCCCCGCAGCCCTGCTGACCCCCCCCCAGCACTGGGAGGGGCGGTAACGGTGGGGTTGGCGATCTGCAGCACGATTCGGTGCGTGGGGCGTGTGGCACGTGGGGACACGGGGGGGGGTCAGCGCCCCCGGGGGGTCCGGCGGCCCCCTGACCCCCCCCCGACCCCCCCGTGGCACAGGGGCGCGGTGACGTCGGGGCTGGCGATCTACGACACGATGCAGTACGTGCTGAGCCCGGTGTGCACGTGGTGCGTGGGGCAGGCGGCCAGCATGGGCTCGCTGCTGCTCGCCGCCGGCGCCCCCGGCCTGCGCCACGCCCTGCCCAACGCCCGCATCATGATCCACCAGCCCTCGGGGGGGCGCGGGTACGGGGGGCATCATGGGGGGGGGAGCCACCAGCCCTCGGGGGGGGCAAGGGTACGGGGGGGCACCGGGGGGGAGGGAGCCACCAGCCCTCGGGGGGGCACGGGTACAGGGGGGGCACCGGGGGGGGGGGGGCATCAAGGGGGGTTGGGGAGCCACCAGCCCTCGGGGGGGGCACGGGTACGGGGGGTGCCTGGGGGGGGCATGGGGTGGGGGGGCACCAAGGGGGGGGGGTCATGGTCTGGGGGGCTGGAGGGGTCCACCAGCCCTCGGGGGGAGCAAGGGTACGGGGGGCACTGGGGGGGGGGGCATCAAGGGGGGTTGGGGAGTCACCAGCCCTCGGGGGGGGCAAGGGTACGGGGGGGGCACCAAGGGGGGTGTCATGGGGTGGGGGTGTCATGGGATGGGGGGATCCACCAGCCCTCGGGGGGGCAAGGGTAGGGGGGTGGCACCAAGGGGGGTGTCATGGGGTGGGGGGGCTGGGGGGGGTCATTATGGGGGGCTGGGGGGGCATCATGGGGTGGGGGGATCCAGTAGCCCTCGGGGGGGCAGGGGGAAGTGGGGGGAGTGGGGGCACTTCTTGGGGGGGGGTGAGGGGGGGGCAGGGGGTGGGGAGGGGGTACTGGGGGGGGAGGAGGAGGAGGGGGTGGGGGCACCCCAGAATGGGATATGGGGGGGGGAGGACTGCTGGGGGGGGTGTAATGGGGAGGGGGATGCCTGCGGGATGGGACCCCAAAATTACAGGGAGGGGACAGGGGCACCCCCGGGAAAGGCAAGGACGGGGGGTTTGGGGTGCGGGGGGGCTTCGTCTCTTCCTGTGGCCCCCCCCCAAATTTCTCCCCCCCCCGTGCCCCCCCCCCCCAGGGCCAGGCGACCGACATCGCCATCCAGGCGGAGGAGATCCTGCAGCTCAAGCGCCAGATCAACGGGCTCTACGCCAAGCACACCGGGAAGCCGCTGCCCGTCATCGGTGAGCGGGACCCCCCGGGACCCCCGGCCCCGGGACCCCCCCCGGCCTCGGGACCCCCCCGTAACCCCCCGTGCCCCCCCAGAGGCGGCGATGGAGCGGGACCGCTACCTCAGCCCGGTGGAGGCGCAGGAATTCGGGCTCCTCGACCAGGTCCTGGTGCACCCCCCCCCCCGCGGCCAGGACGAGCCCCGGCTGGTGCAGAAGGAGACCCCCGGCGCCCCCCCCGGAGCCCCCCGGACCCCCAGGGCTCCTGAGCCCCCCCCCCCGAGGGGGGTAGTGGGGGGGCCCCCCTCAGCCTCGCTGTACCCCCACCCGGAGCAATTAAACGGCTGCAGAGCCCGGAGAGGGCGTGGGGGGGGTCGGATTTGGGGGCGGGGGGGGATTTGGGGGCGGGGGGGGGCTTGGGGGGGGATTTTGGGGTGCGGGGGGGGGGAATTTTGGGGTGCGGGGGGGATTTTGGGGTGTGGGGGGGGGATTTGAGGTTTTTTTGGGGGTCATTATGAGATTTTGGGGGGGGTTGGGGGGGCTACAGGGGTCCTGCCCCCCTTTTTTTTGGGGGTCCTGCCCCCCTTTTTGGGGGGGCCCACCCCGGCCCTACAGGCGCCCCCCAAATCCCCCCCCCCACAAAGGACTCCGGGGCTCTTTCCGCGGACTACATTTCCCGGCGTGCCCCGCGCGCCGCCGCCACCGCCCCTTGATTGGCCGCCCCGGCGCCCAATGGGAGGCGGGGGGCGGGGCCGCGCGGGCTATTTGAGCTGCGCCGCCGGGGGGGGGCGGGGCCCGGCGGGGCGCGGTGAGGACCTGGGGGGGGGGGGGGGGGGGCGAGATTTTGGGGCGGGGGGGCACGGGGGGGGGGGGCTGCAGGGCCTGGGGGGGGTTGTAGGGCCTTGGGGGGGGGGGGGGGGTTGGGGACCAGGTTTGGGGGCCGTGGAGGGGTTTTGGGGGGTGGTATTTTTTTTGGGGGGGGGCACGGGGCAGTTGAGCCCCCCCCGCCCCCATTCCGCGCCCCCCCCAGCCACTTCGCGGCCCCCCCGACATTTCCCCCCCTAGGTGCCATGGAGCGCCCAGGCCAGGCCCCGGCCCCGGCCCCAGGTAACGTGGGGGGGGGCACCCGGGTCCCAACGGGGGGGGGGCACACCGCAGAGGGCCCCCCCCCCAACCCCCGTGTCCCCCCCCCCGAAAAAAAAAGCCCCCGAGGTGCTGCTGGAGGAAGCCGCGGCCGCGCTGTGCCTGTCCCCGGGGGGGGGGCCGCGAGTCCCCCCCCGGCGCCTCCCCAGGGACCCCCGGCGGCGGCGGTGAGGCCGGGGGGCGGGGGGGGCACCGGGACCCCCTGGAGCAGGCAAGAGATGATGGGGGGGGGGGTTCGGGGGCTGGGGGGGGCAGGAGCAGAGGGCTGGGGGGCTTTTTGTTGCGGGGGGGGCTTTACATGGGGCTGGGGGGGCTGTTATAGGGGGCTGGGGGGCTATTTAGGGGTTGGGGGGGGGGTTTACAGGGGGCTGGGGGGGCTATTTGGTTCGGGGGGCTCTTACGGGGGCTGGGGGGGCTATTTAGGGGTTGGGGGGGATTTTACAGGGGGGGTTACAGGGGGCTGGGGGGCTATTTGGTTCGGGGGGGGCACTTACGGGGGTCTGGGGGGCTATTTAGGGGCTGGGGGGGCTCTTACAGGGGGTTGGGGGGGCTATTTAGGGGCTGGGGGGGATTTTACAGGGGGGTTACAGGGGGCTGGGGGGCTATTTGGTTCGGGGGGGCACTTACGGGGTCTGGGGGGGCTATTTAGGGGCTGGGGGGATTTTACAGGGGTTACAGGGGGCTGGGGGGGCTATTTGGTTCGGGGGGGCACTTACGGGGTCTGGGGGGGCTATTTAGGGGTTGGGGGGGCTCTTACAGGGGGCTGGGGGGGGCTATTTGGACCCTCCCCCCTCCCCCCCAGGAGCTGGCGGCGCTGGGGCTGCCCCCGGGGGGGCCCGGCGGCGCTGGGGGGGCTCCTGCGGCTCTACCGGGAGGCGGCGGCGGGGGGCGCGGCGGGAGCGGGAGCTGCGGGCGCTGCGGCGGCGGCTGGAGCCCCTCCAGGTCAGCGGGGGGGGCCCTCAAGTGCCCCCCCCCCCAGCGTGTCCCCTCCCCGCAGTGTCCCCATCGTGCCCCCCGGTCTTGAGGTGTCCCTGTGGTGCCCCCCTGTCCCCAGGCCCCCCCCCGGGTGTCCCCGTGCCCCCCCCCCTCCCCCAGCGTGTCCCCAGGGTGTGCCCCCCCCCCCCCATCCTCTGGGTGCCCCCCCGGGTCTCCCCTGGCCCCCCCACCCCCGGGCCGTCCCTGTGTGCCCCCCCCCCATTCCCTGGGTGTCCCCCCATCCCCAGAGTGCCCCCCCTCCACCATGCCCCCCCCCCCGGGGGTGTCCCCAAGGTGTCCCCCTGCCCCCCACCCCCGTGGTATCCCCGTGATGCCCCGTGCCCCCCCGGGGGTGTCCCCAGGGTGCCCCCCCCCCCTTCCCCAGAGTGCCCCCCACTCCACCATGCCCCCCGGTGTCCCCAGGGTGCCCCCATCCCCAGGCAGTCCCTGTGTGCCCCTCCCCATCCCCAGGGTGCCCCCCGCCACCATGCCCCCCCCCCGGGGTGTCCCCAGAGTGCCCCCCCCGTCCCCAGGGTGCCCCCCCTCCACCATGCCCCCCCCCGGGGTGTCCCCAAGGTGTCCCCCTGCCCCCCACTCTCCCCCCCACCCCTGTGGTATCCCCGTGATGCCCCGTGCCCCCCCCCCCCCCGGGGGTGTCCCCAGAGTGCCCCCCCCCCCATGTGCCCCCCCCAAATTATGCCCCCCCAGGCCCGCGTGGCCGCCTGCGCCCGGGCCATGGCAGCGGCGGGGGCCGAGGCCGAGCGGCTGCGGGAGCAGAACCGGAGCCTTTGGGCGCTGCTGGAGGCCGAGCGGGTGCAGGTGGGCGGGGGGGGGCCGGGGGGGGGTTATTGGGGGTTGGGGGGGGGGGTCCCGGGGTGGGGGGGGGACGGGTTCTACCCCCCGCACCTCCTGCAGGGGGCCCGGCGGGGGCAGCGCCGCGGGCAGGAGCCCGGGGAGGGGGCGACCCAGCGGAGAGCGCGGCGCAACGGTGAGTGGGGGGGGGGCACCGGGATCCCCCCTGCCGGGATCCATGGGGACCCCCCGGACCCCCCCCCAGACCCCTTCAGGGCTCCCCAGCAGCCCCCGAGCACCCGCAGGACCCCCAGGCCCCGTCCTGACCCCCCCTCAGTGTCTCTGTGACCCCCCCAGACCCAACGTGGGACCCTCAAAGTCCTCCTGACCCCCCCCCAAACCCAGGCCTGGACCCCCCAAAACCCATCCGGAACCCCCAAATTTCTCCTGCCGCCCCCCCAACCCAACCTGGGCCCCCCCAAACCCCTCCTGCCCCCCCCCAAACCCAACCTGGGACCCCCCCACCCCTCCTGCCCCCCCCCCAAACCCAACCTGGGACCCTCAAAGCACTTCTGCCCCCCCCCACACTCACTCCTGACCCCCCCCCGACCCCCCCCCCCCCCCCCCCACCCCCCCATTTTGCAGCCACGGCCCCCCCCCCAGCAGCACCCCGGGGGGCCGAGAGCAGCCGGCAGAGCCTCGAGGACAGCACCGAGGTGGGGACCGGGTCCCGGGGGGGGGAGGTGAGGGGCACAACGGGGACACCGGGGGGGTGGGGGCACACAGCGGGCCCCCCCCCTTGCCCCCCCCCCCCCCAGGCAGCAGGGCCCCCCCCGGCCCCCCGGGAGCTGCAGGAGGAGCTGCGGCGGCTGCGGGAGGAGGCGGCGGCGGGGCGGGAGGTGATCGCGCTGCAGCACCGCTGCCTGCAGGTACGGGGGGGGGCACGGCTGCGACCCCCGAGACCCCCCCCAACCCCCCCCCCCGGAGCCCCCGGGACCCCCCCCCCGCAGGTACAGGCCGGGGGGGGGCATACGGAGAGCCCCCAGCCCTGCAGGGAGCCCTAAGTGGTTCCCCCCTAATTATTCCCCCCCCCGCCTAATTATTACCCCCCTAATTATTATCCCCCCCCCCCCTTTCTCGCAGGAGGCGATGGCGGCGGCGCTGGCCCCCTCCGGGCCCCCCCCGGCCCCCCCCGGGCTGGGGGGCGCTGCAGGAGGAGCGGGGGCGGCTGCGGCGCCTGCGGGGGGCCCTGGCCCGGGAGCGCCGAGCGTACACCGAGGCGGCCGAGCGGCTGGCCGGGGAGGTGGGGGCTCCCCCGACCCCCCCCCCCCCCAGGGGTGAGACCCCCCAAACACCCCGGGGGGTCCCCAAATGCCCCCCCCCGGGGTGGCGGCACCGCGTACCCCCATCAGCAATGGGAGCCCCCAAATCCCCCCTCTCGGGGTCCAGACCCCACCAGGGGGTGGGGGTGACCCCAGATCCCCCCTTCAGGGCCAGGACCCCCCCAAATCCCCCCCCTTGGGGGAGACGCCCCTATTTTCCCCCCCCCACCAGAGTGGGGGGGTGCCCCCAATTCCCCTCCCCCCAGGGTGGAGGAACACCCCAAATCCTTCCTAGGGATGGGGGGACCTCCCCAAATCCCCCCCTTGGGGGCTTGGGCACCCCCAAATCCCCCCCCCAGGGTCTGGACCCCCCAGGGTGGGGGGGGCACCCCTAAATCCCCCTTCAGGGTGTGGGGGTGCCCCCAAATCCCCCTGCTCATGGTCAGGACCCCCCGCAAATCTCCCCCTTGGGGGGGGACGCCCCTATTTCCCCCCCCCACCAGAGTGTGGGGGTGCCCCCAATCCCCTCCCCAGGGTCTGGACCCCCCAGGGTGTGGGGGGCACCCCTAAATCCCCCTTCAGGGTGTGGGGGTGCCCCCAAATCCCCCTGCTCAGGGTCGAGACCCCCAAAATCCCCCTTGGGGGGGGGGGGAACCCCCAAATCCCACCCCAGGGTGGGGGGGCACCCCTAAATCCCCCTTCAGGGGTCAGGACCCCCCAAATCCCCCCCAGGGTGGGGGTGACCCCAAATCCCCCTCCCCTCAGGGCCGGGACCCCCAAATCCCCGCCTTGGGGGGGGGGTACCCCAAATCCCCCCCCCGTGGGTACCCCCCCCCCCAGCCCCGTGTCCCCCCCCCCCGCAGTGGCAGCGGCTGGAGGCCGAGCGCGCGGCCCTGCTCCGCCGGCAGCTCCTGGGGGACCCCCGGCACCCCCGGCCTGAGGGGGGGGGGCCCCAGCCCCAAGGGGGGGCCCCTCCGCCACCGGCCCACAATGCATCGCGGCGGGCGGCGGCGACCTTCTTCCCGGCGTGCACCGCGCCCGGACCCGCTCCGACCTCCCTCCCGGCATGCACCGCGTCAAACCCAGCTCGGACCTCCCTCCCGGCATGCACCGCGCCCGGCCCCGCTCCGACCTCCCTCCCGGCATGCACCGCGTCAAACCCAGCTCGGACCTCCCTCCCGGCATGCACCGCGCCCGGCCCCGCTCCGACCTCCCTCCCGGCATGCACCGCGTCAAACCCAGCTCGGACCTCCCTCCCGGCATGCACCGCGTCAAACCCAGCTCTGACCTCACTCCCGGCATGCACCGCGTCAAACCCAGCTCGGACCTCACTCCCGGCATGCACCGCGCACGGCCCCGCTCCGACCTCCCTCCCGGCATGCACCGCGCCCGGCCCAGCTCCGACCTCCCTCCCGGCATGCACCGCGCCCGGCCCCGCTCTGACCTCCCTCCCGGCATGCACCGCGTCAAACCCAGCTCGGACCTCCCTCCCGGCATGCACCGCGCACGGCCCCGCTCTGACCTCCCTCCCGGCATGCACCGCGCCCGGCCCCGCTCTGACCTCCCTCCCGGCATGCACCGCGTCAAACCCAGCTCGGACCTCACTCCCGGCATGCACCGCGCACGGCCCCGCTCGGACCTTCTTCCCGGCGTGCCCCGCGCCCGGCCCAGCCCCGACCTTCCTCCCGGCGTGCCCCGCGGCAGCCGGCCCGGCTCCCGGCATGCACTGCGCGCGCGGCCTGTGCGGCCTCCGGGCCCTGAGCGGGGCCGGGGGGGAGCGGGGGGCCGGGGCCGCCGCCGCCGCTGCTCCGCGCCTCGGCCCCCGGCGTCGAGCGGCGGCTGCGGGGCTCGGCCCTGGTGCACGCCGGCTTCGTGAGCCCGGCGGAGGCGGCCGAGCTGCTGCGGGAGCTGGAGCCGGGGCTGGGCCGGCGGCCGTACCAGTTCGATCACTGGGACGGGGTGAGGGGGGCAGGGGTCACGGGGTGAAGGGTCACGGGGTCAGGGGTCACCGCGGTGAGGGGTCACGGGGGAGGGGGTCACAGCGTTAGGGGGGTCACTGGGGTTGGGGGTCACAGGGGTTAGGGGTCACGGGGTTCAGGGGTCACTGGGGTTAGGGGTCGCGGGGGATCTGGGGTCACGGGTTCAGGGGTCACATGGGTTTGGGGTCACGGGGCTGTCAGGGTTTTGGGGTCACGGAGCTTTAGGGGGTGGGGGGCACCAGGGCAGGGGGCGGTCGTTGGGCCTGGGCTCAGCGCCGCGGCACGGAGCCAGGTCAGAGGGCACGGGGTCAGAGGTCGTCCCCCTCCCCCCCCCCAGGCCATCTGCGGTTACCGGGAGACGGAGCGGGGCCGCTGGGGGGGGCGGCGGGGGCGGTGCTGCGCCGGGTGGCGGCCGCCTTCCCCCCGGGCGCCCCCCCTCGGCCTCGTCCACGTCCTCGACCTGCACCCGCGCGGCTTCGTCCGCCCGCACGTCGACAGCGTCAAGGTGGGGGCTTTTTTTTTGGGGGGGGGGTGTTTTTTTGGGGGGGGAGGTGGGAGGGGGCCGGGTGCTGACGTGCCCCCCCCTCCATGATCACCCCCCCCCCCCCCCCCCAGTTCTGCGGCTGCACCATCGCGGGGCTCTCGCTGCTCTCGGCGGCTGTCATGCGCCTGGTGAGCTGCCGCGCGCCCGGCGAGTGGCTGGAGCTGCTGCTGGAGCCGGGCTCGCTCTACGTCCTGCGGTGAGTTGGCCCCCCTACTTGTTAACTAACCCCCCCCACGTTAATTAATCCCCCCTCTCGCTAATTAACCCCCCTCTCGCTAATTAACCCCCCCCAGCAGGGATGCGGCGCGCTACGACTTCACCCACGAGATCCTGCGGGACGAGGAGTCCTTCTTCGGGGGCGCCGGGTGCCGCGGGGGCGCCGCGTCTCCATCATCTGCCGCAACGCCCCCCGCGGGTGAGTATGTGCCCCCCCTTCCCCCCACCCCCTCCATGGGGGTGCCCCCCCTCCCCACACCGCCTGACCCCCCCCGTTTGCCCCCCACCCCCCCCCAGACACGACGCCGGCACCCCCGGGCAGCTCCACGGCGTTTATTGACGGAGCGGAGGCGGCAGCGGGGCCCCCCCGTAACGCACGACCCCCCCAATAAAGCGTGACCCCTCCCTCGCCGTGCTTTTTATGGGCGGGGGGGGCTTTTTTGGGGGGGGGGGCTCACCCCACGCAGCGGCAGGCGGCGGCCGAGAGCTGCCGCAGCTCGTGCCAGCGGTGCCGCTCGTCCAGGAAGGCGGCGTCCTCGTAACGGCTGGGCCTGCAGCAGGGCCCGGCCCCCCCGGCGCCCCCGGGACCCCCCGGGCCGTAACCGGGCCAGGGCCAGCCCGTGGTTGGAGGGGGCGCGGGGCAGGCCCCCCGCAGTAGCGGAACAGCACCGTCTCCTCCGACGGGTAGCCCAGCCCCAGGTCGCGCACCCGCACGGCCACGCTGCGCAGCCCGCAGAGGGGGCGCCCCCGGCCCCCCCCCGCTGCCACGGGGGACGCGGCGGGGGGGGGGCTGGGGGCAGCGGCGGAGGCTCCGGGGCCCCCCCTCCGGCAGCCCCCGGCCCGGAGGAGCGGCGGGGGGGCTGCGGAGGGGGCCCCCCGGGCCGTGCGGAGAGACCCCCGCCCTGGAGCCGTGCTGGGGGAGGATTTGGGGGACGCACCCCCCCCCCCCCGCGGCGGTGTGGCCCCCGGGGGGCGCAGGCGGCGAGGAGGAGGAGGAGGAGGAGGCCGAAGGCTGCGGGGAGCGGGGTCGCTGCCATCCTGCTGCCTGCCCCCGGCCCCGCCGCCGCCGCCGCTTTTATGGCCCCCGAGCCGCGGGGGGGCACCGGGGGGGCTGGGGTTAACCCTGAGCTGCCCTGGGGCTGCCCCCCCCCCACCCCGCTGGGGGCCACCCCCCCCCCCCGGGGAATGGGGGGGGGGGGGGCCAGAATTTGGGGACCCCCGTGGTGGGGGACCCTGGGGGGGGGTGCTGGGGGGGGTGGTAAATGCCCCCCCCCCAGGTACTGAACCCCCTCACCCGGGGGGGGGGGATTGGGATTTTTTAGCCGGGGGGGGCAGGTGGAAGCCATTCCAGTGCAGCGGGGGGAGGGAAAAAATCCGCTAAAAATAGGGGCTGGCAAGGCCAAAAAGGCATTTTTCCTCCAAAAGGGGATTTTCTGTGCTGGAAACTGGGGGGGGGGGGGGGGGGGGGGGGGGGGGGGGCACAAACGCCAAGGACGCGGGGTACGGAACCCGGCGGTTTATTGGGGGGGGGCTGCAGGGGATGGGGGAAACGGGGGCAGCTCCCAGGGGAGGAGAGGATCCCAGTAAGGGGGGGGATCCCAGTTAAAGGGGGATCCTACAAAAAAGGGGGGTGGGGGGGGGGGGTCCCAGTAATAGGCGGGGATCCCATAAAGGGGAAGGGTCCCGGTAAAGGGACGGGGTCTCACCAAAAGGGGGGGGGGGACCTGCTTGGGGGGCTCCCAGTAAGGGGAGGGATCCCAGTTAAAGGAGGGGATCCCAGTACAAGGAGGGGATCCCAGTAAACAGGAGGGGAATCCCAGTTAAAGAAGAGGAGCCTAATAAGGGGGGGGCTCCCAGTAAGATGGGAGCTGTCCCAGTAAGGGGGAATCCCAGTTAAAGGAGGAGCTCCCAGTAACGGGGGGGGGGAGGTCCCAGTAAGAGGCGGGGATCCCAATAACAGGAGGGATCCCAATGGGGGAATCCCAGTTTAAGCAGCGGGGATTCCAGTTTAATGGGGGGGTGGGGGGGGGGGGGTGGGGGTGGAATCCCAGTTAAGAGCATCCTAGTAAGGGGGAGAGTTTCCAGTAAGGGGGGGGGGGGGGGGTCCCAATAAAGGGGGAATCCCAATTTAAGGGGTGGGGGGATCCCAGTTAAAGGAGGAGCTCCCACTAACAGGAGGGAATCCCAGTAAAGGGGAGGGGCTCCCAGTAAAGCGAAGACACCCATTTTAAGGGGGGGGGGTGTCCTCCCATTTTGTTTTTTTTGGGGGGGGCCTCCCAAAATAAAGGGGAGGGTTCCAGTAAAGGGGGGGGGGGGGGGGGATCTCACTAAATGGGAGGGGCTCCCAATGAAGGGAAGAGCCCCATTTTGGGGGGGGGTGGTCTCCCTTTTTTTTTTTTTTGGGCGGGGGGGGGAATCCTCAATAAATGGGAGTGAGCTCCCAATAAAGGGGATTTGGGGGGGGCCAATAAAAGGAAAAGCCCCATTTTGGGTGGGGGGTCTCCCTTTTTTTTTTTTTTTGGGGGGGGGGGGGGGAGTTGGTCTCCCACAAAGCGGGGGGGGGGGGGGGGGGGGGGTGTGTGTGTGTCTCCCGCTGGGAGGGGGTGGGGGGGACCTCCCAATAAAGGGGACGGGGCTCCCAATAAAGGGAAGAGCCCCATTTGGGGGGTGTGGGGGGGTGTCTCCCATTCTGGGGGGTGCTGCGTGCCCCCCCGCCCCTACTCCTTGAGGAAGAAGTGCATCTTGTCGCCGATGACCTTGCGCTCGGGGTTGAGGCGCTTGAGGAGCTGGGCCAGGGCGTTGACGGTCTGCTCGCTGCTCAGCCCCGTGCGCCGCGTCTGGAACTTCTTCAGCAGGTCCTTGGTGGTCATCGGCTTCCGCGTCAGGTAGCGCCGCACCGCCTCCTCCGTCAGCTGCACCTCGCTGGGGGGCACTGGTCGGGGGGTGCAGGGACCCCCATCCCACCCCCCCCAAAAAAAAGAGAAAAAAAAAACAACAAAAAAAAAAAACACCCCCCAAAACCACCCTCCCCCAGACCCTCAGGTAGCACCGCACCGCCTCCTCCGTCAGCTGCACCTCGCTGGGGGGGGGCACCGGGTCGGGGGGGGTGCAGGGGAGCCCCCCCAACCCCCCCCCAAAAATAAAAAATAATAATAATAAAAAAAAAAAAACACCCCCAAAAACCACCCCCCAGACCCTCAGGTAGCACTGCACCGCCTCCTCCGTCAGCTGCACCTCGCTGGGGGGAGCACTGGTCGGTGGGGGGTGCAGGGACCCCCATCCCACCCCCCCCAAAATAAAAAAAATAAAAAAAACACACCCCCAAAACCACCCCCCCCCCACCCCCCCCCCCCACCCCCAGACCCTCAGGTAGCGCCGCACCACCTCCTCCATCAGCTGCACCTCGCTGGGGGCGCACCGGGTCGGGGGGGGTTGCTGGGACCCCCATCCCACCCCACCCCCCCCCCCCAAAATAATAAAAAAAAATAATAATAATAAAAAAAAAAACAAAACCACCCTCCCCTAGACCCTCAGGTAGCACCGCACCGCCTCCTCCGTCAGCTGCACCTCGCTGGGGGGGGTACCGGGTCGGGGGGGGGGGTGCCGGGAACCCCCCTCCCCCCCCAAATAATAATAAAAAAATAATAATTAAAAAAAAAACAACCCCCCCCCCCACCCCCAGGTAGCGCCGCACCGCCTCCTCCGTCAGCTGCACCTCACTGGGGGAGCACGGGCTCGGGGGGGGCGCCGGGACCCCCCCCCCCCCAAAAAACCAACCCCCCCCCGGCCCCCCACTCACCCGCTGCTGGGGGTGCATTTCCCCGACGGCGGCTGCGGCCCCGGCTCCAGCTTCAGGCGCTTGGCGGCCGGCGGCTCCCCCGGCTGGCGGCGGCCTGGGGGGGGAATGGAAGGGGGGGGTTGGGGAGCAGCACCCTTGGGTGCTGGGGGGGGGGGGGTGGGCAAGGGGCTGGGAAGTGGGCCAGGGGGATGGGAATTGCCCCAGGGGTTGGAGCAGGGTGCCGGGAACTGCCTCAGGGTGCTGGGAACTGCCCCCCCAAAGGTGCTGGGAATTGCTCCTGGGTGCCGGGAATTGCCCCAAGAATTGCCCCAGGGTGCTGGGACTTACCCCAGTGTGCCGGGAGTTACCCCAGGGTGCTGGGAATTGCCCCACGACTTGCCCCAGGGGGATGGGAACTGCCCCAGGAACTGCCCCAGCGTGCTTGGAATTGCCCCAATGTACCAGGAACTGCCCCAATGGGCTGGGAACTGCCCCAGGGATTGGAGCAGGGTGCTGGGAACTGCCCCAGGGGCATGGGAACTGCCCCAATGGGCTGGGAACTGCCCCAGGGATTGGAGCAGGGTGCTGGGAACTGCCCCAGGGGCATGGGAACTGCCCCAATGGGCTGGGAACTGCCCCAGGGTGCCCAGAATTGCCCCCAACGTACTGAGAGCTGCTTCAGGGTGCCAGGAATTGCCCCAGGAACTGCCCCAGGAACTGCCCCAGAATGCCAGAAGACACCCCGAGAACTGCCTCAGGGTGCTGGGAATTGCCCCAGGGTGCTGGAAATTGCCGCCAAGGTGCCGGGAATTGCCCCAGGAATTGCCCCAGGAGGATGGGAACTGCCCCAGGGGGATGGGAACTGTCCCAGGAACTGCCCCAGGGTGCTTGGAATTGCCCCAGTGTACCAAGAACTGCCCCCAGGAACTACCCCATTGGGATGGAAAGCGCCCCAGGGACTGCAGTAGGGTGCTGGGAACTGCCCCAGGGTGTTGGGAACTGCCCCAGGAACTGCCCCAATGGGCTGGGAACTGCCCCGGGGATTGAAGCAGGGTGCTTGGAACTGCCCCAGGGGCATGGGAACTGCCCCAGCGTAACAGGAACTGCCCCCATGGGCTGGGAACTGCTACCAGGGTGCCAGGACTTGCCCCAGGGCACTGGGAACTGCCCCAGGGTGCTCAGAATTGCCCCCAACGTACTGAGAGCTGCTTCGGGGTGCTGGGAATTGCCCCAGGAATTGCCCCACGGTGCCGAGAATTGCCCCAGGGTGCCGGAAATCGCCCCCAAGATGCTGGGAATTGCCCCAGGAATGGCCCCAGGGTGCTGGGAATGGCCCCAGGAATTGCCCCCGGGTGCTGGGACTTGCCCCAGGAATTGCCCCAGGGTGCCAGGAATTGCCCCAGGGTTCCGGGTACTGCCCCAGGGTGCTGGGAAGTGCCCCGGGAATTGCCGCAGGGTGCTGGGAATTGCCCCGGGAATTGCCCCAGGGTGCTGGGAATTGCCCCAGGAATTGCCCCAGGGTGCTGGGAATTGCCCTAGGGTTCCGGGTACTGCCCCAGGGTGCCGGGAACTGCCCCCGGGTGCCGGGAACTGCCCCGGGAATTGCCCCCGGGTGCCGGGAACTGCCCCCACCTTGCTCCAGCTTGCTGGCGGCGGCGCGCAGGGTGCCGGAGGTGCCGCCGGGCTCCACCGTGGGCGTCCCGGGGCGGCTGCCGCCCCGCGAGCTGCTGGCCGAGCCCCGGCGCTCCCTCTTGGGGGGGGTCTTCTTCTTCTGGGGGGGGGGAACAGGGGGTGGGGGCGAGCTCCGGGCCCCCCGGGCCCCCCCGTCAGCCCCGGCACCCCCGCTTACTGCCATGAAGAGGGCGGACGAGGTCTCGCTGTCGATGTCGCTCTCCTCCGAGGTCTGCGACTCGTCGCTGCTGTCTGGGGGTGGGGGGGGCACCACCGTCAGTGCCCCCCCCTCACCGCCACAGGCCCGTTTCCGGCCGGTTTCACCCCAAAACGACCCCCTGGGGCTTTTACCTCGCTTCTTCTTCTTCTCCTGCGGCGTCGGCGCCTTCTTCTCCTCCTCCTCCTCCTCCTTCTCCTCCGCCGGCTTCTCCTCCTCGCTCTCCTCGCTGCTCTCGCTCGCCTCATCGATGCCTGGGGAGGGGGCAATGGGGTGGGGTGGGGGGGTCACAACCGCCCCCCCCACGCCCTCCCCACCCCCCCCCACGGACCCCCCCAGCCCCCTCCCCGCACACACCCTTGGGGCCGTCGTCCTCCTTGGTCACCTTGGCCTTCCCCACGTCCTCCTCCAGCGAGCTGCTGCGGGGCGCAAAGAGGGGGGGGCTTAGAGGGGGGGGCACGGCCAGCAGGCCCCCCCCCCAAACCCCCCCCCCCATTTACCTGGAGGCGTCGGACATGTAGTCGACCTCCTGGCCCTCGAAGTCGCCGTCGTCGCTGTCCTCGAAGGCCTCGTCGTCGGAGCCCTTCTTCTTCTTCTTCTTCTTCCCCGCCGGCGCCTTCTTCTTCGGCTTCGGCGCCTTCTCCCCTGGGGGGGGGGTGCTCGGGGGGTCAGCGCCGGCAGACCCCCCCCCCCGTTTTTTCCCGCCCCCCACTCACCCTCGGCCTCGCTGGCCTCGCTGTCCTCGGAGCTGAGCTCGAGGTCGTCCTCCAGGTCGTGGATCTTCAGCTCGCCGCCCTTCTTCTTGGCCTTCTTCTCCTTCTCCTCCTCCTCCTCGTCCTGGTCCCGCAGGCGCCGCTGCTGCATGATGCTGAAGTGGTTCAGCACCTTGTTCCTCCTGGGGGGGGACACAGGGGGGACGGCGTCACCACCAGGCCCCCCCCCGGGGGTCCCGGCGTCCCCCCCCAGGCCCCGCCGACCTCTCCCACTCCTCCTCGGCCTCCTCGGCCGTGAGCGTGCGGTGCTTGGCCACGGGGGTGAAGTTGTACCAGTGCTGCACCGGGAAGGCCTCGAAGGCGCCGTCGGGGCACTGCGTGAAGATGTAGTAGGAGGCGTTCTCCGTCACGCCGCCCTTCTTCACCCCCTTGTACCTGCGGAGAGGGGGGGGGCACCGGGATGGGTCCTGTCCCCAAAGCAGGGGGGGGGGCACCGGGATCGGCCCCGTCCCCGATGGGGGAACCGGGATCGGTCCTGTCCCCAGTGGGGCATCAGGATCGGCCCCATCCCCATCCTGGGGCACTGGGATCAGGATCATCCTGTCCCCGTCCCCTGTCCCTGTTCCTGTTCCTGTTCCCATCCCCATCCCCACTGGGGGGCACTGGGATCAGCCCCGTCCCCGTCCCCATCCCCAGTAGGGGGCACCAGGATCGGCCCCATCCCCAGTGGGGCATCAGGATCAGCCCCGTCCCCATCCTGGGGCACTGGGATCGGGATCGTCCTGTCCCCGTCCCCATCCCCTGTCCCTGTTCCTGTTCCCATCCCCACTGGGGGGCACTGGGATCGGCCCTGTCCCCATTGGGGGCACTGGGATCAGCCCCGCACCCGATGGGGGCACCGGGATCGGCCCCGTCCCTGTCCCCATCCCCACTGGGGGGCACCAGGATCAGGATCGTCCTGTCCCCATCCCAATCCCCATCCCCTGTCCCTGTTCCCATCCCCATCCCCACTGGGGGGCACTGGGATCGGTCCTGTCCCTGTCCCCATCCCCACTTGGGGGGCACTGGGATCATCCCGTCCCTGTCCCCATCCCCACTGGGGGGCACTGGGATCGGGCTCTTCCCCATCCCCACCCCATCTCCATCCCTAATGAGGGCCACTGGGATCATCTTGACCCCATCCCAATTCCCATCCCCACTGGGGGGCACTGGGATCGGCCCTGTCCCCACTGGGGGCACTGGGATCGGTCCCGTCCCTGTCCCACCCCCATAAGCATAGAAGTGGGGGGTTTGGGGTAAAAGCGGGGGGTTTAGACTCAGTAACAGTGGGGTTTGGGGTAAAAGTGGGGATTTGGACTTGTTAACAGCGAGGTTTTGGGGTAAAAGCAGCTGGTTTAGACTCAGTGGAGTTTTGGGGTAAACACGGGGGATTTGCACTTGCTAACAGTGGGTTTTGGGGTGAAAGCAGGGGTTTAGTCTCAATAACAGATTTTGGGGTGAAAAGTGGGGGATTCAGACTTGCTAACAGTGGGGTTTTAGGGTAAAAGCGGGGGGTTTAGTCTCAATAACAGTGGGTTTGGGGGTAAAAGTGGGGAATTTGGACTCGCTAACAGCGGGTTTTGGGGTGAAAGCGGGGGATTTGGACTTGCTAACAGTGAGGATTTGGGGTACAAGTGGGGGATATAGACACTAACAGTGGCGTTTTGGGGTAAAAGCAGGGGCTTTAGTCTCAATAACAGCAGATTTTGGGGTGAAGGTGAGGGATTCAGACTCGCTAACAGTGAGGATTTGGGGTAAATGCGGGGGATTTGGACTCACTAACAGTGGGGTTTTGGGGTAAAAGCGGGGGATTTAGTCTCAATAACAGCGGATTTGGGGTGAAAGCGGGGGATTGGGACTCGCTACCAGCGGGATTTGGGGTACAAGCGGGGGGGTTGGGGCGCGGCCCCCCCGTGCCCTACTTGCGGCCGGCCTTGCCGTTGACGCGCAGCAGCCAGGGCTGGTCCTCGGGGCGGAACTCGCGCAGCACGATCCCGAACTTCTTGCGGCGCGCCTCGTCCCGCAGCCGCCGGTGGAACTCGCTGCCGGCGCCCGCCTCGGGCAGCTCCTCCTCCTGGTAGATGCGCTTGTTGCTCAGGTCCCGCTCCATGCGCGCCTGCGGGGCACCGCGCCGCTCAGCCGGGCACCGGGGACCCCGAGCCCAGCCCCAAACCCCGTGCCCGGCCCTAAACCCCGCGTCTGACCCTAAAACCCCGCGTCTGACCCCAAAACCCCCATCCCAAACCCTGTGCCTGGCCCTGAGCCCTGTGTCTGACCCCAAACCCTGTGTCAGACCCCAAAACCCTGTGTCTGACCCCAAAACCCCCATCCCAAACCCTGTGCCTGGCCCCAAACCCCATGTCTGACCCCAAAACCCCATGTCTGACCCCAAAACCCCGTGCCTGGCCCCAAAACCCCATGTCTGACCCTAAAACCCTGTGTCTGACCCCAAAACCCCTGTCCCAAACCCTGTGCCTGTCACTGGACCCCATGCCTGACCCCAAAACCCCATGTCTGACCCCAAAACCCCATGTCTGACCCCAAAACCCCATGTCTGACCCCAAAACCCATCCCCATAACCCCATAACCCCGTCCCCCCCCCACAACCCCATTCCCAACCCCATAGCCCCATCCCCATAACCCCGTCCCCATGACCCCGTCCCCATGACCCCATGACCCCGTGACCCCATGACCCCGTGACCCCATGACCCGGCCCCGGCCCCACCTGGTGCCAGGAGGCGAAGTTGACCTTGTCGGCAGCGTTGAAGGCCATGATGTTGTACCGCTTGGTGCTGCTCCTGGGGGGCGCCGTCACCCCACGAACCCCAGAACCCCCCATCACCCCCCAACCCCATAACCCCCCCATAACCCCCCTGTAACCCCCTCACCCCATAAACACCCCAGAACCCACCCCCCACCCCATAACCCCTCCATAACCCCCCCATAACCCCCCACCCCATAACCCTCCCATAACCCCCCCACCCCAGAACCCCCCCCATAACCCCCCCCCCCACCCCATAACACCCCTACCTCGTAACCACCCCCATAAGCCCCCCATAACTCCGCACCCTATAACCCCCCATAACCCCCCCCATCAACCCATAACCACCCCATAACCCCCCTGTAACCCTCCTACCCCATAAACACCCCAGAACCCCCCCATCACCCCCCCATCACACCCCCACCCCATAACCACCCCATAAACCCCCACCCCATAACCCCCCCATTACCCCCATCACCCCATAACCCCTCCATAACCCCCCACCCCATAACCCTCCCATAACCCCCCACAACCCCCCCATCACCCCATAACCCTCCCATAACCCCCCACCCCAGAACCCCCCCAGAACCCCCCATCACCTCAGAACCCCCCCATAACCCCACAAACCCCATAACCTCCCCCTAACCCCCCCACCCCATAATCCCCCCCATCACCCCATAACACCCCTACCCCATAACCACCCCCATAAGCCCCCCATAACTCCCCAACCCATAACCCCACCACCCCATAACCCTCCCATAACCCCCCCCAGAACCCCCCCCCATCACCCCATAACCCCCCCATAACCTCCCCATCCCATAACCCCCTACCCCATAACCCCCCGTCACCCCACAAACCCCATAACCCCCCCACCCCATAACCCCCCCATAAACCCCCCGTCACCCCCATCACCCCATAACCACCCCATAACCCCCCCATCACCCCATAACCCCCCCAGAACCCACCCCATCACCCCATAACTCCCCCACCCCATAATCTCCCCCATAACCCCCCCACCCCATAACCCCCATAACCCCCCCGGCCCGGCACTCACTTGGGGACCCGCACCACGTACTCGGTCACCACCTGGCTGCTGGGGCCCTGGGGGGGGGGCAGGGGGGTGAGGGACCCCCCGAGCCCCCCCGGGGCCCTTTTGGGGTCTTTTTGGGGCCTTTTGGGGCCCGGCACTCACCAGCGAGGCCATGGCTGCGGCGGGGGGTCCTGGAGCCCCCAATGGGTCTCAGGGGGTCCTGGGGGGGCGGGGGGTGAGGGTCCCTGTAGCCCCCCCACCTATAGAGCCCCATAAGGCCCCCCAGAGAGCCCCCAGGGGTCCCTAAACGTCCTTCCGAGCCCCCATAGGGCCCCCCCCGGCCCCCCACCCCCTACCGAGCCCCATAAGGGCCCCCCAGACCCCCCACCCCACCCCTATAGAGCTCCATAAGGCCCCCCAGAGACCCCCAGGACCCCATAGGGCCCCCCAGGGCCCCTCCCAACCCCCTCCCCCTATGGAGCCCCCCCAGACCCTCCCAGGCCCCCACAGAGCCCCATAAGGACCCCCAGAGACCCACAGGCCCACATAGGGCCCCCCAGCCCCCCTACAGGACCCCTATAGAGCCCCCCAGCCCCCTATAGAGCCCCGTAAGGCCCCCCAGGGCCCCTCCAGCCCTACTCAGCCCCCCCCCCCCCGGGTCCCATACGCCCCTATAGGACCCCTATGGAGCCCCCTCAGCCCCTATAGAGCCCCATACACCCCTATAGGACCCCCCAACCCCCTATAGAGGCCCATAAGACCCCCCCAGGGCCCCCGCAGCCCTATCCAAGCACCACAGAGTCGCACGCGCCCCTATAGGGCCCCCCCAGACCCCCACACGCCTCTATAGGGCCCCCCAGACCCCCACACGCCCCTATAGCCCCCCCCCCAGACCCCCACACGCCCCTATAGGACCCCTATGAAGCCCCCTCAGCCCCTATAGAGCCCCGTAAGGCCCCCCAGGGCCCCTCCAGCCCTACCCAGGCCCCCCCCCCCCCGAGCCCCATAAGCCCCTATGGGACCCCTATAGAGACCCCCCAGCCCCCCCATAAGCCCCTATAGGGCCCCCTCGGCCCCACCGCGCATGCGCCGCCGCCGCCGCCGCTGTCCGCTCCGGGCACCCGTCGGGGCCGCACCGCGCAGGCCCGGAAGTGGCCCCACCGGAAGTGGTCCCGCCGGAAGTGACCCCACCGGAAGTCCCGCCCATACCCACGCGGAGGCGTTGCCATGGCAACCGCGGCAGCCCCGAAACCGGGCGGTTTGGCCCCAAAACGCTGCCGGCGGTGTCCTGAGGGCTGGGGGCGCCCGGCGTGGCCCCAAGCACCCAAAAGCCCCCGGTTTCACCCCAAAAGCAGCCTCGCGGCTGCAGCTGGCGGGAGCGCCGAGCTCCGGCCCCTAAAAGCCGCTTTTTTACCCCAAACCCGAGCGTGGCCGAGGCTGGGGAAAGGCCCCGCGCCCAAAACCCCCCAGTTTAACCCCAAAATCCAGCCCCGTGGCTGCCGGAGATGCACAGTCCCAGGGCAGGCGGTGGGACCCCAAAAAGCTTCGTTACTGACCCAAAAAAAGCCTTTATCACCCCAAAAAGCTCCTTTACAGCCCCAAAAGCCCCTTTACCCCCCAAATACTCCGTTACCCCCCCCAAAGCCCCTTTACACCCCCCAAAAGCCCTTTCACACCCCGAATCACCCCTTAACCCCCCCAAGCTCCCTTTATCCCCCCCAAAAAGCCCCTTTACCCCCAAAATGCCGTTACCCCCCGAAAAAGCACTTTAACTCCCCCCAAAACCCCTTCACCCCCCAAAAAGCCCCGTTACCCCCCAAATGCTTCTTGCCCCCCCAAAACGCCCCTCCACCTCCCCCAAAAAGCCCATTTACCCCCCCCAAAATGCTTCTTCCCCCTTACCTCCACCCCAAAAGCCCCTTAACCCCCTCAACCCCCCCAAAAAAGGTCCCGTTACACCCCCAAAAGCCCCTTTAACCCCCAAAATATCCAGTTACCCCCCCAAAACCCCCTGAAAACGCTTTACGCCCCCAAATGCTTCTTGCCCCCCCAAATGTTTCTTCCTCCCCCAAAAAGCCCCTTCATCCCCCCAAAAACGCCCCTTTCCCCACCAGCCCCCCCCCAAAAGCCCCTTTACCCCCCCCCAAATATTTCTTCCCCCTCCAAAATGCCCCTTCATCCCCCACCCCCCAAAACCCCTTCACCCCCCAAAATATCCAGTTACCGCCCCCCAAAACGCCCCCAAAAAAGCCCCTTTACCCCCCAAAATATCATTACCCCCCAACCCCACCAAAATACCCCTTTACCCCCCCCCCAAACCCCCCTTAACCCCCCAAATACTCTGTTACCCCCCCAACCCCCCCAAAATGCCCCTTTACCCCCCCCAAAACCCCCCTTAACCCCCCAAATACTCCGTTACCCCCCCAACCCCCCCAAAAAAGCCCCTTTACCCCCCAAAATATCATTACCCTCCCAACCCCCCTCAAAATGCCCTTTTACCCCCCCAAACCCCCAACCCCCCAAAAACCTTTACCCCCCCAAATACTCCGTTACCCCCCCAACCCCCCCAAAAAGCCCCTTTACCCCCCAAAATGCCCCTTTACTCCCCCAAAACCCCCTTAACCCCCCCAAAATACTCCGTTACCCCCCAACACCCCCAAAAAGCCTTTACGCCCCCAAAAGCCCCTTAACCCCCCCAAATAGTCCGTTACCCCCCAACCCCCCCCCAAAAAAAGCCCCTTTACCCCCCAAAACTCCCTTAACCCCCCAAAAAGCCCCTTTACCCCAAACCCCTTACCCCCCAAAATATCATTACCCCCCCCCACCCCCCTCTAAAAAATGCCCTTTTACCCCCCCAAACCCCCTTAACCCCCCCAAAAAAACCCTTTACCCCCCAAATACTCCGTTACCCCCCAGCCCCCCCAAAAAAGCCCCTTTACCCCCCAAACCCCCTTAACCCCCCAAAAAACCCCTTAACCCCCCCAAATACCCCCCAACCCCCGAAATGCCCCTTAACCCCCCCCAAACCCCTTAACCCCCCCAAATAACTCCGTTACCCCCCCAACCCCCCCAAAAGCCCCTTTACCCCCCCCCCAACATTTCTGCCCCCCCCCCCCCAAACCCCACGGGGGGGACAGCGGGGGGCTCCGGTTTTCTCGTTTATTTGTGAAGTTAAAAACAAGCGGTAAAAAGTAAAAACGGAGCGGGCAACCGGCGGGGGGGGGGGCCGCTCTGCTCGGCGCGCCCGCGGGGCTGGGGGGGGCCCGGGGGGGGGGGGGGGGGGGGGGGGGGGGGGGGGGGCCCGGGGCGGCGCCCCAGGAATGTTCGACTCTACCTACGAGCGGGGAGGGGGGGCGCGGGGCCCCGGGGCGCGACGATCCCGAGGAGATTTCGGGGTGATTTTTGGGGGGGGGGGGGAGAGGACACCCCCACACACCCCCCCCCGTGTTTTTTTTTTTTGGGGGGGGGAGAGGGGGGTTCTCGGGGGGGCCGCTGGTCCCGGCCGGCCGCGGCCGCTCGCCACAAAACAAAAGGGGGGGGGGTCACAGACGGGGGTTCACATTCGGTTCACTGAGCCTGGGGAGAGAGAAATGGGGGGGGGGGGGGGGGGGGGCCAGAACGACCCCCCCCAACACCAGGGGGCCCCGCACGACCCCTCCAACACCAGGGGGGCACAGAATGACCCCCCCCCTCAACACCAGGGGGCACAGAATGACCCCCCCTCAACACTGGGGGGCGCAGAATGACCCCCCCCCAACGCCAGGGGGGCCCCGAACGACCCCCCAACACCGGGGGGCAGAACGACCCCCCCCAACAGCGGGGGGACAGAACGACCCCCCCCAACAGCGGGGGGGCACAGAACGACCCCCCCCCAACACCGGGGTGCCCCAAATGACCCCCCCCAACACCAGGGGGTCTGGGGGAAGGCTTCGGGGGGCATTATAGGGGGCTTGGGGGGGGCTTAAAGGGTTGGGGGGGGGCTTACGGGGTTTTGGGGGGCTTACGGGGTTTTGGGGGCCCTTATGGGGGGGGGGGGGGGCGCTGTTATGTGGGTTTGGGGGCCCTTAGGATTTGGGGGGGGCTTATGGGGTTTTGGGGGCCCTTAGAGGGGGTGGGGGCTGTAATAGGGGTTTGGGGGGGGCTTGTGGGGTCTTGGGCTCCCTTAGATGGTTTTTTGGGGTCTTGGGGGTTTTGGGGGAGTTGTTTTTTTGGGGGGGGGGCTTACAGGACTTTTTGGGGCGCTTTGGAGTTTTTTGGGGCCTTTATGGGTTTTTTGGGGCCCTTTGGGGTCCCCTCAAGGACTTCAGGAGACCCCCCCTCCCAGTTAGGCCCCCCCCAGCATAATGGGGGGTGCAGGTCAGTTGGGGGGCCAGGTCAGTTGGGGGGGGGCCCCAAGCCCATTTGGGGGGGGGCCAAGCCCATTTTGCCCCCCATGCACAATCCCCCCCCAACCCCCTAATTTTGTGCTTTTGGGCCCCTTTACACTGGGGGGGGGGGTTAAAGGAAAAAGGGGCTCTGCCGCCCCCCCCCAAGGACCCCGTGGGGGTCTGGGGGAGCTGGTCAGTTGGGGGGGGCCCAAGCCCATTTGGGGGGGGGGGCCAAGCCCATTTTGCCCCCCCCCCCCATGCAAAATCCCCCCCCCCACCCCCTAATTTTGTGCTGTTTAGGCCCTTTTACACTGGGGGGGGGGGGCAAAGAAAAAAGGGCGCCGCGGCCCCCCCGGGACCCCGCGGGGGGGGGGCATCCTGGGGGGGGGGGTCCTCACCTGCTGTCCCTGCTGCGTGGGGGGCGCGGGCCCCGCGGCCCCCGGGGTCTGTCCGTAGTAGGCCGCCTGCTGCCGGTAGTACTCGGCCCAGGCCGCGCTGTAGTCGGGCTGGGGGCCGGGGGGGCCCCGGGACCGCCCCCGTGGCCACCTGGGCTGCTGTGGGGGGGGTTACGGTGAGGGGGGGGCTAAAAGACCCCCCTCCCCAAAAATAATAAGGCTAAGGGGGGCTGGGGGGCTGACCTTGCTTCTTGTAGTACTCCTCCCAGGCTTTCGTGTAGTCCTGCTGCGGGGGGCGCCGGGCTGCTGGGGCTGCTGGCCTGGGGGGGGCAGGGAAAAAAAAAAGGCCTCGAGACCCCCCCCAGGGATTTTGGGGGAAGGGGGGGGGCTCCAGGGCCCCCCAGGGGGGTTGGGGGGGCTCCAGGGGCAGCTAAACCCCCCTGGGCAAAAGGCCCCCCCCCCCAATGTGGTTCAGAGCCCCCCCAGTGATTTGCGTCCCCCCCCCCCCAATTCAGAGCCCCCCCAGAGATTTGCCCCCCGAGTAATTAAAAGCCCCCTCCCTGCTAATTTGCCCCCCCCGAGCGATTCAGAGCTGCCCCCCACTAATTTGCCCCCCCTCCACCCCCCAGTCAATCCTGCCCCCCCCAGGGCCAATTCCCCCCCCCCCAGTTGTTCAGAGCCCCCCCCCGTGAGGATTCCCAGGGCTCCCCAGAGCAGGAAGCCCTCGGGGGGGGGGGCTCTGTTACCCCCCCCGGAGCACTTTGGGGGGGGGGCACAGAACCCACACAGCCCCCAGTCTGCCCCTTCCCCCCCCCCCCCCGAGCATTTTGGGGGCCCCCCCACGAGGATTCCCAGGGCTCCCTAGAGCGGGAAGCCTGGGGGGTCTCTGTTACCCCCCCCCCCCAAACATTTTGCCCCCCCCCCACGGCGATTCCCAGTCCTCCCCAGACTTAGGCAAACCCCCGGGGGCTCTCCACCCCCCCTAATTGCCACCCCCCCCCAAAACATTTTGGCCCCCCCCCCCCCACGACAATTCCCAGTCCTCCCCAGAGCGGGAAGCCCCGGGGGGGGGCTCTGTTACCCCCCCATTTACCCCCCCCAAACAATTTTTTTTTGGGGGGGGGGGCACAGAACCCGTAAAGCTGCTCTCCAGCCCCCCCCCCCCCCCCCAAAATATTTCCCCGCGCCCCCCCTCACCTATTTTCTTATAGTACTCCTCCCAGGCCTTGGTGTAGTCGGACTGGCCGGCGGGGGGGGCTGGGGGGCTCCCCCTGCACGGGGGGCGCTGGGGGCCGGGGCTGCCCCGGGACGGGCCCGGGGGCTGCTGGTAGTAGTGCGAGTAGTAGGCCGCCCACGCCGCGTTGGGGTCCGCCGCCTTGCCTGGGGGGGGGGGGGGCACAACGCGGGGGGGGTCACGGAGAGAGCCGGGGGGGGCCCAGAAATTAAGGGGGGGGGGGCAGAAAATAGGGGGAGCAAAAAATAGCGGGGGCGGTCTCCTAAATAAGGGGGGTGTCGTAAGGAAATGGGGATCTTGAAATAAGGGGGGGGCAACCAGAGGGTGGGGGGGCACAAGGTGGGGGGGTCACAGAAAGCTGGGGGGGGCCAGAAATTAGGGGGGGGGAGCAGAAAATATTGGGGGGGGGTCTGCTGAATAAGAGGAGGGTCGCAAGGAAATGGGGATCTTGAAATAAGGGGGGGCACAAAGTGGGGGGTCACAGAAAGCTGGGGGGGGGGCAGAAAATATGGGGGGGGGGGTCTGCTAAATAAGGGGAGGGTTGCAAGGAAATGGGGATCTTGAAATGGGGGAGGGGCAACCAGAGGGGGGGCACAAAATGGGGGGCACAACGCGGGGGGGGTCACAGAAAGCCGGGGGGGCAGAAATTGGGGGGGGGGGTCTGCTAAATAAGGGGAGGGTCGTAAGGAAATGGGGATCTTGAAATAAGGGGGGGGGGCAACAAGAGGGTGGGGGCACAAAGTTGGGGGGGGTCACAGAAAGCGGGGGGATCCAGAAAACAGGGGGGGGTCTCCTTAAAGAAAAGGGATCCCACAAATAAGGGGGGTCCCTTAAAGAAGAGGGGGGGTCTCACAAATAAGGGGGGTCCCTTAAATAAAGGGGGAGTCCCACAAACAAGGGAGGAGGTCCCGCAAATAAAAGGGGGGGGGGTCCCACAAACCATTGGGGTTCCTGCAAAGAAGGGGGGTCCCGCAAACGAGGGGGAGTGCATTAAATAAAGGGGGGGTCCCTTAAATAAAGGAGTTGAACCCAAAACTAAAGGGGGGTCCCAAAAATAAAAGGGGGGTCCCAAAACTAAAGGGGGGTCCCTTAAATAAAGGGGGGTCCACAAATGAGGGAGGGGGAGTCCCACAAATAAAGGGGGGTCCCACAAATAAAAGGGGGGTCCCACAAATAAGGGGGGTCCCAAAATAAAAGGGCGGGGTCCCAAAATAAAAGGGGGGTCCCAAAATAAAAGGGGGGGGGGGTCCCGCGCCACTCACTTGGGTCATGGGGGGCCGGCGGCTGCCACTGTGGGTAGGTGTTGCCCCATCCCTGGGGGGTACTGGTGCGGGGGGGGCCTCCGGGGCTGAGGGGGGGGGGGGGAGGTGAGGAGGGGGCCGTGCGCCCCCCCCCCCCCCCCCCAACCCCGATACTCACTGCGGGGGGGCCCCCGGGGGCCCTGGTTGAAGGGCCCGGGGTTGAAGGGTCCCATGGGGCCCGCGGGTCCTGGCGGCCCCCCGGGCCCGGGCCTGGCCCCACCGGGCAGAGCGGCCCCTGGGGGGGAACAGAGCCAGTTAGCCCCCCCAAAACACTTCGGGGGGGGGCGTGAGGGGTTTTTTTGGGGGGGGGGGGTGGACAGAACGAGAGTTAACCCCCCCCAAAACACTTTGGGGGGGGGGGTGCATGAGGATTTTCTTATGGGGGGGGAGGAACAGAAACAGTTAACCCCCCAAAACACTTCGGGGGGGGGGGCATTAGGGTTTTCTTTTTGGGGGGGGGGGGGAACAGAACAAGTTAACCCCCGCCCAAAACACGTCGCGGGGGGGGGGCGCGTTAGGGTTTTCTTATGGGGGGGAGGAACAGAAACAGTTAACCCCCCCAAAACACTTCGGGGGGGGGGGCATTAGGGTTTTCTTTTGGGGGGGGGGGGGAACAGAACAAGTTAACCCCCGCCCAAAACACGTCGCGGGGGGGTGCGTGAGGGTTTGGGGGGGGGGGGGGGCACAGGTCTGGTGGCCCCCCAGCCCCTGCCCCAGCCCCACCGGGCAGAGTGGCCCTCTGGGGGCGGGGGGGAAAGAATGAGTTAACCCCCCAAAACACTTGGGGGGGGTGCGTGAGCGGGTTTTGGGGGGGGCACAGGTCTGGCGGCCCCCCCCCCAGCCCCAGCCCCACCGAGCAGAGCGGCCCCTGGGGGGGGGGGGGTGGAACAGAATGAGTTAACCCCCCCCAAAACACGTTGCGGGGGGGCGCGTTAGGGTTTTCTTTTTTGGGGGGGGGGGGGAACAGAATGAGTTAACCCCCCCCAAAAACACTTGGGGGGGGGGGGGTGCATGAGGGTTTGGGGGGGGGGGGGGCACAGGTCCTGGTGGCCCCCCAGCCCCTGCCCCAGCCCCACCGGGCAGAGTGGCCCTCTGGGGGCGGGGGGGAAAGAATGAATTAACCCCCCCCAAAAAACACTTTGGGGGCAGGGTGCGTGAGGGTTTTGGGGGGGGGAATGAATTAACCCCCCAAAACACTTTTTTGGGGGGGGGGGCATGGGTCTGGCAGCCCCCCCCCAGCCCCGGCCCCACCAGGCAGAGCAGCCCCTGGGAGGGGGGGGGGGTGGAAACAGAACGAGTTAACCCCCCCAAAACACTTCGGGGGGGTACATGAGTGGTTTTTTTTGGGGAGAGGGGGGAACAGAACAAGTTAACCCCCCAAAACACTTCGGGGGGTACATGAGGGTTTTTTTTGGGGGGGGGGGGGGGGGGGCTGCGGGTCCTGGCAGCTCCCCCAGCCCTGGCCCCACCGGGCAGAGCAGCCCCTGGGAGGGGGGGGATGGAAACAAAACGAGTTAACCCCCCCAAAACACTTCGGGGGGGGGGGGGCGTAAAGGTGTTTATTTTTTTTTTTTTCCCGGGGGGGGGCCCACCTCGATCTTCTCCTCGATGAGCTGCTTGGCGTGGTCGATCTGCTGGGGGGAGCCGCGGATGACGAAGAGCTTGAAGTTGGGGTCGCCGTTGGGGGGCAGCTGCCGCGAGATCTCCACGAAGGCGCCCGTCTGCTGGTTGATGGCCTTCACGTTCTCCCCCCTGCGGGGGGGGGGGCACCGGGGGGCCCCCCGCGTTAGTTCGGGGTCCGCTTGTTATTTTTGGGGGGGTTTCGGGGTTTTTTTTGGCATGGGGGCGCTCACCTCGGCCGATGACCAACCCGCACTTGTGCGTGGGGATGGAGAAGGTCATTTCGCCCCCGGGGGCCCCAGCTCCCCGCGCCTCGCCCGCGCCCCCGGCCCCCCCGGGGGCATCCCAGGCCCCGGGGGTCCCGGGGGGCCGCTCTGTGGAAGGGGAGGGAGGTGTGAGAGCCGGGGGGGGGGGGGTATTTTTTTTGGCCCCCCCCCGCCCCCCCCCCCCAGCCCCGTACCCGCAGGCTCTGCAGGAGGTCGTTGATGATGCGGGCGGCGTGCTCGCAGCGCTCGGGGGGGCCCATGATGTGCGCGATCTTCTCGGGGCCCGTGCCGTCATCTGCCAAACAACGGGGGGGGGGGGAATTCGCAGGGGGTTAAGGTGGCCCCCCCCACAGTTTTTTGCCCCCCGCCCACGTTTTTGGGCCCCCCTCCGCGTTTTTAGCCCCCCCCCCTCACCTTGCTTGAACTGCATCCGCGCCCTGACATCGTCCTGGATCTTCTTGATCGTCTCCCCACATTCACGGGGGACCAAGGGCCCCCCCCCCCCACGTTTGTGGCCCCCCCCCCGGTTTTAGTCCCCCCCCACGTTTTTGGGGTCCCCCCACGTTTTTGGCCCCCCCCCTCACCTTGCTTGAACTGCATCCGCATCCTGACGTTGTCCTGGATCTTCTGGATCGTCTCCCCACATTCACAGGGGGTCAAGGGACCCCCCCCCACGTTTTTGGCCCCCCTGCCCCCCCCCCCCACATTTTTGCCCCCCCCCACGTTTTTGGGGCCCCCCACGTTTTTAAGGCCCCCCCCCTCACCTTGCTTGAACTGTATCCGCACCCCGGCGTCGTTCTGGATCTTTTTGATCATCTCCCCGCTGCGCCCGATCACCACGCCGACCGAGTGCCGCGGCACCGGGACCTGAGGGGGGGGGGGAAACGGGGACACGGGGGGGGGGTCGTGAGCTGTGGGGGCTGCGGAGGGTGCCCCCCCCTCAATAAAACCCCCCCGGGGGGACTCACGTCGATGCCGCCGCCGATGCGGGAGCCGTACTCGTTGCGGTCGCCGAAGCCGCCCTGGTCGCGCTCGCGCAGGATGTCCATCACCATCTCGCAGGCTTGCTGTGGGGGGTAAAATTAGGGGGGGGGCAAAATGGGGGGGGGGGGTGTAAAAAGGGGTTGGGGGGTGGTAAAAAGGGGCCGGGGGGGGCACCTGGACTTTGTAGGGGTCGCCGATTATCCGCAGGGGTTTGTCCACGTTGGTGTTTTGGGAACCGTCTTGGATCAGGATCATTTTGACGCCGGCTCGCTCCTACGGGGGGGAGATAAAGAGCTCTAAAACGGGGGGGCACCCTAAAAAGGCCCCCCCATGGGATAAGGGAGTGGGGGGGGGCAAACCTGGAGCTGTTTGATGGTCTCGCCCCCTTGCCGATGACGAGGCCGGCCTTGCCGGCGGGGATCATGATCTCCTGCACCGTGCCGTTCTGCCCGTTGGCCGTGTCGTGGAACTGCCCCGGCGGCCCCCCCGGCCCCGCGACACGATGTCGTCCAGCAGCAGCTTGGCTTTCCTTCGGGGAGGGGGCACGGTGGGGTTTTGGGGGGGTTCGGGGGGTTTTTGGGGTTTGGGGGGGTTTTGGGGGGTTCGGGGGGTTTCGGGTACTCACTGCACGGCTTCGGGGGAGCCCGTCAGCGACACGCTGCGCTCCGGCAGGCCGCCGCTGTCTGTGGAGAATGGGGGGGTCGGGGGGGGCCCCAAAAAAAGGGGGCTCGGGGACCCCCCGCATCGTTTTTTTTTTGGGGGGGAAATAGGGGTTTTGGGGCACCCCCGGGTCATATTTGGGGGATAAGAAGGGGTTGGGACCCCCACTTTTCCCCTTCAATAGGACACAGGGGGGCCCAAACCCGCAATGAGGACAAAAGGGGGGGCCCAAACCCAAAAGGGGGGCCCAAACCCAAACTGAGGATAAAAAGGGGGGGGCCCAACCCCAAAACGAGGACAAAGGGGGGTTTTGGGGGCGATTAACCGAAAAAAGGGTCGGTTTTGGCGCCCCCCCTACCTGGGGAGATCTGTACTTTGCAGCCCGAGTCCTGCTGGATCTTGTTGATCTGCTCCCCCCGCGGCCGATAACTGCGGGGTAAAAGTGGGGGGGGGGATTATTTGGGGGGGGGCACCCTCCTGGCCCCCCAGCTTCCCCCCAAACCCCCCCCCCAACCCCCCCCCCCCCAGACCCCCCCTCACTCACTGAGCCCCACCATCCCGTCAGGGACGCGGTACTCCTCCGTCACCGTCGACCTGCGGGGGGGGGGGGACATAGATATTGGGGTGGGGGGGGTGAGGGACCCCAAACCCCCCGTGACCCCCCCCCCCAGCAATTTGTCCCCCCCCCCCCAATAAAAACTCACCTGGGCGGGGGGTGCATGGGCCCCAGCTGAGTCGGGAGCGCTGCGGAGGGAAGCGAGCCCCCCGTGAGGGCGGGGGGCCGCCGGCCGCGCTCGGCCGGGGGGGGCGGGCCGGGGGGGTCACCCCCCAGCCCCGCCTCGCTCCGGGGGGCCACGGCCGCCGGCGGCCCCCCCGCGGGCCGTACTCACAGTCCCCCTGCGCCGCCAGCTTCTTGCTTTCGGGCTGGTCTGCGGGGAGAAAAATGGGGGGGGGGGGATAAAAAATAAAAAAAAAAAGGGGGGGGGACACACACAGCGGGGCGTTACCCCCCAAAAAAAGGGGTGGTGGCGGTAGAGGGCCCCCCCGTGAGGAAAAGGGGGGCCCCGACCCCCCCGGCCCCACCTCCGTCCTCCAGCTGCCGCTTCTGCCCCCCCGAAGGCGAAGTCGGGGGGGGCGCTGTTGGTCGCCGCCGGGCCCGCGTCGCCCCCGATCTTCGCCGCGATCTGCGGGGGGGGGGGGGCAAAGGGGGTCACCCCAAAAACTGACCCCCCCAGAGTGAAAAAAGGGGGGGATCCTGAAAAGCTGGGGGGGTTGGGGGGAGGGTCCTGAATTTTTTTTGGGGGGGGGGGGGGGGTAACAGAGCTCAGCGGGGGCCCCAAAAACCTGAAATGTCGCGGGGGGGGGGCACAAAACCTCATGGGGGGGGCCCAAAATCTCACGGGGGGTCAAAATGACACTGGGGGGGGGCAAAACCTCATGGGGGGGCTCCAAAATGTCACTGGGGGGCCCTAAAACCTCACGGGGGGGGGGGCAAAATCTTGTGGGGGCCCCAAAATGTTACGGGGGGGGGGGGGGGCAGGCACAAAACCCCGTGGGGGGCAAAATGTCACTGAGGGGGGCCCAAAACCTCACGGGGGCTCTAAAACCCTATAGGGGCCCAAAATTTCACTGGGGGGGGGGGGCCAAAACAAAAGGGGGGGGGCCCCAAACCCACCGTCGGCCCCACAGCGCAACGGGCACCCCAAAAGCCCCCCCCAGCCCCACCGACCCCAAAGGCGCCCCCCCCCGGGGGCCCCAAAGCAACCTCATAACGGCCCCCCGGCCCCCAACAGCCCCAGGAGCCCCCCCAGGCCCCAAAGCGACCCCGCAACAGCCCCACGACCCCCCCAATGCCCCCATAGCCCCCCCAGTTGCCGCCCCACGCCCCCATAGCCCCCCCAATTGCCCCCAACAGCCCCCCAACTGCCCCGTAGCAGCCCCACAAACCCCAAAGGGACCCCCCCCCCCCCCCCCCCCAAGGCGCCCCCCAACGACCCCAGAAGCACCCAGCCGCCCTACAAGCCCCCCCAGCCCCAAAACGACCCCGTAACAGCCCCAGAAGCCCCCCCCCACCCCGTAACAGCCCCCCCAAGCCCCAAAGCGACCCCAGGAGCCCCCCAACACCCCCCCCCCCGCCACCCCATAACCCCGCTACGAGCCCCCCCCCCCGCCCTGACCCCACAGCCAATCCCCCCACCCCACAACAGCCCCCCAGCCCCCCCAGGCACCCCAAAGCTGCCCCCCCCCACCCCACAGCCCCCCAGGAGCCCCCCCAGCAGCTCCAAAACACCCCAAAAGCCCCCAAACTGCCCCAAAACAACCTCGGTGTCCCCGCAGGGGGGGGGGGGGCAGGACCCGCACCCGTAACCCCCGGTGCCCCCCCCACTGTGTCCCCCCCCCCGGGGCATGAACCGGTGCCGGTACCGGGGGGGTGGGTGGTGGGGACTTCCCCCCCGGTACTGGGGCTGGGGTGGGTCAATTTGGGGTCACCCCCTGCCAGTACCAGGTACCGTGGGTGGGTTTGGGAACCGGGGGGTCAATTCGGGTCCCCCCCCGCCGGTACCGGGGGTTAGGGGCAGGTTTGGGGCCCCCGGTTCCGGTACCGGGGCTGGGGGCAGATTTGGGGGCACCGGGGGTCAAATTGGGGTCCCCCCCCCGCCGGTAACCGGGGTGATGGGGCGGGTTTGGGGGCACCGGGGGTCAATTCGGGGTCCCCCCCCCGCCGGTAACCGGAGCTAGGGGCGGATTTGGGGGCACCGGGGGGTCAAATTGGGGTCACCCCCCGCCGGTAACCGGAGCTAGGGGCGGATTTGGGGGCACCGGGGGTCAAATTGGGGTCCCCCCCCCCCCGCCGGTAACCGGGGTGATGGGGCGGGTTTGGGGCCCCCGGTTCCGGTACCGGGGGTCGATCTGGGGACGGAGGGGGGGGGTGTCAATTCGGGGCCCCCCCTCCGGTTACCAGGGCTGGGTTTGGGGGCACCGGAGGTCAATTTAGGGTCCCCCCCACGCCGGTAACCGGGCACACGGGGCAGGTTTGTGGCCCCCCGGTTCCGGTACCGGGACTGGGTTTAGGGGTACCGGGGATCAACTTAGGCCCCCCTCCACCGGTAAACGGGGACATGGGGTGGGTTTGTGCACCCCCACCGGTACCGGGACTGGGGCTGGGCTTAGGGGTACTTGGAGTCAAATTGGGGTCCCCCCCGCCGGTTACTGGGACAGGGGGGTGGGTTTGGGGCTCCCCGGTTCCGGGACCGGGGGTCAATTTGGGGTCCCCCTCCGGTTACCGGGACTGGGTTTAGGGGCACTGGAGGTCAATTTAGGGTCCCCCCCCGCCGGTAACCGGGGACACGGGGCGGGTTTGGGGCGCCCCGGTTCCGGTACCGGGACTGGGGCTGGGTTTAGGGGTACCGGGGGTCAACTTGGGGGCCCCCCCGCCGGTTACCGGGACTGGGTTTGGGGGCACCGGAGGTCAACTTAGGGTGTCCCCCCCCGCCGGTAACCGGGGACACGGGGCGGGTTTGGGGCGCCCCGGTTCCGGTACCGGGACTGGGTTTAGGGGTACCGGGGGTCAACTCAGGGTGCCCCCCCAACAGGTTACCGGGCCGGCTCCGCGCCCCCCCCCGCCGCCTCACCTGCCGGGCCCGCTGCACGGCGTCCGCGAACGCGTCCTTACGGATGCCTCCGGCCGGGCCCCTCCCCCCCCCCCTCCACCTCCTCCTCCTCCGCCGCCCCCCCGGGGGCGCCGCCGGGGCCTGGCCCCGCTCCCCCGGCGCCGCCGCCGCCGCCCCCCCCCCCCCCCCCAGCCGCTCCCCCGGCGCCGGGGCCCGTTGGCGGCGGGGGCCCCCGCGGCCGTGCCGGCGGCCGAGGCCCCCCGGGAGGGCCGGGGGCTGGGGGGGCCCCGCGGGGCTGAACTCGGACATGGCGGCGGCGGCGGCGGCGGCGCGGGCGCGAGGCGGGAGCAGGCCGCGCTCTCCACACACCGCGCGCGGGGCACGCTGGGAGCGCCGCCGGACCCGCCCCCGCCCCCTTCCCCGCCGTGGGCCAATGGGGAGGGGGGAAGCGGGGAGCGGCGCGCGCGCGCGGCCAATGGGAAGAGGAGAGGGAGGCGGGGGAGAGGGGAAGGGTGGGGGGCGGCGGGGTGAGCGGCGGGGAGATGGGCCAATGGGAGCGGGGGGAGGGAAGTAGCGGGAGGAGGGGCAGAGGGGGGAGCCAATCGGGAGCCGGGCGGGAGAGGAAGCGGATGGAGCGCGGCTGACTGACGCCTGGAAGGGCCAATGAGGGGAGGGAGGCGGCTGTCCCGCCCCCGCGCGCGCCGCATTGGGGGAAGCCGCGCCTCACTGACGGCCCGCGGAGCCAATCGGAAGACAGGCGGCCGCCCGGCGGCCTACCATTGGCGGGCGAGGCAGGGGGCGGAGCTCGCGCGGAATGACAGGCGCGGGAATCAATCGGCGGCAGCGAGCGCGGCGTCGGATTGGCGGACGGCGGGGGGCGGGGCCTGGCCGGCGGGGCGCCGGGCGGGCCAATCAGAGCGCGGTCCGCTAGGCGCGCGCCGGATGATTGACGGCCAGCGGGCCAATCGCCGCGCGGGGGCCGAGGCGGCGGGCGGGACGCGTGCGCGGCTGACGGCCCCCTCCGCCAATGAGCTTCGCGGGCGCGTTTCGGAGGGAAAAAAACGGCCAATCAGCGCCGGGACCTTTATTGGGGGGGTCCGGGGAGGCCCCCGCGGGGCGGTGCCTCGGGGGGCGGGGCGTCTGGGGGCGGGGCTTCGGGGGCGGGGCGTCGTCGAGGGGCGGGGCGTCGTCGGCGGGGGGGGCGGGGCGGGGCTGCAGCCTGAGGTAGAGAAGCAGCGCCAGGACCGCGGTGACCAGCTGGGGGGGGGGCGGTGACGTCACGGCCTCGGTGACGTCACCGCCCCCGTGATGTCACGCACACACACCCCCGGTGACGTCACCTGCAGCCCCGCCGCCACGGTGGCGGCCGCCCCCAGCTCGAGGCTGCGCACGCGGACCAGGCCCAGCAGCTTCCGGTAACAGCCCTGGGGGGGGAGGGGGAGGGGGGGCGTCGTGGGGAGGGGCACTCGGGGGGGGCACCGGGGGGGAGGGGACGGTGAGGGGGGGATACCTGGGGTGGGGGAGGGGCACCCGGGGGGGCACCGGGGGGGAGGGGACAGCGATGGGGGTACCTCGGGGGGGGGCACCGGGGGGGGGCTGGGTGGGGGAGAGGCACCCGGGGGAGGGGGAGAGGCACCCTGGGGTGGAGGGGGGCACCTGGGGGGGGGGGCAGGAAGGTTTGGGGGAAACTTGGGGGGGGTCCCGGGGGGGGGGCATTTGGGGGGGTCACTTTGGGGTTTGGGGGGTCATGGGGGGGTCACTAGGATCTAGGGGGTTTGGGGGGGCACTTTGGGGTTTGGGGGGGGTCATGGGGGGGGTCACTAGGGTCTGAGGGGTTGGGGGGTCACCTGGGGGGTTTGGGGGGTCACCTTGGGGTTGGGAGGTTCTTGGGGGTGACTTTGGGGGGGGTCCTGGGGGGGGGGTATCCTGGGGGGTTCTGGGGGGGGCACTTTGGGGTTTGGAGGGTTCTGGGGGATCACCTGGGGCTGTTGGGGGGGGGTCACTTCGGGTTTTGGGGGTTCTGGGGGCCACTTTGGGGTTGGGGGGGGGTCACCTGGGGGGTTTGGGGGGATCACTTTGGGGTTCTGGGGGGTCACCTGGGGGTTTGGGGGGGTCACTTTGGGGTTTGGGGGGGTCACCTGGGGGATTGGGGGGGGTCACTTTGGGGTTGGGAGGTTCTTGGGGTTTGACTTTGGGGTGGGAGGGTCCGGGGGGTGGGGGGTCACCTGGGGGTTTTGGGGGGGGCACTTTGGGGTTTGGGGGTTCTGGGGGATCACCTGGGGGGTTGGGGAGGGCTCACTTCGGGTTTGGGGGGTTCTGGGGGCCACTTTGGGGTTTGGGGGGTTCTGGGGGGTGACTTTGGGGTGGGGGGGGGTGGGGTCCGGGGGTCCGGGGGGTCACCTGTTGGTGCACGAGCTCGGGCCGGGCGCTGCGGCCGTCGCAGGCGGGGGGGCCGGGGGCCGGCAGCAGCTGCGGGGGTGGCGGCGCCCCGAGAGCGCCCCGAAGGCCGAGCCCGCGAAGTCCCCGGGGCCGCGCACCCCGCAGCACCGCAGCTGGGGGGGGCTGCGCCAGGCACGGGGGGGCGCCGGGACACCCCGGGACCCCCCCCGGGACCCCCAGCACCCCATAGAGCCCCCCCTCAGAACCCCCCAGACCCTCTCAGGACCCCCCAGGACTCCCCCAGACCCCCCAGGACCCACATGAGCCCCCTCCGAACCCCTCAGGACCCCCTCAGACCCCCCGGACCACCCAGAGCCCTCCCCCCAGACCCCTTCAGGCCCCCCCCAGACCCCCCCCAGGACCCCCAAGGCCCCCCAGGACCCACATGAGCCCCCAAGGACCTCCCAGACCCCCCAGGCCCCCTCAGGCCCCCCCAGACCCCCCCAGGCCCCCTCAGGCCCCCCCAGACCCCCAGGACCCCCAAGGCCCCCCAGGCCCCCCCAGGACCCCCAAGGCCCCCCAGGTCACCCCAGACCCCCTCAGGCCCCCTCCAGGCCCCCCAGGACCCCCCAGACCCCCCAGGCCCCCCAGACCCCCCCAGGACCCCCAAGGCCCCCCAGGACCCACATGAGCCCCCCAAGGACCTCCCAGACCCCCCAGGCCCCCCAGGCCCCACATGAACCCCCCAGGACCCCCAGACCCCCCCAGACCCCCCAGGCCCCCCCAGGCCCTTCCCAGGACCCCCAAGGCCCCCCAGGACCCCCCAGACCCCCCCCCCAGACCCCTCAGGCCCCCCCAGGACCCCCCGCGCCCCCCCGGCCCCCACCTTGCTCATGACGCTGTCCCAGGCCTGGGTGAGGGCCCCCCCCGGCTGGTGCCGTACTGCCAGCGCAGCGCCCGCAGCGCCCGGTCCAGCACCAGGCTGCGCGCCTTGGGGGGGGGGGGGACACACTCGGTGTCACCCCCGGCGTCACCCCCACCTCGGGCCCCCCCCCGGCCCCCCCCCCCCACACTCACGAAGGCCCGGTAGTCGTAGAGGAAGGTGGCCATGGCCACCTCGGCCACCAGCAGCACCAGCAGGGCCACCAGGAACTGGGGGGGGGAGTTAAGGGGGGGGGGACTGGGTGCCCCCCATGCCCCCCCCCACGTCTCCCAGTGTCCTCACGTCACCCCATGTGCCCCCCCCATGACCCCAATGTCCCCCCATGTCCCCCCCCACGGCCCCCCCAGCCCCTTACTCCCCCAATACCCCCCGTGTCCCCCCCCAGCCCCCCCATTGCCCCCCCAAACCCCCCCATGTCCTCCCCCAATGCCCCCCAACACCCCCCCAGCCCCCCCAATACCTCCCCAATGCCCCCTCAGCCCCCCATTTCCCCCCAATGCCCCCCCAGCCCCCCCATGTCCCCCCCCAACACCCCCCATGTCCCCCCAACACCCCCCATGTCCCCCCAGTGCCCCCCCTGCCCCCCATGTCCCCCCCAACACCCCCTATTTTCCCTCAATGCCCCCCCAGCCCCCCCAATGCCCCCCCAAGCCCCCCATGTCCCCCCCCAGCCCCCATGTCCCCCCAACACCCCCTATTTCCCCCCCATTTCCCCCCAATGCCCCCCCAGCCCCCCATGTCCCCCCATGTCCCCCCAATACCCCCCATGTCCCCCCCATGTCCCCCCCAATACCCCCCCATGTCCCCCCCAACGCCCCCTATTTTCCCCCATTTCCCCCCCCCCCCCAAGCCCCCCCATGTCCCCCCCAATGCCCCCCCAGCCCCCCATGTCCCCCCAACACCCCCTATTTCCCCCCAGCCCCCCATGTCCCCCCCATGTCCCCCCAATACCCCCCATGTCCCCCCCAATGCCCCCCATGTCCCCCCCAATACCCCCTATTTTCCCCCCCCCCCCCCCCAAGCCCCCATGTCCCCCCCCCCCCCCCCAGCCCCCCATGTCCCCCCCAACACCCCTATTTCCCCCAGCCCCCCATGGTCCCCCCCCCCCATGTCCCCCCCAATACCCCCCATGTCCCCCCCAATGCCCCCCATGTCCCCCCCAATACCCCCTATTTTCCCCCCATTTCCCCCCAAGCCCCCCCATGTCCCCCCCAATGCCCCCCCCAGCCCCCCATGTCCCCCCCAACACCCCCTATTTCCCCCCATTTCCCCCCAATGCCCCCCCCAGCCCCCCCAAGTCCCCCCCCCAGCCCCCCACGTCCCCCCCAATGCCCCCCCAGCCCCCCATGTCCCCCCCAACACCCCCTATTTCCCCCATTTCCCCCCCAATGCCCCCCCAGCCCCCCATTTCCCCCCAAGTCCCCCCAGCCCCCCATGTCCCCCCCAATGCCCCCCCCAGCCCCCCATTTCCCCCCCAACACCCCCCAATGCCCCCCAGCCCCCGTGCCCCCCCCCCCTGCTCACCGCCAGCAGCAGCCGGGGCCGTCCCGTCCAGGCCCCCCAGGCCCCCGCCGCCCCCAGGCCCACCAGGGCCCCCCCGCGGCGGCGCAGCCCCCCCCAGGTGCAGCAGGGGCAGGGGGGCCCCGGCCAGGCGGCCCAGGGCGACGCTGCCCAGGCGGCCCCACAGCCCCAGCAGGGCCAGGGCCCAGCCCCACACCTGGGGGGGGCACCGTCAGGGGGGGCACCACGGCCGGACCCCCCGGGACCCCCCCCGGACCCCTCCGGGACCCCCAGACCCGAGGGGACACCCCCAGGACCCCCCTGGGACCCCCAGACCCGAGGGGACCCCCCAAGACCCCAACACCCCCGGGACCCCCGGCCCCCTCCGGGACCCCCAGACCCGAGGGGACCCCCCCCAGGACCCCAAAACCCCGCCCCCCCCCCCCAAGACCCCTCCAGGACCCCCCAGACCCCTCCGGGACCCCTCCAGGACCCCCAGACCCGAGGGGACCCCCCAGGACCCCAGGACCCCCCAGGACCCCCCCCCAGGACCCCAGGACCCCTCCAGGACCCCCCCGGACCTCTCCGGGACCCCCCTGGGACCCCCAGACCTGAGGGGACCCCCAGGACCCCAACACCCCCGGGACGCCCCCCCGGGACCCCAACACCCCCAGGACCCCCCGGGACCCCCTAGACCCTCCCTGCCCCCAGGACCCCGGGAGCCCCCTGCCCTATGGGCCCCCCCCCGGACCCCCCCACCCTATGGGGACTCCTGGAGCCCCCCACCCTACTGTACCCCCAGCCCTATGGGACCCCCGGGATCCCCCCCCCACGGGAACCCCCGGAGCCGCCCCACGGGGACCCCCAGACCCCCCGCCCCCCCCCGGTCCTCGGAGCCCCTGGGACCCCGGGCCCCCAGGCCCCCGGGGACCCCCGGACCCCCAGGTTCTTGGAGCCCCCGGGCCACCCCCACCCCGGGACCCCCCAGCCCTATGGGACCCCCCCTGAGCCCCCCCCATGGGACCCCCCGGAGCCCCCAGCCGCCCGGTGCCCTCCCCAGGCCCCTGGGACCCCCACTCCTATGGGATCCCCCCGGAGCCCCCCCAGCCCCACGGGGACCCCCAGAGCCCCCCGGGCCCCCCGATCCCTCGAAGCCCCCGGGACCCCCCGGGATCCCCCCCCCAGCCCCCCGGTGCCCCCAGGCCCTCCCCATCCGGGGGAACCCCCGGACCCCCCGGTTCTTGGAGCCCCACGGGCCACCCCCAGAGCCCCCCGGGACCCCCCAGTCCCTCGGAGCCCCTGGGACCCCCCCCCCCCCCCCCCAGCCCCCCCCCCGGGGACCCCCGGCCCACCGGGGACCCCCGGACCCCCAGGTTCTGGAGCCCCCGGATCCTCGGAACCCCGGGACCCTCAGGACCCCCCCAGCCCTATGGGACCCCCCGCCCCCCCCCAGCCCCCTGGGACCCCCCACGGGTCCCCCCCCTCGGAGCCCCCAGCCCCACGGGGACCCCGGAGCCCCCGGGGCCCCCCCGGTCCTCGGAGCCCCCGGCCCCCCCAGCCCCCCGGTGCCCCCCGGCCCCCCCCAGCCCCCCGGTGCCCCCCCCGGCCCCCCCCGCTCACGGCCAGCAGCACGCAGCAGGCCCCCAGCCCGAGCTGCAGCGGGCTCCGGCGCGGCCGCCCCCCGCCCATGGGGGCTCCAACGGCACCGGCACGGGGGGCGGGGCCGCAACGAGGGGGCGGGGCCAGAACGGAGGGGGCGGGGCCTAACGCCAAAAGGGGGCGGGGGCTGGCGCCAAAGGGGGCGGGGCCAGAACGGGACGGGGGCGTGGCCTAACGCCAAAAGGGGCGGGGCCAGAACGGAGGGGCGGGGCCTACCGCCAAAAGGGGGCGTGGCCACGGCGGAAGGGGGCGGGGCTTAGCTGGGGCGGGTGGCGCGCGGCCAGGGCGGTGGGGGGAGATGGGGGCGGGGCTAAGGCGGGAGGGGGCGTGGTCAAGGAGGGAGGGGCGGGGTCAGGGGGGAGGGGCTGGGGGCGTGGTCAGAGGGGGAGGGGCGGGGCCGGCGCTGGGCGGTGGCGGCGGCGCGGGAGGCTCCAGAGCGGCGGCGGCCGCGGGTCGGTACCGGGGGGGGGGGGGGGGCTGTGGGGCAGGGGGGCTGGGGGGTGGGGGGCTATGGGGGGATGGAGCTATGGGGCGGGGCTCTATGGGGCGGGGGGGTTATGGGCAGGGCTCTATGGGGAGATGGAGCTGTGGGGCGGTGAGCTATGGGGCGATGGAGTTATGGGGTATGGAGCTATGGGGCGGGGGGCTATGGGGGATGGAGCTATGGGGCGGGGGATCTATGGGGTGATGGAGTTATGGGGCGGGGGCTCTATGGGGCGGGGGCTCTATGGGGCGATGGAGCTGTGGGGCGGTGGAGCTATGGGGCGATGGAGTTATGGGGTATGGAGCTATGGGGCGGGGGGGTTATGGGGGGGGCTCTATGGGGCGATGGAGTTATGGGGCGGGGGATCTATGGGGTGATGGAGCTGTGGGGCGGTGGAGCTATGGGGCGGGGGGCTATGGGGCGGGGGGGCTATGGGGGGATGCAGTTATGGGGCAGTGGGGCTATGGGGTATGGAGCTATGGGGCGGTGATGTGGGACGACGGGGCTGTGGGGGGATGGAGTTATGGGGCGGGGGATCTATAGGGTGACGGAGCTGTGGGGCGATGGAGCTATGGGGCAAGGGGCTATGGGGTGATGGAGCTATGGGGCGGCGATGTGGGGCGACGGGGCTGTGGGGGGATGCGGTTATGGGCAGTGGGGCTATGGGGTGAATGAGCTGTGGGGCGGCGATGTGGGGCTATGGGGCGGTGGATCTACGGGGCGATGTAGCTGCGGGGCGGTGGAGCTGTGGCGTGATGGAGCTATGGGCAGGGGAGCTATGGGGTGATGGGGCCGTGGGACGGTGATGTGGGGCTAGGGGGCGGTGGGTCTATGGGGCGATGGAGTTATGGGTCAGGATCTGTAAGGTGATGGAGCTACGGGGCAGCGATGTGGGGTGATGGTGCTATGGGGTGGTGTCGTTATGGGGCAGGGGATCCATGGGGTGATGGAGATATGGGGTGGCAATGTGGGGTTATGGGGCGATGGGGCCGTGGGGCGGCGATGTGGGGCGACGGAGCAGTGCGGCAATGGAGTTATGGGGCGGTGAGGCTGGGGGGTGATGGAGCTATGGGGTGGGGGGCTGTGGGGTGACGGAGCTACGGGGGGGCAGTGGGGTGATGGAGCTGGGGGCTGTGGGGCGATGGATCTATGGGGCCGTGGGGCTGGGGGATGAGGGAGTTGGGGGGCACGAGGGAGCTATAGGGCGAGGCGAGGGCGCTATGGGGCGATGCAGCTATGGGGTGGCGGAGTTGTGGGGCGGCGGCGCTATGGAGCTGTGGGGGCCGGTGGAGCCATAGGGCTTGTGGGGCAAGCGAACTGTGGGGCAAGGGAGCTGGGGGGCTGCGGGGTGACAGAGCTATAGGGCTATGGGATGACAGAGCTATAGGGCTGTGGGGTGACGGAGCTGTAGGGCTGTGGGGTGACGGAGCTATAGGGCTATGGGGTGGCAGAGCTATAGGGCTGTGGGGTGGCGGAGCTATAGGGCTACGGGGTGACGGAGCTATAGGGCTACGGGGTGACGGAGCTATAGGGCTACGGGGTGACGGAGCTGTAGGGTGTAGGGCGGTGGCTCTATGGGGCGGAGGCTCTATGGGGCGATGGCGCTATGGGGTGCCAGGTCCCACTGGCAGCCGTGGGGCGCGGGCCCCGTCCCGCTCTCGCTGTGGGGCCTCGCCGGATCCGGAGCGCCGCCGCGCCCCTAATTGCTTCCATGTGCGGCCGAGGAGGCGCCGGAGGGGGAAGGCGGGCGCCCGGCCCAGCGGCCCCCCCGGGACCCCCCCCACACTTCCCAGGGCCGGACAGGGGTTGGGGGGGGTCGGGGGGGGTCGGGGGGGTGCCCACGACCCCTCTGAGCCCCCAGAGCTGGGGGGGGGGGGGGCTGCGAGGCCAGGCCCCCCCCCCCAGTGCCCCCCACACGTCCCTGACCCCGTCCCCATCCGCAGGTGACGGCGCCGCCATGGCCCAGGTGCTGCGCGTGGACGTGGCCTTCCCAGGTGGGTGCGGGGGGGGGTCCCGGGGGGGGTCTCTGGGGGTCCCGGGGGGGCGGGAGGGGTCTCTGGGGGGGCTGGGGGCCAGGGCAGAGTCCTGGGGGCTGCTGGAGGGGGGGGGCTGGGGTCCCAGAGGGGCTGGGGGGGGGGTTCTGGGCAGGGGGGGGGTCCTGGGTGCTGCTCGGGGTGGGGAGGGGGTCCCAGAGGGGATGGGGGGGGGGTCTTTGGGGTCCAAGGTGCCTGGGCCCCGGAGGGGATGGGGGTCGGGGGGTCCCTGGGGTGCCTTAGGGGGTGGGGAGGGGGTCCTGGGCCACTGTAGGGAATGGGGAGGGGTCTGGGGGTCCCATGGGGATGGGGGTCCTATAGGGGCTGGGGGGGGGTCCCATAGGGGATGGGGGGGGTCCCACAGAGGATTGGGTCTGGTAGGAAATGGGGTCCTGTAGGGGGTGGTGGTGCCATAGGGAACTGGGGTGTCCCACAGCGATGGGGGTGGGGTCCCTTAGGGTAGGGTCCCTTAGGGGATGGGGTCCCATAGGGGGTGGGGCCATGTAGGGAACGGGGCTGTCCCATAGCGATGGCTTTGGGGTCCCCCGGGAGGTGGGGATGGGGTCCCCCAGAGCATGGTGTCCTGTAGCGATGGGTTTGGGGGCCCCAAGGGGATGGGGTCCCGTAATTGTAGGTTTGGGGTCCCCAAGGGGATGGGGTCCCCCAAAGTGATGGGTTTGGGGTCCCCAAGGGGATGGGGGCCCCCAAAGTGATGGGTTTGGGGTCCCCAAGGGGATGGGGGCCCCCATAGCAATGGGATTGGGGTCCCCCGGGAGGGGTGGGGATGGGGTCCCCCAAAAGATGGTGCCCCATAATTGTAGGTTTGGGGTCCCCAAGGGGATGGGGTCCCCCAAAGTGATGGGTTTGGGGTCCCCAAGGGGATGGGGTCCCCCATAGCAGTGATGGGTTTGGGGTCCCCAAGGGGATGGGGGCCCCCATAGCAATGGGTCCTGTATGGGTGGGGTCCCCCCCCCACAGGTGGGAGGTGGGGATGGGGTCCCCCAAAAGATGGTGCCCCATAATTGTAGGTTTGGGGTCCCCAAGGGGATGGGGTCCCCCATAACAATGGAATTGGGGTCCCCAAGGAAAGTGGGGGGGTCCCCCGGGATGGGGTCCCCCAGGGCATAGTGTCCTGTAGCGATGGGTTTGGGGTCCCCAAGGGGATGGGGGCCCCCATAGCGATGCCTTTGGAGCCCCCCCCCCCCCCCCCCCCCCCGGGCCCAGCATCTCCGCCGCCACCCCCTTGCCCCCTCCCGCCCCGCAGGCCAAGCGCCCCCGTCCCCCGGCGCCCCCCGGCTCGGCCCCGTACTCCCTGGAGACGCCGTACGGCTACCGCCTGGACCTCGACTTCCTCAAGTACGTGGAGGCCATCGAGAAGGGGCTGACGCTGCGCCGCGTGCCGGGGGGGCGCCGGCCCTCCCGCGCCTCCTGGGCCGCCTCGGCCGAGTCCCTCTGCGCCCGCGACCCCCGCGTGGAGCGGACGCTGCGGGGGGCTCGGCGGCGCCTGGAGGCCGACGAGGAGGAGGAGGAGGAGGAGGAGGCCGGGAGGAAGGCAGCGGCGGTGCCCTGGGCAGGGGGCTCGGCGGGGGGCTCGCCGGGGGCCGCGCCGCTGCGGCTGGTGCGGGAGCAGATGGCGGCGGCGCTGCGGCGGCTGCGGGAGCTGGAGGAGCAGGCGCGGGCGCTGCCGGAGCTGCGGCGTCGCCTCGAGCGGCTGCAGGACGAGAAGCGGCTGCTGCTGGCCCGGCTCCGGCGCCCCGGGGGCTGCGCCTGCCCCTGCTCCTGCGGCGCCGCCGGCACCGAGCCGGGGGGCGACCCCCAGGGCGACGGCGGGGACGGCGCCGGTGAGGACGGGGCCAGCGCTGGCACCGGGACGGGCACCGGCGTCAGCGTCGGCATGGGCACCGGCAGCACCGGCGCCGGCATCGGTACCGGTACCGGTACGGGCACCGGCAGCACCAGTTCCGGCATAGGCACCGGTATCACCACCAGTTTCAGCACAGGCACCAGTACCAATACTGGTATGGGCACCGGCAGCACCAGTTCCAGCCCAGGCACCAGTACCGGTACTGGTATGGGCACCGGCAGCACCAGTTCCGGCACAGGCACCAGTTTGGGCACCGGCAGCACCAGTTCCGGCACAGGCACCAGTACCGGTACTGGTATGGGCACCAGCAGCACCAGTTCCGGCATAGGCACCGGTATTACCACCAGTTTTAGCACAGGCACCAGTACCAATACTGGTATGGGCACCGGCAGCACCAGTTCCGGCATAGGCACCGGTATCACCACCAGTTTCAGCACGGGCACCCGTACCGGTACCAGTATGGGCACCAGCAGCACCAGTTTCAGCGTGGGCACCAGTACTGCCACCAGAATGGGCCCCAGTACCAATACCAGTATGGCTATGGGCACCAGCAGCACCAGTTTGGGCACCGGCATCACCAGTTCCCGCACAGGCACCGGTACTGGGATGGGCACCAGCATTGGCACCAGCAGCACCAGTTCCAGCACAATTACCGGTACCCATACGGGCACCAGTACCGGTACCAGTTTGAGCACCAGCACCACCAGTTTCGGTACGAGCACCGGTCCTGCCACCAGTACGGGCACCAGCGCCACCAGTTTCACCACCAGCGCCACCAGTTTCACCACCAGCATCACCAGTTTCACCACCAGCGCCACCAGTTTCACCACCAGCCCCACCAGTTTCACCACCAGCGCCACCAGTTTCACCACCAGCCCCACCAGTTTCACCACCAGCGCCACCAGTTTCACCATCACCACGGGCCCCAGCCCCACCAGTTCCAGCGCAGCCCCCGCTCCCGGTACCAGTAGGGGCCCTGGCCCCACCGGCCCCCCCGGCCCCGGCCGCCGCTCGGTGGGGGTGGGCACGGAGGGGCCGCGGCGCCGCAGCGTGGCCGTGGGGGGTGCCGGAGCCGGGGGTCCCGGGGGGGCCGGGGGGGCTGGCGGGGCGCGTGGCGGTGCTGGAGGGGCAACTGCGGCGGGCGCTGGGCGAGCTGCAGGAGGCTCGGCGGCGCCTGGCCCAGCGGAACCCCCCCGGGACCCCCCGGCCTCAGGTGAGTGAGGGGACACGGTGGGGGGGGGCACGGGGACGCTGGGGGGGGGTCCTGGCACCGCTCACCCCCCCCCCTTTGTACTGCAGAGGCGGCGGCTGGGGGCGATGAGGAGGGGGAGGAAGGCTCCGGAGAGCCCCGAGGGGGGGGGGCGGCGGCAGGTAGGGGGGGGCTGGGGGGGGTCCTGGGGGGGTTATGGGGTAATTGGGGGGGGGATTTTTTTGGGGGGGGGGGGGGGCGATGGGGGCTGTTGTGGGGCTGGGGTGGCTTGGGGGTGAGGGGGGGGTATGGGGCAATAGGGGGGGAATATGGGGGGGGTATGGGGCAATGGGGGGGGGTATGGGGTGATGGGGGGGATGTGGGGCAATGGCGGGGGGGTCTCGGGGGGGGGTCCCACACCTGACACCACCCCCCCACACCCCCCCCCTCCAGGCCAGGCTGGAGCTCGTCGAGCTCGGACGGGGAGAGCCCCGACAGCGAGTACCACGAGGCCGAGGAGGGGCCCCCCCCGGCGCCCCCCCAGCGCGGGTGAGGGCCCCCCCCCCCCCAGGACACCCCCCCACACACACACGTCCGACATCCCGTGCACACGCGTGTGTCACGCCTGCGGCCCCCGCACACGCGTGCTCGACGCGCAGGACCCCCCCCACACACACGCCCACCCCACCCCCCCTCAATAAAGCCCCCCCCACATAACAGCGCTCCCCCCCCCTTAATTTGGGGAGGGTCCGGGGGGGGGGGGGGGGGGGAAGGACGAGGCGGGAGGCGAGGTAAGAAATAAATAGGGGGGTGTATTGCCGTGTGCCAGACACGGCGCCGGGGGGGGGCCGGGGGGGTCCCGGCCCCCAGCTGGGGGGGGGGGGTCCCCGTGGGGCAGGGCCCCCCCCCCGCGGAGGAAGGCCACGTTTTGGGTGGATTTCTCACAGTTTAGGCACAAAAACCAGTGCGGGCGCGGGGGCGCCGGCGCCGGGCTCCGGTTCCCAGGGGCGCGCGAGCGAGGCGGCCGTGCCGGGACGCGCTGGGCCGTACTGGGCCGTACTGGGCCGTACTGGGCTGTACTGGGCCGTGCTGGGCCGTACTGGGCCGTGCTGGGCCGTGCTGGGTCTCCGCTCGCCGCCACCCCGGTGTCGGGGGGTGCTGGGGGCTCGGGGGGGGGCCGCGGGGCCCCCTCCCCACGCCGCCGACCTCGCCGTGGGCAGGATCCGGCCGCTCCCCGGCGCCCTCAGGCCGCGTCGTCCTCCAGGCTGACGGCCTGGCGCTGCGGGGGGGCGTCAGCGGGGGGGGGGGGGGGACAAGGCCCGTGCCCGAGACCCCCTCCCTGTACCCCAGACCCCCCTCCCTGTGCCCCAAATCCCTTGGCCCAGGCCCCTCCCCTGCCCCAGACCCCCCCCCCAGACCCCCCCTCCCATCCTTGAGACCCCCTCCCCGTGCCCCAACCCCCCCCCCCATGCCCCCCCGAGACCCCCCCCCATCCCATCCCCAAGACCCCCTCCCCATGCCCCCAGGCCCCCCCCATACCCCCACACCTCCTCCCCGTGCCCCCATACCCCCTCCCCATCCCCGAGACCCCCCCCCATCCCCAAGACCCCCTCCCCATGCCCCAACCCCCCCCCATGCCCCAGACCCCCCCCATCCCCAAGACCCCCTCCCCATGCCCCAACCCCCCCTTCCCCCTCCCCATGCCCCAGACCCCCCCTTCCCATCCCCGAGACCCCCTCCCCATACCCCAGCCCCTCCCCGTACCCCAGCCCCCCCCCATGCCCCAGCCCCCCCCCCCCCCCAACCGCCCCAGCCCCCCCGGCTCACCGCGGGGTAGCTGTAGCCGCCCTGCCCGCGCCCGGGGGGCTCCTCGTCCTCGGTGGTCTTCTGGTACACGGGGTTGTCGAAGTTGATGCTGTTGGTGCTGCGCAGCCGCCACGTCCTCCACAGCAGGCGGGCGCCGAAGGCCGCGAGGATGAGGAGCACTGGGGGGGGGTTGGGGGGGGGGCATCAGGGCTGGTCCCCCCCCCCCGCCAGGAACCCGCTGCAACGCCAGGACCCCCACCAAAGAAGCCCCAATCCCAGGAACCCCCCGGTTGGGATCCCCCCGACAATGCTGGGACCCCCCCCACAATGCTGGGACCCCCCCCCGACAATGCTGGGACCCCCCCCAACAATGCTGGGACCCCCCCCCAATGCTGGGCCCCCCCAGTTCTGGGACCCCCCCAGCCCAGTTGTGGGACCCTCCAGTGCTGGGTCCCCCCCCAGTCCTTCCCCCCCCCCCCACCTCAGTTCTGGGCCCCCCAGCCCATTTTGGGATGGGCAAGGCCCCCCCATCCCAAATCCCCCCATGCCGGGACCCCCCCATGCTGAGACCCCCACACCCCAGGACCCCCCCAATCCCAGGACCCCCCCCCCACGCTGTGCCCCCCCCCCCAAACCTACCCAGGGGCAGGACGACCGCCAGCGCCGTGGGTCCCGTCCTTGGCCCCACGCTCCCCACGGCGTCACCGCTGAGAGCTGGCAAAGGGGAGGGGCGGCCGTCAGGGGGGCAGGGATGTGTGGGGCAGGGTGGGGCTGGGATGTGGGGCTGGGGGGCAGGGATGTGGGGGGCTGGGATGTGGGGCTGGGATGTGTGGGGGGCAGGGGGGCTGGGATGTGGGGCTGGGATGTGGGGCTGGGATGTGGGGCTGGGGGGCAGGGATGTGTGGGGCAGGGGGCAGGGATGTGGGGCTGGGATGTGTGGGGCAGGGAGATGTGGGGCAGAGATGTGTGGGGCTGGGATGTGGGGCTGGGATGTGGGGCAGGGATGTGGGGATGTGGGGCTGGGATGTGTGGGGCAGGGATGTGTGGGGTGTGGGGCAGGGATGTGGGGCTGGGGGGGCATGTGGGGCTGGGGGCTGGGATGTGTGGGGCAGGGATGTGGGGGCTGGGATGTGTGGGGCTGGGATGTGTGGGGCAGGGATGTGTGGGGCAGGGATGTGGGGTTGGGTGTGGGGCATATGTGGGGCAGGGATGTGCGGCTGGGATATGTGGGGCAGGGGGCTGTGATGTGTGGGGCAGGGATGTGTGGGGCAGGGATGTGGGGCAGGGATGTGTGGGGCTGGGATGTGTGGGGCAGGGATGTGGGGCCGGTACCTGTGGTGCCGTTCCCAGTGGCGCCGTTCCCGGCGGTGCCGTTCCTGGCGGTGCCGTTCCCGGCGGTGCTGGGGCCTGGGGGGGCCCCGCTGAGCACCGGGGGCCGCGGCGAGGCCGTGGTGGGGCCGGGGGCTGCAGCCGTCGGGGTTGGGGCTGAAGGGTCTGGGGCGGGGGGAAGAAGAGGGTGAGCGGGACCGGGGTCCCAGGGGGGTCCCGGGAGGGTTCCGGGGGGGGGGGTCCCGGGGGGGGGGGTCCCGGGGGGGGTCCCGGGGGGGTCCCGGGGTACCTGTCAGGCAGCTGCGGCCGTCGGGCGCCAGGCTCTGGCCGTCGGCGCAGGCGCAGGTGTAGCGGGGGCTGTGGGGGCTGATGTGGGGCGCGGGCAGGCAGAGGTACCCGCAGCCCCCGTTGTCCCGCGCGCACCAGTTCTCACCTGGGGGGCAGAGGTGAGATGGGAGGGGACGGGGACAGGGACGGGGACAGGGATGAGGACAAGGGCGGGATGGGGACAGGGACGGGATGGGGATGGGGACAGGGACGAGGACAAGGACGGGGACAGGGACGGGGACAGGAGGGGAAGGGGACAGGGATGGGATGGGGACAGGGACAGGAGGGGGGAAGGGGACAGGGACGGGATGGGGGACAGGGATGGGATAGGGACAGGGACAGGAGGGACACGGGGACGGAGCGATGGAAGGACACGGGGACAGAGGGACGGGTACGGAGGGGACAAGGGCACCCGGACAGGGGGATGGAAGGACGGGGGGGGGACGGGGGGGGGGGGGTCGCGGGTACCTGGGGGCTGCTTGAGGGCGTGCTGCAGGACCAGGTCCTCGGGCGAGAAGAGCCCCTCGGCCACGCGGCGCACGTCGGCGCCCGTCAGGCGGTTGGCGCTGAAGATGGCCTCGTTGAGGACGTCGGTCCAGAACACCGCGTCCTGCGGGCGCACGGCGTTGGCACGCGCCGGGGGGGGGGTGGGGGCGCAGGGGGTGTGTGGGGAGGGGGGGGGGGGACGCGGCCGCCGCGGGGCCGGGCTCACCTCGAAGACGGTGACGGCGAAGGGGTGGGCGAGCGCCTGGGGGTCCACCAGCACCGTGCGGCGCTGGCCCCCGTCCACGTCGACGCTGGAGAGCGCGTGGAGCCGCGAGTCCACCCAGTAGAGGCGCTGCGAGGGGAGGTCTGCGGCCGGCGTCAGCCGCGGCACCGTGGAGGGGACCCGCGGGGTTGGGGACACGTGGGGACGGGGATGGGTGGGGACAGGGACGGGGACACGTGGGGACGGGGACACAGAGGGATGGGGATGGGGACACGGAGGGATGGGGATGGATAGGGACAGGGACGGGGACACGTGGGGACGGGGACCAGAATGGGGATGGGCGAGGGACTGGGACTGGCACTGGGACCAGTAGGGGACCAGGACGCGTATGGGGACACGGATGGGGACATGGATGGGGACAGGGACTGGGACCCAGATGGGGATGGAGATGGGGACAGGGACCCGCATGGGGACACGGAGAGGGGCAGAGAGCGGGGCGTGGATGGAGCCTGGGGACAGGGCTGGGGCCGGGGGCGCAGCGCCGCTCACCCAGCGCGATCCCGTTGGGCCACTCGATGCCCTCCGTCACCAGCGCGTAGTGGTCGGCGCCGTTGAGGCCGCTCTTGGCGATCTTGGCCGTGCTGCCCCAGTCGGTCCAGTACATGAAACTGGGGACGGAGCCAGTCCCGGTCACTGCCTGCCCCACGGGGGCCAGCAGAGCCGCGTCCCCGCGTCCCCGCGTCCCCTGGTGCCCCCCATGTCCCCAGAGGTCTCTTCCAACCTAAATGATTCTGTGATCTGTGTCCCAATGTCCCTCCATGACCCCCCACATCCCCCAATGTCCCCGTGTCCCCCCCAGATCCCCACGTCCCCATATTCCTGTGTCCCCATGTCCCCATATCCCTGTCCCCAAATCCCCCTGTCCCCGTCCCCATATCCCCATGTCCCCCGTCCCCATGTCCCTGTCCCCCTGTCCCTGTCCCCACACCCCCATATCCCCATGTCCCCATATCCCTGACCCATAACCCCATATCCCCTTGTCCCCAAACCCCCGTATCCCCCTGTCCCCATATCCCTGTCCCCATATCCCCATATCCCCTTGTCCCCATATCCCCCATCCCCACATCCCCATGTCCCCATATCCCTGTCCCCGTCCCCATATCCCCATGTCCTCCTGTCCCCATGTCCCCACATCCCCACATCCCCATACCCCCATGTCCCCATATCCCCTTGTCCCCACATCCCCATGTCCCCCCCATATCCCCCTGTCCCCATGTGTCCCTGTCCCTGTCCCCATATCCCCTTGTCCCCATACCCCCATATCCCCATGTCCCCATATCCCTGACCCCATAACCCCATATCCCCTTGTCCACAAACCCCCATATCCCCATGTCCCCCTATCCCTGTCCCCATATACCCCTGTCCCCATATCCCCACATCCCCATACCCCCATGTCCCCATATCCCCCTGTCCCCATACCCCCATATCCCCTTGTCCCCACATCCCCATATCCCCATGTCCCCATATCCCTGACCCCATAACCCCATATCCCCTTGTCCCCACACCCCTATATCCCTGTCCCCATACCCCCATATCCCCACATCCCCATGTCCCCATATCCCCCTGTCCCCATGCGTCCCTGTCCCTGTCCCCTTACCCCATATCCCCATGTCCCCATATCCCTGACCCCATAACCCCATATCCCCTTGTCCCCAAACCCCCATATCCCCATGTCCCCCTATCCCTGTCCCCATATCCCCACATCCCCATACCCCCATGTCCCCATATCCCCCGTCCCCATACCCCCTATCCCCTTGTCCCCACATCCCCATGTCCCCATATCCCTGTCCCCAAATACCCCTGTCCCTGTCCCCATATCCCCCTGTCCCCCTGTCCCCGTCCCCATATCCCCCTGTCTCCCTGTCCCTGTCCCCATATCCCCATGTCCCCCTATCCCTGTCCCCATATCCCCACATCCCCATACCCCCATGTCCCCATATCCCCCTGTCCCCATATCCCTGTCCCCAAATACCCCTGTCCCTGTCCCCATATCCCCACATCCCCATACCCCCATGTCCCCATATCCCCCTGTCCCCATATCCCTGTCCCCAAATACCCCTGTCCCCCCATATCCCCATCCCCATACCCTCATGTCCCCATATCCCCCTGTACCCACACCCCCATATCCCCCCCCATATCCCTGTCCCCAAATACCCCTGTCCCTGTCCCCATATCTCCATATCCCCCTGTCCCCATGTCCCCCTGTCCCAGTCCCCATATCCCCCTGTCCCCCTGTCCCCGTCCCCATATCCCCATGTCCCCCTGTCCCCACATCCCCCTATCCCCACACCCCACACACCCCCACACCCCCGTCCCCGTACCCGTGCAGCGGGTCGACCGCGATGGCGCGGGGCTTGGCGCCCGGCTCCCGCACCAGGGTCCTGCGGCGCGCGCCGCTGCTGTCGGCCACGGCCACGGCGCCCAGCTGCGAGTCGGTCCAGTAGAGGTTGCGGTGCACCCAGTCCAGCGCCAGCCCGTCGGGCGCCCGCAGCCCGGCCCCGATCACGGTGGCGGGGGCGCTGCCGTCGGCCAGCCCGGCTGCCGGGGCCCTGCGGGACGCGGTGGGTTCGGGATGGATTCGGGGGGGGTTTGAGGGGTTTCGGGGTCCCCAGGGGGTGGGGGGTCTCCAGGGAGGTATGGGGTCCCGGCAGGGTTTTGGGGGCCCATGGGGTTTTTGGGGTCCTGGGAGGGGGGGTTGGGGTCCCAGTGAGGGTTGGGGGGTCCTGGCAGGGTTTTGGGGGCCCAGCAGGATTTTGGGGTCCTGGGGGGGAGGTTGGGGTCCCAGTGAGGTTTGGGGGGTCCCGGCAGGGTTTTGGGGTCCTGGGGGGGAGGGTTGGGGGGTCCTGGCAGGGTTTTGGGGGCCCATGGGGTTTTGGGGTCCTGGGAGGGGGTTGGGGTCCCAGTGAGGTTTGGGGGGTCCTGGCAGGGTTTTGGGGGCCCATGGGGTTTTTGGGGTCCTGGGGGGAAGGTTGGGGTCCCAGTGAGGTTTGGGGGGTCCCGGCAGGGTTTTGGGGTCCTGATGAGTTTTTTTGGGGGGAGGGGCTTTGAAGGTCCTGGTGGGGTTTGGGGGGTCCTGGCAGGGTTTTGGGGGCCCATGGGGTTTCTGTGGCCCCCAATGGGGCTTTTAGGGTCTGGGTGGGGGGGTGTCCTGGGGAGATTTGGGGGGCCTGGTGGGGTTTTGGGGGTCCTGGGGGAATTTGAGGGGTCCCGGTGAGGTTTTCGGGGTTCTCTGGGGGGATTTTTGGAGTCCCAGCAGGGTTTTTGGGGGTCCCCAGCAGGGTTTTCATGTCGCGGCTGGGCGTTTGAGGCCCCGGGGCTGGTTTTGGGGGTCCCGGGGGGGGTTTCGGGGTGCCCCTCACCGGTAGATCTTGCGCTGGGAGAGGTCGGACCAGTAGATGGTGTCGGCGGCGACGTCCACGTCCAGCGCCACGGCGTGCTTGAGGCGCCCCAGCAGCCGCGTGTAGTTGCTGCGGTCCAGGGCCAGGCGCCGCACCTCGTGGCGCGTGGTGAAGAGCAGCGCGGCCGCGGGGGCTGCGGGCACCGGGGGCTCAGCGGGGGGACCCCAGCACGAGTCCCGGGGGGGAGGGGGTAATGGGGGGGGGTTGGGGGGGATTTGGGGGGAAATGGGGGGATTTGGGGGAAATGGGGGGATTTGGGGGAAATGGGGATAGACTGGGTGGAAATGGGATAAACTGGGGGGATATGGGGGAGATTTGGGGGGAAATGGAGGGGAATGGGGGAAATGGGGGGGATTTGGGGGGAAATGGGGATAAACTGGGGGGATATGGGGGAGATTTGGGGGGAAATGGAGGGGAATGGGGGAAATGGGGGGGATTTGGGGGAAATGGGGGGATTTGGGGGAAATGGGGGGATTTGGGGGGAAATGGGGGGATTTGGGGGGAAATGGGGGGGATTTGGGGGGATTTGGGGGGATTTGGGGGGATTTGGGGGGAAATGGGGGATAAATGGGTGGAATGGGAGGGGATTTGGAGAGAAATGGGGGAATTAATTGGGGGAAATGGGGATAAATTAGGGGAAATGGGGATAAACTGGGGAATGGGGGGGATTTGGGGGGAAATGGGGGGTTTGGGGGGAAATGGGGGGATTTGGGGGGAAATGGGGGGATTTGGGGGAAAAGGGGGAATAAATTGGGGGAAATGGGGATAAATTAGGGGAAATGGGGATAAACTGGGGGAATGGGGGGGATTTGGGGGGAAATGGGGGGAAATGGGGATAAATGGGGGGGATTTGGGGGGAAATGGGGGAATAAATTGGGGGAAATGGGGATAAATTAGGGGAAATGGGGATAAACTGGGGAATGGGGGGATTTGGGGGGAAATGGGGGGGATTTAGGGGAAATGGGGGGATTTGGGGGAATGGGGATAGGGGGGGGATAAAGGGGGGGAATGGGGGAGATTTGGGGGAAATGGGGGGATAAATTGGGGGAAATGGGGATAAACTGGGGGGAATGGAGGGATTTGGGGGTAAATGGGGGGAAATAGGGGATAGATTGGGGGAAATGGGGATAAATTGGGGGGATATGGGGATAAATTGGGGGGAATGGGATGGGGGGAAATGGGGGAATAAACTGGGGGGAATGGGGGGATTTGGAGGGAAATGGGGATAAATGGGGGGGATTTGGGGGTAAATGGGGGGATAGATTGGGGGAAATGGGGATAAACTGGGGGGATATGGGGGAAAATTGGGGGAAATGGGGGGAAATGGGGGGATAAATTGGGGGAAATGGGGATAAACTGGAGGGAAATGGGGATAAATTAGGGGAAATGGGGATAAACTGGGGGGAATGGGGAGGATTTGGAGGGAAATGTGGGGAAATGGGGATAAATGAGGGGGATTTGGGGGTAAATGGGGGGATATGGGGGGAAACTGGGGGAAAGGGGGGGATTTGGGGGGAAATGGGGATAAACTGGGGGGAAATGGCGATAAGCTGAGGGAAATGTGGGGGATAAATTGGGGGAAACTGGGATAAACAGGGGGGAAATGGGGGAGAGGGAAAGCGGGGTGCAAAGGGGGAGATCGGGGGGGGGGCCGTGCACCCACCCACGGCGCGGCAGGCGTTCCCGGCGGGCTCCATGCGGTAGCCCTGCTCGCACTCGCACTTGTAGCTGCCCGGCAGGTTGCGGCAGCGCTGCCCGCACGTCTGCGGGTCCTGGCACTCGTCGACGTCTGCGGGGAGACCGGGGGGGGGGGGGTGGGGGGTCAGGGGGGTGGGTTTGGGCTCGGGGGGGGCTCGGGGGGGCTCAGGGGGCGCCCACCTTCGCAGCGCTTCCCGTCGGGGCCCAGGCGGAAGCCGTCGGGGCAGAGGCACTCGTAGCCCATCGGCAGGTCCCTGCAGACGTGGGAGCAGCCCCCGCCGCCGAGCAGGCACTCGTTGACGCCTGGAAATGGAGGAAATCAATCAATCGATCAGTCAATAAACCCCGGTGGGGGTGAGAGGTGGGGGGGGGGCGGGGGGGTCCCGTCCGCACCGCACTCCTTGATGGGTTCATCCGACCAGTCCCGGCAGTCGCGGAGCTGGTCGCAGACGCGCTGCAGGGGGATGCACTCGCCCGAGCGGCACTTGAACTGGTGGGGGCCATCGCAGGCGGTCACTGGGGGGGGGACGGGGGGAGGACACGGGGCCGTCAGCGCCCGCCACGTGCGCGTGTGTCCCCCCCCCCCACCCCCCCGTGGCCGCCACGCACCGTTGTGGCAGCCGTCCTCGTCGGAGCCGTCGGCGCAGTCGTGCTCGCCGTCGCACTGCCGCGTGCCCGGCACGCAGCGCCCGTCGCCGCACTGGAACTGGTCGGGACGGCACGTGGCAGCGGGGGCTGTGTGCGTGGGGGGGGGGGGCATTGGGGGTCAGGGGCGCTCGCTGAGCCCCAACAACCCCCAGACCCATCCTGGGACCCCCCGTGGGGCGCAGCCTACCGCAGCCGTCCTCGTCGGAGCCGTCGCGGCAGTCGGGGCTGCCGTCGCAGCGCCAGCGCCGGTGGATGCACTCGCCGCTGCCGCAGGGCACCTGCAGCGGGGGGGCAGGTGGCGGCGGGGGGGCCGGGGGCCGCAGACCGAGGGCCACTCGTCGGAGCCGTCGGGGCAGTCGGCGTCGCCGTCGCAGCGCCATAAGGCGGCCACGCAGCTCGAGTCGTTGCAGGCGAAGTCGTGGGGGGTCGCAGGTGGCGGCCGGGGGGCACCCGGCCTCGTCCGCCCCGTCCTCGCAGTCCCGCTCCCCGTCGCAGGCGAAGGCGAGCGCCACGCAGCCCCCGTCGCCGCAGCGCAGCTGGTCGGGGGCGCAGGACCGGGGGGGCTGCCAAGGGGACCCCAGAGTTGGCATCGGGGGGGGGGGGTGCGAGGGGTCCCCGAGTTTCCCCCCCCCCCCCGAGCCCGGCACTCACGGCAGTCCCGCTCGTCGGAGCCGTTCTCGCAGTCCTCGTGCCCGTTGCAGCGCCAGGACGCGGGGACGCAGCGGCTCAGGCGGCCGCCGCAGCTGAACTCGGACGGGGGCGCAGGGCAGGGAGCCTGGGGGAGACGGGGGCTGGCACCGGGAGGGGGGGCACCGGGCGGGGGGCACCGCGTGGGGACGTGGGGGAACCGGGCAGGGACGTGGGGGAACCGGGCGGCGAGGGATGGTGCAGGGAGAGGGGAGCTGAGGGGGGGGCCCAGCACGGCGCAACGCAGCGTGGTGCTGCACGGTGTCGGGGGGAGGAGGAGGAGAGAAAGGGGAAGAGGAGAAAGAGGAGAAAAAGCTAGCGGAGAGAAGCAGGAGGGAGAAGAGAGAGAGGGAAAATGGGAAAGGAGGAGAGAGAGAAGAAGAGAAAGAGAAAAAAGAGAGAAGGAAACAGAAGGAGAATTGGGAGAAGAGATGAAAAAAGAGAAAAGGAGAAGAAGAAAGGAGAGAGAAGAAAGAAGGAGGATGAGAGAAAGAAGAGAAGAGAATGAAGAGGAGAAAGAACTATAAAAGTTGGAAAGAAAGAGGAGAGGAGAGGAGAGGAGAGGAGAGGAGAGGAGAGGAGAGGAGAGGAGAGGAGAGGAGAGGAGAGGAGAGGAGACTCGAGGAGAGGAGACTCGAGGAGACTCGAGGAGAGGAGAGGAGAGGAGAGGAGAGGAGAGGAGAGGAGAGGAGAGGAGAGGAGAGGAGAGGAGAGGAGAGGAGAGGAGAGGAGAGGAGAGGAGAGGAGAGGAGAGGAGAGGAGAGGAGAGGAGAGGAGAGGAGAGGAGAGGAGAGGAGAGGAGAGGAGAGGAGAGGAGAGGAGAGGAGAGGAGAGGAGAGGAGAGGAGAGGAGAGGAGAGGAGAGGAGAGGAGAGGAGAGGAGAGGAGAGGAGAGGAGAGGAGAGGAGAGGAGAGGAGAGGAGAGGAGAGGAGAGGAGAGAGAAGAGAAGAGAAGAGAAGAGAAGAGAAGAGAAGAGAAGAGAAGAGAAGAGAAGAGAAGAGAAGAGAAGAGAAGAGAAGAGAAGGGGAGGAAAAAAGAAAGAAGGTGGAGAAGGAGAAGGAGAAGGAGAAGGAGAAGGAGAAGGAGAAGGAGAAGGAGAAGGAGAAGGAGAAGGAGAAGGAGAAGGAGAAGGAGAAGGAGAAGGAGAAGGAGAAGGAGAAGGAGAAGGAGAAGGAGAAGGAGAAGGAGAAGGAGAAGACGGCACGGCAAGGTATACGTGGTATGGCACGGCACGGCACAGCACAGCACATTATGGCACAATATGGCAGAGTACGGCATGGTATGGCACAGCACGGCACAGCACGGCATGGCACGGCACAGCACAGTATGGCACGGCACAGCACCGTAGGGCATGGAACTGCACAGCACCGCGCGGCACAGCAGCACCGTACGGTGCATGGCACAGCGCTGCTGCACGGCACGGCCCCCGCGCGGCACGCGGCGGTCACGGCACTCACGGCAGGTCGCGGGCGTCTCGTCGGAGCCGTCCCGGCACTCGGCGCTGCCGTCGCACACCCACTTGGCGGAGATGCAGGCGCCGTCCCCGCACCGGAACTGGCCGTGGCCGCACGGCTCGGCCCCTGCGGCACCGGGCGCTGAGCGGCAGCACCGGCACCGGCACCAGCCCCCAGGCCCATTTTGGGGCCCCCAGCCCCATTTTGAGACCCCCAGCTCCATTTTAGGACCCGCCAGCCCCATCTTGGAACTCCCAGGGCCATTCTGGGACCCCCAGCCCCATTTTGGGACCCAGAGCTCCATTTTGGGACCCCTCCAGACCCATTTTGGGGCCCCCAGCCCCATTTTGAGACCCCCGGCTCCATTTGGGACCCCCCAGCCCCATCTTGGAACTCCCAGGGCCATTCTGGGACCCCCAGCCCCATTTTGAGACCCCTCCCAGACCCATTTTGGGGCCCCCCCAGCTCCATTTTGAGACCCCCCAGTGCCATTTTGGGACCCCCCAGCGCCATTCTGGGACCCCCCAGCCCCATTCTGGGCCCCCCCTAGCCCCATCTTGGAACCCCCAGTCCCATTTTGGGTCCCCCCAGTCCCATTTTGGGTCCCCCCCAGTCCCATTTTGGGTCCCCCCCAGTCCCATTTTGAGACCCCCCGGACCCGTTTTGAGACTCCCAGCCCCATTTTGAGACTCCCAGCCCCATCTTGAGACTCCCAGCCCCCATTTTGGGACCTCCCCAGTTCCACTTTGGGCCCCCCCCAGCCCCATTTTGGGATCCCCGGGCCCATTTTGGGGCTAAACCCCACGATTTGAGACACAAGCGAGACTTGGGAGACGGTTTGGGGGACTTTGGACTTTGCTTGGGGACTGCTGGGGCACGAGGCCGCCCCTTGGGACCCTTTCAGCCCCCTCTGAGCCCTTTTTAGGCCCTTTTCAGGCCCCTTTCGGCCCCTTTGGGCCCCCCCCCTCAGCCCCTCCGGGGGTCCCGGGGTCCCCGCGGCCGCCCCCAGCCCTCGCCCCGCCGCGCTGCCATTGGCCGCCGCCGCGGTGGCCAGTTGGCCCCCGGGCCAATAGGAAGCGCGGGACACGCCTCGGGGGGCGGTGCCGCGCAAGGGGATTGGGCCGGGGCGGGGAGAGGGGCGGGGCAGAGCCGCCCTCGCCACGCCCACCGCGCCCCCTGCCCTCAGTCATGGCGGCGGCCATGAGGGCGGCGGCGGGGACCCCCCCCCGCCCCCCTGCGGTCCCCCCCCGGCCCCGGTGCCCAAAGCCCCCCGAGAACGCGGGGGGGGAGGGGGCTGGGACCCCCCCCGAGCCCCCCGGGGAGCCCCTCAGTGCCCCGGGGGACCCCTCCCCAAAAACCCCGAGACCCCCCCCCCAGCACCCCCAGGACCCCCCCAGCACCTTGGGACCCCCCCTCAGCACCCCAGGACCCTCCTAAGCACCCCCAGGTTCCCCCCCCCAGCACCCCGGGACCCCCCCCCTCAGACTCTCGGGACCCCCCCCCCAGCACTCCCAGGACCCCCCCAGCACCTTGAGACCCCCCCCCCAGCACCCCCAGGGACCTCCCACAGCATCCCGGGACCCCCCACCGGCACCCCCAGGGTCCCCCCAGCACCCCGGGGAGCCCCTAAATGCCCCGGGGAGCCCCTCAGCACCCCCTCAGCGCTCCCCAAGTCCCCCCCGAGGACCCCCCCAGCCCCACGCCAGCCTCACCCAAGCCCCCCCTAAACCCCCCCCAAAGCCTCCCCTCGTCTCCCACCACCGCGGCACCGGGCACCACCGCGTCCCGGCACCGGGCACCACCGCGTCCCGGCACCACCACCACCACCGGGCACCATCGTCCCCCAGCACCGGGCACCAATGGCACCGGGCACCACCGGCACCGGGTACCGCCATGTCCTGGCACCACCGGCACCGGCTACCACCGCGCCCTGGCACCACCGGCACCGGCCACCGCCACCACCGGCCACCACCGCGCCCCCAGGCACCAGCTACCACCGCACCCCAGCACCACCGTGCCCCGGGACCACCACCGGCACCGGGTACCGCCATGTCCTGGCACCACCGGCACCAGCTACCACCGCGCCCTGGCACCACCGGCACCGGCCACCGCCACCACCGGCCACCACCGCGCCCCGGCACCACCGTGCCCCGGGACCACCACCGCCCACCGGGCACCACCATGTCCCGGCACCACCGGCACCGGCTACCACCGTGCCCTGGCACCGCCGGCACCGGGCACCACCGGCACCGGCACCACCGGCACCGGCCACCACCGCGCCCCGGCACCTCGGTCCCCGCCCGGCGAAGCCCCTTACCTGCGAGCATCACCAGCAGCGCGCCACCGAGCAGCGCCCACGCGCATGCCATGCTGCCGCCCGCCACGCTGCGGCCTCGCCGCGAGGCACCGGGCACGACGGGAGCCCCCGGACAACGACGACACCGACGACGGCGGCGACGGTGACACCGACGATGCCGGCCGGGGCCGTGCGCTGCCGCCCTTCGCTCTCGCCCCGGCGCAGGGGAGGGGTTTGAGCATGGGGTGATTTTCAAAACTGCTCCACATCATGCGAGGAGGAGGAGCGCCCGACCGCACGATGTGACATCGGCGCCTTAACTCTTCCCCCGCCCGGCCTCCGCGGACGGACGGACGGACACGGGTACGGACAGACGGACGCGGAAGGATACGGACGGACGGACACGGGTGGATACGGACAGACGGACACGGACAGAGCCCCGTCCCCCGTCCCCCCCACCGGGGTCCCCCCCGGCCCCCCTTCCCTTTTCCACGCTCGGCGGCCGGATTCCCCCCCCCGGCGCCGCTCAATGAACCGCTGCCCGCCCACCGCCGCCCGCAGCACACGATTTTGGGGTGGTTTTGGCCACTTTTGAGGTGTTTTTATCTCTTTTTGGGGTGTTCACTTCCCTTTTGTGGTGTTTTCGTTCCCTTTTGGTGTGTTTTCATCTCCTTTTAGGAAGTTTTCATCCCTTTATGGGGTGGTTTTGTCCCCTTTTGGGATGTTTCCGTCCCCTTTTGGGGTGCTTTGCACCCCCCCCTTGAGATAAAGCTATGCTGGAAGCCAGCCCCACACCCAGCAGGAGCCCCACAAAGGGGGTAAATCCCCCCAGGTGGGGTAAATCCTCCCCCCAAAGGGGGTAAAACCCCTTAAAGGGGCAAAGTCCTCCCCGGAAGGGGGTAAGTCTCCCCTAAAGGAGGAGAAATCCTCCCCCTAAAGGGGGGGGGGTAAATCCCCCTAAAGAGGGCAAATCCCTCCCCAAAGGGGGGTAAGTCTTCCCCCAGAGGGGGGTAAATCCTTTCCCAAAGGCGCTAAATCCCCCTAAAGAGGGTAAATTCTCCCCCAAAGGGGGGTAAATCCCTCCCCCGAAGTAGTAAGTCCTCCCCCAAAGGGGGTGCAAGTACCCCTAAAAAGGGTAAATCCTCCCCCAAAAGAGTGTAACCCGCCCCCCAAGAGGGTAAATCCTCCTCCAAAGGGGGTAAATGCCCCTGAAGGTGTAAATCCACCTGAAGGGGGTAAATTCCTTTCCCCAAAGGGGGTAAATATCCCCCTGAAGTGGGGGAATGCCCCCCCAAAGGGGGTAAATGCCCCTGAAGGTGTCAATTCCTTCCCCTAAAGGGGGTAAATATCCCTCTAAAGAGGGAAAATCCCCCCCAAAGGGGGAAAATCCCCCCCAGATGGGGGTAAATCCCACCCAAATGGGGGGTAAATCCCCCCCCAAGCACCACCCTCCATCCCCCCCCCAACTCCCCACCCGCGGCAGGACGCAGCGGAGGCGCGCAGCGGTTCCGTCTCGTTTAATTTATTACTGCTTGAAATCCAGTGACATCGACACGCGCGGCCGGCGGCGGGCGGCCACGAGCCGCGACCTCCAGCGAGCCACCGAAAACAGTACCGCTGCTGAAAATGGGGCGGAAAAGAGGAAAAACCGGGGAGCGAGCGCTCCCTGTGAACAGTTAATGCTGTTACGAAGGCTACCGAGGCCGGGGCGCGGCGGGACGCGGACGGTCCTACATCTCTCGGCGGTATAAATATGGGATTTTTCGGACAGGTTACTCGAGGCTGGGACTACGGCGTTGCTACCCGTTAGAGCTAAGGGGGGACGGGGCCGTGGGAGGGGGGTTCAGTCGTCTTCGGTGCCGCTGCCGGAGCGATCCTGCGGGGGGAGAGAGGAGGTTAGGGCTGGATGGGGGGGGTTGGGGGAGAAGAAGGGGGTTTGGGGGAGAAAGAGGGGGCTTGGGGGGCGAAAGAGGGTGTTTTGGGAGAAAAAGAGGGGGCTGGGGGGAGAAAGAGGGCGTTTGGGGAGAAAAAGACGGCATTTTGGGGGAGAAAAAGACGGCATTTTGGGGGAGAAAGAGGGGGCTGGGGGGAGAAAGAGGGTGTTTTGGGAAAAAAAGAGGGCATTTTGGGGGAGAAAGAGGGCATTTTGGGAGAAAAAGAGGGCATTTTTGGGGGAAAAAGAGGGGGCTGGGGGGAGAAAGAGGGCATTTTGGGAGAAAAAGGGCGTTTTGGGAGAAAAAGAAGGCGTTTTGGGAGAAAAAGAGGGGGCTGGGGGGAGAAAGAGGGCATTTTGGGAGAAAAAGAGGGCATTTTTGGGGAAAAAGAGGGGGCTAGGGGAGAAAGAGAGGGCATTTTTTGGGGAAAAAAGAGGGCGTTTTTTGGGGGCCTCACCTCCTCCTGCTCCTCCTCGCTGTCGTCGTCGCTCACCACGGGCTTGGCGCGGGAGCCGCGGCTGGTGCGCCTGCGGCCCTTGAGCCGCTCCTGCGCCTTCTCCTTCCGCCCCAGTTTGATTTTCACCTTCACGGACCGGGCTGCGGGGGGAAGGGGGAGCCGCCGTCACACCAGGACCCACGCGGGGGCTCCCCCAGTCCCCCCCCAGACCCCCCCCAACCCCCCCAGTCCCCCCCCTCCCCACATCCCGGTGCCCCCGTCCCGGCTCCCGTTGTCCCCGCTGTCCCGGGGCAGGGTGCGGGCAGCGTGCGCTTCCCCCGGGCACGCCGCCACGGCCCTGCCCGGCGGGAGGGAGGAGGTTCGGGGCCGTTCCCCCCCCCACCCCCTCATTCCACCACCCCCCGACCCCCGCTGCGGGGGGGTGACTCACCCTCTGATTCAGATCCTTCCTCTTCGCCTTCCTCCTCCTCCTCACTGTCCTCACCTTCGCTCTCCTCCTCCTTCTCGATTTTCTGCCTCACGCTGGTGAAGACGGACTGCAGCACGATGGAGTCCTCGTAAATCTGGGGGGGGGGACGGCGGGAGGGTGAGGAGGGGGACGCCCCGAGACCCCCCCCCAGCGTCCCGGTCCCACCCCACGGCCCCGGTGGCGGCGCGGCCTTACCAGGGAGCCCTCGAGGTTGAAGGTCTGCGCGTTCTGGCACAGCAGCATCACGTCCTTCTCCAGGTCGTTCAGGCTGCGGTACTTGTGGTTGCGGATGCGCTCCTGCGGGGGTGGAAAAGCGGGGTCAGGCCCCCTCAAACCTCCTCTCCGTGCCCCAAAACCTCCCCTCAGTGCCCCAAAACCTCCCCATGGTGCCCCAAAACCTCCCCATGGTGCCCCAAAACCTTCCTGGTGCCCCAAAACCTCCCCTCGGAGCCCTAAAACCCTCCCGGTGCCCCAAAACCTCCCCCCGGTGCCCCCCATTTCACCCGTACCCCCCCCGCGAGGAGCCGGGATTTTTTTTTAAATTTATTTATTTTTTTTATACCTTGATTTTCTTGAAGTCGACCGGCTTGCGGATGAGCTCGTAGTACTCGGGCAGCTCCTTGCGGGAGGGGAGCTGGATGAAGACCTCGCTGAGCTGGCGGCCACTGCTGCTGCACGGCAAGAGGGACGGCGCGTCAACGGGAGCACCGCGCGTCCCGCGACCCGCGCGACGGAGCCGCCCGCGCCGCGCCACGCGCCCTCAGCTGCCTAATTAATTAATTAGCCAACTGCTCATTCCCAGCCCGCCTGAGGGAGCTGCTTCCACCGCTGGCCGGCCACGCGCGGCGTTTGGCAAGCAGCTTTGGGTTTTTGAGCTTCCCAACGCCCCGCCGACCTCGGCGGCCACCCCGAGGGGGATGGCACGGGCGGCGTGCCCGGCGGTTGGGCGGCGTGCCCGGCGTCGGGGCCGCGCGCTGCAGTCCCCGCGTCGAAAGCGCTCGGGCCCCCCCGCTTCTCCCTCCCCTCTCCTACCTGTCCTTGTACTTGATGACGGCGTCCACGATCTTCTTCATCTTTTTGGTGAGGTTAGGCGGGTTCGGGGAGAGCTTCTCGGCCGGCGGCCGGCCGCGCTTCTTCTGCTTCTTGCTCTCCTCGTCCTTGTCCCGGCTGCGGGTGCTGGTGGTGGGGGTGGCGGAGCCCACGTCCGTGTCCCGCTTGCGCTTGCGGGAGGACTTCTTCTGGCGCACCTCCTCCTCGATCTCCTCCAGCGTGCCCTCCTCGATCGCCTGCCCGGGGAGCAACGCGGGAGCCGCTAGCACGGAGGCCCCCAGACCTCCCTGAGCTGCCCCCCCTGCCCAAACCCAAAGCCCCAACTCGGTCTCGGGGGGCTGCGCGCGGCTCCCGGGCGGCTCCGGGTGTGTGACGGTCCCCTCGTTACGGCGGGGGGGTCACCGAGTTCTGATATTTGTGGGATATTTGGGGAGGAAACGAGGCTGGGGAGAGGCCGGCGCGGTTCCGGCGCCACCTCCCCGCCGCGGACGGGGCCGCCCGAGGGCGTTTTAACGGGGCGCCCGCCTCGGTAGCGCCCGCGAGCGCGTGCTGGGAACGCCGGCACCCCCAGGACGGACGGACGGACGGACGCGAGCACGGGGCTGAGGAGGCCAACGGAGAAGGGTGCTGTACCATGTATACCTTGAGCCACTGCTTCTCCGTCAGCGAGTCGCTGTAGTCCACCTCCTTGCGGTGCCGGGAGCCTCGCCCGAACATTTTTTCCTCCTCCTCCTCGCACGTTAACCTCTCCACCTCGGCGTCGTCCTTGATGATCCACGAGGGCAGCTCGTCCTCCTCCATCAGCCGCGGCTTGCGCTTGGGGTTGCGCGCCTCCTCCCGCCGGCGGTCCAGGTCCATGCGCTGCAACGAGACGGGGGTGAGCTGGGGGGCTGCCGCCGGGCTCCGGGGGGGGGCTGCTGCGGCCCTAAATCCTCCTGGGGGGGCCGAGGCGCGGCCTCGGGGGAGCACGGGGCCGGGTGGGGAGAGCCGCCGGCAGGAGCGGAAAACATTTCGGTGGCCGCCGGCTCGCCGCAGCTCGGTAGAGACTGCTGGAATGAGGGCAGGCATACGGCCCGGTCAGGGGGAGAGGGGGGCAGTAATTAATTAGCGGCTGGAGCTCGTTAGCTGCGGGGCTGGGAAGCTCGCCCCTCTCTGCTGCCGAGTCCCTGAAGGACTCCAGGCCGGCGTCGGGCACGGGGCGCGGGCGTCAGCGCCGGGAGTTAACGGGGCTGCGACTTCAGACATGGCACGGGCAGCAAATATCCGGCTCTAATTAACGCTCTGCCATTAACGCCGCCGTTCTAATTAACGCTTTGCCATTCCCAGTGCCGTTTGTGAGAGCTGTAGTCCTCCCTGGTCCTTGCTTGCCGTGCCCGTCCCTCGCCCTCGAGGAACGAGGAGCCTCTCCTCTTTTACAGCGCTCCTCTTCCCCCCTCCTCCGGCAGTGCCAGGGCTATTTTGGGGCCGGAACCGGCTTTTTGCTCAGCGCCGCGGGGTTCGTGCCCCGCGGGCGAGAGGGGGCAGCGCTGCTGGAACCTCCCGGCCCCACCGTCCCGGAGGGGAGGGGGGGCGCCGCCGCCCCGAGCCTGGTCCCTTACCGGAGCCGGGAGCGTCCTGCCCGTGAGCCCCTGCTCCACAGTTTTGTTTTACCTGATGAACTCGAACGAGTCACGGCTCCGTTAAGCACTCGCGGCTGATTTCTGTTAGAGAGACCGTTTTAGCTGCTACTCGGGAGAACAGCGGGCACCACTCCTCCTGCGCAGCCGGGGCCATGCTCACCATGAAAAGGTCAAACTCCTCCTCGTGCCGCGCGATCATCTGGTTGACCGTTTCGTCGTCGGGGACCTCGTCTTCCTCCTGCAAAGACGGCGGGGGGGGGGGGGGGAAAAAAAAAAGCCCCGGCTCAGCGACGAGAACGGCGCCGCGGCGGGGTCGTGCGCTCGGAGCACAGCGCCGAGCATCGTCACCATCCGACGCGTGTTGGGTTGCCCGTCAAGAGACGTGTTTTTAATTTATTTTTTTTTATGTTTTATTCTTATTTATTTATTTTTTATTTATTTATATTTTTTTTTTGGGCGGCCTCAGTCCGGTTTCTAGCGGGCGGGTAATTCCACGGTGCAAAGACCACCGTCGGAGCTGGCACGTGCGTTGGCAGTCTCAGCAGCAAGGCCGAGGATTGAATGGGCGTGGAGACTGAACAACCCCTCTCACCTTTAGAGGTGGTTCCTCCAACTCAGCGTTCAGGCACAGGGTTGAGGCAGTGTGGGGGAAGCTTGCACTGCCACTGCCGCTGCCCGCGCTGTATCTGTTCTGTGGATAAATAGAGGACTTCAGTCTCCAGGGCTGTCAATCCGGCACCTTTCACCGACGCTCAAAAAACTCCCTTCAACTAGCAACAAGTGTTCATGCGCCTTCCTTCTAGCCCCCGCGCCCTTGGCCTCGAGGACGCGCAGAGCAGTGGAGCAAAGCCAGCCGCACGGTCGCTCAATCGCGCTCTGGAGTAGCAGGAAGCGGCCGCTGCTGCCCCTTACCTCGTCCTGCTCCTCGTGCTCCAGGATAGCCTGGAGGAAGGCTCTTCGCTCGTGGCTCGAGGACTTCTGGTCAAACATGCCGGCTTGGATAACCTTCTGGTCGACGTTCAGCTTGTACTTGGCGGCGGCGAGGATCTTCTCCTCCACGCTGTTGACGGTGCAGAGCCGGAGGACGCGCACCTCGTTCTGCTGCCCGATGCGGTGCGCTCGGTCCTGCGCCTGCAGGTCCTGCCGGGGACAGGGCGCATCGGTTGCTGAGGGGGTTCTAAGGCAGCGCCCGGCGGGACGCGCAACGGGTTTGTCCTCGACAACGCGGCGTGGGCCGGGGGTGCGCGACGCCGCTCCCCGCGGGTCCTGAGGGCTGCGTTGGGCTCGCAGGGAATTTCGGTTACTCGCCGGGACCGGCGCGGAGGGACGAGAGCGCTCTCCTTAGGGGACCGAGCGCGCGCCGAGAACGGCGGCCAGAATATTTTTTTTGGGGGGGTAGGGGGCCTGCTCCCCGCCTCTCAGAGGCCGTCGGTCAGCAGGAGCTCGCCTGGGGGCTTCCACCAGCGCCGGGCAGGGAGGACGGGGGGGTTTTTGGTGCTTTAAAGCACCGCGGGCCGGGAGGAGGTGGGGAGGGGGGGGGGTCTCCGACCTCCGCTGCTGGCGGAGCCTTTGGGCGTCGCTGCCAGCGCCGGGCTCTCGGCTTCTCTCCGGCCTCCCCCGCCAGAAGCGAGCCCCGGGAGGGCGAAGGGGCCGGGTTGTGGCAAAGCCCCCGCTGCTGCTGGCTCTCGTGCCGGGGGCGGCGGGCGGACAGAAGGGCAGCGTTTTGGGCGCAGGAGGAGCAGAGGCTGGGGGGGGGTCTTCGTCCCGAGGCTGCCAGCGCGGCTGCGCTTCTCTCCAGGCTCGGCAGCGAGCGAGGAGCTCTTCGAGGCACGCACGGGAACGGCGCGGCCGGAGCCGTCTTCTCCATCCGGCTTTTTGTGCGCTTGCTTGGCTTTTTGGTTTGGTTTTGTGGTGGTTTTTTTTTGTTTGTTTGTTTGTTTGTTTTTTTGGTTGGGTTTTTACCTGGTGAGGGTTCCAGTCGCTGTCAAAGATAATCACAGTATCTGCGGACTGGAGGTTCAGACCCAGCCCGCCGGCCCGGGTGCTGAGCAAAAAAATGAAGTACTCAGAGCCTGGCTCATTGAAAGTCTTTAACAACATGCCGCGGTCTTCGGCTTTAGTGGTTCCTAAAAACAGAGAGGAAGGGTTACTCCTGCCCGGGACGCCACGGAGACACCTCGAGGCGGTGGGGACGGGCCGGGGGCTGCCTGTGAAAGGCTGCTGGGCGCGCTCGGCTCGAGGCTGCTTTCGGTAGAAAGGCCCCGGGGACGGGGAAGAAGGGAGACGAGCGGCTGGAGCAGGAGCAGCGCGGTGTCCGGGGCGGCCCCGGGCGCATCGCATCTCCCAGAGCTCGGGGCAGCGGCTGCAAGGCCGCGCTCGGCGCTAGGCGAGGGTCTCTGCCAGCCCGTGCCCACCCAAACGCCCCCGTCGGAGGAATAAATCGCACGAGGCTCCATGTAGGGGCCAAGGGGGTGCGAGAGGAGCTCAAGCATCGAAGGGAGCCCGAAATAAACGCCGCGCTCGTGCCGGTTGGCATTAACGGCTACAGAGACCTCGGCGACTTCCCCGCTCGGTGCCGGGGCGAGTTACGGCCCCGCTGGGGACAGAAAGGGCCGGGTGACGCCAGCAGGACGCTGCCCTGACGCCCCTCTGGGGCCGGGGGTCAGTAAACGGGGGGCTTAAAGGAGGAATTGGATCCGAGAGACTGAGGTCAGGGAAGGAAAAAAACCTCGGTTTAAGGAAGCGCTTCAGTCTCGTTTTGGGCTTCGCTTGCCCCGTTGGATGGTTTTCGGAAGGCCGACTTTTAAAAAGTCGGCGCCGCTCTTGGCTGGGAGAGGTTTTTGGGTCCGCCCGCGCCTCGGCAGTGCCACGCGCGGGCACCTTTACAGGAATTCCGTGCTCTGCTCCCGCGGTGACTTGATTTTACTTTTCTGCTGGGCCGTTCGGCCGAGCTGTGCCCCCGCACGAAGCCTGGAGCTCCGCTCGTGTCCCATTACGGGGCTAACGAGGTTAAAAGCGGCCACCCAGCCTTACACCAGTAACGAGGCTCCGGCCACCAGCCTTACCCCCTTTGGGCGTTGGACCCGATGATCTTTCGAGGTCCCTTCCAACCCCTACAATTCTGTGATTCTTACACCAGTAACGAGGCTCCGGCCACCAGCCTTACACCGCTAACGAGGCTCCGGCCGCCCATCACGGCGGCTCTCAGCCCGCCAGCATTAATTAAGAGCTACGTGGAGCTGAGAAGCGGGAGCTGGAAGGTGCCAAGCCCAAGGCTGCGCTCCTCACCTGCCCTCCGACAGCCACTGCCTCATCCCGCGCCCCTGCAGAAAGGTTTCTTCTGTATCCTGCGCCCCTTACGGACGTTTATTATTTATTCTGCGCCCCTTACGGACGTTTATTATTTATTCTGCGCCCCTTACGGATGGTTTCTTCTTTATCCAACGCCCTTTAAGGACGTTTCTTCTTTATTCTGCATCCTTTAAGGACATCCTTAAAGGACGTTTATTCCTTATTCTGCGCCCTTTAAGGACATTTATTCCTTATTCTACGGCCTTTAAGGACGTTTATTCCTTATTCTACGCCCTTTAAAGAAGGTTTCTTCTTTACTTTACGCCCTTGAAGGACGTTTATTCTTCATTCTACAGCCTTTAAGGACGTTTATTCCTTATTCTGCACCCTTTAAGGACATTTATTCTTTATTCTACGCCCTTGAAGGACGTTTATCCTACACCTTTTAAAGAACGTTTCTTCTTTATTCTGCACCCTTTAAAGGTGGTTTCTTCTTTACTCTACACCCTTTAAGGAAAGTTTATTCTTCATTTTATGCCCTTTAAGGACATTTATTCTTTTTCCTACAACCTTTAAGGAGGGTTTATTTATTTTACACCTTTTAAGGAAGGCTTATTCTTTATCCTACGCCCCTTACGGAAGGTTTATTCCTTATCCCATGCCCCTTAAGCAAGGCTTATTCTTTATTTTACGCTCTTTAACGGAGACTTATTTATTCTACACCTTTTAAGGAAGGTTTCTTCTTTATTCTACGCCCTTTAAGGACGTTTATTCCTTATTCAACGCCCTTTAAGGACATTTATGCCTTATTCTGCGCCCTTTAAGGCATTTATTCCTTATTCTACGCCCTTGAAGGACGTTTATTCTTCATTCTACGCCCTTGAAGGACGTTTATTCTTCATTCTACGCCCTTGAAGGACGTTTATTCCTTATTCTGCGCCCTTTAAGGACATTTATTCTTTATTCTACGCCCTTGAAGGACATTTATCCTACACCTTTTAAAGAACGTTTCTTCTTAATTCTGCACCCTTTAAAGGTGGTTTCTTATTTACTCTACACCCTTTAAGGAAAGTTTATTCTTCATTTTATGCCCTTTAAGGACATTTATTCTTTTTCCTACAACCTTTAAGGAGGGTTTATTTATTTTACACCTTTTAAGGAAGGCTTATTCTTTATCCTATACCCCTTACGGAAGGTTTATTCCTTATCCCATGCCCCTTAAGCAAGGTTTATTCTTTATTTTACACTCTTTAACGGAGACTTATTTATTCTACGCCCTTTAAGGACGTTTATACCTTATTCTGCACCCTTTAAGGGCATTTATTCCTTATTCTACGTCCTTTAAAGAAGGTTTCTTCTTCATTCTACGCCCTTGAAGGGCATTTATTCTTCATTCTACGCCCTTGAAGGACATTTATTCCTTATTCTACGCCCTTGAAAGACATTTATCCTACACCTTTTAAAGAAGGTTTCTTCTTAATTCTGCGCCCTTTAAAGGTGGTTTCTTCTTTACTCTACACCCTTTAAGGAAAGTTTATTCTTCATTTGCCCTTTAAGGACATTTATTCTTTTTCCTACAACCTTTAAGGAGGTTTATTTATTTTACACCTTTTAAGGAAGGCTTATTCTTTATCCTACACCCCTTACGGAAGGTTTATTCCTTATCCCATGCCCCTTAAGCAAGGTTTATTCTTTATTTTACACTCTTTAACGGAGACTTATTTATTCTACGCCCTTTAAGGACGTTTATACCTTACTCTGCACCCTTTAAGGGCATTTATTCCTTATTCTACGTCCTTTAAAGAAGGTTTCTTCTTCATTCTACGCCCTTGAAGGACATTTATTCCTTATTCTACGTCCTTGAAGGACATTTATCCTACACCCTTTAAAGAAGGTTTCTTCTTTATTCTGCGCCCTTGAAGGACATTTATCCTACACCTTTTAAAGAAGGTTTCTTCTTTACTCTGCACCCTTTAAGGAAAGTTTATTCTTCATTTTATGCCCTTTAAGGACATTTATTCTTTTTCCTACAACCTTTAAGGAAGGTTTATTTATTTTACACCTTTCAAAGGAAGGCTTATTCTTTATCCTACACCCCTTAAGGAAGGTTTATTCCTTATCCCATGCCCCTTAAGGAAGGTTTATTCTGCGCCCTTGAAGGACGTTTATGCCTTATTCTGCGCCCTTGAAGGACGTTTATGCCTTATTCTGCGCCCTTGAAGGACGTTTATGCCTTATTCTGCGCCCTTGAAGGACGTTTATGCCTTATTCTGCGCCCTTGAAGGACGTTTATGCCTTATTCTGCGCCCTTGAAGGACGTTTATGCCTTATTCTGCGCCCTTTAAGGACATTTATTCTTTATTCTGCGCCCTTGAAGGACGTTTCTTCTTTATTCTGCGCCCTTGAAGGACGTTTCTTCTTTATTCTGCGCCCTTGAAGGACGTTTCTTCTTTGATTCTGCGCCCTTGAAGGACGTTTCTTCTACGCCCTTGAAGGACGTTTATTCTACGCCCTTGAAGGAAGGTTTCTTCTTTATTCTGCGCCCTTTAAAGAAGGCTTATTCTTTACACTCACACCCTTTAAGGAAGGTTTATTCTTCATTTTATGCCCTTGAAGGACATTTATTATTTATTCTACACCTTTTAAGGAAAGCTTATTCTTTATCCTACACCCTTTAAGGGAGGTTTATTCCTTATTCTATGCCCCTTAAGCAAGGTTTATTCTTTATTCTGCGCCCCTTAAGGACGTTTATTCTTTATTCTGTGCCCCTTAAGGACGTTTATTTTGTATCCTACACCCTTTAAGGGTGTTTGTTCTTTAGCCTACGCCCTTTTCGGACATCTATTTTTTATTTTGCGCCCTTTAAGGACGTATATACTTTATCCTATGTCCTTTAAGGACATTTATTCTGTATCCTACGCCCCTTAAGGACGTATATTCTGTATCCTACGCCCCTTAAGGACGTATATACTATATCCTACGCCCCCTAAGGACGAATATTCTGTATCCTACGCCCCTTAAGGACGTATATTCTATATCCTACGCCCCTTAAGGACATTTATTCTTTACTCTGCGCCCTTTCAGCAAGGTTTACTGCTTTACGGCGCGCCGTTTCTCTCCTCCTCGGGCTGCTGGAAGATGGCCCGGCCGTCACCTTACCTCTGTCCCCGCTCACCTCGCTGCTCGGCCCCGCGCGAGAGGTTTAACGTCAAGCACCGGGGGCAGCTGCCGGCCCCGCGGGGCGGAGGCACTCACCGTCCAGCCTGAGGTATTTGAATCCACGGTAAGCAAAATAATCTTCCATGATGGTCATGAGGGAGGTCATCTGGCAGAAGAGCAGCACCTTGTGGTTGGTGGCTCGCAGCTTGGGGAGGATTCTGTCTAGGAGCTCAAATTTGCCCGAGGCACGGTACAAATCCAGTCTGGGAGGGAAGAGAAGATGGGAATGAGGACGTGGAACAGAGCAGTTGAGGCGGAAGGGACTACGGAGACCACCGAGCCCCGCTGCCTGGCCACGGTGGGGCTGACCAGACGTTAAAGCGTGTTGCTGAGGGCACTGCCCGCGTTTTTCTTCCTTGCTGCCAGCTTGGGCCATCGGCCTCCTCGCCAGAAGCCCGCTCAGTACTAAAACCTCCTCCTCCTCCTCCTCCCCTGAGGGTTATCAGCGCTGCGAGATCCCTGATCGCGCTGGTGAGCCACAAATCCCTCTGCTGGGACTCGAGAAAAGCGCACTTACCCTTGCACGATACCTCCAGTGAACCCCAAGTGCTCGGAAAAGGATTCCTGCAAACGGAAAGCAAAGTCAGAAACCAGCCTGGCACACGGATAAACGAGAAATCCACGGTCCTGGAGCTGCCCTAAAAGAGAACCGGCCCTCGGGGCCCGGAGGATTGCTGACGGCTCGGGTCCCACGCATGAAATGTGCGGGACCGGGGCGATGTGAAGAGCTCCGCGTGGTGTCAGACAGCAGCAGCACCCTCACAGCATGGGGAGTCTGATCCAGAGGGCTCAGCCTGGCCCCCCCAGCTCACTGGTTTTAGGCGATACTGCTTCAGTGAGCTCGTCTGAATGAATTTGGATTGCTTTGGGTGGCGCAAAACGGCCTGAAGCGAACCTGAACCTGCCCAGCGCCGCGTGGCTGCCGAGCAGCCGGGCCCTACGCCGAGGATTTCGGTGCCCTGTCCCGACACGGCGACAGAGCCGTGCGCTCCTCTGCTCCTCGCACCGCCTGGCCGATTTGGCAGGGGCAGAGCAGTTCCTGCGAGTCCCCCCAGCGTACGACCACTGCCCGCCGGGCACCGCGTTACCTCGATGTGCTGGAACATGTAGGGGTGGTTGCAGATCTTCCTCAGCTGCATGATGGTGTTCATCAAGGTTTTTGTCCCGCCTTTACCCTGCGCCAAGAGGGAAACCCAAGTGAATTTCGGGGTTCTGCCCATCCACGTGGCCGGGAGGAGCCCCCTGGAGCACTCAGAGCTCCCAGCCCCGAGGTTTTGGCACCGCTCTCCCCATCAGCACGAGGCGAAACTCAAGGTTTTAGGACAAATATTGAAGTCCCCTCGAGGAACCCAAGGAGCAAAGGCTGCTGAAGAGCCGGCGGCTCGAGGGGAGCAGAGAGCTGAAGAGGTGAGTGGAAGGAGAAGGAATTTTTCGCCTTCAGCTTTTGGTTCAGACCAAAGGGTCTTTTTTTATTCGTTTCTTTGCAGGGAATTGCCACTTGGCTGGCTGAGAGCCTGTCGGTGGCCGCTGCGGGTGTCCTGGCAGGCAGCAGGCGCAGCACCGTGCCCAGCGCACCCTCGGGACGCTGCTGGCAGCGCGAGGAGCTCACAATGGGCCAAATTCAGCCCGGCGAGCCGCTCAGGAATCCCTAAATTCCTGACAAAGGGGCCTCCTGCTGTGCTCAGGAATCCCTAAATTCCTGATGAAGGCGCCTCCTGCTGTCCTCGGGGACAGCGGGCACGCAGAGGGGCTGCCCTCATCCCCGGGGTGTTTCGCCAGCCCCTTTCCGGCAGCGGAGGAACCCGGGCAAACCTTTTTGTCCTTCTCGGAGCCGTCGGTGAGGAGCACGCCCTTGGCCTGCATGTGCCTGTAGAGCACCCTCTGCAGGGCCGACATGTCGCACTTGATCACGTACTCCACCTGCAAGGAGCGAGGAGAGGCCGTCAGCCCCGCGAGGCGCAGCGGGACGCCGAATCCCTCCGCGCCCCGGCACCGAGCCACCCGCTTCGGGAGCCTGGGGGCAACCCCAAGTCACCCAAACCGCTGCATGGGGCGAGTTAACCCAGCCCAAACTCCTTGTGGAGGTGAAGAAACCGCTCGCACTGGCAGAGAGGAGGAGGAGGAGGAGGAGGGCAGTTACCTTCTCGGGCAGCTGAGCTTCCACTTCCTTCTTCAGCCTTCGCAGCAGGAAGGGGCGCAGCACTTTGTGTAAGCGCCTGATGATCAGGATGGTTTCCTCTTCGTTCAGGTCCACCTGCGCCGCGAGCCAGAACAGAAAGCGTCACTCAGGGACCCGCGAAATCCCCCTCCTCAGAACAGAAAGCGTCACTCAGCGCCCCGTGAAATCCCCCCCCACAGCTCCTCGAAGGCTGCACGAGCCCCGGGGTCGGGGCGAAGCGAGGAACTGCTCTGCACGTGGTGTACTGGGAATCTCCTGGGGGTCCGAGCCCCCCCTGCGGGGGTTTTGCTCCCAGTTTCAGCCCGCTCCTCTCCTCTCCCCCTGGCCGTCTGATAGCCCGCCCTGCCGAAAGCTGCCGCGATTCAGGAGGAGTCGCCTCAAAGGCGGCGAGGCAGCAGCACTGAAAGCGGCCTCGCCACTCAGATCCGTGCTGCCGGGACCCAGGCAGCTCCTCGAGCACCCGATTAACGCTCGGTGCTTAGCCCACCACCGAACCCCCTCCCCAAAACCCCCCCAGTTTACAGCGGGACACTTGGGAGTGGGAAGCAAGAGGCTCTGGGAGCGGTTATAAAAAAAAAAGAACCGGGCGCAACGCCCACACCTTCTCCCCCGTCATGGCAAAGGGGGCGTTGAACCACTGCTCGAAGGTGCTGCAGCTCTTGAAGATGGTCGGCAGGAGGAAGTTGAGCAGGGCCCAGAGCTCCGGGAGCTTGTTCTGCAGCGGGGTGCCCGTCAGCAGCAGGCGGCGCGGGGCCACGTAGTGCGTGTTGAGGACCTGGGTGAGCTTGCAGTGGTGGTTCTTCATCCTGTGGCCCTCGTCCACGATCATGTACTTCCAGCGGATCTGCGGGACGGCAGGAGCGTGAGCGAGCGGATCGGGGCCGCTGCAGCTCCGCCGAGCTCCGGCTGCGGCTGGAGAATGGCCCCAAGGCCTTCAGGAGTGGTCGCAGCTAGCCAGGACCACGAAAACCCCCCTCGAATTTCTCTTTATTCTCTTAGCTGCTGCCTGGAAACATCTCCCAGCAGCAGGGCTTTGCGTCTCCGGCTCAGAGATGGAAAAGGAAGGAGTGGGGAAAAAGGGCTAAAAGACAAGAGACGGACAACAGCTTGGGGGATTTCAGTATTTCTCGGGCTTTTTGGCCCGTAGCCTCCTTTAACCCTTCACAAGGAGGAGGGAACAGAGATGACAGCTCCCTTCAAAGCCTCGCCAAGGCAAGGAAGACGCCTCGGCTCCGTTACGTTTGACAAACTGGTGAATTTTTACCATTTTTACAAGCCAGACCCCGGTCACCTGGTGCTGCAGAACTAAATCAGGAGTTAAACCTGTAAATCTGAGGTTCTGACACATCGTCTGTAGGTGAAACCTCCTAAAGGTTCTGATGCATTGTCTGTAGATTTCCTAATTTGAGGCTCTGATGCATTGTCTGTAGATTAAACGAGGTTTTGACGCGTTGTCTGTAGATTAAACCTCCTAATTTGAGGTTCTGATGCATCGTCTGTACATTATACCTCCTAATTTGAGGTTTTGACACGTTGTCTGTAGACTAAACCTCGTAATTTGAGGTTCTGATGCATCGTCTGTAGATTAAACCTCGTAATTTGAGGTTCTGATGCACATGTCTGTAGATTAAACCTCCTAATTTGAGGTTCTGACACATTGTCTGTAGATTAAACCTCCTAATTTGAGGTTCTGATGCATTGTCTGTGTTCTCTTGAAACACCACAACTCTCCAAACCCCGGGGGAGCCTAAAACATTCCAGCGTCACCCTCCGGCTCGCTGCCACGTGCAGCAGAAGCCCTCTGGCACTCAGCTGGGGCAGCAGCGCAGCGACGATCCGGTACAGATTTTAACAGATAGTCACTGTAAGTCCCATGACTTCCTTTTTTTTTTTTTTTAAAAAAAAGAAAAAGGCCAGTTTGCTGTGTCAGGGGATGCGGAGTGGCCACTCTCGGGCTGCTCGGGGTGAGGAGCAGCTCCTCTCCTCCTGCCACGCGATAACAGGAGGGAAGGAAAAAAATCTGGGGTCCCACTCAGGCCATAAGCTCTGCCGGACACAGACCAGCAGGGTGCAGAATCAGCCCCGCCAGCGCCCAGCGGGGGAGCTGCCAGGACTCACCTTGGCGAGGATGTGCTTGTCTTTGATGATGTACTCGTACGTCGTGAGCAGGACGTTGAATTTCCCGCTGCGGAGCTGAGGTACAAACGCCCGTCTTGCTGCCGGGGAGCCCTGCAGGGAGAATTTCCAAGAGAAATGTTAAGGCAGGATCCACGTCCTGGGAAAAGGGAGAGCCACGAAGTCCTGGGAAAAGGGGAGAGCCACGAAGTCCTGGGAAAAGGGGAGAGCCACGAAGTCCTGGGAAAAGGGGAGAGCCACGAAGTCCTGGGAAAAGGGAGAGCCACGAAGTCCTGGAAAAGTGGTGGGAGAAGCTGTTATCGACGTGGGATGACGTTCCGGTAGCAGAAGGGCGGTCGGGCGGGAGCGTCCGCGCAGCCAGCAGCAGCTGGCTTCCTTCTGGCATTAAGGAACAAAAACCAGATAGGGGTTTCGTTTTCAGCGCCGGGGAAGCGTCCCCGATCCCTCTGGATAATGGCAGCGTTGTTCTGCTGGGGAGGAAAACGCGCGCTGGCATCCGAGGAATCCTCACAAAGCAGCTGGGCGCAAAAACAAAAGCCTCTACTTGCCTTGTAGGAGACCTTCACCACTGAAGGAGCCCATTTGTCAAACTCGTACGCCCAATTCGACAGGGTTCTGGAGGAAAAAAAAAAAAAGGAAAAAGGAAGGGTAAAAAGCGGCCCTCACAGGAGGGGAAGTCACAGGGCAGAGGCCTGGGAGCAGGTTTCTGCGCCTGCCAGGCCGGGACGGGGCGGTGAACGGGCGCTTACGAGAGAGGTACTATGATGAGGAAGGGGCCGTTGATCCGCTTGTGCTCCATGAGGTATGTGATTAAAGCGATGGTCTGGATCGTTTTGCCCAGACCCATCTCGTCTGCCAGGATGCCGTTCAGGTTGTTGTTGTACAAGGACACCAGCCACTCCAAGCCCTTGATCTGCGGGGGGGGGGAAAGGAGAGAAGAGGGGGGTGAAAAAAAACCCCAACGCGACGCAGCAGGGACGTGCCAGCAGCCCGAGCCCCCCACCTCCACCTCAGCGTGCAGCCGGGCTCCCCAAACACCATTAAGGATCTCATTAAATTATTTAAAACCACCGGCGCTGACGAATTCCTCCCCTCTCAGCACCGCGGGCGCAGGAGAGCTGACGTTCTTTGTTTTAAGTGAATTATTTCGACGCCAAGGACGGGCGCCGGCTCTGCCCTCGGCTCCCCCTCCTCCTCCCCGGAGCCCAAAATCAACCCCAAACCTCGGCGCCTCCTCCCCGAACCTCACCTGGTACTGCTTGAGGACGCCGTTGACCATCAGCGTGGACTGCTTGTCCACCCTCTCGGTGACGGCGTGGGCCACGGCGTAGTAGGACTGCAGGCCCCTGGCCAGCGCCTGCGACACGCCGTACTCGTCGTCCACGTCCTGCTTGGCGTTCCTAGGGAGGGGGAGAGGCGCCGAGATGAGGACGGCGACCCCACGGGAAGAGGGGGGGGTGACAAATCCCCCGGGGAGGCGAATTTTCCCAAGCACGGGCCAAATTAGCTCTCGTTAACGGAGGGATTTGGGATCGGAGCCGCCGCCATCGCCCCCCCGAGCCCCGCGGAGGGGCGACGCTCACTCGATAATGTGCCGGGCGTCCACCTCCGACACGTCGTCGCTGTCGGGGTCGGGGATCTTCTTCTTCTCCTCCACGGGCAGCGCCGGCTGAGCGGGCTGCGGCTGCTCCTCCTCCTCCTCCTGCAGGGACACGGGGTGCTGAGCACTGGGCTGCTGCCCCGGGGGGGTGCAGGCAGCAGGAACCCCCCCGCAGGAGCAGCCACCAGCCCTGAAAACCGCGTGGGGAACCCACCGAGAATGGGCGGGCAGCCGCTGATAAGAGACAGGCCAGCGGCGGACGGACTGAACCCGCCCGTCTTTTGTTTGGTTATTTATTTATTTTAAACACAGATTTTTTTCAGTTTGTTCCCCAATAAACTCATCAGGGAACTTTGTCTGAGCCGCCTGGCACGGAACCACGCCGGGAAGGTGATTTTTGAGGCGAGCTCCGGGTGGCACGCTGCGTCTACAGCTGCTTCCGATTCCCCCGAACATTTAAAATACGAAAGCACAAAGGGCTGCTGGCATTTCTCCTTACCTCCTCCTCCTCCTCTGACCCACTTTCTTCGCTGTCAGATCTCGGAGCTACCTCATACCTAATTAAACACAAATATTAATATTTCATTGCCAATCCGCTGCCAGCAGCACTGCGCACAAAGCGCGAGCCCAGCCCGGTTCCGGAAACCTTCGCGTTAGGGCTTGGCTTTTGTTATTCCTATTATTTATTTTTTTAAACAAAACGCTTATTCCTTCATTCTTTCCTCCCTCAGCGCGTGCCCAGGACCACCCGCGCCACCGTCCCACCTCATTTTAGCAACCGAGCCCTGCTGGGACCCCCCCTTCCTGGCCGGAGCCCCTTTGGGACCCCCCCCCGGCCGGAGCCCCTTTGGGACCCCCCCTTCCTGGCCGGAGCCCCTTTGGGACCCCCCCCAGCCAGAGCCCCTTTGGGACCCCCAATTCCCAGGCCCCTTTGGGAGAGACCCTTTGGGACCCCCAATTCCCAGCCAGAGCCCCTTTGGGACCCCCAATTCCCAGCCAGAGCCCCGCTGCTCCCCGCAGTTCCCAAGCTCAGGGCTTTGGGCTCGCACCAAGCCTCCGGTCCCAACCCCAAGAGCCCACGGGGCAGGGGGGGGACGAAACCACAAACCCCGGTGTGAATTCGGGGCCACGCCGCCCCCAAATTAACCCCCCCCCCCCGGGACTCACCCGGGGTTCATTTCCAGCCAGGCCTCCAGCTGCCCCGCTTTGGGGGCATCGGTGCCGGTGAGGATCTTGCCGCTCTCCACGTGGATCACTTTCACGGGGAGGTCGCTCATCTGGCTCGTCTCGTCCAGAGGCTGAGGAAGCCAAAAAAAAATAAAAGGTCAGGCTGCTGTTATTTTCCTGCCCCGGAGCAGAGCCAGCGTTTCCTTCGTCCGCTGCTCCGAGCGAGCCCGCTACGGCACCGCCGCGGCTGGGCAACGGAGCGGGTCGAACACGGCTTCCGCCAGGAGCAGGCAGAGCTGGAAGGCTGACCGCGTTCGGCACGCGGATCGTTTCAAAATCGGTTTGCAAAACCCATCCCCACGTGGGGAGGCGCCTCCAGACGCCAGGCATCGTTCCCCCGGGACCGATTCATTCGAAGCGTTAAAGGAAAGCCCTGCTGCGGGACCATTTCGTTCAAAAATCTCAAAGAGGAGCCCTGCTGCAGGACCATTTTCTTCAAAATGCCAAAGGAAAGCCCGGCTGCAGGGCTATTTCCTTCAAAAACTCAAAGAGAAGCCCTGCTGCAGGATCAGGATCATTTCGTTCAAAATCTCAAAGAGGAGCCCTGCTGCTCACAAGGGATTTTGCCAAGTCCTCAGCACGTCCCATTTCAAGTCCCATTTTCCGCCCCGGGCGTTGCGCCGAGCTACGAATCCCTTGGAGGTGTTTTTACGGCTTCACCCGAGCGTGCTCTGCGATTTCGCGTGCGTTCATCCCCACCGCGCAGGCCCGGGGGGAACCTTCAGCCCATGGGGGGCACGCAGGCAGGACCCCGAGCGCAGCGGGGACAAGAAGCCCCCCACGTTTTGGGGCAGAGCGAGGCGACGTGGATCCTAACCCCAGCTGGCCAGCCGCAGCTCCCCCGGGGGGGACACCACGCTCCCAGACGCCCTAAAAACCGACCCGCCCTCCCCTCCAGCAGGGTCAGAGCCTGCCCCACAGCTCTGCGCCGCCCTGTTAGGGCTGATTTATGTCGGAGGCGGTCAGAGGGCTCTCTCTCTGTCCATCCTGGCGCGCGTTTTGTTTCGGGAAGCCCCGGTTCGGCCGCCCGCCCGGGCGCCGCAGCCGGCTCCCAGCACCGGGAGGATCCAGGGGTGCTGGATCCCGCGCCTGGCAGAGCGAGGAGCGAGTCCCCGGGCTCACCTCGCCGTCCGGCCCGATGGCGGGGGTCTGCCCTTCTGCGTTCTCTGCCTTCTGGAAGAGAAGAGGGAGACGGCCGTTAGCGACCCGGCACGGGGGGGAGCAACGGAACTGGAGCCCCCAACACCCACGGGGGTCGTGCGGCCGCCCCGGTGCGAGCAGAAAAGGGGGGAAGGCGAGCACGCGGAGCCAGGGCGGCTCAGCCGCAGCGCGGTTTGGAGCTGAATTCCTGCCCCAAACGCCCCCTGCTTCAGCCCGACCCCCCCGCCGCTCGCCTCCCTGCCAGCTCACCTTCTTCTTCTTCTTCTTCTTCTTCTCCTTGGCCACCTGGGCGGCCTTGTGCTGCCGCACCAGCTCCGTCAGGTTGGCCACGTACTCGTCCGTCTGCTGCAGCAGGTAGGCCAGCCGCTTGTCCTTCTTCTGGTCGATCAGCTTGCGGTACCCCTCCTCATCCTCAGCCTGGGGAAGGGCAGGGATTCAGCGCCCCGCCGCCCGGAGGAGCCCGCGGGGGGGTTCCTCCCCCCCCCCGAGCGCTCCCCGGCAGAGCCTCACCATCAAGCGGCGCATCCGCTCCTTCTCGATCCTCTCGTTCTCCTTCTTCTGCTCGCGCTCGGTGTTGGCGTGGTAGGTGGCCACCGCCTTGGTGAGCTTCTGGATCTTGCCCGTGACGGAGCGGTGGTACTCCTTGAAGTCCTTGGCGTGCTGGAGGATGCTGTTGAGGTATTCCTGGGGGGAGAGGAACAACAACGGGAGCGTTGAGAGAGGCGCATCGAGTCCTCTGAAGCCGTCGGTCTGACGCCGCGCGCTTAGCGAGGCCGATTCCTCTAATATTTACTAGAAATCTTCCTCTTTTTGGCGCAATCCCCTTAAAAAAAAAGGGAGGGAATGCCCTAAAACTTTATTTTCCCTGAATTTTATTTCCCTAAAAGGGTCCAGCGGAGGGCCACAAAGATGACATGGGGCCTGGAGCATCTTCCCTGTGGGGAAAGGCCGAGAGACCTGGGGCTGGTCAGCCCGGAGAAGAGAAGACTGAGAGGGGATCTCATCGACGTGGATAAATACCGGAGGTGTGGGAGGCAGAGGGATTTGGCCAACCTCTTTTCAGTGCTCTGTGGGGACAGGGACAAGGGGCAACGGCCACAAAACGGAGCCCGGGAAGTTCCGCACCAACACGCAGAAGAACTTCTTCACGATGAGGGCAACGGAGCGCTGGGACAGGCTGCCCGGGGAGGTTTTGGGGTCTCCTTCTCTGGAGATATCCCAGGCCCGTCCGGACGCCTCCCTGGGCAGCCTGCTCCAGGGAACCCGCTTTGGCAGGGGGGCTGGACCCGAAGATCTTCCGAGGTCCCTTCCAACCCCTTCGATTCCGTGTAAAATACCCCTCCCGGTGCACTCCGGGCACCCGGCCCCCCCCGGCGCGGCGCCCGCGGAAGGCGCCGGGCCCCACCTGGTGCTTCTGGCGCCGCTTCCGCTCCTGCTCGATCTTCTGCTGCTTCTCCAGCTTCTCGGTGATGCGAGCCTCGCGCAGCGACTGCCGCTTGCTGCGCTTGTAGGCCTTGGCGTTCAGGGCCGTCTCCAGGGCCGTGTCCCGCCGCATGCACACCACCACTTCCTGACGCAGCTTTTGGGGAGGAAGATTGGGGTTTTTTTTTTGTTTTTTTTTTAAGGGGAATCGGCTCCCGGCTCCCCCTCGCAGCCGGTCCCCCCCTGGCAGACCACGTACCTGTCTCTGGAAGTTGAGCAGCCGCAGCGCTTTGAGCTCGATGGTCGCTTTGGTTCTCAGGTCGCCGGCCAGGGAGCCGGGAAGGTTTTCCAGCTCCTGGATCCGGTGAGCGATGCGAGCCTGCAGCCTGCGGGGGGGAACGAGACGGGATTTAGGGGCACGGGGCAGCGAAGCGACCTCGGGCACGCGCTTTTAGGCCTCTCCTGACGAGGCTGGCGGATACGACTCCGATTTATTGGGGCTTTATCTCGGGTGAGACGGAGAGGCCCCAGAGGGGATGCTTGGGGTCTATCCTAAAATGTGGTGGGGCTCCCTGGAAACCCTAAAACGTGGTGGGGTTCCCTGGGAACCCTAACATGTGGTGGACCCCTCTGGAAACCCCAACGTGTGGTGGAGCTCCCTGGAAACCCTAAAACATGGTGGAGCTCCCTGGAAACCCCAAAACGTGGTGGACCCCTCTGGAAACCCCAACGTGTAGTGGAGCTCCCTGGAAACCCCAAAACGTGGTGGACCCCTCTGGAAACCCTAACATGGCGTGGAGCTCTGGAAACCCTAAAACGTGGTGGAGCTCCCTGGAAACCCTAAAATGTGGTGGAGCTCTAGAAACCCCAAAACGTGGTGGGGCTCCCTGGGAACCCTAACGTGTAGTGGGGCTCCCTGGAAACCCCAAAACGTGGGGGAGCTCCCTGGGAACCCTAAAACGTGGGGGAGCCCTCTGGAAACCCCAACGTGTGGTGGAGCTCCCTGGAAACCCTAACGTGTAGTGGGGCTCTGGAAACCCCAAAACCTGGTGGGGCTCCCTGGAAACCCCAAAACCTGGTGGGGCTCCTTGGGAACCCCAAAACCTGGTGGGGCTCCCTGGGAACCCTAACATGGCGTGGAGCTCTGGAAAGCCTAAAATGTGGTGGGGCTCCCTGGAAACCCCAAAACGTGGTGGAGCTCCCTGGAAACCCCAAAACGTGGTGGGGCTCCCCGGAAAGCCAGAGGCTCCGTGTGAAGCCTCAGGAGCCCCGAGGCCACCAACCCCCCCGGTGTCCCCGCACACCTCTGCACCTCCCGCGTCAGGAGGAGGCAAAAACACCACGGAATCGCCGTGGCGCCCCCCCGGGAGGCCAAAACCCCCCCGCGGGAAGCGAGGGGGGAGCCCTACCTGTACTCCCTCTCCTGCAGGATCTCCACGGGGTCGAGCCCCCGGGGTTTCTGGATGGGGGTGATGCGGTTCTGCTTCTGGTGCAGCTGCACCATGGGGGCCGGCTGCGCCGGCTGCCCCGGGGACTGTGTCTGGGGCGGCATCACGGGGGAGGCGGCGGGGGGCACGGCCGGGGGTGCCGGGGAGGGCCGGCCGGTCGGCTGGGGGGGGATCAGCTTCTGAGGTGTGCTGGTGGGGGCTGCAGCATTCGCCAGTGGGCCTGGGGGGGGGAAAAAGAAGGGGGAGAGGTCAGGGAACGAGCTGGGACGAATTAAACCCCCCCCCCCCCCTCAGGGTCCCCTCCCGGGCGAGGGGCAGCGGTGGGGCGCGCGCAGGGCCCGGCGGCGGAGCAGGTCGGTGAATTCTGCCCCCGTCACACGTCACCAGGCCCTAAAATTACGTTTTTTTGGCCACCCGAAGCCTCCCCACCCAAGGGGGGGCGTTAAACTCGGAGCAGCCGGCCCCAAAAGCACGCGGAATGGTCAAGAAGAAGAACAAGGTGGAATCTGGGGGGGGCAAGGGGGCTCCTCGGGGGGTCACAGGAGCCCCTCGGGGCTGCCAGAGGGCTGTGCCCCCCCCCGCAGGTCGCTTCGTTAACCGCCGGCCCCTAACGAGCCCTCGGTTCCGGCAGCGTTTTGGAGGCGGCTGCGCTCTCACCTTCAGGCCAGGGCTTGGGGGGGCCGCCCGGGGGCTGCCCAGGCATTCCTGGGGGAACTCCTGAGGGTCCGGGAGGGGGCATGTTGGGCCCTCCTATACCTGCAGAGAGCCAGAAACACACAAAAAAAGGGAAAGGGGAGGAAAAAAAACAGGTTAGGATTTCCGTCTCTGTGTTTATGGGGAGCAAAGCTCAGCCTGCTGCTCCCAGGGAAATTAAACCCCGGGGGGGTCAGAAGTGGTGCTGGGGGGGGGGGGGGTGAACGAAGCCCCCTGAGAGCTAACGGCCGCGATGGGGAGCAGCAAACCCAACCCAAGGGAGGGGGCACGTTGGGCCCTCCTACACCTGCAGAGCCAGAAATACACAAACAAAAGGGAAAGGGGAGAAAAAAACCACGTTAAGATTTCCATCTCTGTGTTTATGGGGAGCAAAGCTCATCCTGCTGCTCCTGGAGAGCTGAGGCGGAGCAGGATGGGGAAATTAAACCCCGGGGGGGTCAGGAGTGGTGCTGAGGGGGGATGAAGGAAGCCCCCCGAGAGCTAATGGCCACGATGAGGCTGGGTTGAGGAGCAGAAAATCCAACCCAAGGGAGGGGGCACGTTGGGCCCTCCTCCACCTGCAGAGCCAGAAATACACAAAAAAAAGGGAAAGGGGAGAAAAAAAACACGTTAAGATTTCCATCTCTGTGTTTATGGGGAGCAAAGCTCATCCTGCTGCTCCCGGAGAGCCCGAGGCGGAGCAGGATGGGGAAATTAAACCCCGGGGGGGTCAGAAGTGGTGCTGAGCGGGGTGAACGAAGCCCCCCGAGAGCTAACGGCCGCGATGGGGAGCAGCAAACCCACCGCGGGGGCGAACCCGAGCCCGAAGCGGGGTCCCGGGAGGGGACGCCGGGGGGGATGGTTGCCGCGAGGCGGGCTCACCGTGAGGTCTGCTGTAGTTTGGAGGCGTCGGTCCCGGTCCGGGCCCTTGCACCGGCCCCGCGGCGGCCACGGAGGGTGGAGGTAGCGTGGGCAGCTGCTGCTGCATGCCGGGCAGCGGCCGTTTGCCCTGCACGGCCATCTGGAGGTGCTCGGGGAGGGGCTGGCCCCGGGCCAGCATCTTGTAGGCCATGATCTGGGCCCGCAGCTGGTGCAGCTGGTTCTGGTTGAAGGGGGTCGGCCCCCGGTTCTGCTGGCCCAGGGCCTGCGGGTCGGCGCCGTCCAGCGGGACCCCCGCGGGGCCGGAGGGCAGCGGCGGGGCGGAGGCCGGGCCGTTGGCGGGCACCGGGCTCGAGGCGTGCTCCGAGCCCCCCAGGGGAGAGGGGTAACCTGGGAGGAGAGGGGGATGTTATACGGGGGGGTTGGGGGGGGGGGGTGGTTGTACAAAAAGGGGGGCGAAAGGTGCGGAGAGGGGGGAAAAAGGCACGGGGGGGGGGGGGCGAAAGGCGGGAGGGGGGGGGGCAAAAGGCACGGAAAGGGGGGCAAAAACCGTGAGAAGAGGGGCAGAAGCCATGAGAATGGGGGGCAGTAGGCACAGAAAGGGGGGGGGGGCAGAAGGCAGGAGAGGAGGGGCAGAAGCCATGAGAATGGGGGGCAAAAGGCAGGGAAAGGGGGGGGGCAAAAGGCAGGGAAAGGGGGGGGGGGGGGCAAAAGGCAGGGAAAGGGGGGGGGGCAAAAGGCAGGGAAAAGGGGGGGGGGGGGGGCAAAAGGCAGGGAAAGGGGGGGGGGGGGGCAAAAACCGTGAGAAGAGGGGCAGAAGCCATGAGAATGGGGGGCAAAAGGCACGGAAAGGGGGGGGCAAAAGGCAGGGGGGGCAAAAGGCACGGAAAGGGGGGGGCAAAAGGTGGGTGGGGGGGCAAAAGGCACGGAAAGGGGGGGGCAAAAGGTGGGTGGGGGGGCAAAAGGCGTGGAAAGGGGGGGGCAAAAGGCACAGAAGGGGGGGGGGGGGCAAAGACCTTGAGAAGAGGGGCAGAAGCCATGAGAAGCCCCCATGAGAAGCCATGGGGGGCAAAAGGCGCGGAAAGGAGGGGGGGCAAAAAGGGCTGACCGACGGTCCCGTCCACCCCCCAGGAAAGGCGGCTTTGCCCTTTTCTGCGGGTTTTCACCCCGAAACCCACCTTGCGAGTGCTGGTCCATGGGGCTGGGGGGGGGCCCCATGCCCGCGTGCCCACCGGGCCGCAGCCCCATGCCCTTCATCTGGCCGTAGCGCGGGTCGTCGGCGATGCCCTTCTCGTGCATCGAGTCCATGGGCTGCAGGGGAGAAGAACGGGCCCTAAATCCTCCCCCGAGGAACGAAACCGAAGAGTTTTGCCCCAAAACACGGCAGCCGTGCCGCCCCGGGAGGTCGGAGGGTCGCGGAATGGATCCAAGGTCCTCGAAACCGAGGTTTTTCCACCAGAAAAAGCCCCCAGAGCATCCTTGATCCCCCCCCAAAAAAGGGACGGAACCCCCCAGGGCATCCCTGATCCCCCAAAAAAGGGGATGGAAGCCCCCAGGGTGTCCCCCATCCCCCCCAAAAAGGGGATGGAAACTACCAGGGCATCCCTGATCCCCCCAAAAAAGGAGATGGAAGCCTCCAGGGGAACCCCAATCCCCCCCAAAAAGGGGATGGAAACCCCCAGGGCGTCCCTGATCCCCCCAAAAAGGGGATGGAAGCCCCTAGGGTGTCCCCCATCCTCCCCTAAAAACGGGATGGAAGCCCCCAGGGCATCCCTGATCCCCCCAAAAAAGGGGATGGAAGCCCCCATGGCGCCCCTGATCCCCCCCAAAAAAAGGACAGAAGCCCCCAGGGCATCCCCTGATCCCCCCCAAAAAGGGGACGGAAGCCCCCAGGGCATCCCTGATCCCCCAAAAAAGGGGATGAAAGCCCCCAGGGCAACCCCAATCCCCCCCCCCCAAAAAAGGGGATGGAAACCCCCAGGGCATCCCTGATCCCCCAAAAAAGGGGACGGAAGCCCCCAGGGGATCCCCAATCCCCCCCAAAAAGGGGATGGAAGCCCCCAGGTGTCCCTGATCCCCCAAAAAAGGGACGGAAGCCCCCAGGGCAACACCGATCCCCCCCCAAAAAGGGGATGGAAACCCCCAGGGTGTCCCTGATCCCCCCAAAAAAGGGATGGAAACCCCCAGGGCATCCCTGATCCCCCCAAAAACAAGGGCATGGAAGCCCCCAGGGTGTCCCCCATCCCCCAAAAAACAGGATTGAAGCCCCCCCCCCCCCCCCCCCTCAAAAAAAAAGGGCACAGAGCCCCCCCGGGGCCGCCCCCTCACCTTGTGCATCTGGTGCATGTTGTCCTGAGCGTAGGGCCCGGGCCCTTGGGGCGGCAGCGGGTGCCCGGCCGAGGGGGGGCCGGGGCTGGGCCCCATCATGCTGTGAGCGGAACCGGGCGAGGGGCCGGGGCTGGGGCCCAGCATCGCGCCCGGCGAGGGGCCCGGGCCCGGCGAGGGACCCGGTCGCGGCGTGCCGCCCATCGGAGGGTCCGGGGTGGACATGGTCAGCGGGGGCCTGCCGCGGAAGAAATGGCGTTAAGGGGGGGGGGTGGCGTGGCCCCGCTAACGAGGCCGGGCATCGTTAGGCAGCAGGGAAGCCCCGGGGAGCGCCCTTCGGGGATTTGGCACACGGGGAGCGAAATCGATTTAAGTCGGTCCCAGGCACGTTGAGCTCCCCCCACCCCCAAAAATCTGCCCTCAGGGCCGAATCGGCCGCTTTAGGCGCGGGGGGGGGGGGATGCAAACGCAGGAGCCGAGGAGGCAGGGACGCCCTCCGGCCGCTCTCACGCCGCTCCCGGCCCCGACGGAGCGAGAATTTCCCGTTGGGGGCACAGAGGATTTCCCCCCGGGCACAGGGCAGCGGGGGAAAAGCGGGCGCCCGGCCCCGCGGCGCGCCTGGAAACGCGTGGGGTGGGCGAGGAGAGAGCCCAAAACGGGACCGATCTCACCCAAACGGGACCGCCCCGCCCCAAAAAAGGACCAGTATACCCCAAAATGGGACCGATATCCCCCAAAACGGGACCGATCCCCGCAAGTAGAGCAGCCTGCGCCCCTCCTGCAGCCCCAAAATGGGACAGATTCCACCCGAACGGGACTTATCCACCCCAAAATGGGACCAATATCCCCAAAAACGGGACCAATGTCCCCCAAAACGGGGCTGATCTGCCCCAAAACGGGACCAATATCCCCCGGGAAAACGGGGCTGATCTGCCCCAAAACAGGACCAATATCCCCCAAAACAGGACCAATATCCCCAAAACGGGACCAATATCCCCAAAACGGGACCAATATCCCCAAAACGGGACCAATATCCCCAAAACGGGACCAATATCCCCAAAACGGGACCAATATCCCCAAAACGGGACCAATCTCACCCGAACAGGACTGATACCCGCAAGTAGAGCAACCTGCGCCCCTCCCGCAGCCCCAAATGGGACTGATTCCACCCAAACGGGACCGATCTGCCCCAAAATGGGGCTGATCTGCCCCAAAACAGGACTGATCTCACCCAAACAGGACTGATCCCTGCACGTAGAGCAGCCTGCACCCCTCCTGCAGCCCAAAACGGGATGGATTCCACCCAAATGGGACCGATCTGCCCCAAAACAGGACCAATATCCCCCAGAATGGGACCAATATCCCCCAGAATGGGACCAATCCACCCCAAAACGGGACCAATCCGCCCCAAAACGGGACCAATCCGCCCCAAAACGGGACCAAACCCTGCAAGTAGAGCAGCCTGGGCCCCTCCTGCAGCCCCAAAATGGGACCAATCTCCCCCCAGATGGGACCGATTTCCCCCAAAATGGGACCGATCCTTGCAAGTAGAGCAGCCTGCATCCCTCCTGCAGCTCCAAAACAGGACTGATCCCCCCAAATAGGACCAATCTCCCCCAAAAGGGGACAGATCGGCCCCAAAACGGGACCCATTTCCCTCAAAACAGGACCGATCTGCCCCAAAACGGGACTGATATCCCCCAAAATGGGACCGATCTGCCCCAGAACGGGACCAATCTGCCCCAAAACGGAACCCATTTCCCCCAAAATGGGACCGATCTGCCCCAAAATGGGACCCATTTCCCCCAAAACGGGACCAATCTGCCCCAAAACGGGACTGATATCCCCCAAAATGGGACCCATTTTCCCCAAAACGGGACTGATATCCCCCAAAACGGGACCGATCTGCCCCAAAACGGGACCGATCTGCCCCAAAACGGGACCGATCTGCCCCAAAACGGGACCCTTTCTCCCCAAAACGGGACTGATATCCCCCAAAATGGGACCCATTTCCCCCAAAACGGGACCCATCCGCCCCAAAACGGGATTAAGCCCCAAGCTGAACTGAGCCGGCCATGCTGACTTCCCCTTACCACGAGGTTTTTGGGAACAGAAAGGGGAACAGGCGGGGGTTTGCTTCGCGGGGCCGGGCCCGGAGCCCCCCTCGTTAGGGACTAATTACAGCGGGGGGCGCTGAGGGGGGGGTTCTCCACTTAAAAACGGGGCTCCCGAGGGTCCTGAGCTCCGTGGTCGTCACCCTGAGGGGGCAGAGCGGGAGGGTTGGCCCCCGCGGGACGAACTGGGGACGATCCTGCGGGATTCGGGTCCGAGGGGGCTGTTAAAATCCTAATTAACACCCTCATTAGCCATTAAAGCTCAGGACCAAGGGCGCAGGAACGACAGCTGCCTGCCGGCGCGAGGCCGGGCGGCTCCGTTTGGGGTAATTTGGGCAGTTTGCGGGTGTTTGGGCGCGCGTTTTTGTTTCCGCGTGGGAAAGCCACGAGGTTTTGGGGGAGCTCGGGCGGTTTTGGGGGCGCTCGGAGCTTTACGGGCGCCCCCGAGGTCAGCCCGGTGGTAAATCGCTCGTGGGGACGCAAATCCTACGTATTTTCCCCCAAAATTCCCTTTCCCACTTGTTTCCCCTCCCCCCAGAGGACAGCACGTACCTACGGGCATGGAGCTCCCCGAAATCCGCCGGGGCTGGGGGCGGCCGAGGCCTCGGGGGGAGCCGTCAGCGCAGCGCTGCGGGGAAAGGAGGGTTTGGGGGGGGCTAATTAGCGGGGTGGGGGGTTAATTAGGGGGGAATTAGCACTGACAGCCCCCCCGGGGTCGTTAAGGAGATGGGAACTTCGCCGGCGTCTGCGCAGAAACGCGGCTCGTGGCTCGGTAAAGAGAAAACAGGGGGGGGGTGGGGGTAATTAATTCCTTGATTGCAGGGGGGGGAAACGCTGCCTTAATTACTCGACCTCATTTGGGCCAGGGCAGCTCGCTCGCTTCCCCCATTAACGAGGGTTTCAGCCCAGTTTCCTCCCACTAACGAGGGTTTCCAGCCTGTTTTTAACGAGGGTTTCCAGCCCAGTTTCCCCCATTAACGAGGGTTTCCAGCCCAGTTTCCCCCATTAACGAGGGTTTCCAGCCCAGTTTCCCCCATTAACGAGGGGTTTCAGCCCAGTTTCCCCCATTAACGAGGGGTTTCAGCCCGTTTTCCCCCATTAATGAGGGTTTTCACCCCGTTTTTCCCTACTAATGAGGGTTTTCAGTCAATTCCCCCCTATTAACGAGGGTTTCAGCCCAGTTTCCCCCCATTAACGAGGGTTTCAGCCCAGTTTCCCCCCATTAACGAGGGTTTCAGCCCAGCTTCCCCCCATTAACGAGGGTTTCAGCCCAGCTTCCCCCCATTAACGAGGGTTTCAGCCCAGCTTCCCCCCATTAACGAGGGTTTCCAGCCCAGTTTCCCCCATTAACGAGGGTTTCCAGCCCAGTTTCCCCCCATTAACGAGGGTTTCCAGCCCAGTTTCCCCCATTAACGAGGGTTTCCAGCCCAGTTTCCCCCCATTAACGAGGGTTTCCAGCCCAGTTTCCCCCATTAACGAGAGTTTCCAGCCCAGTTTCCCCCATTAACGAGGGTTTCCAGCCCAGTTTCCCCCATTAACGAGGGTTTCCAGCCCAGTTTCCCCATTAACGAGGGTTTCAGCCCAGTTTCCCCCATTAACGAGGGGTTTCAGCCCAGTTTCTCCCATTAATGAGGGTTTTCACCCCATTTTTCCCTACTAATGAGGGTTTTCAGTCAATTCCCCCCTATTAACGAGGGTTTCAGCCCAGTTTCCCCCTATTAACGAGGGTTTTCAGCCCAGCTTCCCCCATTAACGAGGGTTTCAGCCCAGCTTCCCCCATTAACGAGGGTTTCAGCCCAGCTTCCCCCCATTAACGAGGGTTTCCAGCCCAGTTTCCCCCCGTTAATGAGGGTTTTCACCCCATTTTTCCCTACTAATGAGGGTTTTCAGTCAATTCCCCTCTATTAACGAGGGTTTCAGCCCAGTTTCCCCCATTAACGAGGGTTTTCACCCCATTTTTCCCTACTAATGAAGGTTTTCAGCCCATTTTTCCCTATTAAATGAGGGTTTCAGCCCATTTTTCCCTATTAAATGAGAGTTTCAGCCCATTTCCCCCTATTAATGAGGGTTTCAGCCCATTTTTCCCTATTAATGAGGGTTTCAGCCCATTTTTCCCTATTAATGAGGGTTTCAGCCCATTTTTCCATGGTGTAACACCGGGGGAGACACCTGCGGTCACCGAGCGCGAGGAGCACGCTCGCGGTTCGTGGCCTCACACCAAATTTAGCCGAATTTGCAGCTTTTTGGGCAAAAAAATAAAGAAAACGGGCAAAAAGCCCCCGGGGATCGGCAGGAAGGGGGCGATGTGGCGCCCAGTTGGGGTAATTTGTTATTTTGTTTGTTTTTTTTGTTACCGTTTCTGGTGTTTTTTAATTAAAAAATCACCGCTGTGGTGCTGAGGGGGGTGTCTGGGGGGAGCTCGGTGCGAGCTTTGTATGAGCGCTAATGAGCAGGGAGCTAATGAGGGGGGGGGGCGAGGGCTGAAAGGGATGGAGCGAGCTGCCCCCCCCCTCCCCGGGGCACAAACCCGCAGGAAATGGAAGAAAGAAGAAAAAAAAATACCAATAATTTTGGAGGATTGGAGGGAGGTGGCCCTGGGGGTCCACAGGTGAGGCAGAGACCCCAAAATGGGGGGGGCGCCACCCCAAAACCTGAGGGGGGGGGGGCAGGGAAGCGGCACCCTCCTGAAGGGTGGGCAAAGCCCAGGTGGGAAGGATCCGGCCCCGGGGGGGCGCCCACAAAGAGAAACGGTGAAGGGGGGGGGGGGAAATGGGGGGGGCACAGAACTGGGGGGGCACCGCAGAGCCCCAAAAAGCTGCTGTGGGGTAGAGGGGAGATGGAAGGGGGGGGGGATGGGGCTGAGAATGGGGAAGGGGGGGGTCTGGGAAACGGGGGGATGGGGTTGAACACTGGGGGGGGTGGAGGAGGAAGACGGGGGGGGGAATCCGGGGAGGTTGTGGGGCACAAAGGGGGGGGGGGGGGCACAAAGGGGATGGGGGCGGGGCAGGGAACCAAGATGGGGGGGGGGAAATTAGGTGGGAAAACAAAGGGGGGGCACAAAGGTGGGGGGGGCAGAAAGGGGGGTGGGGACAAAGGGGAGGGCAGAAGGGGGGGGCAGAGGGAAACCAAGATGGGGGGCATGGGGGGGACACAAAGGGGGGGGGGGGGTGAAGAGGGGGCAGAAGGGAGGGGGCATGAAGGGGGGGGGCCGGAAAGGGGGGGGAGCCAAGATGGGGGGCATGGGGGAGACACGAAGCGGGGGGGCACAAAGACTGGGGGTGAAGAGGTGGCACAAAGAGGGGGGGGCACGAAGGGGGGGGAGCCAAGATGGGGGGCGGGGGGGGGCACGAAGATAGGGGAGCACGAAGATGGGGGGGTGAAGAGAAGGCACAAAGGGGGGGGCAGAAAGGAGGGGGGGAGCCAAGATGGGGACATGGGGGGGGGCACGAGGGGGGGGGGCCACGAAAATGGGGAGTAGAAAGGGGAGGGCAGAAAGGGGGGGGCACGGGGGGTGTAGCAGGAAGGGGGGGGCGAAGAGGGGGCACAAAGGGGGCTGGGAGCGGGTTGGGGGGGGCACAAGGGGGGGGGGAAGGGGCAGCTCCCCCGCCCCCCCCCCAACAATGGGCAGCGCGGCCTGCGGCGCCGTGACCCTCGCGGGCCGCCGTACCCCCCCCCACCCCCCCCTCGCCCCCCCCCCAGCCCCCCTCCCGTCCCCCCCGAACCCCCCCCCCGGCCCCTCACCGCCGCCGCCGCCGCCCGCGGGCCCCATCCCCGCGGCCCGCCCGGAACAAAGGAGCCGCCGCCGCCGCCGCCGTGTGAGGAGCGTCGGGGACGCGCCCCCGCCTCCCCCCCTTCCTCCTCCTCCTCCTCTCCCCTCACGGGCACGCGCGCGCCCAGTGCGCGTGCGCGCCGCCTCGCGCGCCCCCTGCCGACCAATGGCGAGGCGGCCGGCCCGCGCCTCCCGCCAATCGGGGCAGGGCGCGGGGGGCGCGCGCCGGCCCCTCCTCCCCCCTCCCCTCTCATCGCCGAGCCGGCCAATAGGAGGAGGTTGAGGCAAAGGAAGGCCCGCCCCTCCCCGCCCGCCCGCCCAATAGGGAGGCCGCTCTCCGGCTCGCCTCCGCCCGTCCGTCTCCCCGCCGCAGCCAATGGGGTGAGGCGGAGGGGGCCGGGGGGCGGGGGGCGCGTGCCTCGCGCCTCGTGCGCGCGCCGAGGGCGCCAACGGCTCCGCTGCGCCCCCTCCCCTCCCCGGCGCGCGCATGCGCAATGGCGGAGCCACTGCGGCGAAGGGAGGGGGGAGGGGGGGCTGTGGGGGGAGGGGGCTGGGAGATGGGGGCCGTGAGGGGAGCTGGGGGGGGGCTGTGAGGGGAAGGGGGTCTGGGGGGACCTGGGGAGGGGGCTGAGGGGAAGGGGGCCGAGGGGAAAGGGCCCTGAGGGGAAGGGGCCCTGGGACGGGGCCTGGGGGGCTGGGGTCTGTGGGGGGCCCTGGGACGGGGTCTGGGGGGTTGGGGTCTGTGGGGGGCCCTGGGACGGGGTCTGTGAGCCCAGCACAGCCCAAGCAGGGAGCGCGATTTGCCCCCAAAACGATGCTTTTTTGTTCAACAAATCAATCGTGAATAGCCGTGGTGAAAGCCCGGCGTCGCCGCCAGGCAGAAAACTTCAGCGCCGCTCCCGGGAGAGGCCGGGGCGGACGCGGGTTTGGGGAGGAAACGCAGCTGTTTGGGCAAAGTCTGTGGGAAAAGCAGGAGCGGGGTCCCAGCGGGGCCAGCCGAGGGGCACGGCCAGCCAAAAAACGCTTTTTTTTTCCCCTCGTTTTCCACCAAAAGCTTCGCTGCGCATCAAACGGCGCCCGGGGAAAGCCGCCTGGCACAAAATCCTCGTTTTTCTCCTCAATTTCCGACCCAGGCACCGACGGACCTGCGTCGCCTCCTCGAGGAGCCGCTTCGGGCGCTGCCGTCGCCTGTCCCGGCCTCGTGTCAAAAAACCCCAAATATGTAAAATCCCCCCCAAAAATACCCCACGGCACCGCTTCCTAACGGGCCCGGCGAGGAACAATTAAGCCTGGCAGCAACGGACTCGCGTTCTTTGGCACCAGCCCCTGCCCGGCTCTAATTAGCAGCGTTATTAATTAAGCAGGGCCGTGTCCGCCCCACGCGTTCCCCCAAAAATGCCAAATTCCATTTTTTCGCCCTCTTTTTTGCCTACCGGCGCTTAATTACGACGGGCGCTGCGGTCTCCATGGCGACGAGACCTCGTTAAACCCAGCTCGTTTGGAGAACGGAAAACCCTAAAAAAAAACCAAAAAACCCTAAACCCCCCCAAACCCACCTGAGCGCCGCGGGGGTTGCGCCACAATCACCAGATTCACCAAAATCCCCCCAAAATGCGCTGCGGCCACGCCGGTGAGGCCGTTGAGGCAAAACCCCGCACCACCGGGGCCTTTTGGGGTGGTTTTAGCCGATTTTTTAAGGCAATTAAATGCTGCCCGTCCTGCCCCTGAGGATTTGGGGAGAAAAATGGGGAAAAAAAAAGTGGAAAAAATATAAAAAATAAAAGCATTCAAATACGTAAATAAATAAATAAAACCTCCCGGTTGCGCACGCAGCTCCACGGAAAACCCCGAGCATGGTGCAGCGATAAATAATTCATGGCGGCTTAATTAATGAACGGTTAATCGATAATTAGGAGCGGCCGCGCGGCGTTAACCCCGGGCCGGCAGCGGCACCTCGGGGGAGACGGGAGGAAAAGGGAAAGGAGGAAAAATTGCGAAAAATGGGGATTGTGGGGATTTGGGGTGGGACGGGGCATAATGGGGAGAGAGTGGAGCCGGTGACGTCAAAGCGGCTAAAAAATTAAATAAATAAATAAAAATAAAAGTGGGGGGATCAAAAATGGGGACGTGGAGTTGGGCTGGCCCCAAAATGGGGTAAAACGGAGTCGCTTTGGTGACATGAAAGTGGTTAAAAACAAAAATATGGACTTGGGGGGATTAAAAATGGGGGTAAGGAAAGGGCGTGGAGTTGGGGTGGCTCCAAAACGGGGTAAAATGGAGTGGATTTGGCAACACCAACGTGGTTAAAAAATAAAAATATGGGGTTGGGGGGATTAAAATGGGGGTAAGGAAAGGGGCGTGGAGTTGGGGTGGCCCCAAAATGGGGTAAAACGGAGCGGATTTGGTGAGATCAAAATGGCTAAAAAATAAAAATACGGAGTTGGGGGGATTGAAAATGGGGGTAAGGAAAGGGGCGTGGAGTTGGGGTGGCCCCAAAATGGGGTAAAACGGAGCGGATTTGGCGAACGGCGCAGGGACAAAAGAGCACGCCTTTGGGGCGAATTCGAGGCGATTGGGGTCAAAGGGCGCGGATTTGGGGGAAACCGAACGGGGTTAAAGCGAAGCGGCGTCGCCAACCCAACGGGCCCGCGGGCTGGGGGAGGACCCACGGTGGGGCGGCGCCGTGAGCCTCCGCGCCCCGAATCCCGCCGATTTCCCCCAAAAACGTGCCGGGGCGAGCCGCCGCCGCCGCCTTTATTGGCCCGCCGTCACGGCTCGGCGCCACGCTCGAGGTCCGCCAGCGGGACGGGGCGGAATTTCTGCAGGAAGAGCCGCTCGTTCTCCTCGGAGCGCAGCTGCCGGGCCTCCAGGCGCCGCAGGTGGGGAGGAAGGCTCCCGAACTCCTCCTCGTTGACGTCGCAGTCCCGCGTCCTCGCCTCCAGCACCCACCAGCGGCCCCAGAAGCCGACGTCGAGCAGGCGGCCCGGCAGCCGGGACCAGGGCGGGCGGAGGTGGGGGCAGCGGGCGCGGTACAGCGCGGCCGCCTCGTCGTAGGGCGCCTCGTACACCACGGCGGCCAGCACCAGGCCCCGGTACCGCAGCTGCCCGCGGTCGCGCCGCCGCAGCAGGCGCCGCACGTGCCGCTCGGCCTCGGGGCTGCGGGTGGGGGGGAGAGGAGCAGCAGGGCCCCCGCCGCCTCCAGTAAGGCCGCCTCGAAGGAGTCGGGGTCCGGCACGGCCGCCGCGCAGGCCAGGGCCCCCCAGCGCCGCCGCGGCCCCCGCCGCCCGCCACGGCCGCCGCCGGGCGCCGCGCGCCGCCTCCCGCGCCGCCTCCGCGTAGTCCCGCAGCAGCGCCCGGCACCAGCGGCCTGCGGATACGGGGAGGGGGGGAGAGTCAGTCGTGGCCCCCCCAAATCCTCACCCCCAAATCCTCACCCCACCATGTCCTTGCCCCCCAAATCCTCACCCCCCCAGATCCTCACCCCCACGTCTAGCCCCCCCATGTCCTCGCCCCCCAAAATCCTCACCCCCCCGTCTAGCCCCCCCATATTCTCACCCCCAAAATCCTCCCCCCATCATGTCCTCGCCCCCACGTCCTTGCCCCCCAAATCCTTGCCCCCCAAATCCTCACCCCCCAAATCCTCGCCCCACCACATCCTTGCCCCCAAATCTTCGCCCCCCCAAATCTTCGCCCCCCCAAATCCTCACCCCCCAAATCCTCACCCCACCACATCCTTGCCCCCCAAATCTTCGCCCCCCAAATCCTCACCCCCCACATTCTCGCCCCCCAAATACTTGCCCTCCCACATCTTTGCCCCCCAAATCCTCACCCCCCCACATCTAGCCCCCCATATTCTCGCCCCCAAAATCCTCACCCCCAAATCCTCGCCCCCCAAATCCTCACCCCACCACGTCCTCGCCCCCCAAATCCTTGCCCCCCCAAATCCTCCCCCCCATCCTCGCCCCCCTGTCCTTGCCCCCCCACATCCTCGCCACCCCAAATCCCCCCCCCCATCCTCGCCCCCCGCAAACTCCCTGACTGGGGGCAGAGTCCAGGCTGCCCCCCCCAGACCCCCTCACTAGGCCCAGGGGGGTCCAGGCTGCCCCTCCCCCTCCCCCTTTGGACCCCAAATCCCCCCCCCCGTCACCCCCAGGGGTGCCCCAGCTGCCCCCCCCACGGCCCCCCCAGCATCCCCGGGGGTGTCAGGGCTGCCCCCAGAGACCCCCGTTGGAGCCAGGGCTGGCCCCAGACCCCCCCCAGATGCCCCCCATTGCACCCAAGGCCCAAGGCTGGCCCCAAACCCCCCCAGACCCCTCCCCACTGCACCCAAGGCCCAGGGCTGCCCCCAGACCCCCCCAACCCCCCCAGTTGGACCCAGGGCTCCCTTCAGACCCCCCCAGAGACCCCCTTGGACCCAAGGCTGACCCCAAATCCCCCCCCAGGACCCAGGGCCGCCCCCAGCCCCCCGCCCTCCCCCCGCCCTCACCGAGCCGGGTCCCCGCCAGGCGCCCCCACGGCCCCCCGGCCCCCCCCCCAGGCTCCGCCATGGTCGCGCCGGATGCGGCCCCCGGCAGGGACCGGAACGTACCAAGGGGGGGGTGGAGGGGGGGACCGGAACGTACCAAGGGGGGGTGGTGGCGGGGGTCACCGGAACGTACCAAGGGGGGTGGAGGGGGGGACCGGAACGTACCAAGGGGGGTGGCGGGGGGCACCGGAACGTACCAAGTAGGGGGGGCGGGGGGGGGGCGGGGGCGGGCCGTACCATTGCGGCCGGGGGGGGGGGGGGCCGGGGGTGCCCACGTCAGCGGGCGGGGCCGGGCCGGGATCGGGCCCCGCCATGGCCGCCCCCGAGGAGCTCCGGGGTGAGTCCGGGGGGCGGGGCGGGAGGGACCTGGGGGGCACCCGGTACCGGGACCCCCACCCCGTACCCGGACACCCCCGGTACCGGGACCCGCCCCCACCCTCCGGTGCCGAGATCCCCCTCCGGTACCGGGACACCCCCGGTACCGGGACAGCCCCCCCTTACCGAGACCCCCCCGGTACCGGGACACCCCCCAGCACCGAGACTCCCCCTCCCTTACCGGGACCCCCCCCGGTACCGGGACCGACCCCCTTTACCGACCCCCCGGTAACGGCACAGCCCCCGGTACCGAGCCCCCCCGGTACCGACTCCCGAGCCCCCCGTATTGACACCCCCCCCACGGTACCGAGACCACCCCCCGGTATTGAGCCCCCCGGTCCCGGGCACCCCTCCCGGTATTGAAACCCCCTCCCGGCACCGAGACCCAACCCCCCCGGTACTATGACCCCTCTCCCGGTATTGAGACCCCCCCCCGGTACCGAGAACCCCCCGGTATTGAGACCCCCCCCCGGTACCGAGAACCCCCGGTATTGAGACCCCCCCCCCGGTACCGAGACCCCCTTCACTACTGAGCCCCCCTCCCGGTACTGAGACCGCCCCCGGTACTGAGCCCCCTCTCCCGGTACCGAGACCCCCCCGGTATTGTGACCCCCCCCCCGGTCCCGTCCCCCCCGGACCCATTCCTCACCTCCCCCAGGCCCGGAGGCAGCGGCCGTGCGGCTGCAGGAGGAGGAGGAGGAGGAGGAAGAAGAGGAGGCACCGGGGGACGACAGCGACCGGGCCGAGGTGAGGGGGTCCCGGGGGGGGGTCCCGGGGGGGGGTCCCGGGGCCGTGCTCAGCCCCGTCCCCGTGCAGCTCCTGGGCCGGCCGCGGCCCCCCCGCAGCTTCTGGACGCTGGAGTTCTACCGGGCCTTCTTCGACGTGGACACGCGGCAGGTACGGGGGTACCGGGGGGGCACGGGCACGGGGACCCCCCTCCAAGCTGGATGGGGGGGGGACACCCGCTGGGGGCGGCCCCCACCTCGGCGCCCCCGTCCCCCGCAGGTGCTGGACAGGATCCGGGGCTCGGTGACGCCGCTGCCGGGGAAGAATTTCGTGCGGCAGCACCTGCGGGACAGCCCCGACCTCTACGGTGAGGGGGGGGCGCGGGGACCCCCCGGTGCCCCCACGTCCCCCCGTCCCCATATTGCCACGTCCGTCTGTCCCCACGTCCGTCTGTCCCCATATTTCTGTCCCCACGTCCCCCCGTCCCTGTCCCCCGTCCCCCCGACCCCATATTTCTGCCTGTCCCCACGTCCCCCTGTCCCTGTCCCCACGTCCCCCGACCCCATATTTCTACGTCCCCACGTCCCCCTGTCCCACGTCCCCGTCCCCATGTCCCCATTTCCACATCCCCCTGTCCCCCATACCCCATATTTCTGCCTGTCCCCACGTCCCTGTCCCCGCGTCCCCCTGACCCCATATTTGTCTGTCCCCACATCCCCGTCCCATGTCCCGTCCCCCATCCCCGTGTCCCCTGTCCCCCTGACCCCATATTTCTGTCCCCACATCCCCCTGTCCCCGCGTCCCTTGTCCCACATCCCCGTGTCTCTTGTCCCACGTCCCCTTGTCCCCATATTTCCACATCCCCCTGTCCCCATATTTCTGCCTGTCCCCATGTCCCTGTCCTCCTGTCCCTATATTTCTGTGTCCCCGACCCCATATTTCTGCCTGTCCCCCTGTCCCTGTCCCCATGCCCCCCTGACCCCATATTTCTGTCCCCACATCCCCCTGTCCCCATGTCCCTGTCCTCCTGTCCCTATATTTCCGCATCCCCGACCCCATATTTCTGCCTGTCCCCCTGTCCCTGTCCCCATGCCCCCCTGACCCCATATTTCTGTCCCCACATCCCCCTGTCCCTTGTCCCACGTCCCCCTGTCCCACATCCCCATGTCCCCATATTTCCACATCCCCCTGTCCCCCTGACCCCATATTTCTGCCTGTCCCCCCATCCCTGTCCCCATGCCCCCCCGACCCCATATTTCTACGTCCCACGTCCCCCTGTCCCACGTCCCTCTGTCCCCACATCCCCATATTTCCATGTCCCCCTGTCCCCGTGTCCCCTGTCCCCGACCCCATATTTCTCTGTCCCCATGTCTCCTTGTCCCCATATTTCCACATCCTCTTGTCCCCCATACCCCGTATTTCTGCCTGTCCCCCTGTCCCTGTCCCCATGCCCCCCGACCCCATATTTCTGTCCCCACATCCCCCTGTCCCCATGTCCCTTGTCCCCCTGTCCCCATATTTCTGCCTGTCCCTGTCCCCATGCCCCCGACCCCATATTTCCATGTCCCACGTCCCCCTGTCCCGTCCCCCTGACCCCATATTTCTGTCTGTCCCCATGTCTCCTTGTCCCCATATTTCCACATCCCCCTGTCCCCCTGACCCCATATTTCCGCCTGTCCCCCCATCCCTGTCCCCATGCCCCCCCCGACCCCATATTTCCACGTCCCCCGTCCCCCTGTCCCCACATCCCCATGTTTCCACGTCCCCGTGACCCCATATTTCTGCCTGTCCCCGTGTCCCCCCGTCCCCGTATTTCCACGTCCCCCCTGACCCCATATTTCTGCCTGTCCCCCTGTCCCCACGCCCCCCCCGACCCCATTATTTCCGTGTCCCCCCCCTCCCCGTCCCCAGGCCCCTTCTGGATCTGCGCCACGCTGGCCTTGACCCTGACCATGGGCGGGAGCCTGGCCCAGCTGCAGGAGAAGCGCGCGGCCCCCTCCTACCGCTACGGCCCCCAGCTCCACAAAGGTGAGGGACCCCCAAACGCCCCCCAACCCCCCACACCCCCTGGGGACCCCCCGGGCCCCCCACTCCCAGCGCCCCCTCTCGCCGCAGCCACCGCCGCCGCCGCCGCCGTCTACGGCTACGCCGCGCTGGTGCCGCTGGCGCTCTGGGGGTCCTGCGGTGGCGCCGCGGCCCCGGGACCCCCGGGCACCCCGGCCTCCTGGAGACCGTCTGCGCCTACGGCTACTCCCTCGCCGCCTACGTCCCCGCCGCGGTGAGCGTTTTGGGGTGAAAAGCTGCTTTTGGGGGTCTCCAGCTCTGCCCTCACGCCAGTGCCCGCGGTGAGCATTTTGGGGCAAAAACCTGCTTTTTTGGGGGTGTCTCTAGCCCTGCCCTCACCCCAGTGCCCGTGGTGAGCATTTTGGGGGGGGAAAAGGTGCTTTTTTGGGGGTCGTGAGCCCTGCCCTCGCCCCAGTGCCCGCGGTGAGCGTTTTGGGGTGAAAACCTGCTTTTTTGGGGGGTCGCGAGCCCTGCCCTCGCCCCAGTGCCCGCGGTGAGCATTTTGGGGCAAAAACCTGCTTTTTTGGGGGTGTCTCTAGCCCTGCCCTCAGTCCCAGTGCCCGCGGTGAGCATTTTTGGGGGAAAAGCTGCTTTTTTGGGGGAAAAGCTGCTTTTTTGGGGGTTGCGAGCCCTGCCCTCGCCTACATCCCCGCCGCGGTGAGCATTTTTTTGGGGGGAAAAGCTGCTTTTTTTGGGGGTCACAAGCCCTGCCCTCACCCCAGTGCCCACGGTGAGCATTTTAGGGTGGGAAAAGGTGCTTTTGGGGGGAAAAGCTGCTTTTTTGGGGGTCGCGAGCCCTGCCCTCACCCCAGTGCCCACAGTGAGCGTTTTTTGGGGGGGGAAGCTGCTTTTGGGGGGTGAAGCTGCTTTTTTGGGGGTTGTGAGCCCTGCCTTCACCCCAGCGCCCGCGGTGAGCGTTTTTGGGGGGGGAAAAGCTGCTTTTTTGGGGGGGAAAGCTGCTTTTTTTGGGGGGGGGGGGCATGTCTGGATCCCTGCCCTGACGCCGCGCCCCGCTCGGTGCCCAGGTGCTGTGGCTGATCCCGGCGCCGTGGCTGCAGTGGCTGCTGCTGGCCGTGGCCGCGCTGCTCTCGGCCTCGGTGCTGGCGCTCACCTTCTGGCCCCCGCTGCGCGCCGGGGGCCGCGCCGCCGCCCTGCCCGTGCTGGGCGCGCTCGTGGCGCTGCACGCGCTGCTCGCCGTCGGCTGCAAGGTACGGGCAACGGGGACCAAAACGGGGGGGGGGGGGAGGGTAGCAGCCCCGCGGCCCCCCCTCCTCATCCTAACCCTAAACTAATTAAAATTTAAATTTAAAAAAAAATTAAAAACTTTTTAATTTAAAATTTTTAAATTTTTTAAATTAAAAAAAAATAATTTGGGGGGGGGGGGGGCAAGGTACAGGCAATGGGGACCAAAACCGGGGGGGGGCAGGGCAGCAGCCCCACGGCCCCCTTCCTCACCCTAACCCTAACCTAATTAAAACTTAAAAATTTTATTTCTTTTAAAACAAAATTTAAAAAATAATAAAATTCTAAGATTTTAAATTTTAAAAAATTTTAAATTAAAAAAAATAACTGAGGGGGGCAAGGTACGGGCAATGGGGACCAAAACTAGGGGGGCAGCAAGCCCCGCGGCCCCCCTCCTCATCCTAACCTAATCTCGTTAAACTTTAAAAATTTTATCTCTTTTAAAACTTTTTAAAATTAAAAATTAACAACTTTTTAATTTAAAATTTTTAAATTTTTAAAAGTTTTAAATTAAAAAACTTTTTTAATTTTTTTTAAAATTAAAATTCTAAGATTTTAATTTTTAAAAATTTTAAATTAAAAAAAATAACTGAGGGGGGCAAGGTACGTGCAATGGGGACCAAAACTGGGGGGGCAGCAGCCCCCGCGGCCCCCCTCCTCACCCTCACCCTAACCTAATTAAAATTTAATTTTTCAATTAAAATTCTAAAATTTTTAAATTTTAAATTTTTAAAATTAAAAAAAATAATTGGGGGTGGGGTGGGGCAAGGTATGGGCAAGGTATGGGCAACGGGGACCAAAACCAGGGGGGCAGCAGCCCCACGGCCCCCTCCTCACCCTAACCTAATTAAAATTTAAAAATGTTTATCTCTTTTAAAACTTTTTAATTTTTTTTTAAATTAAAATTCTAAGATTTTAATTTTTAAAAATTTTAAATTAAAAAAAAAAATAACTGAGGGGGGCAAGGTACGGGCAACGGGGACCAAAACCGGGGGGCAGCAGCCCCGCGGCCCCCCTCCTCACCCTCACCCTAACCTAATTAAAATTTAATTTTTGAATTAAAATTCTAAAATTTTTAATTTTAAAAATTTTTTTAAAATTAAAAAAAATAATTGAGGGGGGGGGGGGGGTGGGGCAAGGTACAGGCAACGGGGACCAAAACCAGGGGGCAGCAGCCCTCGGACCCCCTCCTCACCCTAACCCTAACCCGATTAATTTTTTTTTAATTTTAAAATTCTAAATTTTTTTAAAATAATAATGGGGGGGGGGGCCTTTTCCTCCCAGCTCTACTTCTACCCGCGGCCGCCCGCCCCGAGCCCGGTGTCCCCGCACGCCACGGCCGACGCTCTCCGCAGCCGCGCGCTGCCCCCGGCCAACGCCTCGGCGGGGGGGTGAGGGGGTCCCGCCGGGCGTCTGTGCCCCCCCCCCCCCCCCCCCCCCCCCCAATTCTCCTCTGTGCAAAGCGACGGAAATAACCGCGGGGCCGTGCCCACCCTCTGCTCTCTCCTGCCCTGGGGGTCCCGGGGGGGCGGGATGGGGGCGACGAGCCGGCACGCTCCTTGGAAACCCTCCCGTTTATTCGGTACTACAGCCGCTACTCCCGGGGGGGGGGGGCGGGGGGGGGCTGCGCCACCGCCTTCCCCCCCCACCCCCCCCCCAACTCCCCGAAGCCCGGGGGGTCCCTGGGGGGAGCCGCCGCTTTGCAAAGGAAAACAGAGAGAGGAGAGCTCGCGCCACGAGCGCCAGACGCTAACGGACACCAGCGCGGCCCCCCCCCCCGCCTCCCCTTTTGGGGCCAAAAGAGGAGCTTTTGGTACATTCATCCTTCTCCCGGGGGCCCCGTCCGTGCCCCCCCCCCCCCCAGGAGGCCAGCGGGGCAGAGCCGGGAGCGGGGCGGCCCCGGCTGCGACGGCCCCGAAGCGGCGTCGGCTCCGCTTAAAAACGAGGAGAAAAACCCCAAAATAATCCAAAAAAAAAAAATTCCAAAAAAAAAAATTCCAAAAAATCAAAAAAAATCAAAAAAAAAAAAAACCTGTCCGTGTCCGACGTCGAAGAGCGGCTGCGCGGGGGCTGCGTCGAACGGGGGTGAAAGCGGCCCCGGCGGTCGTTTTGGGGTGGTTTTGGGGTTTTTTTGTTGTTGTTTTTTTGGTGGCGCCGTCAGTCCCGGGGGGAGCCCTTAGCTCCCGTAATGCATTGTGTTGGTGGTGATGGACATGGGGGAGGCCATGGAGATGGGGGGGCCGCCCATGGTGAACTGGCTGTTGAGGGGTAGTGGGCGCTGGAGCCGCCGGCGCTCTGCCCGCTGGAGGAGCCTGGGGGGGGGCGAGAAGGGGGGGGGGGTCAGGGGTTACGGGGTCGGGGGGCGTTATGGGGCCGGGGTGGGGATATAGGGCCGGGGGAAGGGGTTATGGGGTCAGGGGGCGTTATGAGGGCTGGGGTGGGGGTTATGGGGTCGGGGGGGAGTTATGGGGCCGGGGGAAGGGGTTATGGGGCCGGGGGAAGGGGTTATGGGGTCGGGGGGAAGGGGTTATGGGGCCGGGGTGGGGATATGGGGCCGGGGGAAGGGGCTATGGGGTTGGGGGCGTTATGGGGCCGGGGTGGGGAAGGGGTATATGGGGCCGGGGGAAGGGGTTATGGGGTCGGGGGGAAGGGGTTATGGGGCCGGGGGGAAGGGGTTATGGGGCCGGGGGAAGGGGTTATGGGGCCGGGGGAAGGGGTTATGGGGCCGGGGGAAGGGGTTATGGGGTCAGGGGGAAGGGGTTATGGGGTCGGGGGGAAGGGGTTATGGGGTCGGGGGAAGGGGTTATGGGGCTGGGGTGGGGATATAGGGCCGGGGGAAGGGGTTATGCGGTCGGGAGGGGCGTTATGGGGCCAGGGGAAGGGGTTGGGGGGGGGGGCATTATGGGGCCGGGGGAAGGGGTTATGGGGTTGGGGGGCGTTATGGGGCTGGGGTGGGGATATAGGGCCGGGGAAAGGGGTTATGGGGTCGGGGGGGGGCGTTATGGGGCCAGGGGAAGGGGTTATGGGGTTGGGGGGCGTTATGAGGCTGGGGTGGTGTTATGGGGCCAGGGGGCATTATGGGGCCGGGGGGGGTTATAGGGCCGGGGGAGCATTATGGGGCCGGGGGAAGGGGTTATGGGGTCAGGGGGGCGATTGTTATAGGGCTGGGGGGGTTATAGGGCTGGGGGGAGCGGTTATGGGGCCGGGGGGGAGCGTATTATGGGGTCGTTACGGTGTTACATGGTCCAAGGGGTTATGGGGCTGGAGGGGGGGTTATGGGGTCCGGAGCAGGGGGGGGGCGTTAGGGGGCCATGGGGGTTATTATGGGGTCGTGGGGGTGGGCATCAGGGGGCTGGGGGGAAGGGGTTATGGGGTTGGGGGGCGTTAAGAGGCTGGGGGTGGGGGCATTATGGGGCCAGGGGGCGTTATGGGGCCAGGGGGGGCATTATGGGGCCAGGGGGGGCTGTGAGGGTTATTATGGGGTCATGGGGGGGGTGTTAGAGGGTCGTGGGGGTTATTATGGGGTCGGGGGGGTTATTATGGGGTCGTGGGGGGGAGCATATTATGGGGTCGTTACGGTGTTACATGGTCCAAGGGGTTATGGGGCTGTGAGGGTTATTATGGGGTCATGGGGGGGGTGTTAGGGGGTTGTGGGGGTTATTATGGGGTCGGGGGGGGCGTTAGGGGGCCGTGGGGGTTATTATGGGGTCGTGGGGGTTATTATGGGGTTGTGGGGGGCGTTAGGGGGCCGTGGGGGTACCTTGGACGATGCCGGTGCTCATGATGGAGCCCATCCTGGAGTGAGTGTGGTTCACGATGCCGGTGTTGGCTGCTGAGAGAGGAGAGGCTGGGGGCTGCCAGGGCTCGGCCGCCCCCCCCACACCCCGAGACCCCCCCTTCTGTGCCCCCCCCCCCGCGCCCCTCACCTAGAGGAATAAGGTTGTTGTGGCCGACGTTGGAGCCGCCGGCGATAACACTGCTGAGGTCGTACGCCGCCGGCATCCCTGCGCCGAGAAAGGAGGGGGGGATGGGGGACACGGTTCAATCCCCCAAAAATCAGGGCGAGGGGGAAGCCGCCCCCAGTAAGAGAGGGGGAAGGCGGCACTGGGCGGACTGGGAGCGCTGGGACGCACCGGCCACGGCCATGCCGCTGCTCATGTTGTAGGTGCTGCCCGTGTTCCACATGTTCTCCGACGGCGACGTGTAGTGGGAGCCGGGGGGGGCGACGGGGTGGTGCCCGTGTACCTGGGGGGGACGCGGTGAGGGGTGGGCAGGACCCCCCCCCCAAGCCCATCCGTCGCCCCCGGCCCTACCTGAAGAAGGGATTTTTCAGGTCCAGGAGGTTGCTGGACTTGGAGCCCGTCTGGTCCACCTGCGCCACGATGCTGATGTCGTAGCTCTGCCTGCCGGGGGGGGGACACCAGATATTTAAATATTTACCCAAATTTACAGAAATATTTCCATAAATGGGTCATAAAATCGCGGTGCTGGGGGGGGGGCTCCCACCTCTTGTTGGCGATGAGCAGGCAGGTCCCTGAGAGCGTGTCCCCGGCTTTGGCGAAGAGCGGCGACTGGAAGAGGCAGCGGACCTGGTACCAGTGCGTCAGCGGCTCGGTGGGGGCCGTCGAGAGCCACACGGTCATGCTGGGGTGGGGGGGGACACACACACACACAGGGAGGGGGGTCAGCGCGGTGCCGGAGGGGACGGGGGGGTTTCGGCGGGCGCCGGCGCCCTCCCCGCTGCCTACATGGAGCCAATGAAGGCGACGTCGAACCAGAAGGCCAGGCCGTGCACCAGCCCCGAGTGCAGCATGTGGAACTTGAAGGGGATTTCTATCCTGGAAGGCAAAAGTGGGGGGGGGGGGCATCAGGGGCTGAGACGCCCCCCCCGTCCCCAAAAAGGCCTCGGGGTCCCGTCACCCCAAAAAAAAACACCCCGCAGAGCCGCCCCCCCCCAACCTGTGCAAGTCGCCTTCTTTGGCTTCTAAGAAGTTGACCGTGTACTTGACCGACTTGGCCATCAGGATCCTGATATCGAAGGTGTCCTGCGGGCAGAGGAGGGGGGTTGGCCGGAGGGGCTCCCCCCCAAAGAAAAACACCCCGTTGTGCCCCCCCGCAACGTCCCGGCCGCGGCTCACCACCACGGGCTGTCGGAAATACTCGTCCACGGCGGCGCCGCGCAGCGCCGACAGGTCCACGCCGTGGAAGGAGGGCTGGTACCTGCGGAGCACAGCCCCGTCAGCCCCCGGGGTGGGGGGGGGGGTCCTGAGAAGGGAGGGGGGGCAGGGAAGGGTGCGGATCCTCACCAGAAGTTGGCCTTGGTGAACTGCTCCATGTAGAGCTGCTCGTCCGTGAAGGGCGCCAAGTGCACGTCGCCGATGGTGGGGAACATGTTCCCTGGGGAGGGGGGGGGTAGGCGGCAAGGGGGACGCTCGGTGCTGCGGAGGGAGGTGGGGGGGGGGGAAAAGGTTCTTCCCGCTGCCCCCCTGGCACTCACCGCTGGGCTTGGAGGTACTTCTTGGCGTGCAGGTAGCTCTCCAGCATGCGCTCGTTGAAGAGCATGTAGCCCATGGGCTCCGAGATGATGACGTCCACCTGCTCGGGCAGCGACACCTCCTCCACCTTGCCGGGGATCACCACGATGCGCTCCGTCAGGTTGTTGCTCTTCACCAGCACCTGCGCGGGGGGGGAGACGCTCAGCACGGCGCCCCCAAGCCCCCAAAATGCGTGGGGGGGGAGGCTCCCGGTACGCCCCCACCTCGGCGTGCTGCGCCATCGTGCTGGCCTCCACGGCGTAGATCTTCCTGGCGCCCGCCTGCGCCGCGAAGAAGGAGAGGATGCCCGAGCCGCAGCCCACGTCCAGGACGATCTGCGGGGGTGGGTTGGGGTTTGGGGGGGGGGGGCGAGGGAAGGCCGCGGAGCCCCCAAAATTTTGGGGTTCCCCAAAAATGGAGGGGTTAAGGGCGGTGGCGGGGGGGGGGGCGTTGCTCACCTTGTCCTTGAAGTCGCTGTGGTTCTGCAGGATGGCGCGCTGGTAGGTGCCCGTCCGCACGTAGTCCTGCATCATGTTCTGCTGCTGCGACAGGTACCCGTAGAACTGCGGGGGGGGGGGGACATATAGAGGGGGGGGGGTCACGGAGGGTAAAAATAACGGGGAGGGGGTCCCGAAGCCGCCCACCCCCCCCCCGAAGAGCGGCACCTGGAAGTACTGCACGGCCGAGGACTCCTCTGTCCGCTCGCTGAACACCGAGCGCTCCGTGTTGTGCCCCCGGCAGTTCTTCAGGATGTTGTAGAAGGAGCAGAAATCTGTGGGGGGGGGGTGATAAGTAACTGGGGGGGGTATTTAACCGGAGGGGGGGTATTGAACCGGGGGGGGATATTGAACCGGGGGGGGTATTGAACCGGGGGGGATATTTAACTCGCGGAGGGAGGATATTGAACGGGCGTTGGTGGGTATTTTAACTGGGGGGGAATATTTAATCAAGGGGGGATATTTAATGGGGGGGGGTATTGGAATGGTGGGGGGGATATTGGACCCAGGCGGGGATATTTAACCGGGGGGAGAATATTTAACTGGGGGGGAATATTTAATCAAAGGGGGGTATATTGGACCGGGGGGGCATATTGGACTGGGGGGGGGCATATTTAAGCCAGAGAGGGAGGATATGTAACTGGGGGAGGATATTGAACCAGTGTTGGTGGGTATTTAACTGGTGGGGGGGAATATTTAACTGGGGGGTATATTGGACCGGGGGGGCATATTTAACTGGTGTTGGTGGGTATTTAACTGGGGGGGGATATTTAATCAAGGGGAGGATATTTAACTGGGGGGGGGGATATTTAATCAAGGGGAGGATATTTAACTGGGGGGGGAATATTTAATCGGGGGGGGATATTTAACAGGGGGAATATTGGACCCAGGCAGGGATATTTAACTTGGGGGGCAGGGTGTTTAACCTGGGAAGGGGGTATTGAATGGGGGGGGGGATATTGAACCGGGGGGCGAGGATACTGAACCGGGGGGGGTTATTTAAGGGGGGGGGGCTCACCGGTGGGGGTGGCGAACTGCACGAGGACGCTGTTGCAGCCCAGCGTGACGATGAAGGACTGCTTGCCCACGCGGCTGCACTCGGTCTCGCGGGACACGGAGCACTTGAACACGCAGACGTCTTCATCTGGGGGGGGGGGGGCATGGAAAAAAATTGGGGGGGGGGGGGAACGAGCGGCTCGTTAGGCTCGTTAGGATACACCGGGAGCCGAGCGGCTCGTTAGGATAAATCGGGAGCCGAACCCCGGGGGCACGAACCGGGGTCGCCCCGCGGCGCCCGGCGCCCTTCGCCGTGCCGAAAGGCGGCGACGCTGCGGTGATACGAACTAATTAGCGCAATTAATGCTGATTAATTAGCACACACACCCCCCGTCCAGTGATCAGCTCGAGGGTTGTCCCCGAAGCTTCCGAGCGGCCAAAACCCCGCACCGGGGGGTGCCAAAACCCCAAAGCGGGGCGCGGGACGGGGCAGCGCCGGGCCGGGAGGGCTCGTTAGGGGGCCGGGTTCGTTAGCCGGGGTGTAACGAGTGCGTAATTAGCACCCGCATCACCTCGTGGAGCGGGAGGGGACGGCGCCGGGACGCCCCCGCGGTCCCAGTCCCAAAAACCGGGGGATTAGCCCCAAAGCGGCTTCGCGAAAACGGGTCCAGGCCGGGCCGGAGGAATTGGGGTGAAATCCGGCCGAATTGGGGAATTGGGGTGAAATCCGCCCAAATCGGGGCTCTCCTCATTGACCCCCCCGGGAGCTTCGTTAAGGGCCGGCGAGCAAACGAGGCCGGGCTGTGGGGGGCAGGGGGAGCCCCCAGCCCCCCCCCCCCCGTGCCTCAGTTTCCCCCTCCCCGTTCCCCAACACCAATTAACGAGCGCGGGGTAACGAAGCCCAGACCCCCCCCCCCCCCCGTAAGGGTTGGGGCCGCCGTAATTAAATGAGGCCGATCAATTAAGGCGGCTTAATTAGCACCTGCCGGGAGGGGGAGGGAAGAAGCGGGTCAGGTCACCAGCGGCGGCCCCCGGCCCGCCCCCAGAATTGAAAGTAAAAACCGCAAATAATTTAAAAAAATAAGAACGCAAATAATTTTTAAAACGATTAAAATATTAAAATATTAAAAAAAAAAATTCAAGCCGAAGACCCGGCTCGGGGAAGGGATCGGGAGCCGGGGCTCATTTGCATAAATTAGCATCCGGGGCCGGGGGCCGATCCCATTGTGGGGCGAACAATGGGGCCGCGCGCCCCCGGCGGGGCGGGGGGGGGGGGAGGCAGAAATTGGGTTAAAAAGCGCAGAAAAGGGGAAAAGGGGCTCGCCGCGCAGACAAAGAAAACTCCGCGCCGGCGGCAGCTTCCCGGCAGGATCCGGCCCCGCGCGGCGCCGGCTGGCAGGGCCCCGGCACGCGGCTATTTTGGGCCGGGGGGGGGGGGGGGGCCAGGATCGACTTTCCCGGCCTCCTCCTCCCCCCCCCCCCATAGCACCGGGTTTGGCCCAGTTTGGCCCCGGTAGCGCCCGGTTTGGCCCCCCCCAGTATCGCCCAGTAGGCCTCATTTGCCCCCCCCCCCCCCAGTATTGCCCAGTTTGGCCCCGTTTTCCCCCCCGGTACTGCCCAGTTTGGCCCCCCCAGTACTGCCCAGTTTGGCCCCCCCAGTACCGCCCAGTTTGGCCCCCCAGTACCGCCCAGTTTGGCCCCATTTGCCCCCCAGTACTGCCCAGTTTGGCCCCCCAGTACTGCCCAGTTTGGCCCCATTTGCCCCCCAGTATTGCCCAGTTCGCCCCCCAGTACTGCCCAGTTTGGCCCCATTTGCCCCCCAGTATTGCCCAGTTCGCCCCCCCAGTATTGCCCAGTTTGGCCCCATTTGCCCCCCAGTATTGCCCAGTTCGCCCCCCCAGTATTGCCCAGTTAGGCCCCGCTTGCCCCCCCCAGTATTGCCCAGTTCGGCCCCCCAGTACTGCCCAGTTTGGCCCCAGTTTGGCCCCCCAGTACTGCCCAGTTTGGCCCCCCAGTATTACCCAGTTTGGCCCCATTTACCATCCCCCAGTATTGCCCAGTTTGGCCCCTTTTGGCCCCCCCCCGGTACTGCCCTATTTGCCCCCCCCCCCAGTTTGCCCCCCCCAACCCCAGCCCCTCCGTGCCCGCTCCCTGCACCCCAAAACCCAGCGCCCCCTTCACTCCTGCAGCCCCCCGACCCCAAATTCCCCCCCCAGTCCCCCAGAACCCCCCCCGAGCCCCCCCCAGCCCCCCCAAACCCCCCAGGCCCAGCTCCCCCCGGCCCCATTAACCCCCCCCCCCCATGAACCCCCGTTCCTGTTCGCCCCCAGCCCCGTTAACCCCATGACCCCCCCAAACCCCCAGCCCCATTACCCCAATACCCCATAACCCCCCGTTCCCCCCAGCACCATGACCCCCCCAAGCCCCATAACCCCCCCAACGCCCCCCAGCCCCAAGAACCCCCCAAACCCCATAGCCCCCCCATTCCCCCCCAAGCCCTATTAACCCCCTGGCCCCCTAGCCCTCCCATACCCCCTCTGACCCTATTAACCCCTTTGGCCCCAGACCCCCCCCAGACCCCATATTCCCCCCCAGACCCCATAGCTCCCCCCATAACCCCCCCAGACCACGTAACTCCCCCCATAACCCCCCCCCCCCCCGGCCCTATTAACCCCTTCGACCCCATTACCCCAGACCCTATAGCCCCCTGGTCCCGTTACCTCCCCCCCCATACCCCATAACCTCCCCCTTACCCCCAGGCCCTATTAACCCTCTCAGACCCCATACCCCCCCCCCCCGGCCCTATTAGCCCCCCCAGACCCCACAACTCCTCCATTACCCCCCTGACCTCATACCCCACCCCAGACCCCCAACCCCCCCGGCCCTATTAACCCCTTCGGCCCCATAATACCCCCCAGGCCTCATACCTCCCCAGACCCCATACGCCCCCCCAGACCCCATAATCCCTCCAACGCCCTCCGACCCTATTAACTCCTTCGGCCCCATAACACCCCCCAAGGCCCCAACCCCCCAGACCCCATTACCCCCTGGCCCCATTAGCCCTCCCAGACCCCATATGCCCCCCCAGACTCCATAACCCCCCCTTACCTCCCTGGCCCCATTACCCCCCCAGACCCCATAAGCCCCCATAACCCCCATCCCTCCCCATCCCCATTACCCCCCCATAACACCACGCCCCCCCATACCCCGTTAACCCCCCTGGCCCCATTACTCCCCAGGCCCTATTAACCCTCCCCCCGACCCCATCAGCCCCCAACCCCCCCCGACCCCATTACCACCCAGGCCCCATTAATCCCCCATAACTCCCCCGTACCCCATCACCCCCCCAGACCCCATCCCCCCCACCCCCACTACCCCCCAGACCCCATCATCCCCCCATAACGCACCCGTACCCCATCATCCCCCCAGACCCCCCCCCCCGGCCCCATTAACCCCCCCAGACCCCATAACCCCACCATAACCTCCCCAGACCCCATAACCCCCCCATAACCACCTCATCAACCCCCCATACCCCATCACCCCCACACCCCCCCCGGCCCCATTACCCCCCCCGGCCCCATTACTCCCCCAGACCCCATAACCCCCCCCAGACCCCCCCGGCCCCATTACCCCCCCAGGCCCCATTACCCCCCCCCCCCGGCCCTATTAACCTCCCCAGACCCCCCCCGACCCCATTACCCCCCCAGGCCCCATAACTCCCCCATCACCCCCCATCACCCCCCCAGACCCCATCACCTTCCAGACCCCATCCCCCCCAAACCCCATTACCCTCCCCAGGTCCCATAACTCCCCATCCCCCCCCCAGACCCCATAACCCCCCCATAACCCCCCCGTACCCCCCACCCCCCCAGACCCCATTCCCCCATCACCCCCCTGGCCCTATTAACCCCCCAGACCCCATAACCCCCCAAGACCCCATAACCCCCCAAGACCCCCCCGGCCCCATTACCCCCCCCCCCGGCCCTATTAACCCCCCCAGACCCCATCCCCCCCCCAGACCCCATAACCCCCCATCACCCCCCGGCCCCATTACCCCCCCCAGACCCCATAACCCCCCCAGACCCCATAACCCCCCCAGACCCCATAACCCCCCCAGACCCCATAACCCCCCCAGACCCCATAACCCCCCAACCCCCTCCGGCCCCATTATCCCCCCTCAGACCCCATTACCCCCCCGGCCCCATTACCACCTCAGACCCCATTACCCCCCCGGCCCCATTACCCCCCCCCCCCCCCGGCCCTATTAACCCCCCCCCCGGCCCTATTAACCCCCCCAGACCCCATAACCCCCCAAGACCCCATAACCCCCCAAGACCCCCCCCAGCCTTATTAGGCCCCCCAGACCCCATCCCCCCCCCAGACCCCATAACCCCCCATCACCCTCCCGGCCCCATTACCCCCCCCCAGACCCCATAACCCCCCAAGACCCCCCCCGGCCCCATTACCCCCCCTCAGACCCCATTACCCCCCCGGCCCCATTACCACCTCAGACCCCATTACCCCCCCCGGCCCCATTACCCCCCCCCCCGGCCCCATTACCCCCCCCCCGGCCCTATTAACCCCCCCAGACCCCATCCTCCCCCCAGACCCCATAACCCCCCATCACCCCCCCGCCCCACAACCCCCCCAGACCCCACAACCCCCCAACCCCCCCTCAGACCCCATTACCCCCCCGGCCCCATTACCCCCCCCCGGCCCTATTAACCCCCCCAGACCCCCTCCCGGCCCCATTATCCCCCCAGACCCCATAACCCCCCAAGACCCCCCCATACCCCATCCCCCCCCATACCCCATCCCTCCCCAGACCCCATAACCCCCCATAACCCCCCCGAACCCCATTACCCACCCCCATTACCCCCCCCCCCGACCCCATCAGCCCCCCCCCCCCCCCCCCGCCCCTCCCCCCCCGCACTCACGGCCGTAGAGCGCGAGCGCGGCGCTGTCGGGCCCGGTGCGGACCTCGAGGCGCAGCGGCTGCTGCTCCTGGTGCCGCTGCAGCTCCCCGTTGGCGTCGCCGATCGTCAGCAGCCGCACGCCGCCGAACACCGACACGGCGGCCATCTTGCGCCCGCCGCCCCCGCCCCGCCCCCGCCCCGCCCCGCCCCGCCCCGCCCCGGGAAACGGCGGGGGGGGGGGAGGGGAGGGGGGGGGGAGGGGGTGGGGGAGGGAGCGCCCCCGGGTGGGCGGCGGGCGCGGAGCAGGGGGGGGGGAGGGGGAGGGGGGGGGCGGGAACGGGAACCGGGATGGAAACGGGGAGGGGAACGGGGGTGGGAACTGGAGGGGGGAACTGGGATGGAACTGGGATGGGGATGGGAACGGGGGTGGGAACTGGAGGGGGGAACTGGGATGGAACTGGGATGGGGATGGGAACGGGGGTGGGAACTGGAGGGGGGAACTAGGATGGAACTGGGATGGGGATGGGAACGGGGGTGGGAACTGGAGGGGGGAACTGGGATGGAACTGGGATGGGGATGGGAACTGGGATGGAACTGGGATGGAACTGGGATGGGGATGGGAACGGGGGTGGGAACTGGAGGGGGGAACTGGGATGGAACTGGGATGGGGATGGGAACTGGGATGGAACTGGGATGGAACTGGGATGGAACTGGGATGGGGATGGGAACGGGGGTGGGAACTGGAGGGGGGAACTGGGATGGAACTGGGATGGGGATGGGAACGGGGGTGGGAACTGGAGGGGGGAACTGGGATGGAACTGGGCACAGGGATGGGGATGGGAACTGGGATGGAACTGGGATGGAACTGGGATGGGGATGGGAACGGGGGTGGGAACTGGAGGGGGGAACTGGGATGGACCGGGATGGAAACTGGGATGCAACTGGGCATGGGAACGGGGGTGGGAACTGGGATGGAACTGGGCACAGGGATGGGGACGGGAACTGGGATGGAACTGGGCACAGGGGTGGGGATGGGAACTGGGATGGAACTGGGCACAGGGATGGGGATGGGAGCTGGGATGGAACTGGGATGGAACTGGGCACAAGGATGGGGATGGGAACTGGGATGGAACTGGGCACAGGGATGGGGATGGGAACTGGAATGGAACTGGGATGGAACTGGGCACGGGGGTGGGGATGGGAACGGGGGTGGGAACTGGGATGGAACTGGGCATGGGGATGGGAACGGGGTGGGAACGGGGATGGAACCGGGGAGAGGGAACGGGGATGGGGACGGGGGTGGGGATGGGAACGGGGGGTGGGAACTGGGGGGGGGAACTGGGATGGAACTGGGATGGGGATGGGAACGGGGGTGGGAACTGGGATGGAACTGGGCATGGGGATGGGAACGGGGTGGGAACGGGGATGGAACCGGGGAGAGGGAACGGGGATGGGGACGGGGGGTGGGGATGGGAACGGGGGTGGGAACTGGGGGGGGGGAACTGGGATGGAACTGGGACAGGGATGGGAACAGGGGTGGGAACTGGGATGGAACTGGGCACGGGGATGGGAACGGGGGTGGGAACTGGGATGGGGATGGGAACGGGGGTGGGAACTGGGATGGAACTGGGCATGGGGATGGGAACGGGGTGGGAACGGGGATGGAACTGGGCACGGGGATGGGAACGGGGGTGGGAACTGGGATGGAACTGGGGAGAGGAACCAGAACCGGAACCGGGCACGGGAACGGGGATGGGGATGGGATGGGAATGGGAACAGGGATGGGAATGGGATGGGAACTGGAGAGGGGAACTGGGATGGACCAGGATGGAAACTGGGATGGAACTGGGCACGGGGATGGGGGTGGGAACTGGGATGGAACCGGGGAGAGGGAACCGGGATGGGAACTGAGGATGGAACCGGGATGGGGACTGGGATGGGGATGGGATGGGGACAGAATGGGGATGGGCATGGGAACGGGAACGGGAGTGGGGATGGGGACGGGGATGGGAACCGGGATAGGGACGGGAACAAGAACCAGGACGGGAACTGGGGATAGAACCGGGATGGGGACTGGGATGGGGATGGGAACGGGATGGGAACTGGGATGGAACCGGGGAGGGGAACGGGGATGGGGATGGGAACGGGATGGGAACTGGAGGGGGGAACTGGGATGGAGCGGGATGGAAACTGGGATGGAACCGGGCACGGGGATGGGAATGGGGGTGGGAACTGGGATGGAACCGGGGAGAGGGAACGGGAATGGGGACAGGGACCAGGATAGGGACGGGAACGAGAACCAGGATGGGAACTGGGGATGGAACCGGGATGGGGACTGGGATGGGGATGGGAACTGGAATAGGGATGGGAATGGGGGTGGGAACTGGGATGGAACCGGGGAGGGGAACGGGGATGGGGATGGGAACGGGATGGGAACTGGAGGGGGGAACTGGGATGGAGCGGGATGGAAACTGGGATGGAACTGGGCATGGGAACTGGACATGGGGATGGGAACGGGGATGGGAACTGGGATGGAACTGGGGAGAGGAACCGGAACCGGGCACAGGAACCGGGATAGGAACTGGGCCCAGGAACCCAAACCAGGCCCCGGGAACAGGGCCCAGGAACCAAGAACCGGGCACGGGGCACCGGGACCAGCACCGGGACCAGCACCGGGACCAGCACCGGGACCGGCACCGGGCACCGGGGCCGCGTAGCGGGGACAGACCCACACCTGCACCGCCACCGGGCAGCCAACACCTTTATTGCCACCGCGACCAGCGGGGACACCGCGATTTGGGGCCCGGGCATCACCGGGGCCGTTCGCCGCGCTCTGCCGGGGGGCTCCCGGGGGGGCTCGGCGCTGTCGCTCCGTCCGTCCGTCCGTCCGTCCGTCCGTCCGGGCTCACGCGGCCGACCTGAAGGTGCTGAAGTGGGGCCGGGCCGGGGAGGGCGTGCGGGGCCGCGGCGGCGGGGCGTTGGGGCCGGCGGTGCTCTGCACCGGGACGGAGGCTGCGGTGAGCGGAGCCCCGGGGGGGCAGCCTCGGCCGTGGGGGGCACCCACGGCGGCCCCACAGCGACCCCATAGCGGCCCCACAGCAGCCCCATAGCGGCCCCACAGCGACCCCACTCACCACAGGGGCTCCGAAGACGCAGTTCTCGTAGCAGAGCTCTGCCAAGGGAAGGGAGGACGTTAACGGGGTGCCCGTGGATGCGAACGGGGCCGTGCCGACCCGGTATGGGGTACCGCGAGCTGTTATGGGGTCACCGGGCCCCGACCCGATATGGGGTTACTGGGCCCTGGCCTGTTATGGGGTCACCGGGTCCCGGCCCGGTATGGGGTCACTGGGCCCAGACCTGGTATGGGGTCACCGGATCCCTGACCCGTGATGGGGTTACCAGGTCCCGACCCGGTATGGGGTATTGGATCCCTGACCTCTTATGGGGTCACTGGGTCCCGACCCACTATGGGGTCACCGGGCCCAGACCCAGTATGGGGTACTGGATCCCCGACCTGTTATGGGGTTACTGTGAGCTGTTATGGGGTTACCAGGTACCGACCCGTTATGGGGCCACTGGGCCCCAACCTGTTATGGGGTCACCGGGTCCCTGACCCCTTATGGGGTCACCGGGTCCTGACCCGTTATGGGGTCACCAGGTCCCCGACCCGTTATGGGGTCACCGGGCCCCAACCCGTTATGGGGTCACCGGGTCCCTGACCCCTTATGGGGTCACCGGGCCCTGACCCGGTATGGGGTCACCGGGCCCCAACCCGTTATGGGGTCACCGGGTCCCTGACCCCTTATGGGGTCACCGGGTCCCTGACCCGGTATGGGGTCACCGGGTCCCGACCCGTTATGGGGTCACCAGGTCCCGACCCGTTATGGGGTCGCCGGGCCCTACCTGTCGTGGGGTACCCCGTCTCGGTCCAGCACGACTCCGGGTGCCTGCAAAACAAACCCCGTGGCAGCCCCGGGGCCGTTTCGGGATGGGGGAGGCTGCGGGGCCGGGGCTGCCGGGGGGAGGGGGGGGGGGGGTCTCGATACCCCCCCCCGCGCCCCCCTGCGCCCCCCACCTCGCTCACCTCGCCGCCCGCTGCCGTCCGCCCCTGGCTGCCGGGGAAGAAAACGGGCTTTGTAGGGCGGCGGGGAGCCTCCTGGGACCCCCACCCCAAAACCCGGACCCCCCCCCCCCCGCCCCCGCACCTCGCCAGGCCGCCGCCGCCGCCGCCAGCAGCACCAGGACGGCCGCGCTCAGCACCACCGGGAGCAGCCAGGGCCGAGCTGCAAGGCAAGGCAGGGCCGGGGCTCGGGGGGGGGACCGGCCCCGTCCCCCGGGAGGGGGGATAAAACGGGGAGACCCCCCCGGTCCCCGTCCCCGTAACCCCCCCGTCCCCGTACCTCCCAGCCGCGCCGCCGAGGTGGGCGCAGGAGGAGGCGCGGGCGTGAAGTCGGGGAGGCAGGCGGCGTCCTCCGAGGCTGCAGGAGGGGAGCGAGGTTTTGGGGTCAAATGTGGCGGTTTTGGGGGCCGAACGTGGCAATTTTGGGGCCGAACGTGGCAGTTTTGGGACCGAATGTGGCAATTTTGGGGCTGAACACGGTGATTTTGGGGCTGAACACGGTGATTTTGGGGCCGAACACAGCAGTTTTGGTGCCGAACGTGGCAGTTTTGGGTCCAAACACGGCAGTTTTGGGGCCCATTGCGGCGGTTTTGGGGCCGAACATGGCAGTTTTGGGTCTGAACGTGGCAATTTTGGGGCCCAACGTGGCGGTTTTGGGGCCGAACGCGGCGGTTTGGGGACCGAACGTGGCAATTTTGGGGCCGAACGCAGAGGTTTTGGGGCCGAACATGGCAATTTTGGGGCCCAACGTGGTGGTTTTGGGGCCAAACGTGGCGGTTTTGGGGCCCAACGCGGCAGTTGTGGGGGCTGAACGTGGCGGTTTTGGGGCCGAACGTGGCAATTTTTTGGCCGAACACGTCAATTTTGGGGCCAAACTTGGCGTTTTTGGGACCGAATGTGGCAATTCTGGGGACGAACACGGTGGTTTTGGGGCTGAAGACAGCAATTTTGGGGCCAAACGCGGCAGTTTTGGGGCCAAACACGGCAGTTTTGGGGCCAAACGCAATGGTTTCGGGGCCAAACGCGATGGGTTTGGGTCTGAACGCGGCGGTTTTGGGGCCCAACGCGGCGGTTTTGGGGCCGAACATGGCAGTTTTGGGGGCCGAACATGGTGGTTTCGGGGCCGAACGCGGCGATTCCGGGTCCCACCCCGCACCATTCACCGCGACCTCGGCGCTGAGCTCCGACGCCTGCCAGGCGCTGCCGTTGTAGCTCCGGTAACGGCACCGGTAGCACCGGGACCCCGCCGGGGCCTCGTCCAGGATGAAATCCACTTTATTCTGGCCCGGCTCGGCCGCGATGCTCTGCACCGGGCCCGTCCTGCCCGCGACGAAGAGCTCGAAGGTGCTGCCGGCGAAGCGCCGCGGGGCGAAGCAGCTGATCCGCGCCGCGCCGGAGACGAGGCCGAGCGGGGCCGGGGCGAGCTGGGGGGCTGCCACGGCTCCTGGGGGGGCACCGGGACGGCTCAGCGGGCTCCCAGCCCGGCCCCGGGCTGCGCCGGGAGGCTGGGGGGCGACGTACCTGCCACCAGGAGGAGAAGCTTCAGCCTCATCCTCATCCTCATCCTCCTCACCCCGCAGAACCCGGCACCCTCCGGCCCCGCGCTGAGCGGAAGGGTTTTTGCTCAAGACCGAGTTTCATCACCCAGGAAGGAAATGACAAGAGCACGGATTGTGCTTGGGACTTGCCCCGTTGCACAAAGAGGCGGTTTTTTCGACCCAAAACGCCCCGGAGAGGCTTTTTTCCACCCCAAAAGCCCCAAGATCCCAGCCACATCCTGCGCGCAACGGGGTCGCCGCGTGCGATCTCGCCGGGCTCGCTTCTGAATTATCACAACAGGGGCGCGGAGGAGCAAACCCGAGACCCCAAAATCCCCTCCTGGACCCCCAAAACCTGCTTCAGGCCCCCCCCCGAGCTGCCCCAGGACCTCCAGAACCTCACCAGGACGCCCAGAACTGCCCCAGGGCCTCCCGAATGTGCCCCCCGGGCCTTTCGGACTTGCTCCAGCACCTCCCAGGGCTGGGCCAGGGTCCCCCAGATCTACCCCAGGGGCCCCCAAACCTGCCCCAGGGGTTTCATATATGCCCCAGGGACCCCCAAACCTGCCCCAGGAGCCCTGAAACCTGCCCCTGGGGTCTCATATCTGCCCCAGGGCCCCAAACCTGCCCCAGTAGCCCCGAAACCTGCCCCTGGGGTCTCATATACACCCCAGGGGCCCCCAAAATCTGCCCCAGGGCCCCCCAGATTTGCTCCAGGGCCCCCCAGATCTGCCCCAGGAGCCCTGAAACCTGCCCCGAGGGCCCCCAGAGCAGCCCCAAGGGTCTCATATCTGCCCAAGAGGCCCCAAAATCTGCCCCAGTACCCCCAAACCTGCCCCAGGGACCCCCAAATCTGCCCCTGGTGTCTCCTATCTGCCCCAGGGGCCCCCAGAACTGCCCCAGGAGTCTCAAACCTGCCCCAGGGGTCTCATATCTGCCCCAGGGGCCCCCAAATTTGCTCCAGGAGCCCCCAAAATCTGCCCCAGGGGTCTCATATTTGCCTCAGTACCCCCAGATTTGCCCCAGGGGTCCCCAAAATCTGCCCCAGGGGTCTCAAACCTGCCCCAGGGGTCTCACATCTGCCCCAAGGGCCTCCAAAATCTGCCCCAGGGGCCCCCAAATTTGCTCCAGGGGTCTCAACCCTGCCCCTGTGGCCTCACATCCAGCTCAGGAGCCCAAAACCGACCCCAGGACCCCCCAAATCTGCCCCAGGGGCCCCAAACGCGCCCCCCCCAGCTGCCCCCGCCCCCCCCCCCCCCCGCCCCAGCCACGCGGGGCATTGTGGGGCCCCGCCCTCCCCTCAAGAGCACACCCGGGGGCGGGGCCAGGCGCCGATTAGGGGGCGGGCGCTTCTCGGGGCGGCCTGGCCAATGAGCAGCCGGGCCGCCGCGTGCCGGCAGCGAGCGACCAATGGGAGCGCGCCGCGGACGCCGCGAGGCCCCCACCTACCCCTCCTGCCCCGCCCCTCCCATCCGCGGGCGGCCGAGGCGCCGCCTGCAGGCCCCGCCCCCCGCCTCCCGCCGCGCGGCGCCGCTCCCGCCTCAGGCACCGCCGCGGCCACCCCCGGCGAGGGAGGGGGGGGCGGGGGGCGGGGCCTGCGTTAAAGGCGCAGCGCGGCGCAAGATGGCGGCCCCCTGGCTGTGGCTGCTGGGCCTGGCGGCCTGGGCCCGGCCGGGCGCCGCGCCGCCGCCGCCGCCACCGGACGCCGAGGTGACGTTCGTGCTGCCCGCGGGGCGCCGCGAGTGCTTCTACCAGGGGGCGCCCGGCAACGCCTCCATGGAGGCCGAGTACCAGGTGCCGGGGGGGGGCGGGGCCGCGCCGGTACCGGAGGGGGGCGGGGCCGGTACCGGAGGGGGGCGGGGCTTGAGGGAGGGGGCGGGGCCTGTACCGACAGGGGGCGGGGCCTGGGTGGGAGGCACCGGGAGGGGACCGGAGCCGGTACCGGAGGGGGCGGGGCTTGGGTCGGTGGCACCGGGAGGGGAGCGGGGCCGGTACCGGAGGGGGCGGGGCCGGTACCGGGAGGGGGCGGGGCTTGGGTCCGTGGCACCGGGAGGGGACCAGGGCCGGGACCGGGGTGGTGCTGGGGGGAGCGGGTCCCGGTACCGGGGGGGTGGGGCTGTTACTGGGGACGTACCGGGGGCGGGGGCACCGCTGGGACCTGCAGGGCCGAGGCACCGGGCACCGGAGGGGCACTGGAGGGGACTGGGGGTGGTGCTGGGGGGGGCGGGTCCCGGGGCGGGTCCCGGTACCGGGGGTGCGGGGCTGGTGCGGAGCCGGTACCGGGAGGACGGGGCCGGTACCGGGGATGTACCAGGTGCGGGGGGCACTGCTGGGACCCATACCGGGGGCACCGCCAGGACCCGCAGCCCACGGGGACGAGGCACCGGCCGGGTCCCGGGTGGTGCTGGGGGGTGGAGGGGGAACGGGACCCGGTACCGGAGGAGAGATGAGAACCCCGGGGCGGGGGGGGGGGGGTCCCGGTGCCTCCGCAGGTGATCGGCGGCGCGGGGCTGGACGTGGATTTCTCCCTGGAGAGCCCCTCGGGGCTGCTGCTGGTCAGCGAGCACCGCAAGTCGGACGGCGTGCACACGTGAGCCCCGCGCCGCGCTCGGCACCGGCACCGGCACCGCGCTCAGCACCGGCACCGGGCCCCGCGCTCGGCGCCGGCACCGGGCTCAGCCCCTCTCCCCTCCGCAGCGTGGAGCCCACCGAGGCGGGCGACTACAAGCTGTGCTTCGACAACTCCTTCAGCACCATCTCGGAGAAGCTCGTGTTCTTCGAGCTCATCTTCGACAGCGCCCAGGACGACGACGGCGACGGCGACGGCTGGCTGGAGGCGGCCGAGCCCGAGGACCTGCTGGACGTCAAGATCGAGGACATCAAGGTACAAGGGGGGGGGGGACACAGCGGGGAGGGGGGCACGGGGGGGGGGGGGGCGATTTGGGACGTCAAGTTCGAGGACATCGAGGTACAAGGTGGGGGGGGACACGGCAGGGATAGGGGCACGGGGGGCGGCCCCATTTTGGACGTCAAGATCGAGGACATCAAGGTATGTATGGGGGGGGGGGGGACACGGTGGGGGAGGGTGGGGGCAGCCTGATTTTGGACATCAAGATTAAAGACATCAAGGTATGTACGGGGGGGGGGACACGGCAGGGAGGGGGGCATGGGGGGCGGGCCGATTTTGGACGTCAAGATCGAGGACATCGAGGTACAAGGCGGGGGGGGCACGGGGGGGGGGGGGCCGATTTTGGGCATCAAGATTGAGGACATCAAGGTACAAGGCGGGGGGGGACACAGCGGGGAGGGGGGCACGGGGGGCAGCCCAATTTTGGATGTCAAGATCGAAGACATCAAGGTACAAGGTGGGGGGGGGACACGGTGGGGTGGGGGGCGGCCCGATTTTGGGGGCTGGTGCGAGGTGAGGGTGGGGGGGGGGCTCCTCTGCGGTGGTTTTTTTTTGTTTTTTGTTTTTGTCTCTTTTTTGTTTGTTTTTTGTTTTTGCTTTTTGTTTTTTGTTTGTTTGTTTCTTTTTTGCTTTTTTCTTCGGGGGGGGGCAGGAATCCATCGAGACCATGCGGAGCCGCCTGGAGCGGAGCATCCAGATGCAGGCGCTGCTGCGAGCCTTCGAGGCGCGCGACCGCAACCTGCAGGAGAGCAACCTGGGCCGCGTCAACTTCTGGTCGGCCGTCAACCTGGGCGCGCTGCTGCTCGTGGCCTTCCTGCAGGTCTACATGCTGAAGAGCCTCTTCGAGGACAAGCGGGCCGTGCGGACGTGACGGGGCGGGGGGGGACGCCGGGACGTTCCCCCCCCATCCCCCCGCCCCCACGAAGTTGCTGCTTTTCCCCTCCCCACCCCAGGGATTAAAACTGGCTTTGTACCCGGTGTCGCGGCTGCTTTTTGGGGTTTTTTTTTTGGAGGGGGGGGGGGGATTTGCCCTCCGAGGCGTCCTCTCCTCCGTGGGGACGCGGCCCCCACCCCGCTCTCAGCACCGTCGTTTTCCCCAGCTCCGCACCCCCGCTGTATCGCCCCGGGGGTTGGATCCCCCCCCCCCCCCCAAAAAAAAAAAAGCCCTGGGCCCCCCCCCAGAAACATTTCTGAGGTTTTTAGGACAGAGCCGGGGTCTTAAAGGCGTTAAAAACGCTCGGGGAAAGGAGTCGGGGCTGCAAATAACGGGGGGGGGGGGGGGAGGAGATAGAGGGGAAGGAGCCCCCCCCCCCCTGCTTTGTGGGGTGTTGCCCCCCCAAAAATGCCCCCCCCCCAGGGGAGGGGAGCCCTTGGGTGCACACAGCTGTGGGCAGGGGCACGACCCGGGGGGGAGGGGGGGAGACCCCTGCTCCCCGAGCTGGGTGCGGGATGGGTGATGAAATTGGGGGTGAAACGGGCAAATTTTGGAGGTTTCGCTCCCTCTCAAGCTCGAGGGGGGGGGTGAGGTGCTCGAGTGCGCCAAGGACAGCGCTGCCTTCTGGGTGCCCCTTGACTCGAGACCTCAAAAGCGCCCCTTCAGACCCCAAAGCGCCCCCCTCCGGACCTCCAAAAGCCCCCCTGTGGACCCCAAAGCCCCCCTCCGGACCCCAAAAGCCCCCCCTCTGGACCCCAAAAGCCCCCCTCTGGACCCCAAATCCCCCCCTCCAGCCCCTCAAATCCCCCCTCCGGACCCCCAAAGCCCCCCTCCAGCCTCCAAAATCCCCCCTCCAGCTCTCAAAGCCCCCCTCCAGACCCCCAAAGCCCCCCTCCGGACCTCCAAAAGCCCCCTCCAGACCCCAAAGCCCCCCTCCAGACCCCAAAAGCCCTCCTCCGGACCTCCAAAGCCCCTCTCCAGCCCCCAAAAGCCCCCCTCCAGACCCCAACCCCCCCCTTCCAGCCCCCAAAAGCCCCCCTCCGGACCCCAACCCCCCCCCCTCCAGCCCCCCAAAATCCCCCCCGCCCCACCGCCGAGGTGAGAGAAACCACTGGGAAGCGCCGGAGCCTTTCACCAGCTTTTTGTTTTTCCCTTTTATTTCTTTTCTTTTCGTGTTCTTTGATTTTTTTTTGTATTTTTTTTTCCTTTAGTTTATTAATAGGGTACAGACCGGAGGCACTTACACGGCGGCGAACGGAAGGACCGGGACAGAAGCGTGCTGGTTTTTTTTATTTAGGGCCGGGGGGGGGGGGGGGAGCGGGGGGCCGCTGGCGACGCCGGGGGGCAGCGGGCAGGCGGCCGAGCCCTCCCCCCCCCCCCCAAAAGCTCTGCCCCGCCAGCGCGGCAGGCTGGGGGGGTTTGGGACCCTCACCCAGGGGGGCCCAAACCCCCGGGGCCCCCCCGTTAAGGCAGCTGGTGCTGCAGCCCCATCTCCGCGCCCCCCCCCACCCCCGGGTGTTTTTAAAAAACCTACATCTTTTTTTCCTTTTTTTTTTGTTTTTTTTTTTTGCCTTTTCGCTGTTTTTATACAATCCGTACAGTCCGTAGAAATATTTACATCCTCCGCCCCCCCGCCGCGGGGAAAGGCACCGTGGGCGAAAGCGGTGGCGAGGCGGGGGGGCTCCGTGTGTTTTTTGGGGGGCTGGGGGGCTCCCCCCGCCCCCGCATCCTCCGGCCTCCCCCGGGGCTTCGGGGCGCGGGCGTTAAGGCGAGCAGCAGCCGGGGCCTCGCCTTAACGAATTAAATTCGTTAGCAACTCGCTCCCTGCGCCCCCCCCCCCCCCCCCCGGCCTCGGTTCCCACAGAGAAAATTTCCTGGAAGCTATAAAAAAGGGAGGTAAAAGGCTCCGGGCAGGGTTAGCGAGCGGCTCCCGGGGCGGGGGGCTTCGGGGGGGGGGGCAAAAAATGAAAATCGCTAAGTTTTATATATAATATATTAATACAAAAATTCTGGGGGGGGGGGGAGAGGAGGAGGAGGAGGAGGAGGAAGGCAGGAATCTGATCGGCCTCGGCGCCAGCTGCCCCGCGCGTTGAGGACGCTGAGCGTCGGAGGGGAGCTGGGGGGGCAGGGGGGCGTTTCTGACCGAAAAGTGCAATAATCGACCCCCCCCCCCCCCCCCCAGAAAACCAGAATCCTCCCGGTTTGGCGTCCGGGGGCTCGGCCCGGGTGTGAAACCGCTCGGCCGAGAGCCCACGGCGGGGCGGAGGGTTCCAAAAAATAATAAATCGAGAGATGAGATGCTGGGGGGGTTGGGGGGGGGGACACCCCATTTTTCCCCCCCCCCACACCGGGCGGGAGCGGCGGCGGCCCCGCGGGCGGTTTAATCGAGGAGCGAGGGCTCGGCGGGGCGGATGATGGTCGGCCGGTTGGGCGCCGCCGGGGGTCTCCTGCTGCGGAGAGAAGGGGAAAAAAAGGGTGTGGGGATGGGGGGGGCCCACCGGGGGGTCCCCGAGCCGAGGACGAGGCCCTGGGGGTACAAAACGCCCCCCCCCCCCAAAGCCGGTCGCTTACCTGGGCACGCCCGGAGGGATGCCGGGGGGACGCGTGCGGGCCGCGAGGGGATCTGCGGAGGGGCCGAGAAGGGGTCGTTGGGGGCAGCGAAGACGTTTTGGGGTCCGGGCGCGAGGGGATGGGGGAGCCGTGAAAGGGGACGGCCCCCCCGCGGGGATGGGCAGCAGCGGCGGCCCCGGCGTCGGGCCCCGCACGGCAGGAGGCCGGCCCGGCGGCAGGACGGCCGAGACGGGTCTGCGCTGAGGCGGGGGGCTGCGGGGACACGGCGGGGGTCAGGGGCGGCCGCAGCCCTCTGCAGCCCCCCCAAACCCTGCAGCACCCCCCCCGAAGCTCGCTGAGCCCCCCAAACCCCGCTGAGCTCCCCTGAACACCGTTGAGCCCCCCTCAAACCCTGCAGAGCCCCCCAAACCCCGCTGAGTCCCCCCAAACCCCGCTGAGCCCCCCGAACCCTGCAGAGCCCCCCGAACCCCGCTGAGTCCCCCCCCGAACCCCATTGAGCCCCCCAGCCCCTGCTGAGCCCCCCAAACCCCGCTGAGCCCCCCCAAACCCTGCAGAGCCCCCTCAAATCCCGCTGAGCCCCTCCTGAACGCCGTTGAGCCCCCCTGAACCCTGCTGAGCCCCCCAAACCCTCCCAAACCCTGCAGAGCCCCCCAAACCCCCCAAACCCCGCTGAGCCCCCCCAAACCCCGCTGAGCCCCCCTCAAACCCCGCTGAGGCCCCCAAACCCTGCTGAGGCCCCCCAAACCCCGCTGAGCGCCCCTCAAACCCCGCTGAGCTCCCCCAAACCCCGCTGAGCCTCCCCCCGAACCCCGCTGAGCCTCCCCCGAACCCTGCAGAGCCCCCCCAAACCCCACTGAGCCCCCCAAACCCCCCTGAGCCCTGCAGAGCTCCCCCTGAACCCTGTTGAGCCCCCTCCAAACCCCATTGAGCCCCCCAGCCCCTGCTGAGCTCCCCCAAACCCCGCTGAGCCCCCCCCAAACCCCGTTGAGCCCCCCCGAACCCCGCTGAGCCCCCCCTGAACCCCGCTGAGCCCCCCCTGAACCCCGCTGAGCCCCCCAAACCCCGCTGAGCTCCCCCAAACCCCGCCGAGCCCCCCCCAAACCCTTCAGGCCGTGCCCTACCTGTGCCCGCTGCCGGTCTGCAGCCAGGTGTCGTCCACCGGCGGGGGCACGGGCGTGGAGACGGTGCTGGTGCTGATGTCGCCGATGATGCTGAGCGCCTCCTTCAGCGCGTGGTACATGCGCAGCATCTCGTCCCGCCGCTGCGCCTGGTCCGCCGACTCCTCCATCAGGCTGCTCTGGTCGGCGGACGAGTACAGGTAGGCGAGCAGCTCCGAGTGGATGAAATCCTTGGTCTGCGGGGGGGGTGAAGCCCCGAGGAGATTTGGGGGGGGGTCCGGTAACGGGGAAACCCCTCGAGCGGCGGGGGCGGGATGAGGCGAGGGCGGCCCCCCCCCCCCCCCTCCCGGCTTCGCGAGAACCCGAACGCCTCCTCGGCGTCCACTCGAATCATCGTGGAATAACGCCCCGAGGTGGAAGGGACCCAACCCCAAGGTGGAAGGGACCCAAAAGGACTCAGCTCGAATCCTGGAATCATGGAATAACACCCCGAGGTGGTAAAGGACCTGAAAGGATCCAGCTCAAGTCGTGGAATCACGGAATAACGCCCCGAGGTGGAAGGGACCCAACACCGAGGTGGAAGGGACCCGAAAGGACTCAGCTCGAATCGGGGAACTGCAGAACACCCCGAGGTGGAAGGGACCCGGAAGGATCCAGCTCGAGTCGGGGAATTGTGGAATAACGCCCCGAGGTGGAAGGGACCCAACCCCGAGGTGGTAAAGGACCCAGAAGGACTCAGCTCGAGTCGTGGAATCACGGAATAACTCCCCAAGGTGGAAGGGACCCAACCCCAAGGTGGAAGGGACCCAAAAGGATCCAGCTCGAGTCGTGGATCGCGGAATAACACCCCGAGGTGGAAGGGACCCAACCCCAAGGTGGAAGGGACCCAGAAGGACTCAGCTCGAGTCATGGAATCATGGAATAACTCCCCGAGGTGGAAGGGACCCAACTCCGAGGTGGAAGGGACCCGAAAGGACTCAGCTTGAGTCGGGGAATCGCGGAATAACGCCCCAAGGTGGAAGGGACCCGAAAGGATTCAGCTCAAGTCGGGGAACCGCAGAACACCCCAAGGTGGAAGGGACCCAAAAGGATTCAGCTCGAGCCATGGAATCACGGAATAACGCCCCGAGGTGGAAGGGACCCAACCCCAAGATCGAAGGGACCTGAAAGGACTCAGCTCGAGTCGTGGAATCGTGGAATAACACCCCAAGGTGGAAGGGACCCAACCCCAAGGTGGAAGGGACCCGAAAGGATTCAGCTTAAGTCGGGGAATCACGGAATAACGCCCCGAGGTGGAAGGGACCCAACCCCAAGGTGGGAGGAACCCGAAAGGACTCAGCTTGAATCGGGGAACCGCAGAACACCCCAAGGTGGGAGGGACCCAACCCCGAGGTGGAAGGGACCCAAAAGGACTCAGCTTGAGTCATGGAATCGCGGAATAACGCCCCGAGGTGGGAGGGACCCAGCTGCAAGGTGGAAGGAACCCGAAAGGATTCAGCTCGAATCGGGGAACCGCAGAACACCCCGAGGTGGAAAGGACCCAGAAGGATTCAGCTCGAGTCGGGGAATCATGGAGTAACACCCTGAGGTGGAAGGGACCCAACCCCAAGGTGGAAGGGACCCAACCCCAAGGTGGAAGGGATCCAACCCCAAGGTGGAAGGAAGGGACCCGAAAGGACTCAGCTCGAGTCAGGGAATCATGGAATAACGCCCTGAGGTGGAAGGGACCCGGAAGGACTCAGCTCGAATCGGGGAATCACGGAATAACGCCCCAAGGTGGAAGGGACCCAACCCCAAGGTGGAAGGGACCTGAAAGGACTCAGCTCGAGTCGGGGAATCATGGAGTAACACCCCGAGGTGGAAGGGACCTGAAAGGATCCAGCTCGAGCAGTGGAATCACGGAATAACTCCCCGAGGTGGAAGGGACCCAACCCCGAGGTGGAAGGGACCCGGAAGGATTCAGCTCGAGCCGTGGAATCGCGGAATAACGCCCCGAGGTGGAAGGGACCCAACCCCGAGGTGGAAGGGACCCAAAAGGATCATCAAAAGCCCGACCCCCTCGGTGCTCGAAGCGCCAGGACGGAGAAACGCAGAGCCACGAGGTCGTCGGATCCCCGTCGCTCCCCGAGGGGGGCCGGGGGGCTTCTCCCCGCGGCGCCAGGAGCCCCCGTTCGCCCCCCCCGTCCCCGACTCACATTATTTATCATGAGGTGCATTATGGTCTTTGGCATGAGGTCGCGGATGGACTTGTTGATGATGCCCACGTAGGAGTCGACGAGGTTGCGGATGGTCTCCACCTGCCGCTCCAGCTGGGGGTCCATGGAGAAGGTGTTCTCCTGGGCGCCGTCCTCGTTCTCCGTCTGCTCGGGGACAGCAGGGGGGGGGGCACCCGTCACCGCCGGGACCCCCCCCAGCGCGCCATCCCAAACGGACGCTTTAAGGGGGGAAAAAATTAAAAAAAAAAAGGGGATTTCGGAGCAAAAGGGATGCCGCGTCCAGCGGGCAGGATCCGTGCTCCTCTCTTCGGTGTCAGGCAGGGTGGGGGGCGAAGGAGCCGCGGGCTCGGCTCCCGGGGGGGCAGCTCGGAGGGGGGGGGAGCTTTACTTGGTCTTTCTCCGGGTAAACGCCGGCCCGGAGGAAGGAGGCCTTCCAGCTGTCCACGTCCTCCTGGGAGTCGCAGGCCAGCTCGATCTGGCGGAGGTCTTTGTAGACGTTCCTGGAGGAAGGGCGAGGATGAGGAGGGGAGGCCTCCGAAACCACGCGGCTTCGGCAACGAGGGGGGGGAGCCCGAAATGGCCGCTGCCTCCGAGAGATCCCCCCGCGAGGGGAAGGGGGGGAGGCCCGGCGGCGAGCTCTGGGGCTCGGGCCCTCACCTCTGCTCGGTGTTGAAGATGGCGAAGACGTGCTTGTTGGACATGAAGCCCTTCTCCACGTCGCGGATCTTCAGGTTGTCCAGGGGCAGCATGTACTTCTTCTCCTTCTCCTGGGGGGGGAGAGAAAAGCAGGGCTGAGAGCGAGCCGAGCCCCAGCCCCGCATCTGGAAGCGTTTTTGGGAGGGCCCCTGGCCCCGCTTTGTCTCCGAAAGGGACGTCCTGGCCACCCGGAGCCTTCCTCCCCCCCATGCCGCCCTACACTCCTCCTCCGCGATTTCCTGTGAAACCCGCGGCTTTTTGGTGTGTTTGGTTTTTTTTAATTTTTTTTTTTCCCCAGGCTGGATTTGTTGGGCAGAGTTTTGCCATGTCAGAAGGGACCCAAAAAAAAAAAAAAAAGAAAGAAAGAAAGAAAGAAAGAGGAAAGAAAGAAAGAGGAAAGAAAGAAAGAGGAAAGAAAGAAAGAGGAAAGAAAGAAAGAGGAAAGAAAGAAAGAAAGAGGAAAGAAAGAAAGAAAGAGGAAAGAAAGAAAGAAAGAGGAAAGAAAAAAGAAAGAAAGAGGAAAGAAAGAAAGAAAGAGGAAAGAAAGAAAGAAAGAAAGAAAGAAAAGAAAGAAAGAAAGAAAGAAAGAAAAGAAAGAAAGAAAAGAAAGAAAGAAAAGAAAGAAAGAAAAGAAAGAAAGAAAAGAAAGAAAGAAAGAAAAGAAAGAAAGAAAGAGAAAAAAAGAAAGAAAAGAAAGAAAAAAAAGAAAGAAAAAAAAAGAAATAAAGAAAGAAAGAAAAAAAAAAAGCGGCTTCCCTGCTCCCCCCCCCCCCGGCGGCGTCGCTCCTCGTTAAATATAAAAACCGGGGAAACGGGGGAGAAGAAAAAAAAAATTAAAAAAAAAATAGAAAACCAACGTGAAAGGCCCAAAGGCGGCGCGGCGGCGGCGCGGAGTCGGGCCCAGGCTGCCCAGCGCTCAGCCCGCCCGTGCAGGAGGGTGCGAATGGCGCAGGCCTCTGCACGCTGCTCACGGCGCCTTTGGCGCAGCGGCGCCCGCGCGTAACGGGGCGGCGGGGAAGGATCCGGCCCTTGGCGGGGCTGGTACGTGGGGCGTGGGGGTCGTTGCGTGGGGTTTGGGGTCGTTGCGTGGGGTTTGGGGTCGTTGCGTGGGGTTTGGGGGTTATTGCACAGCGTTTTGGGGGGTTATTGGAGGGGTTTTGGGGGTTATTGCGCGGGTTTGGGGGGTTATTAGAGGGATTTGGGGGTTATTGCGCAGGTTTTTGGGGGTTATTGCGTGGGTTTGGGGGGTTATTAAGAGGGATTTGGGGGTTATTGCGCAGGTTTTTGGGGGTTATTGCACAGGTTTGGGGGGTTATTAGAGGAATTTATGGGGTTATTGCGCGGGTTTGGGGGTTATTAGAGGGATTTGGGGGTTATTGCACGGGTTTTGGGGGGGTTATTACAGGGATTTCAGGGTTATTGCGCAGGTTTTGGGGGTTATTGCGCAGGTTTTGGGGGTTATTGCGCAGGTTTTGGGGGTTATTAGAGGGATTTTGGGGTTATTGCATGGGTTTTTGGGGGTTATTAGACGGATTTCGGGGTTATTGTGCAGGTTTTTGGGGTTATTGCATGGGTTTTGGGAGGTTATTGCGCGGGTTTCAGGGTTATTAGAGGGGTTTTGGGAGGTTATTAGAGGGATTTCGGAGTTATTGCATGGGTTTTTGGGAGTTATTACGCAGGTTTGGGGGGTTATTGCGTGGGTTTCGGGGGGTTATTAGAGGGATTTTGGGGTTATTGTGTGGGTTTTTGGGGGTTATTGCGCGGGTTTGGGGGTTATTGGAGGGGTTTCGGGGGTTATTGCGCGGGTTTCAGGGTTATTTGAGGAATTTTGGTGTTATTGTGCGGGTTTTTGGGAGGTTATTACGCAGGTTTTGGGGGTTATTGCGCGGGTTTGGGGGTTATTAGAGGGATTTCGGGGTTATTGCGCGGGTTTCTGGGGGTTGTATGTGGGTTTTTAGGGTTATTACGCGGGTTTTGCGGATATTAAAGGGTTTTTTGGGGTTATTACACAGGTTTTTGGGGATATTAGAGGGGTTTCGGGGGTTATTACACGGGTTTTGGGGTTATTACACGGGCTTTTGGGGTTATTAGAGGGGTTTCGGGTTATTAAATGTTTTTGGGGGGTTATCAAATTGTTTTTCGGGGATATTAAATGTTGTTTTGGGGGTTATTAAATTTTTTGGGGGGGTTATTAAAGGGATTTTCAGGTTATTAAATGGATTTTTGGGTTATTAAATTGTTTTTCATTCGGGGTTATTAAATTGGTTTTTTGGGGATATTACACGGGTTCTTGGGGTTATCACACTGTTTTTCGGGGTTATTAAAGGGTTCTGCTCGCACCCGTTGGCGCAGCGCGCTTCTCGGCGGAGCCCCCCCCCACGTCCCCCACCCCGTTTGGGGGGGGGGGGTCGAGCCCCCCAAAAAAGCACCGCGGGCCCAGGGAGAAGCCGCCCGAAGGAGGGGGAACAAAGGGAAATAAAAGCCGTGCCCCCAGCTCCTTTTTCTGCCCCGCGTGCTCAGCACCGGGCTGTGCCCCCCCCTGCTGCCAGCACCCAGCTCAGCACCCCCCCGGTGACGCGGTCCCTAAAGGAAAGTTCTTTGTCCCGAAAGGAGGGTCCCCGATCCCTGAAGGAGGGGCCCCAGTCCCCAAAAGAGGGCCCTGACCCCAAAAGGAAAGCCCGTGACCCCAAAAGGAGGGTCCCTGACCCCAAAAGGAGGGTCCCCGGCCCCAAAAGGAGGGCCCCTGACTCCAAGAAGAAGGTCCCTGGTCCCCAAAGGAGGGCCCTGACCCCAAAAGGAAAGCCTGTGACCCCAAAAGGAGGGCCCCTAGTCCCCAAAAGAGGGCCCCGACCCCAAAAGGAAAGCCCATGACCCCAAAAGGAGGGTCCCTGACCCCAAAAGGAAGGTGCCCGGTCTCCAAAGGAGGACCCCTGACCCCAAGAAGAAGGTCCCTGACCCCAAAAGGGAAGTCCCTGGTCCCCAAAGGAGGGCCCCCAACCCCAAAAGGAAAGCCCGTGACCCCAAAAGGAAGGTCCCCGGTCCCTAAAGGAGGGCCCCAGTCCCCAAAAGGAAGGTCCCTGGCCCCCAAAGGAGGGTCCCCGACCCCAAAAGGAGGGCCCGTGACCCCAAAAGGAGGGTCCCCAACCCCAAAAGGAGGGTCCCCGGCCCCAAAAGGAGGGCCCCTGACTCCAAGAAGAAGGTCCCTGGTCGCCAAAGGAGGGCCCTGACCCCAAAAGGAGGGTCCCCAACCCCAAAAGGAAGGCCCGTGACCCTAAAAGGAGGGTCCCCGACCCCTAAAGGAAGGCCCATGACCCCAAAAGGAGGGTCCCTGACCCCAAAAGGAGGGTCCCCGGCCCCAAAAGGAGGGCCCCTGACTCCAAGAAGAAGGTCCCTGGTCCCCAAAGGAGGGCCCTGACCCCAAAAGGAAAGCCTGTGACCCCAAAAGGAGGGCCCCTAGTCCCCAAAAGAGGGCCCCGACCCCAAAAGGAAAGCCCATGACCCCAAAAGGAGGGTCCCTGACCCCAAAAGGAAGGTGCCCGGTCTCCAAAGGAGGACCCCTGACCCCAAGAAGAAGGTCCCTGACCCCAAAAGGGAAGTCCCTGGTCCCCAAAGGAGGGCCCCCAACCCCAAAAGGAAAGCCCGTGACCCCAAAAGGAAGGTCCCCGGTCCCTAAAGGAGGGCCCCAGTCCCCAAAAGGAAGGTCCCTGGCCCCCAAAGGAGGGTCCCCGACCCCAAAAGGAGGGCCCGTGACCCCAAAAGGAGGGTCCCCAACCCCAAAAGGAAGGCCCGTGACCCTAAAAGGAGGGTCCCCGACCCCTAAAGGAAGGCCCATGACCCCAAAAGGAGGGTCCCTGACCCCAAAAGGAGGGTCCCTGACCCCAAAAGGAGGGTCCCTGACTCCAAGAAGGTCCCCGACCCCAAAAGGAAGGCCCGTGACCCCAAAAGGAAGGTCCCCGGTCTCCAAAGGAGGGTCCCTGACTCCAAAAAGAAGGTCCCTGACCCCAAAAGGGAAGTCCCTGGTCCCCAGAGGAGGGTCCCCAACCCCAAAGGGAAGGTCCCAGGTCCCCAAAAGAGGGCCCTGACCCCAAAAGGAAGGCCCGTGACCCCAAAAGGAAGGGTCCCCGACCCGGGGGGCGGGGGGGCCGCCTGGGGACGTGGGGCTTGCCCCGTTCGCAACCCCCCCCGGCCCCGTACCTCCTCATCCTTGTACCAGGAGAGCGACTCGGCGGTCAGCACGAACCAGTACTCCTTGGAGCCGCCCTTCATGATGCTGATGTTGTTGATGGTCAGCCAGCCCCTGCGGATCACCTGCGGGCACAGAGCGGCGCCGGGGAGCGGGGGGGGGGCGGCGCCGGGAGCCCCTCGATCCCGAGGAGCCCCCCCCCGGGGAGGAGGGGAGGCTCAGGAGCCCCTCGGCCGGATTAAACCCCCCGAAAACCCATGGGTTTTGGCCCAAATCCTCCACCTGCCCCCAAAACGCCCTCGCTCGGCCGTCGCTCTTGGCACCCCGGAGCGGCTGCGAGCATCGACCCCCCCGGGCTCGTTTAGGGGCTAACGAGCCCCCCCCCCCCCGGGCTCATTTAGTGGCTAACGAGATTTTGGGGATAAACCAGGGGGGATTTCTCCTCCCTGTTCCCACCTCCTGCGCTGCGGGGCCGAGCCCTCGCCCTCCCTGGGGAGGGGGCTGCAGCCTCCGCCTCTCCCCCCGGGGTCTCGCTGCCGCCGAGCACCCCCATTCCCCGGGGGGGGGGGGGGTGATGGGGGGGGGGGGTTTGGGGTTCCCAGCCTCGCGTGGAGGCAGCCCAGCACCGCTTTCCCCCTCTCCCCATAGCCCTGCGCCCCCCGCGCCCTCTCTGCCCCAGCGCTGCGGGGTTAGTGCCACCAGCCGGGTTAGTGGGGGGGGGACAAAAACGTGCTGGGGGGGGGGGGTCAGCCCGAAGCGGGGCCCCGGGAGGGCGACGAAGGCCGGCGGTTGAGCAGAGAGGGGTTAGACGGCGGCGGGACGCGGAGTTCGGCACGGCTCGGCGGGGAGCAGGGGGGGGGAAACTGAGGCAGGGCTCAGGACCGCGGCGGCCGGAGCTGGGAATTGGTGGGAGGGGGCCGGGGGAGCCGTGCCGAAATCCTGGGGGGGGTGGGGGGGTGAGGCGCACACACGGTGGTTTTCCCGGCGAGGGGAGGAAGGAGCGCGAGGGTAAGGAGGCGGAGGGCGGCAGGGAGGGGGGCTCCGCCTGCCGGTTCGCTGCGAGCACCCTGGTTTGGTTTGAAAAAACAGCGGTTTGGCTTTGAAAAGCATCGGTTTGGCTTTAAAAAACAGCGGTTTGGCTTTAAAACCCATCGGTTTGGCTTCAAAACTCATCGATTTGGTTTCAAAAAGCATTGGCTTGGCTTTAAAAAACATTGGTTTGGCCTTAAAAAGCATCAGTTTGGCCTTAAAAAGCCATCGGTTTGGCTTTAAAAAGCATCAGTTTGGCTTTAAAAGCCGTCAGTTTGGCTTCAAAACTCATTGGTTTGGCTTCAAAACTCATCGGTTTGGATTTAAAAAGCATCGATTTGGATTTAAAAAGCATCGGTTTGGTTTCAAAAACCATCGGTTTGGCTTTAAAAACCGTCGGTTTGGTTTCAAAAACCATCGGTTTGGCTTTAAAAACCGTTGGTTTGGTTTTAAAAAACATTGATTTGGCTTTAAAACCCATCGGTTTGGTTCTAAAACCCATCGGTTCGGCTTTAAAAACCGTCGGTTTGGTTTCAAAAACCACCGGTTTGCCTTTAAAAAGCATCGGTTTGGTTTCAAAAACCATCAGTTTGGTTCTAAAAACCGTCGATTTGGCTTTAAAAACCCACCGGTTTGGTCTGAAAACCCACCGGTTTGGTCTGAAAACCCACCGGTTTGGTTCAAAAACCCACCGATTCGGTCCAAAAACCCACCGCCGAGCGTGCGCTGAGCTCGGGGACCGCGGAGGTCCGGCGGCGCGGCCCGAGGCTGCTGCCCCGAAAACGCGACCGGAGGCCGCCGCGGGCAAAATAACGGGGAGCGGGGCCCCCCCGCCGCGGGGGCACGGCGCGGGGAGAGGCCGAAACCCCAGCCCCGAGCTGGAGCCTCGGGGAAAAAGCCGAAACGGGATTTGGGGCACCAGGGAGGCCCCGGGGCGCTCCTGGGCTCGAGGGGAGGAGGACGGGGGGGGGGGCGCAGATCGCGCTCGGGGCTGATTTTGGGGTGTCCCCCCCCCGCCGGGGTGCTCAGCTCCGAATCGGAAGCCTCGAGTCCTTCGCCGCCGGCCCTCCGCCGTCCCGGCACCGGGCGCGTTCCCCCCCCCACCCCGTCCTCCGTGGGCACAGCCAGCGAGGGGAGCGGAGCTCGGAGGCGGCAGGATCGGGCCCCGGGGGGGGGGGGGCCGCCCCCGTTTTGTTTTTGGGGGACGGTGCCGGGAGGAAACGGAAGCCTCTGAAGGCGGCGAAGGGCCCGGGAGGCGACGCGAGGCCGCTGGAAGCGCAGCCCCCGGGGGAAGCGGGTTGAGACCGCCTCCCTCGCAGACGCTTCCATTTCCTCCACCCCGAGCCCCAAAAGCGGGGGCCGGGACCCCCCCCAACCCACCCGCCGGCCCCCCCCGAGGGAAAAGCTCGCCCAGGGACGGGGAAACTTCTCCCTTGGGAGCAAGCTCAGCCCTCTGCCACCCCCCCCAAGAAGTGAGCACGCCGGAGGCGAAGCTCTTCGCCGGCCGAATAACGCGCCCAAAAGGGGACCCCAAAATTTGCCTCTGCCGCCGCCGCCGCCAGCCGGGATTTACGGGGCCGGCGGCCGGGCACGGGAAATCCCAGCCCGAAAAGCAGCTCCGAGCCCAAAAGTAACGCCTCCCTCCCCGGGGGGGGGCATTTCTCCCCTCCAGCCTCACGCTGGCAGCGGGCGCACCCCGAAAACCCCGGCGGGGTGAAGATTTCGGCCTCCCGCTCCCCCTTCCCCCCTGCCCGTGGCAAGGGGAGAAGCGTGGGGACGAAGGGACCGGGCCGAATTCCCACCTCCAAGAGGCTGTTTTGGTTTTTTTTTTGGGGGGGGGGATCCTGCCCTGCCCCTGCCGCCGGTGTGCTCGGTTCTGGGGTGCGAGAGGCGCCGGGTGCGGGCTCGGGGGCGATTCCTGGCCGGGCCGCGTCCCTCCCTGGCTGCCGTCTCTACCAGTACTACCAGTCCACACGGGTACTTACCAGTATCTCCCCCTTGGGGCGCGCAAAATTAAGGGGGGGGGAGAGGGGCGTGGGTGGGTGGGGGGGAAGAAAACAAAACACAAAAGCAGGAGGAGGAGGAGACGGAAGAGGGAAGAGAAAGAGAAGTGGCGGGAGGGAGAAGAGAGCGGGAGGCACGAAAATGGTAGGAAAAAGCGGAGAAAACAGCGAGAGAAAAACAGGGACATGCTATTAATTATAATTTTTACAGTGTTAATAATTCATCACAATCTTTCCGACCAAGGAGGCAGCGTCTGCATTACGTCCTGCCACACCTAGGACCATGCAAAGGGGGGGGCTTCCAGTCCCGCGCCGCCGCCCCCCCCCCCCATATCGAGGCAGAGCCGCGTTTCCCTTCCTCCGTCCCCCACCTCCAAACCTCGCCGGGGGGGCCGCGGCGGATCCGGCCCCCGGAGCCGCGGGGTGGGGAGGGGGCAGCTCCCGAAGCGGGACCCGAACCCAGCGGGCTGTACCTGGTTGGGGACGGCTCGCTTCTTGTTGGTCTGCGTGTTCCTCTGCTGCGCGCTGCGAAGAGAGAGGGGGGGGGAAAGTTTTAGGAGGAGAGGGGGACGGTGCTGAGCCCCCCCCCCCCCCGGGGGCCGCACGCTTCTCCCCTCCCCGGGCTGCCAGGAGTGCTGGAAGGAAGAGCTGAGCCCCGCGGGGGGGCTGCGGGGTGGGATTTTTCCCCCCCTGGGGCTACGGGGTGGGATTTTTCCCCCCCCCTGGGGCTGCGGGGTGGGATTTTTCCCCCCCCTGGGGCTGCGGGGTGGGATTTTTCCCCCCCCCCTTCCCGGGACTTAGGGCCAGCGGTTTGAGGAGCCCTCTCCGTCGGGCTGGGACCGAATGCGGTGCTGAGGCAGGGGGGGGGACACACAGACAGGGTTTTGCGCCCCGGGCAGCTTTATCTGCTTCCTTCCAGTCCTTACCTCCGGGCAGGCGGGTTGGTTTCAAGCCTGCGCGTCCCCGGGGCGGGGAGGGGGGCGCGGGATAGGAAACACCCAGAGGTCGGAAAGCCCAAGGGGTCCGGGGGCCTCGCCAAGCACCACGACTCCTCTCCAGAACCGCCTGCAACCTCCTGGTCCCGCCCGCGTCCCCCCCCACACCCCCCAAAAAAAAAAGAAAAGGAAAGGCTGGGACCAAAAACCCCGCGTACCTGCACCGGAGGGAACGCTACCTGTCTCTCCTGAGCACCCACGGGGACGCGGGGGCGCGGCGCGGGACGTGCCCGTTAGTCAGGAGCGGGAACAAAATCCGGGAGAACCGTTAGAGCCACGCCGGGACGCCCCGGGGAGAAGCAGCTCGCAAGCGCCTTGTGGGGGGGGGGGGAGGCGGCAGGACCCCCGGGGGCGTCCCTGTTTTTGGGGGGTGGGTGCTGGATCTGGTCCTGGGGTCCCTAAAACCCTCCTGGCGCCGGGCGAGGCCCAGCCGTGAGCTCCGGATGGGAGCGGGGAGCTCCCCCGGGGCGCTGAGCCCAGGGCGGAGAGCTCGGCGCATGCAGGCACATGCTGCTGCTGCTCGTGCTGCTGCTGGTGCTGCTGCTACTACTGCTGCTACTGCTGCTGGTGCTGCTGCTGCTACTGCTGCTGCTGCTGCGGGTACCCACCCTGTCGCCAAGTGCTGCTCAGTGTAACAGCTGGGGAGAGGGAGAGATCCGGAGGAGTCCGGAGCGCGAGAGAGCGAGGCGGTTCCAAGGAAAAACAGGAGAGGTTAGGAGAAGAGGAAGGAACCGCGCGGGAACCAAGGCGAGAAGCGGAGATGTGATCGGGAAAAGGAGGGGAAAAAGGGGGAAAAGTTTAAGAAAACAGAAGGGGACCGGAGGAGGAGAAGCGGAGGGGGCTCTGCCGGGAAGCGGGGGCGCGAGCACGGGGCTCCGTCCCCGCGGGGACAGCCGAGCTGGGGCTCTCGGCGGCGCGACACCGGGGCCGCGCTGCTGGGACGAGGAGGAGGAAGGGAAGGAGGAAGGACGGGGACAGACGGACGGCGCGGCCCCCTCCTCGCGGCCCTTCTGCTCCGGCATCGTTCCGAGGGACGAGCTCGATGCCCCAGGGACGAGCTCGATGCCCGCGGGGACTCCTCTGCTCCCCCGGGAGCCACCTCGCGCCTTCCCTCGCTGCGCCCAGCGGGGCACGGGGAGCTCCCGCCGGCCCTAAAACGGCCCTAAAATGACCTTAATTAATCCCAGAACCCCCCCGCCAGCAGCCCCGAAGCGCTTCCGAGGCTGAACTTCGGGCACCGCCTCGGGGTAAAGCGCAAGGCGGAGGAACGCTGCGGGGCGAGCTCGCGGCTCCGCGCCCTCACACGCTGCGGGGGGGGGGGGGCAGGGATTCGGGGCTGCGGCACGAACCCCCCGCAGCTCCCAAACCCCCCCCGTAGAGCCCCCAGCGCTCCCCGCCGGGCTTTGGTGAATTAAAGCGGGGCCGCGGGGGGCTCGCCCGCCCCCCCGTCACCTCCCGAAGGGCGCCGCCAACGCCCCGCCGGGGACGGGACCGCGAGCCCCGTTCGTGTCGGGGCGCGAGGAAAAGCCCCGTCCCGCCGCCCGGGCACTCACTTGGCGAAGCCGATGAAGTCCTCGTGGTTGGTGTTGATGTAGGAGAGCTCGATGTCGATCAGCAGCAGGATCTGGAGGGAGGTTCCCCGGTTAGGATCCCTCCCCCCCCAGGATCGCCGCTCCCCGCGCCGCTGCCGCCAAGAGGGAGCCCTGGGGTCGCGACGGGGAGCTTTGGGGTCATGAGGGGGAGTCTTGGGGTCGCGAGGGGGAGCCTTGGGGTTGCGACAGGGAGCTTTGGGGTCGCCAGAAGGAGCCTTGGGGTTGTGACAGGGAGCTTTGGGATCGTGAGAGGGAGCCTTGGGATCGCGATGGGGAGCATATTGGTTGCGACGGGGAGCCTTGGGGTCACGAGGGGGAGCCTTGGGGTCACGAGGGGGAGCCTTGGGGTCGCTACGGAGAGCTTCGGGATCGCGATGGGGAGCCTTGGGGTCGCGATGGGGAGCTTCGGGATTGTGCCGGGGAGCCTTGGGGTCGCGACAGGGAGCTTTGGGATCACAAGGGAGAGCCTTGGGGTCGCGAGGGGGAGCCTTGGGGTCGCGAGGGGGAGCTTTGGGATCATGACAGGGAGCCTTGGGGTTGCGACGGGGAGCTTCGGGATCGTGATGTGGAGCCTTAGGGTCGCAACGGGGAGCTTTGGGGTCGCCAGAAGGAGCCTTGGGGTTGTGACAGGGAGCTTTGGGATCGTGAGAGGGAGCTTTGGGATCACAAGGGGGAGCCTTGGGGTCGCGACGGGGAGCCCTGGGGTCACCAGAGGGAGCTTTGGGGTCGCGACAGGGAGCCTTGGGGTCGTGTGGGGGAGCCTTGGGGTCGTGCGGGGGAGCCTTGGGGTCACGCCGGGGCCGCGCTCACCTGGTCCTTGGTTTTGCCCTCCCGCTCCCTGATGTGCGTGGTGACGATCCTCTCCGTCTCCTCCCGCAGCCTGGGGTAGGAACCGAGCTGGGAAGGGAGGGAGGGGGAGGGAGGCAGGGAGGGAGACGGGCGCTGAGCGCGGCGCCGGCGAGGGAACGGGGCCACGAAGGGCGCCAGGAGGGACAGAGGAGGAGGAGGAGGAGGAGGACGCAGCTGGGGCTCGGGGGGGGAAGCGAGAGCCGACCCTCTGCGCTCTTCCCCCAGTTCCTGGGGGGGCTGCGGCGGCACGCTCAGCCCTCCAGAGATGGGGGGGGGGGGAATTTCCTCCAGGGGGGGGAAACGCCCTCGATCCCTCGGAGCTGCCCCGGGCTCGCCTCAAGCAGCCGGTAATTAAATACGGGAAGGAGCCCTTCGGCCCCAGCTCCGGGGCCACCAACGCTGCCAAGGGCGAATGCCAGCGCCGGGGGGTGGGGGACCCTACTGGTGCCCGGCCTTACTGGTCCCCTACCTTACTGGTGCACTGCCTGACGGTGTTGATGAGCTCCTGGATCACCAGGTCGACGCACTTCAGGCACGGCTCCTTCAGCTTCACCACCTGCTTCTTCACGATGGCCTCGAACGCCAGGTCCGGGGTGAAGAGCCCCGTCCTACACGGGGTGGGTGGGGGGCGAGGGGGCGGGGAGAGAAACAAAAACGGGCCGTCGGGTCCAGGGCCGCATCCTGACGGGAGGCTCAGCGCCGGGGAGCTGCTCCCTGCCCGCTCCTCCGCCGAGCACCAGAGGGTCGGGGTGGGTTTAGAATTAATTAGAATTAGCGCTCCTAATGATGAGGGGGAGGGCGCAGGGGTGCCGGCACGGCGAGGAGCCGGGGAGCTGCCTTTTTGGGGGCGTTTTGGGGGGGGTGGCTGCACCCCGAGCGGCTCAAGCGGTGCCTGGGGAGGAGGGGGAGCTCGGGGTTTCCGTTCTCCTCTCAAAGCACGAGGCCGAAGGAGAGCAGGCACGCCGGGAGGGCCGGCGTCCCACCCGATTCCCCTCCTGGGTCCGCGCCGGGGCCGGCAGGGTGCCCGAAGGGGGGGACAGCAGGGACCCGAAGGGGGGCAGCAGGGACCCGAAGGGGGGACAGCAGGGACCCGAAGGGGTCCCCGGCTGGACCGCGGGCCCCCGCTTCTCCCCGCGGCGTTCGGCTCCCTTCTTCCCCCCCTCCCGGGAGCGGAAGGGGGAAGAGGAATGGTATTTCAGCCGCCAAACCCAAGCGGCAGCCGGCGGGGACGCTCCGAGCGCGCGCCCCCCTGGATCGGGTAATTTTTTTGGGGGGGGGGGAATCCGCGCCCCCCCGCCGCTTGCCTGACGCCGTGGATGTTCTTGATGGCGTAGCTGATTTCTCGCCTCAAGTCCTTCTCGTCGAACTCCATCTGGGGGGGAGGGAAGCCCGCCGTTAAACCAGCGCCGGGATCTGCCCCCGGGGGGTTCCCGACGCAGGACGCGCGGCCCCCCCGGGCCGGCTTTACCTTCACGAGCTCGAAGGGGAACCTCTCGTGGAAGATGCGGTTGATTCGGGCGCCCCCGGAGAGCTCGAGCGTGTCCACCTGGTCTCCCGACCCCTCGATGCGCTTCTCGAAGTCCACGCCGAACTGCTGGACCATTCTGCGGAGAGGCAGCGGGGTCGCACAGGCTCCGGCTGAGCGGAACCCCGCAGAACCCCGCAGAACCTCTCCAGAACCCCTCCAGAACCTTGCAGAACTCCTCAGAACCCCTCCAGAACCCCACAGAATCCCCGCAGAACCTCTCAGATCCCCCCCAGAACCCTGCAGAACCCCTCCAGAGCCCCTCCAGAACCTTGCACAACTCCTCAGAACCCCACAGAACCCCTGCAGAACCCCGCAGAACCCCTCAAAACGCCTCCAGAACCCCACAGAATCCCCGCAGAACCTCTCAGATCCCCCCCAGAACCCCTCCAGAACCTTGCAGAACTCCTCAGAACCCCTCCAGAACCCCTCCAGAACCTCTCAGAACCCCACAGAACCTCACAGAACCCCCGCAGAGCCCCACAGAACCCCTGCAGAGCCCCTCCAGAACTCCTCAGAACCCTTCCAGAACCCTGCAGAACTCCTCAGAACCCCACAGAACCCCTGCAGAACCCCGCAGAACCCCTCAAAACGCCTCCAGAACCCCACAGAATCCCCGCAGAACCTCTCAGATCCCCCCCAGAACCCCCCCGGAACCCCACAGAACCCCTGCAGAGCCCCACAGAACCTTGCAGAACCCCAAAGAACCCTTCCAGAACCCCTCCAGAACCTTGCAGAACTCCTCAGAACCCCTCTAGAACCCCACAGAACCCTTCCAGAACCCTGCAGAACTCCTCAGAACCCCACAGAACCCCTGCAGAACCCCTCAAAACGCCTCCAGAACCCCCCAGAATCCCCGCAGAACCTCTCAGATCCCCCCCAAAACCCCCCCGGAACCCCACAGAACCTCTGCAGAGCCCCACAGAACCCTGCAGAACCCCTCCAGAACCCCAAAGAACCCTCCCAGAACCCCTCCAGAACTCCTCAGAACCCTTCCAGAAACTTGCCGAGCCCCTGCAGAGCCCCTCCAGAACCCCACAGAACCTCTCAGAACCCCACAGAACCCCGCAGAGCCCCTCCAGAACCCCCCCAGCCACCCCGAGCTCCCCAAACCCTGCCCGGCCGCGGGCACAGCAGCAGGATCTGCCTTTGGCTGCGGTTTGGGGAGCCCGCGGGCAGGGTCAGGGAGCACAAAAAGCTCCCCTTTTCATCCCAAACCGCAGCTGCTCCGGGTGAAGCCGCCAGAAAGGAGCCTCGCCCGAGGGGGGCAGCAGATTTCCCCCCCGCGCCAGCGGCGTTGCTGCCCTGGAGGAGGGACTCACTGCAGCAAAGCTTTGGTTTTGCGCGTGGGGTCGTCGGGGCGGAAGTTCTTGTACTCCTCCACCTCCTTCTCCAGCGAGAGCAGCTGGCTCTGCAGCTTGCTGCGCAGCGAGGGCAGCGTCTCCCGAATGTGGTTGGTCAGTTGCTGCGGAAGAAAAAAGAAATCCCGCCCCAAAAACGAATCCAGCCGCCCGCCTCCGCTCCGAAGCCGCGCGGGAACGGCCCCCCGTTGGCCCAGCACCGCGAAATACCCCGCTTTTCCTCTCGGGGGGGAGGAAACCAGCGACAGCTCCCCCCGGGCAGGAGCCCTGGTTGAATTGGGGGGGCGGGGGGAAGCCCACCCACCTGGTTGAGGACCTTCTGCAGGTGCGGGGTGCCCATGCGGTCGGCCATGTGCCGGTAGGCGGGGTGGGAGAGGAAGAACTTGCGCTCGGCCGCCAGCGCCGCCCGGATGTCCTTCTTGCCATCGATGTCCTTCTGGCTCCGGTTGACGACGCCGATGTAGCCTGCGAGGGGACACGCGCCGGGCAGAGCCGGCCCCTCTTTTCCTCCAGCGCCTTCAGAGCCCTCCCCGGGCGCCCTTCGGGCTCGTTCCGAAATGGGAACAGGCTCTGGGGGGCGGACGCGGCGCGGCGCGGGGCCTGGCGGCTCCTCGTACCTCTGCGCAGAGGAAGCAGCTTGTTCTCCAGCACGTCCCTGGCGTCCGTGCCTTCGTCCATCAGGTCCAGCTTGGTGATCACCCCAATCGTCCGCAAGCCTGAGCCGGCCACAAAAAAAGAAAAAAAAATGAGGAATCGATCAAAGGAGGGCGGGCGGGTGGAGAGGCGAAAGAAAGACGGCGTCGCCGGTGAGGAACGGGACCGCCACCCTTCCTCAGCCACCAGAGCGCCTCGTCTCACCCCTCGGAGGGAGAAGGGGCGACGAGCAGCACCTCCGGCCCCCAAACCGAGCGAATTATTTGAGGCGCCGCGTCGCGGCGGCAGCGCGGAGCCGTCTGCGGCCGCCTTACCTTGGGGATCCACTTCTTTGGCCATCTTGAGCGCGTCCGAGTTGGCCAGGTCCATGTTGGCGGGCGTCACGGCGAGGATCAGGCTGCTCTCCCTGCTGATGAACTGCAGGATCATGTCCTTGATCTGGTACTCGATGTCCTGCGGCTGGTCCCCCACCGGCACCTTGGTGATCCCCGGGAGGTCGATCAGCGTCAGGTTCAGCACTGGGAGGACGGAGACGGCAGCTCAGAGCCTGCGAAGCCCTCCGAGCCCCTCCGAAGGGAGCCACCTTCGCTCAGGACGTGCCCCGTGTCCCCAAAAAATCCCCCCCTCGGGGCTGCTTCGAGCCCGGAGCATCCAGGGTTTGCTTTCGGGACGCGGGCTGGGTTAAACCCCGGCGGCGCCGAGCGTGCGGACGGCTTTTCTTCCCCCCAAAAAAACCCCGGGCCGAGAAAAGAGCCCGCTCACCGTGCGGCGAGTAGACGCGGAGGTTGATGGGGATGGGGGAGATGCCTTTGTTGGTGCCCGTCACCCGGTCGGTCTCCGCCTCGATCTCCTGCCGCACCTCGTCGAAGTCCGTGAACTTTTTGGATTTGCAGTGCAAAAACTCAGCGTATTCTGGGGGGGGGAAAGGGGAAAAAAATTAATTAATTAATTAATAGAAAGCGTGGGCATCGTGAGGCCGAAGCAGGAGGATCGACCCGGCCGCGCTCAGCCTCCGACTGGCGGCCGCCCCAGATAAACTTGGCCTCGCCGGCGGCGGAGGAAGAGGAGGAGGAGGAGGAAGGGGCTGATGGCAGCCCACGCTCCGCCTGCTGCCCCTGCTTTGCCGGGGGCTCCGAGCCCCGAATTCCCCTTGCCAAAAAGAAACCGCCGCCGGGCGAGGCGCTGGCAGGCAGCCGAGGGCGCTGAGCCCGGCCACCAGAACGGCCGCGGTTGTTTTCCTCCCCCCCCGGCCTCTCTGCCTCTGGGTCCCCGCTGACGCCTTTTAAACCTTTTGCCGACGGCTTTGAAACGTTTCTGCTGATGGCTTTGAAACGTTTCGTTGCTGGACGAGCGTGGAAGGAAGAGCTGAGGCTCCGGGGGGGGAAAGCCGGGCTCTCCTCCTCCTCGCGGTGGCCCCGCGGACGGGGGACAGCTCGGCGGCCCCTTGCCGAAAAGAGCCCACGGCTTCCTCCACCCGCACCAGGTTTTTATTTCTTGGGTCCCCCTCTGGATTTCTTGGGTCCCCCTCCGGATTTATCGGGTCCCCCTCCGGATTTATCGGGTCCCCCTCCGGATTTCTTGGGTCCCCCTCCGGATTTACCGCCGGGTTTCACCCCGCTCAGGGCCCGGGGTGGAATCGAAATCCCACGACGGCTGCGTTTTCCTTCAGGGGAAGGAGGGGAAAAAGCTCCCCGAAGGCCAAGGGAGGTTCTCAGGGGGAAAGCTCGCCGTCCTCGCGGTTCCTTTCCACCTTCCCCAGGCTCTGGGCAGCGGCCGACGTCTCGGGGCTCCGCGGCGCGAAGCGGAACCGGGCCACGGCGCAACGGGGACGCGGCCGGGCCGGCTTTGAGTAGCCACCGCCGGGGCGTTGAAGGCCCGGAGCCAGCCCAAGCCTCGTTTGTAATCGGGATAATTGCACCCCGAGGAATGCCCAGGGGCTTTCTGCTATGGGGGAGCAGGAGGAAGGACCTGAAGGCGTCAGCGCCGCGGCCCTCGCGGGCTCCCCTTCTCCCCTTCACGTCGCCTCCGCTGAGGGCTGCCTCCATTTCCATTTAACACGGGGTTTTTTTGGGGGAAAAGGAGCCAAAAGGATCCAAAAGGAGCCTCGGAGCCTTCTGCAGAAGCCCCCCGCACGGCCGTGACCTTGTAGAATAAAGGCTAGGACGTGCTCAAGCCGAGCCTGGCCGCGACCCGCGCCGCCAGCACGCGCTCTCGGTTAAACGCGCGCGAAACGCCGGCAAGCGCAGCGAAGCGCGGGGAGCTCCCGGACGGCTTCCCACTTCCAGGGGGGGGGACGGATTTCGCTCTGCGCGCTCCCCAGGGGACAAGATCCTGCCGTGGGAACGCTCGGACGAACGAGAAATGTTACCTCGATGCTTTGGGAGCGTTCAAACGTTACCGACGTGCTCTGGGAACGCCCCCATCGAACCGGAATCGTTACCTAAATGGCCTGGGAATCCGCGAACGAACCGGAATTGATGCCTAAACGCTCTGGGAATGCTCAAACCAACCAGAATCGTTACCTAAATGCTCTGGGAATCCTCAAATGAACCCAAATTGTTACCTAAACGCTCTGGGAATCCTCAAACGAACCCAAATTGTTACCTAGATGTTCTCTAACTGCTTTGGGAAAGGTCAAAGAAATGAGAATCGTTCCCGAAACATTCTGGGAACGCTCAAACAGACCAGAATCGTTCCCTAAATGCCTTGAGAACGCTCAATCAGACCAGAATCGTTCCCTAAATGCCTTGGGAACGCTCAAACAGACCAGAATCGTTCCCTAAATGCCTTGGGAACGCTCAATCAGACCAGAATCGTTCCCTAAATGCCTTGGGAACGCTCAAACAGACCAGAATCATTCCCCAAAGGCTTTGGGAAAGCTCATACGGACCGGAACCGTTCCCTAAATGCTTTGGGAACGCTCATACAAACCAGAACCGTTCCCTAAATGCTTTGGGAACGCTCATACAAACCAGAACCGTTCCCTAAATGCTTTGGGAACGCTCATACAAACCAGAACCGTTCCCTAAACGCTCTGGGTGCGTTTCAGGCCACGTCTGCGAGGGGACACGCGGCCGGAGCGTACCTGTCTTGGAGAAGATGAGCTGCAGGATGAGCGGCCGCCGGGTGACGATGCCGGAGCCGCGGGGAAGGAAGTCCCTGCGAGGGATTAAAGGACACGCGGTTACTGGGGCGCTCAAACGAGCTCGGATCGCGCCGCTCACCCCCCTCCTCCCTCCGCGATCGGGGCCGGAAGGGGCAAAAACAGGGCGAGGACCCCCAAAAAAGAACCGCTCCCTTCACCACCGGCAGCTTCCCCCGGGGCTGAGAGCGCAGGAATTGGGGCCGAGGCTCCCCCAGGCTGCCCTAACCGGGTTCAATTAGCCAGGTTCAATTAACCGGGTTCAATTAACTGGGTTAAATTAAGTGCCTGCGACCCGCCCCGTGCGACTTCCTGCACGACCGGGACGACGGGTTGTGCCGCGGGCAGGTGGGATCCCAGCGGAAAGGGAAGCGTCGAAGGGCGGCTGCCGGCCGCCGCCGCGGGATCTATTTCGGTGCCGCTCGCTCATCCGGCGGCACAGCCGCGGTTTCGCTCTGATGCCGCGCGGCCGCCACTTCCTCCCGGCGAAATCGACCCAGGCAGGCGCAAAAAAACCCTTCGTGGGGCGGGGGAAGCATGGGTACGAGGGCCAGGGCACGAAGCATCCTCCGTAGCCGGCCAAAACCCCGCGGCTCCCTTCCTGCACGGCCTCCGACCCGGCCCTCGCTCGCGTTACTCGACGCCGGGACCGCGTTGTTTCCCCGGTGGGAAGGAAATCCTCGTGGGGACGAGCGTGGGCATAAAAGCGAAGTCAAAGGTGTGCTTGTAGACGTAATCATGGAGACAAACTCATTTTTGTAGACATAACGTGCGTTTGTAGACGTAAAAGTGAAGTCAAACCTGTGTTTGTAGATGTAAAAGTGAAGACAAATTCATTTCTGTGGACGTAACGTGCGTTTGTAGATGTAAAAGTGAAGTCAAACCTGTGTTTGTAGATGTAAAAGTGAAGACAAACTCATTGTTGTGGACGTAACGTCTGTTTGTAGACGTAAAAGTGAAGTCAAACTTCTGTTTGTAGACACAATCATGAAGTCAAACTAATTTCTGCAGATGTAACGTGCTCGTAGACGTAAAAGTGAAGTCAAACTTATGTTTGTAGACGTATTGTGTGTTTGTAGACGTAATCATGAAGACAAACTGGTTGTTGTAGACGTAATGTGTGTTCGTACACATAAAAGTGAAGTCAAACAGGTGCTCGTAGATGTAACGTGTGTTTGTAGACGTAATCATAAAAATAAACTCGTTGTGGACGTAACGTGTGTTTGTAGACATAAAACTGAGGTCAAACTCGTGTTTGTAGACGTAATCATGAAGACAAACTCATTTCTGTAGACGTAACGTGTGTTCATAGATGTAAAAGTGAAGTCAAACAGGCGTTTGTAGATGTAATGTCTGTTTGTAGACGTAAAACTGAAGTCATACCCATGTTTGTAGACGCAATCGTGAAGTCAAACTCGTTGTAGACGTAACGCGTGTTTGTAGACGTAAAACCGAAGTCAAACTCGTGTCTAGATGCAATCACGCAGACAATCGTGTATTCGTAGACGCTTCCCTGACGACAACCGTGTTTGCAGATGTAACCGCGGTGAGCGGCGCCAAACACCCATCCGAAGTGTCAACACTGAAGCCGGATTTTCCCCTTCGATCCCTTCCTCCGCGCCCCGCTGCCCTCGCCCCGCAGGCAGCGCCAGGACATCGGGGCTGCGGGGCCGGAGCGGGCCGGCAAGGCTCGCTGCTCCACGCGTGCTCCGCAGCCCCTCGGGGCCAGAGCTGCTCCGAAAGCCCCGGGGCTCCCTAACGAGCGCCTCCCTCGTTACCCCCTCCTTCCTTTCTCGCTCCCCTCCCGCCCGGCCATCGGGCTGCCGTTCCCGTGCTCACCGCCGCTGCAAATAAAACCCTCCCGAGTCCGAAGTCGCCGTTTCCCCGTGCCTAAATTCAGCCAGACCGATCCCATTGGGGCGACGCAGCCACACCCGACCCGTCCGGGGCGAGACGAGCGGCTCCACTTCGCTCCCGTCCCCTCCTCGGATCCGTTTCCCCGCACGGCGCCAACGCCTCACCTGGCTGTCGGCGGCCGCGTTTTCAGCCCTGCTGATGCCACCCGGCGCCGTATAATGCCCCATTGAGGCCGGGTGGGCTCCCCCCCGCGCCCGTCACAACGGCCCCATTGTCACCGCGGGCCGGCCGCGCTCAATGCCGGGGTTTGAGGCGGCCCCGGGGCCGCCGCTGGTCCGAGCGGCGTCGCGCTGACGCTACCAGGGCTCCGAAGAGCTCAACGTGCTCCATCGGGACGTCGATGGCTTTCGACGCAGCCGGTAACGTCCTTTTAATGCAGCGTCTTCGACCCGTGCTCTTCCAGAGAGCGAATCCGGGGCCCGCCGCGGCACGCGGGGCCGCGAGGTGGGCTCCAGGCATGCCGAAGCCCGGCCCCGACGCGGCTTCGGCGCGCTGCAGGCCGTGGAACTCGGCTCCCGGCTCCTTTTCGGGCTTTCTGCGCGGCGAGGCAGCTCCACCGAAACCTTCCCCCGTGCCACGGACGGCTCCGGTTCTCCAAACCGCTGCAGAACGCCCAGCCGCAGGGCGAAGACCCCGGCTGGAGGTGCCCGTGCCGTTCACTCACCTCCCGCTGGAGCGGAGGGGGCTGCTCGGGTGGAATCGTTCCCGTTTCTACCCGGTTTGCACTCATAAAACTCAGGTTTTCCGCCCGGCCGCCTTCCCTTTTCTTTCCTTTTTTTTCGCGGTCAAAGTGCGGCGCGGCACAGAAGCTCGACGTGCGGAGGGGCCTGAAACGCGGAGCGAGCTCAGAACTCCCGCAGCGACGGCTCTCCTGGCCCTGATGCCTCGTGGTCACCCTGGAGAAAGTCTCGGAGCGCTCCCGGGAGGGATTTGTCCCGCGGGACTCGTCCCCGAGCGCTGCGCAGGGAGAAACCGAGGCGCCTGCCCTCCTCCGCATGCGATCCCAACAGGGGCAGAGCCGTGAAACCCCGAATCGCCGCGCAGAGCCGCTGGAGCCCGCGCCGACGATCTCCGTCCCTCGTTATTCCGTCCCTCGTTATTGCATCCCTCGACGATCTCCATCCCTCAACGATCTCCATCCCTCAACGATCTCCATCCCTCAACGATCTCCATCCCTCGTTATTCCATCCCCGGTCTCCGTCCCCTGTTATTTCATCCCCTGATCTCTGTCCCTCGTTATTTCACCCCCCGATGATCTCAGTCCCCCATTATTTCGCTCCCCGACGATCTCCATCCCTCATTATTTCATCCCCTGATCTCTCTCCCTCGTTATTCCATCCCCCAACGATCTCTGTCCCCCGTTATTCCATCCCCTGGTCTCTGTCCCCTGTTATTTCGCTCCCCGACGATCTCCATCCCTCATTATTACATCCCCTGGTCTCCGTCCCCTGTTATTCCATCCCCTGACGATCTCTGTCCCCCGTTATTTCACCCCCCAACAATCTCCATCCCTCATTATTCCATCCCCCGACGATCTCCATCCCTCATTATTCCATCCTCTGGTCTCCATCCCCCATTATTTCATCCCCTGGTCTCCGTCCCTCGCTATTTCACTCCCCAACGATCTCTGTCCCTCGTTATTCCATCCCCAGGTCCTTCTCCGGGCGTGTTTACGACCCGGCAGCGGGAGGAGCGGTCGCTGACACGCGGCTGCCACCAGCGAGCTCCGATCGCTGACGCGCCAAGGACACCACGCGCCGGGCGGAACACACCCCGGGCACAATTACCCGGTCATTAACCCGAGCGCATCGTTAGCGCCACGGGGATGCACCCCAGAGACTCCCGGTCGCAAAAACAGCCCGGGACGGACGGGAAGGGAAAAGGAAAAGGCAGCTCGGGGCAGGGCGCCGACCTCGGCGCGAGGAAGAGGTGAACCGAGCCGAAAACCGAAGGGCGGCAGGGAAAACTCGCGGGGCGCCTCCCGGGCTCCGTTTCCCACCGGGGACGGGAGCTGCGGGGGCGTCAGCGCCGTGACCACAGGGCCGAAAAGCCCCAAAAAGCCCCCAAAAACGCCCCAAAAACAGTTGGAGAAAGGCGTTCGGCTTCTGGTTCGGAGCGGAGCCGCGACTGCGCGTCGGTGGACGGTGTCAGGCCGGGACGAGGGCGATGTCGGGGTGGGACGAGGGCGGCCTCGGGACAGGATGAGGGTGGTGACGACGAAGATGAGGATGATGAGGATGATGATGAGGATGATGAGGATGCCAGGCCGGAATCGCAGCGCAGGAAGCCGCCCATTGTTAACGTCGCGGCCTCCAGCCCGGCCGGAGGCCTCGAGCGAGCAGGAGGGGGGCCAAAAACATGGGGGGGGGGGGGAGGCCAAAAAAACGGGAGGTGGGGGCCCAAAAACCGAGGGCGGGGGACACCAAGAACCAGGAAGGAGGCCCCAAAGCTGGGCGGGGGGGGGGGGGGGGGGGGGGGGGGGCAAAATCGGGGGGGGAGAACACAAAAACCAAAGGGGGAGAACCCAAAAAGTGGGGGGGACCCAAAAACCGGGGGGGGGAGAACCAAAAATCGGGGGGGAGCCCCAAAAACCGAGGGGGGAGAACCCCAAAATCGAGGGGGGAGCCCAAAAACCGGGGGGGAGCCTCAAAAACCGGGGGAAAGAACCCAAAAGCCGGGGGGGGAGCGGTCGGGCGGCTCCGGAGCCTATCGGGCGGGCGCAGGGCCCGGGCCCGGGGGGGGCCGGGGGGGCCCCGCCGCTATCGCCGGGACCCGGCCTCCTCCCGCCGTCCCCCCCCCCGTCTGGAGGTTCCGTATTCACAGAACCCCCCTACGCCAGCGCCGCGCCGCCCCGCCCCGCGCCCTACGCCGCCGGCGTAAGGAGCCGGCCGCCAGCCGCGTAGCGCGCCGCGCACTTTGCGTAAGGCGCCGCACGCTCGGCGAGGCGCGCTGCGCGCTTTGCGTAGGGCGCCGCGCACTTTGCGCAGGGCGCCCCGCGGGCCCCGCCGCGATTCACGAAGCGCTTTTACGCCGTTTCCGCGGCCGCCGCCGGCCCGGCGCTCACCGGCCTACGAAGTTCTCGAGCACCGAGCTCTTGCCCGCGCTCTGCCCGCCCACCACGGCGATCTGCGGCAGGTCGAGGTGGCAGCTCTGCCCGATGGAGCTGAAGGCGTCCTGCAGCTTGTTCACCAGCGGGATCAGCTCCTCCATGCCGCGGTTCCCCATGGCGGCGGGGCGGCGGCGGCGGCCCGACTTCCCCTCCGCGGCTCCTCATCCGGCACTTGGCGGCGCGCCCCGCCCCGCCGCGCTCGGCCCGCGCCGCTATTGGGCGGGGCGGCTGTCAGTCAGCGCCAAGAGGCGGTCGGAGTGGAGCAGGGCGCCGTCACTCAGAGGGGAAGGCGCCGCGCCCCGGTTCTCGCCGCTCATTGGCCGCCCGGCGCGTCGCTCAGGACTGGCAACCAATGGGAGGCGGAGCTGGGCCGTCAGCTGAGGCGCGGCGCTGCCGCTCCCGCCCCCCGCTCTCGCTCCCGCCCCCCGCTCTCGCTCCCGCCCCCCCGCTCTCGCTCCCGCCACCCCATTGGCGGAGACGGCTGCCCGTCCAGCCACCTAGCGAATCACCGCCTGCCAGTCCCACCCGCTTCTCCCCTCCCGCTCTCCCCGCCCGCTCTCCCTCCATTGGGCAGCACACCTGCCACTCCCCCACCCCGCCCAATCCACCCCGAGAGGGAACCCGCTGGCAGGAGCCCCGCTGTTGATACGCCCAGGCGCCTATCAATCACCGCGACCAGCCATCCCATTGGCTGGCCGCGCCCTCCCTCATCCCACCCTCTCCCGGGCGGCCGTAATCCCTCGTGTAGCGGCGCACTCGAATCCGGGGGCCCGATCCTGGCATGGGCTCTTTATTTCACCGCGCGGTCCCGGCCCCCCCCCGGCCCCCCCCCCTCCCGGTTCGGGCCCGTCCCGGGGGGCGCCGGGGGGGGCACCGGAGGGGGATGGGCACGTGGGGGGGGGGGTACGGGGAGGGGGGCAACGAGGGTGGGGAGGGGCACCGGGGGGAGCCAGGAGGGGGGCACCGGGGGAGGGGAGGCATCGGGGGGGGAGGGGAACCGGGGGGGGGGGCACCGGGGGGGGGCACCGGGGGGTGCTGCCTCGGTAGATGAGGGGTGCCGGGCTGGGCACCCCAAATCCTGCAAGGGGTTGGAGCGAGCAGGGTGTAGTTACCCCCCCCCCCCCCCCGAGGGAACCCGCCTGTGTCCTGCAGAAGTGGATTATGTGAACCCTCATTGGGACCTGGCCCCTAATTAGGACCCGGCTCCTAATTGGGACCCAGCCCCTAATTGGACACCCCAAATTCTCCAAGGGGTTGGAGCAAGTGAGGTCTGTTTAGCCCCCCAAGGGAACCCCCTCGTGTCCTGCAGGAGCGGGTTAGTTGAACCCACCGACATTCCCCTCATTGGGACCCAGCCCCTAATTAGGACCCAGCCCCTAATTGGGACCCATCCCCTAATTGGACACCCCAAATTCTGCAAGGGGTTGGAGCAAGCAGGGTGTAATTATCCCCCCTGAGCCCCGGGGGAACCCACTAATGTCCTGCAGAAGTGGGTTATGTGAACCCACCGACATTCCCCTAATTAGGACCCGGCCCCTAATTAGGACCCGGCTCCTAATTAGGGCCCAGCCCCTAATTGCAACCTGTCCATTTGGCTCAGAAATGCCCCCCAGATCAGCGATGGCAGCGGTGACCAAGCCGGGAGCTGGCTGCGAGCTTCCCCCCGCAGCGTGCTGGAGGGGGGCTGCGGGCCGCGGCCCTTCCCTAATTAAATTAATTAAACCCCCTCACCGCGGCCACCGGGGCCGTTACCGGATTTCCAGCGGTGGATTCCCGTGCCTCGGGACCGGAGGGGGCTCAGAGGGGGAGCTTCGTGCCTCTGCTGCTCCCAGCACCCGTGCTCGTTAATGCTGGACCAAATTAATCAAGTTAATTGAGTTAATTGCACCCCGGGGAGGGCTGCGGGTGGTCACAGCACTGCCGCAGTCCTGCTGGGGGCTTCTCCGGCCTCACAATTAATTCTGTTTTAACCCGATTTTAATTAAATCTGCTCCTGCCGCACCCCCAGGATTTAGGCCCGTCTCGGCGGTCCCCATTTTGGGGCACGTTTTTGGTTTTTTTTCGGGTCAAAATTAGGGATTTCTGGCAGCCCCCGGTGCCGCTGGGGGATGGCGCTCGGGGCCGAGCACCGGACACCGTGGGGTGCCGGGGGCTGGATGGGTGCTGAGCTCCGGGAGGGGGTGCTGAGGGGTGCAGGGGGGGGGGTTCAGGGGTGTGTGGGGTGCTGAGGGGTGCGGGGGGGGGGTTCAGGGGTGTGTGGGGTGCTGAGGGGTGCAGGGGGGGATTCAGGGTGCGGGGGGTGCTGGGGGGCGCTGAGGGGGTTCAAGGGTGCAGGGGGGTGCTGAGAGGTGCCGGGGGTGCTGAGGAGGGCACCGTGAGGGGAAACTGAGGCACGGGGGGGCCAAAAACCGAGACACGGGGACCAAAAACGGCTGGGGGGCGACCCTGGGGCCACCCTGGGCCACCAGGAGCCACCCTGGGGCCACCATGGGCCGTGGGGGGGGGGGGTCCCCTCAGCCCCAACATGGCGCCCGCCCGCGTTGCCCCTGGTAACGGCGACTTCCGGCGCGGCGGGCGGGCGGCCCCACAAAATGGCGGCGCCCACGGAGGGCCCGGACCAGGCCCAGGCCCAGGCCCCGGCCCCGGTCCCGGCCCCGATCCCAGCCCCGACCCCGGCCCCGCTGCTGCGGGTGGTGGCCGAGTGCGGCCGGAGCCGGGCTCGGGCGGGCGAGCTGCTGCTGCCGCACGGCGCCGTGCCCTGCCCGGTGTTCATGCCCGTGGGCACCCGCGGCACGGCCAAGGGCATCACGGCGGCGCAGCTGGCGGCGCTCGGCTGCCGCATCTGCCTGGGCAACACCTACCACCTCGGGACGCGGCCCGTGAGCGCCGCCGGGACGCGGGGGGGGAACCGGGGAGGAGGCCCGGGGGGAACCGGGGGGGTCCCGGGGGGAGGCCGGGAGCACGGGAACGGGACCGGGGAGCATCGGGAGGGGAGGGGAGGAACCGGAGGGGGCCCGGGGGGGCTCCCGGGAGCACGGGAACGGGACCGGGGAGCTCCGGGGGGGCTGGAGGAACCGGGGGGGAGCGAGGATACCGGGAGGGGAACGGGGGAGGGACCGGCAGGAACGGGGATGAACCGGAGGGGGCCCGGGGGGGGGGGGGGGAGGTCCCGGGAGGAGGCCGGGAGCACGGGAACGGGACCGGGGAGCACCGGGGGGGATCCGGAGGAACCGGGGAAGGGGCCCGAGGGAACCGAGGAGGGACCGGGGAGCTCCGGGAGGGGTCCCGGGCACCGGGACGGGGCTGAGGGGCACTGTGAAGGGACCGGGGGGGGGGGGGGGGGGGGGGGGGGGGGGGACGAGCGCCGCTTTTTAGGACCCCGCCTCCGCCCCCGGACGAGGCCCCGCCCCCACCCGAGAGGCCCCGCCCCCAACCGAGCCCGCACCGAGGCTCATTGGCGGGGCCACGCCCCCTATCCGTGACCACGCCCCCTATCCGTGACCACGCCCCCTATCAGTGGCCACGCCACATGCCCCTGACCACGCCCCCTACCCGTGGCCACGCCCCCTGCCCATGGCCACGCCCCTACCCGTGACCACGCCCCCCTCCGATATGACCCCGCCCCCGAGCCCCCCCTCCCCCCGTTTAACCCCTTCCTCCCCGCAGGGCCCCGAGCTGGTGCAGCGGGCCGGCGGCCTGCACGGCTTCATGGGCTGGGCCCGCAACCTGCTGACGGTGAGGGGGGGGCGGGACCCCCCGGAGCCCCCCCAAACCCCCCCGAGTCCCCCAACCCCCCCCAAACCCCCCCACGGGATCCAGACCCCCTGCTCAGGACCCCCCCCCCCCTTGGAGCTCAGGACCCCTGTGGACCCCTCCCCCCCCCCAGGACATGGGGACCCCCCCCCCCAGGACCCCCAGCCCCCCCCCAATTTGCCCCCCCTCCCCATTAACCCCCTCCCACAAGCCCCCCAGCTCCCCCCTTACCCCCCCCCCCAGGACTTAAGGATCCCCCCCCCCACCCCCGAATTTGGGGACCCCCCCCAGGACTTGGGGACCCTCCCCAGGACCCCCAGCCCCCCCCAAACTCACCCCCCATCCCCATTAACCCCCCCCAGAACTTGGGGACCCCCCCCGGGTTTTGGCCCCCCCCCCCAGAACTTGGGGACCCCCCCAGGAACCCCAACCCCCCCAATTCAGTCCCCCCTCCCCATTAACCCCCTCTCCCACAAGCCCCCCAGCTCCCCCCTTACCCCCCCCAGAACTTGGGGACCTCCCCCAAAATTTGGGACCCCCCCCCCAGGACTTGGGGACCCCCCCCCCAGGACTTGGGGACCCCCCCCCAGGACTTTGGGACCCCCCCCAGAAGTTGGGGACCCCCCCCAGGACCCCCAACCCCCCCAACTCACCCCACCCTCCCCATTAACCCCCCCCCAGAACTTTGGGACCCCCCCCAGGACTTGGGACCCCCCCCCCCGAACTTGGGACCCCCCCCCAGAACTTCGGGACCCCCCCCCAGAACTTCGGGACCCCCCCCAGAATTTGGGGACCCCCCCCCCAGAACTTTGGGACCCCCCCCCAGGACTTTGGGACCCCCCCCAGAATTTGGGGACCCCCCCCCCAGAACTTCGGGACCCCCCCCAGAATTTGGGGACCCCCCCCAGAACTTTGGGACCCCCCCCCAGGGCTTTGGGACCCCCCCCCGAACTTGGGACCCCCCCCCCAGAACTTCGGGACCCCCCCCCAGGACCCCCAACCCCCCAACTCACCCCCCCTCCCCATTAACCCCCCTCCCACAAGCCCCCCCCCCACCCCTCCCCATCCCCTCAGCACCCCCAGCCCCTCCCCCGCCCCCGCGCATTATTTTTTTGGGGTGCCCCCCCCCGTTTTTTTTGCCCCCCCCCAGGACAGCGGCGGCTTCCAGATGGTCTCGCTGGCGGCGCTCTCGGAGGTGACCGAGGCCGGCGTCCGCTTCCGCTCGCCCTACGGCGGCGCCGAGCTCCTGCTGAGCCCCGAGCGCTCCGTCCACATCCAGAACGCGCTGGGTGAGCCCTCGGGCCTTGGGGGGGGGGGGATTTTTTTTGGGGGGGGGGGGGTCCTGACCCCCCCTCTTCCCCCCCTAGGCGCCGATATCATCATGCAGCTGGACGACGTGGTCAGCAGCACCACCACGGGGCCGCGCGTCGAGGAGGCCATGCACAGGTGGCCCCCCCAACCCCAAATTCCCCCCCCCCCCTCCACGACCTCCCCCAGGTCCTGATGCTGCCCCCCCCTCCCCAATTTTGCCCCCCCGCCCAGGTCCGTCCGCTGGCTGGATCGCTGCATCGCCGCCAACCGGCGCCCGGCGCAGCAGAGCCTCTTCGCCATCATCCAGGGGGGCTGGACCCGGCCCTGCGCAGGCGGTGCCTGGAAGGTGGGGACCGAGCCCCCCCGGGGCCCCACATCCCCCCCCCGGGCCCTACATCCCCCCCCAGGCCCCACATCCCCCCCCGGGGCCCTTCATCCACCCACCAGGCCCCACATCCCCCCCTGGGCCCCACATCCCCCCCCCAGGGCCTTACATCCCCCCCTGGGGCCCACATCCCCCCCCCCCCCCAGGCCCCTGCATCCCCCCCCCCCAGGCCCCTGCATCCCCCCCCCCCAGGGCCTTACATCCCCCCCCCGGGCCCTACATGCCCCCCCCCGGCCCCTACATCCCCCCCCCTGGGCCCTACATCCCCCCCCCCCGGGGCCCTACATCCCCCCCGGGCCCCACATCCCCCCCCAGGGCCCTACATCCCCCCCCCCGGGCCCTACATCCCCCCCCCCGGGGTCCACATCCCCCCCCCATGCCCCACATCCCCCCAGGGCCCCACATCCCCCCCCCGGGCCCTGCATCCCCCCCCCCCGGGGCCCTACATCCCCCCCCGGGCCCTGCATCCCCCCCCCCCGGGCCCTGCATCCCCCCCCCGGGGCCCTACATCCCCCCCGGGCCCTACATCCCCCCCGGGCCCTACATCCCCCCCCCCCGGGGTCCACATTCCCCCCCAGGCCCCACATCCCCCCGGGCCCTACATCCCCCCCCGGGGCCCTACATCCCCCCCGGGGCCCTACATCCCCCCCCCGGGGCCCTACATCCCCCCCCAGAGCCCCACATCCCCCCCCCAGGGCCCTTCATCCCCCCCCCGGGCCCCACATCCCCCCCCATGCCCCACATCACCCCCGGGGCCCCACATCGCCCCCAAGGGGCCCCTGCATCCCCCCCCCCAGGCCCCACATCACCCCCCGGGGCCCTACATTCCCCCCCATGCCCCACATCCCCCCTCCCTCTCCCCATATTTTGCCCCCCCTGCCCCACATTCTGCCCCCATTCCTCCTGCCCCCCGCCCCACGCCCCACATTCTGCCCCCCATTTCCCCTCCTCCCCCCGTCCCCACATTCTGCCCCCCGCCCCCACATTCTGCCCCCCCCATTTTCCCTCCTCCCTCTCCCCATATTTTGCCCCCCCCGCCCCACATTGTGCCCCCCGCTCCCCCCAGAGATGACGCGCCGCGACGTCCCCGGCTTCGCCATCGGCGGCCTGAGCGGCGGCGAGGAGAAGGAGCAGTTCTGGCGCATGGTGAAGCTCAGCACCGACCTCCTGCCCCGCGACAAACCCCGCTACCTGATGGGCGTGGGGTAGGTGGGGGGCGGTGGGGGGCGGGATCCGTGGGGCAGGATGTGGGGCAGGATGTGGGGCAGGATCCACGGATCAGGATGTGGGGCGGGATCTGTGGGGCAGGGATCCGTGGGGCAGGATGTGGGGCAGGATGTGGGGCAGGATCCACGGATCAGGATGTGGGGCGGGATCTGTGGGGCAGGATCCATGGATCAGGATTTGGGGTGGGATCTGTGGGGCAGGGATCCGTGGGGCAGGATGTGGGGGCAGGATCCATGGGGCAGGATCCATGGATCAGGATGTGGGGCGGGATCTGTGGGGCAGGATCCGTGGGGCAGGATGTGGGGCAGGATGTGGGGCAGGATCCATGGATCAGGATGTGGGGCGGGATCTGTGGGGCAGGATCCGTGGGGCAGGATCTGTGGGGCAGGATGTGGGGCAGGATCCACGGATCAGGATGTGGGGCAGGATCTGTGGGACAGGATCCATGGATCAGGATTTGGGGTGGGATCTGTGGGGCAGGATATGGGGCAGGATATGGGGCAGGATCCGTGGGGCGGGATCTGTGGGGCAGGATCTATGGGGCAGGATGTGGGTCAGGATCCATGGATCAGGATGTGGGGTGGGATATGTGGGGCAGGATCCGTGGGGCAGGATCTATGGGGCAGGATGTGGGACAGGATCCACGGATCAGGATGTGGGGCGGGATCCGTGGGGCAGGATCTGTGGGGCAGGATGTGGGACAGGATCCATGGATCAGGATGTGGGGCGGGATCCGTGGGGCGGGATCCGTGGGGCGGGATCCGTGGGGCGGGATCCGTGGGGTGGGATCCGTGGGACAGGATCCATGGATCAGGATGTGGGGCAGGATCTATGGGGCAGGATCCGTGGGGCAGGATCTATGGGGCAGGATGTGGGACAGGATCCATGGATCAGGATGTGGGGTGGGATCCGTGGGGCGGGATCTGTGGGACAGGATCCATGGGGCAGGATCCATGGGGCAGGATCCATGGGGCAGGATCTATGGGGCAGGATCCGTGGGGCAGGATCCGTGGGGCAGGATCCGTGGGGCGCGCGCTCAGCCCCGTCCCCCTGCAGCTACGCCACCGACCTGGTGGTCTGCGTCGCCCTGGGCTGCGACATGTTCGACTGCGTCTTCCCCACGCGGACGGCGGTAAGGGGCAAAGGGGGGGGGCGGGGGGGGGGGGGGCGGTCGGGGGGGCTTTTAGGGTCGGGGGGCCCCCCCCAAATACCGTGCCCCCCGCAGCGTTTCGGCTCGGCCCTGGTGCCCTGGGGCTCGCTGCAGCTGAAGAGCAAGCAGTTCGCCAAGGATTTCCGCCCCATCGACGAGCGGTGCGGCTGCCCGACGTGCCGCCGGTGCGTTTTTTTTGGGGGGGGGGGGATTTGGGGGTCCCGGGGATTTTTTTTTTGGGGGGGGGGGGGGGGGCCACAAAATGACCCCCCCCCCCCGCATCGTTCCCCACGCAGGCACAGCCGCGCGTACCTCCACGCGCTGCTCCGCAGCGACCCGGCCGCCCTGCACCACCTCACCGTGCACAACATCGCCTACCAGGTTTTGGGGCAAAAAAGGGGCAAAAAAAAACAAAAAAGGGGGGGGGGGGGGCTGCGTTACCCCCCCCCCAAAAAAAAAAAAACCTCAACCTTTTCCCCCGCAGCTCGACCTGATGCGGGCCGTGCGGGAGAGCATCGTGGCGCGGCGCTTCCCCGACTTCGTGCGGGATTTCGTGCGCGCCCGCTACGGGGGCCCCGAGCGCTGCCCCCCCTGGGCCCTGCACGCGCTGGCGGCCGTCGGCATCGCCCTGGACTGAGGGGGCTGCGCCCCCCCCCCCGTTTTATTCCGGATTTGGGGGTTTTATGGCATTTTTGTGGTTTTTTTTATATTACGAGTGTGGTTCGGTTTGTATTTTTAATGGGTTTGGGGGGGGCACAAATGGGTCGGGGGGGGCATAAATGGGTCTGGGGGGGGCATAAATGAGCCTGGGGGGGATACAAATGGGTCGGGGGGGCCACAAATGGGTCCGGGGGGGTATAAGTGGGTCTGGGGGGGGCACAAATGGGTCCGGGGGGAGCATAAATGAGCCTGGGGGGGCACAAATGGGTCGGGGGGGGGTATAAGTGGGTCTGGGGGGGAGCATAAATGAGCCTGGGGGGGGACACAAATGAGTCGGGGGGGGGCACAAATGGGTCTGGGGGGGCACAAATGAGCCTGGGGGGGGATACAAATGGGTCTGGGGGGGGGGCATAAATGGGTCGGGGGGGGGCACAAATTGGTCGGGGGGGGCATAAATGGGTTTGGGGGTGGCATAAATGAGTCGGGGGGGACACAAATGGGTCGGGGGGGGGCATAAATGGCCTGGGGGGGACACAAGTGGGTCTGGGGTGGAAGCATAAATGAGCCTGGGGGGGATACAAATGGGTCGGGGGGGGGACATAAATGTCCTGGGGGGGGCACAAATGGGTCTGGGGGGAAGCATAAATGAGCTGGGGGGGACACAAATGGGTGGGGGGGGACATAAATGGTTGGGGGGGGCACAAATGGGTTTGGGGGTGGCATAAATGAGTCGGGGGGGGACACAAATGGGTCAGGGGGGGCATAAATGGTCTGGGGGGGCACAAATGGGTCGGGGGGGGAAGCACAAATGAGCCGGGGGGGGATACAAATGGGTCGGGGGGGGGCACAAATGGGTCGGAGGATCACAATGAGTCGGGGGGGGGCACAACTGGGTGGTGGTGGGGGGGGGGGGGGGTTGTGACCCTGTGATCCCCCCCCCCGCAGAACGGGGTGGGGGGAGGGGGGGGCTGCAGCGGGGCAGCCCCATAGCCGGGCACTTACTGGGGGGGGGGGGGCTCTGCCCCAGAATAACTGAGGGGGGGGGGCGTTAGGAGGGGACAGGGCTTAAATAGGGCGGGGGGGGGGGGGGGTGCAGGTGGGGCCGTTTGGGGTGATTGGAGGGGGTGAGACACCCCCCCCCCCCCCCCCCCCGTAGGGTCCCACCGGGACGGGGTCCCCGACGCCCCCCAGCAGCCGGTGCCCCCCCCACGTCCACCCCCAGGACCCCAGCCCCGGAGCCCCCCCAGAGCCCGTCCCAAACCTCAGATCCACCCCCGCAGCCCCTGGATCCCAGCCCAGATCCCCCCCCCGACCCCAAATCTGCCCCCCAGACCCTACCTGAGACCCCAGATCCCCCCCAAACCCCAGATCCCCCCCCCCAGCCCCCCCCAAGACGCCAAATCCCCCCCCCAGCTCCCACCCCAATGCCCCAGATCCCCCCCCCGACCCCAGATTTCCCCCCCCCAGACCCCAGCTCCCACCCCAATGCCCCAGATCCCCCCCCAAACCCCAAATCCCCCTCCTCAGCCCCCCCCAACCCCAAATCCCCCCCCAGCCCCCACCTGAGACCCCAGATCCCCCCCCCAAAACCCCAAATCCCCCCCCCAGCCCACCCCAAATCCCCCCCCTCAGCCCCCCCCCAAACCCCAAATCCTCCCCCTCAGCCCCCCCCAGCCCCCCCAGCCCCAATCCCCAGTGGATCCCAAGCTGGATCCCAGCCCCCCTGCAGCCCCTGCCCCCCCCCGGCCCCCCCCGGCCCCCCCCTCCCGCCCTGCCGTGCGTCACCCCAGGGCGCCCGAGGAAGTTTGTGCACGGGGTGGGGTGGGGGGGGGTGGCCACGGCTGCGTCACCCCCGGGACAAATCGGTGCCGCCGGCCACCGCGGCCACACCGGCAGCAGGACCGCAGGTGAGCACTGGGAGCACTGGGAGCTGCACTGGGATGAACTGGGAGCACTGGGAGGACTGGGAGCTGCACTGGGATGAACTGGGAGCGCTGCGAGCTTCACCTGGATGAATTAGGAGCGCTGGGAGCTGCGCCTGGGGTGAACTGGGAGCACTGGGAGGACTGGGAGCTGCGCCTGGGGTGAACTGGGAGTGCTGGGAGCTGCAATTGGGATGAACTGGGAGCACTGGGAGCACTGGGAGCTGCACTGGGATGAACTGGAGCGCTGGGAGCTTCACCTGGATGAATTAGGAGCACTGGGAGCTGCACCTGGGGTGAACTGGGAGCGCTGGGAGCTGCAATTGGGATGAACTGGGAGCACTGGGAGGACTGGGAGCTGTAGCTGGGATGAACTGGGAGCACTGGGACAGACTGGTCAGGGCTGGGAGCTGCACCTGTGATGGACTGGGATGGAATGGGCAGGACTGGGAGTTGTAGCTGGGGTGAACTGGGAGGACTGGGGATGAACTAGGAGGACTGGGGTGAACTGGGAGGACTGGGGTGGACTGGGAACTGCACCTGGGGTATACTGGGAGGACTGGGACAGGCTGGTAAGGCTCAGGAGCTGCACCCCTGAGGGAACTGGGAGAACTGGGGAAAGTCAGGCAGGGCAGGCAGCAGCATCCAGATGGAACTGGGATGAACTGGGAAGGAATGAGTGCCGTACCCAGGGGAACTGGGACAAACTGGGCTGAGCGCCGCACCTGAATGTGAACGGGGTGAACTGGGGTGAACTGGGGTGACCTGGGCAGGGCCGGAAGCCGCAGCACGAGGAGCCCTTGGGGGAAACTGGGCAGAAGTGGGGTGAAACGGGCAGGGCTGGGAGCTGCACCCCGGGGCGGGGGGGGGGGGAACTGGGAGAACTGGGAGAACTGGGAGGACGGGGTACTGGGCCGAGCGCTGAAGCCCTGGGGGTGAACTGGGACCAACTGGGCAGGGCTGGGAGCTGCTCCTCGGAGCCCCAGGGCAGGGCCGAGCCCCTCGTGACCCCCCCTGCCCCCCAGCCCCATTCCTGCCCCCCTGGGCCCCCCCCGGCCTCCCCGTGACCCCCCCCCGGCCCCCGCCCTTCGCCCGGTGGTGACGGCCCCGGCGGACCCCGACCCCGGTGGGGAAAGGTGGGGCAGGGACGGGAACGGGGCTGGGGCAGGAGGTGGGGGGCAGGAGGTGGGGGGCAGGAGACGGGGGGCAGGAGGTGGGGGGCAGGAGACGGGGGGCAGGAGGTGGGGGGCAGGAGGTGGGGGGCAGGAGACGGGGGGCAGGAGGTGGGGGGCAGGAGGTGGGGGGCAGGAGGTGGGGGGCAGGAGGTGGGGGGCAGGAGACGGGGGGCAGGAGACGGGGGGCAGGAGACGGGGGGCAGGAGACGGGGGGCAGGAGACGGGGGGCAGGAGGTGGGGGGCAGGAGATGGGGGGCAGGAGGTGGGGGGCAGGAGGTGGGGGGCAGGAGGTGGGGGGCAGGAGACGGGGGGCAGGAGGTGGGGGGCAGGAGATGGGGGGCAGGAGGTGGGGGGCAGGAGATGGGGGGCAGGAGGTGGGGGGCAGGAGACGGGGGGCAGGAGACGGGGGGCAGGAGACGGGGGGCAGGAGGTGGGGGGCAGGAGGTGGGGGGCAGGAGGTGGGGGGCAGGAGACGGGGGGCAGGAGGTGGGGGGCAGGAGGTGGGGGGCAGGAGATGGGGGGCAGGAGACGGGGGGCAGGAGGTGGGGGGCAGGAGATGGGGGGCAGGAGGTGGGGGGCAGGAGGTGGGGGGCAGGAGACGGGGGGCAGGAGATGGGGGGCAGGAGACGGGGGGCAGGAGGTGGGGGGCAGGAGACGGGGGGCAGGAGGTGGGGGGCAGGAGACGGGGGGCAGGAGACGGGGACAGGAGGTGGGGGGCAGGAGGTGGGGGGCAGGAGGTGGGGGGCAGGAGGTGGGGGGCAGGAGACGGGGGGCAGGAGACGGGGGGCAGGAGGTGGGGGGCAGGAGGTGGGGGGCAGGAGATGGGGGGCAGGAGATGGGGGGGCTGGGGTCAGGGCTGGGGACATGGCTGGGGATATGGGGACAGCCGGGGGGACATGGGGTTGGGGTTGGGGTTGGGGATGGGGACAGGGAGGGCGATGTGGGGCAGGAGATGTGGGGCTGGGGACAGGGGGACGGGGCTGGGGACGTGGGGTCAAGAACGGGGACGGGGATGGGGACAGGGCTGGGGATATGGGGCCGGGGGGGATATGGGGTTAGGGTTGGGGACGGGGAGGGCGATATGGGGCAGGAGCTAGGGGGATGGGGACGTGGGGATAGGGATACGGGGATGGGGACGGAGCTGGGGATACGGGGTGGGGACACGGGGCTGGGGACAGGGACGGGGCAGGGGCCACGGCAGCCCCCGCCGCGCCGTGCTTGCGTTGGCCCCCTCCCACGGGAGCGAGCGGCCGCGCTGCCTTATCGGCGCCGGCGCCGCTTATCAGCGCTCGGCCCAGCGGCCAACAAAGCCCCAGGGAGGCCGGGGCGAGGGGACGGGGAGGGGGGCAGAGCGAGGGGCCCCCGGCTCTGCAGGAAGGGCTGGGGGCGAGTTTTCGGGTGGGCGAGGGGCGAGTTTTTGGGTGGGCGAGGGGCGAGCTTTCGGGTGGGCGAGGGGCGAGCCCTTGGGTGCACGAAGAGCAAACCCGGTGGCGGCCGAGGCATCGCGTCCAAGCCGTTGTTTCTCTCCCCCCCTTCCTCCCCAGGACCCTTCCCCACCGCCGCCGCCGCCACCGGGACCCCCGCCCGCCCCTCCCCGGCCCCCGGCAGCCACGATGAGGTTCCCGCTGCTGCCGCGCGCGCTCCTGCTGCCCGCCCTGCTCTCGCTGGCGCTGCTGGGGGTGCGGGTGCAGCAGCGCTTCGCCGGGGAGCCCTTCACCGATGGACCCGATGGACCCGGTGTACCCGATGGACCCGCTGTACCTGGTGGACCCGGTGTACTTGGTGGACCCGGTGTGTCTGGTGGACCCCGTGGACCCGGCGGACCCGACGTGCCCGGCGCCATCCGCGCCGCGGCGTTCCAATGGCAAGCGTCGTCGTCGTCGTCATCGGTCAACGGCACGGCCAAGCCGCCCCCCACCCGGCACCCGCTGCAGCCCCCCTACCCCTACCCGTACCGCTTCCTCCTCAACGAGCCCCACAAGTGCCGGGAGCGGGCGCCCTTCCTGGTGCTGCTGGTGGCGACGGAGCCGGCAGACACGGCGGGCAGGAGCGCCATCCGGCAGACGTGGGGGAACGAGAGCTCGGTGCCCGGCGTCTCCGTCCTGCGGCTCTTCCTCACCGGCGTGCACCCGGTGTTCGGGGGGCCGCTGCGGCGGGTGCTGGAGGAGGAGAGCGCGCTGCACCGCGACATCCTCCAGCAGGACTTCCTGGACACCTACCACAACCTGACGCTGAAGACGCTGATGGGCATGGAGTGGGTCAGCAGGCACTGCCCCGACGCCGCCTACGTGGTGAAGGCCGACCGCGACGTCTTCCTCAACCTGCCCTACCTGGTGCGGCGGCTCCTGCAGCCCCAGCTGCCCCCCAAGCGCGACTTCATGACGGGCTACATCTACCGCGACACGGGGCCGCTGCGCAGCAAGGCCTACAAGTGGTACGTGCCCCGCCAGGTCTACCCCAACGACACCTACCCGCCCTACTGCGGCGGGCCGGCCTACGTCCTCTCCGGGGACCTGGCGGTCAAGGTGTACGCGGTGGCGCAGACCCTGCCGCTCTTGAACATGGAGGACTCCTTCGTGGGCATCTGCCTGCACGCGCTGGGCCTCAGCGTCACCAGCAGCCCCTGGGGCGCCTTCAACATGCACCGCCTGCCCTACGACAAGTGCAGGTTCTCCAAGCTGGTCATGGTCCACCACTACCAGCCCGAGGAGGTGCTCACGCTCTGGCCCCACTTCCAGGGGGCCAACGTGACGTGTCCCCGCTAGGGACGGCCGCCCCGCGCCGCGCCGCCCCGGTTTTGCACACCCCCGACCCCGACTTTTTGGCCAGTGTCCGGCCCCCGAGCGGCCGCTCGGGGCCGTTTCAAAAAACCTCGGGGCCAACCCCCCCTCCCTCGCCCCCCCACCCCCCCAAAATCCCTAACGGGGAGGTTTTCTCCCCAATTTGAGCCATGCAGCAGGAGCCCGGGTCTGTGGGGCCGGTTCCTCCGCTTCGTTATTTCAGACGTTCGTTACTGTGCTCGCCTCGGAGCCGAGTCTGCCGGGCTCGGCGGTCGGGCTGCTCCCTTGAGCCAGGGACCCCGCGGCCCAAAAAGCTGTGCCCCTTCCCCCCCCCCCCTTAAATTATGGTTTTGTTTTGTCCGTCGTTGGTCTGTTTGTAATAAAAGGGCTGGAGCTGAGCCGCCCGAACCGAGCCTGCCCAACGCCTCCTCGTCGCTCCGGGCACCGTGACGGGGCTGGGGGCACCTCGCTGATGGGGTTGGGAGCGCTGCAATGGGGCTGGGGGTGTCACAATGGGGCTGGGGGTGTCACAATGGGGCTGAGGGCACCATAATGGGGCTGGGAGTATCATAATGGGGCTGGGGGCATCATAATGGGGCTGGGGGCACCATAATGGGGCTGGGGGCACCATAATCAAACTGGGAGCATCATAATGGGGCTGAGGGCATCACAGTGGGGCTGGGAGAACCATAATGGGGCTGGGGGCATCACAGTGGGGCTGAGGGCACCATAATGGGGCTGGGAGCATCATAATGGGGCTGGGAGCATCATAATGGGGCTGGGGGCATCGCAGTGGGGCTGGGGGCACCATAATGGGGCTGGGAGCATCATAATGAGGCTGGGGGCACCATAATGGGGCTGGGGGCACCATAATGGGGCTGGGGGCACCATAATGGGGCTGGGGGCATCATAATGGGGCTGGGGGCACCATAATGGGGCTGGGGGCACCATAATGGGGCTGGGGGCACCATAATGGGGCTGGGGGCACCATAATGGGGCTGGGGGCACCATAATGGGGCTGGGGGCACCATAATGGGGCTGAGGGCATCACAGTGGGGCTGGGAGAACCATAACGGGGCTGGGGGCATCACAATGGGGCTGAGGGCATCACAATGGGGCTGGGAGCATCATAATGGGGCTGGGGGCACCATAATGGGGCTGGGGGCACCATAATGGGGCTGGGGGCACCATAATGGGGCTGGGAGCATCACACTGGGGGTGAGGGCATCACAGTGGGGCTGGGAGCATCATAATGGGGCTGGGGGCACCATAATGGGGCTGGGGGCATCATAATGGGGCTGGGGGCACCATAATCGAACTGGGAGCATCACAATGGGGCTGAGGGCATCACAGTGGGGCTGGGAGAACCATAACGGGGCTGGAGGCATCACAATAGGGCTGAGGGCACCATAATGGGGCTGGGGGCACCATAATGGGGCTGGGGGCACCATAATGGGGCTGGGGGCACCTTGATGGGGCTGGGGGCACCATAATGGGGCTGGGGGCACCTTGATGGGGCTGGGGGCACCATAATGGGGCTGAGGGCACCATAATGGGGCTGGGGGCACCTTGATGATGGACCTGGGAGCATCCCAACGGGGCTGGGGGCACCTCGGCGGGGGCGGGAGCATCCCGATGGGGCCGCTCCATCCATTCCTGCCTCCAGCGCTCTCCCCGGCCCCCCCCCCCGGGGACTCTGAGCCCCCACCCTGCTGTTACGCGGGTGCTCCCGTCGCGCTCCTGGCGCCGCCGTCGCCGCCCCGGCCCCGGTTTGCTCAAGGTATTGACATAGCTGGGGCTCAAACAAGCGCGGCCGGGGGCGGCCGTGGGGCGGCCGTGGGGTGCGGCCGGGCCCCGGCTCCATTCGGGAGGGAACGGGGTGTGGGGGGGGTGCCAGCAACGCAAAAATCTCCGCCCGCGATAGCGCAGGGCGGGTTTGCAAACAGGCGGCAAGAACGAGGCCGGGTGCCGCCAAGGGGACCGCGGCGCCACGGGGAGGGTTTGGCCAACCCCCCCTCCAGCCCCCCTCCAGCCCCAAGCCGGTCGATAAGTTCGTTGGCTAATTATCCTCCCGTCCGGGGTAATTATTAGGTGCGCTAATGAAGGGGAGGATGGCGCAGGAGGACGTGGCGGTGGTTGCCCCCGACTCGGGTTCCTCCGGCTCCGCCGCCCGACCCCGGGCAAGGCGAAGGAGCCCTCGCTGTTGGTTTTGGCTGCCGGGACCGAGCGGGTGGCACCGAGCCAGGGGAAAAAAAAAGAGGAGGAGGAGGTGCTGGAGGCACCAGGAACGCTCCCCCAAATTCCCTTTTTCCACCCCAAAACTTCGGGTGCCGGCTCCCGCACCCGGCTGGATGCGTTTTGGGGAGCCCCCCCCCCGGCCCTCTGCCGTGGACGCGTTTTGGGGAGCGGCAGCCCCGGCCCCGCGCCGTCGCTTTGCCCACGTAGGCAGCCTCGCCCCCAGGAAGCGCCGCTGCACCTTCCCCTCGGTGAAACCGCAGCCTTTTGTTTTATTGCTTTTTCGGCGTGCTTTTTGTTTTCTCAAAAGTCCCGATTGCCGTCAAGCTCGCGGGAAGCGCCGGGAGTGGCGAGGACCGCGCGTACCGGGAAGTGCCCGGCGGCGCACGCCCCAAATCTCTCACCTTGAACCCGGAACAGTGGAAGAAACGTCCCTCCCCCCATCGTCCTCAAATTCCCCGTCCCACCGTGGAACGTGAGCTGTCCAGCACGTGGCACTGGGCGTCACCGCGCCGTGACAGCTCCGGCCGGCCCCGGGCAGGTGAGGAGCAGGCGGCATTTCTGGCACGGGTTTAGAGGCATTAATTCAGCCTTGTAATTTATTCGCTGTAATTCGGCCTTGCCCAAGGCTGGCTCTTCGCGCCCCGGTGCCGCCTGACATTTGGCAGAGGCACCGGCGAACCCCGGCCCCCGGGGGGACCTAAATCGGCGCGTGGCTGAGAGCTCAAACCAGCAGCCGCCGCGCGAAGGCGAACGGGGGAACCCGAGCCCAGAGACACGGCTGGGTTTAGGGGGGGGGAAAAAAAAACCTCTTGCACCCAGGGCCGACGCAGCCCAGGGGCTGCTGCAGCGGCCGGCAACGTAAAACCAGGCGCTCGGAGACGAAGCCGTCAAGAGTTTGTGTTTATTTGTCTACATTCAGCTTAATCCAGGTGTACTGCCTGAACAATTCAGGCATACAAAACCCACTCTTTCCCACTGGTTTTTAAAATAAAATCTTCACTTATAAAACTGAAACACTAAAGCATTAAAATACAGAAAGCTCGTTTAACTCACTTCACGAAAGCATTAACAGATGACATATCCCTTATCTATTTAAAGCCATACTGTGTTAACACGTCAACGTCAATTTTAAATAGAAAAAGGATACCGAAATCGTATTAACTCAAAAACCCTATTTAGACAAAGTCGTAATGGCAACTAACAAACCATTAAATACATAGATGCCCAAAATACAGCTAAGTATGGAATTACAGGTACTCAACCATTAGTGACCGGTATCACAAAGAGCACTGCAACATGGAAACGGGGGGGGGGGACAGGGAAGGGGGGGGTTTACATGTTTACTGTGATGCAATAAAACTGAATATTCAAAGGGTGCGCAAGTGCAGGAGGTAACAAAACTCCACACCCACGGAGGAAGGGGCTGCTTTATCTGTACTGGTAATTCATGCTGTGATCGTTTCTGCCGTAGCCGCCTTGCGACGCCTGGTAGGAGCTGGGGGGGCCGCTGTAATTTTGGCCGGAGCCTGGGGAGTTGTAGTTGGACTGCGAGGAATATCCACCTGCGGAGGGAGGGGAGAGGGAAAGGAGGTCGCTGAGGGTCACGCCGCACCGCAAGAGCTCCTCCAACGCCGCGGGACGGGATTTCGGGACGTGCCGCGAGGCAAAGCCCGCCGCCTCCTCCGCGCCCCGACGCGCGCGGGGAAAGGACCGCGGGGCAGCGTTTCGTACTGACCTTGCTTACCTTGGTACGAGGACCCTCCGCCCCCAGATCCTCCCCCATAGCCACCGTGTGAACCAGTGTTGTACGAGGCACCTCCGGAGTAGTTGTTCCCTCCGCCGCCGCGGCCGCTGTTGCCGTAACCTGGAAGGGAGCCGGGGCTGAGCGCGGGCTGCAGCTCCGCCTGCAGGACGCCCAGCGGTCCCGACTGCTATCGGTGGCCATCCCGACTGCTCTCAGTGGCCATCCCGACTGCTCTCAGTGGCCATCCCGACTCCTATCGGTGGCCATCCCGACTCCTATCGGCGGCCAAAGGGACGGTTGCCCCTCAAGGATGGAAGCGTACGCCTGCCTGGTTGTCCCAAGCCACCCGAGCCGACCCCGCGGGTTCCCCGTTCGCCCCCCAAAAGGCAGGAGCAGCCACTCGGGAAGGAGCAGAGAGCAACCCGAGGAGGAGCTGATCTCATTTGACGGCAAAACGACCTAAACCCGAGCGCTTTAAGCCTGCCGATCGCTCCGATGCGCCCACGGGACGGGACCGAGGGGCTGGCGCGTCCCTTTTGTGGTTATCTTATCCCACCTCGCTCCCCACCAACCCAAGCACCCGGCACTCACTGAATTTGCTCTCGTAGTTGTAGTCGGAGCCGCCGCCGCCCGGCGAGTTGTAGGAATTGGAGTAGGAGGAGTAGTTGCCTTGACCGTGGTTGTACCCTTTCTGCTTGCCTTGCGGCGGGCCGTAGTTACTGTACTGGTTTTGGTTGTACGACTGCTGCTGCTGCCCCTGGTGGGACTGATAACCCGACCCGTAGGAGGGTTTTTGCTGTCCCCCGTGCTGCTGCTTCTTGCCGCCGTGCTTTGGGGGCACGGGCGAGTTGTAGTTGTCGCCGCCCTGGTAGTAGGAGCCGTACCCCGAGGAGCCGCCGCCTCCGCCGCCGCTCCCCGAGTTGGAGTGGCCGCCGTTGCTGTAGAATTGGCCTAAACAGAGAGAAGAGCGTCAGCCCCGGCCCCGCGGCGCTGCTCGGAAGGGCAGCCTCACGGCGCCAGGAGCTTTCAAGCCCGTGAAGGGCCCAGGAGCAGCTCGGTGAGAGACTCGGAGACGCTCCACGCAAGCCAAGAGGCGTAACGCTCTACGGAAGCCATCGGCGTCGTACCGCCGTCCAGGCGCCCTTAGGTCTCACGGAGCGACGCCGAGCCGGCTCTCCCCCCGCCTTCGCTCCAGCACGACCCCCAGGCTGAGAACCAGGCTCAGGGCCACTACGGTTTCTTTAACGCACGTCACAATGACCAACGGTTTTGACTTAAAAAGCTCTAAAAGGGTTTAAGGCCTGGTGCTCCACCCGCGTTTGAGACAAGCCAGCCGCCGGCGGCAGCTGACGCTCAGCCTCCACCGCCGAGAGACGCGGGGACGGGGAGGAAACTCGTTCCTCTAACGAGGAACTACGCCCCCGGCCGTGCATCTCGCCCTCCGACACCGAGTAAGGGTTGACGCGGCGGACGAGCAGCAACGATCCGAGCGGGATGAAGGCGGAGACCTCTCACCTCCAAAGCCTGGCACTACGCCACGACCTCGGACCCAAGGTTACCGAAAACCTCTAACGGCCCCAAATATTCCAGAAAGCCTGGATGCAACAGCGTAGCCAAGAGTTAGTGTTTTTCTTTTCTTTTATTTATCAAGAGTACTACAGTCAAGCTCTCGACTACCGAGCAAATTCTCTTCCCGCCCAACTGACGCAGGTTGAGCTCCAGCGCGCTCTTCGTGTTGGGCTGCGGGTGAGAAGACTTACTCTACCGGTCAGACTCGCCGTATCCAAAACTAACTTATTTCAAGGAATAAAAGCCACTAGAATCTAACTAAAAACCTGCACCAGTGTCTGTAACAGCATGTACGCCTCTGACGAGGAGAGGTTTCGCTAGCACCCCCTGCCAAACGCAAGAGAGGTGAGAATTTAGCTGAAAAGACACAAGGAGTCAAGCCTTGTGCCCTCCGCGGTTCCACATTACCCTACGGGAACAACTCCTCCCGAGGGCGGGTGGGAGTTTGCTCCCCAAATTCGTTACGTGGTTGTGTTGTGAAGAGCTTCAAGGCACCTAGCTTTTATTTCTCAGGACTCCAGCTATCCTCGGAGTCGTTTGATCCATTCTTTGCTACCTCCTCTGCGCGGGAGCGAGACTTGCTACGCTACGCAAGATGTTTCCTCCTCCTCCGCAGACCTCGGCTCCGTGGCGTAGAAACGAGGCTCTGGCAATAAGTTTCTCTCCAGCCAAGAACGCCACAGCCGTGGCGAAACAGCTCGACACTGAGATACCTCGCTCCATCCCTTGTGTTAAAATCCCGGGATTTGGTTCAAAGACACGTGGGAAGGCTGCGGGGACGTCTCCAGAGCGAGAGGTCAAGGGCTAAGACCTTTAAATTCGAGCTGCGGATGCTGGAGGTCAGTCTCTCCTGGCTAAGGAGCCGAAATTTCAGGAAATTGCAGAGTTTTATATCAACACTTCATATTTAACTATGAAGTTTCGGTGCCGTTTGGCATCCAATTGTTTTTGACTTCCCCTACATCAAAGCTAATGAATAAAAATATCCGATGCCCAAGTAGTTACTTTAACAAGTATCTGCTTTAAAAAAATGGCAGTTTTTCACTTCGTTCAGGACAGGATCTATTCCCTTGTATAAAAAGTCATTATTTTAAACAAGAGCTTTCTAAAAAAAAAAAGGGAAAGGAGAGGGCATGCATCGTTATTACCATTTTTGAAAATACCCACTAAAAACCTTGGACTTTTTTTAATTTGTAAGCTGGTGCTTGGCGGGTTAGAGGTTTTTGTTTCGCTTTGCTTTTATTTAACTGGTTTCGTTACTGAGTGAACTCAGATGTTGCTGAGCCTCACAAGTCAAATGAACGCCACGGTGCAGGCTTTGCAGCTAAAAACAGTGACAAACAAAAAAAAAATACAGTCGTAAAACAAGCACTACAGCAAGAATAAAGGACCGGACACTTGGAATTCACCAGAGACTCGCGTCTCACCGACTGGCCAATTGCAGAGTTTCCTGCAGTTCCTAATTCCAGTGAAATTTAATCCTCCAGGTAATAAAAATACCTCGAGGGCGAGGTTCGCTGAAGTGCTTTAGGCCCTTTATGCTTGGCTCAAGAAAGCCCGTGTCCACGGAACGAACGAACCCATGCATTTCCAGAAGTTAAAGACTAACATGTTCGCGCTAACTCCTAACGCCTGGATATTTATTGGATCAGTATTGGAAGCACAATTACAATACCTTTGAAAGTACACTAGCTACCAGCCACAAAAATCACATCCCTCAGCGTCAATCCACCAGCGTGTTACAAAGGATGTAGGATTAATGTTTAGCGCACACGATTCCACGTACAAGTCAACATTTTGCATGCTCAGAAAGCTGGGCTGTACTAGGTTCAGAGATGTTGAAAAGTCTTCCCAATATCAAGAGGCATGTACCCAGTTCCTGGGATTTATTAAAAGGCTCAAATTTTGTACAAAACCTGCTGTAAATTAAGACAAAGGTAGATTAAAACACTTCAGTATCTGTTTCTTAAAAATAAAGTAATGCTTTCCATAAAAAGCAAAGATGGGCTTTTTGCCTTTACGCTGAACAGAGCTGGCTTTGCAATTTGTGCCAAGTGCACAAAAAAAACCTTCTTGGATGGTTAGTTCCCCCTGTGGTGTACATCGATACGACCAAGTTCAAAGGCAAATCACAATAAAAACTGCCACTGTCTTAAGTTCTGCAGGCTAAGAGTGTTTCAGACAAGCTGCGGTGAAAAGCCACTGTTGAGAAACCCAGTGAAGCACAGGGACACAGCACGAACACTTTGGGTTTTGGAGTTCGAGAAAATTGGAGTAAAAAGCTGTTTTTTGTGCAATACTTTTAGATGCTCTAGGAAGACCCAAAATCATGATAGCCGTAGCAGTCTGTGAAAAAGTCACCTACAAAAGGGGGAGACAGAGCAGAGAAAAAAAATTAGAATTCTTTTGAAGATGGCAAAATGCGCCACATTTGAAAGTCATGTTTTAGATTTCTCTGCTCCTGTCACCCCCCAATGAAGGCTTCTTCTCAAGACCAATCGCCGTGTATTTTCAGGAAAATCACATTCAAAAGTGTGGCTGATAGCTTCACATGGCTTAAAGCAGAGAAATTTAAAATATTCACAGTTTTAGAGGAAACGTGAAAGTCACCGGGATTCGAGTTTAACTTTTACACCAGCACAAAGGGCCGTCTTTCGTTAATTCTCATTCAAAAAAAAAAAGAGAACCCTTTAAGACGGCTTCAGCGCGAGCACATCACCGCACGTCGCAACCCAGTTCAAGCCTCACACCCCCAGCAGATTGACGGGCACCACAAATTAAGAGAGGAACACTTACTGTAGCCCGCCGTCGCGGAATTGCCTCCGTAACCGTAGCTTCCATAGCCAGCACCTGAATCGGAACAAAGCGGTTAAACACGAGGAAATCAAGGGCGCCGAAGCTTCGTTTCCTCACCGCGCCACGGGCCAGAGCACCGCCTGCTAGAGGAGGTTGATGCGCCGGCGGGCGGCCTGCGGCGGGTCTGGAAGGGACGGGCGGAGGACGCGCGCGGCATCTCACCTGCGTTCATGTAGCCGCCGTGATTGCCGCCGAAGCCGCCCCGGCCCCGGCCGCGGCCTCGGATGTTGCCGCCTCTTCCGCGACCGCGCATGTTGGGCGGCGGGGGCACGTCGTTGTGCATGGGGCCTCCCATCCCGAAACCCGGGTTGTGCTGCTGGGAGGGGGGGAGGGAGAGGCCCGTCAGTACGAGGCTGGCCCCCGCGTCCCGCTGCCCCGCGTCCCAGGGTGGGGAACCCAGCGGGATTTCCGCTCCCTAATCCCGTCAGCAGATCCTTGGCTTCTCTCGAGACATCGTATTATTCCTCCTCCCACTAAAGAGATTAAAGCCGTCCAGCAGGAGGCAGAGGTACGAGAGAACCGACAGTTACACTACACGCAGCCAAATTTACTTACTTTTACTGCAAACTTGGGTCCTCCCCTGGCAGGCAGAGGGGCTCTTTTCTTCTTATTTTGCTCGATGGCAACGGGAGCATCCGGGAACAACTTCTCCAGCGCAGCCAGAGCGGCGTAGGCTTTCGCTACCTTTTTATTTGAGCCAGCTCCTTGGAATTTCTGCCCGTCAACCTCCACCTTGGGAAGGGAAGAAATCATCGCGTGTGAATGGAGAGGGCAGGAGCGGAGGGCGGGCGATTGTGAGAACACTCGGTGAAGTCTCCCACTTCTTACAGTGCCTGCAGGCAACTCCGACAGGCCCAGGGGATTTCTTCCCGAGGCCATCAAGTTACAGGTAACCGAGGTGGGATGGAAAGCGCAGAGGGAGGACAAGGAAGCCACCTCACCTCCATCACGAAGCGCTTGTCGTGGCTGCCGCCCGTCTCCGAAATCAGCTCGTATTTCAGCCCGCGCCTCTTCTCGTTCAGCTCCATCACGGGATTCTTGCCGTGCTTCGTCAGAATTGGTCCCTGTTGTTTCACATTCTGAAAGCAGAGAGGCAGGGTTTTCTCGGGGCTTCGTCGCTAATGGACTAGGAATTGCTCCCAAAAGGCGCGCTCTGGACCGCTTCAGAGGTGGACAGGGCTGCGATAAGCTTGCCCGATGCTTTTCCCCCTCGAATTGTTTTGTCACACCGACTGAGCTCAACGCAGGCCCATTAAAACGACCCGTAGCTAAAAGGCGCTTCCTGGGATGTCCCCCCGACACCTCCCCGAGGAATCCGAGCGGCGCGTGTCGCCCTCTTGGGCTGCGCTCACCTCTGAGGTCTGATCCGAAGGAGGAGAAGCAGCACTGGGCGTAGAAACAGTTTCTACTACAGGAGGAGGAGCAACGACTACAGGTTTCTGTTCCGTTTCCTCGGCTGATTCGTCTCCTTTTCCAGATTCTTTGCCCTCCACTCCTGTGGGTAAACCCATATCTTGCAACACCTGGGGTGAGAAAAGCGGGAGAAGGGATTACTGCAGTGCACTTACCCCCGGCTCTCACGCGCCCTACGCATTTTTGGGTGAACGTCGAGAAGGTCGCTCGAGACGCCCCCTTTGTTAATCGAGTGCCAGGCTCTTCCCAGCCAGGCTGCTTTTAATGAGAGCCCCTCGGCAGGGATTTCCACGCACGGCTCTTACCTTCACCGCCACGTGCAACTTGGCTGTCTTTTTGGAAGGTCCTGACGCCTCGAAGGTGCTGCCATCAATTTCCACCGACATCGTAAAGATGGGAGCATGAACAGGACCAGTTTGAGACACAAGTTTGTACTGGAGCCCAGGCTTTAGCTGGTTTAATTTCATCAGTGCGTTCATGGCCTGGGGAGGTTCAAGTTTCTCCTCTGAACAGAAAAACAGATTTTGCAGATGTTTGTCACCTCTTTAGAAGGAGCGTAACTGATTTCAGACAGCAAGTTCTGATCTACCAGTTTTGGCCTTGGGAGCAATTAAGCTATACCGAGTAAAAATCTGACAGCGGCCAAGTTTTCTTTTTCCCCCCCCTCTTTATTTCCTAAATCCACACGCCCTACAACTCCCGTGTACAGCATCGCTCAAGATCAAACACCGGCAAGAGTTCTTCTCAAATCTGCCCCCCCCAGCTTAGCCTGAGAACAGCTTTCAGGTAGCCCTTTGTACCTACCTCTTGTTAACTCAATACCTTTTTTCTGAATCTTCTTTTTCTTCTTGCTCGGCGACTTCTCCTCTCCGTCCTCCTCCATGGGACGCTTCATTGGAGTGACAGCGTACGTTGTACTGGGAGGAATTTGGACTGTAACAATCGCAACAGAAGAGCTGAGTATTCCAGCAGGAACCTTACAGACACGTTGTTATTATTATTTTTTCTTATTACCTACCAGTATAGTCAACAGGGTTTTCGTTCTTTGGTTTCTTGGGCATTTTGGAAGGCAGGGGATCCATCCCCAAGACTTTGTGAAGCTGGCCAAAAGCAGCAAGTCTCAGAGCATGCTAGAAAGATTAAACGTATGTTACTGGGACGCACAAGTTGCCATAGCCATCTCTGTTCACTGCACAGTTTCAGACAGGAACATTCTACCCACCCCTACACAAAAATCCTCATCAGTTTAAATAGGACTCTCCTTTGAATTTTGAAGTTCGACCCAAAATACGGGTCATGGTAGCAAGTCACTATTTAAAACCTGATACTTTGCTTCTGGTTGGCCAAGCTACAAATTCCTTATTGGTGTGGGACCCATTTGTAGTTCTTTTACTTGACTAGGTATTTAAAAAAGTTAACACCAACCTCCGTGAGGTTACTATACTACCATTAACCAATATGGAAGGTCAGAGTCAGTTGAACTGAGTAAGTTTTTGTAACATCTGTAGTCAAAACTATACCTGAGCACTCTGTGTGATATCTTCCCTTTGTTGTCTGTCTAGATGCCCAATAGCATCAGTGGCTTCTTTTTCACAAGGATCATAAATACCAGAACCATCTGAAGGCAGGAAACAAGGAAGATATGCAGAGAATTATCCTGGTGTTTCTAAAGAAACTAAACTAAGTATTCCCTTGGCATCAATCAACACTCATCTCTCGAAGAACACCGACTGACATGATCCATCCAATGTCCAACATTCTGAAACTCGCCTGGACTATGTTTACAAGTACAATTATCAGGGAAACTGGTGACGAAGCACTCAGAGAACCGGGCTTTACACTGGCGGGAGCCGGTACCTCCCTCTGCGGGGTTTAACGTCATGGGTCCATGGCTTTGAACACACGTGCCCTAAATAGCGGCAAGGTACAGTAGTACCCACGCACGCCGGGGGCTTTCTGAGCTTCGAGTCTAAGCTGTCTGCACGTAAAACACCGGACGTCTCAAACACGAGGCAACGCGACAGCGCGCCAAAGCTTCAACCGCGTTTCGCTTCGGTGTCCCTTTGAAATGGAAATGCAGAGAACCACCTAACCTGGCATAACGATCCCCGAGGCGAGGCATTCGAGAACCCTCCTCAGAGCCTCTCCGGCGCCCATGGGTCTGTTGGCGGTCCCGATGGACTTTTCGCACAGCAGCTCCAGAGGCTGAAAGAGATTTGGGGCGAGTGAGACGAGCCGACGCGCGCGCGCGCGCCTGCGTGGCGCGCTACGATCGCTGCGACTCCAGGAGCCGCCTGAAATTCACAGCGCGGACTGAAAACCAAAACAATTCACGACGTGGAAAGCCGACAGGCGTCTTTTTTAAGGGAGAAAAAAAAAAAAAAAAGACAGGAATTTCTGTCCTTGCAGCTAACTTCTGGAAACGGAGCACGTGCGGGCTGAACGGAGCCGGGCGCGGGTTTGGAGAAGCGGAACCAGAACCCCGAAGAAACAAAACGGGACAATTACCCATCCTCTCAGCGGTGCCCAGGTAGGGACCCGAGTACACAGATCTCTCAACACGCGTATGACTATGACGCACGACTTCAGACCGTTAGCCCTGGCCTAGAAGAGGAATCAGAAGCAGACACACATTCAATAGAAACCCCAAAACTGCTCGGTCGCAGACATTAACTTTTGCAGTGCTACTTTGTCAAGGGTAAACGGTATTCCACGTGGCAATTTTATAACTGGTGACAACAACTGGAGTGTACGAAGGCGACATTACTCTTAACACAAAGCAGCAGCTACGCATCTACTCGTTAAAAAAAGGTTCCTTTCCACCAACGCTTAATTTGCTTAAGTGCTTCTTTAGCAGCTGTACCGTTGACAGACGCTAAGTTCAGCACGTCTAACTATCGTCCAACGTTAAAGTATTTTAAGTAAAAAAAGAAAAAAAGAAAAAAAAGAAAAAAAAAAAAGAAAGGTAGCCCGTTAAAGGTTTACAAATTTTCTACTTAAAGACAAATATAAGAACAAAATGCAAACCTGGAACCACTTGGCGTGTCGCAGTGACGCCAAGGCAGCAAGGCATTTCTGCCTGTCCAGAACGTCCGGGGAGTCGTTGACTGATAGCGTTTCTATTCGTGGATGGAATAAGAAGACAAGGCACAGTTTGACCAAGGGGGTTCTGTCAGGTGGAGAGGGGATGAGGCAGCTCCCTACGGGCAGCTGAGGCTCCCAAATGATCGTGATCTCGCTCCGTTACCTGGGTGGGTGGCCTGCAGTACGCTCGCCCCTTAGAAATTAAAACTGCAGAGGTGGTGGTGGTGGTGGGGGGGGGGGAGGTTCAATTATCGGGGACGGGCTAAAATCTGTTGTGCGAGGAAAGATTGGGGCGTAATGCTCCGTGGGAGAGGACCGAGATCCTTCCCGGCTCCAACGGAGTCGGAGCGCGTGAGGCCTGTGGTAGGCAGCGGGGGGGAATTTGATGTAAACCCCCGCTCCGAGCGTAGCTTTAGAGGAGGAGCGGGGGGAAGAGCTTTGCTAGGATCAAGGGAACCCCCTCCGCCCATAAGGCTTGACTGCCCCGGCCCCAACCCGTGACAGAGAGCGTCCTGTTGGTCAAAGGTCCAGCGTCCCTAAAATTGACAAACTAGAAGGCTTGGTAGACGAGGTCAGATATCAAAACCAAAGACAGTCAAGAGAGCACAAGAATATTTCCCGGTCTGTGCTGCAGCAAAACTGAAGATATGGTTTTCAAAGAGCTCAAAGTTGCCGACGACCAGGGTTTTAGATAAGGCTAGTGCACGGAGCAAGCGTTTGGGGGGCGCGAATTAAACGGCGCGATGCCTGCGACGCAGAACCGGTCGCAGCGAAAGCCACTCGAGTGCAAAAACGCCCGTGGATTCTTATTCCGAGAGAAATTTGAGGCCGAATGGGGAGGCTAACTTTATCCAAAACTCTGCATCACTTTCTGGAGTTCTGAACTTCAGCTGATGAAACAGCCGAGCAAGGAGACCCAGAGCACCTATCATTCTTGCTGCAACACAAACTGTTTATAACATCCAATCTCATTTACATGCAAGTCATTTAACGAGAAGCCTTCGATCTCTTTTTTTTTTTTAAATGTATCCATTTATATTTTTTACGTCACTGTGCAGGCCACTTACATGGCTAGATACAAAAAAGATTAAATACAACAATATCACGTATTAGTGAACTAAAGGCCGAAGAAAAAAGGAAAAAATAAAAATAAATAAATAAAAGGAGCAAAATACCATTTGAAAGGTGCTACTCAGTTTCACAAAACTTGGTCCAAATAAACCACAACCACCATCTCATGAGGTTAGGGTTGCCTCGAGGAGTTTGGAATTTGCACAGAAATCACTTTCGCCACTTTGGATGAAACTGAAGAGCACGCTTTAACAACGAATTAGCGACAGAAATGTTTCCAGACCGACTGTCGGCTGTTTTCAGTCTTCCATACCTCCAGCTAACTGTTTTTCCATTTCTTCTCTGACTACGGGCGACGTCAAGTGGATGGTCAGCGTCAACGGAGGCTCTTTTGTGTTCTTAATTACAATGGCAGCATCACCAACGGACTGGATTATTTCGTATTTGTCTTCGGTAATAGCCTGCAACAGAACGGGAGCGCTTAGTGCTCGTCTCGTTTCCTTCTGTGAGTGCTCCGAACGCCTTTTTCCAAGGGAAACCAAACCAAAAAAAAAGCACGAGGCGTGCACACAACATTTCAGCTAATAAAACGGAGTTCATTGAGAAAGTAATTCCAGAGCAACGCTACAGGTCTAACCGAAAACACGTTTCCAAGGCAGAACAAAGGACGTCAGAACAGACGGGACGCCAGGTGTCTCTTTGTCCGTTTAAGACTTATTTTGCTCGTTCTGCTCCCTGCAACGAGCACGGAAAAACACAAAGGTCTTACTCACAGCAAGCTGTACGCCAAGATTGTCGGCCACTTTCTCCAGGAGGTCCGAAGTGGGCTTATCCTTGCACAGAAGGACTAGCTCGAGGTCCAAGTCCCCCTTCAGCAACAGGCCTTTCGCCACAAGCCCCACGCGCATCACTCCGCGGAGGGTCCTGGTCAGCTGCTCCGTGGCCTTCTGATCCCTGCAAAAGGACGCGGCACCATGGCAGCGGCCCCAAAACCAGAAAATCCCCCGCAGCAGCCGGGTAAGCGCAAGCGCTCAGCTGAAGCTCGGGGATCGCTCTGCGGAGCTCCATCAGGATGCACGAGCCCTGCTGCAGCGTTACCGCACCCGGGCAGGGAAAAATCGCTCGGTACCACGTTAGCCCCCAAATTAATCCCAAAGCCAAGGGGAACGGCGCCTCTCCCAGCTCCGGCAAGAGCGTTTTTACTAACCGAAACCCGCTCGATGCCTTACCCTCCTTCTTTGTTCTCCTCCTCAGCCGCTGTCTCCATGGCCTCTGTCTCCGGCTGCTCGCCGCCGACTTTCTCCTGCTCGTCGATCCAGTCGGACACGGCTTTGAGCGCCCGCTCCGTGTGGGACACCATGTTCTGCACCGCCTCCAGCTCCTCCTGCGTCGGGTAGACGGCCGAGTGCTTCGCCATCACGTGGCGGTCGTCGTTCACAAAGATACGCATTGGTCGCTGCAAGGGCGAGGCGAGGCGGTTTACAGAGTCATCCCAGAACCGTCTGGGGTGGAAGAGACCTCCGAGATCACCGAGCCCAACCTCACACTAACAAGCCCTCCACTAAACCACATCGCGAAGCTCTACACCCAAACGTCTTTTAAAGACCTCCGGGATTTAGCGCCAGGCCAAACCCAGAGGTTTTCTCTCCGAAGGCTGTGAGCTCTTCCCTTTTTTCAACTCTCCCCTTACCATTTTTGCCTCCGAGCGTCCCTCCGAGCGCTCCCGTCCCCGCGCGTCCGGCCCGAACGTGCTCGTTTAGATTCTCCCGCCGAAGAGCCCGTCCCGGTACCACACTTTTTGGTAACCTGAAAGGAGAAAAAGCCAATTAGCGAAGGGTTCTCGGCGGGACCGTCAGGCCTCACGACCTCGCTGAGCACCCGGAGAGCCGGCAGCGATCGCCACGGGCAGCAAGGAGGAGGATGAGAGCCGGTCGGCGGACACCGGGCTCCCTGCTCCCGATGATTTCTGCTCCCAGGGCCCGAGCAGGACCCGTGGCAGCAACCGACGCAGCCCTAAGGACGTCATTGCGGCTCCTCGCACCCCGAAGGCTTTCCCGTTAACGGTGGAGTTTCGCAAAGCCTCCGCACGGGTTTCTGAAACGAAGCGCGACGAAGGTGAAGCGCCGACGCGCTCAGCAGCGGCTCGCGCTGGGAAAATTAACCGTTTCTGACGCGATTTGGCTATCAGCTCGCCTAATTCCACGAGGTTGCTGTCACCCGGTTACCGAGCTTCGCCGTGCCCAGCCTGGCGAGAGGCTGCTTGTAAAAAAATCCCGTTGCCACCTCCTGGCTTTTTTTTTTTTTTTGACCCCAAATTCATCTGAAGGCTCCGCAGTAACCAAGCTGGATCCCCACCGAGGTCGACAGGAGGAATTCGGCGGCTGCGTAGCTCCTCCTCTTACTTTCCTTTAATTCCCCGGCAGGCGCGGTCCCGAAGTCAGCGCTCGCGTCTTGTCAAGCCCAGCAGGTGGAACCGAAACGACGGCCGCGTGTTTTGGGGCGAGAAACCTCCTTCGGAGGGAGACGGAACCCCGGAGGCTGAGCCCCCGCCGCAGCAGCTGGCTCCTTTTGGCAAAACCCGGGCGCTTCCATCCCCTGCTGCGGGCTCCCAGCAAAGGAAGAGCCGTGTCCTGCAGGACTCAGGGTTGCCTTCGGACGCGAGCAGCTCCCAAATGCCGTCCCGCGCCCGCCAGGAGCGGCTTCGGCGCGCCGGTAGCGCTGCGGTTGCTGGATCCGTGGTCGTTCATCCGGAAATTCTTCCGCAAGGCCCCCGATTTACCGGGGGCGACGCGATCCCAGACGATCCTGCCCCGCAGCCAGCACCTCTGCCGGGTCCACGTCGGAACCGCCCCGTAAATCCGGCCACCGAAACCGCTGCCACGCGCGGCCCCGCCAGCATTTACCCCCGAACCTCACGTCTCTCCAAGTTTCCAGCAGGTTTCCCTCAAAATTAAACCCAGTGAGGCTCACTTTTCCTTTTTTTTTCCCCCCCCATCCCCGCTGGAAGCTGTACGGTTCGTCTGTCCCCAGGCTAGCCAGGAACTGCTGCTCGCGAGTCCACCAGGAAATCCAAACTCAGCGTTTTCTGGCAGGTGATACAAACCGCAGGGGAGCCCGACGGACCTCAACTTTCCAAAGCCATCCAAGATCCCGGAGCGATAACGAACTAGAGTGAATAATTAGCTGCCCAGGTGCTCGGCGCTTTATTAGAGCGGTGCCATTTTACCGGCGCTGTCCGCGCTACGACAACGCGCCGGGACGGAGCTCGCAGCCCCGCGGCGTCGGTTCCTTCCCAACCAGAGCCCGGGCTCAGGACCTGAAGGAATTTATGAAGGAATTTACCCACAAAACCGGGAGGAATCGGGAAAGCTCCTTGCCTCCAGCTGCCGCAGGTTTTCGGACTCGGCACGCGCAGAGGTTTCTAGGGCTCGGGAATCTCTCCGACTCCAGTCCCGCAAACACTTAGGCCCAGGGCGACTTTTTTGCTCCGAACCTGGACCCGAGGGTAATGAAACCCAGATGCCAGCACCCACTGCGCGGGAAGGAGGATTCCCAAACCTGCAGCGCCCCGCGCGCCTCCTTGCGTCGGTGGCGATCGGCTCGCGCCCCGCGGCGTTTGCACCCCCGACGGTTTTTACTCGGCCCTGCCGCTGCCCACGGGCGATTTTCTTCAAACTTCCTCGGTTTCTTCCCAGAAAATCAGCCGGGACGCGAGCGAGGGAGGCGGCGCGGCAGCCGCTTCGGCCGTCAGAACGCGCCGCAGCGACTCGAGAGACGAGAGCGGCGCTGCCCGCGATGTCTGGGGACGGGCGTTACGGACGTTACCTCTCCTCGGGCAAGCTCCCAGCTCCGTTTTCCTCCCCCCAGAGCCCCCGGGGGAGCCGGGCCGGCAGCGTCGCGGGACTCGCGCCTCCTCGGGACACGAGCGCGCGAGCGAGCGGGTGGGCGAAGGACGCGCGGCCCCCGCCGCCGCTCCTCTCCTAGGGCCGAGAGCTTCGGGGATTAAAAGCGACGAAAGGCTCGGCCCCGCTCCTCGCCCCCACCCCCAATTTCACCCCCCAAATTCTCCCCCCCCCCCCCAAGTTCCACCTCCAAAAACCCGGTGGGGATGGAGGGGGGGGGGGTCAGCAAAGCCCGCGGGAAGGATGCCGGGGGTTCGGAGGAAAGTTGAACGCCGCGAGCCCTATTTTATGTGTTTTGGGGAGGAAACGGGTTTCTTTGGTTGTTGTTGTTTTTTTTTTTTGGGGGGGGGGGGGGGTTGCTGTATTCTTTTTGCCCCCCCCCCTTTGTGCTTTCAGCCGGTTTTGGAGCGGGGGAGACGGCGGCGGGTAACGGGAAAGGGGGGGGGGAGTTTTGGGGGTGGGGGCATGCGTGGGGCTGGGGGGGGGTCAGTGTGGGGGGGTCTTTGGGGGGGGGAGGGGATTAATGGGGGGGGAGGGGGAAAAGGGGGGTGAAGGGGAGAAGGGGGGTGAAGGGGAAGAGGGGGGTGGGGAAAGGAGGGTGCTGGGGGGGAAGGGGGGAGTTGGGGGGGGAAAAGGGGGTATTGGGGGGGGGAAGGGGGGGGCGTTAAGGGACAAAGGGGGGGGGCTGTCGGGGGGTGACCCCCGCCCCCCCCCCGGGGGTCGCCGCCATTTGCAGGCGCGGGGAGAACAAAGCGCGGCGGGAACTCGGGGGAGGGGGGGGGGGGCTGCAAAAAGCCCCCCGCTCCCCCCCCCCCCCCCATTTACCTCCTCCCCTTTAACCCTCCCCCCCCCGCAGCACCCCGGGGGGGTCTCCCCCCCTCCCCCCCCCCCCCCTCCCCCCCAGGCCGCTGCCCCCCCCCCCCCTCCCCTCCCCTCCCCTCCCTCCCCCGCTCACCGCCGGCCCAACGGCCGCCCGCCGCCATTTTGTCTCCCCAGCACAATGGGGCCGCGCGGGGCGGGAGGAGGAGGAGGAGGAGGAGGAAGGAGGAGGGAGGAAGGAGGCGGAGGCCAGGTCAACCCCCGGCACGGGCCCGGCACCGCCCCCGCTGCCCCGGCCGGGCCCGGACCCACCCCCCCCCCCCTTCCTCCTCCTCCCCCCTCCCAGTAGGGGCCTACCGGGCCTGGCGGGGAGGGGGGGGGAGGGCCTGGAGCGGCTCGGCCCGGCCCGGTTCGGCTCGGCCCGGCCCGGTTCGGGCTCCGACTGCAGCGCGGGGGGCGGAGCCGCCGCCGCCACCGCCGCCGCCGCCGGCGGGAGTGGAAGGGGGGGGAGAGGGGAGGGGGGGAATAAACCGCGCCGAGGGGGGCGGGGGAGAGGGAACAGGGGGGTCACGTGACGCCGCCCGGGCTCTCCTCAGCCAATGGGAGGGGAAGGCGGGGAGGATTGGGGGGGGGGGGGGGGCGTGCGCGCCGCCGGTGCTGCGTGCGCGCCGCCGGGCTCCTCCCCCCCCCCCCCGAGGTGTGCGCAGGCGCGGGAAGGGCTCGCCTCAGTGGTGGGGGGGAGGGGCCCCGAGGGGGGGACGTCGGCGGCCTGAGGGGGTCGTGGGGGGCCCTGAGGGGGTCGTGGGGGGCCCTGAGGGGGTCTTGGGGCTTCTTGGGGGGCGTGGGGGTCCTGAGGGGGTCGTGGGGCTTCTTGGGGGGGTCATGGGGGTCCCTGAGGGGGTCTGGGGGTCCCTGGGGGGTCTGGGGGGCCCTGAGGGGGTCTTGGGGCTTCTTGGGGGGGTCATGGGGGTCCCGAGGGGGTTGGGGCTCCCTGAGGGGATCTTGGGGCTCCCTGAGGGGATCTTGGGTGTCCCTGAAGGGGACCCCAGCGGTCTGAAGGGATCTTGGGGCTTCTTGAGGGGACTGTGGGGCTCCCTGAGGTGATCTTTGGGGCTCCCTAAGTGGGACCCCAGCAGCCTGAAGGGATCTTGGGGCTCCCTGAGGGGGTGGGGGTCCCTGAGGGGATCTTGGGGCTCCCTGAGGGGATCGTGGGGGTCCCTGAGGGGATCTTGGGGCTCCCCGAGGGGAAGGGGGACTCCGGTGGCCTGAGGGGATCTTGGGGCTTCCTGAGGGGCTCCAGGAGCTTTCCGAGGGGATCTGGGGGCTCTCTGAGGTGGGACCCTGGTGGTCTGAGGGGATCTGAGGGGAATCTGGGTACAAAGGGGACTGGATGGTGTCCCCAAGGGGTGCAGAGCACAGGGGGCCCCCCGTCCGGCCCTGAGGCCTCAGAGGGGGCAGTGGGCCGGCTGCCTGATGGGCAAGGGTGCGCTGACAGCCCAAATCCGGGGTCGGGATAGCCCAAATCCGGGGTCGGGATAGCCCAAATCTGGGCTTGGGATAGCCCAAATCTGGGGTTGGGATAGCCCAAATCCAGGGTTGGGATAGCCCAAATCTGGGGTCAGGACAGCCCAAATCTGGGGTCGGGATAGCCCAAATCTCGGGATAGCCCAAATCTGGGGTTGGGATAGCCCAAATCTGGGGTTGGGATAGCCCAAATCTGGGGTTGGGATAGCCCAAATCTGGGACGGGATAGCCCAAATCCGGGCTCGGGATAGCCCAAATCTGGGGTCGGGATAGCCCAAATCCAGGGTCTGGGCCCAAATCTGGGGTTGGGATAGCCCAAATCTGGGACGGGATTCCGGGATAGCCCAAATCCCTCGGGAAAAATCCAGGGCACGTTGGGACCGATTGGGAGCGAGGTGTGCCGTCGGCATTCGTCCTTGCCGTCTGACCAAGCTGCTGTGGCCGGAGGGGCCGAGGGCACTGCGACGATCACCTCACCCCTTCCCCACCGTCTTCGCCTGCATCCCCCCACGACGCTTCCAAGCCCGGGCTCTGCAGTTTTTCGTCACCTCGCTGTTTTGTCGCGGGACCACCAAATTTCTGCCTCGGAAGAAACCTTGAGCCCGGACGAGCAGTTGCAGCCGGCCTCCATCGAGCTTTTCCAGCTCGGGCTCCACCGAGCAGCGCATCGAGGCTGGTAGGAAGGGGGCCGGAGCGTGTTCGTGGGTGGCGGAGGGGGGGCCAGCCGCAGCGGCATCCTCCCGGGACGGGAAGGAGGACAACGAGCCCGGGGAACGGTCTCCGCACCTTGAGGGACGCGGAAGAGCTGAGCGACCTCGCCGCACGCTTCTAATTACCATAATCAATTAGCCTGTCGGAAAGCTCCCAAAGCTTCGGGATGCAGAAGGAGCCCGTTCCTCCTGCCTCGTCAGCAAGTTCCCTCTCCCGCTGTAACGCGGCGGGGGAATGATCTCAAAAATGCCTTTGCTCGCTCAGCTGTGAGCCTGATCGCTTGTAACTGTCCAAACGAAGGCTTTCTCCTAAAAAAAAAAGACAATTAAACCCAGTGAGGTGATGCTGGAGGGCGCTGTCTTCCGTGGTTATAGGATTCTTGGGCGATAGCTTGTACCCAGCCAAAAAAAAAATCAAGCCGCGGACTCTGAAGACAGGAAGCAGAGAGTTAATGTGTGCGATCGAGCAAGCTCAACGGCCCTTTTTTTGGGGCAAAATCCAGCAGTTTCCGTTACCCGCGCAGTCGCGCTCTGCGTTTCCTCCAGCTGTTCCGCGCCGGTGGGCAGCAGGCAGGTGAGGGGCTGCGGCCTGACGCCTCCCGTCACCAGAAGCTGCTTTTTAACAGAGCTGCGCTGGGAAAGGAGCTGCTGTGGAGGGGAAAAAACTCCCCGCCTCACACCTAGTGGGTCGGGCAGCGGGGCTGCGCGCGCCCAAAACTGCTTTTTTTTTTAGGGGAAGGCGCGTGGAAACCTGCGGGCGGGGAAGTCCGCAGCAGCCCGTCGGGAAGAGACGGGGATTAAGGGTCCCAGGAGCCGGCAGGGTCTGGGGGGGAAACGCCGGGATCGCGCCTAAAGGTAGCCCTTTGGGGAGAATGATGAGGATTTGGAAAAACGACCCCAAAACTAGGGAAAAAGATAAAAAAAAAACCAAACCAATGGTTAGATATTGTGTAATTCTCTGGCCTAAAAAGCCAATAAGAGGAACTTCAGTATTTTGGCCAGAATAAGGGTCCGGTGAAAATTCAGGCTTTAATTTTATTGCTCCGTTTTCAGAGGAAGAACCACGTTATGCTCCATGTAATCCTGATATTGCGCGGGAGACAGCGGCAGCTGCTCCGGGAGGGGAGACAGGGGCAGCAATTGGTGCAGTCCCCGGAGAAGGAGGGCACAAAACGGGTCGGTCGGGAGCACTTTTTGATGGAAGTGGCGCCGTCAGTGTTGTCTAGGGCCCGACTTGGGGTACGGCTCAGGGTTCCAGTTAGGGTTACCTTTAGGGTTGTTGGGAAAGAGAGAAGGCGCAGGGACCTGCTGTGTGTGGGGTTGCGTAACCCTAACCCTAACCCTAACCCAAACCCTAACCGAGCTAACCCTAACCCTAACCCTACCGAAACCCTAACCCAAATCCTAACCATACTCTAAACATAACCCTAACCCTAACCCCTAACCCTAACCATAACCTAACTTTACCTTAACCCAAACCCTAACCGAGCTAACCCTAATACTAACCGTACCGAAACCCGAACCCTAACCCAATCCCTAACCCTAACCGTAACCCGAAACCTGAGTTAACCCTAACCCTAACCGAACTAACCCTAACCCCTAACCGTAATTCTAACCCTAACCCCTAACCCCAACCCTAATCCTAACCCAAACCCTAACCGAGCTAACCCTAGCCGAGCTAACACTAATCCTAACCCTAAACCTAACCCCAGCCTGAACACGAACCCTAACCTAACCTGACCCTAACCCCCAGCCCTAACCCAAACCCAAACCCTAACCGAGCGAAACCTAACCCTAACCCAAACCCTAACCCTAACCCAAACCCTAACTCTAACCCAAACCAAGCTAACCCTAACCCAAACCCTAACCCAAACCCAAACCCTAACCGAGCGAAACCTAACCCTAACCCTAACCCTAACCCAAACCCAAACCAAGCTAACCCTAACCCCCTAAAAACCCTAACCCAAACCCAAACCCTAACCGAGCGAAACCTAACCCTAACCCAAACCCTAACCCTAACCCAAACCAAGCTAACCCTAACCCAAACCCTAACCCTAAACCAAACCCTAACCCTAACCCAAACCAAGCTAACCCAAACCCTAACCCTACCCTAACCCTAACACCAGGGAGTCTCCGCGTTACGGGGCGCGTGCCTTTGGGCGCTGTCCCACAGGCGCCGGGTGCCGGTCGTTGGCTTTGCCTTACAGAGTTCTTCCCCGAGTCCGAGGCGCCGGAACCGCCGCAAATCCGCCCCCGAACTCCTCTTCGCGCTCTCTGAGATCCTTTAATCTCCTCCAGGTACCCCCCCAGCACCCCAAAATTCTTCCTGGGTGCCCCAAATCCCCCCCCCTGGTCTCCAAGCCCCCTGGGGCGCCGTGTCCCAGTGCCTGGGGGCCCTTGGGCCCCCCGCCCCCCCGTCCCTATGCCCGGGTTCTCGGGTCCCCTGGGTCCTCGTGGGCCTGGCGGAGGGGAACCGGGGGGACCGGGGGGGGGGGCTGAGGGGTTAGGTTTATAGGTTAGGGTTAGGGTTAGCTTGGATTAGGGTTAGGGTTTGGGTTAGGGTTAGGGTTAGGTTTAGGGTTAGGGTTATGTTTAGGGTTAGGGTTAGCTTGGGTTAGGGTTTGGGTTAGGGTTAGGGTTAGGGTTAGGGTTAGGGTTAGGGTTAGCGTTAAGGGTTAGGGTTAGGGTTAGTGTTAGGGGTTAGGGTTAGAGTTACTTTTAGGGTTATCTCAGTTAGGGTTTGGGTTAGGGTAGGGTTAGGTCATGTTTAGGGTTAGGGGTTTGGCTTAGAGTTAGGGTTAGTTGTAACTCGGTTAGGGTTAGGGTAAGGGTTAGGTTAGGGTTATGGGTTAGAGTTAGGGGTTAGTGTTAAAGGTTAGGGTTAAGGTTAGAGGTTAGAAGTTAGGGTTAGGGTTAGCTCAATTAGGGTTAGTGTTAGGGGTTAGGGTTAAGGTTATCTCGGTTAGGGTTAGGGTAGGGTTAGGGGGGTAGGGTTAGGGGATAGTGTTAAGGGTTAGGGTTAGGGATTGGGTTAGGGTTAGGGTTAGCTCGTTTAGGGTTAGGGTTAGGGTTAGGGTGAGGGGATAGGGTTAGGGGTTAGTGTTAGGGGTTAGCGTTATGGGTTAGGGTCAGGGTTCGGGTTAGCATTAGGGTTTGGATTAGGGTTAGGGTAAGGGTTTAGGTTAGGGTTAGGATTAGCTCGGTTAGGGATTGGTTTAGGGTTAGGGTTAGGGTTAGGGGTTAGTGTTGAGGTTAGCTCAGTTAGGGTTAGAGTTAGTGGTTAGGGTTTGGGTTAGGACAGTTTTAAGTTTAGGATTAGAGGGGTCCCTTGGTTAGGGTTAGGGGTAGCTCGGTCCCTACATACAGCTCCCGGCCCTCGGGGGGGGGGCAGCGCGGGGGCTGACGGACAGGCGGGGGGCGTGGCCTGGAGGGAGGGGCGTGGCCTTCCCCGGCGTTGCCATGGGGACGGCGGAGAGGGGCGGGGCTGCGTGGGGGGTTGCCAAGGGGACGGCGCTCGGGGAAGGGAGGGGCCGGAGGGCGTTGCCATGGGGATGGGGGCGGGGCCGGCGGGGAAAGGGGGCGGGGCCTGGGCTGGCGCGGGGCTGGGGGGGTCCCCTGGGTCCCCCTGGGGGGGGGGGGGGGGGGCCACGAACAAAGCCCGGCCGGGAGGAACCTGGCGGGGGGGGGGCGGCACCGGGGGCGGCCCGAGGGAAGCGAGGGGACACCGGGGGGGTGCTGGGGGCCGGGGGGGGCTTGGAGGAGCTTGGGGGGGGCAAGGAGGGGGGATTTGGGGGGGTCTGGGGGGGGTTTAGGGGGAATTTGGGGGGCTGGGGGGGGTTGGGGTCGGTTGGGGAAGCGTTGGGGTCGTGGGGGGGGCATTGGGAAAATAGGGGGAGGCTTCAGGACGCCGTCCGTGCTCTTTTTTTATTGGGGGGGGTGGGGGGGGGGGGGATGATGGGCCCCGGGGGGGGCGGGGGGGGCGGGTGGGGCTGGGACCCCCCCTTCCAGCTGTGGGTGCAGGTGCTGCTGTGGGGGCTGCTGCTGGGGCGCCTCCTGCGTTACGGGGCTGGGGGCGCTGCCGGGGAGCCCCCCCCGGGAATGGCCAGGGGGGAGCCAAAGAAGGGGGGAGGGCAGGAGGAGCCCCCCCGGGGGCAGCTTTAAGTGTGCTGCCCCAAAGGGGGTGGGGGGGGGGTCAGGTGAGTCGTGCCCCCCCCCCCCCCCCATATCCACAGGACCCCCCCCCCATGGGGTGTCCCCCCCCCCATCCCCTCCTAAAGCATTTGGGGATGGGGGGGGGTCCCCAAGCAGGTGCTCACCTGGTTTGGCGGGGGGGGGCTCCTGGCTGCTCCATGTCCCCCCCCCCCTCAGTTTCCTTTGTTGAAACTGGGGGCTTATTCCCTCCCCCCAGCACCAGCTGTGGGGACACTGGGCCCTTACTGGGCTATACTGGGAGGGGCAGGGGGGGGTCCCCAGTTTGGGCCACGTGTGCCCCCAGGGCCAAAGCCTGTCCCCGCCCCCCCCCGGCATGGACGATGTGGGGGGGGGCCCAGCTGATCCCCCTGAGCAACGGGGCCGCCGGCACCAACGGGATCGCCATCGACGAGCAGAAGGTGGGCCCGGGGGGGGCGTTGGGGGGGGGTCCTAAAGGGGGGGGGGTGGGGGGAGGACTGGTTGAGGGGATGCTGGGGGGGGGGTGACGTAGGGATATGAGGGGTCTGGGGGGGTTTGTGGCGGGGGTGCTGTGGTCCTAGGGGATCTTATGGGGTCCTAGGATGGGGTCTTGGGGGTCCTAGGGGCTGCAGCCCAGGTCCTGTGGGGGCTGGTGTGGGGATGTGGGGGGTCTTGGGGGGTCCCAGGAGGGGGTGCTGTGGTCCTAGGGGATCTTGGGGGTCCTGGGATGGGGTCTTGGGGGTCCTAGGGTGGTTGCCCGGGTTCTGTGGGGTCTCAGAGGGGGGGGGTCTATGATGGGTCTAGGGGTTCATACGAGGTCCTTGGGGGGGGGTCCTAGGATGGGGTCGTGCAGGTCCTGTGGGGTCTGGTGTGGGGGGCTGTGGGGGGGGGGTCTTGGGGGGGTCCTAGGGGCTGTAGCCCAGGTCCTGTGGGGTCTGGTGTAGGGATATGGGGGGGGTCTGGGGGGTCTCGGGGGGGTGTAGGGATTTGCTGTTCTAGGGGATCTTGGGGGTCCTGGGATGGGGTCTTGGGGTTCCTAGGGTTGTTGCCCGGGTTCTACGGGGTCCCAGAGGGGGGTGTGATGGGTCTAGGGGTTCATACGAGGTCTTTGGGGGTCCTGGGATGAGGTCGTGCAGGTCCTGTTGGGTCTGGTGTAGGGATTTGGGGGGGGGCTCTGGGGGGGTCTCAGGAGGGGGTGCTGTGGTCCTAGGGGATCTTGGGGGTCCTGGGATGGGGTCTTGGGGGTCCTAGGGTTGTTGCCCGGGTTCTATGGGGTCCCAGAGGGGGCTATGACGGGTCTAGGGGTTCATATGAGGTCTTTGGGGGTCCCGGGATGGGGTCTTGGGGGGTCCCAGGGGCTGTCGCTGTCCCCAGCCCTGGGGAGGCGCCGCCGCTGAGCACCAAAACTCCTCCGGGTCAGGGACCGGCTGCGGGGGGGGGTCCCGGGGCCGGTCCCGGGCCCCGTCTCGTTTAACAGCTTCACCGACGACCGGGACGAGGGGACCGAGCGCGCCCTCGGCACGACGCGGGGAGGTGGCGCGGATCCGCCGGGGGGGTTCTGCAGATCCCTCGGGATCCCTTCGGCTGCGGGAGGATCCGGATCGGCTGGGCCGGGCCCCGCGCTGCAGCCCCCCCCCCCCCCCCGTGGAGGAGCCCCCCCGGTGGAGCAGGTGGAGGTGGCCCGGAGGGGGCCGCGGCCCACGGAGAGCCCCCGGGCCGGAGCCGCAGCCATGGAGAGGAGCCCCCCAGGAGCAGGGGGGCTGCGGGGAGCTGCCCCCCACCCGTGGGGGGGGGGACCCACGCTGGGGCAGTTTGCTCCTGGGGGACGGACCCCGTGGGAGCGGTTCCCTGAGGAGCTGCTGCCCGGGGGGGCTCAGCTGGGCGAGGACGGGGTCCTGGGGGGGGGACACCCCGCAGCGCAGGGGTCGAGAGGGACGGAGAAGGAGCGGCGGCGAAGCAGCGCCAAGGGCTGACCGCGACCCCCCCCCCCCCCGTTCCCCCCCGCCGCTGCTCGGGGTGGGGGGGGAGGAGGTGGAAGAGGGTGGACAGGGTGGGGGGGGGGGGTGTGGGGGGGTGTGGGGGGGGGAAGGTGCTTTTGGTTTCTTTCCTTCGTTTCTCGCTTCTCCGGCTCGGCAGGGGGAGGCAATAAATCCTCCCCTCGCCCCGCTCCGAGCCGCTAATTATTGAGCAAATCGTTCGCCCCCCCCCCCCCCCAGCACGCCCCCACCCACCCGAAGAAGCCTGGGGGGGGGCTGAGGGACGAAGCCCGCGCCCCGCGGGGCAGCCCGGGCAGGAGCCCCCCCCGCCGGGACGCCTGCGGCCCGCACCCCCCCGGGGCCCACCCGGAGCCCACCCGGAGCCCACCCCAAGCACCTGGGAAGCGGGGGGGGGGCAGCGAAGCACAAGGAGGGGGAAGGGGCGCAGGGGGCGCAGGGGGCGGGGTGGTTTTGATCCGGCTGAGCTCCAGCACCCTCCAGCTCCCCCGGCCGCCTCCCAGTCGCCCCCAGTTTCCTCTGGGATGCCCCAGAGGCCTCCCAGGGCGCCCACTGTGCCCCACGAGTCATCCTGCACCCACGTCCCTGCTGTCCCCAGTGTCCCCAACACCCGATAGCCCAACGTCCCCCACGTCCCCAGTGTCCCCCATGTCCCCAGTGTCCCCCATGTCCCCAGTATCGTTGCCGTCCCAATGCCCCATGTCCCCGGTGTCCCCCACGTCCCCATCCTTGATGGCCCCATGTCCTGTGTCACCCCTGGCCCTAATGTCCCCCTACGTCCCCTACGTCCTTGATGTCCCCCTGTCCCCACTGTCCCCCTATGTCCCCAGCACCCCCAACATCCTTGATATCCCAGTGTCCCCCAGTGTCCCCCAGTATCCCCAGTGTCCCCCCTACACTGCTGATGTCCCCATGTCCCTGCTGTCCCTCGCGTCCCCATTCCCGATGGCCCCATGTCCTGTGCCACCCCTGGCCCCGATGTCCCCAGTGTCCCTCCCATCCCTGATGTCCCACTGTCCCCTCATGTCCCCAGTGTCCCCCTCCCCCCCAGGGAGGAGGCCGGTGGGTTCCACATGCGCCTTTATCATAATAACATTAATTAATACCAAGGGTAACGAGGCGGAGCCGCCCCACGCCCACAATGCACTAAAACGGCACGTGCTGCGGGGACACGGGGACACCCCGGGGACACCCCGGGGGACGCGGCCCGGCGCTGATTGTCACTGCGTGGCCCCGCGTCCCCAGCGCCGCCGGGTCCCCTCTGTCCCCGCGCCTGTCCCCAAGGGGCCACCACTGCCCCCAGGGCGTCCGCGGGCCGTGTCCCTGTGTCACACCCCTGTCGTGTCCCCGCGTCACGTCGCCGTGTCCCCGCGGCGTCCTTCAGCGCCACGTCCCCCTGCCATCGCTCCGGGCCACCTCTCCGTGCCGCGTCCCCAGGCCATCGCGCCGCGTCCCGTCCTTACGCCACCTGTCACTCTTCAGCGCCGCGTCCCCGCGCCGCATCCCCGAGCCGTCCCAGTGCCACCTCTGCGCCGTCCCGCCGTGTCGCCTCCGTGCTGCGTCCCCGCGTTGTCCCTCTCCATGCCGCGTCCCCGTGCCACTCGCCATCGTCACATCCCCACGTGCCACCTCTGCGCCGTCTACGCCACGTCCCTGGGGCGTCCCCGGTGTCCCCGCGCCACGTCCTCCATGCCACCTCCGTGCCACATCCCCACGTCACATCCCCACGTGCAACATCCCCGTGCCACATCCTTGTGCCGTGTCCCCCGTGTCACGTCCCCGTGTCACATCCGCGCGTCACACCCCGCCGCGCGGCGCCCGCGTCACATCCCGGGCCGTGTCCCCGTGTCACGTCCCCGTGTCACGCCACGGCGTGCCGTGTCCCCCCGTCATGTCCCCACGTCACAGCCACGTGTCACAGCCGCGTGTCGTGTCACCGTGTGCCGCGTCCCTGGGCCATGTCCCCCCGTCACAGCCGCGTGTCACGCCACGGCGTGCCGCGTCCCCTCGCCACGTCCCCGTGCCACGGCCGCAGCACGCCGTGTCCCCGTGCCGTGTCCCCGCGTCGCAGCCCCGCGCTGTCCCTTGCCGGCACCCCACAGCCGGGTCCCGTCCCCATCTCTGTCCCCAGGCGCTGGGGTCGGGGACGGGGACGGTGGCACCCGTGGCGGGGAAACTGAGGCACGGGCGGGCCACCACGGCGGGGGGGTGGGCAGGGGCATCGCCCTGCGCCGGCGCAACGCCCCTTTGGGACGAGCAGAGCAGGAGGGGGACACAGCGGGACGTGCCGCGGCGCTCCAGGACGCGCCCGAGGAACGGGGCCGTACTGGGGAGGCGCCGGGGCGGCGGCGCGACGCCGCGACACGCCGGGGCTGTCAGCGCCCAGCGGGGCGCGCGGCGGCCGTCGGGGGCGCCACGGGGGGGGGGTGGTGCCCCGGGGGGGTGCCCCGGGTGCTACCTGGTGAAGAAGGGGAGGTGGTGCTGGCTGAGGCCACCGGCGGTGCGCGGGGACTCTGTCCTGGCCATGACGTCCTTGAACCAGGAGGCCACGTCCACCTCCAGCGTCTCGTAGCGCTTGATGAAGTTGTGCTCCTGCGGGGGAGGCGGCGTGAGCAGCGCGGGGACACGTGGGGACACGCGGGGACACGCGGGGGCGCCTGGCCCCGAGTCCCCGTCGCAGCATCGTGGGGACGGGGACACGTGGGGACAGAGAGCAGGACGTGGGGACAGGGACACAGGGATGGGGACACGGAGACAGGGGGACACACGTGGATAACATGGGGACATGGGACGCGGAGACACCAGGATGGGGACACGGACGTGGGGACACCAGGACGGGGGGGACAAGGATACAGGGACACACATGGCGACACCAGGATGGGGACAATGTTGGGGACAGGGATGCGGGGACACCAGGACGGGGACAAGGTGGGGACAGGGACATGGGGACACCAGGATGGGGACAACGTGCGGACAGGGATGTGGGGACACCAGGATGGGGACACGGATGTGGGGACATGGATGTGGGGACACCAGGACGGGGACAATGTTGGGGACAGGGACGTGGGGACACACATGGGCACCAGGACGGGGAAAACATGGGGACACCAGGATGGGGACAAGGCGGGGACAGGGACAACGTGGGGACAGGGACATGGGGAGACATGTGGATAATGTGGGGACACGGGATGTGGGGACAGGGACATGGGGACACACGTGGGCACCAGGACGCGGACAACGTGGGGACACCAGGACAGGGACAACGTGGGGGACAGGGATGTCGGGGCACCAGGATGGGGACAAGGCGGGGACAGGGACGTGGGGACACGGGGTGGGGACGACGCGGGGTCGCGGGCACCCACCAGTAACTTGTTGTACTTTGGTCTCTTCCTGTGGTCCTTGGTGAGGCTGGGGGAGAGGGAACAAGGTCAGCACCTCGGGGACCCGGGGGGGGGACAGCCAGGGGACGTGTCCCCAGCCCGGGGGGTGGCTCGTCACCCACCAGTCCCTGACGAAGGCCTGGAAGTCCCCGGAGAAGCCCATGGCGGGGGGCAGCAGCGGGGGGTCCTCCTGCAGCACCTTCGTCAGCACCTCGAAGTCCGTCTTGCAGTTCTGGTACGGGAACTGCCCCGTGGCCAGCTCCACCTGCGGGGACACCGCGGGGACGCTGCTGGCACCGGGGGGGACACGGCGGGGACATGGCAGGGGCGCAGGGGGATGCTGGGGACACAGCAGGGATGCGGTGGGACCCCAGCGGGGACAGTGGGGACGAGGTAGGGCGACAACGGGGACTGTAAGGGTGTCACAGCGGGACGTGGGCAGGACGTGGTGGCACCACCGCTTCATGGGAGGACTTGGGGGGGACACGGGGATGGGTTTGGGGACACGTTGGGGACATGGGGATGGGCTGGGGACATGTTGGGGACATGGGGACATGCTGGGGATGTGTTGGGGATGTGCTGGAGACGTTCCAGGGGCACAATGGGGACATGGGGACTTGTTGGGGACGCGCTAGGGGGACATGTTGGGGACACGGGGATGGGTTGGGGACACGTTGGGGACATGTTAGGGACATGAGCATGGGTTGGGGACACGTTGGGGACATGCTAGAGACATTCCAGGGACACGTTAGGGACATGGGGACGCATTGGGGACACGCTAGGGATACATTAGGGACACGGGGATGGGTTGGGGACACGGGGACATGTTGGGGACGCGCTGAGGACATGTTAGGGACACGGGGATGGGTTGGGGACGTGCTGGGGACACAGGGACACGTTGGGGGTGTGTTGTGGACGTGCCGGAGACATTCCAGGGACACGTTAGGGACGTGGGGACGCGTTGGGGACACGCTAGGGACACGTTAGGGATGTGAGGATAAGTTGGGGACACGCTGGGGACACGGGGATGGGTTGGGGACACGCTAGGGACACGCTGGGGACGCGTTGGGGACACTGGGATGGGTTCGGGACACGCTGGGGCCGCGGGGCCGCGCTGACCAGGGAGATGCCGAGGCTCCAGACGTCGGCGCGGATGTCGTAGTCGGGCTTGGTGGGGTCGGGGGGTCGATGCGCTCCGGCTGCACGGGGGGGGCAGGGGGCGGCTGTGGGTGCTGGGGGGGGCAGCACCCCCAAAACACCCCGGCACCACCCCCGGAACGCCCCCAAACAGCCCCCTGCACCCCCAAACAGCCCCCTGCGGCCCCCCAAAACGCCCCTCGGCACCCTCCCGGCACCCCAAAACACCCCCAAAAGACCCAGATCTCGGGGGCAGCCCCCCAGAGAGCCCCCCAGCACTGCCGCCACGGCTCCGCTCCCCACCGCCCAGCACCCCGGGGTGCTCTCCCCACACTCCCCCGGCAGCACCCTGGGGTGCTCCCCACCCCCCGGGGCAGCACCCTGGGGTGACCCCATGCCCCCCAGAGGCAGCACCTTGGGGTGCTCCCCACCCCCAGGCAGCACCCTGGGGTGCTCCCCACCCCAGGGGCAGCACCTTGGGGTGACCCCACCTCCCCAAGGCAGCACCTTGGGGTGCTCCCCACCCCCCCCGGGCAGCACCCTGGGGTGACCCCACCCCAAGGCAGCACCCTGGGGCGCTCCCACCCCCCCCAAAGCAGCACCTTGGGGTGCTCCCCACCCCAACGCAGCACCCTGGGATGCTCCCCCGCCCCCGGGCAGCACCCTGGGGTGCTCCGCACCCCAAGACAACACCTTGGGGTACTCCCCACCCCCAGAGGCAGCACCCTGGGGTGCTCCCACCTCCCCCAAAGCAGCACCCTGGGGTGCTCCCCACCCCCAGAGGCAGCACCTTGGGGTGCTCCCCACCCCCAGAGGCAGCACCCCGAGGTGCTCCCCATCCCCCGGGCAGCACCCTGGGGTGCTCCCCATCCCAACGGAGCACTGTGGGGTGATGACACCCCCAAGGCAGCACCCTGGGGTGCTCCCACCCCAAGGCAGCACCCTGGGGTGCTCCCGTCCCCCAAAGCAGCACCCTGGGGTGCTCCCCACCCCCGAGGCGCCCCCCACCCTCCCCCCCCGGCACCCCCGGGTGCTCACGGCCATGTAGGCGGCGCAGCCGGCGCTGCGGGTCTTGGCCTTGGAGTCGACGAGGCGGCCGCTGATGCCGAAGTCGCAGAGCTTGACCTGGCCCCGCTCGTCCAGGAGGATGTTGGAGGGCTTCACGTCGCGGTGGATGACGCCGTGCTTCTCCTTCAGGTAGAAGAGCGCCTTCACGATCTGCGGGGGGGACGCAAAGGGGCGGGGGTCAGCGGGGGTCCCTCGGGGCCGGGGGGGCGTTTCCCCGCGCCCCCGTCGCCCCCAACCCGGGTCCCCGCTCACCGCCACCGTCATCTTGCCCAGGATGCGCTCGGGGATGGGGCCCTGGATGCGCTTCTTGAGCTTCTCGGCGCAGGTGCCCATCAGCTCCATGGCGATGAAGACGTCGGTCTGGGGGGGGGGGTAAAAGGGGGGGGGTGCGCGTGGTGGTGAGGGAGGGGGGCTGGAGGCACCGGGAGGGGCGCTGGGGGCATTGGGGGGAGGGCTGGGGGCACTGGGAGGGGTCTGGGGGCACAGGGAAGGGCCGTGGTGGGGGGCAGGAGGGCTGGGGGCATGGGGGAGGGGGTCTGGGGGCACCGGGGGGGGGGCGTGGTGGTGGGGAGGGGGGCTGGGGGCAGAGGGAGGGGGCCTGGGGTATGGGGGGGGGGGTCTGGGGGCATGGGGGGAGGTTTGGGGGCACGCAGAGGGGACGTGGTGGTGGGGAGGGGGCTGGGGGCACAGGGAGAGGTCTGGGGGCATGGTGGGGCGGTTTGGGGGCACGTGGAGGGGACATGGTGGTGGGAAGGGGGTCTGGGGGCAGGGGGAGGGGGGATGTGGTGGTGGGGAGGGGAGCTGGGGTATGGGGGGGGTCTGGGGGCATGGGGGGGTCTGGGGGCGGGCCTGGGGGCACGGGGAGGGGGCTGGGGGCACGGGGAGGGGACGTGGTGGTGGGGAGGGGGTCTGGGGGGCACGGGGAGGGGGACTGGGGTATTGGGGGGGGTCTGGGGGCGGGGAGGGGGTCTGGGGGCACGGGGAGGGGCGCAGACGGGGACTGGGAGGGATGGGGGGAGGCAGGGAGGGGCTGCGGCACTGCCGGGGGGCAAGGGGGCAGCCAGGGAGGGGGTCCTGGGACCGACGGGGGACACGGGACGGGTCCTGGGACCCCCAGGGGGGGTGGGGGATGCGGGACGGGGTCCTGGCACCCCCGGGGGGGGGTCCTGGGGATGCCGAGCGCCCCTTGCGGTGACAGCGGACAGGAGGGGTGCGTCCCAGCGCCGCCACCCCCTCAGGGCCCCGGGGGCCGCATCCTGACCCGGGGAGGGGCGAGTCGGGGGGGTGAGGGGGTGAGGGGGGGTGTGTAAGGAATGGGGGGGCCCGGGGGGCTCACGTTGGTGATGAAGGTGCCGAAGCACTGCACGATGTAGGGGCAGTCGTGGCTCTTGAGCACCACGTCCAGGTCCATCAGGATGCGCTTGTTCTCCTCCCGGTTCCCCGAGCGCCGCATTTGCTGGGGGGGGGCGTAAGATGAATTTGGAGGGGGGGGGGGGACACGACGCACAGCCAGGGCCCGATCCTGCCCCCCCCCCGCCCCCCGGGGCCCCACCTTGACGGCGATGACGTGCCCCGTCTTGCGGAAGCGCATCTTCCAGACCTGCCCGCAGGTGCCGCTGCCGATCTCGCCCAGGTTCTCCAGGTCGTTGATCTCCGCCTGGTAGCGCTGGGGGGGGGCACAGGGGGGTCGGGGGGTCAGTGGGGCACGGGGGGTCGGGGGGGGCACCAAAGGGAACACGGAGGGGGTCAGGGGGATGGTCGGGGGGCATGGGGGGGGGGGCGGGGAGGGGGTGGGGGGGCAAGTGGGGGGGGGTCAGGGAGGGGGTCGGGGGGCAAGCAGGGGGTCGGCGGGGGCATGGGGGGGGGCACGGGGGGGCACAGGGGGAGGTCGGGGGGTTGGGGGGCACCGGGGAGTCAGGGGGGCACGGGGGGAACAGGGAGGGGGTTGGGGGGGGGGCATGGGGGGGAACAGGGGGGCCCTTCCCATGCCCCGAGGGTCCCCCCCCCGTGTCCCCGCACATCCCCCGGCCCTGAGTGTCCCCCCAGCATCCCCAAACACCCCCCATGCCCCCAAGTGTCCCCCATCCCTAACTGTCCCCCCGGGGTCCCCAAATCTCCCTCCCCGGGGTCCCCATGCGCCCCTCCCGTGCCCCCAATGCCCCCCCCCGTGACCCCGAGGCCCCCCCCATGCCCCCAATGTACCCCCAATGTCCCCCCAATGACCCCGAGCATCCCCCCCCGTGACCCCAAACACTCTCCCCCGTGCCCCCAATGTCCCCCCCATGACCCTGAGCGCCCCCCCTGTGACCCCGAGGGTCCCCCCAATGCCCCCAATGCCCCCCCGTGCCCCCAATGTCCCCCCCATGACCCCGAGGGTCCCCCTGTGCCCCCCCCGTGTCCCCAACGTCCCCCCAATGCCCCCCCGTGACCCCAAGGGTCCCCCCTGTGCCCCCCCGTGTCCCCAACGTCCCCCCCGTGCCCCCCCCATGCCCACCTGCCCCCCCACGGTGAGGTATCCCGTCTGCTTCATGATCTCCTGCAGCTTCTGGTCGATCTCGATGCTGGGGAGAGGGAGAGAGGCCGGGCGGCCAATCAGGAGGCAGCGAGGGAGAGCCCAGCCAATCGGCACAGAGGAAGGGAGCGCCCGGCCAATCGGCAGAGGGCGGGATGGCTGCCCAGCCAATCAGGAGCGAAGGGCCACCCAGCCAATCAGCATGGGGGGGGGGGGGGGGGTTGTTGGTGACCAACCCGCGCTCAGAGGGGTTGGCCAATCAGAACGCGGGCTTCTGGCCAATCAGAGCGCAGGGGATCGGGCTCTCTGGCCAATCGGCACGCACAGACTCCTGCCGGCCTGGCCAACCAGCACGCGTTGCTTTTGGTACGCCTGGCCAATCAGCGCATGGGAATCTGATGCCTGGCCAATCAGCACCCAGGGAACCTTATTCAGGATCCGCCCAATCAGCAGGCAGAGGCCACGTCTCCAGAACCCTATCAGCACGCGCCTCTCCTCCCTGCCTGACCAATCGGCACAGGGGGGTTCCGAGACGCCCAGCCAATCAACACAACTCTTCTGCCTGCCTAGCCAATCGGCAGCTACGCCTTTCTGCACAGCCGGCCAATCAGCACACGCCTCCTGCCTGGCCAATCAGCACACGCGATCCCCCTCTACTCTAGCCAATCGGCACACGCAATCCCCTTTCTTCTCTGGCCAATCAGCACACACATGCTCCTCTCTCCCACACCAATCATCACACACGATCCCCTTCTCCACTGGCCAATCAGCACACAGAGGCTCCTACCTCCCTGACCAATCAGCACACGCAATCCCCCTTCTGCTGTGACCAATCAGCACACAGAGCCTCCTACCTCCCTGACCAATCAGCACATGCAATCCCCTTCTCCTCTGACCAATCAGCAAACACGATCCCCTTCTCCTCTAGCCAATCAGCACACAGAGGCTCCTACCTCCCTAACCAACCACCACACACGATCCCACCGACCTCCAACCAACCAGCACGCCCGGTCTCCCTCCCCTCCAGCCAATCCCAGCGCACCAAACAACCGGCCAACCAGCACAGGCGCCAGCCCTCTGGGCCAATCAGCAGGCGGGATCCCGTGCCGGCTGAGCCAATGAGGTGCCGGGGGCCTTGGGGAGGCCCCAAGGGGGTTCTGGGGGTCCTGAGGGCCCCGGGGGGTCCCGGGGGGTCACCCACCTCTCCACGCTGCGGGGCACCAGGAAGGGCGGCTGGGGCAGCCCCAGCATGTTGCGGGGGCGCGAGGGGGCGGCGGGTGCTGGGCGCCCTCGGGGGCTGCGGCTCGGCCCCCGCCGTCGCTCACCAGCGGCAGCTGCAGAGCTGGGGGGGGGGACGGGGACGGGGGGGACAGAGAGAGAGAGAGAGAAGGTCAGAGCGCCCCCTCCCGAAAAACCCACGCCCCGCGGCCCTCCCGAAACAAAGCCCAAACGGCCTGAAAACGCCCCAAAAATGCTCCTGGAACAGCGCCCGAAACAGCCCGAAGTAGCCCCAATTACCCCCAAAAAACAGCCCCCCCCTCCAAAAAAACCCCCAAACCAGCCTCCCAAATCGCCTCCGAAAACCCCCAAAAAACCAGCCCCCCAAACCACCCCCAAAACCCCCCTAAATCATCCCAAAACCCACCCACAAAAAACCACCCCAATATCAGCCCCCCAAAACTACCCCAAAAACCACCCCCAAACACCCCAAAACCAGCCACCCCCCCAAAAAGAACAGCCCCCCCAAAGAAAACAAAACCCCCCAAAAATCACTCCCCAAAACCACCAAAATCACCCCCAAAACAGCCTCAAAATCAGCCCCAAAACCATCCCCCCAAAAAACCACCCGAAAACACCCCGAAACCAACCCCAAAAATCCCAACCCCAAAACCACCCCCACCCCCCGACCCATTTGGGGCCGTTCCTGACCCATTTTGGCCATTTCTGGCCCCGTTCGGGCTCCTCCCAACCATTTTTAGCATTCAGCCCCGTTTTGCCTGTTCCTGCCCAGTTTTGGCCATTTTCGCCCCATTTTACCCCAAATCCATTTTGCCAATTCCTGCCCACTTTTGGCCGTTTTCACCTCATTTTCCCTCACCCCCGTTTTCCCTCTTCCTTCCCCCGTTCCGGCCGGTTTTCCCCTATTTCACCTCACCCCCATTTTGTCTGTTCCCACCCCTTTTTGGCCACTTCCACCTCATTTCAGCTCGGCCCCATTTGTCCCGTTTTGATGCAGCCCCGTTTTACCCATTCCTGCCCCATTTTGCCCATTCCCGCCAAATTTGGGTTCAGCCCCATTTTTCCCCATTCTCCCCCCATTTGGGCTGAGCCCCACTTTACCCGTTCCTGCCCCTTTTGCCCATTCCCACCCCGTTTTACCTGTTCCTGCCCCATTTTACCCATTCCTGCCCCATTTTGCCCATTCCCACCGAATTTGGGTTCAGCCCCATTTTGCCCATTCCCACCCCATTTTAGCTCAGCCCCGTTTTACCCGTTCCTACCCCATTTTACCTGTTCCCACCAAATTTGGGTTCAGCCCTATTTTCCCCATTCTCCCCCCGTTTGGGCTGAACCCCACTTTACCCGTTCCTGCCCCGTTTTGCCTGTTTCTGCCCCTTTTGCCCATTCCCGCCAAATTTGGGCTCAGCCCCATTTTGCCCATTCCCACCCCATTTTGGCTCAGCCCCATTTTGCCCATTCCCACCCTGTTTTACCCATTCCTGCCCCATTTTCCCCATTCCCGCCAAATTTGGGTTCAGCCCCATTTTTCCCCATTCTTCCCCCATTTGGGCCAAGTCCCGCTTTACCCGTTCCTGCCCCATTTGGGCTCAGCCCCGTTTTACCTGTTTCTGCTCCTTTTGCCCATTCCCACCCCATTTTGCCCATTCCCACCAAATTTGGGCTCAGCACCATTTTTCCCCATTCTCCCCCCATTTGGGCCGAGCCCCATTTTACCTGTTCCTGCCCCATTTGGGCTCAGTCCCATTTTACCCGTTCCTGCCCCATTTTGCCCATTCCCACCGAATTTGGGCTCAGCCCCATTTTACCCATTCCTGCCCCATTTTACCCATTCCCATCAAATTTCGATTCAGCCCCATTTTTCCCCATTCTCCCCCCATTTGGGCCGAGCCCCATTTTACCTGTTCCTGCCCCATTTGGGCTCAGTCCCATTTTACCCGTTCCTGCCCCATTTTGCCCATTCCCACTGAATTTGGGCTCAGCCCCATTTTGCCCATTCCTACCCCATTTCACCCCTTCCTGCCCCATTTCACCCGCTCCCCCCTACCTACCCCTGCCCCCTTTTTGACCGTTCCCCCCCGCCCCCCCCGTTCCTGCCACAACCCTTCCCATCCCCCCCGGCCCCCGTTGGGGCCGGGATTTGCCCGATTTCGGCCGATCCCACCCCAATTTTTTTTTCTCGGCGCGGGCCCCGTCTCATGCCGTGCCGCGGCCGCATGCGCCGCCGGGCCGGGGCCACGCTGCATGCGACAGGCAGGGCAGCCACGCGGGGCGGGGGGGGGGGGGACACACGGGGAGGGGGTGGGACATTTGGGGACAAGGCGGGCGGGGGGGGGACATTCGGGGTCGGGGAGAAGCCGTCGGGGGGGGGGGGAAGCTCCGCAAACGGGGAGGGGGAAACTGAGGCACGGCCGGGGCTGGGAGCTCATCCTGCGTTGGGGGTGCCGGGGGGGTCCCCAAGCGAGGGGACGAGTGGGGGGTGTCAGCGGGTGGCGGGGGGTGGCGTTAGGTGGGGGGGTGCGGGGGGACCCCAAGCGGAGGCGAGACGTGGCGGTACCTGCTCGCTGGGACGGAGCGGGAGCGGGGCTTAGGGTGATGACGATAACTGGAGGGGGGGAAGGTGTGGGGGGGACAGAGGAAGGGGGGGAATAAAAAATAAAGAGGGGGGAAGGAAAAAAAAACAACAACGACAAAAAAAAAAAGAAAGAAAAGCACCATAAATCACAGCGGGAACGCACCTGGGAACGGGGGAAAAGAACCAGAACGAACTCAAACCGCGGGCGGGGGGGGACGGGACAGCGGGGGGGAAATGGGGGGGGCTGGGGGGTGAGGGGGGGCTGCCTGGTGCCTCCGCCCCCCCCCCCAGCCCGCAAAACGCCCCCCTTTTGGCCCCATTAAGTGCCGGGCGGTTGTGGTGTGCTACGGGGGGGGGCGGGGGGCATCCCCTCACCCCAAAATGTCCTACCCTGGGGGGGGGCACACCCAAACCCACCTCGTTTGTCCCCAATTTCCTCCTGCGCAGCCCTGCCTGCCCCCACAGAACCCCAATACTGCCCCGAATGGCCCCAAAACAGCCCCAAGTGCCCCCAAACTGGCCCCAAGCCCCCCAAATGTCCCTAAACCGGCCCCAAGCCCCCCAAAACGTCCCCAAACCCCCCCAAAACGTCCCCAAACCCCCCAAAATGTTCCTAAACCGGCCCCAAGCCCCCCAAAACGTCCCCAAACCCCCCCAAATGTCCCTAAACCGGCCCCAAGCCCCCCAAAACGTCCCCAAACCGGCCCCAAGCCCCCCAAAACGTCCCCAACCCCCCCAAATGTCCCTAAACCAGCCCCAAGCCCCCCAAAACGTCCCCAACCCCCCCAAATGTCCCTAAACCAGCCCCAAGCCCCCCAAAACGTCCCCAACCCCCCCCAAATGTCCCTAAACCAGCCCCAAGCCCCCCAAAACGTCCCCAAACCCCCCCAAATGTCCCTAAACAGGCCCCAAGCCCCCCCAAATGTCCCCAAACCAGCCCCAAGCCCCCCCAAATGTCCCCAAACCGGCCCCAAGCCCCCCAAAACGGCCTCACGACCCCCCCCCCAGCTACTTCTACCGTGTCCCCACTGCCCCTCGTTGTTCCCAAAACAGCCTCACCCCCCCCCAAACCCCTTCGTTTGGCTTCCACCCCCCCCCAGGACCCCACGACTCGGCCCTAAGCACCCCACAGAATTCCTAAAAGGGCCTCAAACACCCTCGCCGCCCCCCCAGCACAGCCCTAAAAGCCCCCAATAACCATAAAACAGCCTCAAACGCCCCCCCAAGCCCCTAAGAGGCCCAACCCCCCCCCAAACTCCTAAAACAGCTTCAAGTGTCCAAAACTCCCCCCGAGACCCCTAAAAATACCTCAACTGCCCCCATAATTGCCCCAAAGCCCCTCAGAAACCCCAAATCCCCCCCCCCCAAACTCCTAAAACAGCCTCAAATGCCCCCCAAATCCCCCAAAGTCCCAAAAATCCCCCCGAGACTCCTAAAAAGCCTTCAACTGCCCCCAAATCGACCCCCAAACCCCCCTCCAGTGGCCTCAACGCCCCCAAAACCCCCGAAGAGCCTCCAAAGGACCTCACGCCCCCCAAAAAATAAGCTCCAAAGGGCCTCGATCCCCCAAAGAGCCTCCAAAAGCCCCCCCCGAAAAAAGCCTCCAAAGAGGGCTTCAATTGCCCTCCTAAAACCCCTCCAAACGGCCTCCGCTCCCCCAAAACCCACCCCAAAGGGCCTCAGCCCCCACCCCCCAAAATACCCCAAAAGGCTTCAACCTCCCCAAAAACCCCCTCCAAAGAGTCTCAATCCCCCCCCCAAAAAAACCTCCAAAGGGCCTCAAACCCCCCCCAAAAGGGCCTCAAAACCCCCCAAAAGGGCCTCAAAGCCCCCCAAAAGGACCCCAACCCCCCCCCGAGAGCCTCAACCCCCCCAGGACCTCAAAACCCCCAAAAGGGCCTCAAAGCCCCCCCAGAGGACCTCAACCCCCCCCAAAAGACCTCAAGCCCCCCAAAAAGGGCCTCAACCCCCCCCCCCGAGGGCCTCAATCCCCCCCAAAAGTACCTCAAAACCCCCCAAAACGGGCCTCAAAACCCCCAAAAAGACCTCAACGCCCCCAAAAGGGCCTCAACCCCCCTAAAACGGGCCTCAAAACCCCTCCCAGAGGACCTCAACCCCCCCAAAAAGACCTCAACACCCCCAAAAAGGGCCTTAACCCCTCCCCCAAAAAGGGCCTTACCCCCCCCCAAAGGACCTCAACCCCCCCAGAGGGCCTCAACCCCCCCCAAAAGTACCTCAAAACCCCCCGAAAGGGCCTCAAGCCCCCCCAAAGGACCCCAACCCCCCAAAGGGCCTTAAACCCCCCCAGAACCTTAACCCCCCCCCCAAAAGCCCCCAACCCCCCCCAACCCTCTAACGAGACCCCCCCACCCCCCTTCATCCCCCCAACCCCCCTAAAACCCCTCACGGCCTCCCCCCCGCGGCCTCCCCCCCCCCCCATTTCCCCTCCTTCCTCCCTCCCCCCCCCCCCCCCAAGGCCGGGGGGGGCCTTACTGGGCCTGGCCCGGGCGGGGCTGATGTCGAGGTTGAGGTCGATCCTGCGGCGGGCCTCGCGGTTCTCCTGCTTCAGCTTGGCCTCCAGCCGCGACAGCTTCTGCTCCAGCGAGGACGCCGCCATCTTTTCCCCCCCCCCCCTCGTCAGCCGCCGCCGCCGCCGCCGCCGCGCAGCCAGAAGGCACAAACAGCGCTCTGCGCATGCGCCGCGCGGGCCGCGAAGCTCGGCGCCCCGCAAGGTTTTGCGGCCCCGCGCGGCCGCCGTACTCCTGCCAGCACTTCCCCCCCCTCCCCTCCCCTCCGCGCACACACACGGAGCAGGCCCGAGTGGCGTCGGGGAGGGGGGTGCGCATGCGCGGAGCTGGGTAGGGTACTGGCAGGGAGGGAGGGGGGTTTGGGGGGAGTGGCGCATGCGCAGTCACTGCCAGCCCCCCTTAACCCTCCCCAGCGCCCCCCGGTCACCCCCCCCACCAAAGCACCCGGGGACCCCTCAGCAGCCCGCTGTGCCCCCCCCAGAATTAATCCTAGCCCCAAATCCTCAGGGCTGCCCCCCAAAACCCCTTTAACACCCCCAAAAATCCCCTTTAACCCCCCCAAGCCCCTTTAACCCCCCCAAAATCCCCTTTAACCCCCCAAAATCCCCTTTAACCCCCCCAAAATCCCCTTTAACCCCCCCAATCCCCTTTAACCCCCCCAAAAATCTCCTTTAACCCCCCAAACCCCTTTAACACCCCCAAAAAAGACCTTTAACCCCCCCAAGCCCCCTTTAACCCCCCAAAATCTCCTTTAACCCCCCAAATCCCCTTTAACTCCCCCAATCCCCCTTTAACCCCCCCAAAAATCCCCTTTAACCCCCCCAAAAAAACCTTTAACCCCCAAGCCCCTTTAACCCCCCAAGCCCCCTTTAACCCCCAAGACCCCTTTTAACCCCCCAAAAAAACCCTTTAACCTCCCCAAAATCCCCTTTAATCCCCCCAAACCCTTTAACCCCCCAAAATCTCCTTTAACCCCCCAAATCCCCTTTAACCCCCCCAAAATCCCCTTTAACCCCCCAAAACCCCTTTAACCCCCCCAAAAACCCCTTTAACCCCCCCAAGCCCCCTTTAACCCCCCCAGACCCCTTTTAACCCCCCCAAAAAACTCATTTAACCCCCCAAAAACCCGTTTAACCCCCCAAAACCCCCTTGAACCCCCCCAAAATCCCCTTTAACCCCCCCCCAAAATCTCCTTTAACCCCCCCCCAAAAAAAAACCTTTAACCCCCAAGCCCCCTTTAACCCCCCCAAGCCCGCTTTAACCCCCCCAGACCCCTTTTAACCCCCCAAAAAACCCCTTTAACCCCCCCAAAATCTCCTTTAACCCCCCCCCAAAATCCCCTTTAACCCCCCAATCCCCTTTACCCCCCAAAAAAAAACCTTTAACCCCCAAAATCCCCTTTAAACCCCCGAGCCCCCTTTAACCCCCCAAAATCCCCTTTAAACCCCCGAGCCCCCTTTAACCCCCCCCCCAAACCCCCTTTTAACCCCCCCAGACCCCCCTTTAACCCCCCAAAATCCCCTTTAACCCCCCCCCCAAAATCCCCTTTAACCCCCCCCCCCAATCCCCCTCTTTAACCCCCCCCCAATCCCCTCTTTAACCCCCATTGCCCCCCCCAATCCTCCCTCTGCAGCCCCCAGCTGCGTTTTGCACCCCCCCACAGGGGCAGGCCCCCCCCCGCCCCCAACAACCCTCCCACCCCAATGACCCCCCCCAAAAGGGGGGTTCGGGGGGGGGGACAGACAATTTTTCCTCACCTCTTTTTTTTTTTTCCATTTTTATTTAAAAAAAAAAAACCCAAACAACCAAACAAGCCAGGCCCGGGGGGGGGGGGGGGGGGGGGGGGCACACAGACCCTAATGGGGGGGGGGGGCACAGGCAGACACCCCCCCACCCCCTTTCAGGTTTGGGGCCGTACCCCCCAATTTGGGGGGGGCAGGTTAAAACACATCCCCGGGCAGCGCCCCCCCCCCGAATCCCACCCCACCCCCCCCATAAAAATCCCCCCCACCCACACAAAGGAGGGGGGGTCCCCACCAAAAAGGGGCGTCTCTCCCCCCCCCCCCCCAAAAAAAGGTGCGGGCATCCCCCCAAAAACGAGGTCCCCCGCCCCCAAAAAAGAGGGTCAGGGGTGCCCCCCACAAAAAAAGAAGGTCTGGGGTGCCCCCCAAATAAAAAGCCCCCCCCCAAAGTCTCTGTGCAGCTCCCAATGGCTCCGGGGGCGCCTCCCTTGCAAGATGTGGGGGCCGCCTTGAGTTGGGGGGGCACCTTCATTTTGGGGGCCCCCCCCCCAAAAAAGAAGGTCTGGGGTGGCCCCCGCAAATAAAAAGCCCCCCCCAAAGTCTCTGTGCAGCTCCCAAGGGCTCTGGGGGGAGCCTCCTTTGTAAGACGTGGGGGCACCTTGAGTTGGGGGGCACCTTCATTTTGGGGGGGCACTTTCATTTTGGGGGTGGCCCCCCCCAAAAAAAAGAAGCCCTGGGGTGCCCCCCCCCCCATAAAAGCCCCCCCTCAAAGTCTCCGTGCAGCTCCCTTGGCCTCCGGGGGATGCCTTGAGTCGGGGCGTGCACCGAAAATATTCGGGGTGGGTGGGGGGCAGCTTCGTTTCGGGGGGTCAGCAGAACTTTACGGGGGGGGGGGGGGGGGGAACGGGGGGGTCAGGCGGGGAAGGGGTCGGGGGGTCCTCGTCCTCGAAGTGGCTGCGCTGCAGCAGCTTGACGTGGTACTCGTAGATCTTCAGCGCGGGGCCCAGGCGGATGGAGAGCCCCGTCAGCACGTCCGCCCGCTGCATCAGCAGCAGCGACTTGCCGTCGATCTCCTGGGGGGGGGGCAAAATTTGGGGGGGGGGGGGGAAGACGGTGAGGTTGGGGGGGGCAGGGGGGAACCCTGGGTGGGGAGGGGGAGAGCCCCGGGGGATGGGGAGGGGGGAGGGGAAGGGGAGGGGGTTGGGGGGAGATTTTGGGGAGGGGGGGGGCCGGGGGGGCTTGTGGGGATGGGGGGGCTTGGGGACACTTGGGGTGGGGGGCGGTGAGGTGGGGGGCAGGGGGCATCACCGGGTGGGGAGGGGGAGAGCCCCGAGGGGATGGGGAGGAGGGGAAGGGGAGGTGTGTAGGGGGAGGGAGGGGGAGCTGTAAGGGATTTTAGGGAGGGGGGGCCGGGGGGGCTTGTGGGGATGGGGGGGCTTGGGGACACTTGGGGTGGGGGCGGTGAGGTGGGGGGGGGCAGGGGGCATCACCGGGTGGGGAGGGGGAGAGCCCCGAGGGGATGGGGAGGGGGAGAGGGGAAGGGGAGGGGGTTGGGGGGAGATTTTGGGGATGGGGGGGGGGGGGGCTTGTGGGGATGGGGGGGGCCGGGGGGCTTGGGGACACTTGGGGTGGGGGGGGCGGTGAGGTGGGGGGGCAGGGGGGAACCCTGGGTAGGGAGGGGGAGAGCCCCAGGCGGTACCCAGAGGGGATGGGGAGGGGGGAGGAGAAGGGAGGGAGGGGGTTGGGGGGAGATTTTGGGGATGGGGGGGCCGGGGGGGGCTTGTGGGGATGGGGGGGGGGGGCCGGGGGGCTTGGGGACACTTGGGGTGGGGGGGGGGGCGGTGAGGTGGGGGGGGGGCAGGGGGATCCCCGGGTGGGGAGGGGGAGAGCCCCGAGGGGATGGGGAGGGGGAGAGGGGAAGGGAGGGGGTTGGGGGGAGATTTTGGGGCTGGGGGGCGGGGGGGGCATTGGCACACGGGGGGGTCCCGGGGGGGGGCACCTGCTCCTGGAAGGCCGTGGCCTGCTCGGGGAAGCCGGCCTCCGTGAAGTAGTCGACGACGTCCCGCACCGACCAGTCCACGGGGTCGGCCTTGTCCTTCCTCCTGGGGGGGGCACGGTCACGGGGGGGCAGTGTAACATGGGGGGGGGGGGGCATTGTCACGGGGGGGGCACCGACACACGGGGGGGGTACATGGTCATGGGGGGGGGCACCGTCACGCGGGGGGTACATGGTCACGAGGGGGGGCATTGACACACGGGGGGGGACATTGTCATGGGGGGGGCACCGTCACGCGGGGGGGGGGTACATGGTCACGGGGGGGGCATTGACATACGGGGGGGGGGGCACCGGCACACGGGGGGGGGGCACCAAGCGGGGGGTTGTTTTGGGGGCCTGGAAACGGGGCTGGGGACAGCACCCCGAGGGGTGATGGCGGCGGGGGGGGGGTTGGGGACAAAAGGGGGGGGGACACAAAAAGGGGGGGGGTCGGGGCCCCCGGACTCACGTGCAGCTGAAGGGGGCCCCTCGGCCGCCTGCGGCCCCGGCCGGCCTGGGGACAGCGGCACCGAGGGCTCGGCGCCCGCCAGGGCTGGGGACACTGCGGGGGACAAGGGGGGGGGGGGCACTGTCACCCCCCCCCCCCCAAAAAAACAACACCAAACCGCCCCCCAGCACCCCCCGACCACCTGCCCCCCCCCCCCCCCGACCCCCAAACTGCCCCCCCGTAGCACCCTCCCCCCCCCCCAACCTCCTTTCGGACCCGCTCCCCTGAGCGGCCCCCCTTCCCCGATAACCCCCGCCCCCCCCCCCCCAAAAAAAATTGTGTCCCCCCCCCCCGGGGGGGTCACCTGCTCTGTCGGGCTGCCCGAAGGCCCCCTCTTTTTGAGGGGGGCCAGGTGGTGGCAGGCGCTCTCCCCGGCGAGCACGCCTTGGGCTGGGGGCCGCTCGGGGAGGGGGCTGCCCGGGGGCGCGGCGGGGGCCCCCCCCCCCGGCCTTCCCCGTTGAGCTGCCGGGGGGCCTCCGTCCCCCCCGAGTCCTCGGAGCCTTCCGACGCCGTCCCGTCCTCGTCCTCCTCGTCTTCATCCTCCTCTTCCTCCTTCACGCCGCTCCGGGGGGCTGGAGGGGGGGGGGCACGGCAGTGGGGGGGGGGGGGGTCCCGAAATGTATTCTGGGGGGGGAGCCCCCCAACACGCAGACCCCCCCAACACGCAGACACCCCCCCAGCCTCAGTTTCCCCATTGAGGTTTAGCACGGGGCCACCCCAAATGCAATTGTTCCCTAACCCCCCCCCCCCCCAAAAAAGCCCCCCCCAGTAAAAGCTAAGGAGGCCCCCCAAAAAAATCAGCTTCCCCCCAGTCCCCTCAGGACACCCCCGGTCCCAATCCCCCCAGTCAGCCCCATCCCCTCCCAGTGCCCCCCCCCCGTCCCCTCAGGACCCCCCCAACCCCTTGTGGTGCCCCCCCCGTCCCCTCAGGACCCCCCCCCATCCCCTCACGGTGCCCCCCGGTGCCCCTGGACCCATCAGCCCCCCCGGACCCCCGGTGCCCCCCGCCCCCTCAGGCCCTGTCCCCTCCCGGTGCCCCCGGGTCCCCTCTCACCCTCAGGCCCCGTCCCCCCCCTTGTCCCCTGAACCCCCCTGGCCCCCTCAACCCCCCGGTCCCCCCCAGCCCCCCAGGCCCTGACCCCTCCCGGTGCCCCCCGGTCCCCTGAACCCCCCGGTCCCCCCGGTCCCCCCGAGTCCCTCAGGCCCCACCCCCCCGGTCCCCTGAAGCCCCCCCCCGGTCCCCATCCCGGTGCCCCCCGGTCCCCTCACCCACCCCCCCGGTCCCCCCCGGTGCCCCCGAGCCCCTCAGGCCCTGTCCCCCCCCCGGTCCCCTCAACCCCCCCGACCCCCTCAGGCCCCTGTCCCGGTGCCCCCCGGTGCTCCCCCCAGTGCCCCCCGGTCCCCTCACCCACCCCTCCCGGTACCCCCCCGGTGCCCCCCCAGGTCCCCTCTCACCCTCAACCCCCCCGGGTCCCCTAAACCCCCGGTCCCCCGAACCCCCCCCGACCCCCTCAGGCCCCCATCCCGGTACCCCCCGGTGCCCCCTCCGGTGCCCCCGACTCCCCTCTCACCCTCAGCCCCCCCCCCGGTCCCCTGAACCCCCCTCCTGGCCCCCGACCCCCCCTCCCGACCCCCGAACCCCCCCCGACCCCCTCAGGCCCCCATCCCGGTACCCCCCTGTGCCCCCCCCGGGTCCCCTCTTACCCTCAGGCCCTGTCCCCTCCCGGTCCTCTGACCCCCCCCGACCCCCTCAGGCCCCCATCCCGGTGCCCCCCGGTGCCCCCCCGGTGCCCCCCCGGGACTCCCCTCTCACCCTCAACCCCCCCCCCCCCCCCGGTCCCCTAACCCCCCCCCGGTCCCCCGAACCCCCCCCGACCCCCTCAGCCCCCCATCCCGGTCCCCCTCCCCGGTCCCCCCTCCCCCGGTTCCCCCCCCCCCCCCCCCCCCCCCCCCCCACCCCCCCCCCCCCACCCCCCACCCCCGCCCCCCCCTTTCCTCACCTTCCGGGCCCTCCCCGCGGCCGCTCTGCCCCTCTCGGCGCGGGCCATGGCGATGCTCGCCAACCGGCTGCGCTCCGGCCTCCCCCCCCCCCCGCCGCCCCCCCTCCCCCCCCCCCCGCCGCCGCCGCCGCCGCCGCCGCGCCCCCCCCCGTCGGCGGCGGCCAGCGCCGAGCCCTGCAGGCGGCCCCGCGTCAGCCGCCCGTCGCCGCCGAGGTACCGGGAGGCGTCGCGGAGGCTGACGGGGGGTGGTCGGCTCCTCGGCGGGCCGAGGCGGCCGGGGGTGGCGGGGGAGGAGGCGGCGGCGGCGGCGGCGGCGGCGGGGGGGGGGTGGCCGGGCGGCGGCGGCGGCGGCGGCTGCTGGGGGGGCGGGCGCGGGGGGCCGCCGGGGGCTGCAGGCGGGCGGCGTTGCGGTAGGAGATGCTGCCCTTGTAGCTGACGCGCAGCACGGCGCGCTGCTGGATCAGCTTCTCCAGCTCGGCCCGCGTCCGCTCGGGCTCCGGGCCGTGCCGCCGCCGCACCATGCGGCAGATCCGTTCCAGGTCCGGCCTCGCCTTCCGGGAACGAAGCGAATCGATCGTGTCCAGGATCCACTCCTGGTACCGGGGAGCCTCGGGGCCCGGCGGCGGCGGCGGCGGCCCCGCCATGGCCCCCGCCCTCCGCCCCCTGCCGCCTCTTCCTCCTCCTCCTCCTCCTCCGCCGCCGCCGCCGTCCCCCCCCCCGCCGCCGCCCGCGCGCGCCTCGAGGTGGAGCCGCCGCCGCCGCCGCCGGAGCCCCGCCCCCGGCACCGGGGAGAAGGGGGCGGGGCCAGCGCGCGGGGGCCACGCCCACCCGCACCCCCCGTCCGAGGCCACGCCCACACGGAGGAGGGGCCACCGCGAGGCCACGCCCACCCGGAGGAGGGGCCACCTCGAGGCCACGCCCACCCGAGGGCCAGGCCACGCCCACCCGAGGCCAGGCCACGCCCACCCGAGGCCAGGCCACGCCCACCGCGCCGCGGGGCCACGCCCCAGGGCTCGGTCCCCGCGGGGGGCAGTGGGGCCCCCCCCCCATTCCTCGCCCCCCCCCCCGCACCGTGCCCCCTCCCCCCCCCCCCAAGAAATCCCCCCCCCGGGGGCCTCCCCATTCCCAAAGGGCACCCCCAAATCCCCCCCTCCCTTATTTCCATAGGGGTCCCCAGAATCCGAGCCCCCCCCCCCAATTCCCAGCACCCCCACCCCAAAAATGCCCCCCCAACTATCCCCACCCCCAAATTATCCCCCCGGACCCCCCCATTCCCAAAGGGCTCCCCCAAATCCCCACCCCCCCTTATTTCCAGAGGGGCCCCCCAAATCCGAGCCCCCCCCAATTCCCAGCGCCCCCACCCCAAAAATGCCCCCCCCAAATTATCCCCCCCACCCTGGACCCCCCCATTCCCAAAGGGCTCCCCCAAATCCCCCCCCTTATTGCCATAGGGGCCCCCAAATCCGAGCCCCCCCCCCAATTCCCAGCCCCCCCATCAATGCCCCCCCCAAATTATCCCCCCGGACCCCCCCCCCCATTCCTAAAAGGCTCCCCCAAATCCCCACCCCCCTTATTGCCATAGGGGTCCCCCAAATCCGAGCCCCCCCCAATTCCCAGCACCCCCACCCCAAAAATGCCCCCCCCAACTATCCCCACCCCCAAATTATCCCCCCGGACCCCCCATCCCCAAAGGACACCCCCAAATCCCCACCCCCCCCCTTATTTCCATAGGGGCCCCCCAAATCCGAGCCCCCCCCCCCCAATTCCCAGCACCCCCACCCCAAAAATACCCCCCATCAATGCCCCCCCCCAAATTATCCCACCCCGGGGGCCCCCCCATCCCCAAAGGACACCCCCAAATCCCCACCCCCCCTTATTGCCATAGGGGTCCCCCCAAATCCGAGCCCCCCCCCCCAATTCCCAGCGCCCCCACCCCAAAAATGCCCCCCCAAATTATCCCCCCCACCCCGGACCCCCCATCCCCAAAGGACACCCCCAAATCCCCACCCCCTTATTTCCATAGGGGCCCCCAAATCCGAGCCCCCCCCCAATTCCCAACACCCCCACCCCAAAAATGTCCCCCCACCAATGCCCCCCCAATTATCCCCCCCGGACCCCCCATTCCCAAAGGACACCCCCAAATCCCCCCCCTTATTTCCATAGGGGTCCCCCCAAATCCCAGCCCCCCCAATTCCCCCCACCCCATAGCCCCCCCCTTTTCAATGCCCCCCTTTTTCAATGCCCCCCCCTTTTTCAATGCCCCCCCTTTTCAGCCCCCCCTTTTGAGTGCCCCCCCCAATTTTTCACAGCCGCATTTTTGAACCAAACTTTATCGGTTTTGCCCCAAACCCGTTCACAACGCAGCCCAACGGGGGGGGGGGGTGAAAGGGGGGCTGCTCCCCCCAGCACCCCCAAGGGGGGGAAATAACCCCCCAAAATCCACCTATCGGTCTGCCCCCCCTCAAAAAAAGTGCCCCCCCTAAATCTCGGGGTGCCCCCAGGATGCTCACAGCACCCCGACGACCCCCACCCCAAAAGGTTCCCCCAAGATCCCCCCACGTCCCCCCCCCCCCCGCGGGACCCCATAGGGCTGTAATTGACCCCCCGGACCCCCCCCAGGACCCCAAATCCCCCCCCCCCCGGGGTACCCCGGGACCCCAAATCCCCCCCCGGGGGTCTCCCAGGACCCCAAATCCCCCCCCCGGGGTACCCCAGGACCCCAAATCCCCCCCGGGGGTCTCCCAGGACCCCAAATCCCCCCCGGGGGTCTCCCAGGGCCCCGTGGCCACTCCTGGGGTCTCCCCGGACCTCCTAGGAGCCCCCAGGGACCCCTCCGGGGACCCCCCAAATCCCAAATCCCCTCCCTTGCACCCCACGGGACCCCCTGTCCCCCCGGGTCCCCATGGGACCCCCAGATCCCCCCCCCACGACCCCCAGGACCCCCAAGATCCCCTAAAACCACAGCCCCCCCTCCTGGGACCCCCTAACCCCCCCAAATCCCCACACCAGCCCCCACAGGACCCCCCCTCAACGCCCCCTAGGACCCCCACGACCCCCCAACACCCCCAGGACCCCCGGACCCCCAGGACCCCCCAGGACCCCCAAGACCCCCCCAGGCCCCCCGAATCCAGTCGGTGGTGGAGAACCGCGGGGGGGGGGGGGGACACCAGCGGGGTGCCGGGACCCCCACCGTGGGGGGGATTTTTTGGGGGGGGGTCCCCACAGGGGCTGGGGGGCTCCCAGCGCCCCTCCCAGTGCCCCCAGTGCCCATCCCAACACCCCCGCCACGCCCCCAGTGCCACCAGTTCCACCCCCCAGTTCCTCCCAGTCCTGTGTCGTGTCTCCCCCTCCCCCCCCCTCGATTCCTTCTGGATCCTCCCAGTTCCCCCCGTTTCCCTCCCAGTGTCCCCCCAGTCCCTCTCCCAGTACTCCCAGTTCCCGCAATGCCTCTCCCAGTCCCCCAAAGCCCCCAGACCCTCTCCCAGCGCTCCCAGTCCCTTCCCAGTCCCTCTCCCAGTCCCTGAGTGCCCCCAGTCCCTGTCACCCCACTCTCTCCCAGTGCTCCCAGTGCTCCCAGTGCCCCCAGTCCCCCTCCCAGTCTCTCTCCCTTTCCCCCGGAACCCCCAGTGCCTCTCCCAGTCCCCCCAGTCTCCCAAATGCCTCCTCTCCCAGTGCTCCCAGTGCCCAGGGCCCCTCCCAGTGCTCCCAGTTTCCCTCCTATTCCCCTTCCCAGAGCCCTCGGTCCCCCAAGAGCCTCTCCCAGTGCTCCCAGTCCCCCAAGAGCCTCTCCCAATGCCCCCAGTCCCCCTCCCAGTGCCCCCAGCCCCCTCCCAGTGCCCCCAGTCCCCCAAGAGCCTCTCCCACTGCTCCCAGTGCCTCTCCCATTCCTCCCAGTACCCCAAGAGCCTCCCCCAGTGCCCCCCCCAGTGCCCCCCACCCCCCGTCCCCTTCCCAGTGCCCCCTGTCCCCAAAGAGCCTCTCCCAGTGCCCCCCCCCTCAAACCAGGTGAGCCCCTGCTTGGAGACCCCCCCGTCCCCAAATGCTTTGGGGGGTCCCGAGGGGATAGGGGGGCCCCAAGGCTGACCCCCCCAAAGTGCCTGGGGGGTCCGGTGGGTGCAGGTTGGGGGGTCTCACCTGCCCCCCCTTTTTGGGTACCCCCCAGCAGCACCTGCACCCACAGCTGGAGGGGGGCCCAGCCCCAACCGCCCCCCCAGGGCCCATCGCCGCCCCCCCAGAAAAGAGCCAGGATGGAGTCCGAAAGCCCCCCCCCATCCCCCCATTTCCCACCGCCCCCCCCAATTTCCTAATTCCCCCCCAACGACCCCAATGCTCTCCCCACGACCCTACGCCCCCCCCAAAGCCCCCCCAATTTCCCATTGCCCCCCCCATGACCCCAATGCCCCCCAATTTCCCATTGCCCCCCCACAACCCCAATGCCCCCCATGACCCAAAAGCCCCCCAATTTCCCATCGCCCCCCGACCCTAATACCCCCCAATTTCCCTAAGCCCCCCCACATCCCCAATGCCCCCCATGATCCCAAGCCCCCCCAATTTCCCATCGCCCCCAATTTCCCATCGCCCCCCGACCCCACTGACCCCCCCGACCCCCCCAATTTCCCAACGACCCCCCATGACCCCAGTGACCCCAACGACCCCAATGCCCCCCAGCCCCCCAATAACCCCTTGCCCCCCCCCCGACCCCCCCCCCCTATGCCCCCCCCTCGCCCCCCCCCCCCCCCCCCCCGGTTCCGGGCCGGCCCCCCATTGGTCGCCTCGTTGCCCCGCCCCGGAAGTGACGTTGGGGGTGGGGGCGGGGCGTGCACTTGCACACGAGGCCTTGCACACGAGGCCCCCCCAGTTAATTACCCCCAGCTAATGAAGCCCTGCCCCCCCCCCCAAATTAACACCCCCCCACCGTAATTAACCCAGCCTGGCCTTGCAGGTGGGGGGGGCCCCTCCCCCGGGGCCTTAATGAGCCCTGTAATTAACCCGCCCCTCCCCCATTAATGGGCAAGCCACCAGCTTGGCGTTAATTACCCCCCCCCGAGCTCATTAGCATATGCTAATTGCCGCCGGTGCTAATTACAGTCATTAGCGGGGTTCTGCCGCAGTGGCTGCTGTTAATTACGGTGGAGCAGGGAATCCCCTCCCCGCTAATTGGCCTAACGAGCCCCAGCCCCTCCCCTCCCATGGATCCAAGCCAGGCCCCCCCCCCCCCCCCCAGCTGCTTTAACCCCTGGGCCATTCCCAGCGAATCCAGGCCGGGTTTTGCCCCCTCCCAGGCCACATTCAAGCCCTCTCCGTTCCCAGAGCGAATCCAGGCCGGGTTTTACCACCGGGGTGGGGGTCGTTGACCCCTGCTCCATTCCCTTGAGGGATCCAGGCCAGGTTTTATTCCCCTGGGCTCAATTCGACCCCCCGGTCCATTCCTTATGGGAGTCCCAGCCGGGTTTTACCCCTCCCGGGCTGAATTTGACCCCGGTCCATTCCTGTGCGGATCTGTGCCGGGTTTTACCACCCTCCTGGGGCCGTCCTTTACCCCCAGTCCATTCCTGTTACATATCCAGGCCGGGTTTTACCCCCCCAGCTTTACCCCCTGCTCCATTCCCTGGGTAAATCTAGGCCAGGTTTTCCCCCCAACCCATGGCCGGCTTTTATCCCCGAGTCCATTCCCGGAGAGGATTTGCCCCAGGTTTTTCCCGCCCCCAGGCCAGGTTTCACCCCTCCCCCCCCGTTGGGCCAGGTTTTGCCCCTGCTCCTTTTCCTGCATGAATCCACACCAGGTTTTACTGCCCTGGGGCCGGGTTTCCCCCCCTCCATTCCTGATGGGGATCCAGGCCAGGTTTTACTCCCCCGGGCTGGATTTGGCCCCCAGTCCATTCCTGGATGGATCCATTCCGGGTTTTACCAGCCCCCGAGGGGGCAGGTTTTACCCCAATCCATTCCAGCTGTATATCCATTCCGTGTTTTATCCCACTCCATTCCTCGTTGGCTCCATTCTGGGTTTTAGCCCCCCCCCCAAGCTGTGTTTCCCTCCCAGTCCATTCCCGGTTGGATCCATTCCGGGTTTTACCCCCTCCGGGGGGCAGGTTTTACCCCAATGAATTCCAGCTCCAGATCCAGTCTGGGTTTTACCCCAGTCCATTGCCGATTAACTCCATTCCGGGTTTTACCCCGACCCATTCCAGCTGCAGATCCGTTCCGGGTTTTACCCCCCTCCATGAGACAAGTTTCACCCCAACCCATCCCTGCTGCAGATCCATTCCATGTTTTGTCTCCGCCAGCTGCTTTTTCTCCCCAGTCCATTCCCAGATGGATCCGTTCCGGGTTCCGCCCCCAGTCAGGTTTTACCCCAGTGCATTCCAGCTCCAGCTCCATTTCGGGTTTTACCCCGATCCATTCCTGTTGCTGATCCGTTCCGTGTTTTACCTCCCTTGGCTGTCCCCCCCCCCAGTCCATTCCTGGTCAGATCCATTCCGGGTTTTAGTCCCCCAAACCGTGTTCCCCCTCTGTTCCATTCTCAATCAGCTCCAGTCCGGGGTTTACCTCAGTCCATTCTTGATTGGCTCCATTCCAGGTTCCTCCCCAGCCGTCTTCCGTCCCCCAGTCCATTCCGGGTTGGACCCATTCCATTCCGGGTTTTACTATCTCTGGGGGAGAAGTTTTACTCCAATAAATTCCAGTTCCAGATCCAGTCCAGGTTTTACCCTGGTCCATTCCAGATTGTCTCCATTCCGGGTTTTACCCTGACCCATTCCTGCTGCAGATCTGTTCCCGGTTTCACCTCCACCTCCTACTCCCCCTCCCGATCCATTCCGCATCGGATCCATTCCAGGTTTTACCCCCTCAGGGGGCAGGTGTTACCCCGATCCATTCCAGCTCTAGCTCCAATCCGAGTTTTCCCCCAGTCCCTTCCCAACTGGCTCCATTCCGGATTTTACCCCGATCCATTCCACCTCCAGCTCCATTCCATCTTTCCCCCGATCCATTCCCAACGGGCACCATTCCGTGTTTTGCCCCACCCCATTCCCCCTCCAACTCCATTCCGGCTTTTTCCCTAGTCCGTTCCTGACTGGCTCCATTCCACATTTTACCCCATCCCATTCCCCCTCCAGCTCCATTCTGGGTTTTACCCCAATCCATTCCACCTCCAGCTCCATTCCATCTTTCCCCCTGATCCATTCCCAGCGGGCACCATTCCAGGTTTTACCCCACCCCATTCCCCCTCCAGCTCCATTCCGGGTTTTACCCCATCCCATTCCCCCTCCAGCTCCATTCCGGGTTTTACCCCAACCCATTCCCCCTGCAGCTCCATTCCATTTTTTCCCCCAGTCCATTCCCAACCAGCACCATTCCGGGTTTTACCCCACCCCATTCCCCCTCCACCTCCATTCCGGCTTTTCCCCCAGTCCATTCCTGACTGGCACCATTCCGGGTTTTCCCCCACCCCATTCCCCCTCCCCCTCCATTCCGCGTTTTCCCCCACTCCATTCCCGCTCGGATCCCCTCCGGCTTTTCCCCCGCCCCATTCCCGTTCAGGCTCCGTTCCGCCTTTTCCCCCCATCCCACCCCCCCCTCCCCGCTCCATTCCCCCCCCCTTAACTCCACTCCAGGTTTTCCCCCCCCCCGCGGTGAGTGACGGGGAGGGGGGGGGCGGGGCCGCGCCCGCGCCGCGGGGGGGCGCTGCCGAGCCCGGAGGGGGGAGGAGGGAGGGGAAGGGGGGGGGCCTGGGGAGGGGGGGGCGGGGGCTCGGGGGGGGCGGGGGGCTCGCGCCGCCCGCACCGCCCGCGCCGCGCGCCGCATGGAGCTACCCCCGGGCCCGAGCGCCCCCGCAGGTAACGGGGGGGGGGGGGGGGTGAGATGGGGGGGGCGAGGTGCGACGCGGGGGGGGCGTGAAATGCAACCGGGGGGGCCGTGAAATGAAACGGGGGGGGAGAAAGGGGGCTTGGGGGGGAAAGGGGGGGGGGGGGGAAAGGGGGGGCGAAGGGGGTGGGGGGGCGAGGGGGGGCTGCAGGAAGGGGGGGCGTCGTGGGGGGGGGCGCCGGGAGGAGCGAGGGGAGCTGGGGAAGGTGGGGGGGTCGTGGGAAGGGGGGGGTCGTGTAAAGGGGGGCTGTGTAATGGGGGTCGTGTAATGGGGGGGCGTAATGGGGGGGTCGTGTGATGGGGGGCGTGATGGGGGCTTTGCGATGGGGGGGGGGCAGTGTCAGGTGGGGGCCGTGTGGCGGAGGGGCTGTAATGGGGGGGCCGTGCAATGGGGGGGGGGGGGGGTGTAATGGGGGGGCCGTGTAAGGTGGGGGGGGGCCGTGCAATGGGGGGGGGGCTCAGAGCAACGCGGGGGCCCCGTGCCGGGGGGGGGGGGGGGGCGTTGTGCAGCCCCCGTGCGCGCTGGGGGGGCCCCGGGGGTTGTGCAATGCGGGGGCTCCGGGCGGGGGGGGCACGCTCCGAAATTTTGGGGGGGGGGGGGGGCGTAGGAATAGGGGGGGGGGCCGTGAGAAGCTGGGGGGGGGCAATGGGGGGGGCGCCGCGAAAGCCGGAGGGGCTGAGGCGTAGGGCGGGGGCCCTGTGCTGGGGGGGGCGTGCAGAAAGGGGGGGGGCACGGTGCGAAAAGGGGGGGGGGCGTGAAATTGGGGGGGGGCATCGTGAATGGGGGGGGCTGTGCCATACGGGGGGCCGCTCGCAATGCGGGGGGGGCTTTGCGAAGCGGGGGGCGGCCTGCAACGGGGGGGGCTTTAAAAAGGGGGGGGGCACTGGCGGTACCGTAGTGCTGGGGGGGGGCTCGGATTGGCCCCCCCGGGTGTTGGGGGCATCGCCCCCCCAAAATTCTGCACCCCCCTTTAAATTCTCCCCCCCCCCCCAATTTTATCTCCCCCAAAATTTTACCGCCCCCCGAATTTTACCTCCCCCCCCAGATTTTGCGCCCCCCCCCAAATTTTACCTCCCCCCAGATTTTGCTCCCCCCCCAAAAAAAATTTCGCACCCCCCCCAAATTCCAACCCCCCCCGCATCCTGGTGCTGGGGGGGGGGGCCTCAGCCCCTCGTTAATTTTTTTTTTTGGGGGGGGCTCAGCGCTGGGTGCCCCCCCCGGGGGGGGGGGGCTGAGGCACGGGGTGGGGGGGGGGGGCGTGGGTTGTGCCCCCCCCCCCCCGGGGTCCCCGTGGGGGCGCTGGCGGCGCGCGAGGGATGCTGGGAAGGCGGTGCGGGGCCGCTCCCCCCCCCCCAAAACCCCCCCCCCCCTTCCCCGATCGCTTCCCACAATGCCCCTCGGCCCCCCCCCCCCGCCGTTTGGGGAGGGGGGGCGGGGAGGAGGATGGGGGGGCGGGGAGGGGATGGGGAGTTTCCCACCATGCACCGCGGCGCCGTCGCCATGGCAACGCGCCGGATGGGAGCCGCCTCCCACAATGCCCCGCGGCCCCAGCCCCCGCAGCGGGGGGGGGGGGGGAGGCCGGGACCCCCCCCCCCGTGGGGCTGGGGGGGGGGGAGCCTGGTTTGAGCCCCCGGTGCCGTTAATCCCGCGTAATCCCCCTTCATCCCGGGGTCCCCCCCTTAATCTGGGTCCCCCCCTTAATCCCAGCCGCCCCTTTTGATTCCAGCCCCCCCCCCCCCATTTAATCCCGGCCCCCCTCTTTAATCCCAGCCCCCACATTAATCGCGGACCCCCCTCTTAATCCCCTGCCCCCCATTTAATCCCAGCTCCCCCTTTAATCCCACCCCCCCGTTCAATCCCAGCCCACCCCCCATTAAGCCCAGACCCCCCCCGTTAACCACACCCCCCATTTAATCCCGGACCCCCCCATTTCATCCCAGCCCCCATTAATCCTGGACCCCCCCGTTAATCCCGGTCCCGCCCCGTTAATCCCACCCCCCCTTTCTCTCTCCGCAGGTCGGCCGCATCCAGGCCCGGTGAGGCCTCAGGGGGCTCCCAGCGCCCCCCCCCGGTGTGCCCCCCCCCTCGTGTGTCCCCCCCCCGTGTCCCCCCCCCCCCGACCATGGCGCCCCCACCCCCGCCCTGCGCAGCCTCCTCGTCACCGCCATCCTCGTCACCTCGGCCACCCAAGGTAGGGGGGTGCTGGGGGGGGGGGGCGGTGCGCGTGCAAGGGGCGTGCGAGGGGCGTGCGGTGCTTGTGCAAAAGGTGTGCGAGGTTTGTGCGAGGTTTGTGCGAGGTTTGTGCGAGGGGGGCCCCCCTGGTGCTTGTGCAAAGGGCGCGCGAGGCTCGTGCGATGCTGGGGGCGTGCAAGGGCCCCGCGGTGCTTGTGCAAGGGCATGCAGCACTTGTGCAACGCGAGGGGTGTGCAAGGGCTGTGCGGAGCTTGCACAAAAGGGCGTGCGGGGCTTGTGTGATGTGAGGGGTGTGCGAGGGCTGCACGGTGCTTGTGCAAAAGGGTGTGCAAGGCTCCCACAATGCCAGGGGTGTGCAAGGGCCCCACAGTGCTTGTGCAAAGGGTGTGCAAGGCTCACACAATGCCAGGGGTGTGCAAGGGCCCCACAGTGCTTGTGCAAAGGGTGTGCAAGGCTCACGCAATGCCAGGGGTGTGCGAGGGCCCCACAGTGCTTGTGCAAGGGGTGGGTGTGCAAAGCTCACAATGCCAGGGGTGTGCAAGGGCCCCACAGTGCTTGTGCAAAGGGTGTGCAAGGCTCACACAATGCTAGTGGTCTGCGAGGGCCCTGCAGTGCTTGTGCAAAGGGTGTGCAAGGGCCCCGCAGTGCTTGTGCAAAGGGTGTGCAAGGCCTTGGGGACCTGGGTGTAGGGACCCAGGGACCCGGGCGTTGGGACGCGGGGACCCAGGGGACTTGGGGACCTGGGTGTGGGGACGCGGGGACCCCGGCGTTGGGACCCCGGCACCCCGGGGACCTGAGGACCTGGGTTTGGGGACTTGGGGACCGGGGGGACTCGAGGAGCTGGGCACAGGGACAAGGGGACGCGGGGACCCCGGCATTGGGACCTGGGGGCCCTGGGGACTCGAGGACCTGGGTTTGGGGACCCACGAGGACTTTGGGGACTCGAGGACGTGGGCATAGGGACACGGGGACCCTGGCATTGGGACCTGGGGACCCTGGGGACCTGAGGACCTGGGTGTGGGGACTTGGGGACCCAGGGGACTCGAGGACGTGGGTGTAGGGACATGGGGACCCCGGCACTGGGACTTGGGGACCCAGGGGACCTGAGGACCTGGGTGTGGGGACACGGGGACCCACGAGGACCCAGGGGACTTGGGGAACCCGCGCGAAGGGACACGGGGACCCGAGGGACGTGAGGACACGGGGTGTTGGGAGGACACCCAAGGGTGTTGGGACACGGGGACCCGTGGGACTTGAGGCCCTGGGTGTGGGGATGTGGGGACACAGGGGACTCGAAGAGCCGGGTTTTGGGACTTGGGGACCTGGGGGACTTGAGGTCCTGGGTGTAGGGACATGAGGACCAAGGGGACCCGGGCACTGGGACACGGGCACCCAAGGGACTTGAGGACATGGGGACATTTGAGGACCCAGGGGACTCGAAGAGCCAGGTTTTGGGATTTGGGGACCTGTGGGACTTGAGGGCCTGGGTGTGGGGACACGGGGACCCCGGCATTGGGACCCAGGGACCCGTGGGACTTGAGGCCCTGGGTGTGGGGACACGGGGACACGGGGACCCCGGCATTGGGACCCGGGGACCCGTGGGACTTGAGGCCCTGGGTGTGGGGACACGGGGACCCAGGGGATTTGAGAACCTGGGCGTTGGGACATGGGAACCCAGGGGACTTGGGGACACAGGGACTCAGAGGACCCCGGCATTGGGACCTGGGGACCCAGGGGATGTGAGGCCCCCGGACATGGGGACACGGGGACCCGTGGGACTTGAAGACCTGCGTATAGGGACATGGGGACACGGGGACCCAAGGGACTTGAGGCCCTGGGTGTAGGGACGTGGGGACCCGGGTGTTGGGACCAGGGGACCCAGGGGACTTGAAGGCCTGGGTTTTGGGACATGGGGACCTGTGGGACTTGAGGACCTGGGTGTAGGGACACGGGGCCCCAGATGTTGGGACATGGGGACCGAGGGGACGTAAGGACCCCTGGGTGTAGGGAGACGAGGACCCAGACGTGGGGACATGGGGACGTGGGGACCCAGGCATTAGGTCCCAGGGACCTGTGGGGCTTGAGGACCTGGGTGTAGGGACGTGGGGACACAGGGGACTCGAAGAGCCGGGTTTTGGGACTTGGGGACCTGGGGGACTTGAGGTCCTGGGTGTAGGGACACGAGGACCAAGGGGACCCAGGCATTGGGACACGGGGCCCCAAGGGACTTGAGGACATGGGGACATTTGAGGACCCAGGGGACTTGAGAACCTGGGTTTTGGGACTTGGGGACCCGGGGGACTTGGGGACCTGGGTGTAGGAACACGAGGCCCCAGACATGGGGACGTGGAGACTCGTGGCACTTGAGGCCCCAGGCGTTGGGACACGGGGACCCGGGGAACTTAAAGAGCCGGGTTTGGGGATTTGGGGACCTGTGGGACTTGAGGACCTGGGTGTAGGGACACGGGGACCAAGGGGACCCAGGCATTGGGTCCCAGGGACCCGAGGGACTCGAGGTGCTGGGTTTTGGGAATTGGGGACCTGCAGCACTTGAGGCCCCAGGCGTTGGGACATGGGAACCCAGGGGACTCGAGGACCTGGTTTTTGGGATTTGGGGACCTGTTTTACTTGAGGACCTGGGTGTAGGGACATGGGGACCCAGGGCACTTGAGGACCTGGGTTTTGGGATTTGGGGACCTGCAGCACTTGAGGCCCCAGGCGCTGGGACATGGGGACCCGGGGGACTTGAAGACCTGGGTGTAGGGACTTGGGGACCTGCGGCCCTTGAGGACCTGGGTGTAGGGCCACGAGGACCAAGGGGACCCAGGCACCCAGGGGACTCGAGGAGCCGGGTTTTGGGACTCGGGGACCTGCGGCACTTGAGGCCCCAGGCGTTGGGACCCAGGGGACTTGAGGACCTGGGTTTTGGGATTTGGGGACCTGTGGCACTGGAGGCCCCAGGTCTTGGGACATGACCCAGACATGGGGACACGGGGACCTGGGGAATCCAAGGGGACTCGAGGAGCTGGGTTTTGGGACTTGGGGACCTGTGGCCCTTGAGACGCCAGGTATTGGGACCCGGGGACCTGTGGGACCTGAGGACCTGGGTGTAGGGACACGGGGACCTGGAGGACCCAGGCATCGGGTCCCAGGCACCCAGGGGACTTGAAGAGCTGGGTTTTGGGATTCAGGGACCTGTGGCACTTGAGGACCCGGGTGTAGAGACATGGGGACCCGGGGGACTTGAAGACCTGGGTTTTGGGACCCGGGGACCTGCGGCCCTTGAGGACCTGGGTGTAGGGACATGGGGACCAAGGGGACCCAGGCATCAGGTCCCAGGGACCCAGGGGACTTGAGGAGCTGGGTTTTGGGATTCAGGGACCTGTGGGACTTGAGGGCCTGGGTGTAGGGACATGGGGACCCGGGGTACTCAAGGACCTGGGTTTTGGGACTTGGGGACCTGCAGCACTTGAGGACGTGGGTATTGGGACCTGAGGACCCGGGGGACTTGAGGACCTGGATGTAGGGCCACAAGGACCAAGGGGACCCAGGCATCGGGTCCCAGGCACCCAGGGAGCTCGAAGAGCCGGGTTTTGGGACTCGGGGACCTGTGGGACTTGAGGCCCCAGGTGTTGGGACACAGGGACCCGGGGGATGCAAGGACCTGGGTTTTGGGATTTGGGGACCTGTGGGAATTGAGGACCTGGGTGTAGGGACATGGGGACCAAGGGGACCCAGGCATCGGGTCCCAGGGACCCAAGGGACTCGAGGAGCTGGGTTTTGGGATTTGGGGACCTGCGGCCCTTGAGGCCCTGGGTATTGGGACCCAGGGACCCAGGGGGCTCGAAGAGCCGGGTTTTGGGACTTGGGGACCTGTGGGACTTGAGGCCCCAGGTGTTGGGACACGGGGACCCAGGGGACTTGAGGACCTGGGTGTAGGGCCACGAGGACCAAGGGGACCCAGGCACCCAGGGGACTCAAAGAGCCAGGTTTTGGGATTTGGGGACCTGCGGCACTTGAGGCCCCAGGCGTTGGGACACGGGGACCTGGGGGACTTGAAGACCTGGATTTTGGGATTCGGGGACCTGCGGCCCTTGAGGCCCCAGGTATTGGGACCCGGGGGACTGAAGGACCTGGGTTTTGGGATTTGGGGACCTGGGGGACTCGAGGAGCCGGGTTTTGGGACTCGGGGACCTGCGGGACTTGAGGCCCCAGGCGTCGGGACCCAGGGTCCTGGGGGACTCAAGGACCTGGGTTTTAGGATTTGGGGACCTGTGGGACTTGAGGACCTGGGTGTAGGGACATGGGGACCCGGGGCACTTGAGGACCTGGGTTTTGGGATTTGGGGACCTGTGGGACTTGAGGACCTGGGTGTAGGGACATGGGGACCAAGGGGACCCAGGCATCGGGTCCCAGGCACCCAGGGGACTTGAAGAGCCGGGTTTTGGGATTTGGGGACCCGCGTTCCTGGAGGCCCCGGGTCGGGGCACCCCCGGGGCCCCGTGGGACGGTGCGTGCCCCCTCCTCCCCCCGCAGGGCTGAGCCGCGCGGGGCTGCCGTTCGGGCTGGTGCGGCGCGAGCTGGCGTGCGAGGGCTACCCCTGGAGCTGCGGTGCCCGGGCAGCGACGTGGTGCTGGTGGAGAACGCCAACTACGGGCGCACCGACGACAAGATCTGCGACGCCGACCCCTTCCAGATGGAGAACGTGCAGTGCTACCTGCCCGACGCCTTCAAGATCATGGCCCAGAGGTGGGGCCGGGGGGGGCACGGGGACGGGGGACGGGGGCACGGGGACGTGGGAGGGCACGGGGACAAGGTGGGGGGCATGGGGACACGGGGGGGGCACGGGGACATGGGGACAGTGGGAGATACAGGGGGACACAGGGACAAGGAGGGGGCACGGGGACGGGTGGGGCATGGGGATGTGGGGGGAGATACAGGGGGACAAGGTGGGGGCACAGGGACATGGGGGGGCACGGGGACATGGGGACAGGGGGAAATACAGGGGGACACAGGGACAAGGGGGGGCACGGGGACATGGGGGGGTTACAGGGACAAGGGGGGCACAGGAACATGGCGGGGGCACGGGGACATGGGGGGACATGGGGACAGGGAGATACAGGGGGACACGGGGACAAGGGGGGCACGGGGACGGGGGAGGCATGGGGACATGGGGGGGCACGGGGACAGGGGGGCGTGGGAGGACACAGGGACATGGGGTGACACACGGATGGGGGAGATACAGAGGGACATGGGGACAAGGGGGGGCACAGGGACAAGGGGGGCACAGGGACATGGGGGGGCACGGGGACAGGGGGAGATACAGGGGGATATCGGACAAGGGGGGGACACGGGGACAAGGGGGGACGTGGAGATATGGGGGTTTACAGGGACATGGGGGGACACAGGGATGGGGGAGATACAGGGGGACACGGGGGGGACACAGGGACATGGAGGGGCATGGGGAAAGGGGGTATGGGGGGACACAGGGACAGGGGGAGATACAGGGGGACACGGGGACATGGGGGGGCACGGGGACAGGGGGACACAGGGGAACATGGGGACAAGGAGACTGGGGGGCACGGGGACAGGGGGAGATATGGGGGGCATGGGGACAAGGGGACATGGGGGGCATGGGGACAAGGGGGGACGGGGGGACACAGCGACAGGGGGATGTGGGGGGGCACGGGGACGGGAGGGACATGGGGGGATATGGGGACAAGAGGACTGGGGGGACACGGGGACAGGGGGATGTAGGGGGACACAGGGACAAGGGGGGATGTGGGGGCACGGGGACAGGGGGGACACAGGGATGGGGGCGACATGGGGGGACATGGGGACATGGGGTGGGACAGGGGGACGTGGGGGGGTATGGGGACAAGGGGGGCACAGGGACATGGGGACGTGGGGAACATGGGAGGATGGGGGCACAGGGACACGGGGGGACAAGGGGGGACGTGGGGATGGGTGGGGGGACACGGGGACATGGGGGGACACAGGGACATGGGGGGGCAAGGGGACGTGGGGACACGGGGACGTTGAGGAGCCGTGGGGACACGGGGGAGGCGTGGGGACACGGAGGGGACACAGGGGCGCAGGTAGGGGCAGGGTGGCACGGGGACGGGGGACAGCGCAGGGGTGTCCCCACGTCCCCACTGCGTGCGGTGTGACACGGCTGCATCCCCCTGTCCCCACGCCCCTGTCCCCGCGTCCTCCTACCCGTGACATGTCCCTGTCCCCGTGTCCGTGCTCTCACATCCATGGCGTGTCCCCGTGTCCCTGTCCCCGTGTCCCTGTCCCCGTGTCCCCGTCCCCATTTCCTTGTGTCCCCTCTCCCCCCCATCCCATATCCTTGTCCCCATGTCCCTGTCCCCATGTCCCCTCTCTCCCCCATCCCATGTCCCCATCCCCATGTCCCTGTCCCCGTGTCCCCATCCCCATCCCCGTGTCCCCTCTCCCCCACCCCATGTCCCCGTCCCCATTTCCTTGTGTCCCCCCTCCCCCCATCCCATATCCTTGTCCCCATGTCCCTGTCCCCATGTCCCCGTGTCCCCTCTCTCTCCCATGTCCCCGTTCCCTGTCCCCGTCCCCACCCCCGTGTCCTCGCCCCCCCCATCCCATATCCTTGTCCCCATGCCCCTGTCCCTACGCCCCCGTCCCCATGTCCCCGTGTCCCCTCTCTGTCCCCCACCCCATATCCCTGTCCCCGTGTCCCCATCCCCCTCCCCGTGTCCTCTCCCCCACCCCGTGTCCCCGTCCCCATTTCCGTGTGCCCCCCTTCCCCCCCCATCCCACACCCTTGTCCCCCCCGTCCCCCCCCCAGGTGCAACAACCGCACGCAGTGCGTGGTGGTGGCCGGCTCCGACGCCTTCCCCGACCCCTGCCCCGGCACCTACAAGTACCTGGAGGTGCAGTACGACTGCGTGCCCTACAGTGAGTCCCGCCCCACGGCGCCCTGCCCCATGGCGGCCCCGCCCCACAGCGCCCCGCCCCATAGCGCCCCGCCCCACATACCCCACCCCCAGCACCCCGCCCCACAACGCCCTGCCCCACAGCACCCCGCCCCACAGCACCCTGCCCCATGGCGTCCCCACCCCCAGCACCCCGCCCCACAGTACCCCCCCCCATAGCGTCCCCACCCCCAGCACCCTGCCCCATGGCGCCCCTGCCCCATAGCGCCCCCACCCCCAGCGCCCCGCCCCACGACGCCCTGCCCCATAGCGTCCCCAGCCCCACAGCACCCTGCCCCATGGTGCCCCGCCCCATGGCACCCCTGCCCCATAGCGTCCCCAGCCCCCCGGCGCCCTGCCCCATGGCGGCCCCACCCCACAGCACCCCACCCCATAGCACCCCCACCCCCACGGCATCCCTGCCCCATAGCGTCCCCACCCCCAGCGCCCCGCCCCACAACGCCCTGCCCCATAGCGTCCCCAGCCCCACAGCACCCTGCCCCACGACGCCGTGCCCCATAGCGTCCCCAGCCCCACAGCACCCCACCCCACAGCACCCCGCCCCACAGCGCCCTCAGCCCCATGGCGCCCCCTGCCCCATGGGGTCCCCTCCCCCACGGTGACCCCTGCCCCACGGTGCCCCCCTCCCTTTCCCAGCACCCCCAAGTACCTGGGGGTGCCGTGCGATTGCCCCGATATAGGGCCCAGCCCCATAGCGCCCACAGCACCCTGACCCCTACACCCCCAGCCCCATGGCACTTGTGGTGCCCCACAGCGCCCCATAGCGCCCTGTAACACCCTGACCCCAACACCCCCAGCCCCACAGCACCCGTGGTGCCCCATAGTGCCCTGACCCTGACACCCCCAGCCCCACAGCTCCCAGCCCCACAGTGCCTGGCCCCACAGCGCCCCACAACACCTGGTCTGTAGTGCCCCATAGCACCTGTGGTGCCCCACATCGCCCCATAGCACCCCGTAACGCCCCACAGCGCCCCATAGCACCCCGTAACGCCTCACAGTGCCCCACAGCGCCCCATAGCTCCCAGCCCCACAGCATCCAGCCCCACAGCACCCTACAGTGCCCCATAGCGCCCCACAGAACCCTACAGCACCCCATAGCACCCCATAACACCCCACAGCGCCCTACAGCGCCCCATAACACCCCACAGCACCCCACAGCGCCTTGCCCTACAGCGCCCCATAGAGCCCCATGGTGCCCCACAGCACCCCACAGCGCCCCACAGCGCCCCATAGCTCCCAGCCCCACAGCGCCCTGGGGTCCTTCCCTGGGGGTGGGCGGGGTCGGAGTGGAAGCAGGAAGTCCCGCCCCCATAACGAACAGGAAGTCCCGCCCCCATAGCAAACAGGAAGTCGTTCCCTTCCCCCTTAGAGCAGAACAGGAAGTCCCGCCTCTGTAGGCAGAGCCAGGCAGGAAGTCCCGCCCCCCCACCGGCAGCAGAGCAGGAAGTCCCGCCTCCGCCGCCAGGGTAAAGCAGGAAGTCCCGCCCCCATGGACAGCAACAAACAGGAAGTCCCGGCCCTTCATGCCAAGCCGGGCCGGAAGCCCCGCCCCCGAGGCAGGGCAGAGCAGGAAGTCCCGCCTCCGCCGCCAGGGTAAAGCAGGAAGTCCCGCCCCTTTATGCCAAGCCGGGCCGGAAGCCCCGCCCCCGAGGCAGGGCAGAGCAGGAAGTCCCGCCCCCGCCGCGGTGCATTGTGGGCCCGGTCTCTCCCCAGGCACCGGCGCGGGACCCGCCCCTTCCCCCCCCCCCTCCCCGTTTGCTTTGCAGGAGCCGGAGGGGAGCAGCCGGGGGGGGGAGGGGAGGGGGCGGGGCGCGGGCACGGACATGGGAAGAGCCCACGGACACGGCAAGCACACGCTAAGAGGACACACGGACACGGCAAGGACACGCCAAGCACATGCTAAGAGCGCCCACGGACACGCCTGGCGCACTCCCGCACATGCCGAGCACATGCCAAGAACACGGCAGGCACATGCCAAGCACACGCCAAGCACACGCTGAGCACATGCTAAGAGCACACATGGACACGCCAAGCACACGCCTGGCACACGCCGGGTGCAGGCACAGCCAGGCACACACCTGGCATACTCCGTACATGCTAAGCACATGCCAAGAGCACGCTGAGTGCCCCCCAAGCACGCACCAGGCACACACGGACACCCCACGCACACACCACATGTCCCCAAGCACATGCTAAGCACACGCCAGCACATGCCTGGGGCCTACAAACACATACGTGGAGCTCAGACCCATGGTGTGCTGGAACACATTAAGCACATGCTAAGCACATGCCAAGCACATACCTGTGGTGTGCTGGAACATGCCAAGCACACACAAGTGCACACCTGCAGTGTGCCAGAACACGTTACACACATGCCAAGTGCATGCTAAGCACACGCCAAGCACATGTGGTGTGCTGGAACACGTTAGGCACACACAGCGCACGCCAGGCACACGCCAAGCACATGCCTGTGGTGTGCTGGAACACATTAAGCACATGGCAGGCACATGCTAAGCACCCACCAAGTGCATGCTAATTGCATGCCAAGCACACACCAGGCACATGCCAAGCACACACCAAGTGCACACCAAGCACATGCTAAGCACACACCAAGCACATGGCTGCAGTGTGCTGGAACATGTTAAGCACACACCAAGCACATACTAAGCACATGCCAAGCACACCAAGAACATACTAATCACACACCAAGCGTACACCAAGCATGTGCTAAGCACATGCCAAGCACACACCAGGCACATGCTAAGCGCACACCAAGCACATGCTAATCGCATGCCAAGCGCACACCAAGCACGTGCTAAGCACACACCAAACACAGGCCAAGTACATGCTAACTGCACACCAGGCACATGCTAAGCACACGCCAAGCACACACCAGGCACATGCTAATCGCATGCCAAGCACACACCAAGCATGTGCCAAGCACCCACCAAGGACGTGCTAAGCACACGCCAGGCACACGCCAAGGACATGCCAAGCATATGCCAAGAACACGCCAAGAACATGCTAAGCACACGCACCACCCCGTGCCGGCTGTGTCCCCGCGACGCCGGCGCCGTGGGGCAGAGACGTGTGGGGCTGGGACGTGTGGGGCGGGGCCGTGGGGCGGGGCCGTGGGGCGGGGCCGTGGGGCGGGGCCGTGGGGCGCCCTCTTCCTTTGCAGGTGTCGCCGTGGGGCAGAGCCCCCCACCCCCGCCGTGGGGCAGCGCCCCCCCCCCCCCCCCCCCGCCGCCGCTCTCTCTCCTCCTTCGCTTCCTTCCAGAGCCGGGACCCCGGGGATGGGGGGGGGGGGGGGGGGGGGGGGGGGGGCTCGGGGGGTTAGGGGGAGGCGGGGGGGGGGCCCTGTCCATACCTCTGTCCGTCTGTCCGTCCATCCGTCCGTCTGTGGTTCTCCCGCCTGCTTGTCTGTCCGTCCGTCCATCCCGTTACCCGTCCGTCTGTCCGTCCGCCTGGGGCTCTGCCACCCGTCCGTCTGTCTGTCCGTCCATTGTGCCACCTGTCCGTCCGTCTGCCCTGTTACCTCTCCGTCCGTCTGTCAGTCCCGTTACCTGTCTGTCCGTCCATCCGTCCGTCAGTCCCGTTACCTCTCCATCAGCCCGTCCATCCCGTTACGTGTCCGTCTGTCCGCCCGTCCGTCCTGCTCCTTCCTCCCCGTGTCCGTCCGTCCGTCCCGTTACCTGTCTGTCCGTCCGTCCGTCTTTCCGTCCATCCGTCCCCTTACCTTCCCGTCCGTCCGTGTGTCTGTCCCGTTACCTGTCCGTCTGTCTGTCCGTCCGTCCCGTTACCTATCCGTCCATCCGTCCAACCATCCCGTTACCTGTCCGTCTGTCCATCCCCCATTACCTGTCCGTCCGTCCGTCCATCCCGTTACCTGTCCGTCCGTCCGTCCGTCCCGTTACCTGTCTGTCCGTCCGTCCGTCTTTCCGTCCATCCGTCCCCTTACCTTCCTGTCCGTCCGTGTGTCTGTCCCGTTACCTGTCCGTCTGTCCGTCCGTCCGTCTTTCCGTCCATCCGTCCCCTTACCTTCCTGTCCGTCCGTGTGTCTGTCCCGTTACCTCTCCGTCCATCCGTCCGTCCATCCCGTTACCTGTCCGTCCGTCCGTCCGTCCCGTTACCTGTCCGTCCGTCCGTCCATCCCGTTACCTGTCTGTCCGTCCGTCCCGCTCCTCCCTCCCCGTGTCCGTCCGTCCGTCCCTCCTCCTTCTCCCCCCCCCTTCCCCCCCCGGGGCCATCGGGGCCCCCCGGGGAGGGAGGGGAGGGGGAGGGGAGGGGAGGGGGGGGGGGGGGGGTGTGGGGACCCCCCCCCCCCGTCCTCGGGGCCCCCCCCCGGAGCCGTGGGGCCGGGGCGGGGGGGGCGAAGCCGTTTAATCTCTCTTCTCTTTGTCTCCTCTCTCGCCCCCCGCCCGTGTGTCCCCCCCTCCCGTCCCCCCCCCCCATTTGTCCCCCCCCTCGTCCCCCGTCCCCCCCCCGTGCCCCCCCCCCCCCCCCCGCTCTCTCCTCCCGCCTTTTCTTCCGGTGCTAAAAGTAGGAGTGGAGCCAAAAGGTAACGCGACGCCCGGCCCCCCCACGTCCCGTCCCCCCCCCCCCCGCCCCAAAATCCTCCGTCCTGGCCCCAAACCCGGCCCCTGACCCCCCCCCCAAAAACCCTGACCTCAAAGCGTGACCCCAAAACCTGACCCCAAAACCCTGACCCCAAATCCTGACCCCAAATCCTGACCCCAAATCCTGACCCCCCCCCCCCAAAGCTTGACCCCAAATCCTGACCCCCCCCCTCCATCTGGCCTCAAATCCTGACCCCCCTTCCCCCCCATCCCATGCCCCCAAATCCCCCAATCTGGCCCCAAATCCTCCCCCTGCCAGCTCCCGTACCCCCAAATCCCCCCCCGACCCCAAATCCCCCCCCCGACCCCAAATCCCCCCCCCGACCCCAAATCCCCCCCCCGACCCCAAATCCCCCCCGGACCCCAAATCCCCCCCGACCCCAAATCTCCCCTGACCCCAAATCCCCCTCCTCACCCCAAATCCCCTCGCCCCCTTCCCGCTGCTCTGCCCCTCCCCAAATCCCCCCCCGACCCCAAAATCCCCAATCCAATATCCCCCCAATCCCAAAATCCCCCCCCCCCAAATCCCTGCTCCTGACCCCAAAAGGCGCTGCCCCCCGTCTCCGCCCTGCTCCCCGGCTCCCCCCGCACCCCAAAATGCCCCCCCAAGCCCCCCCCCAGCCCCCCAACTTGCCCCAATTCCCCCCAATTTCCCCCAAATCCCCCGTCCTGCCCCCCCCCGCTGCCCCCCCCCCCATTCCTCCCCCAACCCCAACAAAACCCCCAAATCCCCCCGATTTTGCCCCAAATCCCTCCCTCAACCCCCCCCCCCGACCCCCCCCCCCCCCCGGGCTGGGGGTCCCCGTTAGCGCAGGGGCAGGAAGGGGTTAAACGCCCCCCCCCCCATTTAGGGGCGATAATTAGCTCTAATTAGTCCTAATTAGGGCCCCCCCTCGACCCCCCAAGCCCCCGAGGGACCCCAGGGTCCCCAACGCCCCCAGGGGACCCCAACGTCCCCCCCCATAGGGGACCCCCAGACCCCCCCGGAGCCCCCACCCCAAATTTCTGCCCCCCCCCCCGGGGCAGCGGGGGGCCCCACGGGGCAGGGCCGGGGGGGGGGGCAGGGGAAGGGAGGGGCCGGGGCGACCCCCCAAATCCCCCCCCCTCCCCCCCGAGACCCCAAACGCTGCAGAGAGGCCCCAAAGGACCCCCCCCCCCCCAAAGGAGTTTGCCCCCCCCCCGGCAGGCTGGGGCAGCTCGGGGGGGGGCTGGGGTGGGGGGGGCAGCTTGGGGTGGGGGGGGCAGTTATGGGGCGGGGGCAGTTATGGGATGGGGGCAGATAGGGTTTGGGGGCTGGGGTAGTTAGGGGGCTGGGGCATTTAGGGGTGGGGCAGTTAGGGGTGGGGTAGTTGTAGGGTGGGTTTGGGGGGCAGTTATGGGGTGGGGTAGTTTGGGGGTAGGGGCAGTTGTGGGGGCAGTTATGGGGTGGGGGCAGTTATAGGGTCGGAGCAGTTATAGGGTCGGGGTAGTTATGGGGTGGGGGCAGTTATGAGGGCGGGGGCAGTTATGGGGTGGGGGCAGTTATGAGGTGGGGGCAGTTAGGGGATGGGGGTAGTTATGGGGCAGGGGCGGTTATAGGGGCAGTTATGGGGTGAAGGCAGTTATAGGGGCGGGGGCACTTATGGGGCTGATAGGGGCAGCTGGGGGGGGGTGCAGGGCCCAGGCAGGGGCAGTTTTGGGGCGGGGGGGCAGTTCGGGGCAGTTGGGGCAGATTTGGGGGGCAGTTAGGGGCAGGCAGGGGGCAGTTGTGGGGCGGGGGGACAGTTAGGGGCAGTTAGGGGGCAGTTGGGGGGCAGGGGGGCAGCCAGGGGGCAGCTGTGGGGCGGGGGGGACAGTTAGGGGCAGCTGGGGGGCAGTTGTGGGGGGGGGGCAGTTGGGGGGGGCAGTCAGGGGGCAGCTGGGGGGGCAGTTGGGGGCAGTCGGGGCAGCCAGGGGCAGTTGTAGGGCAGGGGGGGCAGTCAGGGGGCAGTTGGGGGGGCAGTTTGGGGGGGGGCAGTTGTGGGGCAGTAAGGGGGCAGTTGGGGGCAGTCAGGGGGCAGTTAGGGGCAGCTGGGGGCAGTTTCGGGGGGGGCAGTTGTGGGGCAGCCAGGGGGCAGCTTGGGGGGGGCAGTTTGGGGGGGGGCAGTTGGGGGCAGCCCCCGGGGGCGCGCAGCCAGGGTTGACCCCCCCCATGTCTCTCTCTCTCTCTGTGTCGCTGTCACAGGCGCGGGGGGGGGGGCGGGTTTTGGGGGGGGGGGGGGGCAAAAGCCCCCTGGGGATTTTGGGGGGGGGGGGGGCGGGAGGGTCCTGGGGTGGGGGTGGGGGGCGGGGGGGCGGCGGCTTCTTCCCACAGGTGCCCCAGGAGCGGGGCCGCGGCCGGGGGGGGGGGGGGGCGGGGGGGCGGGGGGGGGGCCCCTAACGTCTCTCTCTCCTCCTCCTCCTCCCGCAGGGCCCGGCCCCCCCCGCCGCGCCCCCGGACCGCGGGGCCCCCCGCCTGTGAGTGTCCCCCCCGGGGACCCCCCCCCAACCGGGGACCCCCGCCCCCCCCCCCCAATCCCCCCGCATCCCCCCGCCCCCCCCCCATCACGACACCCCCTGTAGCGGGGGGGGCGCCCGGGGGGCCGTGCACACGCATGTGCAAGGAGGGGGGGGGGGGGGCACGGAGAGGCACACACGTGTGAGAGGCATGGGGGGCGCACCGGGGGGGGGCACGCGTGTGCAAGGGCACGGCCCCGGGGGCACACGCGTGTGTAAGGGGGGGGGCACGTGCAAGTGCAGGAGCACACGCGTGTGTAAATCACGAGGGGGGGGCGTGTGCAAATGTCACGTGGGCACACGCGTGTGACAACACCAGGGTCACGTGGACACACGCGTGTGACACGAGGGTCACGTGGGCACACGCGTGTGACACCAAGGTCACAAGGGCACACGCGTGTGACACCAGGGTCACGAGGGCACACGCGTGTGACACCAAGGTCACAAGGGCACACGCGTGTGACACCAGGGTCACGAGGGCACACGCGTGTGACACGAGGGTCGCGTGCACACGCGGGTGCAAAGCCCCGTGCGCGTGCCGGCTCCGCCAGGTGCGCACGCGTGCAGCGTGCCCCCGCCCCCACACGTGCGCACGCCCCCGTGAGCTCACACGCGTGTGCACACACGCATGCACGCGCACACGTGGCCACGCACATGCACGGCCGCCCCCATGAGCTCACACGCGTGTGCACACACACGGCCACGCTTCTCCCGCCGTGCACACGCGTGTGCCCCCCCCCACGTGCGCTCACACGCGTGTGCAAGCCCTGAGGGGGGACACACACACGCGTGTCCCCAGGGGGTGCCGACAGCCCCGGCGGGGGGGGGGGGCACACCCCCCCCCCCGGTACAATTTAGGGGGGGGGGTCTCTGTGTGTCCCCATGTGTGTGTGTGTGCACGCGCGTGTGCCCCCCCCCCGTGCCCCCCCCGCCCCCCCGTTCTCTCCCCGCAGCTTTAACCCCCCCGTTTCTCTCCCCCAGCCTCTCTGCAGCGGCGCCGGACACCGGGACCACGCGGTCGCCCCCCCCCCCCCCCCAAAATTTTCTCCCCCCTCCCCCCGCATCCTTCCCCCCCCGAACAATTTGGGGGGTCCCCGTGGCCCCCCCCTGCCCCCGATCAACCCTGGCTGTGGGTACGGGGCTGGGGGGAGGTGGGGGGCGGGGCGGGACCCCCGTTTTTAGGACCCCCCTTTTTAGGATCGTCTGTTTTAGGACCCCCCTCATTTTAGGACCCCCCGCCTCATTTTAGGACCCCCCTCCTCGTTTCAGGACCCCCCCCGTTTTAGGGCCCCCCCCCCCTTCAGGACCCCCCGACCTTATCTCGGAGGACTGACCCCCCTCCCCCCCCCACCGGTGACCCCTCCCCGCCCCCCCCCCAGGTTTGGGACCCCCCCCCCCCCGCCGCCGCCCTGCTCCCCCCTTCCCCCTCCCCCCCCGGGGCCGCCCCCCGCCCCCCCCCCGGCCGGGGCCCCCCCAGGCGCTGATGAAACCGCTTCTCTTTTCTCTCCTGCTTCTCGCCGCCCCCGTCCCCCCCCCGTCCCCCCGTCCCCCTGTCCCCCTGTCTGTCCCCACGTCCCCATGTCCCCCCGTCCATCCCCCTGTCTGTGCCCCCCCGTCCCCGTGTTCCCCCGTCTGTCCCCACGCCCCCCCATGTCCCCACCTCCATCCCCACGCTCCCCCGTGTCTCTCCCCACATCCCCCCCGTGTCCACCCCCCATCCATCCCCCATCCCCCCCCATGTCCCCCCTCACCCCCCATCCCCCCCCGTCCCCGTGTCCCCCCACCTGTCCCCACACCCCCCCATGTCCCCACCTCCATCCCCACCTCCCCCCGTGTCTGTCCCCACGTCCCCATGTCCCCCCCATCCATCCCCCCGTCCATCCCCCCCCCCGTCCCCGTGTCCCCCCGTCTGTCCCCACGTCCACCCCATGTCCCCATCTCCACCCCCCCCCCATCTCCATGCCCCCACCTGTCCCCATGTCCCCCCCATCCATTCCCCCCGTCCGTGCCCCCACCCGTCCCCGTGTCCCCCCCATCCGTCCCCACACCCACCCCATGTCCCCACCTCCATCCCCACCTCCCCCCGTGTCTGTCCCCACATCCCCACCCCCCGTGTCCATCCCCCCCGTCCCCATGTCCCCCCCATCTGTCCCCACACCCACCCCATGTCCCCACCTCCATCCCCACCTCCCCCCGTGTCTGTCCCCATGTCCCCATGTCCCCCCCATCCTTCCCCCATCTGTGCCCCCACCTGTCCCCATGTCCCCATGTCCCCCCCATCTGTCCCCACGCCCATCCCATGTCCCCATCTCCATGTCCACCCCCCGTGTCTCCCCCCATCCCCCCCATGTCCCCATCTCCATCCCCCCACCTGTCCCTGTGTCCCCCCGTCTGTCCCCACACCCACCCCATGTCCCCATCTCCATCCCCACCTCCCCCCGTCCCTGTCCCCATGTCCCTGTCCCCCCCGTCCATCCCCCCCACCCGTCCCCGTGTCCCCCTGTCTGTCTCCACACCCACCCCATGTCCCCACCTCCGTCCCCACCTCCCCCCGTGTCTGTCCCCACGTCCCCATGTCCCCCCCATCCATTCCCCCCATCCATTCCCGTGCCCCCCGTCTGTCCCCACGTCCTTCCCCCATCCATCCCCACGCCCACCCCATGTCCCCCTCTCCATCCCCCCACCCGTCCCCGTGTCCCCCCATCCGTCCCCACGCCCACCCCATGTCCCCACCTCCATCCCCACCTCCCCCCGTGTCTCTCCCCACATCCCCCCCTCATGTCCACCCCCCATCCATCCCCCCCATGTCCCCCCATGTCCCCCCACCCCACCCATGTCCCCCCATCCCCCCCCATGTCCCCCCACCCCCCCTTGTCCCACCCCCCCCACCCCAAAACAGTCTTCGTCTGCCCGGGCCGCCTGCGCCGCGTGGGCCCGGCCACGTCGAGCCACCGCTCGGAGCACCGGGCGGGCGCCTGGTGCCGCGACCCGCTGCAGGCGGGCGAGCGCCTCTACGTGCTGCCCTGGGCGCCGTACCGCGCCGACACGCTGGCCGAGTACGCCTCGTGGGAGGCCTTCGCCGGCGCCCGCCACACCACCACCTACCGCCTGCCCAGCCGCGCCGACGGCACCGGCTTCGCCGTCTACGACGGCGCCGTCTTCTACAACAAGGAGCGCACCCGCAGCGTGGTCAAGTTCGACCTGCGCACCCGCATCAAGAGCGGCGAGGCCGTGGTGGGCGCCGCCAACTACCACGACACCTCGCCCTACCGCTGGGGCGGCAAGACCGACATCGACCTGGCGGTGGACGAGGAGGGGCTGTGGGTGCTCTACGCCACCGAGGGCAACGGCGGGCGGCTGGTGGTGAGCCAGCTCAACCCCTACACGCTGCGCTTCGAGGGCACCTGGGACACGGGCTACGACAAGCGGGCGGCCTCCGACGCCTTCATGGCGTGCGGCGTGCTCTACGTGGTGCGCAGCGCCTACGAGGACGACGAGGGCGGCGAGGCGGCGGCCGACCGGCTGGCCTACGCCTTCGACACGCGGGCCGGGCGCGGGGCGCCGCTGGAGGTGGCCTTCCCCAACCCCTACCGCTTCGTCTCCTCCGTCGGCTACAACCCCCGCGACAACCAGCTCTACGTCTGGAACAACCACTTCGTGCTGCGCTACGGCCTCGACTTCGGGCCGCCCGAGCCGGGAGACGGTGAGGGGGGCTGCGGGGGTCCCCATGGGTACAGGGAAGGGGGTGGCGGGGGGAAAGGCGCGGTTCGGGGTGCCCCCGGTAGCTGGGGGGAGGTTTGGGGGGAGGGTTGGGGTGGCTGGAGGCACTTCTGGGGTGTCCCAGATGCCTGGGGTCTCAGTGGGGTGAAGGTTGGGGCATCTGGATTCATTTTTGGGGTGTCCCAGATGTCTGGGATCACTCTGGGTGTTCTGTTCTGGGCATCCACATTCACTTTTGGGGTGTCCCAGATGCCTGGGGTCGCTGTGGGCTGCAGTTTGGGGCATCTGGAATCACTTTTGGGGTGCCCCGGGTCCTGGGATCTCAGTGGGGTGAAGGTTGGGGCATCTGGAGTCACTTTTGGGGTGCCCCAGATGTTTGGGGTCTCAGTGGGGTGAAGGTTGGGGCATCTGGAGTCACTTTTGGGGTGCCCCAGATGTTTGGGGTCTCAGTGGGGTGAAGGTTAGGGCATCTGGATTCATTTTTGGGGTGTCCCAGATGTCTGGGATCACTCTGGGTGTTCAGTTCTGGGCATCCACGTTCACTTTTGGGGTGTCCCAGATGCCTGGGGTCTCAGTGGGGTGAAGGTTGGGGCATCTGGATTCATTTTTGGGGTGTCCCAGATGTCTGGGATCACTCTGGGTGTTCAGTTCTGGGCATCCACATTCACTTTTGGGGTGTCCCAGATGCCTGGGTTCGCTGTGGGCTGCAGTTTGGGGCATCTGGAGTCACTTTTGGGGTGCCCCGGGTCCTGGGATCTCAGTGGGGTGAAGGTTGGGGCATCTGGAGTCACTTTTGGGGTGCCCCAGATATCTGGGGTCACTCTGGGTGTTCAGTTCTGGGCTTCCACATTCACTTTTGGGGTGTTCCAGATGTCTCGTATCACTGTGGGCTGCAGTTTGGGGCATCTGGAGTCACTTTTGGGGTGCCCCACATGTTTGGGGTCTCAGTGGGGTGTAGGTTGGGGCATCTGGATTCATTTTTGGGGTGCCCCAGATGTTTGGGGTCTCAGTGGGGTGTGGGCTTGGGCATCCACGTTCAATATCAGGGTGTCCCAGATGCCTGGGGTCGCTGTGGGTGTTCTGTTCTAGGCATCCACATTCACTTTTGGGGTGTCCCAGATGCCTGGGGTCTCAGTGGGGTGAAGGTTGGGGCATCTGGAGTCACTTTTGGGGTGCCCCAGATGTTTGGGGTCTCAGTGGGGTGAAGGTTGGGGCGTCTGGAGTCGCTTCTGGGGTGTCTCAGATGCCTGCGGTCAGTCTGGGTGTTCAGTTCTGGGCATCCACATTCACTTTTGGGGTGCCCCAGATGCCTGGGGTCTCAGTGGGGTGAAGGCTGGGGCATCTGGAGTCACTTTTGGGGTGCCCCAGATGTTTGGGGTCTCAGTAGGGTGTAGGTTTGGGCGTCCATGTTCAATATCAGACTGTCCCAGATGCCTGGGGTCGCTGTGGGCTGCAGTTTGGGGCATCTGGAGTCACTTTTGGGGTGCCCCGGGTGGCTGGGGTGGCTGTGGGGGGAGGTCTGGGGTGGCTGGAGGCACTTCTGGGGTGTCCCAGATGTTTGGGGTCACTCTGGGTGTTCAGTTCTGGGCATCCACATTCACTTTTGGGGTGTCCCAGATGCCTGGGGTCACTGTGGGCTGCAGTTTGGGGCATTTGGAGTCACTTTTTGGGGTGCCCCAGATGTTTGGGGTCTCAGTGGGGTGAAGGTTGGGGCATCTGGAGTCACTTTTGGGGTGCCCCGGGTGGCTGGGGTGGCTGTGGGGGGAGGTTTGGGGTGGCTGGAGTCACTTTTGGGGTGCCCCGGGTGGCTGGGATCTCAGTGGGGTGAAGGTTGGGGCATCTGGAGTCGCTTTTGGGGTGCCCCAGATGTCTGGGGTCGCTCTGGGTGTTCAGTTCTGGGCATCCACATTCACTTTTGGGGTGCCCCAGGCGTTTGGGGTCACCACTGGGTGCAGACACAGGGTTCACATTCAATTTTGGGGTGCCCTGTGTGGCTGGGGTGGCTGTGGGGTGAGGTTTTGGGCATCTGGATTCACTTTTCGGGTGCCACAGATGTCCAGGGTTGCTGTGGGGCTGCACTTTTGGGCATTTGGGGTCACTTTTGGGGTGCCCCAGGTGTCTGGGGTCTCTGGGGGGTGAAGGTTGGGGCATCCGGATTCATTTTTGGGGTGCCCCGGGTGTTTGGGGTGGCTGTGGGGTGCAGTTTGGGGCATCTGGAGTCATTTTTGGGGTGCCGCGGGTGTCTGGTGTCCCTGCTGGGTGCCGACACGGGGTTCAGGTTCACTTTCGGGGTGCCCCGGGTGTCTGGGGTCGCTGTGCGGTGCAGACACAGGCTTCAGATTCACTGCTCCGGGGGTGCTGTGAGGGGGGTCCCGGTCCTGGGGGGGATCCTGTGAAGGGATCCTGTGAAGGGGATCCTGTGAGGGGATCCTGTGAAGGGATCCTGCGAGGAGTTCCTGTGAAGGGGTCTTTTGGGGGGATCCTGCGAGGAGTTCCTGTGAAGGGGTCTTTTGCGGGGGTGCTATGGGGGGATCCTGTGGGGGTCCTGTGAGGAGATCCCGTGAGGGGATCCCGTGAGGAGATGTGAGGGGATCCCGTGAAGGAGAAGGGTGCGCGTGTGTGATCCTGTAAAGGGGTCCTGTGAGAGGATTCTGTGAAGAAGTCTTTTAAGGAGATGTTGTGAGAGGATCCTGTGAGGGGATCCTGTGAGGGGATCCTGTGAGGGGATCCTGTGAAGAGGAAGTGTGAGGAAATGGGTGTGTGGGGGGTGAATCCTGTGGAGGTGTCCTGCGAGGGGATCCTGTGAGGAGAGCCTGTGAGGGGATCCTGTGAAGCGGTCTTCTGAGGGGGTCTTTTGAGGGGATCCTGTGAGGAGATCTTGTGAGGGGTCCTGTGGGGGATCCTGTGAGATGTGTGAGGGGCTCCTGTGAGGGGATCTGGTGGGATCCTGTGAGGGGATCCTGTGAAGCAGTCTTCTGAGGGAGTCTTTTATGGGGATGCTGTGAGATCTTGTGAAGGGGTCTTGTGGGGAGATCCTGTGAGATGTATGAGGGGATCCTGTGAGGGGATCCTGTGAAGCGGTCTTCTGAGGGGGTCTTTTGAGGGGATCCTGTGAGGAGATCTTGTGAAGGGGTCCTGTGGGGGGATCCTGTGAGATGTGTGAGGGGATCCTGTGAGGGGATCTGGTGGGATCCTGTGAGGGGATCCTGTGAGGGGATCCTGTGAGGGGATCCTGTGAAGGGATCCTGCGAGGAGTTCCTGTGAAGGGGTCTTTTGCGGGGGTGCTATGGGGGGATCCTGTGGGGGTCCTGTGAGGAGATCCCGTGAGGGGATCCCGTGAGGAGATGTGAGGGGATCCCGCGAAGGAGAAGGGTGCGCGTGTGTGATCCTGTAAAGGGGTCCTGTGAGAGGATTCTGTGAAGAAGTCTTTTAAGGAGATGTTGTGAGAGGATCCCGTGAAGGGATCCTGTGAGAGGATCCTGTGAGGGGATCCTGCGAAGAGGATGTGTGAGGAAATGGGTGTGTGGGGGGGTGAATCCTGTGGAGGTGTCCTGGGAGGGGATCCTGTGAGGGGATCCTGTGAAGCAGTCTTCTGAGGGGGTCTTTTGAGGGGATCCTGTGAGGAGATCTTGTGAAGGGGTCCTGTGGGGGGATCCTGTGAGATGTGTGAGGGGATCCTGTGTGGGGATGTTGTGAGGAGATCTTGTGAAGCGGTCCCTGACAGGCCGTGCTGTGAGGTAGATGTGTGAGGGGATCCTGTGAGGGGGTCTCGTGAGGAGATGTGAGGGGATCCTGTGAGGGGATCCTGCGAAGGCGAAGGGTGTGTGTGTGTGTGATCCTGTGAGGGGGTCCTGTGAGATGTTGTGAGGGGATCTTGTGAGAGGACGCTCTGAGGAGATCCGGTGAGATAATTCTGTGAGGGGATCCTGTGAAGAGAATGTGTGAGGAAATGGGGGGCGGGGGGATCCTGTGGAGGTGTCCTGTGAGAGGGTACGTGAGGAGAGCCTGTGAGGAGATCCTGTGAAGGGATCCTGTGAGAGGGTCCTGTGAGGAGATGCGTGAGGGGATCTTGTGAGAGGGTCCTGTGAGGGAATCTTGTGAGGTAGTTCTGTGAGGGGATCCCGTGAAGGGATCCTGTGAAGGTGTGCTTCAAGGGGTTCCTGAGGGCGGTTCTTGTGAGACGATCCTGTGAGGAGATCCTGTGAGAGAATTCTGTGAGGAGATCCTGTGAAGAGGATGTGCGAGGAAATGGGTGTGTGGGGGTGAATCCTGTGGAGGTGTCCTGCGAGGGGATCCTGTGAGGGGATCCTGTGAGATGTGTGAGGGGCTCCTGTGAGGGGCTCCTGTGAGGGGCTCCTGTGAGGGGCTCCTGTGAGGGGATCCTGTGAAGCAGTCTTCTGAGGGAGTCTTTTGAGGGGCTCCTGTGAGATCTTGTGAAGGGGTCTTGTGGGGAGATCCTGTGAGATGTGTGAGGGGATCCTGTGAGGGGCTCCTGTGAAGCGGTCTTCTGAGGGGGTCTTTTGAGGGGATCCTGTGAGGAGATCTTGTGGAGGGGTCCTGTGGGGGGATCCTGTGAGATGTGTGAGGGGCTCCTGTGAGGGGCTCCTGTGAGGGGCTCCTGTGAGGGGATCTGGTGGGATCCTGTGAGGGGATCCTGTGAAGCAGTCTTCTGAGGGAGTCTTTTGAGGGGCTCCTGTGAGATCTTGTGAAGGGGTCTTGTGGGGAGATCCTGTGAGATGTGTGAGGGGATCCTGTGAGGGGCTCCTGTGAAGCGGTCTTCTATGGGGGTCTTTTGAGGGGATCCTGTGAGGAGATCTTGTGAGGGGCTCCTGTGAGGGGATCCGGTGGGGGGATCCTGTGAGGGGATCCTGTGAAGCAGTCTTTTGAGGGAGTCTTTTGAGGGGCTCCTGTGAGATCTTGTGAAGGGGTCTTGTGGGGAGATCCTGTGAGATGTATGAGGGGATCCTGTAAGGGGATCCTGTGAGGGGATCCTGTGAAGCGGTCTTCTATGGGGGTCTTTTGAGGGGATCCTGTGAGGAGATCTTGTGAAGGGGTCCTGTGGGGGGATCCTGTGAGATGTGTGAGGGGATCCTGTGAGGGGATGTGGGGGATCCTGTGAAGCGGTCTTCTGAGGGAGTCTTTTGAGGGGATCCTGTGAGGAGATCTTGTGAAGGGGTCCTGTGGGGGGATCCTGTGAGATGTGTGAGGGGATCCTGTGAGGGGATCCGGTGGGGCGATCCGGTGGGGCGGATCCCGTGAGGGGACGCGGGGGGGCTCCTGCGAGGGAGACGCTCGAGGGGCTCCCTCCCGGCTCCTCTCCCCGTCCCCGCCCCGGCCTCCCCCGCCGACCTCCCGCCCCTCCCGCAGCCCCGCCGCCGTCCCCGCCGCCCAGCGCCGCCCCGCCTCGCCCCACGGCCGCCCGCAGCTCGGCGGCGCCCGGCCCCACGCCCACGGCCCGCCGGGGCCCCCACGGCCCGCCCGGGACCGGGACCGGCACCGGCACCGGGAGGACCCGGAGCGGGCCCGGCTCACAGCGCCGCCACCCCCGGGGTCCCCCCCGGCTCCCCGGGGCCTCCCGCCGGGGCCGGGGCTCCGCCGCCCGCCGCCTCCCGCCGCCCGCCGGGGCCCGGGCCCGGTGCGGGGCCGGGGGCCGGGGCCGGGGCCGGGGGAGGCCCCGCGCGGCTCTGCGAGGCCCGGGAGGTGCGGAGGGTGCAGTGGCCGGCGGCACAGCAGGGGGTGGTGGTGGAGAGACCCTGCCCCAAGGGCACCCGAGGTACGGCCCCGGGGCGGGTGGGGGGCGTGGGGGGCTTGGGGGGGCTTGGGGGGCTTGGGGGGCGGGGGGGGGAATGGGGGGAATGGGGGGAATGGGGGCTTGGGGGGAGTGGGGGGATGGGGGGCTTGGGGGGAATGGGGGGGTTGGGGGGAGTGGGGGGTATGGGGGGAATGGGGGACATGGGGGGGATGGGGTATATGGGGGGGTTGGGGGGTATAGGGGTATTTGGGGGGAAGGGGGTATATAGGGGGGCTTGGGGGGAATGGGGGGCAATGGGGGGTTGGGGGAGTGGGCGGAATGGGGGGGATGGGGGGAATGGGGGGGTTGGGGGGCATGGGGGAGATGGGGGGAATGGGGGGTATGGGGGGGGATGGGAGGAATGAGGGGCATGGGGGGGGATGGGGGGCTTGCAGGAAATGGGGTATATGGGGGGGTTGGGGGGTATAGGGGTATTTGGGGGGAAGGGGGTATATAGGGGGGCTTGGGGGGAATGGGGGGCAATGGGGGGGGTTGGGGGAGTGGGCGGGAATGGGGGGATGGGGGGAATGGGGGGGGTTGGGGGGCATGGGGGAAATGGGGGAGATGGGGGGAATGGGGGGTATGGGGGGGATGGGAGGAATGAGGGGCATGGGGGGGGATGGGGGGGCTTGGGGGGAATGGGGTATATGGGGGGGTTGGGGGGTATAGGGGTATTTGGGGAGAAGGGGTATATGGGGGGGCTTGGGGGGAATGGGGGTTATAGGGGGGTTTGGGGTGCATGGGGGGTATGGGGGGCTTGGGGGGAATGGGGGGTGTAGGGGGAGTGGGGGGTATGGGGGGGTTGGGGGGGATGGGAGGGCTTGGAGGGAATGGGGGGGATGGGGGGAATGGGGGGTTGGGGGGCATGGGGGGAATGGGGATGGGGGGACTTGGGGGGTATGGGGGGTATGGGGTATTTGGGGGGAATGAGGAGTATTGGGGGGCTTGGGGGAATGGGGGGGAATGGGGGGGTTGGGGGGGGAATGGGGGGGACATGGGGGGGGTTGGAGGGTATGGGGGGGTTGGGGGGAATGGGGGTGTGTGGGGGTGCTTGGGGATTTGGGGGTATGGGGGTATATGGGGGAGTTATGGGGGTTTGGGGTGGGGGGGGTCTGGGGTCTGGGGGTGTGAGGGGATGGGGGGCTTGGGGATTTGGGGGGTATGGGGCATAGGGGCTCTGTGGGCTGGGGATGAGGTATGGGATCGGGGGGTGTAACATGGGGGCTCCAGGGCACCGTGGGGTGGGGGCTGTGTGTGACGAGCCCCCCCCCCGGTGCCCCCCCGGTGCCCCCCCAGGCATCGCCTCCTTCCAGTGCCTGCTGGGCCTGGGCGTGTGGAACCCGCGGGGGCCCGACCTCAGCAACTGCACCAGCCCCTGGGTCAACCAAGTGGCGCAGAAGGTGCGGCCCCCCGGGAGCCCTACCCAGGGACCCCCAAGACCCTCACCCAGCGACCCCCAAGACCCTCACCACCCTGGGACCCCCACCCAGGGACCCCCAAGACCCTCACCACCCTGGGACCCCCACCCAGGGACCCCCAAGACCATCACCCAGGGACCCCCAAAACCCTCACCACTCTGGGACCCCCACCCAGGGACCCCCAAGACTCATCACCCAGGGGACCCCCAAGACCCTCACCACTCTGGGACCCTCACCCAGGGACCCCCATGACCCCCCCCGGATCCCTAAGACCCTCACCACCCTGGGACCCTCCCCCAGGATCCCCAAGACCCTCACCACCCTGGGACCCCCACCCAGGGACCCCCAAGACACCTCCCCCAGGATCCCCATGACCCTCACCACTCTGGGACCCTCACCCAGGGACCCCCACGACCCTCACCACCCCTGGGACGCCCACCCCAAGACCTGACCCCCTACATTCCCGCTCTGACAGAGCCCCCCATCTTCGGGGCACCCCCAAAATCCCCCTTGGGGACCACCGCAGGCCGGGGGGTTTCTCCCCATCCTTCCGGGGGCCACCCCAAGCCTTCCCCCTGGGGGAGGGATGGAGAGCGGGGGTGACCCTCGCCCCCCCCCCTCCCGCCCCAGATCAAGAGCGGGGAGAACGCGGCGAACATCGCCAGCGAGCTGGCGCGGCACACGCGGGGCCCCGTCTACGCGGGGGACGTGAGCTCGGCCGTGCGGCTGCTGGAGCAGCTCCTCGACATCCTGGACGCGCAGCTGCAGGCGCTGCGGCCCCTGGAGCGCGAGTCCGCCGGCAAGAACTACAACAAGGTGCGGGGGCGAGGGCGCCGCGTCGCGGGGCGCCCCTGCCCCGCAGACCGGGGTGACGCTGCCCCATAGATCGGGGTGACGCTGTGCCCTAGATCGGGGGGCTCCTGCCCCATAGATTGGGGGTGCTCCTGTCCCCTAGATCGGGGGTGACCCTGCCCCATAGATTGGGGGGCTCCTGTCCCATAGATTGGGGTGCTCCTGCCCCACAGACCTGGGGTTCTCCTGTCCCATAGATTGGGGTCCTCCTGCCCCACAGATCGGAGTGACCCTGTCCCCTAGATCAGGGTTCTCCTGCCCCACAGACCAGGGTGCCCCTGCCCCATAGATCGGGGTGCCCCTGCCCCACAGATCGGGGTGCTCCTGACCCCTAGATCAGGGTGACCCTGCCCCATAGATTGGGGTGCTCCTGCCCCGTGGCCTGGGGTTCTCCTGCCCCACAGATCAGGGTGCTCCTGTCCCATAGATCGGGGTGCCCCTGCCCCACAACCTGGGGTTCTCCTGTCCCATAGATTGGGGTTCTCCTGTCCCCTAGATCAGGGTGACCCTGTCCAATAGATCGGGGTGACCCTGCCCCACAGAATGGAGTGCTCCTGTCCCCTAGATTGGGGGGCTCCTGCCCCACAGATTGGGGTGATGCTGTCCCCTAGATCAGGGGGTGACCCCTGCCCCATAGATTGGGGTGCCCCTGCCCCACAGATCAGGGTGCCCCTGCCCCACAGATCAGGGTGCTCCTGTCCCCTAGATTGGGGTGACCCTGCCCCACAGATCGGGGTGCTCCTGTCCCCTAGATTGGGGTGACCCTGCCCCACAGATTGGGGTGACCCTGTGCCCTAGATCGGGGGGCTCCTGTCCCATAGATTGGGGTGCTCCTACCCTGTGACCTGGGGTTCTCCTGCCCCACAGATCGGGGTGACCCTGTGCCCTACAGATCGGGGTGCTCCTGCCCCATAGACCCGGGAGCTCCTGCCCCATGGATGGGGGTTCTTCTGCCCCACAGATCGGGGTGCTCCTGCCCACAGATCAGGGTGTCCCTGCCCCATAGATCGGGGTGCCCCTGCCCCACAACCTGGGGTTCTCCCCTGTAACCCGGGGTTCTCCTGCCCCATAGATCGGGGTCCTCCCGCCCCATAGATTGGGGTCCCCCTGCCCCATAACCCAGGGTCCTGCTGACCCTGATATTCGGGTCCTCCCGCCCCCTTATTGGGGTCTTTCTGCCCCAAATGCACGGGTCCTCCCGCCCCCATTTTGGGGTCCCCCTGCCCCCATTTTGGGGTCCTCCCGCCCCCGTTTTGGGGTCCCCCTGCCCCCATTTTGGGGTCCTCCCGCCCAACTGCTGGGTCGCCCCGCCCCCCCCCCCCCCCCCCCCCCCCCCCCCCCTGTCCCCCCAGATGCACAAGCGGGAGCGCACCTGTAAGGATTACATCAAGGTGAGCGCCGGGGGCGGGGCTTGGCGTGGTGGGCGGGGCCTAGACAAGATGGGCGGGGCCTAGGTGCAGGGGGCGTGGTCTTTGGGGGGCGTGTCCAGGTGGTGGGTGGGGCTTAGCATGGATGGGGCGGGGCTTGGGAGGGGTGGGCGGGGCTACGGAGTGTGGGCGGGGCTTGGGGGAAGTGGGTGGGGTTGTGGAAGTGGGCGGGGCTTGTGGGGGTGGGCGGGGCTTGGGGAAGTGGGCGGGGCTTGGGGAAGGGGCGGGGCCGTTCAAGTGGGCGGAGCTTGGGAAGGTGGGCGTGGAAACCGGGCGTGGCCTGGGGAGAGCGGGTGTGGCTTCGACACGGGCGGGGCGGGGAAAGTGGGCGTGGCTTGGAGAAGGGGGCGGGGTTTGTGGGAGTGGGCGGGGCTTGGGAAAGTGGGCGGGGCCTGCAGGCCGAGCCTTCCCTTGAGGATGGAGGGGATTGGCAGGGGCTTGTCCCAGTGGGCGGGGCATGGCTCTGGTGGGCGGGGCTTGTCCCAGTGGGCGGGGCATGGCTCGGGTGGGCGGGGCTTGTCCCAGTGGGCGGGGCACGGCTCGGGCGGGCGGGACCCGTCCCGACGCGGTCGCGGCCCCTCCCGCAGGCGGTGGTGGAGGCGGTGGACAACCTGCTGCGGCCCGAGGCGCTGGAGTCGTGGCGGGACATGAACGGCTCGGAGCAGGCGCACACGGCCACCATGCTGCTGGACGTGCTGGAGGAGGGCGCCTTCCTCCTGGCCGACAACGTCAAGGAGCCCGCGCGCTTCCTCGCCGCCCGACAGAACCTGGGTGAGCCCCCGGGGGGGCGCCGCGGACCCCTCCCCAGCACGCCTGGCTGCTGGGGGGCGCTCCGCTCAGGAAACCCCCGTGTTTGCTCCCCGCAGTGCTGGAGGTGACGGTGCTGAGCACGGAGGGGCAGGTGCAGGAGCTGGTGTTCCCCCAGGAGCTGGGGGGAGAGCTTCATCCAGCTCTCGGCCAACACGCTCAAACAGAACAGCCGGAACGGTGAGGGAGGGGTCCTGGGGGTCTCGCAGGGGGTCTTGGGGGTCCTAAGAGGGCTTTTGGGGGTCCTGAGGGGTCTTGGGGGTCCTGAGGGAGAGTCAAGAGGGTCCTAAGAGGGCTTTTGGGGGTCCTGAGGGGAGGGTCCTGGGGGGTCTTGGGGGTCCTGAGGGGTCTTGGGGGTCCTGAGGGAGAGTCAAGAGGGTCCTAAGAGGGCTTTTGGGGGTCCTGAGGGGGGGGGTCCTGGGGGTCTTGGGGTCCTGAGGGGTCTTGGGGGTCCTGAGGGAGAGTCAAGAGGGTCCTAAGAGGGCTTTTGGGGGTCCTGAGGGGGGTCCTGGGGGTCTTGGGGGTCCTGAGGAGGTCTTGGGGGTCCTGGGGGAGAGTCAAGAGGGTCCTAAGAGGCCTTTTGGGGGCCCTGAGGGGTCTTGGGGGTGCTGGGGGAGAGTCAAGAGGGTACTAAGAAGACTTTTGAGGGTCCTGAAGGGAGGTCCTGGGGGGTCTTGGGGGTCCTGAGGGGTCTTGGGGGTCCTAAGAGAGCTTTTGGGAGTTCTGATGGGGGTCCTGAGGGGGTTTTGAGGGTCCTAAGAGGGCTTCTGGGGGTCCTGAGGGGGGTCCTGGGGAGTTTTGGGGGTCCTGAGGGGGTCTTGGGGGTCGTGAAGGGACTTTGGGGGTCCTGAGGGGTCTTGGGGGTCCTGGGGGAGAGTCAAGATGGTCCTAAGAGGGCTTTTGTGGGTCCTGAAGGGAGGTCCTGGGGGTCTTAGGGGTCCTGAGGGGGTCTTGGGGGTCCTGAGGAGGTCTTGGGGGTCCTAAGAGGGCTTTTGTGGGTCCTGAGGGGGGTCCTGCGGGGTCTTGGGGGTTCTGAGGGGGCCTTGGGGGTCCTGAGTGGGGGTGTTGGGGGCCCTGAAGAGACATTTGGGGGTCCTGAGGGGGGGGTTAGGGCGTGCTGGGGGGGGTGGGGGTCCTGAGGCGGGGTCTCGGGGTGTCAGGGGACATTTCGGGGGATCGGGGCGGTCCCAGGGGAGATGGGGAATATTTGGGTAGGGGGGACATGACTTGGGGAGAACTCAGCGTTCCCGGCAGCACCTGCAGCCATCCCGGGGACATTTGGGGGGATTTTGGGGGCACCGAGGGGGTCTGGGGGGGTCTCAGGAGGATCAGCGAGCTGGGGGGGTGGGAGGGAGGGGATTTGGGGTGCCGTGGGGCTGACGGGCGGCTGCCCGCAGGGGTGGTGAAGGTGGTCTTCATCCTCTACAACAACCTGGGGCTCTTCCTGTCCACCGAGAACGCCACCGTGCGCCTGGGGGGCGAGGCGGGGGCCCGCGCCCCCCCCTGGTCGTCAACTCCCAGGTCATCGCCGCCTCCATCAACAAGGAGTCCAGCAGGGTCTTCCTCATGGACCCCGTCGTCTTCACCCTGCCCCACCTCGAGGTGACCCCCCGGGACCCCCGCCCGGCCCCTGGCACCCCTCCGGGACCCCCGCCCGGCCCCTGGGAGCTCTCCGGGACCCCCACGCAGCCCCTGGGAGCCCCCCAGGACCCCCACCCACCCCCATCCTGTTCCTCGGACCCCCCTGGGACCCCCACCCGGCCCCTGGCACCCCCCGGGACCCCCACCCGGCCCCTGGGAGCTCCCCCAGGACCCCCACCCGGCCCCTGGGACCCCCTGGGACCCCCACCCAGTCCCTGGGAGCCCCCCGGGACCCCCACCCTGTCCCTGGGAGCCCCTCGGGACCCCCACCCGACCCCTGGGACCCCCCGGGACCCCCACCCAGTCCCTGGGACACTCGGGACCCCCATCCTGTCCCTGGGACCCCCACTCAGGCCCTGGGAGCCCTTGCGGGACACCCACCTGGCCCCTGGGAGCCCCCCAGCACCCCCACCCCATTCCTGGGACCCCCCGAACCCCCATCCTGTCCCTGAGACCCCTCGGGACACCCCCCCGAAGCCCCGCTTTGGGACCCCCCAACCTCTGGGTCCCCCCAGCTCCCCTTTGGGAACCCCCTGACCTCAGGACCCCCCAAGCCCCCGTTTGGGACCCCCTGACCCCCCAAGCCCCCTTTGGGACCCCTGGCCCCCCCCAGCTCCCCTTTGGGACCCCCGCTGACCTCAGGACCCCCCCAAGCCCCCATTGGGACCCCCCGACCCCCCCGCCCCCCCCCAGGCGAAGAACCACTTCAACGCCAACTGCTCGTTCTGGAACTACTCGGAGCGCTCCATGGCGGGCCACTGGGCCACCCAGGGCTGTCGCCTGCTGGCCACCAACGCCACGCACACGGCCTGCGCCTGCAGCCACCTCACCAACTTCGCCGTGCTCATGGCCCGCCGCGACGGCGTGAGGAGGGGCGCGGGGGGCACGGGGGGGACGGGGGGCAAGGGGGGAATGGGGGGGTGGGGGGGAATGGGGGGAAATGGGGGGATGGGGGGAATGGGGGAATTGGGGGGAATAGGGGGGAAATGGGGAAATGGGGGGGAACGGGGGGGAACGGGGGGCAATGGGGGAATTGGGGGGTGGGGGGAAATGGGGGGGAATAGGGGGATGGGGGGAAATGGGGGAAATGGGGAAATGGGGGGAACGGGGGAAAAATGGGGGAAATGGGGGAATGGGGGGAAATGGGGGGGAAATGGGGGGAAATGGGGGGAAATGGGGAGTGGGGGGAATGGGGGGAAATGGGGGAAGGGGGAAAAATGGGAAATGGGGAAATGGGGGGAAAATGGGGGAAATGGGGGGAATGGGGGAAATGGGGGAAAAATGGGGGAAAAATGGGGAAATGGGGGGAACGGGGAATTGGGGGAAATGGGGGGATGGTGGGAGTGGGGGAAAAATGGGGGAAATGGGGGAATGGGGGGAAATGGGGGGAATGGGGAATTGAGGAAATGGGGGAAAATGGGGAAAGGGGGGAATGGGGGAATGGGGGGAAATGGGGGGATAGGGGGAATTGGGGGGAATGGGGGAGTGGGGGGAATAGGGGAATGGGGGAAAAATGGGGGGGAAGGGGGATGGGGGGAAAAATGGGGGAATGGGGGGAAATGGGGGGAATGGGGAATTGGGGGGAATGGGGGAAAAATGGGGGGAAAATGGGGAAATGGGGGGAATGGGGGAAATGGGGGGATGGGGGAATGGGGGAAAAATGGGGGGAATGGGGGAATGGGAGGGAATGGGGGATATGGGGAGAAATGGGGGAATGGGGGGAATGAGGGAAAAACGGGGGGAAATGGGGGGGAATGGGGGAATGGGGGAAATGGGGGGATGGGGGGAATGGGGGAAATGGGAATGGGGGAAATGGGGGAAAAACGGGGGAAATGGGGGAAATGGGGGAAAAATGGGGGAAAAATGGGGAGAATGGGGGAAATGGGGGAAAAATGGGGGGAATGGGGGAAAAACGGGGAAATGGGGGGAATGGGGGGAAATGGGGGAATGGGGAATTGGGGGAAAAACGGGGGGAAATGGGGGAAATGGGGGGAAATGGGGAAATGGGGGTAATGGGGAAATGGGGGGAAAAATAGGGGAATGGGGGAAAAATGGGGGGAATGGGGGAAATGGGGGGGAAAAACGGGGAATGGGGAATTGGGAAAAACGGGGGGAATGGGGGAAACGGGGAAATGGGGAATAAAAGGGGAAAAACGGGGAAACGGGGGGAAAACGGGGGAAAAATTGGGATGCCGGAAGGGAGGGGGTGGGGAAAAGGGGAAAAACGGGGATGTTGGGAGGCGGGGGGGAAAAACGGGGTAAAAACGGGGATGCCCCGAGCTGGGGGGGATATCGAGTAAAGGGGGCCGCCCCGAGGCTGGGGGTCTCAGCACGGCGCCCCCCGCAGTACCCCGGGCGGCTGAACGAGGTGCTGCTGTCGGTGATCTCGTGGGTGGGCATCGTGGTGGCCCTGGTGTGCCTGGGGGTCTGCATCTCGGCCTTCTGCTGCCTGCGGGGGCTGCCCTCCGACCGCACCACCATCCACAAGAACCTCTGCATCAGCCTCTTCCTCGCCGAGCTCGTCTTCCTCGTCGGCATCGACAAGACCCAGTACCAGGTCGGGACCCCCCCAGCACCCCCCCCCGGCCCGCCGTGGCACCCCTGGGACCTCCCCCCCCCAAATGACACCGGGGACCCTCCCCGATGACACTTGGGACCCCCAAATGGCAGCTGGGATATCCCAGTGGCACCCGTGGGACACCCCAGGGACACCAGGGATCCCCCGATGACACTTGGGACCCCCCCAATGACACCCCAGGACCCCCCAGTGACGCCTGGGATACTCCAGTGTCACCCGTGGGACCCCCTGGGGACACCGGGGACCCCCAGTGACTCCCTTGGGACCCCCGACGACATTTGGGACCCCCCAATGACACCCCAGGACCCCCCAGTGACACCTGGGATATCCCAGTGTCACCCGTGGGATCCCCTGGGGACACCAGGGACCCCCGATGACACCTTTGGGACCCCTGGCGACACTTGGGACCCCCCAGTGACACCCCAGGACCCCCCAGTGACGCCTGGGGTACTCCAGTGTCACCCGTGGGTCCCCTCAGTGACACCTTTGGGACTCCCGACGACACTTGGGACACCCCGATGACACCCAGGGACCACCACTCCCCACACCCCGCAGACCCCCCCCAGGGACCCCTTCCCACTCCCCCAGCCCCCCAAGGACCCCCAGACCCCCAGGGACCCCTCCCCAGCCCCCCCAGGAGCCCCCACACCCCCAGCCCCCCCAGGGACCCCCAGACTCCCCCAGGGACCTCTCCCCACACCCCCCAGCCCCCCCAAGGACCCCAGACTCCCCCAGGGACCCCTCCCCACACCCCCCAGCCCCCCAATGGACCCCCAGACTCCCCCAGGGACCCCTCCCCACACCCCCAGGAGCCCCCAAGGACCCCAGACCCCCCCAGGGACTCCTCCCCAATCCCCCAGCCCCCCAATGACCCCCAGACCCCCCCAGGGACCCCTCCCCAGCCCCCAGGAGCCCCCACACCCCCCAGCCCCCCTAGGCACCCCCAAACTCCCCCAGGGACCCCTCCCCACACCCCCCAGCCCCCCAGTGACCCCCAGCCCCCCCCCCGACGCCCCCCTGACCCCCCCCCCCCCCCGCACAGGTGGCGTGCCCGATCTTCGCGGGGCTGCTGCACTACTTCTTCCTGGCGTCGTTCTCGTGGCTGTGCCTGGAGGGGGTGCACCTCTACCTGCTGCTGCTCGAGGCCTTCGAGGGCGACGCCGCGCGGCGCCGCTACTACTACGCCGCCGGCTACTGCTTCCCCGCCCTCGTCGTCGCCGTCGCCGCCGCCGTCGACCACCGCAGCTACGGCACCGACCAGGCGTGAGTGGGCGGGGCCGGGGAGGGGGGCGGGGCGTGGAGGGGGCGGGGCGTGGAGGGGAGGGGCTTGGGGCTTGGGGCGGGGCTTTAGAGGGGGCGGGGCTTAGGAGTGGCGGGGCTCGGAACATGGGGCGGGGCTTGGGAGGGGTGGGGCTTGAGGAATGGGGCGGGGCGTGGAGGAGGAGGGGCTTGGGGCTTGGGGAGGGGCTGGAGGGGGGGCGGGGCTTGGGAGGGGTGGGGCATGGGGCGGGGCTTGGGAGGGGGCGGGGCTTGGGTTTGGAGAGGGGGCGGGGCTTGGGAGGGGCAGGGCTCGGAGCATGGGGCGGGGCTTGGGAGGGGGCGGGGCGTGGTGGGGGGCGGGACTTGGGGTTGGAGAGGGGGCGGGGCTTGGGAGGGGCGGGGCTCGGGGCATGGGGCGTGGCTCGGGGGGCGTGGCTTGGGGTTGGAGAGGGGGCGGGGCTTGGGAGGGGCGGGGCTCGGAGCATGGGGCGGGGCTTGGAAGGGGGCAGGGTGTGGAGGAGGCGGGGCGTGGAGGGGGAGGGGCTTGGGGCTTGGGGCGGGGCTTTAGAGGGGGCGGGGCTTAGGAGGGGCGGGGCTCGGAACATGGGGCGGGGCTTGGGAGGGGGCGGGGCTTGAGGAATGGGGCGGGGCGTGGAGGAGGAGGGGCTTGGGGCTTGGGGAGGGGCTTGGGGCTTGGGGAGGGGCTTGGAGCTTGGGGGGCTGGAGAGGGGGTGGGGCTTGGGAGGGGGCGGGGCTTGGGAGGGGCGGGGCTTGGGGCGGGGCTTGGGAGGGGGAGGGGCGTGGGGTTGGAGAGGGGGCGGGGCTTGGGAGGGGCAGGGCTCGGAGCATGGGGTGGGGCTTGGGAGGGGCGCGGCTTGGAGGGGGGTGGGGCTTGGCGGGGGCGGGGCTTGGGGTTGGAGAGAGGGCGGGGCTTGGGAGGGGCGGGGCTTGGGGCATGGGGCGGGGCTTGGGAGGGGGGCGGGGTGTGGAGGGGGCGGGGCTTGGGACTTGGGGGCGGGGCACGGAGGGGGCGGGGCTCGGGGCATGGGGCGGGGCGTGGAGGGGGGCGGGGCGTGGAGGGGAGGGGCTTGGGAGGGGCGGGGCTCGGAACATGGGGCGGGGCTTGGGAGGGGGGCGGGGCTTGAGGAATGGGGCGGGGCGTGGAGGAGGAGGGGCTTGGGGCTTGGGGAGGGGCTTGGAGCTTGGGGAGGGGCTGGAGAGGGGGGTGGGGCTTGGGAGGGGGCGGGGCGTGGAGGGGGCGGGGCTTGGGAGGGGCGGGGCTCGGGGCATGGGGCGGGGCTTGGGAGGGGGCGGGGCTTGAGGAATGGGGCAGGGTGTGGAGGGGGCGGGGCGTGGAGGAGGAGGGGCTTGGGGCTTGGGGAGGGGCTGGAGAGGGGGCGGGGCTTGGGAGGGGGCGGGGCTTGGGGCATGGGGCGGGGCTTGGGAGGGGGCGGGGCGTGGGGTTGGAGAGGGGGCGGGGCTTGGGAGGGGCAGGGCTCGGAGCATGGGGCGGGGCTTGGGAGGGGCTTGGAGCTTGGGGAGGGGCTGGAGAGGGGGTGGGGCTTGGGAGGGGCGGGGCTTGGGGCATGGGGTGGGGCTTGGGAGGTGGGCGGGGCGTGGAGGGGGCGGGGCTTGGGGTTGGAGAGGGGCGGGGCTTGGGATGGGCGGGGCTTGGGGCATGGGGCTTGGAGCTTGGGGAGGGGCTTGGAGAGGGGGCGTGGCTTGGGAGGGGCGTGGCTTGGGGCATGGGGCGGGGCTTGGGAGGGGGCGGGGCTTGGGGTATGGGGTGGGGCTTGGGAGGGGGCGGGGCGTGGAGGGGGCGGGGCTTGGGGTTGGAGAGGGGGCGGGGCTTGGGAGGGGCGGGGCTTGGGGCTTGGGGAGGGGCTGGAGATGGGGGCGTGGCTTGGGACTAGGGGCGTGGCTTGGGGCATGGGGGCGGGGCTTGTGGGCGTGCCCTCCCTGCTGCCAAGGGGCGTGCCCGCTACACTGCAGGGGGCGTGGCCTGTGGGGGCCAAGGGGGCGTGGCCTGGGGTCCCGGGGCGGGGTCTTGTGGGCGTGGCCTGGCGCTCGGTTGTGGGCGGGGCTTCCCGTGACGGGGGCGTGGCCCCGCCGTGCCCCGCCCCCAGGTGCTGGCTGCGGGTGGACAACTACTTCATCTGGAGCTTCATCGGGCCCGTGGCCTTCGTCATCCTGGTGAGGGGGGGCCGGGGGGGCCGGGGGGCCGGGAGGGGCCGGGGGGGTCTGGGGGGGTCACGGAGGAGGGTCCTGGGGGGATCGGGGGGTCAGGGGGTCCTGGGGGGTCATAGAGGGGGGTCCTGGGGGTCCTGGGGGCATCATGGGGGTTCAGGGGGTCCAGAGGGGTCCGGGGGGTCAGGGGGTCCTGGGGGGGGTCCTGGGGGCTCCTGGGGGCTCTGGGGGGGTCACGGAGGGGGTCGTGGGGGGATCATGGGGGGTAATGGGGGGTCAGGGGGTCCTGGGGGGTCATAAAGGGGGGTCTGGGGGGTCCTGGGGGGATCATGGGGGGTCAGGGGGTCCGGAGGGGTCCGGGGGGGTCAGGGGGTCCTGGGGGGGTCCTGGGGGCTCCTGGGGGCTCTGGGGGGGTCACGGATGGGGGTCGTGGGGGGATCATGGGGGGTAATGGGGGGCTGGGGGGTCCTGGGGGTCACAGAGGGGGGTCCTGGGGGGATCATGGGGGGTAATGGGGGGCTGGGGGGGTCCTGGGGCGTCAGGGGGCTCTGGGGGGGACATGGAGGGGGGTCCTGGGGGGGTCCGGGGTGGATCCTGGGGAGTCAGGGGACTCCGGGGAGGACATGGAGGGGGGTCCTGGGGGTCCTGGGGGGTCTGGAGGTGTCAGGGGGATCCAGGGCTCTGGGGGGGGTCCTGGAGGGGCTGGGATGGTCTTGGGGGGGGTCCCAGGGGATCTCGGGGTAGCTGGGATGGTCTCGGGGGGGGGGGGGTTAATCCAGAGGGTCCTGAGGGGGTCCAGGGGGGTCCGGGGGGTGGTCCTGGGGGTGTTGAAGGGGGGGCGCGGGGGGTCCGTGCCCGGCGTGGCGCTGAGGCCGTGCCCGCAGGTGACGCTGGTGTTCCTGCTGGTGACGCTGCACAAGATGCTGCGCAGCTCCGCCGCCATCAAGCCCGACTCCAGCCGCCTGGACAGCATCAAGTGAGCCCCCCCCCCCCAAAAAAAAACGGGGGGGGGGGCCTGCAACCCCCACAGACACCCCAACCCCCCCCCGCACACACACACCCCAACTCCCCTCCTCCTCCTCCCCAGCACCCCAAACCCCACCCCCCCCAGGACCCCAAACCCACCCCCCAGGGGGTCCTTATGGGGAGGGGGGTCCCTGACCCCCCCATTCCATTTTTTAAATTTATTTATTTTTTATAATTAATTTATTTTTGTGCAAGCCCGCCACACACGCACCGACCCCCCCCCTCCTCCCCAGCACCCCAAAACCCCCTCGAACCCCAAACCCCTTCCCCCCCGCACTACGGGGTCATTACATGCAGGGGATTCCTGACCCCCCCCATCCCATTTTTTTAAATTTATTTATTTTTTATAATTAATTTATTTTTGTGCAACCCCCCCCCACACACACCGACCCCCCCTCCTCCCCAGCACCCCAAAACCCCCCAGAACCCCAAACCCCTTCCCCCCCGTTCTACGGGGTCGTCACAGGCGGGGCGTTCCCTGACCCCCCAGCCCATTTTTTTATATCTTTTTATAATTTTTTTAAATTTTTGTGCCCCCCACCCCCCCGTGCAGGTCGTGGGCGCTGGGGGCCATCGCGCTGCTGCTGCTCCTGGGGCTGACGTGGGCCTTCGGCCTCCTCTTCGTCACGCGCGAGTCCGTGCTCACCGCCTCGCTCTTCACCGCCTGCAACGCCCTGCAGGGCACCTTCATCTTCGTCTTCCACTGCGCCCTGCAGAAAAAGGTGGGGGGGGCACAAAATGGGGGGGGGGCACAAAATGGGGGGGGCACAAAATGGGGCCACAAAATGGGAGGGCAACTTGGGGCGTCTTCGTCTTCCGCTGCGCCCTGCAGAAAAAGGTAGGGGGGCACAAAATGGGGGGGGGGGGGGCACAAAATGGGGGGGGCACAAAATGGGGGGGGGGTCACAAAATGGGGGTTACAAAATGGGGGTCATGAAATGGGGTCACAAAGTGGGGGGCAACTTGGGGCGCCTTCATCTTCGTCTTCCGCTGCGCCCTGCAGGAAAAGGTGGGGGGGGGGCACAAAATGGGGGGGGGGGGCACAGCTGGGGGGGTCACAAAATGGGGGTTACAAAATGGGGGGGTCATGAAATGGGGTCACAAAGTGGGGGGCAACTTGGGGTGCCTTCGTCTTCGTCTTCCGCTGCGCCCTGCAGGAAAAGGTGGGGGGGGGGGCACAAAACGGGGGGGGGGGCAAAAAATGGGTTTTGGTTTTTTTTTGGGGGGGGGGGGCACCCATGGTTATGGGGTTTGGGGGGGGGCACCCAGGGTTATGTTTTTTTTTTTTTGGGGGGGGGGGGGCACCACAGGGAGCAAACTGGGGTCTCTGGGCGGTGACGGGGGGGTGACAGACGGGGGGTGGGGGGTGAATCTGACCGGGTGCCCCCCCCGGCCCCCCCCCAGGTGCACCGGGAGCTGAGCAAGTGCGTGCGGCACGCGGCCTGCTGCCTGCGCAGCCCCCGGCACCGCGCTGGGCGCCCTCAAGACCTCGGCCATGCGCACCAACAGCCGCTACTACAGCGGCACGCAGGTACCCCCGGGGCCCCCCCGGACCCCCCGCCTCAAACACCCCCCGGGACCCCCCAGGACCCCCCCACACACACCTCAAAGACCCCCCCGTACCCCCCGGGACCCCCACCTCAAACACCCCCCCCGGGACCCCCCGCCTCAAATACCGCCCCCCGGGACCCCTCCCGGGACCCCCCTCCCGCCTCAAACACCCCCCCCGGGGCCCCCCGGACCCCCCCTCCTCAAACCCCTCCCCCGGGACCCACCCACAGGACCCCCCCCCCACCTCAAAGCCCCCACCCCTCCGGGACCCCCCAGGACACTCCCTGGGACCCCCCCCCACCTCAAAGCCCCCACCCCTCCGGGACCCCCCCCGGACCCCCCGGGACCCCCCCACCTCAAAGACCCCCCCGGACCCCCGGACCCCCACCTCAAACAGCCCCCCCCCCCCCGGGACCCCCCACACCTCAAAGCCCCCCCCACCCCCCGGGACCCCCCCACCTCAAAAACCCCCCAAGACCCCTCTCAGGACCTGCCCCCCCACCTCAAAGCCCCCCCAGGACACCCCCTGGGCTCCCCCCCCACCTCAAAGCCCCCACCCCTCCAGGACCCCCCGCACACCCCTGGGACCCCCCCGCCTCAAAACCCCCCCTCCTGGGACCCCTCCCTGGGATCCCCCCACCTCAAAGACCCCCTGGGACCCCCTGACTCAAAGCCCCCCACACACCCCGGGACCCCCCTCACCTCAAAGCCCCCCCCGGACACCCCCTGGGACCCCCCCCCCCACTCAAAGCCCCCCGGACGCCCCTGGGACCCCCCCACCTCAAAACCCCTCCTGGGACACCCCCGGGACACCCCCCACCTCAAAGACCCCCGGGACCCCCCCCACCTCAAAGACCCCCCCCACACCCCCCACCAGGACACCCCCAAATTGGGGTCCTCACCCCTGGGGGGCGGGGGGGGGAAACCCGAGGGGCGGGGTTATGGGGTGGGGGGTTATGGGGGGGGGTTATGGGGGGGTAATGGTGTTATGGGGGGGGGGGTAAAGGGGGTTATTGGGGAGGGGGGTTATTGGGGGGGTAATGGGGGAGGGGGAGTTATTGGGGGGGGTAATGGGGTTATTGGGGGGGTGATGGGTTATTGGGGGGGTAATGGGGGGTAATGGGGGGGGTATTGGGGGGTGATGGGTTATTGGGGGGGTAATGGGGGGTAATGGGGGGTAATGGGGTTATTGGGGGGGTGATGGGTTATTGGGGGGTAATGGGGGGGTAATGGGGTATTGGGGGGTTATGAGGGGGGCTGGGGGGTAATGGGGGTATTGGGGTGGTTTTGGGGGGGGGGGTTAATGGGGGTTATCGGGGAGGGGGTAATGGGGGGTTATCGGGGTGGGGGGGTCAGTGGGGGGGGGTAATGGGGGGAATATTGGGGAGAGAGGGTATTGGGGGGTAATGGGGGGTTATTGGGGTGGGGGGATAACGGGGGGGTTATTGGGGTGGGGGGGTCTGGGGGGTTGTTGGGGAGGGGGATTAATGGGGGGAATATTGGGGAGAGGGGGTATTGGGGGGTAACGGGGGGTTATTGGGGTGGGGGGATAACAGGGGGGTTATTGGGGTGGGGGGTCTGGGGGGGTTATTGGGGTGGGGGGGTCAATGGGGGGTTATTGGGGTGGGGGGGTCAGGGTGGGTTACTGGGGAGGGGGATTAATGGGGGGAATATTGGGGAGAGGGGGTATTGGGGGGGTAACGGGGGGGTTATCGGGGTGGGGGGTCGGGGGGTTACTGGGGAGGGGAATTAATGGGGGGATCATCAGGGAGAGGGGGTATTGGGGGGGCAACGGGGGGGTTATCAGGAAGGGGGTTCATAGGGAGGGGTTTTGGGGCGGGGGCGTCTGGGGGGGGGTCCCAGCGGTGCCGTTGCCCCCCCCCCCCCCCCCCCCCCAAGAGCCGGATCCGGCGGATGTGGAACGACACCGTGCGCAAGCAGACCGAGTCCAGCTTCATGGGGGGGACCTCAACAGCACCCCCACCCTCAACCGAGGTGAGGCGCCCCCCGGGACCCCCCCCCCATAAAAAAATCCACCCCCCCCCCCATAACGAACGCCCCCGCCGCAGGCACCGTGGGCAACCACCTGCTGCCCAACCCCGGGCTGCAGCCGCGGGGGGCTCCAGCCCCTACAACACCCTCCTGGCCGAGGCCGTCGGCTTCGCCCCCGCCTCGCCCCCCGCCTTCGGCTCCCCAGGTAGGTGGGGGGGGGGCGGCGCCGGGACCCCCCGAACCCCCCAGACCGCCCGACGCCCCTTGGTACCCCCCGTGACCCCCTCGAAGCTCGTAAGCCCCTCAAATGCCGTAAATCTGCGCAGATCCCGTAAATCCTCCAATCCCGTAAATCGTCTCAAATCCTGTAAATCTTCTAAAATCCCCTAAATCCTCTCAAATCCCCTAAATCCTCTCAAATCCCATAAAACCCCTCAAATCCCGTAAATCCTCTCAAATCCCATAAATCTGCTCAAACCCCATAACCCCCTGCTCAAACCCCCTAACCCCCTCAAATCCCCTAAACCCCCTCAAATCCCGTAAATCCTCTCAAATCTCCTAAATCGTCTCAAATCCCATAAATCTTCTCAAACCCCATAACCCCCTCAAACCCCATAACCCTCTCAAGCCCCATAACCCCCTCAAATCCCCTAAATCCTCTCAAATCCGCTAAACCCCCTCAAATTACCTAAACTCCCTCAAATCCCATAACCCTCTCAAATCCCCTAAATCCTCTCAAACCCCTAAACCCCCTCAAATCCCATAAATCCTCTTAAATCCCATAACCCTCTCAAATCTCCTAAATCCTCTCAAATCCCATAAATCTTCTCAAATCCGCTAAATTCTCTCAAATCCCATAAATCCTCCTCAAATCCCATAAACCTTCTCAAACCCCATAACCCCCTCAAACCCTCTAAATCCTCTCAAATTCCCTAAATCCTCTCAAATCCCTTAAATCCTCTCAAATCCCCTAAATCCTCTTAAACCCCATAGCCCCCCTCAAACCCCATAACCCCCCTCAAATCCCCTAAATCCTCTCAAATCCCCTAAATCCTCTCAAATCCCATGAATCCTCTCAAATCCCATAAATCCTCTCAAATCCCATAAATCTTGTCAAATCCCATAACCCACTCAAATCCCATAACTCTCTCAAATCCCCTAAACCCCCTCAAATCCCCTAAACCCCCTCAAATCCCCTAAACCCCCTCAAATCCCCTAAATCCTCTCAAATCCCCTAAATCGTCTCAAACCCCATAAATCTTGTCAAACCCCATAACCCCCCTCAAACCCCATAAATCCCCTCAAATCCCCTAAATCCCTGTAAATTTCTCCTTAAAAACCCATAAAGAGGGATGGGAACGACCCCCCCCCCCAAACCCCTGCAGCCCCCAACACCCTCCTGTACCCCCCGTACCCCCCTTAAACCCCATAAATCCCCCCAAATCCCCCAAATCCCACCTTAAATACCCATAAACAGCTATGGGATCCCCCCCCCCAAAAAACCCCCCCCGTACCCCCCAAATCCCATCCCCCCCCAAAACCCCCAAATCCGCTCAAATCCCATACCCCCCCCAAAAAAAATCCCGTAAATCCCCCCAAATCCCCCGAATCCCACCTAAAATGCCCATAAATAGCTATGGGATCGCCCCCCCCCCAAAATCCGCCCCCAAATCCTCCCCACACCTCTGGGCTATGGGGGGGGGGGGTCGGTTTTGGGGTCTGAGGGGGCCTTGGGGGGGCTGGGGGGTGTTTTGGGGGGCTGGGGGGCCCAAAGGGGTGTTGGGGGGGGGGGGCACGGGGGGGTCGCAGGGATCTGGGGGGGTCGCGGTGCCCCAAATCCCCCCCCCACCCCCCACCTCGGGGATTGGGGGGAGGGGGGTTGGGGGGTGTTAGTAGGGGCTGGGGGGCCGCGGGGGGGGGGCATGGGGGGGGTCTCGGGGATTGGGGGGGCATGGGGGGGTCGTGGGGATGGGGGGGTCGTGGGGGGGGGTCATGGGGGGGGTCGTGGTGCCCCCTAACCCCTGCTTTTGTGTCCCCCCCCACCTGCAGGGAGCTTCCGCGAGAGCAGTAAGTGGCCGCCCCCCGCGGTGCCCCCGTGTCCCCCCATGTCCTCTGTGACCCCCCCGTGTCCCCCCCATGCCCCCTGTGACCCCCCCATGCCCCCCCGTGTCCCCCCCCGTGTCCCCCCCATGCCCCCCCATGCCCCCTGTGACCCCCCGTGTCCCCCCCATGCCCCCTGTGACCCCCCCATGCCTCCCCCATGTCCCCTGTGACCCCCCTTGCCCCCCCATGCCCCCCCCCATGTCCCCCGCGGTGCCCCCCTGTGTCCCCCCATGTCCCCTGTGACCCCCCCCCGTGTGCCCCCCGTGTCCCCCCCATGCCCCCCCATGCCCCCTGTGACCCCCCCGTGTGCCCCCCGTGTCCCCCCCCATGCCCCCCCATGCCCCCCGTGACCCCCACGACCCCCAATGTCCCCCCCATGTCCCCCAATTCCCCCCATGCCCCCCGGAGTCCCGTGACCCCCCCATATCCCCCCCGTGCCCCCCATGCCCCCTGTGACCCCCGTGTCCCCCCCGTGTCCCCCCCATTCCCCCCACGTCCCCTGTGACCCCCCCACGTCCCCCCACCTCCCCCCCATGCCCCCCATGCCCCCCGTGACCCCCCCATGCCCCCCCTTGTACCCCCTACCCCCCCCCACCCCCTTCCCCTTTACACCCCCTTCCCCTTACCCCCCTTCCCCCCCCCTTGCCCCCCCCTTCCCCCCTCACCCCCCCTCAATTAACCCCCCCGCCCCCCCCCCCAACAGAGCCCCCCCCGGGCGGCCCCCGCGACCCCCGGAGCCTCTGCCCCTCAACGGCAACTTCAACAACAGCTACTGCCTGCGGGGGGGCCTCCCCCGTGCCCCCCCCCGGTCCGGACGGCTCGACCGTGGGGGGGGGCCCGGCCGCTGCGGGGGGGACCCCACGGCCCCCCAGCCCCCCGACCCCCGCCGGGGCCCCCCCCGGACGCGGCGGCGCTGGAGAAGCTGATCATCTCGGAGCTGGTGCACAACAACCTGCGGGCCGCCGCCGCTCACGCCGGGGGGCCGCGGCCGCCGGCCCCCCCCCAGCACCCCGGGGTGCCCCCCCCGGCTCCTCCCCCCCCCTCCCAGCCGCCGAGCCTCCCCCCCTCACCCCCGGCGCCCCCGAGCTGGGACTGCTCTACCAGGAGCTGGCGAGGGCTCAGGGGGGTTGGGCCCCCCCGAGCCCCCCGGCACCCCCCGGCGGCACCCCCCCGCTGCCCCGGGAAGCGGGCGGCCCCGAGGGGCCCCCCCGGCCGCCCCCTTATTTTGGGGCGGGGGGGGGGGGGGACCCTCCGGCCGGGCCCCCGCGCCCCCCGGGCGTCGGCACAGCCCCGAGGTTTTCGGGGGGGGGGCGAGGGGGGGCCGAGCCCGACGGGCAGATGCAGCTGGTCACCAGCCTCTGAGCGCCCCCACCGGGGGCTCGGCCTCGCACGGGGACCGGGCCTCGCACGAGGACCGGGCCTTGCACGAGGACCCGGCCTCGCACGAGGACGCGGCCTCGCACGGGGGCTCGGCCTCGCACGCCCGGGGGGCTGGAGGGGGGGCGGGCCTCGAAACGGCGCCGAGGGGCGGCCTCGCACCAGGGGCCGGCCTCGCACGAGGAGCCGGCCTCGCACCAACACCTGGCCTCGCACGAGGAGCCGGCCTTGCACGAGGAGCCGGCCTTGCACAAGGGCCTGGCCTCGCACCGGGGGCCAGCCTTGCACGAGGACCCGGCCTCGCACCAACACCTGGCCTCGCACGAGGACCCGGCCTCGCACAAGGGCCTGGCCTCGCACCGGGAGCTGGCCTTGCACGAGGACCCGGCCTCGCACGAGGATCCGGCCTTGCACGAGGATCCGGCCTCACAGCGGGACTCGGCCTCACGCGAGGATCCGGCCTCGCACGAGGAGCCGGCCTTGCACGAGGATCTGGCCTCAGCCAGAGACCCAGCCTTGCACGAGGAGCCAGCCTTGCACGAGGACCTGGCCTTGCACGAGGATCCAGCCTCGCACGAGCACCCGGCCTCGCACACCGGCCTCACCTCACACAGCCTCTCGGCCTCGCACGGGGACCCGGCCTCAGCCAGAGACCCGGCCTTGCACGAGGACCTGGCCTTGCACGAGGACCTGGCCTTGCACGAGGACCCGGCCTTGCACGAGGACCCGGCGCCCCCACCGCCCTCAGCTGCCCCCTCCCCTTCTTCTCCCCCCCTCGCACGAGGGCCCGGCCTCGCACGTGGACACGGCCTTGCACGCGGACCGAGCGGTGCACGAGGAGCCGGCCTTGCACGAGGGCCCCTCGTGCCCCCCCCCGTGTCACCACGAGGCCCCTCGTGCCCCCCCCCAGCACCGGACACCGTGGGGGGGGGGCTCCTCGTGCCTCCCCCCCGCACGGGGGCTCCTCGTGCCCCCCAACATGGACACTGGACCGGGGGCGCACCCTTACTGCCCCCCCCAAATCTGGGCCCCCCTCCTCATTCTGGGGGGCCCCCACATCCCGCGGGGGGGGCACGGCAGAACTGGGGGCCATTTGGGGGGGGCGACCCCCCCACACGCGACGCCCCCACAAAAGCCATCCGGGGGGGGCCCCGTGTCCATGGCAGCACCAAGCTGGGGGCTTGGGGGGGGGGGCAGCCCCCCCAAACCGAGACACCCACCCCCCCCGGAAAAAAAAAGGGGGGGCCCCCTCGGCCACCACCTTCGTTGCCAAAAATCCCCCCCCCAAAAAAAAGAGACACATTCTCCTTGTAATATAGCTGTAAATGGACCTGCCCCCCCCGGGGAAACTGAGGCACGGGGGGGTCCCCCAAAACCCTGCCCCCCCCCGAAAACCCCCCACCTCCCCCCCAGGGGTCCCCAATCCCGGCGGGGCCCCCCTTGAAGCACAAGCGCCCCCCCCCCCCCCCAGCTGGGGGGGCCCCGCCGCGCTGTACATAGGGACGTGGGGGGGGGGGGGGGGGGGGGGGGGGGGGGCAGAAGGGGCTTTGGGGACCCCCCCCCACACGGGATTTGGGGGGTCCCCTCCCGGCCTTTGGGGCTCCCACGGGCTTTGGGGACCCCCCACGGGATTTGGGGACCCCCCCCGAGATTTGGGGACCCCCCGGGCTTGGGGTTCCCTTGAATTTTGGGGACCCCCTCAATTTGGGGACCCCTCAATTGGGGGGCCCCCATCAATTCGGGGGCCCCCCCTCAATTCGGGGACCCCCATGTTTACCCCCCGTATTTCGGGGACCCCCCAAATCTCGGGGACCCCCCCCGGGTCTGGGGACCCCCCCCTTGGATTTGGGGTTCCTCCCCCATTCCCCCCTCCCATATTTGGGGCCCCCCCCCCATTCTGCCCCACCCCATTTGGGGACCCCCCCCCCCCCCCAATTTGGGGACACCCCCTCATATTCGGGGCCCCCCCCCCCAAGTCTTGGGGACCCCCCCAAAACCAAAGCCCCGAGGGGGGGGCGGATTCCCCTCCCCCCCCCCTTGGGTTTTGGGGTCCCCAAGGGGGGGGGGGATGGGGACACCCAGGGGACCCCCGCCCCCCCCAAGCCCCCCCCCCCGGGGTTTTGGGGTTCCCCCCCCCCCTTCTGCCAAACCAACTTTGGGTCGAGTGCGTCAAAAACCAACGGAACCGGGACGGGGCCGCGGGGCCACCAACGGGGCCAGGAGGGCCACCGAGGAGACCAGCGGGGTGGCCACCACGGGGACGGCCCGGGCCACCAGCGGTGGGACCAGGGCCACCGTGGGGACAGCTCGGGCCACCACGGAGCTGGTCAAGGCCACCGTGGGGACAGCCTGGGCCACCAGGGCTACTGTAGAGATGAGCGGGGCCACCGTGGGGACGGCCTGGGCCACCAGGGCCACTGTGGACGTGAGCAGGGCAACCGTTGGGGACGGCCAGGGCCACCGCAGATGTGACCGGGGCCACCGTGAGGACAGCTAGGGCCACCGTGGGGCTGCTCAAGGCCACCGTGGGGACGGCCGGGGCCACCAGGGCTACCGTAGAGATGAGCGGGGCCACCGTGGGGACAGCCTGGGCCACTAAGGCCACTATGGAGATGACCGGGGCCACCACGGGGACAGCCAGGGCCGCCGCGGATGCGATCGTGGCCACCGTGGGGACAAACAGGGCCACCGTGGGGCAAGTCGGGGCCGCCGTAGGTATGACCTGGGCCACCGTAGATGTGGCCTGGGCCACCGCGGGGTCAGTTTGGGCCACCGAGGATGAACGTGACCGGGGCCACCGTGGGGACGGCTGCGGCCACCGCGGACGTGACCAGGGCCACCGCGGATGTGACCACGTGACCGGGGCCACCGTGGGGCCCGGTCGTGGGCCACCACAGACGTGACCGGGGGCCACCGCGGGGCCGCCGGTGGCCACCACGGACGCGAGCAGGGGCGCCGCGTACGGTCGCGGCCACCGCGGGGACGCCCGGGGCCACCAGAGCCACCACGGACGCGAGCGGGGCCACCACGGGCGTGACCGCCGGGGCCACCACGGGGACGGCCGTGGCCACCGTGGGGCCACCACGGGGCCAGCGGGCACCGCGGACGGACCAATAAAGGTGCCACCAGTGCTGAGCGCCCGCCTCTGTCTGGGGGGGGGGCATCGGGACCCTGCGGGCACGGCCGGGCCTGGCCCCGCCCCCCGCCCTCCAGGCCACGCCCACTGGGCGGGGCCCCAGACGCCCGCGCTCCCCTCAGGCCACGCCCTTCCCAGCTGGCCACGCCCCCTTTCCCAGCAACCGCGCGGCTTCCCGCAGGCCACGCCCCGCCTCCTCTCGCAGGCCACGCCCCCTCCTCTCGCAGGCCACGCCCCTCGACCCGCAGGCCACGCCCCCTCCACCCACAGGCCACGCCCCTCCTCCCTCAGGCCACGCCCCTCCTCCCTCAGGCCACGCCCCCCGAGGGTATAAATCCCCCTCCCCGCCCCGCGCCCCTCCCGCCGCGATGGGTCCCGCCGGGCGCCTGGGTGAGACCCTTGGGGGGGGGGGGGGGCAAAAAAGGGGGGGGGGGCAAAAGGGGGAGGGGGCAGGGGCTGCCCCTACCCGGGGGGGGCACAGCCCCTCCCCTGCACCCCACCCCCACCCCGAAATGGGGCGGGGGGGCGCGTTCCCACGGCTGGAAGGGGAAGTTTGGGGGGGGGGGGGGGGGTGGGGAGAGGAACCTCCCCCCCTCAATCCCGGGGGGCACAAACGCCGCTGCCCCCCCCCCCCAAAAAAGAAAGGGGGGAGGCCACACCCAGTGGCTCCCGTGCTCCCAGTGCTTTCGGGTTACTGGGGGGGGGCCTTAACCCACTCACCCCCCCCCCGGGGCATTTTGGGGGGCCCTGGGGGCTCCTTTGGGGGGGAGGGGCACAAGGGGGAGGGGGGAATTTCGGGGGGGGAGGAATTCGGTGGGGCCCCCCCCCCCCGGTGGCTCAGAACGGAAGCGGGTGCGGGGGGGCGCCCGTGGTGGCAGCGGTGGCCGGTGACACCCCCGCGTGGTGACAGCACCGGGGGGGGGGCACAGAAAGGGGGGGGGGGCACCTAAAAGAGGGGGGGGGCACCCGAAAGGGGGGCACACACAAGGGGGGGGGGCACACACAAGGGGGGGGGGGCACACACAAGGGGGGGGCACCCAAAGGGGGGGGGGTACACCCAAAATATGGGGAACACACAAAAAGGGGGGGGCACCCAAAAAGGGGGGGGGCACCCAAAAGGGGGGCACCCAAAAAGGGGGGGGTGACACGCAGAAAGGGGGCACCTAAAAGGGGGTGGGGGGCACCTAAAAGGGGGGCACCCACAGGAGGGGGGCACGCACAAGGGGGGACACCCAAAAGAACGGGGGGGGGGGGGCACCACAAAAACTTGGGGGGCTCGGTTCAGGGGTCATCGTTTGGTGCCCCCCCCTAAAAAAAAGGGGGGGGCGTTTGCCAGTGCCCCCCCAGTTTGTGCTGGGGGGGCAGGAAGGTTTGGGGGGCAATATTTAATGCCCCCCCCCCCGTTGTAGGGCTGTGCCTGGTGCTGGGGCTTGGCCCCAACTCGGCCTTGGGGGTGAGTGGGGGGGGGGGGGGCTGGGGGGGGGGCTTTGGGGTGGGGGGGGGGCTGGGGGGGTCGGGGGGGGGCTCCGGGGCGTTTGGGGTCGGGGGGGGCTCCGAGGGGGTGGGCCTTGGGGGGCTGGGGGGCCACTGCTGGGGGCTCTGGGGGTGTCAGCCATGGGGGGGGTTCCTTTTTTGGGGGGGGGGGGGGGGAATTTACTGTGTCCCCCCCCCCAGAGCCCACGCAGTGCCCGGAGTGCCTGGGGGCGCTGTGCCTCAACGCCTCGCACTGCGCCTGCCCCCCGGCTTCTTGCCCCCCACGCCTGGCCCAAGGAGGAGTTCGTCACCTGCGGGGGTACGGGGGGGGGGGGGGCGCGGGGGGGCACGGGGACGTGGGGGGCACGGGGACGTGGGGGGCACGGGGATATGGGGGGGGGCACGGGGACGTGGGGGGCACGGGGATATGGGGGGGGCACGGGGGGGACAGGGACCTGGGGGGGTATTGGGGACATGGGGGGGGGGGGGCATGGGGGGCTTGGGGACGTCGGGGGGCGTGGGGGGGACATGGGGGGGGCACGGGGGGCACGGGGACGTGGGGGGCACGGGGACGTGGGGGGGCATGGGGATATGGGGGGGGCACGGGGATATGGGGGGCACGGGGATATGGGGGGGCACGGGGGGGACAGGGACCTGGGGGGTATTGGGGACATGGGGGGGGGGGCATGGGGGGGCTTGGGGACGTCGGGGGGCGTGGGGGCATGGGGGGACATGGGGGGGCACGGGGGGGGCACGGGGACGTGGGGGTATTGGGGACATGGGGGGATGGGGACATGGGGGGGTCATGGGGGGGGGATGGGGACATGGGGGGCATGGGGGGGGCATGGGGACATGGGGTCACGGGGACATGGGGTCATGGGGGGGGCACGGGGGGGCACGGGGTCATGGGGGGGCTTGAGGACTCGGGGGGGGGGGCACAGGGGGAGGTGTGGACGTGGGGGGGGGGCCCGGGGGGGGGTCATGGGGTCAGGGGGTCGTGGTGACGTGGGGGGGGGGGGGCAGAGGGACATGGGGGGGACATGGGGGGGGGGGGGCTTGGGGCCGTGGGGGGGCCGGGAGCCCACTGGGATCTTACAGGGGGGTCGTGCTGGGGGGGGGGGGGATGTGTTTGGGGGGGGTACCCACGCCTGGTGCCCCCCCCCCCCCCCAGACATCAACGAGTGCGTGGAGCGCCCCCCCCTGCGGCAGCGGCCAGCTCTGCACCAACACCCCGGGGGGTTCCGCTGCTCCTGCATCCCCGGCTACCGGGCGGCCCCCCCGCGGGCAACGCCTCCGGGCCCCCCCGAGCCCCCCCCGCTGCGCTGCGTCGGTGAGGGCCCCCCCGAAACCCCATAAACCTCCCCCCCATTTTTTTTTTGCGCCCCCCCCCCCATTTGGGGAAGTTTGGGGGGGGGGTTGTTTCTCGTTTTTTGGGGGGGGGGGGGGGGGATTATTTTTGCCCGCCCCCCCGCTGAGGGAGCTGCTCCTGCAGATGTGAACGAGTGCGAGGAGGGGGGCTGCTGGGGGGCGCCGTCTGCCTCAACACCCCCGGCAGCTTCGAGTGCCACTGCCCCCCCGGCCTGCGGCTGGACCCCGACGGGGGCTGCGTCGGTGAGTGCCCCCCCCGGGACCCCAAATCCCCAAATCCCCCCCCCCCCCAAAACCCCAAAATTCTCCCCAAGACCCCAAATTCTTCCCCCAACCCCAAATCCCCCCAGACCCCCAAATTCCCCCCCAAGTCCCCCCAACCCCAAATCCCCCCAGAACCCCAAATTCCCTTCCCAAATCCCCCCAACCCCAAATCCCCCCCAGACCCCCAAATTGCCCCCAAATCCCCCCAACCCCCAAATTCCACCCCGTAACCCCAAATCCCCCCCCCCAAACCCCAAATCTCCCCCAAAGCCCTCCCACAGCCCCCAGTTCCGCCCCCACACCCCCCCAAACCCCAAATCCTGCCCCCAGCCCCCCAAACTCCACCCCCAAAACCCCAAATTCCCCCCCCCAACCCCCCCCAACAATCCCAAATATCCGCCCCCAAATCCCCCCACATCCCCAACTTCCCACCACAACCCCAAATCCCCCAAAGCCCCAAATCCTCCCCCAAACCCCCCAAATTCCACCCCCAAAACCCCAAATCCCCCCCACATCCCCAACTTCCCAAAACCCCCAAAACCCCAAATTCTGCCCCAAATTCCACCCCCAAAACCCCAAATCCCCCCACATCCCCAACTTCCCACAACCCCAAATCCCCCAAAACCCCAAATCCTCCCCCAAACCCCCCAAATTCCACCCCCAAAACCCCAAATCCCCCCCACATCCCCAACTTCCCAAAACCCCCAAAACCCCAAATTCTGCCCCAAATTCCACCCCCAAAACCCCAAATCCCCCCACATCCCCAACTTCCCACAACCCCAAAACCCCCAAAACCCCAAATTCTGCCCCAAATTCCACCCCCAAAACCCCAAATCCCCCCACATCCCCAACTTCCCACAACCCCAAAACCCCCAAAACCCCAAATTCTGCCCCAAATTCCACCCCCAAAACCCCAAACCCACCCCCCAGCCCTCTGTCCCCCCAACCCCGAACCCCCCAAATCCCCCCAAGCCCAAATTCCCCCCAAAACCCCAAATCCCCCCCACATCCCCAACTTCCCACAACCCCAAAACCCCCAAAACCCCAAATTCTGCCCCGAAATCCCCCCCCCCAAAACCCCAAATCCCCCCCCCAACCCCAAAATCCCCCCCCCAAAACCCCAAATCCCCCCAACCCCAAAATCCCCCCAAAACCCCAAATCCCCCCCAACCCCAAAATCCCCCCAAAACCCCAAATCCCCCCAACCCCAAATTCCCCCCAAAACCCCAAATCCCCCCAACCCCAAAATCCCCCCCAAAACCCCAAATCCCCCCCCAACCCCCAATCCTACCCCCCAAGACTCCCACCCCTTTGCCCCCCCCAGTGCCCCCCCCACCCCTAAATCCCCTCAGGACCCCCCCCCCCCCCCCCCCCCCCCCCCCATACTTTGAGGTTTGGGGGCTCCCAAACCCCCTGCCCCCCCAGTGCCCCCCCCCGTTCCCACGGCAGGAGGAAGTTGGGGGGGGGGGGGGGGGGGGGGGCACCGGATGCGGGGGGGGAAGTCCCAGCCCCACCCCCGCTTCCTGTGCCCGTGCCCCCCCCCCCTTTGCACACGCGCGTGCAAGGGCGCCTTGCACGGGGGGGGGGGGCACGAGCTCTGACGTCACTCTTGCCCCCCCCCCCCCAGCCGTAACGAAGCCCCCCCCCGTTCCCCCTGCCCCCCACCTCTGCCCCCCCAACCAGGTGAGTTTGGGGGGGGGGGGGGCGGCAAAATTTGGGGGGGCACTGGGGATGTGGGGGGGGCCGGGGGGGGTCCCCAAAATTTGGGGGGGGCACCTGAGTAGGGGGGCACTGTGGGGGGGGGGCGGGGGGTCCCAAAGCTTATGGGAGGGGCGTGGGGGGTTCCCAAAATTTGGGGGGGGGGGTAAAATCTATGGGGGGGGGTCACCTGGGGGGGCACTGAGGATATGGGGGTGCAGAGGGGGGGTCCCGAGGCTTAGGGGGGTCCCTAGGGATGGGGGGAGGACAGGGGACACTTTGGGGGTCCCCAACTTTGGGGGGGGGCTCTGCAAGCCCGGGGGTCACTTGAAGGGGGGGGGACACTGTGGGGACACTGGGGGGGGGGGGATGTGCCTTGGGGGGGGTCCTTGGGCTTCTTGGGGGTGGGGACGTCGCCTGGGGGGGTCCCAGGATTTTGGGGGGGGGTCCCAGGATTTGGGGGGGGACACTGGGGGCTCCGGTCCCATTGTGGTGCCCCCCCGATCCCAGAGCAGTTGCGGGGTCCCCGAGAACCTGACCCGGCTGTGGCAGGAGCTGGAGGGGGGGCAGCCCCCGGCACATCCTGCAGGTACGGGGGGGGGCAGGGGGGCTGGGGGGGGGCTGAGGGTCATGGGAAATGGGGGGGACTAAAGGGGTGGGGGGTGCATTGGGGGGTCCTAGGGGGAATCAAGGGGGGGGTCCCAGAAGTTGGGGGGGGAGCTTTGGGGGGGGTCCTGGGGGTGAAGGGGGGTCCTGGGGGGGACACCGGGGGGGCTCAAGGTGAGGGGGGCGCATTGGGGGGGGTCCCAGAAGTGGGGGGGGGCATTTGGGGGCGTCCTGGGGGTGAAGGGGGGTCCTGGGGGGGGTCCTTGGGGGGACACTGGGGGGCTCAAGGGGGAGGGGGCGCATTGGGGGCGGTCCCAGAGGGGGGGGGACAGTGGGGGGGGGGGGGTCTTTGGGGGGGGGCATTAGGGGGTTCCGGGGGGGCATTAGGGGGTCATTGGGGGGGGGGAGGTGACACTGGGGGGATGTCCCAGTTGTGTAGGGCCGCGGGGTGCGGGGTGGGGGGGGGGTTTGTGGTGACCCCCCCCGCCCCCCCCCCCCCCCCAGGCGCTGCTGGCCCTCCTGGACGTGGCGCTGCCGGGGGGGGGGCCGGGGGGGCGGCGAGGCCGTGGCCGCGCGGCTGCGCCGGGTGTCGGCGCTGCTGGGGGCCACCGAGGGGCTGCTGCGGGCCGCGGGCGAGCTCCTGCGCGGGGACAGCGGGGACAGCGGGGACAACGGCACCGTCACCGCCAGCACCCCGGGGGGGCAGGTACGGGGGGGGGGGAAGAGGGCTGGGGGGGGGCAGCGGCCCCATAAGTCCTGGGGGCAGGGTCCCCATAGGGGGTGGTGGCAGTGTCCCCATACATCCTGGGGGCAGTGTCCCTATAGGAGGTGGCAGTGTCCCCTTTAGACACGGTGGCAGTGTCCCCGTATGTCCTGGTGACAGTGTCCCTATAGGTGGGGGTGGCAGTGTCCCTATAGGTGGTGGCAGTGTCCCCATAAGACACGGTGGCAGTGTCCCCATACATCCTGGGGGCAGGGTCCCTATGGGTCATGGGGGCAGGGTCCCCATAGGGGGTGGTGGCACTGTCCCCATACACCTTGGTGGCAGTGTCCCCATAAGACACGGTGGCAGTGTCCCCATACATCCTGGTGGCAGTGTCCCTATAGGAGGTGGCACTGTCCCCATAAGATGCGGTGGCAGTGTCCCTGTATGTCCTGGTGGCAGTGTCCCTATAGATGGGGGTGGCAGTGTCCCCATACATCCTGGGGGCAGTGTCCCTATAGGAGGTGGTGGCAGTGTCCCCATAAGACGCGGTGGCAGTGTCCCTATAGGAGGTGGTGGCAGTGTCCCCATAAGACGCGGTGGCAGTGTCCCTGTATGTCCTGGTGGCAGTGTCCCTATAGGAGGTGGCAGTGTCCCTATAGGAGGTGGCAGCGTCCCCATAAGACACGGTGGCAGTGTCCCCGTATGTCCTGGTGGCAGTGTCCCTATAGGAGGTGGCAGTGTCCCTATAGGAGGTGGCAGTGTCCCCATACATCCTGGGGGCAGGGTCCCTATGGGTCGTGGGGGCAGGGTCCCCATAGGGGGTGGTGGCACTGTCCCCATACGCCCCGGTGACAGTGTCCCCATAGTGGGTGGTGGCCGTGTCCCCATGGATCCTGGTGACAAAGTCCCCATATATGCTGGTGGCAGTGTCCCCATACGCCCTGGTGGCAATGTCCCCATATATTCTGGTGGCAGTGGCCCCAAAGTGGGAGGTGGCCGTGTCCCCATGGATCCTGGTGGCAGTGTCCCCATACATCCTGGTGACGATGTCCCCATATATTCTGGTGGCAGTGTCCCCGTACACCCTGGTGGCAGTGTCCCCATATATGCTGGTGACAATGTCCCCGTCGTGGGTGGCGGCCGTGTCCCCAGATGCGGAAGCGGCGGTGTCACCGCGCGCGGGGTGGCAGCGTCCCCATGCACGGCGGTGGCACTGTCCCCAAGATGAAGGTGGCCTTGTCACCGCACACGGGGTGGCGGCGTCCCCGTGTGTGGCAGTGTCCCCAGACACAGGGGTGGCGTTGTCCTAGGATATGGGGTGGCAGTGTCCCCACCCATGGGGGTGGCAGTGTCCCCATGCACCCAGTGGCACTGTCCCCATGTCCCCATGTCCCCACCCCCCATGGTGGTGGCCGTGTCCCTGTCCCCAAGGAGGGGGGTGACATGCCCCTGTCCCCAAGGGGGGTGACGTGTCCCCATGTCCGTGTCCCCAAGGGGGGTGACATGCCCCTGTCCCATGACGTGTCCCCGTGTCCCTGTCCCCCCCCCAGAGCTGCGCCTGACGGTGCCCCGCAGCCCCCCTGCGGCCCCGTGCACCTGGAGGTCCCCAAGGTGGGGCTGGACGTCCCCAGGGAGATGGCCGGGGGCAGTGACACCGGTACGGGGGGGGGGGGCTCGGGGGGGGGTCCTGGGGTCACTGGGTTGGGTCACTGGGGTGGTCCCAGTGGTGTTGGGGGGGTCACTGGGGTGGTCCCAGGGTCACTGGGGGGTCCCGGGGTCACTGGGGGGGGGTCCCAGGGTCACTGGGGGTCCCAGTGGTGTTGGGGGGTCACTGGGGGGTCCCAGTGATGTTGGGGGGTCACTGGGGTGGTCCCAGGGTCACTGGGGGGTCCTGGGGTCACTGGGGGGTCCCAGGGTCACTGGGGGGTCCCAGTGGTGTTGGGGGGTCACTGGGGGGGTCTGGGGGGACCCCTGGGTGCTGTGGGGGGAGGCTGGGGAGGGTCCAGGTCAGATCCTTGGGGGGTTCCTGGGAGTGGGGTGGGGGGGGTCCCTAAAAGTGCGGGGGGGGGGCCCAATGGTATTTGAGGGGGGGTCACTGGGGGGTCCTGGGGGTCACTGGGAGGGCATTTGGGGGGCCCCCAGGATGCTGAAGGGGGGGCTGGGTTTTCTGTGGGGGGGTCCCCAGGGGGACTGGGGGGGGGGAGCTGGGGACTCCTGAGAGTACTGGGGGGATTTGGGGGGTCCTGTTTTTTTTGGGGGGGGGGGGTCCTGGGATTTCCGGGGGTCCCCAGGAGGATTGGGGGGGGGGCTGGGGACTCCTGAGAGTACTGGGGGGGGATTTGGGGGGTCCTGTTTTTTTGGGGGGGGGGGTCCTGGGATTTCCGGGGGGGGTCCCCAGGAGGATTGGGGGATTGGGGGGGGCTGGGGACTCCTGAGAGTACCGGGGGGGATTTGGGGGGTCCTGTTTTTTTTTGGGGGGGGGGTCCCAGGGGGATGGGGGCGACTGGGGACTTCCGAGAGTACTGGGGGGGGATTTGGGGGGTCCTGTTTTTTTTTGGGGGGGGGGGTCCTAGGGGGATTGGGGGTGGGATTTGGGGGTCCTGCTTTTTTCTGGGGGGGGGGTCCTCGGGGTGCTGATCCCGATGCCTGTGTTGTCCCCCCCCCCCCCAAAAAAAAAAACCCAGCGCCGGCGCTGGTGGCCCTGCTGCTGCACCAGCGGCTGGCCGAGGGCGCTGGGGGGCGCAGGGGTGCAGTGGGGGGCTGGCGGGAGCTGCCCCCCACCGAGGCGGGGGCGCCCGGCCTTCCGCCTCCTGTCCCCCGTGGCCACCGCCGTCGTCACGCGGCCCCCGGCCCCGGGAACGTCACCCTGCGCTTCGAGCACGACCCCCCGGTGAGGGGGGCCCCAAAAATCGGGGGGGGGGGTAAAAAGTTTGGGGGGGGGGGGCTGGGGACACCCCCAGGATGGGGGTTGGGGGGGAGCCAAATGGGGTTGGGGGACGTCAAAAGGGGTTGGGGACACCAAAAGGGGTTGGGGGCACAAGGGGGGGGTCCAAATTAGGGGTTGGGGGCCCCCAAAAGGGGATGGGGACCCCAGAAAGGAGTGAGGGGGCTGCTGGGGACCCCCGAAAGGAAGGAGTACCCCAAAAGGGGGGACACCCCAGAAAGAAGGGGGGGACCCCAAAAAGGAGGGGAGTCCACAGGGGTTGGGGACGTGGAAGGAGTTGAGGAGCCCCAAAAAAGGGGGGGGGCTCCTGGGGACCCCCAGAAAGGGATGGGGACCCCAAAGGGACGGGGGAGATGGGCTGAGGTTGGGCACCCCAAAAAGGAGACCCCCAAAAAGGGGGACAGGGACCCCAAAAAGAGCGTGAAGGCTCCGCTTGGACCCCCCCCCCAAAAAAAAAAAAGGGGGCACCCCAAAAGGGTTGGGGGCCGCGGAGCTGCCGAAAAACCCCCAAAAGAAATGGGGACCCCATAAGGGGTCGATGCACGGGGCCCCCTCCCCACGGGACCCCAAAGATCTCGGGGGGGACCGCGGGGGGGTGGGTTCCCCTCCCCCACTGACCCTGTTCTGCCCCCCCCAGGACCACCGCTTGGGGGGCCGGGTGCTCTGCGCCTACTGGGACCCCGCGCAGCAGCTGTGGGGCACGGCCGGGTGCTGGGAGGTGACCCCGGCCCCCCCGGCCCCCCGGGACCACCTGCTCCTGCAGCCACCTCACCAGCTTCGTCGTGCTCCTCGCCTTCTACGAGCCTGAGGTGGGGGCACCCCCAAACCACCCCCCGACCCCACACCCCCCTCTGACCCCACACCCCCCAAACCCACCCCCAGGTGTCCCCCCGATGTCATTAATCACCCCATAACCCCCCAGCCCCCTTCTGAGACCCCAAAATCCCCCTTCTGATGCCCCAGGGACCCCAATTCCCACCCTGGGCCCCCCAAACATAACCCCAGGCCCTTCCCCATATCATTGGGCACCCCATAACCCCCCCAGCCCCCTTCTGAGACCCCAAAATCCCCCTTATGATGCCCCGGGGACCCCCAATTCCCACCCTGGCCCCCCCAAATCCCCCTTCTGATGCCCCAGGGCCCCCCAATTCCCACCCTGCCCCCCAAACCCACCCCCAGGTGTCCCCCCACTATCATTAATCACCCCATAACCCCCCCAGCCCCCTTCTGAGACCCCAAAATCCCCCTTCTGATGCCCCAGGGACCCCCAATTCCCACCCTGGGCCCCCCAAATCCACCCCCAGGTCCTCCCCCATATCATTGGGCACCCCATAATCCCCCCAGACCCCTTCAGGGACCCCCAAATCCCCCATAATCTCCCCAGACCCCCTGCAGGGACCCCCAAAATCCCCTATAACCCCCCCCAGCCCCCTTCTGAGACCCCAAAATCCCCCTTATGATGCCCCGGGGACCCCCAATTCCCACCCTGCCCCCCCCCCAAATCCCCTTCTGATGCCCTGGGGCCCCCCAATTCCCACCCTGGGCCCCCCAAATCCACCCCCAGGTCCTCCCCCATATCATTGGGCACCCCATAACCCCCCAGACCCCTTCAGGGACCCCCAAATCCCCCATAACCCCCCAGACCCCTGCAGGGACCCCCAAAATCCCCTATAACCCCCCCCCAGCCCCCTTCTGAGACCCCAAAATCCCCCTTATGATGCCCCAGGGACCCCCAATTCCCCACCCTGGGCCCCCCCAAATCCCCCTTCTGATGCCCTGAGGCCCCCAATTCCCACCCTGGGCCCCCCAAATCCACCCCCAGGTCCTCCCCCATATCACTGGGCACCCCATAACCCCCCAGACCCCTTCAGGGACCCCCAAAATCCCCTATAACCCCCCCCCCCCAGCCCCCTTCTGAGACCCCCAAATCCCCCTTATGATGCCCCAGGGACCCCCAATTCCCACCCTGCCCCCCCAAACCCACCCCCAGGTGTCCCCCCACTATCATTAATCACCCCATAACCCCCCAGCCCCCTTCTGAGACCCCAAAATCCCCCTTCTGATGCCCCAGGGACCCCCAATTCCCACCCTGGGCCCCCCAAATCCACCCCCAGGTCCTCCCCCATATCATTGGGCACCCCATAATCCCCCCAGACCCCTTCAGGGACCCCCAAATCCCCCATAACCCCCCCAGACCCCTGCAGGGACCCCCAAAATCCCCTATAACCCCCCCCCCAGCCCCCTTCTGAGACCCCAAAATCCCCTTATGATGCCCCAGGGACCCCCAATTCCCACCCCTGGGCCCCCCCAAATCCCCCTTCTGATGCCCTGGGGCCCCCAATTCCCACCCTGGGCCCCCCAAATCCACCCCCAGGTCCTCCCCCATATCATTGGGCACCCCATAACCCCCCAGACCCCTTCAGGGACCCCCAAATCCCCCATAACCCCCTCTCTGGACCCCTGCAGGGACCCCCAAAATCCCCTATAACCCCCCCCCCCAGCCCCCTTCTGAGACCCCCAAATCCCCCTTATGATGCCCCAGGGACCCCCAATACCCTCCCTGCCCCCCCCCAAATCCCCCTTCTGATGCCCCAGGGCCCCCCAGTTCCCACCCTGCCCCCCCAAACCCACCCCCAGGTGCCCCCCCACTGTCATTAATCACCCCATAACCCCCCCAGCCCCCTTCTGAGACCCCAAAATCCCCCTTCTGATGCCCCGGAGACCCCCAATTCCCACCCTGCCCCCCCCAAATCCACCCCCAGGCCCTTCCCCATATCATTGGGCACCCCATAACCCCCCCAGACCCCTTCTGAGACCCCAAAATCCCCCTTATGATTCCCCAGGGACCCCCAATTCCCACCCTGGGCCCCCCCAAATCCCTCTTCTGATGCCCCGGGGCCCCCCAATTCCCACCTTACCCCCCCAAACCCACCTGCGGGCCCCCAGCTTCCCCCCAGCCAGGTGGGGAAACTGAGGCAGCCCCCCCCGACACCCACCCCCCCCCGCAGGAGGACTGGGTGCTGGACGTGGTGACCAAGGTGGGGCTGGGGGTGTCGGTGGTGGCGCTGGCGGTGGCCGCTGTCACCTTCCTGCTGTGCCGGGTCCCCAAGGGGCTGCGCCGGGTCCTGCACCTGCACCTGAGCCTCAGCCTGCTGCTGGCCCACGGCACCTTCCTGCTGGGCATCGAGCGCACCCAGAACCCGGTGAGGGGCCGGGGGGGCCGGGGGGGTCGTGCGGGGCTGGCGGTAAAGGGGGAGGCAAGGGGGCACCTGTGCAAGGGGTGGGGAAGGAGCTGGGGGGCTTGCACGGGGCTGGCGGTAAAGGGGGAGGCGGGAGGGGCACTCGTGCAAGGGCGTGCAAGGGGCAGCAGGGACTGGAAGGGGTTGGGGATGGAGGCGAGGGGACAGGGAGTGGGTGGGGAGGGGGTGGGGGGGGCTTGCACGGGGATGGTTGTAAAGGGGGAGGCGGGGGGGCGCTTGTGCAAGGGGTGGGGAAGGAGCTCTGGGGGCTTGCACGGGGCTGGCGGCCAAAGGGAAGGTGGGGTTGGTGCTCGTGCAAGGGCGTGCAAGGGGCAGCAGGGACCAGAAGGGGTTGGGGGTGGAGGGGAGGGGTGGGGAGGGCCGGGGGGGGGGGCTTGCACGGCGATGGTTGTAAAGGTGGGGGTGGGGGGGGCGCTTGTGCAAGGGGCAGCAGGGACCAGAAGGGGTTGGGGATGGAGGGGAGGGGGTGGGGAGGGGGTGGGGGGGGCTTGCACGGGGATGGTTGTAAAGGGGGAGGCGGGAAGGGCACTTGTGCAAGGGCGTGCAAGGGGCAGCAGGGACCGGAAGGGGTTGGGGGTGGAGGGGAGGGGGTGGGGAGGGGGTGGGGGGGCTTGCACGGGGATGGTTGTAAAGGGGGAGGCGGGGGGGCGCTTGTGCAAGGGGTGGGGAAGGAGCTGGGGGGCTTGCACGGGGCTGGCGGCCAAAGGGAAGGTGGGGTTGGCACTCGTGCAAGGGCGTGCAAGGGGCAGCAGGGACCGGAAGGGGTTGGGGGTGGAGGGGAGGGAGTGGGGAGGGTGTGGGGGCTTGCACGGGGATGGTTGTAAAGGGGGAGGCGGGAGGGGCACTCGTGCAAGGGCGTGCAAGGGGCAGCAGGGACTGGAAGGGGTTGGGGGTGGAGGGGAGGGGGTGGGGAGGGGGTGGGGGGGCTTGCACGGGGATGGTTGTAAAGGGGGAGGCGGGGGGGCGCTTGTGCAAGGGGTGGGGAAGGAGCTGGGGGGGCTTGCACGGGGCTGGCGGCCAAAGGGAAGGTGGGGTTGGCGCTCGTGCAAGGGCGTGCAAGGGGCAGCAGGGACCGGAAGGGGTTGGGGGGCTGGGGAGGGATGGGGGGGCTTGCACGGGGCTGGCAGTGCACAAGAGGCCTCGGGGTGTGCTTGTGCAAGGGCTGGTTGGTGAAAAAAGGGGGGGGTGAAGAGGGGGGTGCAAGCGAGTGACACGGGGGGGCTTGCACGTGGCTGGCGGCGCACACGAGGCCGCTGGATGCACTTGTGCAAGGGCGTGCAAAGGCGTGCAAGGGCCAGAACGAGCAGAGGGTGACGAAAGGGGGGGGCGAGCGAGCGGTGTGTGTGTGGGGGCTCGCACGTGGCCGGCAGGCACGGGGCACCCTCGCGCGAAGCGCCCTCGTGCAAGGCGCCCTCGTGCAAGGCGCCCTCGTGCGAGGCGCCCTCGTGCACCGGGCCGCAGGTGGCGTGCGCGGTGGTGGCGGGGCTGCTGCACTTCTCCTTCCTGGCGGCCTTCTCGTGGATGTGCCTGGAGGGGCTGCACCTCTACCTGCTGCTCGTGCGCGTCTTCGAGCCCTCGTGGCTGCGCGTGCGACACGCGCTGGTGGCCGGCTACGGGCTGCCCGCCCTCCTGGTGGCCGCCGCCGCCGCCGCCTTCCCCCGCGGCTACGGCACCGCCCGCTAGTGAGTGCACGGCCCCGCACGCGCGCGTGCAAGGGGGGGGGGGGATGGACTAGTGCAAGGGGGGCAGGCCTCGTGCAAGGGGTTGTTGGCACGTGGGGGGGGGGCCTCGTGCAAGAGATGCCCCCTCCCTTCTGCGGCTACGGCACCGCCCGCTAGTGAGCGCACGGCCCCGCACGCGCGCGTGCAAGGGGAGGGGGGGCGTCTCTCCCAGTATGGGCAGGTTTCTGCACTCCCAGTTTGCCCAGTTCGCTCAGGCTGGTGCTCCCAGTTCCCCCCTGTCCCTCCCGGTGCTCCCAATTCCCCCTCCCAGTCCCTCCCAGTGCTCCCAGTTCCCTCCCAGTCCCCCCCAGTTCCCCCCAATCCCTCCCACTGCTCCTCAGTTGCCCCCCAGTCCCTCCTGGTGCGCCGCAGTTCCCCCCAGTCCCTCCCAGTGCCCCCCAGTCCCTCCCGGTGCCCCTCAGTTCCCCCCCCCAGTCCCTCCCAGTGCCCCCCAGTCCCTCCCAGTGCTCCCAATTCCCCCTCCCAGTCCCTTCCAGTGCTCCCAGTTCCCTCCCAGTGCCCCCCAGTTCCCCCCAGTCCCTCCCAGTATTCCCAGTTCCCCCCCCAGTCCCTCCCAGTACTCCCAGTTCCCTCCCAGTCCCTCCCAGTTCCCCCCCAATCCCTCCCAGTGCCCCTCAGTTGCCCCCCAGTCCCTCCCGGTGCCCCTCAGTTCCCCCCCCCCAGTCCCTCCCAGTGCCCCCCAGTCCCTCCCAGTGCTCCCAGTTCCCCCCTCCCCCCAGCTGCTGGCTCTCCCTGGAGCGAGGTTTCCGCTGGAGCTTCCAGGGCCCCGTCTGCCTCATCATCGCGGTGAGACCCCGGCCCCCCCCCCCCATGCCCCCCATGTCCCCCCCTGTGCCCCACCCCATGCCCCCCCCCGTGTCACCTCTGTGTGTCCCCAGTGTCCCTCCAAGGCCCCCCCATGTCCCCCCAGTACCCTCCCACAGCCCCGTGTCCCCCCCATGCCCCCCCCATGTCCGTGTCCCTGTCGTCCCCCCCCGCTGTGTCCCCCCCCATGTCCCCCCCACATCCCCGTGTGTCCCTGTGTCCCCCCCACGTCCTGGTGTCCCCCCATGTCCCCCCCGTCCCATTGTCCCCCCGTGTCCCCCCCACATCCCTGTGTCCCCTCCATGTCCCAATGCCCCCGTGTCCCCCCCATGTCCCGGTACCCCCCCATGTCCCCCCCATGTCCCCCCGTGTCCCCCCCCCACGTCCCGGTGCCGCCCCACGTCCTGGTGTCCCCCCATGTCCCAATGTCCCCATGTCCCCCCTATTTCCTGGCACCCCCCCATGCCCCCCCCCCACATCCCCATGTCCCCCCGTGTCCCCCCCCCATGTCCCCCCCATGTCCCCCCGTGTCCCCCCCATGTCCCAGTGTCCCCCCCACATCCCGGTGCCCCCCCACGTCCCGGTGCCCCCCCACGTCCCGGTGCCCCCCCACGTCCCGGTGTCCCCCCACGTCCCGGTGCCCCCCCACGTCCCGGTGCCCCCCCATGTCCCCGTGCCCCCCCACGTCCCCGTGCCCCCCCCCCAGGTGAACGCCGTCGTCCTGGTCATCACCGTCTGGAAGCTGGTGCAGAAATTCGACGAGATCAACCCCGACAGGGGGCACCTGCGCAAGATGAGGTGGGGGGCACGGGGGGGGGACACGGGGGGGGACACGGGGACATGGGGGCTGTGTGGGGAGGGGGGGGAAATAGGGGGGCGTAGGGGATGTGGGATGTGGGGTGTGGGGACACGGGGGGGCGTGGGGACATGGGGGGGCGTGGGGACACGGGGGGCGTGGGGACACGGGGGGGCGTGGGGACATGGGGGGGGCGTGGGGACACGGGGGGGCGTGGGGACATGGGGGGGGGCGTGGGGACACAGGGGGGCGTGGGGACATGGGGGGGCGTGGGGACATGGGGGGCGTGGGGACATGGGGGGCGTGGGGACATGGGGGGCGTGGGGTTCTCGTGGGGACACCCAAGGTGGGGGGGGGCCCTCGTGCAAGGAGGCAGCCGCTTGTGCAAGGGGGGGGCACTTGTGCAAGGGGGGGGCACTCGTGCAAGGAGGGAGCCGCTTGTGCAAAGGGGGGCACTTGTGCAAGGAGGGGGGCTTGTGCAAGGAGGGGACTCTTGTGCAAGGAGGGAGCCGCTTGTGCAAAGGGGGGCACTTGTGCAAGGAGGGGGGCTTGTGCAAGGAGGTAGGCACTCGTGCAAAGAGGGGGACACTTGTGCAAGGAGGTAGGCACTCGTGCAAGGAGGGGGACACTCGTGCAAGGAAGGGGCACTCGTGCAAAGGGGCACTCGTGCAAGGAGGGGGCCACTTGTGCATATGGGGGGGTTGTTGGCCTGCGGGGGGGGTGTCCCTCGTGCGAGGCCCTCGTGCGAGGCCCTCGTGCGAGGCCCTCGTGCGCAGGGTGCTGGCGGGCACGGCGGCGGCGCAGCTCTGCCTGCTGGGCACGGGCTGGGCGCTGGGGCTGCCGCAGCCGCGGGGGGGCCCCCCCCAGCCCCTGCCCTTCCTCTTCTGCGCCCTCAACGCCGCCCAGGGCCTCTTCATCCTCCTCTGCCACTGCCTCGCGCACCCCCAGGTGGGTCCCGCACCCCCAAACCCGTCCCCCCCCCGGCACCCCAAAATCCCCCCCTCCAGGTGACCCCAAATCCCCCCTGCCTGGTCCCCAACCCCCCCCCCCCCCGGTGTCCCCAGATTCCCCTGGGGGATCCCAAGCAACCCCCACCCCCCCCCCCAGCACCCCAAATCCCCCTGGTGCCCCCCCCAGCACCCCCACATCTCCCCCAGCACCCCAAATCCCCCCTGGTGCGCACCCCCACACCCCCCAGCACCCCAAATTCCCCTGGTGCCCCCCCAGCACCCCAAATCTCCCTGTGCCCCCCAGCACCCCCACACCCCCCCGACCCCAAATCCCCCCAGTGTCCCCCAGCCTCTTCCCCAGGGCCCCCCAACCCCCACCCCCCAGCAGCAGGGGCCTCGTGCAAGGTCCTCGTGCAAGGGGTGGTTGTGCGAGGTGCTTGTGCAGTGGGTCCCCGGGCAAGGGGGTCCTCGTGCAAGGTCCTCGTGCAAGGGATGGGTATGTGAGGGCCTCGTGCAAGGGGGTCCTTGTGCAAGGTCCTTGTGCAAGGGATGGGTATGTGAGGGCCTCGTGCAAGGGGGTCCTTGTGCAAAGTCCTTGTGCAAGGGATGGGTATGTGAGGGCCTCGTGCAAGGGGGTCCTTGTGCAAGGTCCTTGTGCAAGGGATGGGTACGTGAGGTCCTCGTGCAAGGGGGTCCTTGTGCAAGGTCCTTGTGCAAGGGATGGGTATGTGAGGGCCTCATGCAAGGGGGTCCTTGTGCAAGGTCCTCGTGCAAGGGATGGGTACGTGAGGTCCTCGTGCAAGGGGGTCCTTGTGCAAGGTCCTTGTGCAAGGGATGGGTATGTGAGGGCCTCATGCAATGGGGTCCTCGTGCAAGGGGCCCTTGTGAAAGGGGTGGTTGTGCGAGGCGTCCTCGTGCAAGGGGCTCCTCGTGCAAGGGGCTCCTCGTGCGAGCCGTCCTCGTGCAAGCCCCTGGTGCACGCCGCAGGTGCGCGACGCCTACCGGGCCTGCCTGTGCCCCGGCTCCCGCCGCTACTCCGAGTTCACCAGTAACACCAGTAACACCAGCACCACGCGGGTCAGTCCCAGTCCCATACTGGGAGGGGGTGGGGGGAGGTCCCCAGGACCCCCCGTGCCCCCCCCCCCAACGCCCCTCTCTGCCTGCAGGCCCCCCACCTCCGGTAGCGTGCGAGATGCCGGATCCGTCGTGCAAAAGCCTTGCACGAGGACTTGTGCAAGGCCCCCCCCAGCTCAGCACCCCCTCTCAGCGCCCCCCCCATTGTTGCCCCTCCCCATGGGTGCTCCCCCCCCCCCCATGGGTGCCCCCCTCCCATGGGTGCCCCCCATGGGTGCCCCGTTTTTCTGTTTATTAAAGGAATTTTCACCACGTTTTCACGAGAGTGTGAAAATCTTGGGGGGGGGGGCGGGGGTCTGGGGGTGCCCCCCCATAGTGGTGGGGGCGGGGCCAAAGGAAGGGGCGGGGCTTGTGGGGGTGGGGCGAGGGGCAGGGAGGGGTGGGGGGTGTTTGGGTGATCCCAGTGCTCCCCAGTTCCTCCCAGTATCCTCCCAGTGCCTCCCCAGTGCTCCCAGTCCCCTCCCAGTACCCTCCCCAGTGCTTCCAGTCAATCCCAGTGCTCCCCGTTCCCCTCACAGTGCCCCCCACAACTCCCAGCTCCCTCCCAGTATCTTCCCCATGCTCCCAGTTCCAACACCCAGTGCTCCCATCGTCCCTCCCAGTGCCCCCCAATCTCCCCCCAGTGCTCCCAGTGCCCTTCCAGTGCCCCCCAGTGTCCCCAGATGCCTTTCCAGTACCCTCCCAATGCTCCCAGTACCCTCCCAGTGTCCTCCCAGTGCTCCCAGTACCCTCCCAGTGTCCCCAAATGCCTTTCCAGTACCCTCCCAATGCTCCCAGTACCCTCCCCAGTGTCCTCCCAGTGCTCCCAGTGCCCTCCCAGTGTCCTCCCAGTATCCCCCAGCACCCTCCCAGTACCCTCCCAGTGTCCTCCCGGTGCTCCCAGTGCCCCCCAGTGTCCCCAAATGCCTTTCCAGTACCCTCCCAATGCTCCCAGTGCCCTCCCAGTGTCCTCCCAGTATCCCCCAGCACCCTCCCAGTGTCCTCCCAGTGCTCCCAGTACCCTCCCAGTACCCTCCCAATGCCCCCAGTGCCCTCCCAGTGTCCTCCCAGTATCCCCCAGCACCCTCCCGGGGCCCTCCCAGAGTCCCCCCAGTGCCCTCCCAGTACTCCCTGTGCCCTCCCCAGTGCCTCTCCAGTGCCCTCCCATTGCCCCCCAGTGCCCTCCCAGTGCCTGCCAGTACCCTCCCTGTGCTCCCAGTGCCCCCCAGTACCCTCCCAGTGCCCCCAGTGCCCTCCCAGTGCCCCTCCCCAGCAGACTCCCCCCGTTACGGGGTGGGGGGCACGTGGCCTTGCACGAGGACCGCCGCTCACACGCGCGCGTGCCCCACCCTCCCCTCCCCCCCCCCCCAAAAAAAAAACAGGCGGGAACGGGAAATGGGGTGGGGAGGGGCACCCCGCGAGGAAGCGGGGGGGGGGGGAAGGGGTCGTGTCATTGCCCCCCAAACCATTGGGGTCACGACACCCCCCCCCCCCCCCCAAGCCCCCTTTTGGGGTCTGCGGGGTCAGCGGGGTCGGGGCGCGCGAGCGAGAGGGCAGCGCGCGGTGACAGCGCCCGCCCGGGGAATTTGGGGGTCCTCGCCCCCCCCCCAGACCCCGGAGCCGCCCCCCCGCCCCCCAAAGGCTTCACCCTCGTGGGGGGTCCCCGGGGAGAGGGAGGGGGCGGGGGGGGGGGGGCGGGGCGGGAAGGGGAAGTGGTTTTGGGGCCCGCTCGGGGCAGGAAGGAGGCGCCAACGGGGCCGCCATGGCCCTGCCCGGCCCCCGCAGCGACCCCCAGGTATGGGGGGGACGTGGGGGGGGCTGGGGGGGGGGGGGCATAGGGGAAAGGGGGGGTCATGGGTGGGGAGTGGGACCCCCGGGAGCGGGCCCCCGGCGCTGCGGTGTCCCCGCGGCCCCAGCGCTGCCCCCGTCCCTGCCTTGGCCCCGTGGCCCCAGCGCCCGGGGTCAGCCCCGACCCCGTTGTCTGGGTCCCCGCGTCCCCACAGCCCCCGTCCCCTTGTCCCTCAGCGTCCCCATACCCCCTGTGCCCCATGTCCCCCGGTGTCCCCATGTCCCCATATCCCAGTGTCCCCCATCTTCCACGGCCCCACATTCCCACGTCCCTCGTTTTCCTTGCCCCCGTGTCCCCAAATCCCGTGTCCCCCATGTCCCCATGACCCCCATGACCCCACATCCCGTGTCCCCCGTCCCCACATCCCTTAATGTCCCCATGTCCCCCACTGTCCCCATGTCCCCCAATGTCCCCATGTCCCCATGTCCCATGTCCCCATGTCCCCCAGTGTCCCCATGTCCCCCAATGTCCCCATGTCCCCACACCCCCTGTCCCCATGTCCCCCAGTGTCCCCATATCCCCCATTTCCCATGTCCCCACACCCCATGTCCCCATGTCCCCCAGTGTCCCCATGTCCCCCAATGTCCCCATGTCCCCACACCCCCTGTCCCCATGTCCCCCAGTGTCCCCATATCCCCCATTTCCCATGTCCCCACACCCCATGTCCCCATGCCCCCCATTTCCCATGTCCCCAAATCCCAATATCCCCCATTTTCCATGTCCCCATGTCCCTCAATGTCCCCATGTCCCCCAACATCCCCATGTCCCCACATCCCATGTCCCCCTTGTCCCCATGTCCCCCAGTGTCCCCATATCCCCCATTTCCCATGTCCCCACATCCCCCGTCCCCATGTCCCCATGTCCCCACACCCCAATATCCCCCATTTCCCATGTCCCCATGTCCCCCAGTGTCCCCATATCCCCCATTTCCCATGTCCCTGCATCCCACGTCCCCATGTCCCCATGTCCCCACATCCCAATATCCCCCATGTCCCCACCTCCCATGTCCCCCCATGTCCCCATGTCCCCCAGTGTCCCTATATCCCCCATTTCCCATGTCCCCACGTCCCATGTCCCCCATTTTCACCCCCCCATGTCCCCCCATCCCGCTGTGTCCCCACGCCCCCCACCCGTGCCCTGTCCCCACGTCTCCCCCATCCCGCAGGCGGAGGACCCGATGTCCCCGATGTCCCCGGTGTCCCCCGAGGAGAAGGAGGAGCAGCCGCAGCAGGAGATGGGTATGGGGACAGCGGGGACATGGGGACAGCGGGGGACAGGGGACAGGGACACCGGGCATGGTGACATTGGTCTGGGGGGGGGGCAAGGACAGGGGGGCTTTGGGGTGGGGGGCACAGGGTCACTGGGTTGCCAGGGGTTGGGGACATGGGGTTGGGGACACGGAGGTGCCAGGGATCGGGGCCGCTGGGGACATGGGGGATTGGGGACAAGGGGGTTTGGGGACAAGGAGTTTGGGGACGTGGGGCTTGGGGACAAGGGGACTTGGGGACAAGGAGTTTGGGGACAAGGGGGCTTTGGGACAAGGGGGTTTGGGGACAAGGGGGTTGGGGACAAGGGGACTTGGGGACAAGGAGTTTGGGGACAAGGGATTTTGGGGACATGGGGCTTGGGGACAAGGGGACTTGGGGACAAGGAGTTTGGGGACAAGGTGGCTTTGGGACAAGGGGGTTTGGGGACAAGGGGGTTGGGGACGGGGGCTTGGGGACATGGGTCTGGGGGACAGGGAGCTTGGGGACAGGGGGCTTGGGGGCATGGGGGGGTTGGGGATGTGGGGGTTTGGGGACATGGGGGTTTGGGGACAAGGGGGTTTGGGGACAAGGGGGTTTGGGGACAAGGGATTTTGGGGACATGGGGTTTGGGGACAGGGGGCTTGGGGACAGGGGGCTTGGGGGCATGGGGGGTTGGGGATGTGGGGGTTTGGGGACATGGGGGTTTGGGGACAAGGAGTTTGGGGACATGGGGTTTGGGGACAAGGGGCTTGGGGATGAGTTTTTGGGGTCGGGGGGCTTGGGGATGGGGGGGGTGGGGTTGGGGACATGGGACCTCGGGGTCTGGGGACGCAGGGGTGCTGGGCTTTGGGACCTTGGGGGGGGGTTTGGGACCGGGGGGTTTGGGACCGGGGGGTTTGGGTCCAGGGGGTTTGGGACCAGGGGGTTTGGGACCGGGGGGGGGGGTTGGGACATGGGGTGACCCCCCGACCCCGTCCCCAGCGCCCCCGCGCCCCCCATGGTGGCCAAGCTGGAGCGGCAGCTGGCCATCGAGCTGAAGGTGAAGGCGGGCGCCGAGACCCTCATCCAGACCTACGCCAGCGCCCCCGGCAAGGTGGGAGCCTCCCGGGGATGGGGGGCACCCCTGACCCCCAGACCCCCCTGACCCCCTGACCCCCCCCGACCCCCCCCAGGACCGGAGGCTGCTGCAGGCGGCGCAGCTGATGCTGCAGGACAGCAGGGCCAAGGTGGCCGGGATCCGGGCGCAGCTGCGCAGGGCGCAGGGGAGCCCCCCCGGGCACGGTGAGGCCTGGGGATGGGGGGGGGGGGGGGGTGGGGGGGGGGGGGGGTGGGGGGGTCGGGGTGGGGAGGAGAATGGGGAGAGTGGGGGGGGGGGCGTGGGGGCAGCGTGGGGATGGGGGGATTGAGGCAAGGTGGGGACATTATGGGGACATGGGGACGGGGGGGGGCGTGGGGGGGACATGGGGGGGGGCATGGGGGTGGGGGGGCGTGGGGGAGGAGAATGGGGAGAGTGGGGGGTAGGGGGGTGGGGGCAGCATGGGGATGGGGGGATTGGGGCAATACGGGGACATTATGGGGACATGGGGACGGGGACATTATGGGGACATTATGGGGACATGGGGATGGGGGGGGCATGGGGGGGGCATGGGGGGGACATGGGGGGGGCATGGGGGGGCTGGGGGGGTCGGGGTGGGGAGGAGAATGGGGAGAGTGGGGGGGGGGGGGCGTGGGGGCAGCGTGGGGATGGGGGGATTGGGGCAAGGTGGGGACATTATGGGGACATTATGGGGCCATGGGGATGGGGGGGGACATGGGGGGGGGGGACACACGGGGGGGACACCCTTGGGTGCCCCCGGCAGAGGCCGAGCGCTGGCTGGCGGAGCTGCGGCACCGCTTCCACGTGGAGCGCGCGGTGGCCGAGGGGGCCACCAACGTCCTGCGCCTGCTGGGGGCTTCGCGGGCCCCCCACCGGCACGGGCTGGCCGAGGTGCGACCCCCCCCGGGACCCCCCCCAACACCGGGACCCCCCCCCCAGCTGCTGGGGGCACCTGGGGGGTCCTGGGGGGGGCTTTGAGGGGGTCTCTGGGGGGCTTGGGGGGGTTCTGAGGGTTTGGGGGGGCACCTGGATTGGGGGTTTGGGGGTCGAGGGGGGTTCTGAGGGTTTGGGGGGCTCTTGTGGTATTGGGGGGCACCTGGGGGGTCTTGGGAGGGCTTTGAGGGGGGGTCTCTGGGGGGCTTGGGGGGGTTCTGAGGGGTTTGGGGGGGCACCTGGGGGGGGGGTTGGGGGGGGTCGAGGGGGGTTCTGAGGGTTTGGGGGGCTCTTGTGGTATTGGGGGGGCACCTGGGGGTCTTGGGGGGGCTTCTGAGGGTCTCTGGGGGGCTTGGGGGGGTTCTGAGGGTGTTGGGGGGCACCTGGGGGGTCTTGGGGGGCTTTGAGGGGGGTCTCTGGGGGGTCTGAGGGTTTTGGGGGGGGTCCTTGGGGGCTCCTTGGGGTCTTTGGGGGGGTCTTGGAGGGGATTTGGGGGGAGGGTCTTGGGGTGGCCTCTGGTGGCTTGGGAGGGGGATCAGGGTGGCCTTGGGGGGGGGTGGGCTTCTGGGGGGGGGGGGGGTGTCCCTAAAATTTTTGGGGGTGCCCCCGGGTGTCCCCCGGGCGTCCCTTGGGGTGCTCTTGGGGGGTCGTCCCCCCCCCCCCAGTTGGGGCTTCCCGAGCGGTCTCCGGCCCTTTTGAGGGGGGGTCCCTGCTCCCCCTTTCTGGGGTGCGACCCCCCCGGGCTTGTGTCTGTCCCCCCCCCCCAGGCCCAGCGGCGCCTGGCGGAGGCGGGGGAGCGCCTGGGGGTGCTGGGGGCGGCGCTGGAGGGGGCGCTGCGGGCGCTGCCCCCGAGCACCCGGCGCGGCCCCGCCTCCGCCAGGAGCTGGCCCCCCCGGCCCGGCGCCGCCCCCCCCGGCGCCGCCCCCCACGGCGGCTTCGGCAAGGCCACGCCCCTCACGGGTCAGTGCCGGGCACCCCCCCCAACGACCCCCCTAAATTCACACCCCCCCATCCAAGACACCCCCCCCCCCCAGGACCTCCCCGAGGATCCCCCCATCTAAGACCCCCCCCCCCAAAATTCCCCCCGACCCCCCCATCTAAGACCCCCCCCATATTTCTCCCCCCCAACCCCCTATCTAAGACCCCCCCCAAATTCCCCCCTTAAATTCCTACCCCCCCATCAAAGACACCCCCCCCCCCGGGATCTCCCCAAGGATCCCCCCATCTAAGACCCCCCCCCCAAATTCCCCCCCGACCCCCCATCTAAGACGCCCCCCAAAATTCCCCCCGACCCCCCATCTAAGACTCCCCCCGACCCCCCATCTAAGACCCCCCCCCCAAATTCACACACCCCCATCAAAGACACCCCCCCCCCCCCCAGGACCTCCCCGAGGATCCCCCCCCATCTAAGACCCCCCCCCCCAAAAAATTCCCCCCGACCCCCCCAATCTAAGACACCCCCCCAAATTCTCCCCGACCCCCATCTAAGACTCCCCCCGACCCCCCCATCTAAGACCCCCCCAAATTCCCCCCCGACCCCCCATCTAAGACCCCCCCCAAATTCCCCCACGACCCCCCCAAGACCCCCCCCAAATTCCCCCCGACCCCCCCATCTAAGAACCCCCCCCCCAAATTCCCCCCCGACCCCCCATCTAAGACCCCCCCCAAATTCCCCCCGACCCCCCCATCTAAGACCCCCCCCCCCAAATTCCCCCCGACCCCCCCATCTAAGACTCCCCTCCGACCCCCCCATCTAAGCCCCCCCCCCAATTCCCCCCTGACCCCCCCATCTAAGACCCCCCCCCCCCCCCCCCGACCCCCCCCATCTAAGACTCCCCCCGACCCCCCCATCTAAGACCCCCCCCAATTCCCCCCGACCCCCATCTAAGACCCCCCAAATTCCCCCCGACCCCCCATCTAAGACCCCCCCAAATTCCCCCCCGACCCCCCCATCTAAGACCCCCCCCCCCCCAAATTCCTCCCCAAGGATCCCCCTATCTAAGACCCCCAAATTCCCCCCGACCCCCCCATCTAAGACCCCCCAAATTCCCCCCGACCCCCCATCTAAGACCCCCCCAAATTTCCCCCCGACCCCCCCCATCTAAGACGCCCCCCCCCCAGATTTCTCCCCCCCCCGACCCCCCCCCCAAAATTCCCCCCCCCCCGACCTAACCCCAGTCTAAGACCCCCCCACCCCAGGACCCCTCCCCCAAAATGCCCCCCATCCAAGTTACCCCTCCTGCCCCCCCCCAAATGTCCCCAAGGATCCCCCCACCCAAGGACCCCCCCAAAAACTCCCCCCCCCGAGAACCCCTATCCAAGACCCCCCAAATCCCCCCAAGGATCCCCCCACCTCCCCTGACCCCCCCCCCCCCCCCCAAGATCCCCCCTCTAGGACCCCCCCCCCCCCCCAAAATCCCCCCCACAAGACCCCCTTATCCAAGACCCCCCCCCCCCCCTTCAGGACCCCCCCCCCCCCACCAAAACTCCCCAAGCATGCCCCCCCACCTTCCCCCCGGACCCCCCTCCCAGAGACCCTGGCATCCAGCCCCCCCCCAAAATCCCCCAGGACCCCCCCCCATCCCCCAGGACTTCTCCAAGACACCCCCAGAGACCCCCCCCCCCCAAATCTCCCCAGAGACCCCCCAGCGACCCAGTCATCCAACCCCCCCCCCAAATGTCCCCAAAGACCCCCCCGATACCCCCCCCCCCAAAGACCTGAGCATCCAGGACCCCCCAACCTCCCCAGGCCCCCCCCCCCCAAATGTCCCCATGTCCCCAAATGTCCCCAAATGCCCCCCCCCAAAAAAAAAAACCCTCCCGGTGCCCCCCCCAGGGACGCTGGAGGTGCTGGTGCTGGGCTGCAGCGAGCTGCTGGAGGCTGCCCCGGGCTGGAGGTGGGGGGCCCCCCCGGGGCCCCCGGCTTTCGGGGGCAGCACGGCCGCGGCGGCAGCCTGGGGGCTCGCCCCCCCGCGGGCTGAGGACCTCGGCGGTGAGTTTGGGGGGGGGGCTGGGGGGTCCTAAGGGGGTGGTTTGGGGTCCTGGGGGGGCTGGGGAGGGGTCCTGTGGGTGCTGGGGGGTCCCAGGGGGATATTTGGGGTCCCAGGGGGGCAGGGGGGTCCTAAGGGGCTGGGGGTCCCAGGGGGTATTTGGGGTCCCAGGGGGGTTGGGGGGTCCTAAGGGGGCTCGGGGGGTCCCAGGGGGTGGTTCGGGTCCCAGGGGGGCTGGGGGAGGGTCCTAAGGGTGCTGGGGGGGTCTCAGGGGTGGTTGGGGTCCTGGGGGGCGGGGGGGGGTCCTAAGGGTGCTTGGGGGGGTCCCAGGGGGATATTTGGGGTCCCGGGGGGTTGGGGGGGGGGTCCTAAGGGGGCTGGGGGGGGTCTCAGGGGGTGGTTCGGGTCCCAGGGGGGGGTTGGGGGGGTCCTATGGGTGCTGAGGGGGTCCCAGGGGGATATTTGGGGTCCCAGGGGGGCTGGGGGGGGGGTCCTAAGAGAGGGCTGGGGGGGGTCCCAGGGGAGTGGTATTTGGGGTCCCAGGGGGGGTTGGGGAGGGTTCCTATGGGTGCTGGGGGGGTCCCAGGGGGATATTTGGGGTCCCAGGGGGGTGGTTGGGGTCCCAGGGGGGCTGGGGGGTCCTAAGGGTGCTGGGGGGGTCCCAGGGGGTGGTTCGGGTCCTGGGGGGGGGGGGGGGTCCTAAGGGTGCTCGGGGGGGTCCCAGGGGGGTATTTGGGGTCCCAGGGGGTGGTTCGGGTCCCAGGGGGGCTGGGGGAGGGGTCCTGTGGGTGCTGGGGGGGGTCCCAGGGGGATATTTGGGGTCCCAGAGGGGGATGGGGGGGGTCCCAGGGGGGTTGGGGGGGGGGGGGGGGTCCTGGGGTGCTGGGGGGGTCCCAGGGGGTGGTTGGGGTCCTGGGGGGCTGGGGGGGGTCCTAAGGGTGCTTGGGGGGGTCCCAGGGGGTATTTGGGGTCCCAGGGGGTGGCTGGGGTCCCGGGGGGCTGGGGGGGGTCCTATGGGTGCTGGGGGGGTCCCAGGGGGTGGTTCGGGTCCCAGGGGGGCTGGGGGGGTCCTAAGGGTGCTGGGGGGTCCCAGGGGGTATTTGGGGTCCCAGGGGGGTGGTTGGGGTCCCGGGGGGGGGGCTGGGGGGTCCTAGGGGGCTGGGGGGGGGGGTCCCAGGGGGGTATTTGGGGTCCCAGGGGGGCTGGGGGGTCCTAAGGGTGCTGGGGGGTCCCAGGGGGATGTTTGGGGTCCCAGAGGGGGCTGGGGGGTCCTAAGGGGGCTGGGGGGGTTCCAGGGGGTATTTGGGGTCCCAGGGGGTGCTGGGGGGGTCCCAGGGGGATATTTGGGGTCCCAGGGGGGTGGTTGGGGTCCCAGGGGGGATTGGGGGGTCCTATGGGTGCTGGGGGGGTCCCAGGGGGTATTTGGGGTCCCAGAGGGGGCTGGGGGGGGTCCCAGGGGGTGGTTGGGGTCGTGGGGGGCGGGGGGGGGGGGTCCTAAGGGTGCTGGGGGGGGGGGGTCCCAGGGGCGGGGGCTGGGGGGTTCCTATGGGTGCTGGGGGGGGGGGGTCCCAGGGGGGTCCCATGAGGTGCTGTGGGGGTCCCAGGGCAATTTTGGGGGTCCCATGTGGGGCTGGGGGGGGGGGGGTCACCCGGTGCCGGGAGGAGGCAGGGGACGTCGGGCGGCCCTGGGGGTGCTGGCGGGGGGGGGGGGGGGCCAGTCCTGAGGGGGGGTGGGGCGGTTGTGGGGGGGTTTATGGGGGGGGGTCCCAGCTGTGCCCCCCCCCCCCCCCCCCAGAGGTGAGCGTGGAGCTGCGGGTGGACAACGCGGTGGTGGCGCAGACCGGCTGGCGCCCCCGGCCCCCGCGCCTGGGAGCAGCGCTTCTGCCTGCAGCTGCAGCGGGTGAGCCCCCGGGACCCCCCCCGGGTAACCCCCCCGTGTGCCCCCCCCCACCGTGTTCCCCCCACCCCGCCCCTCCCCATATCCCCCCGTGCGCTCCCCAGGGCCCCCTGCAGCTCTCCAGGGGGCAGCCACCACGTGAGCCCCGTGCAAGCCTCGTGCAAGCCTCGTGCAAGCCTCGTGCAAGCTTCATGCAAGCCTTGTGCAAGCCTTGTGCAAGCCTTGTGCAAGCTTTGTGCAAGCTTCGTGCAAGCCTTGTGCAAGCCCCGTGCAAGCTTCGTGCAAGCCTCGTGCAAGCCTCATGCAAGCTTCGTGCAAGCCTTGTGCAAGCCTCGTGCAAGCTTCGTGCAAGCCTTGTGCAAGCCCCGTGCAAGCTTCGTGCAAGCCTCGTGCAAGCCTCATGCAAGCTTCGTGCAAGCCTTGTGCAAGCCCCACGTGACCTGTGCACGCCCCACAAGTTGTGCAAGCTGTGCAAGCCCTGTGCAAGCCCCATGTGAGCTGTGCAAGCTCTGTGAATTGTGCAAGCCCCACACGAGCTGTGCAAGCCCCGTGTGAGCTGTGCAAGCCCTGTGAGAAGTGTGCAAGCCCCACACGAGCTGTGCAAGCCCCGTGTGAGCTGTGCAAGCGCTGTGAATTGTGCAAGCCCCACACGAGCTGTGCAAGCCCCGTGTGAGTTGTGCAAGCCCCGTGTGAGCTGTGCAAGCCCCGTGCAAGCCCCACATGAGCAGTGCAAGCCCCACACGAGCTGTGCAAGCTCCGTGCAAGCCCCGTGCAATCCACCTGTGACTTGTGCAAACCCCATGTGAGTCGTGCAAGCCCCGTGCAAGCCCCACCCAAGCTGTGCAAGCCCCGTGCGAGCTGTGCAAGCCTCGCACGAGTTGTGCAAGCCCCATGCGAGCCGTGCAAGCCCTGTGCAAGCCCCACCTAAGCTGTGCAAGACCCGTGTGAGGTGTGTGAGCCTCATGCAATCCCCACGCGAGCCGTGCAAGCCCCGTGCGAGCCACACGTGACTTGTGCAAACTCTGCAAGCCCCACGCGAGTCGTGCAAGCCCCGTGCAAGCCCCACCTAAGCTGTGCAAGCCCCATGCAAGCCCTGTGCAAGCCACACGTGACTTGTGCAAACTCTGCAAGCCCCACGTGAGTCGTGCAAGCCCCATGCAAGCCCCACCTAAGCTGTGCAAGCCCCGTTTGAGGTGCGCGAGCCTCATGCAAGCCCCACACGAGCCGTGCAAGCCCCGTGCAAGCCCCATGCGAGCCACACATGACTTGTGCAAGCTGTGCAAGCCCCGTGCAAGCCCCGTGCAATCCACATGTGACTTGTGCACACTGTGCAAGCCCACGTGAGTCGTGCAAGCCCCGTGCAAGCCCCACCCAAGCTGTGCAAGCCCCATGTGAGGTGTGCAAGCCTCATGCAAGCCCCACGCGAGCTGTGCAAGCCACGTGCAAGCCCCACCTAAGCTGTGCAAGCCCCGTGCGAGCTGTGCAAGCCTTGCATGAGTTGTGCAAGCTCTGTGCAAGCTGTGCAAGCCCCATGCAAGCCCTGTGCAAGCCACACGTGACTTGTGCAAACTCTGCAAGCCCCACGCGAGCCGTGCAAGCCCTGTGCGAGCCCCGTGCAAGCCACACGTGACTTGTGCAAGCTGTGCAAGCCGCGTGCGAGCTGTGCAAGCCTCGCATGAGTTGTGCAAGCTCTGTGCAAGCCGTGCGAGCCCCGTGCAAGCCCCGTGCGAGGTGTGTGAGCCTCGTGCAAACCCCATGCTAAGCCGTGCAAGCCCCAGGAGAGGCACGCAAGCCCCGTGCAAGCCCCATGTGAGGCGTGCAAGCCCCGTGCAAGCCCTGTGCGAGGCGTGCAAGCCCCGTGCGAGGCCGAGCGTGTTGCAGGCGCGGGAGCTGGAGGTGGGCGTGCGGCGCCGTGCCGGGCTGGTGGCCCTGGGCTGGCTGCGGCTGGAGGAGCTGGGGGCCGGGGGGCGCGGAGCCTGCGCCTCGCGAGCCCCAGGGGGGCTGCAGCTGGAGGTGGGGGCGGGGGGGGGGGGCGTGGGGGCCGGGGGTAGGGGGCGTGAGGACACGGTGGGGGGGACATGGGGGGACTTGGGGGGGGGCTATAGGGGACATGGAAGTTTGGGGGGGGGGATATGGGGGGATATGGGGGGGGGGTATGGGGGTGTAGGGGACATGGGGGGGTCTGGGGGACATGGGGGGGGTCACAGGGGGCTATGGGGGACATGGGGGGCTATAGGGGATGTGGGGGGGCTATGGGGACATGGGGGCTATAGGGGATGTGGGGGGGCTATGGGGACATGGGGGGGCTATAGAGGATGTTGGGGGACATGGGGGGGCTATAGGGGACACGGGGGGGGGTCACGGGGGCTATGGGGGACAGGGGGGCTATAGGGGATGGGGGGGGGGCTCTGGGGGACATGGGGGGTCACAGGGGGCTATAGGGGACATGGGGGCTATAGGGGATGTGGGAGGACATGGGGGGGCTATAGGGGACACGGGGGGGTCACAGGGGGCTATAGGGGGTGTGGAGGGATTGGGGGGGGGGTCTAGAACCCCGGGGGCTGGCTTGGGAGTAGGGGCAGAGGTGATGGGGGGGGGCACACGCACTTTGGGGGCAGATAAGGGGAATTTGGGGGTGTTGGTTGGGGGATGGGGGTCCCAGCTGTGGGCCGTGGGGGCCGTGTGCCCCCCGCCCCTTGTGCCCCCCCCCCAGGTGACTTTCAGCAACCCGGTGATGGAGCCGGTGCCCCGGCTGCAGCGGCAGCGCAAAGTCTTCTCCAAGCAGCAGGGTGGGTGTGCAAGGGGGGGGGGGCGTGCAAGGGGGGGGTGGGCGTGCAAGGGGTCCTCGTGCAAGAGGGGGGCATGGAAGGGGGCCTGGTGTAAAGGGTTCTCGTGCAAAGGTGGGGGGGGGCATGTACGGGGTTGTCCTGCAAGGGGTCTTTGTGCAAAGGGGTAATTGTGCAAGGGGGAGGCGTGCGAGGGGTCCTCGTGCAAGAGGGCCTTGTGCAACGGGGGGGGGCATGGATGGGGTCGTGGTGTAAAGGGTTCTTGTGCAATAGCTGGTGGGGGGGGGGCATGTATGGGACTGTCCTGCAAGGAATCGTTGTGCAAAAGGGTCCTCGTGCAAGGGGTACTTGTGCAAGGGGTCCTCGTGCAAGGGGGGGGACACGCAAGGGGTCCTTGTGCAAGGGATTCTTGTGCGAAGCAGTGGACGTGCAAGATGGGCTGGGGGGGGATAACCGTGCAAGAGGGGGTGGGGGCAGCCAGACGGGCCCTCGTGCAAGGCCCTCGTGCAAGGCCCTCGTGCAAGGCCCTCGTGCAAGGCCTCGTGCGAGGGCCGTGCCCCCCTCCCCCCCAGGCAAGGCCTTCCTGCGCGCGGGGCAGATGAACATCGACTTCGCCACCTGGGCCCGGCTCCTGCGGCGCCTCCTGCCCGGCCCCCGGGACCCCCCCGCCGACCCCCGGAGCCCCCCCGGGGCCCCCGAGCAGCCCCCGGCCTCCCCCGTGAGTGGGGGGGGGGCTGGGGGGACCCCAAGGGGGGGGGGGGGGGGGCAGCATTGAGGACCCCCATGGGGGGGGGGGGGTTGGGGATGGGGGGGCTCCTTGCCCCCCCCCCCTTTTGCCCTGAGCCCCCCCCGATCCCCAGGCCCCCCCCCCCCCCCCACCTTGTGCCCCCCCCTCCCCCCCCAGGGCCGTGGAGCAGCCGAAATCCGAGGGGGCCCCCAAGGAGCCGGGGGGCGCAGGAGCAGGGGGGGTCCGAGCAGCCGGTGAGGACCCCCAAATCCCGGGGGGGCTATAGGGCCCCCCCAGCCCCCCCCATTGCTTCCCCCTCCCATTTCCCCTTGGGGTGGGGGACACGACCCTAAGAGCATGCCCCCCCCCCCCCCAAAAGGGGGGCTGCTGTGGGGGTGTCCCGTCCCCCCCCTTTTTTGGGCATGGGCTGGGGGGGTAAGGGGGGGTCTGACCCCCATGTCCCCCCCCCCAAAAAAAAAAAAAAGGCTGACACGGAGCCGGAGGCACCCAAAGGGGACAGCAGCGGCCCGGGGGCAGCGCCCTGAGCAGGTGAGGGGGGGGCCGGGACCCCCAGGACCCCCCCCCCAAACCCCAATGCCCCCCCCATACCCCCAATGCCCCCCCGACCCCCCAATGCCCCCCCCTCCCCTATCCCCCTCCCAACCCCAAAACCTCGGGACCCCCCTCCCATCCCAAGGCCTCCCAGGTGTGCAGGGGGGGGATATTGAGGGGGGGGGGGCCTTGGGGCCCCCCTCACCCCCCTGTGCCCCCCCCCCCCCAGGACCCCCCCTTCAGCATCGACGACTTCCGCTTCCTGGCGGTGCTGGGACGGGGCCACTTCGGCAAGGTGGGGGGGACATGGGGGGGGGGACACGGGGGGGGGGGGACATGGGGGGACGGGGGGACATGGGGGGTACGGGGGGACATGGGGGGGGCATGGGGGGGGGCACAGATGGCGGGAGGGGACGCGGTTGGGACGTGGTGGCAGGAGGGGACCCTGGGGGGGGGGGGGGGGCACATAAGAGTGGCAGGGGGTGACATGGGGGGGGGCAGGGGGTGACACGGGGGGGGGGGGCAGGGGTGACACGGGGGGGCAGGGGGTGACATGGGGGGCAGGGGGTGACATGGGGGGCAGGGGGTGACATGGGGGTAGGGGGTGACACAGGGGGGGCAGGGGGGGCAGGGGGGTAGGGGTTGACATGGGGGGGCAGGGGGTGACACGGTGGCAGGGGGCAACACGGGGGGGCAGAAGGTGACACGGGGTGGCGGGGGGGTGACAGGGTGACAGTGGCAGGGGGTGGCAGGGGGGTGACACCGGGTGGCAGGGGGTGACAGGGTGACAGTGGCAGGGGGGTGACACCCAATGGGGGTGACACCGCAGGGGGTGACAGGAGGTGACCGTGGCAGGGGGTGGCAGGGGGTGACACGGGGGGCAGGGGGCAGGGGTGACAGGGTGACGGTGGCAGGGGTGACACCGGGGGGCAGGGGGTGGCGGGAGGTGACACGGGGTGGCAGGGGGTGACACCGGGGGTGCTGGTGTTGGGGGGGGGGTGACACCGGGCGGCAGTGGCACAGGGCGGCGGGAGGTGACAGGGGGTGAGGTGACACGGGGTGAGGTGACCCGGTGACCCGGTGACCCGGTGACCTGGTGACCCGGTGGTGACCCGGTGACCCGGTGACCTGGTGACCCGGTGACCTGGTGACCCGGTGACCTGGTGACCCGGTGACCCGCAGGTGCTGCTGGTGGAGCACGCGGCCTCGGGCGAGCTGTTCGCCATGAAGGCGCTGAAGAAGGGCGACGTGCTGGCGCGGGACGAGCTCGAGAGGTGCATGCAAGGGGGGGGGGCGTGCACACATGTGTGCAAAGAGGGGCATGAACACGTTTGTGCAAAGAGGGGGGGCAGAAGCTGGGTGTATGCAAGGGGGGGGGGCTGCAGGCACACGTGTGCGCAAATGAGGGGGTGCACAGCTGTGTGCGTGCAGGGCTGTGGGCGTGCAAATGCCAGGTGTGTGCAGGTGGGGGCGCACGCGTGTGCATGCAGGGGGTGGGCGTGCAAATGCCAGATGCATGTAAGGGGGGGGTGCACACACACCTGCATGCAAGGGGTGTGTGTGTGTGCGCGTGCAAATGTCAGGTGTGTGCACACAAGCATGTAAAAGTGTGTGCAAGTGCCAGGCGTGTGCAAGGGGGGTGTGTGCACATGCATGCGTGCGTGCAAAGAGGGGTTGCAGCTGCCAGGAGCATGCAACAGTGGGGTGCATTTGCACAAGTGCATGCAAGGGTGGGTGTGCAAATGCCAGGTGCGTGCAAGGGGCGGTGCACACCCCTATGTGCATGCACGGGGGAGGGGTGTGTGCACTAGCCCATGTGCATGCGGGGGGGGGCGTGCATTTGCACACATGCACGCAGGAGGGGGTTGCAGCTGCCAGGTGCATGCAAAGGCGGGGGTGCGTTTGCACAAGTGCATGCAAGGGTGGGTGTGCAAGTGCCAGGTGTGTGCAAGGGGCGGTGCACACTCCCATGTACATGCACAGGGGTGTGCACTAGCACATGTGCATGCAAGGGGGGGTGCATTTGCACACATGCACGCAGGAGGGGCTTGCAGCTGCCAGGTGCATGCAACGGGGGGCACGCACCCACTCGTGCACGCACCAGAGGGGCACGCAAGCCCCCTGGTGCAAGGGGGTGTGCACCCATCCGCCCCCCCCCCCCCCCCCCCCAACCCCGTGTGCCCCCCCCAGCCTGCTGTGCGAGAGGCGGGTGCTGGCGCTGGCGGGGCGGCGGCGCACCCCTTCCTGGTGGGGCTGCGCGGGTGCCTGCAGACCCCCCAGCACCTCTGCCTGCTGCTGGAGCACGCGCCCGGCGGGGACCTCATGATGCACATCCACTGCGGCGTCTTCGGGGAGCCCCGCGCTGCGTGCGTGGGGGGGGCACGGGGGGGGGGGGGGGGGCTCGGGGGGGAGAACCCATGGGGGGCACCCATGGGGGGAGAACCCATGGGGGGAAGCATTCATTGGGGGGTAGCACCCATGGGGGGGGGGGGGGTAGCACCCATTGGGGGGGCACCCATGGGGAGGAGAACCCATGGGGAGGAGAACCCATGGGGGGGCACCCATGGGGGAGGAGAACCCATTGGGGGGAGCGTTCATTGGGGGGGGGCACCCATGGGGGGAGCAGCCATGGGGGGGCACCCATGGGGGTGGAGAACCCATGGGGGGGGGGGGCACCCATGGGGGGGGAAACCCATTGGGGGGGCACCCATGGGGGAGGAGAACCCATGGGGGGGAGCATTCACTGGGGGGGGTGGGCACCCATGGGGGGAGCAGCCATGGGGGAGAACCCATGGGGGGAAGCATTCATTGGGGGGTAGCACCCATGGGGGGGGGGGGGGTAGCACCCATTGGGGGGGCACCCATGGGGGAGAACCCATGGGGGGGGCACCCATGGGGGCAGAGAACCCATTGGGGGGAGCGTTCATTGGGGGGGGGGGGCACCCATGGGGGAAGCACCCATGGGGGGGAGCACCCATGGGGGGGGCAGGACCCAATGGGGGGGAGAACCCACTGGAGGGGGCAGCCTATGGCGGGGGAGCAACTGGGGGGGTGTCTCAGGGTTTTGGGGGACTCAAGGGGTTGGGGGGGGCAGCAGCTCCTCCCCCACGTCCTGCCGCACCCCCCGTGACCCCCCCTTTGATGCCCCCCCAGGTTTTACGCCGCCTGCGTGGTCCTGGGCCTGCAGTTCCTGCACGAGCACAAAATCATCTACAGGTGGGGAGCGCCCCCCCGGACCCCCGGGACCCCTCCAGGACCCCCCCCCCAAAACCTCAGGACCCCCTGAACCCCTCAGACCCCCCTGAACCACCCATAACCCAAAGAACCCCCCCCCCAGACCCCCAGGACCCCCCAGAAACCCCCCTTAAACACCCAGGACCCCCAGGACCCCCCTGAGCCCCCTGGACCCCCCCCCCCAGGACCCCTTGGGACCCCCAGGACCCCCCCAAAACCCCAGGACCCCCCGAACCCCTCAGACCCCCTGAACCACCCAGAACCCCCGAACCCCCACCCAGACCCCCAGGACCCCCCAGGAACCCCCTTAAACACCCAGGACCCCCCAGGACCCCCCTGAGCCCCCTGGACCCCCCCCCAGGACCCCTTGGGACCCCCCAGGACCCCCGAACCCCTCCACAAACCCTCAGCCCCCCAACCCGCCCCCCCGACCCCCAGGACCCCCAGACCCCCCCCCCGAACCACCCAGGACCCCCAGAACCCCCCCAGAGCCCTAGGACCCCCCAAATCCCCCAGAACCCCAGGAAATCCCCACCGCCCCCCCCCCCAGACCACCAGGACCCCCCCAGGACCCCTCCAGGAACCCCCAAACCCCCCCAGCCCCCCCCCAGCCCCCAAGCCCCCCCAAATGCCCCCCCCCAAGCCTGCCCCTAGGCATTGCCCCCCCCGGGAGGGGCTGACCCCTCTGTGCCCCCCCCCCGCGTCCCCCCAGAGACCTCAAGCTGGACAACTTGCTGCTGGACCGCGAGGGGTACGTGAAGATCGCCGACTTCGGGCTCTGCAAGGAAGGTGGGCACTGGGGGGCACTGGGGGCACTGGGGAGGGCACTGGGAGGCACGGGGGGGCACTGGGAGGCACTGGGGAGGCACTGGGAGGCACTGGGAGGCACTGGGGGGCACTGGGAGGCACTGGGGGGCACTGGGAGGCACTGGGAGGCACTGGGGGGGCACTGGGAGGCACTGGGAGGCACTGGGGGGCACTGGGAGGCACTGGGGGGCACTGGGAGGGACTGGGGAGGCCTTCAGGGGGCACTGGGAGGGACTGGGAGGCCTTCAGGGGGCACTGGGAGGCACTGGGAGGCACTGGGAAGCACTGGGGGGTACTGGGAGGGACTGGGAGGCCTTCAGGGGGCACTGGGAGGCACTGGGGGGCACTGGGGGGCACTGGGGGGGCACTGGGAGGGACTGGGAGGCACTGGGAGGCACTGGGGGGACACTGGGAGGCACTTGGAGGCACTGGGGGGGTACTAGAAGATAGTGGGGGGCACTGGGAGGCACTGGGGGTCACTGGGAGGCACTGGGAGGCACTGGGGGGCACTGGGAGGCACTGGGGGGCACTGGGAGGGACTGGGAGGCCTTCAGGGGGCACTGGGAGGCACTGGGAGGCACTGGGAGGCACTGGGGGGGCACTGGGAGGGACTGGGAGGCCTTCAGGGGGCACTGGGAGGCACTGGGAGGGCACTGGAAGACAGTGGGGGGCACTGGGAAGCACTGGGAGGCACTGGGGAGGCACTGGGGGGCACTGGGGAGGCACTGGGAGGCACTGGGGGGGCACTGGGAGGCACTGGGGGGTACTGGAAGATAGTGGGGGGCACTGGAGGCACTGGGGGGCACTGGGAGGCACTGGGGGGCACTGGGAGGCACTGGGGAGGCACTGGAAGGCACTGGGGGGCACTGGGGGGCACTGGGAGGCACTGGGGGCACTGGGAGGCACTGGAAGGCCTCAGGGGGGTACTGGGAGATACTGGGGGCCGCGGGGGGGAACTGGAAGATACTGGGAGGAACTGGGAGGATCATAGGGTCTCCTGGGGGGACAAACTGGGAGGCCATGGCTCTTACTGGGGGGCCGTGGTGCTTACTGGGGGGCACTGGGAGGCACCGGGGCCCCGCCCACTGTGGGGTCCCCCCAGGGATGGGCTTCGGGGACCGCACCAGCACCTTCTGCGGGACCCCCGAGTTCCTGGCCCCCGAGGTGCTGACGGAGGCGTCCTACACGCGGGCGGTGGACTGGTGGGGGCTGGGGGTGCTGCTCTACGAGATGCTGGTGGGCGAGGTGAGCGGGGGGAGCCGGGGGGGGTCCTGGGGGTCCTGGGGGGGGGTCCTGGGGGGTCCTGGGGGTCCTGGGGGGTCCTGGGGGTCCTGGGGGGGGTCCTGGGGGGTCCTGGGGGGACTGGTGGGGGCTGGGGGTGCTGCTCTACGAGATGCTGGTGGGCGAGGTGAGCGGGGGGGGGCCGGGGGGGGGTCCTGGGGGGTCCTGGGGGGTCCTGGGGGGTCCTGGGGGGTCCTGGGGGGGTTGAGGGGGTCCTAGGGGGGTCCTGGGGGGTTTGGGGGGACTGGGGGGACTGGTGGGGGCTGGGGGTGCTGCTCTACGAGATGCTGGTGGGCGAGGTGAGCGGGGGGGGGGTCCGGGGGGGTCCTGGGGGGTCCTGGGGGGTCCTGGGGGTCCTGAGGGGTTTTGGGGGGGGGTTGGGGGGGGGGTTCTGGGGGGTTTGGGGGGACTGGGGGGACTGGTGGGGGCTGGGGGTGCTGCTCTACGAGATGCTGGTGGGCGAGGTGAGCGGGGGGGGGGGCCGGGGGGAGTCCTGGGGGGTCCTGGGGGGTCCTGGGGGGTCCTGGGGGGGTTGAGGGGGTCCTGGGGGTCCTGGGGGGTCCTGGGGGTTTGGGGGTTTTGGGGGTTGGGGGGTTCTGGGGGTTGGGAGGGGTTGGGGGGTCTGGGGGGCAGTGTTGGGGGTACTTGGGGGGTGGGGGGGGTCTAGAGGAATTGGGGGCTCCTGGGGGGGTTTGGGGAGCACCCTGAGGGGGTCTGGGGGCAGTTGGGGGGTCCTGAGGGGGAGGGTCCTGGGGGGTGGGGGGTCCCGCGGGGGTGCCCCATGGCGCGGCCGCCCCCAGTCGCCGTTCCCGGGGGACGAGGAGGAGGAGGTGTTCGACAGCATCGTCAACGAGGAGGTGCGCTACCCCCGCTTCCTCAGCTGCCCCGCCATCGGCATCATGCGCAGGGTGAGCCCCGCGCCCCAAAAACTGCACCCCGAAACGCCCGCCCCGAAACCGGCACCCCAAAAACGCGCACCCCGAAACGCCCGCCCCAAAACCTGCACCCCAAAACCGGCACCCCAAAAACTGCACCCCAAAACGCCCGCCCCGAAGCCTGCACCCCGAAACTGGCACCCCAAAAACATGCACCCCAAAATGCCCACCCCAAAACCAGCACCCCAAAAACACGCACCCCAAAATGCCCACCCCAAAACCAGCACCCCAAAAACACGCACCCCGAAACGCCTGCCCCAAAACTGGCACCCCAAAACACGCACCCCGAAACGCCCACCCCAAAACCGGCACCCTGAAACTGGCACCCCAAAAACACACACCCCGAAACGCCCGCCCCAAAAACTGCACCCCAAAAACACGCACCCTGAAACGCCCGCCCCGAAACACCCACCCCGAAACCGGCACCCCAAAACCTGCACCCCAAAACTGGCACTCCAAAAAACTGCACCCGGAAACACCCACCCCAAAACCTGCACCCCAAAAAACGCACCCCGAAACGCCCGCCCCAAAAACTGCACCCCAAAAACACGCACCCTGAAACGCCCACCCCAAAACCGGCACCCCGAAACCTGACCCCAGAACTAGCAGCCCAAAAACATGCACCCCAAAACACCCACCCCAAAACCTGCACCCCGAGCCCAGGACCCCAAAACCTGCACCCCAAAACCGGCACCCCAAAACCCGCACCCTGAAACTGGCACCCCCAAAACACGCACCCTGAAACGCCCACCCCAACACCTGCACCCGAAACCGGCACCCCAAAAACACGCACCCTGAAACACCCACCCCAACACCTGCACCCCAAAACCTGCACCCTGAAACTGGCACCCCAAAAACACGCACCCCGAAACTCCCACCCCAAAACCAGCACTCCGAAACTGGCACCCCAAAACTGGCACCCCAAAACCTGCACCCCAAAACTGGCACCCCAAAAACACGCACCCCGAAACACCCACCCCAAAACCGGCACCCCAAAACCGGCACCCCGAAACCTGCACCCTGAAACCTGCACCCCAAAACCTGTAGCCCAAAACCGGCACCCCAAAACTGGCACCCCAAAAAACGCAGCCCGAAACACCCACCCCAAAACCTGCACCCCGAAACCGGCACCCCGAAACCGGCACCCCGAAACCCGCACCTCAAAACTGGCACCCCAAAAACACGCACACCGAAACCGGCACTCCGAAACTGGCACCCCAAAACCTGCACCCTGAAACCGGCACCCCGAGACTGGCACCCCAAAACTGGCACCCCAAAAACACGCACCCCGAAACACCCACCCCAAAACTGGCACCCTGAAACCTGCACCCCGAAACCCACACCCCAAATCGCGCACCCTGAAACCTGCACCCCATAAACACGCAGCCCAAAACCCGACACCCCCAAGACCCCCACCCCTGCACCCCAAAACCCTGCACCCCAACCCCCCCCACCCCCTGCACCCCAAAACCCTGCACCCCAAAACTCCCCCCCCTGCACCCCAACCCTCCCGTCTCACACCCAGGCCCATTATTTATGTTTGCCCCCCCCGGGGGGTTTTGGGGTCCCCCCGACCCCGGGGGGGGTTTGGGGTCCCCCCGACCCCGGGGGGTTTTGGGGTCCCGCTGACCCCCCTTGCCCCCCAGCTGCTGCGCAGGAACCCCGAGCGGCGGCTGGGCGCGGGGGAGCGCGACGCCGAGGACGTGAAGCGGCAGCCCTTCTTCAGGGTGCGCCCCCCCCCCGACCCCCCCCCCGACCCCCGTGTCCCTTGGGACCCCCCCCCCCCCATGTCCCTGCCCCCCCCCCCCATTGTCCCTTTACCCCCCCATATCCCCTGCCCCCCCCCCCCCCGAGTCCCTGATGCCCCCCCCCCGTCCCCTGATCCCCCCATTGCCCCCCCATCCCTTGGGAGCCCCCCCCCCAACTCCCCCCTACCGGGACCCCCCCATGTCCCCCCCCCCACATTCCCTTCTCCGTGTCACTCTAACGACCCCCAGAGACCCCCCCATGTCCCCTTCCCCCCCCCACCCCCTCGGGACCCCCCCCCAGCTTCTCCCCCCCCCGACCCCCATTCACCCCCCAGTATCCCCTGGACCCCCCCAGCCCCCCCCCCGCCATTATCCCTTGCCCCCCCAACATTCCCCCGACCCCCCCATCTCCCCCTAAATCCCCAGGACCCCCCCCCCCCCCCCAAATCCCATTCCCCCCCCCCAAATCCCATCCCCCCCCCATACCCCCCTCAGTATCCCCTGGAGCCCCCCAATCCCCCCCCCCCCCCCATGTCCCTTGGGACCCCCCAACCCCACCCCCCATTCCCTGCCCCCCATTGTCCCTTACCCCCCCATGACCCCCCCATAACCCCTGGCCCCCCCAATCCCATCCCCCCTGCCCCCCCACCCCCCATTTCCCTTGGGACCCCCCAAACCCACCCCCCACCCCCTGCCCCCCCATTGCCCCTTACCCCCCCCCCGACCCCCCCATAACCCCTGGACCCCCCAATCCCATCCCCCCAACCTCCCCCACCCCCCATTTCCCTTACCCCCCCACAATCCGCCCCCCCATTGCCCCTTACCCCCGACCCCCCCATACCCCCTGCCCCCCAACCCCACCCCCCTGCCCCCCCCATTTCCCTTAGGACCCCCCAACCCCCCCCCATTCCCTGCCCCCCCCATTGCCCCTTACCCCCCACGACCCCCCATACCCCCTGCACCCCCAACCCCATCCCCCCTTGCCCCCCCACCCCCCATTTCCCTTGGGACCCCCCCAACCCCCCCCCCACCCCCTGCCCCCCATTGCCCCTTACCCCCCCCACGACCCCCCCATACCCCCTGCCCCCCCAACCCCACCCCCCTGCCCCCCCCCGCCCCCCCCCCCACCCCCATTCCCCCCCCCCCCCCCATCCCCAAGCAGCCCCAAGAGGGGCCCATTTATTTTTTTTTTTTCGGGGGGGGTCTCACCCCGTGCCCCCCCCCCAGAACATGGCCTGGGAGGAGCTGCTGGGCCGCCGCCTGCCCCCCCCCTTCGTGCCGGTGCTGGGGGGGCCGCGCGACGTCAGCAACTTCGACGCCGAGTTCACGGCGGAGGCGCCGCTGCTGACCCCCCCCCGCGAGCCCCGGCCCCTCGGCCCCCAGGAGCAGGCGGCCTTCAGGGCCTTCGACACGGCTTAGAGCTGGGGGGGGGCACCCCTAAAATCACCTGCCCCCCCCCCCAGCACCCCAAAATGCCCCTCAAACCCCTCCTGGGTTGCCCCACGGACCCCTCTATTCCCCCCCCCCATATTATCTCAGGGATCCCCCCCCCAATACCCTGCCCCCCCAAAATGCGTCACCCCCCCCACCCAAAATGCCTGCCCCCCCATATGCCTGCCCCCCAAATTCCTGCCCCCCCCAAATTCCTGCCCCCCCCCAAATTCCTGCCCCCCCCCAAATTCCTGCCCCCCCCCCCAAAATGCCTACCCCCCCAAATTCCTTCCCCCCCCCCCATCCGTGCCTCAGTTTCCCCACTGGGGAATTCCCCCCAAAAGGGGGCACCGAGCAACCCCCCCAAACCCTGCCCCCCCCCCCCCAATTGGAGATTTTGGGGTGCAAATGCGGGGGGGGGGGGCAATTAAAATAAGGACCTGTGCCCATGAGCTGTGTGTGTGTGTTTGGGGGGGGGGGGGGGAGACCCCCCGGATACCCCAATTTTGGGGGGTTTGGGGGGGGGGCAATAACCACCAAAATGGGCTTTTTTGGGCGTTTTTATTTCAAAAATAGACTATTATAGAAATTTTCGGGCCCCCCACCCCACCCCGCGTGCCCCCCCCGGGGGGCAGCTGCCGTCCCCGCGGCGTGCGAGCGGCCCCTGGTGCGAGGCCCTCGTGCGAGGCCGGGTGGGCTCTGGGAGGGGGGGGGGCTCCTGTACCGTGTCGTGCCCCCCCCCCCACCCCCAAATCCCGCCGTGCGAGGTCCTCGTGCAAGGCTCTGGGGTGAGGTCCTCGTGCAAGGCTCATCCTTGTGCGAGGCCCCTGATTGTACAAGATCCTTGTGTGATGTCCTCGTGCAAGGCTTGTCCTCGTGCAAGGTCCTTGTGCAAGGCTCATCCTTGTGCGAGGCCCCTGATTGTACAAGATCCTTGTGTGATGTCCTCGTGCAAGGCTTGTCCTCGTGCAAGGTCCTTGTGCAAGGCTCATCCTTGTGCGAGGCCCCTGATTGTACAAGCAAGATCCTTGTGTGATGTCCTCGTGCAAGGCTTGTCCTCGTGCAAGGTCCTTGTGCAAGGTCTTCATGCAAGGCTCTTCCTTGTGCAAGGTCCTTGTGCAAGGCTCATCCTCGTGCAAGGTCCTCATGTGAGGGTCATCCTTGTGCGAGGTCTTCATGCAAGGCTCATCCTTGTGCAAGGCTCATCCTTGTGCAAGGCTTGTCCTCACGCCAGGTCCTTGCCCGAGGCTCATCCTGGTGTGAGGTCCTCGTGCAAGATCCTCGTGTGAGGCTCTTCCTCGTGCAAGGTCCTCGTGCAAGGTCCTCATCCTCATGCGAGGTCCTCGTGTGAGGTTCATTCTCATGCGAAGTCCTTGTGCAAGAGGCTCATCCTCGTGTAAGGTCCTTGTGTGAGGCTCATCCTTGTGCGAGATCCTTGTTCGAGGTCCTTGTGCAAGGTCTTCGTGCGAGGCTCATCCTCATGCAAGGCTTGGCCACACACCAGGTCCTTGCACAAGGCTCATCCTCATGCGTGTTCCTTGTGCAAGATCCTCGTGCAAGGTCTCCGTGCAAGGCCTGTCCTCGTGCAAGGCTCATCCTCACACAAGGTCCTTGCACGAGGCTCATCCTCAGGCGAGATCCTCGTGCGAGGCCCATCCTTGTGTGAGGCTTGTCCTTGTGCAAGGTCCTCGCATGAAGCTCATCCTTGTGCAAGATCCTTGTGCAAGGTCTTCTTTCAAGGCTTGTCCTTGTGCAAGGCTCATCCTCGCGCCAGCTCCTTGCACGAGGCTCACCCTCGTGCGAGGTCTTCTTTCAAGGCTTGTCCTTGTGCAAGGCTCACACTCGCGCCAGCTCCTTGCACGAGGCTCACCCTCGTGCGAGGTCTTCTTTCAAGGCTTGTCTTGTGCAAGGCTCATCCTCGTGCCAGCTCCTTGCACGAGGCTCATCCCCGTGCGAGATCTTCATGCAAGGCTTGTCCTTGTGCAAGGCTCATCCTCGCGCCAGCTCCTTGCACGAGGCTCATCCCCGTGCAAGATCCTCGTGTGAGAGGCCCCTCCTCGTGCAAACCTCACATGAGACCCCCGAGAGCCTCGCACGAGGACGAGCCTCGCACGAGGACAAGCCTCGCACGAGGATGAGCCTCGCACGAGGACGAGCCTCGCACGAGGACGAGCCCCCCCCGGCCGTCAGATGAGGCGCTCCTCGGGGGGCAGGCGCAGGGGGGCCCGGGGGGGCCGCGCGCCCCCGCCTGCTCCTCGCGGCTGGGCCGGTACGAGCCCTCGGTGCGGCGCTTCTCGCGCAGGCGCAGCGCCACGAAGACGAGCAGCGCCACGAGGCCGAAGGCCCCCAGCCCCCCCAGCACCACCGTCAGCACCACCTCGGTCACCGGCTGCAATGGGGGGGGGGGGGCGGAAAGGGGGGGGGGGTACCCCGAAATGGGGTCAGCTCGGAGATATCCCCCCCCCTCCCCCCCCCCGGATTAGGTTTTTTTTTTGGGGGGGGTCCCAGGAAGGGCACCGCGATGACCCCAAATGACCCAACGCCACAAAGACCCCCCCCCCCCAGAAAGCCCAAAGCCCCCCCCACCCCCCGGAAACCCCTTCCAACCCCCCCCCCCCCCAAGGAACCCCAAATTCCCCCTAGGAATCCCCCCCCCCAGGAACCCCCAAATGCCCCCAGAACCCCCCAAAGCACCCCCTGGGACCACCCCCCAGGAACACCAACCCCCCCCCCCCCAGAAACCCCAAAGCCCCCCCCAAGGACCCCAACCCCCCGAACCCCAAATTCCCCCCAGCAACCCCAAAACACCTCCAGGAACCCCAACCCCCTTGGGACCCCCCGGGACCCTCCCCCAGAAACCCCAAATTCCCCCCAGAACCCCCCCCCGAAACATTTCATGGCCCCCCCCCCCCAACCCCCCCCCAGAGACCTCAGGGTCCCCCAAACCTCCTCGGGACCCCCCAGGCCATTTGGGACCCCCCGAGTTGTCAGGGCCCCCCCCCCCCAGGCACCTCCTAAAGCTCCTGGGGACCCCCAAAAGCCCCCCCCAAATCCCCCCCAGACCCCTGAAGGAGCCCCCAACCCCCCCGGGACACTCTGGGGACCCCCTAAATCCCTTGGGATCCCCCCAAAAATCTGAGCCCCCCCCCCCTCCAAGAACCCCCAAAAGTCCTAAGCCCCCCCCCAGCTCCCAAGGACCCCCCAAAGCCCCCAGGGTCCCCCCAAAGACCCTGGGGACCCCCCAAAAGCCCCCCCCCGTAAAGCCCCCCCCCCAGACCCTTTCAAGGAGCCCCCAAACCCCCCCCGGGATGCTCTTTGGGGACCCCCCAAAACTCCCAGAGCCCCCCTAAAACCACCCCCAGATCCCCGCCGCCCCCCCCCCCCCCAAAAAAATTGGGGCCCCCCCGGCCCCCCCCCCCCCAGCTCACCGAGAGGCCGCCGCCCCCGTCGGGCGTCGTGCCGTTCCCAGTGCTGTTACTGGGGACACTGGTGACACTGGGAGAGGCTGGGAGGGGGACGGGGGGTCACGCTTTTGGGGTGGGGGGGGTGGTGCGGCTGTCCCTGGCCCCCCCCGTGCCCCCCCCCGCACCTGCTGACACCCAGCCCTGAGTCACGGCCCCGCCCCGCGCCGGCACCCGGTCCCCAAACCGGCCCCGAGGGAGGGGACGCTGGGGCCCCCCCCCGTGACCCCCCCGTGACCCCCCCCGTGACCCCCCTCCATAAAGCCCCCCATAACCCCCCCCATAGGGACCCCCTCCCATAAGGACCCCCCATAGGGCACCCACCTTTTGCCCCCCCCCCCCAATGGGGACACCCCTCACACCGCCCCCCCCCCTTTGGAGGACTTGGGGGTCCCGGTGCCCCCCCCCCCAAAATGTGCCCCCCCCCCGCCTCTCCCCCCATACGTACTCTGGGCCAGGGCCAGGCAGGGCAGGGCCAGGGCCAGGGCGAGGCGGGGGGGGGCACCCGCCATGGCGGGGGGGGGGCCTGGGGGGCCCTGGCTCCTGCTGCTGCTGCGGGGACAGGGTCAGGGGCACCCCGAGACCCCCCCGGGACCCCCCCCCCCCAGGCCGCCCAGGACCCCCAAACACCCCCAAACACCCCCCAAAATCCCCAAACACCCCCCCAAAACCCCCGACCCCCCCCCCCAAATAGCCCTAACCCCCCCAGCCCCCCCCCCCAACGACCCCCCCAACCCATGCCAAGGACCCCCAGGCCCCCCCCCGCCCCCAAACCCCCCCCGGGCCCCCCCCATGTCCCACCTGGCCCCCCCCAACCCCCCCAGGGCCCCCCCCAACCCCCAGGGCCCCCCCCCAACCCCTCAGCCCCCCCCGGGCTCCCCCTCCCCCAGCCCCCCAGGCCCCCCTTGCCCCCCCTTCCCCAACTCCCCCCAACCCCTCCCCCCCAAACTCCCCCCCTCCCCCAATATTTTTGGGGGGGGTCCCCCAGGACCAGGCCGAGCCCCCCCCCCCCCGGAACTAACCCCTCCCCTCCCCCACCCCACCCCCGCCCCCCCCCAGGGCCCCGCTCCTGGGGTCGCCGGGGTCAGCGACCGCGCGTGACCCCGCGGCTGGCCCCGCCCCTTTCCCCCCCCCCGGGGGGGGGGTGGGGGAGGGGGTCCCGGCCCCCCCCTCACCGCTCGGCTCCGTTCGGCTCCGCTCGGCTCCGGCCGCTCCCGTCCGGCCCGGCCCCGCCCCCCCCCGGGGCCGCCCACGTGACCCCGGCCCCGCCCTCGGCCGCCCGCACCTGGCGGCGCGGCCCCGCCCACACCTGGCGGGGGCCGAGGGGGCGGGGCGAGGGGCGGGGCCGCACCTGCCGAGGCCACGCCCCCTCCTCCGCCGGCACCTGCCGCGGCCCCGCCCCCTCGCGCATGCGCGTTGATTGGGGGGCGGCGCGGGCGGGGCTGCGGCGCTCGTGCAACGCTCGTGCAACGCTCGTGCAACGCTCGTGCAACGCTTGCACAATGCTCGTGCAAACTCCTCGTGCATCCCCTCCCCGTGCACAACCCCCCGTGCAAATCCCCGTGCGAATGAATCCCCGTGCAACTTTCCTCGCGCTACCCCCCCCCCCCCGGGGCAAACCCTCGTGCAAACCCTCGTGCAAAATCCCCGCGCAACCTTCCTTGCGCGACCCCCCGTGCACCCTCTCGTGCGAATCCCCGTGCAAACCCCCCCGTGCAAATCCCGGCACAAATCCTCGTGCGGATCCCCGCGCACCTCCGTGCAAATCCTCGTGTAAGTCCCCGTGCAAATCCCTGGGCAACCTTCTTTGCACTACCCCCGCACACCCCCGTGCAAATCCTCGTGCAAATCCCCGTGCAAATCCTACGCAGCCTTCATTGCACACCCCCGTCGTGCGCCCTCCCCGTGTGCACCCCGTGCGCCTTCCCTGCCAATCCCCAGGCAAACCCTCGTGCAAATCCCCGTGCAAATCCCCGTGCACCCTACCTTGCACTACCCCCGTGCACCCCCCTCGTGCAAATCCCCGTGCAAAGCCCCGTGCACCCTACCTTGCACTACCCCACCGTGCACCCCCCTCGTGCAAATCCCCGTGCACCCCCTCGTGCAAAGCCCCGTGCACCCTTCCTTGCACTACCCCCATGCCCCACCCCGTGCACCCCCCCGTGCAAATCCCCGTGCAAATCCCCGTGCACCCTACCTTGCACTACCCCCGTGCAAATCCCCGTGCAAATCCCCGTGCAAATCCCCGTGCAAATCCCGTGCACCCTACCTTGCACTACCCCACCGTGCACCCCCCGTGCACCCCCCGTGCAAATCCCCGTGCAAATCCCCGTGCACCCTACCTTGCACTACCCCGTGCACCCCCTCGTGCAAATCCCCGTGCACCCCCTCGTGCAAAGCCCCGTGCACCCTTCCTTGCACTACCCCCATGCCCCACCCCCGTGCACCCCCCGTGCAAATCCCCGTGCAAATCCCCGTGCACCCTACCTTGCACTACCCCCGTGCAAATCCCCGTGCAAATCCCCGTGCAAATCCCCGTGCAAATCCCCGTGCACCCTACCTTGCACTACCCCACCGTGCACCCCCCGTGCACCCCCCCCCGTGCAAATCCCCGTGCAAATCCCCGTGCACCCTACCTTGCACTACCCCTGTGCACCCCCCCCGTGCAAATCCCCGTGCAAATCCCCGTGCACCCTTCCCTGCACTACCCCCGTGCCCCCCCCGCCCCCCCCGCCCCCCCCCCCGTGCAAACCCCTCCCCCCCCAGTGTCGCAGCGGTGGGGGCGGGGCTGTCAAACCCTGCCCAATCCGCGCCCGCCGCCCCCCCCCCCCCCCCCCCACCCCCCCCCCACCCCCCGGTATCGCGATGCCTCTGTCGCGACAGCGCCGCCGCCCCCCCGCGCCCCCCCCAGCGATGGCGGCGGCTTGAAGGCGGCAGGTGAGCGGCGGGGGGGGGGGGGATGGGGGGGGGCGGCAAAAAGGGGGGGGGGGGCGGGGAGGAGGGGGGCGAGACCCCTCTCCCGGGGCTCACCCCCCTCCCACCCCCCCCCCAGCCCCAGCCCCCCCCCAGCACCGGGCCCCCCCCGGCCCCCCCCCCCAGCCATGGCCGGGCCCCGGCGGAGGTGAAGCGCAGCGCGGGGATCGTGCCCTGCTTCCTCTGCGTCGAGGTGCGGCCCCCCCGGGACCCCCCCGGGACCCCCCCTCTGTGCACCCCCCGACCCCCCCCCGGACCCCTCCTTCAAACCTCCCCCCCCCCCTTAAAACCCCCCCCGCTTTGGACCCCCGCTCCCAGGACCCCCCCCGACCCAGCCCAGCCCGAAAATTGGGGGGGGGGAATGGGACCCCCCCACAACCCCCCCCCCCCTCTGTGCAACCCCCCCGACCCCCCCCCCCCGGACCCCTCCTTCAAACCTCCCCCCCCGCCCCCCCCCTTAAAACCCCCCCCGCTTTGGACCCCCGCTCCCAGGACCCCCCCCCCCAGACCCAGCCCAGCCCGGGGGAAAATGGGGGCACCCAAAAATTTGGGTATGGGAAGGACCCCGGACCCCCGCCTCCCAGGACCCCCCCCAGGAATGGGACCCCCCACAACCCCCCCTCTGTGCAACCCCCCCGACCCCCCCCCGGACCCCTCCTTCAAACCTCCCCCCCCCCCCTTAAAACCCCCCCGCTTTGGACCCCCACTCCCAGGACCCCCCCCCCCGCCAGACCCAGCCCAGCCCGGGGGAAAATGGGGGGGGCACCCCAAAATTTGGGGGGGGGGAATGGGACCCCCTCTGCAACCCCCCGCAAACCCCCAACCCCCCCTTTGGACCCCCCCCCCCCCCCAGACCCAGCCCAGCCTGGGGGGGGCACCCAAAAATTCCCCCCGCAACACCCCTGACCCCCCCGGACCCCTCCTTCAACCCCGCCCCCCCCTTAAAACCCCCCCCCCAGCTTTGGACCCCCGCTCCCAGGACCCCCCCCCCCAGACCCAGCCCAACCCGGGGAAAATGGGGGGGGGCACCCCAAAATTTGGGGGGGGGGAATGGGACCCCTCTGCAACCCCCCCGCAACCCCCCCCCGACCCCCCGGACCCTTACTTCAACCCCCCCCTCAAAACCCCCCCCACTTTGGACCCCCCCCCCCAGACCCAGCCCAACCCCGGGGGAAAATGGGGGGGCACCCCAAAATTTGGGGGGGGGGGATGGGAACCCCCGCAACACCCCTGACCCCCCCCGGACCCCTCCTTCAACCCCCCCTTAAACCCCCCTGCTTTGGACCCCCCCCACTCCCAGGACCCCCCCCACACCCAGCCCAACCCAGGGGAAAATGGGGGGGGCACCCCAAAATTTGGGGGGGGTGGGGAATGGGCCCCCCCCCCGTAAAGGTTGGGGGGAGAAAAGGGGGGGGGGGAGTTGGGGCCCCATGTGGTGCGGGGGGGGGCAATAACTGGGACCCCCGGCACTGGGAGGGGGGCACGGGGGTGCTGGGGGGGCACAGTGGGACTGGGGGAGCACGGTGGGATTTGGGGGGCACATTAATATTTGGGGGGCACGGCTGGGTTTTGGGGGGAAACAGTGGGGTTTGGGGGGGCGCAGTAGGAATCCAGGGAGACTGTGTGGATGGGGGGGGCGTTGGGATTTGGGGGGCACAGTAAAGTGGGGGGCACAATAAAATGGGGGGGCACAATGAAATTGGAGGGGCACAAAATTTGGGGGGGGCACAATAAAATTGGGGGGCACAATAAAGTGGGGGGACAATAACATTGGGGGGGCACAATAAAGTGGGGGGCGCAATAAAATTGGGGGGCACAATAAAGTGTGGGGGGCACAAAATTTGGGGGGGGCACAATAAAATTTGGGGGGCATAAAATTTGGGGGCACAATAAAGTGGGGGTGCACAAAATTTGGGGGGCACAATAAAATTTGGGGGGCAAAATAAAATTTGGGGGGCACAATAAAGTGGGGGGCACAAAATTTGGGGGGCACAATAAAAGTTTGGGTGGGCACAATAAAATGGGCACAATAAAATGGGTGGGCACAATAAAGTGGGGGGCATAAAATTAGGGGGCACAATAAAGTGGGGTGCAGTAAAATTTGGGGGGCATAATAAAATTTGGGGGGCACAATAAAATGGGGGGGCACGATAAAATTTGGGGGGTGCAACAAAATTGGGTGGGTACAATAAAGTGTGGGGGGCAGAATAAAACTGGGGGGTCACAATAAAATTGGGGGGCACAATAAAGCGTGTGGGGGTCACAATAAAATTTGGGGGGGCGCAATAAAATTGGGGGTGCACAATAAAATGTGGGGCACAATAAAATGTGTGGGGCACAATAAAATTGGGGGGGCACTATAAAGTGGGGGGATAATAAAATGGGGGGCACAATAAAATTGGGGGGCACAATAAAGTGGGGGGCACAAAATTTGGGGGGGCACAATAAAATTGGGGGGCACAATAAAGTGTGTGGGGCACAATAAAATTAGGGGGGCACAACAAAGTGGGGGGTGCAGTAAAATTTGGGGGCATAATAAAATTGGGGGGGGGGCACAATAAAATGGGGGGCACGATAAAATTTGGGGGCGCATTGGGATTTGGGGGCGCATTGGGGATTTGGGGGCGGGGGATTTTGGGGGGATTTGGGGGGCGGGGGGGGCAGCTCGGGGGGGGTCCCCTCGGACATAAGGGGGGTCCGAGCCGTGCGCCCCCCCCCCCAGCTGGGCATTTTGGGGGGCACGGCGGCGCTGGCCTACCAGCTGGAGTTCACCGACGCCTTCCCGGTGCACGAGGGGGGGTTTTCTGCCGGGACCCCGCCTACGGGCGCCCCTACCCCGGCCCCCCCCGGCGCCAGCCGGGCCCCCCCCCGCCCTCGTCTACGCCCTGGTCACCGCCGTGCCCACCCTCACCGTGAGTTGGGGGGGGGGGGGGGGGGGGGGGGGGGGGGGGGGGGTCCCGAGGGAGTGGGGAGGGGGCTTGGGGGGGGAGGGCTGGGGATTTGGGGGGGCCCAGGGAATTTGGGGGGGGGGCAGGGTGATTTGGGGGGGGGGGCCCAAGGGAGTGGGGAGGGGGCTTGGGGGGGACCCCGGGGGTCTGGGGGGCCCCAAGTGGTTTGGGGGGTCCCGGGTGTCTGGGGGGTCGCAAGGGAGTGGGGAGGGAGCCTGGGGGGTCCCGGGGGGATTTGGGGGGCCCAAGGGAGGGGGAAGGGATTTGGGGGGGGTCCAAGGGAGTGGGGAGGGGGCTTGGGGGGTCCTTGAGGATTTGGGGGGGGTCCTGGGGAATATGGGGGGGCCCAGAGGTGATTTGGGGGGCCCAAGGGAGTGGGGAGGGGGCTTGGGGGGAGGGCTGGGGATTTGGGGGGGGTCCCAGGGAATTTGGGGGGGGCAGGGTGATTTGGGGGGGCCAAGGGAGTGGGGAGGGGGCTTGGGGGGGGTCCCAAAGGATTTGGGGGGGCCCAGGGTGATTTGGGGGGAGCCCAAGGGAGTGGGGAGGGGCTTGGGGGGGGACCCGGGGGGTCTGGGGGGCCCCAAGTGGTTTGGGGGGGGGCCGTGGGTCTGGGGGGTCCCGAGGGAGTGGGGAGGGGGCTTGGGGGGGGAGGGCTGGGGATTTGGGGGGGGGTCCCAGGGAATTTGGGGGGGGCAGGGTGATTTGGGGGGGTCCTAAGGGAGAGGGGAGGGACACTGGGGGGGACCCGGGGGATTTGGGGGGCCCAAGGGAGGGGGAGGGGCTTGGGGGGGTCCTTGGGGATTTGGGGGTCCTGGGGAATATGGGGGGGCCCAGAGGGATTTGGGGGGTCCCAAGGGAGTGGGGAGGGGGCTTGGGGGGGAGGGCTGGGGATTTGGGGGGTCCTGGGGATTTGGGGGGGCCCAGGGTGATTTGGGGGGGTCCCAAGGGAGTGGGGAGGGGGCTTGGGGTGGGAAACGGGGGGTCTGGGGGGGGGGCCAAGTGGTTTGGGGGGGGGGGGCCCCAAGTGGTTTGGGGGGGGGGGGCCGGGGGTCTGGGGGGGTCGCAAGGGAGTGGGGAGGGAGCCTGGGGGGGGTCCCGGGGGATTTGGGGGCCCAAGGGAGGGGGGAAGGGATTTGGGGGGGGTCCCAAGGGAGTGGGGAGGGGGCTTGGGGGGGGAAGGCTGGGGATTTGGGGGGGTCCCAGGGGATTTGGGGGGGGGGCAGGGTGATTTGGGGGGCCCAAGGGAGTGGGGAGGGGGCTTGGGGGGTCCCAAAGGATTTGGGGGGTCCCTGGGGATTTGGGGGGGCCAGGGTGATTTGGGGGGTCCCAAAGGGGGTGGGGAGGGGGCTTGGGGGGGTCCTTGGGGATTTGGAGGGGGTCCTGGGGAATATGGGGGGGGCCCAGGGTGATTTGGGGGGCCCAAGGGAGTGGGGAGGGGGCTTGGGGGCGTCCCATGGGGTTTGGGGGGTCCCCAAGGGAGTGGGGAGGGGGCTTGGGGGGGGGACCCGGGGGGTCTGGGGGGGGCCCCAAGTGGTTTGGGGGGGGGCCGGGGGTCTGGGGGGTCCCAAGGGAGTGGGGAGGGAGCCTGAGGGGGGACCCGGGGGATTTGGGGGGCCCAAGGGAGGGGGAAGGGATTTGGGGGGGGTCCCAAGGGAGTGGGGAGGGGGCTTGGGGGGGGAGGGCTGGGGATTTGGGGGGTCCCAGGGAATTTGGGGGGGCAGGGTGATTTGGGGGGGGGCCAAAGGGGTGGGGAGGGGGCCTGGGGGGGGGACCCTGGGGATATGGGGGGGCCCAAGGGAGGGGGAAGGGATTTGGGGGGGGGTCCCTAGGGAGTGGGGAGGGGGCTTGGGGGGGAGGGGCTGGGGATTTGGGGGGGGGGTCCCAGGGAATTTGGGGGGGGCAGGGTGATTTGGGGGGGCCCAAGGGAGTGGGGAGGGAGCCTGAGGGGGGACCCGGGGGGTCTGGGGGGGCCCCAAGTGGTTTGGGGGGGGGGCCGGGGGTCTGGGGGGTCCCGAGGGAGTGGGGAGGGGGCTTGGGGGGGGAGGGCTGGGGATTTGGGGGGTCCCAGGGAATTTGGGGGGGGGCAGGGTGATTTGGGGGGGGCAAAGGGGTGGGGAGGGGGCCTTGGGGGGGGACCCTGGGGATATGGGGGGCCCAAGGGAGCGGGGAAGGGATTTGGGGGGGTCCCAGGGGATTTGGGGGGGTCCCTTGGGGATTTGGGGGGGACCCAGGGCATTTGGGGGGGGGGGTCCTAAGGGAGTGGGGAGGGGCTTGGGGGGTCCCGGTGGGTTTGGGGGGCCCCAAGGGAGTGGGGAGGGGGCTTGGGGGGTTCCAGGGGATTTTGGGGGGCCCAAAGGGGTGGGGAGGGGGCTTGGGGGGTCCTTGGGGATTTGGGGGGGGTCCTGGGGAATTTGGGTGGGCCCAGGGGGATTTGGGGGGGGGGCCAAAGTAGTGGGGGGGGGACCCGGGGGATTTGGGGGGGCCCCAAGTGGTTTGGGGGGTCCTGGGGGTCTGGGGGGTCCCAAGGGAGTGGGGAGGGGGCTTGGGGGGGTCCCGGGGGTCTGGGGGCCCCAAGGGAGTGGGGAGGGGGCTGGGGGGGTCCCAGGGGATTGAGGGGGGTCCGGGGGGGGGGGCTGAGGACCCCCCAACTCCCAGGGGTGGAGTTGGGGGTCCCTGAGGGGTCCCAGAGGTTTGGGGGGCTGGGGGGGGGGTCCCAGGGGGATTTGAGGGGCCCCGGGGGGGGATTTGGCGGGGGGTCCCAAAATTTTTGGGGGGGGTCTCTGGGGGTCCCACGGGTGACGTCCGTGCGCAGATCGTGGTGGGGGAGCTGGCGGGGCGGCTGGGGGCGCGGGGGGGCCGCGACCCCACCATCCTGTGGGGCGAGTGCTGCTACCTGGGGGGCCCCCCTGCGGCGCCTGCTGCGCTTCCTGGGTGAGGGGGGCCGGGGGGCGGGGGGGCGGGGGGGGGGGCGGGGGGGGGGGGGGGGCGGGGGGGGAAATGGGGGGGGGGGGGGGGGGGGGAAATGGGGGGGGAATGGGGGGGGGGGAATGGGGGGTGGGGGGAGAAATGGGGGGGAATGGGGGGAGATGGGGGGGGGAATGGGGGGGCTGGGGGGATAAATGGGGGAATGGGGGGAATGGAGGGGCTGGGGGGGGGAAATGGGGGGGGAAATGGGGGGAGAAATGGAGGGGCTGGGGGGGAAATGGGGGGGCTGGGGGGGAATGGGGGGCAAATGGGGGGGACTGGGGGGAAATATGGGGGTTGGGGGTGGAATGGGGGCAAATGTGGGGGCTGGGGGGGTAAATGGGGGGGGGAATGGGGGGCTGGGGGGGGGGGGAAATGGGGGGGAAATGGGGGGAGAAATGGGGGGTGGGGGGGAGAAATGGGGGGAGAAATGGGGGGGCTGGGGGGGGGAAGTAGGGGAGCTGGGGGGGGAAATGGGGGGAAATGGGGCGGCTGGGGGGAAATGGGGGGGGGGGGAAATGGGGGAATGGGGGTGGCTGGGGGGGGAAATGGAGGGGCTGGGGGGTAAAAAGGGGGAAATGGGGAGAATGGGGGGCTGGGGGGGGGGGGGATTGGGGGGGCTGGGGAGGGAATGGGGGGCTGGGGGCGGAAAGAGGGGGTGGGGGGGAGAAATGGGGGGAAATGGGGGGAAATGGGGGGGGGGGGGGAGAAATGGGGGGGCTGGGGGGGAAATAGGGGGAAATGGGGGGAATGGGGGCTGGGGGGGGATTGGGGGGGCTGGGGGGGAATGGGGGGCTGGGGGGGGAATGGGGGGAAATGGGGGGAGAAATGGGGGGCTGGGGGGAAATGGGGGGCTGGGGGGGGGGAATGGGGGGTGGGGGGAGAAATGGTGGGGGGAATGGGGGGAAATGGGGGGAATGGGGGGGGAAATGGGGGGAATGGGGGGGCGGGGGGAAATGGGCTGGGGGGAAATGGGGGGCTAGGGGCAAATGGGGGGCTGGGGGTGGAATGGGGGTGAAATGGGGGGCTGGGGGGGGGAAATGGGGGGGAAATGGGTGGTAAAGGGGGAAATGGGGGGAATGGGGGGCTGGGGGCAGGAATGGGGGGCTGGGGGGGCAAATGGGGGGCGGGGGGAATGGGGGGGAAATAGGGGGGCTGGGGGGGAATGGGGGGACATGGGGGGAATGGGGGGTGGGGTGCAAATAGGGGGGCTGGGGGGGCAAATGGGGGGGCTGGGGGGGAAAGAGGGGGGTGGGGGAAATGGGGGAAAATGGGGGGGGAAATGGGGGGGTATGGGGGGCTGGGGGGAAATGGGGGGGCTGCTGGGGAAATAGGGAAGCCGGGGGGGAAATGGGGGGGCTGGGGGGTAAGGGAGTGGGCCTGGGGGGGGCATAAGGGGTCGGGGGGGGCAAAGGGGGGGGTGGGGGGGCGGTGGGGGGGCAGTGGGGTTTTTTGGGGTGGGCCAGTGGGTTTTTTTTTTGGGGGGGGGGGGAGAAAAAGGGGGTTTGGTGGCACTGAGAGTTTTTGGGGGTTGCAGGCGGGTTGGGGGGGGGGGGGGCAGTCGGGTTTGGAGGGGGGGGGCTCTGACACCCCCCGTGCCCCCCCGTGCCCCCCCCCCCCCAGGGGTGTTCTCCTTCGGGCTCTTGGCCACGGGGATCTTCGCCAACGCGGGGCAGGTGGTGACGGGGGCGCCGGCCCCCCACTTTCTGGCCGTCTGTCGCCCCAACTACACGGCCCTGGGCTGCGCCCCCGGCCGCAGCCGCCCCCCCGCTTCGTGCCCCCCGGGGGGGCTCCGTGCGCCGGGGACCCCCCTTGGTGGCGGCGGCCCGCCGGGCCTTCCCCTGCAAGGAGGCCGCGCTGGGGGCCTACGGGGGCCTACGCGGCGGTAAGGGGGGGGGCATGGGGGGGGGGTTTGGGGGCGGGGGGGGCTGGGGGGTTGGGGGGGTTGGGGGGAATGGGGGGGGTCGGGGGAAATGGGGGGGCTGGGGGGGGGGGGTTGGGGGGATTGGGGGGAATGGGGGGGGGGGGGTTGGGGATTTGGGGGGCTTGGGGGAAATGGGGGGCATGGGGGGGGGGGTTTGGGGTCGGGGGGCTGGGGGGTCGGGGGGTTGGGGGGTTGGGGGATTGGGGGGGCGGGGGGGGGGGGTTGGGGGGGGTTGGGGGGGTTTGGGGTCGGGGGGCTGGGGGGGTCGGGGGGTTGGGGGAATGGGGGGGGCCGGGGGGTTGGGGATTTTGGGGGGGTCGGGGGAAATGGGGGGGAATGGGGGGGATTGGGGGGTTTTGGGGTCGGGGGGTTGGGGGAATTGGGGGCCGGGGGGGTTGGGGATTTGGGGGGTTGGGGGAATGGGGGGCTTTGGGGGATTGGGGGGTTGGGGTCGGGGGGGGGCCGGGGGGGTTTGGGGTCGGGGGGGGCTGGGGGGTCAGGGGGGTCGGGGGGAATGGGGGGTTGGGGGCGGGGGGCAGGAAGGGTTGGGGATTTGGGGGGGGGTTGGGGGAAATGGGGGGGATGGGGGCATTGGGGGGGTTTTGGGGGCTGGGGGGCTGGGGGGGGGGGGGGGGGGGGGAATGGGGGGCCGGGGGGGGTTGGGGATTTTGGGGGGGGGGGGGAATGGGGGAGGATTTGGGGGATTGGGGGGTTTTGGGGGCGGGGGGCTGGGGGGGGGGGTTGGGGGAGCGGGGGGTTGGGGGGGGGGGGGTTGGGGGGGGAGGGGGGGGTTTGGGGGGAATGGGGGGGGGGGTTTGGGGGGGGGGGGGGGGGGGGGGTTGGGGGAAGGGGGGTTTGGGGGATTGGGGGGGAGGTTGGGGTCGGGGGGGCCGGGGGGGGGGGAATTTGGGGGCCGGGGATTGGGGGGGGGGATTGGGGGGATTTGGGTTTGGGGGGGGGCTGGGGGGGGTTAGGGGGGGTTGGGGGGTGGGGGGGTTGGGGGGGGGGGGATCAGGGGGAAATGGGGGGTGAGGGGGATTGGGGGGGTTGGGGGATCGGGGGGATTTGGGGTTGGGGGGCTCGGGGGGTCAGAGGGGTTGGGGAAATGGGGGCCGGGGGGGTTGGGGGAAATGGGGGGTGAGGGGGATTGGGGGGGTTGGGGGAAGGGGGGGGGGGATTTGGGGGGGATTGGGGGGATTGGGGGGGGGGTTTGGGGTCGGGGGGCTGGGGGGGTTGGGGGGCTTGGGGATTTGGGGGGATCAGGGGGAAATGGGGGTGAGGGGGATTGGGGGGTTGGGGGATCGGGGGGGATTTGGGGTTGGGGGGCTCTGGGGGGTCAGAGGGGTTGGGGTAATGGGGGGTTGGGGGGTGGGAGGATGGGGGGGCTGGGGAAATATGGGGGAAATGGGGGGAAATGGGGGGAAAGGGGAAAATGGGGGGAAAGCAGGGGGAAATGGGTCAAAACGTGGGGGAAGTGGGGGGGAATGGGGGGAAATGGGGGGAAACCCGGGGAAAATGGGGAGAAATGGGGGGGGAAATGGGAGGAAACCCGGGGAAAATGGGGTGAAACCCAGGGAAAATGGGGAAAATGGGGGGAAATGGGGGAAAACCTGGGGAAAATGGGGGGAAACCCAGGGAAAATGGGGGGAAATGAGGGGAAACGTGGGGAAATGGGGTGAAACATGGAGGAAATGGGGGGGGAAATGGGGGTAAACCTGGGGAAAATGGGGTGAAACCTGGGGAAAATTGGGGGAAATGGGAGGAAATGGGGGGGAAGTGGGGGAAACCTGGGGAAAATGGGGAAAAAGGGGGGAAATGGGGGGAAACGTGGGGAAATGGGGGGGGAAATGGGGGGAAACTGGGGAAAATGGGGTGAAACCTGGGGAAAATGGGGGAAACCAGGGAAAATGGGGAAAAAGGGGGGAAATGGGGGGGGAAATGGGGGGAAACCCAGGGAAAATGGGGTGAAACCTGGGGAAAATGGGGGGAAACCCAGGGAAAATGGGAAAATGGGGGGAAATGGGGGGGGAAATGGGGGGAAACCCGGGGAAAATGGGGGAAAATGGGGGGAAACCCAGGGAAAATGGGGGGAAATGGGGGGAAATGGGGTGAAACCCGGGGAAAATGGGGAAAATGGGGGGAAATGAGGGGAAACGTGGGGAAATGGGGGGAAACATGGAGGAAATGGGGGGGGAAATGGGGGTAAACCTGGGGAAAATGGGGGGAAACCTGGGGAAAATTGGGGGAAATGGGAGGAAATGGGGGGAAATGGGGGGAAACCTGGGGAAAATGGGGAAAAAGGGGGGAAATGGGGGGAAACGTGGGGAAAAAGGGGGGAAATGGGGGGAAAACCTGGGGAAATGGGGGGGGAAATGGGGGGAAACCTGGGGAAAATGGGGTGAAACCCAGGGAAAATGGGGAAAAAGGGGGGAAATGGGGGGAAACCTGGGGGAAAATGGGTACCCCGGGGGGGGGGGGGACAACGACAGGCTGTTTGGGTAGGGGGGGGGCCAACCTTTGGGTTTTTTTTTCGGGGGGGGGGGGGTCTTTTTGGGGGCTCCCAGGCCGGGACCTGTGCCCTGTGGGGGGGGGGGAAGCCGTGCCAGGGCTATGACCCCCCCCCCTTCTCCTTTTTGTTGCCCCCCCCTCCCCAAAGCTGTACGTGACCTTGGCGTGGCGGGGGGGGGGCTCTCGGCTGGCCAAGCCGGCGGCGGTGCTGGGGCTGGCGGCCCCCCCGTTCCTGCTGGGGGCCGTGCGCGTGGCCGAGCACCGCAATCACTGGGCCGACGTCCTGGCCGGCTTCGTCACCGGCACCGCCATCGCCGCCTTCCTGGTGAGGGGGGGGGGGGGGGCCCCAAAATAACCCCCCCCCCAAAAAAAAAAATTGGGTCACCATCCCCCACCAAAAAAAAAAAAATTTGGGTCACCATCCCCCCCCAAAAAAATTGGGGTGACCCCCCCCCAAAAATGGGTTGACTCCCCCCCAAAAAAATGGGGTGACCCCCCCAAAAAAATGGGGTGACCCCCCAAAAATGGGGTGACCCCCCAAAAAATTGGGATGACCCCCCCAAAAAATGGGGTGACCCCCCCAAAAAATGGGGTGACCCCCCCAAAAAATGGGGTGACCCCCCCAAAAGTATTGGGGTGACCCCCCCCAAAAATGGGGTGATCCCCCCCAAAAATGGGGTGACCCCCCCAAAAAATTGGGGTGACCCCCCCCAAAAAATGGGGTGACCCCCCCACCCCGTGGTGTGCCCCGAAGTGACCGCGGGACCCCAAGGATGGGGGGGGGGGGGGCCTAAAGGAGAGGCCTGGGATCCCGCTTGGGACCCCCCCCCCCCAAAGATTTGGGGGACCCCCCTAAATGTTCCTGGGACCCCCCCCAAATTGTTCCTGGGACCCCCAAAGATTTGTGGGACCCCCCCCCAAATATCCTAGGGACCCCCCCCCAAATCTTCCTGGGGTCCCCCCCCCAATCTTCCCGGGATCCTCCCTAAATCTTTCTGTACCCCCCCCCCCCAATTTTCCTGGGACACCCCCCCCCAATATATCCCTGGGACCCCCCCAAACCCACGTGAACCCCCCCCCCCAAAACCTCTGGGATCCCCAACTCCCCTTCGGGTCCCCCCCCGAAATATTCCTGGGACCCCCCCCCCCTCAAATCTCAGGACCCCCAGACCCCCCCCAAGCATCCCTTGCCCCCCCCCCGACCCCAAGACCCCCCCCCCCCCAAATAACCGTGCCCCCCCCCCCCCCCCAGGTGACCTGCGTGGTGGGCAACTTCCAGTGCAAGGGGGGGCCGCCGGGGGGGGGCACGGGGGGGGGAGCCCCCCCCAGAGCCCCCCCCGAGCTGCCCCGTCCCCAGCCCCCCCTCGAGGAGCTCAGCGTCACCCAGGTGAGGGGGGAGCAAAATATTTGGGGGGGGGGGGGACACAAAATTGGGGGGGGGGGGCAAAAATATGGGGGGGGCACATGGGGACCCTATGGGGGGGCACCCCAGGCTGGGGGGTGCTGGGGGGGGGTCTTGAGACCCTGGGGGGGCACCCAGACCCTATGGGGGTGTTGGGGGGGGGGGTCTTGAGTCCTATAGGGGGGGCATGGGGGGGTCCTGAGTCTTATGGGGGGGGGTCCTGAGCCTATTGGGGGCACCCAGACCCTATGGGGCTGCTGGGGGGGGGGGGTCCTAAGTCCTATAGAGGGGGTATTTGGGGGGGGGTCCTGAGTCCTATAGGGGATATGGGGGGGTCCTGAGTCCCATGGGGGGGTTAATGGGGGGGTCCTGAGTCTTGGGGGGGGTTCAAGGGGGGGTCCTGAGCACTATAGGGGGGGTACATGCGGGATCCTAAGCCCCATGGGGGGGTCCTGAGTCCTATAGGGGATATGGGGGGGTCCTGAGCCCATGGGGGGGGTCCTGAGTCCTATAGGGGATATGGGGGGGTCCTGAGTCCCATGGGGGGGGTCCTGAGTCCTATAGGGGATATGGGGGGTCCTGAGTCCTATGGGGGGGGGGTTAATGGGGGGGTCCTGAGCCCCATGGGGGGTCCTGAGTCCTATAGGGGATATGGGGGGGTCCTGAGTCCTATGGGGGGGGGGTTCATGGGGGGGGGGTCCTGAGTCTTGGGGGGGGGGTCATGGGGGGGTCCTGAGTCCTATAGGGGGTCCTGAGCCTATGGGGTGCTGGGGGGGGGTCCTGAGTCCTATAGGATATATAGGGGGGGGGTCCTGAGTCTTATGGGGGGGGGTTCATGGGGGGGTCCTGAGCCCCATGGGGGGGTCCTGAGTCTTGGGGGGGTTCATGGGGGGGTCCTGAGCCCCATGGGGGGTCCTGAGTCCTATAGGGGATATGGGGAGGTCCTGAGTCCTATGGGGGGGGGGGTTCATGGGGGGGGCCCTGAGTCTTGGGGGGGGTTCATGGGGGGGTCCTGAGTCCTATAGGGGATATGGGGGGGTCCTGAGTCCTATGGGGGGGGGTTCACGGGGGGGTCCTGAGCCCCCCGGGGGGCTCTGGGGCCATGGGGACCTCCCGTGCCCCCCCCCCCGTGTCCCCCCCCAGGCACGCCGAGCCGAGTTCCCGGCCGTCACCTGAGCGCCCCCACGGGGGGGGGGGGGGGCCGCAGCCATCGCCCCCCCCACGAGCGTCACGAGCACGGGGGGGGAGTGGGGGGGGGGGGCGGTTCCACGCGTGTCACGCGCGTGTGCAAAAGTGGGGGGGGGGGGGGCGGGGGGCGGGTGGGGGGGGGCACACGCGGGGCTGCGGGACGGGAATAAAGTGGCTGCGTGCGAGCTGCCTGTGTCGTGGGGGGGCTATAGGGGAGGGGGGGCTATGGGGGGGGATATAGGGGATGGGGGGGCTATAGGGGGGGGCTATAGGGGATGGGGGGGCTATAGGGGATGGGGGGCTATGGGGATGTGGGGGGGCTATGGGGGGCGATATAGGGGATGGGGGGGCTATGGGGGGGGCTATAGGGGATGGGGGGGCTATAGGGGATGGGGGGGCTATGGGGGGCGATATAGGGGATGGGGGGCTATGGGGGATGGGGGGGCTATGGGGGGGCTATAGGGATGGGGGGGCTATGGGGGGGGATATAGGGGATGGGGGGAGCTATGGGGGGGGGCTATAGGGGATGGGGGGGCTATAGGGGATGGGGGGGCTATGGGGGGGCTATAGGGGATGGGGGGGGGCTATGGGGGGGCTATAGGGGATGGGGGGGCTATAGGGGATGGGGGGGCTATGGGGGGGCTATAGGGGATGGGGGGAGCTATGGGGGGCTATAGGGGATGGGGGGGCTATAGGGGATGGGGGGAGCTAGGGAGGGCAGATATAGGGGATGGGGGGGCTATAGGGGGTGGGGTTATCTATGGAGTGGAGGGGACCCTATAGGGGCTGGGGGGGTCCTATAGGACTCGGGGGGGGGGGGGCTGTAGAGGATGGGGTTATCTATGGAATGGGGGGGGCCCTATAGGGGCTGGGGGGGCTATAGGGGATGGGGGGAGCCTATAGGGGCTGGGGTTGTCTATGGAATTGGGGGGGGACCCTATAAGGGCTGGGGGGGGCTATAGAGGCTGGGGTTATCTATAGAATGGGGGGCGGTTATAGGGGCTGGGGGGCCTATAGGACTGGGGGGGCTATAGGGGCTGGGGTTATCTATAGAATACAGGGTGTGTGTTGGTGTGGGTGTATGTATGGGGGGTGCCTATAGGTGCTGGGCCTATAAGGACTGAGCCTAAAGGGGCTGAGGGTTCTATAGGGGGGGGCTAAAGGGGGGCGCTCTAGGGGCTGGATCTATAGGGGCTGGGCCTATAGGGGCTAGGGGTGCTACAGGGGCTGGGCCTATAAGGGCTGAGCCTATTGGGGCTGGGGGTTCTATAGAGGCCGGGCCTATAGGGAATGGGGTGCTATGGGGGGGGTGCTGTAGGGGCTGGGCCTATAGGGTCTGGTTCTATAGGGGCTGCGTGTGTCTGCAGGTTGCCTATAGAGGCTGGGGGTTCTATAGGGGCTGGGTCTATAGAGTTTAGGGGCGCTATGGGGGGGTGCTATAGGGTCTGGGCCTATAGAGGCCGGGTCTATAGGGGCTGGGGGTTCTATAGGAGGGGTGGTATAGGGTCTGGGCCTATAGGTCTATAGGGTTTGGGGGTTCTATAGGGGCCGGGTCTATAAAGTCTGGGGGCGCTATAGGGGGTTCTATAGGACCTGACCCTATAGGGGCCAGGTCTATAGGGTCTGGGGCACTATAGGGGGGGTGTTGTAGGGTCTGGGCCTATAGGGGCCGGGCCTGTAGGGGCTGGGGGTTCTATAGGGTCCAGGCCTATAGGGTCTGGGGGCGCTATAGCGGGGTGCTATAGGGTCTGGGCCTATAGGGGCCGGGTCTATAGGGTCTGGGGGCGCTATAGGGGGTTCTATAGGACCTGACCCTATAGGGGCCGGGCCTGTAGGGTCTGGGGGTGCTATAGGGGGGGTGTTATAGGGGCTGGGCCTATAGGGGCCGGGCCTGTAGGGGCTGGGGGTTCTATAGGGTCCAGGCCTATAGGGTCTGGGGGCGCTATAGCGGGGTGCTATAGGGTCTGGGCCTATAGGGGCCGGGTCTATAGGGTCTGGGGGCGCTATAGGGGGTTCTATAGGACCTGACCCTATAGGGGCCGGGCCTGTAGGGTCTGGGGGCGCTATAGGGGGGTGCTATAGGGTCTGGGCCTATAGGGGCCGGGTCTATAGGGTCTGGGGGCGCTATAGGGGGTTCTATAGGACCTGACCCTATAGGGGCCGGGCCTGTAGGGTCTGGGGGCGCTATAGGGGGGGTGCTATAGGGGCTGGGCCTATAGGGGTCGGGCCTGTAGGGGCTGGGGGTTTTATAGGGTCCAGGCCTATAGGGTCTGGGGCGCTATAGGGGGGGTGTTATAGGGGCTGGGCCTATAGGGGCTGGGCCTGTAGGAGCTGGGGGCGCTATAGGGGGGTGCTATAGGGTCTGGGCCTATAGGGGCCGGGTCTATAGGGTCTGGGGGGCGCTATAGGGGGTTCTATAGGACCTGACCCTATAGGGGCCGGGCCTGTAGGGTCTGGGGGCGCTATAGGGGGGTGCTATAGGGGCTGGGCCTATAGGGGCCGGGCCTGTAGGGGCTGGGGGTTCTATAGGGTCCAGGCCTATAGGGTCTGGGGGTGCTATAGGGGGGGTGTTATAGGGTCTCGGCCTATAGGGGCCGGGTCTATAGGGTCTGGGGGCGCTATAGGGGGTTCTATAGGACCTGACCCTATAGGGGCCGGGCCTGTAGGGTCTGGGGGTGCTATAGGGGGGGTGTTATAGGGGCTGGGCCTATAGGGGCCGGGCCTGTAGGGGCTGGGGGTTCTATAGGGTCCAGGCCTATAGGGTCTGGGGGCGCTATAGCGGGGTGCTATAGGGTCTGGGCCTATAGGGGCCGGGTCTATAGGGTCTGGGGGCGCTATAGGGGGTTCTATAGGACCTGACCCTATAGGGGCCGGGCCTGTAGGGTCTGGGGGCGCTATAGGGGGGGTGTTACAGGGGCTGGGCCTATAGGGGCCGGGTCTGTAGGGGCTGGGGGTTCTATAGGGTCCAGGCCTATAGGGTCTGGGGGCGCTATAGCGGGGTGCTATAGGGTCTGGGCCTATAGGGGCTGGGTCTATAGGGTCTGGGGGCGCTATAGGGGGTTCTATAGGACCTGACCCTATAGGGGCCGGGCCTGTAGGGTCTGGGGGCGCTATAGGGGGGGTGTTATAGGGGCTGGGCCTATAGGGGCCGGGCATGTAGGGGCTGGGGGTTCTATAGGGTCCAGGCCTATAGGGTCTGGGGGCGCTATAGGGGGGGTGTTATAGGGGCTGGGCCTATAGGGGCTGGGCCTGTAGGAGCTGGGGGCGCTATAGGGGGGTGCTATAGGGTCTGGGCCTATAGGGGCCGGGTCTATAGGGTCTGGGGGCGCTATAGGGGGTTCTATAGGACCTGACCCTATAGGGGCCGGGCCTGTAGGGTCTGGGGGCGCTATAGGGGGGGTGCTATAGGGGCTGGGCCTATAGGGGTCGGGCCTGTAGGGGCTGGGGGTTCTATAGGGTCCAGGCCTATAGGGTCTGGGGGTGCTATAGGGGGGGTGTTATAGGGGCTGGGCCTATAGGGGCCGGGCCTGTAGGGGCTGGGGGTTCTATAGGGTCCAGGCCTATAGGGTCTGGGGGTGCTATAGGGGGGGTGTTATAGGGTCTCGGCCTATAGGGGCCGGGTCTATAGGGTCTGGGGGCGCTATAGGGGGGTGTTATAGGGTCTGGGCCTATAGGGGCCGGGTCTATAGGGTCTGGGGGCGCTATAGGGGGGTGTTATAGGGTCTGGGCCTATAGGGGCCGGGTCTATAGGGTCTGGGGCTCCTATAGGGGGTTCTATAGGACCTGACCCTATAGGGGCCGGGCGTGTAGGGTCTGGGGGCGCTATAGGGGGGGGTGCTATAGGGGCTGGGCCTATAGGGGCCGGGGGCGCCCTCCGCCCACGTGCCCGCGGGGCTCCTATAGGCGCTGCCGCCTTCGCGTGGGCGTGCCCGGGTGGGCGTGTCCGCCCCCGTGGGCGTGTCCCGTGGGCGTGTCCCGTGGGCGTGTCCCCCCCCCCGAGGCCCCGCCCCCACCCCCCCCCGAGGCCCCGCCCCCCCCCCCCGCCCCCCCCGGACTGCAGCGGGGCGGTGGCTCCGGCACCGGCGGCGGCGGCGGCCGAGGTGAGCCCGGGGCCGGGACCCCCCCCCCCCCCTTAACCCCCCCCCCAACCTTTAAACCCCCCCCCTCCCCGCCCCCCCCGCCCCCCTGGACCCTATAGACGGGGACCTATAGATGGGGGGGGGGGGGGGGGGCGGGAGGGGCGCGGCCCATGGGAGGAGCCCTGCGGGGTGGGGGGGTGGGGGGGGGTCCTATGGGGCTGGGGGGGGCCCGGCCCTATCGCAGCCCCTATAGCGCCCCTATAGAGCCCCTATAGCGCCCTATGGGGGGGGGGGGGGCTGGGAGCTGTCCGTGGTGCTGCCAGGGGCGGGGCCCCCCCGGCTCCCTCGCCCCCGGCCCGGGGGTTCCCCCACGATCGGGTTCCGGCCCCCTCCTGGTGTGTGCCCCCCCCCCCCCCACCCCCGGACCCCAACCCAAATGACCCCCCCCCTCACCGGAGCCCCGCGCCCTTCGGCGACGGGTATTCTCGGGCGGATAATACGGACGCGCTGTTATTGCTTGAGAATACGCGTAGCCGAGGGGACGCCTCGCCCCGGCCTCCTGCGCGGCCCCGGCATCCTCGTGCAAGCCCCTGCAGCCCCGTGCAACCCCCTGCATCCTCGTGCAACCTCGTGCAACCCCCCCGCATCCTCGTGCATCACCCCTGCATCCTCGTCTGTGCACCCTCCTGCATCCCTGTGCATCCCCCTGCGTCCCCCGCGCATCCTCATGCAACACCCTGCATCCTCGTGCAACACCCTGCATCCTCGTGCAACCTCCTGCATCCTCGTGCAACCCCGTGCAAACCCCCGCATCCTCGTGCATCACCCCTACATCCTCGTCTGTACATCCTCCTGCACCCCTGTGCAACCTCATGCGACCCCCTGCATCCCCGTGCAACCACGTGCAAACCCCTGCATCCTTGTGCATCACCCCTGCATCCTCGTCTATACATCCCCCTGCATCCCTGTGCATCCCCATGCAACACCCTGCATCCCCCGGCAACCCCCTGCATCCTCGTGCAACGCCGTGCAACCCCGTGCAAACCCTGGCATCCTCGTGCATCACCCCTACATCCTCGTCTGTACATCCTCCTGCATCCCTGTGCATCCCCTGTGCATCCTCATGCATCCTCGTGCAACCCTGTGCATCCCCGTGCATCCTCATGCATCCTTGTGCAACCTCGTGCATCGCCCCTGCATCCCCCTGCATCCTCCTCTATACATCCTCCTGCATCCCCGTGCAACCCCGTGCATCCCCGGGCAACCTTGTGCAACTTTGTGCATCACCCCTGCATCCCCTATACATCCTCCTGCATCCCTGTGCATCCCCCTACATCCCCGTGCAACCCCGTGCAACCTCATGCAACTTCGTGCATCACCCCTGCATCCTTGTCTATACATCCTCCTGCATCCTCGTGCATCCCCATGCAAACTTGTGCAACCCTGTGCAAACTCGTGCATCACCCCTGCATCCTCCTCTATACATTCTCCTGCGTCCCTGTGCATCCTTGTGCATCCTCGTGCAACCCCCTGCATCCTCGTGCATCACCCCTGCATCATCATCTGTACATCCTCCTGCACCCCTGTGCATCCCCCTACATCCTCGTGCAACCCCGTGCAACCTTGTGCATCCTTGTGCAACCCCCTGCATCCCCCTGCACCCTCGTCTATACATCCTCCTGCATCCCTGTGCATCCCCGTGCATCCTCGTGCAACCTCGAGCATCCTCGTGCAACCTCGTGCATCCCCCTGCACCCTTGTGCATCACCCCCTGCATCCCCCTGCATCCTCCTCTATACATCCTCCTGCATCCCCGTGCATCCTCGTGCATCACAGTGCAACCCCGTGCATCCCCGTGCGACCTCGTGCATCCCCCTGCATCCTCGCGTATCCATCCTCGCGCATCCTCGTGCAACTCTGTGCATCCTCGTGTGTTCTCGTGCATCCCCGTGCATCCTCGCGTGTCCATCCTCGCGCATCCTCGTGCAACTCTGTGCATCCTCGTGTGTTCTCGTGCATCCCCGTGCATCCTCGCGTGTCCATCCTCTAGCATCCCTGTGCACCCCGTGCATCCCCGTGCATCCTCGTGCATCCCCCTGCATCCCCGTGCATCCTCGTGCACCCACGTGCATCCATTCCCGTGCATGCTCGTGCACCCCCCCAGCAGCCCCCTGGGGCGCAGAAGCCCCCCCCCCCGCACCCCGCACCCCGCTGCGCGTGCACGCGGGTGGGACCCCGCGGGCGTGCACGGGAAGGGGCCCCAGCGGGCGCGGGGGCCGCGCACAACCGTGCACGCGAGGCGGGGGGGGGGGGGATCCGCGCGTGCACGAGGCGCGTGCACGAGGCGCGTGCACGGCTCGGCGGGCGTGCACGGGCGGGCGATGCCGCGTGCACGAGCGGTCAGGGCGGGCGCGTGCCCAAGGGGCGGGCGCGCGCACGGGGCGGGCGCGCGGGAAACTGCGCGCGCGCGCGCGCGCGGGCTCAGCGCGCGCTCCCTTCCCCCGGCGCCCCGCCCCGCCCCGCCCCGCCCCGTCGCCAGGCAACCGCCCGCCGTCGCCGGGCAACGCGTTGCTAGGCAGCGCGGGGTGATTGACAGCCCACCCCCCGCCCCCTTGGCCACGCCCTCGCGGAGAGGGTACCGCCTCCCCATTGGCTCCGCCGCGCGGTGTGGTGAGGCTCGTCAGGGGGCGGGGCCGGCGCTGGATTGGCGGTGTGAGCGGCCAATAAGAAAGCGGGAGAGGCCGCGGCCTACCCCGATTGGCTGAGAAGCGCGCGCGGCGGGCGGGAGAAGCGCTGAGGGGAGCTCCCTTCCGATTGGCTGAGGAGCGCGCGGTGGGCGGGAGCGTCTCTGAGGGGAGCTCTTCCCCGATTGGCTGAGGCGTGGCGGGGCCGAGGGCCGCTCCCCTGGGATTGGCCGCCCGCCGGGAGCCGCGCGGCGATTGGCCGGTCCGGGGATGGCGGCGGCGCTGGAGCGGGCGCTGGGCCCTGCGGCGGAGGTGCCGCCGGTGCCGCTGCCGGTGCCGGTGCTGGTGCTGGGCCCGGCGGGCTCGGGCCGCACGGCGCTGCTGCTGCGGGCGGCGCTGGCGGGCGGCGGCGACGGGCCCCGGGCGCTCTTCCTGGGCCCCCAGCGCGCTCCCGAGGCTCCCGGGCGGCGGCGGCACCGACCCGCGGGCGCTGCAGGTGAGCGGGGCCGCGGGGGGAGGGGGGCGGGGCCTGCTGGAGGGGGGCGGGGCCTGCTGGAGGGGGCGGGGCCTGCTGGAGGGGCGGGGCCTGCTGGGGGCAGCGCGGCGGCGGGGGGGCGTGGTTTGTTGGGGGCGTGGCTTGATGGGCACGTGCGGGGGCGTGGTTTCTCCTGAAGGGGCGGGGCTTTGCATGCGGGGAGCGGCGTTCTGGGCGTGGGCGGGGCTTGCGCCGAGGGGGCGGGGCTTCGCGGCTGCACCTGGGGGGCGGGGCCTGCGGGGGGGGCGTGGCTCTGGAGGCTGGGGCGCTGCGGCGGGGAGGGGCGGGGCTCCGGGAGAGGGGGCGGGGCTCCCGGGCGAGGGGGCGGGGGCTTGGCGGCGGGTGGGCGGGGCTCCGCGCTGGGGGCGGGGCTCTGGGTGAGCTGCAGGGGTAGGGGCACCCTGCGTGGGGGGCGGGGCCTGGCACGTCGGGGGGCGGGGCTTAGCGCATTGGGGGCGTGGCTTAGCGCATTGGGGGCGTGGCTTGGCGGTTGGAGGGCGTGGTCTAGCACATCGGGGGCGTGGCCTACGGCCTCGGGGGCGCGTGTTAGTGCATGGGGGCGTGGCTTAGCGCATGGAGGGCGTGGCCTAGCTCATAGGGGGCGTGGCTTCGCACGTCGGGAGGCGTGGCCTCGGGGGGGCGGGGCGGGGCTTCTCGCCTCGGGGGGGGGGGGGGGCGCGTCCTGACCCTGCTCCCCCAGCGCCTGGAGCTCCGCTACCCCCCGACCCTGGGGGCCCTGGGCCGGGAGCTGGGGGCGGCGGCGGCCCGCCCGCGCCCCCCCCGGGCTGCTGCTGCTGGACGGGCTGGAGCACTACGTGGGGGGGGCGCGGGGGGGGGGCCGCCCGCCTGGCCGCCCTGCTGCTCGAGGCCGCCCGCGCCCCCCGGCCGCCCGGGCAGCTGCTGGCGACGCTGCGCCTGCCCCCCCCGGCCCCCCACGTCCTGCCCGCCCTGCGCCGCTACTTCCCCGCCGAGTGCCGCCTGCGCCCCCGGCCCGGGGTCCCTGCCCGCGTCAGCGCCCGTCTCATCCGGCCCGGGGGGGGCCCGCGGAGCTGGCAGCTCCGCTTCGACCCCCGCGGGGGGCTCAGTGTCACCCCCGCTGAGGGGGGCGGTGGGGACGAGGACGGCAGCGGGGACGAGGACGGCAGCGGGGACGACGGCGGTGGCAAGAGGGACGAGGATGACGATGGCAGCGGGGATGAGGACAGCGGTGGGAAGAGGAACAAGGATGGCGATGGCACCAGGGACGAGGATGGTGGTGGCAACAGGGACAAGGACGACAGTGGCAGCGGGTACAAGGACGGCGATGGCACCAGGGACAAGGATGTCGGTGGCAAGAGGGACAAGGACAGCGGTGGCACCGGGGACAAGGACGGCGGTGGCACCGGGGATGAGGCCTGGGGGGCTGAGCCCGGTGGCCGCCACGCGGGTCCCCAGGCCGTGGGGGTGCCACGGAGCCCCCACCTCTGGTGGTGACCCCCAGCCCCGCGGAGCGTCCCCGACCACGGAGCTGACGCCGCAGGGGACCCCCGGGTGCCGCGGAGCCATCGGGATGACCCGCAGCCCCCCGCCCGGGGCGCGCAGACCCCGCGGGGACACGGCCGCCGCGCACCCCATGCCCCAAGGAGGACCCGGAGGCGTCCCCAAATCGGGGGGGGGACACAACACTCGCCCCCCCCCCCCCCCCTTCCCAAGTGCGTCACCGCCTGCAAGCGTGGGGACGCGGGCGTCACGGTGCCCCCCCCGCGGGCCCGGCCGCCACCTGGGGGCTCCTGATAAGGCCTTATCAGCTCCCCCCCCTCCCACCCCGGTTCTGGGAGGGGCCCCGCACCCTGCGGCTCCCCCCCCGTCCCCCCCCCCGCCCCAACAACGCGCGGGCTGAGCCGGCAGCTTCTTATTATAAAAACAGCACAAAAAAAACAGGAATTAAAAACAAAAAAACACAAAAAATCCACAACCAAAGCACAGAAAAGTCAGAACGGGTCGCGGGGGGAGGGGGGGCAGCCCCCCGGTGTGTGTCCCCCCCCCCGTGTCCCCTCCTCGTGGCACTGGGGGGGGCTGTCCCCGGGGCACGGCGTGCCCGTGTGACGTCACCACGGCCCCTCCGTGATGTCACCGCGTTTCCATGTGACGTCACCACGTCGTGGCCCCTCCGTGATGTCACAGCATTGCCGTGTGATGTCACCGGCAGCCTCATCCATGATGTAACGGCGTTTCCATGTGACGTCACCGCGTCGTGGCCCCTCCGTGATGTCACAGCATTGCCGTGTGACGTCACCATGACATGGCCCCATCATGATGTCATGGTGTTTCCCGTGTGACATCACCGCGACGTGGCCCCTCCATGACGTCACGGTGTTTCCATGTGACGTCACCACGGGCCCCTTCCATGATGTCACAGCATTCCTGTGTGATGTCACCGCAGCCTCTCCATGACGTCACGGCGTTCCCGTGTGATGTCACCACGGCCCCTCCGTGACGTCACAGCATTCCTATGTGATGTCACCGCAGCCCTTCCATGACGTCACGGCCATGTGACATCACCGTGTGATGACGTCACAGTGTTCCTATGTGACGTCACCGCAGACCTCTCCATGACGTCACGGCATTCCCACATGACGTCACCACATCGTGGCCCTTCCATGATGTCACGCCGTTCCCATGTGACATCACCACGGCCTCTCCGTGACGTCACAGCATTCCTGTGATGTCACCGCAGCCTCTCCATGATGTCATGGCGTTCCTGTGTGACATCACCACGACGTGGCCCCTCCGTGACGTCACGGCGTTCCCACGTGACGTCACCGCAGCCTCTCCATGATGTCACGCCGTTCCCATGTGATGTCACCATTGGCCCCTCCGTGACGTCACGGCATTCCTGTGTGACGTCACCACAGCCCTTCCATGACATCACGGCGTTCCCATGTGATGTCACCACGACGTGGCCCCTCCGTGATGTCACAGCGTTCCCGTGTGACGTCACCACGGCCCCTCCATGACGTCACAGCATTCCTGTGTGACGTCACCGCAGCCCTTCCATGACATCACGGCGTTCCCGTGTGATGTCACCGTGGCCCCTCCATGACGTCACGGCCTTCCCACGTGACGTCACCGTGCCCCCCCCGTCCCCGCCGTGCCCCCAGCCCCGTGCCCCCCCCTCCTTCCGCCGCCCTCAGGAGCAGAGCACGTAGGGGGGGGGGGCTGCGCGGGGGCCCAGCCCCGGGGGGTCCCCGCGAAGGATCCGGGGGGTCCCCGTGGCAGGGCCTCTCCGGGGGGGCCCCCGTCGGGGGTTCTCCTTGGGGCTTCCCCCGTCGGGGGGGCGCCTTTGCTGGGGGGGGGGGGGGGGGGCCAGGTTGGCGTAGGGCCCGCGGGGCTGGGGGGGCCGGGGGCTGCGGCGGGGCGGGGGGGGGGCGCGGGGGGGCCGCGGGGGCAGAGCAGGGCCGAGCCGGGGTCGAAGAGCGTGTACTCGAAGCTGGAGGCGGGCGAGGGGCCGGCGGGGGGGCGGCGGGGGGCGGCCGGGGGGCTCGGCCTGGGGGCTTCCTTGCCCGGGGGGGCCCCCCACCTCCTCCACGGTGCTGGGCAGCTCCTCGGCGCTGCCCCCGGGGGGGCCCAGGGCTCCCGCACCCCCTGGAACAGCCACAGCTGGGGGGGGGGACACGGGGTCAGGCACCCCCCGGCTGGGGTGCCCCCCCCAGATGCCCCCCTTGAGATAACACCCCCCCAGATGCCCCCCCTTTTAGGGTAACCCCCCCCGGGCACCCCCTGCTTTGGGGTAACCCCCCCATGTTGGGGTAACCCCCCCCCAAATACCCCCTTGTTGGGTTACCCCCCACCCCAGATGCCCCCCCTTATGGTAACCCCCCAGGCACCCCCCCCCTTGGGGTAACCCCCCCATGTTTGGGTAACCCCCCCAAAGAGCCCCCCGAGGGTAACCCCCCCAAATACCCCCCTGTTGGGGTACCCCCCCCCAGACGCCCCTCCCTTGGGGAAACCCCCCCAGACCCCCCCCCTTTTGAGGTAGGCCCTACAATAACACCCCCCCCCTTATTTTACCCCCCCGGACCCCCCCACGGCAGCACCCCGCAGCCTCCCACAGGGCCTGAACCCCCCCCCCCCCCCGCCCCATCCCTACGGGGTCTGCACCAACCCAGCCCCCCCCCCCCCCCCCCCCCCCCCGGTGCCCCCCCCGCGCCCCCCCCACCTGGAAGTTGCCCCCGCAGGCGCCGAAGAGCCCCTGGAAGCTGCGCTCGGGGCCGGGCACGGGCGGCCACAGCTTCTCCTGCAGCGTCCTGCGGGGGGGACAGCCCAGGGCAGCCCCCGGCCCAACAAACCCCCCCCCGCGGCCCCCCCGTATCCCCTCATGAACCCCATGTCCCCCCGTACCCCGTCATCCCCCCCCCACATTCCCCATATCTCCCCTGTATAACCGCATATCCCCCCCCGTACCACCGCATATCCCCCCCTATATCCCCCCCACACCCCCCCCCATACCCCCCAATACCCCCCCCCAATACCCCCGATATCCCCCCCATACACCCCCCCACCCCCACATCCCCTCATACCTCCTCCATATCCCCCCCCACCCCCCATGGCCCCCCCATACCCCCCCATGTCCCCCCATATCCCCCCACACCCACCCCATACCCCCCAATACCCCCCACACCCCCCATAGTCCCCCATATACCCCCCATACCCCCCCATACCCACCCCATACCACCCATATCCCCCCATACCCCCCTCACCCCCCACCCCACCCCACACCCCCCATAGCCCCCCATACCCCCCATATCCCCCCTATACCCCCCCACAGCCCCCCATACCCCCCATACCGCCCCATATCCCCCCCATATCCCCCCACACCCCCCATGCCCCCCGAATGCCCCCCATATCCCCTCATACCCCTCCCACACCCCCCCACACCCACCCCATACCCCCCAATATCCCCCTATACCCCCCAAAACCCCCCCCCCACCCCATACCCCCATACCTCCCCATATCCCCCCATAGCCCCCCCACACCCCCCATATCCCCCCCAATACCCCCCATATCCCCCCTATCCCCCTATATCCCCCCATATCCCCCCCCACCCCCTCATATCCCCCCCCCACCCCCCCCCACCCCCCACCCCCCCCATATCCCCCCCAATACCCCCTACACCCCCTGTAGCCCCCCATACACCCCCATACCCAGCCATACCCACCCCATACCCCCCCCATACCCCCCCCCCCACAGCCCCCCATACCCCCCTATACCCCCCCCACCCCCCCATACCCCCCGCACCCCCACACCCCCACCCCCCCCAACCCCCCTACACACCCACCCCATACCCCCCAATACCCCCCTTTTCCCCCCCATATCCCCCCCACCCCCTCATATCCCCCCCCCCCACCCCCCCACACCCCCCCACACCCACCCCACACCCCCCCATATCCCCCCACACCCCCCCCATATCCCCCCCCCACCCCTCATATCCCCCCCCCACCCCCCCCCTTACCCCCCCGTACCGGCGGTGGCCCGCGCGCGCCAGCAGCCCCGGGGCCAGCAGCAGCAGCGCCAGCAGCGCCCCCAGCCCCAGCGTCACCGCGTCCACGTCTGCGGGCAGCGCTCAGACACCGCCGGGGGGGGGCACGGCCCCGCGGGTGCCCCCCCACACCCCCCGGGGGTGCCCCCCAACCCCACGCGTCCGCCCCCCCCCCCCCCCCCCCCGCATCCCCTTCGACCGCCTCTGTGCCCCCCGGGGCCCCGCTCACCCCAAATCCCCCTCCCCACATCCCCCTGCCCCATATGCCCCACCCCATAATGCCCCTCCCACATCCCCCTCCCCAACATCCCCCCTCCCCAATGTCCCCATATCCCCCCTGCCCCATAGCCCCCTGCCCCTTTTCCCCCTCCCCAATATCCCCCTCCCCATATCCCCATATCCCCCTGCCCCATAACCCCCTCCCCAATATCCCCCTGCCCCATATCCCCCTGCCCAATATCCCCCTCCCCATATCCTCCCTCCCATATCCCCCCTCCCCATATCCCCATATCCCCCTGCCCCATAACCCCCTCCCCAATACCCCCCTGCCCCATATGCCCCCCTTCCCCATATCCCGCTCCCCATATCCCCCCTCCCCAATATCCCCCTCCCCAATATCCCCATATCCCCCTGCCCCATAACCCCCCTGCCCCATCTCCCCCTCCCCATATCCCTTCTTCCCCTATCCCCCTGCCCCATATCCCCCTGCCCCTATATCCCCCTCCCCAATATCCTCATATCCCCCTGCCCCATATCCCCCCTCCCATATCCCCCCTCCCCATATCCCCCTCCCCCCTGCCCCATATCCCCCTGCCCGATATCCCCCTCCCAATATGCCCCTGCCCCATATGCCCCCCTTCCCCATATCCCCCTCTCCATATCCCTCCTCCCCATATCCCCATATCCCCCTGCCCCATATCCCCCTTCCTCTGTACCCCCCTGCCCCATATCCCCCCTCCCCAATATCCCCCTCCCCAATATCCCCATATCCCGCTGCCCCATAACCCCCCTGCCCCATAGCCCCCTTCCCCTGTATCCCCCCTGCCCCATATCCCCCTCCCCTCCTCCCCCTCCCCAACATCCCCCTCCCCATATCCCCCTCCCCATATCCCCCTCCCCATATCCCCATATCCCCCCTCCCCATATCCCCCTCCCCATATCCCCATATCCCCCTTCCTGTATCCCCCTCCCCATATCCCCCCCATATCCCCCTCCCCATATCCCCCTCCCCATATCCCCCCCATATCCCCCTCCCCATATCCCCCTCCCCATATCCCCATATCCCCCTCCCCCATATCCCCCCCATATCCCCTCCCCATATCCCCATATCCCCCTCCCCATATCCCCCATATCCCCCTCCCCATATCCCCCTCCCCATATCCCCATATCCCCCTCCCCATATCCCCCCTCCCCATATCCCCATATCCCCCTGCCCCATATCCCCCCCATATCCCCACATCCCCCTGCCCCCACATCCCCCTGCCCCATATCCCCCCTCCCCATATCCCCATATCCCCCTCCCCACATCCCCCTCCCCATACCCCCCTCCCCAATATCCCCATATCCCCCTCCCCTCCTCCCCCTCCCCACACCCCCATCCCAACACCCTCCCCCCCACCCCCACCCCCCCACCCCCCCCCCCGCCCGCCCCCCCACCCCACCCCCCCCACAACCCCCCCGCCCCCCCCCCCCCCCCCCACTCACCGGGGGGGGTGGTGGCGGTGGCGGGGGCCGACCAGGGGCTCCAGAAGCCGCCGTAGCTGAGGCCGTCGGGGCGGGCGCGCACCCTGACAGTGTAGGGGGTGCGACCCCGCAGGGCCCCCACCGCCTGCTCCTGCCGCCCCGCCGCCACCCCCACCTGCGGGCGGGGCCGTCAGCGACACGGGGGGGGACACGGCACCCCCAAAATAAATTTTGGGGTGTCCCCCCCCCAGGCACTCACCGTGCGGGGCGGCAGCCCCGGGGCGCTGAGCGCCAGCTCGTAGGCCAGGCTGGACTGCAGGTAGGGGCTGGGGGGCTGCCAGCGCACGCACAGCTGCCCCCGCGCCCCCCCGGCCCCGCCGACACGTTCTGGGGGGGGCCCAGCAGCACTGCAATGGGGGGGGGCACAAATATTGGGGGGGGACAGACACGAGGTGGGTCGTGAGCGTCCCGCCGCCACGCTGGGGCTGTGTCCCCCGTGTGTCCCCCCTTGGTGCCCCCCCCCCCCCCCCCCAAATCCCGCTGCTCACCGACTTGGTCGAGGAAGAGCGTGCGGTGGTGCAGGGGGGGCCCGGGGGGCGGCAGCACGCGCAGCTCCAGGGGCATGAAGGCCACGGTGGCGTTGGGGGGCAGCGAGCACCAGAAGCGCGAGGCGGTTCCGCGTGCGTGCGGGAGGCCTGCAGCCGGGCAGTCCCGCCACGGCTCCGGCCTGCGGGGGGGGGGCGAGGGGGGGGTCAGGGGGGCGGGGGGGGCATGGGGGGGGAAGGGGGGTCGGGGGGGGGGTGAGGGGGAATGGGGGGTGAGGGGGTCAGGGGGGTGAGGGGGGGGGGGGTCGGGGGGGTGAGGGGGGTGAGGGGGGTGAGGGGGGTCAGGGGTTAAGGGGGCATGGGGGGTGAGGGGGTGAGGGGGGTCAGGGGGTGAGGGGGGCTGGGGGGTCAGGGGGTGAGGGGGTGAGGGGGGGTGAGGGGGGCCAGGGGTCAGGGGGTATGGGGGGTTAGGGGGCAGCAGGGGGCTTAGGGGGGTCAGGGGGGTCGGGGGATTTAAGGGGGCATGGGCAGTCAGGGGGGCATGGGGAGTCATGGGGGTAGGGGGGCCGGGTGTTTAGAGGGATATGGGGGGTCAGGGGGCAAGGGGGGTCAGGAGGGTCAGGGGGATATGGGAGGTCAGGGGGTGGGGGGGGTCCGGGGGGTCAGGGGGATCGGGGGGGTCAGGGTGTTCTGGGGGTCAGAGGGACACGGGTGGTCAGTGAGGTTGGGGGGGCATGGGGGTCAGGGGGTGAGGGGGGTCAGGGGGGCTGGGGGGGCCGGGGGGTCAGGGGGGTCGGGGGGTGTGTGAAGGGGGGTCAGGAGGGTTCAGGGGGTGTGGGGTCAGGGGGACATCAGGGGACCGCTGTTTGGGGGGGGACAGGGGACGGGGTGGGGACAGGGAGGGGACAGGGACAGGGACAGGGACAGGGACAGGGGCACTGCTGGCCTGGGGACGTGGACAGGGACGGGGACGGGGACAGGGACAGGGACGCGGACACTGCTGGCCTGGGGATAGGGGACAGGGACAGGGACAGCGCGGTGGCCTGGAAATGGGACAGGGACGGGGACAGAGATGGAGCCAGGACAGGGACAGGGGACGTGACTGGGGCCAGGGCCAGGGGACAGGGCTGGGGATGGGGACGGGGACAGGACAGGGACAGGGACGTGGACACTGTGCTGGCCTGGGGATAGGGGACAGGGACAGGGACAGCGCGGTGGCCTGGAAATGGGGATGGGGACAGGGACAGGGACTGGGACAGGGATGGGGACAGGGACAGGACGGGGACCCGGTGACGGCGCCGCCCTGGGACACGCGTGGGGACAGGGCCAGGCCGGGGGCAGCACGGCGCGGGGCCACGGGGCGAGGGCCGGGGGGGCTGCAGGGCCGGGGGGCGGCACCTGGGGTCAGGGTCAGGGGTCAGAGGTCAGGGTCAGAGGTCAGGGTCAGGGGTCAGGGTCAGAGGTCAGGGGTCAGGGTCAGGGTCAGGGTCGGGGTGGGGCCGCACTCGAGGCGGTACTGCAGGCGGAAGGGCCGGGGGTCCGGGGGCGTCGCTCTCCCAGAAGCAGGTGAGGTCGTGCAGCCCCCGCGAGAAGCACTTGGGGTCCTGCGGCTCCTCCAGCAGCAGCACGCCCGCTGCGGGGACACGCGGCACCGGCGCCTCGCGCGGGGGCACGGGGACGGGGCACGGGGCACGGGGACAGGGACAGGGACAGGGACAGGGCACGGGGACATGGGGACATTGCACGGGGACAGCACACAGAGACATTGCACAGGGACATCGCACGGGGCATGGGGACAGGGACAGGGCACAGGGACAGCACACAGGGACAGCACATGGGGACACGGGGACATTGCACGGGGACAGGGCACGGGGACAGGGACAGGGACAGGGCACGGGGACACGGGGACATTGCACGGGGACAGGGCACGGGGACAGGGCACGGGGACAGGGCACGAGGACACGGGGACATTGCACGGGGACAGGGACATTGCACAGGGACATAGGGACTTTGCACGGGGACAGGGACACTGCACGGGGACGTGGGGACATTGCACGGGGACAGGGACAGGGCACGGGATGGGGCACAGGGACGGGACACAGGGACGAGGGGACATGGGGACATTGCACAGGGACAGCGCATGGGGATGGGGACAGGGGCACGGGGACAGGGACAGCACAGGGGGACGGGGGAATATCGCACGGGGACAGGGCACGGGGACGTGGGGACATTGCACGGGGACATGGGGACAGTGCATGGGGACAGGGACAGGGACATGGGGACAGGGCACAGGGACATGGGGACATTGCACAGGGCACAGGGACAGGGCATGGGGACAGGGCACGAGGACATGAGGGCATTGCACGGGGACAGGGACACTGCATGGGGACGGGGGGACATTGCACAGGGACAGAGACAGCACACGGGGACAGGGGGACATCGCACGGGGCATGGGGACAGGGACAGGGCACAGGGACAGCACACGGGGACAGCACATGGGGACACGGGGACATTGCACGGGGACAGGGCACGGGGACAGGGGGACAGAGCATGGGGACAAGGGGACATCGCACGGGGCACGGGGACAGGGACAGCACAGGGGGACGGGGGGACATCGCATGGGGACAGGGCACAGGGACATGGGGACATTGCACAGGGCACGGGGACAGGGACAGCGCATGGGGACAGCGCACGAGGACATGGGGACATTGCACGGGGACAGTGCACAGGGAGATGGGGACAGCACACGGGGACACAGGGGACATTGCACGGGGACAGGGCACAGGGACATGGGACAGTGCACGGAGATGTGGGGACATTGCACGGGGACAGGGACACGGGCACAGGGACAGCGCACAAGGACATGGGGACATTGCACGGGGACATTGCACGGGGACGTGGGGACATGGCACAGGGACATTGCACGGGGACAGGGGGACAGTGCACGGGGACAGGGCACGGGGACGTCACACAGGGATGTCACACAGACAGTGCACGGGGACGTTGCACATGGGGGTTGCACAGCGATAGGGACGCTGCACGGGGACATTGCACAAGGGGCTTTGCACAGGGACAGGGCACGGGGACCTTGCACAGGCACAGGGCACGGGGACATCGCACGGGGACATTGCACAAGGGGGGTGCATGAGAGTAACACGGGGTTGCACGAGGAGGGTGCCCGGGGGTGGTGCACAAGGCGGTCGCACAAGGGGAGTGTGCAAGGGGCCTGGACGAGGGCCATGTAGAAGGGGCTTGCACAAGGAATTTGCACAAGGGGCTTGCACGGGAGCGTCACACGAGGGGGGGGCGCACAGGGGGGTCTGCAGGGGGCATTGCACGAGGACTTTGCACACGGGGGGCAGGCAGGCTTTGCACGGGGACTCCCCCCCCCCAGCACAACCCCCCAGCCCCTTGCACAAGCCCCCCTATTGCACAACTCCCCCTTTTACACAACCCCCCTTTTACACAACCCCCCTTTTACACAAGCCCCCCTTTTGCACAAGCCCCCCTTTGCACCCCCCTTTTGCACAAGCCCCCTGTATTGCAGAACCCCCCTTTTACACAACCCCCCTCTTACACAACCCCCCTTTTTACACACCCCCCGTTGCACAAATCCTCCCCCTTTCACCTGCCCCCTGCCCCCCCAGCACCCCGACAGCCCCCAGCACAAAGTCACCCCCAAAACCCCCCTCGCACAACCCCCCTTGCACAAACCCCCTTGCACAAGCACCCCCTTTGCACAATCGCCCCCCTTGCACAGAACCCCTTGCACAATCGCCCCCTTTACAAAAGCACCCCCCTTTGCACAACTGCCCCCCTTGCACAACCCCCTTGCACAAGCACCCCCCTTTACACAAGCACCCCCCTTTGCACAATCGCCCCCCTTGCACAACCCCCTTGCACAACCCCCCTTGCCCAATCGCCCCCCCTTTACACACGTACCCCTTTACACAAGTACCCCCCTTTACACAACCCCTTTACACCATCGCCCCCCCTTGCATGATCGCCCCCCCCCTTGCACAAACCCCCTTGCACAACCCCCCCCCTCACCCCCCCCTTCCCCCCCCCCCCCCCCCCCCTCTACCTTCCACCTCGAAGTCCCCGGGGGGGTCGGTGCCCCCGGGCCGGGGGGGGCCGCAGCCAGGAGCCCCCCCAGGGCCAGCAGCACCCCGGGGCCCGCCATGGCGCCTGCCGGGGGCCGCCCCCCCCCCGCTGGGAAGGGCCCGGACCGCCCCCCCGCCCCCCCCCCCCTCCAAAGAGCCCCCCCCCGCCCCCGGAGCACGAGGGGGCCGCGGGGGGGCCTGGCCCCGCTCCAGCCCCCGGCCTGCGGGGCAGAGATAAGGGGCGGGGGGGGGCGGGGGGGCACAGACAGGCACGGAGCTGGGGCGGAGAGGGGCTTTAATGGGGGGACTGGGGGGACTGGGAGAGACTGGGGGTGCTGGGAACAACTGGGGGGACTGGGAGCGACTGGGGGATACTGGGGGGGACTGGGAGCGACTGGGGGGGGGCTGGGAGAAACTGGGGGGGTGTTGGGAGAGACTTGTAGGGAGACGGGGAGCAACTGGGGGATACTGGGGGGACTGGGAGCGACTGGGGGGACTGGGAGAGACTGGGGGAGGACTGGGGGGGCTGGGAGAGACTGGGGGACTGGGGGGGCTGGGAGAAACTGGGGGGTGTTGGGAGAGACTTGTAGGGAGACGGGGAGCAACTGGGGGATACTGGGGGGTACTGGGGGGACTGGGAGCAACTGGGGGGACTGGGAGGCACTGGGGGGGGACTGGGAGCAACTGGGAGGGGGGACTGAAGCAACTGGGGGTTACTGGGGGGGACTGGGGGGTGGTGGGGGATACTGGGAGCAGCTGGGGGGCGCTGGGACGCGGGGGTCACCGCCCAGCGGGGGGCTCTAGGTGCCCCGGCCCCCCCGCGCCCCCCCGCGCCCCCCGCCCCCACCGGCGGCTCTCCAGGATGAGCCGCGACTGGCGCTTGATGGCGGCGCGGGACGGGGGGTCTCCGGGGGGTCGGCGCCCTCCTCCTCTGCAGGGACACGCGGTGACACCCCCGGGGGACAGCCCCCCCCCCCCCAAAAAAATCCCCCGAGCCCCCCATCCACCCTCACCCCCCAAACCCCACCCCCAAAGCCCCCCCAAATCCATTCCCCCCCATACCCCCCAACGCCCCCACCCCCATGATCCCCCCTCACCCCAATGCCCCCCACCCCAAAGCCCCCCCCCCATTCCCCCCCCCTAAGCCCCCCATTCCTTCCCCAACGCCCCCCACCCCCATGATCCCCCCTCACCCCAATGCCCCCCACCCCAAAGCCCCCCAATTCCCCCCAAGCCCCCCCATCCTTCCCAACCCCCACTCCAAACCCCCCCAAAGCCCCCCCCCACCCCAAAGCCCCCCAGGTCCCCCCAGGCCCCCCCCCAACCCCCCCATAAACCCATATCCCCCCCCCCAAACCCCCAACCCCAATGCCCCCCCCACCCCAAAGCCCCCCCAGCCCCCCCCCAACCCCCCCCACAAACCCATATCCCCCCTCCCAACCCCCCCACCCCAATGCCCCCCCCACCCCAAAGCCCCCCAGCCCCCCACAACCCCCCCATAAACCCCTATCCCCCCCCTCCCAACCCCCCCCCCACCCCAAAGCCCCCCCCCCCAACCCCCCCCCGAAGCCCCCCCCCGGCCCCCCCCCTCACCGTCAGAGCTGGGGGGCACCCTCGGTGTCGGGGCGGCTGCGCCTCAGCAGGGCCTCGAGCTGGGGGGGGGGCACCCCAAAACAGGTCAGGCCCCCCCCCCCAGAACCCAGCCAGGACCCCCCAGACCCCCCCCCCGCCCCCCCAATTCCTCACCTGGTGGGGGGCAGCCGGGGGGCGCGGGCCTGGGGGTGCCCCCGGCCCCCCCCCCCCCGCAGCGCCGCCAGCCGGGCCCGGGTCTGCTCCAGCAGCAGGGGCAGCGCCGCGGGGCCTTCGGGGGGCTCCGCCGGCGGCCCCCGCCGCCGCCTCCTCCTGCTGCTGCCGCGGGGAAACTGAGGCACGGCCGCGGCCCCCCCCCCCTTGGGGACCCTGCTGGCCCATGCCACGGGGACCCAAAATGTCCCGTCCCTTGGGGACACGGGGGGGGGGGCTGTCCCTTGGGGACCCAAATGTCCCCCCCTTGGGGACCCAAAATGACCTGTCCTTTGGGGACACGGGGCTCCTGTCCCTTGGGGACCCAGATGTCCCCCCTTGGGGACCTGGGTGACCTGTCCCTTGGGGACACGCGTGTCCCACCCATGGAACCCTAATGTCCCCCCTTGGGGACCCAAATGTCCCTCCCTTGGGGACCCAGATGTCCCAGCCCTTGGGGACCTGGTTGTCCTGTCCCTTGGGGACCCCAATGTCCCGTCCCTTGGGGACCTGGGTGTCCCACCCCATGGGGACACAATTGTCCCAGCCCCTGGGACCCGGGTGTCCTGTCCCTTAGGGCCCCAAATACCCCACCCTATGGGGACCCAGGTGTCACACCCTTGGGGACCCAAATCCCCTGTCCCTTGGGGACCCCAGTGTCCCATCCTTTGGGGACCCAAATCCTGTTCCTTAGGGACCCCAGTGTCCCACCCCTTGGGGACCCCGGTGTCCTGTCTCTTAGGGCCCCAAATACCCCACCCCATGGGGACCCAGGTGTCACACCCTTGGGGACCCAGATGTCCTGTCCCTTAGGGACCCAAATCCCCTGTCCCTTGAGGACCAAAGCGTCCCACCCCTTGGGGACTCAAATCCTCTGTCCCTTAGGGACCCCGATGTCCCACCCTTGGGGACCCTAATGTCCCCCCCTTGGGGACCCAGATGTCCCACCCTTGGGGACCCCAATGTCCCACCCTTGGGGACCCAAATCCCCTGTCCCTTGGGGACCAAATCCCACCCCTTGGGGACCCCGATGTGCCACCCTTGGGGACCCAGATGTCCCATCCCTTGGGGACCCTAATGTCCCACCCCCCGGGGCCCCGGTGTCCCACCCCCGGGGACCCCGGTGTCCCACCCCGGTGACGCGGGCGCCCCGTGCCCTCACCAGGGTGACGTTCCGCAGGCGCTGCGCCAGGTGCTGCAGGCCGGCGGTGGCGGTGGCCAGGTCCCTTGTCACCTCAGCCAGGGCCCGGCGGGCGCTGGCCTGGCCCCGCCGCTCCCGCTCCAGCTCCTCCCGCAGCTCCGCCGCCCGCCGCTGCGCCCTGCGGGGGGACACGGCTCGGGGACACGGCTCGGGGACATGGCCTTGGGGACACGGCTTGGGGACATGGCCTTGGGGACACGGCTTGGGGACACGGCTTGGGGACATGGCTTTGGGGACACGGCTTGGGGACATGGCCTTGGGGACATGGCATTGGGGACATGGCCTTGGGGGACACGGCCCTGGGGACATGGCCCTGGGGGCATGGCTCTGGGGATATGGCCCTTGGGGACACAGCTTGGGGACACGGCCTGGGGACACGGCTTGGGGACACAGCTTGGGGACACGGCCTGGGGACACGGCTTGGGGACACGGCCTTGGGGGCATGGCTTGGGGACATGGCTTGGCGACACGGCTTGGGGACACGGCCCTGGGGACATGGCCCTGGGGACACGGCCTTGGGGACACGGCCTTGGGGACACGGCCTGGGGACACGGCTCGGGGACACGGCTTGGGGACATGGCCTTGGGGACATGGCCCTTGGGGACATGGCCTTGGGGACACGGCCCTTGGGGACACGGCCTGGGGACACGGCCCTGGGGACATGGCCTTGGGGACACGGCCCTTGGGGACACGGCCTTGGGGACACGGGTGGCCTCTCCTTGGGGACATGGCCCTGGGGACACGGCTTGGGGACACAGCCTTGGGGACACGGCCCTGGGGACACGGCCCTGGGGACATGGCCCTGGGGACACGGCCTGAGGGACACGGCCCTGGGGACACGGCTTGGGGACACGGCCCTGGGGACATGGCCCTTGGGGACACGGCTTGGGGACACAGCCTTGGGGACACGGGTGGCCTCTCCTTGGGGACATGGCCCTTGGGGACACAGCCCTTGGGGACACGGCCTTGGGGGACATGGGTGGCCTCTCCTTGGGGACACGGGTGTCCCACCCCACAGGGACCCACGTGCCCTGTCCCATAGGGACCCGTGCATCCCGCCCCTTGGGGACCTGGCCACCCCATAACTTGGGGACCCCGGTGTCCCACCCCATAACTTGGGGACCCCGGTGTCCCACCCCACAGGGACCTGGGTGTCCCACCCCATAGGGACCCACATGCCATGTCCCATAGGGACCCGCGCATCCTGCCCCTTGGGGACCCAGACACCCCATAACTTGGGGACCCCGGTGTCCCACCCCATAGGGACCCCCATTCCCCGTCCCACGGAGACCCACGCATCCCACCCCTTGGCGACCCGGCCACCCCATAACCTGGGGACCCGGGCGTCCCACCCCACGGGGTGTCCCCCCCCCCCCCAGGGACTCACCGGGCGCGCTGCCCCCCCCGCCGTGCCGCAGGCGCTGCCGCAGGGCCTCCAGCGCCGCCACCTCGTCCCGCAGCCGCCCCAGGGCCGCCGCGGTGCCGCGCGCCGCCGCCGCCACCTCCTGCCCCACCGCCAGCCGGGCAGCGCCGCGCCCCACGGCCGGGCCCACGGCCGGACCCACGGCGGGACCCATGGGGGGACCCACGGGGGGACCCACGGCCAGACCCACGGTGGGACCCACGGGGGGACCCACGGCCGGCTCCACCTGGGGACATGGGGGACACGGGTGGGGATGTGGGGTCAGGGGGACGTGGGGGACATGGGGACAGGATGTGGGGTCAGGGGGACACGGGGTCAGGGAGACATGGGGGACATCGGGGGCAGGATGTGGGGTCAGGGGGACACAGGGGTGTGGGGACAGGGGACATTGGGATGTGTGGTCAGGGGGTCATAGGGTCAGGGGGACATGGGGACATGGGGACATGGGGGACACGTGGTGGGGATGTGGGGACAGGGGGACACGGGGGACATTGGGGCAGGATGTGGGGTCGGGGGGATGCGGGGATGTGGGGTCAGGGGACATTGGTATGCGGGGTCAGGGGGACATGGGGGACATTGGGGCAGGATGTGGGGTCAGGGGGACATGGGGTGAGGGGGACACGGGTGGGGACGTGGGGACAGGGGGACGTGGGGGACATCGGGGCACAGGCACGTGGCGATGTGGGGTCAGGGGACGTTGGGATGTGGGGACAGGGGGACACGGGGATGTGGGGACAGGGGGACATGGGGTCAGGGGGACATGGGGGACATTGGGGCAGGATGTGGGGCCAGGGGGACACGGGGTTGTAGGGTCAGGGGGACGTGGGGGTGTGTGGTCAGGGGGACATGGGGGACACGGGTGGGGACGTGGGGACAGGGGGACGTGGGGGACATCGGGGCAGGATGTGGGGTGGGGGGACATGGGGTTAGGGGACATGGGGGACATCGGGGCAGGATGTGGGGTCGGGGGACACGGGGTTGTAGGGTCAGGGAGATGTGGGGACAGGGGGACGTGGGGGACATCGGGGCAGGATGTGGGGTCAGGGGGACATGGGGTCAGGGGGGACACGGGGTTGTGGGGACAGGGGACACGGGGACATGGGGTCAGGGGGACGTGGGGGACATCGGGGCACTGGCACACGGGGACGTGGGCATGGGGCCCGGGGACATGGGGACATGGGGACACCCCCACCTTACGGGACCACCCCCTATTGGGGTGCCCCCCCCCCATTGGGGGTGCCCCCCTCACGGGGTCACAGCAGACGGGTGCGGGGATGGGGGGGGGGGGCACCAAAGGCAGGGGATGGGGGATGTGGGGACGTGGGGGGGGACACCCGGGGGGGACACCCGGGGGGGGGGGGGGACGCGGGGGGTCCCTCACCTGGGGGCTGTGGCCGCGGGGGGGGGGGGGCCGGGCTGAAGCCAGGAGCCTCGGGGGGGGGGCGTCGGGGGCGCGCTGGGGGGGGCCCCTCCGGCCCCTCCTCCTCTGGCTCCGGGGACTCCTGGGGGGGCAGGCTGGGGGGTCACAGAGGGGGTGACACAGCGTGGCCCCCCCCCGTGTCCCCCAAAACCCCCAGCCCCCCCGACCCCCCCCCCCCAACTCCCCAGCCCCCCATAGGCCCTGCTGCCCCCCCCCCCCCCCAAATCCCTCAGGACCCCCCCGGTGCCCCCCCCCCTCAATATAATTCCCTCAGCCCCCCCCCGGTGCCCCCCCCCCCCAAATAATTCCCTCCCCCCCCCCCCCGTGTCTCCCCCCCCCCCCAAATCTCTCAGGACCCCCCCCGGCGGTGCCCCCCCCCAAATAATTCCCTCACCCACCCCCCCCCCAGTGTCTCCCCCCCCAAATCCCTCAGGACCCCCCTGCGCCCCCCCCCGTGCCCCCCCGTACCGCTGCCTCCCGCGTCTCCTCCTTCGGCTGCGGCCGAGCCCGCCGGGCCCTGACCTGCAGGGGGGCACCCATGGGTGCTGGGGCACCCCGACCCCTGGGTGCCCCCCCCCCCCCCCCGAGGTTTCTCCCTTACCTGGGGGCCGTCGTGGCCCCCCGGCCCCCCGGGCCGGGTGCTGAGCGCCCGCAGCTCCCGGCGCAGCCGCCCCAGCTCTGCCTCCAGCACCCGCAGCTGGGCCCGGGCGGCGGTTCTCCTCCTGCACCCATGGGTGGGGATGGGGGGGGGCACCCAGGGGACCCCCACACACACCCAGAGGACCCCCTCCCCAGGGGATGTCCCCCTCCTCCCCCCCCAAAAAAAACCAACAGCACTCAGGGGACCCCCACCCATAGGACCCAACACCCATGGGACCCCCACCCATGGGTGACATCACCAGGGCCCCCCCCCAATAAAACCCCCCAGGGGACCCCCACCCATAGGACCCAGCACCCATAGGACCCCCCACCCATGGGTGACATCACCAGGGCCTCCCCCCAACAACCCCCCCCCAGGGGACCCCCACCCATGGGACCCAGCACCCATGGGTGACACCACCTGGGGATCCCCCCACCCATGGGTGACCCCCATACCCCCCAGCCCCCCCATTCCCCAGCACCCATGGGCCCCCCCACCCATGGGTGACCCCCCCATACCCCCCAGCCCCCCCCATTCCCCAGCACCCATGGGCCCCCCCACCCATGGGTGACCCCCCCCATACCCCCCAGCCCCCCCCATTCCCCAGCACCCATGGGTAACCCCCCACCCATGGGTGACCCCCCATGGGTGACCCCCATACCCCCCAGGAGCCCCCCTCCATGGACCCCAGCACCCATGGGCCCCCCCACCCATGGGTGACCCCCCCATACCCCCCAGCCCCCCCCCGACCCCAGCACCCATGGCCCCCCCCCCCATGGGTGACACCACCAAGGGACCCCCCTCCAACAATATCCCCCAGGAGCCCCCCCCCCCCATGGACCCCAGCACCCATGGGCCCCCCCCACCCATGGGTGCCGAGGGGGTCCCGGGGGGGGTACCTCCAGGTGCGCCCCCAGGCTGCGGTACAGCCCCGCCAGCCGCTCGGCCTCCAGCGCCCGCAGCCGCAGCCGCAGCAGCCCCCCGCAGCGCGCCCCCCCTGGGGGGGGGGGACACGGGGGCGGGTTTTTTTGGGGGGGGGGCACCCCAGAGACGACCCCCCCCCCAAATTACTGGGGGGGGGGGGCAGGTCACAGCCCCTGGGGGCATCTTGGGGGGGGGCATCTTGGGGGGGATATTTGGGGGGACACCGGGGGGGACACTTTGGGGGAGGGGACACCCCAGAGACCCCCCCCCAAATTGCACTGGGGGGGCCAGGTCACAACCCCTGGGGGGGACATCCTGGGGGGATACTTGGGGGGGGGGAACCCCAGGGACCCCCCCAAATTATTGGGGGGGGCCCAGGTCACAGCCCCTGGGGGGGGCGTCTTGGGGGGCATCTTGGGGGGAACCCCAGGGACCCCCCCACCAAATTACTGGGGGGGCCAGGTCACAACCCCTGGGGGGCATCTTGGGGGGGGGGGGCATCTTGGGGGGGGCATCTTGGGGGGGCATCTTGGGGGGAACCCCAGGGACCCCCCCCCCAAATTACTGGGGGGGCCCAGGTCACAGCCCCGGGGGCATCTTCTGGGGGGGCATCTTGGGGGGGGGACATCTTGGGGGGGGGGCATCTTGGGGGGGGCATCTTGGGGGGGGGAAACCCAGGGACCCCCCCCAAATTACTGGGGGGGGCAGGTCACAGCCCCTGGGGGGCATTTTGGGGGGGGGCATCTTTGGGGGGGGCATCTTGGGGGGGGGCATCTTGGGGGGGGCATCTTGGGGGGACGATGACATCTTGGGGGGGGGATACTTGGGGGAGACACCGGGGGGGACACTTTGGGGGGGGGGGAGCACCCACCTCATCCCGGGGGGCTCCCTGGGGGCTCTCCGCGGGGGGGCCCTCCCCCCAAGCGCCCCCCCCCCAGTTTGGGGGCCGCAGCGCGTCCAGCCGCCTCCGCTGGGCCCACAGGCGGCGGCACAGCAGCGCCCGGGCCTTCTGGGGGGGGGGGGGGGGGGATTTATTTGCGGGGGGGGGCCCCCATGGGACCCCCCCCCCCCCCAAAAAATGTTGTGCCCCCCCCCGCACCGCCGTGTCCCGCAGCCGCAGCAGCTCCCGGCCCTCGGGGCGGCTCCGCAGCAGCGCCAGCAGCGATCGCTCCTCGCCCTGGGGGGGGCCGAGGGGGTCACTGGGGGGGGTGACCCCCCCCAAATGTCCCCCCCCCCAAAAAAATCCCCCCCCCCTCCTCACCGCCAGGGCCCGCGCCAGGTCCCGCTGCAGCCGCCGGAGCTGGGCCTCGGGGGGCTCTGCTGGGGGGGGGGGCACGGGGGGGCACGGGGGGGGCACGGGGACCCCTCAGCCATCAGCGAGCCCCGGGACCCCCCCTTATTTTTTAGACCCCCCCCTTTTTTTTTTGACCCCCCTTTTTTTGACCCCCCCTTTTTTTGACCCCCCTTTTTTTTTAGACCCCCCTTTTTTGACCCCCCTTTTTCCTTTGCAACCCCCTTTTTTGCCCCCCCCTTTTTAGATCCCCCTTATTTTTTTTAGACCCCCCCCCTTTTTTTTGCCCCCCCCCCCCTTTTAGACCCCCCTTTTCTTTTAGACCCCCCCTTTTTTTTGCCCCCCTTTTTTTAGACCCCCCTTTTCTTTTAGACCCCCTATTTTTGGCCCCCCTTTTTTTTTGACCCCCTTTTTTTAGACCCCCCTATTTTTAGACCCCCCTTTTGTTGCCCCCCCTCGCTTTTTGGGCCCCCTTCCCCCCCCCTTTTTTTGACCCCTTTATTGACCCCTCCCCCTCCCCCCTTCCCCTTTTGCCCCCCTTTTTTTGCCCCCCTTTTTTATCCCCCCTTATATTTCCCCCCCCTTTTTTTCCCCCCTTTTACCCCCCAATATTTTGCCCCCCCTTTTTCCCCTCCCCATTTCCCCCCCCCCCATTTTGCCCCCCCCCCCCCCTTACCAGGGGCCCGGCTCTGTCCCGGCCGGGGGGCTGCGGGGGCCGCCATGGATGGGGGGGGGGGGGAGCAAATTTTGGGGGGGGGGCTCCGAGCAGCTCCGATTCCCTGGGGGAGGGGGGGTAATTAAGTCCCCCCCCCCCCCCAAAAAACCCCAATAACCCCCCCAATCCTCCCCAAACCCCCCAATAACCCCCCTACCCCCCCAATAACCCCCCCAACCCCCCCAATTACCCCAATACCCCCCAATTGCCCCCCCCCGTGCCCCCCCCCGCCCCCAATTGCCCCCCCCCCACCCCCGTGCCCCCCCCAAAATCCCGGCCCCCCCCCCCCATTCCCTCCCCCCCCCTCACGCTCTGCCTCGGCCCCGTCTCTCCGCGCCCCGCCCCCCCCCCGCCGTCGCTATAGCAACCGGACGCTCGGCCGCCCATTGGCCGCGCCGCCTTCCGCCACACCCAACATGGCCGCCGCCCGCCCAGCGAGGCGCGGCCTGGGGGGGGGGCCGCCGCACCCAACATGGCGGACGCAGCCTGACGGGCGCCTCCGCTGCGGCGCGCCCGGAAGCGCCCCTCCCCCGCTTCCGGTTCCGGCGTGTGGACCCTGCACCCGCCGCTCGAGGCCGGGCCCGCGGTACCGGGGGGGGCGGGGGGGCTCCGAGGGGGTTGGGGGGGCTCTGAGGGGCTGGGGGGCTCCGTGGGGGTTCTGGGGTCTTTATTGGGGGGCTGGGGGTCTCTGAGGGGGTCTGGGGTCCTCATGGGGGGGATCTGGGGGCTTTGGTGGGGGGCTTGGGGGTCTCTGAGGGGGTCTGGGGTCTCTACTGGGGGTCTGGGGTCTTTATGGGGGGTCTGGGGTCTTTATGGGGGATCTGGGGTGCTCTGAGGGGATCTGGGGTCTCTGTAGGGGGGTCTGGGGGGCTCCATGGGGGTTCTGGGGGTCTTTAGCGGGGGCTTGGGGGTCTCTGAGGGGGTTTGGGGTCTCTATAAGGGGTCTGGGGTCTTCATGGGGGGCTGGGGTCTTTATGGGGGGCCTGGGGGTCTCTGAGGGGATCTGGGGTCTCTATAGGGGATTTGGGGGTCTCTGAGGGGGGTCTGGGGGCCTCCATAGGGGTTCTGGGGTCTCCACAGGGGGTCAGGGGGTCTCAGGGGGGGGGTTGGGGTCTCTACAGGGGGTGCAGTCTCTGTAGGGGGGTCTGGGGTCTCCCTAGGGGGTCTGGAGGCTCTGTAGGGGGGCTGGGGGCGAGCAACGGGTCTGTAGGGGACGGGGGGGTCTATAGGGGGCTCATGGGGGGTCTGTGGGGGAGGGGGGTCTATAGGGGGCTCGCAGGAGGGTCTGGGGGTGTCTGGGGTGGGGGGGGGGGATCCATAGGGGCCCCGAGGGCGGTCTGCAGGGAGTCTGGGGGTGTGGGTAGGAGTTGGGGGGGGGTCCGGGGTCTATAAGGGGGTCTGGGGCGGGGGGGGCAGGGGGTCTATAGGGGGATCTGGGGGGGCAGGGGGTTTGTAGGGGGGTGCAGAGCGGACAGGGGGTCTGTAGGGGGGCCTGGGGGGCTTATGGGGGGTCTGTAGGGGAAGGGGGGGTCTGTAGGAGAAGGGGGGGCTATAAGAGAAGGGGGGGTCTGTAGGAGAAGGGGAGGGGTCTGTAGGAGAAGGGGGGGTCTGTAGGAGAAGGGGGGTCTATAGGGCTGGGGGGGTCTATGGGTCCGGTGGGGGTCTGTAGGAGAAGGGGGGGGGGTCTATAGGGCCAGGGGGGTCTGTAGGAGAAGGGGGGTCTATGGGTCGGGGGGGGTCTGTAGGAGAAGGGGGGGTCTGTAGGAGAAGGGGGGATCTATAGGGCCGGGGGGGGGGTCTGTAGGAGAAGAAGGGGGGGTTATAGGGCTAGGGGGGCCCAAACATCCCTGCCCCCCCCCCCAGCCCCCCCCCCGCCATGCTGCCGCTGCTGCTCCCCCTGCTGCTGGGCTCCCCCCTGGGCGCCGTGGAGGTGACGCGGCCCCGCGGGGTCTCCCTCACCAGTGAGTGACCCTTCCCCTCCCCTTCCCCTCCCGCCTGGCTTATCGAGGGGGGCTCCCCGAGCTCCGGACCCCCCCGATTTTACACCCCCCCCCCCCAAAGACCACCACTTCTACGAGGAGTCGAAGCCCTTCACCTGCCTCGACGGCTCCTCCACCATCGCCTTCGAGTGGGTCAACGACGACTACTGCGACTGTCGCGACGGCTCCGACGAGCCCGGTGAGCCCCGGCACCCCCGGGGGGGCTTTTCGGGGTCCCCCATACCCTGACCCCCCCTCCGGACCCCTCGGACCCCCCAGGGACCTCGGCGTGCCCCAACGGCCGCTTCCACTGCACCAACGCCGGGTACCGGCCGCAGAACATCCCCTCGGCACACGTCAACGACGGCATCTGCGGTGAGGGGGGGCTTTGGGGGGGCTTTGGGGGTCTTGGGGGGGCTTTGGGGGGCTTTGAGGGGTTGGGGGGAGGCTTGGGGGTCTTTGGGGGTCTTGGGGGAGCTCAAGGGGGGCTTTGGGGGCTCGGGGGGGCTTTGGGGGCTCGGGGGGTTGGGGGGTTGGGGGGGCTTTGGGGGGCTTGAGAGGGGCTCAAGGGGGGCTTTGGGGGGCTCGGGGAGGCTTTGGGGGGTTGGGGGGAAGCTTGGAGGGGGCTCGGGGGGGCTTTGGGGGCTTGGGGGGGCCTCGGGGGGGCTCAAGGGGGGCTTTGAGGGGGCTTTCGGGGCTCAAGGGGGCTTTGGGGGATTCAGGGGGGCTTTGGGGGTCTTGGGGGGCTCAAGGGGGCTTTGGGGACTCTGGGGGGCTTTGGGGGGCTCAAGGGGGCTTTGAGGGGGCTTTCGGGGCTCAAGGGGGCTTTGGGGGTCTTGGGGGGCTCAAGGGGGCTTTGGGGGACTCAGGGGGGCTCTGGGGGGCTTTGGGGGCTTGGAGGGGGCTCAGGGGGTGGCTTTAGGGGGGCTTGGGGGGGCTTTGGGGGTTGGGGGGCTTTGGAGGGCTTGGAGGGGGCTCAGGGGTGGCTCAAGGGGGGCTTTGGGGGGCTCAGGGGAGTTCGGGGTGTTGGGAGGGGGCTCTGGGGGCAGCTTTGGGGGGCTCGGGTGCTTGAGAGGGGCTCAAGGGGGGCTTTGGGGGTCTTGGGGGGCTTTGGGGGTCTTGGGGGCTCAAGGGGGCTTTGGGGGATTTGGGGGGGGGCTTGGGGGGCCTTTGGGGGCTCAGAGGGGCTCAGGGGTGGCTTTGGGGGGCTTTGGGGGGCTGGGAGGTCTTTGGGGGGCTCGGGGGCTTGGGGGGGGGGCTTTGGGGGGCCCCCAAAACTCTCCGTGGTGCAGAGAAGGGCACAAAGCCGCCCCAGGAGGTTTTGGGGTCTTTGGGGGCGGGGGGGGCTGAGGGGGTCTCCAAGGGTCGTGGGGGGGGGTCTCTGGGGGCCCTTTAAGGGGTCTTGTGCTGTTTATGGGGTTTTTTTTGGGGCCCCTTGAGGTGGTTTTGGGGCCCCCGAGGGTTTTTGGGGTCCCCGAGGGTTTTTGGGGTCCCCCGAGGGGGTTTTGGGGTCCCCAGGGTGCTGAGCGCCCCCCGACCCCCCAGACTGCTGCGATGCCACCGACGAGTACAACAGCGGGGCCGCCTGCGAGAACACCTGCAAGTGAGTGGGCCGGGGGGGTCACCGGGGGGCCGCGGCCGGCAGGGTCGCCCGTGCCCCCCCCCAGGGAGCTGCGGTGCGAGGAGCCCCCCCCAACCCCCCGGCCCCGAGGGGTCGGTGCCTGGGGCTGCAGGGCCCCAAAAAGGGGCTGGGGAGCCCCGGTGTCCCGGGGGGCTGCTCTGGTCGGGGGGGGGGGGTGTTTGGGTCCCCCGGTCCCTGTCCCCCGGTCCCATCCCCACTGCCTCGTCCCCCCATCCCAGTCCCGTGCCCCTGCCCCCCCATCCCGGTCCTGGTCCCACTCCTGTCCCCACGTCCCCGTCCCCGTGTCCCCATCCCCGTGCCCCCGTCCCGGTCCTGGTCCCCCCCGTCCCGGTCCCGTGCCCCCGTCCCCTTGTCCCAGCCCTGTCCCCATGTCCCGGTGCCATCCCGGTGCCCCGTGCCCCCATCCCCGTGCCCGGTGCCCCGTCCTCTTGTCCTGGTCCCGTTCCCGGTCCCGTCCCAGTGCCCTGTCCCCTTGTCCCAGTCCCATGCTCTTGTCCCGGTCCTGTCCCCGTGCCCCCATCCCAGTGCCCTGACCCCGTGTCCTGGTCCCGTCCCCATGTCCCGGTGCTGTCCCAGTGCCCCGTGCCCCCATCCCCATGCCCTGTCCCCATGTCCTGGTCCCGTCCCCGTGTCCCGGTGCCGTCCCCTTGCCCTGTCCCCTTGTCCCGGTGCCTTCCCGGTGCCCCGTCCCCTTGTCCTGGTCCCGTCCCCGGTCCCGGTGCCCTGTCCCCTTGTCCCCATCCCCGTGCTGTCCCGGTCCTGTCCCCGTGTCCCCGTCCCCGTGCTGTCCCCGTCCCCGTGTCGTCCCCGTCCCCGTGTCCCCGTCCCCGTGTCCCCGTCCCCGTGTCCCCGTCCCCTTGTCCCTGTCCCCTTGTCCCCATCCCCATGCTGTCCCCGTCCCTGTGTCCCTGTGTCCCGGTCCCGTCCCCGTGTCCCCATCCCCGTGTCCCCGTCCCCTTGTCCCGGTCCCGTCCCCGTGTCCCCGTCCCCTTGTCCCGGTCCCGTCCCCTTATCCCCGTCCCGGTGCTGTCCCCGTCCCCGTGTCCCCGTCCCCATGCTGTCCCCGTGTCCCCATCCCTGTGTCCCCGTCCCGGTGCCCCGTCCCGGTGCTGTCCCTGTCCCCATGTCCCCGTCCCCTTGTCCCGGTGCAGTCCCCGTGTCCCCATCCCCGTATCCTGGTCCCATCCCCGTGTCCCCGTCCCTGTGTCCCGGTGCCGTCCCGGTGCCCTGTCCCCTTGTCCCAGTCCCGTCCCCGTGTCCCCATCCCCTTGTCCCAGTCCCGTCCCTGTGTCCCCGTGTCCCTGTCCCCGTGTCCCTGTCCCCGTGTCCCGGTGCCGTCCCAGTGCCCCGTCCCCGTGTCCCGGTGCTGTGCCGGTGCCCACCGGTGCCCCCCGCCCCCCAGGGAGCTGGGCCGGCGGGAGCGCGAGGCGCTGCAGCGCCTGGCGGAGGTGGCGCGCGAGGGCTTCCGCATCAAGCAGCAGCTGGTGCAGCAGGCCGCCCAGGGCCGCCACCACAAGCAGGTACCGCGGGGGGCCGGGGGGTCCCCGGGGTGGGGTGGGGTCCCAGGGGGCGGGGGGGTCCCCGGGGGCGTGGGGGGGTCCCCGGGGGCGTGGGGAGGTCTCCCAGGGGTGTGTGGTGGGGGGTCCCATGGGGGTGGGGGGGTCCCATGGGGGTTCCAGGGGGTGGGGGGGGGTCCCATGGGGTGGGGGGGGTCCCCACGGGGGTGTGTGTGGGGGGGTCCCCCGGGGGTGGGGGTCCCAGGGGGCATAGGGGATCCCCTGGGGGCGTGGGGGGGTCCCAGGGGGCGTCGGGTGGTCCCCCAGGGGTGTAGGGGGTCCCCCAGGGGTGAGGGGGGTGGGGGGGGGTCCCGGGGGGTGTGGGGGGGTCCCATGGGGGGGGTCCCAGGGGGCAGGGGGAGGTCTCCCAGGGGTGGGGGGGGGTGTGTGGGGGGGGGATCCCTGGGGGCGGGGGAGGTCCCCCAGGGGTGGGGGGTGGGGTTCCGTGGGGGGGGGAGTCCCAGGGGGGTGTAGGGGATCCCCTGGGGGTGGGGGGGTCCCCGGGGGTGGGAGTGGGGTCCCGGAGGGCGTGTGGAGGGGGCAGAGGAGGGTGCTCGGGGGGCACCTGTGGGTCCCGCAGGGGGGCTGGGGGGGTGGGGGGGGCTCAGAAGGGATTTGGGGGTCCTGGGGGGTGCGGGGGGGGTCTCACAGAGCACGTGGGGGTCCCACAGGGGCTGTAGGGGGGTCCTGGGGGGGGGGGCCCACAAGGGGGGTCACAGCCATGGGGGTCCCACTGGCCTCGGGAGGGGTCCTTGGGAGGGGGGGAGCCCTGGGAGCTCCGGGGGGCACTCGGGGGTGCCCTGAGGGGGTCCTGCGGGCCCTTTGGGGGTGCAGGCAGGTGGGGGGGGGTAATTTTGGAGGGGGGGGCTCTGACCCCGTGTCCCCCCCCCAGGCCCGCCTGGCGGAGCTGCAGGAGGGGCGCCGGGGGCTGGAGGAGCGCGTGGGCGCCCTGCGCGCGGCCAAGGAGGCGGCCGAGGGGCCCGAGAAGGCGGCCAAGGAGGAGCAGCGGCGGCTCTGGGAGGGTAAGGGGGGTCCTTTTTTTCGGGGGGGGGGCCAAGGGGGACCCCCGGGGGTCTTTTTTATTTGGGGGGGGCTGCTCGGGGTGCCCCCCACCGCCCCTGTCCCAGCAGAGCAGCGCGCGGCGGCGGCGGCGGCGCAGGAGGCGGCGCGGGCGGACGAGGCTTTCGCCCAGCTGGACGCCGACGGCGACGGGCTGTGAGTTTTGGGGAGGGGGTCCCCGGGGGGGGGCAACACCCAGAGCCCCCCCCCCCCCCCCCAAAAAAAACCCTGCCCCCCCCCCATAGGGTGACGGCGGCCGAGCTGCTGGGCCGCCCCGAGCTGGACGCCGACGGGGACGGCGCCGTGTCGGAGGCCGAGGCGCAGGTGGGACCCCCCCCAAAAAAGTCTGGGGGGGGGCACCGAGGGGTTTAGAACCCCCCCCTCCAAAGTGACCCCCCCTTCTGTGCCCCCCCCCCACAGGCGCTGCTGGGGGACCCAGCGCAGGTGGACGCCGCCGCCTTCCGCGACCGCGTCTGGGCCGCCATCAAGGAGCGCTACCGGCCCCAGGTGGGTCCTGGGGGGGTCCCCAAAACCTGGGGGGGTCCCCAAAGCCTGGGGGGTCCCCAAAACCTGTGGGGGGGTCCCTGGGATTTTGGGGGGGGCCCTCTTGGCTTTTTTTTTTTTTTTAAGGGGGGTCCCCGGGGGTTTGGAGGGGGTCGGGGTGGCAGAGCGCTGCTCGCTGGGTTTGTGTAGGTCCTATATTAAAGGGAATATTTGGGGGGGGGGGGGGGAATATCGGAGCCTGACCCCCCCCCGCGGCCACGCACAGGGCCAGGCTGAGGCCCCCACCCCCTGAGCCCCCCTGGAGGAGACCCCCCCGAGGAGGAGGAGGAGGAGGAGGCCGAAGAGGAGGAGGAGGAAGAGGAGGGCGGCGAAGGCCCCGAGGACGAGCTGAAGGTGTCTTGGAATGGGGGGGGGGCAAGAATGGGGTGCCCCCCCCCCAAAAGGGGGTGCTGGGGGACCCCGCTGACCCCCCCCCTCCCCCAGGTGCCCCCCCGCAGCACTCGGAGGAGAAGGGGCCTGAGGAGCCCCCCGGAGCCCCCTTCGACGCCGCCACCCAGGCCCTCATCGACGGTGAGGGGGGGAGGCAAATTGGGGGGGGGCTGGGGGGGGCTGGGGGGGTTGGGGGGGTTGGGGGGTCTTGGGGGGGTCCTCGGGGGGGTTGGGGTGGGATGGGGGGCTTGGGGGTTTGGGGGGCTTGGGCAGCGTTTGGGGCTCTTGGGGGGGGTTGGGGGGGTCCGTGGGGTACATCGGGGGGCGGGGGGGAGCTGGGTTTTGGGGGGGGGGGGCTGTTTTTTGGGGGGGTTGTCTGGGTTTTTTGGGGGGTGGGGTCTTTTTTTGGGGGGGGGGTTCTGCTTTTTTTAGGGGGAGTCTGGGTTTTGGGGGGTGTCTGGTTTTTGGGGGGGTGTCTTTTTTTCGGGGGGTTCTGCTTTTTTGGGGGGTCGGTTTTGGGGGGGGTCTTTTTGGGGGGGTTCTGGTTTTTTTAGGGGGAGTCTTTTTTGTGGGGGTCTGGGTTTTTGGCGGGGGGGTCGGTTTTGGGGGGGGTCTTTTTTTGGGGGGGGTCTTTTTTTTTTTTTAGGGGGAGTCCATGGTTTTTTTGGGGGGGGGGTCTGAGTTTGGGGGGGTTCTGGGGGAGGTTCAGGAGGGCTTTTGGGGGAGCTCTGGGTTCATTAACGCTGGGAGGGGCTGGGGGGGGTCCTTGGGCTGGGGGGGGGGTTTATCCCTCTGCCCCCCCCCCCAAATTTGGAGGGGGGCTCACTACCCCCCCCCCCCGCAGCCGCCCAGAAGGCGCGCGAGGAGTTCGAGGAGGCCGAGCGCTCGCTGAAGGAGATGGAGGAGTCCATCAGGTGGGGGCCCCCGAAACCCTGACCCCCCCCCCCCCAAAAAAAAAACACCGCGACCCCCCCTGTAACCCCCCCCTTCCCTGTAACCGCCCCCCCCTTCCCGTAACCGGGGCCCCCCCCCCATTTTATCAGGGCCCTGGAGCAGGAAATCGCCTTTGACTTCGGCCCCCAGGGGGAGTTCTGGTACCTCTACAGCCAGTGCTACGAGATGGGCACCAACGAGTGAGCGGGGGGCGTTTTGGGGCCGGGGGGGCACGGGGGGGGCGGGGGATGGGTATGGGGGGGCTGGGGGGGTTTGGGGGGGTTGGGGGCTGGTTTGGGGGGTCTCGGGGGGTCTCGGGGGCTGGGTATGGGGATATTGGGGGGAGTATGGGGATATTGGGGGGGGTATGGGGATACTGGGGGGGGGGGCACCAGGTTTTGGGGCCGGGGGGACACGGGGGGGGCGGGGGAAAGTGGGGGGGGGGCTGGGGATGGGTATGGGGGGGCTGGGGGGTCTTGGGGGGTCTTGGGGGGCTGGGGATGGGGATAGTGGGGGGAGTATGGGGATATTGGCGGGGGTATGGGGATACTGGGGGGGGCACCAGGTTTTGGGGCTGGGGGGGCACGGGGGGGGGCGGGGGAAAGTGGGGGGGGCTGGGGATGGGTATGGGGGGCTGGGGGGGTCTTGGGGGTCTCGGGGGGCTGGGGATGGGGATAGTGGGGGGAGTATGGGGATATTGGGGGGGGTATGGGGATACTGGGGGGGGGGGCACCAGGTTTTGGGGCTGGGGGGGACACGGGGGGGCGGGGGAAAGTGGGGGGGGGGCTGGGGATGGGTATGGGGGGCTGGGGGGTTTGGGGGGTCTTGGGGGGTCTCGGGGGGCTGGGGATGGGGATATTGGGGGGAGTATGGGGATATTGGGGGGTATGGGGATACTGGGGGGGGGCACCAGGTTTTGGGGCCGGGGGGGGCACCGGGGGTGGGGGAAGGTGGGGGCGGGCTGGGGATGGGTATGGGGGGGCTGGGGGGGTTTGGGGGTCTCGGGGGTCTCGGGGGGCTGGGGATGGGGATATTGGGGGAGTATGGGGATATTGGGGGTATGGGGATACTGGGGGGGGGCACCAGGTTTTGGGGCCGGGGGGGCACGGGGGGGTGGGGGAAAGTGGGGGGGCTGGGGATGGGTATGGGGGGGCTGGGGGGTCTTGAGGGGTCTTGGGGGTCTTGGGGGGCTGGGTATGGGGGTTATTGGGGGGTGGGTATGGGGATATTGGGGGGGGGGCACTGGGTTTTGGGGCCGGGGGGGCACTGGGGGGGCGGGGGATGGGTATGGGGGGGTTAGGGGGGGCTGGGGGGTCTCGGGGGTCTCGGGGGCTGGGGCTGGGGATAGTGGGAGCAAAAGGGAGGGGTTGGGTATGGGGATATTGGGGGGTATGGGGATTTGGGGGGGGGGCACCGGGTTTTGGGGCCGGGGGGAGGCACTGGGGGGGGCGGGGAAAGGTGGGGGGGGGGCTGGGGATGGGTATGGGGGGCTGGGGGGCTTGGGGGTCTTGGGGGTCTCGGGGGCTGGGTATGGGGATAGTGGGAGCAAAAGGGAGGGGTTGGGTATGGGGATATTGGGGGGGTATGGGGATTTGGGGGGGGGGCACCGGGTTTTGGGGCCGGGGGGAGGCACTGGGGGGCGGGGGAAAGGTGGGGGGGGGCTGGGGATGGGTATGGGGGCTGGGGGTTTGGGGGGTCTTGGGGGGTCTCGGGGGCTGGGTATGGGGTTATTGGGAGGGGGGGCACCGGATTTTGGGGCCGGGGGGGGCACTGGGGGGGGCTGGGGAAGGTGGGGGAGGGGCTGGGGGTGGGGTTGGGGGGTCTCGGGGGGCTGGGGATGGGGATATTGGGGGGTGGGTATGGGGATATTGGGGGGGCTGGGTGTGGGGACATCGAGGGGGGGGACCCGGGGGGGTCACTTGGAGCCCCCCCTCATTTTTCTCCCCCCCCCCAGGTACATTTACCGCCTGTGCCCCTTCAAGCGCGTCTCCCAGAAACCCAAACACGGCGGCGCCGAGACCAACCTGGGGTGAGCAGAAGCCCCCGGGGGGGCGGGGGGGGCGCTGTGGCTGTGCCCCCCCCCCCCCATTAAAACACACCCCCCGTCCCCCCCCCCGGCAGGACGTGGGGCTCCTGGGCCGGCCCCGAGCACGACCGCTTCAGCGCCATGAGGTACGAGCACGGCACCGGCTGCTGGCAGGGCCCCAACCGCTCCACCACGGTGAGACCCCCCCGGGGACCCCCCAGTGTCCCCAACCCCACCCCAGTGTCCCCAACCCCCCCCCCCCCCCAGTGTCCCCAACCCCACCCCAGTGTCCCTAACCAACCCCCCCATGTCCCCAAACCCGCCCCAGTGTGACCCCCCCCCCCGTGTCCCCAACCACCCCCTGTGTCCCCAACCTTTCCCCCGGTGTCCCCAAACCCACCACGGTGAGAGCCCCCCCGGGGACCCCCCCCGTGTCCCCAACCCCCCGGTGTCCCCAAACCCGTCCCGGTGTGACCCCCCCCCGTGTCCCCAACCACCCCCCAGTGTCCCCAACCCCCCCGGTGTCCCCAGCCCTTCCCCAGTGTCCCCAATCACCCCCCCCCCCAGTGTCCCCAACCCCCCCCCAGTGTCCCCAACCCCCCTGGTGTCCCCAGCCCTTCCCCAGTGTCCCCAATCACCCCCCCCCAGTGTCCCCAACCCCCCCCGGTGTCCCCAGCCCTTCCCCAGTGTCCCCAATCACCCCCCCCAGTGTCCCCAACCCCCCCCCCGGTGTCCCCAGCCCTTCCCCAGTGTCCCCAATCACCCCCCCCCAGTGTCCCCAACCCCCCCCCCGGTGTCCCCAGCCCTTCCCCAGTGTCCCCAATCACCCCCCCCAGTGTCCCCAACCCCCCCCCGGTGTCCCCAAACCCCCCTGGTGTGACCCCCCCCATGTCCCCAACCCCCCTGTGTCCCCAACCCCCCCCCCAACCCCCTCCCTGTCGTCGTCCCCACCCTCACCCCGTACCCCACGTCCCTGTGCCCCCCCTCCCCAGGGCCGTCCCCGTCCCCCCCCGGGGGGTGTCCCCGTCCCCCGGGGGTGTCCCCGTGCCCCCCCCCGAGCTGCTGTCCCCCCCCAGGTGAAGCTGTCGTGCGGGACGGAGACGGCGGTGACGGCCACGACGGAGCCGAGCCGCTGCGAGTACCTGATGGAGCTGGTGACCCCCGCCGCCTGCCGCCCGCCGCCCCCCACGAGGACCACGACGAGCTCTGACCCCCCCGGTAATGCCCCCGGGGGGGGGGCAGTTAGTGCCGGGGGTGCAATAAGTGTCTTGGGGGGAGGCAGTTAGTGCCTGGGGGGGGCAGTAAGTGCCTGGGGGGGGGGGGGCAGTTAGTGCCTGGGGGGGGCAATTAGTGTCTGGGGGGTGCAGTTAGTGCCAGGGGGGCAATAAGTGTCTGGGGGGGGCAGTTAGTGCCTTGGGGAGGGGCAATTAGTGCCTTGGGGGGCAGTTAGTGCCTGAGGGGTGCAATAAGTGTCTTGGGGGGGACTTAGTGCCTTAGGGGGGCAATTAGTGTCTGGGGGGTGCAGTTAGTGCCAGGGGGGCAATAAGTGTCTTGGGGGGGGCGATTAGTGCCTTGGGAGAGGCAGTTAGTGCCTGGAGGGGGGCAGTAAGTGCCTGGGGGGGCAATTAGTGCCTGGGGGGAGCAGTTAATGCCCTGGGGGGGCAATTCCCACCTCTGCCCCCCCCCCCCAATTGCCCCCCTCAGTTTTTTTGGGGTGGGGGGGGGTCCTTGAGGTGCTCCCAGCCTCATTCCCCCCCCCCCCCCTCCAGCCCCACAGGAGCTGCGCAGCCTTCATCGGACCGTGACCCCCCCCCCCCCCCCCCAAAAAAAACCCATTTTTTGGAGGGGGAGGGGGGGGGGGGCGGGGGAGAACAACGCTGCCAACTGAGCCGGGGGCCGCGGGCAATAAAGAACGGTTCCTCCCCCCGCCCCGTGTCAGCGCCTCTCTGGAGGGGGGGGGTCCTTGCTGTTATTTTTTGGGGGGGGGGGCACCACGACCCCAGGGCTTCCAGCACAGCCCTGCTGCGAACTACAACTCCCAGCAGCCCCTGCTGGCCAAGATGGCCGACCAGAGGGGGTAATGTCGGGGAACTACAGCTCCCAGCAGCCCCTGGGGCCCAAGGTGGCTGACTGGCGGTACAAGGCCAAGAACTACAGCTCCCAGCATGCCGTGGTGCCGCGCATGCGCAGAGCAGCCCCCGAGCACCCCCCCCCCAGCCCTGCCCCAAGCCACTCCCGGACACTCTCCATTTCCAAAAATAAAATTTTAAGAACAAAACAAAACGAAAACACAACCCCAAAACCTGCCGCAGCGCAGCAGGGCCTCGGCCAAGTGTGGACCCCTTCCTCCTCGCGCCCCAACAATGGTGGCACCCAAAATGGCGGTGGGGGGGGGTGCTCCCAAATGGGGGCACCCAAAATGGCGGCTCCAAAAGGAGGCTCCCAAATGGGGCCCCACAAAATGGGGGCTCCCAAGTGGGGGCTCCCAAAGGGTGCTGCACAAACTGGGGTGTCTCCAAAATGGGGGCACCAAAATGGGAGCTCCCAAATGGGGGGCCACACAAAATTTGGGGCTCCAAAAGTAGGGCCGCACAAAATGGGGGCTTCAAAATGGGGCTCCAAAGTGGGGCCGCACAAAATGGAGGCTCTCAAATGGGGCTGCACGAAATGGGGGCTCTCAAATGGGGCCACACAAAATTTGGGGCTCCCAAAGTAGGGCCGCACAAAATGGGGGCTCCCACCGCGGCCTCCCCAGCACCGCTGCCAAGGGCAAGGCCCTGCCGCTCCCCGGAGCCCCGCCGCCTCCTGCTGCCAGTCCCCGGCCCGCGGCGGTCATAGCTCGTCCCGCGCGGTGCTGTCGAGGGGGACTGCAGCACGTCCGAGTTCTTGGCCTCGTTCCGCAGCTCCTGCTGCTCCTTCATCTTCTGGGACTTGGCGCGATCCCAGTCCGTCTTGATCTTCTCGTCGTTCCACACCACCGAGGTCTCCGTGTCGCTGATGTAGCCGTCGTCGCCCGTGTAGTGCGTGGGGTAAACCAGGAGGGGCTCCACGGAGAAGGCCAGCAGGTTGCGCTCGGCGAAATGCTTCATGTAGTCAGCGCTGAGGCCGAGGGGGAAGCAAGGCAGTGGGTGTCGTGGCCTCCTTCAGCCCCCTCCCGGCCTGCCATTGTGTCACAGCGCCACGAGGGGACACGAGTGGATGGGGGACAGGCCCCGGGGAGCTCTTTGAGCCCGAGGAGGTTCCTGCCCTGCTGCCAGAGCAGAGCTGGGACAGGCAGGCTCGGGGGGGGTTGAAGGCAGTTCTCTCAGCAAAACGCCATTTCGGCAGGAAGTTCTGCTTTCCCAGTTAAACCACCCCAGGGAGCGTCAGGGACTGAATGCGGTGGGGTTGGGGGGGCAGGGGGACAAAGCCTTGCCTGAGCCTTTTGCAACAAATGCAAAGCTTTCCGGAAAAAAAAAAAAAAAAAAAAAAAAAAGAGGTTCCAGCCCTCGCAGGGGAACAGACGGGATCCCAGGACGCAGCAGCCAAAGCCCCAGGTTCCGATCAGAACCAGCCACCAGCAGCGAAACGCGAGGGGGACAAGGACACGACACCGACGTCGATGGATTCGGAGCCGTTCCCCTGCCAGTGCGAGGAGCGCCCGCTCCCCTCAACGCCAAGCATCTCCCTGCACAGACGATCCCCAAAAACGTCGCTTATCCCCCCCCCCAAACCTCCCACAGCGAGCAGCCCAGACTCACACGGGATGCTTGTTGAACATGACGGGAAGAAATTCGTCAACGGGCAACATTTTGGAGAGCGGCTCAGCTGCCAGCAGCTTCTGCGCTCCCTGCAGTGAAATGACGTAGGCCAAGGTCCAGTAGGAGTAATCGGCCTCCACCAGGTTCCGCACGTGCGGCACGGACTTCTCGGGGTGCTCCACCTGCATCCTCTTCCTCCCGATGTAGCTGCGGGGGACGGGGGACAGAGGTGCTCAAACGTCACGGGAAGAACCACGAAACCTCCCAGATCCGTTAAAGGCAGGCACTCGCTGCCCCCCACCACCGTATTTTTTTCTTGGAGTACCTGCAGAACCGGGTGATCGCCCCTAGAAAGACTCACTTGGGATTTCCTAACGCAGTTAACAGCTGGCAGTGACCACGCTGCTGTGGCCGGCGCAGCTTTTTGGGTTCGGGTACTTACATCAGATCCCAGTCCAAACCCTCCTCTTCCAAATCGTACATCAGGTTCATCAGGCGCCGCTTGAAGAAGATCTCGAAGCGCAAGTCGTCCTCAAACACCACCGACTTCTCCAGCCCCCTCTCCACGACCTGGAAATTTAGCAGAAAGTGGTGGTTTTGTTTTTTTTTTTTAAACTCAACAGTCAAAAAATGGAAAAAAAACCAAACAACAACCCAACGCTGCCTGCCATGCCCCTCCCTCTGCCCCGCAGATGCAGGCGCAGCCGAGCTCCTTGCCACCGAGGCTCCGGGGTGGCCGAAGCCCCCTCCGAGCCCCGCTCACCTCCTTCCAGATCTTGTAGTGGCTGAGGAAGCAGCCCAGCTCCCCCTTGGTGAGCGGCCGGCCGTGGTACGGGTCCTTGTAGCCCGGCAGCATTTTGATGCCCAGCGCTTCCACCTCGCTGCTGTTCATGGCTCTGCAAAGCAGCAGGGCACGGGGCAGCAGCTGCCACGCGCGGCAGGGACGTTCGCCCCGCCTCGATTCTTCGCCCCCCTGCCCTTCACTCACTTCCCATCCACCGCCTCGACCACCTTGCACTCGATCTCCTGCTCGTACAAGGTCCGCAGCATGCGCTCCCGACGGTCCGCCCGGCGCTTCAGGTTGATCATGAACACCTTGGGGGCAGACGGCAGCGTGTTGTCGCGGTGCGGGGACGCTCCTGCTGGAGCCCCGGGGCAGGAAAAAAACGCCGCGGGGCTCTGCAAACACCCCCGGGGGCAGGACGAGCCACCCGGTGCCGCGAGCTCACCTCGTCAAAGCCCATCTTGTCGGGGATCTTGGGGGGCACCGACAGGTACCGCGACGGCTCTGCCGGGGGTTCTTCACTGGGGGCAAACAACAAAGCGACTCCCGCTCACGCTCCCGTTAATTTCAAGGCACCGACACCACCGGGGGATCCCCGCCAAGGGCGGCAGCTCCCCGCGCAGCGCCGCTGCGGCTCCACGTGGGAACGGCGCAACCGCTCCCCTGCCCTTGCGTACGAGCTCTGCGGCCTCCGATCCCTCCGTGAACGAGGGGAGGTTTGAGCAGGGACCTCTGCCTGGAGCCGAACTTGCAGGAATAGCTGAAATTTTCTTCTACAAATAGCTGAAATTTGCTTCTACAAATCAGGAGAGCGCGGACTCGTGGAACGCGCGGCCCGCGGACGGCCAAAGCAAACTGGAGCCGGACCTCCGCCGCCGCAGCCTGGCGCTCGCCGAGACCTGCGCCACCGCTCCCAAAATACCGGCGGTGGAAAAGGGGGCTCTTTGTGCGGCTCGGCCCCACCCTTCCAAACACCGGCGGGATTCTGCCTGCCTGAAACCTAAAAGGAACCTTTGTGCCGGCGAGCCCAAACAAAGGTGCACTGTGAGCCTGGGGCGCGAGGGAGACGGAGCGCGGCGAGGGCCAGAGGCCGAGCAGGGCTTCAAAAAGACACCGGGGGGGAGCCTCGGAGGTTGAGAGGGGGAAAGGGAGAGCCTGAAGCTGCTTTCGCGTGGCAAAGAGAAAGACAGGAGCAGAGCGACCCGCCCGGCCACCTCGTGCTACGGCCACCTCGCTCCCTGGTGCCTGCAGGAGGCACCGAGCCTCCGTTTTCTGCAACGACCTTCCCGTCCCAGCCGCGCCCCGGGGAATCAAAGCACGAAACCGAGCCCAAAAAAATGCTGCGCAGCCCCCCAGACCCCGCCACCCACCCATGATCTCCAGCTGGACGTGCATGAAGCTCTCCATCTCGTCCCGCAAGGTGCTGTGCGACCTCAGCGGCACCGGCAGAAAGCCGTACACCTCCTTGTTGCAGACGAACATCTGGACTTCTAGAACCGGCAAAAAAAATAAAAAAAATAAATAAATTCAAGGCTGCTGCCCCCGCGGATCCAGCCCGCCGCGAGGCCGGGGCGCGGGCTCACCTGCCTGCCTGCAGGAGAAGGCGAAGACGATGATATCGTCGAAGGCCCAGGTGTAGTCGGGGGTGCGGCGGGTAGAAGGCCAGCTCCCGCGACGCCTCCTTCCGCAGGTCGATCAGGAACGTGGAGTGCACCATGGGCACGGCGAAGCAGCCGCGGCGCTCGCGCTTGCGGATGGGGAGGTAGGCGGGGGTGCGCTTGTAGTAACCCTGCGGGGAGGAAGGATCCGTGCACGGGTGTCCCCGCATCGCCCTGCGCCCCGATGGAGCCCCAGGATCCATGCACAAGTGTCCCCACATCCATCACCCTGCACCCCAATGTAGGGGAGCCCCAGTACCCGCACATGGGTGCCCCTGCATCGCCCTGCGCCCCGATAGAGTCCCAGGATCCGTGCACGGGTGTCCCCACATCCATCACCCTGCACCCCAATGGCGGGGAGCCCAGGATCCACATACGGGTGTCCCTGCATCACCCTGCACCCCGATGGAGCCCCAGGACCTGCACACGGGTGTCCCCGCATCGCCCTGCGCCCTGATGGAGCCCCAAGTTCCATGCCTGGGTGTCCCCACATCCATCATCCTGCACCCTGATGGTGGGGAGCCCCAGTACCCCGCACATGGGTGTCCCCGCATCGCCCTGCACCCCAACAGAGCCCCAAGTTCCATGCATGGGTGTCCCCGCATCCATCGCCCTGCACCCCGACGGGATCTCGGCATCAAGAGGACGCAGCCGGACCCAAAACCCCGCACCCACGCTGCCAACCCCCCCCCCCAAGCGGGGCAGGGAGAGGGAGGAAGACGCTCGCCCCCCCCCGAGGGAGAAGGGGACCCGGCGGCTCCCACCTGGGCCGTCATCCCGCACCAGAAGTTGGAGTAGGCGGCGCGCGAGTCCAGCATGGGGGCCACCACCGTCTTGTTCTCCGCCATCAGCAGCCCCAGCGTGTCGGGGTTCGTCAGGACGTTGTCCGCGTCCACGAACTGCAAATCGGGCGATTCGGCCCCGAAATCGGGGAATTCGGCCCCAAAATCGGGGTACTTCGGCCCCAACACTGGGTAAATCTGCCCCTAAACTGGGTAGTTCGGTCCCCCAAGTTGGGTAGTTCGGCCCTCAAATTCACCCCCCAGTCACCAGCAGGTAATTCGGCCCCAAATTGGGTAATTCAGCCCCAAAATTGGGCAATTCGGCCCCAAAACTGGGCAATTCGGCCCCAAAATTGGGTATTTCGGCCCCAAAACTGGATAGTTCGGGCCTCAAATTGGATAGTTTGGCCCCCAGATTCACCTCCCAATCACCAGCAGGTAATTCGGCCCCCAAACTGGGTAATTCAGCCCCAAGATTGGGCAATTTGACCCCAAAACTGGATAGTTCGGGCCTCAAATTGGATAGTTCGGCCCCCAGATTCACCTCCCAATCACCAGCAGGTAATTCGGCCCCAAACTGGGTAATTCAGCCCCAAGACTGGGCAATTTGACCCCAAAACTGGATAGTTCGGGCCTCAAATTGGGTAGTTCGGCCCCCATATTCATCCCCCCATCACCAGCATGTAAATTGGCCCCAAATTGGGTAATTCAGCCCCAAATTGGGTGGTTTGGGCCTCAAATTGTGTAGTTCGGCCCCCAAATTCACTCCCCCATCACCAGCATGTAAATCGGCCCCAAATTGGGTAATTCGGCCCCAAATTGGGTAATTCGGCCCCAAATTGGGTAATTCGGCCCCAAATTGGGTAATTCGGCCCCCAAATTCACTCCTCCATCACCAGCATGTAATTGGGCCGCAAACTGGGCAGTTTGGCCCCAAAACTGGGTAGTTTGGGCCTCAAACTGGGCAGTTCAGCCCCAAATTCACCCCCCCCCCCATCAACAGCACGTAGTTCGGCCCCAAATTGGGCAGTTCAGCCCCAAATTGGGCAGTTCAGCCCCAAATTCACCCCCCCCATCACCAGCGTGTAATTCGGCCCCAAATTGGGGCGGTTCGGCCCCAAATTGGGTAATTCGGCCCCAAATTGGGTGGTTCGGCCCCAAATTGGGGTAATTTGCCCCCCAGACCCCCCCTCACCAACAGGTAGTCGGCCCACATGTCGCGGGCAGCCTCCAGGGCCGCCTGGCGCAGCTTCATCACATGCTCGTAGCGGGAGCTGGACCAGTGCTTGGGGCCCTCCTCGTCGGGGTACGAGCTGGGGGGGTGGACGGGACGAGGGGGGGGGGGGTCGTGGTCAGGATGGACCCCCCCCGGGGGGAGGGCTCGGCCCCCAAAATGTGGGTGCTGTGGGGGGCCTAAGGCTGGGCACCCAGGACCTTAAGGTTCCCCCCCCAGCACCCAGAACCTCCGGGGACCCCCCCCCAGGACAAAAAAATCCACAGGGGGGGGTCTCCCCTGAAGCCACGAAACCACAACCCCCCCCCTCCCTGAGACCAAGAACCCACGGGGACCCTAAGACTGGGCTCCCAGAACCCACCCGGGGTCCCCCCCAAAACCAAGAACCCCACAGGGACCCCCCCCAGCACCCAGAACCCACAGAACCCCCCCCAACCCACAGAACCCCCCCCCAACCAAGAACCCCACAGGGACCCCCCCCAGCACCCAGAACCCACAGAACCCCCCCCCCCAACCAAGAACCCACAGAGACCCCCCCCTAATACCCAGACACCCCCCCCCCCCAAACCCACAGAGGCCTCCCCAATACCCCAAACCCCCAGGGACCCCCCCAACCAATAACCCCCAGCCCCCCCCCCACGAGACCACCAACCCCCAGGGCCCCTCAGCACCCACCCCCCCCCCCCCCCCAAAAAAAGGGGGGGCACCAACCCCCTAAGATTTTGGGGTCCTCCCCATCCAACCCCCCCCCCAGCTCCCGGCACGGGGGCCACCCCCTCTCTGCACCCCTACAAAACGCCGCAACTGCAGCTCGGGGGGGCCGTGCTCCCCCCCCCCCCAGCCCCCCAAAACGTCGCCCCCCCCCCGGGCCCCCCCCATCTCACCGGGGCTCCTCCAGCGGCCTCCACTCCACGCGGTGGTAGAGGCCCTGCACGCGCAGCAGCCACTCGCGCAGCAGCGCCGTGCTGTTGTCCACGCTGTGGTCCACGGCCACCCTGCCGGGACCCCCCCCCCCAAATCAGAACCGGGACCCCCCCCCCCCATACCTCCCCCCACAGGTCCCACGTTAATCGGAGCCTCCCTTCCTTAATTGGAGCCCCCCCCTCCTTGTGTTAATTGGGGCACTGATGTGACACCCCCATGCTGATCGGGACCCCCCCCCCCCCACTTATAGGGCCCCCCCACACATTTACAGCCCCCCCCCCACTTATAGGGACCCCCCCAGACCCCCCCCGACTTATAGGGCCCCCACACACACTTACAGCCCCCCCCACACACTTATAGGGACCCCCCCCCCAGACCCCCCCCCCCGACTTATAGGGCCCCCACACACACTTACAGCCCCCCCCCCCCCCCCCCCCACTTATAGGTCCCCACACACACACTTACAGCCCCCCCCCCCCCCCACTTATAGGTCCCCACACACACACTTCCAGGCCCCCCCCGCACTTATAGCACCCCCACACACACTTATAGGACCCCCCCCCCACTTATAGGGACCCACCCAGACCCCCCCCTCCTTTCAGCCCCCCCCCCCCCCCCCCACTTATAGGGTCCCCACACACACTTACAGCCCCCCCCCCCCACTTACAGGACCCCCCCACACACTTATAGGACCCCCCCACACACACTTATAGCCCCCCCCCCCCCACTTATAGGACCCCCCACACATACACTTACAGGCCCTCCCCCCCCCCCCCACTTACAACCCCCCCCCCCCCCCCACTTACAGGACCCCCACGCACACTTATAGCCCCCCCCCCCCCCACTTACAACCCCCTCCCCATACTTACAGCCCCCCCCCCCCCCCTTACAGCCCCCCCCCTCACACACTTACAGGACACCCCCCCCCCCCCCACTTACAGGGACCCCCCCCCAGCCCCCCCCCCCCACTTACACCCCCCCCCCCCACTTACAGGACCCCCCCCCCCACTTACAGGACCCCCCCCCACTTACAACCCCCCCCACACACTTATAGGACCCCCCCCACTTACAGCCGCCCCCCACTTACAGCCCCCCCCCACTTACAGCCCCCCCCCCCCCCCACTTACAGGACCCCCACGCACACTTACAGGCACCCCCCCCCCCACTTACAACCCCCCCCCCACTTATAGGACCCCCCCCCCCCCCACTTACAGCCCCCCCCTCACACACTTACAGGACACCCCCCCCCCCCACTTACAGCCCCCCCCTCACACACTTACAGGACACCCCCCCCCCCCACTTACAGCCCCCCCCCCCCCACTTACAAACCCCCCCCCACTTACAGGCCCCCCCCTCCCCATACTTACAGCCCCCCCCTCACACACTTACAGGACACCCCCCCCCACTTACAGCCCCCCCCCCACTTACAAACCCCCCCCCCCCCACTTACAGGCCCCCCCCCCCACCTACAGCCCCCACACACACACACAGCCCCCCCCTCACACACTTACAGGACACCCCCCCCACCACTTACAGGGACCCCCCCCCAGCCCCCCCCCCCCCACTTACAGGACCCCCCCCCCCCACTTACAGGACCCCCCCCCCCCACTTACAGGACCCCCTCCCCCCACTTACAGGCCCCCCCCCCACTTATAGGACACCCCCCCCCCCCACTTACAGGACCCCCACGCACACTTACAGCCCCCCCCCCACACTTACAGGACCCCCCCCCCACTTACAACCCCCCCCCACTTATAGGACCCCCCCCCCCCCCCTTATAGGACCCCCCCCCCCTCACAGCCCCCCCCTCACCACAGCGCCGTCCTGTCCCGGGGGTGCCGCAGCCTCTCGATGGCGCCGAGCGCGGCGGGCAGCGCGTGGGCCGCGTTGCGGGCCAGCAGCGCCACGCACACGCGGGGGGGCCGCAGCCGGGACTCGGGCCTCCAGCGCTCCTCGGGGAAGTAGCAGCCCCCCCGCGCCCACGGCCCCGCCGCCAGCAGCAGCAGCAGCCACAGCCCCGCCGCCATGCCGCTGGGGGGGGGGGGGGCGGGCCTCAACAACCCCCCCCCACGCACAAACGGAGGCCCGGCCTCCCCGAGGGGGAGGAGGAAGAGGAGGAGGAGGAGGAGGAGGAGGAAGGGGGGGGGGGGGGGTCGGCAGCAGCCCCAGTCCAGCCCCACGCACCCACGAAGCTAGGCCTCCGCGTGGGGGGGGGGCGAGGCCCGGCCTCCCCGAGGCTGTGGGGAACGAGGAGGAGGAGGAGGAGGAGGAGGAGGAAGGAGGAAGGAGGAAGGAGGAAGGGGGGGGGGGAGGCCGACAGCAGCCACAGCCCGGACCCACGCACCCACTGGGGGGGGCGGCTGGTCTCCGCGTGGGGGGGGTGAGGCCCGGCCTCCGCGAGGCTGTGGGGGGATGAGGAGGAGGAGGAAGGAGGAGGAAGGAGGAAGGGGGGGGAGGCCCCACGCACCCACAGGTTGGGGGGGGGGGGTCTAGACTCCACGGGGAGGGGGCGAGGCCCGGCCTCCCCGAGGCCTCAGGGGAGGGAGGAGGAAGAGGAGGCAGGGAGGGAGGGAGGGAGGAAGGCCGGCAGCAGCCCCAGCCCAGCCCCACGCACCCACGGGTGGGGGGGGGGCGAGGCCCGGCCTCCCCGAGGCTGTGGGGGGATGAGGAGGAGGAGGAGGAGGAGGAAGGAGGAAGGGGGGGGGGGGAGGCCGGCAGCAGCCCCAGCCCAGCCCCACGCACCCACGGGTGGGGGGGGGGTGGGGGCGGCGAGGCCCGGCCTCCCCGAGGCTGTGGGGGGATGATGATGATGGAGAAGGAGGAGGAAGGAGGGAGGGAGGAAGGGTGGGGGGTGCAGGGGGTTTGGGGGGGGCGGGGACGAGGGGTGGGAGTGGGGAGCTTTTAGGGTCACAGCGGGGTGGGAGGACGGGGGGGGGCTGCGTCACACGTGGGGGGCTTTTGGGGGGATGCGACAGGCAGGGGGTGGTTTTTGGGGGGGGGGTTCTGGGGGCGCTGGAAGCGCTTCTCCCTCCCTTCTCCCCCCTCCGCCTTTTTACTCCGAGTTTACTCCAGCGCGGGGGAGGCCGCTCAGCCCCCGGCCTCGCGGAGGCCGGCCTCGCTCCCCGCCGCTGAAATTTCTTTAATTTGAGGGTTTTTGGGGTTGTTTTTTTTTTTTTTTGCCTTGCGAGGAAAGCGGCGCAGAAGCGGCTCCGGGGCTGCAGGGCCGCAGTCACGATCCCCCCCCCGGGACCGCAAGGAGGGGGGGGCGAGCGCAGCCCTGCCCTGACGTCACCTTTGGAAAATGAAATTTATTTTTTTTTTCTCCTTCGGAAAATGAATTTTTTTTTTTTCCTCCTTCGGAAAATGAATTTATGATTTTTTTTTTATTATTTTTTTTTTTTTTGCTCCTCGTCTCCGTCCCGCGGGGTGGGAAGGCGCCGAGCGGGGAGCGAGGGAGCTGGCAGGCAGCCGCCAGCCCCCGGGGGGGTGGGTGAGCGTCCCGGAGCTCACCCGGCACGTGGGAAGGCCTCGAGTCCGTCCGTCCGTCCGTCCGTCCGTCGGGAGAGGGGGAAACGGGGCAGCATCAACAAACCTCAAAGCCCCCCGCTTTGGGGCCGCGCCCCCCAAAATCTGCTCTTATCCCGATGACCGACGTCTGCCGCCTTGCTGGCGGCTCGAAATTAAAGGGGGGGTTCGTTACGACCCCGCGTCGCTCGGCGTCCCCCTTCACAGCCGGGAGGCCCGAGCGGAATTCGCAGGAATCGGGTAAGTCTCCCCAAAAGCGCTCTCGGCTCCCGGACGAACGCACGTGGCGGGGTGCCCCCCCCCCCCGGCAGGAGCGGTCCCCAAACCGCCTCCGGGATCTGCCGCAGGGGGAACGGGGCCAGGCGGCACTCCGGCATGACGCAGCGAGCTGGGGGGGGGGGGAAAGGAGACAGAAAAGGGAAAAAAAAAACTAAAAACAGAATGTTCTGGGAAGCAGCTGGAGGACGGGCACGGCCGCGACGCGGATTTGTGTCCGTCCGGAGGAGAGCCGCGGTTTGGCAGCCCGCGCGCTGGGGAGCTCGCTTTTTCCAAGAGGCGAGGCCCCAGAGCGTGGGAGAGGGAAGAGGAATCGCCCCTCTGGAGCTTCTCACGACACCCAGATTCTTGCTGAACCGCACCCGAACCCCCCAAGCCGTCGGGACCCCCGCCGGCCATCGCGGGCTCGCCCTTAGCAGCTCGCGCCGGGGCTCCGAACGCTTCGGCAGAAAAGGGAGAAAAATCCGAAGGAGCCGGCCCTGGGCAAGCTGCCTGCGGGCAGAGCTGCGCCAACGGCCAAACGCCCGCCCCGCAGATCGCGCGCGGGGGCAGATCCGAATGAGGACCGCGGCCGCGGGGTTGGAACCACACGAAAGGACGGGCGGACGCGCGCGGTGAAGCGGCGCCAGTCGGGGGGGGGACAAAAAAAAAGACAAAAAAAAAAGAACAGAACCGCATCCAAATAAACCCATGGAAAGGGGGAAAAGAGGGGAAAGGGAGGAAAGTGGGGAATTGCCACCTGACATCTTCCACCACCAGCCCCTAATATTATTTATTTATATTTATTTATTTATTCATTTATTTTGCTTTTTATCCCGGTCTTTTCCCCTGTTTGCCCAACCTTGGAGGTTTCCGTCTACCTGGGCCTTTCAAGCCAGCATCGGGTCCGGGTCCAGGCGGGTTTTCTCCTCCAGCTGACTCCGGAGCTCTTCCTTCTCCCTCCGAAAAGCTTCAAGGTCCCCGGAGACCTGCCCGGGGTACCAAGCTGCGAGGGTCATGGAGAAAACGGGGGGGGACGACAAAGAAGAGGCACCCCCGGGCCTCAGACAAAAATTTAGGAAGACGCAGATGCGAATCCCTTGCCTGATTACCGGTGGCTTTACGTGGCCGGGTTTTGGTAGCGGGGGGGCCGTAGGAGAGCCCCCGCAGGAGCAGGGGTCGGGGGGGGGGGGGGGGGAGCTGCTGCCCCTGGGGGATGGACAAATCCAAAAAAATCCAAGTTTTGGATCCCACAGAGCCGTGTGGGAGCAGTTCTTGAAGACCACCCCCCCCAGGATCAGTTTGGGAAGGATTCATCTCAACCCCTGAGCCCTTTGGGCCCTGTTTTCTCCCCGTTTCCCCCCCCCACGCTGCTCAGGGCTTCCAGAGGAGACGCCAACGCAGAACGGCCACAGCAGGGGCTCTTTTTGCCCAAACCGTTCTTATTTTACACATTTATGCCCCGTGCTCACCTCCGCGGTCCTTCCACCGAGCTGCTTCAGATCCCGGCTCGTCCCTTCTCGGAGCGGCCGAACCACAGCCGGGGCAAGCACCCCAGTGCCCAGAGCACCCCCCAGGGCACCCCAAAACCACCCCTCGCCCCCCCCAGCCGCGGCCGTCCCATCACCCGGAGCCACCACGGCCGCGTCCTCCGGCTCCCTGCCCCTCCGACGGCCGCAGCGCGTCCTCCATCAGCGCGCTGCCGAGGATCTGCAGCCCGGAGGGAGCCGCATCGGGCGAGCGGCGAAGGCGCGGGGAGCGCTCGGGTCCCCAAATCCGCGCAGACCTCGGGTTCCGGTCCCGGGAGAAGATCCTCCACCTGTAAGGTCGTACGGCCTCGAGGAAGGCTTCGGCCTCCGGAGGATCCCTCTGCTGTAGTTCTGAGGCAGAAGGCGGGTTGGAAGCAGAGGCACTCGGAAAAAAAACAAAACAAAACAAAAAAACAAAAAAACACACAAAAAAACAACAACAACAACAACACAACCACCCGGCCAACTTTACATGTGTTCAAATTACACCCGTGTGAAGGCAGCACGGTGACCAGGAAAGGCTGGGACGAGAGGTGCCAAAGGAGACCCACCACCGAGGGCAACAATCCACTGGCAGCGGGGGGAAAAAAAAAGAGGGGAAATCGTCTAAACAGCAGCTTGACCCCCGATCTCCGCAGCCACGGAGCGATTCCCACAGGAACGCCGCGGCTGGAGGCCATCCCAGGCAGGAATAAAGACCGCAAGGAGCCCCCTCGCTGTCCCCAGCACGAGCTCGAGGGGTTTCTGAGCCCCCCAAAGAGCTCCTCACGGCAGCTCTCAGACGTCCCTGGCCGTACCGTGACGCTGGTGGCGGCTTCTGAAGCCTCACCCGCGCCGTGGTGGCGAACGCCACCCCCGAGAGCGACCTCGGTGCACGCCCAGAGGTGTTTTTGGGAGGGTGGTGGAGGAGCAGCAGCAGGGACCGGCCCCGAGGCCGCAGCACGGCTGGGAGCCGCTGCCTTGGAAGGGGAGAGGAGAGAGCGCAGGGGACAGCTTTTAATTCCTATTTTATACAAGCACCAGGCGGCTTCGCTGCTCGTGGGGCTGTGATCCCCCCCCGGACAGACCCCATCGCGGCACCACGATGAAGCTCTGCCTTCCCGGAGCGCCCCAGCAGCTCGTTAGGAAACGAGGGCGATCCGAGGAAGCAGCACGCGGGCGGCAGCGGATCAGGAGCTCGCCCGGCCTTCGGCTTTGCTTTTTTTTTCGCCTTTCGGACGGGGCAGACAGCGGTCCTGGCACGGCGTTACACACAGCGAGAACCGCCTGCAGAGGACACGCACAAAACGATTTGCTCCGAGAGCAAGCTGGCGAAGCCTCGCTTCCTTCTGGGCCAGCGGCCGCGGCACGCTGAAAGGATCCTGGCCCCGTTTGCACAGCCTGCAGCTTACATGTAAACTACCGATGGCTTTTTAATCGCAACCAGATGCACTTTTACGGAACACGGCTACAGAGGGCTGCAGCACGCCGAGGAGCCCAACAGAGAAAGCCATTTCGGGTGAGGTTTGGCCATTGGCACCGTTTCTTTGCAGCTGCTTCTAGTTTCCAGCCGCTTGGTTTGAAAACATGACTTCAGTTCCCAGCCACTTGAGTTTTTACAACATCACTTTCCCGGCTAGCAAAGGGACACAGAGAACCGCGTTCAGCCCTGCCGGATTTTGGGAGCCCGACGTCCCCTTCGCCACCGCTCTGCCCCCGCTTAACGATTTCCCTCCGCCGCCGAGAGGTGCGAGGTCCCTGTGCTGGACACGGGCCCTGCTCCGTGCCATCGCTGCCTCTGCCGTTTGGGTCATCCCTCGCTGCCCGACCTCGCGCCGCCGCGTGATTCTGATGACGGAGGCGCTACAGAATACACGGGCAGAGGCGTTTGTGCTGCCCCCCGCCTATTTCTGGCTCTGCCTCGCGAGGTTTTTGTGAGGCAGGATCAAAGCAAAAATCCTCTGCTTCACAGCCCCTGCGGCGGGAGCACGTTCACCTCTTCGCTTTCCAACCACCGCAGGGTAAAATCGCCGAGAAGAACGAAGGAATTGTCCTGCCAGCCGCGGGAATCGCCGTCGTACCGGGACAGCAAACCTCAGCGCTGGTGCAGAGCTCTGCGGGGAAGGACGGACGGACGGATGGACGGACAGACGCTGTGTGCTGCGCTGAGGCTGCCCCAACCGAGACTTTTTTGCTATGAAAATAGAAATAATGGCCAGAGGCGCTCGAACACGGACATCTAGCGGCCACAGGCAGCAAGGAGAGCACCTGAACCGGCGGCGCTCCGACTCCCTGGTAGCTCTCGGCGGTGCCGGGAGGGTTTTGTGGACATCACACCACCTCGGGAGCTAAATCCCCGGCTGCAGATCCCGTCCCAGCACGGCAGGAGCTGCAGGGCAGGCTTGCCGTGGGGGTCCAGCTCCCCCGATACCCGTCTGAGGTCGGGAGCTGCCTCCGGTAACGGGGCACGGAGCTCTTCACCGCGGCATCCGCGTGGCCTCGGGGAAGAGCAAGAACAGAGCCGGGGTCGCTTGGTCCCATCGGGGAGGCTGAATCGAGCTCCTCGGCAGCGTTTTCCTCCCCTCGAAGAAGCAAGGCCACCGGCTGAGCCCCACGGCACGGGGCGCAGCGCGACGGCTGGCACTCAGCCGCAAACCCGGCGGCTCCAGTTAAACCCGGCAGCTCCAGTTAAACCCGGCGGCTCCAGTTAAACCCGGCGCCGGGGCACGGATGAAAACCTGTCTGCATCTCAGGAGGTTTCAGCTCTTTGTTTCCTGCGCTTGCTGGGCCCCGAACAGCCGGCGCTTTGTCACCCTGGGTCCCTACAGCACGGGGGAAAAAAGGATCCCGAGTGTCGGAGAGCCTGACACCGATCGGGAATACAGAAAGACTTCTGCGTGCCCACCGCTGCTCCAAACGTTTTCTTCTGCCAGCTGTAAGGATGGAGACGAGGGGGGCAAAGTCACTGATGAGCGGGCTGTTGAAACGTCACCCCGAAACCCGCCGCAAGCTCGGAGGAATCGGAGCACAGAGGCGCATCCCCTGCCCCTGTCGGCCGGCAGGGCGACGCGTTGCAGAGGTAACGGCAGGAGGCAGGAAGAGGAGCTGGCAGCCCCGAAATGAGGCTTTTCCCAATCCTCTCCCGCGCAGCGTCCAAAGAGAAAGGCAGCAGGGAAGGCGGCTTCGAGGCGAGTTTCACACACACCGCCCTTTTTGTCCAGTTAAGGCCAGAAAACCGGCACCTGAATCAGATTTCGCGTCTCGCGGAGCCCAAACGTGAGCTCAGCGCGCGCCTGGGTCGGTTCCGCAGAGGGTCCTCTGCCACCCCCGCGAGTACCCTGCTCGTCTTTCATCTCTCAGCGCAGAATTTTCTGTTTAAAATGAAGCAGCTGTTACGAGCGAACCTCTGACCGCAGCAGACTCCATCTCGCCTGGGGTCCAACAGCCTCGGTCCCGCGAATGTTTTCCCCAAGAGGGTTTGGGGGCAGTTTCCCCTCGCCCGGCGCAATACAGAAACGCACGGATCGGGGACTGGGCTGCACAAAGACCTCACCGTAAACAGAATTTCTATTTCCCCCCCATCCAGGAGCAGCAAAGCGGAGAGCAGGAGGCGTTCCCCACCTCTCACCTACCCGCGCTGCTTCCCGTCCAGCGAGCTCGAACGCCTTCCTCCCGTCTTCTGCGTCGGTGCTCGGCCTTTTCCGCCTCGCCCTCCTCCAGACCACACGAATATTGAAATATTCCTCGTGCCCTGCCCGCCTGGTGCCCTCCCGGCCACGCGAGGCATCGCTCGACAAACCCCCCAGGGTGTTCAGGAGCGACGTGGGATGCAGCCAGGGGATTTCGCTGACTTATTTCTAAATTTGAGGGCGTATTGTGGGAACAAAGCTACGTGCTGCTCCTCGCTGCACCTCCTCTCGCTTCCCCAACCACGCTGGACCTAAATCTTCCATTTCTGCTGCTACGCAGCGAGCAGTTTTTGATACCCTTCGCGCCCCACAGGACGCGTAGAAACAGGAAACGCCGAGCAGAAACGTTCGGCGCTTGCATCAGTCCTCGGGCTGGTCAAAAAGCCAAGGAACTTCCGAGGGAAGGAAATCGTCGGGGGGTGCTTTAGAGAAAGCTGCAGGGCCGGCTGGAAAAAGGCTTCAGAATCACAAGGCGGCGCCGCACGAGCAGCAGGCTCCCACAACACGGCGGGAGGAACCTGATGCAGCCCTCGGCTGCACCTAAATTTGACGGCGCACGTTCGTGGACTCCTGTTCGCAAAACCACCTTTGCTTTTGTCAAGTCCGAGGATCGGGAATCGTTCCGGTGCTCCGTCACCCTCACCGTGAAAAAGTTTCGCCCCCTATTTAAGCGGAACCTCTTCTGTCCCAGCTCGCACCCACTGCCCCTCGTCCTGTCACTGGGTGTCACCGAGAAGAGCCCGGCTCCCTCCTCCTGACACTCGCCCTGTGCCTATTTAGAAACGTTAACCAGGTCACCCCTCGCTCTCCCCTTCCCCGAGCTGAAGAGCCCCAGCTCCCCGCAGCCTCTCCTCGTAAGGGAGATGCTCCGCTCCCCTCATCACTTGGGGACCGAAAAGCCCCCAAGGCAAAACCGTACGGCGGTGCACAGAAATAAACGCAAGGCCGGTGCGGGAGGGAGCCCCAGCCCCGCGTTTCTCACGAACTGAGGTTCGAGTCAGGGTTACAATTAACAATTAAGTTCGACAATTAAGCCGAGAGGGTTCCAACAAACTACGGGGGGGGAAACGGAAAGCCTGAGAGCTCGGAGCTGGTCCAGACGAGACCTGGATGTCCCCGCGTCGCGCCGCCACGCAGCCCGCGCCTGCTCCGTCAGCGACTTGCTGCTGCTTTTTTTTAGGGAGGAACGTGAGCAGGTGAAGGAGCAAACGCGAGCAGGAGAGCTGGAATGTGTTCGTTTAATGCCGCGCGCTCGTTTAACACCCCAGCGACCACCCGCGACACAGCCCGCACGACACCAGCGCCTCATGCAGCTCCCGGCGCCGCCGTTCGCCCCCGGACGCCGCCCCAGCGCGTGGTCCACGCCAAACCAAAGGAATCATCACACGAAAATCCGCGCTCCGCGCAGTATGGCTCTTCCCCGGGGGACGAGAAGCCCGCGTTAGCTTCGTGCCCCTCCCGAGTACCGCAACCGGACGTGGAGTCCTCAAACCGGGACGTCACGCAGCGGGCGCCGCCGCCGCCCGGCTCCCGAAAACCCGGCCAGGGGCTCGGTCCTACAGGACGGAATGTTTCTCGAAGGGAACGGTCAGCTCCGCCGCCGCGGCCTCGTCCAGGAACCAGTGCAGCTGCCCCGCGTGCGGCTGGACGCGAGCAGCGGGGAGGGGGTTCTCCTCGGCACCTTCCAGAATGCGCTGCCCGAAGAAACGAGAGCGTTTCAGCGAAGGCCGGGCAGCGAAAGGGGGCCGCAAACCAACGCCACCGGCCTCAAGGCGCTCCCCGCGCCTAAAATCACCGCCGTTTCCCCGAAGGACGCCTTGATCGCTCCTCCCCGCCCTGGAAAGGCAGCTGAAAAGTCCACAGCAAAGCCCTGAGAGCTCGGCCTTTCGTTGAGACTCGTGCCCCAGGTACCTTCAGGACGGCGGCTTTGCCTTCCCCCGTGGCAACGAACACCACGGCGCGCGCCGCGTTCAGCACCGGGAGGGTCAACGTGATCCGCTCCGGCGGCGGCTTGGGAGAATCGGTAATGGCAGCGACGATTTTCTCCTCCTCCTGGCAGAGGACAACAGCAAAAAGGCATTAAAAAGGCGGTTAAGAATCGGGGGCAGGAGGGGGAGCTGCCTGGCTCCAGCCGCACCACAACCAAACGGGGAGAGACGGCTGCTGAGGGCGAGCAAAGACCCACCACGAGTCATTTATTCCTTTTTACCTCCGCTCCCAAGAGCGGAAGAAATTTAAAAGGGCACTGAGGGCTAATCAGGTTCGGGAGGCGTTTTTTGTTTTTTATTTTACCCTCCCAACATTCTGTTTTTTTTTAATTTCACATTTGATTTCTTTAAACGCAACATCCCAGCGCCGGGAGCTGTCTCGCACGCAGCGGTCACTCGCCAGGTAGCGGGGCGGCAGCTCCCCGCATCACGCCTGTCAGATTTTCAGGGAGAAAACGGCCCCGGAGCCGGCTCCTCGCGAGCTCACCTTCAGCAGGGGGTGGTCGGGGAAAAGGGAGCAGGTGTGGCCGTCCGGCCCCACGCCCAGGATGAGCAAGTCGAAGACGGGCACGCCGTCACCCTGAAAGGCCTGCAAGAAAGGCGGCGTTACGGGGCTGCAAGAACGAGAACGGGGCGGCAGGCAGAGCTCAGAGGGTTGTGCTCGGCGGCGCGGGGTCTCCCTGGGGGGTCTGGAGCTGGCGGCGCCCCCCAGGCGGCCGTCCGGGGTCCTGTGCCGTCCGATTTATTTATCCATCGCGAGCTGGGCGAGGGACGGAGCGCTGAGGACGCGAAGCTGGGAGTCGGGGCTGATGCCGCGTTCAGAGGGACCTGGGCAGGCCGCAGGGTTGGGCTGAGAGGAACCCCATCGAGATCAGCGAGGGCAAGCGCGGGGTCCCGCACCCGGGGAGGAACAAACCCCAAGCACCAGTGCAGGCTGGGGGCGTCCTGCTGCAGAGCGGCTCTGCAGAGGGGGACGTGGCAGTCCTGGAGGACGGCAGGCTGAGCGCGAGCTGGCCACGTGCCCTCGTGGCCAAAAAGGCCGGCGGATCCCGGGCTGCGTCGGGAAAAGCGCGGCCAGCAGGGCAACGGAGGCGAGCCTCCACCTCTGCTTGGCCCCGGCGGGCGTTGTGCCCAGCTCCGGGCTCCCCGGTACCAGAGGGATGCGGAGCTACTGGAGCGAGTCCAGAGGAGGGCTGCGAAGGCGATGAGAGGACGGGAGCACCTCTCGCACGGGGACAGGCTGAGAGAGCCGGGCCCGGTTAGGCTGGAAAAGAGAAGACCGAGGGGAGAGCTCATCGATGCGTGCAAATATCTGAGGGGAGGGCGTCGAGGGGACGGAGCCGGTCTCTTGCCAGCCGTGCCCAGCGACAGGATGAGAGGCAGCGGGCACAAGCCGGAGCCCAGGAGGTTGCGGCTCAGCGTGAGGGGACGCTTCTGCGCTGGGAGGTGACGGAGCACGGGGACAGGCTGCCCGGGGAGGCTGCGGGGTCTCCTCCCCCCCAGATACCCAAACCTGCCTGCATCCTGCAAACCGTGCTCGGGGTGATGCTGCCGGCAGGGGCTCGGACCAGGAGATCCCCCGGGATCCCTCCCAACCTCGGCCGTGCTGGGAGCCCCCCAAATCCCACTCCCCGTGTGCGGACACCTCTTCTCCGGTAACGTCACCCGGGAGACCCCGGTAACCCCCCCCCCCCAACCCGGTAACCCCCCCCCCACCTCGGAACCCCCTCCCTCAGCTCGGTAACTCCCCCCACCCCCCTGGGAAGCCCCCTTCACCCCGGTAACCCCCCCCACACCCCGGTACCCCACTCCCCACCCCGGTAACCCCCACCCCACCCCGTTAACCCCCCCCCCCCCCAGCCCCTATAACCCCCCCCTCACCCCCATAACCCGCCCCCCCGGTACCTCTCGGAGCTTGGCGGCATAGTCAGCGGCGGCAGCGTGCGGGGACAGCCCGGGGGTGACGGTGAGCACCCGGGGCTCGGGCCCGGGGAGCCGGGGCAGCAGCTGGGCCTGCGGACACGGGCGGGAGGCGCTCAAGAGAGGCCGGGAACCGGCGGCGGCCGCCCGCGGGCCCGGCCCCGCTCACCTCGTAGGCCCCGGAGGTGCTCTCGGGGTGCCCGGGCGGCACCAGGCGCTCGTCACAGAACGCCACCAGCCAGGGCTCGGCGCCGCCGCCGCCGGGCCCGGGGAGGGCGGCGGGTAGGTCCCGGGCCAGGAGCGCCACCAGGCTGCCCCCCGAGAGGCCCAGCGAGAAGCGGCCGCCGCTGCCGGCCGCCCGCTGCGCCACCAACTGCGCCAGGGCCGGGCCCAGCTCCCGCGGGGACGGGAACACCGAGACGCGGCGCGACATGGCGGCGGCGGAAGCGGACGGCGGGCGGCCGGAAACGGGGAGCCGGCGGCCGGAAGAGGAGCGCGGCCGAACCCGGAAGGGCCGAGCCCCGCGCTGCCGCGTTGCCTAGCAACCCGCGGCCTAGGCCCCGCGCCAGGCCTCGGCCGCGCCTCCGAGCCCGCGGCGTCCCCGTCCCGGCCCCGGGGAGCGGCGGCCGCTGCTGGGGCGGTGAATCCGAGAGTCGTTAGGGGTGGGAAAGCCCTCCGGGATCGTCTGGTCCTACCGCCCCCCTACCACCAATGTCACCCACTGAACCATGTCCCCAAGCACCACGCCCAACCTTTCCTCGAACACCCCCAGGGACGGGGACTCCACCACCTCCCTGGGCAACCCGTCCCAACGCCTGACCGCTCTTTCTGACAGAAATGTCTCCTAATTTCCAACCTGAACCTCCCCTGGCACAACTTGGGACCGTTGCTTCTGGTCCTGTCACTGGTTACCTGTGAGAAGAGGCCGACCGCAGCTCCCCACACCTTCCTTTCAGGGAGTTGTAGAGAGCAATGAGGTCTGCCCTGAGCCTCCTCCAGACTAAATAACCCCAGTGCCCTCAGCCGCTCCTCACAGGACTTCTTTTCCAGGCCCTTCACCAGTTCTGTTGCCCTTCTCTGGACATGCTTCAGGGCCTCAACGTCCTTCTTGAAGTGAGGTCTCCAAAACTGAACCCAGCACTCGAGGTGCGGCCTCACCAGAGCTGAGCACAGGGGGACGATCCCCTCCCTGCTCCTGGTGGCCGCACTATTCCTGATACAAGCCAGGATGGCCTTCTGGGCCACCTGGGCACGCTGCTGGCTCGTGTTTAGGCGAGCATCAACCAGCACCCCCAGGTCCTTTTCCTCTGCACAGCTTTTGAGCCACTCTCCTCCTTCCTGACACCGTGAAAACTCGATAGCCAAAGTTATTAAGCAGTTATTCTTCATTACGGCACCGGGTGTGTGTGGGATCGCTCCACCTAACACACACCCCAAGGGTTACTGCCACATTGCTTATATTAGTGGGATATATACATATTCATCTCCCCCCCCCCCCAACCCCGTAAGTCTCTTGCGTATTCATGAGGTCTCCAAAGAATCATTAACATAGGTTCCCACCCCTATTCACCTGCGCTCTAGGGTCCTCGAGTGGTCGTCCAGCGTAATCTGGTGGTCTTCTGATGAAGCCCAGGAGTCTTCCTCACTGCTAAACTTCTGACCCTTCCTTTCTTTTTTACAGACTTCAGCAGTCCAAGTCAGTTCTTGCTGTTTCTATTAACTGCGTGTACAAAGTCTTTTCTTCTCTTATCTTTTAGGGTCGTCCCCTCCTCATACTCCCTGCCTCAGTCCTGTCCTTGCGGTTGATACACAACATACTTGCTGTGTATTTGCAGCTAAAACCTGCAAAATCGACGTGCTTTCTCTTGTTCCCTGTCTCATCCCCCCTTTCCCCGCCACCATCCTGCTGGGCTCAGGGCTCGCCGGGCCCCCCTGCCCTCCCCAAGGAACACGCACAGCAGCGTTGCCGTTAACATTTCCTTAGAGTTCACGTTAGCACGGTACAGCACCGCCAGGCTCCCTCCTCTCCCCCCAGCCCATCACGACCCCCGTTCCCGGTGCTCATCCCACCCTGCTCTGAGTCCAGAGGCTAGCCTCTAAGCACTAATGTCCTTAACTCCCCGGCCCTAAGGGCTTGGCACATGTGAATGTGAGATTTCCAGGTGTAGTTAACGTAAAACGTCACCTAACACAATTAAAGACTGCCCGACCCGCACTGTTAAAAGTTAACTTGGTAAGTCAAGTTCGGAGATGAAGCAAAAAGAAACCCACGCGGGGCACGAGCATCTCCGCTTATCCTCAGGATACGAATAAATATAAACCATAAAACTTCTTCCACCTAAGTGGTTAGTGGTTACAAAAATACTCTCTCTAGGTGTGTAACAGCAGATTAATGGGGTGTCAGTGCTCTCTAAAGGCGCAGGTCACAGGTTAATGTGCTTTAGGCGAGGGCAACACCCCACGAGATGTTTCCCCGATGGTGATTCACTGTAGGAGGATCTCACATTGCATATTAAGCAGGAATCTGCCGCTTCCCACAGGCATCATCCCTCCAGTTAGTCACAGTTTCCTCTGAAAGGCTCAATCCGGACTAGATCATAAAGCGGCTTTTCCAGAACAAATCCTTTCATAAAGGCATTCATCCAGAGGAACGTATTTCCCCAGCTTTAGATCCAGAAAATACAACCGGTCTGACGTTTGGTGGGGGTCAAATCCTTCCCTCTGCAAGCGGGTTTTCTGAATCTTAAAAGTACCTTCAAAGGAGGAAAAAAAAACACTCAAAACACGTTGTATCCATAAAGGCTGTGTAAGCATCAGTGAGGGAAAAACATCACAGATGGCATTTCATTTTTAGTTCAGTTTTGCTCAAGAATTAACTATCTGAAGCAACTATACTGATGGTTACCCGGCTCTTACAGAAAACTTGTGCAATCTTTGCTTCTCCGTACGCATAGGGTGGCAGAAGAGCTGTCTGGATTCCCAGGAAATTGAAAACACCAAAGAAAGCAGCCAAATCATTACTTGTGTTAACAGCTGTTGGTCGTACTGTGAGGAAGGTTAAGAGCGTGTGGGCACAGGGGTGACCAGATTAAAGCCAGGCAACAGCCCAGGAACGGCAGCAGAGGGTGCACAGAGGAGTTTAGAGGGGTCAAGAGCTTCTTAGCACATTTTTTCTGCGGCGCTGCACACATGCAAGGCTCCTTCACAGACATTCCCAAGAACCTCACTGCTGGGCAAAACACTCCAGCTTTATTGGCCTGGAACTAGCTCGTTTCTTGTTTAAGGCTCAAGTGCAGTTTTTATTAATGGTATTTATGTGCCTGGCGTACTACAAGTGGGGACTTTATTACGCAACCTCTGAAGAAGAGGGACGGCAGCCAACTGACTCGGGTTACAGCACATTGCCTAAGGGCAGCTTTCTCAGCTTTCCCATCACCCCGAGGTGGCAACACCCAGTCCCTTCTGAAATCTGAACCCAGAGAGCAGCAGGCACACAAATCCCCCATACCTGTGGTGTCAACCTGGGGTAAGAGGCGCAGAAAGATGGGCCGGGCGTAAGGAGGCAGCACCTTCTGTAGCTCCTGGTACAGAACGTTGGGGTTCACCTTAGTTTTAGGATCTGCGATTGCTGCCATTCCAGCTTTGCCCTCCACCCCTGAAATAAGAGAGCACAGCTCGGGTACGGACACCAGGACACAAAGAAGCAGCAGAAGTTAAACATGGAAGTTAGGAGACTCAAGCACAGATATTGTCCCCTTGCCTCTTTCCATGCAACACACTGAGGAAAACCCAATTTAACACCAAGTCCACCGGCAATGCACCCCTCCATTTTCATAATTTTCATCACATTTCTCTCACATATGCTGTGATAAAAAAAGCTGGGGACCAAACTGCCACAGTGGGCACCCTTCTGGCCAATGCTTGCCCAGAACAAATTTCTCTTCCCAAAGGGATTTCACCCCTTCTTCCTCCCACCTTTGTCCAGACTCCTTATTTATACCCACACTGCTCAAGAGTTCCTTTTTAATCCTTTCCCTTTATTTTTTTCCTGTTTGATTTCCCTGTGCTGGAGACCCAAGCTTCACAAACGCGAACTTTCATGAGCAAAGCCAGGAGGAATCCTCCACTACTGGAGCAGCAGCCTCCAAGACAAGGGGCTGTCCATCCCATTCCCCTCCTTGTGCCCTCCCCATCCCATTCTCAATTCCTCTTTCCTGCGTAACTTAAAGCCTCCACATACAGAGAATGGTCTTTTCACGCTTTGCTTCTGCGAAGTTCACATCAAAATAACCTTCCCTTTCCAAGAAATAAAGATTCTACCCCTGCAGCTCAGCTTATTTCTACTGCTCAGAATAAAGGCAACTCTGTCAAACTCCACTGTCAGCCTCCATCACATCTTCTCATTTTCGGGTGCCCGGTTTCAATAAAAGCGACTGATTTCTTCCTGTTCTGCAGCGTGACACAGATCTGGTACGTCTGCCTGACATTTATCTTTCTCCCAAAAGCTGCAGAGTTCTGACGTGAGATTTTACCTGGTACCTCCACTCCATACACTGCAACGTCCGTCTGGTTGAGGATGTGACTCAACATCCCCTCCACTTCCGTGGTGGAGACGTTCTCTCCTCGCCATCGGAAGGTGTCACCGCTGCGATCTTTGAAGTACATGTAGCCGAGCTCATCCATCACCAGCACATCTCCTAGGAGGGAGAGAAGACACCGGGCCATGTCACGACGCAGTTCAGCAGCACTCGAGCCTGCCTTACCGCCCTCTCATCTCCGGGTCAGATGTTGCTTCGCCTTCTTCCCGGGGAAGCACAGAACCAGGTTGGTGTCTTTCCACCACCATGCTCCACACCTCCAAATCACGGGAGAGAAGGAAGCTGCAGCCGTAGAAAAAGGGCAGGGAAAAATCTCCCCCTCCTTGAAGCGCAGACATTTCTCCTTAAACCCAGAGCAGCTCAAAGGCTGGCAACTTCAGAGCGCTAACACATCTGTTCCTCTCAGAAGAGAACCTCAGGTTTAGGTCTCTTCGGACCGTCTTGGCACAACGCTGAGGGACGTTTGCGGCCGGTAGCGGTGAATCCCGTGCTCCCACTGACGGTACCTGTAAGGTATGCCTGGTCCCCCTTCTGCAGCACGTTGTAAGCAATCTTCTTGTGGGTGGCACTCTCGTTGACGTAGCCGTCGAACCGGCGCAGGGGATCCTGTTGATTTATCTGCCCCACAAGCAATCCTGGCTCTCCTGCAGACAACAAGATGAAACAGCACAAGATGACAGCAGCTTGTGATGTATTCCACAAGGAATTAAGCTCTGTGCGTGCCACTGAGTGGCTGCTTTGTCTCAAAGATGTTCAGTAAACGAACTGACCCATCTTTGGAGGAAACATCCAGAAGCGAACCCATATATGACACCAGAAGCCCCTTAAACCTATCGGAGCTTGTTTTTCCTTCTTTAGAACAAAGAGCTGCGATTGATTTGTTCAGGTTAACATTCACCTGGGCGACAGGGGATGCACAGCCCCCTGGAATCACGGATCAGCTCCATCGTGTCCTCGTTCACCTTCACCAAACGAATGGGATAAACATTGGGCAAAATCCGGCTGTTGAAGCCGCAGGCACCGACCTTCCAAAAGACAGAGAAAAAAAAAAAAAGGCTGGGGAAAACTGCTCGGTTTTGGAATTGCCGCTTTCTGGGAATCTTTCTTTAATCTCCACTGAAGAGGAGACAGGCAAAACCACCCCAAATCGCCCTCACCTTTCCGTCCAGGTTTGCAATGCTGCAGTTGCACTCCGTGGCTCCGTAGAACTCTCCGATCTGCTTGATGCGGAAGCGCTTCGTGAAGTCCTCCCATATGGTGGGTCTCAAACCATTGCCCACTGCCAGCCGCACGCAGTGCTGGGTTTCTGACTCCCGGACCGGCTGATTCAGGAGATACCTGCAGATTTCCCCGATATACTGAATAATCTGAAGCAGCAAACACAAAAACACAGCTTAGGCTTCAGGTGACCCTTACAACACCCTGGAAAAAGCCAACCACAAGGCCACTGGCACCAGTGCACCCCGTGGAGCTAGACAAGGCAGGCATTTTAACAAAATCAGTGTTTGCAAGTTTAAGTTTTTTTTTTTTTTTCTTCTCTTCCACGATAAAATATACAGAAGTAAATCAGCTACCGCCCTCTGGAAGCTGCACATTAACAGCAGAAAACAGTGGAGAAGGTGCGAATAAAGATAGCCCTTAACTAAAAACCTTCATGCTTTAATAGGTGCACCCTAGAAAGATGTGGGGAATGAGCGGTCAGCCACAAACGAAGTCTGAGCGGGGATCCAATTACCATCTATAAATACTCCCTGTGGGGGACGGGCAAGATAAACACCAGGAAGGAGAAAAAGCTGCTTAAATTAGCGGGTGATGTTGACACAAACACAAGCAGGTATTTACTGGCTACCATTGCCAAGAGAATTCCCCTGGAGGCGTTCCTAGTGTGGTTAAGTTCAGGAACAGCTTTTCCCCCAAGAGCAATGGATGCAAACAAATCCCTTTGTGTTTCAGGAGTCCGTCTTGAGAGCTTTACAGGGGAAGCAGGTGAGGATGGATGAAAGACTTCAAAAAGTCTCTCAGTCCCACACGCCTAGGTTTAGCAATTTCAAATGTATTTCTCTTCCCAAAGGGACTTCACCTCTCCTTCCTCCTACCTTTGCCCAGACCCTTTATTTATTCCCACGCTGCTCAAGAGTTCCTTTTTAATCCTTTCCCTTTATTTTTTTTCCCTGTTTGATTTCCCTGTGCTGGAGACCCCAGCTTCACAAATGCAAACTTCCATGAGCGAAGCCAGGAGGAATCCTTCACCACTGGAGCAGCAGCCTCCAAGACAAGGGGCTGGCCACCCCATTCCCCTCCTTGTGCCCTCCCCATCTCCTCCTCAATTCCTCTTTCCTGCGTAACTTAAAGCCTCCCCACCCACAGAGAATGGCACAGGAGCCTCGATATCTGACAAGGGAGGACAAGCAAAGAGAGGATGCTGAGAACTGGGGGAAAGCTGCTGCCGAGTGGCAAGGAAGGGCAGGCAAGGACTGGGGTAAGAAGTAACAGGAATGGAGGACAGGCCAAAAATGGGGAACTATCTGGAGATCAATAATGAAGCAGTGGAACGCAAGCACCGGGGACTCTCAAGCTGAGCACCGAAGACAGCAGCTGCTCAGCAAGGCGCCAGCGGAGCCCTCACCGTGCATCTGTACTTGGTGCAGTCATCCCAGAAGCGACTGGCCGAGAACTTCTTCCTGATCACCACCGTCAGGCCGTGGATGAGGCACTGGCCGACTCCCATGATGTTACCTGAAAAACGAGGGTCCCGGAGTCAGCTTCGGCTGTTCTGGGTCGTTGGGAGGATCCCAGGGGACCGACACGACCCCTCTGCCACAGAGGAGGAGGAGGCTTACCTGCGGAGTGGTAGAGCGGGAGGCAGTTGTAGACGATGTCCTCCGGGTGCATTTTGTAGGCGTAGTAGCCGAAGGCAGCGATGCGATAATACCTGGAAGAACACGGCACAGGCTAAGGACACGAGACAGGTGAAGATTCAGGGTTTTCTACGGGAAAAGCACGGCGAGAGGGAAGGGCCGCCCCAGGTCCTCACCTGCTGTGCACCACGATGGCAGCCTTGGGCATCCCCGTGGTGCCCGAAGTGTAGATGTAAAAGAGCCGGTCTGGAAGAACGGGGAGAGGCGTCAGAGAGGCTGCTCTCAGCTGCCTGAGAAAACCCCTCGAGAAAAGGCGTTTTAGGGTTTGTTCCTAGCAGATGGAGAAAGGCTGTGAAACGGTGACAGCACCGGAGGCGGACACAAAAGTCCCACTGCAGCCCGAGCAGAGGGTCTGAATGTCACCCACCGAGGTAAACAGACAGCAAATTGCCCTGGAACTCGATTAGTGCTCCAGGCCAGACGCTAATTCCAAACTAACCCACAGGAAAGGTCTCACCCTGCGTCTGACAGCAGGCAGGAGATCTGAGACTGACGACAAATAAATCTAAAGGGGGAAATGCCTCAGGCCTCTTCGCAGCACCGTTCCTCCCACAGAAAACGAAGTCCCAAAAGGGAGTCTCATCCTGATCGACCTCGGATGTGCTTCGCGCTCTTTAAACACAGACTGGAGGCCAGCTGGCCTCTTCCTTTCCCTCTCCCGAATCACAAAACCACCGACATGCATCCTCTGCACAGGCATATCACCAGGAAAGATTTCCATCGCACGCAAGGCAGCTGCGGGGGAAGGTAACGCGGGCTGTTCTGTGCTGCAGACAAAAATAAATTTGGAGCTAACGAATCAGTAGGTTAGCCTTGGCACACGGGTTTCTTCACCCCGTACACATACCAGTGGCCGTTCTCCTGTAACAGAAGTTGTTTTGGGGAACGCATCAATCCCCTTCCTTCAGGTATTAAACACATTCGGCAGGTCAAGTTTGGAAGTCTCGGGAAATGAGAAACTTAAACCAGAATACCCTGGAACACGGATCTTAGTTTTTGTTCTCTTTTTTTTCCCCCCTTCTTCTATTTCTGACCCCAAACTGGGTTGATTTAGCCCCTCCGTCTTTACTTGCTTAGTTTTCTTGCTTTGCTGTCACCTAGCCCAGCTCTTAACGCACGTCACGCTGAGAAATAAAAATCACTCATAAAATTACCATCTAAACCTTTGACTGGGATCTGAGCCGGGGGCGATTTGGATGCAGTGCTCAGAAGAGGATCGAGATGTCGGGTCTCCGCTGGAACAACCTCTGGGTTGTAGTCGCCCGAGCAGAATTTTGCCATGTTCTTCCCCAGCATCCCATTCACCTCGGATATTGCTGCAACACAAAGCAAGGGCTCTTTCGCAACAAGTGCAACACTCAAGGCAGTGGCAAAAATAATCTGCGTAACATCCTATTTTGCCCCAAAACACCACCGCCATGGAAGGACCTGAAGAACCAGGGACTCCTCTCCAATATTTACATCATACCTGTCCAGATACCACCTGCATCAATGAAGTTAAAAAAAAAGGTGCGAAATTGCCCCTCCACATGCCCACCACGTCATGATCTGCGGTGATTTCACGCAGATGAGCCGGGAAAATAAATCGTCGGGTCTAACAATGACATTTGGAACGGAGTTCACTGGGGAAGCGAGGATGCGCTTAAAAGCTGCATCCACCGACAGGCCTGTCCTGCAGCTCTGCTCCTCTTTTAGCCTCGGGTACTAACGGAATGCTTCTGCTTTTTAACACCGTTAGGAGGTTTATCATCTTTCCCGAGACGATTTATCATCTTTCCCAAGATTTATCACCTTTCTCACGCCCGAGCAAACGGCTCGCGAGCCGATCACAGCCCACGAGCACCCCGAGGCTCACCTGAAGACAGCTCCCCTCCGAAGATCACGGCTTTCGCACCCGAGGTCGTCACGCAGTAAACCAGGGAATCCAAGCGCAAATTGAAGTTGATGAGGGCCGCCTCGATGCCAACCTTCGCCATGCCCAGCCAGAGGCCCACGAACTCGGGGCGGCTCTCCATGAAGATGGCGATGACGTCCCCCAGGCGGAAGCCCTGCTGGTAGAAGTAGTTGGCCACGGCGTTGGAGTACTCGTCCAGCCCCCTGAAGGTCCACTGTTCACCGGTGGCCTCGTAAATCAGGGCCACTTTGTCGGGGTGCCTGCGGACGACGTCCTGGAACATCTTCGGAATGGTGCTTTTGGCCCTTTGATGCCTTCGTAGCTTGTATTTGACTCGCAACAGCACCGAGAGGCCGCTGCAAAGACAGAGAGGGCACATCAGGAATTACAACGTCCTCAGACAGTCCGATACCCGCACCTGAGATTCACACATCCACGCTCACATACAGGCTGGGGTGCTTCCCTCTGCAGGGCCACTTGGTGCTACCTGGACCTCCACCAATTTTGGTGATGGCTTTTGCCTGTCTGCTGTGTAATTTGGTAAGATTCTCCGGTTTATATTAAAATGATTTTTTTTTTTTAAAGGCTGACGCTTTCGGATCAATATTCCACGCAAATTTCCATGTTATAGGGAAAAAGGACAGGATGCGTGTGCCCCACGTGGGGGTCTCACTTGAATTCGGCTGCCCTCGGACAGTTTAACCATAAATGCTGAACCTGGGACGTTGAAGGGCTGCTGCCCTACAGAGCACGATGGTTATTTTAGCATTACGTGCCTGTTTTAGCATTACGGTAACTAACTTCCCGTGCCGCAAATCAGGGAAAAGCCACACGCTGATACCAATTCCAACAAGCCTGCGGAAAATAGCAGAGGGGCTAAATTACAAGCCCTTCTTTTAAGGATGTCTTCTGGCATAATTAAAAAAAAAAAAAGGACCTTGCAACCACTGCTTTCACCTAAAAAGGTGATGTTATACAAAGGAAGCATCCTTCCTGCCGGCACACTCTGCAGCATCTTGGTTATTTTGTACAGTCGTACCCCTCGGGATCTGAAGGTAATTAAATGATGAAGACAACCCGGCCATTCAACAGCAACGTGGGAGCTCAGCTTCAAGCAAACGAAGCCGAAAGCTCCCTTTTTAGCCCCAAAATGTGCGGGCATGCTGCTTCTAGGAGGAGGCAGAGCTGCCAGCGTGCTGCTCGCACGCACGTCTCCCGTGAGTCAGCCTCCGATGCCGTCCGGGCTGGTGGGAACCCAGGCTGTCTAAAAACTGCCAGGGAGAAAGCACAGATTTAAATTAAAATCAGAACAACCCAGCCCGGGGGGCCTTATAGAGACAAAATTGCTGCCTCTGTGGGCATGAAGAGTGACCGTGCACAAAGCAGGCTGATCTAAGGGGGCTTCCTGTAATTTACATAATTATTCCGAGTCTCTGTGGCTGCCAGTTCAACCTTGACACACTTCTGGCCTGATGGCAAAGCTGCTGCGTGAGCTCCAGCCGCTCCACGGACGCCGTTCCGATGCCCTCGGAGGATGCTAGCTTTGGGGACTCGGTGGCATCTTTGGGGACTTGGCGGCTCCCTCCCTTCGGCTATCATCGGTTACAACCGGGGCACGGAAATAAATTCACCACCCCGCCGCGACCAGCGCCGTCCGACGGAGAACGGCGGGCGCACGCAACGGGTCTCGTAGCGGCAACAAAAAGTCGGAAGGGTCCCCAGAATCTCGAAAGGTCGTTTAATATCAGCCCTCTGAAGCCCCCGCAGCTCTCAGGGCTGTGCCGGGAGCAGCAGCGGGGGCAGCGAAGGCCTGGCGGAGGGGGAAGGGATCCCTTTGGCAGCAAGTCGCTGGCAGCGGCCGCGGGGCTTTGGCGGTGACCTGCCGCCGAGCCGTGCCAAAGGCAGAACAGAGGAGCCTTTTCACGGGCTTGCTGCGCTTCCCAGATACTTCAGGGGCTTTCTTTCGCCCGGTTTTATTCTCGAGCTCTGCCAGGCGGTCGGGAGGAAACAGCCCTTCAAAGCGCGGTGACAGCCGCAGCAAAGCCAGGCAGCCCTGGCAGCGGCAGGAGCCCTCAATCCTCCGCGATGGAGGCGCAGCCTCGCGGAGGCCTGGAAACCGCGGACCTCCGCGAGACGGCGGTGGCAGCGGGCTCCCCGCGGAGGGACCCGCGGACCTCCAAGCCCCCGGAGACCGCTTCACGCCCCGCGTTTCAGCCTCCATCGCCCCGCCAGCGACGGAGCGCGGCCTCCATCGCCCTGCCGGCCTCCATCGCCCCGCCGGCCTCCATGAGGACGGCCTCCATCGCCCCGCCACCGCTCGCGGGGCCAAACCGCGCTGCTCCGGGGCACCTGAGGACAATTTCCCAGCCCTCGCTCGCTCCGTTTACGGCCTCGCCTCTCCCATCCCTCCTCTTTTCCCTCCTTGAGGGCAGAGAAGGGGGCGAGCAGCGCAGCCTCCGCTTACAGCCGGCGGAGCGGAGGCTCAGCGGCAGCGACGGAGGCTGGCACCCAGCCGTCGCCCCGCGCTGCGGGGACGCGTCCCGCAGGCAGCGGGCCCCGGGAGGAGGCCCCCCCCCGGGGGGCAGCACTTACAAGAGGTCCCTCAGCGCCGTCTTGCAGAGGACGCGCAGCAGCCTCCATCCTCCGCTGCCCAGGCAGACGCCCAGCGTGGCGGCGAGGCTCCACGACCAGGGCACCCCGAGGAACCTCATCAGCCCGAGGGAGCCCAGGGAGGCCGTGCAGACCCCCACCGGCTGCATGCTGCTGGGGGGGGGGGGTGTGGATGGGGAACGGGGCTCGAGGGAGGCCGGGAGGGAGGCCGAGCCTCTGCCCCCCGCTGCCCCGCAGCGAGCCCGGCCTCCGCGAAGCCGGCGGAGTCCCGGGGGGCGGGGGGGGGGGGGGGGGGCCGGTGGGGGGGGGGGGGACACCGGGGGGGGCGGGGCCTCCCCTCCGCCTCGCGACGCCGTTGGCCGAGGGCTCGCGGCCCACCGGGGGGGGGCGCGGGGGAGGCGCGGCCTCCGGAGCGCCGCGGAGCGGAGGCTCCGTGCCGGTGCCGCCGGGGGAGGGGGGGGGGGGGGGGGGGGGGGGGGGGGGGGGGGAAGGTGTCGGGGGGGGTAATTTTAATAAAAAGCGGCGTTGTCTTCTTTGTCTCCGGTGGTTTTGCGCCGTGCAAGGCCCGGTAGGGTGCGGCCTCCGCACCGGTAGCGGCCTCCACACCGGTACCGGCCTCCGGCCTCCGCACCGGTACCGGCCTCAGCACCGGTACCGGCCTCAGCACTCCGACCTCTGCACCGGTACCGGCCTCCAGCACCGGTACCAACCTCTGCACCTCCGGCCTCCGGCCTCCGCACTGGTACCAGCCTCCGCACCAGTACCGACCTACACGGTACCTCCAGCCTCCGCACCGCCTCTGCACCGGTACCGGCCTCCGGCCTCCGCACCAGTACCGACCTCCGCACCGGTACCGACCTCCGCCTCCGCACTGGTACCAGCCTCCGCACCGGCCTCTGGCCTCTGCACCGCCTCTGCACCAGTACCGGCCTCCGCACCGGTACTGGCTTCCAGCCTCCGCACCTCCGCCTCCGCACCGGTACCGACCTCCGGCCTCCGCACCGGTACTCCGCACCGGTACCTCCGGCCTCTGCACCAGTACCGACCTCCGAACTGGTACCGGCCTCCGGCCTCTGCACCGGTACCAGTCTCCGGCCTCCGCACCGACCTCCACCGGTACCGGCCTCCGGCCTCCGCACCGGCCTCTGCGCACCTCCGGCCTCCGCACCGGTACCAACCTCTGCACCGGCCTCCGCACACCGGCCTCCGGCCTCCACACCGGTACCGACCTCCGCACCGGTACCGGCCTCCAGCCTCCGCACCGGTACCGGCCTCCGGCCTCCGCACCGGTACTGACCTCCGCACCAGTACCGGCCTCCAGCCTCCGCACCAGTACCAACCTCCGCACCGGTACCGACCTCCGGCCTCTGCACCGGTACCGGCCTCTGGCCTCCACACCGGTACCGAGACCTCTGCACCGGTACCGGCCTCCGCACCGGTACCGGCCTCCGGCCTCCGCACCAGTACCGACCTCCGCACCGGTACCGACCTCTGGCCTCCGCACTGGTACCAGCCTCCGCACTGGTACCGGCCTCTGGCCTCTGCACCGGTACCGACCTCAGCACCGGTACCGACCTCCGGCCTCTGCACCGGTACTGGCCTCCGGCCTCCGCACCAGTACCGACCTCAGCACCGCCTCTGGCGCACCGGTACCGACCTCCACCTCCGCACCGGTACCGACCTCAGCACCGGTACCGGCCTCTGGCCTCAGCACCGGTACCGGCCTCCGGCCTCTGCACCGGTACTGGCCTCTGGCCTCCGCACTGGTACCGGCCTCCGAAGTCCCTCCAAGCGCTGGCCTCCCGGTTTAAGCGGATCGCGGGAGGCTGGGCGCAATCCGCCCCTATTAATAGCTGGGAGCGGGGGGGGGGGAGGGGGGGCACCTTGCATCCTCCCAGCCCGCACAAACCGGGCGCTCAGCGGCCGGTAAATCGCTGGGAGGTCCGCCGAGGCCACCCATGGCCTCCCTGTTCGCCGGGAAGGTGCTGGTGGTGAACAACGGGGACCGGGACGAGGTGGAGACCGAGCGGGAGCTGGGCCAGGCCCTGGAGAACAAGGTGCTGCTGCTGTACTTCGGGGCGGCCGGGTGCCCGCGGTGCCGGCGGTTCGCCCCGGTGCTCAGGGACTTCTTCGTGAGGCTGACGGACGAGTTCTACGTGGAGCGGGCTTCGCAGCTCGGCCTCGTCTACGTCTCCCGGGATGCCACCGCCCAGCAGCAGGACGCCTTCCTCAGGACCATGCCCAAGAGGTGGCTGGCCTTACCCTTCGGGGACCGGTTCAAAAGGTAGGGTCGCGGCGTTCGGGCGTGCCTCTACGTCCGAGGAGCTCCGGCCGTGAAGCATCCCCCCGGGGCAGGGCACGTAAAACGGCAGCGGTCACTGACCTGTGCGGTGGGACGGGTGGGAGACGCGCACGGATCCACCGCAACCTCGTCAGCCACGGGGCGAGCTGCGGTTAATCCTCGGGATTACTTCCAGCCCCTTCTCAGACAGGAGCACGGCACAGTTTCGGGGGTTCTTGCTGCTATGGTTAGCCGTGCGCTGCTCGTGTAAAACGAGTTGCAGCAGTTATCCCGAGGACCTGGATCCCTTCCCCTCTTACTGGCCCTGCAGAGACCTGCATGTGGCTCTGCTCTGCATAATTACCGGCGCTTAAACCAACGAGAAGGGTGATTTTTTTATCCTGTCTTGCTTCCAAAGGCCACTTCTGCCCGAGGCAGATATTCAGCAAGCAGCCAAGCATCACTTAACTCCATACGGGACCTGCACATAATCCCGCAGCGCGTACGGCAGCCTCCCTTTTTCTTACCCATCCTAATGAACAAAATAAGGAGCTCAGGGTGCGGCGGGAGGACCGTGACGTGTCTTGATTTGAGTTTGTTTTTTTTTTTTCCCTTCCCAGGGAGCTGGAGCAGCGCTTCGCGGTGTCCGACGTGCCCAGGGTGGTGGTGCTGAAGCCGAACGGGGAGGTCATCGCTGGGGACGCCGTGGAGGAGATCAGCCGCCTGGGCCCTGCCTGCTTCCGAAACTGGCAGGAGGCTGCCGAGCTGGTGGACAGGAATTTTCTCTTGGCAGAGGATTTCGACGACTGGGCTAGGAGAAGCATCACCGACCCCCTCCGCCGCCTCAAGTACAAGGTGGACAAGAGGACGGAGGCCAGGGATGAAGAGGGGAAAGGGGAGGATGAGGAGTCTTCGTAGGGGCTGACTTGGCTGGGGACGTCCCTTGGGTTGCTGCCCCCAGCCTGGCTGCCTCTCAACAGCAACACCAACATCAGTGTTATAAAAGTCTGCTAAAATTGCGTTAGTATTCTGAAAGGTAAATTGTTCGAGGACAAATGAGTTCTGCTCCCTTGTACAGCTTTTCCTGAGCACACATCCTTAGCCAGCAGCTCTCTGCTTCGCCCTTTCAGTTTCAACAGACTTGTATCGAGGTGACTCTCTGAGCAGCTAAGAGGGCAGTTTTACACCTTGGGGTGCACGCTCGGTAACCAAAAATTTGCTCATGGAGCCTGCAGAGAATCGTGCAGCACCCACCCTCCCCTGTCTGGAACCCAGGGCTCTGAAGGGTAGCAGCACAATGGGAGGGATTCGTTCGTTTGCTCCTTTCTGGGTTCTCCATTATATCCCTGGGGGGTGAGCTGAGAGTTTGAAAAAGCTTCGTTGGATGCATGAAGGACCTGGGAAGTAATGTGCGTATTGAAGAGAGACAGAGAGGCTGTGCAGGGCCAGCTCGTTCAACTCGTTTTCTCGCTTAATCCTCCCTTCTCTTTACCCGGCAAGTCTGGCAGGTAGGCGAGGGAAGAAGTCCTGGAAAACAAATGGATGGGAGGGACGCTGCGTTATGCACAGCAAGAAGGGTACTTCCTTTTCAAGGCGCTCCCTGTATTTTTGTATGGCACATGGGCACCGCGCGAAGGGATGCAAATAAAATCTGAGAGTCCTTTCGGGTCACACACCTGCTGGGCGAGTGAAACTCCCCTGTCCGGCGTGCTCTGATGGTCAGTAATAAAGCAGTACTCCATTTACCTGCGGCAACGTCTGCTTAGTAGGGCAAACGCTTACAGCTGTATTAAAACAAATAAATCAATCACTAAAAAGGAACATGGAGAAATAAGAGGGAGGCAAAGGGCAATGTTTTCACCTGTAAGTGCTGCCCGTGTGAGTACCGTGGCTATTAGCTGGCATTCAGCTTGTGCTTCTCGTCCCCATGGGACTCTGATGCCAATAAAAGGACACGCTACACCAAAATTTACGTAAAGTAAAATAATATAAAAAGGGGACTTTTACCAGCCCTACTTTTTTTTTTTTTTTTAAAGCACGGTATTTTTATTATCTTGGGTTCAAAACCAAAAGTTATTCTTTTCTTGGATTATTGTGTTGAGGAAAAAGAAAATACAGGCCAAGAAAGGGCCACTGAGCAGCTGTGAAAAGTGAAGCTGCTGGCACTGGGAAGTGCTACGACCATCATCATTCTAATAACGAGAGGCTAGAGCTTTGTTTCCTCTTCTTCAATTTCAATTTCTTTTTTTTTTCTTTCAATTTCTTTCAATTTTTTTATTTTTTTTGGCCAAGTAAAAGAGGCCATGATGCTTTCGCATGTACTTTGGACAAAAGCTGAGCTGGAGACGCTCCTGTCTTATAACCAAGAAGGCTTTGCAGGACGTCGGAAGCCAACAACGCCAGATCTTCAAGCCGCATCGTGGGCAGGAGCCGCTCCGGAGATCTGATAACGAGGGGGGACGTCGACCACAGATGCTCTGCCTAGTGAGTGAACACAGCACTGCACCCGGGGCTGGCCGCGGGTGAGAGAAAAATCCTGCAAGGAACAATCAGCCACGACCATTATTTCTCAAGTTCCATCAGATATGAAAATCACCCCGACCAATTCGCTGCATGGAAGCGTTGCGTGGCGTTGTAAGGCATTTAGCTCCGGTTTCATCTGTCATGCTCATGTTTTATATGTATAGGGTGTAGAACAAACGGTATTTGAATGCTTATGGTTGTTTCTAAGTATCCTTTAGTGAAAAAAAAAAAAAGATATTTATTCTTTTCAAGTGTTATACTTTACAGTAAGACTGTGATTCTTGCTTTACTTAAAAAAGATATATTTATTCTTTTCAAGTGTTATACTTTACAGTAAGACTGTGATTCTTGCTTTACTTAAAAAAGATATATTTATTCAAGTGTTATGCTTTACAATAAGACTGTGTGATTCTTGCTTTACTTAAAAAAGATATATTTATTCTCTTCAAAAGTTATACTTTAAGGCTGCGTAATTCTTGCTTTACTTTTTTCTCACGTCACACAATGCTTCCCCCAAAAGGCCACGCTGCACTGTACCTATAACCTAGGAAGAAATGTGCAGAATCACGAAGATGCTTCAGAGGCTTTAGAAAGCAAAGAGTTAATGCGAGCCAGGTAGGAGGATCAGCCTGATCCCACAGATGGCAGAGATAGCCTGGGAAGTGAGTAATTTCATAACTCCCGAGAGGAATGTGGAAAATCCGCATCGGCTGACACCTGCCTGGGGTTTCAGACTCACCCCACGCAGGCGGCACGTAGCTCCGCTCCCCTGCAGGGGCTGGCACGGGGCAGGACGCGGCGGAGCCTCCGGAGCCCCTCTGCAGCCCCCGGGAGGGAACGAGGACACTTTTCTGGCTCCATCAGCACACGCCGAGATGCCGCGGGACTTGGAGTAAATGGCCAAGAGATTCCTCCCTCGGAGAGGCCGTGGCTTTTTCCTGATCCATCTTTCAGCTGAAGACAGGCCATGGAAGAGGTGGGAAATATTCTCTACAGGTTGCCCAAGACAACGTTTTTACTTGCAGATAAAGGTATGGTAAATAAGAGAGACCGATATGGAAATGCAGTGCCTTTGCATACGGATATTTGGGGCTTGTTTTGATTTCCAAGTTTTGCTAGGAAAAAGTTTCCTAAACTCAGGTTTCTATTTGCTGAAAAGGGTACAAGGAAATTCGGTAATTAAAACCTAGCAGGATGAAGATGCTAGAAACCTAGAAGACACTGGCTACAGCTCTCCTGGATTAGAAAGTGAATAAATGCTGAGAGCATGGGAATTCATCTCGCCCCCTCCATCTCTTTCCGTGTATTTCATCTTGCGTCTCCAGCGGCTTTTACAGAATGCCGCTCCTCTTCCCTTCGATGAGCGAGAGGCGTGCTCAGGACCTGCAGGACTTTGGGAGTCTGCTCCCCAAAACATAGCCCGAGAAATAAAAAGCTCACCCGGGGGACTGGGAAGCGCAGCGCCGCAGCTGTGCCATGAACGGGACGGGTGCCTGGGATGACGCCGGTTCTGCTCGGACCGTGGGCAGGTTGCCCCACAGCAGGCTCCTTCCACCGGGCCACGACTCCAAATTCCTGGCTGCTGTCTGGGCTTCGGTGCAGAGCCCTGTCCCTGGGGACCAGGGCAGCCGCAGGGACCCCATGGCCGGCGAGGTGTCTCGCGTCGCCAAACACCTGAGGGACATCGACGGGAGATTTCAGAACTTAAGGGAGCTCTTCCGAAAAGGTAAACCTTCAAAATTCCATTTATTTGCTTACAGCTTAACGTTCAACATATCACAACCGTGGGCAAAAGCAACCCAGCGCCGTTCTTGCTGCAGTATTTAAAACAATGAATTTAGATGGCCCTCGGATAATTTAGGGTGCCTTCTCTCTGCGTGGATATTTAATTATTCAAATGCCTTCTCCCGTAATGAATTGCATCAACAGATCAAATTTCACAGCACTTAGCCACCCAAGTGCACAAGTTTCCTTCAAATGCAATGCAAAAAAACACCCAAGTGCTACCGACAACACTGCAATTACTTGCAAGTGAGTTAAACGGGCTGAAAAAAAGGGTGTCTGCGGTGACTCTGTTGAGAGAACTGGGATTTGTCAGAAGTGCTGTGCCTCCCTGCCCTGCACGCCAGCACTTTTGTCCTCCCTCCTTCCCAGAACAGCTCCGTTCCTGCAGGACTCGTACCCCAGGCATGCCGAACGAGTCGGGTCGGTGATGCTTCTCCAGCCAGCTCCTAGCTGCGGTGATGCTCGTAGCTTGCTTCTAACAGCCCCCAAACTATGCCAGGTGAACGTGGAAATTGGACTTGCCTGGGCTGGCTCAGCTTTGCTGGCTTGTTATTTTGCAGGGTTTGTTGTTTTCTGGTTTGCAAAGAACTTCAGTATTTAGGAAGAACGGGGTACCTCTGCTGCACCGCTGAAGCGACTTGTCCCCGGGAGAAGTGAGGATGAGAGTTTATGCATGCAAAAAAATCATAATTTTCCCCCTTCTTGATTTTAGGAGAAGTTTTTTCAGGCCCTGTTGAAGCCAGACTGGCAGACCTCCTGCAAGCCATCTCCTCCTTCCTGAACACGTACCCTGCTTTGACCGGGGATGCCATCCAGCCCGCCGTAGCGACCCTTATCACCAAAATCCATGGTAAATCCGTAACCTTAGAGAACTTGACAGCTGCTGTAGTTACTGCCTTCTGCTCAGTGCTAATGGAAAGCTTTCACGCCAGGCTCAGCACACGTACATGGGTGTATAAAGCACGTGCCGCTACCGAAGCTGAATTCAACTGTAAGTGCTGAATTCCTGCATAACCCCATGCAAAATGCTTTTACACGTCTGCTTGTGAGAGCATGGCAGGAGGAGAATTAGACTGACCCACAGAACTGTAGGGATAGTTTGCTTACACAGCCCTTGGAGGTCACCAGGGCACCACACACCAATTAAGAAATACTGATAACAGCCTCTAGGAAATTAGAAATAATAATTACTGATATACTAATATATAGATATAAAAAAAGAAGAAATAAGAATAATTACTGTTCTACTCCACTCTGACCTTCTTGGAATATGAGTCTTTAATGTTCTTTCTATTCCTCTGTTGCATATTACTTTCTTGGGAGCTCAGATATACTTAAATCTAGTGGAAAACCTCACCTGAAATCTAGTTGGTTGAAAACACGATGGTTTCTGGCCCTTGTTTTGGGACCAGGTGAGCTTCAAGAGGGAATATTGAATGTCCTGTCCCAATATTCTGCCGTATGGGCCGCACAGAGCAGAGCTAGCACTGGCACGAGGTTCTCATCAGGGAACTGGAAAAAAAAAGAAAGTGCACCAAGCAAACAGCTGCTTTCACTCTGCGGTTCCTTTCCTCCCCCATCTTCAAAAGCCTTGCTGATGTGAAAATATATTTGACTTATAAAATAGCAGCGGTGACGTAAAAGGAAGTCTAATGAGATCTGGTGGTGGGCTGCTCCTGGGTATTGTCAGAGTGCACGGTAGTAGCTTGCCATTGTACTTGTTCTAAAATAGGAATTCGTAAAATTAATTCTTTAGACAAGCAGTAAGAGTTTGCAGGCTGCTCTGGAGGATCGTAGTAACACGAGAGCTGAAGCAGCTTTCTGCTCCACAATCAATGGTGATTTGGCAACACCGGCAAGTGGAAATTACTGCTAAGGGACCGTGTTATTATGCTGTATAAACCCCCACGCTGCCTTGGAAGTGGAAGATGAGCCCTATCTCAGGAGCTCTTGGGCTTCCCTTTTATGCACCTCTGATCTGCAAAAGAAGGTTTGGAGTTTTACCATCTTACAACAAGGAAAAAAGGCTGAGACATATGAAAAAAAGGGTGAGACACACTCATTCAGCAAGAATGTTTAGGAGACAGAGTGATGAAACTGGGAATTTGGATCATGAGCTGTATTTCTGGAAAATAAGGAGTCACACCCCCTGTCCTCTTTTAGCTTTTATTAGCTTTTTTATTAATCAGGGACTGGGGGTGTTGACACACTCTGTTGCAACCCTTTTGGCTATAAATACCTTTACGAACACGCTTTTTATAGCTTTTATCTGTAAATACGGCCCTTTACAAACTGGATGTGATAATTACAGTGACTAAACCTACCTGTAATTACATGGATTGAATATACGGAACTGAGACACGGGCTAGGAAAGCTTTGATAGGAGAAACTCATCGCGTTGACACCCTGCTGATCCCAGCAGCACCTCACTGTGGCTGTGCATCCTCGTTCTCCTGCTGCCTTTTAAAAGTCAATCATTAATTCCTGAGTCTGAGCAGAAATCACCGGAGTTCACACATGCTGTGTGCACCTGAGCCTGAAACACTCGACACAGAAGCAGTAACTCAGGGATTCCAGGAATTTTTATTTTTATTTTTATTTTTTTAACCTTAAACGAGCGTTAACGACAGAAAGGCCAGCTGAGCCTTAGCTATGACTTGTTCCTGGCTACCTGCCGCTAAGTTTTGGGGGAGAAACCTATAGATCTGTCTGCCACAAAGCACAACCACGGGGAGAAGTTTTGCAGAAGAAATTCAGCCGCATTATTTCAGCCTCCAGCGGATGCTGAGGAAAGGGAAACGATTTCTGGGAGCTCAAATGAAAACGTTCATAATGTGCCCGCAGCGTATCCCTTCGGATCAGCTCCCTGCGCTGCCACAGCAGCTAGAGGATTGGACTTCCCACTCCGGAGACAACAATAAGAGAAAGGAAGATCACAAAACTAAGTCAGAGTTCAGGAGGAGGAAGAGGAAGAAGAGGACTTAGAGGAACTGTCATGTGTTTTGTCCCCATTTGTGCATTTAAAACCACAGAAACTTGTGAAAAACAGTTAGCCCCTGCACTCTAAAAACACTATTTTCACTCAGATTTGCAGGAAACCTATCCCTTTTTACCTACCTGCAAGTAGCTAGGGCCTAGGATTAATGCCCCAAAAAATGGGCAGTGCTTTCCTCTTCTCCACGCACCAAACGGCCTTGGAGGTCAGAGCTCACGCTAAGAAGGAAGATAAAACGAAAGGGATTTAGCACCGTGATTTCAACAGATTTGAATCAATATGTGTTCAGGTTGCATAAGAAAACAGAGCTGTTTTAATTATTCATAGTTTAGTCAAGAAAAATAGCTTCGCTGCTGAGCACAAGTTTGGTTTTTTGGCTGTCACATTTTTGCCATCGTTTTCTCACGCTAATGTTTGCAGAAGTTCCCTTAGATTTCTGCTCGCTTGAGTCTTTGAATAAATGTTTTCTATTTCCCATATCACAGCTTCATCCCTAAATCCTCACAAAACTGAAGGCGAAATTAACTGATTTTAAAAGCAGCGGTGCTAGCTAGGTTCTCGCGCTCGGTAAATCAATATCTCGTAGCCGAGGTGCGGCAAAACATCCAGCAAGGGGGGCGGGTGGGATGTAAAGGCTCACCCCCCAGCCCAGGGTCTGGAGAATGCTCCCAGGCTGAAAAACATGATAAAAGCAATAGATTTTTTCCTTAGCTTATCAAAAACCTACAAAATCACGGTTTGTTTTTATTAAAGAAACAACCCCCCAAAAGGTTAGGTTTCAGTTGTGCTGGGCTAATGCTCCCAGGCTGAAAAACATCTTGATACAAGCAACAGATTTTTTCCTTCGCTTATCAAAAACCTACAAAATCAGGGTTTGTTTTTATTAAAGAAACAACCCCCAAAAAGGTTAGGTTTCAGTTTTGCTGGGCTAAAACCGAGGTGGGCTGTGATCTCGAGAAGGCTCCCTTACGCTCTTACACCACACATGAATAGAGTGGAGGAGCGGTGGAGGATCCCTCCTGGCCCCTTTCCACCACCTCCTGGCCACCTGCCCGTCCCAAACCCACCCCTCGTGGCCTGGCATCACCTTTGGGATGAGATCAAGAGCCCCTTAAAGCGGTGGCCACGTTTTTGTGAAAAATCCTACACCCGTGGCGAACCATTTGGGGTGAAACTCAGCGACGCAGCGGAGACTCAGAAATTCGTGGGCATAAGTGAAAAACGGACCCCGAAATGGTCCTTTCTGTGCTGTGTACCAAGACCGAAATGAGTTATGCAAATGGGATGATCAAATAAATGTATGCTGTGCACTGCTTCCCCACACGGAAGCGTGTCTGCAGGAAGCAGATTTGGCTGCAGCGGCCGCACGCTCACCGGCGGCGCCCCTGCCACTTGTTTCGGGCAGGTCCCCTTCACATGCAGCCTCCGGATCGTCTCACAGCATCTCATCTGACCAGGAATTCGTGTTTTGCTTGATTCCGCCGCGATTCAAAGCTGGGTAGTTTGGGATTCTGCTGCTTTCGGACCAAAACAGTGAAGATTCGGCCATGGGGGACCCAGAACCAAGTGGTACGTGATGGCATTGAAACAACCTTTTATACAACCTTTTATACAACCTTTTATACAACTTTTTATACAACCTTTTATACAACCATTTATACTCATTATAATGTAAGCTTTTGGGGGCATGATGTGACGTGAGTGCCAGATCAGCCACTTAGCAAATATAGGTGATAATGGGGTTTACGATGATCCTGACTGCTGAGCTCATTGAATCTTTCTCTGACGGATGAAATTCTTTGATGCATTTGTGCTGGACATTGACTTACTTAAGAGGCAAGGATGCAAACTGCCTTTTTTTTTCCAGGAGGCAGCAGGTCTCAAGAGATTGGTACATCGTGCTGGTACTTGCACATCGTTTGTTCAAGTCTCTCTGACAAAACTTTGCTATAAATCCTCGTCCTTAAAGGTGTCAGCCTAAATTATGAACGTAATCAGCATGAATCTGAGTAACACTTACTGAGCGTGTAAGAGTTTTCTGTACCAAGCATGAACCCCTCCTGCCAGAGTCCCGTGTTCAGCAAGGGCCAGTCCCTGGCACTTTGGAGAGAGGTGAAAAAAGCTCCCTGGCTCTGTAATCAAGGAAACACAACAAGAAACATTAGACCTTTCCCTGCTATTATATTTAAATGCTGCATTAAGCTTGTAGCTAGAAGATTCGTTATTTCAGCTTGCCTTTCACCTTCCAGCAGCTGGGTCTTGTCATGTCTTTGTCATAAAAACTGGAAAAAAAATGGCTAATAGGATTTCTGTATCTCGTGACCACGTGCAGGGATAGCGAAGGGATGCTTCAATGTCTTTGGTAAGCTGAGTTTGCTTACAGGCTGTATTGTGAGAGTAGCTTTCCGTGCACCTTTGCCCCACAGACTGCTTTGGTGTCTTCAGCAACACCTCCATATGGGCCCCACAAGTGACATTAAGATCCGACGTGCTCACCACACAGCACCGTGCAGAAGCATGAGCTTTTTTCTGCCTGAAGTTCCCCTTTTGTACCCACCCAGGGCTTGCAGAGGTCCTCTTTGCACAGCATTGCATGTGAACCTCCTGTTAGGCAACCACCTGCTGTGTCCCTCTCTGCTTCTCAAGGCGGTCCTCCAGCCTGGAGGAACGGCATCCACGCCTAATTTGCTCGGCTATTTTCCCCAGTGGAAGCAAAACCATTTCTGAGGCCACTAAAGACTGCAATTAATGGCTGTCTGCCTTATTTTGTTGGTTTACGATCATCGTCTCGTTGACCACAAGGAGCAGGCATCTGTTTCTGAGACCTCTCTAGAACTCCGCGCGTTGATGAAAGCTGTATTTTTATGTTAAAAAAGGTTTCACCGACAAACCTGTGACCAAGAATCCCCTCCAGAACGGGGTATGTCTGTAAGTCCTCTGAGAAATCGAGGCGAGCTGTATCCCACAGAATCCCTTTTATCAGCAGAACCTCCTGTTTTAAAGGGGGGGTTGTTCCACAGCTCTTCGGCAAAACCAAGATGACTGGTGTGAATTATTTTGCTCAGTCTTACCTTTTTAGCCAGTAAGTGTCCTAGATTCATTCTTCTATTACTAACTGGGAGTTCCTTCTACTGCTTTCCAGTACTGGAAACATCTAGTGGGCTTCACTGTCAGCCTAAATCCTTCTTAACTGGTGCTGACATTTCCTTATTCTTAATATTAAAAAAAAAACAAGAAGCCAGAAGTTTAATGCAGCTCTTTGATCACTTAAAAAGCGAGGCTTAGTAAGCAGCTGAACACTGCACGGTGCTGCGATCTATCAAGACACAGCTCTGCCAGCTTTACAGGAAAATATTGATGAAATAATCTCATTTTTATTTTGCAAGCTAATGCACCTGCACTAAGTTTCTGCTGTCAGACATTTCAGAAACATTTGCAGTTTACACACTTTTTTTTTTTTTTAAATGAATTGATGTAGTAAGTGGAAATTCTCCTTTTTATACACCGACATGTTTCATTAATCCCCTTGTTAATACGTACTGCTATTTAAGACATCTGCCTTTGCGGGTATTTCCTGTGATCACACTGTTCTGCAGCAGTTCTGATCTACTCAAGAATTAGCTGATTTTGTAAATTGAGTTTGTTCCAGGGCTTTTGTACAGAGATAACGTGAGAAATCAGAGCAGCAGATGGGAAGTGGTCTTGGTTTTGCAAAACCGTTGTCGAGAAGCTTGGTGTTCCAAGGCTGTTCTAATTCCAGGCAGAGAGATGCTGACCTAGGCAGCCTTTAACAGCTTGGGTAAAAAAGGAGGATTTCACACAGAAAGAGATAATGAAAATCTGAGTTTTCAGACCTGAGATTTTGATTTGGCCCAATTTGTTACAAACTGTGCTGTAACTTAACAGAGAGCGCGTTTTGTGTAGCTGCTGCTGTGATGTGCAAGTCTCGTGCAGGGGATTTGCAGTGGTGGAGAACTTCAGAAGCCGCGCTGCGAACTGCCAAGCCGAGCGCAGAGGAGGAGGAAGGCGCTACCAGGAACTCTTGAGGCAGACTTGCGATATTCGGTCGACAGTGCCGTGCTGAATTCGGGCTCAGACGTTTATCTCATTTCATGGTAACCCTAGCTGAGAGGGAAGTGATGCTACTGCTAAAACTGCAGAACAAGGGCTTCCAAAAATACCCGCGGCACTTTGCACGCCCACCTCTGCGGGAGCTTGTTCTCCCCGCGATGGCAGCACAGGACGAAGAGCAGCAGGCTTCCCAGGTGGTCGATGCACATCAGAGGACAGCATCGTCTCCCTCGAGACCCACAGATGGGGCAGAGCTTTGCATGACGGCTGCTCGGCTCCGGTGTGAGGTTTTCTCCAGGACGCAGGCACCAGCGCTGGTGCTGGGAGGGATTTCTGCCCTGCTGCTGGAATTGCTTGATGTCAGGGAGAATAAGGAGGATTAAACAATAATCACCGTCAGAGGACACAGAAAGGAAAATATTTGCAGACTGGAAGAATGTGATAACATCCATTTTATATTCCAGGGGCAATATTGTACTAATTTCTCAAACCATCCTTTTGCTTTAGGACAAAATTGCTAGACGTTCGGGTAGGCTCAGTCTTAGTCTCCTTATCTGCTGTTGGGATAACCACGTCCATCACAGCAAATTGTGTTCAGGGCTCTGAGTTTTTCAGGTGAAAGCAAAAAACTTGCTATCCAAGCAGACCTTTTTTCCCACTTTCACGAATTAAATCTTTGCCCAAGAGCTAACAGACATGGTGAAGAACTGCCATATCTTTATGGATATATTCTCAAGGGAATAGGAAAAAAACAGTGCGGGTTATAGGAAAAAAACAGTGCGGGTTATAGGAAAAAAACAGTGCAGGAACAGGAAAAAAACAGTGCAGGAACAGGAAAGAAACAGTGCAGCAACAGGAAAAAAACAGTGCAGGTTATAGGAAAAAAACAGTGCCCAGTATACACCTGAGAGAGAATCCCTTGTCAGAACCCACGCTCTCTCGGATTATCTTGGTAGCTCTTATTAAAGAATAGTATTTAAAAATAGTTATATGGTGTGCAAGCAAAGCATTTGAAGCTGTTATTGCATTTCTCAGTGAGAAAACTGCATCAGGGAGCCTGAAGAGCTGCATAAAGAATAGATGAAGGAGGAGAATGAGGATGAATATAAGGATTATAAGGAGAATAAGGTCCTTCAAGAGAAACAAGACTAGGAATGTGGGCTTTTAATCACCTTCTGCATCAGCATCAGTTGTCACTGGGATGTCCAGTGAGATAACTGGCCTCGAAATGAAGCTTCCATCTCTAAGTGAAGCAACAGAGTCACGGGGAAGTGACAAAAAGGACTGAACCTGCATCTCTCTCTGGCCCGGAGTCCTATGACCCAGATGCTCTGTGAACCCGCGACCTGATCCTCCCCGGTCAGGGCTGTGAGCAGGATTTGAAGGATGAATTTGTGGATATTTGCACATATTTGTGGATATATTGCATATATTGTGGATATATGTGGATATATTGTGGATATATCCACATATTTGTGGATATATTGCAGCTAGTGACATCGGCTACAGCAAGGCTAGCTAAACTCCTTGGGTCCGGCTTGTCTAGCATCCTGCCTCTGTAAGCAAAAAGATAAGCGAAAGATTTGTGAGAGCTCGAGGCTCTGGCTTATCTTACCGTGCCTGACAATGACTGCTTTCAAAAGCGAAATGTTTCATTCTGCTCGTCACCAGCACTGCTAAACTGAGTCATTCCTTCCTGTTGTACAGCCTTCCACTAGTGGTAAACAAGAACTTGAAGACGTCTGTCTGCTCAAAGTAATAAGACCCGTTAGGATTCACGTTAAATTGACATGCTTGGATTTGTTATGCCTTGGATTATGAAATATTTGCGCCTCTTCTCGAGAAAGAGCGTGAGGGGTTTGGCAAAATCCCTGTGAAACCCCTCAGGGCACTGGCTGAGCAGGGTGGGAGACGTGGGTTTAGAAACGTGGATTTTGTGGGTTTATCACGATTAACCAGGACGTGCGCTGGGTACGGCTCGCAGCGTTAGCACCACCGGTGCTTTTAATCCCTTCCCCAGGTCTTTCTGAACGGTTTGTTGCAGTTCCTTCAGGTTTACGGTAAAAAAAGGAGCGTCTTCGCACGTTTTCAGTGTCCCATTCGCTTTCGGAGTAAAATGCTCATAAAACTCTTAAAGAGCAAGGCCAGCAAAAATATGAATTATTCGCTCAAAGGCAAGTAAAGCTAGGAGTGTTCCAGCTCATTTCTGGGTGCAGAAGTGAGCACGGCATCTGGTCTGCACCCCTCTGTGCTGAAGCATACCTTCAGCGTCCCACCCAGCCTTCTTCACACTTATTTCTGTTCTGAGGCTCATAGATGGGTTTAATTCACACCCCCCCTTTTTTTTTCTTTTTTCTTTTCTTCCTGTTGCTGTTGCTTAATCATGGCTTAAACCGCCACGTTTGTAGGCTTCATGGTATGGCAGCTCCTAATCAAACCCTGGCTCAAAGAATCTGTATTTTTCAGGACTGCCACAAGGCCCAGGAGTAGCTATGGCTAAATGAAACACAAACTGACTTTTCCACCAAGCATCATTCAAGTGACATTTGCAAGCACTTGCTCATTTTGACAGCAAACTCAACTACAAGTGAAGCAACTTTAGATTTAGGTCAACCACATCCTGTTTCCTGGAATGTCAAAAGGACAAAGAATAGTGAAGTTTTCTTTTGTTTTTTTAACACTTGTACCCAGTTTTGTGTATATATATATATATATTATTTTTTTTTTTGCAGTGGCTTTCAGCCACTGACTCAAGTCAGGCTTTCAGCCTGACTCAACATTAGTTCCTGCCCTCAGTGACAAATGTATAACTGAGTGGAAAATGAGATTAATGGCACCGATCACCTCATGTAAATTGCATGTGCTTACCTCCTCCGTGCTTTGTGTGTGACTGCAGGCAGGACACGCTTAGGCTTTACAAAGCTCTGTGGCAGGAACCCATCGCCCCTCGTGTGGGAACAAGTCCGATTTATGTTTTGCATGACCAATAAGTTGTACCTGCTGGGGACTGAACGAGACGCAGTATTTCATAATGCGGATTATCACCGTAAATAAGCACGTACGTAATATTGGGGAAGCTCTGCGCGTTGCAACGCGCACGTGATGCAGAAGGAAAAGGCGACTTGTGCAACTCAGCCCGCGCACCGCTGGACTGCAGCCACTTCTGCTGCTTTGCCCTGCACGTGGTCCTTCGGGGCACGTTGTGCTCCTTCCAGGTTCAGGGCACCCCTCTGCACCCCGTGAGCCCCTCCACCAGGTCTGTCAGCGCACTGCCAGCCCCGAACCAAGGGCAGTGCCCTGGCTGCAGCTCGGAGCAGCTGTAACGAAGATTTCTGTGCACTTTTCACAGCTTGGGTCTGATCGCAAGCCCTGGAACAGCACGGGTGTCTCCTGGGGACGTCAGCAGGCTCATTTTCCAGGGGGTTCTGCCCAAGGAACCCCGATAAACTTATTTCTCAGTGTTTTCTTTTAAATCCCATCTTACTTTTGGCCTCACCTTATGCTTTGCCTGGCCATTGCAGTTTGTCACCTCCCTATGAATCCACTCGGGATAGCAGAGCTCAGCCGCGTCCCTCTGCAGCTCTGGAAACCACCCTGCGGACCTCAGGGAGCTCTGGGCTAAGTGCTCCAGTGAAACAATTTCTTCTCCAACCCCAGGTCTCGATAGTCAAGAAAGGGTACCCGAAAACAAGAAGCGATACAGTGAGATATTCCGGAGCCTGGACAACTTGGAGATCTCCATCGGCAACGCGTACGTAGAGATACGGGGCAGAATCACTCCTCTGGGTCTCTGCAGCCCTAATTTATCATTCCTTTTCATTTTACAGGACGGTTGATTTGTTCATCGGTGATGCTGACAGCACTGACGACACAGACCTGCCTGCAGAAAGAGAGATTGTTCCGGTAGGCAAGGAACGAGACCAACTTAATAAAAAAATTAGCAATGTCTTTTGCCAAAGTGCACGTTACTCAAATGGGTTTATAGTTGACCATCTGAAAAAATAGTTACGGCTTTTACTTGAGCAGACAGAAAAGAATTGCATAACGTTTGGTTATTGCAGTAATGGTGGTGGCAAAAGAACAGACAATATTTAGTGGGAACATACAGGCATATAGGATGAATAGGATTATTAGGATTATATCATAAATAGGATTATTCAGATTTATATATAATTTTTTTTTCTGAAAAATGAGATGTGGAGATTGCTGGTTTACGTTCTGCATTCTAAGAGAAAGATCAGACAAGACAGCAGACCTAAAATACATATGGGAGTCATGCATCAAAAGTTTCTCATGTTCTGGCTTTGAGAAACAGAAGCCCTTTAAAATCGAATTTAATGGTTCTTTTGCTTGCTTTGGGCAGTGTGGGTCTTTTGGGGGTAATTGGCCTCGTTTCATGCCCTTCTGTGTAAACAAAGGGGCGAGGAACTTAATTTTTCTCTGACAGCCACTGTCCTCAGGTAATCATATTATCCTCAGAGCTGAACTAAAAAAAATAATAATCAAATATTTTGTGATTCGTAATAAAATAAGAGCTGCCAGCGTTCAGTCACAGAAGTCCTTTTCCAGCCCTAATCTCTCTGCATTAACGACGTGCTTCCTCCGCATTTCTATTCATGGCAGACTTTTATACTTTTTTATACTTTTTTGAAGGATCCTCCCAACTTCTCGCTACTCCTTTTCCTTCACCGTTTTCCTCTTTTTCTTTTTTTCCTCCCCACAGCTGAGCGAAAGTTTCTGCAAGAGCAAAAGCAGTTCAGAAAAACAAGCGCAGGCAGACATGACAGGTAAGATCGCAAATTCAAACGATGACGTGAATATTTCATCAATTAACGTCTCGTTAGGAAGGCGCTCGTGAGGTCCTGACTTCCAAATACTGAGGCCTCAGTCCCAAAAGGTTTTAGGCACAGTGAAGATCTTTCTTTGAAGCACTTTTGTTGCCCACTGGGACGATTCTCTTTGGGTCTGTGCTTGTCACTGGCATATTAAAACGTGGCACTAAATTTTTTTGATATGAAGTCCCCACAAAGGAAAAAAAAATGAGATTTTCTAAGCTGCTTTCTCACAGATTTCAACTTAAAATATATTTAGATTTGCTTACTGCAGCATGATATAATGATCTTCTTCCAAGGAACAGGAATCCTTGCGACTCCATACGTTGTCACCCAGTAATGCGTTGAGTTCCCCACTTGTGGTTTTCAAATTAAATCAAAGCACTAATTAAAAGCGGGGGTAGAGGAATACCCAGGTCTAAACTGCCTGGAACTTGTACGGTTTGACAGGTAGGACAGCATGAGATTGCCATGAAATAGGTCATGACGATTGTTCAGGGAAAGACCTCTTTTTATGGCTGTTATTTGGGTATTCAGAGCACCAGCTCCAAATTTTGCCGCTCCTGGGGGAGCCTCTGTCCATCAACTAGAGCCACGCTGAATCTGGATTTTTTCTTTTTTCCCAGTTGAAGAGGCAGATGAAATGCTGATCAAATGCGAAGGTGGCATTGACGCAGCCCTCGAGTATGCCAAAATGTGGTGTAAATATGTCAAAGAGCTTCTCAACTGGATTGAAAAACGTCTGAGCTACGGTGAGTCAGTGCGTACGGTACCAGCTGGGAGCCCGTACACTGCCTGATAGCTTTTCTTTAATCGTAGCCAAGAACATAAAATTGGAAATGAAATTATAGCAGTGAGAACCAAGCCAAACGTTTACCTTTTACTTCCTTTGCCCAAATAAGAAGACAAAGAGCTTGAGTCAGATTTTTTCCTTACCTGAACGATCCTACCTGGCAACACCCCGGCGTTCGCAGCCACCCCTGCGGCTGTTAACGCGGTGTCTGATCCTTCTACAGAAACAGAGTTTGCCAAAGGGATTGTGAAGATAGCAGAATCGGGACGAAATGCCATCATCCAGCAGGTACGGGTCCCCGGGATGTTCCTGCTTTGCTGCGTGGGGTTTCCTGCAGAGTCCTACACGGAGTAAACGTGAGGCTGTCCACACACGCGAACGTAAATCCTACAGGGACTAACCCTCCAAAAACCTTCCTGAACTTCTCGGTGTTGGAACAATTCCTTTTTTTCTTCCGTGGGCTTACAACACAGGGAGTGATTGTTTGGAGAATCAGAGGGCAGGAAGTCAGCACGATGCTGTGCAGCATAAAAACTCTTCTGCTTCCAGCACTCCGCAACCTGTGTCTGAAATAAAGCATAATGCCTGCTCGTTTAACCAGTGCACACAGCTCTAGCGTTACCGTAATAAAGCTCGGTCGTAGCTAACGAAAGCTCGTGAATTTAGGAAAGCTGGAGTGGTTATCTGTCATTTTATACCTTTTTTGTTGTTTTTTTTTTTCTGCAGTCCAACATGCCTCTTCGAGCACTCTATGCAATGGTCCTGGAACACGACATTAAGGTTGGAAATTCAGCTAGTGAGACCGTGGGGTTGCTCCAACAGAAGGAATTCTACCAGGTACTGGATTTCTGCGGAGAACAGATTGCTTCGCCGGAAAATCAGGCAGTGGCAGCTGCCGGAGCGCTACAGAAACCTAACAGGAGTGGGGCTGGGGGAAGGAGAGATGGAAATGCACACCAGGATTAAGGGAGAAGGAAGCACCTTGCAAGGCTTGTTTTCTATGTCGTGCCCTCATCTGCCAGATACTTTTTCCTACCTCTTAAGAAACTTGCCATCCTAACTCTGACTCCTCCGCAGCCTCTGTCAGCCAAGAAGAATGAGATTGAGAAGTGGAGGAAGGAATTCAAAGACCAGTGGACAAAGGAGCAAAAGAGAATGGTAAGAGGCTGAAAGAGGGGCCTGACCTTTACGCTGGTCACAGCTCAAAACACTGAAAACAAATGAAAATGTAACAATTTTGCAAATTTGTAAACGTAATTGGTAAACGAAAATATTTACGAACAAGTGATAACTAAATAGTGTAATATGCATCCTGCCAAGGACTCCTAAGGAGTGCCTGAGCTTTGGGAGGAGAGGAAGGGGGAGTGTTTGGAGGATATCATCTGTAACAGTCCCTTGAAGCAAGAGGCAGGTGCTTGCCTCCCAAGCGGAGCACTGCTGTGATTTGTTCCTCCTGCGGCCCCACGTGGACTCCTAACCCCACGTGGACTCCTAACCCTATTCCTTTGCCTGTCCAAGAACGAGTCCTTGTCATCCCTGCGCAAGTCCCGCCTGCAGTACGCGCAGCGCTGCGAGGAGCTGGAGAAAGCCAAGTACCTGAGCGCCAAGGCAGAGGACGAATACCAGAGCGCAGCAGTCGTCAACCCCGGCAGCGCCAGCAAGCAGCTGGAGAAGCGGCGCCGCTCCTGCGAGGAGGCACAAGCCAAGGTGACGAGTTTCGGGCCAGCTGCTGTTACCCGCATCGAGCCCGTGAGCTGTGTTTCGGCAGCTCCCTTCCCATCCCGGTGACTTTCTCCTCCTTCCCTTTGCTCCCCACCCCGCACAGGTCCAGGAAACAGAAGCCCTGTACAAGACGTGCATTAACGACGCCAACTTTCGGCGGCAGGAACTGGAGAAAGTGCGGGCACGCATCGTCTCCCACATTCGGAAGCTCATTTACCAGGGAGACGAGGTGCTGACGTGGGTACGTGTAATTTCTCCTTCTCATAAGTTCTCCTCCAGCCCTCATTTCAGAGAAAATCCCCTTTGGCATAAGACCACTGTCTTCTTTTTTTTTTTTCACTCAATGCCATTCTCCAGCAGGTGAAATCAGACGAGCGCTCCGGACAGCGCTTTGTCACCGACCTGCTACTCAAACACTTCTCAGATACATAAGAATATTTTCAATTACTACTGCTTGCAGGACAGATATCCAGAGAGAAAGGCTAGCAAAGCAAAAAACAAGAAACAACAACAACTAATTTGTCCTGTCCATCCTGCAGAGCAGAATAATGACATTAAGCAGAAGTACAGATAACCGAGGTGGGTAATGCAATGCCTTTTCTTTTTTTTTCCCCCCTGTAAGGTCACATTAAGGATGTTTAAGCAGCGGCAGGCTCAGTCAGAACACATCCCGGTGGGATACCAGCACCTGGCCGAGGTCTGCAAGCCGTACAAAGTGGGCGAGAAGTACCTGGAGTTCATTCAGGCCCTGCAGAAGAAAGACATTCACATGGAAGTGTTCGAATTCGAGCCTCTTGCTTCTGGAGGGCAGAGGTAAGAAACAAAAAAAAAAGTGGAAGACAAAAAAGCGGTTATTTCTATCATTTGCCAAAGGCTTGGATCGCTCTGTTCTCAGAAGGGTGCTGGTTTAATTCCCGTTTTTTCCTGTGGATAGACAAAGTGAAATTGCATTGAACAAATGCTTTCCTAGTTTTACGCAAGTGTTTGCTCCTTGAAAACTTGGCTTATACCCAAAAGCTGCCTGAAACAGATGTCTTTTGGCACCCACGAAGCACCTCTGCGGTGCGATATTGCTCGTTATTCTTCATCTTTGGAAAATCTTTTGCGACCCCTCCCCAGGTCTCCCCCCAGCAGCAGGAAGAAGATGTCACTGCAGTACACGGGATGCAGCAAGGACGCGAGCACTCCAGAAGACACGTCCAGAAGGCAGTTCTCCCCAAATGGTGAACAGAGTAGGTTGAATTTAATAAAGACCTATTTTTTTTTTTTTGAGTCATCGTAGTTTAATTTAGATACTGGTGTAGCCAAAAAGAGGCAGGAGATGTTCTCAGGTCTTTAGGGCAGTTCTTAAGGCTTTGCTCCAACTGGGAGAGAACAGAGCACAGAGATCTTGCTGCTGCTTCTCACTCTTGGAAAATACAGATTTTCTGGGAGTTTGGCTTGAATTTTGACCCAAACCTGTATACAGCCAGTAGCACGTTCGTAAACCCAGGCTCGACAGTTGCTGGCAGGAATCGTGGCAGAGGACGAACGGTGATGCAGCTGGGAGCTTCGTGAGGCTTTCACAGCTGCTGTTTCAGCTCAGCCTTTCTTTAAGTGTATTTATATCATTCTAGCAAGGAAAATTACTTTTCTTTACAGGTTTAAAAATGTATTTCACTATCTAACAACGTCTGTAACGCATCCCTTTCTAGAGTAGAAGCTGTCTATTTTTTTAATTTATTTTTTCTAATACAGAAGGGCATTATCTAGATGTCTTTATCTATTATATACGTCTTTTGAAGCCTAACTTGTTCAGGACAGATTGCTGCTTTGGCTTACTGAGTACCTGCCTGTTTTTCTTGCTTTAAAGGACATTCCCAGATAAATAAGCAGATGTTTTGGGAAATAATTGCTAACAATAAACATCCAGTTAGAGGCATTCACAGGTTGCCCCAGCTGACGGCGATTCTTAGCAGTTACCCCAGGTGCGCTGGGGCTGGTTGGTCACCGTGCCCATCTCCCGCAGGTACAAACAGATCCCTCTGCAGCGACACAGAAAGCCTCGGTGGGAGCTGCGAGTCCCGATCCCTGGACTCCCCCAACTCCAGCCCAGGTGAGAGCTACACAGATTCTTACCTAGGATTTAAAACAGATGCAAGTAAACTATTAAAAAAAAAAAAACAGTAAAACAAACAAGTAAACACAAGTTTGTTTTACTTTTTTTTTTTTAATAGTTTGTTTTACAAGTTTGTTTTATTTCCGTGCATACTAGGATGGAAATAAAGCACATGCTGGTCCACAAAGAGGATCACAAGGATGAGAGCAGCTCTTTGCATTTTCTCTCTTCTCCAGGAAACTCTAACAGGAAGCTGCTGAAAGCTCCATCCACCGGCACCATGTCCTCCTCGGACGATTTTGAGGAAAGAGATTCGCTGCAAACCTTTGAAAATGGTGAGCGACCTGGATACCTGACTCAGGAGCTGAACACCGTGCTTTCCTGCCCAGTTACCGGTTCCTTTTCGTGCTGTTTCTGCAGAAAACGGCTCATCCCAGCAGCAGTTCAGGAACATCCTCCTCTCCAGCGCGGCACAGACCCACCGGCTCAGGAAGCTGCGGGGGCCGTCCAAGTGCCGGGACTGCGACACCTTCATGGTCAACGGCTTCGAGTGCGAGGAGGTGAGAGCTCAGCCTTCATCACAGACGCTTTGTGAGCAGCCGGCGATCGTCCCACTGGAGGTCTGAGGGGATGAAAGGCCCCCCTGTAAAGTTACGTGATTTTTCTCCCGACACCAGGCACGTTTTTCAGCGCATGGGTACACCGCCCGTTGCCCAAAACAGCCCCCTTGTACCCCAGGAAGGGATTTTGGTAGAGTGGGAATAGGAAAAGTCCTCCAAGGAGACCTGGACTACAGCTAGAGCACAACGTGGGGGGATTTCTGCCTTTCCAGTGCTACCTGGCCTGCCACAAGAAGTGCCTGGAGAGCCTGCTGATCACCTGCGGCCACAGGAAGCTGCCCAACCGAGTGCCCCTTTTCGGCATCGACTTCACCCAAGTTCCTCGAGACTTCCCCGAGGAGGTTCCCTTCATCGTGGTGAAATGCACTTCGGAGATCGAAGCTCGTGCCCTCGGCGTGCAGGTGAGTTGTTCCGACGGGTGTTTTGTCTCAGCGTCATCGCCTTTTCTCCGATCTGTTCTCGCTCCAGCCCAAGCTCCTGACCTCTTCCCTTTTCCCCGACACAGGGGATCTATCGGATAAGCGGGTCCAAAGCCCGGGTGGAGAAGCTGTGCCAGGCATTTGAGAACGGCAGGAGCCTGGTGGAGCTCTCCGAGCACTCCCCCCACGACATCACCGGGGTGCTGAAGCATTTCCTGAAGGAAGTGGGTACCAAACCTCCGCCAGACCGCCACGTATCAGCCCTCCACATTCCTCAGCACCAGGCCAGCAGGATGAAGTGACACGGTTTTCCCCACCCCCCTCTCGCTGCAGCTTTCGGGACCGGTGCTGCTGTACCAGCTCTACAACAGCCTCATCGCGCTCGCCAAAGAGCTGCAAAAACCCGGGGAAGAAAGGACGGACTGCGCCGGCTTCCCTTCGGACCCCGTCCAGAGCATGAAGGACCTGCTGAGCAAACTGCCTGGAAGCAACTACAACACCCTGCGGCACCTCATCGCCCACCTGTACAGGTGAGGAGCGTGCTGGGGGCGTTAGGTGCTGACCCCCGGGGGGCCACTGCTGAGACCCCACTGCCAGCTCAGCACCAAAAGCATCCAAGGTGAGCTCCTGGGCTTCCTCGACCTGGGCTAGAGCCGAGCAGGAGGCTGTGAGGAGGGTAAGAAGTCATTTGGGGGAAGGAGAGGCTTGCAGCAATTAGGAGAAAGTCTTAATGACCAAGCTTGGTCATTAAAATACAAGAAAAAAATACAAGAAGCTCCTTGCTGACAACACTCCGTAGTTTAAATGCAGAGCAAGAGGTCACGTAACGTGAATCACAGCCCTCTCGTGCACCTCAGAGCAGGGATCCCAAGAAAAAACCTCTCGTTAGAGCTGCCCGGACAGATTTGGGCAATCTTGGGGATTTTTCTCTTGGTTTTGTGCACAGACCAGAGCTCTTTTCCCCTGTAAAAGCTGGGGTTTCTCTCTCTACTGGGAGACGTGGGGCCGGTGCATTCCCTCTGCGTACTCAGTATATTGGGGCTGAGAGCTGGGAAGCCCCTCACAGTCCTGTTTCCCTTCCTCAGGGTGGCAGAGAAATACGAAGAGAACAAGATGTCCCCAAACAACCTGGGCATTGTGTTTGGGCCCACCCTGATCCGGCCGGGCTCGGGGAGCGACGTCTCGATGTCCTGCCTCGTTGACTCTGGGTACCAAGCCCAGATCGTGGAGTTTCTCATCCAGAACTATGAAAGGGTGTTCGGGATGGATGACCTGCCTCCATCCTTATCCCTCAGCTGTGAAAACCCCTCGCAAGAAGCATCGGCAGAAAAGGATGAAGGACACCAGAGCCCAAGCACAGTCCAGAAAATAACCCTAGAGGTAGAGCTGCCGGACGCTGAGCTGGGCTTGCTGACCCTGCTGTAGGGACAGGAAGGCAGACTGGCAGATAAAGAGAACTTTATTCACAGAAAAAGAAAAAAAAAAGCTGTTCACTGTCAGAGGGTTACTCCAAGAGGAAGGAATGGAGAGCCTCTTGCATATGGAGTGGGAGAACTAGAAAAAAAAAGAAAATATATATATATGTATATAAGCTAGAGATCACTCATCAGCTTCTCAGTCCACTCTGGACAGCAGGTTTTGCTCCATGGTTTATATCCCAGTCATTCGGAAAAATTGTGGGTTTCTCCATGCTAAATTACTCGGGACACTGCTGTTTCCCCGTGTAAACAGCTCGACAACTTTGGAAGCAGCTACATCAGAGCCAGCGGGTTCCCTGGTGGAACCCCACAGGGCTCTGCTGCATTCCTGATCCCTGGCCATGGATCCTTACTTTTTTTTATTTTTCCTGAGGGCTCTCTCCTCACAATAGTTCACCCATACTCCACAGCACTTAAAAAGAATTGGCATAACACCCCCGAGCCAGACATGGCTGCTCTTTCCTTTCCAAGGCTGGTGTGATGAGTGAAAAAAGAGGAAATTACTTTCCTAAAGTTAAGCCAAAGGGAGTCGAGCCCTGGTTTGGGGCTCTCTGCCTCCTGCAAGACAGCCCGTCTGCCACGATCACACCCATGCCTGCCGTGTAGAAACACTGAGGAAGCAGAAACTGGAGTAACCGTGAAGACAGCTGGAAAAAAAATAATGAAAGAAATCACCAACCCAGACATAATTCAATCCCTGTGTGCAGAAATCCCACAGGGTTCATAAACATCCACAGAAAGCACTGAGATGTGCACAGCTATTGCCTTGGACTATTTTTAAGGGCATTTTTACAAACGTCCGCAGCATGACTGAATCCTACAGGTGTCGCAAGCCTTTAGGAAGGGGAGTTGCTTCTAAGGGCACTCATTTTGTGATTAATAAAACCGACTTCTGGAGCCCCTGCCCGGGTGTCCTGGTCCTTGTGCGAACTCACACTGGTTCCACGCGAGCTCCAGCTCCCGAGCATCCCCGTGTCCTTCCCTCACCCATCCATCTGCATTCAATCATAATTTTGGTGCTATAATTGCTTGGATTCAGACATTTCCCCCTTTCTGTCCTGAAACGGGGCACAGGAACCTCAGTTCCAGCACACAACCGCTTTCCAGGGGGGTTTTGTGGCAGTTGGGGTCTGCCAGCCTGGACACTGCTCTTGAACCAAAATATTTTCCTCTGGCCCAGCCCTAGGACCTTCTGCACACTCCCTCCCTTCTCCCCCAGGCGTTATAGATAATCTAAGACAAATCAGGCCATTTTCTACTTAAGTTTTTGCTTCCGTTCACTGGGCTATAGCAGCAGGCGGGGTGAAGCGGGAGCTGACTATCTTCGTGTCAAATGAGTGTCCTGTATAAACAGTCCTGGCTTTTTCCAACAGAATTTCTCCTCCCAGCACGGTTTAAGCGCGGACTGTGTCTCTGATAACTCGTCTTCCAGGGAAGCCGTCAGTGAGCTGACTCTGGAGGGAGCCCCCAGCCCATTAAGCACGGATGCCCTAGGTAAACGAAGCGGTGGTCATGGTGCTGGTGCTGGTTTAGGCTGCCCGGTACCACGCTGGCTGTGTCGTGCACCTCCTACCTCTATGGTACACAGCAGGGGAAGCGTAGCCGGGCCTTTTTCATCATAACTATTCATAGCGGAGTGCAGAACAGCACCATGAAGCTTGCCTGGCAGTGCAAGCGCGTTTTCTGGTGCTCGCAGGAAAAGTGTGTGCTGCCTCGGCGCCCAGGCCCACAGCCACCCGCCAGCTCTGCTGGCTTCAGTGTACCGAGGACAGCTCTAAGAATATAAACCTGATTCATTCCTCGTGCCTCTTCCAAGCGTGCATCTCACATTTCTTCCAATGAGCAAAGCTGTTAGAGGGAGGACTTTTCGCCTGGTAGTACAGCAGGGCTTTCAGCATCCTTTCTAACAGCAAGAGAAATCCTCAGCCAGAACTATTTGCTGCAGTAACCCTGTCTCACTGCTCTAAGATAACTGTCTATTTTTTTTTGTTGTCGTTGTTGTTCAGAGATGAATACAAGCACTGGCTCCGAGCTGGAGGACCTGGAGGATTCCGTGCAGGAGAAGACCGACAGCGATTCGGACACGGCCCTCGGCACCCAGCCCAGGTGCCATTTCAGTCGGCAGCCCGTGAAATACATCCGCGTGCAGGCAAAAACGAAACCAGTCATTCCCAAGCCTTCCAGTTTGCCCTTGAGGACCACCACGTTATCCAGCACGGCCACGGATGCCGGTGCAGAAGGCAGCCCTGCTGACAGCAGCTCCACGGCAAAGGACATCCTGGGGGAGAGGACTCAGAGCAGGAACAGCTCGCCCGACACCAGCATGCTCAGGGGCCGCTCAGGAAGCAAACAGCAGCTCAAACACTTTGAGATCACGGAGGAAACCGCCAGGATCATCTCGAAGCTTAAAGCCGACGACACTTCAGCATCCCCCGAGGGTTCTCTGGAGAGCCTGGGGTCTGCTGAGAAAGAAGTGAAACTCAGCCCAGAGACGCTCCCGGAGCAAAGCCCCTAAAGGTGACAGCAAAAAAACAGCAGAAAAGGGACTGAAATCCCACGCCACAATTCCTGTGGAAGGATGGAAGAGCAACGAGGGTGAGAATAACATCCTAGCAGTCGCATTTACAAAGCAGGCTGGAGAAAAGTCTTCTGCTGGGAACTACCTGGAATTTGAGCCAGCCCAGGGTTTGCTTATTTGTCAGCAAACCCACACGAGCCTGGTGTCTCTCTCTGGAACATGCCCAGGTTAGCACGAAGCACAACAGAAGGAAAGGAAACACAGATTGTCTGGCTGGAAGGAGGTAGCCTGGCAGGAGGTAACTGAAATGTAGGACACTGGGCAGAAAACATCCCCAAGTGGCCGTTTTCTGGCAGCTGCGACAAGCAGCGATTTTCCTTGGTTTTATTTCACAGCATTTTTTTAGCGTAACGCTAATAAAACAGGGTACATGGGCAAAGCACATGCACTCCGGATGTCTGCGTTGCTGGAACTTCCACTTGCTGGTCAGCACAAAGACGTTTTATAAAGGGGAAAGACACTGCCGTACCCTGAGCCAGACCCGCTTCTCCAAAACGTTAACTCTTTCCCTCGAATCATTCCGAGCTTCTGCAGCACTTGTGATGCTGGTGCTGCCACAGAGGGGCCGAACCCCCAGCAGGTGAGAAGACCTTAAGATCGGTCTTAAAAGGAGGTTACCCCGAGGTGCTGGGGCTCCGTCATCTCACCTGCACGGGGCTCACCCCAAGGCTCCTCTCTGCCCCCCCTGCAGCAGATTTTCTGCCCACCGAGGTGGGACGGGAGGGATCTCAGTCCTACAGTGCCACCTCGCGACACCCGCCGGCTCATCCTGGGGATAGCTTTGCACCGCAGGATGGGCCGTGTTGCAGGTCCCCTCGGTGCTTTGCTGTGCACACAGTGTAAATATAAATACAATATAAACTTCTGGGTTTACTCTGGAAAACAGCCCTGCACCGGGGTTGTTTTCGGTGATTACCATCAGCTGCAAAGACACCAGCGCGTGCATGAAGGTGTAAGAGCTAAGTGCTAAAAGAAAACATTACACCTTCCCAGGCAGCTGAAGAGGTTCAGCAATCTGCCTGCCAGATCTCTTTCATCTCATCAACAGATACGTTTTGGTCTTAGCAGAGTTGTAGAAGAAATGCTGATTCTTTAGCATCTCTTCTTAGCATTTGTACAGTTTAGCCTACAGAGAGTTTGCATCTCTGGAGCAATGTACATTTGTTAATATATTGCTTTGAGTTCTTGCACACTAAGTTATCTTTTACTGTGGAGCTTCTGTAATAAATGACTGGGTGTTTTATTATGAGCTTATCCTGTGTTTGCTAAACGAGCATAGTGAAGGCTTAAGTAAACACTTAGTGGACTATTATTATGAGTGCCAGCTGCACTCAGCTCTCTGTAAACTAAAGTGTCATTTCCCCACAAGAATTCATAATCCGAGGAACCAGCAGAGCCGAAATGGGCTCCCTGGTAAAACGCTAGTTTCCTTTTGCACACTTAAATAGTTAAATAGGAGAGCTGCTCTAGAAGGAGAAATGTTCGGGGCTTATACAGCACTTCTGCCCTCTGCTTTTCCTTCCAGCAGTCCAATGTATACAAAAAGGCTATTAGAAAAAAATAAAAAGAAAAACAACAAAAAAAAACACTTACTCTTACCTTGTAACTCCTCGTTACTTGCTGCTTTCTGCAGAGCCGGTAATTTGTTGGGGCTGAGAGCTGCCAAAGCATCATTTCCAGCCGGAGCTGTACAGCTGCCAGGTCTCACTCACACGGGGAGAGCTTGGACGCAGCGGCAGAAACCTCTTTCCTCCTGCTTAGGATGGGGATTTTCTGTCATCCAGCCACAGCTAACATGGTTTGGTTTGGAAAGTGAAATGCTGAGTTTCAAACAAGCTTGGCAGGGAGGGGAAACATCATTTCCTCATGTTCTTCCCCCCTCCTTGACTCTATCTTCACTTCAAAGGAACCTCAGCCACACATATGTATGGCAAGGGACAGGCACCGATCCTGGGAAATGCTGACAAGGAACCACCTCATCATCTTTTTTCCTCATTCCTACTACAAAGCTGGAGCAGGGAAGCTCTTTTAAACCTCCTGTCAGCTCCTAAGGCTGCCTGCAGCCAGCTGTTCTCACAGCAGCACCTTGTGGAGCTGCCACATCACAGCATTTGCCATGCAGCTGATAACGTGAAACCAGAGCAATCTTCTCATTTGTTTATTTTTTAATCAGCAAAACCAATCTATTTCAAGCTTTTTTCTTTTTTTTTTCTTTTTTTTTTTTCTTTTTTCTTTTTTTTTTCTTCCCTCCTCCAATTATTCCATTCCCTCACTGAGCAGGTCAAAGGCCCCAGGACTCCCCAAACAGGGATCGCAGCCGGGCTGCGTACGCTGCCCTCTGAATTCAATTAGGGAAATTGCAGCACCAGTTAATTTTAGGCAGGGAGCGGAGATGCCCTTTTCTTGGAGAAGCCCCTTGGAGTTTGTCATTTGCTAATCACTGAGTGTTTAATTGCGAGCAGGCTACATGAGAGTGCATCTCAGATAAACTCAGCAGATTCCCCCCCCCCCAAACTTCCTGCCCTCCAATAAAGGAGCTTTTTAACTTACCTTTATCCTTCTAAAAAGCTCAAAGCAAATAAACCTGCAAGTACTACAACTCTTAAGGGTTTTCAGGTTTTTCCAGTAAAGACTGCTGAGGGATTTACCTTTACCGTGTTCCAACAAAACAAGGGTGAGCAAAGCAACAGGCAGCACCTTTTTTTTTTAGGGAGCTCAAGGCTTTGGTCCCATTCTTCGTCTTCTCTTTTCCTTTTTAAATTATTTTTTATATTTCATTTTAACTTTTGTTCTGTGTTGCTGTTTCTCATTATCTAATTGGAGAAGCTAAATGGAGATTAAAGCACGCACGTGAGGTATTTCTTAAAATTACCCTCAGCAGGAGAATCTATGGGAAAAAAATAGAGAAAATAAAAGACAGTTCAGGCCATTTATTAGCTGAAAACAGGCTTCCTTTACAGGTGTTACCTTTTGAACCTTGACACTCTGTCATTGTTTGCATGTGTAACAGCAGCCCTAGAGCATAAAGACAGGGACTGCTGGCCTGTTTATGGCCTGAGGCTGTGGTGGGGGGAATATAGGTGGTTTTGGGGTTTGCTGCTGGTTTCCCAGAAGCAGGTTTTTTTTCTGGCAGCTTTTATGATTCACAAACTGTTTTCTAAGGGTAAGAAAAATATCAGCATTTGATTAACTGGTTGCCCTCCTTCGAATGTGAAATGAGGCAGAGTTTTTGTTTTATTTTAGCCACCTGAATACAAGGTGGTGGTACAAGAAGCTGATTTATCAGTTGGGTTCTCCTTGTGGCTCACCTGCTTCGAGAGGAGTCACTGGGGCACGGGGACTTAAAACATGCCAAAACTTAGCAGTCTGTGCAGTGTGTATGTGCAATATGGCCTAAAAGTACGTGGAGTGAATGCTTCCAAGGAGATAAACTGTCACTGAATGTTTCTGTGACCAGACAGCAAACGTCTTCCCGCGAATCTGTGAGTCGAGCTGGGGTTGCTTTGTGAAGCTATTTATAAAGCAGCACCTCTGCTGTCTTCCTGAGGCTAGCTCAGACACAACTCGGGGTTGTGTTTGGGGTCTGTTATATTTGGATGGAAGGTTTCATTCCTTTAGGGTGAGAAGCGCTAACGTTACCCTTGTGCAGGATGCTTCCTCGCCCAGTTGTAGCTAAAGATCAGCGTAGGTTATTCTGTTCAGCCTTGCTATTCCAGCAGTCACCAGTAGGTACAAAACTTATTTTTAATTCCTTCTTTGAAGCTGTTTTGTTGTCCTGCATTACAACGGAATGTCTCGCGGCAGGAGAGCCGTGTCATTTTTTTTGTTATTTCACAGTGAATGAAATTATTTCTATCTATAGCTTCAACACATCTGGAGTGCTGCAGGGTATAAGACATGTCAGCATCACTGCTTTCTTGTTTTATTTTTAAAAGCTGTCTTCCAACAATTAATTAGCAGATTGGATGCAGCAGAGTGCTGGGCAGATGAGGTAGTGAAAAGTGAGCTGCTCTGCACCTCTTGCTGGGAGTTCATGCTGCTGGAGACAAACAGCTTTTATTTTCTTCTCTCTCCCCCTCTGCCCCAGGATGTTTTGTGATGTTCTTGCTTTTGTGACTGCGCGGAGTAACGGTACCTATAACCATGTGGGAGCTGGGAGAGAAAGTAAGCCAGGCGTATCTGATCAGCCAGAACTCGCCCATCTGTGGTTCAGAAAGCAGTTTGCTTTGAGAATTTTTGCTAAAAGGCGCTGAGACAGCGTGCTTCCATCCCTTCCTTTGTACTGCAGTACAGACATACCTGCAGGCGTCGTGCACCTTAAGACATTCAAGAAAAGCATGTGCAACGGGAAAGCTTGGGATGAGCTAAACCAAATCAATGTCCATCCATCCAGGCCCACAGCTTGTGGCTAGAGTCCTTTCAGGGCACTGGCTGCTTTCCTCTATCATTTATTTTAAAAAAAGACTTGTAGGGCTGTAATTCAAGCCTTGCTTATACAGCGGGTTTCAGATACTTGGCATCCGAGGCCCTAGAGGCAGTCAGTTCTGTAGGTATCTTATACAACTCTCTTGAAGCCAGTTTATTTCTCAGTATAAATCTATTTAACAGATGGAACCTGTAGGCTTCCTGTGCCCTTTACAAGAACGACTTAGTTCTTGCTGCAAGATAAATGTTCCTTTAACTTTCTTGTTGCTTTTGAAGCCTTTGCAGCAGAAAAAGGCATGGGAGCAAGAATGGAAGTAATCTTCCATTAGAAAAGTGCTTAAAAGCTAAAGGCTTTATAAAGTTAGAAAAATGTCACCAAAAGCGATCAGAAGGTCAGGATCTGTACTAAAGAAGGCTGCTCTGGGCTGCTAGCAGAGGGAGCTGCTGATTATAGAGCTCCCAATGCACCAGCAAAGGGGACTCTGCATCATAAAATCCACTTTGCTGGTCCTCCACTGCTGAACAACTATTTGTGGGAGCCCCATAAAACTCAAATGATCGGTGTTGGGCTCCTTTGCTTTTGGTGTTCGTTTTCAGGTGGTAGCAGCTGCACTTGCCAGGTCGTCTGGGCACCAAAAGGGTCACGAACTTGCATTTGATTTTATTTTTAAAAGTAGCGGTGTTGCAATCCGTGCCTGTTACGTGACCTCCCTCTTGTGGGAACTGATCCTTAAGAAATGCAAGACGTGGTAGCATGGTTCAGTGCATGGACAAGGCAACTGTGGGCATAATTAAATATCCCTGGAATGATCTGAAACCTTCACTGAACTGGGGAAAAGCCGCATTGCCTTCACCAAGGATTCGGCTCGACCAAGACCACCCCAAAGGCTAGCTCGCAGGAGGAAGTCACACGTCGTTGAAGAGGCTGATTCTCCCTTTCCTTGCTGGGGGTAGTAGCTATGTGTCAGTCCCTGATGCTCTTGCTCGAGATAAAGCTGCAGTTGTGCTGCATCTGCTTGTTCTCTAGCTGGAGGCTTTTCTGAATTGGTTTTGTTTTTTTCTCTCCAGACTTAAGCAGAAAGGCATGTTAAACGCTTTTTATGACTCTCCGGCCGTAAGCTGCAGGCATCCGACATGAAACCAAATGGAGACACGGGGGAAGTGGGTTTTCAGAAATAATCCCTGTGAAAGCAAAGGCTGAGGCATGTGGAGCTGGAGTGCCTGTAAAGTTCCCTGACTCTTCTGGCGAGTGCCAACTAAACCGGGAGGCTTCATCTTGCTGGGTGCCAGCCAAGATCGGGGTTCAGAGCAAGGCAGGGTGCAGCCTCCTTGCAAGAGGAGGCTGAGCTGGGGGCTGCCCGCATGTGGCTCACGGGAAGGGAATTTCTATCCAGTTCTGTTTTTATTGACAATAGTGCGAAGCGCCAGATGAAATTATCTTTGGGCGAAGACGGGGCCGAGCCCTGCTCCACAAACACAGCATCCTGACTCGATTTTAACCTCGCTGTGCCTTCTAATAATGTGACATCATGCAGGGGCCAAGCTATTCTTTCTCTGAACTGCTGCTTCTGCCTTCAGCGTTGCTTGTCTCTGTGCAGGATAATCTCCTTCTTCCTGTGTGAATTAGGAGGAGCAGCAGCAGAGGGGCCCCTAGACCATCCCGACTCCAAACAAAACACCACTGCAAATAACCCTCTCTTCCCTCCCTGCCCTGGTTTCTCTCCACTGCTGCAGAGCAAATGTTTTCATCTTGGAGAGGGCTCGAACAGGCAGTAACTGTGCAGGAGGAAGCTAGCCCTGCGCGCACAAAACCCATTTCCAGGATAGTTACCTGGCGAAGGTAAGAGGGGTGTTTTGCCAGGACCCAGATGCATTTGAGAGAATATCCAGGCCGTTCTTACTCAGCTGTTTCTCCATCTTGCTTAACAAGGCAAATGTGGCAAGGTCCAACGCCGTGTTTTGCTTCGGAGGTCTCCCCGTGCAAATTTAAGGTGTTGCCTACCCTATGGAAATGCCCTGATTTGAAATATCGAAACGCAGCCAGGGCAAACCTCAGGGAGGTGGAAGGAGGAGGAGAATTTTCCTGGTTCGCTGTGATTTGTCCTGCAGCAATTGATCGTAAGTGGTTGCGAACTTGCCAGAGTCAAAGAAAATTCCTGGTGGAATTGGTGGGCACTGCTTTTCTCCACACCTTTGTTGAAAACTGCTCTTTGATGCTGCAGGCTTGCAAACACGGCTCTGCTCCACCTCGGAGCTGGCAGCATTTCAGCAGCAGTGGGTGTTATGAAATTCCTGCATTTCTAAGGCTGATGCACGCGCTGCTTCCCAGCGAAAGATGTGGCCGTGAGCTGAAGCTGTAGGAACCGTGGGGTGGTTTTGTTGCACTCCAGGGAGTGCTCCTCACCGAGTCTGGGAATCTCTGGGCCAGTCGGGACTTGGAGGTATTAATTTGAGGAACTGGTTCTCTGCAGAGAGCTGCTGGGGGGGCTGAGGGAAGGGGGGGAATGCTCCTTCCAGGAGCTTTTTAACATTCCAGGGATTCCAGGAGAGGGGTCACAGAAAAGAGGAGGGGGGAAAAAACCTTCGGATTGTCATCAACAGGAGCGGTCACAGCTATGAGGCTCAAAGAAAAAGCTTGGCTTTAAGTCTGTTTGAAAACGCAATATCTACAAAGGCAATTAACTCTGCTTTGAAAAACAGAAGTGTAGTAATGGGGAGGGAAACATCTGACTTGGGAAACGTTTCTGTACCAGCTCTCTGCTGGGCACCAGGATGTGATCGGATCTGCAGGCTGCATCGAGATCAGGTTACTGTGCTCGAGTGGCCTTTCTGCTGGTGGCCAGACGCTGCACAAGGCGCTTGCGAGCCCCTTCTGGATGGGGAAAACAGGAAAACTCCCAGAGCGATGGGAGGGGAAGAGGGTAACGGAGGGGCTGGACACGATGGGTGTCTGGTCTCCTTGGTCCTGCTCGTGCTCGCTCCAGCACGCTGTTGCTGGGAGATGCCTGAGCTCAGTCTTGAAGTAGGTGCACAGCTGCCAAAGCTGGTCTGAGGCTTTCAGGTGTGCTTGATTTTGGAGGTAGCACCCTGAAAGGTGAGGTTGTGCAGGGTCTAGTCAGCTAGGTTAGAGACACAAAATAAATTTGTCTGTTAAATATCCCCCAAATCTGAAAACGGACTCCTTATTTTTCTGTTATGCAACAAAGTTATTTTTTTCTTTGTAACTAGACAAAACTACTAAAAAAAAAAAATGCTGTTAAGGTCAGAGATATTCCTTCACCTTCATATGAAAGCAGACACTGTCTGTGACAGGCTTACACAAGCCCTGGCCTGATCCAACCTGACGTTTCTTGCATCCCCCTTTGTCCTGGATCCGGCGTGTGTGGGGCCAGAATTGCAAACGTGCTCCTGACCCTTTGTCAGCCCTTGGTGCTGCGAACCTGCCGGGTCTGTCTGACGTGCTGGGCTATTGTGGCGGATTGTTGACACTTCAGTTGAAACCAGTTATGCTGGGACGCTTTCCTGATTGCTCTGGGTGTTCGATTGTTTATGAGAACATCGCCTCCAGAGTGCTCGGTGAGCGCCAGTTTAACCTGAAAGCCTGCTGCCATCCCACCCGGGTGGATTTCGCTGTCTTGATGCCTCTGCTGCTGCCGAAGGGCTGCCCCAAGCTGGGTTCTGCTCCTCTCCGCTGCCTGTGCACTCTTGGGGTGGGTTGGACCAGAGGCTTAAACCCACCGCTGGCAGCACAAGGGCTGGAGCAGACCAAAGGAAGGGCTGGGGAAATGGGGGGGCTCCTTTACTCCAGCTCGCACTTGCCTCTTTGGTGTTAAAGCCATCGTGCAACCAAACGGCTAAGAAATGCCTTGGGGGAAGGTGGAGGATCAGCTCTGTGTCGCTTCAGACAGGTCACATAGAATCACAGAAATCATCTGAAATGACTTCTTTTAACCACAATATTGTCGTAAATCTGTGGCCAAGGGGTCTAGCTACAGCGAGGATTTCTGGCTCCCCGTGTCAGGACCTGACTTCTTGGTACCTCAGTTGTTCTCTGCTATGAGAAAGCAAGTCCGTTAAAATTCAGCGCTTCCAAGACAGGGCTCTGGGTCATGTGCAATTCATGCTTCTAAAGTCATGAAAGTCAGAAATCTTGTGAGAGGCCCTGTGCCCGGTGCTGTCTCGTGGTTTGCATTGCCAGTCTGAAGGTGCAGCATTTGTAAGCAGGTGGCAATGATCGGTTCCTTCTGAACCTTTTTGTAGCCTGCATGAGCTTTCTGGCATGATTTTCACCTTGGTGGCTGCAGGACATAGAGACAGAATGGAGGGGGAGCTTAGGGAGCTTGGTGCAATTTGCAGCTTCCGTAGGATTCCGTAGTTGCCCCTTTGATATCTCAGCCTGCCCCATTCCATCTTTTCCTCTGCTAGTGCTCGTACTGACTTGCTTCCACTTATTGGCTGTCCTCGTCTGTTAATGATTTCTTGGATCCTTGGCCCTATCTCTTTCCCCTTTGTGTTCAGCTCTCTTTGTAAATCTCTGCCTGCCTTACAAAACATTACTCGGCTCTGCCAAGCTCTACCATGTATCTGGCTGGCAGTAGATCAGGGTTGCGCTTGGAGATAACATTGTTCCTTGGGGAACAGATGATGGTAGGAGGAGGGTGGGAGAATAGGAAATTGGAGCAGAATGGAAATTGTTGGGGCCTTTTCAAGAGGCGTAAATCAAAACGAATGTGTGTTGCAAATCTGGTGCTCTGGTTTTTTTTTTTGTTCATAACTTCCACAGCTCCGGTTTGTTAGCACGCAGTGTGCTGTCTGTATTTGTATGGCACTTAGGTAAGACAATCTTGGACAGTCCCTTGACGTATTAGAAATACGAGCACTTTTTTCTAGTAGTGGCATGTGGTTTTTTTTTTTTTTTTTTTTTTACTGAGTTGGGGTAACTTTTCTTCCCAGCCTGTGCCTCAGTTTACCTTCTGTCTCATGACATCTCTTATACCTTACTGAAAAAGCTGCTGCCCCCCCCCCGTCCTCGTGTCCATCAAGGCTTCCTGTGTGGTGTGAGGTGAGTGTCTGCCGCAGCAGATGCGGGTGACCAGATCCTGCCTGAGCAGCACGCCGGAGACGTGGGTGTTCAGCTGTAGCATGAAATAGCATGCAGCGTAGCTGTGCTACGAGAACGAGACTTTCAGGTCCAGAGGCAACGCATCGTCCCAGGAACACACCCGGTTGTTCAGCTGCCACCCTGCAGCGGCGCGAAGGTTTTGGGGCAGCGGGCGAGGGGTTGGCGTGGGGTGACCAGGACCGGAGGAGGGTGCCCGTTCCCACACCTCGCTGCTCCTCCTGCCAGCGGCGGGGCTGCCCCGCCAGCCTGATGCCAGCAGATCGGAGCAGACCCGTTCCAGCCAGACCCGGGCCAGCTCCTCCAGAACCGGAGGTGCTTGGAAAAATGCCTCTGAGAGGCGAAAAGGACTCGGGTTACAGCTCCGGGGTGGATCGGGGCTCCTGCAAGGGCCCGCCTAGGGGAGGACCCAAGGAGGGACGGGCTCGCAGAGCCCTTGCAAACTTGCCTTTAGAAGCCCGTGGTTCGCAGCCCATCACGGATCGAAACTTTTCCTGGGAGGCACTTGGCTCTTTCTGGCTTGGGAAGCACCTCTGCCCTCCCGACATGGGGATCTCCTTGCTGAAGAGCTGGCCTGGTTTCCTGTGGTGGGGGGACCAATGCTAAATGTCAGGTTTGGATGCAGTGGTTGTGCTTCCAGGTAAGAACACTTATTCTTTAGAGTAAGACCTTGTGCTGTTTATGGCTTAAATGACAACGACAAAAAAAAAAGGAGCAGCGGTTTGAACGTTTGGCCACATAAACTTACGTGCAGCGGACATGGGTAGAAACAAATTGGATTAGAGTCCCTGTAAGCTGACTTCTATATCCATTGTTCTGTTTTAATCAACACTAATTGTGGTTATTGGGGGGGGGGGAGGGGGGGATAAAACCAGCCATTCATCCCTGTTCATTTCCACGCTGCGATCGATGGCTGGCAGCTTGTTCCCAAATGCTGAACGTCCTCCCAGGTCTCGAGGAGCTGAGCAGCATTTTCCACTTGTGCAAGCAGGAGGAAACGGAGAAGGGGGGACGCTTGCACCTTTACTTTCTGCGTAAAAACTCTGAGCTTACTGTGAACCTAGAGCAGAGACTACCTGAGTAAGAAGGGGGAGAGCACATGTGTGTGTACGGATAACTCGGGCAGGGAGAAAAGGCATTCTGCACTCGTTCTGTGTGCTCACACGGCAGTGGTTTCTACCAAGGACTGCCTGCAAAGCCAGACTCAGTGTGAAGGGGGAGAGACTTGAGCTGAGCTCGAGGCAGCGTGGTTAGAGCAGAGGACGGGTCTGTGCATTGCTCAAAGGGCCGCTGTAGTTGTTGCGGTGTGTAGCTAGCATTTTGTTTTACCAAGTCAGCAATACTGCTAGGGAAAAATCTTGTAGGATCCCGTTGAAGAGTGTAAGGCCACGGACGGGGGTTGCTCGGACACTGAACAATAGGCTCCTCCAGCTCCTTTGTGCATCATGGCCCCAGCCTGCCTTTCTGTCTGCTTGCTGCTGTGGGCAGGGTGTTTCTTTTCCCTGGCCTGCTAAATTCTGATTTGCAGCATTGTCTGCCCTTGCTGCCAAGCTCCAAGGGTGGTTTTCTAATTGCAGAGCGGCAACGAGCTGGTGTGCCAGCTCCCAGGGCCTGCCACAGGCATTTACCTGTCATTTACCCCACCCAGCTCGCAGAATTGCATGGGTCCAGCTTGTGACCTTGCTACCTTTCAGAGGGATCGCAGCTCTCCGGCTTCTTGTTGTGCTCCAACTGGGTCTTGCCTACAGAAGCAGTTGAGAAATTGTCATTAGGATTAGCAACTTTCTACACTGCTGCTTTATACATGCAGAGCACAGCTCCTTTGTGGGTTTGTGCAGCTCTGTAGTCCCCTCCCCCTGTCTGTGTACCACTGAAGTACTTGTGCAACGCTGTGAAAAAAGTTCACAATTTGGGAGCGAGCACTCAGGAAGCTTGCGGGGCACATCATAGCTGCTGAACTTCTTTTTGCAACAAAATCAGATTGGTTTCCGTAATATAGTGGCAACTAAAGGTAGTTTAATCTGGATTCAATCTGATTTAAAGGTAGTTTAATCTGGATTTCATTTGTTTTAGTGTCAGCTTGGAAATCACTGAGGAAAACCCTAGGTCCATCGCCATGTTATTTCACTTTGATATTGTAAGGCTTCTTAAATTTAACTATGGTATGAGCTGTCTTTGCGCTACAGCGTGCACAGGCAAGCGCCCGTGCCATGACGATCTTCAGACTTGTGTCCTGAGGGAGGGAGCGCTTAACGCTGCTCCCCAGCAGAAATGTGAATGGGATTACAGGGCCCTTGAAACTTGCTCCCTGTTTATGTGGGTGGATAGCACACGGGGCGCTTTGAACTTTGATGCCACTTCAGGTTCTTCCAGCCTTCCTCCCTGGGCAATCCTTGTACGTAATCTTAAAAAACAAAGTGATTTATCTAACTTCGGCAGCAGTTTCCTTTTTGGTTTGGGGTTTGTGCTTTCAAAACTCTTTTGCAATAAGAACGGCCTAGCCCTGGATTTCACGTAGATGATTTCCACGTGGAGATGCGGCCGGTGCCTCCCCAGATACACCCTGCACAGGTGGCCATCTACTTGCCTGTGATTCACCGCGGTTGTGTTCATCCAGTTCCTTAGCTTTCCTCCCTTCCTCATTCTTCCATCGCTTTCTGCTGTTGAAACCCAAACCCTCACCAGCGATCTGCTAAGTCTCCATGTGGTATCTCGGCAGAACCTACTTGGTTGCTTTCACCCCCTGTGCTGAGCTTGGACCGTGCTACTCGCCCAAACAGCCCTACAGCTTGACGTCTACAAACACCATTACCTGGATGGAATTACTTCACTATGCCACAAGTGTCCCATGGGATCGGTTGATTTCTCTTTATCCTTTTTCCTCACCAGCATTTATAAGGATATTTCCCTATTCAGCAGCAGAGATGGGATTTTTTTAAGCAAAGTTGTGCTTTTTTTTTTTTTTCCATCTTGTGGCTGAAGCAGGCTGATGTGGAGCCCACCAGGCAGTGGAGATCAGAAGCTCAGCAGCACGGCAGGCTTTCCAGACCCAGCCGTCCTGTTTGCACAGCTCGGCGGTGTGCGCAGGCAGGGCTGGGCGCGGTGCAGGTGATAATGAGCCGGCCTGCCCGCGATTACCTCTCCTCCCTGGTACCAGCGACAGCGTTGCTGTTGTGCCAGGAGCTGCTGCTGAAGCGTCCAGGAACACGGGGAGGTTGCTGCCAAGAGAGCAGAGGAAGATGTAATTAAGGCTCCTGAACTCTGTTGCGGGTTCAGGGTGATTAAAATGAATTGCAAGTCAGTAACTTTGTGTTTTTTTTTTCTCCCTGTCTGGAGAGGATAGTGCTCTTGCTGCATGGTCTCGGGCTTTCTCTAAAATGAGAGCGGTGGTTGAGCTCACGAGAGGACAGGAACCAGTGACTTCATGAGCAGAGCTCAGGAGGGTAAGGAAAAACGATGTCACTTTTCAGCACCTCGCGGTGCTGGGAGGAAGGAGGCTGCAGGCTGGGTCTGCCCTTCCCAGCAGGGACTGCAGCCAGCCCTGACTTGAGATTTCCAAGCTCTTGGTTAGGAAAGGAACACGAATATCTGCTGTGGGATGTAATGCTTGGGCTTCTCATCCCTTGGGTTTGTTCATGGTGTTGCATTTGTCACTTTTTTCCACAGACAAGCAAAGATGTGTCAATTACCAGGTTTAAATCCTGACCCCAAAGCTGTAATGTAAAGCATCTTTCAGCTTAACGTGCTGCCTCGTGTTTGGTTGTCCACAGGACGGGAAGTTAAAATGTCAGAGAGGCACGTGGGCTTTGAAAATTAAGACTTATTGTTACGGTCCAGACAAACGGCTTGCCTGCTCTTGCTCCCAGCAATGCCCAGTGCTTCAGAGAAATGTGGAAAGCCCTTCCTGAGACTTGCACATCTCTTCCTATCAAATTGTCACCAAGTATAATGAGTCTTGAATTGCAGCCTTGTTCCAGACCTGGAAGGGAGTTGCTTCCCGCACAGGTGACTTGCTCGTTGATGTTTTGAAGCGTGGGATGCTGACCCACATACTGGTGTGTAGACTAGAAGTGCTGCAGCTCTTCCTGACGATCCAGCTCATCAAGATCCAGCCCCACGGCAGTACGTGCAGGCTTCTTGCTGCCACTTACTTTCTTGGGCCTGGCTCTAGGTACTTTTCCTCTTGGTTCTGAGTTTGGAGAGTGCTCATCTGGTCTGGAAGGACCAGCCAATGCTGTGTGTAGTGGTGTTCAGGAGCAACGGTGGGCTTATATCAGCCTTGAAGCGATAAAGCTACCCCAGGCGAGATGAGATGCGTGCTTCCTGAACCAGAAGCAGCAGTCCTGGGGACTGCAACAGCTGCAGAGGCTCATTCTCCATCAGTGTTTTTTAGCGATTGCCTGATAAACCTCCTTTGCTGCTGCTTTGTTTGTGCATTTCTGAAGCGGGACATCTGGGACAACAAAAATAGTTTTGTCTGTCATCCCTGAGAGACTGCATGGGGCAGGCAGGGAGAATCTCTTATCAGATCTGGCAGGCATCTCCCGAGAGCATTCAAGGTTTCGCTGCATCCTCAGCATGGCTTTGAGGACAGATGAGGATCCAGCCCGGGAGATGTGTAGTTTTTTTCTCTCTTACAGAATGCGGTTTCTTGTTTTTGAGGCTGTTTCTGCGTGTGTAGAGCTCATCCCCCTGTCTGTGTGTGTGTCAAGGGCACTAAGGCGATGCTCAGCATCCTCTGGGCCGGTAAGAGTCGTATGGGCACGACGAGCTAACGATACTCTGCTCCCTCCTCAGGACAGCAGCGATGAAGCACTGCTTTTACAATGAGACGGTGGGGTTCTTCTACAACAACAGCCGCAAGGAGCTGACCACGTACTGGAGGACGAAGGACGTCCTGGTGGTTGCCCTGGGCCTGACGGTGAGCGTCATCGTGCTGCTGACCAACCTGCTGGTCATCACCGCCATCATCATCAACCGCCGCTTCCACTACCCCATCTACTACCTGCTGGGCAACTTGGCAGCTGCTGACCTCTTCGCTGGCATCGCCTACATGTTCCTCATGTTCCACACGGGGCCCAGGACTGCAGAGCTCTCCCTGAAGACCTGGTTCATCCGTCAGAGCCTGCTGGACACCAGCCTGACCGCCTCCGTGGTGAACCTGCTGGCAATCGCGGTGGAGAGGCACCAGACTGTTTTCACCATGCAGCTGCACAGCAAAATGTCCAACCAGCGCGTGATGATCCTCATCTTCTGCATCTGGGTCACGGCCCTGCTGCTGGGGCTCATCCCGTCCTACGGCTGGCACTGCCTCTGTGCCCTGGAGAAGTGCTCCAGCATGGCGCCGCTCTACAGCAGGAGCTACCTGACCTTCTGGGCCATCTCCAACCTGGTCATCTTCCTCATCATGGTGGTCGTGTACACGCACATCTTCATCTACGTGAAGAGGAAGATGACGCGGATGTCCAAGCACACCAGCTTCCACCCCCGCTACAAGGAGACCATGATCAGCCTCGTCAAGACGGTCACAATTATCCTAAGTAAGTCCCCTTGCTCGAGTCGATGCCCCCATCCTCCGTTCTGGGCTGCGTGGGGCTGCAGGTGAATGCCCTTGGGACAGGGAGGATGGGGAATTGCCTCTCTGCTTCTCTGAAGCTGCTGGGGTGCTCGTTGGGTTTGGCTGCTGGGCAATTCAATGGTTTTGGGACTGAGTTTTGTGTGAGCCGTGGTCGGGGCAGGCAGGCAGAGAGAATGCAAGCTCCCGAATCCCTTCTCTGGCTAGCAGAGAGAAAAGGGGCTGTTACTAATGTCATTTTTGTAATATCTGACTACGTTCAGGTGCTTTAGGCAAGCAAAAAGCCCTCTGCTCTTCCACGGAGGAAGCACACAACGGTTGCATGGCACTAGAGCCCATAGTCAGCCCTTATCAAGAAGGATTCATCCTTTTAAAGGATGGAAGGAGGTTTGGGGCAGACATCACAAGGTGACAGGGAAGACAATGAGGGAGTTCTGTCCAAATTCCTCCGACTGTTTACTGGAACAAAGCACTAAACTTTGCTCTGATTTTTTTTTTTTTAAGCAGCCAGTGCTGGGTCTGTCTGCGCTGGTAAATAAATTACTGGGACATCTCAGCTCACGGTCGGAGCGGGGTCTCCAGCAGAGCGCTAAGTGCCTGCGAGTTAGCCCGGCTGGGTTCAGTTTGTAGTGCAAATAGGAGCAGATCAGTGACTGGAAGTGGTTGGCACTGAGGCTCTGCCTCTCCAAGCTCTTTAACATCATCCAGAGACCTAACCTTATGCGGGTATGTTCTGCAGGGTGCTGTGCGTCTTGGTAGGCCGGCGAGGCTACCGAGATAAATGGGTAAATGCTGCTTTCAAACACCATTTTGTGCGTTTTGTCTCTAAGTTGTGCAGAGGCTTCTGTCTGCAATCTCCAGACAGCAGCGGGTGTGCGGTTGTCTCTGAAGGACACCTCCGAGGAATACTGGAGATCTAACAAGGCAGGCTGGCGTGCTCGTGAGTTGATCAGCAGATCGCTCCACGACATTTAAAAATCCGTTTTACTGGTCTAGCAAAGTTCCTTTAGAGCGACATAAATCAACGCGTTCGGGTTTTCTGCAACCCTGCTCGACTCTGGGCTTACGGTCACAACCCCTGGCTTGTAAATCTTGCCTGATAAGTGCAGAATTTGCTCAGTCAGGGAAACCTCGGAGCTGCAAACAAAGACTACTCCCTTGCAAACTCCTGCTGGCAGCGTCGGGCTCGGCAGTGGGGGGAGCAGAGCGGAGCAGCCTCTGCTGCTCGGTGCGTCCCTGCTCGGGGGCACTCCGCTGCTTGCTGCGTCCTGTTGTAACTTGCAGGCACCGAAACTGGGGGGAGGGTTGTGCCTGTTCCTGCCTTCTGCGGGATGCCTCCTTGCCTGCCTTGCGATCTCGCCATCCCTTGTGCGCAGCTGGGAGCTCCAGCTGCCTCGGAGCCGATCAGATGCAGCGTAGAGGGTCTAAAGAATAACTTGCTTTTTATTTTCTGCAATCCAGAGCAGAGGGGGAAAGCTTTGTTTCCTCCATTTCTTCTGGAAAAGTATCAGAGGGGTCATCCCATGGTAACAGCAGGACTACTTAATTTTATGGCACTTCAGTCTCCTCTGGAAGAGGGTTGGCAGGGTGGGAATGCTGGGCTACAAGGAAAAATGCAATTCATGCTTGGTGCATCGCCTTGTTTTGGGATATCCCTTTCCTCTTATTGTCCCCAACTCCTGGCTTGGCTTGCCTGCTTTTGTCTTCTCCCTCGAGTGAGAAATGCTTGGGTCACAGGAGGCTTGGAAAAGCTGCTGTGGTTTCACGAGGAATTTGGTGGCTGGGGCTGGACAGAGCGGGGAGGAAACTCATGTGGAAAGTTGAGGGAGAGCGAGGAGCTCCTCGGGCCTCTAGGACTCCCGTAACCCGAGGGCTTTTTCCCCTTTCCTGCAGTGTTGGAAGGAAGTGACTGTTTCATACAGGTCACTTGCACGGGTAGGAACAAGGGGAGGAATTCCCCAACGCAGGGACAACACCTTCCAGCTCAGCCCCAGCGTGTGCTTGTGACTGCAGAGGGTTTTTTCCTCTCCCTGTGAAAGCCCTGGTGTAATTCCTTCTCCACCCTAGCTCCCTGGCCTTCTGCAAACTTGGACTCTGCTCAGAGGAATGCTTTGCGCCTTATGCATCAGAGGGTGTAGCTGCTGGTGAGCGTGGAGGAAGCAGAGGGTGCGGCGTAGAGGCTGCATGCCTCCTCGCTGCAAGGCAAAGTACCCGCAGTGTAGAAATCCTGCAGGTCCTGGGCACTGAGAAGCTGGCCTGGGAAATCAACAAGAAGTTCAAGGGACATCTGGAAGGTGGTAGGGAGTTTCCCACAGGCCACTTGAGCGGGATGGGGTCCCCTGATGAGTAAACCACGGGGCTGAGTTGCTATGGCCATGCTGAGGGGATTATTAAGAGTTCAGACTTCTTTTTGGCATACTTTAGTTTCCATTAAGGAGCAAAGCAAGCAGCGAAAACTTTCTAGGTACTTCTTTTTCCCCCCTTCCATCTTTAATATTCACCTGGCTTTACTTAGTGCTGCTGGGAGCCGGTCTCTCCAGAGAATCTGGCTTTCGTTGCAGATGCTGAAAACCTGGCCAAAAAAGAAAGCTGCATCACAAAACAAGCAGGTCCCTTTCCTGCAGATTGACTCGATTTAAAGGAGAAGCGTTGGACCTTCCCTCGTGACAGCCAGGCGTCTATTTTATAGTTTTGCTAATTTTAAAGGGGGCAAAGCAGAGTGCTGGCCGCGAGTGCAGGGAAAGCTGCCTGGCCCAGATGCGGTGGCTGCTGTGTTGACCTTCTGGGAGCACAGTTTGCTTAAATAAAAAGGGTTACAGGATGCAGTTGCCTATAATCAGCCCCAAACGCTTCAAGAAACCCTGGAGATCCTTTACATGTGTTCCCCTGGCTCTTCACCAGCGCGGCGTTTCATTTAATGACAGCTTTGAATTCAGCCTCTCATTCTGGTGCGACTCCTCTGGCTGTGTTGTTCTTTCCCGTCTCAGATGTTTTCCAGTAAAGGGTGTAGCTGCGAAGTTCTCGGCAAGCCTGGTTCTCTTCCACCCCTTCCCAGGAGACGCAGCAGGGTGCAGCTCCCGTGCTTCAAGACACAACCTCCTGCATGAGCTCCCGGCGCGCTGCTGGGCGAGTGCTCCGTTTACGTCAGCCCGAGAGTTAAAGCCGTGACCGTAAAAAGGGATTTAGGAGCTGCAGGCACCTCCCGCTCCATGCCAAATAGCAATTAGCCTTTTGCCCAAGAGCTTTGCAGGTGGTGGCAAGAACAGACCGAATCAGTGGTGGAGCCCGTCCGGCTCAGCCCTCGCGTTGGCCGGCCCATTGCTCGGCTGTGTGGTTGTGCAAGGTGGACTCCATCGCCCTGCCCTAGCGTTGACCACGGCTCTTCTAAACTCAGGCTGTTAACCCAAAATCCCCATAAACTGCAGGGACGGCGAGGATGACTTCATTCAACTTGTATTCCTCTGGCTCTTCCCTAACTTTTATGCGGGAAGAAGGGGAGGCTCTCGTTACAAAGCATTTTGTTTTCCCAAGCAGATTCTAGGCACGCTGAAGCCCTGCTTCCCAGGACATGTCTGAGCATTGCTTGCTGATAGGAAGTAGAGAATAATTTTTCTCCTTTTGCTTCCACGTGGCTTTTGCTTTTCTTTGATTTTTAAGCTGTTCCTATCTCGAACCTGCAATTTTTTTTTCCCCCTTTCCATCTCATTTTCTTCCACCTCCCTCCTGCTGAGGAGGGGGAGTGGGAGAGCAGCTGTGTGGGACTTGGCTGCCCATCGGTGTTAAACCACACCAGCACTTCATCTCCGCTTTGTAAATGCAGTGATGGGAGGTAAGTCAAGCTACTTGGAAATGTTTGTGAATGTACGGGGTGGGGGAAAGGGGAGAAGAAAAGCCAACGTCTCCATTTTCAGTAGTTTGTGGCAGAATCCTCAGGCTTCCTCCCAAGCACGAAGCAAAAATTTAGAGGGGAAACTGGTGTTTTCCCTGTTTAATTTTTCCACTACGTAAAACACCAGTGGTTCCGCTGAGCATCCCTGTGGTGAGTGACTGGGCAGGGCCAGGAACCTGCTTTTTCTCTAACGGGGGTTCTTCTCTTCCCAGGTGCTTTTGTTATCTGCTGGACTCCAGGACAAGTTGTGCTCCTGCTGGATGGCTTGGGCTGCAAGAGCTGCAATGTTCTCGCGGTGGAGAAATACGTCCTTTTGCTGGCAGAGATCAATTCGTTGATAAACGCTATTGTCTACTCTTACAGGGACAACGAGATGCGTAGCACGTTCCGGAGGATCCTCTGCTTCATCTGTTATAGGAATTCCAAATACACACCCACGGTGGTGAAGTTAAACACCACAGACCGCAGAACACTTTCTCAGAACGGGCACTTTACCGTGGACTCCTCTATTTAGCTCTTCAGCATCGCTGCTCTGCGGTGGCCACTTTCTGGATTAAAAAAAAGAGCAGAGGCTAAGAGCAACCTGCTTCTAAAGCAGTAGAGACTTCTCTGTTGTGCTCAAGCATAAATGTTTCTATAGAATGCTTGTCATCGATAAAGGACGAGGTGCTTTTAAGGAACTGCTGAATGGTGCGTTGTTTAGGACAAACGTACTTTGAGTAGCATTGTTATTAAAGACTGCTGTTTCTAAAGCAAGGTTGATTTAATTTAGCAGCCTCTAGAAGCATGCTGTATGCAACGGGAATCTCGTGTGATCTCTCCACAAGGAAAGTATTCTCTTGGTACTTCAGTATTACTGCCTTCAGAAATAGTCATTCCGGTGGTAGCGTGCTCCAAAGACCCAAAGCCCTTCAGTTTTACGCATCGCTTCCTAAACAGAGCTGCCTAGTGTTTCCCAAGAGGGCTCTTATTCGGGTTGTGTTCCACACTTTTCAGAAGTCGTATTCTTCTTAAAGCCTCTTCAGAGAGGAATCTGTTTGAATTGCTTCCTGAGAAGCAGATTCCTGCTTTCCGAAGTGTCTGTTACTGAATTTCAAAGTATTTTTGGGCTGCTGGAGGGTGTCTTAAGAGCACCTAATTCTTCCCTAAAATGGAGAGTGGTGCTGTAACTAACTGCAGTTGTGTTTGTGTTCTGCTAAGTGATACCATGTGGTATGCACAAGTTCATTGCCTATTCATAAATGTGGAGTGAGTCATGTTCCCATTAAACCATCTTTCTACTCGCTGAAAGCCCTTTGGGACAGGTTTAGGTTAGATTCCAAGGCAATCAGTATTTTTGCCTTAGGTTTTAATGTGCAGTTTGTACCTTAATATTCAACTGTGCCAATAATGTGTTAAGTCTGTTCAAATGTAGTCTTTCTCTCAGCAAAGCACCGTAAGAAAGTTAGCAGTATTATTTAATATCAGTGCGAGTAGGATCTAGTTTTCTGAGCAAATCCATTTGCTGCATCTGACACGCGATGTAAACAGTCCCTCTTGATTGTGAGGCCATGACTGGAGAGCAGATGCTCTGCTGGCAGAAGAATATTCATGGCCAAGGAACTGTAAATGCTTTTTGCAGGTTTCCCTCACCTTCACGTAAATTTTTAACGGTGTGAATGTGCCTGCGTCAGTCCAAAATCGATAGTCATGGGTTTTTGTGAGAGCGGAGAGGCTAACAGAAGGCAGTTTTTTGAGTATTTGCATTGAAGTCTAAACTTGGAATTTCAGGGTTTTTTAATAAAATGGCCTGGTTCTGTCGGATGACCAGCTTCCTGATCGATCACCTCAGGTGACTTGGCAGAGAAGACAACTTACTGGAGGGATTGTTGTTCAAATGCACGTGTATGGACTTTCTTGCAGAACATGGTCAGGAAAGTGACTGTGTTAAGGTGACACACTCTTGGATCGACTAAAACAGCCTTGGAATATGGTTCCTGTCTTTGTGTCCCAGAGACTTTTTGAATAAATACTTTGTCCTGGGTTTTAGAAACAAGACTTGGAATTTTTCCCTATCTCCCTTGCCTCTCCCCCACCCCTCCCCCAAAGCCCTGGCTCTGTGAAAAGTGCCCTTCTCCAGTTTTGTGTTGTGGGGCTGGAAGGGACAAATACCAACCTTGATGCTTGCATCCACTGCAAGGTGCTGTGCGGGGGACTGCCCTGCCACTGCTCTGCCTTCTAGGTAGGCTGCAGGGCTCTGCCTGAGTGTCTGGAGGGGTCATAGCCTCCAGAAGGTGTCTGGAGGGGTTATAGCCTCCAGAAAGAGACCAGGAAGAGAACTGGAGGAAGTAACTGCAGCCAGAGCAGAGGATAAGACTACAGTCTTGGTCTTCTGTTTGCAAATACCAGGCTTGTCTGTTTTTTTTGGAAGATGACTCACCATTAAAGTATACAAGGCACCAGGGCTAAGAGAATGGATAATGGTTTCTATTGCCAAAGAATTCTAGTTTCATTTTCCTTGGAAAAGATTGATTTCGGGTATCAGGCTGTGTGTACATACTGCAGGTGGTCAATATGCAGGAGCTGGAGGAAGACTAATAGTGAAACACCTGGAAAGTTGTTACTGGGAGTGGAGCTGGGATGGAACAAACTTGGACTTTTTCTTTCTGTTTCTCTGAACATCCCCAAAGCAGGAAGTGCATGAGTCCTACTTCATGAGAAGCTAATTTTTCAAATAAATACATGTCAGGCTGCTGCTTCTTGTTAACAAAGGAAAGGGGGTGGGGAGGAAAATGACAGTTTGTATGTGGGGTTAGTACTAGTCTGAACTGTAAAATGGAATTGAATTTAGCTGTGAATGAAATCTTTGTAGTGGGTGAGATGACACTTGGCTCCCAAAAGCACTGCAATTGGCTTTTATGCCCAATTGGGCCTCTAATGGGCTGCACATGTTCTTCCCTGAGGGCTTTGCTAACTAGCCTTACCTCACCCTTCTGCTGGCTGGCTGCTGAGCTGTGTTCCAGCGATGTGATCCCACTCTGACAAGTGCTTTCATGCAGGTACCCTCAGCACAGGCAGACGTGATTGCTGATGACTGACTCCTGATGCTTTATGATCACCATATAGAGGGGATCATCTTTTTTTCCCCAATATTTTAAATGGCTTATTTGAATTTAGGCTGATGGCCCTACTGGTGTAAGTACTAAACTCTATTTAAAGCTGGGAAGTGTATCAAGGATTTGACCAGGTTGTACCAAGCAGAACCCAGATGAGGTCAGTGCTTTTTGTATAAAAATAGAGTCTGCTTAAGAATGAAAACTGAATGTACCAATGCAGCTTGTGGTCTAGCAGTCTTCAAAATGCATGTTTTCAGAAAGGTGAATAGAAACTCATGAGTATAAGGAAGAAAAAAGTCCCAAACCTTTATTGGAGCTTGCTCCTGAGTGATGGCTGCTGTGCACCAGGAATGGAGATGAAATTTTTGGAGATTGCTCTTCCTGGGTAACTTGGGACCCTTTGATTTCCAGTTGTTTCCAGCTGGCTGTAATAGACAAGAGAACAGGGAATCAGGAGGCACAGAAGCTAGCCTGGAGAATGCTGTTTTCAGTGGGATTTTGGAAAGAAATGGTGACTCAATGAAACAGAAGCGATAGAAGGATTTTAATAGCCCTCCCAGCTTTGAAGATGGGGGAAGCAAGAACGGGAGATGTAAATGGTGTATAAAGAACTTGCAGTGCAGAATAGGGGGGTTTAAGCTTTTCAGTATTGTGGCAACTTCTCATCCTGGTTTTGTTTTGAAACACACAGCCTGGCTTACCTGTATGGAGGCAGGAATCACGTCGCTCTGTTTTCCCCCTCACTGTTTTGTGTCCTAAACAAGAAGCTGCAGAAAAGGGTGTGGTGCTACTGATTACACGTTAATTTTCCAAACCTGCTTAGAAGACCTGAAGTATAACCCTGTCATTGAATAAGGAAGGAGCTGGCTGCTGCCAGATTTATGGGGTAGCTCACTTGTAAAGGCACGATCCACAGCCTTTGGTATATCTATCTTAATTTAAGGTAGGTACACCACATTTATCTACCTTAATCCCTCTTGTGTTCAGGTAGAGAAGCCTCCTCCTCCTTTTCTTTTCAAATCACAGTATGAAACTGCCTTTTAAGGTTCATTGCTGGTTTCACCATTTTTTTAAGAGGCAATCTCCCTGGAGGCTGAAATTATCATTTTTATTTTTTTTTTGTCAGGCATGTGATTGTTCTAGACTCGCTTTGCATCGGGTGGGAGGAAGGAAGGGACACCTAGGAACTATTTTAAAGGGATCGAATGTGGGACAAGTGGGAACACACAACTTGATCAAAGATAGGCCGTACGGCTCCAGGAATGAGAGGTCATGCCTTGCTGACTGGTTGAAATTCCTGAAGCAAGCTGCTGCCAAAAGTAATACAGATTTTGGTGTGTGTTTTTGGGGAGGGTAACCCTGGGGACTAATACTGTAGGGACTGATAGACTTTGAAAGTTTATTTTTTTTGGGGGGGGGGGGGGGGGGGGATGTCTGCAGGAAGGGGGAAGACAGAATAAATGGGGAAAGTAAGATTAATAAAGGGAAGCTGGTGATGGTGTGTTTTTCTTTGCTTTTAAGGTTCAGTTCTTCCTGACCTACTGAGACATGGAAAATGGAAATCAAACGTGCTGATGCACTTCTGCATTGGCCGTGCTTACGGTTAAGCTTTCTGGAATCAGTTGGGCTCTTCTGGGTCTTGGACAATATTGAAATACCAGGGCTAAGGGATTATTTTTAGTGTGCAAGGATGGCTGGTGTAACACCTGTGGCCCCTGGTCTGCATGATCGTGGTAGCCTTGGTTTGTGTTGTGCTCCCCAGGCTGAGGACAGCAAGCACCTGGAAGCTCACGGGGTGAGTAGTCCTTCCTGGCTCGGACACACGATAATGCAGGTGGGAAGCGAAGCCTGGTTCCTTTCTGCACTGGAAGGCACATGTAGCTGAGAAAATTTAGGAAAGAAAGGTCACAATGATGGTGTAATTACTTCCCAGGGTATTTCTGTGAAAGCTTTTCTACGAAAAGCACAGTGCTTTGCAGCAGCAGCTGGGTTTTGTGAGTCCACGCTCCTGCACAATATGAGCGTGACTTCTGTGAGCAAAAGTGAGAAGAGCCCACGTTTCACCTCGTCTGAAGGCTGTTACAGCTCGGTCCAGCTTCAAACTGAGCTTCTGGAAGATGATGCTACCTTTCTAACTGGTCTTTACCAAGTTTTGTCCTTAGGCTGTGGCTGTCACAGAGAATATCAAGTACATCGTGACAATGAGAGGTAAGTCTCCAAGTCATCACGCTTCAGTGCTAGCTTGAGATGTTCCCTAAATTTAGGGTAAGTAGTCCTGGGGATAGTTACCACGCTGCAGCTCCAGTCATTGACCGGGCTCGATATTTTGCATGCTCAGCAGCTCTGAAAACGAGGCTGCTTTTCAGAGTCCCTAGCTGTTCCACAGTCATTAGAGTTGGCAATCTGATGTGAACGTGAACCTCACATCCTTTAGCCAGTTATTTTCATAGCTCTTGGCATAAGCTAACTTCCTTCGACTATTGGGATGTTCAAGGGAAATTCAGTGTTTCTAGCTGATGCTGTAAGTATTCCTGCGCAAAGAGTCCTTCTGGACCTGTTGCCGTTAGTGCAGGATTTTTTGGATATAATCCTCTCAAAGATGAGTGCACCATTCAAGCCAAACGATGCCCAAATTGCGTTCTCTGTGCATACTGCAACCAGCACTGCCTGCCCTATCGCCTGGCAGGACGATCAGAAAGTCTAGGGTGAACAGAACAAGATCGCAGCAGGCCCCAGAAGGAAGAGGTAAGGAGGAGCTCTGATTCGCCTGTGTTCCCCAGCAGGGAAAATAAAGCTGTCCTTTAGTTGTTCACACCCACTGGCTGATAAATCTCACGTCAGAGTCTCCTCTGCAATGGTGACAGAGAGCGTTCAACTGACTCCTGCTTGGCTTGCACCCAAAAAAGAGCATTTGGTTGTGTTGCGTTGCCCCTTCTTGTGGTAGAACCAGTCTTACTCTTCAGGTTTTTCTCTGCTCGCTGGAATCAAGGAATACGCACAAAAATTGTGCCTAGGGTTTCTCAGGAAGTTCTGCCTTGCATTACACAGGAATGTGCCTGTAGATGTCTCTAACGCTGCAGTGTCCCCGTCACACCCTTGTTGGTCTGGGTGCTGCATGGAAAAGTCCAAAGGCAGCAAGAGAATTTAAGTTTTATAATCACGAGGTCATCTAGATATGTGCCATCAACCCGCAGGTAAGAGGAACTTTCACGCTGAATTTTGCCCTGGTGTTGTTCATCACAGAACAATTTTTGGTGCTACCCAGCTCTTATTTTTAGCGCTTCTGCCAGGATAAACGTGGGTGGTAGAGCAAGGTGTAGCAGTAGGATCTGGGGCTGTCCAAAGCCGGCTGTGCTGTATGAGGACAGAGGAGCAGAACTGTTTTTGGTACTGCTGCCTTTCTCCCTGCTGTCTGTGGCTCGGGGACCTTCACTGAAGCAGTGTTTGCTCTTTGCTGCTGGCTGTCAGGGAAATTGCAGTATTACCAATAGGGTTCAGAGATGCGTCCTTGTATCTTGGTGGTTTCTGCTGTGGTCTGTAGCGTGTACTGCAGCTCTCAGTGCTTTACTTCACTATTTGCTCGGTCTGGCTCTAAGAAACCATTTAATGCAGAGCCCCAGTCAAAGCAAAACCCGTATCAGCACTTGGAAACGGTTCTGTCAAAAGCCCTAGCAGATCCCTACGAGTCCAGGAGGCACTCCAAAAACCCAGAAGCCAGAGCGTGGAGGGGGTACCCTGGGGGTGCCAGTGGTGCCCTGCATCAGCAGCGCTGCGTGGGCTGTGCAAACGTCTTCGTCTGCTGTAGCTCTGCTTGGTGTCACCGGGGCCACTGCAGCAGGCAGCAGCCGGGGATACGTGAGCAATTTGAGGCTGAAGCCCCAGGACGTGTGTGAACAGCCACAGGAGCAGTGTGACAGCGGGATGCAGCTCTCCAGAGCGCACGGGGATCTTTACGGACGGTGCTTGGAAATGGTGAGTGTAAGATTCTCCTCGCAGTAGCTCGTCGGGCCCCTTCCTGGTTGGAAAAGCAGCTGTGTGCAGTGTGCTGTAGCTTTTCTCCGCCGGGAGGCAATGCAGGGCAAGCTTTTCTTTCATCAGGCCTTTCTTTCACCGTGGGTTTTCTGGTCTCTGCCTGGTGCTTCCCGTCCCTTCTCCTCCCCTGAGGAGGGGATGCACAGCCTTGGCAGCCAGCTGTCCCCGGAGACTTGTACAGCCACAGCCTGCTGAGTTGGGCAGCTCTCGTCTCACCTGCACCAGGCGTTTTCCTGGAACTTGTCCCCACTTTTAGAAATGCTGGAGTAAATAGCCACTGGAGGGGGCTTGTCCACCGGGCTCGCTGTGAGCTGGATTTCATAACACGGGTGTGTAACTCCTGGTGCTCCTTGCTGTGTTATGGGGTGAGGGCAGGCTGCTGGAGCCCCGTCTCTGCCAGAAATTGGCTGTGCTCTGGCAAAACAGACCTTGTTCAACCCCATCCAGGAGAGGAACCTAATACTAAGGGTTTTCGCATAGCCATCTTTATCACTTACCATCTAGCACACAGGGTTTTCACAAGGCCGTGTTTTTAGGGCCAGGAGGGCCCACGCTGTGCATGCGCTGCGCCCCGTGAGGCTCTGACACCACTCGGAGACCAACGAAATCCTTTTGGGTTCTCTCAGTTCTTTCATCTTGCTCCTGACGAGTGCTGTGCTAACAGCCAGCACGCGGACCAACCACGCCACAAAGTGTCTCACGATGGCTTCATCTGGATCAAAACTATTAGAGTGTGTGAGTCATAATGTCAGATACTTATTGCGGTGCATCATCCGCACATAAAACTTCTCTTCTGATGTAGTAAGAAAGCTTTTTTTCATTATTTTTCCTTTACATTAGATGTTCATAACGGAAATGCATTATCCCCTACCCCAGCACTTGCTTCTGGCCGCAGATCTTCTCGACTTGGTACTGGTGTTCTTGTAAAACTTCCCAGTAGAAGCCCAAGAGCAGAGAGACCAGAAAACTGAAGCTGATGCTTTATGCTCTTGAAGTTGGTAGCTAGCTGGGGAATAACTCGGTGCTTTGTTGGCACTTTTTACTACTCTGATTACTCCGAATGCTGCCCGGGGGGCTGTGCCACCCGTGCTGTCGGTGGGATGCAAGTGTAGGGGCTGGACAGTTTGTTGAGGCGCTGAGCTTGGTTCCTACAGCTTCCCTGCTGGGCTCGGGGCTGAGCGAAACCTCTGGCAGGAAAAAAAAATGTTATCAGTGGAACCCAGTCCATGTGCTGATAGATGCAGATGTGAGAGCAAAGCTGATGTTTGTATGAATGAACAGCATACAGGGATGGAGTGCAGGTATCTTCTTGCACGTGTACATATAATTTACCCATTTTATGGGCACTGCCCTTACAAGCAAGCCCATTCTTTGTCCAGGTGGACTCTGTGACACAGCCAGGGTCAAGTTTCCTTCCCAAACTGAGCTGTTTTTCTTTCTCCAGAGGGAGCTCATGACTGTGAAAAGCAGCGATTGCTTGTCTAGCAGCTCATCTAATCCCATCACAACACAAACATTTGTTTGGGCTTCAGCTCTTGCTATGGAAATGCCGAGAGATAAGGCATGGATTACAGCGGGGGTGAATCTCCCTGTGAATTTTATGCTCTGTGGGTTTCAGGCTCAGTTTATAAATTGTCGGTTGACATGTGAAGTCCTGGCTTTAGTTTTAAAATGAACTCTTCCCCCACCCCCCCTTTTTTTTTTGTGCTGACAGGAGAGAATTCACTTGCTAATTATACCCGAGTCCATTTCCTATCGAAATGCACAGGGCGATTTATCAGAGAGCTGGAGACAGCTCTCCCTGTTCCCTTGGCTGCATCAGCAAGAACTTTTGCGAGACAATTTAATTTCTTGTCATCTTTTAATCCAGCTCCCTTTACCCCTATAGTCAGCCCGTGAACGAGAAAAGATGGTTTATTAATCATTTTAGCAAAAGGCTGAGAAATACAGCAGTTCTTCAGCGGTGCTTGCTCTATATCTCATCAGTCAGCATTCCCCAAGTACTCAGAGAGCCACAGGGTCATAAACATTCAACCCTGTGACATGGGAAAATTAGTTCTCTCATTGTGAAAACCTGACAGGTGTGAATGCATGGAGCTGGGTTTTGCCTTCTCTGGGCTCTTAATGGGTGTTACTCAGAACTGGACTTGGCCCAAGTGTTTTATGAAAGATGCTGCTTGCAATAAAGCCTGAAAAAACACATGCACGTGCTCAGCATCACAAAGCAGGGGGTCACTGTCATACTGAGCCGGGCAGGTGCCTAAAATGAGTTCTAAATCCGTTACAACATTGGAGCAGATGGAAGATCCCCAGATGCTGTGGAATTCCACCAAGAAGTTGTGCTGCGGGATGATCGCTGAGCGTTTACACGCGTTCTGGTGAGCAGGGCCAGCCTGCTGATCCCAGCTAGGGTAACGAAGAGGAGGGGTTGACCTGAGCGAAACCACAGCCCAGGGACTTGCAGTGTTTGTTTCCTCTCACTGTCATTTTTATCCTTGCTTTGCTCTTTCTCACCTGCTTTCATCCTCTTACTTTCACTATGATGCCTTTCCAAGTAAGTTGTTCCTTGTTCGTGACGTTCTCTGTATAATTCCACTGGAGTTTTAGCTAAAACTTCTGACCTGAAATAACTAAGGCAAAAAACATACCATAAGGCAAAAAACCATAACATACCATTGCCATAATTAAGGCAAAAAACATACCGTAACATTCCTGAAGTCAGGAACCAGAATAAATTTTGGTTCTCCTCATATGTAAATGTTAAAGCTCAGTTTGAATTATTCATATTTGGAAATTTTAACATATAAGCTGCACTTTGGTGCTAATCTTGAAATGTGGTAGAAAGCATTAGGGTGAGCAAAAGTGCTGTTTGGAAATGTAAGCATCATCCACGTGCAACTGGATCCAGAGAGGGGTCAAGCTAGGGTTGCTTTAGCTTGGAAGCTTTGTAATCACTGTAAATGGGATACCATAACTATAACTATATATATAAATATATATATGTGCGTGTGTGTGTAATAAAACAGCAAGAAGCTGCTCTGTTTCTGGACATTAATGCTGGTTATGGTCCAAACACCGCCCAACGATTTTTTTTAAAGATAAATACACAAAGATCAGGTCGATTGAGAGTCTTAAGGGGGGTTATTGTTTTCCCCTCGGATTTAAGGCTTCAGTCAGTTCAATCAATAAATGCACCGATACGAAGAGAAAGGTAAGGCTCTGCCTGGAAACAAGACTTCACGATCTGTACAGAGGCCAGCAGAGTTCTGGGAACTCAGTACTTACATGTTTGCGTTTGCTGATAGGGCAAGTTCTTGGAAACTTTCTAAAGTGACATTTTTTGCCTGTTTTTCTAGATACAATAGTTGCCCCCCAGGAGCAGTGGTATGTTAAAACTTTTGATTCTAGTTTTAGCAGTAGGTTTAAGTATATGGGGTTATAGGGGAGAGTCAGCTAAACTGAGAACGGGAGGAGGAGGAGTTTTCCCTCCTTGGTAATTCTGGAAGATTTTCTTCCTGCTCTCAGTTGCTTGCTGATCAGAAGAGCCACCTATGGTGTACTTCTCTCAGCCTCCCTCCAAAAGATATCAGCAAAACACAGGTATTAACAAATATGTTAAATGCTTTCAGTCCCCTCGTTCCTTAAAAATGCGTGTGTGTGTGTATAGTCTTCTGAGCTGTTAAACACTAAAGTGCCAGAATTAACAGCATCAACAAGGCTTTAAAAATTTAGTGGAGAGACACCCTCTTCATGTCATCACCATTAATTTTTACGGAAATGAAGTCTTTCGTTGCAGCACAGGGCTGAGCCAGCCACGGTCATCCATCCTCCTTCCTCTAAATCAATTAGACCTTTTCCCTCTGAGGGAGAGGAGCGAAGTTGCTATCAAATAGGATTAAGGCTGGATGTAAAATACTTGTCACAGTCATTGTATCTTTTCTGGAGTTATCTGGTGAAAGAGGATCATTATCTGTGGTCACTCATCAAAAAGAGCAATGAAGCAAGCGCTGGACTCGTTCTGCTTAACTCCAAGAATAAAAGGTCCCTAAGTAGGAGCCTGGTGCAGAAATAAAACCGTGTCACTGCTTCTGAAAGCTGAGGCAATCGAGGTGTGGTGAACTCGGGGCTTGCAGCAGGGTGATAAGAAGGACCCTGCCCATTACCGCAATTGCCACTTTTAATAAACTTTTTGCTCAACAACTTCCATGTGCTAGCTTTGGAGAAACGGAAAAGGTGCTTTAATGTTGTCAGAGCTCAGCTACTTCAGCTGAACAATTGCCCATACGCTGCACTTGCTCCGCGTGGAACATCCCCAGAGGGGAAGCTCCAGATCACTCTGCAGCACATTCATCATTCATCATCTTGTCTAGGAGGGAATGTTTTCTTTACCAAGGTTTTGCTGAGCAGTCAGAGAGGCTGGTGTTCCAGGCTGATGCAGAGACCAGGGTTCCAGGCATCTGACGGAGGGGTTGGATCCGGATTTCGTGTCCTGAAGCAGCAGAGGAACGTTGAGCGCCTGCTTGCAATGTTTAGTATTTGCAGAATTGATATCATTGTTATTTTAAACAGCTCTAAAACTGCAACACTGAACACTAAATTACCCTTGGCTATGAGGTGAAGATTCAAGCATTGGATCGTTAGCAATCGGGAGCATGGAAGATGCTTCTACTTGAAGTGCAGCTGTAAAGGGACATAAATCCTGGAAGCACATTACACTACTGGGAGGGAAAACTTTGAAAAAGATGATAAACGACAACTGACAGTCAGAGAGCTCTGTGCTTGCACATAAGCATGGAAATACATAATCTAAATCTGCATTTTTTCCTCTGTTAAAATTATATTTTTACTCAACCCTAGGTCTGGATATAATGCTATGACTTTAAAGTAGCAGCCTAGGAAGGTGCCCAGGCTTCATACAAAGCTGTCTGGGTGACCCTCTGCAAGAAGCAACTTTTCCTACCCTGCAAAGTAGCTGCAAACCTTATCCAGCTGCAAGCACGTGAGATCTGCATCAGCTTTGGTGCTGGAGCCTCTGCAAGTGTAGATCTGCGTGCGGTCACATTAAAGCCCATTTCCAAGGTCACAAAGCCATGAGTGAGTATGACAAAGTCGCAGCTGAGGCCAGGCTGCCCTCTGTGCTGCCTGCTGATGGAAGATGTCGATTCTGGTGCCATTTGGTGCTCGTGGTGGTGGTGTTTCAGGAAACTGGTAGTTTAGTACCAACTGGGCAGAATAAACTAGTTCAAGGTGAGGCAATTTCCTCAGGTTACTTAAAAAAGTGAATAGTAACAAAGGAAAAATATATAATCTAATTCCTCCCTCAGCTGTGATTCTTACTGATGGGACTCCATGAACATTGATCGGAATCATTCTCATCTCTTTTGAGTACAAACAGTGGAGAATCGGGATGAAGTATTGATTGTTCAATGCTTGGCTTGACATCAGGTGTGTGTGAAAACCAAGGCAGCTTAGCAAAGGATAGGACAGGACAGGACAGGATAGGACAGTTCAGATGGAAGGCATCTTCAAAGACCAAGTCCAACTGTCTCACCACTTCAGGGCTAACCAAAAGTTAAAGGAATGAGGGCATTATCCAAATGCCTCTCGAACACTTCCAAAATCCTTGCATCCCATTTAAGTGCGGATTTGCATGTTTAGATTGCTTACTGTGATTCCAGACAAATTAGGGGACGTTTAGCTGGTGAATCCCGCAGCTTATTTGAATACAGTTTTGTAAAATGGTTGATTGTCGCACTGACACATGGCATGAATTTGCTCCTGACAGGTTCTGGGGAATCATAAAAGCACAGAACGGTTTGGGTTGGAAGGGACCTTAAAGATTCATTCCAAGCCCTGCCACGTGCACGACCCCTCAAAGCCCCATCCAGCCTGATCTTGGGCACGGGCCAGACATCTGCAGCTCCTTTGGGAGACTGGTTCCAGCACCTCACCGCCCTCATGGTGAAGGATTTCTTCCTCGTGTCTAATCTACGTTTTCCCTTTTTTAGTTTAAAGCCTAAGCCATCGCTACACCCCCTGATGAAGAATCATAGAATCATCTTCCCTCTTTTAGTTTAAAGCCTAAGCCATCGCTACACTGACGAAGAATCATAGAATCATAAGGGTTGGAAAAGCCCTCCAAGATCATCTGGTCCAACCGCCCCCCTACCACCAATGTCACCCACTAAACCATGTCCCCAAACAACACGCCCAACCTTTCCTTGAACACCCCCAGGGACGGTGACTCTACCACCTCCCTGGGCAACCCGTCCCAACGCCTGACCGCTCTTTCTGAGCAGAAACTTCTCAAAATTTCCAACCTGAACCTCCCCTGGGGGAACTTGGGACCGTTGCCTCTGGTCCTATCACTGGTTACCTGTGAGAAGAGGCTGACCGCAGCTCCCCACACCTTCCTTTCAGGGAGTTGTAGAGAGCAATGAGGTCTGCCCTGAGCCTCCTCTTCTCCACACCAAACACCCTCAGTTTCCTCAGCCGCTCCTCACAGGACTTCTGTTCCAGGCCCTTCCCCGGCCTCGTAGCCCTTCTCTGGACACGCTCCAGCGCCTCGATGTCCTTCTTGAAGCGAGGGGCCCAAAACTGAACCCAGCACTTGAGGTGCGGCCTCACCAGAGCTGAGCACAGGGGGACGATCACCTCCCTGCTCCTGGTGGCCGCACTGTTCCTGATACAAGCCAGGATGCCGATGGCCTTCTGGGCCACCTGGGCACGCTGCTGGCTCGTGGTCAGGCGAGCATCAATGAGCACTCCCAGAGCCCTTTCCTCTGCACAGCGCTCTGGGGAGGAGGCCAAACCGGGGCTGGGGACACTGGGGAGGGGGACACCGGCGATGGGGACACCAGGGAGGGGGATACCGGGGCTGGGGACACCGGCGATGGGGACACCGGGGAGGGGGATACTGGGGCTGGGGACACCGGGGCTGGGGACACCGGGGAGGGGGATACCGGGGCTGGGGACACCAGGGCTGGGAACACCGGGGAGGGGGATACCGGGGCTGGGGACACCGGTGATGGGGACACTGGGGAGGGAGACACCGGGGCTGGGGACACCGGGGAGGGGGATACCGGGGACACCGGGGGGGACACCGGGGAGGAGGACACCGGGGCTGGGGACACTGGGGAGGGGGACACCGGGGCTGGGGACAAGGGGCCATCGCCCTGCGGGGTGCCGTTGCCGTTCTCCAGCACCGGGGAGAAGCCCGGTGACAGGGAAGGCCTCAGGGGCCAGCCCCGTGATGGCGCCGGGGGGGGGTCGCGCAGGACGAGGCCGGCCGGGAGGCGGCGGCGGAGGAGCCCGGGGCGGAGCTCGGCGGCGGTTGAGGAGGAGACGGCGGCCACCGGGGAGGGGACGGCGGCCACCGGGGGGGGTTGGAGGGGCGGCGGTAGGGGCGGGCCACGTCGCGGCGGGCGGAGCGGCCCGGCGGGGGTGGGCTTGCGGCCGCCGCGGCCCTGTTGTGTGGCAGCCGTTGGGGCCCCGGCCCCGCCGCCATGGAGGACCCGGCGCGGCTGCTGGTGGCGGCGGCGGCGGCGGCCGCTCACGGAGCCGGGGTGGCTCTGCCCGGGGGCATCCCGCCCGCCGGAGGAGCCGCCGCCGCCGCCGCCGCCGGGGATCCGGCCGCTGCGCCGCCGCCGGGGCCGCCGCCCGCCCCTCACGACACGGGCGATGTCCTGCAGCAGATCATGGCCATCACCGACCAGAGCCTGGACGAGGCCCAGGCCAGGTACCGCGGGCCTGCGGCGGGCCCGTGGCGGCGGCGGTGGGGAGGGAGCGGCCCCGGTGGGTGGGGAGGGCCCCGGGGTTCCCCCCCCCCCCCCGACACCCCCGGTACGGCGGTGGGGGGGGCTCGGGTGGGTGCCGGTCGCCTTCCCCCGCAGCCCGGTGCCGTGACTCAGCTGGGGGCCGGGGGCCGCTGGGTCGTGTCGGGGATGTCGCGATAGGAGTCGGAGGGGGGGGGGCTGTTGGGTCTGAGAGCTTGGGGGGCACGGCCGCTGAACGCCGCCTGGAAACGCTGCTGGGGTTTGGGGTCTGCTCCTCCGGGGTCCCGTCCGGCTCGGGATGTGCCGTGGTCCTGTGCTGGGCTCGTCGGCGTTAAAGGCTCTTTGGTGGGGAGCCGGGGTCCGGAGGCACAAAGTTCCCCACGTCTTCCTGCATCCTTGCTTCTCCTCCGCTGGGATGTGCTTGAATAGTTGGATGGAGCGCCTGGAGGACACGCGGGTTCTTCACTTCTACTTCTCAGACCCCTTCCTTTTCAGTATAGCCCACTAACAAATTCACGTTTGGGCTTCGGACTCGGACTGTAGCCACCACCCCCAGTAAAACTGGGGTTGTTCTGCATGGTGGCACCAAGACCTGGAGCGGCGAAGCGGTGGCTGCCGTTGAGTGTCGAGGCGCTTGGCGCTTCGATCACGGTTTGCTTGGCAGGGAAGGAGGGAGCCCGGCCCGGTGCAGGTGCAAGGTGCCAGGGGGCAGCTGCACCCAAAGATCTGTCACCGCCTCCTCGCTGCTCTGAGTTTCCCTAGAACCACATTAAAAGGGAAAAGAATTGTATTCGTTCTTTTCCTGGACACGCTGTAGTGTCTCGTTGACCTCGTTGGGATGTAAATAATTGCAGAGAATAACATAACGTGCTGCAAAGAAATCACCATAATTCAGCATCTTCTCGTGTATTCTCTTTGCCCTAGAGGTACGTCTGGCCCTGATTGGCGCTGTGTAATTACATGCTTTGCTTACTTGGCGTGTGCTGGTTACGAGAGGTGGGCAGCCCCGATGATGAGGCAGTTTGGAAGAAGGTGGAGACTGTAACAGAGCGGGCTTATGAAATCGGCGACATGGTTTTCTGGCCTCCTCTTCCAGTCAGTCGCGTGCTGCTCGGACTTTCCGCTGTGAAGCCCAGGCATTCTGCGCAGTTGACCCTCTCTGCTTGCCCCCAGTTTTCCCCATCGGATCCGGTTGTAATGGTGCCGATAACTAGCGGCTTGATTTTTTTATTTTTGCCTGAAGTTTTAGCCCTATTCAGGTACACCTGTTGCTGTCGGATGCTGTCAGTGACTGACGCAGCCCAGGCAGATGCTAGGCTCCTGGCGGTTCGAGTGGGTTGTCTGAATATAAGCAAAAGTGGTCCTTTCAACAAAGGTCATCATTTGTTCTTAAAGAAAACTCTTCCAGGTAACTTTCAACTGCAGGGTGTAGGGAAATGACACCTGAAAGCGGTGCTTGCTCTGGGTCAAGCATATGACCACTGGTAATGCAGGAAGTCATCCCAACGCTCAAGTATGATTTTCTTTTCTACCTGGCACCAGATCTCAGAAGTAACTGTGTGCAGCTCCCGTATAGTTTCTCTAGGAGGAGAATGGCCTATAGGTAGCATAAAAGAAAATTGCAGCTCTTACAGCCTCATATTTAAGGCAATTGAGAGCAAAAGAAATTTGTCGGGAACTTCAGATCCAAATAACAGTTGAAGAACGGGCTTGGAAAAATGGCTTGAACTTTGTTTAAATGATGTTACTTTATCTGCACTCATTGTCTTAAAAATGCGGTCAAAATATACTGGAAGCACGGCAGACTTTGAAGGCCCCAAAATTTTACAGTGCCTTTACCATATTTTCATGTCTATGTGCATAACAGAGGCTTTTGTATTCTGGACAAGAAGTTTGTTTGGTTTACTCAGAAAACCTGCATGTCCTTAAGAGGACTTAATGCTGAGAAAGTAAAACTGGGGCCTGGTTTTAAACCCATTGCTCCAGGGACACGAATGGGGATTTGGGACTTGTCATACCTCAGTGGAACAGCATTGCTATGATTAACGGCTTTATTTGTTGGGCATTACTTTTATTCTTTTGTATTAAAAATGCATGTTGCTGTACTTTGTTTGTATTATTTATATGTATGTTTGAATGTCCGAGGGTTCTCCTGAGTTCTTTCAGTTCTTTCAGTGCACATAACTCGGATTTTTAAACCGTAAGATGAAAGCTTGGGTCAAAGTTTGATTTAGAGAAAATTAATGTAGCAAGGATAAGTTCATCGCTGCTATTAAACGTGTTACCTTATCAACTTACAGCTCTTGACAAGAGTTAGAGGCGTTATTAATTATGCAGTGATTCCTGGGAAGCTTCTTGGCTCTAGTATCTCTACCCTCCTGCCTTGTACGTAAAGCACCGCTTTTTAAACCCAGGTGGAGAGTACAGTCTTGAGGCTTAGTGTTCATTTTCCCTCTCTCTCCCTTTCCCTTCCCCCCCTAACCCCCCTCCCCTTTTTTTTTTCCCTCATCAGGCAAGGACAATAGACTCCACTAGGCTGTCTTCTCAGCTGCCTTTGTTCTCAGGCTGTTTGTCTTTGGGTTGATATTATCAAACATCTATATAGATGAACTGGGTTTATGCTTCTTTCGGCCGTGTAACGAACGAAACCGGCCAATTGACTTCAGCTTCTGCTGTTTTTGTTAAAAGCCAGTGCTCTGACGTTCACTGGCGGTTCAGTTGCTGTAAATGTTATTGGTGCAAGCTTGTGAGGAAGCTGAAGCTGGGCACCTGTGTTTGTGCTTTTGCCAATAGCCTGAGAACTGGCTGATGTGCAAGACCGAAGGCCAATTTGTTTATATAAAAACCATCAAAAGCATTGAAACCTAGGCGCGAGGGTGATTTAAATATTATTTCTGAAGTACAAAAGAGGTCAGGAGAAGCAAAAGAGACTCGCTGAGGCGTATGTTGCAGCTAGGCACTTCTTCCCACTGCCAGTTAGTGGAAGCGAGGCACTAACCAAGCGAGGCACCTACCTGCTGGCTGCTGTTTAAAATTGATAACAGCCGGTATCTGTGGAAAATGCTGCTCACCCTTTGTGAGCAACTTCAGCTTCCTCTCTTATGTGCTGCTCTCCACACTTCACGTTTGTTTTCAACTAAGCAAGGGATGTAATTCTGTGAAGACTGCACTTCTTGCCCCCACATAAAATACTCTTTTGGTAGAGCTGAAGTTGCTTATGGTTCATATAAGCTGTGCAAAATTCTGAATTTAAAGGCCTGTGTGTTTTTATGACAGCTTGCTCCCCGTGATGAATGAGTATAGCACTTAAATGAAATATATCACCAGAACTTGCAAATGTACTTCTTAATCTTGGATGCTAACCTGCTATTACTGAAGCACGATCCAGTTCTCTGCAAGCCTTGGCATCTTCTCTGTGTTCCCTGTTGGCATTCACTCACTCTTTCTTCTTTCATTTCAGAAAACATGCCTTGAACTGCCACAGAATGAAGCCTGCTCTTTTCAGCGTGCTGTGTGAGATCAAGGAAAAAACAGGTGCGTTGGTGTCTCTTCTGGTTTCAACTTGCAAAAAAAAAACCCAACCCAACCAACAGTCGGTGATTAGCTTTGCTCTTGTTTAATGTGGCCCAGATTTTCCCTTATTGGTTCTACTACTGAAGGCTATTTTGGGGATTAATAGTGTTCTGCAAGCTGGGAATTGTTTTGATTTGTTTTTCATAATGCTGTTAGTGTTTTCATTTGGAGAAAACAATGTCTGTTTGTTTGTTTTGCACAAGTGTTTTGCTTGTGCTGAGGGAGGAAATCTATAGATTTTTTTTTTTCTTTTTTGATACCTGGCAAAATACCTGGACTGTCCTGAATAATGTTACTGTGCTGTTGTGCTTTTTTTTGTTTTCCTTTAAGGAATTGGTACCAAAGCTGCAGTGGTAGTAAGAGTTCTAAGTTGACAAATAATTGTATTACAGAGGAAAGGAGACAGTAAGAGAGAAAGCTTTGGGACACTGGAAAACACAGAAGTGGCGGGAAGTGGAATTGTTGGGTGTATCATGCAACTGTCTTTTTGAAGAGCAGAAGCATCGGGAGCAAACGGATTTCAATTTTGGATCACTCAGTGTACACTCATACATAACCTCTTAAGCAACGTTGCTTGAATATCTAATTTCTGTAAGGTGTAGTGAACTTTGATTTTTTTAAAAGAAAACATCTGTTTTCATTATCTGCAACTAAACTGGTGCTTTTTCAGCTTCTAGCTGTATTAATGCTTGACAACCTCAACCTGTGTTTGCATTATTTCTTCTAAAAGTGTATTGCACCTTGCAGTACATTTCGTAACGCCGCCAAATAAAGACCATACGGTTATGTCCTCTGTGCTGCCCTTGTCATCCGAGGCAGCTTTGAGGCAGACGTTGATGTCCCCTTTTTAGGGTTTGGTTGCATATATCCCATTCTCACGGTAGCAGTTTGTTTCGGAAGAAAAACGGAGGAGTAAGTGTGAGTGTGCTGTCTGGATCTGCTTTTCTGTCTGTACTTTGAGTGCCGGTATCCTTAAAAGAGGGTCTTTCATCTGATTTTCCTTTCTGCGTTGAAAGCTGCCTTCTGGGCTTTATTGATTGAAGCTGTGACTTCTCCGAGCTAAATGCACTTGCAGGAACAGGCTCTGATATCCCGGTTATGCTGGATTTGTTTTGGTCTCATAGGTTTTTGAATGTCTGATGGTCTGTCTATTCCTTATTTAAATTATGGGGAGCAGATGTTACGGCTTCAAGCAAACAAAAGCCTGGACATACTGTAGCACAAGGTTTTGGGCTTTCTTTGTGACCCAGGCACACAAGCTTCTTTTCTAGCTCTGAAATCAGTTTAAAACATGTTCCTCCCCCCCATCTTTCTTTTCGTCCTTTGTTGGAGTGCTAGTATCATTCACAATAGCTCAGGATAAGCCGTACGCCTTTGCAAGGGGCAGCCAGCTGAAAGGTGCTGAAAAATTCTGCCCAACAGCAGTATATTAATTAAAAAAAATACAAATGACTCGGATTTGGCCACATTTTGTAATTGTTCAAGCCCTATTTTTTCCTCTAAAATTATATATTTATATATTTTTTCATTTTAAACTATTCAGTTATGGGGAAAATGGGTATTTTGTTTTCAGGTAGGTCTTAACTATGTATGCCTAGAGCATATGGAGCTATTTGAAGAGGCATCTAATCCAATAAATCCTACTTAGTTTTTTTTTTTTGGGAACTCACAGGAGCAGGAGCATTTTTAATCTATGCAGCAAATAGGACTTTGGTGTGCTGCTGGTTGGGTTACGCTTCAGATATATGATTCAAGCTATCTGAATTCAAGCATGGCCTAACTCTGTAATAAAAATCAGAATTAAATGTCTGTAGTGTGGAAGATGCATGCTTTCGGTGCTGGATATTACATTTTGGAGGTCTTGGCTGTACTGTGCTAAGGGAATGCTGGGCTGTGATGGGGCTTGCTGCCCTTTGGCACAGGGAAAGTGTGTTTCTGCGCACTTTTGTGGAACACGCTGCACAGTGGGACCCAGATCCTGTATTTCTGACCTGTGGTACTCCACAAACACATTCCGTGCCTCCCCTTGCCTTTTCTTTCTCTTTTTTTTTTGTTGCCGTTGCTAGCTGCAATCCGCTGGCCTTCCTTTTAATGTGCTGGCGCTCGGCTCGGTTCGTTCAATGGGTACCTTTTGATTCGGTCATAAAACTTGGCAAACGGTGTGGCCGAAGAAGACGCTTTCTCTTTGTTGCTGGGTTTGTTGACATTCTTACGTAGCTGTGCCTTGTTCCTCAGCACTCGGAGCCCTGCTGGCTTTTGTCTTCTGTTTCAATTCGCTTTCCTCTCTCTCTCTCTCTCCCCCTCCCTCTCTCTGAGTGAGCAAGACTGCCTTGAATTTTGAGAAAGTGCTCTCCTGTTACAATGCCTTGAGACCAGCTGAACCAACAGCGCTGTCATTCTCTGTGCTGGGATTCTTGGGAAGCCGGTATCCTAACTGACTGAAAAACGCGGTGTTTTGTATGCCTGAAGATTGTTCTTGTGGCTGCTGGATGAAAAATCTGTTTGGTAATGTGTGTGCGGGGTTATGCTAGCACTGAGAAGTGGTTTGGAAGGGGTTTGTGATGGTTTAAGCCAGTTTTAAGGTGACCTGCTACTAAAAAAAAAGCTGCCTTCTCACCTAACAGTTTGATTTGCTGCATGGAATGCCAAATGGAGGAAACCCTTCGCCTTGAATAAAACATCACAAGTCAGTATTTAGCAGTATTTATAGGATAAATGTTTGCAGGTGTAACATAGGTGATAGGATCATTTGGGGGGAAAACTGAGCCATTGAGGAGGAGGCACGCAGGTCTGTGGAACTGGACACGCGCAGCATTAGTGCAAGGTGCTGTCTGCTCGCACCGCTGGTGCTGTGCTGGCGAGGCGCGTTCGTGTGCTTTCACTGAAAAAAGAAACAAGCAAAAATCAAAAGCAAACTAATGGCGGCCAACATGGGACCCAGCTGCCTACTTCTTTGCACTCTGCGTAGGTATTTTCTGCTAAATACAGCATGGGCTGTTCATTTCTGGCCCTAAGATGACAATTTTTGGTTTTGACTTAGTATATTCTATACCGGCTAGATGCATTTATCTTGCTCTTCTGCATTATTTGCTCTTTGAAGGAAAACCTGGAAAGGAAAGCAAGTCTAAGCAAAGTGTGCATCACTTATTTTGGTACCACTGATCTTGTACAGTTCATTACAGAACTGCAAATCTTTAATTAATGATATGTAAATATATTGTAATGATTGCATTTGCATACTGAGTGAGGCTTCAGCACCTTAGGTTGTGATGTGTTTTAATTAAAGATTAATTAGAAATGATGGGAATTTCATTTTGCTTAGTATAATTATTTTACATATTTGATGAATATCTGGTAGGTGATGTGCAAGAGAATGCACAATATTATATTAGTGCTTGTGACAGGAGCGACTCTTCAGGCGTTTTGATCCAGTCTAGGGTTTTCTTAGGCATTCATAAAAGTGAAATATTGTGAAATATTTAAACGTACCATTACACGAGGACTTCATAAAACACTAACTGTGCAGTAACTGGTTTAGTGGAAGGGCAAACCCAGTGTTCAGCTGTCCTCTCAACAGGTAGGAAATAAAATGGATAATTTGTATTTTCTCAAAGCTTGCATTTAAAGGCAGCCAAAGAATTACATAGTTACTGAGCTTCTTTGTGCCTTTGCCAGAGCTGCTGGGAGCAGCTGTTTTTTTCCTGATGCTTTTGCTGTACCCATGCTCCAGTGTTTTAGCGTCTTGACTCAAAGCTCTGAGTATTAATAAAGAGCTGTCATATGCTATGTTCTTAAAGTGGTGTGGGAACTTCAAAAATCTGATGGTCAGAAGGCTGCTGAGAGTGGGAAGTTTTCTTTCTGGCCTTCTAAGCATTGTGAGTCAGTAGAAAATAATCAGTAGGTAAGGACACGCGTGTTTAACAAGTCTGTCGATTAGGATGCGTGGTTAAAAGTGGTAAGCTCTCTCCTTTTGGAATCCTTATTGTTTAATCCAGTCTAGTTTTTACAGAAGCCACAATGCCAGCAGGAGTTTGCCATCTATCAGGACTGTGTGCAGAAAGGGGGTGATGCCTGACCTGCAGAGCATGCCAAGAGCTCACAGGGCAGAGGAAGCTCCCTTGACAAACTGCTTGCTGGTACAGCGCGTACTTCTGGCATTGTTCTTGCTAGGCTGTCGAAAGAGACTTGCAGAAGCTGGTGTGAACACGGCATTCCTACAGTGGCAAAGGCTTTACTCTCCCGTTTTGTCACTTTGTTGAGATTATCAACTCTGGGAGGTTGGTAGACAAGTGACTGCAGCTCTTGTACTTGGAAATTAGAATCAGCTGCTGCACGCAGCAAACACGGTTATGAATTCACTGACTAGGTAGTTTTGACTGAATCTCATGTAAGTTATGATCTGTACAAATACTATCACCGGGTGAAGATGCTAGGGGTAAAGATAAAGTTCAAGCACAAGGTATCCATTCCAGGAGATGGTGGCATTACTTTAAAGACAGTATCTGTGCTAATGATTTCTGTAGAACTTGTATTTTATCTGTCAGGCAAATTAAGATGCAGTTATACCAAAAAAAGTTTGAAATCAACCCGAGAGAGTGGGTCGGACTGAGCTGAGCTGCTTGCATTCATCGATCCTTAGGTCTGTTCATCTTTGAAGGAGTTCATTCAATAAACCCTTGAACTACTGGGTTGAAAATGCAGTTTACAGCATGTTAGTGGTAGTTAACTCCTCTCTAATTTCTTGCTGCTTACCAGATTCTTCCAGCCAACCGGATTCTTCCCTTGAGATTGTGGAAGTGCTTTATACATGCTTTTCAGCAGTCAACTTGAGATGAGCTTATGTGTAATTGATGATAACTAATGTCTAATTACCATAATTAGACAAGTGACATAAAATTAAGCTGCAGCTGGGAGCTTGACTTCAACATGAGGTATGCTGATATGCATCATAATGTGCATAAAAAGGTGTTTGGCAGAAACGCATTCAAACAAGAACATGACACCAAAATACCCGTTCCTCCAGACTTACACTTGCCAGTCCAAACAGTTTAAAGTGGGTTTTGTCAAAAAATAAAACAAAAAACAAGGAGCATTCTCTGCTGTGCCAAGGCCTTCTGGAAAAAAGAGCCCTTTCTCTGTTTTGTTTCCTGTTCATTCGGTACCATCGGGTTTATGCTGTAGATGGTCTGCTATTATTTTTAAGATATTCTCATTTTAATTACATAATGGTTAGAAAATCAACTAACGTTTTACATATTTAACAGGCCCCTCAAGTTGTGGTTTAACCTGGCAGGCGGCTGAGTACCGCACAGCCACTTGCTCAGTGCCCCCCAGTGAGATGGAGGAGGGAACTGAAAAAGGGAAAAGTGTGAGAGCTCGTGGGTTGAGATAAAGAAAGGTCAATAAGAAAGAAAAGGGATGGGGGGAAGAAATGGGGGAAAAAAACACAAAACCAAACCAAGTGATGTAAAACACACCCAGCTGACTGATGCCCAGCCAGTCTGTGAGCACCAGCAGCCCCCCTTTGGTGAGTTTGGGTCAGCAATATATATCAACACCATTTTCCTTCCAAGTCCAAAACACAGGGCCATGCCGGATACTGTGAAGAAAACTGACTCTATCCCAGTCAAAACCAGGACACCTCCCTTGTTGTTGTAACTGGAGTTCAACAGTTATATTTAGCGGCCATCCCTTGTGCTACATTTTAGCTGCTTTTGCTTTACCTTGTTCTGGTTGCAAAGAGCTCGGGGGCGTCCTGGAGAAGACCTTGATTGTTGTGACAGAGAGAAGATCTGCAGCCACCCCAAATGCTCTCTTTTCTTCAGAACTGTGTAGTAATTTCTGTATGGCCTGCAAAGTATGGTAATATTTTATCATATAATATATTTATCAGTATAAAAAATCACGTTCAGCAATGTGATTGTAAGTTCAGACTGTTTGTGCGTTCAAAGTTGTGCACCTGGCGCATTGCTTTTTTTTCAAAATGTGCTAGTTTGCCTATAAAATGCTGAATATTACTATAAATGTCTACGTTAAATGTCTCTGTACATATACATTGTTCTCGTGCCCTCATACTAGCACCTATGCATAACAAGAGATGTTTTGTGCTTAGCTTTGGTAGGGAATAAAATATTCCTGTTAACCTGCTGATTAAAATTTGGAAAAGGTCATTTGAGTTTTGTAGCTTCACAAGATTAAGACCAACTGTTTGTTAAACTAAAATTGTCTAGCAATTAAAATCCAATTAAAAGGCAAAGAGCTCTTGGCGTTTTCTGAATTGACTCAGTATCTCACGAGTTTTTGTTTTTTTTTAAGGGAGTTCATGATAAATTGTCAAAAACTGGGAAATTCAGTTTTCAAAACAAATTTGCTCAGAATCAATCTTGAGTAATCTGAGCACAGAGTCTGGCTTTGTTGGATATAAGCATAACGAAACTGGCTTCTCGTCCATATTTTCTTATTTTTTCAGATTTTAATAGGACAAAACGTAGTCTGTTGTTGTACGCTATAATTGTGTCCTTGGCATATTAAGCAGCCCAGGTCAAACTTGTCCCCTGTGGACAGATTTCAGCAGGAGCTTGCAGTGGTGTGGTGTTCTTTTCAGTTCCTGGACTTGGAAATGTAGCAGCTGTAGTGGTTCAGGCCTTTTGTCCACCTACTGCGGTCTGTCTTCATAATCCAGTACCGATTACTGCTGAGGACCGTGCAAGCAGCCAGGCAGCAGGCTGATAGGTGGTGAGCCGCTCTGTAAAAATCTCCTAATTTTTACAGGTTGCCAGGCGTGCTAGTCCGTGAGCTCTAAAACAATTTCTAAATGTGGATGGAGTGTAAACTAGTAGGACCCCGAGTAGTCTTATTATCTGCATGCATTGGAAAACTCGCCTTGTGATTTCATGTCTCTCGATCTGACCGATGTTTTCTTCTGATGTGCTGTCTCCTGGCTTCGTTACTGCTTCCTTTTTTATCCTTGACCTCAAGAAGTCCTCTAAAGCCTGTGAAGGGTGTTTAAATGCTCTACCAGATCTGAAGTGGATGCTCTTTCCTGTTTCAGAAATAATCTTTTGATTCCCTCTTTATATTTATCTAGTGTTAAGTATTCGTGGTATTCAGGAAGAAGATCCCCCCGATGCTCAACTAATGAGACTAGATAACATGTTGCTGGCAGAGGGTGTCTCCGGGCCCGAGAAAAGAGGAAGAGGAGGACCAATGGCTGTAGCAGCAACATCAGGTGGCTGTCCAAATGACAATAGCATTGAACACTCTGACTACAGGGCCAAGCTGTCACAGATCCGACAGATATACCACTCTGAGCTAGAGAAATATGAACAGGTGATCTTTCTGCATGGAAGAGTTTTTATCATCTCAATTAAAAATAACCGTTTTTTCCTTTGGTGTTGGTTTTAAGAACAGAACAGGAAGCATAATAAATTCAGATGAATGCAAGGATATCAAATTCGGTTGAAAAGTTATCTCAGTGTTACAGAAGTAAGGTGAAGATAGAGGGACTGGACATCAAACTAAAGATAATAAATGTCTCGTTTATCTTTGTTGCAGCGTTTTGTAAGAGTAAATAAAAGTAAAACTGAAACATGGAAACTCCTCTAAAGTTTTTGGATATGTATTCTTGTTGGGGAAATTAATTCCGGGGTATTTTATTGTTTGTCGATACAAATGTATTTATTTTCAGGCCTGCAGTGAGTTTACTACCCACGTTATGAACCTGCTTAGGGAACAGAGTAGAACAAGACCAATTTCGCCAAAAGAAATAGAGCGCATGGTGAACATAATCCATGGCAAATTCAGCACCATCCAGATGCAACTGAAGCAGAGCACGTGCGAGGCAGTAATGATCCTGCGTTCACGGTTTCTTGATGCAAGGTACTGTGAAAACACAATCTAGCGATAACAGATGTTTAAGTCTGGACTTTCTTTGTTGCTCGATGCCAATGACTGCATAAGGAGCCTTGAGTCTGTCATTCCCAGTGTTGACTTAGTTTAAGTATTGACAACTTGCCACCTGTTCTGCCTGCTAAAGTATGCTTACTTTGACATTAACATCTGATTAATTCCGTGCAATTCTTATGTTCTCCTTCAAATGGGATATATTTTGGAGTAGACCACTGGCTTGTTGTTCTCTGTCAGGTCTACTCTGTCACGCGGTCTAAGTAGGAATAATTGTGCTCTTTTGATAGGCGTAAACGACGTAACTTCAGCAAACAGGCAACAGAAGTACTGAATGAATACTTTTATTCGCATCTGAGTAATCCTTACCCCAGTGAAGAGGCCAAAGAAGAGCTAGCAAAGAAAGGTGGCATCACAGTTTCACAGGTATGAAGGATTTTATCTGGAGTTAAATTAAGTGACTTCTTTTCTTAAATAGTGTTGTTTTGTCCCCAGTAGCTAGCAAGAGGCTTCACTCACTGCTGTGAAATAGTACACAGCATTTAGGTTATTCTGAAGGGTTTAGTAGGGTGCGTTTTCTGCTTGAAGCCTGCTTTAAAATGCTGCCTTTGAGTAACTTGTGAATACAGTGTAAATGTATTAGTTTGATCGAATGCTAACAGGGATATATGTCTCCAGGTTTCCAACTGGTTTGGTAACAAAAGAATTCGATACAAAAAAAACATGGGGAAGTTCCAAGAAGAAGCCAATATTTATGCTGCAAAAACAGCTGTAGATGCAACAAATGTTGTGGCTCAAGGCAACCAGGCAAATTCTCCATCTACACCAAATTCAGGTAAGCGAGAGTGCTAGTGAGGAGAGTGTCTGCTTGAAAAGTCTCTAATTATTTCCTGTGATGACAAGTACCATGAGCTATTGTTTTTTGAACCTGTCACAGGATTTCTTTTTCCGTTAAACTTAGTTTTTCTAGGAGTACTACAGTATCTATGCTTTTGCATTACAAAGTGGTTTTTGTTTGTTTGTTTTTTTCTTAAGCTTCCTCTGGCTCTTTTAAGATGACAAATTCCGGAGATTCGTTTATAAACTTGCAGTCATTGACTTCCTACCAGAGCTCCCCAGTGGGAGGCAATGTGCAGTCGCAGGTAAGCAGGTTTTTTAAAACTAGATTCTCTTAATATCAGATAAGGATGGATTTTTGGTTCTCTAGCTAGCACTGACCAGAATGCAAGAAGTGACTAGAGTCAAAATGCTGAAATGAGTCAAGAAACAAACCTGCTCAAATGTATGTTTTCTGTTTCAACCAGACCCTTTAAAATGAGTAAGATCTAAATTAACCTACTGGTATTCTTCCATCCTTCAAATTTACATTACTGAACTGGTTTTTCCTTATTTTAGAGTCAGTCTTGCTCTGTATACGTAGAACTTTGTGTAGCATTGTAGTTTTTCTGATTAATGGTATTGTCAGATGCACTGTAAGCTTTCTTATGAATTCCTAAATGCACTGGAACTGCACAGAATTTGTTCCTCTCACAGGAACCCTAGTTGTTCTATGAAAAGCTGTATGTGACAGTAGGCTTGATACCAGGTTCTAATTCTGTTTAATGACCTAGTTAAGTATAGCTCAGTTAATAGCAAGAAGCTGCAAAGAAAACTTCAAAGTTTTAAAATAAAATAGGTAATCCCACTCATAATACTTCATTTCTTTGACTTGACTTTTTTTTTTTTCTCTCTTATTGTTGTTATTCTGTGGGATCTTGTTATAGATGGATTCCTTGCATCATGTCATACACCAGACAGGAAGATATGACACAATTGTGGGGAATCCTTTGTACACGACGCAGCGCATAGATGTAAGATGTACTCAAATATTACTTTAGTAGAAACAAAACTCATGCCTGAGATTGGCTACTGATCTGTAAATAAACATTAACTTCATTTCCTACCCCCTGAGATGTCTGTTGTGGGGACAGGAAAAAGCTGAAAGTAGAAGTTTTCAGTTTATTCTTGCCACAAACAGATGGCAGTAAGAATGCTACTGTAAAATCGGGGTGGGGAGGAGATGTTTTGGGATGTTCCTGGACTGTTCTTTGCCAGGAAATAACAACTATTTGATTTCATAAGCACTGTTACTTGTAAGGTTTAAGCATATGAAGGCATACTTTATTGTCTGCAAGTAGTTTCTTAAAAGATCTAATGAAATGATGTTTGTTTTACCTTCAGGCTAATGGCAGCTGGCAGGATGCTACCACCCCTTCATCAATCACTTCACCTGCTGGAGATCCTGGAAGTGTTAATTCGGATGCGTCTAATTAAGTTTTTAGGACCTATTGATGAGAGGAAAGAGGTCATTAGTGTAATTTGTCAATGTTGCTCTTTTGCCAATACTCTTGTTTATACAACTTGACACACAGCTAATTACCTCAGAAAAACCCTGGAACCAATAGAAGATTGTGATTACAATGATACCTCTCTACCTCTCAGCCTCACGCAGTTGAGTTCTTTTTACTTATGCCCATTGGGATGTGAAATTGTTTTAAAAGAACTTGCTTCATTTTCCTAACCAAATTCATTTTTTTAAATATCAATTTTCTGGTAAGAATCTGAAAGTGTCTCTTCTAGAACTTGGCGTTTGTCTCAAGTTTTACAGCTTAAGAAAATTGACTTATTTTAATTTCCATAAAGTTTTTTACTCTGAGATTTCTGTTCTAGCTGATAGATACTAACAATTAAACCCCCCTGTATTGTAATTGTATGCGTTCTCTGTATTGTAATTTTGTATAGGAAAATAAGCTTTTCTTACCTAGACTTCATTCTGAGCTGATTAATCAGAACGTTGCTTTACCAAAACTCTCACTGGACTTGGCTCTCGGGTAGCCCCTTCCATCCTGTGTCACCCCTAATCCTAATTTAATGTCTAGTGTAAAACCGCCTTCCCCCCCCCCTTGGTTCTGTGCATTTCTGCCGCTGTTAATACAAAGACCACCACTTTCAGTTGAGATTTTATCAAAGATAATAAACTTCCAAAGCCTTTTTTTTTATTATTATTATTATTTTTTTATTTTCCCTCTTTCCCGCCTTTCCGTGAGGGGCTGGGGGGGGGGCGGGAGGACGCTGAGGGAAGCTCCCGCGCATGCGCCCTCCTCAGGGCGCCGCCATTTCCCGACGTGCCCCGCGCCCAACGGCGGGCAGCGGGGGCCGCCATGTTGGCGCGGACGGCGGAGCCCGCCCGGTGCCGGTGAGTGACGGGACCGGGACCGGGGGGACCGGGGGTTTTGAGGGGTGGGCAGGGGGGCACGGCCGCCGTGAGCCTGACCGCAGCGTTCTTGCAGGTCCGAGGAGATGCCGCAGCGGGCGGCGGGGCAGGAGGTGAGCGCTGGAGGGATGCGGGGGCGGCCTGAGGGGGCGGCGGGGCCGCCCCGCAGCGTGTGGTAACGTTTGCGGGACCGTTTTTCCCTCAGGCATCCCCCGGTGGAGCCCCCTGTGCGGCTGACGGTGCTGTGCCAGGTAGGGGAGGCCGCGGGCAGCAGCAGTCCTGGGGTGCTGTGAGGAAAAGGTGCTGATCTAACCCTCACACGCCGCACTGCTGCTGCTCTGAGCGAGGCCCTGTACGTTTAAACCCCCAGGAAAAGCCCGTTTCTCTCTGTCCTTCTCCTGCTGGCGTTAGCAATGTGGTGATCGTGCGCGTTTTTCTCAGAACTTGACCCCGCAGAAAAGAAAGGGGATGCTGAGCAACCCGTAAAGGCACCTGACGTAATTGCTGTGAGCAAGGAGAACGTTAGTTCCCTTGTGAACGCTGGAGCAGGTACAAGGAAAAGATCCTATGGAAGTCCAAGCCCCAGGAAAAGCCCGCTCCTTGTCAGTCCTCAAGCCAAGCGTCGCTCTTGGCGTCGTTCAAGCCTGAAGGGGACAAGACGTCGGAAATCTCTGCCTCCTTTTCACCAGGATGTCACTGGTAATGCTCTTCTGCCTCCCTTTATTGAACTCTCTCGAAAAACTCTTGCGGTGGCCTGCTGCAAGTTGAAATTTGATTTCATGGAATGGTTTTTACTGTAATTACGGAGTAATTGCATTTGCCAAGCTACTAGCCTGTGGCTGTGTTGGCAATGGTCTCTGAGGTCCGCATACTTGAAGTTAAAAGGAGGTTGCTGTGCTAATGGGTTCTGTAAACCCCTGTTTGCAGTCTCTGCCTTTTTACTTCTATGGCTGAGCCTTAAGGAGGATTTTTCTTGCTAGGAGGTCTTTCTGCCTCTTTTCCCTTCTCCTTCTGTGTCCTGCAGATGGCACACATGTACAACAAGCGTCTTGTGGAATGATTTCGGCTGCTTGTGGCTTGGTGTAAAGTTGTTCCTAAATTTTATTTTTCAGAATTGTGCGAGTCAATTAGCCTTGATCTGCCAGAGACGGATCGGCTTTCTATGCTGTTGCTGTCCAGTTTCCAGGTAAGCTTCTCTGTTGTGGAAGTGCGTTATTCTTCTCTTGAGTTTCTCTGACATTCTGATTCCTGTAACTGAGCCGTGGGGTAGGGGCAGGGAAGGAGGCTCTCCTTTGTCCTTCAGTAACGAGTCATCCCGCAAGCTTACAGCAGAAGGTCTAACCTTACGCAGGTGTTTAAGGGGGTAAAAAAAGAGCAGTCATACAGCATACAGAGCTTAGGGGTGACCTGTTTAACTTTGCCATATAGCACATTAAAGGGTGCTGAGACCTTTTCTCTGTTCTCGTAGTTTTCTGCGCAGAAACTTGAACACGTCTTGAAGCAGACAGAGGATTTTAGTCCTGAGGCTTTCAAAGCTAACGGTAAGTTGCACTATGTGCATCACAAAGCAGGGGTAATCCCAAGGTTTTAAATACCCTTCGCTGGCATTCTCTTGAGATGAAACCAGATGTCTTTGAGAAGAGCGGTTGGAGGGGTCAGGTGCTGCCAAAATTACCTGAACGCTGGTCTTTGTAAGATCCAGTGCATGACCATGGTTTTTGGGGGGGAAGACAAATGGACACACTGAACTATGGTCCCAGAGATGAGTTACTCCTTTAGAGGCAGTATGAGTAATAACTAGAATGCCTCCTGACGAGGAATCAGGCTGGTATTGTGCAGGTTAGGTAGCAGCTTTGCTTTTCGGTATTACGAATTCTGTAGGTACAAGCGCTGTTCCATCTTACTTTGTTTTCCTCTCCAGTCAACTCGGTTTCAGAAGACCTGAAGCGATACATAGAGAAACTGAAACTAGACGGAACACTGAAGACCTGCATAGAGAAGACTGAAATGTAAGGACTCGCCTGGCTCATCTCTAGTTTATTATTTTTCTGTTTTTACCTCGTGGCCCTGCCCAGACGTCTCAGTTTGCAAACAGCGAACAACCTGTTGCCTGTGGGTGCCAGGCTTCCTGGGGGGCAATGACATGGCCGAGCAAACAGTCCGGTGAATATTTACAGGGGTGTTATTTTCCTTGAGGAGGTCCAAGAGGCTTTTCTCTTTCATGCTGTGCAGTTTAAAGCATTGCTGTGTAAGCGCTAAGCAGTCACCTGAGCCCTCTGTGACGATACACAAGTGTTTTATCTCTGTATATCGTACTGGTGTTGCACTTCTCTGCTTTAGGGGTTCATTGGATTCCATTTCAGACGAGTCAGTGGCCCAAGCCAAGGAGCATATCGCCAGGTAAGGTGGGCTGTGCGCGTTCTGAGATTGTATAAAGACCAAAACGGGTTTTCATAGAGGGTTAGGGTTGCGTTTGTGGTGTGTTTAGTTCTCTGGCTCTGCTTTCTGAGGGCGAGTGTTGTAATTTAACCTTACAAAGGGAACACCGGTCGCGTGCAGACCTCTTTTCTTCTCTCCCTAGGTTTTCTGCTGAATGTCGGGCTTGGGACGAGCTCTTACAGCGCTACCAGAAAGGCGCTGAAGAAATGGCCAGGTGCGGCTTGTTACGTGCGGTGGTACCCGAGAACTTTCTGGCAGAAAAAGAAACGCAGAAGCCTGCTCCGAGCGATGCCGCAGGCAGCGCACGACGCTACCGCCTTTTTTTTTTTCCAGGCAGCTGGAGGAGTGCAAGGCTAATCCAGGACACGCAGAGCCTCCGAACTACCTGGAGACGTCTCAGGCCCGGGTCCTGAGCAGCAAACCCAACTACCGGGAGATCCTGGAGGCGCAGGGCGAGGTCCTGAAGTGCGTGGAGCTGGCGGTGAGTTGCGCGCTGCCCCGCGCCGTGCCCCGTGCCCCTTCCCGCCCCTCCTCGCTGAGCCCCGCGGCCTTTCGCAGCTCGACGAACTGCGGCAGGCGGTGGAGCTGCTGCGGGCTTTCGGTGAGGACGGCCACCAGTACCTGCGGGGACTGTCGCAGCACCTGGGTAAGCGCCGATCCCCCCGGGACCGTTACCGAGACCGTTACCGGGACCGTTACCGCCCAACCGGGGGCTGACGGCCTCTCTGTGCCCCTCTCTTCTAGCGACACGGACCTTCCGGCGCCTGGAGGACTCGCCGGTTCGCAAGCTCCTCGCTGCCCCGCGGAGGCCGGCGCCGCCGGAGGGCTGAGGGAGCCGGGACCGGGAGCGGGACCGGGCCGGGGGGCGCTCAATAAACACGGCTCTCTTCCGCCTTCGGCGTCTGTCGCAGCTCATTGGTCGCTTTGCGCGTCGCTCAAAGCGCCGCCTCCAATCGCCTCAGCGTCGCGCTCGGTGTCAGCCAATAGCCGCGCGGTAAAGCGGGGTGGGGGCGGAGCGTCCCTTCAACGCGGAAGTGGCGGCGGCTATGGCGGCGGCGGAGGAGCCGCCGGCCCCGCTCACCGGCGTGGGCTGGGCCGCGACGCCCGAGGCGGCCCCCGCGGGGTGGAGCGTGGTGAGCTGGGGGGGGGAGAAGGGGGCGAGGGGGAGGCACGGAGCGACCCGGCCCCGGCCTCACCCTCCCCGTGCCCGCAGCTCACCACCAGCGTGGAGGGCGCCGCGGCCAACCTGGGCAAGGGCTTCGGCCACAAGGGCGGCGGGTACCTGTGCGTGAGCACCGGAGGGCAGGTACGGGGAGCGGGCAAGGCTGCGGGGCGAGGGGGGCGCGGCGGGAGGGGGGTGAAGTCCCCTGGTCCTGGTCCCCAGCCCCCCACGGTCCTGGTGCTGAGCTGGTCTCGGTCCCGAGCCCTCGATCCCGGTCCGGGGCCCGAGCCCCCCGTGCCGATCCTGGTCCCAGTCCCGGGGCCGAGTACCCCCCGGTCCAGGTCCCTGTCCCGAGCCTCCCATGGTCCTGGTGCTGAGCCCCCGGTGCCAAGCTGGTCCTAATCCTGGTCCCCGTAACGGGGTCGAGCCCCCGGTCCTCATCCTGGGGCCGAGCCAGTCCCGATTCTGATCCCAGTACCGGTGCTGAGGCCCCGGTCCTCCTCCTGGGGAGGAGGTCCTCATCCTGGGGCTGAGCCAGTCCTGGTCTGGGTCTCAGTGCCAAGCCAATCCTGATCCTGGTCCCAGTACCGGGGCTGAGCCCCCCGTCCTCATCCTGGGGCCGAGTCAGTCCTGGTCCGGGTCTCGGTGCCAAACCGGTCCTGATCCTGGTCCCCATCCCCATTCCAATCCCGGTGCCGAGCCCCCCGCATCCCATGCAGGCAGCAGCCAGCCCCGTGGTGACCGACGTGCAGGTGCTGAGCGAGCGGAATCCACAGCCCATGGGTTACAGCCGTGTCCCCGAGTTCCCGGAGCCTCGTAAGTGTCCGGGGGGAGGTAACGGGGCCCGGAGCTCAGCCCCTAGCCCCTGCCGCCCGCTGTTTCCCCCCCGCAGGTGCCGGGGTGTCCCGCAAGAAGCGGGTGTATGTGAGGCTGCAGCCGCTCAGTGCCGCCGACACGGCTGTTTTCGACATCAAGCTGAGCAGCAAGAGCAAAGCCATCCCGCACTACATGAAGATCGGGTAGGGAGGCCGCGCCCCTCACCCGTGCTCCCACCCTTCCCAGCTTTCTGCTGCAAAACGCCCTTTCTTGCTTTTTTTTTTTCCCCCCTCCCTAGGGAACTGGGTGGCTTTGCTGTCTGGTGTAAAAAAGGGCCGGTGCCGAAATCCAGCCTCGCACCGGTCCCCAGCCCCAGGACCGTCAGCCTGGGGCTGAAGCAGCTCTCGCTGCAGCCGGCTGCGGACGCGGAGCAGAAGTACGTATGCGTTAAACACTTCCAGCCTTACCTGGACCTGGCTGGCGCTGGGAACAGCTCCTGCTGCTGCCACCTCGTGGTTCCCACCCCTGTAGGGTCAGCTGCGTTTTAATGCAGCCTCCAGGTGAGCCTTGAGTTAATTCTGGTGTCCCACAGGGCACCAGAGAGGCCCTTGGCTCGGAGTGGCACCAAACGAGCTTCTTTCACACTACACAACTCGGCAGACGACGGCTCCGGCATCTACAACCTCTCAGGTAAGCTCGCCCTTCATCTGCCACGCACCACGGAGCTGCATAAAGCAAAGTGTACCCCTGTTCAAGAGAACTTCAACTGAAATCAGAGTTTTGGCTCATACACTGTTATTTCTGCACAGCTGATCCTTTTAAACGTTGCAGCTGAGCAAAGTTTTTAGAGGAAGCTTCTTTTAGTGAGAGACTTCCCCCTGAAAGCTGTTCCTGGCTTGCATTAGGAGACATCACCAGCCTCCTGTGCAAAGTTTTTCTTCTCGAGGTGCTAAGATGGCCTTGGCTGCTCAGTGTAGCACCCTGAGTGTTTTCAGGAGGTCTCCTTTGGCGTTATTAAAACCCCTGCCACTCGCTTCTCTTTTCAGCTATGGATGGGGTGCCTTTCACACTACATCCCAAATTTGAAAGCTCCCTCAGCTTTGGCAGTAACGTGAGTATTGTTTAAGGTGCTGACGCACTGCTGGTTAGTCCCAGCTCCTAACTAGGCTTACCTAGAAACATTTTAATGCCCGTTTTAGGCTCTTCTTGCAGAGCTGAATGTTAAGTCCCTTGCTGACATTGAGAAAGAGGTAAGCAGGCTGCTTTTACCACACCCCTGTTTTGGTGGCAACAGTCTGAATTTCCTGAATACCCGTGTCTTGCCTTGACTGATTGTTTTTTGTCATTGTTTTCAGTACAATTACGCTTTTGTAGTGGAAAGGACAGCTGCTGCCAGACTCCCACCCAGCATTTGCTAGCACCCGGGTCTACCAGGCCCGTGAGGATGTAAAGTGCTGACAAACATCCAAGCTGCTCTGAGCTCCTCTCTCAGATTAAAGTTCAGGGTACCTGAAGAAACCTAATCGATATCCAATTACAGGAATCACTGAGGAAGAAAAATAAATGTGTTTCTCTTCTCAACTGCCAAAATATTTTTGTAATGCTTTTGAATTAGAGGGCTTCACCAGAGTCTCGTTATAGGAGTTCCTGGCAGTGTTCTCCTATGCTTTGTCAACCCTTTATTCTGAACATTAGCTCGTGCAAGAGCATTTAGTGTTACTGTCGTGTAAAAACCTCTTGCCTTTGAGCCTAATCTTTAGTTTACTGCTGATCTAATCCTGTGCTTTGTCTCGCTGTCTATTAAAAACATCACAAAGCTTTCAGCCCCCCAAAAGGAAGTTCCGAACATGTTTCAAAATACATCGATTTTGATTTAGTTAACCAAATTCTGTAAACGTTTCCTCAAACAGGGCAGTACAAAACTCCCGACAGGTGGTGGCGTGTCCCGGAAACATTAAAAAGTCAGGTCTTGTTTCACAGAGGTGGTTTCCACGGGATACGGAAGAAAGCTTCCCCATGCCTGTTTCTGAACAGGATCAGAGTTATTGTTAAAACAGTAAAGATGATTCTTGTGGTGTCAAAACACGGCCCTGGGTGCTGTCCTTCGTGTAGCACTGCTGGGGGCGGGGACCTTGTCATTGGTTTCAGGAAGGCACTTTAAGTTTTGCGCTCCCCAGCAGAAACTGAAGAATTCGGTCCACTAGCAAGGCGAGGAAGAAGTCAGCCAGCAACACTTCCGTGATCACAATCTTAAACTAGGAAACAAACAAGTGATTAGCCCCTTCTCCTCCCCCACTTCAGTGACTTTCCCAGCAGAACAAAACCTCCACGCTGAGGCGCTTTAATAGAGTACCTCTGCAGCAACTGCTTAACTAGAAGCTTGAACTCACTTTTGCACCATGCTACAGTTACCCCAGTGCTCCAGGAGGATTGCTACCACATTCTCTACTTAAAGCTATCCAGGTAGCTGGTATTCCTGTAAGTTATTGTCTGCTAAAACCCTTTAGATTCCTTCAGAGTTTCTGAAAACAGACCGATTCCTGTTCTCCCTGTGGAAACTGTGTGTGAAATGCAGTAGGCACAGAGAAATGCTGCCTGCTCACCTCAGTAGGGATTTCTACCAAGCCAAACTGTTCATTGAACTCCGGAGAAGAGCCAGTGAGCAGGCCCACAATGGCAAGGCCTGAAAGGATGATGCTCCACAGCAAAGGCTTGTTCTCCTGCAGACTTTCCATGAATGGATGGCCCTGAAACACAGCAGGGAAAAAAAAACACATGAGCAAAAAGTGACACTGCTCGCCCACTGGTGGCGTGTTCACGGTAGGGGACAGAGCAATTCCTGACATGGTTTGGGACACGTGGCTCATTCTGACTTCGTGCAAAGAGAGGGAGCTTTTCTCTGCAGAAAAGCAAGAGCATTGATTTGTTCTACGGTATCTTAGTTGTAAAATCACTCCTCCAGTCCTACTAGAGACGCAAGTAAACACGGCTTGCCTTGTAGTTAATAGCAAAGGTGGCCATCTGCATTGCCATCGACATGATATACACAGTGCTGTTGACGAGGCTGGGCTCAAACTCCTTGTACAGATCCACAAACTCCTCCCGTCTGAAAGAGAACAAAGCTGAACCATCAGCGGACCAGACTCAGGATCACCAGGAACAGAGTTTCCCTTGCCTCACCCCACTGACATTGATTGATTTAAATTACGCACAACTTCTGCTGGCCAGCAGCAGGTCGTTCCCAAACTTTGGTGTGGCTCCCATTAGCAGCAGCCCTCCCTCTGACACAAGGATGCTTGCACAGCTGAGAGTGGAGCTGCATGTGCTGCAAGCACAATTAAGCACGGGGCTCTTGGCCACAAAACAAAAATCAAGTGGAAAAGTTTATTTATTTATTTATTTTATAAAAAAAACTTTCCAGTAACCCACCTCATCGGTCTGGGGCCAGGAGACCACTGGAACTGCAGCGTATCACAGACCCTATTCCCACCACTTCTATCATCCTTGCCCTGCTGGGCTGCTGCCAGCACACTCAACGTACAGCACAGCACGCTTTCTCTGCGCATTTTAAACTCCTAATGCTCGGTGTGCTCAACGGAGCATTCAGAGCAAGAGCACTGTGGTGTCTTTTCCACCCTCCTGCTTAGCAGCAGCTGGAGAAAATGTCTTCTGTGCCAGAGGAACAGACACTTACTTGGAATCGCTGCGCACCTGGGCACCGCGGTACAGGTAAATGAGGCTGAGGAAGTGCACCAGGAACTGCAGCAGCACCGTCAGGACCGTGTAGAGGTTAAAGATGTTTGGCAGCGGGCGCTCCTTGGACAGCGTCTTCAAAGGCTGGGAGCAAAAACCAAGCAGTGTTGACTAGAACAGTTCTGGCCATCCCTATGCAGCTGTCCAGCACAATCTCATTTCTCAGGAAATGCCTGCAAGGATTCCACTTCATGCCAACGAACGTAAGGCTCACAGCTTGGCTGGTGCAGGTAACGGCTTCCATTGAACCATTTATCTGCATTACCCTTCCCACCTCTTCTTCTTCCCAAAGCTGAACAAAGCTGCTTGCCCACAACCACAAGATGCTCCCTTAAGCAAGCACTGGCCTTGGGAGTTTCCCAAGTGCAGTGGAACTAAAACCCTCACCCCCGGAGCATTCTGGGCTATTAATTTATTAAAACAGCTTTTTTTTGAGAGAGAGAGACACTCCTCCATTATTTCTGATAAGACTGATGCCAACCAGCCACTGTCCTAATGCACGTTCCCCCCCACGTACCTTTGACCTGGAGATGAAAAGGAAGCAGCCAGCCAGCAGCAGACCCTGCAGAGTTGCCTGAAAGTCGCTGAACTTCACCCCTTCCAAGTAGAGGACGCTCTGGCTGTAGGCAAGGATCAGGGCGTTCAGGGCAAGGATCTTGAACATTTGGAGTGTTGTCACTAGTGTGCAACGACCTTGCTTGATCACGTGGCAGACTAAGGAGCAAGAAGAAGCAGCGATTGGAAACAAAACAAGTCTGGGGGCTTTGTCCCTCAGTCTCCTCCTCTTCTGCAGCAGTACAGAGAGGCGCAGTACACAGCATCCCCACCTGAGAACCCTCCACAAGGTTCCTCCATGCAACCAACCGGCAAAGCCATGGGTTTGGGAGCATTTCTCACCACCCCACGCCCTCTGGGGCTTCTTTCAAATCCAGACTTATTCTCACTGAGGAATGTGAGCACATGGAGATCCACGCCAACTGCTCAGCTACCCCCCTGCACTTACTGCACTGAATGGAGGAGAGCTTGGAGGTAAAGGGGGCTGCAATGCTGGCATCGCCCAGCTTCACGACTGGCACACGCTCCTCTTCCAAATCCTTCAGGACCTGACTAATCCGCTCCTGCAGGCCAGTAAGAGAAAGACACGCATTCACACCCCACTTTCACAACCTGGACTGATGACAGTCTTCCCTATCCTCCCCCCACACCCCAGTTCCAAGGTGAGGCTGAGAAATCTTCATTCTTGGAGCCTGAGAGCTGCCTAGCAAAGCAGCATCTTCCCTGCCCAAATCATTCTATTTCAGGATAACAAGGGACCAGAGAGGCTGGTCTTTTCCCAGTACATCCTACCGTTTCCAGTTCTCACGAATTAGCAGTAAACGTGAGGAAGAACCAAGAGCAAGGATAAGTTAACAGGCTTTTAAACATCTAGTTACCAACCCTCTGGATGGCCAGTTGTTCCTCTCTTTGGGACATGACTCTGTGCTTGGCACCACGGGACGTGGGCTTCACAGTCCCGCTCCCCATTGACAGCAAAGCAGGCCTCCCATCACTTGGTCCATCTCGGGGTCTCTTCTTCCGTTCTGGCAGTCTCTCAAGAGCATTTGCCAGCAGAGCCACTCCTGGAAGACCAAAACGTTAGCTGTAGGGGGAAGTGTTGTAATCCCTCTGCTGGCAGAGCATTTTCACCACACAGAAATCCCAGCTGCTACCTACACCTGGAGCCAGGTGAGCAGGCTGCTTACACAGAGACTTCAGGCAGGTTACGCTTGCTGAAGCAAAGCTTTGGAAAAAAATCACGAATAATCTTTCTCTCTGGAAAATGCTTTGCAGCTAATTCCCGCTACCTGCTTGTATATGCACAGCAGTATTCCACCAGCACAGAGATCCTTCTTCAAATGATGTTGGTCAGATCAATCCCAGCCCCCAAACCACCAGAGAAATGAACACTAGTTTTGTGTTTAGGAACACCAGCAAAGCTCAGACAAGGGCACACGAGTCCTGCATGCACACTCACCCACATCTGCGTGCTTCAGAGCTCCAACATCGTTGGTCCCATCCCCACACATCAGCGTTACATAGCCCAGGCTCTTCAAGGTAGTGATCACGAACTCCTGCAAGAAGAATTGTGTAGTGAGATTTGGCAGCCTGGGCTGAGCTACCTGTCTCGGTCAAGTGCTTCTGTTCTGCAGGAACTTGCTGGCCTCACACCCAGCCTCCAAAAGGTTCGCCCTCAGGCTTCGTTTTATGCATGCAGAGCTAGAATGGGCTGGCGAGTCTTTAGGAACACTATGTGACACATCCTGATCTCTGGTTCTCGCTGCCAGCTGGCATGGGTATCAGGAGTGGTTACACTGGTTTGTTGAAAACAGCTTTAGTGCTAATCGTGTGCTAGTATCTGTGTTGCTCCCAGGCACCAGGTGAGCCCTGCTGGCAAACCTGCCAAAATTGGGTTTTACCCCAGCTGAAACCCCTCACCTTCTGCTTTGGCACCACTCTGGCAAACACCTGGATGTGTGGTATAAGTTTCAGCAGCTGCTGTCTGTTCACAGACTGCAGGTGAGAGAGACCTTCCCCGGTCACGCACAGGTCGTATTGCTGGGTCAGCTCTCGCAAGGAGCTTGGCAAGATCGGGAGCACGACAGCACCATCGATGGATTGCCATTGCCAGCTGGAGTCTGGAAAGAGAAGCACAAGCTTGACGTGAACGTGCCTGTGAGGTGCCTGGCTGTCAGTAACGCTTCCAGACACCCAACGTACGCTAACCCTGCTGTCTGCAGCCCCTCGCCATTAAAGACACGAGGCCCCTCTGCTTCTCGTGACAGTGACACCCCCCGCCTCCCATCCAGCTGCAGTCGTTATGTGGACTCCCTGCACTGCAGCCCCTGGCAGTCAGTGACAGTGACACAGCGCTCTCAGCTTCCCCAGGCTGCGCCGTGCTTTAACAGATGGACAAGCTCACTCCTGTTGTGTCAGCTCTGGCCTCTGAATCTGCACAGGGTAGAGGCCTTCCAGCTGCTGCTGTTTTTGTTAATTTTGGTGCTCTGGTGGCTTGGTTAGGAGCTGGCAGAGCTCTCATAGCACTCAGAGAAAAAAGGGGCAAAGAACAGAGGGTTGTCTGGGGCTCTGGAAAGAAGTGAGCAGCTTCCATTATCAGCATCAAGCAGCCAGGCTGCCGTCACGTGGCTAACTTGGATACAGTCCCAGGAGGGCTTTGGCTGCTGTCCCCCAGAATGCAGAACCCTTTCCTGCGCGGAATCAGTCACCTTTGCTCACAGGAGGCTGCAGAACGAGGGTGTGTTCCCTCTGGAGGAAGTGGAGCTCCCTGGCCACGTGGCAGGCAGTGAGAGGATTGTCTCCTGTTATCATCACTACCTGAGGGGAAAGCACAAGAGGTTCAAAATGAGTTCCGGGAGGGCAAGCGGCCATTCTCAGTGAAACTCCTTTACACCGAAAAGAGTTCCACCTAGCAGGCATGCTGGACACATTCCCTATGAGATGTAGCTCTGTGCAGCACCTTGCAGAAAGGCCTTTCCTCTCTAGGTCAAGGCAAATCCCGTCACAAAAGTAACATCACATCCACAAAGCTTCCCTGCCTTCATCACAAGGAAGCCTTTGCCCTCACTCCACGTAAGTTTCTGTCACTGAAATTCCACTTCCTGAACACCAGGTCTGCCAGAACGGCTCGGATGCTGCTGATGCTTACGTGGTGGGATGCATTCTGGATCTCCCTGATGACAGATTTGGAGTCAGCTTTGAGAGGACAGGAAACCACAATGAATCCGGCAAATCGAAGATCACACTCCAAAGCTTCACGCTTCATCTCTCGCACCTGCCAAAGCAAATCAGTAACCAGAGCATTACCTGGTGCTTCAGAGCAGCAATCTGGTCTTCTAGTGGGTGCTTCCTGGCAATCAAAGCATCACTAGAAAGACAACCGGTGCTTTGAGATGCACAGAGCAACCCGTCAGCTGCTCTACCAGAAAGAATTCTTTGGGAAAAAGCTCCAGAGATGGCCCTGAGCACAGTTACACGTGCCCATCCCCACACAGTAACAGGTTCACAGCTGAGAAGTTCAGTGCTAAGCCTCTCCCCAGCTGCTACAAGGAAAAGAGTTGACCCTGCTTTACAAACTGGGGAAAAAATTATGCATCAATGAAGCAACGTGGGAGTCAAAGCTGGGAGCACAACGCAGAGGCTGCGATCTTCCCAGAAGATCCTTATTGTAAAATCAACACAACTATTGCAGCTTTGGGCAACAGCAAACCAAAAGAGATCTCACTGTTCTGCAGCCCTGCTCACGCCATCTGTTTCCTTTGACAGGTGCTCAGTTTGAAGGCTTAAGAAGAGAGGCATACCTGCTGGTGAGTGAGGTGCCCCAGTTCCTTGTAGCCAAGGGCCAGCACTCTCGCCCCCTCATGCGAAATTTCTGTGTGGACAGCATGATAGTTGCTTGGGCACTGAGACAACTAGAGAAGATGTGGGGAAAAGTCGCGTTAAGACGGTTCCAAACACAATTCAGTAGCACATTCCAGTATTTCACATTAAATATGCTGAGAGGGAAAAGAGGCACATTTGGGTAGACTGAAACTCCCCGGTGGAGTTTGTTCTCGGGCATGGGTTCGGTAAGGAATTTCGTCTTGCAAAAGAGCTATGTCCTGCATTCAGGCTCCAGACTTTGCAGGGACAAACTGAGGTGTAAGGGCACGAGCACACGTGCTGGAGAAGGCCTTCCCTCTCCTAGAGAGCTGCGCTCACCATTTTGTGCAGCGTCTCTGGGGCCCCTTTCACAGCTGCAATGTAACAGAGGTCAGTCGAGCCAATCTTCTCATACGACGCCAAGACAGACATTCTTTTCAGGGCACTGGCAAAATGAAAGCGCTGGTGAATTTTCAGTCCCTGAGTTTTAATACTTCTGGGGAAAACTTTCTCATCTGGAAACAAACAGATCAGGAAATCCTGAAAGGTTTCTCGGTATCAAAGGCAACACCCCTCCCTTCAGGTCCCAAAGGAACCCACAGATCACCGAGAGCTTAAGAATTTCTTCCTTAGATACAAGCATACAAAGCTGGAAATTCTAACGCCAAGGATTAAGGGACATAACCAGTCAGAATGTCTAAGTGCATAAATATGAACAGCAACGCAGCAGGTTGAAGGTGCATTTACACCGTTATAGTTTTATCACAGGTCAAAATCCAGAAGCAGAAAACACAACCGCATGGGTTTCAGGGAGATATGCATTCAGGGTTTCTAGAGGATTCTTACTTTAGTTATTTGCGTGTGCCAGAGCCAAGAAAGCAGAGCAGAAAACCTCCAGAGACTGCATGCAGACCGTGCTACAACACACACTGTCGTGTTTTCACGACTGCGATCTGCCCTAGCCAGTCACACCCCCCTTTTGCAGTTTGCTTAATTAGAATCAAAAGGCACCACCCCAAGCATACTGGTTGCAGAATGCATTATCTGCAGTCCTGAGAACAGCCTTTTACTATTTGCTGTCCCCGAGACACGCAGTGCAAGGATTTCCACTGCCCCAAGCCAGTTCCTGGGACTGCACCAGATCAAATTCACGATTTGCAGAAAGCCGGGATGAGGCACAGGAGATCTCCAGAGACCAGATCATTTCATGCTCAAACCAACTGACAAAAAGCAGCGTTATCACCATCAACCCTCCCAAAACAAACACACGAAGGTTTTACCTTTGGTCAGGGTCCAGTCCACAGCCATCAACATTGCCTTCTCTAACGGGTCTCCCACCAGCGTCCCGTCATCCAACTGTACAAGTGAATGGCAAGTAGCAATCGCTCGGTGGGTTTCTACAGGAATGTCAGATACTGGTGTCACTTCCTTCCCATCCCTGCGACATAAAAGAGACTGCCCATGTTAACAGACCCATTCACATTATCTCAAACAAACCCTGGAGTTTTTCCCAGCAAAAAAAATAAAATAAATCTACTCTAACACAGTAAACAGCAGAGCTTCTCATGGCAAGATCAAAGCCATGGGAAACCTGGCTCTGTCTCAACTGCAAACAGCGCCAAACCCTATAATTTTTGCCAGTTCTCCAGAGCAAACTTGATTCAAGCAGAACACGCAAAACAGAAGACTGAACTAACACATTTAAATAGCTGTAGAATCAAAGGACCAAGAGATCCCCCTGCTGTGGCGTCTAGCTTTCTAGCACAGTTCATTAAGGCGGCGAACGAGAAGGCAGGATGCTACCACACGGAAAGGCTGCAAATATATCAGCTACATAAAAACTCTGTGTGAGAAATCCCCTGAGACAACTACGTTTTGAAATCCAGAGGCCAGAAAGCCTTTTTCTGAGTGTTGCTGCCAGAGACTAACAACCCTCTTCCCTTCCAGTTCAAGCCACTTCTTTCACTCTCTGAATCCCCAATCATCTTCCCTTCCCCACTGCGATTTCAGCTGGGCCTGAGGAGTGCTGCCGTGCCCAAAGCCCAGAACACAGCAAGTCACTCTAACGACAGTCACCTACCTGAGCCCAGCTACTCCTCTCACTACAAGGTGATCGCTGGTTAACGTTCCAGTTTTGTCAAAGCAGCAAACTTCAACCTTGCCTGCAAAGGGGATGCGGAAGGGCTCTGTACAGTACACGTCTAGAAGAGAGGAGAGGAAAGCCTGTGACAGATCAGCTACGACAACGCCAGGACAGATCAGCAGCTTTTATCACAGGACAGAAGCTATAAACATGGCGTTCAGCTCTCCGCTCTGAAATCTTGTAGTGTTTAAAACCACAACGGACACGAAGTTGTAGCAGCACAGTCCAACACAGAAGCCACCGACCTTCCTAATCCGCATACAGGAACCTGCTCAGTGCAGAACTGCACGACTGTTGAGCAAGCAGGCTTTCATGTAAATATTTTGGTTCAGCTACTTTGGACCCACTTCAAAGCACACCCCTCCTAGGCTCTTGCGTTTGGGGTTTACGCCCCACTCTCATACACCAGCTCCAAAACCCACGTCAGATACTGCTGCCGCATAGAAATGAGGAGACTACAGGAATTTCACACCCATTTTCTCACCGACATCCCCCACAGTTCCAGGTGCGAGAAAGCAGTCTGATTTTTGGTTTTGCGTTTAGGCTTGGTACTTACAGAGCTTGGCCAAGGCAATGAGGGAGGTGTTGACAGCCAGAGAGAGTTCAATGGGAAGTTCAGGTGGGACAACCGAAGTCAGTATTAAAGTACACTCGAGGAAGAGCTTGTAACGATTCCTGCTAGGATCCTTCGTGCCTATAGGATGAGACAGGAGACCTGTAACTCCTCACCCTTGGACTGTGTGCCCCACAGAACTAAGACGAATAGCACAAAGAAGCACACCTACCTAGGAAGAGCTGTGGGAGGGCAAGAAAAGCATCCAGAATGCAGTCTGGGCCCCTACACTGAAACACTGGAGCAGCCCAACCCAGCTATTGTAACTCTCAGAAATTACGTCAACTGTCCTTCCCACAAGCTTTGGTACAACTCCTGTGCAGACACCTGGAAGAGGCAAGAAGAAAGCTCACCTTCAATCCAGACGTATGCTGCAGCAGCAATGGCAAAGACCAGCAGGAACAGGATGAAAATGAAGGTCTCTAAGTTATTGGCTGTCACTCTCTTCACCCCAAAGAGGATTGTACGTAGCAATTTCCCCTGAGAAGAACAGCCTTCAGTGCAAGAAGCTATCTCTGCAGCATGCAGTGGTTTGTTAAAAATACGTCTGAAACCCAATTTTAAAGTTACACTCTGGTATGCTGGTGCCAGAGCCTGAAACTTATTCCCAGTTCTGTGATCCTCTTAATAGCCATCAGCCTAGAGCCACCCACAATTAATCTATTTAAAAAATAAACCCACTCCTAAGCCACTTAAGTTCACTACATCTTTTTAATCAGTCTTAAATTTTCAATCGACTTCTAAGCAGCTCACATTCACATCTCCAGCCTCTGCAAACACACCCCAGTTACCCCTTCCTGACAATTCTCATTACACAAACAGGGATAACCAGGAGCTAAGGACGTATATATAACGCTGCCAGTCACAAAACCAGCCCTGAATGCTGACTCCCAGGCTTCTGCATCAAACATCAGACCACTTATTTGGCGCGCACAGAACAGAGTGCCAGAGACCAACTTTATTTGTTCCTCTTCCAACCAAACAAGCAGTTCTGATGCCCTGATTTCTATTTTCCCCTGCTGTATTTCGTGAGGATTTCCTTATAGCAAAGCACTAAACAACAGAACCAACGTCACTGACAAGACAGAGGCGAGAAGGCACGTTCACGTCTTACCTGAGATGTGTTGAAGCCTGTCCTCAGAGCATATGCCACACATCCATTATCGACAGCTGGAACAGCAGCAGGAATGAAGACAGTAAGTTTACTGCAAATCTTTTACAGGTTTATCACAGAGAGAATACACTTGAAATTACAGCCTCCTCTCACTTACAAGGGGATATAGTCAACTTGAGCAGAAAACCAGTCTAATAATCACAGTAAGCAGGGCCAAGGAGACTTAACTCAATAACTACCTTCAAAAGTTGCACCAAGCCCCATGAAATAAACCTGCGAGCATACTACGCGCCCTCTTGGAGGGAATTTGCGCAGGTACGTACGTTTCAGTCCTGTGCTGGCTTTCTGGGGCGGGATGTGCTGCACCACCTTTGTTCCCCCGAATATGATGTGTAACCGGGCATCCGTCTGCATGTCCAAGACGTGCTCTGGATTGAGATCCTCCACAGGCTCCTGCAGGACAACGATCGGTCTCAGATTCACAGCTATCTAAAGTAATCTTCACGCATTGCTTTCTTTTATCTCGCACGAGATGCTCTCAGCTTCGCTTCGGCCACAGGTGGCCCGAACTGAATCTAGACATGAACGTGCCATTCAGTTTCTAATTTATAGCCTGGTTCATGCGGAAATTCTGGTTTCAGAGGACTAGTTCACCCTTGGCACAGTGAATTTAGCAAGGGAGGCTCTGTAAGCACTACTTTATCATTTTTAAGTCACTCGCTGGCACAAAAAGAAGGAAGGTGCAGGGTTTTGAAGTGCTTTACACTTGTTCCTCCCACCCCTACCCAGCCAAAAGAATCCAGACTGGGGGGAATGCGTAGGAGGGCGACGCCGTGCCCACATGTTGCAGTTCAGGCTCAAAGGCTGGAGAGGCAGCCAGACAAAACAGGCATTCTGTTTCTCATTTACCAGAGACCATCAATCACTGATAGGGAGTTGATAACAAACAGACCAGGTCGCCTGGGCCAGCATTCACACAAAGAGATTCATTTGCATTCACAACTACTACAGTGGCTTGAATATTTTTACTTTTCCAGGTTGTAACAAAGGGAAAACATAGAAGATGCTTCCCACAGACCTTCATCTGCGGCACGGACTCTCCTGTCAGCATGGCTTCATCTACAATACACCTTCCACGTAACAGCAGCACATCACACGGCACTAGATTTTCATGAGGAGATCGGCCTGCAATTAATACACGAGAACGCAGAAGTTTGAAGGCAGAAATGACTACTGCTTGGCTATTTGACTAGAAGGGAACAGATCTCCTCCAGTTTAGCTGAGATAAAGAAGTTTGCTAAAGGTTCAAACCACTCAAGGACTGACAAGTCTCTCAGTTGACTCCACTTGCTGAGAACCAAGAGGCCCTGAAGGTTAGGACTTTATTCGGGCTAGGAAAGCTTCAAAATGAAGTCACTTAGTTCCCATTGAACTGGGAACGCATCCTGAGGTAATACAACCTCAAAAAAGAAAGTACAGTTAAGACAGAGACCTGCGCTTCCTTCCCTGTTCCATTCAAGGAAGATATTGCTGGGAGGAAGGGAACTCTTCACCTTCACAATCCTAAGCTGAGGTAGGAACCTGCAGCTGATTGATCTAGCTGTTTACCTTTCTTCAAGACAGTACAAAGTTCAAGAGATCCAGCCCAAGGATCAATCCCTCAGACCCTTGAATCGTGACATTTACGAACCAAAGTCTCCAAAAGCACCTAACCAAGACTGTTACATTTTTATTCACTGTGCAACCTCACACACCAGAAGGAATCTGATTTTAAACAAGGATTTGATTACAACCATCATGCAAGCCATTACCAATGGAAACGATGTCCCCTGGAATAATCTCATCACTGGAAATGGGTCGCCACTTCCGATTTCTGTAAACCTGCAGGGAAAAAAAAAAAAAAGCACTTTGAGAAGCCCTGCGTGCATCAGCGTAGTCAAAAAGGACAGAGGAAAAAGATGGGAAAAAGAAACAGCAAGCCAGCTGAAAGACAGCTCCGTCAAGAACTTTATGCAAAGCAAGCTAATCCAAAAAAACAAAAAACACCAACTCAACCATGAAAGAACATGTGATAGAAAATACAGCCAGAACTATAAGAATTAACGGAACAAAAAGATGAAGAATTTCAGATTAAACTAGCAATAATTTATTCCATTTACACTGGACTTTTGCCCCTTTTAGAAAGAAGATTCACAGCCAGCGATGATCTTTCCCATTTCTAGGCTCTTGGTCTCACTGCCAAGTACCCAGTTTTCCAGTGTTTGTGACCATTTCTTCTCTCATTCCGATTACCTGGATCATGTATGGCCTGTTGCCCATTTTTCGGATCTCTGACATGTTTCTCATCTGTTGCTGGACCAGGGAAGCTTCAAATGCAACTAACATGGAGAGGGTGAAAACGCTGTAATACCAGTACTCATCCAGGCACCACAAACCCACACAGAACACCTGCAGGGAGAAAAACAATGCAGAAGTTGTTCTAATCTCACTCAGACAACAAAAGCCTTCCATTTCCAGTTTTTTTTTTTCCAGCTAATTTGGTATGCATTTAATTGTATTAACTCATTAGGGAAAAACAGGCTCACTCCCACAACAGGCAAATAAAATCATTCTAAGGGTGTGAGAACAGCACGTACTTTTGATTTTAGAAAACTGATTCCGATCCTCAAACAAGGATTATAACGAATTTTTTCCTTTAGTAACAGGACAAAGTATTTACAGCCCTTTACGTCTGCTCGCTTTACCTGAAAGACGAAGAATGGAGCTGTAGCTCTTTCTTTAAAGAGTTCCAAGAACTCTGGCACCACCATCTCAGCCCTGGGAAAGAGTTGAATCCTTATTAGGCTAAAAGTTCTGGATTCTCAACAACAGCCCAACCCCAAAGCCACCTGGTGTCAGTCCAAGCTGTGTTTCACACTATCCATGCACAATCTCCCTCTTCTCAGCTGCTTTGTCTCAGTCACTTTGCTACACACAATTATTTTCCATCTACAATCTTCTCTGACACCGTTCTAGGGCCTTAAAGAAGTTGGACACTGTGCAAAGCGAGTGCCAGGAGCAAGCATTTGAAAATCAGCACCAGGATTGTAGTTCTACCCCTTGGTTACTGACACACTGAGATACCTTGGTCCCCTCTCACTCCGAAAAGACAGATCTGTGCCTGGAAAACTCACTTGTTTGTGCCGTATTTCTTCTCAGCTGCTCGGATCTCTTTGTCTTCCTGATAGCCTCGGGCATTCTGGTAATAACACAGGGGATGCTCCACGGGGAAAGCTACAGGAAGAAACTGTTTCTTGCCGTTTATCTCATACGAGTACTTGATTTTCTGAAATTCAAAGGAAAGAGCTTCCTGCCCATCCTCATCCTGCAAAGAGGAAAAAACAACAATTGAATACACATCAAAAATCTCACTTTACAGCTGAAAAAGGAAAGAAATCCCAATCCCTCACATCCCTAATTCTTGTACGATTCTGCTTGTGGTACAGACAGCAGGAAATAAAATGCAATCTTCAACATCCCCACCCGTGACTGACTGCAGCTGACATTTCCCTAAGAAGTTACGTTAGGAGCTAAGAAATGTCACCAAGAATCTGCATATTTGACACGAAAATGCCATTTCCTGGCACGTGACGGATTTCAGTTCTGCTTGCAACGGCCACATCCTTACCTGGTCTCTGTGGAGCGGCACTAGTTCTACAGATCCGTTATTTGGGGTTGGCACAACTTTAGCCAATGTGGCTTTCTTAGGACTAGGTTCCTGAAACACAGACAATACACACGTCGTAAAGAAGACTATACTCTGAGAGACAGGAAGAACCATTTCTGGACCACGTTAAGACACACAGAGTAAAGAAATCCATGCAGCAAGGTGTTTTTGCAGACCAAACGCATGACAATCGAGGACGTTTTGGGTATCATAATCCCTCCTCAAAACAGAACCCCACCAACTAGTGTTATCCGTAGGCTCGTCCCCAGCTTATGACTATGTTAAGAAATTATAAACCAATATTTTATTGGCAGGCAACACACACAACGAAGGCACGGCTGCAACAACGACCACCAAGAAGGCGTGGGGATCACCCCTCAGGGAAGCGCAGAAGAGCTGACGGTCGCAAAGACAGCCAGCCCTGTTCTGAACGCTCAAATCACCCCAGATTTGGGTGGGGCCGAGCGAAACGGCGACGTTTCGGTGCACAGCGACCCACCGCGCCCCCCTGGGTGCCTGAGGCGGCTCCGTGGGGTCCCCGGTACCAACCTCCCGGCCCGGCCCCGCGGCCAGCACCGCACCCGGGACTCACCCTCACGCAGGTGAGCGCGCAGTGCGCGTGCACCGACCAGAGCCCCGAGAGCGCCGTCAGCAGATGCACCACGCCGATGGCGGCCAGGGCCAGCAGCGCGGCCTCGGGGGGCGCGGGGCCCTCCCGCTGTTCCGCCGCCGCCTCCTCCTCCCCCCACGCTGCCCACACCCGCGGCCCCCACAGCCACAGCCAGGCCGGGTAGAGCCCCGCCACGAAGGGCAGCACGGTGCCGTGGAGGAGCCGCGGCCGCCGGCGGTACAGCGTCACCGACGAGACCAGCTCGTCCGCGGGGCCCGCAGCCGGGCCGGCCGCCGCCATTTTCCCCTTAGCAACGGCGCGCTTCCGCTTCCGGGCGTGGGCCGCGAGGCGGCGCGCATGCGCGGTGCGCACAACCGAGAAGAGGGCACAGCGGGCGGGGAGCTGCGGAGGCTGCGCATGCGCGTTGGCAGCCTGGTGGCATTGCGAGGAGAGGGCACATGCGCAGAAAGGAGAGAGGGGCGGCGGCGCATGCGCAGTGAGGAGGAAGCGGCGGGATGTGAGTAGGGGGCGGCGGTGGGGGGGGGAGCCGGGCCGGGCAGGGCCGCGCTCACTCCGGTGTCGCCCCTCAGGGAGGCGGCGCTGGAGGTGACGGCGCGGTACTGCCGCAGCGAGCTGGAGCAGTACGGGCGCTGCGTGGCCGCCAGCCCGGCTTCGTGGCAGCGGGACTGCCACAGCCTCCGCCTCGGCATCTCCCGGTGCGCCTCCGCGCAGTGAGTGAGGGGCGAGGGGGGAGGAGGAGGGGGCTGAGAGGACCGGAGGGGCCTGAGAGGACCGGAGGGGCCGGGGGGGGGCTCGGGGGGGGGCGAAGGGACCGGGGGGGACCGGGGGGATTCGGGGGGGCCGAAGGGAGCCAGGGAGGGGACCGGGGGGGGCCGAGGGGGACCGGGGGGGGCCGAGGGGGACCGGGGGGGGCCGAGGGTGGCCGAGGGGACCGGGGGGACCGGGGGGCTGAGGGGGCCGCGGTGTCTCCGCAGCCCCATCGTCAGGAGGATCCGCAGCGACTGCGCTGAGCCCTTCGCCGCCTTCGAGAGGTGCCTGCAGGAGAACGAGGCCGCCGTGGGGAAGTGCAGCGAGCACGTCGCCGCCTTCCTGCGCTGCGCTGAGCAGGTGAAGGTCGCCGCGTGAGGTGAGCGGGGGCTGCGGGGGCTGGTTTCGCTCGGGACCTGCTGCGCAGGGCCCTCCGCGCTCCGTTTCTCTCATTTAAACAGCTGGAGCGGCCACGCTGCTATCGGCCAGCCCCGCAGCATCACAATAGGCCAGCCCAAATTCTGCTTACACCCGTGTTTCTCTCCCACCCCTTGTAAATTCCGACCTAGCATCCTCTCAGAAAAGCATAAAGCACTGAAACAGGTTGCCCGGAGAGGCTGTGGATGCCCCATCCCTGGAGGTGCTCAAGGCCCTGAGCAACCTGATCTAGTGGGTGGCATTGGGGTTGGAATCAGGTGATCCACGAGGTCCCTTCCAACCCCAGCTACTCTGAAAGCATAGCAGGGAATTATATCAAGGTTAAACCCATCGGCATGGCTCATCAGGGGAAGTATTTCCTCTGTTTGTGACCACAAGCGCAGCAGCGTGTTTTTCCAAGTGGTCATTCTGTGTTGGACTAAGGTGCTGCCCTGCGGTAAAAGACCCTGGGATGAAAGCAGTCTTGTTCTGACGTAAAGTCTTGGTTTAATTGGTCCAACTCTATTAATCAACTGGGTTATCAGGTTTGTGTGGTAATATATGCAGAATGGGTTTGTTGGGTGGGTCAGGCTGCGGCACACAGCACTGGGATAAAGATCCTGTAAACTTCCGTGGAGCTACATTAAAGCAAATAATGTGCTACTAAGCATATAGGAACAGACTGACTGTGACATCTGCCCGTCACCTGAAAAGGTAATTTACTCTGCCTCACGACTGGGGTGTTGCATACCTGATTCTTTTATTTGTGCTGTTTTTTGTTTTTTTTTTCCATAGGGGATCCTCGGAATTAAAGTTCATCCTCAGGAGTGAATGAAAACTCTTTCCGTACCCTGGAGTCTCATTCCAATGCTCAGATGGGTTGTTTCTCCCCTCTGAAAAACTGAGTGCAGCCCTGTGACGTGGTTCTCTTGGTGCTTGTCTTCAGCGACCAGCTGGACTCTGACATGGCTGTCGGAGCATCCCTGATCTGCTGGTACTTGTGTGCTGCTAATGCTGGGTTTTTGCTGCTGGTGCTCCATGCCCTTAGCAACTTTGTAAGTAAAAAAAAAAATTACAGAGCTGCGCTGAACACCAAAGGATCAGCGAGCAACCTGCAGATGTACTTGAATAGGAACCAAAAGCTAAAATCAGCCTTTACCTCTTTTTCTGCAGTCTGTATTCAACAATTTCTTTGATAATTAAGCACAGTGTTTTCCTTCGTCCCAATAAAAATCGCTCCTGAAGATCAAAGGCCAGTTCTGGCTTTTCCCGCTGATGATGGAAGCTGCCCTCAGAGCTGGACTGCCTACGGTGACGTTTCCTTGACCGCAAAGGTTCCCGCTTGAAAATTTGCTGTGCAGCTCCCAGTTTTGGGGGTGCCCTGGCTCTTCTGCTGTTTCAGAACAGCAGAGGGAGTCTTCCTGCCAGCGGAGACGGCAGAATAACTGTGGACTCGAGAGCTCTCCTCAAACCCTGCTGCTCTATCAGCAGCACAATGATCTCTGAGTGCAGGGGGGGGCCACCACCGGTGTTCTCACACAGGGGCACAAAGAGCCCAGCTAGGAGGAAGGGTGGTTTCTGGACTGTAACTGGTGGGGGGAAAAATATACGACGGTGTAAGAATAGCTGGTTTTACAAGGAGTGAATTAAGAGCCAGGGCTCGTGAGACCTGTGAGCACTCTGCGGAGGCACTGCGAGCTGTGGCCCTACTCCAGCGTGCTGGCGGCTGAAAACTGCTGTGGGTCTGCTGATGTGCAGTGTGTGAGGTGGGACTGAGAACCCCCCCCTCCCAGCCAAAAACGGGTCTCTGAGGTTTAGAAAGCCCTTTGGGATACTCGCAGGCCAGCTACAGAGAGGGAGAAAGGAGCTGCTACAGCCTGCTTACACAACGCAGCGTCTGCTGAGTGAGGGCTTTGCTGCTGTCCAGAGTAGCAGCTTCCAGAAAAGTTACAGGGAACCACAAACCAACACTCTCCAGAAGCGTGCAGCCAGCAGAGCACGTGCAGAAAGTGTCGTGTACGGCACCAGCAGTCTTTGGAAGCACAGCGCAGCTTTGCTGTGTTTTCAGCGTGAGGTTTTTGTCCCCCTAAGGGTGAGGCACGGAGCAGGAAACTTGGCTTTGACCTGGTTCCCAGGGGTTCGTACCCCCCTTCCAGGGACACATTAATCCTTAGCCGTGCTTCAGCTAGGCACAAGTCCAAGCTTTTGCCTTCGAGCCTGTGGAGTTTGGCAAACATCACTTAGCATTTTCCAGTTGGGCAGAGTTTAACTCCTTTGGGGAGAGGGACAGCAGATTGAAGTTGATCTGTTCCAGCTTCTAGCAGAGCCCGAATCACGAAGCTGGCCGTCGGCGTTGCTGTCTGCTGCACAGAGGTGGCTGCATTTCAGCAGTGATGGGATTCGAAGTGTGTCTGGATGCTGGGGCCCTGTCTTAACAACATGTATACTTGCAAAAACCACTTTGTTTCCTTTTATCAAATGCCGCAAACGTAAAAATGCTGCAAATGTTAAAAAAAAAAAAAAAAAAAAAAGAGTAAAGATAAAGCATGTTTTATCTCCTGGTGGAAAAGCTGAGAGAAAAAGGTGACGGTGGCTTCGCTTCAAAGTGAATTTAGAGGAGGCAAGTGCTACCAGAAAAGGAGGAGAAATCTTTTGAAATTTATTTGTGCTGGGCAGGACCCTATTAGTCAGAAATGTCTGTGGCGTGAATAGCTTTATTAAGGGTGCCGTTAGACGGGAGCGAAGGTGCTTTACATGTTGTTGACATTGTATTGAAATGTCAGCCTGTCAGCAGAAAAGCCATTTTTCATTATGTTTAAGGTGCACTGGGCCCCCTCTTAAGCCCGGTTATGTCTCCTCCTTCTCAGGAGCCTGAGCTGCTCTATTATTACTTGCTCGGGCGCGTTAACCGCTGAGCTGCCGTTGCCATCGACCAGCCAAACGCTCGTGGGGGTTCAATAAACTCGTTCCTAGGGAGAGGGGGCAGAGGGAGATGCTGCTCCATCCCGCTTCTGTGTGCAGTCGAGGAGATAAAGGCTTTCTGAGAACATACCAGTGAGGCAGCTGCAAGTTTTGCTCTGAATAAGGAATGTCCACGTACAGCTCCCGCTACACAAATGTCACGTAACAGAGAACTGGGACAGAACCTCCCCGCGTAGGGAAGTCTTGGGGTGGTGGCTGCCGTTTGAAATCGGCGCTTTCTTCAGTTTACCAGCGCCCTCGGAAGAGTTTCTAGGCTAAATCCATTTGTAGCCTCGTCAAATTTGGCGAATGTCGTGAAAAGTGAAGGGAATATCGGCGATTTTCTTTCCTGCAACGGGCCGCGCCAGAAAGTGGCTGGAAGAAGCCGAGGGGTGTTTTGCTTCTTAGCCCGAAGGGAATCTGTAGCTGCATGCTGGAGCAGGCTAAGTCTGAGCCCTCTCCTGAGCACGGAGCAGGAGTTTTGCAGCTCTTTTTCTAACTGCTATGGGCTACCTGTTCTTGCCGGCTGCTGGAATAAAAACGGAGTAGCAATTACCGCAGCTGTTGGCATTGGCAAACGTGAGGGAAGGGCTGTGGGTGCGTGATAGAGGCTGGAAATAGGGCAAAGCCAGAGGGCAAGTCCCTGGAAGTGTAGGAAAAAGCTCTTCCAAATCCAGTTTTCTAGTCCTGTCATTGGAAACGCAGCCACACAGACGCTTCCTAAAAGGAGCATCAGTTGCTCCGTTATCTTTCCCCAGGTGCAAATTGCCAAGGGAGAGGTCTGAAAAACCTGAGAGTGGGACAAGAATTGGGGACCCAGGAAGCGTTTTCTTTGTTCCTGTACCGCAGGAAGATGACAGCACCTCACGCCGCCGGGTTTGGTTAGGCCAGGTGTGTGGAAACGAGCGCGGGAAGCGGTTACAGGTACGACAGATACTGACATAAAGCCGAGCGAGGGGAAGAAGACCTCAGGCAGTCAATCAAACTGGTAGGTTCAGCTTTATCTCCAAAGGCCGCAAAGACTCGGCTAAATTAACGCCAAGTGGCTGAAATCGATAAGTGAATAAGCCCGTCTTTCCCAGAGAGGGAGGCTTAGGGGAAAAAAAAGAAAAAAAAAAAAAGAAGAGATTTAGACCAGGATTTGGCTAGATTGGACCTCTCACGTCCTCACAAACGTAAGATAGCCGAAATAAACACTAAACCCCCGCAGCAGCGAGGAGAAGAACCCAGAGGACCAAGTTCTGAGATGCCTGAGGACCAGGAAGGCCGTGTCAGACTTCTGAGGGCAAACGATCCGTCATTCACCAAGCCTTTGTGTCCTGTTACTTCTGGCACGGGCTTTTCTGTTCTCACTCGGTGATCCTCTCCTGGTCCTATGCTTTCTCCGCTTTAATTGCTCTCAGCGCTTGTTTTCAGGCAGATGTGCGCTTTGGCTGGTAGTTTAAGCGACCTGGATGTCAGTTGTGTTTTCACTTACCCTCTGTCTTTCTGTGGGGCCTTGGATGCTGATCATGTTCTGTGCCTCTGTTTACTCACCTCTGAAATAAATAACACCTACCTGGCTGGGGAGTGGTGAGGGATAATTAATTAATATATGCAAGGAGTTCTGAGGTCCTTAACTAAGAGAAAGCTAAGAATCACGAGGTTCATTCTCTCCTTTATTTTTGCTCAATTCCTTTTAGGTTTAGATCTCAGAATACGAAGTTAAGTATGTCAGGGCTTTTTTCAGCCTGTTGCTTTAACTCCTGTTGATGTCACTTTTCCTTTCAAGTGGAACTCTAAAACCAATAAGGTAAATTACACACGATCCTAGAATGAGGAACTAACAAAAACATCTCTTTAATTTTTCATCCAGAAAATATTCTCGTTTTACACTCTGCTTCTCTTACTTAAAGGAGCCATAAATCAGCGTGTTCCTTTGGTGTTTGCAGTCACCGGGAGAGATTTAGTGCTGCTGGCAGGGCCAGGGCTGAAATGGGCAGCAGCCGAGGGCAGGGAGCTGTGCAGGGCCACATTCCATCCGCACACACGTTTGCTTTGCTTGGCCGTTGTCCAGTTGGTTTCTGAGTCCCTTGCAAGCACGAGGGGAATTGGATGGGCAGAGGGGGAACGTTTTTCACCCGGTGGTCACCTTGATCCGCTTTCATTCACCTTTATTCTCTCTGGAGAGAAAAGAGAGGACGGCCGGGTGTTTCAGCACGCTGTGGGCGTTCCCCGACCCTCCTGCGTTGGCATCCCGCAGCCGAGAGCCTGCGTCTCCCTGCGTGAGGAGAGCAAATCTTCCAAAAATGCTGAGCAAAAGGGGAGAGCCGGAAAGCCTGGGTGCAGGTGGCTCTGTTCTTCGCTCTGCCAGCGAGTGGCTGGAGCCTTTTCCTGGGATTATTTCCAGGGCCCGTGATAGCCGCGAGACTTAGCTCCCCGACGTCCGCGGGAGCTTTGGGATGCACGCCATTACCCCCGAGGTGCAGAAGGGTCAGGTCCCTTCTGCGCCACGGTGGGCGATGGTCACAAAGCTGCCTCCGCCTCTTCCCCTTGGTCAGGGTCGGTGCTCGCTGCCGCTCCTCTCCGTGCCTCCCCCGGCCCCTCGTGTCTGCAAGAATGGAGACGCAAGAGCTGCAGGAGAGAACAGGTTCACCTGCGATCACCGAACTCCTGGCCATGCTGGCGACGCTAAAAGCAGCCCTGTCCTTCGGGCTGATGCCAGGAGAGGCGTCAGGGCTCGCTTGGCAAGCCCGTTAGCTCCCCAGGCACGGACAGCACCGGCTGGGGCTCTGGTGCCCACCTTTCTGCTTTCCCTCTGCTCCTTTCGGGCAGAATCCAGACCTGGAGAGCACCTGCACGCTAACAGCCGGTCGTTTCTATAGGATATAACCCTGAAGTGGCTTTTGCACTCGATCTCTCGTCACCATCACACTCCTTTTCTCAGCAGCTCCGGGTCTCGCACAGCTCCTCACAGCAGCTCCCCGTATTTATTTATTCGCCTTGGGATTCCAGCAGCTGCCTGGGACTCCTGCTGCTGAGCTGGCTGCTTGGGGAGGTGGAGAGCTGCCAGCACGAGTTCCTCAGCTGCTCCGGGATACCTCGCTCCCGGGGAAGGGAAGGGCCGGGCCATCCGAGGAGCCCAGGCCAGCCTCCACTGGGGCTGCCTGTGCATGCAGGTTGCCTGACTGCGCTGAGGCAAGCTTCAGGTTTCCACTTAGGGTTTGCTTTTTATTTTCAAACGTACATGCAAAAAAAACCATCGGCACATCACAGCACTAGATCACAACGAAGAGAAGGGAGGGTTTCAGTGGGTGAAGCTGGCTCCAGCGTCCGGGAGAAACACCAATTTGCACAGAGTTCACCGTAACATTCTCTTAAAACTTAGTCTAAGCTGAGGCCGTCTTTGTGCAAAAAGAAACGTGCAGCTTCATGAGTTTTTCAGTTTCATTTCTTACGGGCGGATGACCACACAACAAAGGTGGAAGCCAACCAACTGCAGTAGCTGGGCCTAGAACTTGTCCTTGTGGGCGAACATACGTCAGAAACGCCTGTTTCTGCAAAAGGCTCCCCCTTCCCTCCTGAAAAGAAATGCCAAAGTGTCTGTAAACTGTGTACACGGGCTGATGGTGAGAGCAAAGGAGAGTCCAGCTACAGAATCTGGCGCTGCAAACACAACGGGACGTGTCACATTCACACAGCTTTATTAAAGGTGAAGCAATGGTGGCGTGAGCTTTATAGGGCTGCGGTTCTGTTACACAGCATCTTTGTGTCCGTTCTCTATAAGTAGTCTTGAGAAGGTGAAAAATGCCTGATAAGAAGCAAAATGCATCAGGACTGCATCTCCTTTCATCCCCAAAGCCAGGATTATATAGCTCCTGGGTATCTTCCGCCATAACCACAGACAACACTAATTAGCCATTTTTTTTCCTTTTTTTTTTTTTTTTTTTTTTCTTATTTGAGAGGATACACACCTTTTACAATCAGACCGGCAAGCCTGTGGAGGCGTAGAAGTAAAACACCACATACAGAAACAGCAGCCAGCCAGGTTCTCAGGTTGCGTTTCTAGGCTCACAACCCTGGAGATGGAGATGTGAAAAGAAGCCGTCATTTCCTTCTGGAGCTGCCTGCCAGTTAGTCACTGCTCAAACAGACAGTTTGAAGCTCTGAAGGCCCTTGTCCCTTCAGCTGGCGTGCTCCTGGGGAAACCTGACCTTTCTAGGAATACTGGCTGTCCTTCACAAACACAAAGAACCAAATCCCAGGCTTGGGTCCTGGGCAGGAGACTGAAGGATTTCCCTTTGGTAATAATTCAGGCTCCCAGTCTCTGCTCTCTCTTTCTTGCCCATTTTAGTTTTTGTGGATATTCACATCGGCACCCGTCGGCTTCTCGTAACTCTTGCCTGCCTCATGCGGGAGGGCGTCGTGATGAAAGAAATGGATTCTTTCACGAGAAAAAAATTGGGAGAAAATGGATTTCTGCTCGCTATCCGCAGCGGAGACACGCTTTTCTCTTGGCTGAGTCCTGCTGTCACCGCTGGGCTGTCCTCAGAGCATAATCCAGATGTAGCCTGCTGGAGGTAAGTGAGATAATGCAACGCGATTTCTTTCTCCCATCACTTGTTGGAAGGAAGCGGGGTGTTAGGATGCCTGAAAGAGGAGCCAGAGTGGGGAATCCTGCTATAGAGAAGGGGCTTTCTAGCAGGAATATTTTTAGAGTAAAACCATTTCACTCTGCTGTTTTAGAAAGGAAACAAACAGAAGACAGTCTTTGTTCCGCCCATAAAGGGAGTAGAAGTGCCCCTTTAGAGAAAGACAGGCAGACGTAAAGGCAATAGAAAGCTCGCTGTGGATGTGTTACACTTCTCTTGGCGTCCTTGAGCATGACGGAGCACGAATACTGCTGTTTCTTGAAGCAGATATCCGAGCACAGCCGTTTCATTCCGGGGCCAGGCTGTCGTGCATTTCTGAAATGTCAACCATTAAAAAACCGTACCGTGCCAACTGATCGACAGCCACGAAGAGAATCTCCGAAGCGGCAGTGGCATCCCTCGGAGACGCCTCAGGACCTTGGCTTTTGATGTTGAAAATTAACCTTGTCCCATAGGCTGGGAAATGAGGCAAAACAGCCCGGCGGGCAGCTCAGCTGCAACCGGGACTTAAATAAACAGAGTTTGTGTGCGAAGGGCACCTGCTACTTCGGGGGGCCACCCTGGTTAGCTTGGCCAGTCTTTGTTTGAAGGACATAATGCTCAAAAGCTTAAACACTGGACAAACTGCTAAAGGTACAGCTAAACAACATCATACCATTGATCTACTCGTGGCTAGAAAAAAAAAAAGGAGAGAGGCAATCCAAAGTCCTTCAGGCTGTGAAAGGTCCCTGTGGGTTAGTGCTCGTGTGTGTGGCGGACCCAGCTGCCTCCTCCGCCGTGCAGTGCTCGAGGAATGTCTCCGACGGTCTCAGTCTGGTTTCTCCTCCCTCACCCCCACTTCTGAATTTGGAGCAGCATCCACCCGAGATCCTCGCGAAGAGCCGGGAGCTTTTCTATGGTCAGGAGGTGAAGTAGGAGCTCTGCATGGAGTAGAGTCGGTCGATGGGATTGCCCACACGGGCCTGGAGGAGGTTGGCCTCAGCCGTGGACAGCAGGCAGTCTCCCAGGTGGCTGATGCTGTCGCTGTCCATGTCGTGGAAAACTCCTTCTGAGTCTGGAAGAGGAAGGAGAGGGAAATAAGTGGGGACGTGGCACGGGCACATTCCACGGGGGGAGCTGGGGTGTGGCTGCATCACAAAAAAACAAACCACTGTGAGCACGAGGGGACCCCACGCCGGGACCGGCACTGGGCACGGCTCTTCCCTCCCTCACCCAAACGTCTCCCGTTGGAGAGAAGACCCCAGGCTCACTCCCCAGCCTCCAGCAGAGCTCAGCCCGAGGCTGTGGCCTCGCCAAACTTCCTCTGAGAAAGGCTCTGAGCTACGTCCAAGTCCCGTGGACCATTGGCAGGGTTGGATTCATGGCTTGGGCAGCTTTGGCGCAGGGACACGGCTTCGGTGCAAGCTCCCCGGCGCTCTCCTACCGTAGGGGTGCAGATGGTCTCCTGGCAGCTGGGGCGGTGTGAGCCCTTGTCTGTACAAGTCTGTGCTGTAGCCGTTCTGATCCAGGGGCAGCAGCTGCTGCTGGGGGATGCGAGGATAGGGAACCATCAGCCCGTCCAGGCCGTGAACGCTTGCACCGTCTAAAGACACAAGCAGTGGGACGGGTTGGAGAAGGGGCGCGCAGCGCAGGTGCAGGAACGTTATTCACGTCGCTGCAGCGGTGTGTGGCAGTCCCAGTCGGGGTCAGCACTGCACGAGGCTCAGGGCACCCATGCAGCATGGATGCAAGGTTACAAACATCCACGCGATGTTATAAAAAGGATCCTCTTCCCAAGAAGAGGCCAGGCACGCTGCATCGTGAGTACCCCTGAGTCCCGCCGAGCATTACCCAGCATCATTCCACCTTTGTGGTCACCGACAACTTGCGCACCAACTCGGCGACAACCTGCCTGCTCTCTGCTACTCCCCGTGTGTGTTCCCTCTCCGATCTGTTCGAGCCAATCCCCCCGCCCCAGCCTGCAGCCCCCAGCGCTGTCGGCGTGCCCCCCAGCTCCTCACCTTCGCTGTCATCGTTGCTCTGCCTGCTGTTGCGGCCGGTCCCCCTCCCGCTCCCCAGGCGAGGGTTGCCCAGCTGGTCTTGCTCCTGCTGTTGCTGCTGCTGCTGCTGCTGCCTGCGAGCGATCTTCTTCATCTGCAAGGAGACCGAGACCCCAGCTTTGAGGCTCTGAGCGGGGGGAGAGGCAGCATATGACTGCCACCTGCCTTTCGTCGCCACCGAGCATTGCCCCGGTATATCTCTGCCAGGCTGCTCGGGGTGACTCCTCCGCAGTCAGCATCCTCTACGCCCGGCCAAGACAAGCCCTGTGAGCAGCGGGGCTGGCAGGAAAGGCTGTAGGATCTTTGCGGGGGATGCCACGCACAATTTAAAAAGCAAAGGACTTTGGTTTACTGCAAAGGCAGGTTCTGCTTCCACCCTGTACATCCTGCACCGCTGGAAACGTTTTCCCTGCAACTTCTAGAGGGAAGAAGTGGGAAATCCTTCCAGTCTTCCCAGTCTCACAGTGAGGGGGAAAAAGTAGCAAGTAGCAAATGAATAATAATTTAAAAAAAAAAAAAAAAGGAGAACATTGAAGCTCTGCAAACATCTATAGGTTTCTTACATTCCTCTCTAGGCTTTTGCTATTATTAGATCCCTGTTGCACAGCGAGGTGCACCCGTGGTTTGGTCCCGCGTAGCTGTTCTGTTCTGACCGTTTTCTCTTTTCCTAAGCTGTCCTGTGTTTCCTCTGAATTGGATGAGTGTGTGATATCCCAGCCGTGTTGGGAACGCAGCTGTGGGGCAGGGACCGTTGCTCACCTTGGCTCTTTGGTTCTGGAACCAGACCTGCACCACCCGCACGGTCAGGCCCGTCTCAGCTGCCAGGGTCTCCCTCACCTGTCCGCAAAACGAAGGGGCGGAGAGCTGAATCAGAAATTAATTACGCTTAAAAGGGTCCAAGCCTGCCATCGTGTAACGGCCCCGTTATACCTTCCTGCAAGGCTTTGAGGAAACCTCGAAGGAAGCCTTGAAGGCCCGCCGCTGCTGCGTGGTGAGGATGGTGCGCGGGCGCTTGGAGCGCTTGTGGTCTTTGCTCTCCTCGCCGCCCTTGCCGTGCGAGTGGCTGCCGTCTTCGTCCTCGCTTTTCACTGCAACGGAAGGTCGGGAGCGGTGGCTCAGCAGAGAGTGGCCTTTCCAGGCCATCTCCCAGGGCAAGGATGCAGAGAAACGCTCAGTTTTGCTCCTCACGAGGAGCAATTTGGGCCAGAAGCGCAGAACGAAGCCAGGAGAGCTCACGGGCTGAGTTGCGGCTCAGGGGAACACGGTGAATAAGCGGTGGTGCTGAGGAACCAGCCTGGCCCCGCACCTTCCATCCCATAACATCTCAAATCAGCCCAACCAACCCTCTCCAGGCACACCAAATAGATCGAGGTACACCCTGGGCTGCCCCTCTGCCCTCACCGAGGGGACAAGGCGCTGCAACCTCCACCCACCTCCTCCTCCTCCTCTGGAGCCTTCCTCGGAGTTAATTAGGGACTGGCGGCAGGGCGAAGAGGCTCACGGGGATGAGCTCACCCCTCCCAAATACCACCATACCCCACAAGCCCGCTCCCCGCCCTCGGCACTGCTCCGGCCCCTCACCGGACTCGGTGGGCGCGGGGCTGATAGCGCTCAGCATCTCCTTCTCCTTCTCGTAGTCGCTGCGGCACAGCAGCTGCCCCTCCTTGAGCACAAACTCGTCCCCCCGCTGCAGGCGCCGCTCGCACTCGCAGCAGTAGAAGCAGTGGACGTGGTAGACGTTCTCCAGCACCCGCATGATGAGCTCGGACGGGGCGATCGCCTTCAGGCAGCTGCTGCACTTGGTCTGGAACAGCCTGCAAGGAAGGTCCTGGGGGTTAGGCACTTGCGCGGGGCTGCCGGGGCAGAATCACATAGCCACAGAATAGCCCAGGTTGTAAGGGACCCCAAAAGCTCACCAGGTCCAAGCTTTTGGTGGGAAAAGGGAGCCTGGATGAGGTTACCCAGCACCCTGCCCACCTGCACCTTGAAATCCTCCAGTGATGGGGACTCCACCACACCCCTGCGGAGGTTCCTCCAGGGATTGCTCTCACCGTAAACCATTTCCTTCCCGCATTAAGATGAAGCCTGCCCTGGTATGGCTTGTACCCATTGCCCTGTGTCTTCTCCACGTGGCTCCTCGTGGAGAGAATCATCCACTTCGTATCCACCTTTAAGTACCGGAACACCGTGATGAGGTCCCCCCGAGCCTGCTCTTCTCCAGGGTGAAAACACCCAACTCCTTCCATCCCTGAGGGGCTCAGGAAGCCAAGGAAGGAAGCGGGTGGATGTGTGGAGCCTCGTATCCAGCAAAAAATGTCTTTTCCAGGGGCTTCCTGACCACCTGTAACCCCAGGGAGGAACGCAAACGTGCCTGGCCCATCGGGACAGAGCTGGGTGTCCCCTCTTCCTCTCTAGGGCTGTTGGCTGCTTGGCTTCGCCAGGTTCATGGCAGATTTCCTCTGCGGACCCCTCCGGGACAGTCCCCAGGGCTTGGCGGAGCCTGGCGCGGGGAGTCCCACCGGGAGGTGTTTGTGCCCCACTCCGTGTCCAGAGAGAGGCATAAACAACTGCGAGCGCCCCGCGCACCGAGCAGATGGTTCTGATGAAGTAATTTGGGATCTAAACAAATGTGAGCGGCGGTGGCTGCCGGCTGACAGCTTCTATTTAGCCACTTGACAAGAGAAAGTAATAAAATAGGGATTAATTAGGCTGTTGTTTAAACACACAGGATCTTCCCCACCAGCAGGGAACTCATAAACTGGGATTGAGAACAAGACTAGGTTAATCCTCCTGGCAAACTCTGTGGAGCAGGATGAAGAGGCTTACAGGGGTGGGCTCATCCCTTCCAAATACCACCATGGATTTGCGCTGTGCAGTGGCTTTCGGCTGCGGTGTCTGGGACATTCCAACTGGAATGGTGTGGGATTTCTCTCTCCTTTGTGTCAGTGCGTTTGCACGCACGTTCCTCGCCCTGCCTCTCCCTCTCTCCCTTTCCTCTTTGTCTTTCTCTAATTCACACTTGAAAAATAATAACTGAATTTGAGATGAATTGTGGGGAGTAAAGAGCAGCCTTTTAGCCATAACCTCAGCGTCTTACGGAAGGAGCAAGCTGGGAGAGTGTTTCAGGCACAAGCCCAGCCCAAATCTGGGCTGAGTCCAAACCTGTCCCTTTCCTAACACCGACATCCTTCTGTTACAGCAGAAGTGAAATAGTAAAAAGGAAAAAAAAAAAAAAAAAAAAAAAACACCCAAAAAACCACCAACCCAACCCAACAAGAGAGCCAATCCGTGCTCGTGGCTTTCTGGGACCGGCCGGGAACAAGTGACATGCGACCAACCGTTCGGTTATTAACGTTCCTGGACTTCAAGCCCGGCTGGAGCGTAACGATCGTGTAGCCAGAGCCCTTTCCTGCTGTGTTCTCACCCAGGGGTTCCCACCTGGATCCTGCTCGCTGGCCGTGGCACCCAGCCAGCTGCAGGTGGAGGGCTCCAAGTGGAGGAGGACCTGCCCACGTCGCTGGCAGAGGCTCCAGAGGCTGACCACGTCCTCGGCCCCTATTTCCAACTTGAATCTGCCTTTATTCCGCGCCCAGCGGCTAGACTTTGTCACGTCTTTATTTTCTTGTAGTTTGTTATGCCAGTTGTGGGAAATCACACGGGTCTTTCAAAGTTCCTGTCCCTCATCCCGCAAACGACCGGTTTAGGAGTGAGCGCTGAATTTCAGAACTGCTGTCCCCAAAGAAAGCTCTGCCTTGCCTCTTTGTGTGCTGCTGCGTAGCTGAATCTGCTGTGCCAGACAGACTGTTCGACTTTGAGACAAGCCGGCCCCACGCTCCCACCCGGTCCCGATGGATTTTTCAGAGGTTTTTCTCCTGGAGGGAGCCCAGGCTCAGCCCAAGAGCCCCAAATCCAGAGAGGGAGGCGGTAAGACCACAGGCCCGTCAAACCAAAGTTTTACTTCAACATCTTGGCCTGCCTCCAAGCAAGGAAGGGGAGCGTTTGGGAAGAAGCCGATGGAAAACTCTCTGTATAGATCCACACTTGTGTTTCCTCAATCATTTGTACCCAGTTAGGTGCCCAGCACTCCTGGGGCCTTTCATATCTCCACCCTCGGTGACATTGCTGGTTGCTTGGGCAAAACGTCCAGAAAATTGCCCAGAAACAGCAAATAAAGGAAAGCTTTGAACCTGGGCGCAGTGGGATGTGCGGAGCAGAGCAAGGAGATGGAGGTACAGAAGTTGGGGCTGGGAAAGGAGACCCATTCCCCTGCAAGGCAACAAACCCATTCCCCCTGCCGCTGTCGGGACCAGGCAGTTAGCAAGCCTCATGTGAAGACCTTGTCATGTGCCAGATTTCCCCGAAAAGGGTTTTTTTTTGTGCAGCTACCAGGTGAGGGAAGTGCCGTTACTGCAGCGTAACTCAATAATGCTTTTGGCACTGCGAGGCTCGCACACTCCATCTCCCAGCTAAGCCCCGAAAACAAATCCACTCTGCTTTGTACTAATTGAAGAAAACATTCAGCAAGCAGCTCATAAACACGGTGTCAGCTCGCATTACACAAAATTAAAATTCTCAGCCCCTCCAACACCAGGAATTCCTAAAGAGGCTGGTTTTAATATTGCCTGAATCCGTTTAAGTCAAGGTAATATTGTTTAGGTTGCCATAGGAACAAAACACATCTCCGTGGCTGGCAGTGGGTTCCGAGGAGGCTGGGGAGGCTGAGCGGCGGACGCGGCTGCCCGACGTCTGGGAGCGGCTGCCTGGAGAAACCACGCCGAGGGATGGTCCAAAACCGAAGCGGGTTCCTGGCTTCGTAATGAAAAGCGCGTTGAGGAGCAGCAGCGACACGAGCAGGATGTCTGCGAGCTGACGGAGAGGCAGCAGCAGCAGGAGCCCTTCCGAGGGCTCGTAGCTCGCTGCCGCCGCATCCCGTTTTCTGGGAGGACCGTTGTGCAGTGTCAGCCTCGCGGCCCGTGTGTCTCTGTTTGTCCTAAAAGGCCCCTGCTGACCCCACTTTTTGGCTGGGTCTCCACACTCCCGTGTCCTTAACACCCACGTTTCCTCAAGAAGCTGAGTCTGATAAGATTTCCTTACGGGAGCTGTGATAACGCTATGAATTTTTATTCCTGGGGATGTTCAGAAACCATCCAGCAAGCAGAGGCACGTGCCTGCACACAGCATTCACGGTATGCCTACAGACACGTATCCCACATCCTTACCTGCTTGCCTCAGATTAATTACCTTTGCAAAAGATAGGGTTGGATTTTCCCGCTGGGGAAAGGCTCACCTTGATGGAAAAACCATCAGGAGCTGGGAGGCGGATGGGTTTCTAAGCCTGAATGTCTTTGGGGATTGCAAGCTGCATGGCTGCTCACAGGTCAGCATCGTGAGAGAGGCTTGGGGCTCTGGGGACAGATTTTGGCAGCCAGTTCCTGAAGCTGGTGGATGCCGGATGCAAGAAGAGCAGTGTGGGCAGAAGAGCAGCGTGCGGTGACCACACGATGTAGGGCAAGCACATCTGTACTGCTTTATGGCTTGGAGGCAGCGTGTCTGTCACCCAACAAGGACGGAGATACGGCACATCTTAGGAGCTTTGCTGCCGGAGGCCAAATTCACCGGCTGCCCACGCTGTGTCTGCAGGGAGCTCTCGGAGACCAGCAGCAGGGCTGCGCGGCTGGCGCAGCTGCAGAAAACCCCAAACGCTGCCTGCAGGAGCACACGCAGCAGCACACTGATTTGCAGTCTGGAAGTCCCAGCACTGTTGCTCTACGGCTCCTTTCATGCCTGGGCACTCGAGCAATGCCCAGCACCTTTTTGAAGCTGAAATCTTGCTCAGCATCATGTATCGAGGAGTTACGCGCTATGGAAAACAGTTTCTTTCCACTATTCAATCCCCTTGCTCTGCTGACACTTTCAAACAAGTGTCCTCACTCTTCATTTACCATTAATTTGCTTTTCTTTTAATAACATAGACCAGCAAAGCAGCTGGGAGAAACCAGCACGTTGTTCATTTTCCCTTGGAAGTTCAGTAAAGTTTCTAGGCGTTGAGCCCAGGCAAGGGGCATCACAGCAAAGCATCCTCTGCGTCCACCCCTGCATATTGCCAAAGGAGCTGCAGACTGCTCTGAGGTCTTCCCACCTCTTTTCAGACATTTCATGGACTGCGTTTATCAGATTCCAGTCCCGGTAAACCACCCCAGTGCCTGGCTGTCTGTTAATCCTCGCTGAGCATCCCCGTTGCAGTTCAGGATGAGAGCCTCTGACCTGCAGCAGCAGCGCAGGGGATGCTGACCCAGGCCTGGGAAGGGTAATTTGGAGCGCATACGGTTGCATCGATGGGATTAAAAGGTGTTAATGAAGCAAGGAATAAGCTGGGAGGCCTGTGCTTCATGAAACTAGCTTATTTAGTTAGGGTTTAGTCAAAATGAAGCAGTCCAGGCTTAAGCAAGGTCTGTTTACTTAACACTGAGCTGCAAAATCCATTGTAGCTGGCTGAAATATTGAAGTGGAGCTTGCAAAGCCGCCGGCCAGATTTCGGGCTGGGGCTGGGGGCTAGGGGCGTGACGGGGACACACAGGGGAAACAAGGAGGCAATGACAGCACAATATGCTCTTTCATTCCCTCCTGCACCAGCCACGTCCCCTGGCTCGGCCGTGCAGAGCGGCACCGGGGCACGGTGGGGAAAAATTTCCTCGTGCTGAATCTCTGGCTTCTTGCAGCAACATTTGGGTCAGAGAAAGGGAGGAAACTGGGGGACAACAAGGTGCTCTCGGCTCCCTCCAAAGCTCTTTGTGGGCTAGGTGGGTAGATTTACCCCCAGAAGGGCACTTTGTGCACAGAATTGTGCAAGGCGCGCTCAAACCTGACCCTCACCGTCCATCGCTGGGAACACAGCTTGGAAGGATGAGGGCAACACCACGGCCGTGGAGAACAGAAGGATTTGGGGATGTTGGTTATGAAAAGCAACCAAACCTCAGCATCTCACGAGTGTGGTCCGGCTTGTCCCGACCCCGTGAGTGCACCCAGCACCCATCCAGGAGCCAAGAGGTGTTAGGAGCCCTGCTCCCGGGGCTCGGTTCTGTTCGTGTCAGAGATGGAAACCGACGCTGGAAAAAGATCCGAACCAGAAGCAAAACAAAACAAAACAAAACAAAAAAGCAAAACAACACCAAAGAGGTTCCCAAAGCCGGAGAGATTCATAAATATTAAAGTGACACGAGTGAAATGCTACTGAAAGATTTAATACTGTGCTGCTGCTCTGTCCCTCAAGGGGTTAACCCCCCCACTGCGAGGATATTACTGCCAGCACGGTGGCACCGAGCCATCACCATATAATCTGATGAACTCTTTTATTAAATTTCACAGGCCTGTCTTCTTTATTAAAATCTCCCAGAATTCATAGGGCGCCTGTCATATCACTGCTGAATGCTAACAAAAAATGCGTGTTTCTTCTTTTATTATTTTTCACCCCCCCCCCCCCCCCCCCCCAACTCCGAGGACCGCCGGGGAGGGTTGCGTTGCGGTGGCTCTGCCAGGTGAAGGGGAGGTGGCAGGGGAAGGCGGTGGGAAAGGCGAAGGAAAACCTCCCTCCGCACCCCACGGGTGCTCCCCACGGGCACAGCTCGATGGCAAGGAAAACTGGTCCCCCAAATCGAGGTTTGCCTGCAAAACCCATCCCCATGCAGGCACCCCATGGTGAGAGGAGCAGGGTAGGACCACACCTTGAAAACGGGTCCAGGAGAGAGGGACGGCAGCAGGACGGTGCCTGGAGCTGCTGCCTCCTGCCCCTAACGCCCTGCCGGGCACCCAAGCTGCCCCGCGAGCGCCCTGTGAAGCTGGGGATGCTCTGGGTGATGCGTGCGGGGAATCTGGCCTCTCTCGAGCTTCTGTGATCGCCCCCACCTCTGCCATGCTGCGGCAAAAAGGTTCCTTCCCGGCTTGGATCCCACACCGGGCCATCTCAGAGCTGCGGGAAGGTGCGATGCAGCCGCTGAATCTCTGCACACCCTGGGCTGCGCCGGCACCAGGCTGCAGCTTTGCTTTTGTGTCCTCTGGAGCATGCTTTAATGCTTTTTTTCTTTTTTTTTAATGCAGATCGTGGGGGTCACACCTTGGGCTGACCAGGGGCAGGCAGAGTGGGCTGCCGGACGCCCAGAGCTCGGGCGCAGCCTTTATTTTCCCGTAGCTCGTTTAAAGCCGCTGCTGCAGCTCGGAAGCTCTGGTGGGGCCTTGCACTTGGTGCATATTTTTATCACTTGGTGCATATTTTTATCACTTGGTGCATATTTTTATCACTCGCTGCGTATTTTTATCACTCGGTGATGCTCTGCCAGCTGCCTAAAGAACAGAGCAGAGCCCGATGCTGCTGCGGCACAGAAGAGGTGAGCCCAGCCCCCTGCCTGCATGCCCGGGAAGGGTGTTTTCCACTCCCTTAGGAAATCAGCTCCTCTTCCAAGCGTAAAGCTTGACGTTCATACCCAGCTTCTCACCGAGCTCTGAAGGAGCTCCGAAAAAATGGGCGCCGCGCCTCCGACGGGTGGTGCAAAGCCCTGCATGGCGAGACACCCCCTCGACGAGGCTCCTCTCCCGCTCCCCCCTCTCCAGCCAACGAGACACGACCCGAGAGCTCGCCCCGGCTACGCGGGCTCGACGCCGGCGTTATCAATTCCTATTGATTTCGTCCTGCCTTATTGCGGGGCCGGCGGGCAGCTCCATTAGTATGCCCGGCAGGAGAAGGGCTCCTGCGCTAGTAGCTAGGGGTGATATTACCCACCCCGATAGTATCCCGGCTCAATATCCTGTTTCTCCTTTTCTCATTTCCTGTTTGCAGGTCTGAATGCGAGCGTTGTCACAGCGCGAGGGGGGCTGGCAAGGGTGGGGGGAGACAGCAGGACGGTGTGTGCCGGGGAGGGGAGGGGGGGGCATTAACGTCGGGGGGGGGGAAGCCGGGGAGGGGAGGCAGAAGGGCTGCCGACACTTTTATTACAGATTTAATAATGACAAAAGAACATCATTAAACATTCATTAGAATTATTTAATTAAATTTTACTTCGGAGGGGGAAGAGGGGAGGAAAAAAAAAAAAAGAAGAAAAAAAAAAGAAGAAGAGATTAGATATGATGTAAAAAGCAATATTGATTGAGAAAAGAACAAGCTGGGGAGATGTGATTTAAATTAAACTCCGGGCTCTCTCCCTCTCCCCTCCGTTTTAAGCGAGGAAGGGGACGTGCGGCAGCACCGGGGGGAGGCTCGGCAGCCAGCGGCAGCACCGGGACGCGCGTCCCTGGCCGGGCCACCGTGGGTGACACCGAGCTTCGCCGCACCGCCTCCAGCAAAACGCCTCCGGTGCCATCGAGGGCGCTCGGATGTGACCGTGCCCTGCCGGGGTTTTTGCGCGTCCCGCAAGCTCCCTGTGCTGCGGTTCCCTGTGCGGGTCAGGAGGAACGGAGATCCACGCAGCAAAGGGATCAACCTCCCCTTAAAGTCCTTTAAAACAGGACTGGAAATGATGTAAATGCCCGCCCGGCGTGACCACGGCCCCAAAATATTTCAGCGCTGTGTTAAGGACGGAGAACGGAGAAGGCGCGCGTCTGCTAGCAGCCACCTTAGGAAAGATTTTCGAAGGAAAATTGCCTTCATGAGCGGTCTGTGACAGCGAGCACCCCAAGCCAGCGCCGTCAGCTTCCGAGCCCCTCTGTGGGGATGCCCTTAAGCAGCAGATGTGAGTTAAACACACTGCAAATCGTATCAGGCGTCTAAAAGAGAGTTTTTTTTTTAAAACAGTGAAAGCTGTCCCCTAACAGGAACCCAGCCTTTAGCTCGAGAAACACCGGAGGGAGATTTCCCCCAGCCCGTGACACGGGGCCAGGAGGGAAGCGAAGGGAAGTTCAAAGTGGCGGGCAAAAAAAATAGTAAGAAGAGGTTAAAAGCTGCGCGTTGATTTTACAGGAATTGGGAAAGAGGCTCGGGACGGGGCTTCTGCAGGGCTGACCGCGGCTGCACCAGCGCGATCCCGACGATGGGGGACCAGGCGGGGGTGCGGAGGTGCCGCCGAGATAGTTAGGGTAAGCTGCAATTAGCCACATGGAAGCCTAATTGCATTAAGGGGGCGGGGGAAAGGAAGGAGGAAGCACTCGATGGCTCTGGGTTGTAATTCGCTTTGGGCAGCCGCGAGGAAAGAAGGGGCCACGAGGAAAGAAAGAGCCACGAGGAAAGAAAGGGCCACGAGGAAAGAAGGGGCCACGAGGAAAGAAGGGGCCACGAGGAAAGAAGGGGCCACGAGGAAAGAAAGAGCCACGAGGAAAGAAAGGGCCACGAGGAAAGAAGGGGCCACGAGGAAAGAAGGGGCCACGAGGAAAGAAGGAGCCAAGAGGAAAGAAAGGGCCATGAGGAAAGAAGGAGCCAAGAGGAAAGAAAGGGCCATGAGGAAAGAAGGAGCCAAGAGGAAAGAAAGGGCCATGAGGAAAGAAGGAGCCAAGAGGAAAGAAAGGGCCACGAGGAAAGCAGGAGCCACATTCCCAGCGCCGTGCTGGCCCTACGGGAGGTGTGGAGCTCCCCGGACCCCAGGACGACCCGTGGGCAGAAGCAGCGAGAGGGACGCAGGGCTGGAAAGCAGAACGCAGGAAAATACTGCTAAAAAAAAAATAAAATCTGCTAAAACACCCGTGAGGAGTTTGTGACGGCGATGCCTGGCTCGGCATTTTAGACGAGGGGGCAGCCGGGGGAGGTGGGGACGTGTCATGAGCAGGATGGGTCGGGGGGATCCCCGCTGCCCCCATCGCCTGCTTCCACGTAGATTCCTCGAGGAAGGAAAGAGAGGATGAAGAAATGGGATGAAGGATTGCAAGCGCTGCCCTTCCAGTGCTAGCCAGGCTTGGAAGTGGGAGAACTGTGGAAATACGGGGACAGCAGCAGAGGGAAGGGAAGGGAAGGGAAGGGAAGGGAAGGGAAGGGAAGGGAAGGCAAGGCAAGGCAAGGCAAGGCAAGGCAAGGCAAGGCAAGGCAAGGCAAGGCAAGGCAAGGCAAGGCAAGGCAAGGCAAGGCAAGGCAAGGAAGGGAAGGGAAGGGAAGGGAAGGGAAGGGAAGGGAAGGGAAGGGAAGGGAAGGGAAGGGAAGGGAAGGGAAGGGAAGGAAGGAGATAGAATAGAATATTTCAGTTGAAGGGACCTACAAAAACCACCGAGTCCAACTGCCCGAGCACTTCAGGGCTAACCACAAGCGACCTTTCCGTAAACCACCTCCCCTTCAGCCCTTGCAATCTCACCAGCCGTGGGCTCTGCACCTTGGTGCAAACCTTTCACCTGCTCGCGCGTCCTCCCTAAGCCGCCACCGACCCCCTTGCCACTCTCTCCACCACTTCTGCAAGCACTAATCCCGGAGAAATCACTAATCCTGGAAGCACCAAGTATCCAAAGCATTGGCAAGCACTTGATTGTTAATTTACATCTGTGTTCTCTGCTGCAGGGGGCTGTTACCTTGACCTGTGGTAGTTTACTTTGATTTCCAACTCCTTTGGGGTTCATATTTTCCTTCTCCTCATCAGGCACAAGAGAAAGCAAACGATTTTAGAGGCAGGCCTAGCTGCTATCGGACCACGGTCAGCTGGTGGGTAAGAACGCTGTGCCCACTCATGGCGTGGAATTTGGTGACGTGGGTCTAAGGGAGGCTCAAAGCCATGGGACGCAAAGCAAGGAAGGAAAATACAGGCCAAAAGAGAGAGAAATCTATCAGAGTAAATTACATTTAATTAAACTAGAAAAATAATGTGTGGCACAAGAAAAGAAAAAAAAAAAAAAGCTCTTCCTCCCCTATGTATTCCCCCATTAGAAAAACAATCCAACAGCGATGGGGAACAGACAGCACGTGGTGGCTGGTTTCTTAATCATGCTCAAGGCACATCTGCATATTTCTTTCATTTTGCGGTGATTATAGAGTTAGTGTTTAATTTCCTGGGCCCTGTGAACAAACCAAGGCGAGGAACAGTGAGAACTGGGGTAGGAATAGCTTTGTGTAATTAACGTCATTAATCATGATGCTCTCGGTGGGAGACGGGGCTCAGCCACCCACCCGACGAGGAGAGAGGGAAGGCTTGGGACGGGGAAAAGATCGCGGTGAGCCCATGGTTTGGCCGTGCCCTAAGCTTTGGGGAGGTGCTTTGCTCCACATAAACCATGGACGTAAGGCTGCAAATTGTGTGTCCAGCTCCTTCCCAGCTTCTTCCCAGCTCCTTCTCAGCTCCTTCCATCCCAGCTCCTTCCCAGCTCCTTCCCAGCTCCTTCCTTCCCAGCTCCTTCCATCCCAGCTCCTTCCTTCCCAGCTCCTTCCTTCCCAGCTCCTTCCTTCCCATCTCCTTCCTTACCAGCTCCTTCCATCCCAGCTCCTTCCATCCCATCTCCTTCCTTCCCAGCTCCTTCCTTCCCATCTCCTTCCATCCCAGCTCCTTCAATCCCAGCTCCTTCCCAGCTCCTTCCCAGCTCCTTCCTTCCCATCTCCTTCCTTCCCAGCTTCTTCCTTCCCAGCTCCTTCCTAGCTCCTTCCCATCTCCTTCCATCCCATCTCCTTCCATCCCAGCTCCTTCCATCCCAGCTCCTTCCTTCCCAGCTCCTTCCTTCCCATCTCCTTCCTTCCCAGCTCCTTCCTTCCCATCTCCTTCCTTCCCAGCTTCTTCCTTCCCAGCTCCTTCCTAGCTCCTTCCCAGCTCCTTCCATCCCATCTCCTTCCATCCCAGCTCCTTCCATCCCAGCTCCTTCCTTCCCAGCTCCTTCCTTCCCAGCTTCTTGCTTCCCATCTCCTTCCTTCCCATCTCCTTCCTTCCCATCTCCTTCCTTCGCATCTCCTTCCATCCCAGCTCCTTCCCAGCTCCTTCCATCCCATCTCCTTCCTTCCCAGCTTCTTCCTTCCCATCTCCTTCCATCCCAGCTCCTTCCACCCCAGCTCCACTCTTGCTGCAGACCCCAAGCACTGGCGCAATGGGGACAGTGGCAACCATCTGCGACCAGCACAGGCTGCTTGGGAGCAGAAAGGGGGCTTGAAACGTCAGGTGCGCCTCGCACCATCCTCGCTCCCTGCCCAGGGGGGCTGGAAGGAGCTGCGGGACGTTCCCTTTCCTCCTCCTCCATCTCCCGTTGTCCTCGCAGAGGCACCCGCAGGGTCCGCTCGCTGGGCGGGCGGCCCCCATTCATCACTGCCTTGTCGCGGTGCTCATTATCTCGTTTATTTGCTCGCTTCTCGGAGCGCTGTCACTTCTCGTTACCTGCCCCATGGGCGGCGGGGGACAGGGGGAGACATGGGGGGACCCCGGCGCTCCGCGGATGGAGAAGCTGGATGTGGCCGAGCGGGGCTGGCGTCCCTGCCCGCAGCCTTTGGGGGAAAATCGGCACCTTTGGGAGCTTCAACGCTCCGCAAAGCAGAGCTGGGCCAAGCAGGGGGCAGCCAGAAGCCCTTTCCCGAGAGCAGCGCCTGTCAGCAGCTCTTGCAATCCATCACGTTTCGTCCTTGAGTCCCCGCTCGTCAGGTTCTGGCATTTCAGGCGCATCTCAAGCATCATTTTTGAAATTCCTCGGGCCTAGGAAGCGCGCTGATAATTTCTGAGCTGGCTGTAACCAAACGTCCCAAACACGGCAAAGTTTTTATGCTCAAAAGCCAAAAAAAATAAAAAAATAAAAAAATAATCCCAAATCCTTCTGCTTTCAACACCAATTTCATCATTTTTAGGGCCTGACTCCTGCGCCTGGAATGTGTGCGGTTTGCAGACAGCGCCTGGGCTCATTCTGCTCTCAAAGCCCTGTCCCGGCGTCTCCTCCCCGGGGGATCCATGCTTGGGGGGGAGCCCTCCCGCAGGGTTTTAAGCATGACCCAGCCCGCTCAGCAGAGCTGCCTCTGGGTCCCCTCTGCCCCCCCTCCGCATGCCAGCCTGGATTTGCAGCCTGGGTGTCCCCCCCCCCCCGATGGAACAAGGCAGCTCGCTGCCACCTTTGCCTCCCCGTCTCCCATTTCTCACCTCCCACCCTGGCTGCTGGACTTCTCCCAACCTGCTCCATCCAGAAAATTGGCCAAAACCAGGTCGGCGCTGGATGCCAGTATCGGTGCTGGGTGCCACCCTGCGCTACGGGACACAGCAGGACGATGCCGGGTGTCCCCGCAGTGCGCCTACATCACTATTTTGGGGGTGTGCGCCCAGCCTGCTGCTCTCAGACCGTTTTTGCAAGGCTCCCTGCCTCTGGCCATCCCTACCCCGCTGCTCAGGGGTGCCTGAGGCTTCAAAAGGCGAAGCGAGCCGCTGCTGCTCTTGGTTCAGGATCTGACCCAGCGGGGCTGCCCGTGCCCCGCTCGGGTGCCCCTTGGGTGAGCTTTCAGAAAAAAAAAAACACCACCCTTTTGGCTGTGGATATGATCTCCGAGCGCAGCAATAGGTGGGGAAGGAGCTGCTTAGGGTGGGCTCGAGGTCATCTTGGGCTCTGCGTGATGCCCGGCCGGGATGCTAACAACCCAAAGGCACCCGTGGGGGGCCGACGGATGGGTTGTGCCGCTGGCCCCCTCCTCATCCCTTAGCATCCAGCCGGAGGAGCCGCGGGGATTCACGCAAAGACGGGGAGCACAAGGGCACACGGAGCCCGCGCTCGATCACGTGGCGGCAGCGCGGCGATGGGGAGCCGGCGAGCCAGGTTCGAGCCGAGTTCACCCCGTATCTCCAGCGAGGACGAGCGAAATCATCTCCACATGGGCAAGAGGAGAGCGCGGAGGAGAGGGGGACGGCTGCCAGCGCGCGGCCGCGGTTCAGATCCCTCCCGACAGCTCCCCGGCAGCCCCCGCGTTGCCTGTCATTCCACAAAACAAACTTCAAAGTAAACAAGGCGCCCGGGACGGGGCCGTTGCAGCCACTCTATCATCCTTCAGGAGTATTTTCCTTCCTCCCCCCCCGGCCCGTCCCGAGCCGTTGCTGTTTGATAGCATTTACGCGAGCTGCCCGGAGCGGGATTTACAGGGCAGGTGCCTGAGCAAAGCGCAGGAGAGCTGGCGGGGCCCCAGGCGAGAGGGGAAGAGGAAAGCTTCCCAAAAGCCTTCAGATTGTGGTTTTATATGATAGGGACTGCAGAACAACATCCATCTTCGGGCTTAACATTTCATCTCTAGATCAACAGCCCGTTCCTTCCCCCACGTTCAGCTGCAGCTGCTGGCTTATCTCGCCATTAAAGCATTTTCCTCTTATTGCGCAGCTCGCATGAGGGGGGAATAAATGCCAGATGGGTCTCCCCTCCAGGTCACCCTGCTGCAGCCACGGCCTGCGCCGCGGCCCCGGGGCGACGCTGGGTCCTGCAGCCTGGGATTAATCGCTGGCCAAGCCCGGGAACTTTTGGAGAGTCAAGGCCAAGAATGCGGACTCTGGGGGGAGCGGATTTCCAAACAGCAGGACTGAGAGTTTGCCTCCCTGGAAATTCCCATGCTGGGAGCGCAAAGGTGCTGAGCGGACGCCGTCGGAAGCACCCGGAGGACCGACTTTCGGGACTTGCAGACCCTAAAGGCGTCTTTGCAAATCAGGCTGAGGTCCTTCAAGCGCTGCAGCGAGACGGAGCAGACCGGGTCCAGCACCGAGCAGCGGCGGCGTGGTCAAATTCAGCGCAGGGCGAGGGGAAATGGCACGGCCATGCTGTCCTGAGGACGCACGGCCTCCCTTTCTGGCCAAAAGCAGCGTGGAGGCTGGGGTTTCCACGATACCCCATGGAAATCCCATCACAAATCAGGCACCCAGCTCCTCGGAGGGATGAGGGGCTCTGCGCAGGTGGGTTTTGCCAACACGTTTGTGTCTGATTACACGCAACCGCGGCCACCAAATCCCCTCCAGCCACCGGCTCCTCCTGGCCAAAGCAGAGACCTGGCAGAGGCCCAGCCCGCTCGGACCCAAGCAGCCCCTGGTGCCCACCCTTTGTGGCTGAAGGGTGAGGGAGAAGCCTCCTCGTGCCTGCCCGGCTCTCCCAGCCACCCCGGGGAAGCGGGCAAGCCCTGGTGTTTTTATTGCCATCCCCATCGCTGCCAAGCGCCTGCGTCACGGGCGGGGAGGAGGCTGCGCTCTCTGATGAAGCACGGAGGAGATAAGATCGGGCCGGTCAGAAAAGCCTTTAGAGGATGCTGCCAAACTGCAACAACCCAGCAATACCCTGGGGTGTCCGTGCGGCCTGCCACCGCTGCGTCTCCCCCACCTCCCTGGCCAACACCAGACACCCCAAAAATTACGCCCGTGTTCGTATCTTTGAGTTTTGCAGACAAGGCTGAGCTGGGGATAAACACGGTTTTCTTGGAAATATGCGCAAGACGGACGCCCTGACTCGCTAACTGCAGAGATGCCACCCTGCCCGCGGGCCCGTTTCTCTCATGTCTGCTTCCACACTCTCATGACAAAGCACAGCCTCCACCATCCCACTCTAGCTTTTGCCCCTGCTGACGAAATCAATCTAAAAACCAGATTTTTTTTCCAAATAACCCCACGCGCAGCACTGGCTGTGTTTTATCCAACACACAAGGCAGAGCCCAGCAGTAGAGGGAAGCTGATCCTGCCACGGGTTAATGTCTGGGTGCCTTTTCCCATGCTGCACCTCCAGATTCGCACTTTAACACCTCATTTGATCCACACCATTAAAACGAAACAAGCAGAGAAAGGCAGAAGCCCTTCTACTCTTGGAAGCCCTGGCAAGTTGTTCCGAAGGAGAACTCGGTGGTGGCCGCCCTGCTGAAGGGCCGGGGCTGCCACCACGAGCAGAGCCGAGCAACAGCAAGAAAACCGGCACAGCCCCAGGGCGCATCCTTTGGGACGGGCTCCTCCGCACCGAGGAGCGGGGTCCGGCTCCTGCCCCATCACCAGGACGCAAAGCATCCACCCGGGACGGCGTGTCCCTAAGGCTCAGCCTCCCTCCTTCCATCCCAGCAGCCCAGGAGAGCGTTCGATCCCAACGTCGTGGCGGAAAATCGAGACAGCACGCCTCCGTGCCCCTGCTCGCCTCACCTGCTGCTCGCCGCCCTGCGTGCCACCAGTGGCCACGCTTCCAGGACCCCACTTTGCACCAGCTCCCTCCCCGCCTGGGATGGAGACGGTCAGCGCCGAGCCCGGCCAAAAAAAAAAATAAAAAATCACTTACTTCTCGTAGTCGTGCTTGCAGTAGAGCTGCCGGTTGCGGCAGTAGCAGGTGCCGGAGAGGGGCTGCAGGCAGACGGCGCATTTCACGCAGCCTTCGTGCCAGGAGCGCTCGTTGACGCGCAGGAGGAAGCGGTCGGAGATGGGGGTGTCGCAGCCGGCGCACACCTCCCGCATCTTGGGGTCGGAACCTGGGCGGCGGGGAGAAGGCGGCGTGAGAAGGAGCTGGGCTCTGCCCCGGGACGCATGTTCTGTGCGGGGGTGTCTGCCTTTTGGGAGGGGGCGACGCTTAGCCTCGCACAACCGTTTGCTTGCACGATTATCTACTGGTTTGGGTGGGTTTTTTGTTGTTTTTTTTTTTTTTAAAAAAAAGCACCACGTGGTGTTGGTGTCAGCGGCTGAGCACGCACAGGAGGGCGAGAAGGGAGGCTCGGCACGGAGCTCAGCCTTGAAAATGAAGGCAGAAGTTGGCCCATGCGAAAGCAGCAGCAAAGCCGCTCCTGCGAAAGCAGAGGAAAGGGTTTCTGTGCGGTGACTTCCAGGGGAATCGCGCTCCCAGCGTCGCACGAGCTGGACGTGGGGGACACGCACAATGGGAACCGGGGAGCCAACGTGGAGCAGATCCACGCAGGAGGTGGCGGGGCTGCAAACCTTGACCCAGGCCAGGGCACGGCCCCGGGGGTGAATTTTGCCCACTTTCGCCCCACGCTCGGTGCTAAGCTGTTTAAAAGAGGAAAGGCTGCAGAGATTTGGGAATTTTTTTTTCCTTTATCAACATGCAAATCTATGGCTGCTCTTCAAAGGCTTCGTCATGATAGCTTCAAGGTAGAGGAGTGAGCAATAAATGCGCTATCTGCCGCGCTGGATCTGGGCTGCAGGCTGAGCCAGGCAGAGACGCCCCCTCCGATGCGCACAGCCTCCGCGGTGCCAAGCTCCTTGGCTTTTACGAGCGCTTATCACCGTCCTCTCCCTCCCCAGCCTGGGAACACCTGCCCCAGCGGGGCTGGGGGGGACACGGTGGCTTCACGGGGACGAAGCTGCCGAGGGGAAGCAAGGTCTCGGAGGAGCGGGGGGCTCGGAGGGCTCGAGCCCTTGGCGAGCAGCAGGACCAGACGCAGGTCACTGCTCCGGGGCGAGGAGTGGAGAGGGGTTGTGCTGGCCTCTGCCCAAAGAGAGATTTGCACCAAAACCGGGCTGGGACACACGGAGGAGCCCTGACCCAGCCCCTCGGCAGCTGGCTTTCCAGCTTTTCCAGCTTTTGGAATTGTGTGCCCCGGGCGCAGAGGGGGCACGGAGCAGGCAGGGCTGCTGCAGGGACAAAATGCGGGTGGGCAGAAAGTGTCTGCACGCAGGAAGCTTTCTGAGCGCTCGCTCTGCCCAGGTTTAGCTGCAGCCAGAGACGGAGAAGCCACAACGTCCTGAAATCATCTGAAACCGCAGCAAAGGCGAGGGTGGCTCTGGGAAATTTGGGTAAAGGCAGGTGATCCTCTTTGCGTTTTGGGCACTGCTGCCATTACACCAAGGCAGGAGGAAATGTCGGCAGGGAGTAAATTTGAGTAATTTGGGTTTGCTACCCCCACAAGCACCTCCAAAAACGGGGGTGTGTTGGGCAACAGCAGCTTCTGACACGTTTCATGGGGTCCTGCACCACCGGCATCCCATCCCAGCTGACTTCAGCTGCTTGCCCAAGCCCCTCGCGGCTCCCGGGCTCAGCACAGCCTCTTAATCGAGTGCTGGGGCTTGGAAATGGGACAGCAGCTCCCGTGGGAGGGGGACAGATCCTGAAAGCTTATGCTTCTTGCAGCCGCCCTGAACGGCTGGGGCCAGAGCTGGTGTCGGGGCTCTCGGTGCTGCAGCAAGCCCAAAACTCGCTCCTCAAGGGCAGAGGCATGGATCTGTCCTCGCTGCAGCCCCTGCAAGCAGCTCGGGGGTGGAAACGGGGATTTGAGCTCAGGAAGGTGACAAATGAAGGTGTGCCATGCCGGAGCAGCAGCACACCGGCACCGGGGCCACGAGGAGGGCTGTGATGGCGCAGCACCGGCACGGTGGGACCGTGGGTGCTCATCCCACGTCCATCCAGCTCCCCCTTTTTTCCTCCGCTAGCAACTCCTGCGGTCAAACATTTTCACCCTTCTTGCATCCCAAGGGACCAAACCTCCAGTGGGTTACGGTGTGTGGCCGACGACCCCAAACTCCTCTTTAATTTGGGGGGAAAAAGCAGGGAATCGTTTCACGCCGGATTAGCCCAGGGCGGCTATTTAAACAGCCGGGGACCGTTTCATAGCAAAAGGGGGATCGCTGTGAAAGGGAGAGGCAGAAAACTTGGGAGCGGAGGGGGTGGGCAAGGAGGCTGCTGGGGATTGAGGCTGGGGGGAGGAAGGGTCGGGATGCAGGGGCAGGGACAGCAGCGCAGCTCTGCCAGGCTGTGATTCCCACCAGAGCCTCGCTCGGTGCAAGGACACGAACGCGAACGATGCCCTTAGCACAGCGTGAGCGGTGTCGAGCTCGGGGGGCAGAGGGGATGCGAAAAGGCCCGGGGGAACGCCGGCTGCCCCCATTCCCCAGCGGGAACCGAAAGCGGAGGAGGTTCTGCCCTTCGCTGCCCCAAAGACCTCAGCCTTTTACGAGCGGCCGTAGAAATGCAACAGTTTGGCCCAGCCGCTGTGCTAACGAAGAGCAATTTCCACCCACCCTGCCGCAGCTCTGCGAGAAGGGGCGAAGGCATCGGGTGGGGGGGGCAGCTCTCGGGTGCCTCGGTCTAAATTGTGCCCCCCCCCCCCCCGGCCAGGCCCTGCTGGGGTGGCCGGATCCGGCCTCGCTCCGTTGGGGAGCGGCAAACCCCAGGCAGGGTGCGGGTGCGCAGTTGGGTTGTGCGTAAAATCAGCGAGGAAATGGGGGGGGAACGGGGCTCGGAGGAGGCGAAGGGGCTTTTTTTTTGGGGTCAGGGCAGGCAAGGAAGGGTCGGATGCCGGGGCTGTCCCCGTCCATCCCGTGCTCGGTGCCTCGCTGGAGCCACCGAGCACCGTAAGGACAGCACCAGCCCCCCGGAGCTGTTTTGGGGTCGCAGGGGAAGGGGGACGAGGGGGACGTTTCGCAGCTTTACCGGGGCTTGGGCTGCCTCCAAAGCATCAAACCGCAAAACCGGGCTGAGCCCGGGGCCGCTCCCGTTCCCGGAGCACCGGGACCGGAGCCGGTAGGGACGGAGGGGGGGGGGGGGGGGGGGGGGACAGGACGGGACGGGACGGGACGGGAGGGTTGGGGCCGGGCTCTGCTCGTTCCCCGCCGCCCCCGGCACTCACCGAAGCCCAGAACCGGCGTCGCCTGCTGCAGGCAGGACGGAGCCTCCTCCGTCTTCATCCCGGCGGCTGCGGGCGGAGAGCAGCGTTAGGACCGGCCGGGGAGGACCGAGCCCAAAGCCCCCCCCCAGCCCCGGGGGGGTCCCGTCGACCCCCGGCGTTCTCCGCGTCCCGGTAAAAGAACGGCAACGAAATCCCGGCGGCGGCGACGCGCACCCGCCCCGGTCCTCCCGGTCCCGTTAGGGCAAGCCCCGACCTTGCCCCCGGGATCCCCGGGAGCCTCCCCGTTCGCTCCGGGTCCCGGGGATGCCGCGGCGGGGGTCGTTCCCCCCATCCCCAGCTCCGCGTCCAGGAGACCCGACGGGACCCCCCCCCCACCCGCGGGCCGGCTCCCGGTGCCCGGTTCCCGGTGCCCGGTTCCCGGTGTCCGGTGCCCGGTTCCCGGTGCCCGGTGCTGGGTGGGTTCTCCGCGCCCGGACGGGGCGCACCGGGAGCGCGTCCCCGGGGTTGCCGTCAACCGGGTACCGGCTCCCCGCGACCCCTCCTCCCCCCTCTCGTGCTCGGCACCTACCGGGGCACCGGCGGCACCGGCACCGGTACCGGCACCGGCGCTTTTCGGGGAGCGGAGCGGGGCGCGAGTGTGCGCGGGGCAGAGCGCGCAGCCCCCGCTCGTGTCCGCGCCCGTGCCCGTGAGCGCCGCCGCCCCCCGCCTCCCCCGGGAGCGCGCCTGAGCCGGGAGCGCGTCGGGGGCCCCATCCCGCCGGGCCCCCCGAGCTGGAGCCCGCTGCGCGCGGAGCCCCGTCGGCGACTGTCGCGATAGAGGCGGCGCTCCCCGCTGGCGCCGGGGTCGGGGTTCCGTGGGAATAGGGCAGCCGTGGGGCTCCGCGCAGCCCGGCGCGTTAATCCGCCGCTTTACCGCTCCCCGAAGGGCTGCCGGTTCTGTCGCGACAGCCGTGTCGCCGACAGGGAAGGCGGCGGCTCGTCCTCCCGCCGTCGGGGCGGTCGCGGTGCCCGGGCTCGGCTCGCTTCGATGGCCCCGGCCCTCCCCCGGCTTCCAAACGAATCCGCCGCCGGCACCGTCCCGGCAGCGGGGAGAGGGGGGGGGACGGTGGGGACCCCCCCGGGGGCTGCCCGGCCCGGCCGCCCCCCGAACCCCGGGGGCTCCCCCGGGGCGAGAAGGAGGCAGGGGACCCCCGGGATGGGGTGCCCTTGTTGGGGGGGGTTCCTTGTAGGGGGGGTGTCCCTATGGGGGGGGGGGGGTCCTTACAGGGGGGGCGCTATGGCAGGGGGGGGCGCCATGGCAGGGGGGGGCGCCCACCCTTTGGTGCCAGCAGCCCCTCTTGGCACAGCACAAAGCTGGGCTTATCCGATGCCAAGCGGGGGCCGGGCAGTTTTGCAAAGTGGAATCCAAATTATACAAAAAAAAAAAAAAAAGGAAAAGTTCCCAAAAATGACGATTTTTTTTTTCCCTGATAGGAAAACTGAGCTGGCACCAACTCCCCAGACACAGAGCTCGACCCGCACCCTGCATCCCCTTTGTGCCCGCCGCCGCCCCAGCTCGGCCTCCCCAGAGCAGAGAGGCCGCGTTAACCATTGCTCCAGAGCAATAATCCTCCTTTATTCGGCCAAGCTCCCCATGGAGAAGCTGGATTCCTGCTTAGGACCATGGAAGTCCAACCCTGGCCCCAGCGGGACAGGGCGGTCGAGAGGAACCGGCAGGAAACGGGCAGGATAGTATAAATTAAGAAGAGAAAGGAAACATTTGGGGTGCCGGGGCGCCGGCACGCCGCTTTGCTCGGCACCGCTCAGTGGGGCACAGGCTTTTCGCAGAGGTAGTAGCACTCGAAGGTGCAGTAGACGTCGTTCCACTGCCCAGAGGTCCAGACGTGGGCGCAGTCCTCGTTGTTGCCGCTGTTGTTGGGCTCGCCCTCCTTCCAGAACCTGGGCAGAGAAAATGTCAAATCGGGTGAGGGAAATGCAGGGAGCGTGGGGTGGGGACTAGCTACGCCTGTCTTGGATGATTTTGGATGATTCTGGGCGCCTTTAGATGCTGCGCTTGGCTCTGCTACTGTGTTAGACCTGGTGTGAAACAGGGGTGCGCCAGCAGGCTGCGGTTTTGGGGTGCCCGGGGGGGGCAGGCTGGCACTCACGTGAACGTGCTCTTGTAGTCGGTCCCGTCGATCCATTCCCACTCCCCTTCCGAGTTCCCGTCCGTCAGCCCAATCCAGAAGCGCTCATTCCTTGTCCTGAACATGACAAAATTCTGCAGCGGGGAGAGGGATCAGGAGGGGAAAGCGCCAGGAAAGGGCTCCGGGAGCCAGCGGGCTCGGGGCACAGCCGAGCCCTGCGCTTGGCTGCTCCTTGGGGTCGCGGAGGAGCGGGACGGGGACCAGAGCATCCCGCAGAACCGCGGAGCCCGGCCTGGCGGGCAGGCAGCACGAGTTCTGCCTGCTCTCTGCTGGCTGCTGCCGAGGACAACAGCAGGCTCTGGGACGCTCCGGCATCCCAAAGTTGGGGCCGTGGGGCACGGAGCAAAGGATGCGGACAGGAGCTGGGTCTAACTGGTGGCTGCTGGGGTCTTTACCTGCTTGGCGAAGCTGTTAATGGTGGCCAGGCGCGAGTGCATCTCCTCGCACTGGGTCTTTGCCTTGTACCAGCTCATTCTGTCTATGGAGAAGTAGTAGCATTTGCCATCGAAGTATTCCCACTCCCTGGCTTCGGCTCCGCAGGGAAACACTGGGGGAAGAAGGATGGGGGGCAGTCAGGAGGGATTTCCCAGCAGTGCTCCAGTGCCAAACTGGTGCGGGCACAATCCTGCAGCTGTATATTGGGTTCCCACAAAAGCACCTAAAAGACGCCTCTACTACAAGGTGGATTTTTATTTCCAATGGAAAAAAAACTTGTCAGAAGGCAGGAGAGCAGACCCCGCTGGACCACCCAGCCCTCCTGGAGCCCTGTCTGTGCAGGTGCCAGCTTAGGGAAAGCGCAGAAGGGGGGGTACAAAGCCGTGGGTCTGGGCAGCTTGCGGGACTTACAGAGGGAATCCCTGTTGGAAAAGTTCAGTTTCTTCTCTGTGTGCACCTCGTTGAGTTTAGAAGAGATGGCAGAAACTGCGTTGAGAGAGGGAGAGAGACACGGTGGGGTACTGGTTGTACTGGTATCGGCCAAGGATGAGGATGAGCTCTGTTCTGGTGCATTGAACCCACTCCCTGCTCCATGCCTCATCCTTTGGCATCCTCCTCTCCGTGGAGGTCCGAGCCCCCAGCATGGTGCCAGCCCCCAGCCCCACAACCTCATCCATCTCTTGGTCCTACCCGCCTCTTTAATTAGCGTGAATTAGCGTGAAGCATCCACCCGCTCAGAGGGGCTTTGGTACCTCTGGAGAGCGACACCGCAAACAGGGTGATCATCAGCAAGAAGGAGAGCGCCAGCAGAAGGTAAATCGTGAGAAAGGACCTCAGCTTCTGCTGGAAGAAGCTTCTGTCTTTAAAATAAAACACAAGAGATGTGAAAAACGGTTCCCCTCTGGCCACCGGATTAATTTGAGTTTCATAGCTCCTCGGGCTCCATTGATAGAAGGGTTAATGAATAACCTGCAATGGTTAACTTTTTGCTACAGAAGGCAAAATTTGGGTGGTAGCTCCTGTCCCGACCCCTCTGGGGCACAGCGATGGGCACAACGGCTGTCACGCCGGTGCCTTGTGCTAGCATTGCCCCGTGTTATGGGGCAGGGCAGGTGATTTTCTGCCAGGTTTCACACAAACGGAACCAAACCAGTGCCTCCTCTACAGAAATGATGTTTTTATGCTGTGTATTTTGGGATATGACATGTTCTAGACCCTCCTGGCTGCCTGGTGGAAAAGCAAAATGGATTTCCCTAGTGACAGCCCTCTGGGGGGGGGTCTTTGCTGTCCCTTACTGGTGCTGGGGGGCTCGGAGGGGGTCAGAGCCACCCTTGGGAGGTCTGTGAGGGTGCTTGGAGCCCATTCTGGGGCCCTGGGTCCCTTCCAGGTTGAACGAACCCACTCTCGGGTGCTGCTGGGTGGGCACCCGGCTCCTCCCCAGCACCCACAGCCCCTCACTGCCCCCCTCACCCGTTCTCCAGCTGATTCTCAACTCAGGGAGCAGCTTCTTAGGGCAGGGTTCCTCACCCCAACCAATCAAGCCCGTTAGATCCAATTAGCCAAGCTCCCTAACGGCTGCCCTGAAGTCCAGACCTTCCTCTTCCTCACAAACCAGGTGCCTTGGCAGGGGAAGACCAGGCCGGGAGATCGGGGCTCGGCGCCTCTCTCCATGAAGCAGCGGATCGAAGGGTTTAGCAGGGCCGAGGTTTACCTTTAAAGATGTGCAGGTCATCGTGGAGATGTTCCTCGTCCATCGCCACGAGCTTTGGCTGGCCCTAGGAGCACGTAGGTAGGAGCTTGGTCATCAGAGTGTTTGGAGGAGAGGACGCGCAGAGCCTCTGGGGACGTTCGGTCCAAAGGTTAGCGTTTAACCAGCAGGTTTTCGAGCTGCCTCTTATTGGCTCCTGCTCTCAAAATAGCAGCTTGGATCGCGTCCACTTCCAACAACCCGCCCGTCTGGGGGGCTCTCGGCCAGCCGAGCTGGGCGCCCGTTTGGGTTGAACATCCCTGTGGAGTGAAAAGGGCAAACTGTCGGCTTCCTGAGGCGGTTCCCTCGAGTGGAAGGGAACGAACGCGCCGCTTCCAGAGCAGGTCTGGAAAACAGACTCCGGTTTGGGAAGGCGCTGCTTGGGAACGTCAGCCTTCTGACGAAGCGCTGCTCCCTGAATTCATCGATAACCCGGAGTTCAGGGCCTCTCTGTGCCGAATTCTTTTCGTTTTGGGGGCCGTGGCCTTCACTCCCCTCAGCCCCGACACAACCCAGGCTCCTGTTCCATACGCCGGCTTTGCTGGGGTTGTGGCTGGCTTTCTGCAAGTCTTTCGGCCCGCATTTAAGAAGCGTAGGGGGTTGATTCTGTGATGTGCACACAGTGAGGCGGGCTTGGGGGAAGAACCGTGCTAGCTAAAGGAGTTACGTGATGGCCAATGATGAAATGGAGACCGGACCCCCTCCGAGCTTGGGACTGAGAAGAAATGAGGCCCTGGAAGAGCTCCCCAAAGCTTGTGGGGAAATGATGCTTCAGCTGATGGATGAGGAGGGGCAATGCTGTGCTGCTGGGGCATCGATGGATGACTTCAGAGGGCCCTTCCAGTCCTTTACTCCTACATTTTGCCTCTGGTCACCCAATATTCACAGTTCCCCTCAGGCGATAGCCAGCAGCCAAAACTTAATGCAGCGGGAAGGCTGCTCTGAGGCGCGTGGACTTGCAATTGCTGTTCTGTGCTATTCCACGTTCAGAAATTATGCATTCTGCAGAGATGATGGAAAACGGGCAAGTTGGGACCGTCAGATATTAAATTACGTTGTTCGGTGCGCTGTGCCATCAGGCTCGCAAGCATCCCACTGCAAACATCGGGAGAACATTTAGGTTCTCCCGGCATCAGGCTGCACGTTGACTGACAAATTTGTCTGGTTTTAATTTTCCCTTTTGCTGTTTTACCTTCGCTCTCCGAGCCCAGAGAGTGCTGGGACAGATAGTGCTGAAGTTTTAATAACGCTAATTACTCCAGCGTAAATCTCTGGGCCTGCGATAAACACGTAGCAGCGGTTATTAAGCTGGCAGCCTTGGGATGCTTTCCAAAGCAGAGCTGGGGCATTTACCACTGTTTATTTGCCCCAAAGCTACAGCGAGATTGTTTGTGTATAGGAACAGGAAAGCAGAATGAGGCCAGGGCACAAAGACCGGCTGCTAGCGAGGCGCACAGCAACGAGGATTTCGTCACAGGGGTCAGTGCCATCCAGGGCTGGCCGAAACCTAGCAGCTCGTTGCACAACCCGCAGCCGAACGGAGGGGAGGGGGTGCAGGGGGTGAAAAGAGCCGCGTCTCGAAGCAGGACCTGGTAGGAGAGAGGCTCAGCAGAGCCATTAATCCTTCCTCCCACTGCATTTCCTAGGAAATCTCTCTATTGTCTCTCCTGGCTCCCAGTGGGGAAAAAAAATTGAGGTACTTGTGTTCTGCAGGAAACCAGTTCGTATCAGAGGGGATGTGAACATCCAAGACAATCTCTTAGAGGATCCTGGGCCTGGACATTTGCTCGAGCTCTCTTCAAGCGTTGTCCCTACCATAAAGGAAAATATTCCCTAGGACTGGAAGGGTGGCTAAAGTGGGAGACAAATCCCTGGGTGTCCCCGAGGCACCTTGTCTCACCGCAGCTTTGTTAATACCCGAGTGCACTGCTTGGTGTCAGAAGCTGCCTGACTTCTTTATTCTATTTAGTTCAGTTAAAAACTTGCAGCAGGGAGGAGACATAAGTCAAAATATTTTTTATTTATTTGATAAATACAATATTTGATTTAAAAACGCCCTTGGCTGACTCCGGGATCCAAGAATAGCAATGTCACAGCGCTACAGCCACAACGTCCGTTATCTGGGGTTACAACACTGCAGGTGGGAGGAGATCCGGGGCAATAAAAAGTGGCAGGGCAACGTGGCTGCTCCCAGGAAAGCCAAGAGAGGCGATGGCAGCCTCGACGATGCCTGCAAGCCCACGCCAGTCCGCCTGTGGCCACCCGTTGTTCTTAGCACCATTCAGGAAGCCCCGGGACCAAAACTTCCTGGAGAACAGCTTCAAACACCAGTCCTGGGGGAAGGCACCAGTGTGATGACAGCCTGGCCTGTGACAACAATGCTGTCTGGGCAGATCACCCCAGCTCTTCCAAGAACACAGCCCTGGCACGTGTGGCTGAAATATTTCTTCCTCAGCACAGCTTGCAGCCTACGTGCGGGGCGGTGAGGCAATCGGGTTAGGCATTAACTGGACGTCTGGGCTTTGGGCTCAGCGGCAGGAGGGCGCCTCGCTTCACTCCTGCAATTCGGCACGCGTTAAGCTGCTGCCTGATGCTCAGCAGCAGGGGGAAGAGGAGCAAACAGAGCTTTAGCTTGTAAACCGGCCACGCACACACTCTCTAGCCTCAGCCAGACAAGCTTGGCTCATTGTTTCAGTCCCTAAATAATTCTGTTCCCCAAAACGTGAACAGCAGCTCCCAGGTAATAAGGTTTTACCCCCAAAAAGGGGAATTGGAAACTCAGCAATGAGTGGTGAACGCCCTCCCACTTTGGGCTGTTCAAGGAGTGTGTGAGAAGCTAGTTTGGCAAGCTCGCCTGAATTTTACCCATTGCCTCATCTCCAAAGTCAGCCCCGTCCAGTTTCAGGTTCCTCAGCTGGGGAAGCGCTCGGCACAAAGCAGCAATGGCATCGGGGGAAAACTTATCGCAGTGGTCAAGGTGCAGCGTCTCCAGGCACGTCAGGGCTGCTAAACAAGCCAGGCCCATGTTCGTCAGGGAGTGAGCGCTGCTGATCTCCAGGAACCGGAGATGTTTCATGTGGCGCCCGATGAAGTGCAGGGCCGAGTCGGTAACGACGCAGTGACGCAGCACCAGGCGCTCCAGCTGCTCCAGGTGCGGAGCCGCGCTCTGAATCCCCGCGTCTGTTACGCGGTAGGTCCCCGACAGGGTCAGCGTCCTCAGGCGGTTGCGGGAAGAGACGTTCAGCAGGTGCTGGTTGGAAAACGCAGGGACTTTGCGGACCACAAGGTGCTGCAGCCGGGGCAGGGCTTGGGCGTCAGAGCCGCAGAACCAGGCAGCAGGGATTTCGCAGCGGCTCAGCTCCAGCACCGTGATGGAATCGGGGAAGCTCTCGTAGGGCAGCAGGCGCAGGTCGGCTTCGGCCAGGCAGAGCCTTGTGAGCCGCGGGCAGCGTTTTGCCAGGGCGGCCAGCAGCGCAGGGGTCAGCAGCCGCTCCCTGCCGCCGGCAAGCAGCGCGCCCCGAACCCGCAGCGTCCTCAGGCTGTCGCCCAGGCGGTGCCGCACCAGCTGCCACAGGATCTTGGTGCTGAGCTGGGGGGGAGAAAATAAATAGAAATAAATAAAAAATAAAAAAAGGGGGGCGATCACACAAGGGGGCCGGAGGGGTGCGGACCGCAGCCGGGGAAGAAGCCCACCTTGTGCGGGCTCAGGTCCACGTCTGCCCACAGCACCCGGTCCTGCACCAGCTGCCTCCAACGCCGGCAGACCCTGCAGGGAGGAGAGAAAGGAGTCACGGAGGGGGCCGGGGGACCCTCGGGGAAGGAGGCAGTCGGGGCTTGGAGACCGAAGGAAGCGACCAGGGCTCCGCAGGAGGCCGCGGGAGAGGCCTGGTCGCCGGTGCCGGCCCCACCTGGCCGCACGGAGCCGATCCCGCAGCGGCAACAGCGCCAGGACCCGCAGCAGCACCGAGTCCGGCATCTCCGCCGCCATCTTGGCCGCCATCTTGCGCGCCGCCATTAGGGGGCGCCGCGGCGCTTCCGGCCCCGCGCACTTCCGCTTCCGGTGCGGCGGAGGCGGCGGAGGAGCTGCGCAGGGAACGGCGGCAGCGGCGGCAGGTGTTGGGACCCCCCCCCCCGCGTGGCCCCCGTTAGCCCCGATAAACCCTTCCGGGGTCTCTCCCGTCACTCTTAGCAATCCTCCCGCTTCTCGGTAACCCCCGTTCCCGGTAAACCCCGCCTCCGGTAACTCACTCCTCCAGTAAGCCCCCCTCCGGTAACCCTCGTTCCCAGTAACCCCCGCCACCGGTAACCCCCAACCCCCCCCATAAACCCCACCCCTGGTAACCCTCAGCCCCAGTAACCCCTCCCCCCGGTACTCCCCCTCCGGTAACCCCCCCCCCCGTTCCCGGTAACCACCTCCCCCCCCCCCCCCCCCCCCCCCCTTTCGCCGCCGTTCCCGCCGCCCGAGCACCCCCCGGTGACCCCTCTCTTCCCCCAGCAACCATGATCGAAGTCGTTTGCAACGACCGCTTGGGCAAGAAGGTGCGGGTGAAATGCAAGTATCCCCCGGGACCGGGATAGCACCGGGGGGGCACCGGGGGACCGGGATGGCACCGGGGGGGGACACCAGCGGGCACCAGGGGACCGGGGAGGAGACCAGGGGGGTGCCAGGGGACCAGGAGACTACTGGGAGGGCACTGGGGGACTGGGAGGGGACTGTGAGGGCACCAGAGGGAGGACTGGGGGGGACTGGGAGAGCACTGGGGAGGACTGGGGGGCACTGGGGGACTGGGAGAGCACTGGGAGGGGACGGGGGGACACTGGGAGGGGACCAGGAAAGCACCAGGAGGGCTTTGGGGGAGGCACCGAGACGGTACTGGGGACTGGGAGAGCACCAAGGAGCACCAGGGGGGTGCTGGGGAGACGCTGGAGGGTGCTGGGGGGACGCTGGAGGGCACAGGGGGGGCTCCTCCTGCTTCTGCTTTCCTTAACGGGGCCGCCAGCACCGAGGACTCCATCCGCGACCTGAAGAAGCTCATCGCGGCGCAGACGGGGACCCGCTGGGACAAGATCGTGCTCAAGAAGTGGTGAGCGGCCGGGGAGGGGACGTGGGGCACCCGCCGCGTCCCCGGGGCGCTTCGGGACGGGGCCGTGACGACCGGCCCGCGCCTCACTGTCGCGTTCCCCGCAGGTACACCATCTTCAAGGACCACGTCACGCTCGGGGACTGTATCCTTCCTGCGGGGCGTCGCGGCGGCCCCCCTCCGGGGGCGCGTTCCCGTTAAATAGGGGGGCGAGGGTGGGTGCCTGGCACTGTGCCGTTAGCAGGCGGGGAGGTTCAACCGGGGAACGGGGGCGTCGTCACCCCCGTCACAGCCACCTCGTGGAATTATTAAGGTTGGAGAAGCCCTCCAAGGGCCAACAGTCCCCCTGCCGCCGCTGTCACCCACTGAACCGTGTCCCCAAGCGCCACATCCAACCTTTCCTTGAACACCCCCGGGGACGGTGACTCCGCTGCCTCCCCGGGCAACCCGTCCCAACGCCTGACCGCTCTTTCTGAGCAGAAACTTCTCAAAATTTCCAACCTGAACCTCCCCTGGCGCAACTTGGGACCGTTCCCTCTGGTCCTGTCACTGGTTACCTGCGAGAAGAGGCCGACCCCCGGCTCCCCGCACCTCCCTTTTGTGCTTCAGGCCCTTCCCCGGCCTCGTAGCCCTTCTCTGGACGCGCTCCAGCGCCTCGATGCCCTTCTGGTAGCGAGGGGCCCAAAACTGAATGCAGCACTCGAGGTGCAGCCTCACCAGAGCAGGGTGCAGGGGGGGCGATCGCCTCCCTGCTCCTGGTGGCCGCGCTGTCCCTGACGCGAGCCACGGTGCCGTTGGCCGCCGGGACGCGCGGCCGGCTCACGTTCGGTTCCTTCCCCCTCTCCTTAACTCCAGCCTGCAGATGAGATCCACGACGGCATGAACCTGGAGCTGTACTACCAGTAGCCGGGCCACCAGCGGCCTCCTCATCCCTTCCCAGTGCTCCCAGTTCCCCCCCCCCACCAGTGAAACCAGTGTCCCCCCATGGGATCCCCCATTCTTTTCCCCCGGCACAGCTGGGCTCCGGCCCCGCTGAGGCTCTAAATGTCCCCACGGGTGGTTTTTTTTCTAGTTTCTAATAAACTCCTCCCTCCACTCGCTGCTCTCTGCGTGCTTTTGGGAGCGGGGGCCGCGATCGATGCCCCCGGGACTGCGATCGGTGCCCCGGGAAGCGCCGGGGGCGGAACGAGCGCCTTTACCCTTTTTGACCCTCGGCGGCCACCGTCCCTTCCTTGATCACGTGCCGGGGTACCGTCCCACCTCACCGCACCCCCCCTCTTCCCCTAGCCACCGGAGCGACGCGCGCTCCAGCCAATGGCGCGGCGAGTGGGCGGCGCCCCGTGGCCGAGCGGACCAATGGGAAGAGCGAGAAGGGGGGGGGGACGAAAGGGACCAATGAGGGCCGGGAGGCGCAGGCGAGGGAAGATGGCGGAGGAGGAGAAGCTGCCCGCGGGCTGGGAGAAGCGGATGAGCCGCAGCTCCGGTACGGGGCGGCCGGCGGGCACCGGGGGGTGGGCGGCGGGGACTGGGGGAGGCCACGAGAGGCCCCGAGGCACCGGGGGAGGCCTTGGAGGCACGGGGCAGGCCTTGAGGCACGGGTAGAGGCCCCGAGGCCCGCGGCCGGGCGGCTTCTCCCCTCAGCCCCCAGCGGCTGAGCCCCGCGGAGGGCCCCCGGAGCTGGGCTCTGGAGGCCTCCGGGCCCGGAGCGGCCGGTGCCGTGCTCCCGGCCCCCCGCGTGGGGCGGTGCCGGTGGCTGTAGGGGCCGGGGAGGGGGAGGGGGGCGGCGGGTGCGGGGCCCGGTAACCGGGGGGGGAGCGGCCGCCGTTTGGTCCCGGGGTGGGTCCCGCAGCGGCCGAGGTCGAAAGGGATCCGTGGGGGGTCACCGGCAGGATCGCCCCGAGCACCTCGCGCGGGATCCAGGCGGGGGTTTGGGTGTCTCCGGGGATGGAGACTCCAAAAGGCCTCGGAGCGACCGATTCCTGTGCTCCGTCACCCTTAGAGGAAAGTAAAAAAGAGCAAAAGACGCTCCCGGTAAATAATGCTCTGACTCCCGGTAAATAACGCTCTGACGCCCGGTAAATAATGCTCTGAAACGGAGCGTGGCTGGGAGAAGTTTTGGGCCAGGGCGGCGTTTCCAGCACGGTTTGCTGTTCTGCAGCAAGAGCTTTCGGGTTTAGGGGCTCGAAAACGGGCTCCCAGCAGCTCACGCTTGGTTTTATCCTTCGTTTTGGTGCAGGGGGGGAGATGAGGGAGGAAAAAAGGGCGTGCGTGGCCCCGCTTTGCCAGAAGCGTTGCGGTTGCTGCGTCCTGAAGAGGGGCAGCATTGTGGCTTTGCGGAATTAACAGTTCGTTAGCTGGGGGTTCGTTAGGAAATCATGCGCCTTGCTGTTAGATCCTATATTTCTGCCCCCCCGCAATGTGCAGTTGCCGGTGTGATCCCTCACCGCGCTTCGCTCGGCTCTTTTCTCGACCCCTGGCATCAGTGGAGTGATTTGGGGTGAGCCCTGGGGCGGAGGGGAGCAGAAACGGTCTCGGCGCTGAGTTGCTGCGGGTGGATTTGAGGCAGGATACCGGCGTTACACGGCCTTAATGCTGACCGCCTCACTTTGAGAAGCTCTTCGCGAGAGCTTCCTGCTCCGGAAAGGTCGCGTTTTCTGCTGGAAAACTGACTTCAGAAGGCAAACTTTGCGCCGTGCCGAGATCCGCCCGGTGCTAGCGGTACCTCCCGAGGCCGGCACCACGGCGCCGTCCGTCAGGGCGCTGCCTGCGAGCGTTTGTGGTCCTGGCTGTGCCCGTGGGTGTTTTGTCACCGCTCTGTGGCACCGGGAAAGGCAGCTGGAGCTGCTCCTGCGCGGAGATTTTGCTTTGACTGAAGCCAGGCTCGTTCCCGACTCGCGTAGGAGACGGCGCGGCGCTGTCAGGCGTCGTTTCCTCCGCCTGCGCTCGAGCTGGTGGGGCCGGCCGCTTGCGGCAGCGCAGCTCGTGGTGCCCAGCGTGACGAGGAGCTGGTTCTTCAGGGGGTTTTGTGCTAACCCCAGCCTTCTCTCTGTCCGCAGGCCGCGTTTATTACTTCAACCACATCACCAATGCCAGCCAGTGGGAGCGCCCCAGCGGCAGCGGGAAGAACGGCCAAGGGGAGCCCAGCAAGGTGCGGTGTTCGCATCTCTTGGTGAAGCACAACCAGTCCAGAAGGCCCTCGTCGTGGAGGCAGGAAAAGATCACGCGGACCAAAGATGAGGCACTGGAGCTTATAAATGGCAAGTAAATGCAGGAGAGAGAGAGAGAGAGAGAACGGTACCGTTGTCGGGGAAAAGCCCTTTTAAGGCTAGACTTAACCCCGAGCTAAGTGGCTCAGTGTGTCGTGGACTCACTGAAGCAGCGTTTAAGCCAAGAGGCTTGAACGTGGACTTTTCACGTGGCGCAGCCGCTTGGAGAGACCCTTTTTGCCCTGTGGTTTGCTCAGCACGATTAAATGATGTAAAGATAGGTCCCAGCCCATCTGTCTTCCCCCTCGTTTTCATTTATTTATTTTTTTTTTTGTGATGTTACCTCAGGTTTGTTTGTATTTTCTTTGTAAATGTGTACTTCTCCATTAAAAAAAAAATAATAAAATCATTTAAAGCTAAACCAAAATGTTCTTTAAACATTTTCTTTTTGTTTAATGGCACTCGACTCCTTGCCCTGAGAGCAGCGAAGTTCCGATTAACCTCCGCTTGAAACCGAGTTGCTCGTAGGAGGCAGACGGCCCCGCCGAGGCCGTGCGGCTGATTTTTGTCAGCCCGGGCTTTTCCCCGATGCGTTCTGGCTCGTGGCGTGGTCTAGGGGCAAGGGTCCTGCACGTTTTCCGCAGTCGGTGGCGTTGATCCTCGCAGCTTGGCTCTTCCCTCGCAGCTCTGGCAGTAGAATCGAGTTGACGCCGCGTTCCTTCGGTGCTCGGGTTTTGCTCCTCTGGAAGCACGTTGCGAGCGCTGCTCCTCCTGCTGGCTTTTTCCTCTTAGGGTGAGAAATGTGGGGCTCGAGGTGAGGTTTAAATCGCGCCCGCTGATTAATTTAAGAAATGAGCCCGTGCTCTCTAGTGGGCGGCGCTGGCTTCTTCAAAGGCTGGGGACTGTCCGGACCCTACGAGCCCGCAGACAGATTCTGCCGTCCTGGAGCTGCCTTATTTTCTATTTTGGCTTCAGCAGCGAGGGGAAGGAGATGGGCAGCGTGCTTTATTTATTGCCTCGATCCTGACCGGCAAGAAATGGAAGGGCTGTCTCGTTTGAAAGCCCTGGGTGGGGAAAATCTCTCCCTCTGCTGCGTAATCGGAAGCAGGGAGGCAGCGACCAGCAGGTGGTGTGCAGGCCTTCTGGAAGGGGAGCTGAAATAGCTGGCGGGGATGGGAATTTTCTCAGGGAATCGTCTCTGGCAGGTTCGGGTGGCTGAGGAAGCGTGGCCGGGGCGGGGGGAGATGAAGCAGGATGCACCCCTGGCGTGGAGACCTGTGCCAAGGGCGCTGAGAGTGGCGTAAAGATAGACAGATTGAAAGATGTCAGCCAAGCTGCAAGCCTGCGGTTCCTTTCTCTCTCTCTCTCTCTTCCTTTTTGTGTTTGAGGAACAAAACTGGTTTAGCCCCCTCTCTTTTTGGCGCGGGCGAACTTGGTTCGGCAGCAGAGGGAATCGGTGGTGTTTTAGGAGGGGGGGCTCTCAGGCAGAGCTATCAGGAGGTGTTTCGGGAGCTCGTGACCGGGTAGGCTTTTTGATAGTTAGAGTTCCGTGAACTGGCTGTATTTAGGAGCCCCGATAGCGTTTTTTGGGCTCAACAGTTGTCGTCGTTTTTGTTTCCTTTAGGCGCTTTTCTCTCTCTGAGGTGCCGCGGTTCTTTGCTCCCTGTAAGGCGACGCCAGAAAAACCCCAAACAGCTTGATCTTCCCTCGGTGCCAAAGGATGCGACGAAGCTCCACAGCTCCCGAGCCCCCTTGCTAGCAGATCGTACATTTCCCAGCCTCTCTGCGGTGCCTGAAGAGGGGAAAGTTGTGCTTCAAACGGTGTAAACGCCCTGTTTGCCTCCTCCCTAAAAGCTGCTAGGGAATTCATTCCCAAGTCTGGGATACCGGCGTCGAAAGGCGTCTTTTTTTTTTGTTCCCGTCTGTGTTTGTCCCCGGTAAATGTTATCGGTGGGAAGGTCGTAGGGAACATCAGCTCCGCGGCTTCTCGCAAGCGCTCAGAGCTTCTAGAACAGCTGAAATTCGCTGCGAGGACGCACGGCTCAGCTCTGCCATGGCTTTTCGTCAGTCAGGCATCGCTGAACTTCCCCGAGCAGATGTGCTGTACCTGCTGGATGTAATTATAGCGTGGAATTGGCTAAGTAGGTCTCCGGGGAGGAATTTGTTTGACAGGCACAGCACCACGCGGTTCCGTGTTTTGTTTGGAGATCGCTTCTGTCTGGGATATCTGGCGCTGGCGTTAACGCTTTACGCAATAAAAACCCGAGAAGGTAATTTGATTAGGGAGCTCTCCGCTCCCGCAGGAGAGGGGACGGTGCTAAAGATAAATGTTTTAGGTAGGTGAGCTCAATTAATGTCAAATACTCCGTTTGACGGCTTTCCTCCAGTAAAAACGGAGGAGAGCCGAGAGAGCTGGAGGGGTGCGTTGGCCACGAATAATTTTTCATCCATTAAAGAAGGTGCAGCGGAGGATTAAATGCAGGTTAGGCCTCACGTTGCCGGAGCTGGAGGACCCAGCTCTTGCCGGGTGCTTTCTGATGGGCGCTGACGGAAAGAAATTGGCGACTTGAGGCTGGGCCTCCCTATTAAGGGTGAGGAAACCTTTTGGTCCCTCTTGCAAGCTTGATCGGTCACCGTTTAAGAAGCACGGAGGGTTTTTTTGTTTCTCCTCGCTGTGTTTGCTCTGAAGGCTATTCCAGAACATCTCCACTCCGGTTTCCAGCTAAATACTGCTTATGATCACTTTCTCCCCGTCGTTTCTTGCGTTAGAGCCGTTTCATTACTTAATTAAATTTAGTTTCTTCCTGATGGCGACCTCCCAGTGGATTTATAGCGTCCTGCTCTTTTTACCAGCCTGTTCCTGCCCGCGAAGCCAGCCAGGCTTTTAGTTGCTGGTAATGTAGGTCATCCGTTCTGCTGTTTCTACTCTGAGCCCTTTTTCGCACTTCGCTTCCAATTAATCTTCCCAGAGCACGGCTTCGTCGTGGGATGCAGCGTTCTGTGTTAGCTCTTGGCCTTCTCCTGTGGCATTTACCGTTACGTTGCCCTCCTCTCGCGGAGGTGCCGCCGCTTCGGAGCGGCGGTGCTCTCCGTTAAAGCCCCGCTGCCCGATTCCTGCTGGGTTGCAGCCCCGTACCTGCCGTCCTCCTCCCGGTCGAGCCCTCGGCCCCCGGCAGAAACCGGCGCCGCGTTTGCGTGTCGCTTCGCTCGGCGCCGTCGAATCTTGCTTGGTCATTTCAGGGCCCGTTTGGTATTCCGGCCCTCCTTTCCGCTGACAGCGCTTCGCCGCCCCCCAGCCTCCCTCTGTGCGTGTCCCGTCGGCCTGGCCCCGCTTCGTGCCGCAGAAGCGGCTCGCGAAACGCCAGGCTTCACCCCCAAAATTCCAGCCCCCAAATTTCTCCCCGTCTCGTTTCAGCGCAACCCGCCGCCGTCCTTCACCTCGCTTTTCTCGTGCCAGTCTCCCGCTGTTTGACTTCGCTGACACCCGAGGGATTTTTAGGGGGGGGATTTATTCAAAGCAGTACCTTTTTTTTCTGGGCGATTTCTTTTAAACAGCTGAGATCACCTGGGGAGAATGCTCACGAATCCCTCCTCGCAGAGCCCAAGTTCGGACACGATGCAAGCGTCTCGTCCTCATAGAGGGGACGTGAAGCAGCGCTCTCAGCTTTAGGTTTTACCCAGGAAAACCCTCATCCGCTTGAGAGGCAGATTTTGCTCTCAGGCTGGTTGCTCGTGTAAAATTAGGGTATTTTAATGACCAAATTCCCTTTCAGCGCATTATTAATTGTTTGCTCTGCAAGCTTGGGAAAGGCTCTACCACTAGGGCCCAGCTGATGCGACCAGCGTGGGCGGTTTAAGAGAGAAACGCATAAATGTAGACGCTCGGATCCTTAATTCGGGGGCTTTGTTGCTTTAAAGCGTAATTCCTGACTCTTCGGGATGTGATGCGTGCCAGGCTGATGGGCGCTTGCTGGGGACCGGCAGCTTTATGCAATTAGATGTGTATTTGCGGTGGTGCAAATATGTATTTTAGGATAAACTCCGTTTTGTCAGCAAGTAGCCTGTTCGTGCTCAAGCAGCTTAGTTTAATAGGATGAGCAGCATCGGTTTCCTTCCTCGAGCATCCCTGCGTGAGTGCTGTGAACCGCCTGCCACCCGGATAAATAATCCTCCTGCTTTTCCTAGCGCAGGATGTGTAGCTGTTGTCGGAAGCCTTGTCGAGTTCCAGACTTTTGGGGTATCTCCTGCCTGTACGCGCGGGGCGGGTGGGATAATCCCACTTTGGTAACAATCCTGGTGATTTCCGTTAAAGCAGGTTAGGTGCTTCAGGAACGAAGGTAACTCGCTTTGCTATTTCAGCTACTGAGAGGCAACCTCCGCTCCTGTTTTCTGGCTGCTCTCCCAGGTATTTCCTCAGCTATATGGCATCAAATCGAGCTGGGAAATGCTGATTTCGTCGTCCTTTGCGGCAGAAACCACCTGAGAGCGTCCCTCCTTAACAGCTTCAGTGCTTGGGGTTGCGTTCCTTTTCTCTTGATGTCTCGTTAAGGAGCACGAGCTGCTGTTACTGCCCTGTTCCGGACTCACTTCGTTTTTAATTCGGCCAAAATTTTAGCCGAGTGGTGCTGCTACTGCTACCGACTTCTTCCGTGTTCCTTTCTGAAGGTGGAAGACTGCCTTGGTCTGACGTGGAAGATGGCTTTGCCAGTTCTTTCGGAAGCCGAGAGGAGATTTCTGCGAGGAGGGATATCAAATTGAAGCAAAGCTCTCAGGAGAAATCGGTTTAGCCAGGTTTCACCAGCCCTGGTCTGGGGCCGTTCCTCTGGGGTAGGGACCTGTGGCTCCGTTGCTTCCTGGCTTCTTCTTGGAGACATTCCCCTGCTTAAAACATGTGGACGAGTGATTTTTTTTTCGGTGTGTCCTCGTCTTAATTCCTCACCTACGCTCCGAGGCACAGAAAGCGAGCCCTCCTGGCAGGAACAGGCTGTCCTGGGAAGGCAGAGGGCTTCCCAAAATCCCGGCTTACGCGACCGTCCTCATGCAGAAACATTTCCTGTGGCCGCTGCTAAACATTTTTGAGCGTTTCGGCGGGGGGTGGCTACGAGTCAGCTGGACCCACACTGGCTTGGGCTTCGGCCGAGCGGCTACGCTCGGGATGGAGCCGAAGCCGGCCGAGCCTCAGGAATCTGCACGGGGTCTTCTCCTCGTCTCAGCCATCCGTGAAAGGCTGAGGGATGCGGCAGCGGCATCGGAGCTTCGCTCGTGGCCGCACGCGCTCAGGTTCTGTAATTACTGGCTCCCCAGTCCTGCTGGCACGCCGGTAACTGGAAAATGTGCTCTGCCAGGTGAACCAGCTCCCAGATCGTCCCGTGAGCTAACGCGGGGGTTTCCATGGGTCTGGATCAGTGAGGCAGGGCTCTCGGTTGAGGCTACGAATATTTCTTTACTGACCTTTTAAAAAGCTGCCTTTGCAAATAACTCGCTCCTTGGGGCTTCTTCGTGCTTGGTCTTCCACCGAGGCGAGCCCTTCCGAAGGCGAAAGCTCATCTATTTTGAAGCCCAATAATAAATTCCCGTGCTTTAGGGGTAGCAGTAGGTGGAATTAACTTTTTTTTTTTCTTTTAACAGAAGCTTAAATAGAAATGGACCCTGGGGCAAAGGCGGAAACGTGCTCGGCAAAATAAAAACCTGTGACAGTTGCTTTTGGGGTGTTAGGGAAGTTTGGCTCTGTCTTTGGTCGGGCTTGAAAGGCTTCGTGTGTAGGGGGGAATATCGAACGCTGTGCAGGCGTGGTTCTCTGTGCCCCTTTTCTTGTGGGATGCGATGCTTAAGGCACCTCCAAAAAGCGATGATGTCCCCTTCTTTGCTGGGAAAGTTTCTCTTGCGCTGTTCTTGATCGGGTTTGGGGGGCGGAGGTGTTGATTTTTGTCGTTTTCCCTCTCCTGACCGAATTACTCCCTCTATCTACAGGCTACATCCAGAAGATAAAATCGGGGGAAGAAGACTTTGAATCCCTCGCTTCCCAGTTTAGCGACTGCAGCTCGGCGAAAGCGGGCGGCGACCTGGGCGCCTTCGGACGAGGTGAGTCGAGCTCGGACCAGCGCCGCCACCAGCACCAGATTCCCGAGGGGGGTGCTGATCTCCCTGGCAGGGAGCAAGGTTTGGTAACGCACCCTGCTTCGGGGGAACGGGCACGGAAACGGATCCGTGTGCTCAGCAGCCTGCTGTGCAGGAAATGCAGCTTGCTGCCTAGAAGTTAAACCAATTAGCGGTGCAACCATAATGCTATTCCAGGCAGAGAGGGGATGCTGGAATTGGCTTTTCCCTCTAGGAAAAGATTTCCCTGGTTACGCTGAGTGGAAATCCAGTTGCCCGATGTACCAGGCCACGGATAAGGAAGAAGCGGTTAAGCCTGGCGAAGGACATGCTGGATAAATGATTTGGCATTCCAGTCTTAAATGAGAAAGCCATTAGCAAATTGTGGAAATGGGAACGATTCGCAGCCCACCAAAGATAATGTTGCTGGCGAGAGAATTCGTTACGGGGTTATTGATTGGCGCAGTCAGGGAGCGATAGCAAAAAGCTCGTGGATGCGTCCTCGTTAATGAGATTTGCGAGGGCAGGAGGAATGATCTTTGGGATGGGAAAGCAGAGCACTGAAACCTGTCTTGCTTTATCTCACCAGTGCTTTTTGCAGTAATTTCCACTAGGAGCAAAATATAAAAGCAATGATGTCACAAGTACAGCTACGGTATTTAAAGAACAAACCCAAATCTTTGCAGTCGAGGGTGTCCATGCATATTTTATTTGAAGGAGGTCAAGAAAGGTACCTGTCAAAGAGAGAAAACGCTATATTTGTCGTTATAATCCGTGCCCCGGAGTCGCAGGAACTTGCAGCAATCCCAGAGGAGGATCTGTAGTAAGAGCTGCCCACGTCTGAAGCGGCAAACAGCGCGTCGAAGCCTGTCGTTTTGCTGGAAGTGTTTTCCCCCAGCTCACGCTTGGGGTTGGTGGGAAGCAGGCCGGAGCGCTCAGAAGCTCGCCCCAGGCTCTTACCCTGCGGCGAGCACACGAACCCGGCAGGAGGAGCCTGCACAGCTGCCCCAGGGCTGTCACCCACGCGGGCAGGGAGCCCCAGAATATTTCAGGCACCGGTGGGCGTGCTGCTGCGGGGGTGATGCTGGAAGGGGCTCCAGAGCTGCTGCTTCAGCCCCTGCTGCCCGAAGCCCACCCATTTTTCGCAGGCGAAACTGCATTCGAGAGTGTAGGTTCTGGTTTCTTTCTTCATCATGTTTTTGCCAATATACTTATTTAATCGCTGCTCCTTTTTAGGGTCCGGTGCTGCTACAGTTCAGCAGCACTTGCTCCTGCAGTCACAGGGCAAAACGATGACATTTTCTGGGCTCGTATACAACGAAACATCCGCCCTGGGAGGGTAGGTTCAGTAAAAACTCTCAGCTCCCTGTGGTCTTTGGAGGAGTGCAGGAAAAAAATATATATATATTTTTTTTTTTTTCATGGCTGCAGCAAAACCTAAAGGAATGTTGCAAGAGGCAGTCTCCACTAGATGACACTAGCGCTATGAGCGGTGGCCAAACTGCTCGGCTGTCACGCTGTCCCCATCTCTGCCGCTTTTCTTACTGGGCTGAAAATGTAATTTGCTAGAACTTGGAACATTGGTTTCTTCAGAGGTGAAGTTATTAAAACATTTCCATTTATCTTCCTGAGACCCTTCAAATAAGTCTTGCCTTCCGCTCGAATAAGCGCCGCAGGGTAGCGGGGAGGCTGCTGCTTCAGCTGAAGTAAAGATTTCAGGTCCTAGGAGAAAAGAACCAAAAACCTGAGGTGCCAAGGTGGTTTTTATCTGATGGTGATTGACACTGGCTTTGTAACTGGAGCCTGGGAGCCAGGCAAGCTGTTTGCCTCCCCTGGCAATTTAAATGCTGAAGAGAGAGAAGTGAAACGGGAAAGTCAGAGGCATCGGATCACTTCAGTAATCAAATGTTTTTTCGGATGGGGAAAGCACCAAGCCGAAGCTGCTCGGGCTAATCCTGAAAGGGAGGAGCTGAGCTCTTGTGGCGTCTTAGCAGCCTCGCTAGAGAAACGGGTACGGCTGGGTGTAGGACCTGAAATCAAACCTAAATTCTGGCAATGCCGCTCAGCTACATGCGGTGCCTCATGGATGTGGGGCCACCGAGCGGGCTGGGAAGCTTTAATTTCCAAAAAAATCAGTATTTTGGTGAAACGTCTGCTGGTGATCCAGCCTGTAAGCTTTCCGCAGCCCGCTCCTCGCGTGTAGCAGGACCCAAAGCCACAGCGTTGCCTTGAAGCTTGGAGACAGGGGTCGTAAACCACCAGGAGATTTATGCCGCGTTTTTGGCAAGGCACCGGTCTGTACGTCTCCGCAGGCAAGCGTCACGAATGCGGTCGGCACTGCGAGCAGAGAGCGAGGGTTTCCTTTGCACGGGGCGCTGTCACCTCGCAGGCATCTCCTTTTGCTGCTTAAGCTTTCGCCGAGAGCCCCCCCCCCAGTGAGATTTCAGCCTTTCAGTAAGGGCAGAGCCTCGTTATTTTGGCTGGGGTTTGCCAGTTTCCTCGCTTTAACTTCTCTTACAGGAAGCCAGGCACAAACGCCGTCCCCGTGCCGCTTATCCTCTCTGCTCCCCGCAGAGCCGCGCTCGTTCTGCTCGTTATTCCCCTCGTGGGGAACTTCCTCTGGCTTTCCTGAGCCCAGGTTACCGAACCTCCTGGAAGTCAGTGACTTGGAGCCCTGATGGCAGCTCTTATCTAGGTCATGACATTAGCCAGGCGTGCCTTGTAAATTATTTAGCGCAGCTTGTAACGCACACCGCGTCCGCCCTCCCCGCGCACCTCGAGGGCGCGTGAGGCTGCAAGACAAACGTCCCCTTGTGCCCGTGAGTCTGCAGAGAAGATTTCCTCTGCCTCCCGAGTCTGCAGCTCCCTGACTGTCTTCCCTTGCTGCAGTGATGTCTGCAGGATCTGAACAAAATCTCTGTTCAAGGAGGAGAAAAAATAAATAAAAGCGTGCACACGCATGTGTGAATGAGTTGTTTTGGATCATCTTCTGGGAGTGTACAAAAACAAACACCCCCTGCAAGTTGTTAATTGGTGACTTTGTTGTTTGCCTGGAAGCTGTCTTCATTTGAAGCTTGCTTGCTCGGAAAGATCTTCCAGTCTTTGCTGGGCTTAATTGAACTTTCTCGTTGCTGCTCTCTGCAGGTCAGATGCAGAAACCTTTTGAAGACGCCTCATTTGCGCTGAGGGCGGGCGAGATGAGCGGACCAGTTTTCACAGAATCAGGGATCCACATCATCCTACGCACAGAGTGAAGTGCCTTGGTGACACGTAGAAAGGAAAGGGCGAGGGGAAGAAAGGAAAAAAAAAAAAAAACCTACTCCAACCCTGCACTCTCCCAGATGAACTTCATATCCAGTTTAAAAACAAAACAACAAAAAAGCTCATTTCATATCTCAATATCTCCTGTGGCACCTGACACAATGTTTTTCACCTGCAGAGACGCATGGTTAGCCAAGGGTGAGAACGCAGTCAAAATGAGGCAGTAGCATCTTTCATGAGCAGACAGAATGTTAAAAAAAACAACAGTTCTGGCATGCCACAGCTGCTTGAGTTATATTGACATGTCTCCTAAGCCGAGGAATTGTCAATGCTAAAGGTCACACTTCAGTGCTTCCCACCTCCTCCCCGTTAGAGACGCAGAGTTATTTATTGCAGCGCAGCACTGACTGATGGCGAAGCTGACTTGTGAACTCTGGTGCTATGACGGAATGAACTCCCCGCCCCCTCTGCATGTTTGTTCGAACACACTTTAACCAGAATAAACTGTGTTTGCTCTGCAGTCCAGCCCGTCGGTTTGTAGAAGCGATTTACTCAAGCCGCTTGTAAATTGACCGTAAGATAGCAAGCGATGAGCCAGTTGGCGTGGGGGCACCCGCGCCTCTCCCCAGCTTCCCTCGCTGCAGCTCTCCCCGCGAGGATCGTCCCCCTGTCCCGTCCCGCGGTGGCACCCGGAGCTTCCCCCCTTAGCCCCGGCTCCTGCCGCCGCTTTTGACTAAAACTTGAAGATGCCTTTTGGTCCTGAAAGCAACTGAGAGAGGTTCACGGCCAGTAGTTCCCGCGGCAGGGAGGGCGGTAGGCAGCCCGAGCTGCGTAGCGGTCCGTAGGGTGCCGCGTGCTGCCCCTTCCAGCCCGAGGTCGCTCCATTCGTTAGGCAGTGCCATCCTGTAGGGCGGACTGTGTTACGGATTTTCAGTTTTTAGCTAGAAGGCTGTTTTTTTTTTTTCTTTTTTTTTTTTCTCAAGTTCCTCTCCATCCACTTGTGGTTTAGACACTGTTAGGTCATTGTTTTCCAGTTACACTGCATTGCTTATGTTTAGCAAAAATAAAAACGGAAAAAAAAAATAATAAATAAATCCCAGCTTCGGTCCAGTGCAAACCAGCTGTAAAGTTCCAGTTCTCGTAAGCAGAAAATAAAGCCCTCTCCAATTAAACATTTCAGGAGCTCTGGTATTGATTATTTCTCCTCCTCTGTCTGTTGAGATCTCGCTGCTCCTATTGCAAATGAAAACCCCTGCAATATCTGCTGAGTTGGCTGATGCCCTTATTGTTTTAATCCTTACAATGGAAATGTGGCTCGCGTGGTATTAAGAAAAACTTCTCAAAATTTCTGTCTTAAGCTGTAAGCTAATATTCTCTGTTCTCTCTTGGCGTTGGGTTCACGTGCTTAGCGTCGAGTCGATGTTTTGTAAGAACTGTTTAAATCCTGCTATGAGCTGCTAATTCGGGTTAAAAAAAAAAAAAGTACTAAAAGTGCGATTTGATAACTGATCCTTCCCTCCCAAGTTCTGCAAACGTTAAGTGTCCCGTTCACAGTACAAAACCAGCCGCGACGGCTCCTCGGTGTGCTTTTTTTCCGAAGAGCTCCCGTCTTAGAGCTGGGGAAAGGCAACGTCTCCTCCCGACTCTCTCCAATTATCGTGCTCACCTAAAGCAAACATCGGAATTTCGCTGGCGTTTCTGCTTTTGCTTTTACCCTTGCTGCTTATGCCGGGGGAATGGAAGGCTTTGGTGCATCAGATAAAAGTTGGTTTCCGTAGCAACACATCGATTTTTAAAAAAAAAAAAAAAAACACATCCAGCACAGGGTGACAAGCAGGTGAGGACTTAAAAAGGGAAATTTACCTCAAGTAACCGCGCGGTATCATGAAAGCAGGATCAAAGGTAAATGAGTGAGAGCAGAGATGTCAGTTCCGTCTGGAAACGCAGAAGGCGAGTGCCTTTCTGCTGCTGCAGGGGTTTTTGCTTCCCAGTTGGCGCTGGTGCTGTGCCAGTCCCAGCACAGGCTTCGAACTGGGACCAGTGGCCGTGAGAGGGGGGGGGGGGGAGCTTTTTGGGGTGGGGGTGAAGATGCTGCCGGTGGGTTGTAATGGAGCAGGACCTCTGTGAGGTTGTGCGAGAGGGAGCTGGCCTCTAAAAGGTGCTTGGTGGTGGGGTTTTCTCACCGCGGGCAGCGGGTGCGGGGTGTTTCCTACCGCTGGGAGCTCCCTAAAGCGTTACGCCGCTGGGGCTCTGCTGTACGACGGTGCCCGAGCAGCAAGAGACAATAAACGTCCTCGGGATTTATGCCGCCGGGGATAAATCCTTGAAAACGTGGTTTGTACCGCCGTATATATGCTTGAAAACAAAGCAGCCGTCGAACCCAAAGGGGTTCAGGGCAGGATCTGGTCGATACCTCGCTTACGGGCTGCTCGCCTGCAGCTCCAGATGGGGATTGGCATTTCTGCTCGGCGCGGCTCTTCGCCTGAAGTTTGTCGTCGTTTTCCCCAGCGGTTCCTCTCCGTCTGTACACCTCTTGGATCTTCGGAGCAGGAGATGGAGAGATGAGGGTAGGGTACAACCCTTTGTAGACGCGCTGCTGAAGCGAGGCGAGCGGCTGGGCTGGGGAAGGACCTGCCCGCCAGCGTCTCCGCTGGAAATCCTGCCACTTGACGTGGAGGGAACGACTTCTTCGTTGCTGCTTCTCTGGAGCCTGGTGGCTCTTCCCTTGCGGCCTCGGCTTGTGATCTTCAGCCCTTTGAAAGGGGGGAAACCCGAGCCCAAGCGGGCAGTGCTTGCTGAAGCCCCCGTGGAGCCCTTCCAGCGCTGCGGTGGCCGTGGAGCAGCTTGGAGGGGCTGGGAGAGGCTCGGGATGACCAGAGGGACGTGCCTGGAGCATCAGCGATGTTTCCCAAAGCCCCGTGGCAAAGCCCCCGGTTCCTCCATCCCGAGGCGGCCGCATCCTTGCCTTGTTTGCACCCGCTCTCCTCTTCGCAGGGGCGACAAACCACGAGCTGCCTTGGTCCCCTGCCCTTTCCCCGGGGAACCCGCGCTCGTTGCTGCGCCCGGCGAGCGTCTGTGATACAGTAACCTGATTTGGCACGCCGTCGTGGCCTGGATTCGGGGCCCTTCCCTTCCCAGCACCGTTTCTGGGTGAGTCACGGGTGAGCGGCGCGGCTCCTGGTCCTGCAGGGGCTCTGGCTCCGTCCTCCGAGCGCGCGTCAGCCCTTGGACGCCGGCGCCGGAGCGGTGACGCTGACGGTAACCGCTTGTGACGGCGCCGCGTTTGAAGCCTTCACTTCTCCGGAAGGATCATTTAAGGGATTTCTTCTGGTTGCTCTCCAGGAGGAGGCCGTCACATCCCAGGAGATCGGGAGCTGGGCTGGAGGCAGAGCGGGCGCTTCGTACCCGCTATTAAAGCGGGGCTTGCCCGGCTTGGGGATCCCCGCTTCCAGCCCTGGAGAGGGGCTTGGGGAGGGAATCGGGCTCGGGCCAGCCCAAAATTCGCCCTGGGAAGGCAGCGAGCGCACCGAGGAGCGCTGTCCGAGCTCGTGGCTCCAAGCCTCGAGGGGATAATGGCCGCGTTGGGGCGAGGTTCTGGTGGTGGTTGTGTTGAAACGGCGCTCGTTGCTTGTGCTGCTGAGGGGTTTGATCCCAGTGTGTTCGGTTTTTACGGAGGCTTGACAAAAAATCGCCTTTTCTGGATAAAAGCAGTAGAGCTGCGTGCTCAGGGGCTCGATTCGGTGCCTCTGCTCCCGGGGCTTTGCTGGCGCATCGCTGGGTTTGCTGTAAAAACCGAGGGGCAGAGGAGCTCTGCTGAGGCGTGCACGTTTTCCGTTCGTTTGTGTTGGGCTCCATCTAATCCCTCTTCCTGAATACCTTGATCCTTCAGATCCTTTTCCCCAGGACTGTCACAGCTGCCGCAAAATCCTCTTCTTCGCGTCCGCGGAAGCCCGCTCCTCCCCATCCTCAGCTGCCCTGATGCTGCTCTGCGTTCAGTTAACAAGTCTGCTAGGTTTCCTGGCTAACCCCTCACATTCAGGTTGCTCCTTCCCCTCCTGGCACCACACGTTTTTCCTTTAACCTTACAAAGGCACCGGTGCAAGGACTTTTGGGGGAGGCAAAGTCTGGCCCGGAGAGGACCTGCGTGCGCTCAGGCTCGTCCGCCTGCTGCGTGCGCTCGCGTTTTGCTTACGTTGAGCTATTATTATCTGTTACAGATGAGGAAATGCGCTGCTCGGACTGCAAATATTCCAGCCAGGAGCCATCTCCCCCGTTAGCCGGTCGCGGTTTTCGGCTCGGAGGGTGCCCGGACCTCTGGGTGCAGCCGTTGCAACGAATAAGCAGCGAGAGGCCTCTCCCTGCGGGGCCATTTTGTGAAAGCTGCCTCGCAGCGTGGCGCCTGCCCAGGGAGCATCTTTTGCTTCCAAGAGTTCTGCAAACATACCCTTAATTGGATCATCAACTGGATCTAATTTGCCGAGCGTGCCTCCCCCCCCCCCCCCGCGCTTCATTACGGGTCTGGGCAGCCGAGCGGCGTGCGCGCCCGCTGCCAGCTGCGGGAGAGCTGCTGGCAGCTTCCAAGGACGCCGCCGGAGCATTTAGCCCTGCTGTAATGAACTTTCCTGCTAATTATTTTTAGGTAGCTTAAAGGACAGCCAGCTCTCGCTGCTGTGGCCTGGCTGGAGGGCGCGGGGCGGGTGCAGCCTGGAGGGACGCGATGTTTTGCACCGGGCTCTTCCTCCGAAAGGGGCTAGAGAGAACCAAGGTGGTTTTTTTTTCCTATATTTTAGCCCAAAACACATTGACTGCAGCCCGGCCAGGCTCGCGGGGCGTTAACAGGCTTGCAAACTCATGCTGGAAGGGCAGGAGCCGTGCCTGCAGCGGCGAATTGTTAGAAAGCAGCAAGTCGCAGGGGCCGCTGCGTGCCTGGAGAGCAGGGAAGGGAAATCTTGCCTTCGAAACGCAGCTGAGGCCAAATTCCTTGGGGCATTCGCCACCTCTGGCCTCTGCCCACGTGAGCAGCAGGGAAGGACCCGAGCGGGGAGCCGGCGGCGCCGCGTGCCGCCCGGCTGCTCTATAATGGATGGGGAGCATGCTTTATTCATGTTCAGCAGCACGGGCGAGGATTCAGGTCGCTGTTTCCACGAAAGGGCTTGGAGAACGTTTAAATGGGACAAAGACTCCGGCGGCTTCAACAGAGCGAGGTCTCCTTGTCCCCCTCCTCCTGCCTCCCTGCGGGCACCCGGCCGCGAGCGTAGGGAGCCATTTGCCCTTGCGCGGTGCCAAACTTCCCCCTTTTGCTTTTAAAAGTGTTGTTTCCTTTTCTTTAATTATTATTATTTTTAAAAGCAACCGCTTTTCCATCCCAAATGCGTCACAGCTGCTTTCCTTCTCGTAGCTCTGCTTTTTCCCTCTCGTGGTTCTGCTTCCTATAGGATTTGGGCAGGGAACTGAGGATGGGTGAGCGTCACCGTCGTTGTTTGGATCCAGCCCAACGTGCTTCAGAGGCGTGCGTGGCCACAGGGCTGGTAAATCCCGTGGCAGTGCCCAGGGTTTTCTTCCCTGTGGCTGGAAATCAGGCACGCGGGGCCGGCGGGACCCGGTGCTTGCGTGCTGGGATGGCGGGAGCCTGGGGCAGCTGCTCGTCTTCGGAATTTACAAAGGGGTGCTTTGGGGTGGGGGGTAGCGCTGCCCGGCTCCCGTGCACGGTTCCAGGCTCAGCCACCTGAATTAAACCTCCTTCCTCCGAAAGGTTTGGCCGTGGATAACGGCCGGGCTCTGCTCCTGCAGACTGCTGCCTCCTCGCCCTGCTGGGAGCTGCCGCGGGGAAGCCACGAGCCGGAGAAACGGCCCCCGGAGGTGGGGGCAGCTTCGCACAAAGCTGTCCCACCGCAGCAGGCAGCGCCGCCGCCGTTCCTCGTCGCTCCAGATGAGTCAGAAACTTCCCCAGCTTCCAGCAGGTTTGCCCGGTGGGCCGTTCGTTTGTTTTTCCTCCCTCTCGCAGCCCCGGCTGTAATGATGAATCACGCTGCACCTCGCCGCCGTCAGCCCCGGCGAGTGACAGGAGGGATGGGAGCTCAGCTTTTCGCTGAGCCAATTAGTGCCTGGTTTTATGCTCTTCAGTTGGCCCATTAAACACCGTCCCTTCAAACAAATATTTGGAAACCTGCAGCGGCCGGGAGGGATCGTTCTCTTGGGGGGGGGGGAAAGGAGACTTCTCCTGCCCCTGGGCAAGCATCCCCGTGGCTCTGAGGCCAGCAGAGAAAAGCCAGGGCGAGATGCAAGGGCTGGAAGCTGGAACGAGAGAAATGCAAAGCAGAGAGGGTTTGCGCGCCTGCTGTTCGCTGCGGTAACACACCCTGGGATGCAGCCAGCCCTGGACGTGCCCCAGCCTGCTGTTTCTCACCCTTTATGACCTCGTTACGCATAGCTCACGATTTATTCCGGCGCCTTTGGTGTTCGGGTGCGTTAAATCGAGCACGATGCTGATAACCTGCTGTAGCTCAACCCCCCCTTGAAATGAAAAGCCAGCGGCTGAGGCTGAAGTTGGACGAGCGGACCCCAAGTAAGCGGCCGTCCCGGCACGTCGTGCTGCCTCGGCTCCTTCCCCGTGGGCCCGGCAGCGTCTTGCCGTAATTCACTTAGGGGCTTTAATCGCTGAGCCCTTGTTTGCCTCCACTGAGCCAGCAGAGCTGGAAAATCCTATTACTCCTTCCTGAGCCGCGGGTTTCTGCCCTGCTGGGACCTGTCTCCCAGCCTGGTCCCATCGGCTGTTTCGGGGTGTCCAGGAGCAGCACCCCGGGGCTGCGAGCCCTGCCTAATTAGCTCATTTCAGCCCTGTTAACGAGCAGGGAGTAAAGCCCGGTGGGCGAGGCAGGGCATGGCTTTCCCCCTGTTCGCGGGGAGCCCCGGTGCCCGAATCCCTGTTGAGTTTTGGGGCTGCAGCCCTCCGCGCCCCGCCGCAGGGCGCCGCCTGCACCGTCCCGCCCCGTAAGGATGCTCAGCTGCATCCCAAAGCTCCCGGGTTTCCATGGCAACTCCCCGAGCATCCAGGCTGCAAATGCGGTGCTGGGAGGGGGGCGCAGCAGCTTGGCATCACCCCCCGTGACCTTTCGACATTTCCTTCCCTACCCCGTGCAATTCGGGGCAGCCCTTTTGGGGGGGGGTGGCTTTGCCCGGAGCGGGTTCAGCATTTGGGCACGGCGCAGTGCTCGCGGGTGTCTCTGTCTGCAGCTCGGGGGTGCCCCGCGGTTTCGGGTGCCTTCCGTCTGGTTTATTCAAGCGTGCGAGGACGCGCGCCTGGCTCGACGAAAAAAAAAAGCGATTTTTGCGCGCCCGTCTCCCGTCCCCTTCGCGACTCGGTTCCCGAAAGCTGCCCCTTTCCTTAGGACGCTCGCTCCCTCCTGCTTCCCGCTGGCCATCCCGCCCCGAAGCAGGGATGATAAATAAGAGCAAAAGAGTGGAAAGAGCTGCAATTAGCTCGCAGCCAGCCTGCGGCGAGGCACCCGAGCCTTTTGCTGGGAGCTGGGTGTCTGGCGCAAAAACTCGCGAGCAGCCACCTGGCTTCCCCGGCAGAGCCGAGCCCTCTCCTGCTGAATGGCTCTCAAAGGCAGATGATGACCATTATCCCAATCCGCGGAGGCAAATGATGCATTTCCAGCCCTCCAAGTGCAGCCGCAATTAATCAGAGTCTATTTATGGCAGGCTATTCATCAAAAGGGAAGAAATCATCAACATTGTAATGGGGAAGCTTTAATGTCCACGCATTCAGAAGCGAATCTCAGCAAGCTGCTTCCAATCTGCACAAACATCTCGCTGCCGTGGAGCGGGAATACATTTCCATATTAATGACCTGAGGGGCTGCTCTTACTTCCAGGGAATGTGCTGCTAATGCAGAATGAGCGCGCTTGCACCGGCAGGATGAGGCCCTGGTGGGCAGAAGCAGCTTTGCCTCTGGCCAGGTGCCTCTCCCCTTGTCCCCTTCCAATTTTAGCCCAATTTAATGGTTTTTTTGTGTTTTTTTTTGGTTTTTTTTTTGTTTTTTGGCAATGCCACGAAGCGTGGCTTTAATTAGGGGCTTCGCAGCGTGAGTGTATCCCCCACCACGAATGGGGGAAAAAAAGTCACGACCCTGATTCTCCGCTCAGCCCCGGCGGATTCGGGCGATGGACTTCCCCCTGCTGCTGGATTCGGGCAGGGGTAATTCGGGTTGTTCACGAGGCTCCTTTATTTATTTCGGTGGAGTTTTGTCTGGCTGCTTTGCCTGCAGATATCTGGGAGGCGACGGCGGAGAGAGGGCGAGCTTCGCGGCCGTCCAGCTGTTTCCAAGATCCGTTCCTCCCACCTGGCATCGCTGCGGGGCTGTTTGGTGGGGAATCCCTTTCCCTCCCTGCTCCTTCGCGCGCTCCGACGCTCAGAAAGAAGGTAAAAGTCCTCTGCTGCTTTCTGCGGATTTATTATGCAAAGCGCTGGAAGAGCCAGAGCAGAAGGAAGGGGCCCCTCGTGCCCGGATAACGAAATTACCCAGACATCAAGGCGTCCTACCGGGAGCACTTGGCATCAAAAAAAAAAAAAAAAAAAGCACATTTTTTTATCCCTTTCCAGCAGCTGTAAATCTGCAAAGCAGGAGCCAGGTTGCGGTCCTGGGGGAAATCTTTAATTTGAACAAAGCAGCGCTGCCGGTTTCGGGGGACGGACGGAGAAAGCGGTGAATTATTTGAGGCTCCAGGGCCAGGCAGGGTTTCCATCTTCACGCGCGAGGCTGTGATGGAGCTCGCGGTGGAGCTGAGCACGTTTGGCGCAGCGTGGTCCTTGGGAAGAGCCTCCTCTTCCTCTCCAGCTCCATCTCCATCCTCGTGGAGCCGGGGGGCGCCCCCCTTCCTCTCCCTTTCCTCCCTTCATCTTTTCTCGTGTGTTCTTTGGGCTGGACCAGAGGCAGCCCCCAGGTGCTCCTCTGGGTGGGTGCTGGCGGTTGGGTGTCCTCGCGTCCCCTCTCCGGCCTCTGCTCCATCACCGGGCACCAAGGGGGCCTCTGCTGATGGGGAGAATTCAGGCGAAGCCGGGATCGTGGAGCAAAATAGCGATTTTCTATTTATTTTTATTTTTTTTGGCTGCTCCCGCGCTGAACAGCAGGAACGCAATTAGCAGCGGTGTTAACGGAGCTGCTCCCCCCCCCTGCTCTGCCCTCCCGCGCCTCCTTTCTCACCTCTGCCTCTCGTTTTGCAAAAAAAAACCCGAAAAAGGGTGCGCGCACACACACACACACACACCCCGGTCACATCCAAGCCTTTATTTTGAGAGGCAGCCTGATGGATGAGCGGTGCTAATAAAGCAGCCAGAGACGAGGCTGGATTCCTAGAAGGTTTCTATTCATAATGAGCGTCAATTAGAGAAGTTCATCACGTTAACGCCACCGAGATGCCATCGGAGGAGCCGATGCCTTCTGCATTTCCCCCCTTGATCCTAAAGGCCTGCTCAGGCTGGGAAGCGGAGGGATTTGCGAGGGATCCCCCCCCGCACGCCCGGAGCATCCCTCTTTTTTGGGTGCCGCTGGGGTCCTGCAGCCCCTGCCTCTCGCAGCCCCCCCGTAATCGACAAAACCCCCCCGTGCTGTGCTGGGAAGGCAGCGCTGCTCTTTCCTATCCCTCTCTTTAATTTCTTCCTTCTGCCCGGAGCGAGCCAGGACAGCTCATTAGCTGCAGACCTGGTGCTAATTGCCTGATAGGGAAGGTGAATCATTGCCCTTGCTCATCCCGCTGGGGAGCCAGCGCCGGCCAAAACCGTGCTCTGAGATGGACGAGGGCGAGCAAAATCCTGCGCCCCCCCCCCCCAAAAGGCACGGTGCCTTCGGATGCTCAGGGTGCAGGCGAGGAGCCAGGCTGGGTGCAGCCAGCTCCGCTCTGAAATATTCCCTCCCGCGGGTTATAAATAGCGCGGGATGTGACTGCGGCGAAACCGCTTTTAATATAAAGTAATGAGGAGGGGAGGAATGCAGGCAGGAAATATCACCGCTGCCGGATCAACCTGGATTTAGCGCTGAAATTAAAGAGCCTTGGGGGATCCCAGGATAAATAAAGGGGAATAAATGGCTCCGAAGAAGTGAAAACGTCGAGGCTGGGCGCGCTGAGCCCTTCGAAGCCGTTCAAGCCCTGCAAAATGCGCAGAGGTGCCAGGTCCCACCGGGCAGCAAACCCTCTTCTGGGGGTCTGGGGTTTAATTTTTTCCATTTGGGGTTATTTTGATGCATCAAGCGGCCTCACCCCCCATCCCAATTACAGCAGCAAGGCGCAGGAAAAATGGGTTTGGGGGACAGCGGATGGTGCAGGAGCCTTTGAGCCTTCTCCATCGCTTCGTGGCCACAGGATTGAAACCCAAGGCAGAAGCTTCACGTAAGGAGCCCCCAAATTTTGGATGGGGGCTTAAAGCAGGCAGAGGAAGCGGGTGCAAGCGAGGGCTTAATCACCTCAACGTGGAGATGGCTTCATTATCCCGGCTCTGATGGAAAACATCTATTCAAGGGGGAGACAAAAGGAGCTGAGTATAATCAGGAGCCAGTGCGCTGAGCAGCGTTTCCCACACAAACAGCGTCTTCGGAGATGAAAGACCAATTTATAAAACAAAGGCACGTCACTTCTCCCACCCCACAGAGCCCAGGCAGGGACGTTTCCCTGCTGCTGAAGCCACACACCAGCTGCGAAGGGAGCTTACTGAGGAGCAAGGGGCACAATCCTGCCCAGCTGGTGCAGGTGGGCACCCGGGGGACCCTGGTGCTTGGACTCAGGACACGGCCACCAGCTTGTTCTCGCTTTTTTTTTTTTTTGAGGGATTTGTGCCCAAAAAGGGCACCGTTTGCCCGTGTTTCGTCTTGCTCTGTTTTAGGAACTTGAGTAACTCGCATTGCGTGTAAGAAACGGGGAGGAGAAGTGCTCGGTGTTACAGCTGGCTCCTTCACACCCAAACATTGCAAGGCCCTGCTGAGAAAATTAGTTGCCTTATAATTAACTCAGAATTGTCTCGGCAATAAATATGTGATTATGTTTGTACGAGGAGGGACAGCTTACGATTACAAATGGCATCCGGCAAAATAAACGAAGCAGCCGAAAAGTCCACCGGCAGCCCCTTCCGAGCCGGTTGCTTTATTTCATTTTCCTGATGGACCGAGCGGAAGGCAGGTGGCATCTTTTAGCATCGCCCCCCCCCGGGGGACAAGCTTCCCTCCCTTTGCAGGATGTGATGAAGATGGACCCGAGTTCCCCCCCCACCTGCACCCATGCTCCTTGGGTGCCCTCTGAGGCCACCCAGAGCAGCCCAAATGCCTTCAAGCTGCTCCTTTCGCAGCTCCTCATCCCACGGGGCACATCAGCTGCCTCCCACTGGCCCTAAAAATGCCCTTTTTTTTTTCCCCCCCCCCCCCCCCAAGAAAACCCACCCTGGGGAGCAGGGTCCCTGGGGACCCCATCTCCCAGCTGCTTCCATTCAGGGATTTGTAATGGGAAGAAGTCAAGTGCTTATGTGCCGCGTTCCCTGAGCTGCTCTATCCCTCCGAGGAGCCTTTTTATAGGATAAACAGCCACTTTTGGGTAATCCTCGCCGGGCTCCTCAGCGCTTTATGTCTGTGCTTGGATCTGGAGTGAGCAGAGAGCCCAAAGCCCCCCGTCCTCCCCGTGCCCTTTGAAGCACGGATAACGCTGGTGCACATCCAGAGGCGTCTCCTCCACGTGTGGTTTGCTCCCTGGGGGGATTTCCCCAGTTATGGGGCTGGCAGCAGCTTTGCACCGGGCACACCAGGACCAAAAAGGTCCAAACACACGGGGAACGACGATTAAACCACAGGAGAGTTTTTGTAACAGGGAGGTTGGCACAGCTCGGGGCCAGAGCGAGGGATTCGCCACCGCCTGGGAAGGAAGAAGTGGGAAGGGAGGGTGGGGACGATGGAGCTGGAGCCTGGGATTGCTCTGGGAAGGGAAACGGGATTAACGGCAGCTTCTGCCCTTAAAATGCCCTTTCATTTTGAGATGAGCTGCCCATCTCCCCCCAGCCCCATCCTTTTCCTGAAGCCAGAACAAAGGGGTTAAAGGGGCCAGGGGCTCCTCTCAGCGAGCATCGGGGTGTGGGACAAGCAGCTGCCGTGCTCAGAGACCCCTTCCCAAATCAAACTGGGGATGCTGAGGGTAGAACCACATCCCCCATGGTGGGAAGGGGCTGGTGGCCAGCAGTGAGACCCCCCCCCAGGTGTCAGCGCTCACCCCCATGCTCTGCTCCACTGCTCTGGCCCTGAGCTCACTCCTGGCTGCATCCACCACTAATTGCAAGCAGCAATTACTGCAGAAGAACGCAAGCGGCTTGCGTCTGCGAGCGGCCACGTGCAAATCAAGCGGCAAAGCCCAGTTCCCCATCCAGGACATCGTGCAGCCCTGCAGGAGGGTTTGGAGGCTTCCCAGGGTGCTGGATTTAACCGAGCACTGGCCCCGGCTGGTAACGGAGAGTTTTTCCTGGCGGGGAAGGGCACCCCATCCCTCTGCAACCAATACACGGCCCGGTGTGGGAGGAATGGATGCGTGTCGGGGGGGGGATTTGCAGGGGAGCACAGCTGCAAGGCAGCTCAGGTCCTCCCTGCTTTCAGCCTCCCCTGGCTGCAGACGCTTTCTGGGAAGCAATTCTCCCCGCTAGCGGTGAGGAATGCGCTTTCATCTCCCAAATGCCAGCCCCATCCATCCTGCTCTGATGAGGGTAGGGAAGGAGAGGATGGATGGAAGGGGGGGGGGGGGGGTTCTCCCCAGCCCCCTCGTACCGCACGCGGTGCTTTTCTGCTTTGCTCCTAGCCTGAAGGCTTCCAGGCAGGTCTCAGGTGTCGGAGGGATGCTGCTGGAAAAAAAAAAAAAAACAAAAACCAAATGTGCTCACACGAGGCGGTTCAGCACGGAGCTACCCGGGGTGCTCCGAGCCGGCCCCATGGAGTTACGCACGTGGGTGAAGCGGAGCCCTCGCCCTGACGAGCTCGCGGTCTTAATTACAAGATGCCAGGAGATAACGGGAGTGTGCAAACACAGCGAGGTGCGCCAGCCCCTTCCCTGTTCAGCAGGGTTTGGGGTAGAGCTGGAGCGGCTGCGGGCTGACAGGTTAAATACACGCTTGTAACAAGAACACCCCGCGCCGGCTTCCCGAAGCATTCAAGAGGCAAACAGTGCCCCAAAATGCTTCCCCGGCTGCTGGCGCCCGTGGAAATGCCTCGCCCCATCCCAAAACCTCGGGTGCTGCACCACTGGGGGGGGCAGAGATGGCTCGGAGGGACCCGGGTGGCACCAAGGGGCAGCCCCCAGCCCCTTCTCTCCATCCTTGTGCAGGAAGGGGGGGGGGGACTTGACTCACCCCCCCCCCCCCATCACATCAGGGACCCAGCTCCTGCTGCTGGTGGCGGCTAATTTTAGAGCTTTATTTATTAACGTTTTAACCGTAAAACGTGCGTGAAATACTCACCCAGGGTGACGAGGCACTTTCTCGCAAGGGAAGCCTTAAATATTTAAGCAGCGCTTTGCGGCGCCGGCGGCAGGAAGCGGCGGTGCCTGACTCACAGCGCGACGCGAAAATTCGAGCGCGTTTTTAAGCTCTGCTGCAGCTTTTTGCTCCGTGCCCTGCCGGGGAGGGAGGGGGAGGCAATGGGGGGGGCTCAACCCCAGGATCTGAGCAGGGAAGGGATATGGGGAGCTGCTCCAGGGGTTGCTTTTGCCCCATAGCCGATGGGGGGAGCAAAATCCTTGCCCCTCTCTGTGTTTTCTCCCCAGTAAAGCCAGGGATGAAGCCAGGTTGATGACCAGGGGAACTGGCCCGCTCCCGTTCTCTTTATTCCAGCAGCAGCTTAGCACAAAACCTCCACAACCCATCGAAATCCTCAGCCCCGATCCTAGTAGGAGAGCAAAGTGGCTTCGAGAAGCCCAAGGTTTCCACGCGGCCGACCGGCTCTCAGGCTGCAAAGCCTTGCACAAAACCCCCGGAAAAAACAAAAAACAACCTCTGCGTGGCCCCGAGCAAGCCAGCACCAGCCCCTGCTGCGCCGGGGGGGCGATTTGGGCCTAAATCCCAAGGATTAAGGAGCAGCCGGCAGCGGGGTTGGGACCGGGACAGAGCCGCGGCCATCAAACCACGGCCAGGGAGAAGGCGAGGTCGGGGCTGGACGGGGTCTGCCGGGGAAGGAGCCCCCCGAACATCTCCTGGGAGGCGTAGGTGAGGTAGAGGAAGCCGTCCTCGTCCTTGTTGTCGCGATACAGCTCCTGCATCGTGACGGTCATGTTGGGCAGCCCCCTGTTGTTCACCAGCAGGTAGAGGGTCTGCGAGGAGGCCAGGCAGAGACGCGTCCTGGCGAGGGGAGGGGAGGCACCGCCTGAGTTTTGCGGCAGATTAGCAGTGGCAGGACCCAAAAAAACACCTAGAGGGGAGGCGCAGAGCTCACCTGCGTCCTCCCCCAGCCCGCTAAAGCCAGAGCAGATGGGGTACAGCAGGGGGGGGTCCTGCCTGCAGGGCTGGAGCCCCCCGCGCAGATCCCAAGCCCTTGGCCAGATGCTGCTCTCTTGCAGGGCTGGGGCAGGTTGGAAACGCTGGCGAGCAAACGCTCTTGGCTAATTGCAGAGGCTAATTGCATCAGGCTGAGGCTAATCAACGTGTGCCCGGTGGGGCAAATGCCTGAAGCAGCAGCTTCCAAGCTGGGCTGCTTTTGCAGAATGAGCTGCACCCACATAGGGGTGTCGATGCCCCCCCCCCCCCAAAGGAAGCCCCCAGACCCCTCCGTGTCCTTCGCCGCTTACCGCAGGGTGACAGCGAACTGGGCCAGGGGCAGGTCCTGGGACACCAGAAACTTGGTCCTGCTCAGGGGGGGCAGGTTCTTCTCCTTCTGGTAGCGCTCCACCACCACCTGCAGCAGGGAGAGGAGGCTGGGGGGGCGAGACAGGGGCTGGGGGGGCAAGATAGGGGCTGGGGGGCTTGGGGGGCAGCTCACAGGGCTTGCAGGGGGGGCATAGGGAAGCAGAGCCAGTCTTTGAAGCTGCTCCTGGCTTGCTTTTAGCCCCTTGGGGGGGAGAAGGTGCCACCCCTGTGGCTGCTTCGAGGTCCTGGGGGGGGCCACAGGGGACTCCTTTGAGAAGCTGAGGTTTGGGGAAGAGCCCGAAAGCCCCCAGCCTCGCATTGGGGGGTGGGAAGGGAGCGGGGCGCAGCCCTCACCGGGATCTTGTTGGGGTACTTGATGCGGATCTCCGTCACCTCGTGCATCCTGGTGGCTGCAGGAGAGAAAAGGGGGGAGCGGTGAGCACAGCACCCCCCCCTCCCTGTCCTTCATCCTCCTCCTCCTCTTCCACCCCCCAGGGACCCACCGAGGCTCTTCCTCTGCTTGAAGGGACGAGTGCTGCTCTCAGCCTGCTGCATTTTTAGGGCTGGAGGGGGGGCAGTAAGGGCAGGGGCTGCTGGAGGGGGGCAGCTGCTGCTGATATAGGGCTGGGGCCGCCCCAGCTGCGGGGGGTAGGAGGAGCCGGGGGGGGGTCTGGGCGCTGCTGGGCAGGCAGGGAGCGATGGAGGGAAGGAGGGATAGAAGAAAAAAGGGAGGGAAGGATGGAAGGAGGAAGGGAAAGAAGGAAGAAAAGGGAGAAGGGAGGGAGGGATGGAGGAAGGAAATGAGGGAAAGAAGGAAGGAGGGATGGAAAGAGATGGAAGGAGTGAAGGAGGAAGGGAAGGAAGGGGAGAAGGAGGGGATGGAAGGAAGGATGGAAGGATGGATGGAGGAAAGGGAAAGGCAGGATGGATGGCAGGAGGAAGGATGGAAGGAAAGGAAGGAGGGGAGAGGGGGATGGATGGAAGGATGGAGGGAGGGATGGGAGGGAGAGGATGGAAGGAGGGAGGGAAGGGAGGAAGAAAAGGGAGAATGAGGGAGGGAGGGAGGAAGGAAAGGAGGGAAGGAGAGGAAGGAAGGAGGGATGGAAAGAGATGGAAGGAGTGAAGGAGGAAGGGAAGGAAGGGGAGAAGGAGGGAGGAAAGGACGAATAGAAGGATGGATGGAAGGAAGGACAGATGGAAAGAGAAAAGAAAGGAAGGGGAGAAGGAGGGAGGGATGGACTGAAGGACAGAAGGAGGAAGGGAAGGAAGGGGAGAAGGATGGAAGGAGGAAAGGAAGGAAGGGGAGAAGGAGGGATGGATGGAAGGAAGGATGGAAGGATGGATGGAAGGAGGCAAGAAGGAAAGGAAGGAAGGGGAGAAGGAGGGATGGAAGGATGGAGGAAGGGAAGGCAGGATGGATGGCAGGAGGGATGGAAGGAGGGAGGGATGGATGGAAGGAAGGATGGAAGGATGGATGGAAGGAGGCAAGAAGGAAAGGAAGGAAGGGGAGAAGGAGGGATGGGTGGAAGGAAGGAGGGAAGGATAGAAGAAGGGAAGGAGGAAAGGAAGGAAAGGGAGAAGGAGGGATGGATGGAGGAAGGGAAGGCAGGATGGATGGAAGGAGGGATGGAAGGAGGGAGGGAGGGATGGATGGAAGGATGGAGGGAGGGAGGGAGGGGAGGATGGAAGGAGGAAGGGAAGGGAGGAAGAAAAGGGAGAATGAGGGAGGGAGGGAGGAAGGAAAGGAGGGAAGGAGAGGAAGGAAGGAGGGATGGAAAGAGATGGAAGGAGTGAAGGAGGAAGGGAAGGAAGGGGAGAAGGAGGGAGGAAAGGACGAATGGAAGGCTGGATGGAAGGAAGGACAGATGGAAAGAGAAAAGGAAGGGGAGAAGGAAGGAGGGATGGAAGGAAGGTGGAAGGATGGATGGAAGGAGGCAAGAAGGAGAGGAAGGAAGGGAAGAAGGAGGGATGGGTGGAAGGAAGGACAGAAGGAGGGAGGTAAGGATGGAAAGAAGGATGGAAGGAGGAAAGGAAGGAGGGGGAGAAGGAGGGAGGGATGGAAGGAAGGATGGAAGGATGGATGGAAGGAGGCAAGAAGGAAGGGAAGGAAGGGGAGAAGGAGGGATGGGTGGATGGAGGAAGGAAGGCAGGATGGATGGCAGGAGGGATGGAAGGAGGGAGGGAGGGATGGATGGAAGGAGGCAGGAGGGAAAGAAGGAAAGGGAGAAGGAGGGAGGGATGAAGGGAGGGAAGGAAGGAAGGAAAAGGAGAAGAAGGGATGGAGGGAGGGAAGGCCGGGTGGTTGGGGGTTCCAAGCAGGCGAGGGCTCAACGCTGGGGCTGGTCCCTGTGGGGGGCAGCGGCCGCACCCTAGCACCCAGCCTCGCACCTTTGGGTGCTGCCGGTGCCGGCACCACCAGGAGAAGACGCTGAAGCGCGGTCCCCACGGGAGAGCCACGCTGCCGGTGTTGTTCAGGCGATGCCGATTCCCTGGGTCAGGGGAGAGGCGGCTTCTGAAAACAAATTAGCCCCCATTACGCCAATTAGACCCCGTTTATCCTTTTTTTTTTTCTTTCCTCCTTTTTTTTTTTTTGCTTTTTTCCAGAGCCACTCATGCGTGCGCCGCAGGCTCCCACCGCTCCGCGCGCGCTAACCTTGGGAAGCGGGGAGGAGAGGGAAGCAGCCCAGCTCGTTTAGACATGCCAGGGACTGAAATTGGCCTCGCTCAAATGAGCTCTTTGGCGTAACGAGGCCGTTTCGGGCCGCGGGAGGAAGGCGCTGGCTTCGCAGGAGCAGCAGGAGGGAGGCAGGAAGCCAGGGGCTGGGGTTTGGGGGTCCCGGGACGCTCACGGACCACTCGGGGTCCCGGGGGGGGGATCGATCAGGAGCTCCCCCACCCCGTGCTTTGGCTGCCGCTGTCCCCACGCGGTCCCCGTGGGCGCCGAGCATCTCAGCCAAGCAGCTTCCCCGGCACTTTGGGTGCAGCACAGCACAATCCATCATCCTTTTTGGTTTTTTTTTTTTTTTTTGTGGATGTGTTTCATACACATATCTAATATATTTTGCTGTTCCGCAATATATTAGACTGTATTACTTTGCCGTAAAAAATCCCTCAGACACGCTCATCACTGGTTTGGAAAATTACATTAGCGATATATATTCCATCTGTGTAGCGAGTTAGGCCATTATAAATTTATACCCCTAATAAATTTAATTCTCGAAACTTTGCGTGGGATTCAGAGTGGGAGAGGGGCATTTTCCTCCCAGATGATTTCTGAACAATAAACCGATAAATATTAAAGCGCTTCTCAATTTGCTAATAAAAGGAATCGATTACCGCTCTCCGACTTAATTCTGCTCCCAGGTAGGTGCTAATGACTTTCCTGAGAGCAGAAAAGTCGCGAATTAAAAAAAAAATAAAAATAAAGTATCTCCGTTTAAAATCAGTTCATTAACGGCGAGCATCTATTATTTATCGGTTTAATTTCCAAATATTGCTGCGATGCCGGGCTGGACCCTGGGATCCTGGGTCTTTGTGGAAATGCGATGCTTTCATTAGCTCGAGCTAATTAATTAAAGATGGAGGTAAATTGGATTTCCTGATTGGGAGGGGGGAGGCGTGCTCAGCCTTGGGGTGCTCATCCTACGAGGACGGGGGGCTCGATTTGGGGGAAACGGGGGGAAAAACCCCATTGTGGAGGTGGCTTTTGCCCTGCGGGGGCACGAGGAGCATCCACGAGGAGCCCCCGAGCTTCCCGACTGTAATTTCCTCGGAGAGCAAACAGCGCCGGAATAATCCAAATAAAAGACAAAAAGCAGGCGCCGGGGCCGGGATACGGGGAGGGAGGAAGGCGGAGGTAAAATTTATACCTGCAGCTTCCCCAGCTGCTGGCTGGCGTTGCTGGAAGCAGGAGCTCATCTGTATTCCTGCCTGCTCCGCTCGGGGCCCTGGCGGAGCAAATTTCAGCTGAAACTCATAAATAAATCCTCTTCTGCCCAAGTTAAGTTTTATTCATAGCTCATTTCGTGATACACTGGAATTAAAAAAAAAAAAAATATCCCCCTAGATTTGGCTTTAATCTCACATTAAATATTAAAGGAGCAGGCTGCCCAAGGGTTGGGGGGCGGGTGGGAGGCTTTGGGGGGCTCTGGGGTGTGTTGATGGGGTGTTGGGGTAAGAGGCAGCTGCTGGCTGCCCCATGGCACCCCACCCCTTTCCCAATCCCAATCCTCATCTGTATCTCCATCCTATCCACATCTCCATTCCCAGCCCTATTCCCATCCCAACCCCATCCCTGTCCCTATCCCTATTCCCATCCTATTCTCATCCCTCTGTCCATCCCATTCCCATCCCATCCCCAACACAACACTATCCCCATCCCCATCCCTCCCCCATCCCAACCCCACCCCAATCCCCATCCCATCCCCATCGCCATCCCATCCCCATCCCAAACCCAACCCCAACCCCATCCCTCCCCTATCCCAACCCCACCCCAATCCCCATCCCATCCCCAACCCCATCCCAACCCCAACCCCATCCCAACCCTATCCCAATCCCAACTCCACCCCCATCCCATACCAATCCCAACCCCAATCCCAACCCCATCCCAATCCCAACCCCATCCCATCCCAATTCCTCCCCCATCCCCACCCCATCCCCGCCCCCATCTAACGACCCGACTTAGGGTGCAGCTCCGTGCATTATAGACAAAATGTCCATGCGCACTGCGCTTGGGCTCGCTGCCTGTTTGAGCCACGGCACCGATCCCCGACCAGCCGCCCACGAGCGCGGTGGTGCTGGTGGGAGGCCCGACCTCAGCCGGGGAGGCTGGAGGCTGCTGACGGATGGCTTCCTCCAGCAGCAGCCCCCGACCTCGCCGCTATCCCCAGCGGCCATAAATCCACCCGGGGCCGCATCTCCCGCTCCCGGCGGATGCTAAAAGCCCGGAGCGGGGAGGTCCCGTGGGGAGGCCGAGGTGTAAATCTCAGCGCACCGGAGGCTGGCGGAGCGGAGCCCGGCGCTCGTTTTTTATCGGCGGCCGGTTTTAGCTCCCGCTGCTCCCCGCTTCCCTTCCATAAATAAGCCTCAATTATCGAGCTCCCGCTGCCTTTCGTTCGGGGGAAAGTCCCCGGCGGGCCGTGACGGGAGCGGCGGCTGCGAACACAACAATAAGTCTCTGCAGTAAACATGATTAGCGCCGAATCCCCGTCTCGGGCTGGCGTGGGGGTGTGGATCTGCTGACGCTTAATGACGAAGCTCGTTAGTAACGGGAGGGCTGGTGCCTGGAGAGCCTTGGGACATCACCTTCGCATCCCTCGTAGCCATTCTGGGGGGGGGGTTGTGGTTTCGGGGCACTTTTTGTATGCATTGGGGGGGGGGGGGGAGGGAAGAAACCCTCCTATTATTGGGGGAAATATCGGGGGAAAATTCCCAGCGCGATGCTGAGTCCCCAGCCGGGATGGCAGCGGAATAACCAATGCGCCTCCCGGCCGGGCTGCGCCTTCGCAGGAATCACAATCGGCTGGAAAAACCCAGCCTGCAGGATGAGTGATTTCGGGCAGGGCGACAGGCTGGTTTCCAGCAGGCTTTCTCCGCGTGTCAGGTTATTAAACACCCTGCGTTTGGTTTATTTATTTAATTTTTTTCATTTTTTTTTCCCCACCTCCCCCCCACACACACACTTTCCCCATTCGCAGCGTGCCGTTCCGACGGCGCGGAGGCAAGGCATCGTTTTCTCCCCGACCGAACGCGCCGTCACCGGCAGCTGCACTGCAGCACTCGCCGCGTCGCCTCCGCTCCCACGGGGCCACCGGCTCGGCCCCGTGTGCTGAGGGGGGGGGGGCTACACGCGATGCTGAGCGATGCAGGATGCGTGCCCCAGGTGCTGGTGGCAGGGATAAGGGCACGTTGCCCTCGCTGTCCCCCAGAGCCTTCGCTCAGCCCCATTAATCTTCATTAGCGAGCCGACGGGCTCGGTGGCGTTTTGTGGCCTCGGAGGGGGAGAATCTGTGCAGGGTTTGGAGGTCGGGGGGGGGTCATGGAGAAGTGGAAGGGAATTTGGGGAGCAGGGGCCGGGGTGGTGGGATGGGATGGGATGGGGATGGGGATGGTGATCAGGATGGGATGGGGATGGGCATGGGGATGGGATGGGATGGGCATGGGATTGGGATTGGAATGGGGATGGGATGGGGATGGGGATGGGGATGGGGATGGGATGGATGGGATGGGATGGGATGGGATGGGATGGGATGGGATGGGATGGGATGGGATGGGATGGGATGGGATGGGATGGGATGGGGGTGAGGATGAGGATGGGATGGGGTAGGATGGGATGGGATGGGCAAGGGCATTGGGATGGGGATGGGATGGTCATAGGAATGGGATGGGGGTGAGGATAGGGATAGGCATGAGGGTAGGGATAGGGATGATGATGCAATGGGGATGGGAATGTGCATGGGGTGGGGATAGGGAAAGAGATGGGGATGGAGACAGGGACGAGATGTGGATATGGGAGGGGATGGGGATTACAGATGGGATAGGGTGGGATGGGATGGGGTGTCGATGGGATGGGACAGAGGTAGGGATGAGGATTAAATTGAGATGGGATGGGCAGGGGGATGAGGGTGGGGATAGGGAGGAGGAGGAGATGGGGATGGAATGGATATGGGATGAGGATGGAGAGAGGAATGGGGATGGGGACAGGATAAGGATGGGAATGGGATGAGGAGGGGAAGGGGATGGCAATTGGGCTGGGATGGGGCTTGCACGCCTTGCTGAGCTCTGCTCTCAGCAGCCTGGAGAAAAGCCCCTGGCGCTGCTGGAAGCTGCTGCTGACAAACGAGGGCTCCTCACAGCAGCCGTGCTGCAGCCCGGCCCCGCATTGATGTCTGCGGCCCACGGGTCGCTTGGATACGGCCTCACCGAGGCGGGGAGCCTTGCTCAGGCATTAATTGCTAAATCACCCTTGCAGGGGATTTGCCATCCGCTGCCTGGAGCCAGCAGCCGGGCGCCTGTGCATCGCACACGGGGCCGAGCCCCGTCCTCCTCCTCCTCCTCCTCCTCCCCCCTGGCTCTGCTCGATGCCCGCCCTGCCCGTGCCAGGGTCGTGCCTCGCTCTTGGCCGCCGGCCCCGGCAGCAAATTAAAGTCCCTGCATGAGCGAGCCTCGAGCCACGGCGCCAAATGGGGCTGGAGGGGGGGGGGCTTGGCTGAGCCCCCGCTCGCATCCCAATCACTGGGGCTGGGGCAGAGGCGCTGCTGGGGAGCAGCACCCAGACCTGGAGCACCCCGGTGCCAATGATGCGCTGCAGAAGGGGTGCACAAAGGGGGTCTGCCCACCTCCGAACCCCTTGATCGCCCCAATTTCTTTATGTGAAGGTCCCAGGGCTGCTGGTTCCCCCCCCCGCCCAAGCTGTCTCAGGGCCAGGGCTGCAGCCCCCGCACAACAAACTGATCATCGAGGCTGGAGCGGGCTGGGCTGTGCCCAAATCCACCCCTGGAGGTTTGCCAGGTTGGGGGGATTCCTGCCAAGGCCTGGTGACAGCACCGGCCCCTCTGCTACCTCCACCCACAGGTCCCCCCCTGTCCCCCACCCCTTCGGCCTCGCTGTCACCACCAGCCCCTCTGTCCCACCTCCTCCATCCTCTCCATCCTTTCCCTCCTCCCATCCACTCCATCCGTCTCCTCCATCTCCTTCCTCCCCTTCATCCTTTCCATCTCCACCATCCTCGCCATCATCCCCATCCCCTCCATCCCCACCTCCTCCATCCCTTCATCTTCTCCATCCCCTATATCTCCTCCATCTCATCTTCTCCATCCCCTCCATCTTCTCCATCCCCTCCACTCCATCTTCTCCATCCCCTCATCTCTTCGTCTTCTCCATCTCCCCCCCCTGATCCCCTGAGCCCCTCCATCCCCTGAGCCCCATCCCTCCCCTGAGCCCCATCCCTCCCCTCATCTTCCCCATCCCCTGAACCCCTCCATCCCCTGAACCCCTCCATCCCATCCCCTCCATCCTTCCCCCCCACCCCGGGGCCAGGTTCCTGCTGCCCCAACCCCTCTGGGTGCCCGTTTTGGGGCTCGCCGCCCTTGCAGAGCCTGCTCCAGCCGCTCGCCGCAGCTGTGCTGCATTTTCCCTTCCTCTTTGCCTTGCTCGGCTCTGCTGTCATTTCCCCGGCGCCGCACCCGCATGCATTAAACATGCCCGTAAACAACGGCTCCGGCACATCTGGAGGAGACGGCCCCGCTAGCGCAGCCGGCTGTAGAGGGGACGCAGGAGAGACAACCGAGCTGCTGAGCACCAGATCATAAAAAGAGCGGGGGGGGGGAAAAAATAATAATAAAAGCACGAGCCTCGTCAAATGTCAAAGAGACTGCTTTTATTTGCCGTCAAAATAAAGAAAATCGGGGAAAAAGAAAAAAACAGAACCAACCAAGGCGAGCTCAAATGAAGGCAGAAGAGATCCATGCGCCATGAACCGCGGGGAGAAACCAAAGAAATGTAAAAAAAAACAAATCATCGAAGAAGAGGAGGAGGAGGAAGGCTCCGTCCCCGAGAGAGGCGTAGAAAAATAAAGAGCAGGAACGGGGCGAGCGAGTCCGGCACGGGGTCACAGCTCGCCCGACGTCTTTATGACGTGGAAGAGCGTGACGTTGTAGATGACCTGGTGGCCGTTGTTCCAGGTGTAGAGCACCCTCTCCCGCGGGTTGTAGTCCAGCATGGATATGTGGGAGTACTGGTTGTGGAAGGGAATATCCGTGTACTCGTAGCTGGATGTGTTCGTGTAGTAGGCAAAGTAAATCTTGGCGCCGGCCAGGTGGGAGTTGGTGACGTAGAGCGTGCCGCAGATGATGAAGGACTCGCCGGCGCTGCGCTTGGGGTACCCCGTGTCCCAGCTGCGCAGCACCTCCAGCGTCTGCGGGTCCACGCGGCTCACCACGATGTTGCCGGCGTTCTGGTTGGTGGTGTAGACGGCCCAGAGCCCGCTCTCGTCCACCATGAAGTCGATGTCGGAGAAGCCCCCCCAGGAGTAGGGGAAGGTGTTGTTGTAGCCGGCGCCGGCCAGGCTGCGCTGCACCAGCACGCTGCGCGAGCGGAAATGGTACTTGACGGCCACGTTGCTCTGGTACTTGTTGTAGTAGAGGGACCCGTTGAAGACCACGTGGCCCGTGCCGGCCCAGGGGTGCGGCAGGAGATGCTGCACGAAGTTCTGCCCCGTGATGAAGTCGTTCAGCGTCCGAAACTCCAGCACGCGCCGGCCCTTGTAGTAGCCGTCCATGTACCAGACCTGCAGCGGGAGAGGGTGAAGGGTGAGCGGCCCAAACGCCTGGCCTCGAGCTGATGGGGTGGGCTGTAGGATGTGTATGGACCCCCTGCACCTTGCACAGCCTTGCACGGCCCCCCTGCACCTTGCACGGCCCCCCTGCACCTTGCACGGCCCCCCTGCACCTTGCACGGCCCCCCCTGCACCTTGCACGGCCCCGTTCCCTGCATTAGCACTTGGTGGTGATCCGTGGAGGCAGCACGTGTCCTGCAAGCAACGTTGCAGAGGGCTCGTGCCCTGAAGAGCGTGCAAAAGGGGGCGTGCACCCCGGAGAGTGTGCAACAGGGGGCGTGCACCCCTGAGAGCATGCACCAGCGGGAAATGCATCCCGGAGAGCAGGGGCATGCAGGTGTACCCCAGGTAGCATGTACCTTGGAGAGCACGTGTGCACCCCAGAGAGCGTGCACCTCCAGGTGTGCAACCCAGAGAGCGCGTATCCTGAGTGCACAGGCAGCGTGCACCCCAGGGAGCGTGCACCGAGGTGTGTTGCACACCAGGCAGCTTGCACCATGGGTGCACAGGCAGCGTGCACCCCAAATTGTATGCAGAAGTTCTGCAAAACTTCCGAGCCGATCCCGCCACGCTGGGGGCTGACCACTGCGAACCCCTCCCTCTGCTTGGGCTGGGAGGGTTTTTGGGGCAAGACGCCCACAAAAGACGCGTGCTGGAGCCACGGGAAGCCCGGGCAGGGCTGTCCCCACTGTCCCCAGGGCTGTCCCCGCCACTCACCCGGCTGTCGGCGCTGGGCGTCATCGTGTCGGTCATCCACGACCCGAAGCGGGAGCCCGACGCGCGGATGGTGATGGGGTTGCTGACGCCCGTCAGCTTCCCGCAGCCTGGGGAGGGGGACAGGGAGCGGGGTTATGGGGGGGGGATTTGGGGACTGCGGCTTCCCCTGGTCCCCAGGGCATTCCGCAGCAGGCGGCGAGGAACCGGAGCTCCGCAGGGATACAGGGATGGGGCAAGAAGGATGGGAAGCTGCCAAAAGGGGGAGCTGGACCCAGGCTGAACCAGGAAGGGGACACTGCTGTCAGCGGGGCTGGGAGAACCCCCCCCACACCCAAAATCCCCCCTAGGAAACCCCCCCCAAGCGGGAGCAACCCGTGGGAGCGGCGAGCTCCGGGATGCCGCCATACCCAGTTTCTGCATGCAGGCGTGCAGCCGCGCCTCCAGCATCAGCACCCGCTGCTGCAGCTCCTCGTAGTCGTAGGCGCCCATCTCCTCCTGGATGGCCAGCAGGCTCCCGGAGAGGTTCCTCACCTCCTCCTTCAGGTGCACGATCAGCCGCGTGTCCGCCTTGTACTGGTCCAGCACGGGCAGCAGCGGCAGCAGCTCCGTCATCTTGTCCTTGAGCTCCTGCTTAGGGGGGACGAAAAAAAGAAAAAAAAAAGCGAAACATCCCTTAAATTAAGGCTGTGCTTGCCCCGTGGTGCCCGTCTGTCGGGACGGCCCCCGGTTCACCCCGAAATTTGCCTGGTGATGCGGGTGGGTGGAAATTCGCCGTCACTTCGCGCATGGGGTGGGAGCGGAGCGATGCCGTGCGCAGCGAGGGATGCGGGAATGGGAGCCGCATTTCCCCCCTCCACCAGGCCCGGGATGTAAAAAAATCTGCTTATTTTAGCCCAAGGAAAAGGTTGAGGGCGCTTTGACCTCGGCCAGGCAATGACTTGATTTCCCTGTGCCTTTTCTCCCTCCTTGCCTGTCATTTTAGGGCAGGATCACATCCCGGTCCGGGGGCCAACACCTCCTGCAGCAATTAAACCGGTGAGTTTTGCTGCAGCCCCGGTGTTTAATCAATGCCTCGTCCCTGCAACTGGCAGGGCCCCGAGCCCGCTGGATTCAGTGCCAAGAAGCAGCCGCTCCCGAGGCAGAAACACTCCTTAGCTGTCAGGATGAAGCCGAGAGGTTCCCAAAATAAACCCAAATAATCCCAAAATGGGATTTGGAGGGGCACAGGGCCGGCAGCATCCGCGTGTGGGCTGCATCTGTTGGCAGCCGGCGCTCGCAGCTGCCCCTCGCCGGGTGGGAATCGGGCCTTCGCCGGGGAAGAGCGGCGTCGCGTGTAATTAAAGGTGGCCGTTTAATTAAAGGTGACTCGTTGCGGCTGGCTGGGCTGGGAGTTGGCCATCGCGGCCGTCCTGCTACCGGCACGGCTCGTCCTGGCCACGTGGCATCGCGGCATCACCACAGGAGTGCTCGGTTTGGGATCGCCGCAGGGATGCTCAGTTCGGGGACCACCAGGAGGATGCTCAGTTTTGGGACCACCGCGGGGATGCTCGGTTTTGGGATCGTTGCAGGGATGCTCGGTTTTGGGATCACCAGAGGGATGCTCGGTTATGGGACCACCATGGGGATGCGCGGTACTGGGATCATTGCAGGGAAACTTGGTTATGGGATCATCACAGGAATGCTGAGACACCCAGACCACCATGGGGATGCTCGGTTCTGGGATCCCTGCAGGGATGCTCAGTTCTGGGACCACAGAAGGAATGCTCGGTTATGGGACCACCACAGGGATGCTCGGTTCTGGGATCCCTGCAGGGATGCTCGGTTCTGGGACCACCGCAGGGATGCTCGGTTCTGGGACCACCGCAGGGATGCTCGGTTCTGGGACCACCGCAGGGATGCTCGGTTATGGGACCACCGCAGGGATGCTCGGTTATGGGACCACCGCAGGGATGCTCGGCTCTGGGATCCCTGCAGGGATGCTCGGTTCTGGGATCCCTGCAGGGATGCTCGGTTTGGGATCACCAAAGGGATGCTCACTTTTGGGACCACCACGGGGATGCTGACACACCCGGACCACCACGAGGATGCTCACGCTGGGCTCCGGGCTCATGATCTGGGCCCACCACCACCACCACCAATGACCCCCCCCAGGCCACGCACCCACCCCACAGCACCGTGCACTCAGCCCCTGCAGCCGTCCCCAGCAGCACCCAGGGGCGTCGGGCTCACCTGGAAGCTCTTGGCGTTGAGGCTCTTCTGGCTCTCAGCGGCCACGCGCAGCCTCGAGTCCAAGCCCTTCATCAGCGCCTCGGTGTTGCGCACGTACTGCAGGTCCCGGTAGGTCCGCAGGTCCAGCACCTCCATGGACTGGGAGATGTTCTGCACCTGCGCGGCGGGACGGGGGGTTAATTGCCAGGGACCCAATCCACCTTGCTAATTAGGGTCGGGTAATTCAGCCCGGCACCCGCATACACCCGACCCTTCCCACGGACGTCGTCCTGGTGTCCCAGTCCCAGCAGAACGAGCTGCTCCCGCTCCACGGCTCGTGTAAACGCTTGCAAAGCCAATTTTCCCTCTGCAGCTCGAATGTATAAAGTAATACCTTTTATTCATCCCGCTTCAGCTGTTATTTGTTTTTTTGTTTGTTTGTTTGTTTTTTTTTTAAACCGCCCGAGCCCCCGTTTCCCAGCCCGCCCCACGAGCTTTCATTCTTTAATTTGATCCGCCGCAGCCGGCGAGGTTATTCCATTTCCACGCTTTCAAACGACGCGGCCGTGGCCGTGTTCCTCAAACGCTTATTTATTTATTAGTGCTGGCGTTTGCGGGGCTGCCTCTGATGGGAGCCGCTCGGGAGGCGTTTCGCAGCGAGCTGTGATCAAACTTTAATCGGGCTGGTGGCGCGCGCGGCCCCATCCCCGCCGCACGGGGTCGGTTTGGGGGGAGAGGAGCTGATTGATAGCTTCTGCTGCCTTTTTTTTTTTTTCTTATTTTTTGGACGATTCCTCCTTGGAAGTCCCTCCCAGCCACCCTACCGGTGCCTGCGCCTGGCTGCCTGGAGGAGCACGAAGGATGCCAAGCGCGAGCATCACCGCCAGCATCCTTGCCCCGGGGGGGAAGGGATGCGCCCACCGCAGCCCACCCCGCGCCCAGGCATTGCAAAGCCCCCCCCCACCCCCGCCCCAAGAAGAAACCCCAAATTTCCCATCGTTATTCGGAATTACGGGGAATTAATTACCTTCTCGGTCAGCTGGCGGAGCTGGTGGCTGCGCAGGTCCCGGGAGCAGGAGCCCTGCACGGGGATGACGGCGGTGCAGAGGCATTTGCCGTCGGGGGCTTGCGCCGAGGTGTAGACCTGCCAGCCCTCGTCGGGGCTCTGGAAGAGGGTCTGCGGGACAGAGGGGGGGGGTCAGCAGCTCGCCCTCCTGCTCTTGGCCTACCGGCCGGGGCATTTATTCCCTTTTCTTCCCTCCCGCCCCCCCCTCCCCCCAATTTTAAGGCAGGAAGCCGAAGGGGAGATCCCCCCTGATTTATTCACGCCACAAAGCGGCGTTTTGTCGTGCCGGGGCCATTTCCGCGTTTCATGCGTAATTATTAATTACGAGCGTCGAGCGCGAGCTCAGCTCTCTCTCCAAGCGGCTTCCGCGCCGAGCCGGGCGGAGATAAATGACCCGTCGCCCGCAGCGAGCCGGGGACGCTGCCTCGCTTCGCACGCGGCGCTTTGAGCTCGGTGTCTCCCTCGGGATTTATCGGGCACGGCCGTGGCCAAACGCCGCGCTCGAACCTCCGGGAGAAAGCAGCAGCCGGCAGCGCCGTGAAAATCGCCCCGAGCGCAGCAAACGGCGGCAGGAGGAGGCGAAGGGAGCGCTTGGCCGGCACCCATGGGCGAGCACCCGTCCCCGCCGAGCGTCGACGAGCAGGGAGCATCCCCGAAAGCTTCGCTCTCCCCCCCCCCCCCCAAAAAAACCACGCCACGGCGCGCCGTGACGCACTTAACAAAACCCGCTGCCACGCAGGGCACCCGCGATCCACGCTTCCCTTTAGCCGGGACCCCCCCCCCCCAGGCCGCGGCGAGCAGCCGTAAATTTTTCACGGGGGGGGGCTCGATGCGTAATTCAGCCGCCAACCCCCCCCCCGAGCTGGCAGCGGCGCTCCCGCCGCCGCACCGGGCTTCGCGCGGCCCCGTAAGCCAAAAAGCTCCGGGGGGGTGGGGGGGTCCGTGAGGATGCTTCGTGCCCCACGGGGGGGGCTGGAGGTGGGGGGCTGCGGAGGGGATGGCGGCGGCGGGATTATTGGGTTAAACGCGGCCCGGCCGAGGGCCTGTGCAATCTGTCGCGGGGTTATTAATTAGAGCTCCTCGGGCAAGCTGCCTGCTGGCGGCTCGGGAGAGGAGAAACTGCTGACACCCTCGGCCGGGGGGGGGCCGCCAGCCCCTCTCCATCCTTTTGGGGACGCCGCGGGGGGGGGTCCCCAAGCATCGCCGGGCCCCTCTCGACCCCTAGGGAGGGACGAGCGGCCTCGCTGCCTCCACCCCGGCCTGGCCGAACCCAGCCCTCGACCTCCAACCTCCACTTTTAGTATTTAATCCCTTCACCCCCCCCCCCAAAAAAAAATCCCCCCGAAAACCAACGTTTTCTAGAAAAACCTCCCGGCGCTTTGCGAATCCCGGTCCCGCCGATAACCGATTTTTCTCCCACCACCACCAAAGAGCGCCTAATGATTAGCCAATTAACGTCGCGTACCCCCCCCCCCCCCCCCAGCGCCGCTAATTGCCCTGCGACACGAGGCGGGGGGGGGGGGGGGCTGCGGTGACGAAGGCCGCCGCGCTCATCCTCGGCCGCCGCAGACGCTCGGCCAGGTGGGGCACCCAAGGGAGCCCCTGCCCCATAGCGGTTGTGGGGCGAGGGCAATGGGGGGAGACCCTTTGGGATGGGGGGGGGGGTACCCTTTTGGATGGGGGGGGTACCCTTTTGGATGGGGGGGGGGTACCCTTTTGGATGGGGGGGGTACAAGGTGGGGGGGGGAAAGGGGGTGCCCGAAGCGCCCGCAGCACCCAGCGGGATTTCCCCCGCAGTGGGGTGCAGCGCGGGGAGGGGCGGGATGCTGGGGGGGGGGGGTTGTGGCAAGAAGGATCGTGGGGGGGGACACAGGAGGGTCGTGTGTGTCCCCCCCCCGCATCACCGGGTCCCCCCTGCAGCATCACCAGCCCTGTCGCTGCGGTTGCAGCCGCCCCCCCCCCAAAATGTGTCCTGTCCCCCCCCCCCCCCTGCTTTGCTCCCAATTTATTTTCGCGCTCCTCACGCAGGTTTTAACGCCATAAATTTTTGGGGGGGGGGACACACGTGGGAGGGGGGGGACCCCAGCTTGGGGACTTGAAAATGGAGGGGGGGGGGGGTCACTCATTTTCCCTGGCCAGCAACCCCCCTGGAGCCCCCCCCCCCCCCCCAGCTGCAGGGAGCAGTGGGGTCCTGCCGGGGGGGCTGCTTTGTGTCTGGGGGGGGGGGGGGGCAGGACACCCTGTAGGGGGCCAGGACCCCCCCCCCCCCAAAAAAAAAAAATTGGGGGTTCTTTCCCTGCGTGGGCTCCGGGCTTCTTTTTTGGGGGGGGGGGGGGGGGGGTCCTGGCGTGCACTGCCCAAGAGGGGGGGGGCTGGGGGCTCTGTGCCCAAAGTGGGGGGGCTCCCCATACGTGGGGGGGGGGGGTCCCTACCTAGGGGGGGGGGGCCCATACCCAGAGGGGGTCCCTATATCTGAAGAAGGCTCTCCATACACGGGGGGGGGGGGTCCCCATAACGGGGGGGGGCTCCCCATGATGGGGGGGGGTCCTGTAATCAGAGGGGGCTCCTCATATCTAAGGGATGTCCCCATACCTGGGGGGGGGGTCACATACCCGGGGGGGGGTCCCCAAACTCAGGGAATCCCCAGTGCTCCCTATCCGGGGGGGGGGGAGAAATAAGGGGGGAACCAGTGCCTTGGGGTGCCATGAATATGGGGGGGTCCCCAGCACTCCCTGCATGGGGTGGGGGGGTCCCGATGCTTTGGGGTCCCCATGACGGGGATGGGGGGGTCCTGATGCTCTCTATTTGGGGGGGGGGGTCCCGATGCTTTGGGGTCCCCATGAAGGGGGGTAAGAGGGGTCCTGATGCTTCGGGTCCCCAGAAATGAGGGGGGGGGGGTCCCAGTGCTCCCTAATGGGCGGGGGGATCCCCATGTTTTGGGGTCCCCATGAAGGGGATGGGGGGGGGGAGGTCCCGGTGCTCCCTAACCGGGTGGGGGGGGGCGGTCCCGATGCTTTGGGGTCCCTATAAACGGGGTGGGGGGGGGGGGGGGGGGGGTCCCCAGCTCTCCCCACTCCCATTTATTACCGGGGGGACCTCTGCATCCCGAACCCTGCCCATCCCAAGGGCAGCCCCTCACTCCCCCCCCCCCCAGCCCCCAAACCCCATCCGTGCCCCCCTCCCTTTAGCCCCTCCCCCTATAAACGGCGGAGGGGGGGTCCCAGCTCTCCCCACTCCCATTTATTACCGGGGGGACCTCTGCATCCCCAACCCTGCCCATCCCAAGGGCAGCCCCTCACCCCCCCCAGCCCCCAAACCCCATCCGTGGCCCCCCTCCCTTTAGCCCCCCCCCCCCCCCATAAACGGGGGGGGGGTGTCCCAGCTCTCCCCACTCCCATTTATTACCGGGGGGACCTCTGCATCCCGAACCCTGCCCATCCCAAGGGCAGCCCCTCACCCCCCCCAACCCCCAAACCCCATCCGTGGTCCCCCCCCCCCCCCCAAAAAAAAAAAAAAACCCCCCCCCAAGGGCCCCACTCACGATCTTCTCGGAGGTCCCCGCCCGCGACACGGCGGTGCCGTTGAGCCCCACCAGCGAGGGCAGGGTCTGGGACATCCAGTTGGTGACCATGGCCATGGTGCTCAGCACGGCCCCGATCTTCAGCAGCGGCACCGTCATGTCGCTGTCGCCGCCGCCTCCCCCCCCCCGCAGCCGCCGCATGCCCCCCCCCCACCCCCTACCCAAACCCGGGGCCGCCGCCGCCGCCAGCACCGGGGGGGGGGGGGCTCAGCCCCGCACCGGCCCCCGCCGCTTGCGGAGCCCGAGCGGCGCCCGGCGGCCCCTTATAGCGCCGCCGTGACGTCGGCACGGGGTGGTCCCGGGCTTTTTTTTGGGTTTTTTTTAAACGTTTTATTTATTTTTTTATTTTTTTATTTTTTTTATTTTTTTTTAATTTTTTTTTATTTTTTTTTTCATTTTGGAGTGGGGGTTGTCCCGCCCCCCGGCGTTGGAATGGGAAAGGGGTAAGGGATGGAAAAGGGGTAAGGGATGGAAAAGGGGTAAGGGATGGAAAAGGGGTAAGGGATGGAAAAGGGGTAAGGGATGTAAGGGATGGAAAAGGGGTAAGGGATGGAAAAGGGGTAAGGGATGGAAAAGGGGTAAGGGATGGAAAAGGGGTAAGGGATGGAAAAGGGGTAAGGGATGGAAAAGGGGTAAGGGATGGAAAAGGGGTAAGGGATGGAAAAGGATGGGAGGGGTGTGGGGGGGGGGGGTGGGGGGTTAGGGGAAGGACCCCCCACCCCAAAAGGACCCTCATTTGGGACGGGGGAAGGACACCCCCTCCCCCAGAGACGATGGTTTTGCGGCGCAGGACCCACGGAGATAATGGTTTGGGGGGAGCAGGACCCCCAGGGACCCTCACTTGGGGGGTGGGGGTGGGGGAGCAGGATCCTCAGGGACCCTCACCTGGGAGAGGGGCAGGACCCCTTCCCCCCCCTCCCCGAGCCAATGGTTTGGGGGAGCAGAATCCCCAGAGACCCTCGTTTTGGGGGGCTGGAACCCCTAGAGCCGATGGTTTGGGGGAGCAGGAAACCCAGAGACCCCCCACTTAGGAGGGGGGGGGGTCAGGATAGCCTCCCCCCCACAAGCCAATGGTTTGGGGGGGAGCAGGGTCCCCAGGGACGCCCCTTTTGGGGGGCAGGTCCCCCAGAGCCCCTCGCTTGGGGGCAGCAGAATGTCCAGAGCCCCTTGTTTTGGGGAGCAGGAAGCCCAGAGACCCCTCATTTTTTTTGGGGGGGGGGGGCAGGATCCCCTAGAGCCAACGGTTCAGGGTGAGCAGGACCTCCAGGGACCCCCGGGGTTTGGGGGAGCAGTACCCCCAAAGACCCTGCTTTGGGGAACAGGACCCCCAGGTCCTGGTTTGAGGAGCAAGACCCCCAGAACCCCCCAACTTGGGGAGCAGGACCCCCAGCCCCCTTGCCCCCCCCCCAGCTGTGCTAGCAGTGACCTTTGCACCCCGCAACTCGCTTTGAGGCTGCAGCCACCCCCGAGCTCCAGACCCCCCCCCCAAACTCCCCCAAATCCTCACCTCCTCCTCGTGCCTGTCCCCTCACCAGCGAGCTCCCTGCCTAGCGCAGGGCGCAGAGACCTGAACAGCTCGGTGCAGCGATGCAGAGCCCCAACCCGCTCAGCGCAGTGATGCAGAGACCCGACCCGCTTGATGCAGCAGTGCAGAGCCCCAACGTGCTCCATGCATTGGTGCAGAGACCTGACCCGCTCGGTGCAGCGATGCAGAGCCCTGATCTGCTTGCTGCAGCAGTGCAGAGCCCCGACCTGCTCCATGCAACGGTGCAGAGACCCGACCCGCTCGGTGCAGCGATGGAGCGGTGCAGAGACCCGACCCAGTGAGCGCAGTGGTGCAGAGCCCCGACCTGCTCAGTGCAGCAGTGCAGAGACCCAACACGCTCAGTGCAGTGATGCAGAGCCCTGACCCGCTCAGCACAGCGATGCAGAGCCCGACACATTGAGTGCAGCAATGCAGAGACCTGACCCTGCTCAGTGCAGTGATGCAGAGCCCTGACCCATTCAGCACAGTGGTGCAGAGCCCCAACCTGCTCGGTGCAGCGATGCAGAGCCCTGACACACTCAGCACATCAATGCAGAGCCCCAACCCATTCAGCACAGCGATGCAGAGCCCTGACACACTCAGTGCAGCAATGCAGAGGCCTGACGCACTCAGCACAGCGATGCAGAGCCCCGACACGCTCAGTGCAGCGATGCAGAGGCCTGACACACTCTGCAGCGATGCAGAGCCCTGACACACTCAGTGCAGCGATGCAGAGCCCTGACACACTCTGCAGCGATGCAGAGCCCCGACCCATTCAGCAAAGCGGTGCAGAGCCCCGACACGCTCAGTGCAGCGATGCAGAGGCCTGACGCACTCAGCACAGTGATGCAGAGCCCCGACACACTCAGCACAGCGATGCAGAGCCCCAACCCATTCAGCACAGCAACGCAGAGCCCCGACACACTCAGCACAGCGGTGCAGAGCCCCGACCCCCTCGGTGCAGTGGTGCAGAGCCCCGACCCTCTCGGTGCAGAGGCCCACCGAGGCTCCGAGCCCGTTTCATGGCCTCTGGCTCCGGGCCTCGCCACGGTCACGCAGTGCCACCGCGTGGGGACGGCCACGCACAGCACAGGCTCCCCCACGCTGGCACCCATGGGTGGGATAACAACAAAAAGAAAAAGCCCCACCTGGTACCAACAGGGCGGGGGGGGGGGGTTGGGGCGCGCTCCTGGGCTCTGCGCTGCAAACACCGGGCCCCGTGGAGGGGATGGGGCAGCGCCTGTAGGGCCGGCTGTCCCCATGTCCCCATGTCCCCGTGTCCCCGTGTCCCCTGGGTCTGGGGACAAGGCCCCGGTGCTGGCAGACACCCAGGATGGGGGGGGGGGGGGGGGGGTCTTCACCTCTGGGGTGGCAGCTTCACCCCGGAGGCATCACGCAGCCAGGGGATGGGGAGACCCCATAGTGCCCCCCCCCAAAAAAATCCTCCCCACTTTATTACTCCGCTGCAGCGTCCCCATCCAGCGCGGAGCGGGAACAAAAAGCTCGTCAAGCCCCGCTCGTTACCGAGAGCACCCCGAACCCAACCCCATGAGGTGCGGCGGGGGCCATTTTTTTTTTGGGGGGGGGGGGGCACATTCTGGGGACATGGCTGGGAACCCTCCGCAGCCCCCCGCACCCTTGGGTCCCCATGGCCCATCTGTGCCCCGTTGCCCCCCCCCGGATGGACCCCGAGGTTGCTTTGGGGCCCCCCCCCCAGCCCCATCCCCACGCAGGGGCCACGAGCGGGGACGGAGACGCCGAATCCCGCCTGGAACCAGCCCCGTTTGCACCGGGCATCGCCCCGGCACCCCACAAAAGCAACTCCCCCCCCACCACCACCACCTTTCGGGATGCGGCTGCGGCCCCCCACCCACGCAAGCCGGGCTCATGCATATTCAACAGGCTGCACAACCTCCGCCGAATATCGAGCAGCTCATAACGAAGCGCCTAATTGCAAAGGCAGGCCCGGCGTGAGGCTCTGGCCACCCCACCCGTGGGCCTGGGGTTATTTTTTTTTTTTTTTTGGGGGGGGGGTGACAGGTAGGGACACCCCGGACCCCCGTTTTTCCAGGAAACCCCGGTCCCTTCGCGCGGCACCTTGCGGCGGCTGCGTGCTGAGCTGGGCCAGGGTGGGTCGGAGGGTGCTGGGGGGTGGCACAACGGGGATGCGGGGGACACGGGGACGATTTACAGACCCCCCCCTCCTCGTGTCCTCGTCCCCTCGGCACGAGGCCGAGCGGCGCGTGGGTGCTGGGACATCGGCGGGGTGATGGCACGTGGTCCCGTGCCACCCCGGGGGACCCGAGCCACCCACGTCCGTCCCCAAACCCCACTGGGGAGCACCCATGGGTGTCACCGCCCCCCGGCCCACCACCCCCGGCTCCATCCCCGGGGAACACTCACACCCCCATGGGTGTCCCCAAGCTGGGGACAACCGGGGGACCCCCTCCTCGCACCCGGATCCAGGCCGCCGCCGTGTCCCTCGTGCTCGGCGGCCACGTGTGAAGGCGCGTCCCCGCGGAGCCACCCGTCGCCCACGTGGCCCCCGCCTCGTCCCCGCTGCCACCCTACCGGGGGGGGTCCCAAACCCGGGGATCACCCCGAGGGAGGGGACGCAGCCCCGTCCCCGTGTCCCCCCCACGTCCCCGGACCCCCCGAAGGCGGGGCGGGTGGCGGGACGTTGGGGGGGGGCGACGCTCGGCACCCACCCCGTGCGCCCCCACACCTTGGGGTGCCCGATGTCGCGTCCCCCCCCCCCCCCATCTCCGGGGACACCCCCGGGGGCAGGCGCTGGGGGATTCCCCGGTGCCAAACCGGGCACCCCGAGGACACGGGGGGGGAGGACGGCTCCCGGTTCCCCCCACCCTTCCCCTCCCCGCCCTTACCTGCATGGCGGGGGACCCGGCGGAGAGCAGCAGGAGGAGGCCGGGGAAGAGGCGCATGGTGCTGGAGGCTCGGACTCCGCCGCTACCGGAGCCTCCGCCGGGGAACCGGGAGCGGAGCCGCGCCCGTTTCAGCGCCGCCGCAGCCGCATCCCCGCGGCCGGGCCCCGCCGCCGCCGCCGCCGCCACCGGCTGCAGCCGCGGCACCGGCCCGGTGCAGGGCTCGGCGCGCCCGGTAGGGGAGGCTGGAGGCACCGGGCCGGGCCGCGCTGGGCGGAACCGAAGCCGTTTGGGCTGGGCGGAACGGCACCGGGACCGGGAGGGGGGCTGCCGCGTGTCCCCGTCCCCCCCTTCCCCAGGGGATGCTCGGGGTGCGGGGGCACCGGGATGCTGCGGGCGGTACCGGGCTGGGGGGGGGGACCCCGGGACACCGGGTGGGCGCTGGGGGGGGACCCCGGGACCCTGGATGGGCGCTGGGGGGGGGACCCCGGGACACCGGGTGGGCGCTGGGGGGGGACCCCGGGACACCGGGTGGGCGCTGGGGGGGACCCCGGGACACCGGGTGGGCGCTGGGGGGGACCCCGGGACCCCGGATGGGCGCTGGGGGGGGACCCCGGGACCCCGGGACCCCGGGTGGGCGCTGGGGGGGGACCCCGGGACCCCGGATGGGCGCTGGGGGGGACCCCGGGACACCGGGTGGGCGCTGGGGGGGACCCCGGGTGGGCGCTGGGGGGACCCCGGGACCCCGGATGGGCGCTGGGGGGGACCCCAGGACACCGGGTGGGCGCTGCGCCGTGGCCAGGCTGGAGCCCCCCCTCCACCCCGGGGGGGACAAAGCCTTCCCCGACCCCCCCACCTCCCACCCCGTCCACCCCAGGGCCACCCGAGGTAAATCCGCCCCCCCCCCCCCCTCCCCACCCACCCCATTTCCGCGGAAATCGGGAAGGATTTGGGGGGGCTGCCGGCTTCCGTACAGTCGGGTTTATCGTACAGTAACGGCACCGGGACCGGCGCCGAGCTTCCCCAGCTCTGCCCCACGGCGAAATGGGGAGACCCCCCCCAAAAAAAAATGGGCAGGGGGCTCCCCCCGCGGGGGACCACGGTAAAATCGGGTCCCGGCTTGGCAAGGGCGCGATGGCACCGGGAGGGGGGCAGCGGATCCGGTGCCCCCCCGCTCCCTGCGGGTTGGGGGTCTCGGTGTCGCCGTGCCGAGGGCACGTCCAGTGCTTCACTAAGGGAGCGTTGTAGCACCACGGGGAGGGGGCTCGAGCCCCCCTCCCCACAATCTGGGGTGCCCTGCCCCAGCTTTGCCCCCCTCCCGCCTCAAGGAGCCGGCAGTATAAATAAGGGGGGGGGGGTCCCACGAGGGCAGGAGGGGACGGCGCTGCGGCAGCTCCGAGTCCTGAGAATGCCAGAGCAGAGCCTGGGTCACTGTCCCTGGCGCGGGGGGGGCGGCGTAAGGGGGGCACGGAGACATCCCCCCCCCCCCCGGCCCGTGTCCGGGGGCCGCGCTCAGCCCACGAAGCAGACGGGGCCCAGCTCGAAGCCGAATTTCTGGTTGGCGTCTCCGAAGTCGGCCACGGCCACGTCCATCAGCGGCAGCCGCTCAACGCGGGACGAGGACACCTCCAGCACCGTCCGCTCCTGGCCGCGGCGTTCCTGCGGGGACGGGGCGGGTCGAGGGGCTGGGAACCCCCCCGCACCCCAAAAACCCCAGCAAACGGGGTGCTGGGGGACACGGGGAGGGGGTTGGAGGGCGGGTGGGGGAATTGGTAGGGGGGCCTCACCTGGCAGCCGTCGCGGAGGGCGCGGACGGGGGCGGCCGGGTGGTCGTGGCCCAGCTCCTCGTCGTTGGCCCCGCGGAAGCGCAGGGCGCGGGCGAAGGAGGCGGCGGGGGCGTCGTACCAGGCGGCGGCGTGCTGGCACGTCAGCGTGAAGTTCTGGCGGGCGCTGGCGCTCAGGAGGCGCAGGAAGGTGAGCTGGGGCACGGGCACCGGGTTCCCGTCCGCGTCCACGTAGGAGAACTGCCGGGGGGGGGGGGGGGGGACAGCGCGGGGCTGAGACGAGGGGCCAGGGCGACGCCGAGCGCGGGATTCGCCCTCCCCTCGAGGAGCCTTGTGCCCGTGGCTCCTACCTTCTTGCCCCTCCTGAAGGTGCTGTACCACGTCCCCGGCTTCTCCCGGTTCCAGGCAGCCAGGCGGACCTGGGGGCGACAGAGGAGGCGAAGCCTCAGACCCCCGGCCTCGTAGAGCACAGGGAAAAGCGAGCCCCAAAACGCCCCCCCATCTGGTCTCCCAGCTGCCGGGGAGCATTTTCGGACCCCTGTCCTCCCCTCCCGAACTCACGGCCTCGAACTTCTTGTCGGGGAAGAGGCAGGTCTCGCCGCCGGCTGTGAAGTTGCAGAAAACCCTGAAGGCGTCTCGGGAGCAGCCCTGGTTGGGGTCAATCCAGTACTCGCCTGGGGAGGGGGGCAGGAAGGACAGACGGACGGACGGAGCCGCTCCAGCTCCCTGCTTTTGGCGGCCCCCCCCCCCCCCGCCCTCCCGCTCCCCGAGCCCTCACCGTCCTGCAGGTGCGGGTGGCAGAGCTGCAGCTCCTTGCAGACGCGCGCGGGGCTCTCGGGGGTGCCCAGGGGCCGCCGCAGCCGCTCGACCTCGGTGCGCAGGGAGCTGAGCGAGGCGTACACCTCCTCCAGCCCCTCGTAGTCCGGGGGGGTGCCCTGCTCGCCCCGAGCCCCCTGGGCTGCCCGCCGGTGCCTCCCGCTCCGGCTCGAGGGCAGCGGCTCGAGCAGCTCAGCCGGGCGGCCCTGGGGAGGGCGCAGAAAAAGGGGTGAGAGCGGATGGGTGTTTGGGGCAGGATGAGGAAGGGGGGGGGGGGGAGCTCGGGAGCAGAGCCCCCCGTTGTCCCCGTGCCCAAAGCATCCCTTACCGGTGGTCCTGGGGGCCCTGGGGGGCCTGTGTCACCTCGGGGACCCAGAGCGCCCTGCAAAAGGAGTCGGCCACACGGCACTCGCTCCCTGCTGCCACCCACCCGGGGGGGGGGGGGGTCCCATGGGAGCACACGATGGGAGCCCCCTCCCCGTCCCCATCCCTCCCCAGCACTCACCGGTGAGCCTTTGGAGCCCTTCTGGCCCAAGGGACCCTGCAGGGAAGAGAAAAGAGGGGAGCGGCGCGGGCTAGGAGCAGCCCTGGGCACGCAGCGGTCCCACGGCGCTGCCCCCGACCCCCCCCTACGGGGCTCGTGCTCCCCCCTGCCCCTTTCCCATCCTGGGGACAAAGCCCCCCCCCGGGGCCTGTAGGGGAGTTAAAGGCAGGCAGGAGAGGCCGGGACGCGCAGGAGGAGGCGCAGAGTAACGCTTGGAGCACCCCAACAGCGCAGGCAAATACTCACCGAGAGCCCGGGGGGGCCGGGGGGGCCGGTGGGGCCGGCGGGGCCAGCCAAACCCTGTGGGGAGTCAGCATCAGCCCCGCGCTCGAGGGGACTGCGCCCTACCTGCGCCTCGTCTCCCCCTCAAGCCGCGCAGCCCTGAAGCTCAGGGGAGACCCCAAAGACTCACGGGGTCTCCTTTGGGTCCCGGGGGGCCCTGGATGCCCGGGAGCCCCTGGTCTCCTTTCTCCCCCATCTCCCCCGGCGGTCCGATGAGCCCAATCAAGCCAGCGTGGCCCTGGGGACGAAAGGGATGGTGAGGCGGCCGCCTCCCGAGGAGCAGGGCTTGGAGCCGAGCCCCCCAACACCCCCCCCCCGCCCCCAAAACGACCCGTCCCACCTTATCTCCCTTGTGGCCGGGGTCTCCCTTGAGGCCGGGCAATCCCACGGGGCCCTGCAAGAGGCAAAGGCGGCGTCAACGCTGCCCGCGCCGCTCCCGGCGGGGATGGCAGCGCTCCCTCGCCCCGCCTTACCAGGGGGCCGGGTGGTCCCGCTTGTCCCGGTGCCCCCAGGAGGCCTTGTTCGCCCTGCAAGAGACGCGGTGCGGGGAGAGGGGCACGGGGGTGAGCCCCCATCCCCACCCCAAAACGCCCCTCCGAGCCGCCGTCGCCTCCGGCTGCGGCAGTGGGGGCCGAGGGGACGCCTCCAGGCCATGGTTTCGGGGACGTGTTTGGCCACATGGGAATGTCCCCACTACCCCTGTCCCTGCTGTCCCCATCCCTGCTGTCCCCATCCCTCCCGTCCCCATCCCTCCCGTCCCCATCCCTCCCGTCCCCATCGCTGTAGCTCACCCCCCGATGTCCCTGTCCCCGCTGTCCCCATCCCCATTGCTCCTGATGCCTCCTGATCGCTCCCCGATGATGTCCCCGTCCCAATGCTCCTGTCCCTGCTGTCCCCATCCCCGTATCCCATCCCTATGCCCCTGTCCCCACTGTCCCCATCCCCCTTGTCCCCATCGCTGTGTCTCATCCCCGATGCCCCTGTCCCCGCTGACCCCATCCCTGCTGTCCCCATCCCTGTAGCCCATCCCCGATGTCCCCAACTGTCCCTATCCCCATTGTCCCCATCCCCGTATCCCATCCCAATGCTCCTGTCCCTGCTGACCCCATCCCCACTGTCCCCATCCCCATATCCCATCCCTGATTCCCCTGTCCCCACTGTCCCCATTCCCACTGTCCCTGTCCCCGCTGTCCCCATACCCACTGTCCCCATCCCTGTTGCTTATCCCCAATGTCCCCACTGTCCCCAGCCCCACTGTCCCAATCCTTGTAGCCCATCCCCGCTGTCCCTGTCCCCGCTGTCCCCATCCCTGTAGCCCATTACCTGATTCCCCTGTCCCTGCTGTCCCCATCTTTGTCCCCATCCCCGCTGTCCCCATCCCTGTAGCTCATCCCCAATGTCCCCACTGTCCCCATCCCCACTGTCCCCATCCCCACTGTCCCCGTCCCCACTGTAGCCGTCCCCACTGTCCCCGTCCCCACTGTCCCCGTCCCCGCTGTCCCCGTCCCCGCTGTCCCCGTCCCTGTAGCTCATCCCCAATGTCCCCACTGTCCCCATCCCCATATCCCGTCCCCGCTGTCCCCGTCCCCAGCACTCACCGCGGGGCCAGGGATCCCCCGCAACCCTTCGGAGCCCGGCCGCCCCGGGGGCCCCTGCGCCCCCACGGGTCCCGTCTTCCCAGGCGGCCCCTCGGTGCCGGGCTGACCCTGGGGACAAGGGGGGGGACACGGAGAGCTGAGGCTCGAGCCTCCTCTTCTGGAGGGGAGTGAGTTCGGGGAGCCCCCAGGGGGGGCCGGGGGGGGCCACCTACCTTGGCACCCTTCTCGCCCTGACGGCCCTCGCGCCCCACGGGCCCCACGGGTCCCTGGAAAAGGAGGGGGGGGGGGGGACACCGGGAGCTGCGGCTGGTCCCGCTTGCAGCCCCGCTGTGCCCCACGCTGTCCCCCCCCCCGTCCTCCTGCTCTTCCCCTACTCACCCTCCGCCCGGGGGGGCCTGGGGGCCCCGGTTCCCCTGACGCGCCTGGCGGACCCTGAAACAAAGCCGGAGGGAGGTCGGGGTGAGGGGAAGAGGCGAAAACGGCCCCAAAGCGGGGACTGGGGGGAGCACGGATGTGCAAGACCCCCGGGGAGGGGGGTTTAAGCCCCCCCCCCTGCTGTCCCACTCACCGGCAGGCCGGGGTCCCCACCGTCCCCCTTCTCTCCAACAGCCCCGTCCAGACCCTGCGACACAGGGCAGGGGGAGCATTCGCGCTGCTGCCCCCCCCCGAGCCCCCTCCCTGAGGTTTCAGGGATGCCTCGAGGCAGAGCCAGGGGGAGAGAACCGCGGTGTCCCCGCACCCCCAAGCCCAGGGTGGGGACAGCGGGGCGACACCGGGGCACCGCGGGGGGGTGGCCGGTGAAAACTCACCGGTGGGCCGGGGTCTCCGGGGGGGCCGGGATCCCCTGGGAAGCCGATGGGACCCTGGAAAAAGAGGAGGGGAGACGAGAGTGGGGCTGGGGGAGAGCCCCAGAGCTTGGTCGAGCGGGAAAGGGAAGGGGCTCGGTGCCTGCGGGGTGCGCGAGGGCTCGGGGCCGCGTCCCCCGCGTCTCGCTCCTCCGCTTACCAGGTTGCCTTTGGCTCCATCCTCTCCCGGGGGGCCCTTCTTGCCGGGGGGTCCGGCTGCCCCCGACGGCCCTGCGTCTCCCTTCTCCCCCACGTCTCCTTTCACGCCCTGCGGAGGGACGGGGAGCACGTCAGAGCGAGGTTCGGGGCGCTTCGGGCAGGGAAAGCTTCGCCGGGCGCTCTGGCCCTGCTTTCTGCCCCCCCCGTTCGCCGTGCCGTGCCGCATCCTGTCCCCCCCTGCACCCTCCCCAGGACACCCCCTTTCTGCAATACTCACGGGTGGGCCAGGCTCCCCAGGGGCTCCGGGGTCCCCGGCTTCACCGGGCTCACCCTGCCCGAGAGAAAAGCAAGGAGAGGGACGCTGCTGGGCGCCGGGAGGTGCACGCGGCTCCCCGCACCCCACCGCCCAGACCTCGAGACCCACGTCGCCCTCCCAGCCACGGCTTTACCTTTTCTCCCACGGCTCCCGGCTGTCCCCACGCCGCCCGGCATTCCCTGGGGACCCTAAAAGCAAGAGGATGGGGGGGGGGGAACCGGTGGCAGCCCAAGTTCCAGCCCTCGCTGAGCCCCCCACCCCCCTCGGGCTGCACTCACCTCGGCACCGCTGGGTCCCTGCGGCCCACGGGGTCCTGGCGCTCCAGGGGGTCCCTGTGGGGGGCACAGAGCGGGGTCAGACCCCAAAAAGCAACTGGGGGGGCGTGCGTGGGGAGGGACTCGGAAGGGGCTGCGGTCCGAGCGATGAGGCCGGGGGGGGGGGTTCCTCACCATGGGGCCAACGTCTCCGTTTTCGCCCTTTTCGCCTGGGGGGCCTGGCATGCCCTGTGGGAACGGGGGTTAGCCCGGGGTCCCTCGTGTCCCTTGTTCCCAAGCCGTGGTGTCCCCCCTGGCCCAGCAGGCCCCCAGCTGGGGGTCTCCTTACCTGCAGTCCGGGGGGGCCGCTCAGGCCGGGGTGACCCCGCGATCCCTCATCTCCTTTCTGCCCAAACATCCCCTGCTGCCCGCGGCGCCCCGGTTCCCCGTCCGCTCCCTGCCGAGGGACAGGTCGGGGGGTCAGGCCCCCGCGGACCCCGGTGGGGGGATCCAGGAGGGCAGGGGACGGAGCTGAGCAGGGAGGGGGTGCGGGCAAGCGCTCGGTTGTGGGATCGGGGGAAGAAGCGGGGTGGGAAGGGTCCCCAAGAGACACTCACCGCAGGGCCGGGGTGCCCGATGGGTCCCTGGATTCCTGGCGGTCCCGGAGGGCCCTGCGGGGACAGCAGCGCCCACGTGGGGTTCGGGGGAGCCCCCAAACCCTTCTCCCCTCACTCCTCCCACCTCGCCCCGTTCCTGGAGCTGCTCTGCCCCTCCAGGACCCCTCCAGGACCCCTCCAGGGGACAGAGAGAAGCCCCTCGGCACTCACCGCCTCGCCCTTGTCGCCTTTGCTGCCCTTCTGTCCGGGAAGCCCCATCTCGCCCTGGACAGAGGGACACGGTGACAAACTCCCGTCCCCCCCCAACACCTCCCCGTCACCCGCACGAGCCGGGAGCGCTCGCAGCCAGGGAAAGCTGCCACGGCCGGGGAAGCAGGGCCAAGGAAAATCCCAGCACCAGGGAAACCCGCCACCACCTGCGAGGCGGTGCCAAGGAAGCCTGCCAGCGCCGCCAGCCTGCTGCCGCCCGGGGACGTCCCCGCTCCCGGGAAGCCACAAACCCATCGGGGAGGTCCCCAGAGCCCGGGACGCGTCCCCGGCGCTCGTCCCAGGGCCCCCCCCCCCCCTCCCCGTGATATCAACAGCAAAACGTGGAAAAAAAAAAACGCACTGCTGGAGGTGCTGAGCTGCATCCCCCTCCCGCGACTCACCTTGTCCCCATCCTCTCCAGCGGGGCCGGGGGGACCGGGGGGCCCCGGCAGCCCCAGGGGGCCCTGGATCCCGTCGTGCCCGGCCGGACCCGTGGGACCCCGCTCGCCCTGCGGGGAGGAAGGGGAAGGGCTGAGGGAGCTGCCCCACACCTCCCGCCTCGCCCCCCGCACCCCGCTGCACCTACCGGGGACCCCTTCTCGCCCAGGGGGCCGGGGGGGCCCTGTGCCCCCCACGGCCGGGCAGGCCGATGCCTCCCGCAGCCCCCGTGGGGCCTCGCTCGCCGGGGGAACCCTGGGGAGAAGAGGGAGGCAGGGGTGGAGGGAGAAAGGCTCAGCAGCCTTCCTCTTCCTCAGAGACCCCTTCCTCTTCATCACCGAAGCAAAACTGCTCCCCGAAGAGCGTACGAGGGGAGCCCCAAAACTCGTGACGAACCCCCCCCCCCCCCCAAAGGCTTTGTACTCACCGTGGGGCCCGGGGGGGCCGGGGGGGCCTTCGCCACCCTTCAGGCCGGGAGGACCCTGCGGGAGGGCGGGGGAGTTAGGAAGGAGCCCGCTCCCCTCTCCCGGGGGGGCCGTATCGGGCTGTGCCCGCGCCTGGGGCGCCGCTCACCGTCTCTCCGGGTGCCCCCCGCGTGCCGGGAAAGCCGTGGACGCCCGGGGGGCCGCTCTTACCGGCGACGCCAGCCGGGCCGGGGTCTCCCTGCGAGGGGGACGGGAGGAGCAGAGGGCTTTGCTCTGTCCCCAGAGAGCCGGGGGAGAGCCTTCGAGCCCCCCCCGGAGCTCACAGAGGGGGTGGGCGCGCGGACCCCCCCAGGCCCCGCTCCTACCTTGGCTCCTTCTCGGCCAGCAGCCCCAGGCAGCCCCTGCTCCCCGGGGGGGCCAGGAGGGCCTGGGTGCCCCCTCTCGCCCACCGGCCCCGTTTCGCCCAATTTACCCTGCGGGCAGAAAGCAGGGTGAGCATTTTTTTTAATTTTTTTTTGGGGGGGGGGGGAAGGGGGGGGTCTCCCCATCCCTCCGGGCTCGCTCCCGCACAAAGCTCTGCCGATTTGCCCCCCCCTCACCTGGGGTCCCACCACCCCCGTGGGGCCGGGGGGGCCGGTTTTGCCGTGAAATCCCTGCGGAGGAGAAAGGAGAGGGGGTTAACGCTGGGTTTGGCCAGCTGTCCCCTACGGGGGCAGGGGGTGCGGGGGTCTCACCGGCTCGCCGCGCTGCCCCGGGTGTCCCGGCAAGCCGTCCTTCCCGGCGGGGCCCTAGACGGGAGCAGGGGGTTGTGGGGGGGTGGGGGGAGGACAAGGGAAGCGCCAACCCCGCTCCTCTCCCCACGCTGCCCCCCCCCACTTACAGGGGGCCCTTTGGTGCCCGGGAAGCCGTGGGGACCCTGCGGACCTTGAGGGCCCTGTGGGAAGAAGGGAAAACGTCGGCGGCGGCGGCGGCACTGGAGCTTCCCCCACGGCTCTGCGGTGCCCTCCCCAAGCCTGGTGCCCCGTCACCCCCCCCGCGCTCGGCCCCCCGTTCCTTCCCGGGGCGCCTTCGCAGGGGTGCACCCCGTGGCTGTGCACCGCCCGCCCCGTCTTTACCTTCTCTCCCACCACGCCGGGGGCCCCGTCGTGGCCGGGATCTCCCTGGGGAGACAGAAGCAGGCTGAGGGTGGCGGCTGGGGGGGGGGGGGGGACAGCGGGGACGAGGAGGACCCCGAAACCAGGCTCCCACCAACCTTTGGGCCGGGTTTCCCCGTGGGGCCGGGCAGCCCTCGCTCCCCCGGCAGGCCCTGCGGGGAGGCAAAGAGTCGGCGTGAGGAGCCGTGGGGCTGGGAGCGGGGCAGGGGACAGGGGACGGGAGGGGGACGGCACACGGCTGTCCCCAGGGCAGCTCCCGTAGGACGCAGATGGAAGTTTGGGGCTGGCTGCTGTGGGAATTGAGAGCCCCCCCCCCCCAATCCTAATTGCCATGGGACGCAGGTGGGACGCAGGGCATGCGGCTGCGGGGTAGGGCAGGACCCAAGGATGGCCCTAGGATGGGTGCCGTGGGCTACAACCGGCCTCGGGATGGTCGTCACGGGGTATAATTGGCCCGGGGATGGCTGCTGTAGGATACAATCGGTCCTGGGGTGGTGGCTGTGGGGTACAACCAGCCCCGTGATGGTCACTGTGGGATAAAACCATCCCCACGATGGTCACTGTGGGATATAACCGGCCCCACAATGGTCACTGTGGGATACAACCGGCCCCACGATGGTCACTGTGGGGTATGAGTGGCCCCACGATGGTCACTGTGGGATATAACCAACCCCACAATGGTCACTGTGGGATATAACCGGCCCCACAATGGTCACTGTGGGATATAACCGGCCCCACAATGGTCACTGTGGGATATAACCGGCCCCACAATGGTCACTGTGGGATATAACCGGCCCCACAATGGTCACTGTGGGATATAACCGGCCCCACAATGGTCACTGTGGGATATAACCGGCCCCGTGATGGTCCCTGTGGGGTACGAGCGGCCCCACGATGGTCACTGTGGGATAAAACCAACCCCACGATGGTCACTATGGGATAAAACCAGTCCCACAATGGTCACTGTGGGATATAACCGGCCCCACGATGGTCACTGTGGGATAAAACCAACCCCACGATGGTCACTATGGGATAAAACCAGTCCCGCAATGGTCACTGTGGGATATAACCGGCCCCACGATGGTCACTGTGGGATATAACCGGCCCCACGATGGTCACTGTGGGATAAAACCAACCCCACGATGGTCACTATGGGATAAAACCAACCCTACGATGGTCACTATGGGATAAAACCAGTCCCACAATGGTCACTGTGGGATATAACCGGCCCCACAATGGTCACTGTGGGATATAACCGACCCCACGATGGTCACTGTAGGATAAAACCATCCCCACAATGGTCACTGTGGGATACAACCGGCCCCACGATGGTCACTATGGGATATAACCAGTCCCACAATGGTCACTGTGGGATACAACGGGCCCCATGATGGTCACTGTGGGATACAACCGACCCCACGATGGTCACTATGGGATACAACCAGTCCCCACGACGGTCACTGTGGGATATAACCAACCCCACGATGGTCACTGTGGGATACAACGGGCCCCATGATGGTCACTGTGGGATACAGCCAGTCCCACGATGGTCACTGTCCCGACAGCACCCGTGATGGTCCCTGTCGAGCGGCCCCACTGGGCTTCCCGACAGCACCCGGGGCGATCCCCATCACCCCCAGCTCGGGGCCGGGGCTGCGGCCGCTCACCGGGGGCCCTCGCTGTCCCGTCTGCCCGGCCTGGCCAGCCTTGCCCTGTGGGGAGAGACGAGGTGTGTGGGGACGGCAGCGCACGGGGTGGCCCCCCGAGCTTCCCGGGGAGGGGGGGGCAGAGCGTGCGTGGCCACGAGGGGGTGGCCCAGAAGGACGCGGGGGACGGGGAACGTCCCAGCGGGGCGGTCTGGCGCGACGTAGGGGACTCACCCTCTTGCCTTTCTCTCCTGCCAGCCCCACGGGACCCGGGAAGCCGGCGGATCCCTAAGGACAGAGAGCGCAGGTCACAACCCGGGGCACCTGGGGATACACCCCAAATGCCACCCGCCTTTTACTCACCTTGGGGCCCTGGCGCCCGGGGTAGCCCGGGAGGCCCGGCACCCCCAGCTTGCCCTGCAAAGGAGAGAGCGGAGCCGAGCCGTGGGCTACGGGAGGGGGGGCGTGGGGACACGGGGACCGGGCCGTGGGGACATGGGGACGGCGCTCACCTTCTCGCCCGCGGGGCCAGCAGCGCCCGGCTCCCCCATGGGACCCGTCTGTCCCTTCAGCCCCTCGGGGCCGTCCTCGCCGCGGGGACCCAGCGAGCCCTGGTCGCCCTGAAGGCAAGGCAAAGGTGCAGGGAGCACGCTGCCGGCGGGACGGGTCGTCCCCCCCGCCCCGAGTTGTCTCCCCCTGGCCCCATCCCTCCCCGTATGACCCCAAATCCTGCAGCCCCGTGGGGCTTCCCCATGCAGCCCTGAGGAGGAGAAACCACTCTCCCCCCAGCACCCCGCTTACCCTGTCGCCTTTGGGACCCATGTCCCCCTTGAAGCCAGGGAATCCGTCTTCACCCTGAAGGGAGCGGCACGTTTTGGGGGGGGGGGGCTGGGGCTGCGGATGGGGCCGCGGTGTGGGGCCGAGCCCCAAATCCCAATGCAGAGGGGCTGCCTCCAGCCGCAGCCCTGACCCCCCAACCCCAGGGCTATCACAGGGCAGGGACGAGTGCCCCCCGAAACCAGGGGCTGCCACGGGACAAAGACCCCCACCCCCTGCTGTCCCCTCGCCACCGCACCCCTTACCTTCTCCCCTTTGCTGCCCTTCAGGCCCCGCACCCCAAAAGCTCCCTGCAGAGACAAAAAGGGGTCGGAAGGAGGACCCCAGCCTGGGGGACACCCCCTGGCCCCCACGCAGCGCGTGGTGGAGGGGGATGTGGGCTTACCTTCACCCCACGGGGTCCTGGATAGCCGACGGGACCTGGGGCACCCACAGGACCCTGGGGACAGACGGAGCATCAGCAAAAAAAAAAAACAGAGGAGACCCCACGGCCGTGCCTGGGACACGGGGTTGGGGACGGTCCCCTTACCTGGAGGCCCTTCTCTCCGGCCGGCCCTTCTCGGCCAGGGTGACCCTGCGGGGACGCCCCAAAAATGAGCCCCAAGCCGGGGGAGGTGACGCCGTCCCCGTTGTCCCCGCGGTGCTGGGGACCAGCGCGACCCCAAAGCCCCTCGCCGGTACTCACCGGGGGCCCGTCGGCCCCAGCCACCCCTTGGATTCCTGGCTTCCCCGGCGGGCCCTGGGCGAGAGGAGGACGTGTGGGGGACGCGGTGGGACCTCAGCTGGGGCCCCCCCACCTCGCCCGCGCTGGCTCCAGACTCACCTTGTCCCCTGGCAGCCCGACGGGGCCCTGGGGGCCGGGCAGACCCTGCGAGAGAACAGTGGGGTGCTGAGAAGGGACCCCCAGCCCTGCGGGGACACCTCACTGCCCCCCCATCACAGCCACGTACCTGCGGACCGGGGTTTCCTTGCTGTCCCGGGGGGCCAGGCTCCCCTTGGATTCCCTTGGGGGGGGGGGGGGGCACAGAGGAAATCCATCAGCACTGCCCAAAACCTGCAGGCACCCTCCCGTGCCTCCCCTCCCTTGGGGCATCGCAGCCTCTCGCCGCTTAATTCGGGGTGGGGGCTCCCAGTGGGCCCCCCCTCTCCCCCCGCTGACACCCACCACGTTGCCCTTGGGTCCCGGCGCGCCGTCGATGCCGCTGGCACCCTGCAGGGGAAGGAGGGAGCCTCAGGGCGCTGCACCCAAAGGCGACGCCGCAGAAGAAGCCCCCCGGCACAAGGTAGGGACAGACGGACAGACGGACACTGCCCCTTACCGGTGGTCCCGGGGGGCCGGGGGAGCCGCGGGAGCCGATGAGCCCTCGCATGCCCTAGGGCCAAGGACAGAGGTGTTATAGCAGGGGGCCCTATATTTGCGCCAGGAGCCCAAATCTCCCCTCCAAAAAGCTGCGGGGAGGAATCCCACGGGCCGAAGCCCCTCAAGCGTGGGTGTCCTGGCTCTTTGTGCCCCCCCCCAGCTCCTGGGGCTGGGGGAGAACCGAGGCCAGGCCCCCCACGGATACTCACGGGTTCCCCCGGTTGCCCCCGCGGTCCCGGCAAGCCATCCGAGCCCTGGAAGGGACAGAGAGGAGCTGAGCGCGTCCTGCCCACGCCACCGGGGGCCTGATCCTTCCCCAGCTCTCCCCACGCTCCTCACCCTGGCGCCTTTCTCCCCGGGGTTGCCCGCTGGTCCCGGCTTCCCCACGTCACCCTACGGGACAGAGGAGGTGAGGGGACAACGGGACGGGCAGTGGCAGGAGGGGACGCGGCGCAGCGGCGCTTACCCTGTGGCCCTTCTCCCCCGGCAGCCCCGGCAAGCCATCGAAGCCCCGGTCACCCTGCGGGGCGCAAGGGGCAGGATGAGCCCACGTCCCCGTCCCCCTCAGCAAAGGGGACGCGGGCGTCCTGGCACCCCGAGCACCTTGGGTCCGGTGTCCCCCGGGAGACCCCTGGCACCATCTGCTCCAGCGCGACCCTGCATGAGGAGGCGAGGGGGTAAGGAAGGGGCGAAAGGCTCCGTGCCCCCTGGGGCGAGGGGCAGTCGGTGGCACCTTTGGCTGCGCGTGACAGCAGGGCAAGACGTTTTGGGGGGGGGCTGAAATCAAAACCCACAGCGCTTACCCGTCTGCCCAGCTTCCCCGGTGGTCCCGGTGGTCCCTGCAGTCCCCGGGGACCCTGACGGAGAAGAGGCAGAGGTGTCAGAGCAGAGGGAGGCTTCCAACGACCCCTGGACCCAAACCTCACGCGACTCACCCGCGGCCCCATGTCCCCTGCGTCCCCTTTCAGGCCCGGGTATCCGGGCAGACCCTAGAGAAACAGGAGAGCGTGGAGCCCCTGCCATGAGGGTCTGCTGAGGTGCCCAAAAACCCCCGGTGCAAGGTGTCTTGGTGGGGTGGGCACCCCGGGGGGGGGGGGGGGGCCCGCAGCAGCCCCCACGCCAGCAGCACTCACCAGCGGACCCGGACGGCCGGTGAGCCCCATGGGGCCGGGGGGGCCCTTCATGGCAAGCTGGGGGGAGAAAAGAGGAGAGGGGTGAGGCGGGAGCGGGGAGGCTGAGCCGCTGGGGTGGGCGCGGGGGTCCTCACCTTCGCCTGCTGCAGGATCGCCTGGGCTTGGGCTTCTTGGAAGGAGACGGTGGGGCCCTTGAGGGAGTCTCCGCCAAACTGGAACTGGGAGAGGAGCGGAGTGAGGGCAGGGGGGAGCCACCTGCCCCCAGCCCCACGTCCCCGCGCCGCCCCAGCACCTACCGGCAGCATGATCATGGTCCCGGCTGGGCCGCGGATCCCGTCGGCTCCTGGCAGCCCCGGCCGTCCCGCGGGGCCCTGTCGGGGCGGGGGGGGAAGCGGGGGGGGTGCTCATCACCATCACGCCAGCAGAAGCCGGGCTGTCAGGTCAGGGCCTGCAGCTCCAGCGCCCCGCGCGCCCCGGCATGCAGCGGCACGGCCGCCGAGACGCCTGCGGCTCCACAGCCGGCCGCGGTGCGGGGCAGCTCTCCCTCCCCCTGTCTGCTCCATACCTGCTCTCCGGGGTCCCCGGGCAGCCCTGGGAGCCCCGGTGGTCCCAGGGGTCCCGTTTCCCCCTGCAGAGGACACGGAGGCGTGTTAATGCTTGGGCCTCTGCAAGCCCTCCCCGCTGCAGCACCCCCTGCTCCTTACCGCAGGGCCCGGGGGTCCCGGCGGCCCCTCAAATCGCCGATCCTAAAAGAGAAGGGAGTGAGCGCGGCGCGTCCCTGCGCCCTGTCCTGCGAGCCACCAGCCACGGGTGGCTTGCAGCAGGGCGCCACGCGTCCCCGAGCGGCCGTACCCCACTCACCGGCTCAACGACGGCCGGCTCGCCCTTGTCCCCCTTCAGGCTGGGCTCCTGCGGGACGCAGCGCGGCGCCGCGGTGAGGGGACGCGGCCGCGAGCTCGGGGCAGAGCTCCGAACCGCCTGCACGGCCCCCGGACCCCATACCGTGGCCCCAGCTCGTCCGGCCGTGGCTGGAGGGGGTCCCGGTCCTCGTCCCCAGCGTTACCTGGGGAGCCCGGATCACCGTCTCCTCCCGCTCGGCCGGGCCGAACCGCTCCGGGCTCGCAGGGTCCCCGTCGTAGTAGTCCTCGTAGCCTGGCAGCTCCGCGCTGGCAGCCCCAGCGGCTCCGTCCTCCCCGGATTCCAGCACGAGCTCCTCGCCAGCGTCCTGAGGGACAGGGGGAGACGCTGGGGATGCACAGACATTGGGGATCCCCCTGCCCGCTGCTGCTCCCAGCCTCGGCGGTACCTCGAAGGGGTCGGTGCGGTTCAGGGCGACGCTCACGGTGGTGGCCAGGCTGGAGGTGACCGGCGGCGGGGAGCCGTCCTCCAGAGACGGCGGCGTCGGCGTGGGCGCGCTGGCCTTGGGCGATGCAGAAAGGGCGCGGGGTGAGGATCCCAGCGCTACAGCAGAGGGAGGCGCTGGCCCGCGACCCTCACGGGGTCCCGCAGCGACGCCGCGATTTCGGGGTGTCCCCACCCCGCCGCAGCCCAGCTTTTGGACGCCGGAGCCGTTGGGGAGGACGCGGCGGCACCCAGGGGAAGGCGAGGCAGGGCTGGGCAGCCGGGGCTGCCGTTCCCCCGCACGTCGGGGCCGCGCAGCCCCTGGCTCGGAGCAGCACCTGGAGCACGGCCACCCCTCGCCGGGGCTCTCCCTCCCCGCCAAGGCTGAGTCATCGGCAGGAGGGACCACGGCCCTTGGCCAGCGTACGGCCTCCAGCTGCAGCCCTGACCCACTTCCAGAGCCAAGGGAGGACGAAGGCGAAGAGGGGGCTGCCCCCAGGGGACCCCCAGCGGGTCCTGGGACGAGGCCAGGAGCCGTGGGGACGGCTCAGCCCCAGGTGCGATCGGGACCGGCGTCCTTGCAGGCGCGGGGAGGAGCCGGCACGGACATCACGTCCAACAGACCCAAAGGTCTGGCTCCGCCGGGGCCAGCGCTGCCGGAGCCGGCCCGTTTTGCCCCAAATTGCACAAAGACGAGGCGGGGAAGCTGCTCTGGATGCAAGGGGCTGCGTGCTGCACGGCGCGAGCACCGTGCCGAGGCACTGCCGGCTCGGAGACGCATCCGGGTCCCTCGGGCCCCGCACACCGCTCCATATTTAAACCAGATTCGGGGCTCGGCTGCTCCCCCGGGTTGGTCACCCTCGCTACCTGGTTGGCCACGGCAGAGGGCTCGGAGGCCTCGTGCTGCTCCTGCAGCTCCTTGTTCCTCCTCTTCTTGCCTTTCCCCTTGCGCTTGCCTTTCCCCTTGCCCTTCTTGCCCTTCCTACGCGGGGCGGCGCTGGGCTCCGGGTCGCTCTGCAAGGGGCAGCGCAGAGAAAAACTTGGGCGTCGGGGGGCATCGGCAGGAGGGGAGCTCCCGAGGGTCCCCCCCCGACCTTTCGCCGTCCCTGGTCGGGTGCCTACCTCCTCCGGGAAGGGGGCCAGGAGCGGGTAGAGCAGGGGCTGGTCGCAGGCCGGCATGTAGAGCTGGCAGTAGGAGTGGGCGGCCGCGGGGTCCGGCACGATCAGCAGCTGCTGGATGTCGCCCTGCGGCGAAGGAGAGGGTGAAGGGGGTGGAAGGTAGGGGGGAGGGTTGGTTTTTTTTTGTTATTTTTTTAATTCCCCCTCCCAGGACGCCCCGGATGCGTGCCCTGTCCCTGGACAGCTCGGGACAGCCAGCACGGACACCCCCTTGGCCCCGGCTGCAGGCACAAGGGGGGGCGAGCAGACAAAGGCACCCTTGTCTGCTCCCCAGGGGGGAAAAATAAGCGGGGGGGGGACACCAGCTCCAGTCGCCTCGCTGCCTCAAAGCGTCCTCTTTGCCCGTGGCCCCTGACATTTGCAGCAGGCAGGAATGCAAGGAGGGGAACGGGGACAGCGAGCAGCCCCCAGCAGAAGCGACCGCAGCTCGCGGGTTCCCCCCGTTTTCCTGCACCCCGCTGCCGTGACAGCTGGGATGACGGCACAGGGATTTTTTTTTGGGGGGGGGGGGGGGGGGGACCTCACCTCGAACACCTCCTCATCCAGCAGGCGCGCCCCGAAAAGCGTCACCCCCTCGGTGCTGACGACGGGCCGGGGTCCTCGCTCCAGCGGCAGCGTGGCGAGGAGCTGGCAGTCCACCAGCAGGGACACGTTGGTGCCCTCCACGGCCAGCGCCACGCGGTGCCACCTGCGGGGAGACGAGGTTGGGTTGGGGAGGAAAGGGGCAGGATCCGGCACCCCCCCCCCGCGGCTCTGACGCTCACCTGCCGTCGGCCAGGTTCACCTTGCGGAAAACCGGGTAGCGTTCGGGGGCCGGGTGCCCGTCCTGGTCCTCGTAGAGGAAAACGGGCGAGCGCCCGACCTCCACCCCCAGCTGCTGCACGCCGCGCTCGTCGTAGACGGAGAGCAGGAAGGCTTGGCCGCCGCGCCGGGCACGCACCGTGGCCAGGATGGAGAAATCCTCGGGGAAGGAGGAATCTGCAGCAGGGGAGGAACCGGGGGAGGGGGGGTGTGGGGGGCGCCCTAGGGATGCTCGCTGCCCCCGGAGCGCCCCCCCCAACCCCCCCCAAAAAAAAGGGTCGTACCGGGGAAGAGCTGCCTGGTGGGCGCGCTGAGCTGCGTGCGGTTGTCCACGCGGAAGGCGAAGTCGGGGTCCTCGGTGCCAGGGCGCCGCGTGCAGATCCCGGCGGTGACGGCGACGCCTTCCCGGCCGTCCTTCATGCCCAGCGTCTGCAGCACATCCACGGGCACGGCTGCGGGGCGAGAAGAGAACCCCCGAGGGTTTTCGGGACCCCCCCCCTCCCCCCCCCGACATCGGTGCCTTTAGCCGGGGACCTCCGCCGCGTCCCCATCCCCCTGCCTGCGTCCTGCCAAAGCGGGGCCGGTGCCAGGCAGCTGTGTGGGCCCAAGGTCCGGTCCGCGGCCGCCAGATTCCTCCGGCGCATTCCTCCGCCCCCGCGGCACGGGAGCACCCCAAGGGGCGGGAGACCCCCCCCCCCCCCCCTTTTCCTCTCCACCACCCCCCCACCCCGTGAGCGCCCCGCTTGGCTGGGCGATGAGGGGAGGAAGCAGGAGCCGGGCGTGCTGAGGGTTAATCCCGGCACGGCCAGGTGTGTGTTTGTGTTGGGGGGGGGGGCACGTGGGATTTGGGGTGGGGGGGTGAACGCATCCACATCAGACAGCACCGGGCCCCCCGCCCCGGGCGGCAGATGCACGGAGAAGCCTGTCCGGGCAAGCTGGGGAAGGGGAATCGGGTGCAGGAACGGTGTGGGGGGTGGGGGGGGGGGATAATTCCTCCTGGGGCTCCCCACGCTGTGCCCCCCCCCCCCCCCCAGCCCATCTGGGGCACCCTAAGTGACAGCGGGGACACGGCCGGGGCTGGGAACGGGCTGACCCCGCCGCAGCCGTGCCGAATCTCAGGCCCTCCTGACCCCGGCACATGGGTCCGGTTTCCTGCCCGTGCTCCCCGGGGAGGGTTCGTGGCGTGCCGGGACCCCCCCCCCCACCACCACCACCAGGCCGGGACCCCCCCCCCCCAAAACACCACCACCACCACCCCCCCTTTCCCGGCACAGCAGTCGTGGGTGGCCCCGCAGCGGCCGTACCGGCCCGGCCCCGCGGATGCCTGGCCTGGGTGTTTTGGGGCGCGGGTGTGGGAAAGCCGAAGGTCAATCCCCGTTATTCACACCCTGGGGGGGGGGGCTCCCCAAAATGCCCCCCCCCCCCCCGCCCCAACAGCCCCCCGAGTGACCCGGCTTCGTGTCCCAAACCACGCACCGTGGAGGGGACACGGGTGTCTCTGGGGACACCAGGTCCCTTGGGCTGCAGGGGGGGGACCCTTAACCAGGGTGGGGGGCACCCCATAATTGGGGGGGGGGGGGGGGGCACCCTTAACCCTGGGGGCACGACCCCCACGCGGTGACCCCCCCCGCACTCACCGCTCCCTCGCCCAGCCCAGGGGGACCCCCGCAGCCACCTCCCGGCGGGCGCCCCCCAAAAACGGGTGCTTGCCCCCCCCCCGGGGGACACTCCCCCCCCCCTCCCCACCCCTGTCCGTGGTGCTGAAGGCACCGGGACCCCCCCCCCCAAAACCCCAACGGGGGGGTCCCCCACGCGTGACCACGGGAAGGGGGGGGGGGCGCGGAGCAGGGGACACGCGTGGGCGTGGGGAACCCCCCCCCCCAAAAAAAAAACCTCCCCCCCCCCGGGTTTCCCACGTCGTGCCCCCCCCCCCCCCCCCCCGCGCCGTGCGGTACCTGCGGTGGCCGCGGGCAGCAGGGCGAGGAGGGCGAGGAGGGCGGCGGGGCGCGGGGGGGGCTCCATGCCCCCGGTCCCGGAGCTCCCAGCTCGGCCCTGCCGCCGCCGTGCCGAGCCCAGCGGGGCGGGGGGAGCCCCGGCCCGCCCCGCGCCCCCGCCTCCAGCCCGGCCCGGCCCCCGGGCGGAGCCCCCCCCCGGTTAATTTAACCCCCCCCCCCCCCCTCCCGGTCCGGGAGCACGGCCCCAAAAACGGGGCTGGGGGGTGCGAGATGCCACGGGAGGGTTTGGGGCACGCAAAACCCCACATGAGGAGGTTTGGGGGCGCAGGACAGGCCCCCCCCCCCCCATTCCCAGGGGGCAAGATTTCGGGGGTGCAAGACGCCCCCCCCCACAGGCAGGTTTAGAGGAGCACGGCCCCCACCCCGCTCCCAGCCCCAGGGGCAGGTTTGGGGGCACGCAAAACCCCACATGAGGAGGTTTGGGGGCGCAGAATTGCCCCCCATGGGTAGGTTTTGGGGTGCAGGACCCCCCCCCGGAGCAGATTTGGGGGCGCAGGACCCCCCCCCACAGGCAGGTTTACAGGAGCACGGCCCCCACCCCATTCCCAGCCCCAGGGGCAGGTTTGGGGGCACACAAAACCCTGTATGAGCTTTCGGGGTGCAGGACTGCCCCTCATGGGTAGGTTTGGGGGTGCAGGACCCCCCCCCGGGGAAGATTTGGGGGTGCAAGACGCCCCCCCACAGGCAGGTTTAGAGGAGCACGGCCCCCACCCCACTCCCAGCCCCAGGGGCAGGTTTGGGGGCACGCAAAACCCCACATGAGGAGGTTTGGGGGTGCACTGTCCCCTCCCGGGCAGATTTGGGGGTGCAGGACTCCCCCCCCCAGGGGCAGATTTGAGGGTGCAAGACCCCCCCACGCAGGCAGGTTTAGGGGTGCACCCCCTTCCTCCCTGCCAGGTTTGGGGGTGCAGAGCCCCCCATCCTACTTCTGACCGCACGGGGAGGTTTAGGGGTTCAAAAAAAACCCCACAAAAGGGCAGGTTCGGGGGTGCAAGACACCCCCCACAGCCAGCTTTGGGGGTGCACGCCCCCCCCCCCCCCAAAAACGGCCAGGTTTAGGGGTGCAAGACCCCCACCCGCTTCCATCCCCCCAGCGAGGACAACAGGATTGGGAACACCCAGCCCCAAAACCCCACCGCCAGCCCCACAGCAAAACCGGCAGGTTTTGGGGTGCACAGCCCCCCCCACGGTGCTCCCAGCCCCATGACAAAGCCCGGGGGGGGAGTTAAAGGGGGGGGGGGGATTTGGGGGCGCCCAGCCCCACACCGCAGCTGCCGCTCGCCCGTGCTGGCCCCCGGGGCCCGGCTGGCCGCAGCCACCCCATTGCCTCATCGCCTGAGTCACGGCGCCTCGGCCCCGCTGACCCGTTTTCCCATTTCCTGGCAAATATTTACCGCCGTCTCTGCAGTAACGGGGCCCCCCCCGGACGCCCCCCGTCCCCGCAGCCGAGCCCCCAACCCCGCGGGCACCTTGTCGCAGCGCCCCTAAACCGCTCGGGGGTGGGGGGCTGCGGGGTTTCCCCCCACCAGCGCCGCGGGGCGCAGCGTGGGCGCCTCGCTGTAGGGCCGCAGCGAGGCGTGCCCCGTTTGGGGGTTTTTCGGGGGGCTGCTGGGCAGGGGACGGGGGCTGCGGGTGGTGGGACCCCGCTATGGGCTCGGGGCGGCTGATCCCGCCGCCGCGTGACGCCGGGTCCTGATCTCATAAGAGCCTTTGGACTCGAGGCCAGCGCAGCCATGGCCGGCCCCGCGCCCCGCACCGTCCTCGTCACCGGCTGCTCCTCCGGCATCGGCCTGGCCGTGGCCGTGAGGCTGGCGCAGGACCCCCAGCGCCGCTTCCAGGGTGAGGAGGGGGGACCCTCGGCCCTGGAAATCCTTTGGGGTCGGGAGGGTGAAGGGTTTGGGGTCCCTCCCAGCTGCGCTCACCCCCAGCAGGGCACCCTTGGGGTTTCTTCCTCTCCGTAGCCCCCCCCCAAAAATTTAACGCCCCGGCGCGCAGCCCCCTTCGCCGAGGTGTCCCCCCCCACGTGCCTGGGGACGCGAGGACACGGGGATGGGGACGGGGACAGCACCTGCAGCGCACACCGCGCTTGGGGCCGGTGTTCGCAGCACCCGAGCGGACCCACGCGCGGTTCCCCGCACCCTGTCCTCAGCCCCGTGCCGCCCGCTTGCCGCGTCCCCCTCGCCTCGTGCGCCCCATCGCCGACCCCCACGGCGGGGATTAGTCCCCGGGGGAGGATTAAAGGCCGCGTTACCAAAGCAGCTTAGGGAGAAAGGCCGCCCGGGTTTCGCTCTCCAACCCTCGGCCCCGTAACGGGGCTCCCCGCAGTCATCGCCACCATGCGGGACCTGGGGAAGAAGGAGAAGCTGGAGGAGGCGGCGGGGCCGGCGCTGGGCAAGACGCTGAGCATCCAGCGCCTCGACGTCTGCAGCGACAGCTCGGTGGCCGAGTGCCTGAGCAGCATCCCCGGGGGACGGGTGGACGTGCTGGGTGAGCGCGGCGGGGCCGGGGGGCACGGGGAAGCGGGGCCGGGGGGGACTCTGAGACCCCCCCCCCCCCCCCTCCCCGTGACGCCGCAGTGAACAACGCCGGCGTGGGGCGCGTGGGCCCCGTGGAGAGCATCAGCGTGGAGGAGATGAAGCGCGTCTTCGAGACCAACTTCTTCGGGGCGGTGAGGATGATCAAGGCCGTCCTGCCCGACATGAAGCGGCGCCGGAGCGGCCACATCGTGGTGGTCAGCAGCGTCATGGGGCTGCAGGGTGAGGCCTCGAAAAGGGTGGTTTTTGGGGGGGGGGGGGGGCTTCGCCCACCCCAGCCCCTCTCTTCGCTCAGGGATCGTCTTCAACGACGTCTACGCCGCCTCCAAGTTCGCCGTGGAGGGGTTTTGCGAGAGCTTGGCCGTGCAGCTGCTGCAGTTCAACGTCTTGTGAGCACGAGGGGACGTGCGGGGGGCGGGGGGGGATCGGGGGGGACCCAGCATGGCCCTCCCCCTGAGCTCCCCACGGCCCCGCAGCGTCTCCATGGTGGAGCCGGGCCCCGTCAACACGGACTTCGAGCTGAAGCTGATGGAGGAGGTGTCGCGATCCGAGTTCCCCGGCGCCGACGAGGCCACGGTGCGCTACTTCAAGGACGTCTACCTGCCGGCCTCGCACGAGATCTTCACCACGCTGGGGCAGAGCCCGGCGGCCGTGGCCGAGGTGCGAGGCGGGGATAACGAGGTGGGGGGGGGACACGACACGGGGCCGTGCCTTCGAGACGCCGTTTCGAGGCTCCGTCCGCAGGCCATCGTGAGCGTCGTCGGGGCGCAGCGCCCGGCGTTCCGCACGCAGACCAACAGCCTCTACACGCCGCTGGTGGCCCTCAAGTACGCCGACCCCTCGGGGGACCTGTCGGTGCGCACCTACCACCGCCTCCTCTTCCACTACGGGACCCTCTTCCACCTCAGCATGGCGGCGCTGCGGTGCCTCACCTGCGGCTGCTTCCGTCGCAGGATCGCCCCGCTCTGAGCGCGGGCGGCGTCTTGCTGGGGAAGGGCTGGGGGGGGGGGGAGGGAAGGGAGGGTCTCGGTCCAACGGCGGAACCCCCCCCTTTGTGGGGATGGGGTTGGGGACGTGGTGGGGGCGCTGCCCTGAGCACCTCGGCTGCGGGCAGCGGGACAAATGGACGGCAGAGGGATGGGGGTCCTGCGGGGCTGGGCCCTCTGAGGTGTGGGGAGGAGGTCGGGGAGGCTCGGGGGGCAGCGAGGAGCTGGGGAAGGGGCTTGGGGACTGGTGGGGGGAGATTTGGGGGGGGCTCGAAGGGTTAGAGGGGGCTTGGGGGGGGGGACCTGGAGGTATTGGGGTGCATTGGGGCATTTATGTGGGTTTTAGGGTGTTTTGGGGGCAGCTCTGAGGGGCTTTAGGAGGTTCAGGGAGCCCTAGGAGGACCCTGGGGGGGTCTCTGTTTTTTTGGGGGGGGGGCTTTGGGGGCTTTTAGGGGTGTTGCGGAGCCCTGAGGGGGAATGGGGCGGGGGGGGGGGGGGTTGGATAGCCCTGAGGGGGCTCTGGGGGTGTTGGGTGTTTGGGGTAGTGCCAGGGGGAGGCCTGAGGGGGCTCGAGGGGGAGCTTGGGGGGTCCTGAAGGGTCTCTGGAGGGTTTTTGGGGTGTTCTGAGGGAGTTTTGGGGGGGTTGGGGAGCCCTGAGGGGGGTTCTGGGGGTGTTGGGGAGCCCTGGGGGGACTCTGGGGGTTTTGGGGTGTTTGGAGTAGTGTCAGGGGGAGGTCTGGGGGGGGTTCTGAGGGTTTTGGGGAGCCCTGAGGGGGGCTTTGTGGGTTTGGGGAGCCCTGAGTGGGGGTCTGAGGATGTTGGGGAGCCCTGGGGGGACTCTGGGAGTGTTGGGGAGCCCTTGGGAGGCTTCGGGGGGCTCTGAGGAGAGGGGTCTGAGGATGCTGGGGGCTCTGGGGGTATTGCGGAGCCCTGCGGGGGCTCTGAGGACGATGTGGAGCTCCGAGGGGTTTCGGGGCTCCGGGGGGGGGCTCCATTAAAGCTGTGACTTCGTCCCCCCACTGCACTGAGCTTCACACCGGCAGCGACACGGGGGGCTCGGGGCCGGGCCGGGGGTGGCGGCGGGGCCGGACGGGGCCGGCTGAGGCCCCCCCGGTGCCCCCGGACCTCGGAGGCCTCCGGGGGGGGTTTGGGGGGGGGCTCTGGGGGAACCATGGCAGCAGCGGGCGGAACGCGAGGCGCCGGCGCGGGGGCGCGTCGGACGGCGGACCGGCCGGAAGTGACGCAACGGGGGAGCGTTGCGGGGTGGGCACCGGAAGTGGCGACGGCCGCATGGTGGCGGCGGCGGGGAGATGGGGCGGCCCAGCAAGGTCCGGGAGGGGGACGGGACCGGGAGCCGGGAACGGGACCGGGATTGGGCTTCGGGAAGTCACTGGGCCTGGGGGACCGGGGATGGGGCCGGGGAACCGGAGCCGGGACCGGGACCAGGCCTCGGGGAGTCGCTGGGACCGGGGAACCGGGGGGGGGTCGGGGCTGGGTCTCGGGGAACCGGGGAAGGGTCCGGGAACGGGCCTCGGGGAGCGGGGAGGGGCTGGGACCAGGATCGGGGAAAGGACCGGGCCTCGGGGAACCGGGGAAGGGACCGGGACCGGGCTTCGGGGGCCGTGGAACCGGGGAAGGGACCGGGAGCAGGACCGGGACCCAGCTTCAGGGACCGGGGAAGGGTTGGAATGGGCTGAAGAGGGACGGGGAAAGGGCCAGGACCGGGTCTTGGGGGTCATGGGACAAGGGAAGGGACCGGGAACGGGCTTCAGAGACCAGGGAAAGGGCCAGAGAAATGGGAAGGGTCCAGGGCCAGGGAACCGGGGCACGGAACCGGGGAAGGGGCTGGGACCTGGCCTCGGGGAACGGGCCAGGAGTGGGCTTCATGAAATAGGGAAAGGGCAGGACCGTGCCTCAGGGAACGGGGAACCTAGAACCGGGCAGCCCCCGGAGCACAGCATCCCTGGAACCGGGGCTCCGTCCTTCCCCGGGGGGTGCTCAACAGGGGTTGGGGGGTCCCGGGGAGGGCTGCGCCCCCGTTCCCGGTCCTGAGCGGTGCCTCCGCAGACCAAGAACCAGAAGAAGGAGCGGGCGGCGGCGCTGCAGCAGGCGCAGCAGGATTTCAGCACCGTCCCCCACTCCTTCGTCTTCCACCGCGGCCGCGTGGGCAAGAACGTGCGCCAGCTGATCCTGGACGTGCGCAAGGTGATGGAGCCCTACACCGCCCGGGCCCTCAAGGTGAGCGCGCGGGGACAGGGCGGGGGGGGGGGGATCCTGCCCGGTTACCGGGCTCACCGGGAACCTTTCGGGGGTCGGTTTGGGGCGGGAGGATCTCAGGGGCTCGCCCTTTTCCCCCCCCCGCCGCAGGTCCGGAAGAAAAACTCGCTGAAGGATTTCGTGGCCGTGGCCGGGCCGCTGGGGGTGACGCATTTTTTGGTCTTCAGCAAATCGAGCTCCAGCATCAACTTCGTGAGTGGCTGCGGAGTTTTTATTTTGGGGGGGGGGAACGGGTTCGGGGGGATGATTTTTGGGGGGGGATTTCCTCCCTCCGCTGGCAGCTGCAGACGATGACAAAATTCCCGCTGAGTCTCTGCGCTGATTTCGTGCAAAGTAAACGCACTGATGCGGCTGCGGCGCTCGCTCCTGGGGGGGGGGATGAGAGGCGCCTCTCCCCCCCTTGCCCAGCGCTGCCCTTTTTCCCCGCAGAAGCTCTTTCGGCTGCCGGGGGGCCCGACGCTGACCTTCAAGGTGACGCAGGTGGGTGCCCGCACGCGCCGGTCCCGGCCCCGGGGGGACGAGGAGCGGCGTCTCACCGCCGCCCTGTTTTTCCCCCCCCCCGTCGCCCCCCCGCAGTACTCGCTGATCAAGGACGTGGTCTCGTCCCTCAAGCGGCACCGCATGCACGAGCAGCAGTTCACCCAGCACCCGCTGCTGGTGCTCAGCAACTTCGGCCTCCAGCAGATCCATGTCAAGCTGATGGCCACCATGTTCCAGAACATGTTTCCCTCCATCAACGTCCACAAGGTGAGGAGGGGGGGGGTCCTCCGCCTCCGGGCAAACCCCCCCCCCCGCAGGGGGGCTCGTTTCTGGTCCCAGCTCTTCCTCCTCTGCCCCCCCAGGTCAACCTCAACAGCATCAAGAGGTGTTTGCTTGTCAGCTACGACGCCGAGGCGCAGCTCCTGGATTTCCGACACTAGTAAGCGCAGTGCCGTGGGTCTGGAAATCCTTTTTTTCCCCTCGCCGCCTGGCCCTGCTGACCTCCTCCTCCTCTTCCTCCTCACCCCGCAGCAGTGTGAAGGTGGTGCCCGTGGGCGTGAGCAAAGGCCTGAAGAAGCTGCTGCAGGAGAAATTCCCCAACATGAGCCGCCTGGAGGACATCAGCGAGCTGCTGGTGAAGTGCGTGCGGGGCCGGGAGGGTTCGGAGGCGCCTTCCTCCCGGCCCCAACGCTCCTCTTCCTCCCCCCCAACCCCCCGGGCAGAGACATAAACCTGTCGGAGAGCGAGGCCGAGCAGGACGGGACCCACAACATCCTGGAGCTGCCGCAAGCCTACGCCGGCCGGGGGAACATGAAGGCGCAGCAGAGCGCCGTGCGCCTCACCGAGGTGCGTGGGGAGGCGTCCGGCCTCCCCGTGGAGGCCGCGGTTGTCCCCGGCCTGCTCTGGGGAGCTCGGGGCTGAGCGGGTTTTGTGCTTCACCCCCCCCCCCGCCTCGCGTAGATCGGGCCCCGCATGACGCTGCAGCTCGTGAAGGTGGAGGAGGGCTTGGCGCAGGGCAACGTGCTCTTCCACAGCTTCAGTAAGTGGCGCCGGGCTTCTCCCTGCCGAGCCTCCGCTGCCGGGGGGTGGGCGCCGGCCTCAGCCCCTCGGGGCTCCGTTTTCTCCCCGGCAGTCCACAAAACGGAGGCGGAGGTGCAGGAGATCCTGGCACGGAAGGAGGCGAAGCTGCAGCTGAAGACGGAGCGGCGGCGGCAGCAGGAGGCGGCCGTGGAGCGCAAGCGGCAGCAGCGGGAGGCTCACCGGTGAGGCAGGAGGGAGGGCGGAGGTGAGGCTGGAGGCCGGGCAGGCACCAACACCCGCCTCGGCAGGGAGAAGAGCCTGGCAGGGATCCGGAGGAAACGGCAGCGGGACGGCGACAGCGACGCCGAGGACCCCGGGGCGCCGGAGGAGCAGGATCCGGCCCGGCAGTCGGACGAGAGCGACGCCGAGTATTACCGGCAGGAGGTGGGCGAGGAGCCCGACGAAGGTGAGTCCGCGAGGGGCCGAGCGAGGCCGAGCCTCCCTCTCCTCCCTGCGTGGCTGATGAAGCGAAAACCCTGAGCTGGCCGTGATCTGGGTTCCAAGTAAACGCGCTGACACCTCCCCCGGCGCCAGCGCCGCGTGGCCAACCCCTCTGCCCCGCTGAATTTCCCCTTTTTGTGTTTTTTTTTGTTGTTTTTTTTTTTGTTGGCATCCGCCTGCCCAGATCTCTTTCCCAACCGCACCAAGAGGCCGCGAGGCCCCTCGGGCTCCGCCGTGCCGCAGAAACGCCGTCGGCGCGGCCAGCGGGAGCAGCCCGGAGCCCCGAAACCTCGCCCGGCAGCACTGGGGAAGCGGCGAAAAAAGGATTCGGCGCGGACGGACTCGAAGCCCCAGGGAGGAGCCGGGCGAAAAGCGGGACGAGGAAGCGAGCGGCCGGCCCGGGATGGACGGAGCCACGGCCCCAAGAGGAGGGGGAAGCTGCTGACGAGGGGAAAAACGATTTTCAGGCGGCCCGGGCACGCCAAGAAGGGGAAGCGCTGAGGCTGCGGCCGTCTGCCACGCGCCGAGACTGTGGGGGGAGAAGGAAGTGGGCACCGGGGTGGGGGCCCCACTCCTGCTCCTGGGCAATACACGCTTGGAACGACCACGTGGCGCCGTGCTGGCTGTGGGGGGGGGAGCAAAAACCGCGGGGGTTAGCTTAATTTAATTAACGTGGGGCGTGATCTGATCGGGCAGAGCTCGATTTGCCCCGCTTGCGCCAGCGGGAAGGGGCCGGGGCCTTCACGACTGCGGTTTCGAGGCGGCTCGAGAAGGGGAAGCTCCCGTCCCTGCCCCATTTCCTGAGCCTCGGTGCACGGGGTGGGGGTGCTGGGAGGAAGAGGAGCCCCCAGCGTGAGGAAGAGCACGGCCACCACCTTGGACAGGCTGGTGAGCACAGGGAGCGGGCGCAGAGCCGCGACGGGGTGAGTGGGCCGAGTTTTGGGGCTGCGGGGGACCGAGTGCAGCCCTCGACGTGCTCAGCGGGACGGGGGGGGGACGCATCCTGTCCCGGGAAGACCCCCAGGGGGCTCGCTGAGCCTCCCTGCTCTGCCTCCAACCGCCCCGCACCGAGGCAGCGACCCTAAAACCGTCTCCTTCGCCTTCCTCCGCCACCCCCCGGGAGTTGGGGGGGACACCGCGGCATGGCCAACACCACCTCGGGCGGCCCCTGCGCCAACTTCAGCCGCTCGCAGGAGCTGCTGTGGCCGGTGCTGGCGGCCCAGTTTCCTCCGGCGCTTCTGGGCAACGCCTTCGCCGTCTTCCGCCTGGCCCGCGAGCGCCCGTGGCCTGCTCCTGTGGTTTATTCCTTCCACCTGGCCCTCAGCGGCGCGCTCTACTCGCTCTCGCTGCCCGCCTTGGCGGCGTATTACCGGCCGCCCAAACGCTGGAGCTACGGCGCGGCCCTCTGCAAGCTCGAGCGCTTCCTCTTCAACTGCAACCTCTACGGCGGCGCCTTCTTCGTCGCCTGCGTCGGCCTCAACCGCTACCTGGGCATCGTCCACCCGCTGCGGTTCCGCGGGCGGCTGCGCTCCCGGCACGCCCGGGCGCTGAGCGGGGCCGTCTGGGCGCTGGCGGCGGGGCTCTCGGCCCCCACGTTGTTTTTTTCGGAGGTGCGGGAGGAGGAGGGCGAGGCGGAGTGCTTGGGGAGCGCGGCGCGGGAGCGCCTGCCGCTCTTCCTCCCCTACAGCCTGGCGCTGGCGGCGCTGGGCTGCGCCCTGCCCTTCCTCCTCACCGCCTTCTGCTACGGCGCCGTGGCCCGCGTGGTTTTTCGCAACCCTCGCCTGGGCCCGTCGGAAAAACGCCGCGTCGGGGTGCTGGCGGGGGCCAGCGTGGCCCTCTACGCCTTCTCCTACCTGCCCTACCACGTCTTCCGCAACCTCAACCTGTGGCGCCGCTGCTGCCTGCGGCCGCCGCCCCTGGAGGACTGCGGCATCTCGCGTGCCGTCCACGCCGCCGCCCAGCTCGGCAAAATCCTCGTCAACTTCAACGTCTGCCTGCAGCCGCTGCTCTACGCCGCGCTGGCCGACAGCCTGCGCTGCTCCTGCTGCTGCTCCTCCTGCTCCTGCTGCTCCTCCTGCTGCTGCTGCCGCCGCGAGGAGCGGGGCGAGCGCCTGGAGCTGCGGCCCGGGAGCGCGGCGGGAGCACGAAACGGCGGCGAGGCCCCAGCGCGGCCCCAGGATCGGAATCCCCTGCCCGGAGAGGGCGGCGATGCGGGGGATTAAAGGTTAAACGGGAAGCGTGGCCTCACAGGGTGATTTTTGGGGTAAAATTGCCTTTTTTTTTTTAAAGCTAGGGAGAGAGGAAGCGGCGGCGTAGTGCCGGAGTAGTTTTTATTTAGAGGTGCCAGCTGCTCGCAGGGGAGGCAGCGGCTTCAGTTGGTGGAGGGTCTGTGGAGGAAAATAAATAAAAAAGACATGGTGAGGACGGGAGCAGCCAGACGCAAGCCCCCAGCACCCGTGGGTGCCCCCCCAGCACCCCTGGGTGCCACCCCCAGCACCCTCCCGTACTCACTTGGCCCATTCCACGTTGAGGATCAGGTGGTCGTAGCCAAAACCGGAGACCCCGGCGATGGCACGGGCCGCGTCCTCCCGGCGGTGGAAGCTGATGAAGGCAAAACCCTGGGCGGGGGGGGAGAAAAGCGAGGGAGGGGGTGAGGGAGGAAGAAGGGGGGCGCGGGGAGGAAGAAGGGGGCGGGGGCAGGAAGAAGGGGGGGTGTCGCCCCCCCCAAAATCCCTCCTGCCCCCACCTTGGACTGCCCCGTGGCCTTGTCCTTCGCCAGGTAGATCCTGGAGATGGAGCCGAAGGGGCGGAAGAGCTCCTGCAGGTCGGTCTCGCGCGTGTCCTCGGACAGGTTGGTGACGCGGATGGTGGCGTTGTCGTCGGCTGGGGACAGAGGGGAGGCTCAGGGGGGGGGACAGGAGGCTCGGGGTGGGGACGGGAGGCCGCAGAGGCCGAGCCTTACCCCTGCGGTTGGGCTGCATGGATTCGCCGCGGCGGCTGGCGCCGTCCCTCAGGCTGGGTGGCACGTACTTGCCCGTCTTGCTTTGCTGAGCCTGCACCGGCTCCGGCTCTGCGGGAGGAAAAAAAGGGACGGGCGCCCCAGTAAAACCGTGGCCGCCCTGAAAATTCGGGCTTGGGGGGGGGGAAAGAGAACCCCAGCGGATGGGTTTCGGGCGCCGTACCTCCCGGCAGCTTCTCCTTCTCGCCCGTGGACAGCCCCAGCTGCTCGGCCAGCTCCTTCTGCATCGGGCCCAGCGTGTCCTTGTAGGGGCAGCGCGTGGTCCAGTGGTCGCCCTTGCAGATGCGGCACGAGACGATCTTCTGCCCCTTCAGCTTGTTCATCGGGTCCTCCTCCTCCTGGCAGTTGAGGTCCTGGGCACGAGGAGAGGGCTCAGCACCTTTTAGCCCCGCTCAGGGGGCTCCCTGCGGGGTCCCCCCCCACCCCCTCCCCAGGCCTCACCTCCTTGCTCGTGATGAACGTCATGAAGACGTCATCGCTCACGGTGGTGGTGGCCACGTTCGGCCCGGGGGCGTCGAACTCCGAGTTGCCGAATTTCTTCCAGTTCTGGGGCAAAACGGGGCCGCTCGGGAAGCTTTAAAGAACTCACCGCTCCCTTTCCCAAGCCGCGCCAAACGCGGACCGGGTAAAAAGCAGCGTGCGCTGGAGCGCTGCGTTCCATTCTTCCCCTCTCACGTTCCATTTTTCCCCCCTCCGCAGAAGGAAATCCCTCCCTGGTACCCTCGCCGCAAAAAAACTCTCACCTTCCGACGCGCCACTGCCTTGGAGGCCTTCCTGGTCTCGATGCGGAAGGTGCGGATGATCTGGGGAAGCGTTAACAGAGAGGACTAACGCCCGCAAAAAGCAACGAGCGCGGCGGACGTGCTCCCAAACGCCCCGCTGGAAGGAGCAGCCCCCTCGGAGCTGCCCTCCCCGGGGAAGAGAGGCAGCAGAGAGAGGTTAAATCCAGGCCCCGCTCACCTTCACCTTCCTCCCATCCTCCTCCTCGCGGTACTCCGTGATGGTCTTGATGTTCCCGTTGATGAGCTCCTTCGGGGAGGGAAGCGGGCCTGCGGGGCGGGGAGCAGTGACGGGGCTGCCCGGGGGGGGGATTTAAGGGCAGGGGAAGAGCCCCCCCCGCCCCCCCGGAGCTTTTGGGCGGCTCTTACCTCCCTTCAGAAGCTCGGCCTCAGCGCTCAGGCTCCCCCCGAGCACCCCCGTCAGGGGGATGTCCTTCAGCAGCTCGCTGGTGATGCATTTGTCTGTAGGAAGAGAAACGGAGAATCGTCGCCGCCAGGGTTCGGAGCGAGCACGGCACGAGGGGGAAAGCACCCCGCCGCTTTTGTGGGGTCCGGTCGCTGGTTTTATGGGGTCCTGGGAAGCAGGGCCTCTCCCAGCAGAGGGGAGAGGAGCCCCGCTCTCTCTCCTGGGCGCAAAAAAAAGCCAAAAAGCTTTAAAATTGCAACCACCGGGCTTCCTCCGCCCCTAAAATGGGCGACATATGGGTGGTGAGAGGAGCGCTGCTCCCTGCCACGGGTCAGGCACAGCCTGCTCTCTCTCTCAGCCCTAGAAGCCGAGGTTTTGAGCCCCGAACCAAGGCCCTGCGGGGGATTTGAGGCCCGACAGCTCTTTTTTTTTGAGAAAAAAAAACAACAGGGGGGCGGCGGGGTAGGTCAGGCGAGCCGCCCCCCCGCCCCGACCACTCACCGTCTTCTCCTCCCTCCTCTTCCACCTGGTCCGCCCAGCTGGGCTTCGAGCTGCGGACACAGCACAGCTTCAGGCACCGGCCCCGCTCCCCGCCCCCCCCCCCGCCATTTTGAGGCCCCCCAAACCCCCCCCCCGGCCCCGACTCCCCGCCGGTTCCCTCCAATTCCACCCCCCCGAGCCCCGATTCCGCCTCCCGAGCCCCCTCCCGCCGCCCCGGGCCCGGCCCCGCTCCCTCACTCGTAGTCGCCCGTCGGCATCGCCCCGCCGCCTCCCTCACGCTTCCCCACCGGAAGGGAAGCGCTTCACTTCCGGCCAGCCCGGCTTCACTTCCGGCGCCGGGGGCCGGCCGCGCGGTGCGCGCCGGGAAAGCGGTTGCTAAGCAACGCCCCGCTGGGGGGGGCGAGGCCTACTGCGCCCCCCGAAGCCTGAGAAAGGCGGGGGGGGGGGGCTATAATTTATAGGAGAGATTTATTTGAAGAAATATTACAACATATAAAAACTACATAAAGTATCAATTCCCACTTGTACAAAGCGGCCGATTATTTTCAATACAATGCGGCGTAAAAACGGGAGATGGGGGGGGGCCGGGGCAGGGCCGGGACCGGGGGGGTCCTGCTGGAGGTGCTGGGGGCCCCGTGGGCGCCCTGCCGGGGCCGGGGGGGCTGCACCGGGTTGGGGGGGGAACCGGGGGGGTAGTGGAGTTCGACCATCACAGACAGCGGCGGAGGGCAGAGACGTGGGCACGAGCACAGCCGCAGGGAAGGTCCCAGGGACCGAGAATTTTAAAAACAAACAAACAAAAAATCAAAACAAAACAAAACAAAAAAAAAATAAAAGGGGGATAAAATAAATCAGTGCATGTTTGGGAGTCCCGGTGCCGGAGGCGCGTCAGTCAGCCGGTTCCACCGTTTCCATCTTCTCCGGGGCGCTGGGCGCTGTGGGGAGAGGAGGCGGGCGATGGCGGCGGCGCTCCCCAAGCCCCCGTTATTGCCCCCATTAATTCTCCATCTCCCCCATCTTCTGCTTCAATCGAGCAGAACCGCCGGTCCTAACCCCCCGAGCCCCCCGGCGAGGCGCGGCGGCGAGGTGTAGGAACCGCCGGCCCGCACCTACCCGCGGTGTCTTCCCTCAGCTTCGCCAACACGCACGATTTGATCTCCAGCCCGATGGCTTTGGCTAGAGGAGGAGGCACTGCGTTACCGACCTGCGACAGAAGTAGGGTTACGCTCGCGCGGGCTCGGCGGCGCCACGGGGCTGCGCGCGAGCGGCCGCGCTTCACCTGTCTGTGCTTGTCGAGGATGTTTCCGAAGAGCCGGTAGGTATCGGGGAAGCCCTGGGAGCGGGCGCACTCCCTCACGCTCACTACCCGGTGCTGCTCGGGGTGCAGCACCCGGCCCTGCGGCGGCAAAGGAAGCAGTTCAAGAAAGAGCGAGGGGGACACCCTTCGTCTGCGGGGGGGGGGGGGGGCGGATCCAGAGGCACCCACCTGCTTGCCCATGGGTTCGGGGTTGGTGACGGTGGTGCTGAAGAAGCCATCCCACTCCAGCCGCCCGTAGAGCCCGGCCCAGTGGTTGTGCCGGTTGCCGGTGTGGGGCAGGCACCAGGGGATGAGGGTGTTGAACTGCCGGTCCGCGGGGTCGCAGGGCTTCCCTGGGGGAGACGGGGAGCAATTATCCAAACAGAAAAAAAGCAGCAAAAGCTATCAATCAGCTTCTCTCTCCCCAGACTGACCCTGTGGGGCCGCGCGCGCGCCACCAGCCCGATTAAATTTTATCACAGCTCGCTGCAAAACGCCTCTCAAGCAGCTCCCATCGGAGGCGGCCCCGTAAATGCCAGCAATAATAAATAAGCATTTGAGGAACACGGCCACGTCTGTGTCACTGGAAAGCGTGGAAATGAAATAACTTTGCCGGCTGCAGCAGATGAAATTAAAGAATGAAGGCTCGTAGAGCAGGCTGGGAAATTCGCACTCGGGAGGTTTAAAAAAGCAAATAACAGCCGAAGCGGGATGAGTAGAAGGTATTACTTTATACATTCGAGCTGCGGAGGGAAAATTGGCTTTGCAAGCATTTACATCAACGGCGGAGCAGGGAGCAGCTCGTTCTGCGGGGATGGGGACACCAGGACGATGTCCGTAGGAAGGAATGGGGGTATGGGGTGCTGGGCTGAATTACCTACCCCTAATTAGCACGGTTAGCAGTGGATTAACCCCCCCGGTTCCACCACGCAAGGTGCGGAACATCTCCCAGTCCACGGGCAGCAACAGGAGACCGCGTTGGGGTGCTGACGCCTACCTTCCGCGCAGGAGCAGACTCCCCGCAGCGCACCCGAGCTGCTGCGGCCGTTCTTCTTCTCGTGGTGCGTGTACCGCAGCTTGCGCGTGGTCGTGCCGTCCGACAGCCGCACCTCGATGTTGGGCAGGTCGCGCCAGTCGGAGCCGGGGGCCAGGGGGATGTGTCTCATCCGCGCCGCGACCAAGGCGCTCATGTCCTGCAAACGCCAAGCCTGCCGTCACCTCCCACCATCGGAGAGCGCCCCAGCGCTCGGTGGCGAGGCAAGGGACTCAGAGGGACCACCGGTCAGCCCGGCACCAGGATTGTGGCCCCATTCCTATCACTGGAGAAGGCTGTGGGAGAGGGAGAGATCCCAGCAGCTCCACCAGCCTCCTTTTCCTCTCAAATTGCCAAGTTTTGGGATAAACACACATAGGGACTGCTTGGGGATGATCTCACCCCGTTTGCTCAGCACCCACCAAACATCCCTGCCCTAATCTCTGGGTCTGGCGGGTGCTAGCGCAGCGTCACCCACCCCACGTACCTTGCAGATGTGATCCCTGAGGATGGGCTGGTACTGGGAGCCCCGGATCTGCCGCTGGAACCAGGACTGGGGCTCCCCGTTGTAGGAGATCTCCAGGGCAGAGGCACCGTTCCGGATCTCGGGCAGGTCGGACATGGTGTCCCGCACCGTGATGGTGCGGAAGGGGCCGGAGTACGTCCTGGGAGCGCGGAGCAAGCGCCGTGAGCAGCTAAACCCTACCCCTGCCCCTCGAGAAGCCACGCGGCGCTCCGAAGGCTCACCGGGTGATATTGCTGACGAACTTCTTGTCGTCCACCACCACGCTCAGCTGGCAGGCACGGGGCGCAAACACGTGCAGGGGCTCGGGGAACATGGGCAGCTTCTCACCGGGAGCCGCGGCAAGGACGATGGCTCTCCGCCGCGTCTGGGCCACGCCGTACTGGCCAGCCTGGGGAGGAAGGGACACGCCTGAGGGGACAGCAACGGGGTCTGGCAATCCCCGTCTAGTCTGCACCCTTAAAAAGCTGGGAAATTCCCTCTACCGCGGAGGAGCGAAGGAAACCAAAGAGCTCAAACGGCACCGCTTTGGAGGGGATGGTTCAGAGCAGAGCCAGGCTGGAGTCAAAGGGTTTTTGCTCTCGTTAACTGCCTCGGGGTGCCGAGCTCGTGCCCCGAACCTACCTGCAGGACCCCGAAGGTGCACTGGTAACCCATGCGGACAAGGCAGCGCAGGGTGAGCTTCAGCACCATGGAGCGCTTGAAGGACACGAAGTTCCTGACGTTCTCCAGCAGGAAGAACCGCGGCCGGTAGTAGTCGCAGTAGCTGCCAGGAGGGAGAGGGACCACGAACGAGGATGGAGCAGCGGTCGAGGCTCCTGGGGACGAGCCCGCACCCCGCCACCTCCTTACCTGAGGAAGGAGACCACCAGGGAGTTCTTGAACTTGGAGTAGGTGCGGGAGTTGAAGCGATTCATGCCGCTGAAGCCCTGGCACGGGGGGCCTCCGCACAGCATCTCCACGTCCCCCTTCTGTGGCAGCTTCTGCCCCAGCGAGTTGGTTTTCTCGCCGGACATGACCAGCTTCAGCAGGACGTTGCAGTCCTCCGTGAAGACGGTGGTGCCAGGGTTGTTCAGCCGGAAAGCCTGGGCGGCCGGCTCCCACATCTCGATGGCCCACAGCGTCTCCGACACGCCTGGGGAGACGACGCAGAGCGTCTTGGGCTTGCTTGGATGAGCAGAGCGCCGCTTCGTGCTCCCCGATCCAGCTCGGGGCTCCCAGGATAAGGGATGGAGGAAGCGAGCAGCGAGACGGCCAGCGCCGATTCCCCCCGGCTCTGCCGCTCACCTGCCTGGTGGAAGCCCTCGGAGAGCCCCCCGCAGCCAGAGAACACGTCCAAGGTCCGCAGCTTGGGCAGCTTCAGCTCGGCCGGCTCCTGCTCGCTCTGCTCGCAGGTGACGGACGACTTCCCTTTGCCTTTGCCTGCAAGCAGAGCCCCGCTCACATCAAAAGGCAAAGTCACTTCCTCCTCTCGGTGCTTACGAGGCAAATTTTTCTGCCCTCCTCCGCAGCAGTTAAAACATCGGCTTAAAGCACCTTTCTACCCGTAATTGTTCTGCCACTGCCAGAATACGCCCTTGCATTTGGAAGGAAAGCCTCTCCTCTTTCCCTGCGCCATCCCTTTCCACCCAGCAGCCCGTGGATGCAGTCAGAGAGCTTCAGGCTCAGACCAGAGCAGCAGGAGCTCGTGGAGCAGCTCCCCTCCTTGGCAGGGTACAAAACCCTACGCTAGAGAGCGGTAAGCCCCAGCAGAGGGACGCCAGCAAGTAAAAAACTTCAAGAGGGGCCAGATGCTGTTGCCGAGAGGTTTATTTCAGAGAGGTGAGGCCTTGCACAGCTGTCCCTTAAGAACAGAGCCACAGACCGCAGGGCTGCATCCTGTGAGAGCACCGGAGCGGGAGAAGAGCACAGAAACATCTGGCTGGTGGCAAGTCTTATCTCCGCTCTGCAGCACCTAACGGCAAGCGCGAACGGGTGCCCCAAGCCGCCGCCACCCCCCCTAGACACTCACCTTTCCCTTTGCCCTTCCCCTTCCCTTTATTCCCGGAGCTCCGTGCGTGGTTGGGAGGATCTTCGAAGCTCTTGGTTTTTGCGTTGTAAGCCTGGGGGGGGAGAAGGAGTTTGGGAAGCTTGAACACAAAGAGCTTTCCTCGCCAAGATGCTGTCGCCAAAACGGGAGACGCGGACTGGCAGAGCTCAGGGCATCTGTTCAGGTCCCCTGGGGACATGCTCCTCACCTCTAAGAAGTAGAAGCGGTCGAGGCCGCCAGCGGAATAGTCCTGGATGCTCTCGGTCAGGTCCTCGCCGTACACCACCGTGCAGCGGCCCTGCACAGCACGGAAGTCGACGGTCGTCTCCTCGTCGCTCCAGTACAGGAGGTTGATGTCTGCGTGGTAGCTGGCTTTCATGGACTTGTGCGTGTTCTCGGGTCTGCAGAAAGAGCTCCTGGTTAGGGGAAACGCTTCGGGGCAAACCCTAAGCGCGGTCCGGCTCAGGTTGTGGTGCTCCCCCGCTGCACAGCTCCATCTCCGCGGAGAGAAGCGGGTTTATTTCCTCCCACAGCACATGTCTGCTAGCAGGACCTGGGCGCAGCACCAAAGGGATGACTTGTTTCGTACCAAAAGGAGCTTTGGGGGTTTTCTTGGGGGAGGGAGGGGAAGCCAGCGCTGCGCAGCTAAGCAAATTTAAAGGCAGAGAGATCTGGAAGCAAGGCTTCAAGCACGTGGTCTGAGCGTTAGCACGCTCCTCTCCGCTGCCAAGGCTCCTCGCACACATCTCCCCGTGGTGCGCGGGAGATGACTAAGAGCCTGCAAATGTTTGGGTAAACACCCACACCCCGGGACGGCGCTGGCAGCACGCCGCAGTGGAGGCTCCGGTGGCCCCGAACCCCTTCGGGCAGTGCCCACGCTGCTCTCCCCGGCCCTGCAGAGGTGCCTGAGGTACCAGCGGGCTCCGCGGCGACCTTGTGCCGACGCCGCCGAGCTCTTCCCGGCACCCGAAATGCCAGGCAGCCCCGGTGGGAACCTCCCGGCGCCGCTCACCTGTAAAACTTGAAGATGCGCAGCTTGATGTCAGCCTCGTTGGGCTTGCCGTTGCTGCGGATGTTGCAGAAGATCTCCTTGATGCGGCCCACGCGGTAGGGGTCGGGGGCATCCAGGTTGCTGCCCTTGATGTACTCCGAGTACTTGCGGTAGTGCTCCGGGTGCAGCTCCTCGTCCACCGCCTCCTTCTTGGGGCGCTTGGCCGGGCTGGCGGGTTTCATGCTGGGGAGCGGGGAGACAAAACACGTCGGGGAGCCCCTTTCCAGCGCCCCAAATAAAATAACGCAGCCCAGCGCATCCTCCTCCCGCTTCTCTGCTTGCTTCCACCTCTTCTGCTCCCCTCGCTGCAGCGCGGGCACCGAGCCACCCCAGAATGGGGCACGCACGAGCGGCCAGGAGAGCGCGCAGCTGCAAAGCAAGGTGCCTGCACGCTGCAGCCCTCTTCCCAAAGGGCTTTGCCATTTCTCTTCCCCTAATTACAAAGCAGCAGGCAGGGTCTTGTTTCCTCTTTCATCCACCCAAGCTCTTCCTTTTGAAGGAAAACAATACGCGAAGTATTTCGGTTCGTCTGCCAAAACGCGGCAGCTCGGCTCTCGGAGCGAAGTCGCTCCGTTCAATAATGGGGGGTGAAATCTGGGCTAAAGCTTTCAGAAATCAGGGCGCTGGGCGCTTAGTTTGTGGGATCGACAGAACAGCATCCCTAGAAGTGCTTCCAGCCCCCCGCGAGCACCAACCTGAAGGAAAAGGCTTCCGGCAGGAGGTAGACGCCATCTCCCACCCTGTACTGCACTCCGTTCTTGGTGGCCAGGGCATAGAACATCTTCCCATCCCCTTCCTCCAGGGGCTCGGCCACTTTGGGTATCTCCTTGTGCCTCACCTCGTCCAGACGCGTGCAGCTCATGCAGAACCTGCGGGACAGGGACAGGAGCGCGGTGACGGGGCCGCGGGGAGGCTCCAGCGGCTCTGGCGAGGAGCGGTTCCTCCGTGCCGCCCGGCTCGCGCTCACTTGTACTTGTTGTCTTCCGTGGGCTCAGTTTTCGGCGGCGACTCGAAGCGAGCGTACTCCTGGTCGTACCACATCTGGTAGAAGTACGTCCTCCCGTCGTCTTCCACCATCTTGATCTCCATGTCCAGCCCGCCCTGCTGGGAGAGAGGTGTTCGCGGGGAGCGGCGCCGCTGCCTCTTTGCCGCGGCCGCCACGCGCCGATTCCAGCCGGAGTTGGCAGGGCTGTCACCCACCTCCATGGACCAGTTCTCCGAGGGCGCCTTGTAGATGACGTTGACTTTGCCGTGGATGTAGGACAGCTGCATGTCCTCGCATTCGTCCACCAGGAAGAGCTCCAGGGGGTCGGAGGTGGCCCCCAGGACGGTGTCCGAGCCCGGGCAGAACCAGTGCGCGTGGAACATCTGCCCGCTGCTGTCCTCCCACATGGCCGTCACCCTGCGGGCGAGGAGCCAGGGTTACGGGGCACCAGGAGGAGGCCGCGTTGCTCTGAGCCTCGCCAGAGCAATTAGGAGAGCAATTAGGGCTCCCTAATCGGCAGCAACCACCAGCAGGGACCGACCTGGCGAGGTAGAGGGGCTTGGTGGGATCGTCGGGGCTGACGGAGACGCAGTCTCCCACCTCCAGGGTCTCCGAGTCGATGCACACCCTCTGGTAGTAGTCCTTCTTCCCATCGCTCTGCGGAGGCACGGGACGGTCGGGGAGAGCTTTAAATCCCCACGAGAGACACGGCCCCGCCGCAGCCCCCGTGCGCCCAGCCTCACCTTGACCGGCTCGCCCACCCAGGAGATGCGGCTCTTGTTCTGCTTCTTCTTCCTGCCCTGCAGCATCTTCTTGGGCGACGGCATTTCGGGGATGTTATCGTCCACTTCTTCGTCCTCGTCAGCTTCCCGGACAGCCAGGTTGGGGCACCTGGGGACACAAAAGGACCGTGGCTGCAGCCCCGTTGTGCGGGGACCAGGGCGGACGTGGCACTTTGCAGACCCCGTCCCCTCTCTCCAGAGGGGGAACAAATGCCACCAGGGTGGCTCGGTGGGGACGCACCTCCTCTGCAAACAGGCCTGCTTGCTCCGTCCGCTGCCCCCAAACTTCACCATGTTCTGGCAAGCCTTGCACTTGCCGCACTCGGGCTGCTGGCACACCTGCGGCAGGGAGAAATCAGCTTGAGTGCGGGCAGGAGCAGCAGGGACGCCACAGGCAGGGGCTACGGGGTGGCCTCAGGAATCGCTCCTCTTTGGATTTAAGGAAGAAATCCTTCACCATCAGGGTGGTGAGGCACTGGAACAGTTTTTGCCTGGAGAACTTGTGGATGCCCCAGCGTTGGAAGCGTTCAGAACTGGGTTGGACGAGGCTTTGAGCAACCTGATCTAGTGGGAGACGTCCCTGACCAGAGGGGATCCTTCCAACCCAAACCATTCCGCGGTTCTCTGTCCCGACGGAGCCAGCGAACTCGTAATGTGGGAACCCCCAAATGGGGCTGGGGGCGTTCGGGGTGGAAGGAGAGCCGGGGATGGCACCGTTTCGCCTGGCCCCACACGCCCGCCCGCCGTTACCTCGCAGACGCCGCAGCGCCGGCGCTTCATGGCGTTCTCCTTGTCGTCCTCCTTCTCGTCCTTCTCGATCTGCTCCGAGAAGAAGGTGTCGAAGATGAGGTACACCAGCTTGGTGGTGGTGGCCTTGGTGGGGCCCTTGTCCTTGTCTATTTTGGTGGGGTGCCGGATGGCCTGCCGCCGGACGGCTCGCCTGCGGGCAAGGTGAGAGCCGTGAGCCCGCGCCTCGGACCGCCGAGAGCCCCGCCACGCGCTCCAGCTCAGCACCCCCGTCACCCACAGAGCAAAGAGATTCCCCCTGGGCCAGTTTCGGGAGGATTTCTGCTCCTATCTCCCGCTGCTGCCCGTGCTACGAAGGCACCAGGGCTAAATCCCCAAGTTCTCCCAGCTGGGAGCAAGCACCGGGCTACATCCCGGGAGGATCCTGTCCGCAAAGCCGACGGGGAGCAAACCTTTGGGTTTGCGCGGCCGTGCGGGGAAGGCCGGGGGGGGGGGGCTCACCTCTTCCCCAGGGTGACCCCAGCCAGCTTGATCAGGTCTCTCATGCAGGGCGTGATGAGGACGGGGGGCTCGTCGCTGTCCCCGGCTTCGTCGTAGCTTTCCACCTGCTCCACCACGAACTGAGCGTGCCGCAGGAGCGAGTCCTCTGTGAAGCGGTTGAAGTTCAGCCCCGCGGGAGGCACGGTGGTCTGCGAGGACGGGCAGGTTAGGGGTGGGGGGAGAGGACGGCGGAGCAAACCCCCCCCGCGCCCTCTCCCCGCCGCCCGGCGCTCCCCCGGGGGTTGCTCACCTCGATCTTGTTGAGCAGATCCTCGTAGCTGACGTCGCGGTTGTTCTGCAGGAACTCCACGACGATCTTGCTCATGTAGATCTTCTCCTGCATCAGGGCGAAGATGGGCGCGTACTCCTCGCTGGGCTCCATCAGGATGTAGTCGGCGAAGGCTGCGGCCGAGAGCGGGAGGTAAACAACCAGGGAACCGGGCGGTCACGACCGAGCTAGGACTGCAGCAGATGGGGTTTTTTTTTGGGGGGGGAGCCAGCCCGTCCGCACGGCTACAAGGGACCTCAGCCCAGGGACAGCTCTGCCCACGCTCACGGCTACCGACACCAGAGCAGGGCGAGCAGGAGCTCGAGGCAGGGCGCAGGGTAGCGGCGCGCTACCCACGGACTTGTCTTTTATTCTTGGCATGCTGCTACCTAATTAGAAAGCAAAGACAACCCCAGGTTTGTTTGCCACTACAAGCTCCGTTTGCTGCCGCACAGGGGAGCTACGTCCTCCTCTGACACCACCTTTGCTTTGAACAGAACAGGTTACCGGAAGGGCGACGTTCCTGTTCCTTGCAGAAACGGGGAAGGGAAACGCTTTCAAACCCCAAAAAAGCAGCTTCTTCCCCCAGCTCGGGCCAGGAGCAAATGGAAAAGCCTCTCCGGGAGCGACCCGGACCCATCCCCGATCGAAGCAAGGCCTTAAACGCCGACGCGGGCGCGCTCCCCGCACCGAGCCCGCCGCCTCGGCTCGCCCACCTGTGGTGAAGCCGATCAGGGCTTTCTCCCCGCCGTCGAAGCCCGTGATCCACCAGGCGTTTATGGGCCCCAGCTTCTTGGCTCTCACCCCACCTGCGAGAGAGAAGCCGCGGACGTCAGCCCGAAACCCAAGGAGCTGCAGAGGGGAGAGCTGAGTCCCACGGGGGGGGTCGCCGGCCCCGCGGACCCCCGGGCTCCTCCGCACCACGCTCACCGTCCAGGCAAGGGTTGTCGTCGTAGATGGGCTTCACAGCTCCGCTGAAATACAGCTCGATGTTCCTCTCGATCAGGCCGGTGTCAAACGGGCACAAGTGACCCCGCTTGTCGTAGACGCTGGTGGGGACGGAGCCGGGTTGCGTTTTGTGCTTTTTTTCCACCAGATTTGTGAATCCGGGGGCTTTTCCTAGCCCGCTTCCCACCCCCCCCCCCCAGCTCACCTAAAAGAGGTGACTTTGTGCTGCGGAAGGTCCTCGTAGCTTTCAAAGCCATCTTCGTTAGCGTCGAAGAGGGACAAGCGCTCATCGGTCAGCATTTCGGGCTCCTCCAGCTGGGCGAGACACAGAGAGGAGGGCGTTGGAGGAGCGCTCCCCGCATGGCAGCACCCCGCGCCCGAAGCAGGGCCGATTCCTTACGGCATCGTCGGGATCCCCTTGGAAGAATTTGAGGTCAGGGTCGTCGAGGTACTGTCTGCAGTCGACACACTTGGGAGGGGTGGTCTGCAAGACACGGGAGGTGGCGTGAGCTCTTCTCTCCCCTCTCCTCCACCAGCCTCGGGCTCCGAGCTCCTTCCCCGAGCGGCCCCGTGCTCTTGTTCCCGAAGCATCCAGGCTCTTTGAAGGCAGCCAAGGCAGCTCTCGCGGGCCGCGCTGCTCCCCACCTCGCTCGGGTTTTGGTTTTGGGCAGCTGTGCGTGCCGGAAAGGGCTTCCCCCTTCCCTTAGAGAACCCCAGCCACCACGTGGAAGAGCCGCAAGAACAAAAAAGCACCAAAACCGCTGGGGTGCGGGCTGGAAAAGCGACTTACTTTAGCAGGTGTTGTAGTTTTAACCTGAGTAATTTCATCTTTTATCTCAGACCTGGGAGTAAGAAAACACAAAGAGCGGGGGATGAAGGCACAGAGCAGAGAAACGGCCCCGGTGGCCCCTGAAGGCAGCGTGAGCGTGGAGCAGGCTGGATCCCCGGCTTCCCCACGAAACCCCCCTGCTTCCCCCTGCTCCTCCCCGTGCTGATGGGGCCGAACGGCCCCGACCCTGCAGCCCCAACGGGGCCGGAACCGACGCCGCGGGGTCCCAAGGGTCCGCTCAGAAAACGCTCGCACGGCAGGCTCTGCTCCTCACCCTTCTTTGGTTTCGATTTTAATCCTCTTCTCGTCTTGTTCCTTGAGGGAGAAACGAAGGGGTGTACGAGGATGAGGACGGAGCGCGCGGCGGCCTCGGGAACAACGCGCACGCACGAGCAACCCCGGCCACGAGCTCACCCCCCCTGCGGGCACCGCCACGCACCTTCTCCTCCAGCTCCTCCTCATCCTCCTTCTCCGCGCTCACCTCCTGCTTCACCTCCCCGTTCACCTCCTCCGATTTCCGTTTGTTGGACCTGGTGGTTTCAAACGCACGGGGTCAGCCCTCGGGGTTCCGCGCCGGGCGTAACGAGCGTTTCGGGGCGCCGACGGGCTCCGGCTCCTCGTGGGAGCCCGGCGGGTTTGGGGATCGAGAGAGGAGGGTGAAGGCTCCCTGGGGACATCCTGAAGGAGGCGCGGGTCCCACCCCGCGTACTGACCCTTTGGAAAACATGCTCAGGATGCTCGGCTGCCGGCCGGAGCTGCGGGTGACCCGGGAGCTGGCAGGAGACCCTGTTAGGACGACAGCGAGGGTCGGCGTTAGCGGCGTGGGACCCGCTCCCGCGGCCCCCAGGCGGCCAACAGCCCCCTCCCTGACACCCCCAGCCCCGAGCAAGGCAAAGAGACCCCGAAACCCCTTCCGGAGGGGCTCCGTTTTTCCACCCCATCGGGAACCGCCGCGCTCCCGCTCCGTGTTGAATCGCAGCGGGCGATTCCCGCCGCCTTTTAAGCGGCTGCAAGAGCAGAGCCGTTACTTTTGCTCTCCCCGTTGGATCTGCTCCTCCTGGCCTTGCGCGCCCGCGGCATGGGGGTTGAGGAAGAGGAAGAGGCGGCCGCTTCCTCCATCTCCATCGCACTGTCCTCTTCCCCGTCGGGTCCTGCCCGCTCCGAGTCCTCGTCGCTGCCGTAGGCGCCGTTCTTGGAGCACCCGTTGGACGCCCGCAGCAGCGGCGCCGCGTCCCCATTCTCCGCCGAGAGCTCTCGGTGGAGCAGGGCTTTCACCTTGGCCAGGTACCTCTCCTGCAGGGGGGGGGGGGAGATCGGCGTGGTTTGAACGGGGCACGAATAAAATGGAGCTGAGCTCCCCCCCCTCAACGAAACCGGGCACCGGGTCTCACCTCCGACAGCTCCTCGCAGCGCAGCTTGGCTTCGAGCTCGCTCAGCTGGTCCCGCACATCCGCCTGCAAGAAGCCCTGGATGAGGCTGAGCTTCTCCTGCACGCTCTCCTGCGGGGACGGAGGGGACAGCGTGGGCCGGGGGCGGACGCGGGTTCCTCCCCGTGGGGGCTCGGCTCCGAACCCGGGCGCCGCTCACCCAGCTGCCGGGGGACCTCCTGACATGACATGATGGCGAGATCCGGGACAACGGGGACGCGGGGACATACGGACCGCACCGGGACCCCCGACCTCACCGCAGGGCACGTGTCCGGGGAAAAGCTGGGCCAGCAAGGGGAGACGGGCTCTCACTTGGCCTGCCCGTCGCGCCGTTCCCCATCCCGCCCTGCCCGGGGTGAGCCCGCCGCCGCGGCCGGCCCCAAACCGGAGCCTCGCGAGCGCTCCCTTCCCGTGCCACGCCGATGAATCACCGCGCGCCAAAGAGGCACCGAGCGCCCGACCGCGAGCCGAAGGCGCGCGCTGGGGGGGGGGGGGGGGGAAGGTTGGGGGGAGCCCGGAAAGGCGTTTCCCGACGGCGGCGGCAGCACCCGGCACCCACCTTCTCGCTCAGGCTCTCTTCATCCCGCTCCAAATCTTGCAGCCTGCGGGAGGAGAGAGGCAGGGGGTCAAGGGGGATCCGCGGCGGGGAGGAACGACGGGCGGCTGCGCCCCGAAATCGCGTGTGTCCGTCCGCGTGTCCCCAAATACCTTCCCCCCCCCCCGCCAAGGAAGGTCACCCTTGCGTACGCTAGCAGAAAACGGCGCCGTACCCCAAAATCTACGCCCCGAAACGGCTCCGGGGATGGGGAATAAAGTGCGAGGACGGGCACGGGCACGGCCGAAAAGCCGGGGGGAGCAGCCACGTGTCGCCGTCCCGCGGGCGCACAAAGCGGCGCCGGGACGCCCCCGAGCCCCCCGCGGCCCCCGTTTGGGGGACCCCCAAAGCCGTTCCCGTCCGCCCCCCCCCTCCACCCCCACCCCAAAAACCCCTTGGCCCCGGGCAGGACGCGTCCCTCACCGGCAGCTGGGGCCGGCCATGCAGCCGGGGGCGCGGGGAGCCGGATGCGGTGCGCCCGGAAGAGCGGCGGCCGAACCGGAGAGCGAAGCGGCTCGGCACTCGCAGGGGCGCTTGGGGTGGCGGTGGGGACAAGGGGTGTGTGTGTGTGGGGGGGGGGGACGGGACACGGGGAGGGGTTTGGGGGGGGGACACGCCACACCACACACACACACACACGCGGGGTGAACGCTGGGGGCCCCCCCCCCCCCCCACCCCCCAACTCGCCGCCGGCCGGGGGATGCCGGGAGGAGAGCGGAAGGGACAATAGCGGCCGGGGAGCGCGGCACAGGAAGCGCCAGCCCCTCCGGGCGCCCTCCCCACGGACACGGGGCGAGCGGGGATTTTTTTGGGGGGGGGCAGGGGGGGGGACTCGCACAGGATGAAGCCCCCCCCCCCCCCAAATATACACGCACACCCCACAAGAGCGGGCGCGAAACCCGTGCCCCCCGGAGGAAGGCGGGAGTCCCGCTTCCGCAACACACCCCCCCACACCCCCCCGGGAGAAATCAAGGCAGGAATTTCCGTGCCCCCCTCCCCGCCACGCTGCCACCCCACGAGGGGACGGGGTTGAGCGTGGTGTGCGTGTCCTCCCCCCCCCCCCCCCAAAAAAAAAATAACCCCAACAAACCTTTCTTCCTGCCCCGGGTGGCAGCGCGGGGACAAAGCCACGTGGGGGCACGGGCGGGCGCCCCCGTTGCCACGTGGGGCCCAGCCCGCGGGGCAGGCGTTTGCCCCCCCCCAGTCCTCAGTGACCCCCCCCAAATGCTGGGGGTCTGGGCTGCCCCATGCAGAGGAAGGGGGGGGGGGCAACAGGGGGAGTGGGCGCAGTGGGGGGAACCGTGCCCCACGGCGGTGCTTGGGGCTGGGGATGTGGAGAGGTGCTGGGGGGGGTCAGGGCAAGAATTGGGGGGGGTCACGGCAAGAATTGGGGGGTTTATGGCAGTACTGGGGGGGCCAGGGCGAGAATTGGGAAGGTTATTGCAGTGCTGGGGGGCGTTATTACAGCACCAGGGGGCATTGCACTGCACAGGGGACTTCAGAGCAGTGCATGGGGGAAAATGCAGTGCGGGGGGGGGGGGGGGGCAAAGAGGGGGGCCGTGCAGTGCATCGGGATCCTCGCACTGCCTGGGGGCGATGCTCTGCACGGGTAGGGGGGGTGGCGGGGGGGCAGCACAGTGCTGTGGGTCAGGGCCCGGCCCGGGGCTGTCGGAGCCGTGCAGCGAGATGCAGTGCAACGAGCGGGGTGTCGGTGCAGTGCAGTGCAGTGCAGTGCAACACGGAGATGGCAGCGCAGCGCAGCGCAACTCAAAGCAGAGCTGCCAGCGCGGTGCAAGGCAATGCAAAGCACGGGGGCTGCCAGCGCAGTGCAGTGAGGGGGGTGTCAGCGCAGTGCGACGCAACACAGGGTGGCTGCCAGTGCAGGGCAAGGCAGGGTGCTGTCACCCCACCACGCTGCTGGGCGCTATCAGCAGCACACAGCAAGGTGCGGGGCGCTGCCGGGCATCAGGGCTGTGCCCAGGGTGGGCTGCAGAGCACGGGGGGGTCAATGCATAGAGCAGTGGAGGGGGTCACTGTGTTGCATTGCGTTGCATTACATTGCATGGCGCTGCAGCGTGTTGCAGCATGTTGCGTTGCATTGCATTACATTGCCTTGTGGTGCGTTGCATCGTGTTGCATTACACTGCATGCAGCGCGTACATGCTATTGCATCACATTGCATTATATCACATTGCATTGCAATATGTTGCGTTGCGTTATGTCGCATTACATTGCATGGCCTTGCACCGCGTTGCATTGCATCCCGTTATGTCGTACAACATTGCATTACATTGCATTGCATGGCATGGCACTGCACTGAGTTGAATTGCATTGCAGGCCGCTGCATTATGTTGCATTGCATTGCATTACATTGCAAGGCATTGCATTACGTTGCATGGCATCGCACTACGTTGCATCGCATCATATTGCAGCCTGTTGCATTGCATTGCACTGCATAGCCTTGCGTTACATTGCATTGCATGACATCGCATTGCAGCGTGCTGCAGCACGTTGCATTACGTTGCATTGCATCACACTGTGCCATATTGCATTGCATTGTACTACGTTGCAGCCTGTTGCATTGCATTACGTTACACCATGTTGCATTGCACCTCAGCCCGTTGCATTGCACTGCATTACATGGCACCATGTTGCATTGCGTTGCACTGCATCCTGTTCCATTGAATTGCATCCCATTCCATTGCACTGTGTTGCATCGTGTTGCACTGCACTGCGTTGCACTGCAGCCCATTGCATTACATCGCACCGTGTTGCATTGCGCTGCAGCCCGTTGCGTTGCATTGCACATTGCATTACGCTGCGTTGCATTGCAGCCTGTTGCATTGCGTTGCATTACGTCGCACCGCGCTGCGTTGCATTGCACTGCAGCCCATCGCATCGCACATTGCATTACGCTGCACCGTGCTGCATTGCATCACGTTGCGTTGCACTGCGTTGCATTGCATGGCAGCCTGTCGCACTGCATGGCAGCCCGTTGCATGGCAGCCCGTTGCATTGCACGGCAGCCCGTTCCATGGCAGCCCATTGCATTGCATTGCAGCCCGTTGCATTGCAGCCCGTTGCATTGCATCGCAGCCCATTGCACTGCATCGCAGCCTGTTGCATTGCAGCCCGTTGCACTGCGTTGCATTGCAGCCCATTGCATTGCATTGCAGCCCGTTGCACTGCATCGCAGCCTGTTGCATTGCAGCCCGTTGCACTGCGTTGCATGGCAGCCCGTTGCATTGCATGGCAGCCCGTTGCATTGCATGGCAGCCCGTTGCATTGCATGGCAGCCCGTTGCACTGCAGCCCGTTGCACTGCATGGCAGCCCGTTGCACTGCGTTGCATTGCAGCCCGTTGCATCGCAGCCCGTTGCATTGCATGGCGCCCGTTGCACTGCAGCCCGTTGCACTGCATGGCAGCCCGTTGCCATGGCAGCCCGTTGCACTGCAGCCCGTTGCACTGCATGGCAGCCCGTTGCATTGCATGGCAGCCCGTTGCACTGCAGCCCGTTGCATTGCATGGCAGCCCGTTGCATTGCATGGCAGCCCGTTGCACCGCAGCCCGTTGCACTGCATAGCCCGTTGCATTGCATCGCAGCCCGTTGCATTACACCGCACCGTGTTGCATCGCACCGCCCCGCCGCAGCCAGCACCGAGCAGCGCCCCCGGGCCGTGCCCCGGCGGTGCCCCGGCGGCGCTCCCGGTGCTCCCGGTGCCGGTACCCCCCGGTGCCCCGGGGACTCACCGTCGGCGCAGCTCGGCGGGCAGCGGGGCCGGGGGCAGCGGCGCGGCCCGGGCCGGCATCGGGAGGGCGGCGGCGGGAGCGGGGCCGGGACGGGAGCGCGCGGAAAACGGCGGGGGCGGGGCCGGGCGGGACCATTCCGGAGAGGGGGGGGGGTTGGGGGGGGGACCGGGAGGGACCATTCGGGGGTGGGGCGGGGGGAACTAGCTGGGGGTGGGATGTACCATTGTAGGGATTTGTGGGGGGGGTATTTGGGGGGGGGGGGTGTACCATTGGGGGGATTGAGGGGGGTAAGGGGGGGGCTGAACTATTGCGGGGGGGTGGGTGGGGGGAGTGGGGCGTGCCACTGCGGGATTTGGGGGGGGATATTTGGGGGTGGGACATACTATTGTGGGGATTTGGGGGGGGATTCGGGGGTGGGATGTACCATTGTGGGAGTTTGGGGGGGGATATTTGGGGGAGGAATGTGCCATTGGGGGGATTTGGGGGGGGTACAGGTGGGGGCTGAACCACTGGAGGGGGGGGATCGGGGTTGGGGTGGACCATTGTGGGGGGTGGAATGTACCACTGGGGGATTTGGAGGGGGGGTGACATTATGGGGGGGTATGGGCCGTACCACTGGGGGGATTTGGGGGGGGATTGAAGGGGGAGGGGGTCGTACCATTGTGGGTATGGGGGGGTCGGGCCGTACCACCGTGGAGATGGGGGGGATATGGGCTGAAACACTGTGGGGTTGAGGGGCTCTGGGTCGTACCATTGCTGGGACTGGGGGGGGATTGGGGTCCTACCACTGTGGGGTTGGGGGGGGGGTGAGGCCCAACCGAGTGCAGCCCCCAGGGCCCCCCCCGAAGGGCCAGAGGTGGCCGTGGGGCAGCAGGGGCCTACGGGGCCTCGTCCGGCCTCGCACACGCGTGTACACAGACATAGGCACGAATACACACCCGTACACACGCGTACGCACGCGTCGAGACCTGCACACACTCGTAGACACGCGTACACACGTATACACAACCGTACGCACTCGTAGACACCCGTACGTACCCGTAGACATGTGTACGCACACACATACACACGTGTACACAGTCATAGACACCCGTACACACACATACACACCCATACACACGTGTACGCACCCTCAGACAAGAACACACACGCACACACACCCGTACACACCCGTACGCCCGCGCACGCACGTGCGCACAGGCCCGCCGCCACCGGCCGCCTCCCCCCGGGGCTGTTCCCGTCTGGCCCCCGGGTCCCAGAGGAACAGAAAGCAGAAGGCGGCCGCCCCCGGCCCCCCCCCCGGCGCAGGAAAACCCCGGCTTCCCGTTCCCGCCGCCGCAGCGAGCCCCGGGGCTGCTTTCGGCACCGGCGGCGGCACGATGCGCCCAGGGAGCACCAAGACGTGTCCCCAGTGCCGTCCCCCCCCCGCCGCCCCCCAAAAAAACACCCCCATCCAAACTCTGGGTGTCATCCCCCCCCCCCCCCCCAAAAAAAAACCCCCATCCCCACCCACAAAGGAGACGGAGGCGGGTGGAAAAGCCACGTTTTAATACAAACATCGCCCGTGGGCGGGGTGCCGGGGTCGGGGGTCCGCGGCGGGGCCCCATCCGCGCGCCAGCACGCGGTGGGAGGACGCTGGTGCCCCCCCCCCCCCCCCCCCCCAAAAAAAATACCCCCCCCCTCACCTCCACCCCACGGCGTTTCCCACGGGGCTGGGTTTTTTCCCGAGCCCGGGGAGCCCCACGGGGAAGGGAATTCGCCACCGGCGCCGGCGGTGCCGCGCCGACCCGTCCAACGGGTCCCGGCGGCGGCCCCGGGGCTCGGGCAGGGCGTGGGAAGGAGCACGCGTGGCCGTGCCCGCGCACACGCACGCGGCACGGGATGGCGAGGAGACGGGGAGGGGGGTTGGGAGGGTGTGTGTGGGGGGGATCTGTCCGTCCGTCCGTACCTGGAAAGGGAAGCCCGGCCCCCGAAACGGCGCCCTTCGTACCGCTGTGCCCGCTGTGGGGTGTCTGTGGGGCCGTGGGGGGCCAGGGGTGGCCATGGGGTGGCCATGGGGTGGCCATGGGGTTTCCACGGGGAATCCTTGGGGTGTCCATGGGGTTTCCATGGGGTATCCATGGCGTTTCCATGGGTTATCCATGGGACATCCACAGGACACCCATGGGGTTTCCATGGGATTTCCATGGGGTATCCATAGGGTGTCAATGGGGTATCCATGGGACATCCACAGGACACCCATGGGGTATCCATGAGGTTTCCATGGGGTTTCCATGGGTTGTCCTTGGGGCAACCCTGGGATATCCATGGAGCATCTCTGGGATATCCATGGGATATCCACGGGGCGTTCATGGGGCACCCACGGGGTGTCCCTGGGTGTCCATGAAGCATCCATGGGGTGTCCATGGGGTGTCCATGAAGCATCCATGGGGTGTCCATGGGGTGTCCATGGAGCATCTACGGGGTGTCCATGGAGTATCCATGGGATGTCCATGGGATTTCCATGGAATATCCATGGGGTGTCCATGGAACATCCGTGACGTGTCCATGGGATGTCCGTGGGGCGTCCACGTGGCATCCGTGGGGTGTCCGTGGGACCCCTCAGACGGAGGTGGTGCACTCGCGGGTGATGGGCGAGGTGGGCAGCTCGTGCTTCTGGGTGCAGCGCTCCAGCGAGCTGGAGCTGCGCAGCGGCAGCATGCAGCGCCCCGGGGGCTCGCTCCCCCGGCCAGCCCCGCAGCAGCACAGCACCCGCAGGAACTCCCGGCGCATGTCCTTGCTGCGCAGCGTGTAGATGATGGGGTTGGCGGCCGAGTTGAGGGTGGCGAAGGCGAAGAAATAGTTCGCCTTGTAGAGGATCCGGCACGCCCGGACGGGGCAGGAGGCGTCCATGAGGAGGATGATGAAGGCCGGCAGCCAGCAGATGATGAAGGCCCCCAGGACGATGGTGACCGTCTTGAGCAGGGCCAGGGTCTGGGCGCTGGCGATCTCGGCGTGGCTGGAGCGCACGATGCAGTAGATGCGGCTGTAGAGCCCCACGATGGTGAGGAGGATGAGGGTGAAGATGGTGATGACGAAGAGGATGTAGCGCTTGGAGTAGAGGGGCAGGACGGTGGAGCAGTCGTGCAGGTCGCTCATGCAGTTCCAGCCCATGATGGGCAAGCTGCCGATGGCGGCGGCGATCACCCAGCACGCGCCGATGAGCAGCACCATGCGGCAGTTCTTGTCGCTGCTGTACACCTTCACCTTGGTGATGGCCACGTGGCGCTCGATGGCGATGGCCAACAGGCTGAAGACGGAGGCGGCCAGCGTGGCGAAGGCCGTGCCCTCCCGCACAAACCACTGCACCGGCGTCAGGCGGAAGGTGGTGGTCCCCGAGAGCAGGATGTTGGCCATGAAGGCCAAGCCGGCCAGCAGGTCGGAGAAGGCCAGGTTCCCGATGAAGATGTACATGGCCGAGTGGAACTTCTTGTTGCGGCAGACGGAGATGAGCACCAGCAGGTTCTCCAGCACGATGAAGCAGCACAGCACGACGATGAGGATGGAGACCGCCCACCGCGAGGTGCTGGGCAAGCCCTCCGGCTCCTCCTTGGTGAAGTTGTAGTGCTCCCGGATCTTCTCCGTGTTGAAGTACTCCTTGTAGATGCTCCCCATGGCTGCCCGCCCGCCCGGCGAGCTCAGCGCCGCCAGGACGCGGCGCCCGGCGGAGACCTGCGGGGAGGAAAGCACCGGGGTTGGCGGCACCGGGGACGCACAGCTGTGCGCGCCGAGCGTCACGGTACGGGCACGCACACGGCGTCTCGCGCTCGGCGCCGGGTGGCCGCAACGGAGCAGAAATGACTCAGAGAGGAAATCCGGATGGCAGCGATAAGAGATGCGCCTCCGAGCTGCCCGGGGTGCAGAGCGGGGCCACTGGATCCGTCCCCACGCTGCTGTGGTGCTGGGGACACGGTGGGTGGCCCCACTGACGCCGGAGGTGACATTTTAGGGCCGGCATGAGGCGGCGGCGCAGACCGCCGAGAGGAACCAGAGCCCACAAGAGGGACGGGGACACCAGTGGGGACACCAGTGGGGACACCAGTGGGGACACCGCTGGGGACACCGGTGGGGATGGAGACACTGGTGGGGACGGGGACGCGTGGGGATGGGGACACCGGAGGGGACAGGGCACGCAGAACCCCCCCACGCAGCACCCACCCCGCCACGGGGACCCCACGCTGGTCCCGGTTAGGGACAGGGGACCCAGCACCGCCGCCCCGTTCCCACCAGTTAGGGAGGGGGGAGCGGCACTGCGCCCCCCCAGTTAGGATGGGGACCGTCACCTCCCCATAGGGACAGGGGGCACGGCGCTGCCCCCCCATCACGACAAGGCCCACGCATCCCCAAATGGCGACACCACACCCCCCTTTTTCCCCTTTTTTTTGGGGTGGGGCGGGGCTTTCTAAGCAACGTGGGGGGCTCCGGGGGCTGCGTCCCCGTCCCCCCCCCCAAGGCTGGAACAACGCTGGGACCCCCAGACATGTTGCGAGACCCCCCCCCCCCCCATGCAACCACTACCGGGACCCCCGCAGCCAGTCCCGGGACCGCCCAACTGCTCCCGAGACCCCCCCTCGCAACCGATCCCGGGACCCCCCCTCGCAACCAGTCCCGGGACCCCCTCCCCACGCAACCGATGCCGGGACCCCCCCCGTAACCGGCCCCGGGACCCCACCCCGTAACCAGTCCCGGGACCCCCACCCCATAACCGTCCCCGGGACCCCCCAGCCCCCGGTCCTGGGACCCCCCCCAAGGGAAGGGGGTGAAGTGGGGGGGGGACGGGAGGGGAAAAGGGGGGGGGGGAGAGGGACGCGTGCCCCCCACCTCCGGTCCCGGTGCCGGTGCCGGCCCCGCCGAGCGTTGCCTCCCGCCGCCGCCCGGGCTCTGCGCAGCCGCGCCCGGTGCCCGGGCACCGCCCCTCGGTCGTCGGGACCCCCGGGGACCCCCCCCCGGTGGTTGGGGTCGGTGAAACGGAGCCGAGGGGCCGCCGCTTCCCCTTCCCCTTCCCCTGCCCCGCTCCCGGCGGCCCCGGGGCCCCGTTACCGGCCGCCGAACGACGTCGGGCGGAGCGAGGGGAACGGGCGGCCCCGGAGATCGCGCCGGGACCCCCCCCAAAGCGGGACCCCAAAGGGGGACCCCAAAGGGGGATTTCCTACCGGGACCCCAAAGAGGGTCCTCACGCCGGGGTTCTCCCCCGGAATCCCAAAGCGCGACCCCAAACCGGGATCCCCACCGGGATTCTCCCCCGGGGACCAAATTCCGGGTCCCAGTACCGGGAGCCAGCACCGGGACCCAAATCCAGGACCCCCACCGGGATCCTCCCCCCCCCGGGGACACAAAATCCCGGGAGGACCGGGATGCTGCACCGGGACCCTGCACCGGCACCCCAAACTGGGAGCCCCGCTGGGACCTGCTCCTGGGACCAACGCCAGGACCCCACAACGGGATCCTGCACCAGCACCCCAAACCAGGACCCCAAACTGGGACTCCCTCCTGGGGCCCCAGACTGGGATTCTCTCCCGGAACCCCAGACCAGGACCCCAAACCAGGATCCCCAACTGGGATCCCAAACGGGGATCCCAAACCGGGATTCTCTCCTGACACCCCAAACTGGGATCCCAAACGGGGATCCCAAACTGGGATTCTCTTCCAGGACCCTGAACCAGGACCCCAAACCAGGATCCCAAACTGGGATTCTCCCCTGGAACCCCAAACCGGAACCCTAAACTGGGATTCTCTCCTGAAACCCCAAACGGGGACCCCAAACTGGGATCCCAAACCGGGATCCCAAACTGGGATTCTCTCCTGAAACCCCAAACTGGGATTCCAAACTGGGATCCCAAACCAGGACCCCAAACTGGGATTCTCTCCCGGGATCCCGCACCAGGCCCCCCACCACTTCCCTCTCCCAGGACCCCACAGCGGGACCCAGCACCAGGATTCCTTCCCGTCCCCCCCCCACCCCCCGTGCCCCCGTACTGGTGTGGGGCTGAGCTGCACGAGCCCGGCCCCATACTGGGAGCACCCCAGGACTGGGCACGGGGCTCTGGGGAGGGGCCTGGGAGCAAGGGGGGGGCAGAGCAGGATGGGGCTGGGGGGGTCCTGGGACATTTTGTGGGGTCCTGGGACACTTTGGGGTGTCCTGGGACATTTTGAGGGATCCTGGGACATTTTGGGGGACCCTGGGACACTTTGGGGTGTCCTGGAGCATTTTGAGGGATCCTGGGGCACTTTGGGGTGTCCTGGGACACTTTGGAGGGTCCTGGGACATTTTAGGGGGTCTTGGGACATTTTGGAGGGTCCTGGGACATTTTGGGGAATCCTGGGACACTTTGGGGTGTCCTGGGACACTTTGGGGGATCCTAGGACATTTTGCGGGGTCCTGGGCAGGATTCGGGGCGCCTTATATGCAGAGGGCCCAGACAAAAGGGATCGGGGTTGTCCCGGACAAGGCCCTGGCCCCCGAGGCATCCCATGGCGGGGGGGGGGGGGGACACGCAGGGGTCAGGGCCCCCCCCCAGGTTATGGGGGCACGGAGCGGGGTCAGCGGGGCCGCGCAACACAGGGCCGCTTGTTCCCAAAATACCCGCGGCGCCCGGCAAATTGGATCAGCCCCCGGGCGGCCTCGGGTTAAGCGGCCGGCGGAGGCGGGGGCCAGATGGCAGGATCCGGCCCCCGGGGGCAGGGGGGGGCACCGGACGGCCACCGAATCCCCCCCCCCCCCGCCCCCCGTGTCCCCAAACCGTCCCCAAAACCCCGGCTCTGGGGACCCCCCCCCCTCCCTTGGGTGCCGGCGGTGCCAGCCCCGGCTGCGCGGCGCCGTCGAGTGTTTGCCCAGCGGGGCCGCGGGGCCGGCACGCGGGCGTGCAACGGGGTGCCGGCACCCATGGGGGCACGCGAGGGCACGGGAGGGTGACGGGGCGCGGGTGCCGGCACCCTGTGCACGCTCGTGTTGGTGTAAGCGATGGCACACGGGTGCTGGCACCCCGGTGCACACCCAGATGTCAGTGCCCTGTGGGTGCTGGCACCCTGTGCACACTCGTGTTGGTGTAAGCGATGGCACGTGGGTGCTGGCACCCCGGTGCACACCTGTATATCAGTGCCCCATGGGTGCCGGCACCCTGTGCATACCCGTGTTGGTGTAAGCGATGGCACGGGGGTGCTGGCACCCTGCTGCACACCCTTGTGTCGGTGCCACGCTGGTGCCGGCACCCTGTGCACACCCGTGTTGGTGTAAATGATGGCACACAGGTGGCAGCACCCTGATGCACACCCATATATCGGTGCCACGCGGGTGCCAGCACCCCAGTGAACACCTCGATTTCAGTGCCCTGTGGGTGCTGGCACCCTGTGCACACTCGTGTTGGTGTAAGCGATGGTACGCAGGTGCCGGCACCCCGGTGCACACCTGTATATCGGTGCCACGCGGGTGCCGGCACCGTGTGCACACTCGTGTTGGTGTAAGTGATGGCACGTGGGTGCTGGCACCCTGGTGCACACCCATATATCGGTGCCACATGGGTGCTGGCACCCTGTGCACACCCATGTTGGTGTAAGCAATGGCACGTGGGTGCCAGCACCCCGGTGCACACCCGTATATCAGTGCCCCGTGGGTGCCGGCACCCTGTGCACACTTGTGTTGGTGTAAGCAACGGCACGTGGGTGCTGGCACCCTGCTGCACACCCATATATCGGTGCCACATGGGTGCCAGCACCCTGGTGCACACCCGTATATCAGTGCCCCATGGGTGCCGGCACCCTGTGCACACTCGTGTTGGTGTAAATGATGGCACGCGGGTGCTGGCACGCCAGTGCACACCCATATATCAGTGCCACATGGGTGCTGGCACCCTGTGCACACCTGTGTTGGTGTAAGCAATGGCACGTGGGTGCCAGTACCCCGGTGCACACCCGTATATCAGTGCCCCATGGGTGCCAGCACCCTGTGCACACTCGTGTTGGTGTAAGCGATGGCACGTGGGTGCTGGCACCCTGTGCACACCCGTATCGGTGCCAGCGATGCCACGTGGATGCCAGCACCCCGGTGCACACACACACAAGGCCACGCACGTGCCAGGACCCCGAAGTACACGAGGGTGCACCCGTGTCGGTGCCAGGGATGCCACATGGGTGCCACCACCCCTTGCACGCCCATATAAATGGGTGCCAGCACCCCTTGCACACCCATATCAGTGCCAGGGATGCCACACGGGTGCCACCACCCCTTGCACACCCATATCGGTGCCACCACCCTGTGCACACCCGTACCAGTGCCACCACCCCTTGCACACCCATACCAGTGCCAGGGATGCCACACGGGTGCCCCCACCCCATGCACACCCGTACACATGGGTGCCCCCACCCCTTGCACACCCATATTGGTGCCAGGGATGCCACACGGGTGCCCCCACCCCTTGCACACCCGTACACACGGGTGCCCCCACCCCTTGCACACCCGTATTGGTGCCAGTGATGCCACACGGGTGCCCCCACCCCGTGCACACCCATACACACGGGTGCCCCCACCCCTTGCACACCCATATCGGTGCCCCCACCCCGTGCACACCCATACCAGTGCCAGGGATGCCATGCGGGTGCCCCCACCCCTTGCACACCCATATTGGTGCCAGGGATGCCACACGGGTGCCAGCACCCTGTGCACACCCATATCGGTGCCCCCACCCCATGCACACCCGTACCAGTGCCAGGGATGCCACGCGGGTGCCCCCACCCCGTGCACACCCGTACCAGTGCCAGGGATGCCACGCGGGTGCCCCCACCCCGTGCACACCCATATCGGTGCCAGCACCCCTTGCACACCCATATCGGTGCCCCCACCCCTTGCACACCCGTACCGGTGCCCCCCCCCCCTCCTTGCACCAGCACCCAGCCTCTCCAGCACCCGGCGCCCAGCGCCGCGGCCGTTACGCCTTGCACAACCGGCCAACGGCCCCCCCCCCGGGGACACCGAGCAGGGGGGGGACACACACACACATTGGGGGGGGGGGGGGGGGGCGTGCAAGGGTCCCGCTCCCACGGCCGCAGCTCCGGGGGGGGCCACGCAGCTGCGGGGCAGATGTCGGCGGGGGCCGCAGCAGCTGGTCCGGATTAGGCCCCCCCCCCGCCTCCCCGCCCCGTCCCAGCGGGGCCGGGGGCGAACAATGGGGGCTGGCGGCGGCCCCAGCACCGCGGGGGGGGGGGGGGGCCAGGACCCCCCCCCCAAAAAAATGATAAGGGTCTGTTAAGACACCCCCCCCCCCCAGGATCGGTCCCTGTGGGCCCCCCCCGTGATGGGGTGGGGTGGATGTGGTGTCCCCCCCCCCCCCCCGCATTTTTGGGGGTCTGGGGGCAAACGGGGAGGGGGGGGACACCCGGGGGGGGGCACCCGGGGGGGGGGACACCCGGGGGGGGGGGACACACATGGGGGGGACACGCAGGGGGGGGACACTCGTGGAAGGGGGGGGTCCCGCTCCGTCGTGGTGGGGTGGGGGCTGGATAGGGCCACCCGTAATTATTTTTTTGGGGGGGGGGCGGGGAGAATTTGGGGGGGGGGATGCGGGGAGCCGGGGGGGGCCGGATCCTTCCCGGGGGGGGGGGGGCGCACCCTAAAGTTGGGCACCCCCCCTCTAAACGGGGGGCGGGGGGCAGCTGTATGGATTATTTTTGGGGGGGGGGGGGGGGCACCAGGGCTGAGTCCTCTCCTCTCCCCGCCCCCCCCCCCCCCCAAAAAAAAAAATCCCCACCCACGTAGACACGCGTGGGCCGGATTTTGGGGGGGGGGGGGGGGGCGAGCTTTGCGCCTCGTTTTTAGGGAAACCGCGGGGGGGGGACCCCAAATTTTTTCGTTTTTTTTTTTGGGGGGGGGTAAGGGGGTAAAGGGGGGGGGGGGCACGGCCACGGGGGGGGCTCGCGGCGCCTCTTACCGGCTGCGCTCCGCTCCCAGCATGTGCGCGGGGGCGGCTCCGGGGGGGGGGGGGGGCGGGCCCCGGGGCCCTCCCCGCCCCCTTGGGGGGGGGGGGGCGAGGCCACGGCGGGGGGGGGGGGACGCGGTGAAGCCCCCCCCGCATCCCCTCCCCCTTCCCCATCTCCCCCCCCCCCGGGTTTTTTTTTTGGGGGGGGGGGGGTTTGGGGTTGGGGGGGGGGCGCCCTGTGAGCCCCCGCCCCATAAATAACGGGGGGGGGGGGGGGGGGGGGTTTGGCCCGGGGGGGCGGGGAGAGGGGGGGTGTCCGTCCCCCCCCCCCCTCCACACACACACCTCCCCCGGATTTTTGGGTGGAAATCGGGGGATTTCACGCTTCCGGAGGGAGATTTTTTTTTGGGGGGGGGGGGGGAAACTGGGAGGGCTGGGGGGGGCTGGGAGGTACTGGGGAGTACTGGGGGGGACTGGGAGGTACTGGGGAGTGCTGGGGGGACTGGGGAGTGCTGGGGGGACTGGGGGGACTGGGGAGTACTGGGGGTACTGGGGAGTGCTGGGGGACACTGGGGGTACTGGGGAAACGGGGGGACACTGGGGGCACTGGGGGGACTGGGGAGTACTGGGGGACACTGGGAGGTACTGGGGGGACTGGGGAGTACTGGGGGACACTGGGGAGTACTGGGGGACACTGGGAGGTACTGGGGAGTACTGGGGGATACTGGGGGCACTGGGGACATGGGGGGACTGGGAGGTACTGGGGGGGCTGGGGGGACTGGGGAGTACTGGGGGCACTGGGGAGTACTGGCGGACACTGGGGGCACTGAGGAAACGGGGGGACTGGGAGGTACTGGGGGGACTGGGAGGTACTGGGGAGTACTGGGGAGGACTGGGGAGTACAGGGGGACTGCGAGGTACTGGGGGGACTGGGATGTACTGGGGAGTACTGGGGGGACTGGGGAGTACTGGGGGACACTGGGAGGTACTGGGGAGTACTGGGGGATACTGGGGGCACTGGGGAAATGGGGGGACTGGGAGGTACTGGGGGGACTGGGGAGTACTGGGGGCACTGGGGAGTACTGGCGGACACTGGGGGCACTGAGGAAACGGGGGGACTGGGAGGTACTGGGGGGACTGGGAGGTACTGGGGAGTACTGGGGGGACTGGGAGGACTGGGGGATACTGGCCGTACTGGGGGTGCTGGGGGGCACTGGGGGTATCAGGGTGTACTGGGGGAACTGGGGGGGACTGGGAGGTACTGGGGGTACTGGGGGAACTGTGGGCACTGGGGGATACTGGTGGGACTCGGGGTATCTGGGGGTAGTGGGGGAACTGGGAGGGACTGGGGGCACTGGTGGTTCCTTGAATACTGGGGGCACTGGGAATAGTGGAGATATGGGAGAACTGGGGAGCACTGGTGGTACTGGGGGAACTGGAGGGTACTGGGGGGGGGGGTACTAGGGGGACTGGCGGGTACTGGAAGCACCGGGGGGACTGGAGGGTACTGGGAAGACTGGGGGGACTTGGGGGTACCGGGGGGTATCTGGGGTTATTGGGAGCACTGGTGGTACTGGGAATACTGGGGATACTGGGGGGAGGGGGGAATGGGGAGTACCAGGGACACTGGAGGGTACGTGGGGTTACTGGGGGATACTGGGGGTACTGGGGATACTGGGGAGTACCGGGGGCACTGGAGGGTACTGGGAATACTGGGGGGACTGGGCGGGGTACTGGGGCACTGGGGATAGTGGAGGTACTGGGAGCACTGGGCCACTGGGGGGCACTGGTGGTACTGGGAATAGTGGGGGGACTGGGAGGGGACTGGGGGCACCGGGGGTAGTGGAGGCACTGGAGGTACTGGGAGCACTGGGCCACTGGGGGGCACTGGTGGTACTGGGAATACTGGGGGGACTGGGGACATGGGGGGTACTGGGGCACTGAACGATACTGGGAGCCACTTGGCCACTGGGGGGCACTGGAAGCACTGGGGATACTGGGAGCACAGGGACACCGGGGGTTCTGCTGGGTACTGGGGATACTGGAGGCACTGGGGGATACTGGGGGGAGGCACTGGGAACACTGGGGACACTGGGGGCACGGGGGATAGTGGGGGGACTGGAGGTGCCGGGGGTTCTGGGGGCACTGGGGGGTACTGGGAGCACTGGGGGGTATTGGGGGCACTGGGGGATACTGGGAGCACTGGGGATGTGGGGGATACTGGGTGGCAATAGTGGAACTGGGAGCACTGGGGGGTACTGGGGCACTGAGGGACACTGGGGGGCCACTTGGGGGCAGTGGGGATACTGGGAGCACTGGAAATAGAGGGTATTGGGAGCACTGGGAGTTACTGGAGATACTGGGAGCACTGGGGATAGGGGGGTGCTGGGGGTACGGGGTGGCACTGGGCCGTACTGGGAGCAGTGGGGAGTTATTGGGGGTACTGGGCCATACTGGGAGCACTGGGCCGTACTGAGAGCACTGGGGATGGGGGGGTTATAGGGAGCACTGGGCCGTACTGGGAGCACTGAGACGTACTGGGAGCAGTGGGGACGGGGGGTTATAGGGAGCACTGGGCCGTACTGGGAGCACTGGGCCGTACTGGGAGCAGTGGGGACGGGGGGTTATAGGGAGCACTGGGCCGTACTGGGAGCACGGGGATGGGTGGTTATAGGGAGCACTGGCCCATACTGGGAGCACTGGGCCGTACTGGGAGCACTGGGGACGGGGGATTATACTGGGAGCACTGGGCCGTACTGGGAGCAGCGGGGGTTATAGGGTGGGCCATAGGGAGCACTGGCCCTGGGATACTGGGAGCACTGGGCCGTACTGGGAGCACTGGGCCGTACTGGGAGCACTGGGGACGGGGGGGGGGTTATAGGGAGCACTGGGCCGTACTGGGAGCACTGAGACGTACTGGGAGCAGTGGGGATGGGGGGTTATTGGGCACTGGGCCATACTGGCAGCACTGGGGACAGGGGGTTATAGGGAGCACTGGCCCACACTGGGAGCACTGGGCCGTACTGGGAGCACTGGGCCCGCCTCCCCGGAAGTCCCGCCCCGCTCCGCCCCCGCCCCAACCCTTGACGTCATCAGCAGGCGCCGCGCGCGCCCCGCCAGGCCCCTCCCCCTTCCCGTGACGTCATCACCAGGCGCCCCCAGCCCCCCCCCCCCCTCCCGCCATGTTCCGCGCCGGGCCCCGCGGAGCCGCCGCCGCCGCCTGGGCCTGGGCCCGGGGCCGGGCCGGGGCCGCGCGGGTGAGGGGCGGGGCCTGGGGGGAGGTGGACGGGGCTTGGATGGGGGTGTGGGGGGGGCTGGGGGTGGTGGGAGGGGCTTGGGGGGGTCCCCGGGGGCCGGGGTCCCGCTAACGGCCGCGACCCCCGCAGGTGGCGGCGGGCACCGGGAGCGGCGGCGGTGAGTGAGGGGGGGGGGCACGGGGGGGAGGGGGGGGGGCGTGGGGACATCGCGGGGACCGGGGGGGCACGGGGGGGAGGGGGGGGGCATGGGAACATTGGGGACCGGGGGGGCATTGGGGGGACGGGGGGGGCATTGGGGGGACGGGGGGGGGACATGGGGACATTGGGGACCGGGGGGGCATTGGGGGGGACGGGGGGGGGGACACGGGGGGGGTATTGTGGGGGGGGCATTGGGGACATTGGGGACATCGTGGGGACCGGGGGGGCATTGGGGGGATGGGGGGGGCATAGGGACATTGGGGACGGGGGGGGTATTGGGGACGGGGGGGCATTGGGGGGGATAACGGGGATGGGGGGGGGGGGTATTGGGGGGATGGGGGGGGGGACATGGGGGACAGGGGGGCCATGGGGGACTGGGGGGGGGACATTGGGGGGGACATTGGGGACAGGGAGGGGGCATTGGGGACATCATAGGGACGGGGGGGGGCATTGGGGACGTTGGGGACAGGGGGGGCATTGGGGCGATGGGGGGGGCATTGGGGACGGGGGGCCATGGGGACTGGGGACGGCACTGGGGACATTGGGGACAGGGAGGGCATTGGGGACATCGTAGGGACGGGGGGGGCATTGGGGACGTTGGGGACGTTGGGGGGGCAATTGGGGACAGGGGGGTCTCGGGGATAGGGGGGTCTTGGGGACACTGGGGACAGGATGGGGACAGTGGGGACAGGGGGGCATTGGAAGCATTGGGGGCATTGGGGACATCGTGGGGGTGCTGGGGACAGCGGGGACATGGGGTCAGAGACATCCTTGGGGACACTGGGGACAAGATGGCCATGGGGTTGGGGACATCCCTGGGGACATTGGGGACAAGATGGCCATGGGCTCGAGGACATCACTGGGGACACTGGGGACAGGGTGGCTGTGGGGTCGGGGACACTGGGAATAGGACGGCCACGGGGTTGGGGACATCCTTGGGACAGGGTGGCCACGGGGTTGCGGACATCCGTGGGGACACTGGGGACACTGGGGACAGGATGGCTGTGGGGTCAGGGACACCCTTGGGGACAGGATGGCTGTGGGGTCGGGGACATTTTTGGGGACACGGTGGCCATGGGGCTGGGGACATTGGGGACAGGATGGCTGTGGGGTTGGGGACATCCTTGGGGACAGGGTGGCCATGGGGTCAGGGACACCCCTGGGGACGTTGGGGACAGGATGGCTGGGGGATTGGGGACATCGGGGATAGGAAGGCTGTGGGACTGGGGTTGGGGACACTGGGGACAGGATGGCTCTGGGGTCAGGGGCATCCTTGGGGACAGGGTGGCCATGGGGCTGGGGACACTGGGGATACTGGGGACAGGATGGCTGTGGGGTCGGGGACACCCTTGGGGACAGGATGGCTGTGGGGTCGGGGACATTTTTGGGGACACGGTGGCCATGGGGCTGGGGACATTGGGGACAGGATGGCAGTGGGATCAGGGACATCCTTGGGGACAGGGTGGCCGTGGGGTGGGGACGTTGGGGACAGGCTGCCTGTGGGGTCGGGGACACCCTTGGGGACACCGGGGACGAGACCCGAGCCCACACACCCAGCGGGGACATCGGGGTCCCCAATCCCTTCTTCCCCAACAGAGCTCCCGGCGCCGCCACCGTCCCCGTCCCCATCCCCGTCCCCATCCCCGTCCCCGTCCCCGTCGCTGTCCCCGTCCCTGTCCCCGGTGCTGCGGGCGGTGGGGGTCCCGGTGGCCCCGGGGGGGGTGGCGGCGCAGGCGTGGCTGGGCTCCCTGCGGCACCCCGCCGCCGAGCGCCTGGGGCTGGCCGAGCTGCACCCCGACGTCTTCGCCGTCGCGCCCAGGTGGGGCCTTTTGGGGGGCCGGGGGGGGGCTTTTGGGGTCGGGGGGGGGGGTCGGGGGGGCGGGTTGGGGGTCGGGAGGGGGCTTTTGGGGTCGGGGGGGGTCCCCTTTGGGGTCGGGGGGTGCCTTTTGGGGTCGGAGGTAGGGCTTTTGGGGTCAGGGAGGGCTTTTGGGGTCGGGGGGGGGTTTGGGGTCCGGGGGGGCTTTTGGGGTTAGGGGGGACTTCTGGGGTCGGGGAGTGGCCTTTGGGGGTCAGGGTGGGGGTTGGGGGCCGGAGGGGGGGGCTTTTGGGGTGTGGGGGGGCTTTTGGGGTTGGGGTTGTCCCCTTTGGGGTCAGGGGGAGGCTTTGGGGTCGGGGGGAGGGCTTTTGGGGTCAGGGGGGTTTGGGGGTCAGGGGGAGGGCTCTGGGGTTTGGGGGGGCTTTTGGGGTCGGGGGGAGGGCTTTTGGGGTCAGGAGGGGTTTGGGGTCGGGGAGAGGGCTTTTGGGGTCAGGGGGAGGGCTCTGGGGGTTGGGGAGGGGCTTTTGGGGTCGGGGGCCTTTTGGGGTCAGAGGTAGGGCTTTGGGGTCAGGGGGAGCTTTTGGGGTTGGGGGCAGGGCTTTTGGGGTCAGGGGGGCTTTTGGGGTCAGGGAGGGCTTTTGGGGTCGGGGGGGGCTTTTGGGGTCGGGGGTTCCTCTTTGTGGTGTGGGGGGTCATTATTTGGGGTGTAAGAGCCCTGTTTAGGGTGTGAGAGTCCCTATTTGGGGTGTTGGGGTCCCCATTTAGGGTCTTGGGGACCCCATTTACGGTCTTGGGGTCCATATTTGGGGTGTGGGGGTCCCTATTTAGAGTGTTGGGGTCCCGTTTGGGGTGTTGGGGACCCCATTTAGGGTGCTGGGGTCCCTATTTAGGGTGTTGGGATCCCAATTTGGGGTGTTGAGGTTCTCTTTGGGGTATTGGGGTCCCCGTTTAGGGTGTGGAGGTCCCCTTTGGCGTGTGGGGGTCTCCTTTGGGGTGTTGGGGTCCCCATTTGGGTGTTAGGGTCCGTATTTGGGGTGTAGGGTCCTTATTTAGGGTGTTAGGGTCCCCTTTGGGGTGTTGGGGTCCCCATTTGTGGTGTGGGGGTCCCATTTAGGGTGCTGGGGTCCCTATTTGGGGTGTTGGGGCCCCCATTTAGGATGTTGGGGTCCCTGTTTGGGGGTGAGGGTCCCCGTCGGGGCATTGGGGTCCCCTTTTGGGATGTGGGGGCAGTGGGGGCCCCCCGGGTGACGTCCCCACCCCGTGTCCCGCAGGCTGGACATCCTGCACGCGGTGGCCACGTGGCAGAAGAACTTCAAGAGGATCGTGAGTGGGGGTTTGGGGTCTGGGGGGGAGGTTTTGGGGGCAGAGGGGGAGGTTTTGGGGCAGAGGGGGAGGTTTTGGGGACAGACAGGGAGGTTTGGGGGCAGAAGGAGAGGTTTTGGGGCAGGGGAAGAGGTTTTGGGGCAGAGGAAGAGGTTTTGGGGCAGAGGGGGAGGTTTTGGGGCAGAGGGGGAGGTTTGGGGGAAGAGGGAGGTTTTGGGGTGAGAGGGAGAGGTTTGGGGGCAGAGGAGAAGGTTTTGAGGGGAGAGGAAGGGGTTTTGGGGCAGAGGGGGAGGTTTTGGGGCAGAGAGGTTTTGGGGACAGACGGAGATGTTTTGTGGGGGAGGTTTTGGGGAGGTTTCAGGGTGAAGACGATGTTTGGGGGGAGAAGGTGAGAGGGAGGTTTTTGGGGTGAGACGGAGAGGTTTTGGGGTGAGAGGGAGAGGTTTGGGGTGAGAAGGAGGTTTTTGGGATGGGAGGAGAGGTTTTGGGGTGAGAGGGAGAGCTTTGGGGGACAGCGGGACGTTTTTAGCAAAAGGCGCTCCGGAGGAGGCAAAGAGGGAGTTTTTTAGGATGGAGAAGCTCTGGGGGGGACCGAGGCGGGTCTGGGGATACCAAGGGAGATTTGGGGGGGCTCGGGGGGGACGACCCGGTGCTGGGTTGGGGGGGGGGGGATATTTAACGCCCCGGACCCCCCCCCCCAGAGCTACGCCAAGGTGAAGACGCGCGCCGAGGTGCGCGGCGGCGGGCGCAAGCCGTGGCGGCAGAAGGGGACGGGGCGCGCGCGCCACAGCAGCATCCGCTCCCCGCTCTGGCGAGGGGGTGAGTGACCCCCCCGGGGTCGCCAAGGGGTGTGTGGGGTTTCAGGGACCGTATTCGGGACCCCCCCCACCCCCAAACCTCATCCCGTGTCCCCCCCCCTTGACCCCGCAGGCGGCATCGCCCACGGCCCGCGGGGCCCCACCAGCTACTACTACCTGCTGCCCATGAAGGTGCGGGTGCTGGGGCTGAAGACGGCGCTCACCGTCAAGCTGATGCAGGTACGGGGACCCCAAACCCACCCGGGGGGGGCTTCCCGGTGTCGTCCCCCCCCCCAGGTGGGGACCTGGGAGGTGACGTTTGGGTTTCCCAGGACCAGCTCCACGTGGTGGACAACCTGGAGGTGCCCACGGCCGACCCCCGGTACCTGCAGGACCTGGCGCGCTACCGCCACTGGGGCAGCTCCGTGCTCATCGTCGACGTGTGAGCACGCGCGCGTGTCCCCTCCCCACCACCCCGTGTCCCCCCCCACCACCCTGTGTCCCCCCCTGCCCCGTCCCGGTGTCCCCCGGCCCCGTCCCGGTGTCCCCGAGGCGTAATTCTCCCTTTCCTCCCCCAGCGATGAGATGCCGGAGAACATCGAAAAAGCCGTGGCCGGCCTCAAAACCATCACCCTGATCCCCGTCGTAGGTGAGAACCCCGCAGCCGCCGTCCCCGAAACGTCCCCGAAGCGTCCCCAAAGCGTCCCCAGCGCCAGGCGCCGACGTCCCCGCGTGTCCCCGCAGGTCTCAACGTCCACAGCATGCTCAAGCACCAGACGCTGGTGCTGACGGTGGCCGCCGTGGACTTCCTGGAGAAGAAGCTGCTGTGGCACGACGCCCGCTACTCGCCGCTCTACCCCTTCTCCATGCCCTACAGTGACATCCCGTAGCCGGGATGGGGGCTGGGGGCGCTGCGCGTCCTCCCCCCCCCCCCCCATTAAAGTGAGGTCGTGCCCAGCTCTTGGGTTTTGTCGTGGTTGGGGGGGGGAGTGGGATGGGTGCTTGCAGACCCCCTCCTGGGGTTCGTGGCGGCTCCTGGGCTCGTGGTATGGCTGCCCCGTGGGGACACGGGGACGTGCGGCCACCCTATGGGGACATAGAGGCACCCCACGGGGACACGGGGACATACAGACATGCCTTGGGGGCATACAGATACCCCTTGGGGACATACAGGCACCCCTTAGGGACATGGGGACATACGGCCACCCCATGGGGACATACAGGCACCCCTTGGGGATATGGGGACATACGGCCACCCCTCGAGGACATACAGCCACCCCATGGGGACATAGAGACACCCCACGGGGACACAGGGACATACAGACACCCCTCAGGGACATACAGACACCCCTTGGGGACATGGGGACACACAGCCACCCCATGGGGACATACAGCCACCCCTCGGGGACACGGGGACATACAGCCACCCCTCGAGGACATACAGCCACCCCTCGGGGACATACAGCCACCCCTTGAGGACATACAGCCACCCCTTGGGGACATGGGGACACATAGCCACCCCATGGGGACATACAGCCACCCCTCGGGGACACGGGGACATACAGCCACCCCTCAGGGACATACAGCCACCCCGTAGGGACACGGGGACATACAGCCACCCCTCGAGGACATACAGCCACCCCTTGGGGACCAGGCACCCACATGGGGACACACAGCCACCCCTCGAGGACATACAGCCACCTCTTGGGGACATGGGGACACATAGACACCCCTCGAGGACATACAGCCACCCCTCAGGGACATACAGCCACCCCTTGGGGACATGGGGACACACAGCCACCCCATGGGGGACATACAGGCACCCCTTGGGGACATGGGGACACACAGCCACCCCATGGGGACATAGAGCCACCCCTCGGGGACACAGGGACATACAGACACCCCTCGGGGACATACAGACACCCCTTGGGGACACATAGCAACCCCTCGAGGACATACAGCCATCCCTTAGGGAGGTGAGCGGTGGCACCTGGTGGCACCTGGTGGCACCCAGGCCCCGCTGCGGGGCTGGGGACACTGGAAGGGACAGCAATGGAGAAGGGCTAGTGGTGGTGGTGGTGTCACGTCGGTGCCACCGTGCGGGGCCGGCTCGCCTCGTCCCCTGCCGCGGGCTCCTCCGCAGCGTCCTCGTCCATGCGGTGGTGATGCTGACCACGGCGGTGGTGACGCTGGCCACGGTGGTGGCACTTGTCACGCCGCGGGGTGGCCGTACGGAGGCTGGAGGCGCGGACGGGACACGAGCGAGCGGCGCTGAGCCCGTCCCCGCTGCGTGCGAGCACCAAGAGCACCTTCGGGGGGGGGGGGGGGTGACAGCGGCGTCCCTGCGCCCCCGGGGACATCGGGCGCCGCCCTGGGGACGAGGGCACGGCGCCAACTGGCACCGCTCCCGGCGCTGGCACCGCCGCGGCTCCGAGTGCCAGAGGCTGGGGCGGGCCCGGGCACGGCTCTTTCCTGGCAATGCCGTGGCTGAGCGGAAAGCGGCCGGGGCACGGGCTCGTTAACCGGGCTCGTTAGCGGGACGCGTTTGTGGGACACGTTTGTGGGACACGTTCATGGGACACGGGGCCAGCGGGCGGGGAGGCGGCGGGGGGGATGTGGGGGGGAACGGCCTGGAGCCTGCAGAGGGTGTGCAAGGGGGGCCTGGGGCTTGTAACGAGTGTGCAAAGGGAGGTTGGGACTTGTAATGAGTGTGCAAAGAGGGCTTAGGGTTCGTAACAGGCAAAGAGGGCTTAGGGTTCGTAACAGGCGTGCAGAGGGGCTTTGGGGACTGCAACGAGTGTTCAAAGGGGTCCGGGGCTTGTAACGAGTGTGCAAAGGGGCTTGGAGCCCACGGTGAGCGTGCGAGGGGGCTTGGAGCTTGCAGTGAGCATGCCCTAGGGCTTGGAGCTCATAACATGTAACGAGCCTGTGCAACGGGGCTTGGAGCTTGCAACAAGCGTGCAACGCTTGGAGCTGTAACAGCTTGCATGCAATGGGGCTTGGGCCCATAACACACATGCAACGGGGCTCGGAGCTTGCAGCGAGTGTGCAACGGGGCCTGGAGCTTGCAGCGGGCGTGCAAGGGGGCTCAGCACCCCAAGAAGGCCGTGGTGGGAGCGCAAAGGCAGCAGCTGGAGGCCCCTTTCCTGCGGCGAAGCTGGCGCGTGGCCGCCCCGCGCGAGCGCTTCCGGACATTTCGGGGGCAGGCGCGAGGCCACCGGAGTGTGGGGGGGGGGCCCGCAGGACCGGACGGGCTGGGCCGCATCCTGCACCGGGCACTGTATCCTGTATTGGGGCCCACGTCCTGCACCAGAGGCCGTATCCTGCCCCGGGGGCAGCAATTTGCTTGTTGTCCCCCCTCCGGCGTCGGAAGCGCGGGGCCAGAGGCGACACGTGCTGGAGCCTGAGCCCGTCCTGGTCGGATGCAGCGGGGACGTCCCAGGGCTGGGACGCTCGGTGGCTGCTGTCCCCGCGGTCCCTCAGGACCTCCGGTGCCTCGTTAGCGCCTTCGTTAAGCGCGGCCTGCTCAGCAGTGGCCGTGCCGCCAGCCCTCGGCACGGGGTGGCACCCTACGGGACGGCGCGGGGTGCCGCCCTGTGGGGTCGGGGGGACAGGGACACGGGGACACGGGGGTGTCCTGCCCTGTCCCTGCAGTGTCCCAGGGGTGCCGCACGGTGACGGAGCCGTGGGGGCGGCGGAGCAGAGGAGGGGATTTGGGATGTCCCCTGTGTCCTGGTCCCCATGTCCCTCCCAGTCCAGTGCCGTGTCCAGTGTCCCTGTCCCCGTGTCCCTCCCCCTCCATTCCTGTGTCCCCCGTGTCCCTGTCCCCAGGTCTCTCCCCATCCACCCCCATGTCCCCCATGTCCCCACAAATCCACCCCCCTTGTCCCTGTCCCCAGGTTTCTCCCCATCCACCCCCACATCCCCGTGTCCTTCCCCATCCGTCCCATGTCCCCCATGTCCCCCCAGCGCACCCCCTTGTCCCTGTCCCCCTGTCCTTTCCCACATCCCCATGCCCCGTGTCCCTCCCCATCCGCTCCTGTGTCCCCCTTGTCCCCGTCCCCAGGTCTCTTTCCATCCAGCCCCATGTCCCCCACGGCCCCCCCAGTCCTCCACCTTGTCCCTGTCCCCCACGTCCCCACGTCCCTCCCCATCCATTCCTGTGTCCCCATATCCCCACGTCCCCACGCCCTCCCCCCTTAACCCCCTTAACCCCCTGCCCCCCTGCCCCTCCCAACCCCTCCCTACACCCCCACGTCCCCCCCCCACGTGCCCCACGTCCCCGTGTCCCCGTCCCCGTGCTGCTGACCGCGCAGGAAATGCCCTTTGTGCAGCCCCAGCGAGGCCATGGCCGTGGGGAGATAAGGAATTCCGCCCGCCCCACCAACTCCGGGGGGGCGGCCTTGGGGACGAGGAGCCGTGCACGGGGACGGCGGAGCCGTGGGGGCGCCGCGTGGGTTCCCCCTTCCCTGTGGGGGACGAGGGGACGCAGCCCCGTGGTGGCCGCGGTGGTGGGGACAGGGCCCACGTGGTTTCCGCGGTCCCGGCGCAGTTCTCATAAAGCCTCCGGGGTTTCGCTGCGGGATGCAGAAGTGAAACCCCGGGAGCCGGCCCCGGACTTTCCTCCGCCGCCAGCTCGGAGACGAACCCTGGGGGACAAGGGGCGCCAGCGCCAGCGGCGTGGGCTGCGCTTCGTCCCCGGGTCAGGGTTGCGTTGCTTGGAGGCCCTTTCTCAATCTGGTCCTTTTGTCCCGAAAGGAAAACTTTGGAAAGGCAGCGGCCCCCGCCGTGCCAAGAGCCGGGGCGGCCGCATCCTGGCCCCCCAGCGCTGATGGGGTCTGGCCGCCCTCCCGGCTCCTCGTGGTGAGAAAAAAAATCCCTCCCGTCCAAAAAAAAAACATGAAGAGAAAAAAGGAAGCGGAGCGCGCGGGTGGGAGAGCTTGGCTGCTTGTCCCCGTGCATTCGGGATGAGGTCACAGCGCTGATGCTGACGCCAAGGCCCCCCCCCAGCTCCTTAACCCAGCCCTGGCCAGGCCCCCGCAAAAATCCTGTGCTGGGGGGGGGGGGGGCGTCAGGAAGCCCTGAATTTGTCTTATGGGGCTGAGTCCCCCCTCCGACCCCAAAAAAAGTTGGGGGCCCTGGTGCCTGTGCCTGGTGGACGGGGCTGGAGCGAGTGCAGTGGGGCAGATTTGGGGGGGCTGCCCCATACCAGGGCAGTGCGACAGGAGGGCAGTGGGGCAGGAGGGCAGTGGGGCAGGAAGGCAGTGGGGCAAGAGGGCAGCGGGGCAAGAGGGCTGCTCGAGGGGGGCAGTAAGAAATGTGCCCCTTTTCCCAGGCAGCGGGGCAGGAGGGCCGCTCCATCTGGGGCAAATCCGCCCCACCCCAGGGCGGTGGGGCAGAAAAACTGCCCCATCCCAGGGCGGGGAGGCAGTAGGGTAGGGGGAGGCTAAAGAACTGCCCCATCCCGGGGCAATGGGGCAGGAAAAAAGGTGGGAGAGCAGCGGGGCTGGAGGGCTGTGGGGTTGTCCCACGGTCCCCGGCCGGGGTCCGGCTGCCCGGGGGGAACCCCGGCGCCGAAGTCCCCACATCACCGGAATTCCCCGGGGCTCAAGGAGGGGCCGGGCTTGTGCCGAGCTCATAAAGCGCCTGCCCGCGGGGCGGCGGGAGCACAGCGGGGATCCTGAGTCAGCAACACCGGTGCGCACGGAGAGCCCAAAGCGGAGCCGGGACCGGTGTTCTTGGAGAGCCCAAAGCGGAGCCGGGACCGGTGTTCTTGGAGAGCCCAAAGCGGAGCCATCCCGGTGCGCACGGAGAGCCCAAAGCGGAGCCGGGACCGGTGTTCTTGGAGAGCCCAAAGCGGAGCCATCCCGGTGCGCACGGAGAACCCGATCGGATCCACCCCGGTGCGCACGGAGAGCCCGAACCGGAGCCGGTACCGGTGTGCACGGAGAGCCCGATCGCCCCGGAAACTGAGATTTTCGAGAAACCGACCGGCCCCAGCCCGGTGCGCACGGATTGCTCGGACCGGCCCCAGCCCGGTGTGCACGGAGACCCCCACCCCACCCCCCCGGTCCCTCCCCGGTGTTCCCGGAGCTCCGAACCAGCCCGGTGCCGGTGCCACCCCGGTGGCTGTCGCGCCATGCGCCCCGCAGCGCTCCCACTGCTCCTGTGCGCCGTGACCGTGCTCGCAGGTGAGGGGCACCGGGGGGGGGGGGCACGGGGGTGGTGGGGAGAGGGCGGTGGGGACCCGCGTGTCCCCAGGGGGTGTGTGGCACCGGGGAGGAGAACACGGGTGCCAGCGTGTCGGGGCGAGCGTGCCAGCGTGTCGGGGCGAGCGTGCAAGGGCGTCGGGGCGAGCGTGCAAGCGCATCGGGGCGAGCGTGCAAGCGCGTTGGGGCGAGCACGAGCACGTCGGGGTGAGCACACGCATGTCAGAGCGAGCACAAGCACGTCGGAGCGAGCACAAGCGTGGCAGAGCGAGTGTGTCACTCCGAGCGTATCGGTGACACCGTGCCCTGCCCCGTGACGAAGCCCTTTGGGAGCGCGTCCCCCCCAAGCGAGTTGGGAACAAGCAAGAAGAGAGCGGGAGGGGGGCGCGGCGCAGCCCAGCCCGGGTGCCCTTGCGAAATCTGTTTGTCTTGTGGCAATTCCGAGGAATTTTTCCCTTGCTTCCGCAGGTTATTCTGGGAAAGGGCAGGACTTTGCCCAGGGCTGCCGAGGAAAACCTCGGGGAACCCCCAGCGGCGGGGCGCAGCCGCTGACTCACCGGGGGGCTTTTTTTCCAGAGCAGGGGCTCCTCAGCCCAGCTTTGCCAGGAAGGGATTTGCCTTTTGTCACCCCCACGGGACTGTCACCGTGCTGAGGATCTGGCCGCCGGCTGGGGACAGCTGCTGCGAGCTGCCGGCGCGCCCCACGCCTCCCCGCATACCTTCTGCCCTTTTTGCTCATTTTTTTTTTTGGCTGGCAGATGGTGGTGGTGGGGGTGGGAACGGACAGATCCTGCCCTCCCCACGCGCCCTCAAGGGCACTTCCCGCAGCAAAGGAGAAGCTCAGGAGCTCTGCACTTCTCCCTGGCTTCCGCCACGGGGACGCTTCCCCCTGGGGTGATGGGTTGGGGACAAACCTGAGGGTCCCTTTGTCTTCTCCTGGCGGGTCCCCAGCGCCCTGCGGACCCTCACGGACATTCGTTTCGCCTCGCAGGGCGGCTGCACGCTTCCTTCGAGGTGTTCATCGAGCCACCGGTGCTGGTGGTGGAGCACGGCGGGGCGGTGCGCCTCAAGTGCAGGACCACGTGCCAGGACCCCAGCGCCACGGGCGACGTGGAGACGTCCTTCTTCAAGCACCGGCTTGAGGCGTCAGGGCAGGGCGAGACGGTGGTGGAGCTGCGTAACATCACCGAGTGGAGCTCCAACATCCTCTGCTTCTACTCCTGCAACAAGCAGAGGAAGACGGTGTCAGCCACCCTCATCGCTTACCGTAAGCGGCTCTGGGGTGGTGCCGCCAGCCCCCGGTGGCACCGAGCGTCCCCTTCACGCCGTGTCTTGTCCCCCCACCCCAGGTCCCCTGGAGCAGGCGGTGCTGGAGCCAGTGCCGCAGCTGGCGGTGGGCGAGAGCCACGAGCTGGTGTGCCGCGTGCCCCGCGTGGCGCCCGTCCGGAACCTGACGGTGATCCTGCGCCGCGGTGCCACCACCCTGCACACCGCCACCTTCGAGCTCAGAGCCGAGAACAAGCCGCAGGACGTGGAGGTGACGCACGTGGTGATAGCGCGGCGCGAGGACCAGGGGCAGAGCATCACCTGCCAGGCGCTGCTCGACCTGCGGCCCAGCAATGTCCACTTCAACACCACCTCCTCCCCGCAGGTGCTGGACGTCTACGGTGAGCTGGCGCTGGTGTCACCACGTGTCCCCAAGCCGGCGGTGGCCGTGTCTCACCGTTTGCTCCCCTACTGCAGATTTCCCTGAGGATCCCAAGCTGGAGATGAGTGAGATCTACCTGGAGACGGATGAGAAGATCAACATCTCCTGCAGCGTCCGGCAAGCCTTCCCGGCGGCGCTCTTTGAGCTTTCCCTGGCCGGCCACCCGCTGCCACTCCATGTCACCGAGGACGGGCTCCGCGCGGTGGCCGAGGTGTCCCACGCTCAGCAGGGAAAATTTGGGCTGGTTTGCAGTGTGCGGGTGGGACCCAAGGAGCGGCAGAAGCAGGGGTCGGTCCACGTCTACAGTAAGTGCGTCACGGTCAGGCGGGCGGCGTGGCAGGGACGGCGTCCCTCAGGTGTCCCCGTTGTCACCCGCAGGCTTCCCCCAGCCGCAGCTGAACGTCAGCACCAGTGTCCCCATGGAGGGGACGGAGGTGACCGGGCGCTGCGTCCTGCCACCCGGGCACTCCCCGGACCTGCAGCTGCAGGTGACAGCGGGTCCCCGCGTCCTGGCTGCCTGGGGACCGTCCCCGCTGGTCTTTGCGTGGACGGCGTCGGAGGAGGATGACGACACCAAGCTGGTCTGCGAGGCCAGGATGCGTGCAGGCAACAAACCCACAAAGAGGAGCACGCCCGTGGGGCTCAGCGTCACTGGTGGGTGCACAGGAGGCAGGTTGGGGGGTGGTGGGGACGTCGCGGCGCATTTCGGGGGGGAGTAATGTCCCCTGGTGTCCCCGCAGCCCTGCCCAGAATGGACGACAGGAGCTGCCCCCCCAGCCAGAACTGGACGGAAGGGGAGGAGGTGACGCTGCGGTGCCAGGCGCGGGGCAACCCCCGGCCCCACGTGGCTTGTGACAAGGACGGGACGTCCATCACCCCCGGGCTGCGGCACGTGGCCACCCGCGCCCACACCGGCACGTTCCGGTGCCGGGCCAGCAACGCGCTGGGCACGGCCGAGCGCAGCATCACCGTGTGGGTGCAGTGTGAGTGGGGACGGGGCGCTGGGTGCTGGGAGGGGGGGGATATGAAAGGTGGGCGCTGCTGACCCCCCCCCGTGCCATCCCACAGACCACGACGTCGACGTGGTGCTCATTGTGGTGCTGGTGCTGGTGGCACTGGGCGCCCTGGTCATCGCCGGCGTTGTTTACGGCATCTACTACCGCAAGAAGAAGATGCGTGAGTACCAGCTGCAGAAGCAACAGCGACGCATGGAGATGGAGAGGCTGCGCTCGGAGGAGACGGTCGGCATCAACGGCTCGGCACCGGGGAGCCAACCGTAGCTGCGCCGCTGCCAGAGCCGCCGCAGGGAGCGGGCTGAGGGGCACCCCTGGGTGCCGAGCGCCGTGGTGGCACCGGGTGCCAGCGGGGAGCACCCGGCGGGACCTCGCAGAGGGGGCGACGCCGGGCGAGGCCAACACTACATGGGGGCGGCCACCGTGGCCGCTGTCACCACGGGCTGGTGACAGCCCAAGGATGGACCCGCAGTGTCGGGGGAAGTGGGCGCGGTTTGGGGGTCGAGCGGTGACGTTCTGCGGGACGAAGGCGCTCCTCATCCTCCTCGTGTTGGAGCCCAAGAACCGTGGGGGTTTCCCAGTGCTTGCTGCCCCCCTGGGCTGGCCCAGGGCTTTGGCAGGAGCTGCTGCTGCTGCTGAGGAGGAGGAGGAGGAGGAGGAAGATGAAGGTGCTCAGAGCGCCGTTTGTATGCATTGCACAAATAAAGGCCAGGGGTGATGGTGAGGGGACCCCCCCTGCTGTGTTTCTGCCCAAACCCCGTTGTTTTCCGGCACCTTTCACCCACGGTCAACCCCCTGCTGAGCATGCGCGGGGGTGCCCCAAACCCCGCTTCCTTCCTTCCTTCATTGCGCCGCCATTTGGCCCCGCTGAGGACAGGGCCGGGGGGACACGGGGCTGGGGAAGGGGACGGGGAAGGCCGAGGTGACGCCGGGACTGCGAGGCTGGGGGCCGCTGGCCACCCCCGGCCCCGTGTGTCCTCGGTCCCCGCAGTGGCCATGCCTCGGTGTCACCTTCCTGCGCTGCCCCTCATGGTGCTGCTGCTGCTGGCTCAGGCCGGTAAGTGCTGGGGGGGCGTCCTGGATTGTCCCCTCCTGTCCCCAAACTGGGATGTGATCTGTGGCCCTGCGCATCCCTCGCCACCCCTGGGGTGTGGGCCGTGTGGCCCTGCGCTTCCCCATACGGGTCTCCGGGCTGTGCCAGGTGGCCCTGCTCATCTCCTGCACCCTGGTTCAATCTCTGTGCCAGCCACGTGTCCCTTTTTGTCCGCACTTGTCCCCAAACTGGTCCCCAGGTCGTGCCCTGTGTCCCAGTTCATCTCCTCCTGTTCCAGACCAGGTCCCTGTGCTCTCTGTGGGTCCCTTCTCGTCCCTTCCTGTCCCCAGCCTGGTCCCAGGACATGCCATGCATCCCTTCTCGTCCCCTCCTGTCCCCAGCCTGGTCCCTGTGCCATCCCTGTGTCCCATCCTGTCCCCAAACTGGTCCCTGTGCCACCCCCGGTTCCCTTCTTGCCCCTTCCTGTCCCCACCTCCCACCCCATCTCACCCCCTCCTCTCCACAGGCCGTGCCACGCGTCCCACCTCGTCCCCCCCTGTCCCCAGCCCGTCCCCGGGCTGTGCCACTGCAGCCCCCCCGGGCAGCCCCTTCAGCGTGAGCGTGACGGGCAACGCCTCGGAGGTGTCCTACGGGGGGACCGTGCTGATCAACTGCTCCACCACGTGCGCCGACCCCAACGCCATCGGGGGCGTGGAGACCTCGCTCACCAAGGAGGAGGCTGCGCGGGGCTGCGGCTGGCTGGCGGTGCGGCTGAACAATGTCACCGAGCCGCTCTCCGAAGTCTTGTGCTTCTTCACCTGCTTCGGCCAGAGGAACACCTCGGTTTTCAGGATGCTGGCATATGGTAAGTGCCCCCTCCGTCCTGCTCCCGCGGAGGAGCGGAGCCTGGGGACAGCAGGAGGCTCGGTGGCATCTCTCGGCAAGGTGCTGCCACCCCAGGGTAGGTGACGCCCCGGTGCCCACCTCTGTCTGCTCACTGAGCCCCCCCCAAGCACTGCGGGTCCCAGCATAAGGACGTGGTGCTGCTGGAACGGGGCTGGAGGTGGCCACGAGGGTGCTCGGAGGCTGGAGCAGCTCTGCTGGGGGGTGTTCAGCCTAAAAAGTTTGGGATTTGTGGGTTCAGCCTCGAGAGAAGGCTCCGGGAAACCCTAAAGCGGGCTGCCAGTGCCTCGAGGGGGCTGCAGGAGAGCTGGGGGGGGTCTCTTCGTCAGGGGGTGTAGTGATGGCTGAGGCTTTGAACTAAAAGAGGGAAGATGGAGATGAGACACGAGGAAGAAATCCTTCGCCATGAGGGCGGTGAGGGGCTGGAAGCCGCCTCCCAAAGGAGCCACGGGTGCCTGGCAGTGCCCAAGGTTGGGGTGGATGGGGCTTTGAGGGGTCGTGCCCATGGGATGAGTCTTTAGGGTCCCTTCCAACCCCAACCAGTTCGTGGTTCGATGGCTCAGTGATTCGGTGATCCCGTGACTTGGTGATTCGGAGATCCTACGGTGCGGTGATTCAGTGTTTTGGTGATTCACTGAGTCCATGATCCAATGCTTCGATGACCTAATGGGTTCATCATCCTGTGACCTGATGATCCTGTGACCTGATGATCCTGTGATCTGATGATCCTGTGACCTGATGATCCCATGACCTGATGACCCTATGACCTGATAATCCAATGATCCCACGATCCCACGATCCCACAATCCTGTGATTTGACACTCCTACGATGCAATGATTCCACGATTTGATATTTCCACGATTCCATTGCTCAACGGATTGATGACCCAATGATCCTATAATTTGATGATTTGTTGATTCAGTGGCCCTATGGCTCTATGCTTCCATGACATGGTGGTTCCATGGTTCCCTGTTTCCATGATCCCATGATCCGATCACTCCATGATTCAGTTATTCCCTGATTCAATTATTCCCTGAATCGATTATTCCATGACTCATTTTTTTTCCATGGTTTGGCAGTTCCAAGATCTTACAATTCTGTGATTTGACAGTTGTATGATTTGATGGTTCCACGATTCGGTGCTCCCATGAGTTGTTGGCCCCATGATTTGTTGGTCCCATTATTTGCAGTTTCCATGATTTGATGATTCCATTACTTGATGATTGCATGGTTTGATGGCTCCATGATTTGACACCTCCATGATTTGGCAGTTCCACGGCTTGGTGATTCCCTGATTTGACAACTCCATGACTTGTCACTTCCATGATTCGCCAATTCCGTGTTTTGCTGGTCCCATGATTTGACAATTCCACTATTTGAAGGTTCCACGATTTGGTGGTCCCATGATTTGGCAATTCCATGATTTGTTGGTCCCATTATTTGGCGAGTCCATGATTTGAAGGTTCCACGGTCTGGTGGTCCAGTGATTTGAAGGTTCCATAGTTCAACGATTCCATGATTTGATGATTGAAGGGTTTGATGGCTCCACAATTTGGCAATTCCACAATTTGATGACTCCGTGATTTATCAGTTCCCTGATTTGTCAATTCCACGATTTGATGACACCGTGATTTGCCAATTCCACTGCTCGCCAACTCCATGATTTATCAGCTCCATGATTTGCCGGTTCCGTGATTCGTTGGTTGGTTGATTTGCCGATTCCATGTTTTGCTGCTCCCACGATTTGCCAGCTCCATGATTTGTCATTCCCAGAACCGAATGCTCAGATCATCCCGCGCCCACCCAACCCCGTACCCTCCCTCCCACTGCAGACTTCCCGCAGCCCGTCCTGCTCCTCAGCGACCCCAACGCCACCTGCAACCAGCCGGTGACCCTGCGGTGCTCTGCGGCCCCCAGCCGGCCCCCGCAGCTGCAGCTGCGGCTGCGCAGCCACCGCCTGCCCCCAACGCCCTGGCAGGACGGACCGCTGAGCCTGGAGCTGACGGCGCACGAGGAGGACGACGGCGACGAGTTCGTCTGCGAAGCGCAGCTCCTGGTGGGCACCCAGATGCTGAACAAGAGCTCGGATGTGGTTAAGCTACACGTCACGTGTGAGTGGGGTGCTGGGGCTGGATCCGGGCAAAATCCCCCCAGCTGCGGTGCAAAACCCCCCAGCCCCATGCTAAACCCCCCAGCCCCATGCAGAGCCCCCCAGCCACGCTGCAAAACCCCTTATCCCCATGCAAAACCCCTCCCAGCTTGGTGAACCGCCCCCCCCCAAACCCACGCAAAACCCTCAGCCATGCTGCAAAACCCTTCCTTGACCCCAGAGCAAAAACATCCTGGACCCTGTGCAAGGCCCCCCCGCCCTTAGCCTTGGGGCAAAACCCCCCTGTCCTGGTGCAAATCCCACCCCCCTGTCCCCATCCAAAAAAAAATCCCACCCCACTTGGCCCCTCTGGAACCAGTGCAACCCCCCACCCCACTGCAACGCCACTTGTCCCCTGTCCAACCTCGGGGCTGGAGCAAAACCCTCGGTCCCATTAACCCCCCCCTCATCCTGTGCTACTCCCTCCATGCTGCAAAACTCCCCGGTCCCCATGCAACGCCCCCCCCCCCCCAGCCCCGGTGCGAAGCTCCGATGCCGGGTTTGCACCCAGACCAAACCTCGTGTCCCCCCCTCCGTGCCCCCCCAGTCCTACCCCAGCTGGACGACAGGAGCTGCCCCCCCAGCCAGAACTGGACGGAAGGGGAGGAGGTGACGCTGCGGTGCCAGGCGCGGGGCAACCCCCGGCCCCATGTGGCTTGTGACAAGGACGGGACATCCGTCACCCCCGGGCTGCGGCACGTGGCCACCCGCGCCCACAGCGGCACGTTCCGGTGCCGGGCCAGCAACGCGCTGGGCACGGCCGAGCGCAGCATCACCGTGTGGGTGCAGTGTGAGTGGGGAACGGGGCGCTGGGTGCTGGGAGGGGGGGGATACGAAAGGTGGGTGCTGCTGACCCCCCTCCCCCCCTTGCCATCCCACAGACCACGACGTCGACGTGGTGCTCATTGTGGTGCTGGTGCTGATGGCACTGGGCGCCCTGGTCATCGCCGGCATTGTTTACGGCATCTACTACCGCAACAAGAGGATCCAGGAGTACCGGCTGCGGGAGATGCAGCAGCGCATGCAGATGGAGCAGCGACGCTTGGTGTAGGAGGAGGAGGAGGAGGAGGAAGATGACGGCGAATGTTCGGCGCCGGGGATGGAGCCGTAGCTTTGTGCCAGGGGTGCCGCGCTCTGGGTGCACCAAAACCCCACGTCCCTCGCCCAGGGACAGATCCTAGTGGCCGGGGGGGGGGTGTCCCCTGGCAGCCCCCATCCCTGCCATGGGACCTCCCGGAAAAAAATTCTGGATGGGGCTCGTTGAGCACGTGTGGGTGCAGCTGGTGTCATGCGCGCCCTGCGTGTGCGTCCGCCGGTGGCACCGGGTGGCACCGGGTGGTGAGCGCTTGCCGTCCCCATCCCCTCCTTGTACAGAGAGCGGGGGTGGCACCTCTGTCCCCCCCATCTTGGCGGCATCCTGGGGGGGTGCTTGAGGGGCATTAAACGTCCTCCTGCTGGCAGTGGCACTCGTCCTGTTGTCACCTGCTGGGGGGGGGATGACTTCGGGGGGGGGGGGGGGTCGGCAGAGCCGATGCCTGGAGGCTCAGCTGGAAGCTGGGGGGGGGGGGGGGGAATGTGGGAAGGGGTGGCAGGGTGTGGGGGGGGGATGTCCCCGTGCCTGGTTGTGGGGTAGGGACGTGGGACAAGGTTTGGGGACAGCAGATGGTGGCCGGGCTGGGGGTCCCCATCTCAGGCTGGGGGCTGGGGACATGGGGCAGGGCTTGGAGACAGGGAACGGGGCTGGGGGATGGAAATGGGGCTGGGGAGGGGGGGACAGGGGGAATATGAGGGGGCACAGGGACCGGCTTTGGGGCTTGGGGACACCGATGGGGACCGGGGGGCCGGGGCTGGAACCAGGGACAAGGGACAGGGCTGGGGGATGGGAAAGAGGGGAGGGGCGATGGGAACAGGGCTGGGGACAGGGGGGCCATGGGGCTGCCGCCGGGGCTTCGGTCCCCAAAGCCACCATCGTCCCCAAAGCTGGCATCGTCCCCAGCGCCCGAGCGCTGTCCCCAGTGCCTGAGCGTTGTTCCAAAGGCCGGGGCTGGCGGCAGCAGCAGACAGAGGGGCTGTGAGCGTGGAGCCTGGTGCTCGCTGGCACCGTCGCTCGCGCCCGGCATGACACCGGCTCCCGCTTGGCCACCACGGCACAGCACGGCACGGCTCGGCACGGCTCGGCCTGCTTCAGCTCATCCGCCAGCATCTCCGCCACCGGTACCGGCACCAGTGCGGGCACGGCACCGTGGGCGGCGTGGGCACGGCGGTTCGGCGTTGCCGCGCTGCGGGGCTGCGTGGGCCGTGGCGAGGTACGGAGCGTGCTGCGCTCGGCGGGTGAATCACGCCTCGCCCGCGCCCACGGAGGGACGGGGGGACGGGGGGGACAGCTGCACGGGGTGGGCTGGGGGCGCACGGTGGTGTGCATGGTGCGGGGGGCGCACGCCTTCACGCATGGTGCACACGCAGTGAGTGTCTCAGTGCGCACACGGCGCACCAGCATGCACATATGGCACACACCGGTGTGAGCAAAATGCACGCCAGCGTGCACGCGGGATGCACACCTGCATGGCATGGTGCACGCACGGACACACACGAATAGTGCATGCCTGCGTGCACATGAAATGCACGCCTTCGTGCACACAATACACGCATGAACACGCACGAATAGTGCACGCCTGCGTGCACACTTGGTGCACGCTTTTGTGTGCATGATGCATGCCTGAACACGCACAAATAAAACACATTTGCATGAACAAGTAGTGCATGCCTTTGTGCACACGCTGCGTGTGTGAACATGCAAGAATAATGCACGCATGCACGCGCAAGATGCACACATGAACATGCACGGATAGCGCACGCCTGCATGCACACACGATGCACACCTTCGTGCACACAATACATGCACGAACTCGCACAAGTAACGCACGCCTGCATGCACACACGAACATGCATGAATAATACACCTGCATGCGCACGAAATACAGGCCTGCGTGCACATGATGCACACATGAACATGCACGATTAATGCACGCCTCCGTGCACACGATGCACTCCTAATGCACGCACACGCAGCGCACGATTCACATGCCATGCATGCACATGCGTGCACGACCATGGAATGCGCACACTCACACGCAGTGCACGCAAACACCTCCATGCAATGCACGCCTGCAGGTGCACACCCCACAAACACCAAGCCGCCCCCCTCCCCCATTCCCACGCAGCCCCTTCCGTGGGGGGGGCTGCCCACGCAGTGAGACCCCCACCCCCCGGGGGGGGGGTGGGGGTGGGTGTCTCTTTGCAGCCCCCCCACCCCCCGCAAAGCTAAGCCCGTGCCCACCCCCCCGTGGCCCGGTGCCCCCCCCCTCCCCAGGTGGGTGTGTGGGCAGAGCTGCATGTCTGGCGCTGCACCCACGCAGCACCCACTCGTGCGACACGAACACGGGTGGGGGGGGGTGGGGGGGCACGGATCCCAACCCCCCCCACTGTGGGGGGGGCTTTACCGGGGGCGGAGGGGGGGGAGGAGCCTCGGTGCGCAGCGTCGAGGAGCTGCCTTCATCCCCATCCTCATCCTCGCCTTCATCCCCATCCTCGCCTTCATCTCCATCCACATCTTCATCCCCATCCTCATCTTCATCCTCATCCTCATCCCCCCTGATCACCCCCCCCCCCCCCCCCAAAAAAATAACAGAGCCCGGACCCAATGGCCCCCCCCCGACCGGCTGCACGACTCCTGCCCCCCCTGATCCTGGCGCTTGCAGGTACAGGGGAGGGAGCACAGGGGGAGGGGCTGGGTGCCTCCGTGTTTTGGGGGGGGGGGGGGGGCTGACCCGTAATTATGGTGGGGGGATCCCCACGGAACCAAGGAACCGGGGGGGGGTGCTGGGGGTGAGCCCTGCTGGGGGCTGGGGGCTCTGTGTGGGGCTGGGGTGCTGGCATGGGGCTGGGGTCCCCGAGTATGGGGCTGGGGTTTTGGAGTGGGGTTGGGGTCCTGGAGTGGGGCTGGGGTCCTGGGTTTGGGGTCTGGGGTCCCAGGTTTTGGGGCTGGGAGTCCTGGGTTTTTGTTCTGGGCTCACGTTTCGGGGTTTGGGGGTCCTGCTCTGGGTTCTGAGGTCCTGATTTGGGGTTCTGGGGGTCTCTGACTTTGGTTTCTGGGGTCCTGCTTTGGGGCTGGGGGTTCCCGTTTGGTTCTGGGATCCTGGTTTAGTGGCTGGGGGTCCCTGTTTGGGTTCTGGGCTCCCAGTTTGGGGCTTGGGGGTCCTGCTGTGGGTTCTGAGGTCCTGGGTTTGGGGCTGGGGTCCCAGGTTTTGGTGCAGGGGTCCCTGGTTTGGTTCTGAGGTCACAGTTATGGGGTTGGGGGCCTTGGGCTTTGGTTCTGGTGTCCTGGTGTGGGGCTGGGCTCCTGGTTTGGGGCTCAGGGGTCCTGCTCTGGGTTCTGAGGTCCTGGTTTTGGAGCTGGGGTAGGGCCCTGGGTTTTGGGGCTGGGGGCCTAGGTTTAGGGCTGGGGTCCTGTGTTCGGGGCAGGGGTCCTGGTTTGGTTCCAGGCTTCAGGGTTTGGTTCTGGGCTCCTGGTTTGGAGCTGGGGGGGGTCCTGCTCCGGGTTCTGGGCTCCTGGGTTTGGTTTTGGGGTGGGCTCCTGGGTTTTGGTTCTGGGCTCTTGGGTTTGGTTCCGGGCTCCTAGTTTGGTTCCAGAGTCCCAGTTTGGTTCCGGAGTCCCAGTTTGGTTCCAGGCTCCCCCTTCTATTCTGGGCTCCCAGCTTGGTTCTGGGCTCCCAGTTTGGTTCCGGGCTCCCAGTTTAGAGCTTGGCGGTCCTGCTCCGGGTTCTGGGGTCCTGGGTTTGGTTCCGGGCTCCCAGTTTGGTTCCAGGCTCCCAGTCTGGTTCGGGGTCCCAGTCTAGTGCAGGGCTCCCGTTCTGGGGCTGAGGGCTCCTGCCTCGAGCTCCGGGCTCCTGCTGGGGCGCGGGCCCCGTCCCTGCTGGCTGCCCCCGGGGGGGCTCTTGCAGGGGCCGCCCGGGGCACGTTCACGGTGCGCGCCTGGCCCCAGGTGGCCGTGGTGCCCTTCGGGGGCTCGGTGGCCATCAACTGCAGCCACGGCGCCTGCCCGGGCCACGAGGCCACCCTGGGGCTGGAGACGTCGCTCACCAAGGACGCCGCGGCCGCCGGCAGCCGCTGGCAGAGCTTCGTCCTGGTCAACGTCTCCGAGTGGAGCCCGCGCCCCGCCATCTGCCACGGGACCTGCGGGGAGCAGCGGGCCACGGCGTCTGCCACCATCCTCGTCTACCGTGAGTGCGGGCGACGGGCGGGGGGCGGCCCGGCGGGGCTCGAGCTGCACCCCACGGCTCGGCACCCACCCCCCCAGGGCTGCCGGAGAGCGTGGTGCTGGATCCGGTGCCCGCCGCGGCCGTGGGCGAGAGCCGCAACCTGACGTGCCGGGTGGCGGAGGTGGCCCCGCTGGCCAACCTGACGGTCACCCTGCGCCGGGGCGGCGAGACGCTGCGGACGCAGAGCTTTGGGGCCGCCGCCGGCAGCGCCAGTGTGGCCGTCAGCCACCTGCTGACCGTCGGCCCCGGGGACCACGGGCAGGACGTCACCTGCCACGCCGAGCTGTCCCTGCGCCCTCACGGGCCGCTCTTCGCCCGCGCCGCCGTGCCTGTCAAGCTGGCGGTTTATGGTGAGGACCCGCAGCGCGGCTCGGAGCATCCTGACCTTGTCCCACTCAGATCTTGGCCCCGTTCCCGTCTCCATCCCATCCCCATTCCCTGTCCCTGTTCCAGTCCCCATCCCAAGCCTATCCCCATCCCTCTTCCATCCCCATCCCTATCCGAATCCCTTCCCATCCCACTTCCATCCCTATCCCAGTCTCCACCCCATCTCCGTCCTGTCCCCATCTCCATCCCCAGCCTCATTCCAGTCCCCATCCCCTTCCCTTGCCAGTCCCCATACACATCCCTATCCCGTCCCCATCCCTATTCCTCTCCCCATCCCTATCCCATCCCCATCTCTGTCCCCATCCCAATTTCCAGCCCCGTTTCCGTCCCCCTCCCCGTTTCCGAACCCATCCCATCCCGTCCCAATGCGCACCACGACCCAACCCCACACCGTGCCGTACCCCCCCCACCTTTACCACGCGTGTGTCCATGCCAGGCTCTCCACTCCCACCTCCACCACCCACCCCTCGCTGTGAGGGGGGTCTGGGAGCGGGGGGGTCCCCTCGCTCTCCGGGTGCAGAGCCCCGAGGTCCCCTCACGGTGCCACCGCGTCCCCGCAGCTCTCCCCGAGCCACCGCAGCTGCAGGCCCCTGTGCACCTCGAGGCCGGCACCGCCGCCAACGCCAGCTGCCGTGTGGTCGGCGCCTTCCCCGCCGAGGACGCCCACTTCGCCCTGGTGCTGGACGGGCGCAGCCTGGACGTGGCGGTTACGGAGGCGGGGGACACGCTGACCGCCAGCACCCGGCTCTCGCCCCGCACCGCCGGGCTCCAGGAGCTGAACTGCACCGTGGCCGTGGGCGCCGCGGCACGGACAGCGCGGGCGCAGCTCCACGTCTACCGTAAGCCCGCAGGAGGGAGGCGGTGGGGGACCCCCAAATCCCACCCCAAATATTGAGCTTTCACCCTCCATCCCGCAGGATTCCCAGCGCCCGTTCTTGAGCTCAGCCCGGTGCCGGCGGGCGGCGAGGTGACGGTGACGTGCCGCGCCGCCGCCGCCGAACCCCCCACTGTGCGGCTGCAGCTCCGCGATGCCGATGGGGGGGTCTTGGCCGAGGGGCCGCAGCCGCAGCTGGAGCTGCGCCTGGTGGCCCAGCGGGAGGACGACGGGCGCTGGTTCGGATGCCGGGCCAGCCTGGCCGTGGGGGACGGCACGGTGACAAAGGACACCGAGGCTCGGCTCGCTGTGCTGTGTGAGTCCTGCACGTGCCCCGAATCTGGCCCCTGTGAGCCCAAAATGTGGCTGTGGGGTGGAAATCCCAATTGTCTGCTGGTGTAGAGGGGGGGAGCGCTGAGGATGAAATGGGTGCAGGGCGTGGGGCCCCATCCTGTCCCCTTCCTATCCCTGTCCCCATCACATCCCAATCCCATTCCATCTCCATCCCCATCCCATCCCTGTTCCCATCACATCCCCATCCCAATTCCCATCCTAATTCCAATCCCCATCCCATCCCAAACCCCATCCCATCCCCATCTTTATCCAATCTCCATTCCATCCCTGTCCCCATCCCATCCCCATTCTTTCCTCATCTCCATCCCATCCTGTCCCCATTCCCATCCCCATCCCAATCCCATCCCATCCCCACGCGCCCCTCCAGCCCCACCGGGTGCCCCCATCCCAGTCCTTCCCTCTTTCCCCCCAAAGACATGCCCGAAATGGAGGCGAGCTCCTGCCCGAGCAACCGCACGTGGCTGCAGGGGACACGGGAGGCGCTGTCCTGCGGGGCCACCGGCAACCCCACGCCCACCGTCACCTGCGCCCGCGATGGGGCCACCGTCAGCACCCACCGACCCGAGCTGGTCACCCGCTCCCGCGCCGGCACCTACCTCTGCAACGCCACCAACAGCTTGGGGACGCGCAGCCGGCTCATCACCGTCCGCGTGGAGTGTGAGTGGGGCAGGGAACGGGGCACCGGGGCGGAGGGCAGGGGGACAGGGCACCCACCGCAAGTTTGGGGGTGAGGCTGCGGGGAGAGGGAGGCAGCATCCCCGGGGGAGGCAGCGAGGATGCTCAGAGGCTGAGAGCTGGGGGTGTTCAGCCTCAATTCTCTAATTCTATTATTCTCTAATCCTCTAATTCTGTAATTCTGTAAATCTACAACTCTCTAATTCTAAAATTCTGTAATCCTGAGATTCTCTAATTCTGTAAACCTAGAATTCCGTAATTCTATAGTTCTATAACTCTGTAACTCTATAGTTCTGTGATTCTCTGACCAAACCCGTGTCCCCCCCCAGATGAGCCCAGCCTGACGGAGAGCGGGTGCCCCGCGCACCGCACCTGGGTGGAGGGCGAGCGGCGCGAGCTGGCGTGCCGCGCCGAGGGGGACCCGGCCCCCAGCACCCGCTGCACCCGCGACGAGGGCCCCCCCAGCGCCGGGGGCGGCCGGGCCGTCAGCCGGAGCGACGCCGGGCGCTACACCTGCCGGGCCACCAACAAGCACGGCTCGGCGCTGCGCAGCGTCTACGTCAGCGTCGAGTGTGAGTGGGGGGAGTTGGGGGTGCCGTGGCCGTGCCAGCAGTGCCGTGGTTGTGCTGGGGGGTGCCGGGGCCGTGCCGGGAATCTGGCAGTGCCAGGGATGCCGTGGGTGTTTTGGGGATGCAGCCATGCCGAGGATGCTGTTCACCATGCGAGGGATGCCGTGGCCGTGCCGGCGCTGCCATGGCTGTTGCGGGGATCTGGCCGTGGCACAGACGCTCTTATCCATGGCAGGGATCCTGGCTGTGCCATAAATGCTGTAGCTCCACCAGGAATCCCACAGCCATGCCAGGGACCCGGTGGCCATGCCAGGGATCTCCTAGCCATGCTGGGGATGCCGGCGATGCCATCGGAGACCCCAACCTCCACCCTCTCTCCTTGCAGACGAGCCCAGTATCAGCGAGGCCGGCTGCCCGGCGCGGCGGCTCTGGGTGGAGGGGACGGCGGCGGAGCTGGGCTGCAACGCCAGCGGCAACCCCCTGCCCCACGTCGCCTGCACCAAGCTGGGGGACCCCCACGCCCCCCCAGCCAGCCCCAACGTCACCCGTGCCCACGCCGGCACCTACCAGTGCCGAGCCACCAACGCGCACGGCTCAGCTCTCCGCAACATCACCATCACCGTCGAGTGTGAGCGTGGCACCGGGAGGGGGGGAAGAAGGAAAACAGGGGAGGTTTTGGGGTAAAAAAGGGGTGACTTGGGGTTTTTTGCTTCCCCACGCAGACAGCCCGGTGGCGGTGAGCCTGCGCGTGGTGCCCTCGGCCAACGTCTCCCGCGGCGCGAGCTTCAGCGTGGAGTGCCGCGCCGAGGGGCTGCCGGCCCCCACCTTCGGCTGGGCGCTGCCACCCGCCCCCAACCTGCGCTTCGGTGCCGACAACCGCTCGGTGGCCGTGGCGCGAGCGGCCGCCGCCAACCGCGGCGTCTACACCTGCACCGCGTCCAACCGGCACGGCCGGCGCGCCGGCAGCGTGGTGGTGCGCGTGGATGGTGAGCCAAGGGCGCAGGGTGGGGGGACCCCGGGGATGTCATCAGCACTGGGGTGGCATCACCGGCGTCCCCTTGTTGCCCCGCAGAGAGCCGGCTGGCCCTACTGGTGTCACTGGGCGTGCTGGGCGCCGTCACCGTGCTGGGGCTGGCGGCGGCGGGGATTTACTACCTGAAGACGACGGCGTGCAAGAAGGGCGAGTACAACGTGCGGGACGCCGAGGGCACCTCGGAAGGCGCCCGCCTGCACCAGGGGGACATAGGGGGCCGCGGGGAGGTGTTCGGCATCCAGCTCACCCCAACCTGAGGGACGGGGACATCCCCTCCGCCACGCAGGGACGATTTGCACACCGCCAGGGTTTGGCCCCACGGTTGGCATGGGCTGGGGGTCCCCAAAGGCGCAGGGGACATGAGGACCCCCGAGCCGGGAGGGCTGTCATGATGCTGTCCCCAAGGTAATGGGTTGGGTTTGATTTTTTTTTTTTTTGGGGGGGGGGGGGGGGGGTTGTTGGTTTTTTAGCCACTTCGGCACCTAATTTTATGGAGACTGCAGCGGGAGGGGCCTCACGCAATGAGGCCATAGCCGCCGCGCTGGAATGTGCCAAATAAATAATTTACATTTTAAAGAGAGGGAGGAGGACGGTGGCAGGATGGGACCCTGCTCAGAGGACCCAGCTCTGCACTGCAGGGGGGGGGCACCCCGCCGCAGCGCTCCCCCATGAGCCTCCCCCCCCTGGGTCCGACGGGCACGGAGCCGTGTAGACGGCAGCGAAATAATAAGTTTAATGAGACGGCCGGGGACCGCCCTGCGCTGCTTCCTGTGGCCCTGCCCGGTGCTGGGAGCCCCCCCGGAGCTTCAGCACTTGTCCTTGTTCTGCCACCACAGCAGGTGGTAGATGCCGCACTTCTCGGCGTGGTAATGGGCGGCGTAGATGAAGCCGGCGCCGCCGAGCAGGGCAACAACCAGCAGCGTTAGCAGCAAGGCCAGGAGGACGTGGGACGGGGGCTCTGGGGACAAAGGGATGGGGACAGGTGAAATGGGGATGGGGACAGGGAAGGGACGGGGATGGGAGCGAGGACAGGACAGGAGCGGGGACGGGAAGAGGGTTGGGAATGGGATGGGGACAGGAAGGGGATGGCGACAGGAAGGGAACAGGGAAGGGAATGGAATGGGGACAGGTTGGGAACAAGGATAGGAATGGGGATGGGAATGGGACAAGGACAGGAAGAGGGATGGGAATGGGGTGGGGACAGGACGGGAACGGGGAGAGGAACAACATAGGAATGAGGACAGGGATGGGAAGAGAATGGGAACAGGGATGGAAGTGGGAACAGGGAAAGGAACAACATGGGAACGAGATGGGAATATGAGCAGGTATGGGAACGGGGATGGAATGGGATGGGGACAGATGAAGGTGAGGTCAGGGATGGGAACAGAATGGGGACAGAGATGAGACAGGGATGGAAATGGGACAAGGACAGGGATGAGAGTGAGGACAGGGAATGGATGGGATCAGGGACAGGGACAAGATGGGGACAGGGGCAAGATAGGGATGGGAGTAGGATGGGGACAGGGACGAGCGATGACAATGACGGGATGGGGACAGGGATGGGGACAATATGGGGATGGGGACGAGATAGGGATGGGGACAGGGACGAAAGTAGGCACAGGGATGGGATGGGGACAGGGACGGGGACAAGAAGATGGAAACAGGACCAGGAATAGGAACAGAACAGGGATGAGACGGGGCCATGGGTGTCCCCAGGGACTCACCCACCACCTCCATCGTCACCGGGGCAGATGTGCGGGTGAAGCGGGGCCCGGTGGCCTGGCAGGTGAGGTTGTGCCCGTGGTCCTGCTCGCGGGCGGTGATGCCGTTGGGCACGTCCACCCTGGTGGCCTGGGGGAAGGTGGCCATGGCCAGCACCTCACCGCCGCGCCACAGCGTCACCGTCAGGTTGTGGATGACGGCCACGCTCACCACCCGGCACGTCACGGTGTAGTTCTTGCCCGGTGCCATCGGCGGCACCGGCTCCAGCGCCACCTCCTTGGGGACAGCTGGGGAGAGGGGAAAAAGGGCCGGGGGTGGCACCTGGGGACATCTCGGAGCCACCGCGGTCCTTGTGGGAATTGATGGGTGTGGGGTGGGGACTGGGAGAGGGACTGGAAATGGATCGAGGGTGGGGATGGGGAGGGTAAAAAAAGGAGGCATGGGGGAAAGGGGCGGCCAAGGGGGAAAAAGGGAAAGGGGGAAGAGGCAGCGGAGTGGAAAAGTGAAAGGGAAAGTGGCGGCCGAGGGGAAAGCGAAAGGGAAAGGGGCGGCCGAGGGGAAAGGGGTGGGATGCTCCGAACCGTGCGGGTCCTCACCGTAAACCGTCAGCTCGACGGGCATGGAATCGTTCAGGAAGAGCTGCCCGTGAGGGCGCAGGGACAGCTCAGCGTGGCAGGTGACGTTCTGCCCATGGTCCCCGGGGCCGACGGTCAGCAGGTGGCTGATGGCCACGCTGGCGCTGCCGGCGGCGGCCCCGAAGCTCTGCGTCCGCAGCGTCTCGCCGCCCCGGCGCAGGGTGACCGTCAGGTTGGCCAGCGGGGCCACCTCCGCCACCCGGCACGTCAGGTTGCGGCTCTCGCCCACGGCCGCGGCGGGCACCGGATCCAGCACCACGCTCTCCGGCAGCCCTGGGGGGGTGGGTGCCGAGCCGTGGGGTGCAGCTCGAGCCCCGCCGGGCCGCCCCCCGCCCGCTGCCCGCACTCACGGTAGACGAGGATGGTGGCAGACGCCGTGGCCCGCTGCTCCCCGCAGGTCCCGTGGCAGATGGCGGGGCGCGGGCTCCACTCGGAGACGTTGACCAGGACGAAGCTCTGCCGGCGGCTGCCGGCGTCCTTGGTGAGCGACGTCTCCAGCCCCAGGGTGGCCTCGTGGCCCGGGCAGGTGCCGTGGCTGCAGTTGATGGCCACCGAGCCCCCGAAGGGCACCACGGCCACCTCGGGCGAGGCGCGCACCGTGAACGTGCCCCGGGCGGCCCCTGCAAGAGTCCCCCCCACGGGAAGCCAGCGGGGACGGGGCCCGCGCCCGAGCAGGGGATAGGACCCTGGGCCAGGAGCCCCCAGCCCCAGAAAGGGAGCCCGGAACCAAATGGGGACCTCAGAACCAAAACCCGGGACCCCAAAAGCTGGAGCAGGACCCCCAAGCTCCGAACTGGGAGCCCGTAACCAACCTGGGACCCCAGAACCAAAGGGGGAGCCTGGAGCCAAACTGGGAGCTTGGAACCAAACCCCAGGACCCCATCCCCAAACCCAGGACCCCCAGAACCCAGAGCAGAACCCCCAAGCTCCAAACTGGGAGCCTGGAACCAAACTGGGAACCCAGAACTTTGGTTGGAGCCTGGAACCAAACTGGGAGCCCAGTACCAAAGGGTGAGCCCGGAACCAAAACCCAGGACCCCAAACCCAGGACCCCAGAACCCAGAGCAGGACCCTCAAGCTCCAAACTGGGAGCCTGGAACCAAAGCCCAGAACCCCAGCCCAGGACCCCAGCCCCACACTGGAACCCCAAACCCAAAGCCCAGGACCCCAGCCCCAAAGCCCAGGACCCCAACACCCACCCACTGCAGCGTCCCCCCCCCAGCTGCCACCCACCTCCCGCAGCTTTGGGGGGGTCAGCACTCCAGGCTCCCCGGTGCCCGCCCCCCCCCTCCCCCTTCTACCTGCCAGGGCCAGGAGCAGGGGTGGCAGAAGCCCCACGGTCGGTCCCATGGGTGGCAGCTCTCCGGGTGTCCCTGAGCCCTGCTGGGCGGCAGCGGCGTCACATTCCCACCGCCAGCCCTGGGAAGTCCCCGCGCTGGGAAGCGTCACCTTCCTGTCCCTTTTCCTGCCCACCCTTCCTGCCTGCACGGCCATGGCCGCGGTGCCACCAGCAGCGGCAGCACCCCAAATCCTACCCCATGTCCCCAGCCCGTTACCGGAGACCCCCAAATCCTGCCCCACGTCCCCCCCAAATCCTGCCCCACGTCCCCAGCCCGTTACCGGAGACCCCCAGCATGGCCCCCATGTCCTGTCCCCCCCAAATCTTGCCCCACATCCCCAACCCGTTACCAGAGACCCCCAAAACAGCCCCCACCTCCTGCCCCAAATCCTGCCCTGTGTCCCCAACCTGTTAACGGAGACCCCCAGCAACACCCCCACCCCCTGTCCCCAAATCCTGTCCCATGTCCCCAACCCATTATCGGATATGGGGACCCCCAGCATGGCCCCCATGTCCTGTCCCCCCCAAATCCTGCCCCACATCCCCAACCCATTACCAGAGACCCCCAGCAACGCCCCCACCCCCTGTCCCCAAATCCTGCCCCGTGTCCCCAACCCATTACCGGAGACCCCCAAAACAGCCCCCACCTCCTGCCCCAAATCCCCACCCCATAAGGAGACACAGCCCCCTGCCACCCCCTTGCTCCCCCCACCCCCCCTCCCACGTCCCCCCCGCAGCCCCCAGCCGAGGCCACAACCTCCCCTGACCCCCCCCCAGGTTTCCCCACCGATGTGTCCCCCCCCCCCAAGAAGAGGTGACACGGGGACGTGCCGAGTGCCCCCTCCACCAGGAGGCCGTTTAATGGCCCCCAAGCACCCCCAATTCACAACCCCAGCTCCCACCCCCCCCCGAACAAAATTTGGGGGGGGGTCCAGCACCGCTGTCACCCCCTGCCCTGCGCGTCCCCGTCCCCGCAATGGGGGCACCGGGAGCCGGGGGGGGCGCTTCTCCGCGGGACGCTCCAGCACCGCTGGCACCGCTGTCGGTACTTCTTGTACCTAGGGGGGGGGGGAGTAGAATTTTTTAAGGGGGGGGGGTCAGACCTTGGGGGGGGGGTATTGGGGTGCTGGGGGGGGGCCCTACCTGATCCCACAGGCGTTGCAGAGGGGGGTCCCGTTCTCGGCCGCCCGCCACAGGGGGGTGCGCTGGGTCTTGCAGGAGGCGCAGCTCTTGCCCCCCCCTGGGGACAACAGGGACATGGTGACCCCCCCCCCCCCCCCAAAATCCCCAAATGGGGGGGGGCACAGACAACCCCCCCCCCCCAAGGTTTTGTCACCCCCCCTCCCAAGCCTTACCCTGAGCAGGGGGGGCGTCATCGTCCGAGCTGCTGCCGGCCCCGGGGGTCCTGGCGTGGGGGGCGCGGGCGCTGCCCCCCCGGCTGCGGGGAGCGGAGAGGGCGAGATGGGGGGGGGCACATGGGGGGGGGGCGCAGAATTGTGGACAGACAGACGGACGGACAGATGGAGCAGCCCCAAGGGCTGGGGGAGCCCGGAGGGACCGCAAACGGACGGACAGACGGACGGAGCAGCCCGGGGAGCCCCACCTGGACGGACGGACAGACGGACGGGAGCCCAGGGGTGCGTCCGGACAGACGGACGGACAGACCAGCCCCAGGTTTGGTGTGCCCGGAGGTGAGTCCAGACAGACAGACGGACAGAGCAGCCAAGGATGCCCAGAGGCGCGTCTGGACAGACAGACGGACTGGGTTTAGGTTTGGGGTGCCCAGAGGTGCATCCGGACAGACAGACGGACAGACGGAGCAACCCAAAGGCTGGCGATGCCCCGAGGTGCACCCAGACAGACGGACGGACAGAGCCACCCAAGGGACACCCAGCGCCCTGCCTGGACAAACGGACAGACAGACAGACAGGTGGCTGGAGCCACCCAAGGGACACCCAGCACCGTGTCCAGACAGACGGACGGACAGACAGAGTCACCCAAAGGACACCCATTGCCCTGCCCGGACAGACAGACAGACAGAGGCACCCAAGGGACACCCAGTGCCCTGCCTGGACAGACAGATGGACAGAGCCACCCAAAGGACACCCATTGCCCTGCCCAGACAGACAGACAGAGCCACCCAAGGGACACCCAGCACCCTGCCCGGACAGACGGATGGACAGACAGACAGACAGAGCGACCCAAGGGACACCCAGCACCGTGTCCAGACGGACGGACAGACAGAGTCACCCAAAGGACACCCATTGCCCTGCCCGGACAGACAGACAGAGGCACCCAAGGGACACCCAGTGCCCTGCCTGGACAGACAGACGGACAGAGCCACCCAAAGGACACCTAGCACCCTGCCCGGACAGACGGACAGACAGACGGACAGAGGCACCCAAGGGACACCCAGCACCCTGCCCAGACAGACAGATGGACAGAGCCACCCAAAGGACACCCAGCGCCCTGCCCGGACAGACAGACGGACAGACAGACAGACGGCTGAAGCCACCCAAGAGACACCCAGCGCCGTGTCTGGACAGATGGACGGACAGACAGACGGACAGACAGAGACACCCAAGGGACACTCATTGCCCTGACTGGACAGACAGATGGACAGAGCCACCCAAGGGACACCCAGCACCGTGTCCGGACAGACAGACAGACGGACAGACAGAGGCACCCAAGGGACACCCAGCACCCTGCCCAGACAGACAGATGGACAGAGCCACCCAAAGGACACCTAGCACCCTGCCCGGACAGACAGACGGAGCCACCCAAGGGACACCCAGCACCCTGCCCGGACAGACAGACAGACAGATGGCTGGAGCTACCCAAGGGACACCCAGCACCCTGCCCAGACAGACGGATGGACAGACAGACAGACAGAGGCACCCAAGGGACACCCAGCACCGTGTCTGGATGGATGGACGGACAGACAGAGCCACCCAAGGGACACCCATTGCCCTGCCCAGACAGACAGATGGACAGAGCCACCCAAGGGACACCCAGCACCGTGTCCGGACAGACAGACGGACAGACAGAGGCACCCAAGGGACACCTGTTGCCCTGACTGGACAGACAGATGGACAGAGGCACCCAAGGGACACCCAGCACCCTGCCCGGACAGACAGATGGACAGAGCCACCCAAAGGACACCCAGCGCCCTGCCCGGACAGACAGACGGACAGACAGACAGATGGCTGGAGCCACCCAAGAGACACCCAGCGCTGTGTCTGGACAGATGGACGGACAGACAGACAGACAGACAGAGGCATCCAAGGGACACCCGTTGCCCTGACTGGACAGACAGATGGACAGAGGCACCCAAGGGACACCCAGCGCCCTGCCTGGACAGACAGACAGATGGCTGGAGCTACCCAAGGGACACCCAGCACCCTGCCCAGACAGACGGATGGACAGACAGACAGACAGAGGCACCCAAGGGACACCCAGCACCGTGTCTGGATGGATGGACGGACAGACGGAGCCACCCAAGGGACACCCATTGCCCTGCCCGGACAGACAGATGGAAAGAGCCACCCAAGGGACACCCAGCACCGTGTCCGGACAGACAGACAGACGGACAGACAGAGGCACCCAAGGGACACCCAGCACCCTGCCCAGACAGACAGATGGACAGAGCCACCCAAAGGACACCTAGCACCCTGCCCGGACAGACAGACGGACACACGCAGCCCCCCCCACGGGTGGGTACCTGCGGCGGGCGACGATGAGGAGGCCGCAGCCTTCGTCGCCCCCCCCCGCGGCGGGGGGGCCCAGGCGCAGGCTGAGGGTGACCCCGCGGAACGAGGGGTCCCGGGGGGGCGCCCCCCGCCTGGGGGTCGCCTGCTTGCGGGGCCGGCCCGGGGGGGCCAGGTGGCGGCACTGGAGGCTGATGAGGCTCAGGGCGTCGAGGCCGCGGGGGGAGGCCGGGGGCAGCCCCGGGGGGTCCCGGGGGGGGTCGGGGGGTTCCGGGGGGGGCGCGGGGGGGGGCCAGGAGCCGGGCGGATTCCTGCAGGAAAGCGAGGCCGCGGCCGGGGGGGGGGGGAGGAGGAGGAGGCGGGGGGGAGAGCGGGGGGTCCCGGGGGGGGGTCCCGCTGCTGGGTATGGGGGGGGGGGGGTAAGGGGGGAGGTTATGGGGTGGGGGGGGAGGTTATGGGGTCGGGGGGGTTATGGGATGGGGGGGGTTAGGGGGGTGGGGGGGGTTAGGGGGTTGGGGGGAGGTTATGGGATGGGGGGGGGTTATGGGGGGTGGGAGAGGTTAGGGGGTTGGGGGGGGAGGTTATGGGATGGGGGGGGAGGTTATGGGGTCGGGGGGGTTAGGGGGTTGGGGGGAGGTTATGGGATGGGGGGGGTTATGGGATGGGGGGGAGGTTAGGGGATGGGGGGGTTATGGGATGGGGGGGGTATGGGGGGTGGGAGAGGTTAGGGGGTTGGGGGGGGGGATGGGGGGGTTATGGGATGGGGGGGGTTATGGGATGGGGGGGTTATGGGATGGGGGGTTATGGGATGGGGGGGTTATGGGGGGGGGGGTGGGGGGTGGGAGAGGTTAGGGGGTTCGGGGGGGAGGTTATGGGATGGGGGGTTATGGGATGGGGGGGTTATGGGATGGGGGGGAAGAGATTATGGGATGGGGGGGTTATGGGATGGGGGGGTTATGGGGGGTGGGAGAGGTTAGGGGGTTCGGGGGGGAGGTTATGGGATGGGGGGGGGTTATGGGACCGGGGGGGTGGGGGGGAAGAGGTTAAGGGATCGGGGGTCATGGGATTGGGGAGGGTAATGGGGTCGGGGGGGGGGTTATGGGATGGGGGGGGTTAGGGGGTTGGGGGAGGTTATGGGATGGGGGAGGTTATGGGATGGGGGGGGTATGGGATGGGGGGGGTTATGGGGGGTGGGAGAGGTTAGGGGGTTGGGGGGAGGTTATGGGATGGGGGGGTTATGGGGGGTGGGAGAGGTTAGGGGGTTGGGGGGGGTTATGGGATGGGGGGGTTATGGGATGGGGGGAAGAGGTTATGGGATGGGGGGGTTATGGGATGGGGGGGAAGAGATTATGGGATGGGGGGGGTTATGGGATGGGGGGTTATGGGATGGGGGGGTTATGGGGGGTGGGAGAGGTTAGGGGGTTCGGGGGGGAGGTTATGGGACCGGGGGGTGGGGGGGAAGAGGTTAAGGGATCGGGGGTCATGGGATTGGGGAGGGTAATGGGGTCGGGGGGGGGGTTATGGGATGGGGGGGAGGAGGTCACAGGATGGGGGGGTGGGTATGGGACCGGGGGGGGGGGGAAGAGGTTAAGGGGGGGGGGAAGAGGTTAAGGGGGGGGACACGAGGTTAAGGGGGGGGACACACCGGCCCCCGCTGTGCCCCCCCTCCTGCCCCATTTCCTCCCCATCCCCACCTGAGGCCCCGGGGGTCCCCGCTCGTGCCCCCCCCCGGGCTGCCCAGCGGCGGGGGGGCCGGGGGGGGGCCGCAGGGCTCGGGCTCGAGGCAGAGCAGGCGCTGCAGGACCGAGAAGTCGGGGGGCTGCCCCTCCTGGAAGAGCTGCTCCGCCATCGCGCCCCCCCCCCCCTCCAAAATCGGCCCCCCCCCACGGGAACGGGCCCAAAACCCCCCCCCGGGCACGGCCCTAAACCGGCCCCGGCCCCAAACCGGCCTCAGCTGTGCGGGGGGGGGGCGAGGGGGGGCAGGTAAAAGGGGCAGGACCCCCCCCCCCAGCAAGGGCACGGTCCTCCAGGAGGGGGCTGGACCCCCCCCCAGGGATGGGGGAGGACCCCTTATGGGGTGGGACCCCCCCGGTATGGAGCAGGGCCCCCCCCCAGATGTGTCAGGGCCCCCCCAGGTGGGGCAGAGGCCCCCTGAGATGTGTAAAGACCCCCCCCCAGATGTGTCAGGACCCCCCCCAGGATAGAGCAGGGCCCCCCCAGATGGGGCAGGACCCCCCCCAGGTGGGACACAGCCCCCCCAAAATGTGTCAGGACCCCCCCCGGATGGAGCAGAGCCCCCCCAGGGTGCATCAGGACCCCCCCCAGATGGGGCAGAGCCCCCCAGGATGTGTCAGGGCCCCCCCAAGATGTGTCAGGGCCCCCCCAAGATGCAACAGAGCCCCCCGGATGGGACAAAGCCCCCCTGAAATGTGTCAGGACCCCCCCAGGATGTGGCAGAGCCCCCCCCAGGCTGTGTCAGGGCCCCCCCAGGATGCATCAGGGCCCCCCCAAGATGCGTCAGAGCCCCCCCAAGCTGTGTCAGGACCCCCCCCAGGATGTGTCAGAGCCCCCCCAGGATGCATCAGGACCCCCCCCAGGATGTGTCAGAGCCCCCCCAGGATGTGTCAGGACCCCCCCAGGGATGTGTCAGAGCCCCCCCAGGATGTGTCAGGACCCCCCCAAGATGCGTCAGAGCCCCCCCAGGATGTGTCAGGACCCCCCCAGGATGTGTCAGAGCCCCCCCAGGATGTGTCAGAGCCCCCCAAGATGCGTCAGAGCCCCCCCAGGATGTGTCAGGACCCCCCCAAGATGCGTCAGAGCCCCCCCCAGGATGCGTCAGAGCCCCCCCGGGATGTGTCAGGACCCCCCCAAGATGTGTCAGAGCCCCCCCAAGCTGTGTCAGAGCCCCCCAGATGGGGCAGAGCCCCCCAAGATGTGTCAGGGCCCCCCCCAGATGGGGCAGCGCCCCCCCAAGCTGTGTCAGGACCCCCCCAGGATGTGTCAGAGCCCCCCCAGGCTGTGTCAGGACCCCCCCAGATCAGTCACGACCCCCCCAAGGGACACCCCACAACCCCCCCCACCCCCCATTCCCGGGGGGGGGGTCCACCCCCGCGCCCCCCCCGTACAGACCCGAGGCTCAGGGACGAGGTTTTTTTTTATTGCCAGAAGCCCCCCGGGGGGCCCCGCCAGCAGCCGCCCGCCCGGCCTGGGGGTCCCCCCAGTACCGGGGTGGGGGGGGGCAGCGGCGGAGCGGGGGGGGCCCCCGGGGGTCTCCGCCGTCAGTGGGGCCGGGGGACGTGGCCGTCGACGTAGAAGTTGCGGGTGAAGGGGGGCAGCGTCAGCTCAGCGCCCTCCAGCAGCGGGCTCAGCACCAGCTGGCAGCCAGGCGCGAGGTGAGCTGCAGCTGCGGGGCCAGCTCCAGCAGGTCCTCCTCCCTGCGGGGCGTATAGGGTCAGGGGGGGGAATAGGGCGGGGGGGTAAATAGGGTCGGGGGGGTGTATGGGGTTAGGGGGGAAATAGGGTCGGGGGGCTTGTATGGGGTCAGGGGGGTAAATAGGGTCAGGGGTGGTGTATGGGGTTAGGGGGTGTGTATAGGGTCATGGGGGGTAAATAGGGTCGGGGAGGGTAAATAGGGTCAGGGGGGTGTATGGGGTTAGGGGGTGTATAGGGTCGGGGGGGTAAATAGGGTCGGGGGGGTAAATAGGGTCGGGGGGGGGAAATAGGGTCAGGGGGCTTGTATGGGGTCAGGGGTGTAAATAGGGTCAGGGGTGGTATATGGGGTTAGGGGGTGTGTATAGGGTCATGGGGGGTAAATAGGGTCAGGGGGGGAAATAGGGTCGGGGGTGGTGTATAGGGTTAGGGGGTGTGTTTAGGGTCATGGGGGGTAAATAGGGTCGGGGGGGGTATGTATAGGGTCAGGGGGGTGTATGGGGTTAGGGGGTGTGTATAGGGTCATGGGGGGTAAATAGGATCAGGGGGGTATATGGGGTTAGGGGGTGTGTATAGGGTCATGGGGGGTAAATAGGGTCGGGGGGGGTATGTATAGGGTCAGGGGGGTGTATGGGGTTAGGGGGTGTGTATAGGGTCGGGGGGGTAAATAGGGTCGGGGGTAAATAGGGTCAGGGGGGTGTATGGGGTCAGGGGGTATGTATAGGGTCACAGGGGTAAATGGGGTTGGGGGGTGTATGGGGTCAGGGGGGTAAATAGGGTTGGGGGGGTAAATAGGGTCAGGGAGGTAAACAGGGTCGGGGGGGGGTATGGGGTCTGGGGGGTAATATAGGGTCAGGGGGGTAAATAGGGTCAGGGGGTAAATAGGGTCAGGGGGTGTATAGGGTCTGGGGGGGTAAATAGGGCCGGGGGGTACGGGGTCTGGGGGGGTAAATAGGGTCAAGGGGGTGTATAGGATCAGGGGGGTAAATAGGGTCGGGGGGTGTATAGGGTCGGGGGGTTGTATAGGGTTGGAGGGACGTATAGTGTCAGGGGGGCATATAGGGTCAAGGCGGGTAAATAGGGTCAGGGGAATATATAGGGTGTGGGGAGAGTAACAAGGGTCCCTAATGGGGCTGTGGGGTCCCTAATGGGGTTATGGGGCCTGCGGGGGGGGGGGAACTGTGGGGTCTGGGGGGGTGTTGTGGGGTCCTGGAGCAGGGGGAGGCTGTGGGGTTAATGGGGGGTGTTGTGGGGTCCTAAGGGGTGCTGGGGGGTCCTAGGGGTCCCAGGAGGGGCTGTGGGGTGCTGAGGGGTCCTGGAGGGGGCTGTTGGGTCCCGGGGGGGGGGGGGGGGTTGTGGGGTCCCAGGGGGGCTGGGGGGTCCTGTGGGGTCCCAGAGGGGGGGCTGGGGGGTACTGGGGGGTCCCTAATAGGGCTGTGGGGTCCGGTGGGGGCTGTGGGGTCTGGGGAGGTCCCGGGGAGGGGCTGTGGGGTCCCTAATGGGGCTGTGGGGTTCTGGGTGGGCTGTGGAGTCTGGGGGGTGCTGTGGGGTCCTGTGGGGTCCGGGGGGGGGGGGGCTGTGAGGTACTGGCGAGGGGCTGTGGGGCCCAGGAGGGTCTGGGGGGGGGGGGGGCTGTGGGATCCCGGGGGTGTTGTGGGGTCCGGGGGGGCTGTGGAGTCCCGGGGGGTCTGTGGGGTCTTGAGGGGTGCTGTGGGCTTCCGGGTGGGGCTGTGGGGTTCTGGGGGGGGTCCTGGGGGGGCTGGGGAGCGCTGAGAGTCCTGGGAGGTCCCGGGGGGGGGTTGCGGGGTCCCAGAGAGGGCTGTGGGGTCCTGGGGGGCCTCAGGGGTCCGTGATGGGGCTGTGGGGTTCTGGGGGGGTCCTGGGGGGGCTGGGGAGCGCTGTGAGGTCCTGGGAGGTCCCGGGGGGGGCTGTGGGGTCTGGGGGGTCCCGGTGGGCGCTGGGGGGTCCTGAGGGGTGCTGTGAGGTCCTGGGAGGGCTGGGGGCTGTGGGGGGGGGCTGTGGGGGGGCTGTGGGATACCTAATGGGGTTATGGGGCCCGTGGGGGGGGGGGGGGTCGGGGCGGGTCTGTGGGGTCGGGGAGGTGGGGGGGGGGGTCCCGGGGGGGCCGTTACTCTTCGCTGGGGCCCGGCAGGCGGCTGAGGTGGGCGCTGCTGACGTAGACGTGGCAGGTGGAGCAGGCCAGCGACGCCTCGCAGGCACCTACGGCACCGGGGGGGGGGACACACACACACACGAAGGGTGCTCGGTACCGGCCCGGTGACACCCCCCCCTCCCACTCTTACACCCCCGGTGCCCACCCTCGAGCTCCAGCCCGTAGCGCTGCGCCAGCCGCAGGACGCTCTCCCCGACCCGGCCCCGCGCCGGCACCCGCCGCCCGCTGCGGTCCACGAAGACGACGTTCACCCTGCGGACACAGCGGCCGTCAGCGCCCGGCCCCCCCCCCCCAACCCGGGCACGGAACCGGCCCCCCCCCCCCCCCCCCGCCTCACCACTCGGTGCCGGTCGCGGCGCAGCAGAAGCCCCGCAGCAGCGCCCGGCCGCCGCGCAGCGCTCTGCGGGCCGCCATGACGGGGGGGCGGGCTTATAAAGGGGGGCGGGGCTTGTCGGAGGGGGCGTGGCCAGGGCGGGGGCGGTTGCGATTGGAGGGGGGTATTCTGAGGGGAGGGGCTACGGGAGGAGGGGGCGTGGCCTGGTGGGGCTGTTGCGGTGGGGGCGTGGCCACGGAGAGTGGGCGTGGCTATGGGGAAGGGGGCGTGGCTATGGGGAAGGGGGCGTGGCTATGGGGAAGGGGGCGTGGCCATTAGCCCCCCCAGTAAAGGGGGGGGGGAATTGGGGGGCTGTGGTGTAGGGGGGGGGCTTAAGGGGGGGGTCCCAAAGGTGGGGGGGGGATAAAGGGGGGCCTAAGGGGTCCTAAAGGGGGGGGGGGCAGTGTAAGGGGGTCCCTAAAATGGGGGGGGGGGGGGGGCAGAGGAGGGTCCCAAAGACAAGGGGGGGGCAAAAGGGGGTCCTAAAGGGGGGGGGGGCCACAAGGGGTCCCAAGAATGGGGGGGACATAATGGGGTCCCTGAAATGGGGGGGGACGGAGGGGGGTCCCAAAGGCAAGGGGGGGGCATAAAGGGTCCTAAATACTGGGGGGACACACAAGGGGTCCCAAGGATGAGGGGGAGGGGTCATAAGGGTGTCCCCGAAATGGGGGAGGGACGGGGGGGGGGTCCCAAAGACATGGGGGGGGACATGAGGGTCCCTAAAATGGGGGGGGGGGATATAAGGGGGTCCTAAAGATAAGGGGGGGGTATAAGGGAGTTCCTAAAATGAGAGGGGAATAGGGAGGTCGCAAAGACAAGGGGGGGGTATAAGGGGATCCTAAAGACATGGGGGGGGGCCCAAAAATGGGGGGGGGGGGCACAGGGGGTCCCAAAGATGGGGGATTAATAAGGGGGTCCCAAAGGTATGGGGGGGGGTCCCAAAGGTGTGGGGGGGGGTCCCAAAGGTATGGGGGGTCCCAAAGGTATGGGGGGGGGTCCCAAAGGTATGGGGGGGGGTCCCAAAGGTATGGGGGGGGGTCCCAAAGGTGTGTGTGTGGGGGGGTGACCCAAAGGTCAGAGGGGTCCCAAAAGTGGGGGGAGGAGGTCCCAAAGGTCGGGGGGGGGTCCCAAAAGTGGGGGGGCCCCAAAGGTGGGGGGGGGTCCGTAGGGCTCACGCACTGACAGAACAGAGAAGCTGCGATATAAATATAGCTTTACTTTGGGGGGGGGGTCCGGCCGGGATCGGGGGGGGGGACACGGACCCCCCCCCCCCCCTACAGCAAACCAGACGGCGTCGACAGTAAAAAGAGGGAGGGCGGCAACTGAAAAACCCGGAATTCCCCCCAAAACGAAGGGGGGGGGGGGGGGAGAAAGGCAAACGCCGCCAGCATCCGTGCGCCCCCCCGGGAAGCCGGTCCAGTTATGGGGGGGGTAAAAAATGGGAGGGGGGGGGGTGAAGCCCCCCGACCCCCCCCAGCTCGGCTGAATCCCCGGGGGGGGGGGGCGCGCCGCCGCCTGGCGGCCCCCGAAAAGCGATAAAAACGAGGAAAAAAAAATTTTAAAAAAAGGCAAAAAAAAAATTGTAAAATCTCAGTCTTTAAAAAAAAAATCATCACGCACGCACACAACTGAAATGTCGAGGAAATTGGGGGGGGGGCGCCGAGAGGTGCCCCCCTCCCCCCGCAGAGCAGCGGGTTAAGGCGGGGAGCGCGTGGGGGTTGGGGGGGGGGCCAGCCTGGGACCCCCCCCCCCTTGGGGTACGCGGCTCCCGGTGCTGCAAAAAGGGGGGGGACAGAGGGAAAGGGGGGGGGGAAACGGTCAAAAATCGGCAAGAAATAGGAATTATAGGAATTAACCCCCCCCCCCCCCCCCCGCGGGGAGGGGGCTGAAAATCCGGATCACGCTTTAAAAACCCCTAAAAAAAAAGGAAAAAAGAACGAAAAAGGACGTAAAAAAAAAAAAACAACTGGTTTGTACAAGATTTACAGGTGGGGGGAGGGGAAAGAGTGCTTCGGTGGGGGGCGAGGGGGGGGCTTAAAAAATCCTCTTGCGCTTCAGGTAGGAGTCGGCGTAGTGCCCCCCCAGCCCCTGCGAGTGCTGCCCCACGTAGCAGCCCTCGGGGCTGGGCTCCGGCGACGGCAGCAGGTGGGAGGAGGCGCGCTTCTGGGCGGGGGTCTGCGGGGAGAGGGGGGTCAGCGGGGAAGGGGGGGTCACCGAGAAAATGGGGGGCGGCGGGGAACGGGGGTCAGCGGGGAACGGGGGGTCAGCGGGGAGCGGGGGGAAAGAGGGGGGCAGGGGGGGAAATGGGGGGAATGGGGGAAATGGGGGGGGGTCTGCAGGAAACGGGGGGGCAGGGGGAACGGGGGGAGTCAGCGGGGAACGGGGGGGCGGGGGGAAAGAGGGGGTCACCGAGAAAATGGGGAGGGGTGGGGGGAAATGGGGGGGTCAGCGGGGAACGGGGGGTCACCGAGAAAATGGGGGGACGGCAGGGAACGGGGGGAAAGAGGGGGGCAGGGGGAAATGGGGGGAATGGGGGGAAATGGGGGGCGGCGGGGAGAGGGGGGTCACCGAGAAAATGGGGGGCGGGGGGAGGGTGGGGGGGGGCAGCGGGGAAATGGGGGGGGTCAGCGGGGGGAGCGGGGAGGGGTGGGGGGGGGGGAACGGGGGGGGGGGGGCAGGGGAAATGGGGGATCAGCGGGGAAATGGGGGGGCAGCGGGGAGGGCGGGGGTGGGGGGAAAATGGGGGGCGGCGGGAGAGGGGGGTCACTGGAGGAAATGGGGGGGCGGCGGGGAGAGGGGGGTCAGCGGGGAAACAGGGGGGGCAGCGGGGAAAACGGGGGGGTCCGTGGGGAGAGGGGGAAATGATGGGGGCGGCAGGGAACGGGGGGTGGTGGGGGGAAAGAGGGGGGCAGAGGGAAATGGGGGGGGCAGCGGGGAGAGGGGGGTCACCAAGAAAATGGGGGGGCAGCAGGGAGAGTGGGGGTCAGTGGGAAGTGGGGGGGGCAGGGGAAAACGGGGGGGGTCAGCAGGGAACGGGGGGGTCAGGGGAAATGGGGGGAATGGGGGGAAATGCAGGGGGTTAACTGAGAAAATGGGGGGGGCGGCGGGGAACGGGGGGGGGCGGGGGGAACGGGGGGTCACCGAGAAAATGGGGAGGGCGGGGGGAAAACGGGGGGAGTGGGGGGAAATGGGGGGGCGGCAGGGAGAGGGGGGTCAGGAGGAAATGGGGGGGTCGGGGGGAATGGGGGGTCAGCGGGAAACGGGGAGGGCAGTGGGGAGAGGGGGGGTCAGCAGGGAATGGGGGGTCTGCAGGAAAATGGGGGGGTCGGTAGGGAGAGGGGGGTCACCAAGAAAATGGGGGGGGGGGCAGGGGGAAAACAGGGGGGCGGGGGGAAATGGAGGGGGCAGCAGGGAGAGGGGGCATCAGTGGGAAATGGGGGGGCAGTGGGGAATGGGGGGTCGGGGGGAAAATGGGGGGGTCGGGGGGGAAAATGGGGGGGTCGGGGATGAGGAAAGAGAGGGGCGGGGGGAGGGAGGAAAAATGGGGGGGGGGCAAGGGAAAAGAGGGGGGTCAAGGGAAAAAAGGGGGCGGGGGGGAGAAGAAAAAGGGGGATGGGGTGGGGAGGGAGGAAAGGGTGCTGGGGGGGGCCGCGGGGGGGGGCACCCGCTTACCTTGGCGTGGGAGCTGTGCGAGGGGGGCGGGCAGGACGCCGTCTGAGGAGCCCCCGGCGGCATCCCGACGGGCTGGGGGGGGGGGGGGAGCGTTAAAGGGATGTGTGTGCGCCCCCTGCCCCGTACGGTGCCCGGAGGGTCCCCACATTCGGGGGGGGTTCCAGAGGGTCCCCAAATTCGGGGGGGGGCCCGGGGGGGGGTCCGGGACCCACCTTGCCGAGGTGGCTCTGCTTCAGGCCGGCTTGGAGGCCGCTGGTGAAGTAGGAACTGGGGGACCCTGAGTAGAAGGGGGCAGCGGCGGCCCCCCAGGGCGCCCCGCTCGAAGCCGGGGGACGCCGTGGAGGAGAGCTGAGGGGGGGGGAAAAAGGGCTCGGTGCGACGGGCGAGACCCTCGGGGGGCGGATTTGGGGTTTTTTTTTGGGGGGGGGGGGGGCGCATTTACCTTGTGTCGGCCGTGCCCGAAGCTGCCCAGGAGGGGCCCGGCGTGTTCCCGGCTCTGGGGGAAGATCCGCGAGCCCAAATCCTTCCCGGATAAATAAAGGGGGGTTAAAAGGGTGAGGGGGGTTGTAAAGGGTGTGGGGGGGTGGGAGCACCCCCCCCGTACCTACCGGCTGGTAGTCGAAGGCGTAGCCCTCGGCCGCCAGCCCCGGGGAGGGGAGCAGGGGGTCGGCGAGGGAGGACGGGGAGCGGCGGGCGGTGGGGACGCTGCCCAGCACCCCGGCTTTTAGGGCGAAGGCTTTGTTGGCGGCGCCTGGAAGGGGAATTAAAACAAAAATAAACGGGGGGGGGAATTTGTAGCCCCCCCCCCCCCCCAGGATTGCCTCGGGCCCTCCCCGAGCCGGGGGAAAAGGCATCGAGGGCCCCCCCCCACCTCCGAGGCTGCTCGGCGGCAGGAGGCTCTGCAGGTTCAGGTAGGGGTTGAGGGGGATCTTGAAGTCTTTGGGGGCTCCCCCAGCAGCGAGACCTGAAAACGAAGCGGGGGGGGGGGGTGAGGGACGGGAGGGACCCCCCCACGCCCCCCACCCCCCTTTGCCCCCCCCGCCCCGTACCCCGGAGGCCGGAGGCCCGTTCTCGCCCTGCTTTGGTTTCTGGAGGCCGCCGATGACGGAGCCCAGCAGGGAGCCCAGGGGGGGGCACCTGCGGCGCCGCCGCCGCCCCCCCGCGCCCCCCAGCACCGAGCCGTCGCGTTCGGCCCCCACGGGGCCCAGGAAAGGAGCCAGGGCCACGTTTCCCGACGGCAAAATGGGCGACTTGACGCGGCCCTGGGCCATGTCGCCGGGCAGGGGGCCGCCTGCGGGGAGAGAAAAACAAAAAAAAAAAGGGGGGGGGGACACACACGTCACCGTGACCGCACCGGGGGCTCGTGTCCAGCACCCCCCCCCAAAAAAAAAAAAAAAGGGGGGCGCCACCGCGGGCTCGTGTCCAGCACCCCCAAAACCCGCCCCAGCCTCCGCCACCCGCTCCCTCCTTCCCCGGGGCGCCGTCACCCGGCGGTACCGGGGGGGGGATCGGTGCCCGGGGGGGGATCGGTGCCCCGGGGGGGGACGGGGGACGCGTGGCGGTGTCCCCGAGGGGATTTTACCTGCCGAGAGCTCGCCCAGGAGCTGGCCGGGGGCTGGGCCGGTGCGGCCGCCAAGGCCAGGGCGCCGTGCGGCAGGGAGCCCAGCGGCGAGTCGCCCAGGATGCCCGGCTTCTGCGCAACACGGCGGGGCGGGGAGGAGCTGGTGAGGGGGGGCTTCAAGGGGCACGGGGGGCACAAAGGGGCTTCGCGGGGGCTTCGCAGGGCACGAGGGGGCACGAAGGGGCTTCGCAGGGGGCTTTGCGGGGCACGAGGGGGGCACAAGGGGGGCTTCGCGGGGCACGAGGGGGGCACGAGGGGGCTTCACGGGGGGCTTTGCGGGGCACGAGGGGGGCACAAGGGGGCTTTGTGGGGCACGAGGGGGCTTCGCAGGGGCTTCGCAGGGCATGAGGGGGGGCTTTGTGGGGGCTTCACGGGGCACTTTGCAGGGCACGAGGGGAGCTTCGCAGGGCACGAGGGGGCTTTGTGGGGCATGAGGGGGGCATGAGGGGGCTTCGCAGGGCACGGGGGCTTCGCGGGACACTTTGTGGCACAGGGGGGCTTTGCGGGGCACGGGGGGCAGGAGGGGGGCTTCGCGGGGGCTTTGTGGGGCACGAGAGGGGCTTCGCAGGGGGCTTCTTTGCAGGGCATGAGGGGGGCTTCGCGGGGCACTTTGTGGGGTGCTTCTGCAGGGCACTTTGTGGGGGCTCTGCAGGGCACAAGGGGTGCTTTGCGGGGGGCTTCGCGGGGCTTTGCGGGGCACAAGGAGGGGCTTCGTGGGGGCTTCACGGGGCACTTTGCGGGGGCTCGCGGCTCCGGATCGGCACCGGTAGCCGCCGGGCAGCTCGCGCACCGCGAGCAACGCGCCCCGAGGGGACGCGGTCGCGTTTCGGAGCTCTCCGCGGGGAGGCCGGCCCCAAATCCCGCGGTTCCTTAACCGCCCGAAGCCTCCCGGAGGCTTTTTCCGGCCCCGCTGACCCTACAAAAACTTCGGCGGCGGTGAAGCCGCCCCCGCCCCCCCCCCCCCAACCTACCTGCTGCGCCTGCGGCTGGTTCTGCAGCGCCAGCTGGAGCAGGGCGGTGGAGAGCGCCGGGTTAGCGACCAGCGGCATGGACGGAGCGGCGCCCAGGATTCCTGGAGGTGGGGGGCATAAAACGAAGCGGGCTGAGCCCCACGGCCGCCCCCCGAGGCCGCCCCGAGCTGCCGGCGGGCTCGGGGCCTTACCCTGTTTGCCCCCCGACGCCCCCGTGGAGCAGGGGTTGAGCAGCAGCTGGAGCGAAGCGGGGTTGCCCAGGCTGTTGAGGATCTGGAGGATGTTGGGTTCGGGGAGGAGCCCTTTCCCCCGGTTCAGCGCCTTCGGAAACAAAAAAGCAGCGAGTCAGGAGCGGGGGGGGCCGCCCGTCTGCGCCCGCCAGCGCCCGGGTTCGGTTTCGTAGGGTGCGGGGAGGAGGCGAGCGACGGCTCCCGGCAGCGGTTTCGGCCGCGCGGGCGTCACGGAGCGGGGCCAGGCGAGGACAGAGCTCGAGGCCGAGTTTTTAAGGGGAGCGCGTGGCGTCGGGGCGATCCGCGGCCTCACCGTGGCCTGGGCAGCGATGAGCGCGGCCAGCATGCTGCGGCCGGGGGGGCCGGGGGCGCAGAAGGAGACGCGGACGTGGTTCCCGGCCAGCAGCAAGCCGTCCGTGGCCTGCTGCACCATCTCCGCCGCCTCGGCCGATTCGTATTCCAGCACGGCGAAGCCTTTCAGCTGCCCGTCCTGCCCGTACGCCAGCTGGGGGGGGGGTCGGGGGGGGGAAAAAAAAAAACAGGAGGACGAGGTTTGGGGGCGCGGGGAAGGGACGCGGCGAGCGCCGGCTCCCCCTCGGGGCTCTCAGCTTCTGGGGTTGGACCGCAACGCAGCAGGATGAGGTGGGAAGCATCCTGAAGCTGCCCCGAGCCCCTCAAAAGCTGCCCCGAGCCCCCCAAAAGCCGCCCCGAGCCCCCCAAAAGCCGCCCCGAGCCCCCCAAAAGCCGCCCCGAGCGCCCTCCCCAAGCCCAGCCCCACAAAAGCCACCAACCCCCTCCCCAAACCCCTCCAAAATGCACCGAAATCCCCCCCGATACCCAGCCCCGGCCCCCCAACGCCTCCAAAACCCAACGCCGGTGCCCCTAAACCCACCAACCCCCCCCCCAAACCCCACCCCGGCCCCCCCAAAAGCCACCAACCCTCCCCCAACACCCACCCCCACCCCCCCCAAAACCCACCAGAAACCCCCCCAAACCCCCCAACCCCCTCCAAAACGCACCGAAATCCCCCCCAACACCCGCCCCCACTCCCCCAAAGCCACCAGAAACCCCCCCCAAACCCCCCGAACCCCCTCCAAAACGCACCGAAATCCACCCCCAAAACCCCACCCCTGGCCCCCCAAAAGCCACCAAACCCCCCCAACCCTCCCCCAAAACCCCTCCAAAATGCACCGAAATCCCCCCGCAGCCTCCAACTGCACCGAAATCCCCCCCAAACCCCACCCCTGTCCCCCAAAAGCCACCAACCTCCCCCAAACCCACCTCCAGCTCCCCGAAAGCCACCAGAACCCCCCCCCAAACCCCTCCAAAAACGCACCGAAATCCCCCCCAAGCCCCACGCCTGGTCCCCCAAAAGCCACCAACACCCCCCAACACCCCCCCCACCCCGCCCAAAGCCACCAGAAACCCCCCCAAACCCCTCCAAAATGCACCGAAATCCCCCCAACACCCACCCCCCACCCCCCAAAACCCACCAGAAACCCCCCCAAACCCCTCCAAAACGCACCGAAATGCCCCCAAACCCCACCCCCGGCCCCCAAAACCCCCCCAAACGCCCCCCCAAACCCAACTCACCTGGCAGAAGGTGGGCGGGCAGAGCGCCGAGAAGACCCCGCGCAGCTCCTCGAGGTCGGCGTAGTTGTGGGGCAGCTTGTCCACGCAGAGGCACCGCGAGTGCACCAGCTCCAGCGTCAGCTGCGCGCCGTCCGTCCAGTGCACGTAGAGCGCCCGCGTGCCCAGCTGCCTCCCCAGCAGGTCCGACTTGGCCCGGGCCGCCGAGTCCTTCTTCATGTACTCCACGAAGCCGTAGCCTTTGGAGTGGCCCGTCTTCTCGCTGTAGACGAGGAAGCAGCGCTCCAGGTTGCCGAAGGGCCGCACCAGCTCCTCGAACTGCTGCTGGCTGTAGAGGCGCGGCAGGTTGGCGATGCACAGCAGGGCGTCCGTGGGCTGCAGCTGCACCGAGAGCTCCCTGTCGCGCAGCTTGCTCAGGTGGAACTTGCGGATGGCCGACTCGGCTTGCTCGCCGTTGAGCAGCGTGACGAAGGCTGCGGGAGGAGAGCGGGGACCGATTCGAGCGGGTTCGGGGGCCCGGCCGGCCGCCCCAAACGCCGTTAGTTTCCCCCGAACCCGCGGCAAAACACCGCGCTCGCGTGCTCGAGGTGGAGGCAGCCCGCGGCTAAGCCCCGCCAAAGCCACCGGGACGCCCTCCGTCAGCACCGCGGGTTAAACCCGGCCGAGTTCCGCGCGCGACGGCCCCCGCTACCACCCCCGCCTCCGGGAAACGCCCGGGCGGCCCATGCAGCTCCAGCAGCTTTTCCTGCCCGCCGCCGGGGACTTTGGGCTTTGCCCTCGGGTCGGCGGCGAGCAGGAGAAGCGTCCCCGCCGCGCCGTAAGGCAACGCAACCCCCATGCCGCACCTACGACGTCTCCCGGGGCTCTAAGCCCCACGGCTCGCTAATTTTTTATTTTTTTTTTCCACCCGCCGAGATTCGCGCCGCCCTAAACGGGGGGTCCGACGGGGGCCGCTGAAGGAAGAGACCAGAGGCGGGGCGCCGTCAGAGCGGGACGGGCTCGGGGCGCGAGGAGACGGCGGCCCCGGGGCAGCGCACTCACCGGTGCCCTTGTACTTGTCCACGAAGCAGTACTTCAGCTCGTAGTCGCTCAGCAGCTCGTGGACTTCCTAAAAAAAAATGAAAAAAACAGGCGGAGAGAGAGGGGCAGGGGTCAGCAGGGTGCTCCTGGCCAACCACTTCCCTCTCCCCAGGCGCGGGGATGGGAGGATTTGGAGGCAACGCGCTCCTGCGCCTCCAGCGGGCCCCAATTTTGCACCGTAATGTCCTAATTTCATACCATAAGGTCCCAATTTTGCTCCGTCGGGCCCCATTTTTGCACCATAAGGCCCCAATTTCGCTCCAGCGGGCCCCAATTTTGCACCATAATGTCCTAATTTCACACCATAAGGCCCCAATTTTGCTCCATCGGGCCCCATTTTTGCACCATAAGGCCCCAATTTTGATCCCACGTGCCCCAATTTCGCACCATAAGACCCCAATTTCGCTCCATCAGGCCCCAGTTTTGCACCATAAGGTCCCAGTTTTGCACCATCAGGCTCCAATTTTGCTCCAGTGGGCCCCAATTTTGCACCATAAGGTCCCAATTTCGCTCCAGCAGGCCCCAACTTCACCCCTTCGGGCCCCAATTTCGCTCCCGCGGGCCCCAAAACCAGCCCTCGGAGCCCGGCCTCGCAGCAGGGTGCGGCGCCAGACTTTGCCCTGCGGCCCCGCGCTGGGATTTGGGATTCACGGAGGAGGAAAAAGGGAAACCAGAAGCAGGAGGGGACGGAGCCGGAGCTCAGAGCGGAGCTGGGGGGGGGAAAACCCCGACCCCAAGGGGGTCCCAAAGCCCCGGCGCCGGGGAGGGAAGGAAGGGAGGTGGAGATGGGGGCCGGGGGCGTGAGGGGAGGAAAGCGAACGCTCCCCGCGGTTTTTGGGCCGTTTGATGGGGTTTTAGGCAAAAAGCGGCGCCGCGCGAGGCCTGAAGGCGCGTTTATCGGGAGCTCGGCGCCCGTTACGGAGCTTTGACGTTAACGGGACGGGACGGGGACAGGGACGGTGCTGCCACCCCGCAGGAGCTGCTTCAGAGGGGAACCGGGACGTGCCCCCGCCGGGACGTGCCCCCACCGCTCGCTCGTTAGGCGAGGGCCGCTCGTTAGCTGAGGGCCGACGGGGCGGGAAGGGCTGGGGACGCAGCTCCGAGGCCCCCAGGCCCGGTCCCAACCCCAGCCCCCCGCTGTCCCCCGGGCCCGGTTCCGCTTCCTCAGCCCCAAACCGGCCCCGGCCCCTTCCCGGTCCCAGCACCCCCCTCCCCAAGTCCCGGTTCTTCTGGGACCCAAACCAGTCCCGGTCCCCTCCAGCCCCGCTCCCGGTCCCAAAGCCCTGTCCCCGTTGTGCCCCCGGTCCCCCCTTCTCAGCCCCAAACTGGCCCCGGCCCCTCCAGCCCTGTTATCCCCCCGGTACCGGTGCCTCTTTCTCAGCCCCAAACCAGTCCCAGTCCCAGCCCCAGTTACTGGTCCCGGTCCCGGTCCCAGCCCCCGTTACCCCCCCGTTACTCCCCAGTCCCGGTCCCCGTTACCCCTCCCCAGCCCCAAACCAGTCCCGGTCCCAGCCCCCATTACCCCCTGTCACCCCCCGGGCCCGCTCCCAGCCCCTGTTACCCCCCGGTGCCTGTCCCGGTCTCGGTCCCAGACCCCATTATTCCCCCGTTACCTCCCGGTTCCGGTTCTAATCCCTCCTCCCCAACCCCAAACCGGCCCCAGTTCCAGTCCCGGTCCCGGTCCCCGTTACCCCCCAGTCCCGGTTCCACCTCCTCAGCCCCAAACCGGCCCCGGCCCCGTTACCCCCCCAGTCCCAGCCCCGGTCCCCATTACCCCCCGGTTCCGGTCCCGGTTCCCCCTCCTCAGCCCCAAACCGGCCCCGGGTCCCGGTCCCGGTCCCAGCCCCCATTATCCCCCATCGCCCCCCGGTCCCGGTCCCCGTTACCCCCCAGTTCCAGTCCCGGTCTCGTTCCCAGTCCCCGTTACCCCCCCCGGACCCGGACCCAGTCTCGATCCCGGTTCCCGCTACACCCCCGTTACTTCCCGGTCCCCCCCCATCACCCCCCGGTACCGGACCCGGTCCCGGTCCCGGTCCCAGCCCCCGTTACCCCCCCACTACGCCCCGGTGCCGGTCCCGATTCCCCCTCCTCAGCCCCATACCGGCCCCGGCCCCGGTCCCCGTTACCGGCCCCGTTCCCCCCCGCACCTGGTTGCTGACGTCCGGCGGCAGCCCGCGGATCAGCACCTTGCGGCGGTTGCGGAACTGGCGGGCGCTTCGCTCCAGGCGGCTCCGGGCCTCGGCCGGCTCCAGCGGGGGCAGCTCCTCCTCGGGAGCTCGGCCCGGGCCCGGCCCCGGCCCCGGCCCCCTCCGCCCCCGGCGCCGCCGCCGCCGCCGCCATCTTAGGCCCCCGCGGCCTCCCGCGACCATCGAGAGGCGGGCAGAGCGCCGCCAAGACGCCGCCTCGCCATTGGTCCGCCGCTGCCTCGGAACCGCTCCGGAGCATCCCGCCTCCGGATTGGTCGGTTCGGAGGGGAAAGGAGGGGGGGAAGAGGTGAAGTCACCGCCCCCGCGCTCCCATTCGCTGCTTGGCTGAGGCCACGCCCCCCGAGGAGCCCAACCCCCCGGAGCCCCTCCCATGTCTTAAAGGGGCCGCGACCTGCTGGGACCCCAGGACCCCCCCCCCCGCCCTATAGGGGCCTCCGACACCCCCCGGCCCTATGGAGGAGCCAGGCGCCCCCACAAACAGCCCTATGGGGCACCCCAAAAAGCCCCCAGCCTGACAGGGACCCCAAAATCCCCTCCCAGTCCTATAGGGACCCCAAAAGCCCTCCCCAGCCCTATAGGGACCCCAAAAGCCCTCCCCAGCCCTATAGGGACCCCAAAATCCCCCCCCAGCCCTATAGGGACCCCCAAAATCCCCCCCCAATCCCATAGGGGGCCCTGACACCCCCCCCATAGGACCCCCAAACCCCTGTCCTACAGGGACCCCCAAGCTCTCCTCTGCACCCTGTGGAGTCCTAACCCCTCCCCACATTATCCTGTAAGACCCCAAGGAGCCCTGACCCCCCCCCAGAAAAATCACCCTATAAGCCCCCAGGGAGCCCTGCCCCCCCCCAAATCACCCTATAAGACCCCATGGAGTCCTGAACCCCCCCAAAAAATCACCCTATAAGCCCCCAGGGAGCCCTGCCCCCCCCCCAAATCACCCTATAAGACCCCATGGAGTCCTGAACCCCCCAAACAAATCACCCTATAAGCCCCCAGGGAGCCCTGCCCCCCCCCAAATCACCCTATAAGACCCCATGGAGTCCTGAACCCCCCCAAAAAATCACCCTATAAGACCCCAGGGAGTCCTTCCCCCCCCCCAAATCACCCTATAAGATCCCAGGGAGCCCTGCCCCCCCACAAATCACCCTATAAGACCCCATGGAGTCCTGAACCCCCCCAAAAAATCACCCTATAAGCCCCCAGGGAGCCCTGCCCCCCCCCAAATCACCCTATAAGACCCCATGGAGTCCTGAACCCCCCCAAAAAATCACCCTATAAGCCCCCAGGGAGCCCTGCCCCCCCCCCAAATCACCCTATAAGACCCCATGGAGTCCTGAACCCCCCAAACAAATCACCCTATAAGACCCCAGGGAGTCCTTCCCCCCCCCCAAATCACCCTATAAGATCCCAGGGAGCCCTGCCCCCCCACAAATCACCCCATAAGCCCCCCCACCCCATTACCAGGGAGCACAGCCCCCCGTTACCCCCCCAGCCAGGCAGGCAGAGCAACAGGGGCCGTTACAACCTTTATTGGGGCCCCCCGGCCGCCCCCCACCCCATAGCCGGGGGGGGGGGGCGCGGCATCACACAGCAGGCAATAAATAAGGGGGAACGGGGCAAAGCAGCCCCCCCCTTTTGTACAGTTCAAAGTGGGGGGGGCGGCCAGCCCCCTCGTCCCCCCCAAATCAGCTCCGTCCGACCCTAAAAACCTCCCTGGGGACGCAGGGAGGGGCAGCACAACCCCCCCCCCCCCCCATACCCCAAAACTTTGTGGGGGGGAGACCCAAGGCCCCCCCCCACCCCCACAAAAAACCTCCCAAAACGCAGCGGAAACCCCAAACTGCAATAAAGTGCCAAATTCTTTCGCTAACCCCCTCTTTTTGGGGTCGCGGGGGGGAAAGGGGTGTGTGCCCTCTTGGTGCCCCCCCCCCCCTCGCCCCTAAAGCTCACGGTAATGGGGGGGGGGAGCCCCCGGCAGTCCCCAACTTTTGGCAGGGGTGGGGGGGGAACGCGGACCCCATAAAGGGGGGTGCAGAGGGGCTGGGGCCGTCCCCGTCCCGTTTCACAGTGTTTGGCCCCATTTTGGTGCGAGGGGGGGGGGGAATAAGGCGAGGATGAGGAGGGTGGGGGGGGGAGCGGGGAAGAGGCACGGCGGCGAGAGGCACGGCGGCCCTAAAACCGGAGCAAAACCCGGTCCTGCCCTAAAACCCACCCCAAAGGAAAAAAAAAACCCTAAAGCTGGGGGCCCGGCCCCGGCCCTAAAGGGACCTGGGGGGGGGTCCCGAGCTCGTGTCCCCCCCCCTCAGCAGAGGCTGAAGACGGAGGGGGCCTGGGCGCGGTACTTGTCGTGGAAGGCCTTGAGGATGGGGACGAGGTTGGGGAAGGCCGGGCGGAAGGAGGCCTCGGCCTCCCAGCAGTTCTTCATCAGGCGGTAGATCTGGGGGAAAAAAAAGGGGGAAAAAGGGTCAGAAAAAGGGGCGGGGTCCTAAAAAATCCCACCCAGGGGCAAGGATTTAATGGGGTGAAGGGAAAAAAGGTCAGAAAAAGGGGCAGGGTCCTAAAAAAAGCACAGAGAATCCCACCCAAGGGTGAGGATTTAATGGGGTGGAGGAGAAAAAGGTCAAGAAAAGAGGCAGGGTCCCAAAAAAACCCACCCAGGGGCGACGATTTAATGGGGTGGAGGGGAAAAAGGTCAGAAAAAGGGTCAGGGTCCCCAGAAAATCCACCCAGGGGTGATGATTTAATAGGGTGGAGGGGAAAAGGCTCAAAAATGGGACAGGGTCCTAAAAAAAAGCCACCCAGGGGTGAGGATTTAATAGGTTGAAGGAGAAAAAAGGTCAAAAAAAAGAGGCAGGGTCCTAAAAAATCCCACCCGAGGCAATGATTTAATGGGGTAGAAGGGAAAAAAAAGCTCAAAAAAAGGGAGAGGGTCCTAAAAAAAAGCCACCCAGGGGTGACGATTTAATGGGGTGGAGGGGAAAAAGAGCTCAAAAAAGGGACAGTGCCCTAAAAAAACACCATGGCGGGGCGATGATTTTATGGGGCGGAGGGGAAGGGCCTCGTTTCCAAACGCTCTGCCCCCCCCCCCCCATTTTTACCCATTCCCCCACCCCACGAGGTGCTGGTGACATTTGGGGTGGGAAGGGGGCGGCGCGACGCGGGATTTACCTCGCAGGGACAGTCCTTGGGGCTGGGCAGCCTCTTCCCTCGGTCCAGCAGCTCGATCAGCCGCAGCACCGTCATCTGTCCCTGCGTGGCCCCGATCAGCTCGATGAATTTCTGCGGGACGGGAGCCAGAGGTGAGGAACCGGCCCCGGGATCACCCGGCCCCGGGCCCCAAACCCGAAACCCACCACGGGAGGGCTCTGCGCGGGGTCACAGCGCGTCAGGAGCTCGTAGAGCGTCACCCCGAAGGACCAGACGTCGGAGGCGTAGTAGAACTTGCACTCCTTGAGGCACTCCACGGCGTACCTGCGGGGCGGCGGGGGCAGCGTGGGATCAGGGGACACAATGGGGACACAACAGGGCCACAATCGGGGACCCAACAATGGAGACCCAACTGGGCCACAACGGGGAGCCACAATTGGGGAACCAACAGCGGCCACAATCGGGGCGCAATGGGGACCACAACGAGACCCAACAGGGACACAATAGGGACACAATGGGGACCCAACTGGGGACCCAACGGGGACTCACAAGGGAGCCACAATTGGGGACCCAACAGGGCCACAATTGGGACCACAACGAGGACCCAACGGGAGCCACAATCGAGGACCCAATGGGGCCACAACGGGGCCACAATGAGAGACCCAACTGGGCCACAATTGGGACCACAACTGGGGACCCAATGCGGCCACAATGGGGACCCAATTGGGGACCACAACGAGGACCCAACGGGGACTCAATAGGGCCACAACTGGGACCCAACGGGGCCAAAATCAGGACCCAACGGGGCCACAAGGGAGCCACAATTGGGGACCCAACAGGGCCACAATTGGGCCACAACGAGGACCCAACGGGGCCACAACGAGGACCCAACGGGGCCGCAATGGGGCCACAATGAGGACCCAACTGGGCCACAATTGGGACCACAACTGGGGACCCAATGCGGCCACAATGGGGCCCCAATTGGGGACCCAACAGGGCCACAACGAGGACCCAGCAGGGACTCAGTAAGGGCCACAACTGGGACCCAATGGCGCCAAAATCAGGACCCAACGGGGCCACAAGGGAGCCAGAATCGGGGACCCAACAGGGTCACAACGGGGACACAATGGGGACCCAACGGGGCCACAATCAGGGCCACAATGGGGCCACAAAGGGGCCACAACCGGAACCCAATGGGGACACAACCGGGACCCAACGGGGCCGCAATGGGGACCACAACTGGGGACCCAATGCGGACCCAACGGGGCCACAACGAGGACCCAGCGGGGCCACAATGGGGACCCAATTGGGTCACAACAAGGACCCAACGGGGCCACAATCGGGGCCGTGGCGCTCACCAGAAGACGGGGCTGTCCCCGTCCTCGCAGACGCGGTAATACTCGTGGCCCTCAGGGATGGCTTTGGCCAGGCCGAAGTCGCCGATCTTCACCACGTTCTCGTTCTCCAGCAGCACGTTGCGGGCGGCGAGGTCCCTGTGGATGTAGTGCAGCGAGTGCAGGTAGGCCATGCCCTGCGACGGGGGGAAAACGGGCTTAGACGGGGCGTGGGGAGGGGCGGCAGGGCGTTTGGGGCGGGGGAGAGGGACTTTAGGGGCAGTTTGGGGAGGAAAAAAGGGGATTGGAACCATTTTGGGGAGAGAAAACGGGACTTAGAGCCATTTAGGGGGGGACCAAAAGGGAGGTGAAGGCAGGGAGCCCAGCCAAGTCTTGCCGTGCTTTTACCCCAAGATTTTTCCCTATATCGAGAGGGATTTATGGGGGAAGAAGGGGGGCTTTAGAGGCAGTTTGGGGAGGGGAAAAAGCGGATTGGAACCATTTTTATGGGGAGGGGGGGCTTTAAAATGGGACTTAGAGCCACTTAGGGGGAGATGAAAAGGGAGGCGGAGGCGCGAGGAGGAGGCAGGAAGCCCGGCCAGCTGTCGCCGTGCTTTTTCCCCGAGGTTTTTCCCCATTTTGGAGACGCCCCGGCAGAGGTCAGAGCCTTTACCTCGCAGATCTGCTGGGCGAAGAGCAGGATGTGCGCCAGGCTGACGTTGTGCTTGGGCAGGTAGTCGCGCAGGCTGCCCAGCGGCACGTACTCCATGATCAGCTGCACGATCTTCTCCCCTGGCCGAGGAGCGGGAGGTGAGGCAGAAATCCCCGAAAACCCCAGCCAGGGGGAGGAGAAACACCCCCAAAATTGTATTTTGAGCCTCCCTGCCACCTGGGGCGACGGGGATCGAGCGAAACGCGTTCAGGCTCCACGAAACGGAGCCTGGAAGCCGGGTTTGTGCCCTCCTCGCAGCTCCTCCTCACCCTGCTCGCTGCAGCAGCCCTTGTACTTGACGATGTTCTCGTGGTAGAGTGTCTTGAGGATCTCGATCTCCCTCTTCCAGCTGGCCAGCAGCTGCTGGCTGCAGCCGGCCTTCAGGGACTTGACGGCCACCATCTCGCCCGTGCCGTCGTTGGTGGGGTCGTAGCAGTAGAGGCTCACCTTGCCGAAGTGACCCTGGGGGGGGAGCAGGGATTGGGGATGCCGCCGGCACCGTTCCGGCTTCCCCCAGCTGAGTCAGGGAGCTTTTTGGGCAGAGGGGACATCCTCGGCGGCAACGGGTCGAAAATAAAGACTTGTGAGCCTCGTTCAGGCGTGGATTTTTGGGGGAAATCAAGGCAGAAAGAGGCCGCTGCTCCCAGAGGGGATGGGAGCGTATAAATTGTGCGCGGCTGCTGCAAAGGGAACATCCGACGGGGGTCCGAGCCCCTCCGCGTGTCCCAGCCCACCCAAAAGGACCTCGGCGTCTTTGGGGGGATCCATCCTCACCTCCCCCAGCTCGCGGATCTTCTTCAGGTAGCGCTTCTGGAAGACGGTGGGGTCGGACACGGGGAAGTCGGGGTTGACGGAGGTGACGTCCACGAGGTCTGCGAAAGACGGGAGAGGTCAGGGGCCAGCCGAGCTCTGAGCGCCTTCGTGCTCCTGCCCCCGCAGCCCGGGAGGCGATTTCTGCTCTGGGGCTTTGCTCCCCGACAAAAATTGGCCAGGGAGGGGAGCAAAGGGCCCCGTGGGAAGGGCTCACGCTGGGGCCGAAGCAGCGAGCTCCCAAAAGCAGACGCTGGCTGCGGCTGTGCCCACGTCGGCCCGGCTCCGGCGCCGGGGAGAAGCCGGCGAGGGACGGGCAGGGGAGGGAAGGGCAGGGCCTCACTGTGGGGCTGGAGCTGGGTGAGGTCCCGGAGGATGGTGCGGAAGGACGGGCGCTCGCTGGGCGCGTAGCTGAGGCACTGCGAGATCAGCGTGGCCAGCTCCTTGCAGGACGGCTCGGGCAGGCGGTGCCTCTTCTCGTAGAAACGCTCTTTCTGGGGGAGAAACGGAGGGAAAAAAAAAAAAAACAGGTCACGAACGCGCCCGCAGCCACGGAGGGGCTCGAAGCCGCGAGGCCGAGGGGAAGCCGAGCGCCCCGCTGTCCCCCCGCGGGCCTCTGTCACCTCGGAAGGCGTGCGCTCCTTGAGGGGGACGTCGGCGTCGAAGCAGATCTCCAGCAGCGTGGTGCCGAAGCTCCACTTGTCGGCGGCCGTGCTGAGGTTCCCCATGTCCTGCACGCACTCTGGGGCGATCCAGGGGATGCGGTCCACGCGCTCTTTGGGAAGGAGAAGGCGCGAAGGGGTCAGCGAGAAGGGGAGGACGCAAAACCCCGCGGGCGGAGGAGGGGAAGCTCCCCGCGGGATCAGCTTTCGGGCCGGCTGCCGTCGCGGGGCTCGCATCCAAACCTCTCCGACGCCCAAAACTAAGGGCTGGAAGGCAGGCAGGCGTTGCCGGAGCAGCTCAGGCATAACCCACGCTCTCGGCTAGCCGCGGGAGGTGGAAAAGCACCTGGCTTCCCAGCTCCCGACAAGCCCGGGCCCAGCCCTGCCCAGCCCAGGGAGCCCCGCGGGGCGCGGTACCTTCTCGAGACAGCACCGTGAAGCTGACCCCGGGGTCGCTGAGCTTCACGAAGGGCAGGGAGCCGTCCTCCAGCCCCTTCCTGGCCAGCAGAATGTTCTTGGCGCACACGTTGCCGTGCACCAGGTTCTTGTCCTCCTGGGGAAAAGGAGGAGAGGCGACCTCAGAGAGGAGGAACGGGGCAGGGCCGCGCCGGGAAACAAAACCGCGACGCTCCCGGCCCCCGCCTTTCGTCCCCTCCCTGCCTCTCTCCTCGTCCCCTCCGCGCAAAGCCGGAGCAGGGGGGCACACCGGGAGCCTGGGGATTACCCAGCACAGCTCACGCCTTCCCGAGCTGCTGGCCAGAAGCCCAGCAAGCAGGGGAGGCAGCTTCCTCCTCCTCCTCCTCTCCTCCGCCCCAGCCCCACGGCCCCCAGCTGAAGCTCCGGAGCAGCTCCAGCGTTTCGGGTCCCCACAAAAGGGCCGCCCCAGGTGCTCACCTCCACGACGGAGGGAGAAAGGACAGGTTATTACACTAAAAAAAAAAAAAACCCACGCGTCTGCCCGGAGAGCAGAGCAAAGCGACCGATCCTCCCTGCTGCGCCGGCGGAGGGGACGAGAGGCGGCGCGGAGGCGGCCGGCGCGGCCCCAGCCCCTCACCAGGTAGCTCAGGGCGCTCGCCAGCTGCTTGGCCACGGTGATCTTCCAGCCCACGGTGACCCGGCCCTTCTCCTTGCGCAGCAGCACGTCCAGAGGGCCGTGCTCTACAAACTCCTCCACCATGATGTCTGGGAACACAAAGAGGGGTTGTTTTCGGCCAGCAGCCCCAAAATCCGGCCCCGGGAACGGCTCCGGAGGGCGGCCGATGGGTCCGGCGAGCCCGGGACTCACTCTCGGAGCCCCGCACGCAGACGCCGTGCACGAAGGCCAGGTGGACGTGCGACACTTGGCTCATCAGGCTGGCTGTCTCGAAAAACGCCTGCGGAGAGAGCAGCGAAGGTGGGGGGGGGGGTCACGAAGCTGGGGGGGCACCACGAAGCTGCCCAGGGAACCCGGATCGACGCGCTGGCGGATCGCGGGCTCACCAGGGCGATGTCTCGGTGGCTGGGGTCCAGGACTTTGAGCACCACGTGCAGCTCCCTGCTGTTGTTGTTCGGCTCGGTGGAGAAGTACTCGGCCTCGTCGTCGGCCCCGGCGGCGCCGCAGACGTTGAGCACGCCGTCGTAGATGTTGGTGCGGGTGCCCTGCCCCAGGTGGGCTCGCTGAGGGCAGAGAGAGAAGGAAAATGAGCGGCAGGGCGGCGGGCACGAGCCAACACTCTCCCTGTCCCCCTGTTGGTGCTGAGGGTGGCAGGGAAGGAATCATCCACCGAGATGACAGCGCCGCTGCTTTGCTTCGCCTCCTCCTCGCAGAGGGAAGGAACAAAGGGCCGAAGCAACCCCAAAATGCGTCTCTGCCCTTCCCTCGCACGGTGGCAGGGGTTTGGTGGCATGCCCTGACCGGGAATTCGGGATCCTCCGCACGCCCCGTCCCCAAAACCCGGCTGCCGCGCGGGCGGGGCGCCCGACCTGCGTGATCTCGTTCTTGCGGATCTGGTGGAAGCTGAGCTGGGTCAGGTTTAGGATCTGCTTCGCGCTGTCCTTCACCTTCCAGGTGATCAGCAGGTCCGAAATCTCTGCCGGAAGAGGGAAGCGAGCCTTCAGAAACCACCGGGTGCCCTCGCTCCCGAGAGAGGGGAGGAGAGCCTCCCTCCTACCTCCTGGTTTGGGCGGGCAGCACCTCTTCACCGTGAAGCTCTCCTCGCCGGATTTGAGCGTGCAGCCCTTGAGGACGTCCAGGAGCTCGCGCAGAGTGGGGAACTCGCGGTCCCAGCCCTCCAGCACGAAGGAGCTGCCCTTCTTCTGGATGCGGAACTGCCTGTACTTGAGGGCCCCCTGCGCCCCGGGGCCCTGCGGGAGGGCAGGCGGCGTCAGAGGACGGGCGGCGCAGCTCCGGGGCCCGAAGCCTGGCAGCTCCGACCCCGGTCCTAACGGGGCCGGCACCGCCCGGAGCTCGCGGCTCTGCCTGCCCGCTGCTCGCCCAGCGAACGGAGTCGTTCCCCTTCCCTGATCTGCTGAGCAGGTCAGCAAAACCGCGGGGATTTAGCAGCAAAAAGAGCAGGACCCAAAACTGCAGGGATTTAGCAATAACAGGAGCAGGACCCAGAACTGCGGGGATTTAGCAGAAAAAGGTGCAGGACCCAAAACTGCAGCGATTTAGCAGAAAAAGGTGCAGGATCCAAAACTGCAGGGGTTTAGCAGGAACAGGAGCAGAATCCAAAACTGCGGGGATTTAGCAGCACAGGAGCAGGACCCAAAAACACAGGGATTTAGCAGAAAAAGGTGCAGGACCCAAAACTGTGGGGATTTAGCAGCAACAGGAGCAGGACCCAAAACTGCAGGGATTTAGCAGCAACAGCAGCAGGATCCAAAACTGCGGGGATTTAGCAGCAAAAGGTGCAGGATCCAAAACTGCAGGGATTTAGCAGCAAAAAGAGCAGGATCCAAAACTGCAGGGATTTAGCAGCAAAAGGAGCAGAACCCAAAACTACAGGAGATTTAGCAGGAACTGCAGGGAGCAGGAGCCAAAAGAGCAGGGATTTCAAAACTGCAGGGATTTAGCAGCAAAAACGTGCAGGATCCAAAACTGCAGGGATTTAGCAGCAAAAAGAGCAGGACACAAAACTGCAGGGATTTAGCAGGGAACAGGAGCAGGACCCAAAACTGCGGGGATTTAGCAGGAAAAGATGCAGGACCCAAAAACTGCAGGGATTTAGCAGCAAAATGTGCAGGACACAAAACCGTTGCTGCCAAATCCCTGCAGGAGCAGGATGCTCCACCTCAAAGCTGCTCCCCTCGCCCTCCCGCATGGAAACTCCGCTGGCCGAGCCCCCGATACGACCCAAGCGGCAAAAAGCACGTTTCCAGCTCGCAGATTTCCCCCCGCGGCGCAGCGAATCCTCCCCGGGGCAGGCCTGGCAGCGCGCCGCGAGGCGCCGGGACGCCCGCCGTACCTGCTGGTGGCCCCGTTTCACCACGGACAGAATCATCCTGTTGAAGTCGAGGACGCTCCAGCGGATGACGTAGAGCCCCTCCTCGTGCTCCTCCCGCCGCAGCTTGGCGAAGACGAATTCCTCCCTAGCGAGGGGGGAGAAGGGGAGAGGCTCGAGCCCGGCCCCAGGGCCACGGGGCGTCCCCCGGGATGCCAGACGTACTGCATGGGCCCGTGGATGCCGTTGAGGATGCTCATGACGAGCCGCGGCGGCGCCACTTCGCGGCACAGGTAGTGGCTGGAGTCCGCCGTCAGTCGGAAGTAGCCGTCCACCAGCGAGACCAGGGAGAGGGCGCTCTCGTAGGACGGGAGGAGCACCTCCTGGGGGGGGGGGGCACGAGGGATCGGCCGGACTGAGAGGAAGGCCGCCCCAAATCCGCCGCCCAGCCAGCCCGAGGAGGAGAGAGCGCAGAACTCAGGGAGCGGGGGAAAAAAAAAACAACAAAAAAAAACAAAACCAAGGAGAAAAAAAAAAAAAACACAAAAAAAACAAGGAGAAATCCTCGTTCCTCTCCTCGCTGCCCCCTTTCAGCCCCCAGAGCCCGACCCGAGGCCCCCCCACCGCGTGTCGGGACGGGGCAGAGGCGCTCACCAGGCACTGGTTGTCCTGCCGGTTGATGCTGACTCGGCAGTCCTTGATGACGACGTGCGTGATCTCTCGGAAGTGGCAGAAATGCGACCACTTGGGCTCGCTCGGCTCCGCTTGGCGCGGCCCCCGGGGCTCCGGCTCCTTGCTTCTGCTTTTCCTCCCGAAATAGCCTCGGTGGGAGACGGCCTCGACGCTCTGCGGAGCCGGAGACGAAAGGGAATCAGGCGCGCCGCCGGGGAACGGCGCCGCTCGAAGCCGCGTGGCCAAAGCGGGATGAACTGGAAGGGAGCTCGGGGTTCCCCAAGCCCCGTCCGGCCTCCGAACCGCACACGAGGCGGTGGCAAAGCCCGGGAGCGTGAGGTTTTCACAGGATCGCAGAATCGAAGGGGTTGGAAGGGACCTCGAAAGATCGTCGGGTCCAACCCCCCCGCCAAAGCGGGTTCCCTAGAGCAGGCTGCCCAGGGAGGCGTCCGGACGGGCCTGGAATATCTCCAGAGAAGGAGACCCCACAGCCTCCCTGGGCAGCCTGTCCCAGCGCTCCGTCACCCTCATCTTGAAGAATTTCTTTCTCATGTTGGCGCGGAACTTCCTGGGCTCCGTTTTGTGGCCATTGCCCCTTGTCCTGTCCCCACAGAGCACTGAGAAGAGGTTGGCCAAGTCCCTCTGCCTCCCACACCTCAGATATTTATCCACATCGATGAGATCCCCTCTCAGTCATCTTTTCTCCAGGCTGACCAGCCCCAGGTCTCGCAGCCCTTCCTCCCAGGGGAGATGCCCCAGGCCCCGTGTCACCTTTGTGGCCCTCCGCTGGCCTCTTCCCAGGAGATCCCTGTCTTTTTTTCTACCGGGAAGCCCCAAACGGCCACAGCACTCCAGGTGAGGCCTGCCCAGGGCGGGATCGAGGGATCGCCTCCCTTGACCTGCTGGCCACGCTCCTTTCAATGCCCGCCGGGATCCCCTTGGCCACCAGGGCACGCTGCTGGCTCACGGTCAACCCGTCGTCCGCCAGGACCCCCCGGCTCCTTCTCTTTCCGCCGCGTCCCACCCCGCCGTGGCCAAAACCCCGAGCGCCCACCTACCTCGGGAGGCACGGGCCGCCACTGGATGCCGCTCGTGCCGGTGACGAGGACCTCGTGGGTAGCGGGCGGGTCCCTGGGGAGCAGCGCGTGGCCGTGCTCCGCCTGCGCGTGCCCCCCGTTGACGTAGAGCGGCGCCTTCTCGCCCTCGGAGGAGGTCTCCAAGGAGAGCACGGGGAAGAGCTCGCTGCCGAAGCGGGGCGCGAGGTGCTCCAAGGTGGCCAGGTACTTGTACATGACGTCCTGCTCCGTCAGCTTCCCCGCGCTGACCGTGTGCCGCTGGAAGCGCTGCACGAACTTCTTGAAGACGGTTTTCATGCGGAACTTGGTCAGGTAGTTGTTCTGCTGGATCTGGCGGTAGAAGGAGCGTGGGATGCAGTCCTTGAAGCTGCGGAGGGGGAGGGGGGGAAGAAACGGGTCAGGAGAACGAACCTCGCGCTGGGTTTGTGCCCCAGGCAGCCCAGCAGTGTCTCCACGGCCTCCCGAAAATCGGCTGGAAGAGGGAGAGCGAGGGCACGGCCGCGGGCAGGCCGCCCCCTCCTGCGCTGTCTCCTGCTGCCCTCTCGCAGCAGCCTCTAGCAGGCTCCCTCGGAAAAGCCCGGAGCGGAAACGTCCGCGGGTTTTTTGGCACCTCGCTCAGGCTCTCACCTGTATTTCCTGGCCACCTCCTCCAGGGAGACGCCCTTCTTGATGGCGATGTGAGAGAGGTGCAGCACGGCCATGCCCAGGCTCTCGTTCTTGAACCTCTGGACCTCCTGCTCCGTCTGCAGGTCCTTCAGGGACGCGACGTCGTTGATGAATTCATACTTCCCCTGGTGAGGCAGAGGAAAAGCTAAACAATGGGGAAAACACCCTGCGCCGCCTCCGGGGCTGCTTTTTCCACATTATTTTTCACGTCCGTTACTTATCTATTTTCCTCGTTATTTATCTATTTTCCTCATTACTTATTTTCCTCGTTATTTATTTTTTTTCCCCATTACTTATTTTTTTTCCTCGTTACTTATTTTTTTTTCTCGTTACTTACTTTTTTTCCCCATTTATTTTTTTCCCCCATTATTTATTCCTCCCCCCCGTTATTTACTTTTTTCCCCCGTTCTTTAATCCCCCCCCGTTATTTACTTCCCCCCCCGATATTTACTTTTTCCCCCCGATATTTACTTTTTCCCCCCATTATTTACTTTTTCCCCCCCGTTACTTACTCCCCCCCCGATTACTTTTTTCACCCCCCCCCGTTACTTTTTTCCCCACTTTTTTTTTTTCCCCCTTATTTTTTTTTTTCCCCCCCTTACTTTTTTTTTCCTCAGTTATTTATTTTTTTGCTTGTCATTTATTTTTTTCCCCGTTCATTTATTTTTTTTTCCCACCATTATTTATTTATTTTTGTCTGCCCGTTATTTATTTTTCCTCCGTTTTCTGGGTTTTTTTTTCCTCCGTTTTTTATTGTTTAACCACTGTAACGGCATCCCCTCAGCCCATCCAAAAAAAAAAAACACCTCTGAGTGCCCCAGCGGGCCCCCAGCCGCGTTCGCCCTTTCCCCAAAGCTCGCCAAGTTGGGCAAAGCGCCCCCGACGAAGGCGCCGAGCCCTCGGGTGCTCCCCGCCCCGACCCCACCGGGATCCGGCCGGTCCGGCGCCCGCCCGCGGCCCCCTCACCTGCTCGAAGAGGTACTCGAAGGACGCCTTGTCGAGCACGGCCCCCCCCTGCAGCCTCTCGTCGGGGCCCTCGCTCGGCCGCGGGGCGTTGCGGTAGACGGCCGGCTCCTTCTCGTTCATCCCGTGCCAGTTCCGAAAGTAGTACCTGCGGCGGGGCACCGTGCCGCGCTCAGCGCCGCGCTCCGACACGGAGGATTCCCTGGTTTTACCCCAAAAGCCCCCAAACGACGCCTCCCTGCTCCGGCGGAGGGTTTTCGCCACCGGTCCCAAGAGGACGGGGTTTGGTGGGGGGGGTGAGGAAGGAGCGGAAGGTTCCCGGCAGGCGTTTTGGGAGCAAACGGCGCCGCCGACGCCGCTTCAAAACCCCGACCCGAGAACCAGGCGCGGCCTCCGGGCGCCCTCCGAGCCCGCAGCGAGGCTTCGGGCGCCGGGAAGCCGAGGGGAAGCGACCTCTTCCCGCCCCCCCCGCCCCCCCCAGCCTTTGCTCGAGCTTTCCGCGCCACGCACGTGCCGGGCGGCCGGGTTTCGCCGGGGGGGGGATGCCTGGCGGGCAGAGCCCCGCGGCCGCAGCGCTTTTCCGCTCCCCTCAACCCCAAAAGCCGCGTCCCTGCGCGGCAGGAGCGCTGCCTGCAGCCGCCGGCTCCGAAAGCCAAGCAGAGAGGGCTTCGTGGCCCCCAAAAATACGGCGGCAATATTTCCCCCCGCGGGGACGATATTTCCCCCCCGGGGACAAGCTGGGGGAAGCGTCAGCTCCTTCCCAGTCCCCCCAGCAGGCAGGAGGAGCCGCGGGTCGCTTCGAACTCATCGGCCGCGGGCTGAGGAACCCCCGGGGCTGCTCCTCCCCACGCTTTTACCCTTCGCTCTGACTCAGACCCCGACAGCACGGCCCGAAAAAGGCCCCCCTCCCGAGACCGCCAGCGGCAGCGCCTCGGGAGGAAAGGCAGCGGCGGGGCCGGGGATCGCCAGGGAACCTGAAAACCTCGCCGCGAGGGAGCGAGGCCAGGAAACGGAGCCGCGGCCCTGAGCGAAAAAACGCTGCCCGCAGCAGGGGGACCGGGGCCTGCCGGGGACGGAGCTGAGCGGGGCGGCGGAGAGACGCGGGCAGAGCGGCCCCGGGAGCGGAGCAATTCGGTTTTCCAACCCAGGCGCGGGCTCCAAAGCCGCCCAGCTCCCTGTTTGATCCTTCGGGGCCGGATTGAGCCGAGCCCTGCCAGCTCGCCGGCCCCGCGCCAAGCTCGACGCGCGTCTGCGGGCCGTTCCCCCAGCTGCCCGCCCCGCGAGGGTTCGGGAGCGAGCCAGCGCGGTCCGCGGCAAAGCCCCGGGTGTATTTCTTGCGTTAAAAACGGCGCCCGGCTGCGCCGAGAGGCTCGGCAGGCGCCCTCACCTCATGCGGAAGAGCAGCCTGAGGTCGGTGTCTTTGCCGATTTTGAAGACGTGGTTGGGGGGGAGCCAGGTCCCGCTCTGGGGGTCGTAGAGCGCGAAGAGGCTGTAGCACAGCGGCGTGATGCCTGCGAAGGCAACGCGGCGAGGAGGAGCCAAGGGCGGGCGTTGAGGCGGAAATTCACGGCAGAAAACGTTAAAAAAATAAAAAAAAAAAAACACGAAAATGATAAAAACTCTCTGCTGCTTCCCTTCCAGCCGCCAGATTCCCGGCGGCGCGGACCCCGGGAGGCGAGAAGCCGTTTGGGACGGGACCCGAAGCGAGGCCGTTTGGGACCCGAAGCGCGAGCGTTCAGTCGACGAGGCGAAAGCCGCAGCCTGCTCCAGCAAACCCGGGTTCAAAAAGACGCCGTGCCGCGGCTCGGGGCTGCGAGAAGCCCCCGGACCCGCGGCTCCCGCTCATTTCCCCCCCCCGTTTTTCGCAGCTCGCCAAGCGAAACCCCCCCCCCCCCCCCGGTGGCGGGGCGAGCGTGGGGTGTGAGGATCGCTCTCCGACCCCAAGCCAGGAGGGCGAGGGCTGGATTCTGACCGAGGGCTCGTCGCCAAAAAAAAGCTGCTTTTTTAGAAGCGAAAAGGGGGAGCTCGGAGGTAGGAAGAGCTCAGGGCGAGGTGGCACGGGGTGGGGGTGAGGGGGGGGAACGGGGCCGGGCTCACCGATCCTCCGCGCGAGGTCGATGCAGATCTCCTCGGCGCTCGGCGCGCCCTGCGCGTAGCTCTGGCATCGCTCGCGCTCCTCGGCGCCGCCCCAGTGCAGGGAAACCTTGAGGGCGCCGCCGGGCGGGGAGCAGCAGCCCTCGGGGTCCGACTCGCTGTGCTTCACCGCGCACTGGCACAGAGACATCTCCTGCGGGGCGGGGGGACGGGGTTAACGGGGCGGGATGTGCGGGGGGGGGAACGGGAATGGGACCGGGAAACCCCCCCCTTGACTCTCTCCCCCCGCAGGCACCGACCTCGCCGTCAGCTGGAGCATAACGCGGAGCCGGTCCCCAGGCGGTGGCGGCGATGTCGTCACCTGTGTGGGGACATGAGGGGGGGGGGGAGGATTGGGGGTGACAAATTGGTCTGTGGGCCCCCCCCCCGAGGGGTGCAGGACCACAGCTCCCACCCCACCAGCACCGCTCCCACCCCACCAGCAGCTCCCACCCCGAGCGTGTTTGCTTGCTGCCAACGCGGCCGAACGGCTTTTATTTTATTATTATTATTTTTATTATTATTATTACTATTATTTTTTCCCCTCCTTTTTGCCAACCGAAGGGGCCCGGGGCCTCGGCTCAGCACCCCGCAGCTCCGGTTCCCGCTCCTCCAGGGGAACGAGGATGGACGTGGAGCTGCGACCCAGCCCCACGGGGAAAACCCCAAGGAATCGGGATTTTTCAGCCCCAATAAGGCTCAGGGCGGGCTTGCCGCGGTGGTCCGGTGCTTAAAGATGCCAAATAACCAGGTTTTACCCCAAAAAAAACTTTACTTTGGGCGCCCGCACGCCTGGCAGGAGCTCTGGGTGCAGCAGCCCCAACCCCGACGGCCCAACGGGGGCGCAAAAAAACCCGAAAGGGGCTCGGGATCGGCTCCAGCCACCAAATTTCGGCGCAGGGAGCGTTTGCAGGACCCCGAGCCCCCGAGTCGCCAAAAAAAAAACCCCAAAACCCCAAAAAAAACCCCATGTGGCAACGTCCCCGGTGGTAAACTCTGCCCCGGCGCGTTGAGCAGCCAAATTTTGGGGTGGTTTCGCCTCTTTCTGCTCCCCCGCCAGAGGCCTCGATCGAGGTCAGGAGCCGCAGGCGGCCACGGCTCAAAGGTCACGGCGCGGGCGAGGGCGGGGAGGGACGGGGCCGGCCGCCGGCGCCCCCGTTTCTAGCAATAGGGGCGGATTTGGGGCCGTTATAGGGTTTTTTTTGTGTTTCGCTCCCCGATCCCAGCAGCAGCGGGGTTTCGGACCCAGCGGGAGCACGCGCGCGTTTTTGGCGTCTTCCTGGGAAAAATCCACCCGGGATCGGCACGGCCCCACGCTGCAGGCTCCAGGACCCCAAAACGGGCAACATCAATGGGGTTGGAGTCCCAGCCCCCCCGATCCTGACCCCAAACACCCCCCATCCTGACCCCAAAGCCCCCCGATCCTGACCCCAAAGCCCCCCCCATCCTGACCCCAAAGCCCCCCCCCAGATCCTGAGCCCCCGAATGTCACAGCCACGTCTGCCCTGACCCCCCCGCACCCTGAAGACCCCCATATCCTGCACCCCCACATCCCCCCCGTCCCCCCAACTCCCCCTCAGCCCCACATCCACCCCCCACCACCCCACAACTCCCCTGCACCCTACATTACCCCCCCCTCAGCCCCATGTCCTCCCCCAGCCCCACAACTTCCCCCAACCCCACATCTCCACCTGGCCCCACAACTCCCCCCAAGCCCCACAAATCCCCACTCGGCCCCACATCGCCCCCCGGCCCCACAACTCCCCCCCCCCCCCATTGCCCCCCCAGCCCCACAGATCCCCGCTCGGCCCCACATTCTTCCCACAACTCCCCTCCACCCTACGTTGCCCCCCCAGCCCCACTTCCTCCCCCAGCCCCAAAACCCCGCCCTCAGCCCCACAAATCCCCACTCAGCCCCACATCGCCCCCCGGCCCCACAACTCCCCTTCACCCTACGTTGCCCCCCCAGCCCCACTTCCTCCCCCAGCCCCAAAACCCCGCCCTCAGCCCCACAAATCCCCACTCGGCCCCACATCGCCCCCCGGCCCCACAACTCCCCCCCCCCCCCCCCCCCATTGCCCCCCCGGCCCCACAGATCCCCGCTCGGCCCCACATTCTTCCCACAACTCCCCTCCACCCTATATTGCCCCCCCCGGCCCCACAAATCCCACCCCGACCCCACAAATCCTCCCCCAGGCCCCCAATTCCCCCCCCCAAGCCCCCAATTCCGCCTCCAGCCCCGCCCCCCCCGCCCCAAACCCCTCCGCTCCCCGCCCCCCCCGGCCCAGGCCCCCCCCCCCCCCGCAGCCCCCCAGCCCCTCACGCACCGGCCCCGGTCCGGTTCCGGTTCCGGTTCCGCTCCCAGTTCCGGTTCCGGTCCCGGTCCCGGCCCCGCTCCCCGCCGGCCCGGCCGCGGTTCCGGCTCCCTGGGCCCCGCAGAGACGCCGCCTCCCATTGGGCCCCATGAGACGCGCGCTGCCATTGGCCCGCCGCCGGCGCGGGGCCACGCCCACCCGCCTGCGTCCCGTGGGCGGGGCGAGCGGCGCGGGGAGGGGGGCGTGGCCTGGCGGGTGGGGGCGTGGCCGAGAGGGAGGGGGCGTGGCCACAGCCGGGTCGTGGGCGCAGCTGGATTTGGGGGGGGGGGGGGGGGGCAAATTTGGGGGGGAACTGCTGGAAATGGGGGGGGGCAGGGGGCAAATTGGGGGGGCAGAGCTCGATGTGGGGGGGCAAGGGGGGCAAATTGGGGGGCACAGGTGGAAATGGGGGGACGGGGGGGCAAATTGGGGGGGTAGGGGGCAAATCGGGGGGAACTGCTGGAAATGGGGGGGGACAGGGGGGGCAGAGCTGGATGTGGGGGGCAAGGGGGGCAAATTGGGGGGCACAGCCTTTTGCCCCTCCCCAGAGCCAGTATCCCCCCCTTTTTACCCCCCAACCCCCCCCTTTTTACCCCCAACCCCCCCCTTTTTACCCCCCAACCCCCCCCCTTTTTACCCCCCAACCCCCCCCCTTTTTACCCCCCAACCCCCCCCCTTTTTACCCCCCAACCCCCCCCTTTTTACCCCCCAACCCCCCCCTTTTTACCCCCCAACCCCCCCCTTTGCCCCTCCCCAGTGCCAATATCCCCCCCACCCTCCTCTTACCCCTCCACCCCCTTTTTACCCCCCAACCCCCCTTTTGCCCCTCCCCAGAGCCAATAGCCCCCCCAACTCCCCCTTTTTACCTCCCCAACCCCCGTTTCGCCCCCCCTCCACCCCCTTTTTACCCCCCACCCCCCCTTTTGCCCCTCCCCAAAGCCAAAATCCCCCCCAAACCCCACCTTTTTACCCCCCCCACCTTTTTACCCACCCCCCACCCCCCTTTCTCCCCTCCCCAGTGCCACCATCCCCACTCCCCACCCCCTTTTGCCCCCCCCTCATCCCCCCACCGCCCTTTCACCCCTCCCCGGTGCCGCCACCACCCCCCCACACCCCCTTTTGCCCCCCCCTCGCCCCCCCCCAATCACGACCCCCCCTTCGCTTCCATCGCTTTATTGGTGCCAGAGCCCGAGCGCTGCCCTCGAGCCGCGGTGACGATTGCACTGCCCGGCCCCCCCCCTACCCCCCCCCACCCCAAAATCACCCCCCCCCACCCCCCCAAAACCCAAATTACAGCGAGGAGGGGGGGCGCATCAAGGACGGGGGGAAGTTGTGGCACCCCAAAACCCCCCCCTTAGGGGCGAGGCGGGGGCTGCAGGGCCGCCCCCCCCCCCTTTGTGTTCACCCCATCGGTGTTGGGGGGGGGGGGGGGGGGAGAAGCGTGCACGGCGGCGAGGAAGAGGAGGGGGAGGGAGGGAGGAAGAGCGCGGCCCCCTCACGCCTTCCCCTTGCCCTCGCCCTCCTTGGGGATCTCCTCGTAGACGGCCTCGGCCCCCTCCCCGCCCTTCTCGCCCCCCCCCTTGGCGTTGGGGACCCAGAGGCCCGAGTCGATGCAGCGCTGCATGTGGTACTTGGCCTCCTGCGGGGGGGGAGGAAAAATAGGGTTAAAAATGATAATGGGAAACATAAAAAGCGATAAAAAGGGGGAGCGGCGCCCCCCCCCCCCCCCAAGGCGCCCACCGTGGGGTCCATGCGGCCGATGGTGTCCTGCAGCAGCTGCACGTCCTTGACGTCGAAACACTTCTGCAGCTCCTGGGGGGGGGGGCGGGAAGGGGGTGAGCGGAACCCCAAAACCCTACCAAACCCCACAACCCCCCCCCCCAAAAAACCCCAACCCCCCAAAAGCCCCCGCCCCCTACAAAACCCCCACAAAGCCCCTACAAAACACCTCCCAAGGCTCCCCCACAAACGCCCCTCACAGAACCCCACAAAAGCCCCCCCAAAGCCTTCACAACCCCCCAACCCCCCACCCCCTAAACTCCCCCAAAGCCCCCCCGCTCCCCTCCAAAACCCCCCAACCCCCCCCCAAAGCCCTATAAGGCCCCCCAAATCCCCTCCAAAACCCCCCAACCCCCCCCCCCCCCGAGCCCCCCAAAGCCCTATAAAGCCCCCCAAACCCCCCCCCCAAGCCCCCCTGACTCACGGGGGGAAGGGACTCGTAGACCTCGACGGGGTCGAGGCCGCCGGGCCCGAGGCGCTTCTGGCGCTCCTCCTCCTCGTACTCCCGCAGGGCCCTCTCCACGCGCGCCTTGGCGCGGCCGCGCACCCGCTCCTTGAAGGCCTCCAGCTCGTCGTTGAAGCCCTCCATGTACTGCTGGTCGGCCGTCTGCGGGCACGGGGGGGGAAAGGGGGAGAAAAGTAAAGAAAAGGGGGAAAAAAGAAAAGAGGAGATAAAAATGAAAGAAGGGGAGAAAACAGGAAAAGAGAAAGAAGGGGGAAAAAAGAGAAAGAAAAGAAAAAAGGGGAGAAAAAAAGAAAGAAAGGGAAGAAAGTAAAAGGGGAGAAAAAGAAAATGAAAGAAGGGGGAAAAAAGAGAAGGGGCAAAAAAAGAAAGAAGGGGAGGAAAATATAAAAAAGAGAAGGGGAGAAAAGAGGATGGGGAAAAAAGAAAGAAGGGAAGGAAAAATAGAAAACAAGAAAAAAGAAAAGGGGGAAAAGAGAGAGAAGGAGAGGAAAAAAGGAAAAGAGAAGGGGAGAAAAAAAGGAAAAGAAAAAAATGAAAGAAGGAGAAAAAAGGAAAAAAGAAGGGGGAAAAATAGAAAGAAAAGAAAAAAGGGGAGAAAAAAGAAAAGGGGAGAAAAAAGAAAAGAAAGAAGGGGAAAAAGAAAAGGAGGAAAAATACAAAAGAAAGAAGGGGAAGAAAAAAAGAAAGGGGGAGAAAAAAGAAAAAAGGGGAGCAAAAAAAAGAATGAAAGAAGGGGGAAAAATAAGGGGCAAAAAAAGAAAGAAGGGAAGCAAAAATAGAAAAGAAAGAAGGGGAGAAAAAAAGAAAGAAAAAAAGGAAAAAAGAAAAGGGAGAAAAATGAAAGGAGGAGAAAAAAGAGAGAAGGGGCAAAAAAAGAAAGGAGAGGAAAAAAACAAAAAAGGGGAGAAAAAAGAAAGAAGGGGGGACAAAAAGAGAAAGAAAAGAAAGAAGGGGTCAAAAGAAAGAAACGAAAAGAAAGAAGCGGGCAAGAAAAAAAAAGAAGGGGGGGGGCAAAAATAAAGCAAGAAGGGGGGGCAAAAAAGGGCCCCCACCCCTCCTCCCGCCCCTCCCCGGCGTCGTTTTTAAGACGGAGCTCCGAAAAAAAACCAGAGGGAAACTGGAATATTTGGCGCGCTGGAAAATTGGGGTTGGAAAGGAGGCGAGAGCAGGTATTTTTTGAGGGGGGGGGGCGGGGGGGGCCGCTCTCACCTTGATCTTGGCAAAGAACTGCCTGAAGCACGCCCGCGGGTCCACCTTGAGGCTCTTGGCCAGCTCCAGGATGAACTGCATGACGATGGTCTGGTGGGCCACCTGCTCCATCAGCGCGTGCTTCTGCGGGCGGAAAGAACCCCCAAAATCATCAAAAAAAACAAATTCCCACCTAAATTTCGCCCAGGGAGCTCGGCGCCGGCCCCTTCTACCGCGGGGAGCCCCCGCAAGGGTGGCCGGGGGGGGGTTCGGCGGGGGGGAAGTAACCGAAATTCTGTCGGCGGGGGGGGGTGGAAAGGGAAAAAGCCCCAAAAGGTGACGGGGGAGGGTTGGGAGGGAAAAAAGCCCCAAAATGTGACTGGGGGGGGCGTTGGGAGGGGAAAAAGCCCCAAAAGGTGACGGGGAGCGGGGTTAGAAGGGGAAAATGCCCCAAAAAGTGGCAGCGGGGGGGGGTGGGAAGGGGAAAAAGCTCCAAAATGTGATGGGGGGGGGGGGGTTGGGAGGGGAAAAAGCCCCAAAAGGTGACAGGGAGGGGGGTGGAAGGGGAAAAAGCTCCAAAAAGTGGCAGCGGGGGGGTTCAGAGGGGAAAAAGCTCCAAAAGGTGACGGGGGGGGTGTTGGAAGGGGAAAAAGCCCCAAAATGTGACTGGGGGGCGTTGGGAAGGGAAAAAGCCCCAAAAGGTGACAGGGAGGGGGTGGAAGAGGAAAAAGCTCCTAAATGTGATGGGGGGAGGGGGTTAGGAGGGGAAAAAGCTCCAAAAGGGGAGGGGGAAGGGAAAAAGCCCCAAAAGGTGACGGGGGGGGGGGTTGGAAGGGGAAAATGCTCCAAAAGGTGATGGGGGCGGTTGGAAGGGGAAAAAGCCCCCCCGCGGCTCCCCTCACCTCCTCCACCTCCAGGTCGATGCACCAGATCACCAGGTAGTTCGCCGTCTCCTCGCAGACGAGGTGCGGGTTATCGGCCAGGTACTTCTGGCTGTCGTCCCAGCGCCGCAGCATGCCTGCCGAGCACGGACCCTCCCCTCGTTAGCCGTTCCTAATTAATTAACACCCCCGCAACCCCCCGTAAATCGTAAACCCCGCCGGGGCTGTCGCGAAGGCAGGCGGGGCGCCCGTTTTTGCCTCAGCGGGGGAAAGGGAGGTGAGAGGAAGGCATCAAATGAGGAAAATGGGGAAAAATTCGTGGGGGTTTCGTGGTTTTGGGATCCCCCCGGGGACTGGGGCACCCCCAGGGACCAGGGACACCCCTCGGGGATCGGGGATGACCCCCCGGGGATTGGGGACGCCCCCGGGGATCGGGGGTAAGGGCGGCTCACCGAAGTGCTTGATCTGCTTCTCGTATCTCTCCACGAAGCTTTTGTGTTTCTTCTCCTTCTGCTCCTCCGTCTCCTCCTTCTCCTCCGGCTTGACGTTGAAGACGCTCTGCGGGGCCGAGGGACGCCGCCTGACCCCGAATCCCCCCCGCCACAATCCACGGCGGGGAGACACAGGGGGGACGACCCCCTCCCCCCAAAAGACCCCAACCCACCTTGCTGAAGCCGTCTTTGCTCAGCGTGTCGACGTTCCAGGGCATGTTCTTCTCCTTCTTCTTCAGCTCCTCCAGCTTGCTCTCCCAGCCCCTCTCCTCGTTGCGCAGCTGCTGCGCCTCGGCCTGCAGCCGGGCCACCTCGGCGCGCCCCCCTCGGGCTCGGCCACCTCCAGCTCCTTCAGCTTCCGCTGGCACTCGGCGAGCTTGCGCTTGCACTCGCGGCACCCCTTGTCCAGCTCCTCCTTCTCCTTCTGGAACTGCTCCATCCGCTCCACGCGGGCCTGCGGGGAGGGGGGATTTTACAATTTTAAACCCTCCCCCAAACAACAAAGCGTTCCCCAGTGGGATTAGGAGGAGAAATTCCCCTTTCTCCTGCAAAACGGGGGAGTTTTCCCCGCTTTTTTAGGGTCGGGGGGGATGAAAACAGCACCAAAGCGCAGCCCCCGATCCGGCAAGACCCCGAGCGCTGCCCCCTAAGAGAAATCCCCGTGCTCGTGTGCCCCCCCCCCCCGTGTCCAGCGGAGTCCTAGATTTTATTAGGATGGGGGAAAAAGGGGCGGGTTTGGGTCCTGCTGGTGGGGGGGGGGGGGGGTGGGCTGAGAGCCCCAGGGGACAAAATGGGGACAGGGGGCTCGGAGGGGACCGAGGGGCCTGGGACCCCCCCAGGCCCTATGGGGAAGGGGCCAGAGGTGCGGCTGTGGGGTCAGGGCCCTATAAACCCCCGGCCCTATAAATGTGACAGTGGGGGGGGTACACGGGACCTGGGGGGGGGGTGGTTGCCATGGAAACGGGGGAGCCGGTCACCAAGGGGATGGAGGGAGGGGGTCTATGGGGGGGGGGGATAGGATTTGGGAGGGGGGGAAGGCTTTAGGAAGGGGGGCCGGGCCCAAAAGCGATGGGGGCGATAGGGGAGGGGCCGGTCACCATGGCAACGGGGGGCTCGGTCGCCATGCCAACCGGGGCCCCAATGGGGAAGGCCGAAGGGGAGCGGGGGGGGGGGGGGGCCTAGCCTGGTTGCCACGGCAAAGAAGCCTGCCGGGAGCGGGGGCCTAAAGGGAGGGGGGGGGCCGGGGCCTAGCCTGGTTGCCATGGCAACGAAGCCCGCCGGGAGCAGCGGGGCCTAAAGGGAGGGGGGGGTCCGGGGCCTAGCGCGGTTGCCATGACAACGAGGCCTGCCGGGAACGGCGGGGCCTCGGGGGCCCGACCTGGTGCCGCCATCGGAAGAGGCTGGCCGTGTCGATGTTGGGGTGCGTCTCGTCCTCATCATCCGACACCTCGATGTGGTCCCACACGCTGTAGTCCACCATGGCGGGGCCGTGGAGCGGGCCCGGCTCCCTCCGGTCTCTTCTGGAACCCTCCAGCCGCCCTCCCCCGCCCGCTTCCGCCCTGCGCACTTCCGCCCGCGCCGCCCAGCTCTGCGCATGCGCGCCGCTCCGCCCGCCTCGCGAAGCCGCCGGCCTTGCCCGGCTCAAAGATGGCGCGGATTTTAAAGAGACAGGCGCCCCGGAAAAAGGAGGCGGGCACAAGGGGGGTCTGCCCGGCCCCAAAAACGGGGGGGGGGACAGGGACATGTATGGGGCTTGGGTGGGGGATATGGGGACGTGGGGGGCATGGGGATATAGGGGAACATGGGGGGATATGGGGACATGGGGGGGCATGGGGACATGGGGGGGACATGGGGACATGGGGGGGACATGGGGACATGGGGGGACATGGGGGGGACATGGGGGGATATTGGGATGGGGGGACATGGGGGATATGGGGACATGGGGGGCATGGGGACATGGGGGGGACATGGGGACATGGGGGGACATGGGGACATGGGGATATAGGGGGACATGGGGGGATATTGGGATGGGGGGGCGGGGGAGATATGGGGACATGGGGGGCATGGGGACATGGGGGGACATTGGGGGGACATGGGGATATAGGGGGGCATGGGGGGGCATGGGGACACGGGGGGATGGGGGGACATGGGGGGGACATGGGAGGTATGGGGGGACACAGGAATGGGGGGGACATGGGGGGATATGGGGATATAGGGACATGGGGATGGGGGGACATGGGGATGGGGGATATGGGGACATGGTGGGGGACATGGGGACATGGGAACGGGGGGTATGGGGATGGGGGGACACGGGGGGACACGGGGTTATGGGGACGTGGGGACGTGGGGAGTTGTGGGGACACGGGGACACAGATATGGGGACGTGGGGGAATGGCGACACGGGGACAGGGGGACATGGAAGCTACCGGGGGGATACTGGGGAGGGGGAGCGGTCCCGTTACTGGGGGCATCCCGTTACTGGGGGCATCCCGTTACTGGGGCAATCCTGTTACCGGGGGCTCCCATTACCGGGGATCCCATTACCGGGGTTCCCATTACCGGGGGGACCCTGTTACCAGGGGGATCCTGTTAGTGGGGGGATCCCGTTACTGGGGGTCCCATTACTGGGGTTCCCGTTACCGGGGGTTCCCATTACTGGGGTTCCCGTTACCGGGGGGATCCCATTAGTGGGAGGATCCTGTTACGGGGGGTCCCATTACTGGGGGTATCCCATTACTGGGGGTCCCGTTACTGGGGGGATCCCATTACCGGGGGTCCCATTACTGGGGTTCCCGTTACTGGGGGTTCCGTTACTGGGGTTCCCGTTACCGGGGGGTTCCCATTACTGGGGGTCCCGTTACTGGGGGGATCCCATTACCGGGGGTCCCATTACTGGGGTTCCCGTTACTGGGGGTTCCGTTACCGGGGGGTCCCATTACTGGGGTTCCCGTTACCAGGGGCACCCCGTTACCGGGGAGCTCCTGTTACCGGAGGGATCCCATCACCGGGGATCCCGTTACCGGGGGCATCCCATTACCGGGGTGATCCCGTTACTGGGGTTCCCGTTACCGGGGGCACCCCGTTCCCAGGGAGCTCCCGTTACCGGGGGGATCCCGTTACCAGGGTTCCCATTACCGGGGACATCCCGTTACCGGGGATCCCATCACCGGGGTTCCCGTTACCGGGGGCACCCCGTTCCCGGCGGCGGGGGCTCCCGGTGCCCACGTGGTCCCGGTGCCGCCGCGTTTCCGCCGGCCTCGCGTTGCGCCCGGGCGGCTCCGTCGGCACCGGGCGCGGAGGCCGGAACCGGGGCCGGTACCGGGGAGGGGAGGGGGGGAGGGGAAGGCGGGACCCCCCCCCTCACCCCCCACCGCCCCCCCCCGTCCATCCCCCGCCGCCTCCGCGCTCCGCCGTAAACAACGGCAGGTGGATGCCGGGCAGCGCCGCCGCACCGGGAGCCGCCGAGGTACGGGACCGGGGGGGGGGGGGGGGGGCAGGCACCGGGATCGGGGAGCCCAGGAACCGGGGACGGGGTTTGGGGGGGTCCGGGACACTTGGGGGGGGGTGGGTGAGAACCGGGGGGGGCCTCGAGGAGCCGGGGCTGCGGCAGCGGGGGGGGGAACGGGGCACCGGTTGTGGGTGCCCCCGGTGCCACCGGCCCGCGGCAGCCGGCGGCCCCCGCAGCCCGGCCCTATGGGGCCGGTGCCCCCCCCAACCCCCCAAAATCCCCCCATCCCCGGTCCCGCTCACCCCGGGGACTCACCCCCCTTGGTCCCCCCGGTGGGCCCGGTGCTGCCACGGGGGGGGGGGGGGGGGATAACGGGCGGAGAGCTTTGTGCCCACCCCACGGCCCCGTGCGCCCCACCGGGAGCGATGCCGGTGCCGCGGGACGGGATCCCACGGGAAGGGATCCCGTGGAAAAGGATCCCAGCGGAAGGGATCCCATAGGGAAGGGGATCCCATAAGAAAAGGGATCCCATAGGAATGGGGATCCCATAGAAAAGGGGATCCCATAGGAATGGGGATCCCACAGGAAAAGGGATCTCATAGAAAAGGGTTCCCATAGGGAAGGGGATCCCATAGGAAGAGGGATCCCATAGGAAGGGGGATCCCATAGGGAAAGGGATCTCATAGAAAAGGGGTCCCATAGGGAAAGGGATCTCATAGGAAAAGGGGATCCCATAGGAATGGGGATCCCATAGGGAAGGGGATCTCATAAAAGGGGATCCCATAGGAATGGAGATCCCATAAGAAAAGGGATCCCATAGGGAAGGGGATCCCATAGGAAGGGGGATCCCATAGGAAGGGGGATCCCATAGGGAAGGGGGATCCCATAGGGAAGGGGGATCCCCCGGGAGCGATGCCGGTGCCGCGGGAAGCGATGCGGCAGGGCGGGACGCCACGGGAAGGGATTCCGGTGCCGGGGAGAAGCGCTGCCGCAGGAAGGGGTGCTCGGGGAGCGGGGCCGGGGCCGGCAGAAGCGGTGCCACGGGGTGCTGTGCCACGGGGTGCCGGGCCACGGGGTGCAGTGCCATGGGGTGTGGTGCCATGGGGCGCCGTGCCATGGGGTGATGTGCCACGGGGTGCCGTGCCACGGGGTGCCGTGCCATGGGGCACCGGGACACAGGGTGCTGTGCCATGGGGTGCCGTGCCATGGGGCGCCGTGCCATGGGGTGATGTGCCACGGGGTGCCGTGCCACGGGGTGCCGTGCCATGGGGTGCAGTGCCATGGGGCACCGGGACACAGGGTGCTGTGCCATGGGGTGCAGTGCCATGGGGTGCCGTGCCACGGGGTGCTGTGCCATGGGGCGCTGTGCCATGGGGCGCCGTGCCACGGGGTGTGGTGCCACGGGGTGCCGTGCCATGGGGTGCGGTGCCGTGGGGTGCTGTGCCACGGGGTGCCGTGCCAACACCGTGGTGATGACGCCGCGGGGCACCGTGCCGGTGCCATGGGGCACGATTCTGGTGCTGTGGGGCCTGATGCTGGTGCCATGGGGCACGATTCTGGTGCTATGGGGCACGGTGCCGGTGCTATGGGGCCTGATGCCGGTGTTATAGGGCCGGATGCCGGTGTTATAGGGCCGGATGCCGGTGCCGTGCCGATGCCGGCGTTCCCTTGGCAACCCCGCTTACGAAGAACCGGGGTCCCCAACGCCGGTGTCCCCGATCCGCTGGCGGTGAGGGGGGGGGGGCGCTTGCTTGCAGCCCCCACCCCCCACCCCGTGGTGCCCCCGGCATGCGGATGGGGAATTTGGGGGGCGCGGGGGGGGGTGGGGGGGGGCACGTGGCCTCACCGCCGCTCTCTCCCGCAGGCGGCCGAGCCCCCGGGCCCCCCCCCCATGGCCCCCGCGCCCTGAGCAGGGCGGGTGCATGGAGAAGAGCCCGGGCGCCCCCAGGAGGAGGTGAGCGGGGCTGGGGGTGCGGGGGGGTATTTTTTTTGGGGGGGGGGGGCACCCAGCCTGGGTTAATGCCCCCCCCCTTTTAGCCCCCTCCCCAAAGTTCCCAGCCTAATTAAGCGCCTCATTAGGGGCAGCCCGCGGGGGCCCGCTGCTGCGTCGTGCCCCCCGGGTCTTTGGGGAGGGGGGTGCTGGAGGGGGCGCTGCGTGGGTGCCATACCGTGCCGTGCCATGCCATGCCGTGCCGAGCCGTGCCATGCCGTGCCAGGTTGTGCCATGCCATGCCGTGCCGTGCCATGCCGTGCCGAGCCGTGCCATGCCGTGCCGTGCCGTGCCAGGTTGTGCCATGCCGTGCCGTGCCGTGCCGTGCCATGCCGTGCCAGGTTGTGCCGTGCCATGCCATGCCGTGCCGAGCTGTGCCGAGCCATGCCATGCCGTGCCATGCCGTGCCATGCCATGCCGTGCCGTGCCGTGCCAGGTTGTGCCATGCCGTGCCGTGCCGTGCCATGCCGTGCCAGGCTGCGCCGTGCCGTGCCGTGCCATGCCATGGAGTGTAAGGGTTCGTGGCCATGTGCCGTGCCATGCCATGCCGTGCTGTGCCATGCTGTGCCGTGCCGTGCCATGCCATGGAGTGTAAGGGTTCCTGGCCTTGTGCCATGCTGTGCCATGCCAGGTTGTGCCGTGCTATGCCATGCTGTGCCATGCCGTGCCATGCAGTGCCGTGCTGTGCCGTGTAGGGATGCCTGGCCGTGTGCCACGCTGTGCCGTGCCGTGCCAGGTTGTGCCGTGCCGCGCGAGGTTTCTTGGCCATGCCGTGCCGTGCCGCACCATGCTGTGCCGTTCCATGTCGTGCCATGCCATGCTGGGCCATGCCGTGCTGCACCACGCCATTCTGTGCCGTTCCGTGCCATTCCATGCTGTGTCGTGGCATTCTGTGCCATGCCGTGCTGTTCCATGCCATGCCATGCCGTGCTGTGCCAAGCCATGCCAAGCCATACTGTGCCATTCCATGCTGTGCCGTGCCGTGCGAGGGTCCCTGACTGTGCCGTGCCGTGCTGTGCCATGCTGTGCCGTGCTGTGCCATGCTGTGCCATACTGTGCCATGCCATGCTGTGTCGTGCTGTGCCATGCCACGTGAATCTACCTGGCCGTGCTGTGCCGTGCCATGCCGTGCCGTGCTGTGTTATCTCATGCTGTGCAATACTCCTTGGCTGTGTCTCGCCGTGCCATGCTGTGCCGTGCCATGCCGTGCTGTGCCATGCCGTGCCATACTGTGCCATGCCATGCTGTGCCGTGCCACACTGTGCCATGCTGTACCATGCCATACTGTGCCATGCCATGCCATACCGTGCCATGCTGTGCCATTCTGTGCCGTGCTGTGCCGTGCCACACCGTGCCATGCGGTACCGTGCCGTGCCGTGCCGTGCCGTGCGTGCCCCCTGACACCACCTGGCCCTTATCCGCAGCCCCCCGGAGTCTCTGGAGCCGGGGCCCCGCAGCTGCCCCGCGCCCCCCGGCCATGCTGGGGGCCGAGCTGCGGCGTGGGCGCCGTCGCCCCTCCGCCGGCCTCTTGGTGCCCCCTGGAAGCCCCCAGAGCGGGCGCGCTCCCCGAGCTGCCCCGGCCCACCTCGCTGCCACTGCGCGCGCCCCCGCATCGCCATCACCCAGGCCGAGCCCCACAGGTAGGGACGGGGACGGGGGCGTTTTGGGGGGGGGGGGGCGGGGGGGAGGGAATGTCCTGGGGGGGGGGGCATGGGGGGGCCGGGGAGATGGTGAGGGGGGGATAACGGAGGGATGGGGGCGAGTTCCCCGAATGGGGGAAGTGCTTGGGGTGGGGACAGCGGTGGGGATGGGGGCAAGTGCCCCATGTGGGGACGGGGACGGGGACGGGGACAGGGACAGGGACAGGGACAGGGACAGGGACAGGGACAGGGACAGGGACAGGGACAGGGACAGGGACAGGACCAGTGCCAGGATGGGGACAAGGAGCTTGAGATGGTGACAAGTGCCTGGGACAGGACCAGGGTGGTGCTGGGGACGAGGATGGTGCCTGGCATGGGGACAATCCAGGATGGGGATGGCGCTGGGGATGGGGACAAATGTCCAGGGGTGACGAGACGTGCCTGGGATGGGGACAGGGACGGGGACGGGGACAGGGACAGGGACAGGATGGGGACGGTGCTGGGGATGGGGACAGCACCCAGGACGAGGCCAAGCATCCGGTCATGGGGACAGTGCCAGGGTTGGGGACAAGTGTCCAGGGATGGGGACAATTTTTGGGGGGGATGGGGACGAGTGTCCGGGGACGGGCACGGTGCCGTGCGGGGGCCGTGGCCCCGCTGAGCACCACCAGCTCTGGACCCGCCGCCACCACCGCCAGCTCCCGGCCCCGCCGCGGGGCTGCAGCGAGGGGCCTGGCCCCACGTCCCCGCCGTGTCCCCGCCGTGTCCCCGCCGTGTCCCCACGCACCCAGCACCTCGGTGCCGCTTCCCTCGCGGGCTGGATGCGGCCCCGGCCGGGGCTGCGGCGGGGAGCCGGGCGTCCCCCCCCCCCCGCTGCAATGAATCATCCGCCGAAATTTCCAGGGTGTGCTCCCGCCCGCTGCCCTCCCACCACCACCCTCGCCCCCCCCCGGACCCCCCCCCCCATTTTCACCCCAACCCCCCCCCTTGGGGGGCGCCTGGAGCTGAGCGGGGTGGGGGGTGCATCCCCTGAGTGGGGGGGGGGGGGGGCGATGTGTTGTGATTGGGGCATATTTTTTTGGGGGGGGGGGGGGGCACATGGGGGTGCCCCCACCCTGCCCGTGGTGCCCCCAGGGGGTGCTGGGGGCTCCCAGCAGCGCCGCTTTCCCCTAACGGGGGCGCCCTGCGGTACTTTTGGGGGGGGTCCCCGAATTATGTGGGGGGGGGGCACCCTGTTTTGCCTTGATATCGGGGGGGGGGTTCCCCAACAGGGGGGAAGCCCCCATTGAGTGGGGGGAGCCCCCATTGAGGGGGGGTCCCGCGGCGAGGGGTCCCCATTTGGGGGCGCGGGGCGGATGCGATGGGTCCCGGGGGGATCCCGTTAGCGGGGGGTTCCCCCTTATACCCTGGGGGGTGGGGGGGGGCAGTTCCCGGTGGGAGGGGGGAGAAAGGGGGGGGGGGAAGAACCGGAGGCTGCGCCGGGGCGGGGGGAGGCGCCGAGGCGGGCGCGCAGAGGCGGCGGCACCGGCGGCGGCGGCGGCACCGGGAGCACCGGCGGCGGCAGCGGCACCGGCACCGGCGGCGGCGGCGGCAGGCGCCTCCCCCGGGGTCTTCCCCGTCGCTTTCCCGGGGGCCATGCGGAGCCCGGAACCGGGCAGAGCCCCCGCGGCCCCCCCCCCCCCGCCGCCGCCGCCGCCGCCGCCGCCGCCGCGCATCGTTAGGAACCGGGGGAACGGGGCGGCGGGGGGGGGGGAGGGTGGTGGGGGGGTAGGCGCGCAAAACGGAGCCGCCGGTGCGCCCCGGTGCCGGGGGGATGGAGGGGGCGGCGGGAGCTCGGAAAAGCCTCTCGCTGTCGTTACCGGTACCCCGGGAGGGGCCGGCGACGCTGAAGCCCCCCAGCACCTCTGGCGCCAGCCCCGGACCCCCATCCGCATCCGTCACCGCGGCTTCTCCGACACCGAGCGGCCGCCGCCGCGGCCCATGGAGCGGGCGGACGCCGTGGACACCGGTGACCGACCCGGGCTGCGCAAGTCTCGCATGTCCTGGCCTTCCTCCTCCTCCTCCTCTTCCTCCCACGGAGCCCCCGGCCCCGGCAGGCGGTAGGTGCGGGCGACGACGGCGGGGCCGCGGGGAGCGGGACGCCGCCGGCCCCCTCGACGCCTCCGGTGACACGGAGCCGTGGGGACCCCCGCGAGGCTATGGGGATGGGGACCCCGTCCCCGTACCCCGTCCCCAATAAACCTGGACACCCCCCCCCCCCATCCTGAGGGGCTCGGGACCCCCCCGATGCCCCCCACCCTTTCGGGGCGAACCCGCTCCGAGCGGAACCGGCCACGGGCACCCAACGGAGGGTCCCCAACCCGGAACCGCGGCGCCGCTCCCCGTGGGTGCTGGCAGGGGGGGTCCCGTCCCCCCCGTCCCACCCCCCAGGAGCCATCTGGCGCCGGGTCTGGCTGTTCCCGGCAGCTGGAAGGGATTTTGTTTTTTGGGGGGGCGAGCAAACAACTTGTGAATCGACGGCTGGTGCTCGTAGTAACGCGGCGGGAGCGCGCGGCGCCTCGCTCTTCCGGGCGAGCGGCACCTCCGGCTTCATTAGGGGGAGATAATTTATGCAAACGAAGCGCAGCAGATGGTTCGGGCTCCTGCTTCCCTCCTCTTCCTTCGCTCTTCTAATTGGGACCGGGGCGCCGCGCCGAGGAGCTTCCCCTCGCCGGGTGCCGGGGGCGAGCGGCCGGGTGGGCGCGGGGGCGGCGGATTTGGGGGTGCCGAGCCCCGGCCCCGGTGCGGGGCCACCGGCTCCGGCCCCGCCGGGAGGAACCGGCTCAACCTTGGCCGATCCCTTCCCGGAGCAATTAATTGAATTAGGGCAAAACAATGAGGCCTCTTGGGCGACCGGCTCTGCTGGGGTTTCTTCTCCCCCCCCCCCCCCCAGCGGCTCCGGTATTCGGGAAGGATCCGGCCGCCGCCGGCTCCTGGAGCCTTTTCCGAAACCTTTTCTCAAACCCTTTCCAAAACCTTTTCCGAAACCTCCCGCCCCGCGGGCCGGGCCCCCCCCCCCTCGAGCTCCGCCGCCGCCTTCCGAGGGCTCCCGCAGCCCTCACCGTAATTAATTCCTCCTGCTTTAATTCCTTTCCTTTTAGGAAAAAATAATCAAATAACCGCCGAGCTCTCGCACCTCCGCGGGGCCGCCGCCGCTCCCCGGCCGATAAAAGCCCCGCTGGCATTTATTGCGTGCCGTAATCTTTTTCGAGCCCGATGAGTCACCTGCGCCCATTAAAAGTGATTCACGTTGGTCTTAAGCTCCCGGATAATTTCCCGTTTACTAGAAAATCCCGCGCCGGCGGGCGGGCCGAGCGCACGCGGCTGCTGGAAATAGCAGGGACGCCCCTGGGACGGGACGGGATTGCGGCACGGCACGGCACGGCACGGCGGGGACGGCAGCGGTGGTGGCCCCGCTGGGGTGGCTGTCCCCGTGCCCGGCCCAGCCCCGTGCCCAGCCTGTGCCTGGCCCCGTTTGCGCCTCGGCTCCGTCCCATCTCTCTCCGTTCCCAGCTCCTTTCCAGTCCCATCCCATCCCATTTGTGCCCCCAATCCCATTTGTGTCCCCATCCCCATCCCATTTGTGTCCCCAAACCATTTGTGACCCCATCCCATTTGTGTCCCCATCCTCATCCCATTTATGTCTTCATTTCCATCCCATTTGTGTTCTTATCCACATCCCATTTCTGTCCCAATCCCATTTGTGTCCCCATCCCCATCCCATTTGTGTCCCCAACCCATTTGTGTCCCCAACCCATTTGTGACCCCATCCCATTTGTGTCCCCATCCCATTTGTGTCCCCATCCCATTTGCGACCCCATCCCATTTGTGCCCCCAATCCCATTTGTGTCCCCATCCCGTTTCTGTCCCTATCCCCATCCCATTTGTGTCCCCATCCCGTTTCTGTCCCTATCCCCATCCCATTTGTGTCCCTATCCCCATCCCATTTGTGACCCCATCCCATTTGTGTCCCCATCCCATTTCTGTCCCCATCCCCATCCCATTTCTGTCCCTATCCCCATCCCATTTGTGTCCCCATCCCGTTTCTGTCCCTATCCCCATCCCATTTGTGTCCCTATCCCCATCCCATTTGTGTCCCTATCCCCATCCCATTTGTGACCCCATCCCATTTGTGTCCCCATCCCGTTTCTGTCCCCATCCCCATCCCATTTGTGTCCCCATCCTGTTTCTGTCCCTATCCCCATCCCATTTGTGTCCCCATCCCGTTTCTGTCCCCATCCCATTCCTATCACCACCCCCATCCCATTTCTGTCCCCATCCCATCTCCATCCCCCCATTCCTTGCCTGCCCTTTCCTTCTCAACACCCCCTTGGGGTCGGGGACGGGGACGGGGCCAGGACGAGGGGCAGCCGGGGCCCCCGCGCCTTTTCGCCGCCTCCGGATTTTCCCCTTCCAGCTGCTCCGGAGCCTCAGGATAAACAGAGCCGGGCACAAACAAACACCGGGGGAGGCCGCAGCCTCCTCCCCGTCCCGGGGACACCGCGGGCTTCGGGGTTAGGGGGCAGAGCAAGGCGAGGAGGGGGGGGACAGACCCCGCGTCCCCGTCCCCGAGGTGGCTGTGGGGTCCGGAGGCCGGTGGCTGCGGTTCGGAGACGTTCGGCGCCGGAGGCCGCGCTGCCTCCCCCCCCCCCCCCCGAGAGCGCCGGTTGCTAAATTTGCCGGCGGTGAGTCAGCCGGCGGCTGCTGCGCGGCCCCCCGGCGTCACCCGGCGTCGCCCACCGCCCACCAGGGGGAAGCGGGGACCCCGAGAGCCCCCCGCGGGGACGGGGGCGTTGGCGGGGCTGAGGTCCTGCGGGAGGCCGGGGTCTCCTGCGAGGCTGGGGTCTTCTGGGGGGCTGAGGTCTCCTGCGAGGCCGGGGTCCTTCTGTGAGGCCGGGGTCTTCTGGGGGCTGGGGTCTTCTGCGAGGCCGGGGTCTTCTGTGAGGCTGGGGTCCTTCTGCACGGCCAGGGTCTTCTGCGAGGCTGGGGTCTTCTGGGGGCTGGGGTCTTCTGGGGGGCTGGGGTCTTCTGGGGGGCCAGGGTCCTCCTGCGAGGCCGGGGTCTCCTGCGAGGCCAGAGTCTTCTGCGAGGCTGGGGTCCTTCTGCAAGGCCAGGGTCTTCTGCGAGGCTGGGGTCCTCCTGCGAGGCTGGGGTCTTCTGCGAGGCCGGGGTCCTTTGGCGAGGCCAGGGTCCTTCTGTGAGGCCGGGGTCTTCTGCGAGGCCAGGGTCCTCCTGCAAGGCTGGGGTCTTCTGGGGGCTGAGGTCTCCTGCGAGGCCGGGGTCCTTCTGTGAGGCCGGGGTCTTCTGGGGGCTGGGGTCTTCTGCGAGGCTGGGGTCCTTCTGCAAGGCTGGGGTCTTCTGCGAGGCCGGGGTCCTCCTGCGAGGCTGGGGTCCTCCTGGGGGGCTGGGTCCCGTCCCCCCTCCTGGGTCCTGGTGTGATGGGGGGCTTGGGGGTAGAGGGAGGCTGTGGGGCACAGGGAGGCTGTGGGGCACAGGGAGGCTCAGGGAGGCTGTAGGGCAGAGGGAGGTTGTGGGGCACAGAGAGACCGTGGGGCACAGGGAGGCTCAAGGAGGCTTGTGGGGCACACGGAGGCTCGGGGAGGCTGTAGGGCAGAGGGAGGTTTTGGGGCACAGGGAGGCTGTGGGGCACACAGAGGCCGTGGGGCACATGGAGGCTCAGGGAGGCTGTAGGGCAGAGGGAGGTTTTGGGGCACATGGAGGCTCGGGGAGGCTGTAGGGCAGAGGAAGGTTGTGGGGCACAGGGAGGCTCGGGGAGGCGGTGGGACGCAGGGAGGTTTTGGGGTACAGGGAGGCTTGGGGAGGCTTTGGGGCACAGGGAGGCTCAGGGAGGCTGTAGGGCAGAAGGAGGTTTTGGGGTGCAGGGAGCCCGGGAGGCTGTGGGGCACAGGGAGGTTTTGGGGTGCAGGGAGCCCGGGGAGGCTGTGGGGCAGAGGGAGGCTCAGGGAGGCTGTGGGGCAGAGGGAGGCCATGGGGGGGGTCCCCGCTGCAGAGGGGGAGCTGGGGACAGGATGGGACCCACACCTGGGGGTGCCCCCGAGCCCCTTGGTAAAGGCGGGGGGTGGCACCCCAAAGGGGTGAGGGCCCCCCTGCACTGCTGTGGGGTGCGGGGACGGGATGGGGACAGGGGTGAGGGGTGGGGACGGGGACAGGGATGGGGGCATGGGATGGGGAGGGGGACAGGGACGTGGGATGGGGTCGGGGACACGGGATGGGGGCTTGGAGTGGGCATGGGGACACGGCATGGGGACTGGGAATATGGGATGGGGACGGGGACACGGGATGGGGGCAGGGGATGGGGACAGGGAATATGGGATTAGGACACGGGATGGGGGCAGGAACACAGGATGGGGACAAGGACATGGGATAGGGACAGGGACTTGGGGTGGGGACAGGGACAAGAACATGGGATGGAGACGGGGACTTGGGATGGGGACAGGGAATATGGGATGGGGACAGGGACATGGGATGGGGACAGGGACACGAGATGGGGACAGGGAGAGGGATGGGGTCATGGGATGGGGATAGAGAATACAGGATGAAGATGGGGAATATGGGATGGGGACGGGGACGCAGGATGGGGACAGGGACATGGGATGGGGATGTGAGAATGGGACAGGGAATATGGGATGGGGACAGGGACACGGGATGGGGACAGGAAATATGGGATGGGGATGGGGACATGGGACGGGGACATGGGATAGGGACGGGGACAGGGATGGGGTCACGGGATGAGGACAGGGACTCGTAATGGGGACAGGGAATATGGGATGGGATGGGGAATATGGGATGGGACAGGGACACAGGATGGGGACAGGGACTTGTAATGGGGACAGGGAATATTTGATGGGATGGGGAATATGGGATGGGACAGGGAAAATGGGACGGGGACAGGGACACGGGATGGGGACAGGGACACGGGATGGGGACAGGGACTCATAATAGGGACAGGGAATATGGGATGGGACGGGGACACAGGACGGGGACAGGGACACAGGATGGGGACGGGGACACAGGATGGGGACGGGGACTTTTAATGGGGACAGGGAATATTTGATGGGATGGGGAATATGGGATGGGGACAGGGAAAATGGGACGGGGACAGGGACATGGGATGGGGACAGGGACACAGGGCGGGGACAGGGACACAGGATGGGGACAGGGACTCATAATAGGGACAGGGAATATGGGATGGGACGGGGACACAGGACGGGGACAGGGACACAGGACGGGGACAGGGACACAGGATGGGGACAGGGACTCGTAATGGGGACAGGGAATATGGGATGGGATGGGGAATATGGGATGGGACAGGGACACAGGATAGGGACAGAGACATAGGATGGGGACAGGGACACGGGATGGGGACAGGGAAAATGGGACGGGGACAGGGACACGGGATGGGGACAGGGAATATGGGATGGGGACGGGGACACAGGATGGGGACAGGGACATGGGACGGGGACAGGGACTCGTAATAGGGACAGGGAATATGGGATGGGATGGGGACACAGGATGGGGACGGGGAATATGGGATGGGACAGGGACTCATAATAGGGACAGGGAATATGGGATGGGATGGGGAATATGGGATGGGATGGGGACACAGGATGGGGACGGGGAATATGGGATGGGACAGGGAAAATGGGACGGGGACAGGGACACGGGATGGGGACAGGGACTCGTAATGGGGACAGGGAATATGGGATGGGACGGGGACACAGGATGGGGACAGGGACACAGGATGGGGACAGGGAATATGGGATGGGGACAGGGACACAGGATGGGGATGGGGACATGGGACGGGGACAGGGACACGGGACGGGGACAGGGACTCGTAATGGGGACAGGGAATATGGGATGGGACGGGGACACAGGATGGGGACGGGGACACGGGATGGGGACAGGGACACAGGATGGGGACAGGGAATATGGGATGGGACGGGGACACGGGACGGGGACAGGGACACGGGACGGGGACGGGGACACGGGACGGGGACAGGGACTCGTAATGGGGACAGGGAATATGGGATGGGATGGGGACACAGGATGGGGACGGGGAATATGGGATGGGACAGGGAAAATGGGACGGGGACAGGGACACGGGATGGGGACAGGGACTCGTAATGGGGACAGGGAATATGGGATGGGACGGGGACACAGGATGGGGACAGGGACACAGGATGGGGACAGGGAATATGGGATGGGGACAGGGACACAGGATGGGGATGGGGACATGGGACGGGGACAGGGACACGGGACGGGGACAGGGACTCGTAATGGGGACAGGGAATATGGGATGGGACGGGGACACAGGATGGGGACGGGGACACGGGATGGGGACAGGGACACAGGATGGGGACAGGGAATATGGGATGGGACGGGGACACGGGACGGGGACAGGGACACGGGACGGGGACGGGGACACGGGACGGGGACAGCACCGGCCCACGCGTGTCCCCTGCAGCACCAGCACAGCCGCGGGGCCGAGATTTTTGGGACCGGGGGGCGTGGCCTATGAGGGGCGTGTCCTCTGGGGGGCGTGTCCGTTCCGGGGGGCGTACCCGGCCCCCCGCCTCCCCCCCCCCCCCCGCCGCTCTCTCACCCCGTTCCCTGCCCGCAGCCATGGCCCGGGAGCGGCGGGGCCGGGGCCGGCCCCGGGTCCCCGAACTGCGCTTGGAGGACGGGGGCCCGGCGGGAGCCGGGGGGGCCCGGGCTCCCCCCCTCGCCTCCCCGGGGGCTCCCCCGGCTTCCTGCAGCGCCTCCGCCTCAATCGCAGCATCCAGGAGCGGCACCGCCGGCTGCGGGGCAGGTACCGGGACCCCCCGGGACCCCATTACCACCCCCCCCCATCGGGACCCCCTTTTGACCCCCCCGGGACCCCCTTTTGCCCCCCGGCCCCGTTTTGCCTCCCCGATATCGCAGTTGTGCCTGCCCTATAACCCCGTTTCGCCTGCCCTATAGCCCCGTTTTTCACTCCCCCCATGACCCCATTTGGCCCCCCCCCCATGACCCTATTTTGCCCCCCCATGACCCCATTTTGTTCCCCCATAACCCTATTTTGCCCCCCCAACCCTATTTTGCCCCCCATAACCCTATTTGCCCCCATAACCCCTTTTTGCCCCCCCATAACCCATTTTGCCCCCCATAACCCCATTTTGCCCCCCCATAACCCCACTTCCCCCCCCACAACCCCACTTTGCCCCCCCGGGACCCCATTTTGCTCCCCCCATTCCCCCCCAACCCCGTTTTGCCCCCCCCCCCCCCATTGCAGGGAGCAGGACACGGTCCCCCCCCCGTTGTGCCCCCCCTCCCCAAAACCCCGTGGCCCCACGCGTGCCCCCCCATAGTGTCGCCATAAGGTGGGGGGGGACAAAGCCCGGTGTCCCTTACGGGAAGGGGGGGGGCCACGCCAGCACCCCCCGTCCCCACGCACCCACCCACGGGGGGGCACGGAGCTGTAGGGTGGGGGCTGGTGGCCCCCAAAACCCGGGGGGGTCACCCTGTGTCCATAAAGGGGGGCCAGGACCCCCCGTACCCCACTGGGGGGCACAGGGCCCCCCGCCCCCCCAGCTGTCAGGAGGGGAAGCAGCGGCCATGCGGGGGGGGGGGAAGGACACGGAGCCCCCCTGCACTTTTATGGGACGGCGCCGTCCCCCCTGTGCCCATATATTTTTGGGGGGGGGGGGGATCTTTTGTGCGCCCCCCGGAACTCGTCGGCCTTTGGGGCGCTCTGTTTTTATGGCGACCCTACAATAACGGGGGGGGGGGGGGGGCGGGCGGGCCGCCGTGTTCCTTCCGCGCTCCAGGGGGAAGTGGGCGACGGTTGGAGGGGGTGGGGACACCGGGGAACCCCCCCTTGGTGACAACACCGGGGGGGGGGGGGGGACACGGAAATGGGGACGGGGGCGTGATGTCCGGGGGGGGCCCCATAAGGGGCCGGGGGGGCCGGGACCGGGGGGGCCCATGGGTTGGTGGCACGGGGTGGCGTCCCGTGCGCCCCCCCTGCCCCGACCCTATAGGGGACCCCGAGTCCCCGGCGCCACCCATGGGTGCTGCTGCACCCAAGTGCCGCCGTCCCCGCCCCGCCCCCCACTCCCCCCCCCCCCGCAAGGTGACATCGGTGCCGGTGTCGCGACGGGTCCCCGGTGGCACGGGGACAGGCACCGGGCGCGCGGTGACGCCGGTGACACCGATAAGGGAGAGGGGGCGGGGAGGTGGGCGCGGGCACCGGCACCCGGGGGGGGCACCCGTGGGGTGTCACCGGCACCCGTGGGGGGTCATCAGCACCCGTGGGGTGTCACCGGCACCCGTGGGGTGTCACTTGTGGGGTGTCACCAGCACTTGGAGGTGTCACCAGTACCCGTGGGGTGTCACTTGTGGGGTGTCACTGGCACCCATGGGGTGTCACCGGCACCCATGGGGGGTCACTTGTGGGGTGTCACTTGTGGGGTGTCACCGGCACCCATGGGGTGTCACCGGCACCCGTGGGGGGTCACCAGCACCCATGGGGTGTCACTTGTGGGGTGTCACTGGCACCCGTGGGGTGTCACCGGCACTCGGAGGTGTCACCAACACCCATGGGGTGTCACTTGTGGGGTGTCACTGGCACCCATGGGGTGTCACCGGCACTCGTGGGGTGTCACCCATGGGTGTCACCGGCACCCACGGCATGGCACCAAGCTCGATTTGGGGTCTGCGGGGATGGAGCGTGGGGTGGGGACAGGGATGGGAACGGGGGCAGGATGGGGACGCAAATGGGGACGGGGATGGGGACAGGATAGGGACAGGGGTGGGAATAGGGACTTGGGGACAGGGCAAGGACAGGGACAGGGACACAAATAGGGACAGGGATGGGGACATGGGACAGGGATAGGGACACAAATGGGGACAGGGATGGGGACAGGGATGGGGACATGGGACAGGGATGGGGACACAAATGGGGACAGGGATGGGGACAGGAATAGGGACAGGGCTGGGGACATGGGATGGGGTTGGAAATGGGGCTGGGGACAGGGCTGGGGACAGGGCTGGGGACAGGGGTGACACGGGGACAGGGATGGGGACATGGGATGGGGACAGGGATGGGGACAGGGGCATGGGGACAGGGGCATGGGGACAGGGGCATGGGGACAGGGGCATGGGGACCCCAGCAGCAGGGCCGGGCTGGGGCCACGTTTTGGGGTCGGGGCCGGGCTGGGGCCACGTTTTGGGGTCGGGGTTGGGGCCGGGCCGGTGACCCTTCCCGCCCGTGTCCCCTCGGTGTCCCCGCAGCTTCGAGGTGGAGAATGGCGCGTCCCCCGCCCGCAGCCCCCTGTCCCCGCAGGCCAGCCCGGGGCTGGTGCTGCACCCCGGGGTGCCCCCGGGCAGCGCCGCGAGTCCTTCCTCTACCGCTCCGACAGCGACTACGACGCCTCCCCCAAAAGCATGTCCCGCAACTCCTCCATCGCCAGCGAGGCGTGAGTGCTCACCCCCCCCCCCGACCCCCCCCCCGGGACCCCCACCCCCCACCCCCCAAATTCCGACCCCACCACAAGGCCCCCTCGCTGCCCCCTTACGCGTCCCGTAGGGACCCCTCGCTGCCCCCCACCCTGCTGGCCCCGTAAGTGGCCCCGGGACCCCCTGCGTGTCCCGATGACCCCCCCTCCCGTCCTGTGTCCCCCCCCCCCCCCCGCTGTCCCCATACAGGTGCCGGTGGCCCCGCGCCGTCCCCTCCGTGTCACTGTCACCCCATGTGTGATGGGGACCCCCCTCGCTGACCCCATACCCCAGGGACCCCCCTGCACACTGGCCCCATACGTGGCCCCCCTCCACGGTCCCCTACATGTCCTGGGGACCCCCCCCAATGTCCCCCTACACGTCCCAGGGACCCCCCCCAATCACCCTACACCCCCCCAATGTCCCCCTCCATGTCCCAGTGACCCCCACTGTCACCCTACACCCCCCCAATGCCCCCCTACACATCCCAGTGACCCCCCCCATCCCCCTCCATGCCATAGCCCCCCCTCGCTGCTCCCCCCATCTCAGCCCCCCCCCCCCCAAGCCCCCTACTTGTCCCCTCCGTCCCCTGTGCCCCCCCCCCCCCCCCCCGCTGACCCCCGTCTCTCTTGCAGCCACGCCGAGGACCTGATCGTCACCCCCTTCGCCCAGGTAGGGTCGGGGGGTCAGGGGGCCAAGGGGGGGCACAGCAGGGTTGGGACCCCCACCCCAAGCCCTAAAACTGGGGGGGGGGGGGGTCCCACTGCTTGGGCTGCAGGCGCCATTTGGGGCTGGGGTCCCAGCCAGGGGGCAACCCCCCCGCTATGTCTGACGCCCCCCCTCGTGCCCCCCCCCTCGTGCCCCCCCCCTTCCTTGTGCCCCCCCCCATCCCTCGTGCCCCCCCCCCCAGGTGCTGGCGAGTCTCCGCAGCGTCCGCAACAACTTCTCCATCCTCGCCAATGTGCCCACCCCCACGGCCAGCAAGTGAGTGACCCCCCCCAAATCCCACCCGCACGTGGAGGGGGGCAGGGCTGTGACCCCCCAATTTCCTTTCCCCCCCCCCCCCCCAATATATTCCCCCCCCCAGGCGGTCGCCTGTTGGCTCCCAGCCCACTGCTGTCTGCAAGGCCACGCTCTCAGGTTGGCACTCAAGGGGTTAATTTTTTTTTGGGGGGGTGGTTTGGGGCTGAAGGGGTTAAATTGGGGAGGGCGACCTTGGGGCTGAAGGGGTTAATTGGGGGGGATTTGCTGGGGAAACTGAGGCACGGACTGGCGGACCCCAGCCCTGTCCCCATCCCCTTGGGGTCCCTGTAACCCCCCCCCCCCCAAATGTCCCCATCCCCATGGGGTCCCTGTAACTCCCCCTTGGGGTCCTTGGGGTCCCCTCACCCATCCCCTTCCCCCTGTCCCCATGGGGTCCCCCCGCCCCGTCCCCTTTGGGGTCCCCTCACCCATCCCCTTCCCCCTGTCCCCATGGGGTCCCCCCGCCCCGTCCCCTTTCCCCCATCCCCATGGGGTCCCCCGCCCCGTCCCCTTGGGGTCCCCTCACCCATCCCCTTCCCCCCATCCCCATGGGGTCCCCTCACCCCATCCCCTTGGGGTCCCCTCACCCATCCCCTTCCCCCCATCCCCATGGGGTCCCCTCACCCCATCCCCTTGGGGTCCCCTCACCCATCCCCTTCCCCCTGTCCCCATGGGGTCCCCCCGCCCCGTCCCCTTTCCCTCCATCCCCATGGGGTCCCCTCACCCCATCCCCTTTGGGGTCCCCTCACCCATCCCCTTCCCCCTGTCCCCATGGGGTCCCCTTGCCCCATCCCCTTGGGGTCCCCTCACCCATCCCCTTCCCCCCTGTCCCCATGGGGTCCCCTCGCCCTGTCCCCTTTCCCTCCATCCCCATGGGGTCCCCTCACCCCATCCCCTTGGGGTCCCCTCACCCATCCCCTTCCCCCCATCCCCATGGGGTCCCCTCACCCCATCCCCTTGGGGTCCCCTCACCCATCCCCTTCCCCCTGTCCCCATGGGGTCCCCCCGCCCCGTCCCCTTTCCCTCCATCCCCATGGGGTCCCCTCACCCCATCCCCTTTGGGGTCCCCTCACCCATCCCCTTCCCCCTGTCCCCATGGGGTCCCCTTGCCCCATCCCCTTGGGGTCCCCTCACCCATCCCCTTCCCCCTGTCCCCATGGGGTCCCCTCGCCCTGTCCCCTTTCCCTCCATCCCCATGGGGTCCCCTTGCCCCATCCCCTTGGGGTCCCCTCACCCATCCCCTTCCCCTTGTCCTCATGGGGTCCCCCCGCCCCGTCCCCTTCCCCCGTCCCCTTGGGGTCCTTTCACCCCATCCCCTTGGGGTCCCCCCGCCCCATCCACTTCCCCTTGTCCCCATGGGGTCCCCTCACCCTGTCCCCTTCCCCTCTGTCCCCATGGGGTCCCCCCGCCCCCTCCCCTTCCCCCCATCCCCTTGGGGTCCCCCCGTCCCATCCCCTTTCCCCCTTCCCCTTGGGGTCCCCTCACCCCATCCCCCTTGGGGTCCCCCGCCCCGTCCCCCTTCCCCCATCCCCATGGGGTCCCCTCACCCCATCCCCCTTGGGGTCCCCCCGCCCCGTCCCCTTCCCCCCCCCGTCCCCATGGGGTCCCCCCGCCCCGTCCCCTTCCCGCCGTCCCCTCGGGTGCCCTGACGCCCCGCGGCCCCGCAGAGGAGACGTACCAGCAGCTGGCCATGGAGACGCTGGAGGAGCTGGACTGGTGCCTGGACCAGCTGGAGGCCGTCCAGCCCCACCGCTCCGTCAGCGAGATGGCCTCCAACAAGGTGCCGGGGGCGCGGGGGCGCGGGGACACGGGGGGACGGGGCCCCTGCTGCGCCGCGGGGCCGGGGGGGGGGACGGGGATGGGGACGGGGACGGGGATGGGGACGGCGCCGTCATTGGGACGGGGATGGGGACATGGCTCCACCATGGGGACACGTCTTCACCGTGGGGACGGGGATGGGGACGGCGCCGTCATGGGGACGGGGATGGGGACATGGCTCCACCATGGGGACGTCTCTACCATGGGGACAGGGATGGGGACGGGGGACCATGGGGACATGGCTCCGTCATGGGGACGGGGATGGGGTCAGCCCCATCATGGGGACAGCTCTGTCACGGGGACACGTATGGGGACACGGCTCCATCATGAGGACAGGGATGGGGACATGTCTCTGCCATGGGGACAGGGATGGGGACAGCACCGTCGTGGGGACAGGGATGGGAACATGGCTCTATCATGGGGACAGAGATGGGGACATGGCTCTATCATGGGGACAGAGATGAGGACACGGCTCTATCATGGGGACATCATGAGGACAGGGATGGGGACACGTCTCTGCCATGGGGACAGGGATGGGGACATGGCTCCGTCATGGGGACAGGGATGGGGTCAGCTCCGTCATGGGGACAGCTCTGTCACGGGGACACGTATGGGGACACGGCTCCATCATGAGGACAGGGATGGGGACATGTCTCTGCCATGGGGACAGGAATGGGGACAGCACCGTCGTGGGGACAGGGACAGGGACGTGGCTCTATCATGGGGACAGAGATGAGGACACGGCTCCACCATGGGGACGTCTCTACCATGGGGACAGGGATGAGGACAGCGCTGTCATGGGGACACGTTTCCACCATGGGGACAGGGATGGGGACAGGGATGGGGACAGCGCCGTCATGGGGACAGGGATGGGAACATGGCTCTATCATGGGGACAGAGATGAGGACACGGCTCCACCATGGAGACGTCTCCTCCATGGGGACAGGGATGGGGACAACGCTGTCATGGGGACATGGCTCCACTGTGGGGACAGGGATGGGGACACGTCTTCACCATGGGGACATGGATGGGGACATGGCCCCACCATGGGGACATGGCCCCACCATGGGGACATGTCTTCACCATGGGGACATGGATGGGGACATGGCTCCACCATGGGGACAGGGGTGGGGACATGGGGACGTGTTTCCGCCATGGGGTCAGGGGATGGGGACGGCTCCGTCATGGGGACGGCTCCGTCATGGGGACAGGGATGGGGACAGGGATGGGGACATGGCTCCCTCGTGGGGACGCGTCTCCACCATGGGGACAGGGATGGGGACAGGCACCTGGCTCCGCCGTGGGGACGGGACACAGCTCCGCCGTGGGGTTGGGGACAGGAACCTGTCACCCTCTTGGGGACAGGGACGGGGACAAGACCCCCCTTTGTGCTGTGGGAACGGGTCCCCAGCTCCGCCATGGGGACAGGGACAGGGTTTTGGGGACAGGGACAGGGCTTTGGGGTCAGGGTCAGGGCTTTGGGGACAGGGACAGGGCTTTGGGGACAGGGACAGGGTTTTGGGGTCAGCATCCAGGGCTTTGGGGTCAGAGTCCGGCGCTGCTCCGGTGCGTGGTCCCCAGGGGCCGGCGGTGGTGGCAGTGGCATTGTCCCCGTGCGTGTCCCCACGCGTGTCCCCCTGTCCCCGTGCCCTGGGCAGGGCACCCCCGGTGTCACCACTGGGGGGTCCCCGTCCCGCTGTGGGGTGTTGGGGAGGGGGGGGCCCACTCCACCTTTGGGTGACCCGTGGGGGTCCCCACCCCAGTTTAGGGGACCCGTGGGGGTCCCCACCCCATTTCTGGGTGACCCTTGGGGTCCCCGCCAAAGGGATCCCCCCTCTCCCCACCCCATTACAGCCCCCCCCCCTTTTGTCCCCCCATATTACAGTGACCCCCCCCCCTTTGCCCCCCCATATCATAGGGACCCCTCCCCTTTGCCCCCCCAATTACAGGGACCCCCTCCCTCTGTCCCCCCATATTATAGGGACCCCCCTTTGCCCCCCATTACAGACCCCCCTTTGTCCCCCCATATTACAGTGACCTCCCCTTTTGCCCCCCCATATTATAGGGACCCCCTTTTACCCCTCCTATTACAGGGACCCCCCTTGCCCCCCCATATTATAGGGACCCCTCCCTTTTTCCCCCACATATTACAGTGACCCCCCCATTTTATAGGGCCCCCCCATATTACAGCCCCCCCATATTACAGGCCGCCCCCCCCATTTTGTAGGACCCCCCCCCCATATTACAGCCCCCCCCCATTTTATAGGACCCCCCATATCACAGCCCCCATATTATAGCCCCCCATTTTACAGGACCCCCCATATTACAGCCCCCCCATATTACAGCCCCCCCATTTTATAGCCCCCCCCCCATATTAAACCCCCCCCCATGCCCTTGCAGCCCCCTGGCCATGGGGGGGGGGGGGGCCCATCCCTGTCCCCCCCCCCGCCCCCCCCCCTTACGCCGCAGCGTGGCCGTGACCGTGGCGGCAGCGGAGTGGGGGGGACGGACAAGGATGGGGGGGGGACGGGGGGGACACGCAGGAGGGAGGGGCCGGGGGGGGGGGAGGAGCGAGGCCGAGCACCCGCAGCCCCGCGCAGGCGTCAGGACCCCACCCGCAGCCCCGCTCGGCCGCCGGGACCCGCCGGGACCCCCCCCGGACCGCCCCCGGACCCCCCGGACCCCCGGACCCCCCACCCTATAGACTCCTATAGGATCCTATAGAATCCTATAGCATCCCATAGCGTCCTCCTGCGTCCCTGCCGGACTCTCCCGCATCCCCCCCCCCCTTTCTTCCCCCCCCCCCGATTTTTGTCCCCCCCCGCACCCCAACCCCCCCCCCAGCCCCCCCCTTGGCCATCACCTCCCATCCTCCCCGTTTCCCCCCCCCCCCATTCCCCCCCCGTTCCTCCCCCCATCCTCCTTGACCCCCCCGCCACTCCTGACCCCCCCCGATTTCTGACCCCCCCCGATTTCTGACCCCCCCTCCATTCCTGACCCCCCCCCCTTCCCCTCACCTCCCCCCCCCCTGCAGCCCCCCCCCCGATGGCCTTGGGGGACCCCGCTGACCCCCCCAGCACCCTGGGGGGGGGGGGGTTGCAAGGCCTTTGGGGGGGGGGGGGGGGGGTGAGCCAAGGGGGGCAGCGATGTGACCGGGCCCCCCCCCGGCGGGTGCAGCACCGGGGGGCTCTGCTGCCCCCCCCGGCTCCCACCATGCCCACGACCCCCCGCGCCCTGAGGCAGCCCCCCGCCGTTAAGGGGCAGGGGGTGCCCGGCTAGGGGAAAAGGGGGGGGGGGGGGTGGGGGTCGTCTTTTTTTTTGGGGGGGGGGGTTCTGACCCCCCGGGCACCCTTAGGGTGGCAGCGGGGGCCCGGTGCCCCCCGCGGCCAGAAAATGCCCTTGGTGGACTTCTTCTGCGAGACCTGCGCCAAGCCCTGGCTCGTGGGCTGGTGGGACCAGGTAAGGGCCGGGGGGGGGGGGGGCGGGGGGGCTTTGACCTTGGGCCCCCCCCCCCGAAAAAAAAAAAATTAAAAAAAAAAAAATTAATCCCTATTTGGACTCCCCCCCCCTTGGCACTGCCCGGGGCAGCTTCGGGGATGCGTCTTTTGGGGGGGGGGGCACATGTGAGTATGGGGGGGGGGATTTTTGGGGGGGGGAATTGGGGGGGGGACATTCTGGGGGGGGGGATTTCGGGGGGGGCACGTTGGGGTGTGGGGTCGGGGGGGCTCTGTGTGTGCCCCCCCCCCGGTGTTTTGTGGCTTGGGGAGGGCCGTGGCGTTGGCAGAGCTGTGATAAAGTCGGGGGGGGGCGCACACCTCGCTGACCCCCCCCCCTTTGGCGTGGCGCAGCAGGGGTTAAAGCCCCCCCCCCAAAAAAATACCCGGGCGGGGATGGGGCAGTTGCTATGGAGACTGCGGTCACCATGGAGACCGGGCGGCGCGCTCTGATTGGCTGCGGGGAGGGATGCGGGAGGATGCTCCCCCCCCCCAAAAAAAAATTGGGGGGGGGGCTGGTTTTTTTGGGGGGGGGGGGTGCTGGGGGGGGTTGTGTTCACCCCCCAGCCCAAATGTGGCCTCCTATAAACTTGGGGGGAAGGGGGGCACCCCAAGTTTTTTGGGGGGGGGGGCTTGGGGGGGTCCTCGGTAAATTCGGGGGGGGCCGGGGCCGTGTGCCCCCCCCCCCCCCCCCGGGGGGCCTCGCAGCCGGGCACCGGAGGGATGAGTCACGGTGGGGGGGGGGGGCGCATCCGGGCCCCCGCTCAAGGACAGCCAGGACTCATTTGGGGGGGGGGGGTCACAAAACGGGGAGGGGGTCACAAAACGGGGGGTCCCAACCCCCCCCAGTGTCAAAATGGGGGGGGGGGGGCAGTGCTGCAGGGGGGGGGGCCCTGTGGTCCCCATCCCTGCCCCCCCAGGGGGTGCCCACCTTGCACCCCCCCACCGCGGGGGTGAGCGTGGGACTGGCGGTGTTTTTTCTGGGGGGGGGGCACGCTGTGGGACCCCCCCCCCCACGTTGACCTCCATACCCCCCCCCCCCCCCCAATTTTTGTGCCCCCCCCCCCCCCAGTTCAAGAGGATGCTGAACCGGGAGCTGACGCACCTCTCCGAGATGAGCCGCTCGGGCAACCAGGTGTCCGAGTACATCGCCAGCACCTTCCTGGGTGAGCCCCCCCAAAAAAGCCCCCCCCAAAAAAAGGGACCCCCCCGCCTATAACGAAGAGACCCCCACCAGGACCCCAGCTCTTGCACGCGCCCGTCAGCGTGCACGCCTTGCATCTGCAGCCTTTAAAGGCATGCTGTTTGCATCTCAGTCCCTTGCACGCGCACCCCTTGCACATGCGTGTTTCTGCCCGCTCCTTGCACGTGCATCCCTTGCACGTGCATCCCTTAAATGCACATCCCTTGCACGTGCATCCCTTGCACACGCATCCTGTAAACACACATCCCTTGCACGTGCATCCTTTGCACATGCATCCTTTAAATGCACATCCCTTGCACGTGCATCCCTTGCACGTGCATCCTTTAAATGCAATCCCTTGCACATGCATCCCTTAAATGCGCATCCCTTGCATGTGCATCCCTTGCACACGCATCCTGTAAACACACATCCCTTGCACGTGCATCCTTTGCACATGCATCCTTTAAATGCACATCCCTTGCACGTGCATCCCTTGCACGTGCATCCCTTAAATGCACATCCCTTGCACGTGCATCCCTTGCACGTGCATCCTTTAAATGCATGTTCCTTGCGTGTGCGTCCTTTAAATGCATGTTCCTTGCACATGCATCCCTTGCACATGCATCCTGTAAACACACATCCCTTGCACATGCATCCTTTGCACATGCATGCTTCCACATGCTCCCTTGCATGTGCCTCCTTTGCATGTACATGCTCACACCTGCTCCCTTGCATGCACATCCCTTGCACACATCCCTTACATCCACACTGTTTGCATATAAATCCCTTAAACGCACATCCCTTGCACACACACTCCTGCATGCTCCCTTGCTTGCGCGTCCCTTGCATGTGCATGCTCACACCTGCTCCCTTGCACATGCATCCCTTAAATATACTTCCCTTGCACAGGCATCCCTTGCACATCCCTCCCTTAAATGCACATCCTTGCATGTGCATCCTTGCATGCACATCCCTGACACAGGCATCCCTTAAATGCACGTCCCTTGCACAAGCATCCTGTAAATGCACATCCCTTAAATGCACTTCCCTTGTACACACGTCCCTTAAATGCATGTCCCTTAAATGCACATCTCCTGTACACTCACCCCTTAAATGCACGTCCCTTGCACGCACGTCCCGTGCATGCGTGTCCCTTAAATGCACGTCCCTTAGATGCACATCCCTTGCACACTCACCCTTTAAATGCATACCCATTAAATGCACATCCCTTGCACACACATCCCTTTAATGCTCGTCCCTTAAACGCTCATTCCTTAAATGCTCATCCCTTAAATGCATACCCCTTAAATGCACATCCCTTGCACGCTCACCCCTTAAATGTACGTCCCTTGCACACACACACCTTAAATGCATGCCCCTTAAATGCACACCTTTTAAATGCACATCCCTTGCACAAGCATCCCTTAAATGCACTCCCCTTAAATGCACGTCCCTTAAATGCACTCCCCTTAAATGCACACCCCTTAAGTGCTCATCCCTTGCACACACACCCCTTAAATGCACACCCCTTAAATGCACACCCTTTAAATGCACATCCCTTGCACAAGCATCCCTTAAATGCACTCCCCTTAAATGCACATCCCTTGCACACACACCCCTTAAATGCACGCCCCTTAAATGCACTCCCCTTAAATGCACACCCCTTAAGTGCTCATCCCTTGCACACACACCCCTTAAATGCACCCCCCCCCAGATACACCCCCTAAACGCACCCCCTTGCACGCCCCCCCCCAGACAAGCAGACGGAGGTGGAGATCCCGTCGCCCACCCCCAAGGAGCGGGAGAAGAAGAGGCGCCAGCAGCCCATGTGCCACATCAGCGGGGTGAAGAAGCTGCCGCACGGCTGCAGCCTCACCAACTGCAGCATCCCTCGCTTCGGCGTCAAATCCGACCAGGAGGAGCTGCTCGGCAAGGTGCCGCGAGCTGGGGGGTTGGGCAGCGGGGATTTTTTTGGGGGGGGAAGCAGGGGGCACCCCGCCGGACCCACCGCTTTTTACCCCAGGAGCTGGACAACCTCAACAAGTGGGGGCTGAACATTTTCCGCGTCTCCGAGTACTCCAACAACCGCTCGCTCAGCTGCATCATGTACACCATCTTCCAGGTAGCGGGCACGTGGTTTGGGGGGGGGTTTAATTATTTATTTTTTTTAATTCTGGGGAGGGGGTTTTATGCTCGGATCCCGCCCCCCCCCCCACCCCGCCCCAAATCCTCGGGGTGTAGGAACGGGAGCTGGTGAAGACCTTTAAGATCCCGGTGGACACGCTGCTGACCTACACGCTGACGCTGGAGGACCACTACCACGCCGACGTCGCCTACCACAACAGCCTGCACGCCGCCGACGTCATGCAGTCCACGCACGTCCTGCTCTCCACGCCCGCCCTCGACGTGAGCCCTGAGGGGGTCTCTCGGGTTTTTTGGGGGGGGGGGTCTGGAGGTGCCGTGGGGTCCAAGCGGCGGGGTGCCGACGCGGTCCCAAGAGGGGCACGGCCCCCAGAGGTTGAGTACTTGAGCTGCCGTGGCCCCACGGTGTCCCCCGAACGGGGGGCTGCTGAGATGCCGGGGGCCCCGAATGCCGCGGTCCCGAGACGCCGTTGTCCCCAGGTGTTGGGGTCTCGAGGTGTGGAGGTGCCAAGGTGCCCAGATGTGGGGCTCCTGGGGTGCCGGGGTCCCCAGGTGCCACGCTCCCAAGGGGTTCGGTGCTCCCAGATTCCAGGGTCCCAAATGCCCCAGGTTGCAAGATTCCAAAGTCCCCGGATTTTGGGCTCCTGAGGTTCTGGGGTCCCCAAACACCACGCTCCCAAGACAGCGGGGTCCCCAGGTTGTGGGGTCCCCAAATGCCATGGCCCCCAGATGCCGGTGTCCCCAGATGTTGGGCTCCTGATGTGCCAGGCTCCTCAGCCATTGCGATCTCTGCGTGCCAGGGTCCCTAGATATCGGGGTCCCTAAATATCAGAGTCCCTAAATATTGGGATCCCTAGATATCGGGGTCCCTAGATATCGGGGTCCCTAGATATCAGGGTCCCTAGATATCGGGGTCCCTAAATATCGGGGTCCCTAAATATCGGGGTCCCAAAATATCAGGGCCCCTAGATATCCGGGTCCATAAATATCGGGGTCCCTACATATCAGGGTCCCTACATATTGGGGTCCATAAATATTGGGGTGCCTAGGTATCTGGGTCCATAAATATCGGGGTCCCTACATATCAGGGTCCCTACATATCGGGGTCCCTAAATATCGGGATCTGCAAACACTGGGGGGCCGGCACCACACTGAGCGTGCCGCTGCCGCAGGCGGTGTTCACCGACCTGGAGATCCTGGCGGCTCTCTTCGCCGCCGCCATCCACGATGTCGACCACCCCGGCGTCTCCAACCAGTTCCTCATCAACACCAGTGAGTGCTGGGGGCCCTGGGGGGGCCTTGCACATGCACGTCGTCTTGCACGCACAGGCACTTGCACGCCTGCATCGTCTTGCATGCCTGCATCACCGTGCACGCTTGCATCCTCTTGCACACGCTGCTGGCTTGCACGCCAATCCTGCACGTGCACAGTGTTGCACGCGGGCATCATCTTGCACACACGCACTGCATCGCATGCGCATGTTGCCTTGCACGTGCAAACTGCCCTGCACGTGCATGATGTTGCACGCACGTCGTCTTGCACGTGTGCACTTAGATCTACCCTGTCTTGCACGATGCTGCTACTCGCACGGTGTCCTGCACGTGCATGTCGTCTTGCACACCTGTGTCATCTTGCACGCGTGCATCACCTTGCACAAGATGTGTCACCTTGCGTGTGCAAATCATCTTGCACGTGCGTGGTCTTGCCTGTTACCTTGCACCCCCTTGGCCACGTGCATCTTCTTGCGCACCTGCTGCTACTTCGTGCGCCATCTGCACGTGCACGTTGCGCGTGCCCAACCTTGCACGTGGGGCGTGCAAGGGCTGGGAGGGGGGTTGTCCTCACCCCCCTGCTGTCCCCACCCCCGCAGATTCGGAGCTGGCGCTGATGTACAACGACGAGTCGGTGCTGGAGAACCACCACCTGGCCGTGGGCTTCAAGCTGCTGCAGGAGGAGAACTGCGACATCTTCCAGAACCTCAGCAAGCGGCAGCGCCAGACCCTGCGCAAGATGGTCATCGACATGGTAGGGCCCCCCCGAGCCCCCCGGGGCCGGCGCGCCCCCGCCCCCTGACCCCGTCCCTGCAGGTCCTGGCCACCGACATGTCCAAGCACATGAGCCTCTTGGCCGACCTCAAGACCATGGTGGAGACCAAGAAGGTGACGAGCTCCGGGGTGCTGCTGCTGGACAACTACACGGACAGGATACAGGTGGGGGGTGGGGGGGGGGTTATTTGGGGGGTTGGGGACACAGAGGGGGGTCTGGGGGCTGACGTGGAGCACCCCTAGGTGCTGCGGAACATGGTGCACTGCGCCGACCTGAGCAACCCCACCAAGCCGCTGGAGCTGTACCGGCAGTGGACCGACCGCATCATGGAGGAGTTCTTCCGGCAGGGCGACAAGGGAGCGGGAGCGGGGCATGGAGATCAGCCCCATGTGCGACAAGCACACCGCCTCCGTGGAGAAGTCCCAGGTGGGCGGCGGGCGGGGGGACGCCGTGTCACCCCGGCCGGGTGGCCCCGTGTGGTTGGACGTGGCCGTGGGCGTTGGATGGGGTCAGGGACCCACGGTGTCACCTCGACTGGGTGGTCCCATATGGTCGGACACGGCCGTGGATGTTGGGTGGGGAGAGGGAACCATTGGATGGGGACAGGGACCCGTGGTGTCACCCCAGTTGGGTGTCTCTTCATGGTTGGACATGGTCATGAACATTGGATGGGGACAGGGAGCCATGGTGTCATCCCAAATGGGGGTCCCTTTGTGGTTGGACATGGCCATGGACGTTGGATGGGGACAGAGAACCATTGGATGGGGACAGGAAGCCATGGTGTCACCTCAGTTGGGCGTCTCTTCATGGTTGGACATGGCCATGGCCATTGGGTGGGGACAGGGAGCCGTTGGATGGGGACAGGGACCCGTGGTGTCACCCCAGTTGGGTGTCCCTTTGTGGTTGGACATGGCCGTGGATGTCGTATGGGGTCAGGGAAACACTGGATGGGGACAGGGAGCTGTGGTGTCACCCCAAATGGGTGTCTCTTCACGGTTGGACATGGCCATAGACGTTGGATGGGGACAGGGACACGTGGTGTCACCCTGACTGGGTAGCCCCATGTGGTTGGACATGGCCATGGGTGTTGGATGGGGACAAGAACCTGTGGTGTCACCTCAACTGGGTGGCCCCATGTAGTAGTTGGCCATGGCCGTTGGGTTGGGACAGGGAACCGTTTGATGGGGACATGGAGCTGTGGTGTCACCCCAGTTGGGTGTCTCTTCATGGTTGGACATGGCCATGGACGTTGGATGGGGACAGGGAACCGTTGGATGGGGACATGGAGCCGTGGTGTCACCCCAGTTGGGTGTCCCCTTGTGGTTGGACATGGTCGTGGATGTTGTGTGGGGACAAGAACCTGTGGTGTCATCTCAACTGGGTGGCCCCTCGTGGTTGGACACGGCAGTGGACGTTGGGTGGGGACAGGGAGCCTTGGTGTCACCCCAGTTGGGTGTCCCTTTGTGGTCGGACGTGGCCATGGACGTTGGATGGGGACAAGAACCCGTGGTGTCACCCCAACCGGGTGTCCCCTCGTGGCCACACATGGCCGTGGCCATTGGGTGGGGCCAGGCCCCGTGCCGCCCCCACACCCCCTCCTCCCACACAGACCGGGACCCCCCACGGCGGCTCCTGGACGACCCCACCCGGTCGTCCCCATGACGGGCGGGACACCCACGGGTGCCTCCCCCTGACCTCCCCCCACCGTGGTGTGTGTGTGTGTGTGTCCCCCACCCAGGTGGGCTTCATCGACTACATCGTGCACCCGCTGTGGGAGACGTGGGCCGACCTGGTGCACCCCGACGCCCAGGACATCCTGGACACGCTGGAGGACAACCGGGACTGGTACCACAGCATGATCCCCCAGAGCCCCTCGCCCCCCCCCGAAGACCCCCACCCCGGCCCCCACCCCGGCCCCGACCGCTTCCACTTCGAGCTGACGCTGGAGGAAGAGGGCGAGGGCCCCCCAGCGCCCCCCGGGGGACGAGGACAAGGACAGTGACGGGACCTCGAAAGACGACGCGGCCGGGGAGTGGTGACCCCCCCTCAGGACCCCCCCTCCTTATTCAACGTGGGTTTATTTGGGGGGCTCCCTCCGCTCGAGCAGAACTCGGATTTGTTTTATTTTATTTTAATGTTTTTTTTTTTTTTGGGGGGGGGTGGCGTGGGGGGGAGAGGGGGATTTTTATTGTATTTTTTAAAAAAAAACCTGCAAAAGACCAAAAAAAGAAAAAGCCCCCCCACACCCCGGGAAAACAACAGAAAAAAAGGGAACATGCACGTCCCCCCCCCCCCCAAAAAAAAAACAGTCAATCACCCAAAAGCCATTTCTCGGGGGGGGGGCAGAGCCAGCCCGGGGGGGCAGCTTTCCCCCAAAATTTGGGGTGTCCCCCCCCCCCCAAAGTCTTCCGCTCGCTCCTCCTTTTGCACAGGGACCCCCGGGGGAGTGAGAAGGAATTTGTCCCCCCCCCAAAGCCATTTTGAGGGGGTGGGGGGGCAGCCCTCGGGGGGTGGGGGGGGGCTTTGGTGCCCCCCCCCCCCCAGCACCCCCAAACCCACTGGGGTCTGTGCAGGGCGAGGGTCCAGGCCATCATGGGGTGCTGGGGGTGCCCCCCCCCCCAAAAAAAAATCCCCAATAGAGGTGAAGCAATAACAAGGTGCCCCCCCCAGGTCCGGGGGGGGCAGACCCCAAGCAGACAGCCCGGGGGGGGGGCGGTTGGGGGGGGGGGCACCATTTCTGCACACAGTACTGTAGCATCGGGGCTGCGTCGCCCATATTTTTTTGGGGGGGGGATGAGCTGGGTGCAATGGTGCTGGGGGGGTTGGGGTGCAACCCCCCCTCCCACACACGTTTTTTTTTTTGGGGGGGGGGGGTCACAGCGGGGGGGGGATGCGCAGAGCTTTTATTTTTGTACGCGGGGCGTTGCTGTACATACTGTGAATAGGTGGGCTGCGATCCCCGGGGGGGGGGGCCGAGACCCCCCCCTACCCCCCCCCAAAATCCCCTGGGGACCCCCCGGGGGTCTCCAGCAGCCGGATTCCCCCCCCCCTTTTCCCCGCGCCCTCTTCTCCTGTGTCCCCCCCCCCCAAAAAAAAAAAACCCACCACCGGCTGCAATGAGCTCAAATAAAGAGGAGAAGGGAGCGTGCTGGGGGGGGGCTGTGCTTTTTATTTGGGGGGGGGGGCAATTTTTTTTGGGGGGTGGGGTAAATTTGGGGAGGGGGGGCAGAGTGTGGTTGAATGGGGTCGGGGGGGGGGGCACAGGTTTATAGGGGGTCCCAGAGGTTGGCCCAGATCTTGGGGGGGGGGGTCCTATGGCCATGGGGGGGGGGGGTCCCAAAGGCCGGGGGGGGTCCCAAGCCCTGGGGGGGGTCCCAGGGTTTGGTATTGGGGGGGTCCCATAGGTCGGCCCTATAGGACCCTATAGGACTTGGGGGTCCTCCAGCGCAGGGGGATCCCACAGCCACGGGGGTCCCCAGGTCCTGTGGGGGAGGTTCCAGACCCCGGGGGGGTCCCCAGGCCCCGTTGGGGGTCCAGGCCTAAACTCAGCCCCCTGGGGGGGGTCCCAGGACCCCCAACACCTCCCGCACCATAGAGAGGAGGCCTCCGAGGCGGCCAGAAGGGCCCCGTGGGCGCCACTTCCGGGTGGCGGTGGAGGGGCGGGGGGAGAGGGGGGAGGGCGGCGCATGCGCAGTAGAGGCCCCGCCCCCCCGGTTCAAAAATCCCAGCGCGCGCAGCTCCGGTAACGGGGGGGGGGGAAGGAATTGGGGGGGAGGGGACCTTAAAGCCCCCCCCCGGGGTGGGGACAGGGCCCGGGGGTGCTGGGTGGGGGTTAACTGGGGTGGGGGGGTTAATGGGGAGGGGTCGGGGCGGGTCAGAGCACCCCCCGGGTCCCCCCGTGGAAAATGGAGGCCTGAGGCCCGCCCCCCCCCCCCCAAATGGAGGCCTGAGCCCCCCCCCCCAAAAAAAAAAACCCTCAGCCCCTTCCCCCTCCCCCCCCCAGGGCCTGTCACTGCCCCCCCCACCTCTACACCCCCCCCAAATCCCCCCAGCCCCTCACCCTGTCCCCCCCAAGTCCCTGTTGTCCTCCCCACCCCCTCCTTGTGCCCCCCCCCCAAACCTCACCCTCTGCCCCCCAGGACCTGTCACTGCCCCCCCCAACCCCCAAATCCCCCCCAGCCCCTCACCCTGTCCCCCCAAGTCCCTGTTGTCCTCCCCACCCCCCTCCTTGTGCCCCCCCCCCAAACCTCACCCTCTGCCCCCCAGGACCTGTCACTGCCCCCCACCTCTACACCCCCCAAATCCCCCCAGCCCCTCACCCTGTCCCCCCCAAGTCCCTGTTGTCCTCCCCACCCCCCTCCTTGTGCCCCCCCCCCCCAAACCTCACCCTCTGCCCCCCAGGACCTGTCACTGCCCCCCCAACCCCCAAATCCCCCCCCAGCCCCTCACCCTGTCCCCCCCAAGTCCCTGTTATCCCCACCACCCCCCTCCTTGTGACCCCCAAACCCCCCCAAGAGCCCCTCACCCCTGTCCCACCCCCCCCCACAACCTCACCCTCTGCCCCCCAGGACCTGTCACTGCCCCCCCCACTCTACGCCCCCCCTTAACCCCCAAATCCCCCCAGACCCTCACCCTCTCCCCCCAAGTCCCTGTTATCCCCCCAACCCCCCCAACCCCTCACTCCTGTGCCCCCCCCCCCGAAACCTCACCCTCTGCCCCCCAGGACCTGTCACTGCTCCCCCCACCTCTACACCCCCCAAATCCCCCCAGCCCCTCACCCTGGCCCCCCCAAGTCCCTGTTATCCTCCCCACCCCCCTCCTTGTGCCCCCCAACCCCTCACTCCTGTGCCCCCCCCCCAAACCTCACCCTCTGCCCCCCAGGACCTGTCACTGCCCCCCCCAACTTCTGTGCCCCCCCTTAAACCCCAAATCCCCCCAGACCCTCACCCTCTCCCCCCCAAGTCCCTGTTATCCCCCCAACCCCCCCAACCCCTCACTCCTGTGCCCCCCCCCCCAAAACACACCCTCTGCCCCCCAGGACCTGTCACTGCCCCCCCAACCCCCAAATCCCCCCAGCTCACCCTCTCCCCCCCACCTCCCCATTATCCCCCCCACCCCCCTCCTTGTGCCCCCCAAACGCCCCCCAACCCCTCACTCCTGTGTCCATCCCCCCCCAAACCTCACCCTCTGCCCCCAGGACCTGTCACTGCCCCCCCCACTTCTACACCCCCCCCAACCTCCAAATCCCCCCCCCACCTCCCCGTTATCCCCCCCACCCCCCCTCCTTGTGCCCCCTGAACCCCCCAACCCCTCACTCCTGTGCCCCCCCCCAAAACACACCCTCTGCCCCCCCAGGACCTGTCACTGCCCCCCCCCCAACCCCCAAATCCCCCCCCAGCTCACCCTCTCCCCCCACCTCCCCATTATCCCCCCCACCCCCCTCCTTCTGCCCCCCGAACCCCCCCAACCCCTCACTTTCCCCCCTCCCCAATTTCCAGGACCTGTGTGACCCCCCCCGGGCCCCCCACCCGGCCATGCTGAGCGAGCGGCTGCAGGAGCTGGAGGAGGTGAGCAAGGAGCTGCTCAAGGTGCTGCTGGAGGACTGGGCCGGCGCCCGCCTGCGCCGCAGCCTGGACAAGCGCCGCCGCGCCGAGGACAAGCTGCTGGGCGTCCAGGCCGCTGCCGCCCAAACGGTGACGGGTGGGTGTCCCCCTGTGTCCCCCCCCGTGTCCCCCGTTTTGTCCCCGCGTCCCCGTCACCCTCCCCGCGTGCTCGCAGAGCTGGCGGCGGCGGAGGAGGCGGTGGCGCGGAGCCTGCTGGAGCGGGAGCGGGAGCTGCAGCGGGGCCGGCGGCGGCTGCGGGAGCTGGAGGAGGAGGCGGCGCGGGCGCGGGAGGCCGGTGCCGCGCTGCAGGCCGCCAACGAATATCCTTTTTGGGACGCGATCCGCCAATTCCCACAACGTCCCGCCTCGCGAGGGACCCGCAGGGACCCTCGAGCCGCGACGGGGGGCCGTCCCTCACCCTTCTCGCCCCACGCGCCGAGCGCTCCTCACGCGTTTTGCCCTCCCGGCGTCCTCGTAGCCCTCCTTCGGACCCCCCCCAACCCGATAATTTGATAATTTGATAATTTTACGGCTTTTTTTTTCAACGCTGCGGCACCCGAGCGGGCTGGCGCCTTCCCTCGGCCGGCTGCGCGGTGCCCGCCGCTGCCGGCCCCTCGGGCACGCCGCCGCCTTCGCCGCCCAGCCCCGCGGCCCGTGGTGCTCGGTGCACTTCACGCCCTTCCCCTGGTGCATTATTTATTTACCCGGCCCCGTGCCGGACGTTCGGCACGGGTAAACCCTGCAGAAACCTTCGCCGAAATCCCCCAAAACTTCCCCCCGGTCGGCTCCCCCCCCCAAAAAAATTCCCTCGCCCCACTAGGCGGGCGAGCTTGGCGTAAAATGGAAACGAAGGGCCTCAGGCAAGTGCTTTGCCCCGTGAGCGGTGACCGCGTGGTCTCTTTGGGGAGGTGGTCTCTTTGGGGTGGTGTTTTTTTGGGGGGGGGGGGGGCCCCCACGCACCCACCTATCTTCCTTCACGGCCCCACCGCCCTGCGGCAGGAGCTGGAGGAGCTGCGGGGGCAGAGCCGGCGGCTGGAGGAGGGCGGCGAGCGGGAGGACGAGGCGGTGCCCTCCGCCGCGTGAGTAGGGCCCCCCCCACCCCAGCTGGCTTTTCGTCCCCGTTTGGGGGCTCCCGGCGCCCCCTTTCTTCCCCTGGGGGGGGCCCTCACACCTGCTCCCCCCCTCGCAGCTACGTGACGCAGCTCTACTACAAGATCAGCCGCATCGACTGGGACTACGAGGCCGAGCCGGCGCGGATCAAAGGCAGTGAGTGTCCCCCCCCCGCCTCCCCACGGCGCCCGGTGCCCCCCACACCCCGTCGTCACCCCCTTTTTTTCCTCCCCCCCCAAAAAAAAGTCCACTACGGCCCCGACATCGCCCAGCCCATCGACATCGACGGCCGCCAGCACTCGCGCTGCTTCGTCAGCGACTACTTGTGGAGCCTGGTGCCGACGGCGTGGTGAGCGAGCACCACGGCTCCGTTCGGCACGGCGCGGCTCGGTTCGGTTCGGCACGGCTCCGTTTGGCTCGGTTCGGCTCCGTTTGGCCCGGCCTGGGCCACACCAGCCCCGCCCGCGGTGCCTGCCGCCCCCCGGGTTAATTGCAAAGGTATTTTTTATTTTATTCCTGTAACAACGGGGGCTGGGGGGGGGAGAAGAAATTCGGAAATCATTAAAAGCAGTCCCATCGCTGCCAGGCTGCAAATGCGGCACGAGGCCGGCTCCCCCTCCCCGGCCGGGAGCTTTTGTTGGGGGGGGTGGGGGGGGGATTTTTGGGGGGTGGGGGAGAGCCCCGCAGCCCCTCGAGCTGTCCCTGGTGCCGCTCAGTCCGAAGGCGTGGGGCTGCCGCCGTGGGGAACGGATAGTGGTGTGGTGGGGGGGGTAAAAATAAAAAACGCCGCTCCTGCGTGTCTGTGTCCCCCCCCCCGGTGCCGCGGCACGCAGTCCGTCCCCCACGGCGGCGCCGGGGCTAGCAGGGGCACTCGCGCCGCTCGCCCGCCTTGCGGTCGCCCGGCTTGCAGGGCTCCATGGTGATGGCCACGCCGACGCCGCTGCGCCCCGACGTCATCCGCGTCACCTCCGTCCACGCGTCCTCGGCCGGGTCGTAGCACTCCACCGAATCCAGGAAGGTGTGGCCGTCGTAGCCCCCTGCGCGCACCAACCCCCCCCCCCCCAAAAAAAATAATAATAATTAAAGCGTTTAGGGCTCCGTTTCCACCGCCAGAACCCCCCATCTCCCCAAACCCCCCCTCAAAAAAATAATTAAAGCCTTTAGGCTCCGTTTCCACCACCAGACCCCCCCATCTCCCCAAACCCCCCCCAAAAAAAATAATTAAAGCCTTTAGGGCTCCGTTTCCACCGCCAGAACCCCCCAGGCCCCCCCCAAGTCCCCCCCCTCACCCCCCAGGCCTACCCAGCACGTAGAGCATCCCCCCCCAATTAAAGCGTTTAGGGCTCCGTTTCCACCACCAGAACCCCCCCCCCCCCCCCCAAAATAAAGCATTTAGGGCTCCGTTTCCACCACCAGACCCCCCCATCTCCCCAACCCCCCCCCCAAAAAAATAATTAAAGCCTTTAGGGCTCCGTTTCCACCGCCAGAACCCCCCAAAAAAAATAAAATTGGAGAGTTCAGGGCTCCGTTTCCACCGCCAGAACCCCCCCATCTCCCCAAACCCCCCCCGAAAAAACAATTAAAGCCTTTAGGGCTCCGTTTCCACCACCAGACCCCCCCAGACCCCCCCTCGCCCCCCGGGCCTACCCAGCACGTAGATCTTGCCCTGGTAGACGGTGACGCCCAGGGCGCTGCGGCGGTGCCGCATGGGCGCCGCGAAGCTCCAGCTGTCGCTCTCCACGTCGTAGCGCTCGGTGCTGTTGAGCTGGTCGCTGCCGTCGTAGCCCCCCATGGCGTAGATGCAGTTGTTGAGGGCGCAGACCCCTGCCCGGGACGAGGAACGAGGTTTTTTTTTTTTTGGGGGGGGTAAAAGGGACCCCCAAAGTCCCGTCCCGGCGGGGCAGGTGCCCGAATTTGCCCCCCCCCCCCCCTCCAGCCTGGCCGGGAGCGCTTCCAGCGCCCTCAGCTCCTTCCCCGGGCCCTCAGAGGGAAGAATTCTACCCTTATTTAACCTAAATCCCCCCAATTTCAGCCCCGCGCCCCACAAAAAGCCATAACCCTTAACCCATAACACCCCCCCCCCCCCAACAAAGACACCCCCCAAACCTTCCCTGCAGCCCCCTTGGGGCTCCAGCAGCCACCTCCCTGCTCTCCCAAACCCCATTTTCCCTCTCCCAGACCCCTTTTTTCTTCTCCCAGCCCCTTCTTTTCAGGCTGCCCCCCCAAAAGCCCCCTCCTCACCCCCTGGGACCCCCCCCAGCCCCATCTCATTGCTCCCCCACCCTGGGGCTCCAGCAGCCACCTCCCTGCTCTCCCAAACCCCATTTTTCCTCTCCCAGACTCCTTTTTTCTTCTCCCAGCCCCTTCTTTTCAGGCTGCCCCCCCCAAAATCCCCCTCCTCACCCCTTAGGACCCCCCCAGCCCCATCTCATTGCCCCCCCCCTTGGGGCTCTGGCAGCATCTCCCTGCTCTCCCAGACCCCATTTTTCCTCTCCCAGACCCCTTTTTTCTTCTCCCAGCCCCTTCTTTTCAGGCTGCCCCCCCCAAAATCCCCCTCCTCACCCTGGGACCCCCCGGCCCCATCTCATTGCCCCCCCTTGGGGCTCCAGCAGCCGTCTCCCTGCTCTCCCAGACCCCATTTTTCCTTTCCCAGACCCCTTTTTTCTTCTCCCAGACCCTTCTTTTCAGGCTGCCCCCCCAAAATCCCCCCCTCGCCCCCCGGGACCCCCAGCCCCATCTCATTGCCCCCAGCCCCTTCTTTTCTTCTCCCAGCCCCTTCTTTTCAGGCTGCCCCCCCCAAAAGCCCCCTCCTCACCCCCTGGGACCCCCCCAGCCCCATCTCATTGCTCCCCCCCACCCTGGGGCTCCAGCAGCCATCTCCCTGCTCTCCCAGACCCCTTTTTTCTTCTCCCAGCCCCTTCTTTTCAGGCTGCCCCCCCCAAAAGCCCCTCCTCACCCCCTGGGACCCCCCCTCCTTGGGGCTCCAGCAGCCGGCTCCCTGCTCTCCCAGACCCCATTTTTCCTCTCCCAGCCCCCGTTTTTCCTCTCCCAGCCCCTTCTTTTCGGGCTGCCCCCCCAAAAGCCCCTTCCTCGCCCCCTGGGACCCCCCAGCCCCATCTCATTGCCCCCCCCTTATGGCTCCAGCAGCTGTCCCCCTGCTCTCCCAAACCCCATTTTTCCTCTCCCAGCCCCCGTTTTTCTTCTCCCAGCCCCTTCTTTTCAGGCTGCCCCCCCAAAATCCCCCTCTTCACCCCTTAGGACCCCCAGCCCCCCTCCCCTCCTTAGGGCTCCAGCAGCCGTCTCCCTGCTCTCCCAGACCCCCATTTTTCCTCTCCCAGCCCCCGTTTTTCCTCTCCCAACCCCTTCTTTTCAGGCTGCCCCCCCCAAAACCCCCCTCCTCGCCCCCCCCGGGACCCCCCAGCCCCGTCTCACCGGCCCCGCTGCGGATGCTGGCCATGGGGGCGATGGCTCTCCAGGCGTCCCGCTCGGGGTGGTAGCACTCGGCCGAGCGCAGCCGGGCCGTGCCGTCGAACCCCCCACGGCGTAAAGGAGCCGGTTGAGCACCGCCACCCCCACCCCGATGCGGCGCGTCAGCATGGGGGCCACCAGCTGCCACTCGTCCCGCTCCGGCTCATACCTGGGGGGGACAGACACAAATATGACAGGGATAAAGCCCCCCCCATCCCAAATCTTGGGGTACGCAGGATCCTTTTGGGACAACCCCCCCCCCAAGCAGCCTTGGGGTCCTGCTGTTGGCACCAGGGTGGGTCTAATCCCCCCCCCCCCCCCAAAGCAACTCTGTGCCCCCCCCCCAAGGCAGCCCTCTTACCAGCCCTGGGGGCTTATTTATGGCTGCCCCCCCCCAGACACCCCCAAACTCATGTTATTACAGTCGGGGTAAACCTGTCCCCCCCCACCCCCACCCCGAGGCTTGTGTTAATGGACCTGGGGTGGGTATTTCCCCGCAGAAACACCCCTGGGGGCTTCAGCAGCACTGGGGCAGATCTGTGCCCCCCCCCCCGCAGATCTGTGCCCCCCGGAGCAGAACGGCCCCCTTTTCCCCCCACATTTAGGGCAGCTCTGTGTCAGCCCTGGGGCAGATTCTTTCCCCCTGGGGGGGGGGCTGGCGTTATTGGACCCAAGGCAGATCCTTGCCCCCCCCCCCCCCAAACAGACCCTTGTGCCCCCCCCCAGGGCAGCTCCTTGCCCTCCAAGACAGATCCTTGTGCCCTCCCCCCAACAGATTCTTCCTCCCCCCCTCCAGGACAGATCCTTGCCCCCCCAGGGCAGCTCCTTGCACCCCCCAGGGCAGCTCCTTGCCCCCTTCCAGGACAGATCCTTGTGCCCCCCGGACAGATTCTTGCCCCTCCCAGGGCAGCTCCTTGCACCCACCCCCGCCCCCCCAGGGCAGATCCTCGTGCCCCCCCAAGACAGATTCTTGCTCCCCCCCCCCAGGACAGCTCCTTGTCCCCTTCCAGGACAGATCCTTGTGCCCCCCAGGGCAGATCCTTGTCCCCTTCCAGGACAGATCCTCATGCCCCCCCAGGGCAGCTCCTTGTGCCCCCCCAGGGCAGATCCTTGCACCCCCCCCAGGCCAGCTCCTTGTCCCCTTCCAGGGCAGCTTCCTTGTGCCCCCCAGGACAGATCCTTGCACCCCCCCAGGCCAGCTCCTTGTCCCCTTCCAGGGCAGCTTCCTTGTGCCCCAACAGGACAGATCCTTGCACCCCCAGGGCAGCTCCTTTGCCCCCCCAGGGCAGCTCCTTGTGCCCCCCCAGGGCACCTCCTCGCCCCCACCCGGCCAAATCCTTTCCCCCCAGGCCAAATCCTTGCCCCCGCCCCCCCCCCCCCCCGCAGTTAACCCCCCCGGCCTCACCTCTCCACGCTGCTGTGGTGCACGCAGCCGTGCGACCCCCCACGGCGTAGATCATGCCGTCGATCACCCCCACCCCGATGCGGTTGCGGGGGACGCTCATGGGGGCGCAGGGCGACCAGCGGTTCGTCATGGGGTTGTAGCAGTCGATGGCGGCCGAGTCGGTGTTGCCGTCGGGGGAGTTGTTCCGCCCCCCACGGCGTAGAAGAGCCCCCCACCACGCAACCCCCAGGCCGCTGCGGGGCACCTGCAGGTCGGCCAGGCGCACCCAGGAACCGTCGCGGGGGTTGAAGGCCTCCAGGTAGCCCAGGGACTGGCGGTAGTAGCCGCCGGCCGTGTAAATGAGCTGCCCGACTTTGGGGGCCCGGCCGGGGAGCACCTGGGTGGGTTTGTGGAGGGTGAGGTCCTGGAAGATCTGCGCCAGGTAGTCCTTGGAGCGGGCGTCGGAGCGCAGCAGCTCGCACTTCTGGAGCTGCAGCTGGAGGAAGTGCGGGGTGAGCGCGTGGCAGCGCACGGCGCGCAGCAGCGCCTGCACGTAGGGGCGCCGGTGCTCGCAGTCGTACTGCACCCAGTTGATGCAGGCGTGGAACACCTCGGACTCGCAGCGCACGTTCAGCTCGTCGCGGCTGATCAGCGTGGCCAGCTGGCAGTGCGACAGGTTGAAGAACTCCTCCTGCTTCGAGACCTGGTTTGGTTTTTTTGGGGGGGGGGGAGACATGCGGTGACCCCCCCATTCCGGCAATCCCGGCATCACCCGGCGCCTTCAAGTGGAAAGCCGCCGGGGGGAGTGGGGGGGGGTCCACGGGGTCTGTCGGGGGCCCCGGTGGGATGCAGAGCCTGTCCCCGTCCCCTAGAGCCCCCCCCAGGGGTCCCCACGTCCCCCGGGACCCCCAGCGCCATAAGGGGCTCCCCACATCCCCCCCAGTTCCAAGCCTCCCCCCCTTCCCGAGGACCCCCAGCCCCTCGGGGGTCTCTGCACACCCCCAGCACCCCCCAGCCCCACAGGGGTCTCCCCAGGCCCCCTACCCCCTCAGGGCTCTCCCCTCTTCCCCAGGACCCCCCTATGCTCCCCATGACCCCCCATCCCCACGGGGCTCTCCCCACACCCCCCAGCTCCAAACCTCCCCATACCCCCCATCCCCATGGGGCTCTCCCTACACCCCCTATGATACCCCCATCCCCACGGGGCTCTCCCCACCCCCCAGGACCCCCAGACCCTCAGGGTTCTCCCCACACCCCCCAGCTCCAAACCTCCCCAGCCCCCCATCCCCACAGGGCTCTCCCCACACCCCCCAGCTCCAAACCTCCCCAGCCCCCCCATCCCCACGGGGGCTCTCCCCACACCCCTAGGCCCCCCATCCCCATGGGGGTCTCCCCCATTCCCCAGGACCCCCCCATCCCCACGGGGCTCTCCCCACACCCCCCAGGACCCCCAGACCCTCAGGGTTCTCCCCACACCCCCAGTTCCAAACCTCCCCAGGTCCCCCATCCCCACGGGGCTCTCCCCACACCCCCCATGAGCCCCCCATCCCCATGGGGCTCTCCCCACCCTCCCCAGGACCCCCCCCCATCCCCTCCCAACCCCCCAGCCTCTTGGGGCTCTCCCCACACCCCCCAGTTCCAAACCTCCCAGGACCCCCATTCCCAGGGGGCTCTGCCCACCCCCCAGCCCCATGGGGGTCTCCCACATTCCCCATGACCCCCCCATCCCCACGGGGGTCTCCCCCATTCCCCATGACCCCCCCATCCCCATGGGGCTCTCCCCACCCCCCAGGACCCCCCCCCCATCCCCTCCCAACCCCTCCCCAGCCTCTTGGGGCTCTCCCCACACTCCCCAATTCCAAACCTCCCCAGGGCCCCCGTCCCCACGGGGCTCTCCCCACCCCCCCAGGACCCCCAGACCCTCAGGGTTCTCCCCACACCCCCCAGTTCCAAACCTCCCCAGGACCCCCAGCCCCATGGGGCTCTCCCCCACCCCCCCCATGACCCCGCCGTCCCCACGGGGCTCTCCCCCCACCCCCCCCATGAGGCCCCCCCACCCCCCCAGCCCCCTCCCGCCCCGCCTCACGGCTCACCTCCCCGAAGTGCATGTAGATGTACTCGCGGGCGCGCTGGTGCAGCTCGGCGCAGCCGATCTGCTCGGCGAAGTTGGCGATGCCGATGGCGTTGCTGGGGTCGAGCTGCTGCACCAGGAAGTCGCAGCAGGCGCGCACCACGCTGTCGATCTGGTACATGACGGCGCCGTTCATCACGTGCAGCACGCAGCGCTCGCCCACCGAGATGGACGCCGTGTAGGCGAACTCCACCAGCCGCTCCATCACCCGCGGGTGCACCCCTTCGATGGGCACCACCTCCATCGCCTGCTCGCGCAGGCCGGCCGTGAACATGGCCTTGAAGACGGGGCTGGACGAGGCCAGGACCACCTTGTGGGCCGGGAAGTCGGCGGGGGCGTCGCGGTAGCGCACCCGCAGGGTGACGTCGCAGAGCTGCCGGCTGAGCCGCAGCTGGTTCATGATGCCGAAGGCGTGCTTGGGGTGCTCCTCCAGGGTGTAGCTGAACGAGCGGTTCCCCTGCCCCGACGGCGTCACCTCCGCCTGGCACTCGGGCGCGTACATGGCCGGAGGAGCATGGCAGGCCCCCCCCGGGGGGCTCGGGAGGTGGGGGGGGGGTTGGGGGGTGTCCGGGGGGGTTACGGGTGGGCTAAGAGGGGGCCGCGGGGCTCCCGGGGGGCGGCGCGGGGACGGCGGCGGCGGCGGAGCTGTGGGAGAGAGGAGGGGTTAGAGGGGGGGACGGGGAAACTGAGGCACGGGCGGGGGGGAGAGGCACCCCCCCAGATCGTCCCTGGGGCATTTGGGGGGAACTGAGGCATGGGAGGGGGGAAAGAGGCACCCCCAGATCATCCCTGGGGTATTTGGGGAAACTGAGGCACGGGGAGGAAGGGGACCCCAAATTATCCCTGGGGCATTTGGGGGAAACTGAGGCACGGGGGGGGGGGGGAAGAGGCACCCCCAGATCGTCCCTGGGGCATTTGGGGGAAACTGAGGCACGGGGGGGAAGAGGCACCCCCAGATCGTCCCTGGGGCATTTGGGGAAACTGAGGCACAGGGGGGACACAACACTCCTCGCCCCCCAGGGTCATCCCTGGAGCATAAGGGGGGAAACTGAGGCACGGGGCAGGAAGGGGGCACCCCCAGATCGTCCCTGGGGCATTTGGGGAAACTGAGGCACGGGGGGGAAGGGGAAGGGGACCCCCCCCGCGGATCATCCCTGGAGCATGGGGGGGGGGAAGAGGCACAGGGGAAAGGGGGGGCATAGGAATGGTGGGGGCCCCCCACGATCCCCAGCACCCAATGGGGAAACTGAGGCACGGGGGGGAGGGGGGCGGGGGGGGGGCAGGGGAAGGGAACCTCCAGGTAGAACGGGGGGGGCACGGGGGGGGGGGACCCCGGTGTCAGCCCTGATACACGCGGGGGGAACTGAGGCACGGGGGGGGGGTCCCAGTCCCTCCCCCCCCCGTAACCCCACCCTCCCCCCCCCCCCAACTATCCCAGTGCCCCCCCCCCGAATATTTTCTTTTGGGGGGGGGGGAACCCCAACCCTAACCCCAAAAACACCGAACCGGGGGGGGGGGGGGGGGGGGAGGACTGGGCCCCCCCTCTCCTCGGTGTAAACAAACCGGGGGGGGGGGGGAGCAAAGGGAGCGGGGGGGGGCGGTCCCGGGGGCGGGGTTCTGGAGGGGGGGGGTCCCGGGGACGGGGGGGTCCCGGGGAAGGGGGGGGTCCCGAGGAGGGGGGGGCTGGGGGGGGCTCACCCGGCCATGGCGCGGCCCCGGCGGCTGCTGGCGGCGCGGGGGGCGGTGCGGGAGGGGGGGGCGGGGGGGGCCGTGACTAAGCAGCGCGCGGCGCCCACGTCACAGTAAGAGTCCCCCCCCGCCTTGGCCACGCCCCCTCCTCCTCTGGCCACGCCCACCGCCCGTGACGTCACCCGCAGGCCACGCCCCCGCGCCGCGTGTCCCCCCCCCCCCTTCGGGTTTCCCGCCAGAATAAAAGTCCTCGGGGGGGAGGGGTCAGAAGGGGGTGGGGTGGGGGGCGTGACGTCACGGGGGGTGTGGCCCCTGAGTCACGTGGGTGGCGCGTGCGTCACAGGGGGTGGCCCCGTGGCCCTTGGGTGGCCCCTGGGGTGGCCGCGGGTCTGCTGGGTGTCCCCTGGGTGGCCCCTGGGTGTCCCCTGGGTGTCCCCGTGTCACCCGGGGCTGGGGCGTCTGGGTGTCACCTGCCCCCTGGGGTGTCCCCATGTCCCCGGGGTGTCCCCGTGTCCCCTGGGTGTCCCCCTGTGCCCTGGGGTGTCCCCGTGTCACCCTGGATTGGGACATTTTGGTGTCGCTTGGGTGTCCCCACGTCCCCTGGGGTGTCCCCAGGTCCCCTGGGTGTCACCTGCCCCCTGGGGTGTCCCTGGGGTGTCCCCATATTACCCTGCACAGGGACGTTCTGGTGTCCCCGTGTCCCCTGGGGTGTCCCCGTGTCCCCTGGGTCCCCCCGTGTCACCCTGGATTGGGACATTTCGGTGGCCCTTGGGTGACCCCTGTCCCCTGGGGTATCCCCGTGTCCCCTGGGTGTCCCCCTGTGCCCTGGGGTGTCCCCGTGCCACCCGGGGCTGGGGCATCTGGGTGTCACCTGCCCCCTGGGGTGTCCCCGTGTCCCTGGGGTATCTCCCTATTACCCTGCACAGGAACGTTCTGGTGTCCCCGTGTCCCCTGGGGTGTTCCCATGTCCCCTGGGGTGTCCCCGTGTCCCCTGGGTCCCCCCGTGTCACCCTGGATTGGGACATTTCGGTGTCCCTTGGGTGTCCCCACGTCCCCTGGGGTGTCCCCACATTACCCTAGGTTGGGACGTTCTGGCGTCCCCGTGTCACCCTGAGCGTCCCCGTGTCACCCTGAGCATCCCCGTGTCACCCCGCGGCTGGGCCTGTCCCGCTGCCCCCCTCGGCTGGGGACCTCTCGGTGTCCCCCGCGCTGTCCCCAGCGGGAGGGGACTCAGCAAGCCCAGCGGCTCCAAAAAGCTCCAAAATCGGCTTTTTTTATTACAAACGCGTTACAAAAAAATTGAGCGGGGGGGAAGCAAAGAGAGCAGTGGGGTCACGGGGGGGGGGGACAACAACAGTGACAAGACGGGGACGGGGACCCCCCAGGCTTGACGGGGATGGGGGGGGGACAGGGATGGGGATGCGATGGGGACAGGGACGGGGACACGGGGACGGGGACAAGGACGGGGACAGCGCCAGGCCCCCCCCACATCACCCCTGCCCCCCTGCGCCCCTTTCCCCCTGGGGCCCCGTCGAGCCGCTGGTGTCCCCCCTCCGCCCTCGCCGTCCCCGAGCGGCTCCCGCTTCCCCCGGTGCCGGGCAGCCCCCTCCTGGTCCCTTCGCCGGGGGGGTCACGGCAGCAGCCCCCGCCCCCAGCAGCCTCCCGACGGCGCGGCACAGCTCCCGGCTGGTCAGGGTGTAGAGCAGGGGGTTGAGCAGGGAGTTGGCCATGGCCACCCCCAGGAAATAATCGGCCTGGTAGAGCACGGCGCACGCCCCGGGCACCCCCAGGCGTCCAGCAGCAGGAGGAGGAAGAGGGGCAGCCAGCAGGCGATGAAGGCCCCCACCACCACCGCCACCGTCCGCAGCAGCGCCAGGTAGGCCCGCGCCCTCCGCCTCCCCCCCAGGCGCCGCCCGCTGCCCCGCGCCGCCCGGTAGACGCGGGCGTAGAGGATGACGATGGCCACCAGGATGGCGAGGAAGAGCGCCACGCAGAAGAAGACGTAGCCCTTGGAGTAGAGCGGCAGCACGGTGGAGCAGGCCGCCAGGTCCCCCAGGCAGTTCCAGCCCAGGCCCGGCAGCGCCGCCAGCGCCACCGCCGCCCCCAGCTGGCCCCCGCCAGCGCCAGCATCCTCCCCTTCTTGTCCCCGCGGGCCACCGCCACCCGCGCCATGGTGAGGTGCCGCTCCACCGCGATGGCCAGCAGGCTGAGCACCGAGGCGGCCAAGGTGGCGAAGACGCCGCCCTCGCGCAGGAACCAGAGCGCCGGCGTCAGGCGCAGCGTGGTGGCGCCGGACATGGCGATGTTGGCGGTGTAGGCCACGCCGGCCAGCAGGTCGGAGAGCGTCAGGTTGCCCAGCAGGTAGTACATGGGCGAGTGCAGCTTCTTGTCGCGCCACAGGGCCACCAGCACCACCAGGTTCTCCAGCACGATGACGCCGCAGACGGCCAGGAAGGCGACGGCCTCGGGCCGCAGGCTGCCGCGGTAGCGCCCGGCATGCAGCTTGCCCGTGTAGTTGTAGTGCAGCGCGATGATGGCGTTGTCCGGCGGCTCCATGGCGGGCGGCGCGCGCGGCTACATGGCGGGGGCACCGGGGCGGGGGGGGTGGGGGGGTGGGGTCCGCTGGGCCTGCAGGGGGGGGGGGGGGGTGTGAGTGGGGGCACCCATGGGTGGGCATGTCATGGATACATGTCTGTGGGGCACCCATGGGTGCTCGTGTTGTGGGTATATGTGTGTGGGCACCCGTGGGTGCTCATGTTGTGGATATACATGTGGGGGGCACCCATGGGTGCTCGTGTTGTGGATATATGCGTGTGGGCACCCGTGGGTGCTCGTGTTGTGGATATACATGTGGGGGGCACCCATGGGTGTTCATATCGTGGATATATGTGTGTGGGCACCCATGGGTGTTTATATCGTGGATATATGTGTGTGGGCACCCATGGGTGCTCATGTCGTGGATATATGCGTGTGGGCACCCGTGGGTGTTGGTGTCATGGGTAAACACTTGTGGGCACCCATGGGTGTTTATATCGTGGATATATGCGTGTGGGCACCCATGGGTGTTCGTGTTGTGGTACATGTATGTGGGGCACCCATGGGTGTTCATGTTGTGGATATATGTGTGTGGGCACCCATGGGTGCTCGTTTTGTGGATATATGTGTGTGGGGCATCCATGGGTGCTCATGTCATGGATATATGCATGTGGGCACCCATGGGTGTTCATGTCGTGGATATATGTGTGTGGGGCACCCATAGGTGTTCGTGTCGTGGATACGTGTGTGCAGGGCACTCGTGGGTGCTCGTGTTGTGGTTACAGGTGTGCAGGGCACCCATGGGTGTTCGTGTTGTGGATATACGTCTGTGGAGCACCCGTGGGTGTTCATGTCATGGCTGTACGCATGTGGACACCTGTGGGTGTTTGTGTCATTAACACGTGTGTGGGGCACCCATGGGTGTTCGCACTGTGGATACATGCATGTGGAGCACCCATGGGTGTTGGTGTCGTGGATACACACGTGTGGGGCACCCACGGGTGTTCGTGTCATGGATACACACGTGTGGGGCTCATGTGGGTGCTCACGCTATGCCGACACACGCGCGTGCAGCTCACATGGGTGCTCGCTATTGACACACGCGTGTGCAGCTCACGTGGGTGCTCACGCCGTGGATACACACGCGGGAGCCGTGTGGGCGCTCATGCTATGGCTACACGCGCGTGCGACTCACGCGCGTTGCTGGGCACGTGTGCACGGGGCTCCCCCACGGCCCCACACGCGTGTGCACCAACACGGTGCTCCCCGCACACGTGTGCACCAACACGGGGCTCCCCGCACGCATGTGCACCACGTGTGGGTGAGCAACACGTGTGCACGGGGCTCCCCCGACGCCCCCCACACGTGCACAGACACGGGTGCACCCCCACGGCCCCACACGCGTGTGCACCACCACAGGGCTCCCCCACGGCCCCACACGCGTGTGCACCACCACGGGGCTCCCCACACGCGTGTGCACCACGTGTGGGTGAGCGACGCGTGTGCACGGGGCTCCCCGACGCCCCCCGTGCGTGCACGGACGCGGGTGCACCCCCACGGCCCCACACGCGTGTGCCGGCGGGCGGGGAGGGCCACGCACGTTTGCACACCCACGGGGGGGGGGGGGGGGGGCACGCTCACCCCCTTCGGGTGCTGACCACACGCGTGGGTGCTCGCGTGGGGTCCGTGCCAGCGCATGCGCTTTTATGGGTGCTCCCCACCCCCGGGGTGTGTGTGGGGGGGGGTTTCTCCGTGCGCACGTGCGCGCACGCTCACCTGGGTGCCCCCCCCCCCACCCGTGGGATCCCTGCCCACCCATGGGTGCCCCCCCCCGTGGGATCCCCGCACCCCTTTGCGCGTCGCTGCCCGCGGGCACCCGCCGCCGTCTCGCCCTTCCCTCGCGCCCACGCCGGCTCGGGGCGCCGCGGGCACCCACCGCGGTTGGGGGCTCCCCCCCCCCCCCCCCAAAAAAAAAAATCCCCCCCCCCCCCCCCCCCAGGAACCTGCCCAAATATTTGGGGTGGGTGGGATGGGTGCGGCCGGGCCCCCGGGGCGCTGCCGGAGAAGGGAGGGAAGGGGGGGGGGGGGGGGCCGGGGCACCCAGCCTGGCGGGGGTGGCACCGGTTGGGGGGGGGGGGAATGGGATGGGGGGGGGGGGCTGTGGGAATGGGGTGGGGGGGGGCTGTGGGGTATGGGAATGGGGTGGGGGGGTCCTGAGGGACGTGGGAATGGGGGGGGGCTGTGGGGTATGGGAATGGGGGGGGGCTGTGGGAATGGGGTGGGGGGGTCCTGAGGGATGTGGGAATGGGGGGGGCTGTGGGAATGGGGTGGGGGGTCCCGAGAGTCGTGGGAATGGGGTGGGGGGGTCCTGAGAGCCCCGGGAATGGGGTGGGGGGGTCCCGAGAGCTGTAGGAATGGGGGGGGGTCCTGAGAGCTGTGGGAATTGGGGGGGGGGTCCTGAGAGACATGGGGATGGTGGGGGGTCCCAAGAGCTGTGGGAATGGGGTGGGGGGGGGTCTGTGAGCCCCGGGAATGGGGGGGGTCCTAAGAGCTTTAGGAATGGGGTGGGGGGGTCTGGAGAGACGTAGGAATGGGGGGGGTCCAGGGAACCGTGGGAATGGGGAAGGGGGGGGGTCTGTGAGCTATGGGAATTTGGGGGGTCCCGAGAGCCGTGGGAATGGGATGAGGGGGTCCGTGGAAATGGGGGAGCGGGGGGTCCTTACTTGGCCCCCCCTTACAAAACCCAGCCGCCCCCCCCCCGTGCCTCAGTTTCCCCACCCGTTCCCGCTGGGGGGGGGGGGGGGGCCGTGCTGGGGGTGGTGGGGGCGGCGCGGGGGTCGCTCTCTCCTTACCCGCCCCTCCCCGGTGCCCCCCCCGGTGCCCCCCCCCCGGGACTCACCGCGGGGACCCGGCGCCGCTCCGCCGCGCTGCGCTGCCTCCGGTGGGGCGCGGCGGGGCCGGGCGGGGCCGGGCGGGGCGGGGGCAGCTCCTGAATTTGGGCCGCCCCCCCCCCAAAATTCCTCCCCCCCCCCTTCATCCCGGCAGGGGGGGGGGGCGGGGGCGAGGACCCCCGAGGTGCCCCCCCGAGGGTGCCCAAAGCCCTCCAGGGACGTGTCCGAGCCCCTCTCCGCCCCCCAGGTGTGTGTGACCCCCCCATTGTGTGTGTGCCCCCCCCCAATGTGTGACCCCCCCCAGGTGTGTGTGACCCCCAGGTGTGACCCCCCCCCCATGTGTGACCCCTCCCAATGTGTGACCCCCCCAGGTGTGTGTGTGCCCCCCCCAATGTGTGCCCCCCCCGGGTGTGTGTGCCCCCCCCCAATGTGTGTGCCCCCCCAGGTGTGTGCCCCCCCAGGTGTGTGTGACCCCCCCAGGTGTGTGTGCCCCCCCAGGTGTGTGTGCCCCCCCCAATGTGTGTGACCCCCCCAGGTGTGTGACCCCCTCCCCCGGTGTGTGTGACCCCCCCAGGTGTGTGTGCTCCCCCCAGGTGTGTGCCCCCCCCCAGGTGTGTGTGCCCCCCCCCAATCTGGGTGTGCCCCCCCAGGTGTGTGCACCCCCCCCAGGTGTGTGCGCCCCCCCAGGTGTGTGTGCCCCCCCCCAGGTGTGTGCCCCCCAGGTGTGTGTGCCCCCCCAGCTGTGTGCCCCCCCCAGCTGTGTGCCCCCCCCCCAGGTGTGTGTGCCCCCCCCAGGTGTGTGTGAGCCCCCAGGTGTGTGTGACCCCCCCAATGTGTGTGTGCCCCCCAGGTGTGTGCCCCCCCCAATCTGGGTGTGCCCCCCAATGTGTGTGCCCCCCAGGTGTGTGTGACCCCCCCCGGTGTGTGTGACCCCCCCAGGTGTGTGCCCCCCCCCCAGGTGTGTGTGACCCCCCCAGGTGTGTGTGTGCCCCCCCCGATATGTGCCCCCCCCCATGTGTGTGCCCCCCCCAGGTGTGTGTGACCCCCCCAGGTGTGTGTGCCCCCCAGCTGTGTGCCCCCCCCCAGGTGTGTGTGCCCTCCCCAATGTGTGTGTGTGCCCCCTCCAGGTGTGTGTGACCCCCCAGGTGTGTGTGACCCCCAGATGTGTGTGCCCCCCCCAATGTGTGTGCCCCCAGGTGTGTGTGCCCCCCCCCCAGGTGTGTGTGACCCCCCGGTGTGTGTGACCCCCCCAGGTGTGTGCCCCCCCCCCAGGTGTGTGTGACCCCCCCAGGTATGTGACCCCCCCCAATATGTGTGACCCCCCCCCAGGGGTGTGTGACCCCCCCAGGTGTGTGTGACCCCCCCAGGTGTGCCCAAGCCCCCCCCAGACGGGCACAACCCCCTCCGTGGGCATCCCCGAGCCCCCAGGACACCCCTGAGCCCCCCCTCTAAAAATTCGAGCCCCCCCCCCAAATTCAGCCCCCCAGATGCACCCGAGCCTCTGAGACGTACCCAAAACCCCCAAAATGTGCCCCAAATCCCCCAAAATGTGCCCCAAATCCCCCCAAATATCCCCAAGCCCCCCCAAAATGTGCCTGAGCCCCCACATTTGCCCAAGCCCCCCCCCCCAGATCCCTTCTGGAGGTGCCCAACCCCTCTTTAAGGGTTCCCCCAGGCCCCCAAAAATCCCCGAGCCCCCCTAAAATCCCCGAGGCCCCCAAAATTCCCCGAGCCCCCCCCAAATCCCCGAGGCCCCCCCAAAATCCCCGACCCCCCCCGGCGCCGGGCGGGGCCGCCGAACCGGTCGCCCCGGCCGTCTGTCTGTCTGGGGCTGCCCGCGTCTGGCCGTCCGCGCCCAGCGGGCAGGCCCCGGCCTGCACCCCAAAACCTGCCCGGGGAACCCCGACCCCGTCGGGACCCCCCGACCCCAACCGGGGAGTCCCAATGGGGTGTGGGCGCCCCAAATCCACCGGGGCACCCCAAATCCTTCAGGGCGCCCCACATAGGGAACCCCAAATCCACCAGGGCACCCCAAATCCACCAGGGCACCCCAAATAGGGCACCCCAAATCCACCAGGGCACCCCAAATCCATCAGGGCACCCCAAATAGGGCACCTCAAATCCACCAGGGCACCCCAAAATCCTTCAGGGCGCCCCACATAGGGCACCCCAAATCCATCAGGGCACCCCAAATAGGGCGCCCCACATAGGGAACCCTGAATCCACCAGGGCACCCCAAATAGGGCACCCCAAATCCACCAGGGCACCCCAAATCCATTAGGGCACCCCAAATCCACCAGGGCACCCCAAATCCTTCAGGGCGCCCCACATAGGGAACCCTGAATCCACCAGGGCACCCCAAATAGGGCACCCCAAATCCACCAGGGCACCCCAAATCCATTAGGGCACCCCAAATCCACCAGGGCACCCCAAATCCTTCAGGGCGCCCCAAATAGGGAACCCTGAATCCACCAGGGCACCCCAAATAGGGCACCCCAAATCCACCAGGGCACCCCAAATCCATTAGGGCACCCCAAATCCACCAGGGCACCCCAAATCCTTCAGGGCGCCCCACATAGGGCACCCCAAATCCATCAGGGCACCCCAAATAGGGCACCCCAAATAGGGAACCCTGAATCCACCAGGGCACCCCAAATAGGGCACCCCAAATCCACCAGGGCACCCCAAATCCTTCAGGGCGCCCCACATAGGGAACCCCGAATCCATCAGGGCACCCCACATAGGGCACCCCAAATCCTTCAGGGCGCCCCACATAGGGCACCCCAAATCCATCAGGGCACCCCAAATAGGGCACCCCAAATAGGGAACCCTGAATCCATCAGGGCACCCCAAATAGGGCACCCCAAATAGGGAACCCTGAATCCACCAGGGCACCCCAAATAGGGCACCCCAAATCCACCAGGGCACCCCAAATCCATCAGGGCACCCCAAATAGGGCACCTCAAATCCACCAGGGCACCCCAAATCCTTCAGGGTGCCCCACATAGGGAACTCCAAATCCATCGGGGCACCCCAAACAGGGCACCCCAAATAGGGCACCCCAAATCCACCAGGGCACCCCAAATCCATTAGGGCACCCCAAATAGGGCACCCCAAATCCACCAGGGCACCCCAAATCCACCAGGGCACCCCAAATCCATTAGGGCACCCCAAATCCCTCAGGGCACCCCAAATCCCTCAGGGCACCCCAAATAGGGAACCCCAAATAGGGAACCCTAAATCCCTCAGGGCACCCCAAATCCCTCAGGGCACCCCAAATAGGGCACCCCAAATAGGGAACCCTAAATCCCTCAGGGCACCCCAAATCCCTCAGGGCACCCCAAATAGGGAAACCTAAATCCCTCGGGGCACCCCTAATCCTTCAGGGTGCCCCACATAGGGAACCCCGAATCCACCAGGGGCCCCATCCTAAGCAGGGCACCCCAGAAGTGCGTGGGGACCCCAAATCCACCAGGGTGCCCTATTGGGGCACCCCAGCTCCATCAGGGCACCCCAAATAGGGACCCCCAAATCCATCAGGGCGCCCCAAATCCATGTCTTGCCCCCCCAAATGGTACCCCAAATATCTGTGTGTCCCCCACAAAATGTGACCCCAAATGTTGTGAGCCCCAAAAACGTGACCCCAGATATCCCCGTGTCCCCCCAAGTGTGACCCCAAATATCCGTGTGCCCCCCCATAATGTGTCCCCAAATGTCCCTGTCCCCCCCCCAAAACGTGACCCCAAATGCCCCCCCCCAAAGGCCCCAGGTGGCGCACCAGGCCCCGTCACCATGGAAACCTCCCCCACTTCCGCCCGGCCGCGACGCCGCTTCCGGTTTCTGCCCTCACCGAAAATGGCGGCGGCCGTGCCCGTTGGCCCCGCCCCCCGCCGCCGGGACCACGCCCCCCGCCGCCGGGGCCCCGCCCCGCCCCGCGCGCCGCCGCCGCCGCCATGAGCGCGGGCCCGCGGCGGGGGGGGGCGGCGGCCGCGGGGCCCCTCCCGGCCCCGGTTCCGCTTCCGCTTCCGGTGCCGGGCCCGGTGAAGGCTCCGGTTCCGGTTCCGGGCCCGGTGAGGGGCAGCGGGTGCGGGGTCGTTTCCTGTCGGCCTTGAACAGCGTCCGATATGGTGGGGGCCGGTACCGGGGGGCACCGGGGCGGCACCGGGGGGCTTGGGATGGGGACCGGGGGCACCGGGGGGGTACCGGGAGGGTACCGGGAGGGTGTTAGGGGGCACCGGAAGGGCACCGGGGGGCTTGGGATGGGGAACGGGTTACTGGGGGGCACCGGGGGGTACCGGGGGGGTGTGAGGGGTTACCGGGGGTGTACCGGAAGGGTGGGAGGGGTACTGGAGGGGTACGGGAGGCTCAGGGGGTCTTTGGGGGGGGTGAACGGGGTCGGGGGGGGGGGCACAGGGGGGCCTTGGGGGGGGGGGTTACCGGGGGGTATGGGGGGCTCAGGAGGTCCTGGGGGGGGTTTAGTGGGGTCGGTGGGGTCCTGGGGGTCTTGGGATGGGGACCGGGGGTTACCGGGGGGGTCCTGGGGGGTACGGGGGGCTCAGGAGGTCCTGGGGAGGGGAGTAATGGGGTTGGGGGGGACCGGGGGTCACCGGGGGGGTATTGGGGGGGGTCCCGGGGGCTCAGGGGGTGCTTGGGGACAGGGGTAATGGCTCGGGGGTTCCCGGGGGTCTTGGGATGGGGACCAGGGGTTACCGTGGGGGTCCCGGGGGGTACGGGAGGCTCAGGGGTCCTTGGGGGGGGGAGAAATGGGGTCGGGGGGGGGGACACAGGGGGACAAGTGGGGGGACAGGGCCCTTGTAGGGCCGTTTTGGGGACCTGAGTGTCCTGGGAGATTTTTTTGGGGGGGGGTCCTTATTAGGGGAGGGGGTCACCGACCATCCCGGGGGGAGTCACCGACCGTCCCGGGGGGTCCCGGTTGTGTCTGTCCCCCCCCCCCCATAGGCTGGACCCTTCGACCCCGCACCCGCTTCAGCCCCGCGGCCCCGCTGCACCTCCTGGGCCGTGCCTACTGCCTGGCAACGGAAGGTGAGCGCGACGAGGGGGGGGGGGGGGTGTCCCAGGACCCTCCGGGACCCCCAAATTTTCTTGTGTCCCCCCCCCCCAGAGGACGCCGAGCGCTTCCGCCGGGATTTCTGCTCCCGCCTGTGGCTGACGTACCGGCGCGACTTCCCCCGCTGCCCGGCACCGCCTGGAGCACCGACGGCGGCTGGGGCTGCGCCCTGCGCTCGGGGCAGATGCTGCTGGCCCAGGGGCTGCTCCTGCACCTCCTGGGGCGAGGTGGGGACCCCGCGAAGCTCGGGGAACCCCCCCCCCACGGCACCCCAAAATCCTTCCCTGGAGCCCCACGCTGGGCGCGGGTCGGGGGAGAGGCTGGGAAGAGGCCTGGGTGTCCCCTGGGTGTCCCCTGGGTGTCCCCCGGGTGTCCGGGTGTCCCCAGTAATCCTATATTGTCCTGGGTTGGGGGGTTTGGGGTTATTTTGGGTGTCCCCGTGTCCCCTGGGTGTCCCCTGGGTGTCCACAGTCATTGTATGTTGTCCTGGGTTGGGGGTTTTGGGGTTATTTTGGGTGTCCCCGTGTCCCCTGGGTGTCCCCTGGGTGTCCCCAGTCATCGTATGTTGTCCTGGGTTGGGGGTTTTGGGGTTATTTTGGGTGTCCCCGTGTCCCCTCGGTGTCCCCGCGTCCCTGGTGATCCCGTATTGCTCTGGGTTGGGATGTTTTGGGGTCTCTTGGGGTGTCCCCGTGTCCTCTGGGTCGAGGGTGTCCCCGGGTGTCCCCGGGTGTCCCCGGTGATCCTATATTGTCCTGGGTTGGGGGTTTTGGGGTTATTTTGGGTGTCCCCGTGTCTCCTTGGGGTGTCCCTGTATCCCCTGGGTGTCCCCAGTGATCCTATATTGTCCTGGGTTGGGAGGTTTGGGGTTATTTTGGGTGTCCCCGTGTCCCCTGGGTGTCCCCGCGTCCCTGGTGATCCCGTATTGCTCCGGGTTTGGAAATTTTGGGGTCCCCTGGGGTGTCCCCGTGTCCTCTGGTTGTCCCCATGTCCCTGTTGATCCCGGATTGTTCTGGGTTGGGATGTTTTGGGGTGCCCTGGAGTGTCCCCTTGTCCCCCTGGCGTGTCCCTGTATCCCCTGGGCGTCCCTGGTGATCCCATATTGCTCTCATTTGGGGTATTTGGGGGTTTTCTGGGTGTCCCCGTGTCCCCTGGGTGTCCCCGTGTCCCTGGTGATCCCATATTGCTCTGGGCTGGGATGTTTTGGGGTCCCCTGGGGTGTCCCCGTGTCCCCTGGGACAGCGATGGGGACAGGGGGACAAGGATGGGGACAGGGACGGGGACGAGATGGGGACACGGGGACAGGGATGCCACCCCCCCAACCCCCCAAAAAAAAATCCCCCTAACCCCCCCGCTGCTTGTTCCTAGACTGGACGTGGTCGGAGGCGCTGGGGGGTCCCCGCTGTCCCCCCCGCGCCCCCCCGAGGCGGAGCGGTGGCACCGGGCGCTGGTGGCCTGCTTCGGGGACCACCCGCGGGCGCCCTTCGGCATCCACCGGCTGGTGGAGCTGGGGCGCGGCGCGGGGAAGAGGGCCGGCGACTGGTACGGGCCCTCCATCGTCGCCCACATCCTCAGGTGAGAACCTTCCGGGGCGGGGGGGGGGGGGCTCGGGGAGAGACCCCCCACCCCAAAAAACACCCCCATGGGGTCACCCCCCCCGTGTCCCCGTCCCGCGCAGGAAAGCGGTGGAGAGCCGCCCCGAGGCCGCCGGGCTCGCCGTCTACGTCTCGCAGGACTGCACCGGTGGGTGCTGGGGGGCACGGAGCCTTCCCCCTTTTTTTTTTTTTTTTTTTTTAGTGTGGGGGGGGGAATCAAGGCTGAGCACCCCCCCCGCCCCCAAATTTCGGCAGTGTACAAGGGGGACGTGGCCAGCCTCGTGCAGGGGGACGCCAACGGGGCCGTGCTGGTGCTGGTGCCGGTGAGGCTGGGCGGGGAGCGCCTCAACCCCGGCTACGTGGAGGGCATGAAGGTGAGGCTATGGGGTGTTTTTTTTGGGGGGTGGGGGCTTTTGTCCCCGGGGGGGCAAGGAGGGGACGGCCTCCGTCCCCGGGGGCACGGGGAGGCCCCCACGGAGGTGTCCTCCACCCCACGGCACCGTCCTCCGCCCCACGCCGCCGCCGAGGCCACCGCGGCGCCATCCTCCACCCCGTGGGCACGAGGCGGGGGGGGCGCAAAACGGGGCCGTTTCCCGTCCCTTCGCCCCGTTTCCCGTCCCCTCGTCCCGGGACGAGGCCGGCCTCCACTCCCGGTGAAGGCCACCGCCGTCCCCGTGGCCGTGTCACCGCCTCCCTCCATGTCCCCCCCCACAGGAGCTGCTGAAGCTCAAGTCCTGCGTGGGGATCATCGGGGGAGGCCGCGGCACTCCCTCTACTTCGTCGGCTTCCAAGGTACCGTGGAGCCCCCCGACCCCTCCCCGGTGTCACCGCGGCCCCGGTGTCACCGCCACCCCCCGTGAGTGTCCTGTGTGTGTGTCCCCCCCCCCAGACAATTTCCTGCTGTACCTGGACCCCCACTACTGCCAGCCCTTCGTGGACACCTCCCGCGACGCCTTCCCCTTGCAGGTGGGTGCGAGCTGCCGGGGATGGGGGGGAAGATAAAGAAAGGAAAGGACGCGGAGCATTAATTAGGGGGGGGGGGCTAACGGGAGGGGGTGGGGGGCTCCGTGGGGCGCCACGCCCCCCCCCCCCCCCACCGCCCCCTCCCCAGTCCTTCCACTGCAGCTCCCCCCGCAAGCTGCCCTTCGCCAAGATGGACCCGAGCTGCGCCATCGGCTTCTACGCGCGCCGCGGGCGAGACCTGGAGGAGCTGTGCGCCGAGCTGGCCCGCGTGAGTGTCCCCCCCCCCCCCCCGGTGCTTTTATTCCTGGGGGGGCACCCTTAAGGCCCCCCCAGTCCCTTAACGCTGCTTTTTTCCTTTTTTTCTTAAAAAAAAAAAAGGTGCTGGAGGCCCCCCCGGCAAGGAGCGCTACCCCATGTTCACCGTGGCCGAGGGCCGGGCGCAGGAGCACGGCTTGGAGGAGCCGCGCTCGCCGCCCCCGCCGGCCCCCCCCGGCGCCACAGGGGTAGAAAACGGGGGGACGACTTCGTCCTCCTCTGAGGGGGCACTCGGGGACCCCCACCCCAACGAGGGGGAACCGTACACTGGATGAGCCCCGGGGGGGGCAACCCTGAGCCCCCCCCCCCTTCCCCTCAGGGTCGCTGCACGCTCAGGGCTGTTTTTCCGTTCCCAAGGGGCTGGGGGGGACACAAACACAAACACGAGCCGAATCCCCCCCCCCCAACACCTTGCCGCACCCCACTCCTGGAAACTGTCCCCCGTGCCCCCCCAGGAGCATGTGTCCCCCCCCTCCCCAAAATGGGGTCGTTTCGGCCGTCACGCTGCTCGCGGCGAGGGTCGGGGTTTATTTATTGTGGCTCAGGCCCCCCCTCGGCCGCCCGTCCCATTAAAGGTGTACTTGAAGCTCAGCATCGCCTCATTTTGAGGGGGGGGACACAAGGTGGGGGGGGATGGACACAAAGTTTGGGGGGGGTCTCACCGTGCCCCCCTCCTGCCGCCGCCGTTGCCGCAGCAGCTGCCGGTAGCGGAGGCGCCGGGGGTTGAGGCCGAAGGCTTGCAGCCGCCTCCCGGTGAAGTCGCGCCCCCAGGCGCACGGAAGCCCCCAGGGGGCCGTACCCCGCGGCCGGACCCCCGTTAGGGGCCGGGGGGCGCGGACGCGGCCGGGGGCCCCCGCTCGCTGCCGCCGCTTGTCCCGTTGCTTCTTCCCCACTTTGGTTTTCGGGGCCGGGGCCGGTTCGGGCTCTTCCTCCGTGCTGCAGGGATTTTGAGGGGGGGTGAGGGGGTCGTGTGTGACCCCCCAGCCTGTAGTGACCCCCCCAGCCTGTAATGCCCCCCCAGCCTGTGGTGCTCCCCCTGCCCCCCCCGTGACGCCAATCCCCACGTACGTGGCCGCGAGGGATTTTAGGATCTGCCGCTTCTTCCACGTGTTCTGCGCCCGCCGGCTGTAGTTGGCCTGATCCTGCCGCTCCTCCCGCTCCGACCTGCAGGCGAGGACCCCCCCTGCAAAATCAGGGGGGACACAAGCAGGGACACCCCAAAGCCCCCCACACACCCTAAAAATGTCCCCCCCCCTCACCGGTACATGCAGGTCTTGCGCAGGGAGCACCAGCGGTTCAGCTCCTTGTCGTCAGCGGCCAGGATCTGGGGAGCAAAATGGGGGGTGTAAGGATCCTGGGGGGGTCACGGGATGCTGGGGGCAGGGGTGTGTGCCCCCCCCGGGGGGCTCTACCTCGTCGGTGGTGAGGCCGAAGTCGCAGGGGACGACGTTGCGGTACTTGAAGCGGCAGGGCAGGTCCCCCACCAGGTCCTCGTAGTCCAGCCCATAATACTCGTCCAGGTACTGCTCAAAGGTGCCGGTGGCTGTGCCAAAATTTGGGGGGGGGGGGGGGGCTCAGTAACCCCCCAGGGAGGGGATCGGGATCTCAAAGGGGGGGGACCCCCACGTTACCGGGGTCGAAAGCCGGCTTCTCCCGCTCCACCGCTTCCCGAAAGCGCGTCCGGCGCCGCTTCTTGCCCAGCGCCGGCGCCTCCCTCTTCCTGGGGGCCGGGGGGCGGCGGGGTCGTAGTCAGCGTCCATCTTAAGGGGGGACAAGGGGGGGGGGGTCAGGTTTCCCCCACCCCCCCCGGGTGTCACGGGGGTGGTAGGAAGACGCACCACGAAGTCGGGGTCTTCGCAGTGCGGCTCCCGGCGGCCGCTCCACGCGTCCCAGTTCCAGTCTGTGGGGGGGGGGGACACGTTAGGGACTTTGGGGGGGGCGGTGGTGGCCTCGGGGGGGACACGGTGGTGGCCTCGAGGGGGCGGCGGTGGCCTCGGGGCGGTGGCCTCGGCCCTACTCACCCTCTGGCCCTTCCTCGTCCCTCCTCGTCCTCGAATTGCGGCTTCTCCTCCTCGCCGCAGCCGTAGTAGTTGTCCCCAAAAACCTCCTGGGGGGGGGGCACGGGGTGGGGGTCAGTGGGGACGGCGGGGGTCTCGGGGACAGGACAGGGGACAGGAGGGGGACGGGACAGGGGGATGGGACGGGGAGGATCGCCACGAAGCCAGGCTGAGGACGAGGGGAGAGAGAAAGAACCCCAGCAGCAGGGATGGGGACGGGGACAGAGGGTTGGGGTGGGATGGGGACAACGAGGGGACAAGAACGGGGACAGGACGGGATGGGGACAACGAGGGGACAAGAAGGGGGGTCAGAGGGGACAGGACAGGGACAGGACAGGAGGAAAAGGGTCGCAGCAGGACGGGACGGGGCCGAACAGGATGGAGCCGATCCCAGTGGGGACGGCGCGAGGACAGAGGGACGCGGGGACACGGGGTTGGGGACAGGCTGGGGACGAGCTGTGACAATGGGGGGATTGGGGACCCACGGCCATCATGCGGTCGTGCTGGGCCGGGTCGAAGTCCCCTCGAGCTGGCTCTCGCAGAAGCCGACGGCGGCGTTGCCGGTGGCCTCGCGCAGCCGCGCCAGGCGGGCGGCGATCTCCTCCCGCTTCCAGGTTCTTCAGCTGCTTCAGCTCCTCCCGCTTCCGCGCCTTCTCCTGGGGACAGACGGACGGGAACGGGGCGGGGGGGGGACAGAGGGACAGGGAGGGGACAGACGGGTGAGGGACGGATGGTCTGGGACCCCCCCCCCCGGCCAGCCCCACTCGTTTCGCACCGCTCACCTTCTTCTTCCTCTCCCGGACCTGCTCCCGCTTCTCCTTGCGGCGCTCGTCGCGGCGCCGCACCGAGGTGGCGATGCTCCGGGGGTACGTCTTCACCTGGGGGGGCACCGTCAGCGTCCCCCCGTCCCCGTTGTCCCTTTGTGTCCTCCCCCCAAGGTTCCCCCTCCCCACCTGCTCGGCCCCCGGCTCCTCGAAGCGAAAGTTGTAGCGGCGCTCGAAGTCCTCCTGCCGGGCCAGGAAGAGCTCGCCCTCGTCCGAGGAATCGGCCACGCTCAGGCCGGGGGGCCCTGGGGGGACACGGCGGTGAGGGGACAGCGGTGTCCCCGAGGGGCGGGGGGACGGGACGAGGGGGTGTCCCCGCTCACCCCTCGCCGCCGTTCTCTTCGTCCTCCTCCTCCTCCTCCTCCTCCTCCTCCTCGCGGTAGCCCTGGTTGAGGATGTAGTCCCGCAGGAAGCGCTCCCCGGGGTCCAGCGCCGGGTCGGTCCAGTAGCGCTGCAAGGGCACCTGCGGGGACACGGGGCGTGGGGACACGGGGATGTGGGAACACGGGGACAAGGGGCTTGGGGACATGGGGTGTGGGGATACGGGGCCTGGGGACATGGGGACACAGCGCGTGGGGACACGGGGTGTGGGGACATGGGGACAGGGGACACGGGGCGTGGGGACATGGGGACAGGGGACACGGGGCGTGGGGACACGGGGACAAGGGGCTTGGGGACATGGGGTGTGGGGATACGGGGCCTGGGGACATGGGGACACAGCGCGTGGGGACACGGGGTGTGGGGACACGGGGTGTGGGGACATGGGGACATGGGGATGTGGGGACACGGGGTGTGGGGACATGGGGATGTGGGGACACAGGGCGTGGGGACACGGGGACAAGGGGCTTGGGGACATGGGGTGTGGGGATACGGGGCCTGAGGACATGGGGACACAGCGCTTGGGGACACGGGGTGTGGGGACACGGGGTGTGGGGACATGGGGACAGGGGGCCTGAGGACGTGGGGACACGGAGCCTGGGGACATGGGGACACGGGGCCTGGGGACATGGGGCATGGGGACACAGGCTGTGGGGACAAGGGGACATGGGTCCATGGTGACAAGGGGCCTGGGGACACGGGGACACGGGGCTTGGGGACAAGGGGCTGAGAGGACGTGGGGACAGGGGGCTTGGGGACACAGGACTTGGGGACATAGGGAGAAACAGCTTGGGGACACGGGGACACAGGGCAGTGAGGACATGGGGACAGGGGGCTTGGGGACATGGGGCTTGGGGACACGAACGCGGGGCTATGGTGACACAGAGCTATGAAGACATGGGGACATAGGGCCATGGGGACACGGGGACAGGGGGACACGGGGACAGGGGGACACGGGGACAGGGGGACACGGGGACATCCCCAGCCCCTCACCAGGTCCCGCAGCGGCTCCTCCTCGGGGATGTCCCCTTGTCCCTTCAGCCAGCGGATGTAGTCCTCCTCCTCGCGGGCCTGGGGGGGGGACACAGAGGTGACACAGAGGGGACACAGAGGGGACACAGAGGTGACACAGCGCCCCCCCCGTGCCCCCCCCTATGTCCCCAACCCCCCCCACCCCTCACCTTCTCCTCCGCCGTCCGGTTGCGGCGCCGCAGCAGCGCCGAGCCCCCCTCCTCCTCCTCCTCCTCCTCCTCGCTATCGGCCACGAAGGCTCGGAAGCTGGTGGGGGGGGGGGGGGGACACTCGGTCACGCCACTGCCGTGCCCCCCCCCCAGGTCCCCGTGTGCCCCCCCTGTCCCCGTGTCCCCCCCCACCGTGTCCCCACCTCTCCTTCAGCTCCTGCTGCTCCTCCACGTAGCTCTTGGAGGCCGCCCTCTGAACCGGGGGGGGGGGACAGAAACAGGGTCAGGGGGGCGGAGGGGAGGCACAAACAGCGGTGCCCCCCCCCTCAAAACGCCCCCCCCCCCCAAAAAAACCAGCCCCCCCAAAAAAACCACCCCCCCACCTTCTTCCTCTTGGCCGCTGCGTCCTCCTCCTCCTCCTCCTCGTCCACGTATTTGCTGGGGGAAAAAGGAAGCGGGGGGGGGGGCTCATCCTTGCCCCCCCCCCAAAAATAAAGTGCCCCCCCCAAAAAACCCGCCCCCCCCTCACCCGTCCTGCTCCAGCACCACTTTCCGCTCGTAGTCCTTGAGGTACAGCGGCTGCGGCGCCCGCTCGCCCTCGCTCTCCGACGACGACGACGACGACTCTGGGGACAGCGGGGACGATGCGGGGACAACCCCCGGGGGGGGGGGGGGTCACAGCACCCCGGGGGGGGTCACAGCACCCCGGGGGGGGGCACACGACCCCCCCCCGTTACCTGGGTGGCTGTAGAAGGTGGCGTCCCGCTGGTAGATGCGGGGGTCCTTGGTCTTCAGCAGGGCCAGCGTGCGGTAGAAATCCCGCTCCAGGCGGGGGTCCAGGGGCTGCGGGGGGGGGATTGGGGGGGCACCGGGGGGTTGGGGGGGCACCGGGGGGGTCCCGGGGGGGTTCCCAAAGTGCCCCCCCCCAACCAACTCACCACCTCGTCCCCGCTGCTGTCCGAGTCGGACGTGGTGCTGGCGCCGGTGTCCCCATAGCGGTCCTGGACTGAGGGGGGGGGGGGTATTGGTACTGGGGGGGGGGCTGGTGTCCCCTAATCCCGGTGTCCTCCTAATCCCGGTGTCCCCTAGTCCCAATGTCCCCCTAAAATCCTGATGCCCCCCTAAATCCCTGTGTCCCCAATCCTGGTATCCCCCTAATCCCAGTCTCTCCTAGTCCTGGTGTCCCCCAAATCCCTGTATCCCCCCCAATCCTGGTGTACCCCCAATCCAAGTCTCCCCCCAGTCACAGTGTTCCCAATCCCAGTATCCCCCCAAACCCATCATCCCCCCAGTCCCCGTGTCCCCTAATACCGGTATCCCCCCCTAGCCCCGGTGACCACCCTAGTCCCTTTGTCCCCCTAATCCCTGGTGTCCCTTAATCCCAGTCTCTCCTAGTCCTGGTGTCCCCCCAATCCCTGTGTCCCCCACAATCCTGGTGTTCCCAATCCCAGTATCCCCCCTAGTCCAGGTGACCCCCCTAATCTCGGTCTCCCCCAGTCCCAGTCTCCCCTAATCCCAATGCCCCCCCCAATACCAGTCTCCCCCAATCCCGGTCTCCCCGAATCCCGGTATTCCCCCTAATCCCACTCTCCCCCCTAATCCCGGCCTCCCCCCTGTCCCGGTAGCCCCGCCTCCCGGGATCCCGGTGGCCCCGCCCCCCCGTGACCCCGCCCCCCCCCCGGTGCCGGCGGCCCCGCCCCCGCTCACGCCGCTGCAGCTCCTCGCGCCGCCGGTACCGCCCGTAGCGCTCGGCGAAGGCCGCGTTCACGCGCAGCCCCGGCCCCGCCATCGCCCCGCGCCGCTTCCGCCCCCCACCCCCGCTGTCACGTGACCCGCCCCGGCCCCGCCCCCGCTCTTAAAGCGGCAACGCCCCGAGGGTGGGCCCGCCCGCCGCGGGTTCAAGGCGAAGCCCCCCCCCTCCCTCCCACCCCGATGGTCCCGTCCCCCCCCCCCCCCCCCCCCCTCGCCGCGCTTCGGCCAATCGGCAAGCGGCTCCGGGAGGTGGGCTGCCGCTGATTGGCTGGAGGCGCGGGGGGGGGGATTCAAAATGCGGCCGGGGCCCACGTGGGAGCTCTCCCCCATGAGGCTCCCCCCACCACCACCCCCCCCCATGAGACCCCCCCATGAGACCCCCTCCCCGTGAGACCCCCCCACAAGACCCCCCCGAAACTCCACCTCCTTGAGACCCCCCCCATGACACCCCCCCACATGAGACCCCCCCCCCCAGTGAGATCCCCCCGACCCCCCCACGTGAGACTCCCCCATGAGACCCCCTCTCCGGGAGACCCCCCCAAAACTCCCCCCACTTGAGACCCCCACCAATGAGACCCCCCCCGCTCCCCCCCACTTGAGGCTCCCCGTGAGGCCCCCCCACTTGAGACCCCCCCCATTGAAACCCCCTCATTGAGACCCCCCCTTCCCATGATACCCACTTGAGACCCCCCCATGAGACCCCCTTCCTGTGAGACCCCCCCCATAACCCCCCTACTTGAGACCCCCCCACACTTGAGACCCCCCCCCGAACCTGAACCTCCCCCCACTTGCGATCCCCCCCCTGTGCCCCCCCCCCAAGAAAAGCACGGAGCCGGCCCCATCACAGCTCCCATCTTTATAGGGACAGAGGCGGAGCAGGGGGGTCCCCAAGGTTGGGGGGGGGGTCCCCAAGGTTGGGGGGGGGGGTCCCCAAGGTGGGGGGGGGGCAAAGGGGGGGGCGAGGTGTCTCTGTGGCGTGTGGGGGGGTCTCTGTGGGGAGAGTCCTTGGGGAGGGGGGGGCATGGCTGTGGCCCCCCCCTAGCTGGTGCGGAGCTGGTAGTCTGCGGGAGGGGGAGCAGCGGTGAGGGAGGGTCCCCAAAGTGTGGGGGGGCAATCCCCAAAGTGTGGGGGGGTCCCCAAGGCGGGGGGGTCCCGGGGGGGTCCCACTCACCCCCGCTCTGGGTGATGTAGCGCACCCAGGGCAGCGCCTGGTAGCCGCTCTTCTCGATGATCTTCATGTACCGCACCTGGTGGCACGGCGGTTGGGGATGCTGTGTGTGTCCCCCCCCCCCAAAAAAAAAAGAGGACCCCGACACCCCCCCCAAAACCCAGGACACCCCCACGGGCCGTGTCCCCACTCCCCTGTCCCCAAAACATCGCGGTCACCTCCCTGGGGCCACCTCAACCCCATGGCACCTCCGACGTGTCCCTCCCACCCCGTCCCCGAATCCATTGGGGGGTGACCCCGAGGCCACCAACCCCCCCCCTCCAAAAAAAGAGGACCCCGACACCCCCCAAAAAACCAAGACACCCTCACGGGCCGTGTCCCCACTCCCCTGTCCCCAAACCATTGGGGTCACCTCCTTGGGGCCACCCCAACCCCACGGCCCCTCCAATGTGTCCCTCCCACCCCATCCCCGAATCCACTGGGGGGGACCCCAAGGCCACCAACCCCCCCCCCAAAAAAGAGGACCCTGGCAGCCCCCCCAAAACCCAGGACACCCCCATGGGCCGTGTCCCCACTCCCCTGTCCCCAAAACATCGCGGTCACCTCCCTGGGGCCACCCCAACCCCACGGCCCCTCCGACGCGTCCCTCCCACCCCGTCCCCAAATCCATCGGGGGGGGAGGACCCCGAGGCCACCAACCCCCCCCCCCCCCCAGGCCCCGGTGGTCACCTGGATGCCCGAGACGGTGAAGTAGGGGATCTCGAAGCGGACGGCGATGGGCGGCCGCCCCTCGTCTTCCTCCTTCTCCACGCTGGGCAGCCCGAAGTGGGCGCGCATCAGGTGCTCCTTGCCCCCCTGCGCGGCACGGCGCGGCTGGGGACGGCGCGGGGACGACCCCGTGGGGACGGCGGGCACCCCGCTGCCGCCCCCGTCCCCCCACCCCCCCACCCCCCCGGCGGCCTCACCGGGAAGGATTTGATGCTCCAGACGACGAGGTTCTTCTCGGGGAGGTACCTGGCCGAGCCCACGCTGGTCTTGAATTTGGGCGAGTCGGCGTCGCTGGGCACCGGCACCGCGATCTCCACGCCGTTGGCCACCGACTGCTTCTTGAACTGCGCCTTGGCCTTGAGGGGGGACACGGGACGCGGCGACGGGGTCAACGGGCGGCCTCGGTCCCCTCCGGGGTGCCGCCGGGGTGCCTCACCTTGACCATGATCTCGACGCGGCTGTGGGAGAACTTCTCGATGACCGACTCGATCCAGATGAGCGGCTTGGCGCGGGTGCCCAGGCGGTAGGACATGAGCTCGAAGTCGCCGTCGGGCGGCACGAAGGAGATGGTGCGGTCGCTGTCGAAGCGCGAGAGCCGCACGCACTGGTGGAACTTCACGTCCTCCAGCTCCACCGACTTGTTCTTGCCCCCTGCGGACGGGCGGCGCCGTGGGGGACGCGCACCGCGCCAGGGGACGGGGACGGCCCCCCCCCCGCCCCCCCCCCGGCGGCCCCGCGCCCACCCCGGCGGCACTCACGTCCCGTCAGCTCGAAGAGGACGCGGTCGTTCAAGCCCAGGCGCAGCTCGGGCATCCCCGAGAGGAAAACCTTCAGCTTGATGGTGCCCACCACCTCGCTGAGCAGCACGCTGCCGCTGGCGCTCACCTGCGGGCACCGGACCCAGCGCTGGCCCCGGTCCCGCCACCACCACCAGTTGGGTTCCAGTCCCACCACCACCAGTTGGGTTCCAGTCCCACCACCACTAGTGTGGCCTCAGTCCCACCACCACCACCAGTTGGGTTCCAGTCCCACCACCACTAGTGTGGCCTCAGTCCCACCACCACCACCAGTTGGGTTCCAGTCCCACCACCACCAGTTGGGTTCCAGTCCCACCACCACTAGTGTGGCCTCAGTCCCACCACCACCACCAGTTGGGTTCCAGTCCCACCACCACCAGTTGGGTTCCAGTCCCACCACCACTAGTGTGGCCTCAGTCCCACCACCACCACCAGTTGGGTTCCAGTCCCACCACCACCACCATTTAGGCCCCAGTCCCACCACTACCACCACCAGTCTGACCCCAGTCCCACCACCACCACCAGTTGGGTTCCAGTCCCACCACCACCACCATTTAGGCCCCAGTCCCACCACCACCACCAGTTGGGTTCCAGTCCCACCACCACCACCATTTAGGCCCCAGTCCCACCACTACCACCACCAGTCCGACCCCAGTCCCACCACTACCACCATTCTGGCCCCAGTCCCACCACCACCACCAGTTGGGTTCCAGTCCCACCACCACCACAATTTAGGCCCCAGTCCCACCACTACCACCACCAGTCCGACCCCAGTCCCACCACCACCACCATTTAGGCCCCAGTCCCACCACCACCACCACCAGTCCGACCCCAGTCCCACCACCACCACCATTCTGGCCCCAGTCCCACCACTACCACCACCAGTCCAACCCCAGTCCCACCACCACCACCAGCCTGACCTCAGTCCCCCCCCCCCCCACCAGTCTGACCCCAGTCCCACCACCACCACCATTTAGGCCCCAGTCCCACCACTACCACCACCAGTCCGACCCCAGTCCCACTACCACCACCAGTTCGACCCAGTCGCTCCCCCCCTCACCAGTTTGACCCCAGTCCTCCCCCGGCCCCACCGATTTGGCCCCAGTTCCCCCCCCACCATCTCCAGCCCCATCTCCAGCCCCAACCCCACCACCACAGGCCTCACCACCACCACCGCCCCTCACCGGCGGGCACCCAGCAGCAGACCCCGCCGCGTTGGGACCCCCCACCCCCCATTTTTTGGTGCCCCCCCCTTTTGTAGGCTCCCCCCCCCCCTCACCAGCAGGTTCATCGACTCGATCACGTCGATGAAGACCTCGTTCTTCTTGTACTTGATGCCTTCGGAGCGCCAGGACACGGCGTTGGTGACGGTGGTGGGCACGCGGGACTTGCCGGTGTCCAGCTTGTTGCCCTCCTGCGTGATGTACCTGAAGGATGGGGGTGATGGCGGGGGGGGGGGGGGTCCTGCCCCCCCCCCCAAAGCCCCCCAAGCCCCCGCCCCACTCACTCCTGGAGGATTTTGCTGTCGGTGGTCTGCGGGAAGCCGAAGTCCATCAGCTCGTCCAGCAGCTCGTAGACGATGACGAAGTTGTCCCGGATGCTCTCCTCCTCCAGCTCCTTGAAGTACTCCGAGAAGACCTGGGGGGACACACACACGGGGGGGGCTCCCACCTTTGTCACCCCCCCCCAGGAGGGTCCAGCCGGGGTCACCGACCCCCCCCCAAAATCCCCCCCGGCCTCACCTCCACCACCTTGTAGAGGAAGGAGAAGACCAAGGAGGCGTTGGCGTTCTTCCTGGTGGTGGCCACCACTGGGGAGGGGGTTAAGGAAAGGCGCCGGGGTGGGGGGTGGGGGGGTCCCGGGGGTGGGGTGGGGGGGCAGGAAGGATACGGTAGAGGTTGGCGTGCTTGATCCAGAGGAAATGAACCTGGCCGCGGGTCAGCAGCGGGGCCAAAGCCCCCTCCTCCTCCTTCTGCAGCAGCAGCCCCATGAAGTGCTCGATCTCCCCCATGCTCACGTCCCCCTTGTAGTTGCGGCTGATGAGGGGCTGAGGGGGGGGGCAGCGAGGGGGGGGGGGTCAGCCGGGACCCCCCCCCCCTTCCTTTGCACGCCCCTCGCCCACCCCGACCACCACCGCTTCTCCACGCGCGTGTCCCCAAGGATGGCGGTGACGGGGGGGGGGGGACCCGCCGTGACCTTGGCTGACCTTGAGGCCGGGGCCCATGGGGTGTTGTGGTCCTGGGGGGTGGGTGGGGAGCGGGGGGGGGTCCCAAAGGGGGGGGGTCTCACCTTCCCCTTGAGGTCCAGGATGAAGACGGCGGAGGCGGACATGGCCCCGGCTGCCGCTTCCTCCTTCCCCGTCACCTGCGCCAGGTGAGCGGCTGCGCCCATGGCCCGGTGGGGCCTTAAAGGGGACGGCTCCGGGGGGGGGGGGGGGGAGGACTCGGGGGGGGGGGGGGGGTCACAGCCCCCCAGCCCCATTTGTGGGGGGGCCCCAAGCTCGGCTTGGCCTTGTCCCGGGGGCTGCGGGTGGCTCCGTCCCCGCGTGGGGATGGGGGACGGGGAGGGGTGGGCGGCACGGATGGGGGGGGGGCCCACATCGGACCCACAACCTGGGGGGGGTCATGGTTTAACTGGGGGAGGGGGGGGGGGTTGAGCAGCCCCCTGGCACCCGGGACCCCCATGCGTGGGGCTGGAGGGGCTGGCAGCCCCTTCCTAGCTGGGACCCCCCCTGTCCTGGCCTGGGGGGTACATCTGTGCAGGCCCCCGACACCTGGGACCCCCCTTCCTGACCCTCAGGGGCTCCCCACAGCCCCCCCCACCCACCCTGGACCCCCCCCCCGATCCAGGGGGGGCTCCCTGCAGCCCCCCAACACCCAGAACGCCCACCCTGACTGTGGAGGGCTCCCTGCAGCCCCCCCAAAAACCGAGACCCCCACCCTGACCCTGGGGGGGCTCCCTGCAGCCCCCCAATCCCCAGGCCCCCCGCTCTGATCCTGGGGGGGGGGCTCCCTGAACCCCCCCCAGTCTCCAGGACCCCCAACCCCCCCGGGGGGGCTCCCTACAGCCCCCCAACACCCAGCCCCCCACCCTGATCCTGGGGGGGGGGGGGGGGGGGGGGGCTCCCTGCAGCCCCCAACACCCAGCCCCCCCCAACTGTGTGTGGGGGCTCCCTGCAGCCCCCTCCCCCACCCTGGACCCCCCCCCCCCCCGATCCTTGGGGGGGGGCTCCCTGCAGCCCCCCCCCCAACCCCCAGGACCCCCAACCCACCCCGGGGGGGGCTCCCCGCAGCCCCCCAACACCCGACCGTGCGCCCCCCCCCCCCCCCCGCCCCCCAGCACCGAGCCCAACCGTGATGGGCATAAGGGGGGGGGGGGGGGGGAGCGATTTTTTTTGGGGGGGGTCAGGGGGCGGGGCTAAGAGGAGGGGGCGGGGCCACGGGCGGGGGGCGGGGCCACGGTAACGGCGCCCCCCCCCCCCCCCCCCCCCTTCGGTTGCTCGGAGCCGCAGGCGCAACGCCCCGGGAGCGGCCGCAACGGCAGCGGCGAGGGGGGGGGGGACCCGGAGCATCCCCGAGCCCCCGCCATGGGGGGGAGGAAGGACCCGGACGGCGCTTACGGTACCGGGGCGGCGAGGGGACCCCCGGGACCCCCGGGACCCTTGGGAACCCCGGGACCCCCCCCCTCGGTTGTCTCCGGGGGGGGGGTCCCCACGGATTCCCATCCGTTATGGGGGTCCCTTCCCCGGCAGCGGCCTGCCTGGGGGTCCCCGGGGTGGGTGGGCTGCTGGGGGGGGGGGGGAGCGGGGGGCTGGGGGGGTCACCAGGTTTTGGGGGTCACCAGGTTTTGGGGGTCACCGAGTTTTGGGAGCACCGAATTTGGGGTGGGGGGGGGGGGCGGCACTGGGTTTTGTGACTGCCATGAGTGGGGGCTGCTGGGTTTGGGGAGCACTGAGGTTTGTTTTTGGGGGGGGGGGGGGTACGGCTACCACCGAGCGTGGGGGCCACCGGGTTTGGGGGCCGCCGGGTTTGGGGGCCACCAGGTTTGGGAACCACCAAGTTTGGGGACTGCTGGGTTTGGGGGGCACCAGCTTTGGGGAGCACTGAGTTTTGGGGGGGGGGGGGGGTACGGTCACCACCGAGTGTGGGGGGCACCCCGTTTGGGGACCACCCCGTTTGGAGGTTTCTGGGTTTCGGGACCGCTGGTTTGGGGGCTGCTGGATTTGGGGACCACCCGAGTTTGCGGATTGTGAAGTTTCGGGACCACCAAGTTCGGGGGTCGCCGGGTTTGGCGAGCACCGAGTTTTGGGGGCTGCCGGTTTTGGCCCCCCCCCCCCCCCCCCCAGCTTTGGGGACCACCGAGTTTTGGGGGGGGCGAATCGTGCGCGGTGAGACGGGGACGGTCTCAGGGTGGGGCACCTCTGCTGGCACCCCGAGTGCCACCAACCGGACCTGGGCGCGCCGATGCGGTGCCACCGTCCTCTGACGCCGAACCGGGGGGTCCCGGCGTCCCCATGGGCCGGAGGGGGGGCACAACGGGGTCACGCGTCCCGGCCCCCTCCGTGCCCCTCTTTTGTTCCCGCGACGCATCCGGGGGTGCTGAGCCCCGCTCCCTGACATCACCGGCAGCCTATGAGCCGCGGGGACATCGCGGCGCCGCCGTCCCCAACCCTCCGCGGAGCCGCCCAGCGCCACGCTGATTTATTTATACCCCCCCCCCCCCCCCCCCGCAATATTTATTTGTCCCCTAAATATTTATTCAGACCCCTAAATATAGCAAACCGCCGGGATGAAAACCAAAACCAAACCGCGCTGTGGTCACCGCGCCGCCCCGCCGGCGGGCGGAGGGTGGTGGCCGCCGTGGGCGGTGGGCGCCGGGGCGAGGATGAGGAGGGGACGAAGCAGCTGCGAGGCGAGGATGAGGAGGGGATGAAGCAGCTGCGCCTTTAACGGCGTGTTTTGCACCGCCGGCTGCGGTTCCTGGCAGACCGGCACGCCCAGGGCTGAGCGCGCAGGGGCTGTTTTGGGGCGAGCGGCGAGGGGATGGGGGACCAGGAGGAGGAGAACTACTACGGCAAGCACGGTAAGGGTTGGGGGGGTGAAGGCGTCGGGGTGGGGGGCGCGGGGTTCGCCCCCGACCCCGTGCCGGGGGCCCCTCGGCGGCACCAAGGAGTGGGGCGCAGGAAGTTGCGGCGGCCGAGATAAGGCATGGCGCGAGCTCGGCCCCGCTTTGGTTCGCGGTGCTTCCTGCCTGCGAGGCGGCGGGGAGGGTTCGTTAACACCGAGGCCTTCGTTAGCGCGGCGGTTAATGGCTAACGAGGGCGGCCGGGTGGATCTGCTGTTTATGGGGCGGCGGCGCCGAGGGCACGGAGGGCGCCGTGCAAGGGTCGAGGCCCCCGAGTGGGTGTTTTGGGGCGCAGCGTCCCCAAAAAGGGCTGGGAGCTCCCTGGGATATGGTGGGGTCGCTCCGTGGGGGCGCAGCTCCCTGGGGACCCCGAAACCGATGGGTGTGGGGCTGCTCTGGGCACCCCAAAACCGATGTGCATGGTGTGGGGCTGCTCCAAGCACCCCAAAAACGATGTGTGTGTTGTAGGGCTGCTCTGGGCACCCAAAACTGGCATGTGCATGGTGTGAGGCTGTTCTGGGCACCCCGAAACCGGTGTGTGCAGCACGGGGTTGCTCCAAGCACCCCAAAACCAATACGCGTGGTGCGGGGCTGCTCTGGGCACCCCAAAACCAAAGTGCATGGTGTGGGGCTGCTCCAAGCACCCCAAAAGTGATGTGTGCAGCACGGGGCTGCTTCTAGCACCCCAAAACAGATGTGTTCCCTGCGTGGGGCTACTCCAGGCACCCCAAAAGTGCCTTGAATCAGATGTTTCCCCGATACCAGGCTGCTCTGAGTGCCCCCAAACTGGTGTGTCCTCTTATGGGGCTGCTCGCAGTGCCCCCCAGGCTGCTCTGAGTGCTGACTGCATCCCCCCTTGTGGGGCTGCTTCAAGCACCCCAAAACTGCTGTGTCCCAGCGTGGGGCTGCTCCAGGCACCCCAAAAGTGCCTTGAATCATACGTCTCCCCAGAAGCAGGCACTTCAGGCCCCCCCCCAAACTGATGTTTCCTGGTCTGGGGCTGCTCCGGGCACCCCAAAACCGACTTGTCCTGGTACGGGGCTGCTCTGGGCACCCCAAAATTGACTTGTCCTGGTACGGGGCTGCTCTGGGCACCCCAAAATTGACTTGTCCTGGTACGGGGCTGCTCCCAGCGCCCCAGGACTGCCTCGAAGCAGACGTGTCCCAGCTCCCGGCCGCTCCCACACTGGAACCGGCCTCGCTGGCTGAATTCCCACCCTAAAAATAACGAGGGGCGAAGGAGCGCGGCTTAACCACCGGGCTGCCGGGCAGGAGCGGGTGCAGGTTGCAGGAGCAGGGGAACGATTTCGGAGAGAGCTGTGGGGAAACTTGCTCTCCAAGGGGATAATTGTTTCCACGCCTGGAAAGCAGAGGCGCTGAAGGAGGGAAATGGCAGCTGGAGATTATTTTCCTCCTGCTCCTGGTTCTCCCAGGCCTTTTGTTTAAAAGCTTTGGGGGGGGGGGGTGTTTGGGAATCGGGGCTCCCCGGTCTGCACAGGGACGGCTCCTGCTTTGCTCACGTCCGCGTTGGGTTTTGGTGCATCGTTGTCACAGGGAGGGGAGAACAAACCTAAAGGGTGGGCTGGAACTTTTCCAGCAGCAATGGGAACGGGGTGGGGGTGTCGTTTGGATGTTCCCCCCCCCCTCGGCAGCCTGGTCTTGGTGGCAGCATCGCGTTCCCAAGGGCGCGGAGGTTTCGCTGCCTCCTTGGGGAGGCGGCGGGGAAGCGAAGGGAAAACTCCTCCTCCCCAGTGGTTTTTCCAACTGAGCCGGTTTGTTCTCCATCCCCGCAGGGACGCCGCAGAAATATGACCCGAAGTTCAAAGGTCCCATCTACGACAGGTAAGAGCAGCCCCCCCCCGCGACCCCCTGGCGGGGCCGGCGGCCGTGCTCACGGCCCCGCTTCTCTCCCCGGCCGCAGGGGCTGCACCGATGTGGCCTGCTGCATCCTGCTGGTCCTCGCCATCGTGGGCTATGTCGTGGTGGGCATCGTGGGTACGTATGGTGCCGGGGGGGTCCGAGGGGCCGGGAGCTCCTCGGGAAAAATAGAGGTGGGCATGGGGCCGGAGGTAACCAAACTGCCCCGTTTTGTCCCCACTGCCCAGCGTGGACGCACGGGGACCCGCGGAAGGTGATCTACCCCACGGACAGCCGCGGGCAGTTCTGCGGTCATCAGGGAACGGCCAACGAGTAGGTGCCCCCCCCCGGTCCTCCCTGCTCGTGTGCTGCTCGCTGGCGTCGCGACGCCCCCGGGGTGGCATTTTGAGCCGTTTTCTTCGCAGGGACAAGCCTTTCCTCTTCTACTTCGACATCGTGAAGTGTGCCAGCCCGCTGGTGCTGCTGGAGTTTCAGTGCCCGACCACACAGGTACTTCTGGATGCTCTACCGGTGCAGCTCCCCGGTGCTGGGCTTCTTTAAAAAAGAGAAAAATGCCAAAAACGAAGGGTTTTGCGGCATTCCTGGTGCACTTCCCCACCTCCTCCTCTCCTTGTTCCTAGATCTGCGTGAGCAAATGTCCGGACCGGTACATGACCTACCTGGGTGCCTACCTCGTGCCCGCCGACCTGCAGTACTACCGGCAGTTCTGCGTGCCCGAATTCGGGGACCTGAGCAAGGTGCGTCGGGCTGCGCCGAGCGGGGCTTCGTCCCATCTCAGCCCCAGAACTTCACCTCCCCCTTGCTGTCCCCATCCAGGCTCCCATCGAGGTGCTGAAGGACAAGGAGTGCCCGGCCATGCTCATCCCCAGCACCCCACGTATGTCTGGAGGTGGCTAACGAGCTGCCGTTAACTGGTTAACAAACTGGGACCCTGCTCATTGTGGCTGGGGAAGCGCCCGTGCTCGCTTTGTTTGGGCTTTTTGGGATCCGAGCTGCCCGTTGGGGATTTTGGGGGAGGTTTGGGTGGGTTTGGGAGTGCTGCTGGGGGTTCGTCTCAGCGGGATGCTGGACGGGAGCAGCACCATCCCTGGGGTCGCCGGTGGGCGAGCGCGTTTGGGGGTGTCCCATGGCGGGGGGGGGCATCTGCTGAGCCCCCTCTTTTGCAGTGGCTCGCCGCTGCCTCCCGGCCATCCAGGCCAAGAAGGGCGTCATCATGGTGGGGAACGAGACCACCTACGACGACGGGCGCGGGAGCCGCAGGAACGTCACCGAGCTGCTCGAGGGGGCCAAGTAGGTGCCAGCGAACACGGGAGCAGTGACGAGGCTGCTGCGTTATCGTCGCGTCGGGGGGGAGCAAACCACGAGGTTTTTGTCTGCACCGCCGCAGGCAGAGCGGACACCGACGCTCTCCCCTGCCTTTTGCTTTTGTTTTATTATTGTTATTTATTTTTTGCGTTCCAGAAAAGCAAACGTGGTCCTGGAGATGAGGCAGCTGGCCATGAAGATCTTTGAGGACTACACGGTCTCCTGGTACTGGATCATAATGTGAGCAGAGGCTGGCGCCCGTGCGGCACCTGCTCCCGAGGGGCAAAGCTCAGGAGTTCCCCCACCGTTTTCTGCCTTTTCCTGACTTTTGCATAATTTCCATTCAAACCTGCCAGCAGAAGGGTGGCAGTGGGTGTAGAGGCTGAAGTAAAGCAGGTCCCGAAGGACCGAGCTGTCCCCTTCCCACACCAGAGAGGTCCACAGGAGTGGGAAGTGGCACGGGGTTTTTTGGAGCGTGTTGGAGCAACTTCGCCCCCACCCCAGTCACCCTCTGTCACGGAGAGTTTCCATTTCTAAGGCTGCCTTCTTCCTCCCGCAGAGGCCTGGTGATCGCAATGGTGGCCAGCTTGATCTTCATCGTCCTGCTCCGCTTCCTGGCCGGGATCATGGTCTGGGTGATGATCGTGCTGGTGATCCTGGTGCTGGGCTACGGTGAGCGATGTCCTCGGCGGTCGGGAGCCTTCTCCGTGCTCTCCCTGTTTTCCTTTCCCTATCTTAAGCAGGGTTTGCATGCAGAACCCCCCCAGGCAGAGTCCTTGGACCCAAATATCGGCGGGGTTGGGCAGCACCTCGCTCTCTGCTGTTGAGTGCCAGTACGACGATTTTCTGCTTTCCACCCCAGGAATCTTCCACTGTTACATGGAGTACGCCAAGCTGAAGGGGGAAGCTGGTTCCGACGTCTCCCTGACGGACCTTGGGTTTCAGACGGACCTGCGCGTCTACCTCCACCTGCGGCAGACGTGGCTGGCGTTCAGTGAGTCCCTGTCCTCCTGCGGACACGGGGAACGTGCTCGGGAAGGGAGAGCACAGAGACTTCGGGGCCTTCTTGGCCTCTTGGTGGCCCTCTCCAAAAAGCTGGGCTACGGAGGGTGGCTGTGCTCGATGCCACGGGATGGAGGACGTGAAGGCCGTGCCGGACGTCCCTCGGGGATTGCTGGGCACCACGGTGGATTGGGAAGGCGAGGGTGGACGGTGCCCGTGCGCTGATGGGGCTCCCCTTCTCCCTTCCAGTGATCATCCTGTGCGTGGTGGAGGTGGTCATCATCCTGCTGCTCATCTTCCTCCGCAAGAGGATCCTCATCGCCATCGCGCTCATCAAGGAGGCCAGCAGGTACGGGCCACCGCGTCCCCGGGCGGAGGTGGCCGTGGTCACCCGTTGCGAAGGGAGGGGACAACGGGGTGTCCCCGTCTTCACGAGGGCTTCCACGGGTTCTAACCGCCTTCCCCCGTCCTCGGCAGGGCTGTTGGCCACATCATGATGTCGCTGCTGTTTCCGCTGTGCACCTTCTTCCTGCTGTGCCTCTGCATCGCCTACTGGGCCAGCACGGCCGTGTATCCTTTCTCCTTCCTTTTCCTGCGCGTTGGCTCCAGGGGAAGGAAGCCGTGGAGACACTAAAGGTCCTCCAGGGTGCTGAACTCGTTCCAGAGTCAGGGATGCATCCGCTTGCAAAGCCGCCAGCTGCGGCCTCTGGGTTAAAAGAAACAAAACCCATCGTAGGGAAGCAGAAGATTGGCAAGAGCAAAGCTGCGTTGGGCGGGCTGAGGATCCAGGCTTGTGTTTTTGTGAAGTCGTGTCTCCTTAACTGCCGTGCTGCAGCTTCCTCTCCACCTCCAACGAGGCGGTCTATAAGGTGTTCAACGAGTCGGCGTGCCAGTTTTCTGGGCAGACCTGCAGCCCAGAGGTGAGGATGTCAAGAAATTCATTCCAATGCTATGCTTTACCCGTGAAAGAAAAGATAGTTTCTTACACAAAAAATACTTTGGTGGTCATTCAAGCCTGTAGGCTCTTACAAGCGAAATTCCACACTTCTGAACTCATATGCATCGTGCTGTTATTTTTCTTTAAGCTGTTTTATGCGCAAAGCTTGCTTTTTGATCTGAGCAAATGTACAAAACGTTGAGCAGGATCAAGTCTTCTGAAAGCCGGTGTGGCTTTGGGTTGACCACGAGATGTCGTCGGTCCGCCTCACGGTGCCTAAAATTCTTCTGTCCCCCCCCCAGAAATTCAACACGTCCAACGTCACCAAGCTGTGCCCCGACGCCCAGTGCCTCTTCGCGTTCTATGGGGGAGAGACGGCGTACCACAAGTACCTCATCATCCTCCAGTTCTTCAACGTCTTCATGTTCTTCTGGCTCGCCAACTTTGTGATCGCGCTGGGGCAGGTGACGCTGGCAGGCGCCTTCGCCTCGTACTACTGGGCCTTCAAGAAACCTGACGACATGCCCGCCTTCCCCCTCTTCTCCGCCTTCGGCCGCGCGCTCCGGTACGTCCCTTGAGGAGCACCGCGAGCTTCTCGGGGTTTTCCGCGTCTAACCGGAGCGGTTTTCCCAGGTACCACACCGGCTCGCTCGCCTTCGGGTCGCTGATCCTCGCCATCGTCCAAGTCATCAGGGTCACCCTGGAGTACCTGGACCACAGGCTGAAAGGTACCAAAACGGGGCTGGGAAATGAGTAGGTGGGCACGGCTGGTGTCTCTGCGGTACCAGAGCCCATGGGGGACGTCTCCCTCCTTGGAGATGCTCCCTTGAGGTGCTCCAGATGTCTGGAGGTGGTCAGGGGTTGGACCAGATGGATCCAGAGGCTGGGACAGGGACGTGGGCACCTTGAGGCTTGCAGAGGGCCTCTGGGTTCAGCTGCTCATCCTCCTGTCCCATGGTGTTCCTCCAGCTGCAGATAACAAGTTTGCCAAGTTCCTCTTGAGCTGCCTGAAGTGCTGCTTCTGGTGCCTGGAAAAATTTATCAAGTTCCTCAATAGAAACGCCTACATCATGGTAAGGGTCTGCCAGCGTTGGGCGCCCAAGGGGTCATGGCTATGGGGGGTATCGGCATACGCGGGGCTGTCTTTGGGAGGCTGTTGAGACCCGTGCCTCTCAATTTCATGGGAAAACGAAGCTTTTCAGCATTTTCTAGCTGTTTTGCTGGAAAGCCTCAACGTTCACTGTGTTGCCTCGTCTTTGGCACGAACCTTTTCAGAGACACCAGGGTGGGGGGGGATTTGGCTTTTGGCCCAGTTCGGGTGCTGATGCTTGACCTGCCGGTGGAGGAAAAAGCGCTTCCAGGTTTGGGATTTCTCCAGCCGGCTGAGAATTTCACTCAAGAGATGGGATGAATCGTGGCCTCTTCTCTGGGCCGAATCCTGCACAATGCTGTTCCTCACCTCTCTGCTTCCGTTTCTGTGACCCCTCCTAGATTGCAGTTTATGGCACCAACTTCTGCACCTCCGCCAGGAACGCCTTCTTCCTGCTGATGAGGAACATCATTAGGTGAGGTCCTGCTCGAAAGCCTGGCCTGAGGGCGAGTTCCCGGTGTCCAAGCCCCTCCTGCTGTCAAAGAGGCAGCCAAATGTCCGCTGGGAGCAGGCGCTCACCTCTCTCTCATTCCCAGGGTGGCCGTCTTAGATAAAGTCACCGATTTCCTCTTCTTCCTCGGCAAACTCCTCATCGTGGGCAGCGTTGGTAAGTGTTGGCCAACCTAAGCTTCTCCTTGGGGCATTTGCTGCACCCGGAGCCTTCCCAAAGCCTGTTTTTTGGGAAGGGGAGCCTTCCCCAAGCCCCCTCGTTCTGCCCAGGGTCCTGCAGCCGTTTGTGTGATTTTTTTGTTTTCCAGGAATCCTCGCCTTCTTTTTCTTCACCCAGCGCATCAAGCTGGTCCAAGACACAGCGCCGCCCCTGAATTACTACTGGGTTCCTATTCTGGTGAGCTGCTTTCTGCTCTGCTGGGGAATTTAGATGTGACCAAAAGAAATCCGTAGCAAGAATGCCTTAAAAATGCTGCTCCGCTGGCTGTCTCTGCAGAGCTGCTTTGTGCGGGCTTATTTTCCATCGCCACTGAAATGAGCCTTTGTTTCGGCTGCTGGCTAGGAGGCGTCTTGCCATCCGGGCTGGCTCCGTCCACCCTTGCTGCAGACGCCTTTTGTTCCCTGTTCCTTTCTGTTCCCCCTCCCCCCAGGGAATTTGGGATTCTCTCCTCCTTGCCAGGTTCCACCTAACCGCAGTGTTTCTCTTTCAGACGGTGATCGTGGGCTCCTACCTCATTGCCCACGGGTTCTTCAGCGTCTATGGCATGTGCGTGGACACCCTCTTCCTCTGCTTCTGTAAGTGTCCTCCTCCCGCTGGGCAGCAGAACCTCCCTCCGCCCCAGAGCCATCTGGACCCCGGGGTTTGCTCCCCTGGCCTCTCCGTAGGGTTTTCTCCCACTCTTTCCTTCCCCACCTTCCACCTGCCTTCCTACCAGCCTCTACTCTCCCCTCTACCTGGAAGCCCACAGCCTGTCTCTGGGTCTCTCTCTGTTTCGGTGCTTTGGTTTTGGGGGAACCTAACTGCTACTAACTTCAATTTTCCTTTTTTTTCCCCTTTTGTTTTGCTTCCTTCCCTTCCTCGTGTCTCTCCTCGCTCTTCTCCTCCTCTCACCTCTGCTCTGCCCTTCCCTGGCCTCTCCCGCTCTTTTGTTCCCCTCTCCCCATCCCGGCTGCTTCTTCCTGGGGTTGTGAAAAGGTGAAGATCTGGAGAGGAACGATGGATCTCCCGAGAGGCCTTACTACATGTCCCCCGAGCTGAGTGCCATCCTGCTGAAGGGGACCCTAGAGCCTTCCAAAAGCGCCGATAGCCAAGGCTAGGGCTGGCCCCGGGGTGGCTGCGTGGCCCCAGCAGCCTTCTCCTGCGGCCGCGGTTGGTGCAGAGCTCCCAGCTGGATGTCCTCCAGGTCCTCCCGGCCGGAGGGGTGCTGGCTTCTCCCTGCTGTACCGACCCCACCTCCCCGCCCAATAATGAATACTCGTGTGTGGAAGGAACAAATCTGGAGTTAATCTGGGCTCCTGCACAGCCGGGCACGTGTGGCCAGGAGCTGTTGAGCCACGCGTGCCCGGTGCCGGTGTGCGGCCGGGTTCGCTCCCGGGGTGGTGGAAAACCGGTGCCCCCGCTCCTCGCCCTGTGCCAAGCGGGTCAGCGCACCCGAGGATCCCCGTGCGCGGTGGCGGACGTTTCGCTTTCAGTTCCTGCAAAGTGTCGGGTGTGAGGCAGAGCACGCCCTTCTCCTGGGTGAACCCCCCCCGCTGTTGTTGTAGGGAGGTTAAAAGGAGCAGCTGGCGGTGGTTGCAAGCTGCTGGGGCTTTTACTCGCAGCCTCCTGCGTTTAACAAAGATTTTTGGGTCCTCCTGCTGGTGGCGCAGAGGTTGAGCCCCTACGTAGAGGCTTGCCCGGTGCTGTACGAGCTCTGCTTGCTCCAGAGCTGCTTTGGTCGGTGGTTTGGCTGCTCTGTGGGTGGAGGAGCTGCAGGACCACGATGGCTTCGTGGCGGCTGGGTCCTCTCCTTGTTTTCTCTTGATGCCCCAAGGGTGAGCAAGGCTTAAGGAACGCCGTCCGTGGCGACTCACCCTGCGCGCCATCCCGCAGCTCGCGGTACAAACCCCGAGCAGACGGAGCGCCACCTCCAGCAGGACAAAGGCGCAGTGTCGATGCTTGGATTCCCATCCCGGCGTCGTCCCTTACAAAACGTCCCAGAGCTCTCTTTGCTCAGCTCTGACGCTGGTGCTTTGCGGTTTGTTTTTTTCTGTTGTTGTGGTTGTGACTTTCTCGCTGGAGCAGCTGTTGGGCGCCGAGGCCAACCGGTGCGTTCAGTGCTGGGAATGCACCTAATTACCGCGTGCGCGTCGCGTGTTGGCGAGGGCATTGTGTGCTGGGCGAGCAACGCTGAGCAAAATCCCTTTGTACTCGTGGCCGGAGCAATTCGGGACACAGAAGGAGCAAAAATCACTTTGTGCTTGTGGCCCAAGCAATTCAGGACACAGGAGGAGCAGGGAGGGAGGTGGAGGCAGCACTCCGGGGTGACCTCTCCTTGCAGCTCCTTCCTGCAGCACTGTTAAACTTTCCCAAGGGAAAAAAAAAAAAATAATTGCCAAACCTTTACTTTCTTCCACGTAACAATCAGGAAGTTCTCAGAGCACAGCACTCCCTTTAAAACAAGGAGCGGCTGTGACGTTTCGCACGCCGGGAGCCTTTAGGTGCAGCAGAGGGAAAATCCCCTCTCCCCACGATGAGCTGAAAGCCCTTTATTTCCACGGGAGCGCCCCAAAGGAATGTTCCTTAGCCGGGTGGCACAGCGCTCCTCTGCCGTCTCGCTGCCTTTAAGCTCCGTGCCGCGGCCGTGCCAACCCCTGTCTGTGGCCCCCGCTGCTGCGCGGGGGGGTTTCTCGTTGCAGTGGAAGACCTGGAGCGAAACGACGGCTCGGCCGAGAAGCCGTACTTCATGTCTCCCGACCTGAAGAAGCTGCTGAAGAAGACGAACAAGGGCCAGCCGGAGGCGTAGAGCCCGCCGCGTCCTCCCCGCTCCTCCGTTTTTTCCCTTCCCGCGCCGGGAGCAAGGTTGCGGGGTTGCACCCGGCGCTCAGCACTGCTTGTCCCAGGAGAAAATGCTGTCTCGATGCACCCAAACCACCAGCAAGGCTCTGCGCAGAGCAGCGGGGAAGGGCTCATTTCAGCGAGGACTGGGTGATGGTTAACGATCCGGCGTTAATTGCCGGGGCTGTATAACTCAGCACGGCTCAGCCCCTGCCCATCCCACCTTGGGATGTTTCTGGCCAGAACCTGCTGGCGCTGATAAAAGCAGCGTGGGACCGGCTCTGGCACGAGCACAGGGCAAAGTCCGGTCTTCAGGGGGCGTTGAGCCAACAGCAAAGTGAATTTTAAAGTGAATGAGAAATCCGACAACGCCGTCATGTTCAGGGCAGCCGCGCTCGGCTGCCTCGTAGCGCCTGGGCAAACCCAGGCGTTGCAGTGACCGCCGAGCCGAGCAGCTGCCCTGGTGGTGGCTTTCGGCAGCTCTCTGGCTTGCTGCTGATTTGCAGCCCCCCCCCCCAAAAAAAAATATTTGGTTGAAATTGTTGGCTCCCACCTGGAGAGCCAGGAACGTGCAGAAACAGCCTTGCTTCTCTTGCTGTCTTTCGAAGACTCTTTAGGGTTCTGCTTTTGGGGTTTTGGTGGGTGCAGGTTAGAGAAGTAATCACTTTATGAATGAGCTCGTTATTGCTCTTATAACCGTGTGTGACGGTGGAAGGAAATCCCGGGTGGAAGGTGCCCAGCTACCCGAGGGGGCCGTGAACTGGCACAGATGGGCGTACTCTGTGCAGTTATTTCATCGTGCTGAAAGGGCTGACAGCTTCCACCCCGTCCTCTGAACAAATCCTGCGTTATGTTTTCCAAAATGTGGCAGCAAAGTGTCCCTGACACGCCAACAAAATTAGCTAGCGGTGCTTTGCCGGTGTGATGATCTAGGAAGACCCCCCCCCACCTGTGGGCATGGTAAAGGAGTAGTGTGTGTGTGTATATATATACATATATATCCTTTTTTTTTTTTTTTTTAGGTTTACATTAGGTAATTTTAAGCAAACCAAATGCCAAACAGGTTGCCTTATGTCCTGAGACGCCACGGGGCTTTCTGGACTTTTAGCTAGCTGCTTTTTCTGATAGGGAGGTGCAGAGCTCTAGCAACTTCCATCAGAAAAGCAAGGGAGATTTTTTGAGAAATAGATTGAAGGAGGTTAAATATCGCTGCCTCAGAGCATTAAAACGTAAATAAAATACCGACGCTTCCTTTGGGCAGGTCACGGGAGCTACACAGCCCTGCTGTTGTGAACGGGGAACCGCAGGAGCCACGTGTGCCAGTTTCAAGGAGGCTTTGCCCAGGTGTGGTCACCTCCACGGATTTTACCTGATTGCGCTTTATTCTGCTTTAAAATAAATCCGCCGAGGTGTGAAGTGGAGAACTTGAGCAGCTCCCGAAGCACAGGGCGGGCAGCAGGAGGTTTGTGGGGCTGCAGGCACCTCCTTCTCTTAAAGATTGCAAAACTTCTTTATTACGAGGGTTTAAATTTGGTTAGCCACGCGTAACTGTAACTCGCGCTCAAGGGTATATTCTGCTTCTTTTATACGTATTTCTCAGTAATCTTTAGATCCCTGTAGTATTTTTGTAAGACACAAGAGATGTTTTCTATTTGCACTATTAACTGCTTTGGGGGGTTCTGTGTTTTGCTTTTAGCCGTTTCCCGGTGGTTTCAGTTCTCCAGCCGTTGCTGCGATCCCTTCCAGTACTGCTTTAGGGACAGGTGTTGAAACAGTCGTGTGCTGAGGTGATGCTAACTCGGGGGCAAAGCTTTTAAAAAATAAAAAAAATAAAAAATAAGGCATTAAAGAGGAGAATCGTCCTCTCAGTTCAGGATAGGCGGTCAGTAGGTAAGTGGGAGCAATCGTAGGAATGTGTTAATTTTACAGCTGCAGTAGCAGCCATGAGAAAATACTTTCTGGGGCATGATTCTGGTCCTGAATTATTATTTTTTTTTTCCCCTTTCCTCTGGCATCCTTGCCTAGGTTTTGAGTTGTGATTTTTTTTTTCTTTCTGTTTGAAGTTTATGTATTGAGGGCAAATTCACTGCTTGCTCCTAGACGTCAGCTGTTAACTTTTCATGCTTTGGTTGTGGAAATGCTGTCCAAGGTAACAGGACCATCAGTAACCGACGTCTGTGTGCATCAACATACACCACCGCTTGCTAGGTCCGAAAGTACGAAGGTTGAAAAAGGACCGTTAACGTAGCAAAAGGTGCCCTTCGCTTGGGACATGGGGCTGGCTCTGCTGTGTTGTGTAAACTTGGGATTCAAGGGGCAGAATTAGGGGATCCTATTTATTTCCTGCTGAGGAAATGGCATTCACGCCACAGCAGGGTTTTGGCATCCAGAAAGGCTTCGCTCGACGACTTCCACTGTTTCTTTCTGCGAGCGCGGGCTGATGCCTGCGCCTGGGAGTGCACCTCCAATGCCTAAGCCCTGTATTTAAAAACATCTTTCCCCTTTAGGAATAATTGCGCTCTTTTCTGTCTTGCGAGATGCTCCTTTTGCCCCCGTGATCCCCGCGTGCTCCGTGTTATTCCCCGCATCATCCCCGGGCCCTGCTTAAAAGCGGCAGGGCTGATGTTCTACGCTCCCCTTCCTTTGAAATGTGTTTCTGCGAGGCATTGAGCGCAGCTGCTGTGCACCGGGGCCCCTCTGCAAGCACACACCTCCAGCTGCAACGTACGCGCGCGTTTCCCACGTCGCATGCGGCGGTGGCGTCGACGTCAGCTTTCCGACCAGAAATAAAGTGCCTACTTGGACCTCACCTCCAGCACGCGGCTCATTTGGGGCTCTGACGTGACGGCAAAAACTTCGTCGTGTTCTCTGCGGCGACTCAGAGAGGGGTGGAGGGTGGAAGGGACCGCTGGGGACCCCCCGCGTCCAGCCCCTTGCTCAGTCGGGCCTCTGCTCTGAAACGGTGCGATCGGCCCATTCGCCTCACTCCAATTCTGTAAAACTTCCAGCTTTTCGGAGAGGCGAAGCCTGGGCCTTTTTCTGGAAAGAGGCCTGGCAAAACCCCGGGTGAGGGGAAAGCAGGAAACACGCGCGGCCTCGCCGAAGCCGGGAGCCGCGCCGGTGGGGATGCTCCCGCTGGACCAAGCCGTTAACACCAAGCGCCAGCTTCCCTCGAGTGCCTCGGAGAGGTTGTGCGGGGCACGGGGCCCTGAGCTGGTCGGGCAGGCCGCAAAAAAAGGGGTTTTGGGTGTGAGCGGTCACGCCGCGTGGTCGGCCAGGTACGTTTACGCCGTGAACAGGCGGCAGTCTCCTGAGCATGAGCTCCCCTCCAGCACAGATCGCTTGAAACGCAGGTGGAAAAAGGGCACCAGCCCGCAGCGCTTCGCCTGCCTTCTGCCCCGCGCTGTGGAACAGCTGGGGAAAACACAGAGCGTGAGCGCGTGGGTAACAGAAACTGCTGGCTTTCACCCCAAAAATGGTGTAAAAAAAAAAAAAAAAAAAAAAAAGGTAAAAAAAGGGTAAAGGGGAAAAAACGGGTAAAGCTCGCTTGAGCGCACTCAGCTTTCTGCTTCCTATTTTCAGAGTCTGGGGCTTGATTTTTTTATTTTTATTTTTTTTTGACTGTTACGAGCTGCTGCCCAAGAATCCTGTAACCACCTGTGCTGGGTCTGCCTGGGATGGAGTTAACTGGGGGGGGGGGCTGTCCTTAAAACATCCGTCCTCCTCCCGAACAGTGTCTACGTGTATTGACGCCCTGCTTCAGGGACGGGGCCAAGCACCACTTGTTAGTGGTAAGCAGAGAGTAATTTCTTTCCTCTCTCTCTGTGCTTCCACATCGCCTCTGCTTGTTTTTTTTTTTTTTCTTTATTCCCTCCAAACGCCGACGCTTCACTCTTTCCTTTAGTTAAATTAATTACTTTTTTCTTAATAATATTTGTGGCTAATATTTATTTTCCATTTAATTAAATTATCATTTTCTCAACCCATGAACTTTCTTCTTTTCTTCTCCTTCTCTTCTGAGGAGGGGGAGTGAGAGAGCAATTGTGGTGGAGCTCAGCTGCCTAGCAAAGTAAAAACAAAAGATAGAGTTAGGGTTGGGGTTGTTAGTGTTTGGAGAGAGAGAAAGAGCAGAGTCCTGTTGAGTGTGGGGTTGCGTAAAGGCTCCCCCAGGGAGTTCAGGTGTACCCAAAGGCTTCCGCTGAGAGCACTTTTTGATGGCAGAAAGTGGCACCGTACGTGTTTTTTCGGGTCTAACTCGGGTTCAGCTTCTTGTTGCGGTTAGGGTTATGTTTAGGGTTGTTAGGAAAGAGCGAAGACGCAGAGTCCTGTTGAGTGTGGGGTTGCGTAAAGGCTCCCCCAGGGAGTTCAGGTGTACCCAAAGGCTTCCGCTGAGAGCACTTTTGGATGGCAGAAAGTGGCACCGTACGTGTTTTTTCGGGTCTAACTCGGGTTCAGCTTCTTGTTGCGGTTAGGGTTATGTTTAGGGTTGTTAGGAAAGAGTGAAGACGCAGAGTCCTGTTGAGTGTGGGGTTGCGTAAAGGCTCCCCCAGGGAGTTCAGGTGTACCCAAAGGCTTCCCTTGGGAGCACTTTTTCCATGGGCTGCAGGGGAATCTCCGCTCTGGCACCTCGAGCACCTTGTCTCCCTCCTCCTTCACTCACCATGCTGGCTACAGGGCTCTTCTCTCACTGTTTCTCGCTCACTCATCTCGCGACTGATGCATAGTGGTTTTTGTTGCTGTTGTTTTTTGTTTTCCTCTCTTAGATACGCTGTCACACAGGCACCAGCAGCATCACTCACTGGTCCAGCTTTGGCCAGTGGTTGCTTTTGGAGCCAGCTGGAACTGGCCTTTATTACACGGGGCATCTCCTGCTCCCCTCTCGCTGAGGCCATTCCTACGGCACTGCCGCTACCACTATTTATTTTCATTACCTCACCAGCCGAGGGATCCCCCAGGCAGCACCTGCGCAGAGGTACGCAAGTGGGGGCGTGCACACCGCTGAGCTCGGCCCGTACCACAGGTTCACTGACCCTGCTCTTTGCGCCTGTTTATCAAGGATTCGTGCAGGTGGAGTTCACCGCTGTGCTTTGATCTTTGCTGTACTCCCCATCAAGACAGAGAGAGAGAGAGAGAGAGACATCCTCCTCGACCATATTCCACTGAGGGAGGGAGTTAGGAGACTCTTATCAGGTAGAGATAGAGCGCTGACGGCATTAAACTAGGATGCTACTTAGCGTCTTTGCTAACTATGGTGCATTGTGCCAATTAACTAAAGCAAGAAGCCTTGGGCCCCTTACCAAGGTCAGTCTCCTAACAAGAGAGTGAGCCTGTCTTAAGAAACTGGGAGAAACTGGTCCTGCGGATGGACAAGAGCCAAGGAGCGCCTGAGTCTGTGCAAAGACAAGAGGTCAGCTAGCGGTGACGAGGAAGAGCCATCCATCTTCATCCCCACGACCCCCGACGACCACCACCAGGAGGCACTGGGCAAGTGCAGATGGGAGGAGTTTACGGAAATGACTCCTTGGAACTAACTTTAATAGGAAGCGGGGACGGGTTATGAATATGTATAGGCGCTCTGTGAAACGTCACGCACATGTAACTCTTTGCTGCACATAACCAAGGCAAGTTGCCGCGTCAGGCGCGCACGGCTCTGGCGGGACTACTCCCGTGCCGCCCAGCACTGAATAAACATACCTACTTTACAATCTTATTGATTGTGGAGTCCGTTTTCTGCAAGTCACCACTCCTAACCCATTCCCCGCCACACCACCTAAAACCCTTACAGCTGCCCACCACGGTAGAGGCTGGAACGCTCCAGCACACCGTGCACAGGATATCACGACACTGCACATGTTGTTGGGAGTTTTAATTGAATGCAGGTGTTTGTAGGTTTCTGCCTCTCCCTGGTTTAGGAGGGCCAGCAGCACAGTGCCCACGGGCACCGTCTTGATGTTGGCTGCATCCTTGGATGTCTCAGGATGAAGATGGTCTGAGTCGCCAGAGAGACAACAGTGGTCTCCTCATCGTTCTGCAAGGGCTGGAGGACTGCAAGGGAGAGAAACAGAGCAGAAATGAAACCCACCTGTCCGCAGAGACTGCGGGCAGCCCCTCCAGACCCTGCCACCCCACCACCTGTCACTTACTGGGAAGAGAAGGAGGGACCAAGGGGTTAGAGTCGGAGAATCATTACCTATCCTGTGCTGGAAGGGATCATTGGGCCCGACTCCTGACTGCACGCTGGGCAGCACAGGACTCACACCACCTATCTAACAGCTTCGTCCAAATGCTTCTTGAACGCCCACGAGCTCGGGCACCATGCCTGCTTGCCTGGGGAGCCTGCTTCAGTGCCCGACCACCCTCTCAGGGAGGAACTTTTCCCCAGAATCCGATCCGAACATCCCCTGAGCCGGGGGATATAACATACTCCAAAAACGCCCTTTTTCTTATCCACCCCGGTACTCGTAAAGCTTCAACCCCTGCTGAGCTTTTGGCCGTACAGACTTTCTCCCTTCCCTCTGCGCAAGGTGAACGCCCCCTGCCCCACCAGTCGTGGGCCCGCGCCCCGCTGCCCTCGCTCACCGCTGCAGATTTCGTGGATCTTCCTCGCGCTCTGGTCCTTGCAGTGCTGCGCGGCACGGCCTAGGCACAAAGCTCCTGTCAGAACCCTGCAAGGCGCCCCCCAGGCCCGCTTGCATGGGCACGGGGTGACACGGGGCCCCTGGGGACCCAGTCCAGGACGGGGAGGGACTCTCTGGGCACTGCAGCAGCTGGGGCTGCCGAAGGCTGCCAAAAGAGGGACGCCGGGGGCTGTGGCTCACCGATGAACCTCACGGCTGCCTCGCGCAAGGTGACCTGAGTGTGCTGCAGGTACGGCAGGCTCTGCTGCAGGTATTCCTCCACCATCCTCTTGTCCTGCACGAGCTGGAGAGAGCACAAGGTTACGGGGCTGGCAGACCCTGCCCAGCTGGACAGACCACCCCCTCCTGCCAACGCCCCCCCTTCCCCTCCGGCCGTTCCCATCTCCCAGCCACCAGCCCTGTGGGGCTGAGGTTTGGAGAGAGCCGCTGGCCAAGGGGGCTGGGGGGTGCTCAGCCCCCTCTGTCCTGCTGCTGAGACCCAGGTGGGCCAGGGGCTCCTTCAGCTTCCAGGGGACGGGGAGGGGAGAGGGGCCTGCAGAGGAGCGCTCTGGGCTCTGTGCCGGAGGGAAGGGAGCAAGGATGCGGCTTTAGGCGGCGTGCTCTGGGGAAGCTGGGCAGGATTATCGAGCTGGGACCAGGGCGTCGTCGTTACCAAGCACTCTGCGATCCTCCAGGTCTGCTCTGTCTGGGCCAGGCGCTTGAGTTCTTCCCGCTTCAGGAAGTCTGCAGCGGTGACAAGGGCTTCCACGGAGGCCTGCAGAGCAGCAGAAGCTGAGGGATGGCACCACAGCCCAGGGAAGGGGACCTGGCTGCAAGCCTTGCCTCCCCACAAGGCAACCCCTGTGGCGGCAGTGTGCTAGTCCCTCTAGTCAGGTATGACGTACGGACCTTGGCCACGCTCTGGGTCTGGTCGCTCAGGTGAAAAAAGAGTGGGAGCAGGCCCCTCCGCACGATCTTCTTCATCTGTCTCCTGTGGCACCGTAACACAAGCTGCATCACTTTGTTGTAGAGGCAGATGGAGAGCTCTTGCACCTGGCTGCACTCCTGGTAGGGAGGAGGAGAGGAAGACTTCAGCAAGAGGCGCTCCCTGCCCGCGGTGAGCAGGGGCGTTAGGGTGGGTGAAGCGAATGGAGGTGCTGCAGAATCAGAGTCTGCTTAAAGGAGCTGTGGCCAGATCAGTAGCCACAGCGAAAGGACGCAGCCCCACTAGAGGGAACGTAATAGGTCTCCGTCACGGGGGGCAGCTGTCATTAGAGTGCCCATTTGTGGGCTCAGGTCCCGCAGCAGCCTTACGTCGTTAAACAGTGGCAGGATCTCCCCAGCCACTTGCAGAGCGATGGAGCTGGCCTGCTTCCTCTTCACATGACCCATGACGTTTCCGATGAGAAGCAGGGCCTTCAACTTGGTGTCAGCCTTGGCAGCCTGCAGGCCCTCCATGATGCCTGGCAGCAGGACCGGAATTCTTCTTGCCTGTATGAAGGACAGTTTCCTTTTGGAGAAGCAATGAAAGGCCACCCTGGCCAAAACCCTGTGGTGCCAGAGCACCAGGCTCCCATCTTGCTTGTGGAGAGGCAGCACAAGAAGCGCACCGGGAAGCAGCCACCAGACAGGCAATGGCCATGGGCACCCATTGCGTATGTGAGGGGAGCAAGGGTAGGAAAAGGAGGGCAGCTGAGCAAAGACTCTGTGTCCCCTTTTCGGACCAGCCCCAACAGGTACGTGGGTTGGTAACCCTGCACGCATGGAAAGCTCCCCAGAGAGCCGCTGGGCCCCTCCATGGCCTCCATTTCTTGATCGTTTCTTCTGCGCCACAGAGCTGCAGGCAGAGCAGAGACCTCCCAGCTGGCCGTGAGTAGGCCATGATACCTTCAGGACAAAGGCGCACCGGCCTTCACATAAGTGTGCCCTGCTCACCATTGCAGGTCTCTCTGACACGGGGAGGAGAACGTGGAGCACCAGTGAGTGCATCGCTTGGCTGGGATGCTTCAAGAGCCTCTGGAGATGGTACACGGCATCCAAGTCCTCTTGTCCAACATCCGCGCGGGCCAGCAGCTGAAATGAACACAGCATCGAGAGACTGCCAGAGCCTGCAGGGCTGCAGGCACCGTGCGGCTCCTGGCTCTCCCGGCGGCTCAGGCCAGGGGCACCGGGGCCAGGCAGCCCGTCCTGGGGCAGCTGTGGCTGTGGAGGGCCGCAGGGCCCCCGAGTGCCCCGTGCCTGGCAGCACCCAGCAGCCTTTCTTTGCCTGCTCCTCCTGCACGTACGTCCTGGAGGAGCTGCCAGTTTGGGGGTAGATGGGCAGAGGCACACGCACGGCCCTGAAGAGGAGCAAGGCCTCGCCCGGTAACTCACCGCCAAGTGACGGATGCAGTTGTCGTCTGTGATGAGGCCAGGGAGCCTGCGCAGCTGCTGGTCCTGGAGCACGTCAAGTGTCTCCCTCAGGACCTTCTCCATAGTCTGGTTGTGGGAAAACATTGCTTCCCACATGGCCAGGGCAGCGCTGCAAGGACAGAGCACTCAGTCAGCAGGGCACGCTCCGCCACGGCGCCATGGCCTGCACAGGCCCCGCAGGCCCCAGGCTGTCCTGCAGCCCTGGCCCTGCCGCCCCCCTCGCTTGGGGTGCCCCGAGAGCCCTGGCTGGGCAAGCAGGAGAGGGCAGGGATGACATTCATGTGGGGCGGGCAGGGAGCGTGGTGGCAGGGATCCTGGCTGGCCTGGTCAGCTCTGGCTGCCCTGGCTGTGGCCAAGGAACCACGGCTGGAAAGCGTGGCGGCATGGAGGGCCCTGCTCTGTAAACGTAGCGTGGAGTTTTCTGTGGATCCGTCAGGCAGAAAGTCTCCTGTCCCCTCCCCTCCCATACAAGAAGCCCTTAAGGTCGGCATGCCAGTACCTGTCAGACGACGGCGAGATCTTCAGCAGGCTCCTGACCACCTTCATTGGCCACTGGTTGGTCAGCCAGAGGATGAGTGTGTCCAGTCTCTGCCGGGCTGGTGCCGTGCTGATGCACTCCACGCTTCCGTGGATGCATCTCACGATCTTTGGCACCTGGAGAGGAAAAAGTTGAGCGCAGCCCTATTTTCAGCTACTACTGACACAACCGCCCTTCCCATCACTCTCTGATGGCTTCAAACGGCCTGAGGTGCCTGAGAGGGCTGGATTTGGGAGGGAGGAACCGGGGCCTGAAATGGGCTAACGGGCAGGGCAATCCAACTACAGGCCACTTACATCGGTCAGCCAGGAGGCAGGGTCTTGGATGGCCATGTCCAACACGCTGCTGGCCTCCTGCTTGTCGTAGATGCTGGAGTCTCTCAGCGCTTCAATGACCATGAGGATGACGTCTGTCCTCTGAGACGGCCGGAGGTGTTGTCCAAAGTTCTACAGGGAGGAAGGGACGTAAGACACGTCACACCAAGTGCCCTGATGGTGCTGCAGAACTGAGCGGTGAGAGCAGCTCTGAAGACAGATGCCTGGCCGTGCTGGCAGCAGTGCCACAGGAAAGCAGGAAGCAGGGGCTGCAGTCCCTGCGTGGTGGGGGCTGAGAAGAGCCCTCAGGGTGAGGGACTAGGGTTGGAGGCCCGGGCCCAGTGTGCTGGCCCTGCAGATATCCAGGGCTTGCTGGTGGCCAGGAGGGCCAGGAGGAACTGCTGCTGTGAGGCTGGAGTACCACCTATGGAGACGTCCTACTCAGGGACAGCAGGAACGCTCGGGCCAGGAACAGTGAGGCTGTGCCAGCCGCACTGCTGCTGGAGCCCTGTGCTCCCACAAGTCTCCTGCTGCTGATGGGACGAGTGTGCCAGCGAGGGAGGAACTCATTACCAAGGCAACGTCAGTGGTAGTGGGTGAAGGAAGCCAGGATATGGCCTCAGCTTCTTCTTGAGGCTCTTGAGTATCTTCTGGTGCTGTGCTTCCTAAACAGGACGGTGGAGGGGGACAAAAAGAAGATTCACAAGGACAAGCCGCTTTTGTTAAGAGGCTTAGCAACCGGTGAAAAGAGCTTTTGAGTAGGAATGGCTGAGGAGGGAGGATATGATGCAGAGCCCAGGGCGGAAGCGTTGGACAGAGACGGAAAGCAAAGGTGGACAGGTGGTGGGAACAACAGAGATCTCAAGAGAGCAAGGAGTGGCATGTGCCTCGGGTGTACGCATGCACATGCTCCCGGCCTGGGACACTCAAAGGAATGAGAGCCCTGCATGCAATCACACAACTAAAACGCTGTTGGACTAACTGAGGCGTGGGGTGCGGCTCGCATGGCTGGAGCGCTGTAGTGCAGGGATGCAAGATCTTCAGGGGAGGTGGGGAAGATGGGGCAGGGGGGTCGTCTCCTTTGTGAAGGAGCGGCTTGGATAAATGGGGCACCAACAGGCTGGGAGAGAGCATATGGGTCAGGAGCAGAGGTGAGGCAGCGCTGGTGGCATCGCGGTGGCAGCCTGTTAAAACCTCCCCGCTCAAGGAGAGGAAGCGAATGAAGTCTTCCTCTCCCTGGGAAGACCACTCTAGAGGTCTCTACAAGAAGGATCCGTGGCACTACTTAGGAAAACAAGCAAGTGCATCAGGCAGTGCCTGTGTCTGGAGGGGAGGGCAGCCCACCACAGCTTCTCTTACTGTTTTTCTGGATGAATCGGAAGAGGTAGTGAAGAGCATCCAAAGCCTCCCATCTTAGCTGCCAGTTCTTGCAAGTGTGGCAGAGGAGGAGCCGTCCCACCAGCTGTCCCAGGACTGGCATATTGCACTCTGTGCCGGTGTTCTCGGCTCCTCCAGAGGTGCTGTGGATCTGGGCAAGGGAGAGAGGAGGGAAGCGCTGCGGGAGGCAGCTGGGGCCAAAGTCCTGGAGCCAAGAGTCTGCCCAGGGCTGGGTCCCAGGTGAGCCAGGGCTCTGCAAGGCCTCGCCGGCCCCGGCTCCCAGAGCAGCAGCCTTGGCCGTGCCTGGTCTCCCACCGTGCTCCCTGGGCACTTCGGTCCTGCACAGGACGGGGGGCAGAGCTGGCTCCTGAGACTTCTCTCAGGGACAGGGAACATCCCCCACTCGGGGTCCGTGGGAAAAGGAGGGATGAAGGCCCTTGCTTCAGGGCTGAGCCCGAGCTGAGGGCCCTAACCTGTGGCCGGACTCGCCTCGGAAGCACCCCGAGCTGCGGGCTGATGTGGTCTGCGGGGAAGGGGAGGTGGGCTGGCTGGAGGGGCGCGTGGCTCCTTACCTCCGGTGAGAAGCTTGTGGCTAGCCAGCTGGCCAGCTTCGTGATCCTCCCCACAGCCCTCTCGCAAATAGCTTCGCTGTGGGAGTTGGCAAAGGGCAGCAGAATCTGTGAGGGGAGAAAATGCTGGTCTGCCCTGCGAGCTGATGCCCGCTAAAGCAGGAGCATCGGTGCTGGGCTCCCGCACCATCCAGATCTCGGGAGGAAAGCACCGCGGACAGGGAGGCGGGTGGACAGCAGCAGCACCGGTGGTGACCAGTGCAGTGCCTCGGAAGAGGGGTCAAATTCCTGCCACTGCGCTGATGCAAAGAAAGCCCAGGAGTGCCATGGGCAAGGCTTTTCTGTGACACAGGAGGAGTCTGTGGAGGGGAAAGGTCTGCAGCCAGGGGCTACTGGGCTGCCAGAAGACCTCAGTTGGCAGCCCCCGGCTCCCCCAAGGGAGGTGGGCACCCTTCCTGCACTATGCTGCCTGTGCGTGGCACTGAAGTAGGGTCTGTACATCCCGGAGTGGATGCTGAATTCCCTCAGGGTGAGGAAGCGCCCCTGTGAACACCACTCCTGGCAAGTGGCAGACCTGCAAGATGTTCTGCAGCTCCCAGAAGCCGGTGATGGGAGAATTTTTTATGAACAGCTTCAGCATGTGGTCCATGGCGTCCAGGGTCTGCAAGGAAAACAAAGGGGTGGCAGCGGATCTCCAGTCCCCCTCTCTCTGCCAGGAGAAGGATCTGAATGCCGACTGCCAGGGGAGGACACGCGTGCTGCCTGGCCATGCCCAGGGAGAGGCAGAAAAGCTGCTGCGTGCAGAGCAGCCTGTGGCCAGATCCCGAGGAAGGGCAAGAAGGGATGAGGGTGGGAAAGCAAAGCTGAGCCCCCGCCCTGCCTTGGGTCTCCACTGGTCTCTCAGCGCAGAGCAGCCAGGGATCAGCGCAGAGGGATGGGTGCTCCAACAGCTCACCCAGAGCATACCTTGAAGTAGCGTGTAAGGTTGGGGCCCTTCATATCCTCTTGCGAAGGAAGCAAGAAGACGCTATTGAAGCACACATACATGATGCTGTTCTTCTTGCCATCCAGCACTGACTTTACGTAGTTGCAAAGAAAGCAAGGGGCCTCGCTGTCACGGTGCTGGGAGCAGTGCCTCAGGGCCTCAGGGAGGAGGACACAGCGCTGCGGGGCCTTGGTCCCTGGCATGGGGACTGCCTTCCACATTCCAGAAGCCCCGAGGGTTGGAGAGCAGCGGCCCTGTGGATGGCACTGCCAGGCTCCTGCCTAGACAGGGGAAGCCTCGAAGCCAGGCCCAGGGCCAGACCAGGGGCTGGACAGGTACCTCAAGTCGCCGAGTGCGAGCATGGCTTCCTGCCGCACGTCTGTGCGCAGATGTTCCGAGGGCTCCTCTTCCAGCAGCACCTGCGGAGCACAACCGGGATGGGACCTGGCATCTGGCGGCGCAGGTCGGCGGCACCAGCAGAGCTGGTACGGGTCAGAAGGGCCGGCGGAGCCCCAGCGCCCCCACCCAGCTGCGGCACCCAGAGGGCCGCCCTGCCACCTCCCTGCTGCTGAGGTCTCCACTGGCGGGGCTTCTCAGTGTCCCCACGTCCGTCAGGGGCAGCTGAGTGTCCGCACAACGTTTGCCCCTGCCAAACCCCTCGAGAGTCCTGTCCCCACAGCCCGCCCTTGCACCCCTCCCGGAGCCACCGGGGGGTGTCCCATCACCTTAATGCGCTCTGCCAGCTCGTATTTGTTGCAGAAGGCGCTGAGGCCGCTCCACAGGCCCTTGTCTTTGGCAGTTCTGCACAGGTTGCTGATGCTCCTTAGGAACTTCATCTTCAGGTCTTCATCCTGGCAGCCGGGTGACAGAGAGACCAACAGGGAGCGTGAGGGGGGAGCCCCATGGCCGGCAGCGGGACCAGAGCCTCGAGGGGCTCAGGGCTGCGCGGGGCTCCTGGAGGGCAGCAGCTCTGCCTAGCCAGCAGCCCTGCAGCATCCTGGCAGCAGAGCCGCGCGGCCCTCAGGAGACACAGGCACAGCCACCAGGGCAAGGCCACGGCTACCTGTTGCGTGCTGCTGACAAACAACAGAACGAAGTACACGCTTTCCGCTTCTCTTTTGTAGACGGCCAGCTTGCCAGCTTCTAAGAACACAGGAGAAGAAGGAGGGTTGTAGAGGGTGGCCAAAGGCAGGAGGGAGGAGAGGAGGGAGCTCTGGCCTCCCTCCGGCCCCGCGCTTGCTCCCCTGGCACAACCTCCCTGGGGGTGTCAGGGCTGGAGAGCGCCCGGGGGCTGGGCTGCCACCCCTGAGCACGGGGATGTGGGGAAAGCCCCGAGTGCGCCAGGCTTCAGAATCCGCTTGCAGAGGCAGAGAAGGTCCCCATCCCACTGCACCGCTGCCTCCTGCCAGCCAAGAGGCCTCTCGCTGCCCGCGCCTGGAGCAGGAGCCGGGTCCCCTCCGCTGTCTCCGCTCTGGGGGAGGCTGAGCTGGGGCCAGCTCCAGGAGCAGCCCCGGCCTTCAGGCACCATCATGCCCCCAAGCACAGGACCCCACTGCCAGCGTGCCGGGTAAAGGGGTCCTGACACTGAGCAGGGTGTTCTTGCCGGCCCCCCCGCTCACCAGCCCCAGCCCTGCTCGCCCCGACGGGGGCCCTCGCTCACCGTTCATCAGCAGCTCCATGGCGCGCTCGTCCTGGTGTTCATCGGGAGATTCGTTCCCCTGGGGAGCCCTGGCCTCCACCCAGGCCAGCATGGGGCGTCTGGCGGGTCGTCCCTCCTTCATCCTGCGGGGTGAGGGTGGAGAAGAGGCAATCTCAGGGAAATGGCCCGGCGCTGCGTGAAGACGCGGGCTGTGCTCGGGGACCGCTCTGCAGCCTCGTGCTCCTGCCCTGTCCCGTCACCGCCGTGCCGGACACTGGGCGGCCGGGGCTGGCTGCTCCGGCGTTGACACGGAGCGGTGGGGTGTGCCCAGCCCATGTCACAAAGGGCCCTGCTGTGACACGCTGCCGAGCCAGGGAGGGCCGGGTGTCCCCTGCGCGGGGCACGGGGGCGCCAGGCTCCTCTCAGGGTATGCCGAGGCCCCCGCGTGCTCCCGCGTCTCTTCCCACCCAGCGTGTCCCAGCGCCCCGGGGAACACCCTTCAGCACCCTGCGGAGCCCTGCCCGGCCCCTTCCACGAGGGTCAACGTTGAAGAGCGACTCAACCCTAACAGACATCGTGCTTGTTGTGGCTCATGTCTTCTCGTTGAAACAACGAGTGTAAAACAGAATATATGTAACACAGCAGGCTGAAGGGATTGCCGAAATTGATAAATTGTTCTATCGGCCTGACGCGATAAGACTCAGCTCTAGCCACAAAATCGAGGCTGAAGAAGGAACACAGTGCCCAAAGAAGAACCTCATTTAATTAGCCTTTCTTTGCCTGCTCCTCCTGCACGTACGTCCTGGAGGAGCTGTACATTTGGGGGTAGATGGGGAGGGGCGAGGGTTGTCATATTTACCCAGATATTACCCTTTACATAATCTTAAACCTTAACCCTAATTAGGACCCTAAAAAACAAGTATGGCGCCAATTTATGCCATCAAAAAGTGCTCTCAGCGGAAGCCTTTGGGTACACCTGAACTCCCTGGGGGAGCCTTTACGCAACCCCACACTCAACAGGACTCTGCGCCTTCACTCTTTCCTAACAACCCTAATGGGAACTTATCTATCTTATTCAAGAGATTGCTCGTAGGGCACCCTAGAGTACCCTGGGAGGCCTCTAGGGGATCCTAGAGGGAACTGGGAGTCACTGGGAGGTTTCCGGGGGAGCTGGAGGGCACTGTGTGGCCCTGGTAGACCTGCGGAGGATCTACAGTGCAGGGAAGGACCACAGGAGGCCTCCGGTGTTCTTGAGAGTGTTCTTGATTTTTTTTTTGGCGTGTAATCTGTTACGCTCCTAGATTATTTTTGCCTATGTAAAGAAAGGTTTGAGCTAATTCCGGCTGAAACAGTTTCAGTTGCTTGTTTGGTCATATCGTCCTGTCAATATTCAAAGCTGAAGCAAAAGCACGGGAATTGTTGCTTCTAGAAACAGCCCAGTTCTCTGTGCTGCGATTTGTGCACCGTTGAGCTAAGCCAGATAAAGAAAAACAACACAGCTGCTGCTCACCCTGCTTCATTTCTCTTTCATTTATTTTTTATTTTTCGCTTTGCCCCTCCTCTTTCCCAGGGTTCTTTTGCAGGGTTCTTTAGGTGGGTCAGAGCGTATGGGCTGACGCGTTTCCAAGTTAAGAGAGGCAGGCACGTCTTTTTGGGGTAACAACTAGTAGGATCTTCTAGAGTAAAGCAATCTATGTAGTAGCAGGTGCCTTTACTGCACGCGGCTCTTCTTCAGGTGAGTAATTTTTACAGCATGCTTGTGGATAGGAAGGTGATGTTGTTTTGCGTGTTTGCTCTGTGGTTCTAGGCCCCCTATGATTTTTGCAGAATTACGGGGCTTACTGTGAGTGTGACCGTGTGCCTTCGCCTGTATGTCAAATATTATCGAAGTTACAACCCTGGTGGTAAAGTGACGGAGCAGGGTTTAGGGAAATGTGTCATCCAAGTTCCCTGTGCCAGTGTGTGTCTGAAAACAGCAGCAGTAGGCAGGTAAGGTGTAGCCTTTTTCAGGGTTAGGGACAGTTTGTTATATTTTTGGAGCTTTTTCCTGCTGTTTTGCTGGCTGTAGAGTCTTTAGACCTTGTAGCCTTCTAGGTTTGAAGTGCTTGGGATTCACTTAATAGGGAATATTTAGCAGAGGTTGCTGGCTAACTTGTTTTTGGGATGTGGTGGGGTATGCTTCTCTTTTTGGGTTACATTTTAATCTCTAGATGTACTGTTCTTCAATCTTTTTGGCTTATATTTTAATCTCTAGATATATCAAGCCATTCTTTGTGAATCCTCTCGAGAGGATTCACAAAGAGCTTCAGTATGCACCGCAAGGGGCTTGACCACGTAGGTGCAGTATTACCGAGAGACTGAGCAGGGTCACCTTTTCCATCTGTGAAGGAGAAGCCTGTGATTACCCGTTGGGGCTGCTGTGCATTCATGGCCTGTTGGCATTTGTGCACCTGAGGGTTTTGGTTTTTTTTCTGGCTCTGGTCTCTGTGCTCGAGCCCTCTGCAAGGAGCTGCACCGTTTGCCTCTGGATGGCAGTATTTGACACCTAAGACGTGTTCTTTACGTTCACGTCTTCGTCACGCAATGGGATCAGATTCGCCTTCCCGTGGCAAGGCGTACAAAAAACCTCCGCTCCGCTGCCACAGGGATTTTGGTATAGCCCTACCGCAGCTCACAACATCCTTGCTCAGCAGGAATGATTCCCAACGCTTCCTTCACCGATACCCCTAGTCCAGTACATAGACACAACTGGGGCGTCAGCGGAAGGCCCATGTGGAGCAAGGAGCTCTGGCACGAATTACGGGACGTTGCTCCGAAAACCTCTCTCTGATGGGCACGTGGATGCCCGCCAGCCCCTGAACACTAACAAGGCCGGGTGGAATAACCACAGCGACTTGCTTGGATGATGCCGTCTTAGCTGTGAAGCTTCTGTTTCTTTCCTGGGGCCCCGTGCCTGCCGTTCTCCAGGCTACAGAAGCCTCACCGGAACGAACGTCCTCCGCTCACCTCGCACCGAGCAGCAGCCAGCAGCTTCAGCCTCTCTGGTGGCCGGTTGGGTGAATATCTCCATCAGACTCCAGAAGATTTGTTACGACGGACTAGCGGTCCACCAGGCCCTCGGTTTTCTTAGGTCCCTGGCTAAGCTACGATTTGTGAGATGAGAGTTCTGCGCGCCCCCGGTTATTCAAATAAATGATGATTTATCCCTCCCATGGGGATATCGGATTGATATTGCTGAATATAGAGTCTTCTGGTTATGGTCTGAATATCTAGGTGGGCATAATTATAATGGGTTTATACCTGTGGGAGAACTTTCATCGTTACCATTGTATAATAATGGTGAATTCTCACTTTTTCTCTGACAACTGCAGTAAATAATTCAGTGCCCAGACAACTTCTGTCTCCCTGGTTTCTCTAATTGGGCTATTGACTGTGCTACGTTTAATATTTCACAACGCTTCCACTATGGAAACGGCTGTTCAACGAACCAGTTGCACCTCCGGCTCCGCTCTGGAAGAACACAGGATGGTCCAGCTGACTAGGATGCTACTCCAGTCAAAAAAAAAATATAATTCCACCGTATTATAATCAATCTCGTTTTGTTGGCGCTGCTGCTATTTGCAAGTGATGGAGTCGATTTCACAAGACTCCTTTGACCTTTCTGCTCCCCTAACTGGCCAAGCGGCTGCTGCTAAACGCGCGCCCCAGCACCCAACGCTCGTAGCGTAGCAGCACAGACTATCCCACGTTGGAAGGGGCCTCCCGGGATCACCGAATCCAGCTCCTGGCTCCGCACAGCACCACCCCAAAACCAAACCCTGTATCTGAGAGCGCTGTCCGAGCACTTCAGCAACTCCAGCAGGCTCGGTGGGGCGCTCTGGGATGGTTCTGGGGGAGCCCAGGCAGCGCTGGGGCACACTGGGATGGCACTGGTGGTCTCTAGGCCCAACTGGGGAGGCACTGAGAGTATTCTAGGAGGCTCTAGACAGCACGGGGGCAGGACTGGAAGCACTTGCAATGGCTGTAGACAGCACCGAGGCGCACTGGGGGGGAACTGGTGGTCTCCAGACCCAACTGGGTGGGCACTGGGAATGCTCTAGGAGGCTACAGAGAGCGCTGGGAGGTTGCAGGCAGCACGGGGAAGTTACTGAGGGGCTCTGGACAGCACTGGTGGGAACTGGGAGGGTGTTGAGGGGCACTAGAAAGCACTGGGAAGCTTTAGACAGTACTGGGAGGGATGTGGGGGTCTCTAGACAGTACTGGGGCAGGCGCTGGGAGCACTCTAGGAGGGTCTACAGAGCACTTGGGGGGGAAACTGAGTGTTTTTGGGGGCTCTGGGCAGCACCGGCAGGCACGAAGATGACACTGGAAGGCTCTGGGCAGTACCGGGGGGCACTGGAACGATACTGGGAGGCTCTATGCAGAACTGGGGCATACTGGGAGGGTCTTCCGTGGCTCTGGACAGCCCTGGGGAGCAGCAGCAGCAGCAGCGAGACGGAATCGGTTTCCCTGCAACGCAAAGAGGAATTTTGGTGCAATTCTCCCCCCAGCCCTCGGGCTGCTCATTCCTGCGCCGAGCCGAGCCCGGCCTCAGCCCCAGCGGGCGCTGCGGGAGCACCCCTGGGTGCTGCGGGAGCACCCCTGGGTGCTGCAGGCAGCCCCGGGAGGCGCACGGGGGCCGCGCTGGGTGGGGGCCGAGGGGGCAAAGCCCTGCACGGCGCTGGCGCGGCGGACTTCGGCCCCGGAACGCGCCCTGCAACAACAAAGGGACAACGATTGGGGACGGGGGGGGCTGTGGTAGCGCGCCCCTCATGCACTGCAGCCCAGGCACCCCCCCCCCCCCCCCCCCCCGCACCACCCCATGCATTGCACCAGGGGACAGCCCCCAGGGTCCCGACCCCCCCCCCCCCCTTCCCACACGCACTGCACCCAGTACACTCCTCCTGTGCCCCCCCCCCAATGCATTGCACCAGGGAACACCCCCCCGATTGCTTCCCCCCCCCCCCCCGGTGCTCCCCCCAATGCATTTCACTCGATCCCCCCCCCCCCGTCCCGTCCCCCCCCAATTCATTGCACTCGACCCCTCCCCCTATTCTCCACCCCCCCCGCGTTGCATCCCGGTGCCCCCCCCCCCCCCCAAGAGCAGCCCCCCGGTGCTTCCCCCCCCCCCCCAATGCACTGCCCCCCGGTGCCCCCCCCCCCGTGTATTGCCCCCCGGTGCCGCCCCCCAATGCATTGCACTTGCTCCCCCCCCCGGTGCACCACCCCAATGCCCCCCCGGTGCCCCCCCCCAATGCATTGCCCCCCGTTCCCCCCCCCCCGGTTCCCCCCTCCCGTGCACAGCCCCCCGGTGCTTCCCCCCCCCCCCCAATGCACTGCCCCCCGGTGCCCCCCCCCCGTGTATTGCCCCCCGGTGCCGCCCCCCCAATGCATTGCACCCTCCCCCCCCCCCGGTGCCCCCCCCCCATTGCCCCCCGGTGCCCCCCCCCGGTCCCCCCCCCCGTGTATTGCCCCCCGGTGCCGCCCCCCAACGCATTGCCCCCCGTTCCCCCCCCCCCGCTTCTCCCCCCTGTGCACAGCCCCCCGGTGCCCCCCCCCGGTTCCCCCCTCCCGTGCACAGCCCCCCGGTGCTTCCCCCCCCCCAGTGCATTGCCCCCCGGTGCCCCCCCCCGATGCCTTGCACTCGGTCCCCCCCCGTGCATTGCATCCCGGTGCCCCCCCCCCCCCGTGCACAGCCCCCCGGTGCACCCCGGTGCTTCCCCCCCCCCAGTGCATTGCCCCCCGGTGCCCCCCCCGACGCCTTGCACTCGGTCCCCCCCGGTTCTCCCCCCCCCGTGCATTGCATCCCGGTGCCCCCCCCCCCCGTGCACAGCCCCCCGGTGCACCCCGGTGCTTCCCCCCCCCAGTGCATTGCCCCCCGGTGCCCCCCCCGGTTCCGCCCCCGGTGCCTTGCACTCACTCCCCCCCCCCCCCGAGCACAGCCCCCCGGTGCCCCCCCGGTGCCCCCCCCCCCCCCCCCCCCCCGGTCCTCGCCCCCCCGGTGCCGCTCCCGCCGCCTTCCCGTGACGTCACGGCGCGGGGCGCTGGGGGGGGGGGGGCGGGGCGGGGCGCGCGAGGCGCGGCGGTTGGCGGCGGGGGCGGGGCCGGCTGCGCCGTGACGTCAGGCGCAGCGCGGTGAGGTCAGTGCGGCGCCGCTGCCGGACCCGCTGCCCCTCGGTGCCCGGCGTCTCCCCCCCCCTCCCCCCCCGCGCCCGCCTCCCCCTCCCTCGGCGGAGGCGGCGACGCCTCCCGGGCCCCGCGGGACCCGGCCCCGGCGGGAGGGCGGCTCGCCAGGCCCGGCCCGGCCCGGCCCGGCCCCGCCCGCGGCCGCCGCCGCCTCAGGTAAGAGCCGGGCCCGCGCCGATGCGGCGGCGCCCGCAGCGCGGAGAGGACGGAGGGTGGGGGGGGGCACCGGGGAGAGGGGGCGGGAGGGGGGGGCTCGGTATTCACCATCGCCGCTTACGTCGCCCTGCCAGCGTAACCCGCATTGCGTAATGCGGCCGCTGCGTCAGGGAGGCCTACGTAAACTGCGGCGGAGGCTGAGGCCTGCTGCGCAAACGGCGTAAGGGGGCGGCGGGGGCCGCGCGCGCCGTACGCCAGCGGCGTAGCGGGCCGGGCCGCTCCGCGCCGCCGACTGCGCCGCTGGCGTAGCGCTGGTCACGCGCCGGCTGCGTAGGCTGCGCAGCGGAGGGGCGGGCGGCGGCATTCTCGGCGCCCTACGCACTTTGCGCAAGCGACGGCCTGGCGGTGGCGGGGGCGCTGCGCCGCGCCCGGGGGAGGGGTTACGGGGCGGGGGAGGGGAGCGGCGGCTCCGGGGCCGAGCCGCGGGCGGGCGGGGGCGCGAGGCGCTCTCCCGGCCCCCCTCCGTCCCCGCTCTCTCCGGTTACGCCACTTGCGTAAGGCCGGCCTCCCCCGCGCGCGGCGCTGCGCATTTTGCGCACGGCGCGGGCCGGGGGCGCGCGGCCCTTCCCCACCCCCCCCCTCCCCCCCCCGGCCCCCCGAGCTCATCCCGCTACGCCGTTGGCGTACGGCGGGCGCCGCGGGCTGCGCCGTTGGCGGGCCGGTGCGCAGAGTGCGGGCGCGGGGCGGGGCGGAGCGCGGGGCACTTCCTGCCGCCGCCATTTTGTCAGCGGACGGCCGGAGGAAGCGGCGGCTGAGGCGCGGCGCGGCCCGCGGTGAGTGGCGCCGCCGTCGTCTCCCCCCCAGGCCCCTTCCCGGCCGCCCCCCGCCGTCCCGGGGCCGTTGCGGGGCTCCCCCCCCTCTCCGGGGCCGGCGCTGGGCCGCGGAGCCGCGCCCGGCCTGGTTGGGCCCGGGGCAGGCCGGGCCGGGGCCGCCGCGCCCTTGGGGCCGTCCGGGAGCGCTGCCGGGCCCGGTGCGGCCCCGGTCGGGGCGGGGGGAGCGGGCCCGGGTCGCTTTTAAGCCGTTGGGCCCCGCGCTGAGGTAACCCGCTCGCCGCTCGTCTGAAGCTGGGGGTTTGAGGTGCGCCGTTTTGTTTACGTTCGGGTTTAAGCCTTTTTCTCTCTCTCTTTTTTTTTTTTTTGCAGATTTCTTTTTTTATAGTCGGTAGAACTCGCGAAACGGGCTCGGGAGCTGGAGGGAGAGGGGTCGGGGACGAGGCCCTGCCACCCCCCCCCCCCACATGTTGTCAGGGAGACCCCCGGTGCCGTGGGGAAGGGGCACCGGGACCCGTCTGAGCGCTCATCCCCTGGGGTTTTTGGGGGGGAAAGGGTGGGTTTTGGGGGCTAAAAGGTGGGTTTCGGGGGCCTGAAATGTGCGTATGGCAACGGGAAAGCCAAGGTGTGTTTACAGCACCCGAGACCTCGGTGAAAACGGGCTCTGGGTTGTCCCGGTCGCTGCGGTCACTGGGCGTGCAAGGGGAGCCCCTCGGCAGCGAGGTGCGGCTCTGCACGGCTGGTTCGTGGCACACGAGGGCTGTTTGTCCGGGCCAGGCTGCTCTCACCTTCAATCCGAGCACATCCTCCTGTCCCCGGGTGCTCCTGTGTTGTTTTCCTCGAGTGTTTTCCTTTTTAAGCGTCGTTTTCAACTTAAAAAGCTGAAGCTTCCTGCAAACTGCTCTCTTCAGCAGAAGTTTCCCCGAGGAAACTCTTGAGGCTGTGTTGCTGCTTGAATTTACCCCACGTGCTGCGTAAAAGAGTTTGCAGCGTGGTTTGGAAGATGCAGGGAGCGGTGTCGCTGGCGGGTTTCTGTCTGAAACGCGTGTTATTAGCGGGACAGAAAGAATTAAGCTGACAAACGTGGTGTTAGTAACGAACCGGTGGCTCTGCCGGTTGGCAAGGACCGTGGCTGGTGACCCGTAGCTGTGTGCTCTTTCGCTGGGCTTCGGCTGCTCCTGTTGATTGCGTGCCCACAAATACGTCGTCCTCTGGATCTGGGGGCGATTTGAGTGACTTAAAATGCTTGTCGTAGTTCTCAGAAACTTGGTTTTACCGATCTATGGCGTACCGGCTTCAGATTAAACCTCAAACGCTCCGTTTAAGCATCTCAGTAAAAGTTTGGTTAGTTCGCTTGCCTGAATCCAGCTAAACTGCTTTAGGTGAGGCAGATATTGAAGGTTAAACTTCCTTGCAAACACTTGAAGCTGCTGTTGCTTTAGTTCATAAGTAACTCTTATTCAGTGGGACTGCTATGAGAGGATGTTTGCAGAGATTAATACAACTTAAATTTATATCCGTACGAGTTTCTAGCATTAAACTTGATGCTGTGTAAACTAAAGGTCACCCAGAGCTGTTTTGTGGAATGAAGTGAGGGCACTTTAATGTTTTAAAGCAGCAGGTAAAATAAATAAATAAATAAATTTTGGATTCTCCACACCTCTCCCTCTGAACTTGGTGAACTGCGCTCGGCGATAGCGGCTGTAAATAAATGCGCTGCGCTGCAGAAGCACCTGCGTGGGGCCGGCCGTTCCCACACAGCTTCTAATCTTTGCACCTTGGCAAACGCAGGGATTACTCATTTTAAAAGTAGTAAAAACACAGAGCGTTGAGCAGGTGAAACGTGACTTTCCTGATTTTTTTTTCCTTCCTCCCCCCTGCCCCGAACCACGTTAATTACCTAAGCTGAATAACTGTTGCTGCCGTATTATCTGACGATCCTGCAGCGAATGGGACCCAAACGGAGGTGACCAGCTATTAGCTAAATGAGTCTTGGCAGCCGAGCCCTCGTTAGCGTAAACGCCGTCCGTGTTTCGAAGAGGGAAAGTGGTTTGGGGAGCCGCGGGGGGGGGGGTCTCAGGGCTGTGTTGTGCCTTTTACAATCCTCCTGCTCCGTCTTCCACCCTCGGGCAGCTTCGGTCGAGGCGGGCTCGGCTCCCCGGCCCGTAATCGAACGCCCTTGCTACGGTTGCCGACTGTTTGGAACAATTTCTCCGAGTAACCTCGTAAGGCCGGTAATTACCCGCTGGCGAACGCTCGGCGTTTGGCCGAAACTCAAGAATGCCGGCGGTTTGTTTGCACGGAGGTGTTTTACCTCGCTCCTCGAGAAACAACGAGCCCCTGACCGCTGCGGAGGTGCCCGGGGTCTGCCGGAAAGCCGTGCTTTTCCCCCCCGCGGGTCGCTGGGGGAGGACGAATTTGTGCCCGAGCAGCCTCCTCCTGCTCGTCGGCGCCGCTGGTCGCCCTCCCTGGGCGAAGCAGCCCGGCTCTCCGGCACGCGGGTTGTTGGTGGACATCGCCCTCCTGCTGGAGAAGGGCTCGGAGGTGAGGAGGCGTCTCGTTTTAGGGGTTGCATCCCCAAAAAAGCGTCTGCTTCTCTTCCCTCGAGCTCCTGCCTGAGGCCGGCTCGCGCCTCGCAATCCAGCAGGGCGGGGGGAAGCGGCTTCTGGTGCTGCTGGAGGAAACCTCCCGGTCCGTGCGCCGTTTCAAGCCTCTGTAACGTGTCAGTTCCCAGGGCTTGGGAGAAGCGCTGGGCGCGTGGCTTGGTTTGCTGCGATCCTTCGCGCTCCGAGGGTGCTGAGCTGCGGCTCGGAATCAAGGCTGAGGGTCTGCTGTTGGAAGCCAAATATTGCAATAATTCGGGGAGTGAACTCGCCTTATCGGGCATGGAGGAGGCCTGGCTGCGGAGCGGTGCCGTTCCTGCTCCGGGAGCTGAGCGTGGATAATCCCCAGAGACAGAAAAAGGGCCCTGGGCTCTGTGTCTCTGCTGTGCCAGGTCAGCAGCTCGGCGCTGTGGACGATTTTACTGCCGTCAGCTTCTGCTTCAGCCTTCCTGAGCGAGCTGGGGCGTCTCAGGGTCGGCAGCGCTGTTCGCGGGCCTCAGCCCTGCTCTCAGCTTCTGGTTCGCGACCGCTCCCCGGCCTCTGGCGCTTATTGACCAGCTCGGAGTGGCCGAAACGCGGTACCGGATGGCTCGGGAGAGCCCTGGGGGACTCCGCAGCCTCTTCGCAGGTCGAGGAGGATCTTCGGGGTTCGGTTTCTGCGCAGATACCTGAGGGTCACGCGGGGCCACGACCTGAAGCGAAGTTTCAGCGTGGCCGGGCTGGTCCCAGCAGCGGTGTCTGGTCACTTGTTGCTTCTGCTGACTTCAGTGGTGTTCAGGGAAATGACGGAGAGCTTCTGTGGGTGCCCAAAAAGCTTGCGGGGGTGCCCCAAACCAGCCTCGTGTACCCCGCTGCCACCACCCGAAGGATTAGGAGCGCGCCGCCTCCCACGGGCTCGCTGGGCTCGTGTCCCCGCCGCGCAGCGGGCGGGTAAACTGAGGCCGTGCGGGTGCTGGAACGAGGCAAAACCTCACAGCGAGACCACGAAATACCCAGCTGGGAACCGGGTAGGAGGACCCGAAACCGCAGAGCCTGTTTTGACTCTTCCTCTTCACGCCTGCTTCGTGCGGCTCGTGGGAGATCTTGGCGCGCACGGTTCGTCCCGCGGTGGCTCGGTAGCGCAGCACGGCGCCTGCTCGGTTCGGGGCCGGAGGGAAATCGAGGTTTTTCTCCCAGTTTTCCTTAATCTGCCCTGCTGGCTGCTCTCGCCGGGAGCCACCGCGAAGCCCTGAGGAGGAGGAGCGGGATGGCACGGGTCCAGGGAAATGCAGAACAGCTCGAAAAACGAAAACAGGAACCGCTCGGTAGCGGCGAGGGCTCGAGGCAAACATCCTGAAATCAGAAACCCCGTGGAAGGCAGCGTCCCGGAAATGGGAACCGGCGGGTTTGTCTCCGACCGGGCAGGTTAACGTTTGCTCGCTGCCTCCCAACGAAGGCTTCAAGTCCCGGGAGTGCCCCAGAGCGCGGCGCATCGCTTCCCTCCCCGCTTGTGCGCACGGAGAAGTTCCCCCATCCTCCCGAGGAGCGCTGGAGTCGGCGGCGTGGTGGCTCCCCTGTCCGCATCGGGGCTCAGGAAGCTGCTTTTAGCCGCCGAAACCTTTCTCCTGCCGCATTTGTGGTGGATTTGTGCTGAAAATAACAGGACTGCTGGAGCAGCCGTGCTGGGAGACGAATTAAGGATCCTAAAAAAACGCCGCCGGACCTTCAGGCCGTGGCGCGGGATGGCGAGCAGGGAGAAACCGCGGGCGCACGAACCAGAATTCACGGGCTGCTTTCCTCCCTGACCTGGGGTTGGGGGGGCGTGGAGCACGTCCCGGGGGGTTGTTTAAAAAAGGAATCTGGCGCAATTAGTGATGAGCACATCGCTGATCGCGATACGCCGGGCTCGACTCCGAGCAGACCGTGCTGCGCGTGGGCACCGCGCAGCCTCGGGAGGAGTTCTTGGAGCGACGCCCGCGGACACCTGGCTGAAGCTGGTGTACTTCACCAGGTAACGAGCTCGTCACGGGCCTTCTCGTTAGCGGTGACCGAATGTTTTGTTCCCGTTCGGTGCGCTTTGTGCCTCAAAACAACAAAGCAATGTTTAGTGACCGTGGCCTGCGCCCAGATCTCGGGGGCGGACAGTGCAGCGCTGCAGGAGGAAGCTCTCGGAAAAGCTGCGGCGCTGGCGTTGAAAAACATGAGTAATGGTGAAGGTATGTGTGTGCAATTAAGCAATTATGTGTTTAAACAAACCTAGGTACTTCTGCAATTAAGTAGTCTTTCACGGTATCATGTCAGCTTAATTGAATTGTCTGCGCGCCGCTTTTAATGTTTAATAAGGGAGATACAAAAGAGAAAAGAGCTCGAGAACTTCGTCAGGCCCCGCTTGCCAATTAACCAGCGCTTAAAACTTCCTCGAACGGCTCCGTGTTGCCCGTCCCGGGGACGGGACGTGCTCGGATGGCCTCTCGGCGCTCATTCGGCGGGCTGGCGAGGTGCTAAGAGGCAGGGAGGGGAGGAAGAACCCTGCAAAACACCCCTGGGGCAGGAAGGTTCGCTAGGCTGGGCGCGAGCTGCGCGGTGGCCAGCCCTTCGCCGCCGCTTGGCTCCGAAACGAGGACCCAGGCGGAATAAAACCCGCGGTTCTGATTCCCTTTGACCCTGCTCTTGCGTCCTTCGCTCTGTTGGGTTCGATCGTGGAGCTGGTTGCCCCGTGGCTTTCGGTTTCCCCGTGAGTGTTATGATGAAATCCGCAGAAACAGGCTCTGCTCTGGGGACACCCCTGCTCACCGGCTGGCTCAGGCAGCGGCGTTACCTTGGTGCGATCTTAGCGCGGGGCTGCGAGTAAAATGGGTTCTGAAAGCCGCTTTTACGGGTTTAAAATGGGCTTAAAGCTGCTCTGGCTCTTCCTTCTGATCGCTACCGGTAAAAGCAGTTTGAAAGCGTCGCGTTCGGGAAGGCACTGATTGCTGGGAGAGCCGATTTTTGGCTCTCTTCAAGGTAAAGCTGCAAAAAAAACCACTCTGGGGGGTTTTGGAGGGAGTCCTGTGGCACGAGCAGGGCTTCTGCCCCACCAGAGGAGTCTAACTTGTCACAGGAGGGCTGAGCAGAAAGAAGGGAGCAGAAATCCCTTGAAATCGCTTGCCTTGCCCCCTGGGAGCCTGCCTGATCTCGTGCCCTGATCGGTCCTGGTGCTGGGAGCCAGGAGGCAGCTCGGCCGCCTCCCCTGCTCTACGTGGGAAGAGCTCCCGAAGGCTCTGGCGGTAAAACTTCCCAACCTGCCAGACCAGCGGCAGCCCCGGCGCCTCCGCAAACCCTCTGCAGAACCCATTTGTGTTTGGGGTCCCAGCAGCGGAGCCGCGCTGGCGTTTCGCCGCTCGTTGCAGGCAGGGCTGGCTGGCGGGGCGCAGGGTGCCCAAACGCAGCGGCGAGGGGAGCGGGAGGAGGAAGGGATTCGAGCGCAGATCGCAGGTCCAAAGGTTGCTGGCGGCTTCGTGCCTTGTTTTTCTCTGGATTTGTCGGCGGCTTTCCGGCACGGCGGAAACCTCGCGCACGGCTCTGTAACGGGTAAAGCGGGAAGCGTTAAAAACCTCCGCTAATAATCCACGCGGGGAGCGTTTTTCCTCCGCTTCGGGCTGCTTTTCGGTGAGCCTCTGCCCCGGAGCTGTTAGCAGATAAGCGCGGCTGGGGAGAGGAGGAGGAAGGAGGCCGCGGCGTAGGCGCTGACAAAAGCCAGGAGCCGAATCGGTGGGCACGAAGGGAGCGGGGGAGGCGTGGAAGAGGCGCTCGAAGAGCTCCACCCGCTCGCCGGCCGGCCGGGGAGAGCTCCCGCTGCTTGGTGAGGGGTTTGTGCGACGCGACCTTGCGCCTGCTGGCAGGTATTTGTTTGCAGAGCTGCCGATGATCGCTGCTCTGGTCTCGGAGGGGGGAAATTCCAGCCTGCGGATGGAAAGGTGAATTCCCGGAGCGCTTCGCTGTGCCCTAGCCCCCGCTTCGTGGACCAGGCCGTGGCCCTCTCGCTTCCGAGCCTGGTGGGCTGCACGGGGTGCTTCCTCGGGAGTCTCTCGGGGTCTGGAGCTGTGCAAAAAGGAGAGGTGAGTGCCCAGCGGGGGGAGGCAGCCCTTCCCCGAAACGCCGACCAGGCACCGGGGGCGTAGATAGGAGCGTCGCGCGTCCTCGCCTCGCTGCAGGCTCACGGCGGCTCTCCTGCTTTAACCATCCCGCTGGATTTCAAGGTGGTTTTTTTTTTTTTGGCCCTTTCGAAACAGATTTAACCAGTTAAGCGCGCCGCATTTTTCGCATTTTTCGAATGTTTGCCTTCCGCCCTTGCTTTTTTATCTGCTATTTCGGGGCTGACCTTGGCTTGTCCTTCCTACCTCCGCTTCCAGTTGGGTTTCTCTGGGACACCCGGCTCTTCGGGAGCCCTGTGTTCTCGCGGGCTGCTGATAGCGCCCGCAGGATGCGGCGCTGAGCGCCTGTGGGCTCTGCGTGTCTGCAGATGCGTGCCGGAGGAGAAGGAGGCTTGCGAGAGCTCTGGGCGAACCGAAAAACTTCAAGGAAGCTCGAGGAAGCTGACAGCCCCTCTGTAATCGCAGGCTTTAGTAATAAACTCAAGCGGGAACGAGCGGTAGCTGGTGGAGGAAGGTGCTCGGCAGCCCTCGGTCTGTTGGGCCCCTGCTTTTTTCCAGTGTGCTCGAAAAATCACGTAGGAAGTTGGGGGAATAACGAACTTCCCGATTTCAAAACGGGTCCAGAAAGGACCTGGTGGTGCCGGAGGGCTGGCCGAGAGAGCAACAGCTGGGTTAAAGCCCTAACCCCGAATTTCAAGGCTCAGTAGGGCAAAACGTGTCCTGACAGCACCGAGATCAGGGATTTTTGTCCGACAGCTCCCGAGGAGGCTGGCGAGGCTTCTCTTCTCGTTGCAGACAGGGCCCAGGCGCGTGTTCGGTGTGCTCCGTGCGGAGGTTTCCCCCTTCTCCTCTCCCAGCGCCGGGATGGAGAGCGCTTTGCTCGGCCCCCGTAGGCTTCAGAAGCCCTTTCAATCCCGCGGAACAAGTCAAAAATGGCTCTGTCACCCCCAGACTGTGTCCGGGCTCTGTCCTGTAAGCCTGCCGTGGCTGTTGGAGGACCGGGCTGCTCTCCGGGGGTTTCTGTGGCTGACCAGAACCTGGGCTGCATCCTTTTTTTGACCCTTTTCAGCACGGTTAACGTCAGCTCCCGGGGCTGAACTGTCCTGGGTCCTTCCCCGGGGCTTTGGCCCGGCGCACGGGGCATAATTCAGAACAAAACGAGTCCCTCGCTCCCTGGTAAGGATCAGCAGGAGCGGTTGGGCGCTGAGTAATCTCTCCCCCCTCATACCCAGGAGGATGTTTTCTTCCCCGCCTCGCCGGTTAAAGTTTATTTTCCCGGAGCTGGGAAGGGTGCGATACCTGGCAGGTGAGCTCGGGTTACTCATTTACCCCGCTGGCTTTCTGAATTCACCGCTGGGAGCTGCGGAGCCGCTCGGGGCGGGCTGACCCCGCGGTCGCCGGCCGAGCGCCGCGCTTCTGCGGAGCCGCTCGCTCCCGCTTCACGTGGGAGCGGAAAGGAGAGCGCCGCGTTCCTTCCCCTGGGCGCCGATGGCTCTGCCCGGCCCCTTCAGCTCGCGGGGCTGGTGAAACGCGGCGCGTGCTCAGATTTCCGGGCCAGATGATCGCTTAGCCGAGTCCAAGTTCCCTCTCGCACCGAAGCGGTGGGGTAGAAAGGGACAGAAAGTCTTCGCACGGCAACTAGCAGCTACTAATACTTCCTAAACCTCTTATTTACGGGTCTTTCGAGGCTCTGCAGCTCGGTCAGAGGAAACTGGGAGCTGGTTTCTGGGGGCCAGTAGACTTGCGAGTCTCTTGACCAGGCAGGTATTGAGCGTAAACGCACCTCTGCTTTAGACACTTGCCGGGATGAGGCTTTGTTTTTCCTTTTGCCCCTTCGTGCAAGGGGGGGGGGGGCTGTTTTTAGCTCGTTAATCCCTGAAACAAAAGCGGCGATCGCACCCCGGGAGCCGTCAGGTGGGGCTGGTGGAGAAGCGGCTGAGCTTTACCGAGCCTCCCGCCGGTTCAGAAGCGCGGGGCGGCTGAAAACAGCCGTGTGGGGAAGGCGAAGAGCTCCAGCACGGAGGCTGCGCCCGCGTGAACGCCCTGAGCGTGGGGGAATCGCGGTGTGGAGCAGCTCGGCTGGGGCTCGACGGCTGCGCTGCACCAGCTCCCTTCCGCGCTCGGTTTGTCTCATCGATCGCGCTCCGAGACGCTGTCGGAGGCGCGCGCGCGGGTGACTTCCACTCTGTGGTTGAGGTTTGCGTGCTTTGAAGATCTGAGGCCAGTCGCTTGGTGCCCTGCATTGATCTCGGGTAAGCTTTCGCGGGTTTCTGCCCTCCTCGGTTTCGGCAGCGTCAAAGCGAGCTCGAGAGCGAGCGCTGAGGGTGCGTGGAGGGAGGCAGTGCCCGGAGCCTTCGGGGCACGAGCGTTTTCTGGGCACGAAGACTTTGGAAGCGCCGCCTTTCGCCATCGTGCCGCTTCCTTCAGTCCCCGCAGCCGGAGTTTTCAGCCCGTGGATCTCCCATAGCTGGGTACCCTGCGTCTCCTGTCGCTAATTAAAGGATTTGAGGCCAAATTGGTCTCGTTTAAAGGCGTCTTACAAGCTACGGCATGCTTGGGGGGCAGTGGGCGGCTGGTGACCAGGTGAAATCTCGTACCTGGCGTGTCGAGAGCTTTGCTCTTACATCGGTGTCGTGACTCTCAGGCGCTGCCAGACCTGCGGGGGTCAAGTTTGTCCCCTCAGGCTCGAGGGTGAGGCATCGGGCCCCGCTCTGCGACAGCTTCTGAGCGCCCAAATTACGCGGCCGCCCCAGGGCGGCAGCTGGGGAAACGTGGCCAGGGCTCGGCTTCGAGTGGGGCGTAGAAACTACCGAGAGCCTCGGCCCTAAGGGGCTGGGAGAAGGAGGAGCGCTGCGTTTCGCTCACCCCACGGGGTGGTTTGAGGCCGATTTGGGGCTGGATCACCTCGCGTGGGGCACCGGGTCGCTGCGTGCTTGGGTCGAGGGCTCCGCTGGGTCCGAACCTCGCCCCGCTGCGTCCTCCCTTTCACAGAAGGATAAGATCGAATTCCGTCATTTTTTTTCCACCAGCCTCATCGATTTCTAGCCCAGTCTAGAATATCCCGACTTGGAAGGGACCCATAAAGGATCATCGAGTCCAACTCCTTCGGCTCTTCCAGCACCAGACGCAGTCCCCGTCCTCTAAATACCAGAAATTCCCCGCTCGGGGCAGCGAGCCGGCGTGACGGGCTGTCACTGCGCCGCTCTCTGCCCTCGCTTCGGGTCTGTTGAAGCAGCTGCTTGCTTCTTCTTTTCCAGGTATTGTCTGGCTCTAAAATTGCCAGCAGCTCTCTTGCAGAGGCATCGTGAAGCGCTCCTGCCGCAGAAAATTGCGGTGTTTGCTCTCGAATCAAAAGGGCCGCGTGGTGTTCGTGGCTCGCGCCCCGGATCGCCTTGACCGCGGCCGGTTCATGGCAGAGCTGGAACCGAAACCTGGCTGCTAGGCGCGGGCTGGTGCAAACGGCCTTCTGTGCGGTCCTCAGGCAGGTGCCGTCTCATTTAAAAGCTTAAAAAGTGATTTTTTTGAGGGGTTTCTGAGCGCTTTGGAGATCTGTGATGGCAGGAGGGAGCCGGGATCCTGCCCAGGAGCCGAGGCACCGCTAACTCCCGCTTCTCGCAGCGCCTGCTGATGGTCTGGCTGGTTTGGGAGCTTTTCCTAGGAAAAGCCCTGTCCCCAGCTCCTGCTGGCATTGCCTGCGTGGCGCCGGCGTTGTCGGCGTCGTGGCTGCACCTGTGTCGGCTCAAGGGGAGATCTGGGATCCAGGTGCATTGTCCCAAAAACTCGCGGCTCCGTGTCCCCAAAACGGGGGCCAAGCAGCTTGGTGCCAGCCGCCTTTTCGGTCAGGTCCTCCCGGTGTCTTCCACCTTTGGTGTTTTTATTAATCGCAGCCTTATTTTCTGGTTGTTTTCAAGTGAGGTGCGTGATCAGGTTGCACGCGCGCTCCTTCCGTGTTTTGAGGAGGGAACAGCCCGGTCGGGGGCCAAAAAGGCACAGGGAATGGGAGCACAGCGCGCAGGCGGCTTCGTTCCCTGAAGTCAGCCCCCTCGGCCAGGCAGGCAAGAAATTAAAAGCCTCGATGAGGAGAAAACCTGTCTCAGAGGCGTCCTGCAGGCAGCAGAGCGAGGTGGGCTCGGCGGAGGAGCTGCTCGGGTTTGGGAGCCGAGCCACCCGGCGCCGTCACCGAGCCCTCACGCCAGCTCCGTGCGGGAAGCCGAGCGTGCTGCAGGCTGAGAAGGTAAAACAGCAGCACGGGGAACGTCCGGGCCGTGTCCTACACCTCCCTCTGGGACAGAAACACCGCGACCCGTCACCAAAACGTCCTGTTCCCTAGAAAACAGGACGAGCTTCCCTTGCTCCCCGAAGCACGCCGCGCTTGGCGTCGGACGCGCGTCTGGACCCAGCGCTCGCGTGACCTTGGAGTTTGTGTTGTGCTGATTATCGCAGGTGGCATCGAGGTGTGGGGTTTTCTCTGGAACACGTGTTAACTCTTTCCCCTTATGCTCGGGAGCTGCTCAGAGACTTGTTTCAGGTGGGTTTTTTTTCCCCCATTTCTTCGTTCTAGAGAAGCAGGAAGCAGCGATTTAACGTGAATTTAGGCCCAAATGCGTCTCGCTATGAAATCCTGGTGGGGTTTCTCTGCAGTAAGGCAACGCCTGTGTGTTAACAACGGCTTGAGATAGCAAAATCCGAGTGCGGAACGTGGAAAATACTGGGGTCTTGTGACCGTTTGCAGCTGAATTGTCATCTTTGTCCCAGAGCTCGACAAATCCTGAAGAGCGCAGCCTTCGCTTGCCCGAGCAGCCTTCAGATAAGTCTCCAGACAAAATAAAACTTCCTCTGGCACAGCGTCTGCTCGGGGCGTTGGTTTTGACTGACGCGGAGCTGGCTGGCCTTGTGGGTCGAGCCGGTGCTGATCTGCCGCCCCGCTGGGGCGAGAACCCGGAGCCTCGGCTGTCGGCGTGTGCAGGAGGACGAGCTGCGGCCTCCCGGCTGAGCAGAGACTCGAGGAGCAGGGCTGAGGAGCGGTCTGCGGCCTGGCAGCGATGCTCCAGCTGGAAGACGTGGCCTTGCTGAGGCTCTGCCGCCCCGGTTCTCCTCCAAAAGCCTTCCTCGCCCCGCAGCGAGGCGTGTAGGGCATCGCAGCGAGCGAAGGAAGAGCGCAAAGCCCATCCTCGCTGCTCGCTGCTGGCCGGGGGCGTGTTTCAGGAGCAGAGGAGGGACCCCAGGGACGTGGCTGCACCTACAGGGCGCAGCGAGCCTCGGGACGCCCGGCGTGGCCGTTAATCCGCCCGGCGTAGCTGCCAAGGTTTGCTTGAACCTCAAACTCTGCACGAGGTGAGTAGTTTCGCCTTCCCGGGCGGGTTTCCTCCCGGCTGGGAAGCAAAAACCTGCTTCCCTTAGGAATTCAGGAAATTTAGCCTCTAGGAGAGCACTGAGGGCATCGCTGAGCTAGCGAGCGGGGCAGTAGCTCCTCCACCTTTCCGTGGGTTTCTCCCGGCGTTGGGTCCACACCACAACCTGCGATTTCCAGGATGATCGGGTGCTCCCTGCTGGCGTTCTGCTAACGGGGCGGCTCTCTGGGGCCGGTATTGCCCTGGCATCAAGAGGGAGGAGTTGCTGCCTCGCGTCCCTGGGCCTGCTAGATGATGATTTTGCCTCAGACGTCGCAGGGAAGCGCCTCTCGCTGTTCTTCCGAGCTCTTCGGGCCTCAGCTGCGGTGGTTAAAGGTTCACCGCTTGCACGTTGTGCTTTTACGAGCCAAACTAGAAATGTCCGCCCTTAGTGCTGAGGTCGGGTAAGGGAGGGAGCCCTGAAGTGCAGTTTTACTGGCAGAAAGCGGATCTGTGTAGCTTCGGATGATGGATCTAAACCTTGGTAAGGCGATTACTGTAGCTTTCCGCACACCTTCTCATAATGCAACTCGTTTTCGATAGTGCACAAGCACCTTGCTGGTATTGTAAGGGTTTTTCCTGATCTTAGCCTTTCTTTGTGGGGGGGAAACTTCTTTTTATTGGTTGTTCTGGTGTTGATTTTCATGACAACCATCGCACCCCGCTCTTGTTCACGTCTTGCCTTGCGTGTCTGCGTTAATCACAGCTAAAAGGATTTTGCCTCGGGTTAACGGGATTGCCAGCCTGCAAACGGAACCTCTTCGTGCAGATTTATCCTGACGGAGGGGGAAATGCAGTGCTGCGCCTTGGGCTCCAGCTCGACGCGTCCTCTCTAGATAACACCAGCCTTCTAAGTCGCCTCGTTTTCGTTTGCCTTTGTAGCAAAATGTCACTGGTGATAGGATTTGTTTTAGGGGTGCCCCCTCTGCAGGCGCGTGAAGTGCGGTGGGGGCAAGGAGCTGCTGGAAGCAGCTCGTGGGCGGTTTTCGGGAGGGCCAGCACTTGGCCAGCACCTCGCTCCCGTCGCCCTCAGGGAACTTCACGAGCGGCAGGGATGTTTAAAGGGTTCTGGTCACGATTGCGCTCCCCTTTGTAGCCTTGTTTGCGGGGTTTTTGGACAAACTCCGTGAAAAGGTGGTGGCTGCACACAGGAGCTGTTGCTCATCTCGTGTCGGGGCTTTGCTGCAGCTTGAGGCTCCTCGCGAGCGGCTAGCCCAGGCTTTGGCAGCTCACACAGCCGATAACCAGTTAAAGAACCAGCGTCAACACCCAGAAGGGGCTTTCTGGACCGTAAAGACCTCGCTGAGCAATCTCCGAGTTGCTCATTCTGGTTTGGGAAGGCTTGATGCTTCCCCGAAGCCTGTGCTGGCTGGATGGCTGAAGAAGAGGTGTGCGGGGCTGGGTAACTCGAACACGATCCCGTTTCTCGGCACGTTGGGACCCCAAAGCGTGAGCTGGGGCTGTTGTCTTGCGGGCTGGGGGCTGGGGGGTTCCTTGCCCCATCCGTGCCCGCGCCGCGATGCCTTTTCTCGGGATCCTGACGTCCGGGCTGCTGCTGCTTACCCGACTCGCCTGGTTTTTTCCTTAAAAACCAGAAGCTGGAGACCAAAAGCCAAAGGAGAAACGCTGCGCGACGGGAGCAAGTTACTGTTTCGGATGTGCTTGAAGTAACACCCGTTTCTTTTCCTTACAGACTTTTCTTTCGGTAGTAGCTTCAAAAATGAAGGTCAGAGGGTTCAGCTGGTGAAGAAGTCCCGAACACCTCGAAGGGTCGACTCTGATTTAAGGTAACTGTCGCAGCAAGTTCCGCTACTGTGCAAATAAGTTGGGGGATGGCAAGGTGTGGCTTTATTTCCTGTATTTTGGGGGCGGAAATGTCTCTTGTGGGGCAGTGACGGTGACCAGAAGCCTGATGTGGCGGTGAGCTTGGAGCACAAGCTGTGCTGACGTGGGGCCAGGCTCCGTCCCGGTGGCTTTATTACGTGGGGGGGGTTTCAGTCTGCCTCGCTGACAGCAGGCAGGAGAGGAGGCTCGCAGGAGGGACAGGAGCAGCGGAGAGCTGTGAGGAGGGAGTGAGGGCGGTAAGAAGCTCCCCAACTGCGCTCTAACTCCGAATTATCCACCTTTGACCATTTCTCTGGCATTTTAGAACATCAGACGCATCCTGGAGGTGTCTAGCTTCCCCTCGTGTACCTGTACACCTTGCGTGCTTCTCCGCCAAGGCTCTGAGTGAGGCTGGGGGCTCTGGCTGCTGTCGAGGCCGCACCAGCTGCTTCTTGCTCCCCTGGGTGTGTTTCGGGGTCCTTCTCTCGGGGTCGCTGTGTCACCCGGCTCAGGAAAGCAGGGCGCAGCCGTAACGCCTCACGGTGCCTCTTCTCCGAGAGCTCGCTCTCCCAGAAGCGCTTTGTTTCTGGTAGTTTGCCATCAAAACGCTCGGTAAAAAAAAAAAACGGAAAATTACCCCAGGTATCCAACTATTGTTGTTTCGTGACTTCAGCTTTAAAAGTTCCCGGTTGGCTTTGACACCTGAATGCTTTGGCACAGGCGGAGTGGGAGGAATATTTACCGCCAGTCGCGTATGGTTACGGCCACGGCCCGGGCACGGCTAGCGATTGGCTTGCTCAAGTCTCCTGTGGGAAAGTCCGTGTTTTAAATACGCGTGCCAGCCGTTCTGCGAATGCTCTGACCTTGGAGCTGCTTCTTTTTTTTTTTCTGATAGCGGACAGCAAGAAGGAAAATAGGGAAAAGAAACCCTCGCTCTTTCCAGGAAAAGGAAAGGAACGGCTCTTGGCGAAGGCTAGGCTGACACGGAGGGCGTCGCGTCTCCTTCAGTCGCCCTTTTCCTGGGGGGTGGGAATAATACCTCCCTTGGGTCGTGTCCGTGGGGTGCTTCACACACCAGCACTGGTGATGAGGGGTGAGTGGAGCGGGCAGAAGCTGCTGCTCCTGAGCTGTGGGCTCGGCTCCCCGGCGGATGGAGGGAGGAGCTGCCACTTGGTGGTGCTGAGGCCGTCTGGGTTCGCCGTGCTGGGTCTCTGTCCGTGGAGTCCAGCTCTGCTCGTGAGCCCCTGGTGCTGGTTTACGAGCCAACGCAGTTGCTTTCCACAAATGTTTTTGGTTGCTGGGATCATTCATTTTCAGGAGCGAATGGATCCCGTCCAGAGAATCGCCTTGGTAACTGAACGTGGGTGCAACGAGGATCTGTTTGAGTTGTAAACTAAAATACGTAACCGCGCCGAGCCAGGGAAAAAGCTGATAAAATATTCACTGCGGATTTTCTGCAGCGTGGCCCAAAAACCGCCTCAAAATTGTGAGGCCGTACCAAGTGCAGCCTGCTTGCTTGGAACGCTTCTGCTCGGCTCAGAGGGGCGGTGGAAGCGAAAAGCGGCGGCGGCGCGGAGCCCGCCGTGCTGAGGAGGATGCTGGTGGCCCTGCAGGCGAGGAAGGCCTCGGCTGTGAGCCTTCACCTCCATTTCCCAACGCCCCATCTCTCCTCCGGTTCCTTTTTGAAGCACTGGGGTTCGTGAGCCAGCTTTTGCCACGCACGTGTCCTGCTCGAACATCCACCCTGAAGAGGTTTCTGGGGATCTGACGCCGCGCAAAACCCGAACAAGTGACAAAAGCTGGGCTGGGTGCGTGCTGCTGGACGTGTGGTTGGTGTGACTGAGCTCAGCGAAAGCTGATTCCTCTCTGGTCTCTCAGGTGTGGCAAAAGCTTTCCTTTTCCTCTCCGTTCCTTTTCCTCCAGCGGGCTGGAGGCTCTTGGTGGCAGGGACCTCAGTGCTGAGCGTGTGGGAGCCGCAGTGCAAAAAGCTGAGGATATTTAAGGTCGTGATGCTGGGTGTGAACCCCCGCAGAGCTCGGTTTGATGTTATCTCACTCACGGAAGGCCGAGCATGGGCAAAGGCTCCCGGAGAAACAGCGGGGACGAGGAACGAACCGGAGGGAGGATTTTCCAGCTGCGAGGCTGGTTCCTGTTGCGTGTTCGTCCTGGATCAGAAGGGGAATCCCCAGCGCTTAGGACGCAAGAAGGAATAAATCTCTTCCAGCAGTGAAATCTCTTCCAGCGGTGAAACCTGCCGCACTCAGGGCCCGGAACGGGCCGGAGCAATTCAACGCCCGACCCCGGAGCTCACACCGAACGCGAGCGGCCGGCATCTGAGGCAGCCAGAAGCTGTGAAATTAAGCAGGAAACGCTCAAATAACACCCGTACATCCAGGTAGCTGCGGAGGTCAGCGCCCACATCGGCGTGCGAGCGAGGATTAGGGCTGCTAATAACAGCCTCCTGCAGCATGACCGCTGGACCGGCTCCAGACAATGCAGTCTGCCCGGTGGCATGAATGCCGCTCTCCCCAGCTGCCTAAATCGGTCAGATGGAAAAGTAATCCTATTTGTGCTTCCCCACTGACACAGATTGCGTAATTAAAGTGGGGCAGATCTGCTGTGAATTTGAATTAACTTCCAGCGTATTCTTTTTTTTTTTATTCTCCTCGTTTATAGCCGAGGTGCGATTGGAACTGGTAGGAGTTACAAAGGGCAGCAAATGTCCACCGCAAGCTGTTGCGTGAGGATTTTGCGGTCTCGTAGCCTCCCGTTTCTGCAGGGAAATGGAGCCGCACAGAGCTCCTCCAGGATAAGGGTTTCAAATGCCCAGATGCAGCTAAATTCACTTAAATTGTGCCTTGCTGCCCAGAACGTGCTTCCTGCTCTGGAAACTGCACCGCTGCAGACCAGAGGAGGCGAGAGGGAGCCGGGGGGAGCTGCTGGATCAGGTCTGTGCAGGGATCCCGAGATCTCCGCGATAAGGTCGTGGTGATCGCGGGGGATCTGCGGGCTCCAAACCTTCGCTCCTCGGCCCGCCGGGCTGAGCTCGGGTCGGACGAGGACGCCTGCCGTGTGGGTTTGGTTAATCCCCTGCAGAACCCAGCCTGCTCTGACGGCACCGTGTGGGTGTTCCCGAAGCCACGGTAAGGGAGGGGTAAGAGAACGAGGCTTTTCCGCACCTGTACCAGGAGAGTGGGGATTTGGCTCTGCCTGAGTAGTCTTGGGATAAATCGGTCCCATTTAGCTGGCTGGCACGTGAGGTGGATGTCGCTGTGGCCTCGAGGAGAGTCGGGGAGTTCTGGCGTGCTTGAAAACCCGTGGCATTTATAAAACCCATGGCATTTATAAAACCCGTGGCGTTTATTTTAGGGATCTTTTCATTATTTTAGGCATCTTTTCAGAGCCGCCTTCAAGAGCGCTCTGCGTTACGGCTGTAGGGTCCTGGTGGCTAAACCCCGAAACGCTGGGTTAGTACAGAGCACGCTGCTTCCACCAGCTGCCGCGGAGGGCACGAATTTCCTCTGATATCCCAGCTGGGCTATCGGCTGAGGTGGGTAATGATGTCTCGGGTGCTGAAAGAAGCTGCAGCAGAGGCAGCTTCCCCCCGCTGCCAGCGGCTGCGTTAGAAGGGGCTCTCCCTGTCAGATCAGTCGTGCGTCCCCTTCCTGGGCTCAGAGAGAGCAAAACCCTAAAAAAAAGGAAAAAACCACGCTCGTGTACCTGCGTGCTCGCTGCACATCAGCCTCTGAGGCTGTCACGGCGTTAAACCCTCGCTTACGGTCTCGGTGTAAGCGTTGCAGGGTGAGGTCGGACTTGGTCCCCTTCTGGCTTTCGCCCTCTGAACGATGCTGGGAACCAGTTTGCAAACTGGAGCGGGTTTGGGTGTTGTGGTGCTCGCACCTGGCCCCACGCGGGTTGTTTCTGTCAGCCAGCGGGACTGGAGCAGGGCTCCAGGGCACGACCAGCGCTGGTGGGCTGGGGCATTGCCTCGGGCACGTAACCGGTGCTGTATTTTGGGGAAAAAACGCTCGCTGGGAGGCACGAGCGGAGGTGAGAGGAGCAGAACCGCTTCTCTTTTCCTTCTGCTTAATAAAAACAACCGCCTTTAGTAAACGAACCCCGGTTTGATTTTGATTTTTCCCTGTGTAGGAAGTTTGGGGCCTTCTTAATAGAGACCCGAGGCTCGACAAGAAGCCTCGGAGCTCACTTAAAACGTTCGTCCTTTGTTGCCTTGCTCTCGTGAACTGCCTGACGGGGCTAGAGGCTTGTCTCAAAGCTGCTCCTCGTCCCAAAGAGACATAATTTCAGGTCTTCTGCCCTCTTCCAGCTCGCTGTTGTAGTTCCAGAACTCTCCGCAGCCCTCGCTGGCCGGCGCCCTGCTCCCTTTTCCCCTTCGAGTCCTGTGGAGTCGAGTTGTTTTGGTGCGAGCGCAGACACCAACTGCTTTTCCAACCGCTCCTTCCCCACCCCTAGAAGCTCACTGCTCTTACAGGCTGGGCTTTTACTGCTTTTATTTCTTGGCCTCCTCAGCTCCGTGGCGCGGCTGATGCCCCGTTACCCCCGTGGGGGCGTCGTGACCGAGCCTGGGGCGCTGTGCTTCTCTTAACGGGGCCCATCGGTGTCTCCTGGAGCACTGCACGGGCCCCGGGGTGGAACAGCCCGGTAGCCACGTGGGAGGCGCAGACCCCATCCATCTCCGTCAGCATTTTATGAGGCCTCTGCAGCGTGCCCGGCTCCCTCCTTTGTTGCTGCCCTCCCGGGGAAGTTTGCCGCTGAATTGCGGTGCGGGAGCCTCGACGCCAGCTCTGGTCCCGTCTTTGGGATGCAGCAGGAAGGGGGGAGGGAGAAATCCCACTGCAGGCCGGGCTTTACACGTGCTTTTAAGCTGATAGCAGGTCCTTGAGGAGCAAGTGCTCTCCCATCCACCCGGCCCCCTTCTCGGTGAGCTGCACGTAGGGGGGAACAAAAATAACGCTTATCGGCGTGGGAGCCGGGGGAGCGCATCTCAGGGATTTTCGGCCAGAACTCGCAGCGCTGATTCGTTGGAAGATGGTTTCGGCAGGGAACAGCATGTGCTGGGCACCGGGAGCCTGGCTTTTAATAACAGCAGCAGCAGCTGAGCATCCGCGGCCTAAAGGGGGGAAGCCGCTGCGCTCGCACGGCAGCGTTCAAAGAGCGTTCGCGGGGATGTCAAGCGCAACAGGCCCAAAACAGCCTCGGGGGGGCTGTAAAGAGAAGAACCGGGAAGTTAGGAAACATCCCGCTTGCCCCATGCTGTTAAAGCTCGGGTCTCTGCCTTCCCTTTCGTGTATTTGAGGTGCGGGGATGCTCATTGCACATGTTGATCCCCTCCTCCCGGCTCAGCAGGGTGAGAACTAAAGGGAGCGCTGGCCACCACACGTTGGATCGTTATTCCCATTATTCCTTTCAGTTGCCGGATTTTGCAGCCCAGCTTCCTTTTGCAGGGCGTTTGCGTGTGATAGAGCCAGGGCTGGGATTCGTCGTACGGCCGAAACCCTGCGCTTTAGCTCTGGCTCTCAGTTTGCTGTTCCCTTCACCCGCGTGCCGCTCTCCACGTCTGCTCCTCTCCTTTATTTTCTGTCTGCGCTTTTCCTGCGGCACCACCCCCCCGGGGCATGTGCATGCCTGCAGCGAAGCTGTCCCCAACACGGGCTTGTGCTGGGCGTGAGTCACAAGTTTTAAACGCTGGCCTAACTCCAGCCGTTCCCTTCCTCTGCATCCCCCTGGCTGAAACCTGGGCCTTTTTTTTTTTGCTTTAAAACGACGTCGGGAGCGATAAGGCACAGCGGTTTGAGGGACGCGGACTTGGCTCCGGGGTCCACCGCCGCCCCGCGGCCTGGCTTCGTGCGCCGGTGCCGGCAGTGAATCAGCGCTTTGGGGTGAGTCACGGCGCTGTCATGTGCGGTTCCAGCCGGGGACTGAGCCGAGAACAAAGCCTGCAGGAGACGGCCTGAAACCGGAGCAGGGGCTGCAGGCTCCTGCTGCTGCGCCTTCCCCTTCGAGCTGAGGCTCAAATTCGGTCCCTGCTCCACGCCCAATCTGCTCCAGCTCGTCCCTGGTGCAGCGGGATGCCCCGCGAGGCTGCGCTGCCTTCCTGCTGCTGCTCAGGCATCTTAAACCTCATGTGTCATCTGAAAGCAGTGCTCGGGGTACGTCTGTTTACCTGAAATCAGAGCTGGGGTGCTCTGCCAGCAGCCCCAAACCTTGGGTCTGGCGATAAAAACCCGGCCCTGACCCCCTGGGCTCTTCGGGGCAGGCGCTGAGCTGCCAGGGAGGGATGCGTTGGGGTGGCCGCTGTGAGCAGGCGGTCAGCCCCAGCCCGGGCTTTGCCTCTCCGCCTTCCTCCTGAAGGCACCGCTCAAAATAAAAACCCGCTTTCCGCTTCGCTAGCACCCACCGGGGGGGGGCCAGTGGCCTCAAAGGAACCCCCGTAAAAAACCTACAAGGTCGCTCTGCTGCTTTACAAGGCTCGTTTCTTTGGGGCTTTTGTAAAAGCTTAATTTATGACCTATTTGTTTAGGCGCAGAGGAGGGAGGGGAAGCGTGCTGGAGCGCAGCCTGCCGGCTCCGCTTTGCCCCCTGCTGCCCTGCGCGTGGGTCTCAGGGCGTTTTTGGGGCCGGTCGCTGCCGTAACGGGAGCGACCCCTTTGGGATTTCGGCCTGCTCCCTCTGTTCATCGCCCGCCTCCTGCTTTGGTCTGAGCCATCGCCCTTCCCGACACGAGCAGCGCGCGGAGAAGGAGCAGCAACGCGTGGATAAGGAGCAGCAGCGTCTTCCTCGCCTCCGCTGCCCTCCTGGAGCGGCTGCCCTACGACGCTTGGGGTGTTCCTAGGGCCTTTTTCTGCCCCCCCAGCCCTGCGCAGCCCTTCCCTGCCCGAGCTTTTGCCAACCTTTCAGTTTTCCCCCCACACCTCCTCGAGCGTTTCTGCCTTCCTCCGCTGCCTGCTTCTGGGCCCCTGCCTCTCCCCGAGGGCTTTGTCCTCGTGCAGGGGCGCTCCCCACCTTCCTCCTCCTGCCCGGCGCCTGAATTCACCGGAGCGATTTCCATCCCGCTCCACTCAGTGGTGGGCGACGGAGGAAAACCCTTCCCCGGGAGCCGGATCCCTGCCCCGGCGCAGCCTGGCACTACCCTCTGCCGGCTCCCGCGCCGCATTACAGCCCCATCCCGCCTCGCGGCGCCGCCGGGGGAGGACACACAAAATCGGGTTCCTTGCAGCCGGAGCTCAACAAACCCAACCGTGCGGCTCGGGGGGAGCACACCCTGCCCGAGTTCGAGCCGCCCTGCGCTCGATAGCATCTCGGCGCGAGGCGGGGATGAAATGCAATCTGCCCCGCTTCGGGGAAATCAGGCTGGAATGCGCGATGAGCAGATAAGCGCAAAGCAAGGGGAGGAGAAGCCGCCTGCGATATTCTTGCCCACTGGCCTGAAACAACCCTTCCCGGAAAGCCATCCAGTGCTCGGGGCCGCTTTTCCTGCTGCGGGCTTCGCCTCGTCTCATCCCACCTTCGTTTACCGGCACGCGGAAAGCTTTCGGGGTGGTCTGCCTCTTAGGAAGGCTTCCTGCTCACAAAACGTGGTGCTGGTGATCCGTCATTGACACCCACAGCCCGAATTTATAATTGGTAATACGGGTCACACCTCGCTGGACGGTGAAGTTGGGGTTCACATGCTCCGTCCTGCTGCTCTTTGCAGTTACCTGCGGGCGCTGGGCTGCGGTCAGCTCCCCAGCGTCGGTGTTCTGGGTCCGAGAACGTTCCCTGTCCCAGTCCCTGCGTTTTTTTTAGGGAGAGGTGAAAGCAGGACCTGGGAATACCCTGGCCACGCGCAGCAGCGTGGGTGATTCTGTGCTATTTGGGTAATAACGCGAGAGGAGAGCTGTAACGTAACCGCCCGCACAGAGGAGAGACTCAAAGCATGCCTTAGCGGTGAGAGAGGGCAAAGGGAGGGTGGAAAATGGTGCGTTTGCAGCTAACGTGCTTAAAAAAAGGCACGAGTGCCTTAGAAAGGAGTTCCCAAGAAGAGACTGTTAGGGTCGTTCAGGTCAGCAAGAAGACAGTGAAAAAGACGGAGAGTTAAATTGGGTGCAGCACTGAGCTGCCTCGACAGGTGGTTAGCATCTCCTAAGCGGAACGGGGAGAAATTAAAACAGTTAGGACGTGTTTTCCCTTGTCTTTAAATAAAAATAAACCTCCTTCCTCTGACGGTTGGCTCTGGGAGAGCTGGTGTCGCAGGGAGCAAAAGGAAGACGCCTGATTGTAGGCCTTGGGGTGACGAATTTGAGGAGGGAGCTTTCCAAAAAGGTGGCAGATGCCCGGGGAAGCCTCAAACAGCAGTTGCCCGTTCCTTGTCTGCGTGTAGGTGTCTCGTGTTCGCAGGGATTGAACGTCCAGGCGTCTGCGGGCTCCTCTGCCCTGCTGAGAGCCAAAACCGGGCTGTTTGTGTAAAGAAAAATACAGTTCTCTGGCGGTAGCCTTCGTTTCTGATGCCTCAGATTAATTGCTTTGTTTGTTTCATCAGATACAGTATCTAAAGGCATTTGTGCCTGAAGCCACGGAAGATAGATGGACAAGCCAAGCAACTTCTGACTCTGCATCATTTTCTGGGGCAAAGTTATATGGCAATGTATCCTACAAGGTAATGTAGCCCCTGCAGTGAGTAAAGAGGGATTCCTTTGGCTTGGCTGCCGGGTGATAGGGACAGTGCCTCGCTCCTTCCCCACGCCACCCTCATGTCCGACCCAGAGGGATCAGCAGAGCCCAGAAGCAAAATTCAAGGAATTTCGCAACGAGAAAATCCAAATTGCGTCCAAAATCACGTCACCTTTGAGTCAGGCCTCCCCCGCGATGGGTCCACGTTGTTAGTGGGGAGGAAAACCGGGTGCCAGACACAGCTCTAAGCGAGAGGCTTCCCAGGACAGCTGAGCCAGCAGCTCGCTGGATGTGACACTTGGGATCTGCACGGCACAATCCGACACCAGTGACACATCCCAGGGGGAGCAGAGGGCACAGCTTGGGCCTGCGGGCAGCGTGTTCGCTGAGGGATGCTTCGGCTTCCTCAGAGCCCTGAAACTGAAGCCCGTGGTCCTTGTGGAGGCCGCATCTGTATGCCCAGACCACGACCAGAGGCACGGGGGCTGCTAACGGCATCAGAAAACGGGGCCAGATGATGTTGCCCCGGGGCTCACGATTCCTTCCTCAGTTTCCCCAGGTGTCACTCGAAACCGGTGAACAAAGCTCTCATTTAACTCAGTCTTGCACAAAATCTATTATTGTCTTCTCCGATTGCTTCAAGCGTGCCATGTTGGCCCAGCGTGACGTTATTGTCACTTCTGGGTATGTGCACGGGAAGTGTTGTCCCTGGAGGGATGCCTTAGAGTCAGCAAAAATGTCTTTTTACCAATTTTTATCAACTTTCTGGTCTTCAGGACGACGTCAGAATTCCCTACCTCCAGCAGATAGCGTGCACGCCCCGTACAAGCGTGCCTGCCTGCTTTATAATTCAGCTGAAGCGTACTAGGGAGGTTTAACGCTCGCTTAAAAGAACAAATTGAGCAGCAAATTTTTGGGGGGAGCTGGCGTGGTGGTGGAGCAGGGAGGGGCGGCAGTGCTCCGGTGAACTGAAATGGGGTAAAACTCATCGTCTTGCGCTCCTCCAGCCAGGGCGCTGTAACGAAAGGCTCGCTGGCGCTGCCTTAACTTCTCTGCTCGTGCAGACGAACCAAACCTTTCAAAAAAAAACAACCTGTTTTTTTTTTGGCCGGAGCCAAAACTCCGTGTTCTGGGGCGCCTGCAGAGCGCTGGTGGGGGTTGTGCTCCTTTTAGCCCCGTAACTGAGAACGTTCAGCGAGGCCGCGGCCGCTCCGGAGCCCTCGCCGAGCAGATCGGGCAGGAGCAAGGATACGCCTCAGAATGCCCATTATTACCCCAGGATCTAGAATCCTGACCCAGTTCGTTTGCTGGGTGTCCTCGGACACCGCGCCAGCGTCCCCGGGCGCGCGGGGTGCCTGAGCTAGCCTCCCGAAGGCGCGCCGGGTTCGTTTTTACGCAGCGCCTCGCCGCGAAAGCCGGCTGGGAAGCTGACCCGTGTGCGGTGCCGTTGTTTCGCAGGGTGTCTGGTGAGGAATGCAATGGGATCAATAGCATGTCTGCGGAGAGCGGCCCCGGGACGAGACTGAGAAACCTGCCGGTGATGGGGGATGGACTGGAAGCCACCCAAATGTCTACGACGCAGGCGCAGGCGCAACCGCAGCAAGGCAGCACCGTCGGCGTCAACCCCCCTCCGCCGGAGACCTCCAACCCCAACAAGCCCAAGCGCCAGACCAACCAGCTGCAGTACCTGCTCAAGGTGGTGCTCAAGACGCTATGGAAGCACCAGTTTGCGTGGCCTTTCCAGCAGCCCGTGGACGCCGTCAAGCTGAACCTCCCTGTAAGTAGAGGCTGAGCGAGCCGCCCGAGTTTCCCCTCGCGTAACGGTGGGAGGAACGGAACCGCGCGCGTCCGCCCTGCCTCCAAAATCTTTTAAGGAAGGAGCCCCGAGGGGCCAGGCTTTGGGTGGTTCAGCTCCCGGTCTGGCTTTTACAATCAGGAGCGGTCCTTCGGGTGGGACACGGAGGAGAAAATACGAATAACATTTCAGGAGCCTGCTGATGTTCAAGGCCGGGTCACCAGCCAGCCCTCTGTCCCTTCCTCGTTAGGCACCAAAGATCGTTAAGCGATAAATCCCTCAGCTCGGGCTCTGCCTTGCTGGTCCCGAAGCCCCCACCACGTGTGCCTTGTGCAGTTTGGTCCCTGTCCCTCCTGGGCAGGAGGAGCTGGAGAGCAGAACCCAAGGAGCCAGCAAAAAGCACAATTTCGAGCTAGCTTCCTGTAGTGAATCACGACAGCATCCCTGCTGCGTGTCTGGATCCTGTTGGTTCCCACCGGAGGAGATTTGTTCCCCTCCAGAAGCTCTCCTTTGTATGACGTGCCTCTTTTTTTTTGTAACCTGCTATGATAACACCCACTTCCCTCGTCTGTTTTACCTTGAAGATGTAACAAATATATAATCTATTGCCTGAGCATCAGGCGATTTAATTTCTGTGCAGCGGGAACAATCTCACGGTTGCATCTAGAGATCGCTGGTTCTATAGCAACAGACTTTCAGCCCCTTTTTCTGAACACGATGCCTAAAATAGAAACACCTTCTCGTGTATTATCTGGATGCACTTAACAGGCTCAAAGTAAATCTGATTTCCTCGCTCCTCCGTCTGTTACTGCATTAGGCGTGTGACCTGTTGCGAAGGGTCATTCATTTCAGATTTTGGGAAGCTGCTCGGCTCCGTTACAGCCCAAAAACCCACTTTCTGTGCTTTTTTGTGCCTCTGTCTGCTGAGGGGTGAATTACTCGACCAGTGAGGCTGCTGTGCTGAGTTACAAACACCTCGCTCCCTGGAGGACAGCACAGCAGAACCACCGATAGCCCGTGTTTACCTCTTCCTACCCAGAGCAGACTGGGATACGGGCTGAAAAGTGTTTTGTGGGGTTTTGCCTAATGTTTAATCATAAATCACACCTGGAAATTAGCTGATGGGGGCTAAAAAGAAAATTGAGGAGGAATGGAGACTGTGCCGGAGCTGGGTTTGGAGAATCTAATCCAGGCGGGCTCGGTGCTGAGCTGGTCGAGGTCTCACCTCCGTGATGGTGATGTTTTTGGGTGCCAGGCTGACTCGTACCTCTTTGCCCTTTGCAGGATTATTATAAGATTATTAAAACTCCTATGGATATGGGAACAATAAAGAAACGCTTGGAGAATAACTACTACTGGAACGCTCAAGAATGTATCCAGGACTTCAACACGATGTTTACAAATTGCTACATCTACAATAAGGTACGAGAAGTTCCCGAAAATGTATTTTCTGTGGGAGTCCTCCGTTCTCATTGTACCAGCTCAGAAATGCTTGTATTTGTATTTTTAATGGTCCTTAAAGGGAACACCGAGATCGGTTTCTTTGGAAAAACAAAGGGGATTAAGCTGGTGGCAGTTCAGGCGCGCGTGTCTTCTGCAGAGAAGCAAGGCAGGGACAGAGCTGGCTTAGCAGCATTCCCTCCCAAAAGAATTAGTGGAGACGATCAGTTCAGATGCGGTTTGTTTTACAAATCACTTTTAAAAAAAGAAAAAGAAACTACTTTTTCTTGGGATATGACTTGAGCAGAGCTACAAGTGTGATCAAACAAATACTTGGAAGCAGCCGTGTAGGTCTGTCTGTGCTCCGTATTTTCTGTAGCTTTGTTACAAAGCCGTCTGGGTGGTTTGAAACCCTGAAGTCTGCCGGTGGGGAGAAACAAGTGGATATTCAGAGCAGCGCGTTGGGTTTTGCCGTGCCTGGCTCTGGCCTCACGATGCACTGTGGAAGATTCCCTTGACCGAGAAACTGCTTTGTAAACACTCGTGCAAACGTCTGGGGCGCAGGAAGGGGCATCTTGAGCGGGGCGTTCGCCACAAATGGTGGCGTGGGCGACGGAGCCCGAGTGGGTTTGGTACTCCACGAAGATGGGGAACCGTCAGGTTCTCCGAGACTGAAACGGGCAGATGTCAGCTGCGCCGAGCACAGGAGAGGCAGCTCGTTACCGTGCTGAGTAACACGAGAACAGCAAACGCAAACCGCGAGTTTACTGCTGGCTTCAAAATGAAAGTCAGGGAGATGTGGTCAGGGCGCCAGGCTTTCCTCCAGCGTTCCCCGCCTGCCTCCGTCCTTCCCACGGCTTGCCTGAGCGGCTCGGTTCCCTTTCGGTTCCTGCTCTTCTGTTTCTCCCAGGTCTCGTCTCTGGCCCTCAGCCTCTCCCTGTTGCTTCACCCCTGCGTGTTTTGACCCTTCTCTCCTCCTCCCCTCAGAAACGTTGCACAAGACCTTGTCCTACTTTGCTCCCAACGCACCGTCATTAGCAGAAGTGCTGATGGTCGTTAGCAGAACCGCTAATGGCAGCAGCCCCCGTGGTTCCTTTCCTCCATCCTTGATTATCCAAAGTCACTTCTTTCTGTGCTCCTCTGATGTCCGTAGTGACTGCCACAGGCCGCTTCTCCAGGTTTGCATGCCACCCACGCCCTCTTTAACCACATAACAACTTCTGACCCTGACATTACTGGGCACGTTCGACTTTCTTTGGGTTTAACGTTTGTTTTTTTTTTTGGTCTTGTTTTGGTCCTTCAAAATCATGCCCTTGGCCTTTGCCTTCTCCACTTTGAGCCAGCATGATGCAACTTGAACGGGGCTTCAGATTATTCACACGCGCTTCCTTATTCTTTGCTGCCACGCACTTGCACGGTTTCCCTGCTTTCCCCTTGCTCTCTCCCTGATATCCCCGGTCCTCCCGGTTCTCCGTTGGCTTCCCCCGGCCAATCTGGCCCGTCGGCAAGCGCGGTTTTAACCGTCCTTGTGCTGATCCACGGGGCTGGGGCCGTCTTCTCTTCTTATCACCCTGTCTTGACACCAGCAGCCGTTCGTTCGTCATCTTCTCATCAATCCAGGCTCTTGTTCTCTTGTCGCGTGCCCTTCCCTCGCTGCCTCTTTTTCTCGCTGTCAGCAAAACAAGGCAAAAAGACTTCAGACCAAGATCCAGTGCTTGTTTTTCCCACTCCTCCCCTCCGCCGGCCCTCCTCCCTCCGTTCAGGAAGCAGCCAGTGCTGCAGGCAGGTGAGGTCGGCTCACTCCGAAGTGTATCTGGTTGTGCTCTGTTAGCTCCCTGCCCACCCCCTGCTTTAAAATGCTTCAGGGCAAGGCCTCTTCTGTCTGTTGAGACTCGGGGCAGTATCCCGTTCACTTTTGGGCTGTATCGCAATGGAAATAGCGCAAAGAAAGGTGGAGATGCTCTAAGGGAAAGCTCCAGGAATTATTCAGCTGGGAAATGATAAGAATTAACAGCGTGCAGCCTGGGTTTCACATCTCTCCTTTGCCTCACAAAAGCTGTTCTGAAATGTTTCTCTTTCTCTTTTTTTTTTTTAATTTGCGGTTACAATTAATGTTAAATGGAGAAAAGCACGAGCAAAATCTTCAAAGCAACGTTGATTTGTTTAGATTCTAGCAGTCCTCTCTCTGTAGATGTGTGCCTCGTCTAATTTATTGTATCTGTTATTCATCCAGCCAGGAGATGACATAGTCTTAATGGCAGAAGCTCTAGAAAAGCTTTTCCTGCAGAAAATCTCCGAAATGACCCAGGAGGAAACTGAAATCGTTATAGCCCAGACAAAAGGAAGAGGACGCGCGCGGAAGGAAGCAGGTACGCTGCTCGCCCTGCCGTTGCATCGCGTTTGCCATTAAGCCACGCTCACTGCCACGCCGCGTGTCGTGACCACGAGTCCCCGCATACAGACCTGGCTCATCCCGCGTAAATCGGGGCGTTTAATTGAGGGGCTAAAGCCCACCAGCGCTCCGCGGGCTGGCTGCGGTCATCGGTGCTCGCAGGGCGCCTCGCTCCGTGGAGCAGGGGCCTCGAGAAGGATCTCGAGCTGGGGGGGAAGGAGCGTGGCCACCCAAGGCTCTTGCATGTGTGCGTGAGACTCTTGTTGGTGAAAAGGAAGGGCTTTGCAGTGTCTTGAGGCTCCCTCACACATGGCTTCTTTCCTTTTTGGGGGGCGGAGGAGTGCCGGGGACAGCCTTGGCAGCGATCAGAGCGCTGCTGAGGCACGTGCGTGGCTGGGACCAGTGAAAGGTTGTCGTTCCCCGCCTGCCCAGCAAGGTGAAAAGCTGAGAACGAGAGTCCAAGTATTTCAGTTGTACGGGCAGGAAGCTGAGGGGGATTACGAAATACCACTCGCAGTGCCTCTAGGGTAAATGACAGCTGTTAAAGTAAACGAGCAGCAGCACGCACGCTGCCCTATCAGATCTCGGAGTCGTACACTGCTTTCCGTGTACGTCCGGATGTACTCAGCGTTGTAAAAAAAAATAAAAATGCCGCGTTCTGTCCAAAAAGAATCGGTGACCGCAGAGCCGAGAATGATGTTGAGAAGCTGCAGGTAAAGAGCGATGACTCTGGGACACGAAGGCTTTGCAGCGATGGGAATCCTCACGTGGGCAGCAGCAGAAACCAGCTGCAAGCGTCCTGCTGCGCTGACGTCCTCCTTGCACACACGCAGACTCCTTCGAGTCGCAGTTTTCGTAGCTCCTTCCTTAATTTTGCGGTGATTGTGGACATACCGCGTGTGTTGGCACTAAAATAACTCGGCGTCCTTCGCAAGGACGCGTTGCCACATGCGCTAGTCCCTGAAGTGGAATTCACTTTGTGCAGACCTGCCTCTGCTCCCCTAAAATCCCAGCTGAGGCCTTTTTTTGGGGCTGCTCCCATTTTCCGACCTTTAGCCGGGCTTCGCCCAGGGTGAAATTCCAGCCCAAAGGCTTGAGGCCCTGCACAAAGTTGAACTGCAGCACGTGGAAAGCCATTTAAAAGTTACAAATCGATAAAATTACATTCCGTGGGTTTGTCTGTGTACATCTTAAGACTTAATGATTTAGGTTTTTTTTGGTTTTTGAAGCTTTTTTCCTGGATTGGTAAATTATGGGACCAAAAGGCACCATTGTGCTCATCCAGTCCAGTCCTCTGCCTGCTACGTCACGTGAAAGAGCAGTACCAACACCACCTCGTTTAGAAGTCTGTCTTGTAGAAGAACATCTAAAATAGAGTGCAAAAAAAAATCTCTACTGGCACTTTTGAGAAGGAGTTCGCTAGCTAGTTGCCGCGTTACGTATTTTTCGTAATATGTTTCTGCTCTAAACCCTGAACCGCTGTCTCCTCTTTAAGTAACTTTGTTATATTGAAGACTCCCGTGTTTTCAAATCTGTGTTCTCCGTAATAACCGGCTTCTTTCGCTATAAGGAATGTTTCCAATCTCTTAGTCCTCCTTTACAGCTCTTCTATGAACCCTCTCCAGTTTTTCACATAAATAACTGTGGACACCATAACTGGACATAGATGTGACTGCTACTAGAATACTGTGCCAAATGCAGAGGTAAAATAGCCTTCCCCTTCCCCTGTTTACACCTCAAGGATTTCATTAGCTCATTTTTGGCCATAACATCACCCCAAGAGCTCGGCTTCAACCGGTTACCCGCCATGCCCCATAGCCTCTTCCCGACGCGGAGCTGGCAGAGCGAGACGTCCGTCCTGCGGGGCCGCGCCGCGCACCTCGGCCTGCGAAGGCGCCAGATCATTCATAACGGGGCTGAGAGCGTCCCGGCCATGACCGATCTCAGCGGCACCCCATCAGAAAGCATGTTCACTTTGGTTTGGAGATCCAGCTCTTGAGTTAACGTGTGTCATGTCGACCTTGTGCCATCCTCATTTCTCTGACCAAAACCGCTGCGCGATGCCGAGGCGATTGCTTTATCAAAGCGTCACGCGCGGGAGCACGCCACTGGCGAGCTTGCAGTGGCACCAAAAAGCCGCTCAGCTGCTTTGCCCCGATTCATTTACTGTCCGTGAGCTTGCACGAGCATCCCGTAACCCTTGCGGAGTGCTTTGTGCTGTGAACCTCGCGGCCGTCCCGAGCCTCGCCGTCAGACCGATGGTGCTGCGATCGAACGGGCTGTTTTCTGAGGTTTCGAGCGAAAAGCAGCAGTGGCGGCCCAGGGAGCTCCGTGGGCAGCCCTCAGAGGGCACGGGGGCAAGTAGAAACAAAGTCTGGCCTTGGGGGTTGCTGTCAAACCCCCTCCTTGGGAGCTGCTGGAAGAGAAGGTGCTTCTGCGCCATCAGCAGCAGTACTTGCTAAGTCCCTTGAGCCTTTTCTGCTTGTCGGTTGTCGTCTTTCCGTACCGGAGGGACTTACCTTAGGTGTCTTTTTTGTCTAAAACACCACAAGAAAAAAAAAGTCACAAGTTCTAACATCTGGAACTGCTTTAATCGTCGGGGCTTTATGCGTTTTTCCTTCCCTTTGCAGTTTTCCTCTGCTTGCCACTAACACGTCTCCACTGCTAGCAGCTCCTTGGCCACGGGGAGCAGATTTGGAAGCTGACTGATGGAATTTTTCCTGCACGAGGCGTGTGACCCGAACACCATCGCTTGCATTTGAGATTTTTTTATTGCCTTTTTTTTTTTTTTTTGTTGGCACTCTCCCCCATTTCTCTCTACCCCGTTATCGCATTCTGACCGCGTGTGCAAGGAGAAACCCTCCTCGCTCAGGAAGTTTGTTGACCGTGACCTTTCTCAGCAGCCCTTTTCTTGTACTCCTGATGCCGTGAGGGTTAACATTCGCAAGCACGCCCGCTGCGTCGCCTCGGCCCGCGGTTTGGTAGGGAGCCGAAGCGACGCCGCTCGCTGAGGACGAATGCTCGGTGAGCTCAGCTCACACCAGAGCCTTCGCCTCTCGTTGTACGGGCTCTGCTTCGGCTCGGGGAGCGGTGGGCTCAAAACGTGCTGGAAAAACGATGCCCGCCGGGGTTTTTGTGAGATAACCCGTTTGTGTTAGGAACTCCTGCAAGGCAGGAGGCGAATCGCGTCCGCTCTACCTGGACGTGTCGCTGCCCAGCTGCTCTCGATCACATCTGTGAGTAGCACATGCGCTGGAGGACGCGCTGGCACTTCCCAGAGCTCACTCCTGCTCCTGGCAAAGCCCAGGAGCGTGGTCATCGCTCTGCTAGGAGCTGAAAGCTCCCAGGTTTATGCTGCCAGCAGCCCGCAGTTTCTTTTTCGCGGATGTAAGCTCAGCAGCTCGCCCGTTACCACGCAACGTTTCTCCGGTGGGATCGCAGCCGCTGCAGCTCCCGGGAGCGGGTCTGGCTGCAGCTCTTTTCTTAACAAATGTATTTTGGGGGCAGCCTCGGAAGGTCTGCTGGGTGGTCCGAAAGGCACGATACGGTGAGCACCCGCTGACGTATCCCTCGCGGGAGATTCTCCCTGGTGAAAGAGCAGCCAAAACCCAGTCCTTCTGGACGGGTACAGCTCAAGAGCCCGGCTTTCCCTTGGGCATACAAATTCAAGGCCTCTCGGAGGGCCGTTTGATACCTGGCAGGAGGCGCTCCTGTAATAATGAGCCGCTGCTACCAATCCTCCTGCGGGACTGGGGACTTGGGGCTGGATCCGGCTTTGCTGATGCCTCCGTCTCGCGCTGCGTCCCGGCCAAGCATCGCCGCTCGGAGGGCGTTTCGCAACGCCTTCCACCGGAGAGTCTGGAAACTTGCTGGGAGCTTTGCCCCGCAAAGAGGCAGCAGCTCCGGTCTTCCCCACTCTCCTGCTCTCCCGTCTGGTGTCCGAACCTCTGCGGTTGCTCCGTGTTTGATGTGATCTAGCGATGAGTTTGCTCGCTAGCTGTCGGGAGAGATTTCCCCAGGACGGAAGGGGTTTGGAGGAGTTGAGCCACCAACCAGTAAGAGACTCCTGCTCTCGGTAACAGAGCACGGTTTGGCTCCAAAATTAGAGTCAAGAGCCATTGCCTGGGACAAAAGGGTAGGCAGGGGAAGGTGACAACGCTCAGCTCCGTACCCTGCCTCCCCAAAGTCTCCTGTAAGGAGAAGGGGAAGAGAGGAGTACGCCTTTGGCCTGGTCCTTGGTCCTTTGCTGAAGTGGTTTTGGTACAGTTAGGTCCTGAGTTTCTTCACCATCTCACCTAGCAAGCTGTACAAATACTTCTCATTAAGGAAAACGTGACGATTGTTTGTCCCTGACTGGTTGCTCAAGAACAGGATCTGCAAAGTATTAATTATCTAACGAGCAATACTATTTAAGTGGCGAGAGCGCTCGTTATGAAACATTGTTTTCCCGTTAAAGCGATTGAGTTGGAAGAGAGAAGCAACGCTTTTCCTTTCCTTTCTTTCGGCAGTGACATCCAAGCCAGGATCATCGACGGTACAGAATGCGACCCAGGCGGCGTCCCCGGCGCAGACGCAGGCTCCGCAGCAGAACCTCCAGTCGGCGCAGACGACTCATTCCTTCCCTTCTGTCACCCCCGACCTTATCGTCCAGATGCCAGTAATGACGATGGTGCCTCCTCAGCCTCCTGCGCCGCCTCCGCCGGCCCCCCAGGCCCCCGCTCCGCCGGCCCCGGCCCCCCAACCCATCCAGCCTCACCCTCCCGTCATCCCCACACCCGCTCAGCCCGTGAAGGTGAGTGGTTCCTGCGGTCGTGGCTCGGGATCGGGGTGGTTCGGTGCCTCAGCTGGGTGGGAAGAGCTGCAGCGCCGGTGTCCGTGCCAGGTCTCCACCGCTGGGGTTTCGTTTTAAGGCAGACGACCACAGTTTGGTCAAAAGATTCCTGTTTGGAAAAGGCTTCCTCCTCTCTATTGAGTAGAAAAGGAGCCTGCGGGGACCCCTCTTAGACACAAGTTAGCCAGCACGAATTCCACCCAGCCTCGCGTGGAATTCATCCTCTTCCTTATTTAAGCCCTACGTGACTCAGGACGAAATCTCGGCTTACTGAAGTGACTCACGCTCTTGACCTTTCTTGGTACGACAGAGCTAATCCGCATGGTTTTCTGCAGAGCTCGGTGCAGGCAGACAGTATCTCGAGTATGTAGGGGAGGCCTTCCAACTTCCACCCCGTAGCGCTGCCTCCGTGCCGCAGCTTGAGCCCGAGTCGTGCTACGAGGAGCACAAGTCGGTCGAAGACAGCGTACGGCCCTTGGTAATCCTGATTTCTTTCTTGCTTGTAGACGAAAAAAGGAGTGAAGAGGAAAGCAGACACCACAACACCGACGACCATAGACCCGATTCATGAATCATCATCGCTGCCTGCTGAACCCAAGTCCACCAAGCTGGGGCCGCGGAGGGAAAGCAGCCGACCGGTGAAGCCCCCGAAGAAGGACGTCCCAGATTCCCAGCAGCACATGGTAGAGAAGAGTAGCAAAGTGTCCGAGCAGTTAAAATACTGCAGCGGCATCATCAAAGAGATGTTTGCCAAGAAGCACGCTGCCTACGCCTGGCCCTTCTACAAACCTGTGGATGTGGAAGCACTGGGACTGCACGACTATTGCGATATCATTAAACATCCCATGGATCTGAGCACGATCAAAGTAAGCTCAGCTTCACGGGAGGTGTGGGGAGGTCGGGGGCTTGGCAGGGCGTGGATGGCGCAGGAGACGACGACTCCTCCCGGCGCGTGCGCACCCAGCGCCTTCAGATGTCTGCCAGGCTTTTCTTGGCCCTGGGTTTCTCGTACATTCGGTCCCTCTTATTTGCCTGTTGCTGTTATCGTGACATTTGGAAAAAAAAACAAACAACCCATCATCCTTCCAGAAGGGCTCTTAGGAAACGCTTGCCCGTTTTGTTTTTTTTTTAATAGAAAATTTCCATTGCTGTCTAAATCTACGCTTTCTGTTCTTAGCCCAGGAGATGGCCTCAGAGAGCATAAATTACACTAATAAGGGGATTGGATTTAAAACAAAACGTGTTCTGTTCTCTTAAAATAAGGGCCCGTGTTCCTGAAGTTGTCTGAATCAGCCTTCTGTTAAGCAGAGGTAGGTTCTGCTGCCGATAGGCTGGCGTCGCGGATTGTAGAAATGTGACTTCAACGTAATCCACGTTTCCACTTGAAGCATTAATTCATTACTGACAAGTCTTTTACTTCCCGGCTCTGTGATGAACTCACCTGTAAGCAGAAAAGGTTAGGGCTGAATCCTGCTTCACCCAATTTGGGCTTGCGTTTTACAACGAGAGGAGGGAATTCTTCCTTCCCGCAGCCTTCTCCTTACTGAGGTTGCGCCAGGTCTGCGCGGGGATTTCAGCTCTTCCTTCGCCGCTGCGCTCAAACCGTTTTGCTGAAGGGTGACTTAGGAGCACGTTTCTCTTCCCTTCTGTTCCATCGAAGGAGTTGCAGTGGCAAAAACCATTTTCAGCCTCGCGTTTGGGATCTTCCTGAGCCAGAGCTTGGGAACGCGTTATGAAATTCTTTGCTTTGGCTCAGTAATGCAAGCACGGTCCGGGCTGATAGGCACATACCGTGCTGCCCGCAGTAATTGCCACCTGGCTGCGTGAAATGAATTGCTGATGCTGGCTCCGGGCGCCGGTGGCCAGATGTTTCCCCTCTGCAAGCGCGCCATCGGCTTCGGCTTCCCTCTTGGCAAGCGCGGCAGAGCAGCGAGCGAGCCCTCGGGGCTGCGCTCTCCTCGTCTCCAGCGGACAAAAACCCGAGTCAATCAGCAGATGGTGCAGGCAAGTGTTGATAAATCAAGATCTTCACGCTCCTTGGCTTCGTACCTTGGCGCTCACGTCCCGTTCGGTGATACACAGAGGCTCGTTTCCAGCCGTGAAGCTTTGTAGCTCGGGCTGCTTGCCCTCTGATCGACAGCAGGCTGCAGGGCTGCCGTGCAGAACCCCCCAGCGCTGCAAACGGAGCGCTGGTGGTATCGCCGTGCGCCTGTCTGAGCTCACCCTTGGCAGACATCACCGAGACAGCTGCTCGGCTTTCTCCGTTTGCTTGTTTTCAAGTTCAGCCCCTCTTTCCCAGAGAGGGCGTGAGATCTGCACGGGGCTCGGGAAGCCTCCGCGCTCAGCTGGCGTCGCCCGGCGCTCCCGGCTGGATGCAGCACCATCGTCTCAAGCCTCTGCCAGGGGCGTTAGAGCAGATCTGGCTCCTCTTAGGTCAGGTGTCGGCATCCCACTCTGCGGAGGTCGGCTTTCTTCCAGGATAGGGAGGCTAGATGGCGAGCTTGGGAACCCCAAAAGCGGGCATGGCGATTGAATCCCGTCCCCGGTGTCTTAGCCTCGAACAAAGCTCCTTTTTCAGCTGACCCTTGAGCACAACCAGCTCTTCCTCCCAGGGAATCCATCTGAGCAGAGCTGGTTTTTGCGAAGAAATTGGGCCTTGGGGGTGTGCGTGGAGGTTCAGTGCCTGCAGGTCAGACAGAGCCAGGGTTCAGTGGGCGATCCTGGCTGCGAGCGCTGCTTCCCTGATACATCCAGCACCAGCAGTCGTTGTCATCTGAAGGGAGCCTGAAGAGCACGTTGCCCCCTCTTGAACACACCCTGAGTTATCCTTAAAGATGCCCACGGTCTGCTCCATTTTTTTTTGTCAACCTGGTGCGATTCTTCCTTATTTGTTCCAGTGCAGGGAGACGCTTGGGCTTCCAAAGCCTCCACGGGTGCCACGGTGCTGTGTTTGTTCACTTAATCGGATTATTGCATTTACACCCTTAATAGCTGAAAGTTCTTTTTAATCCCTTCCTTTCTAGTCTAAACTGGAGAACCGGGAATACAGAGATGCTCAGGAATTCGCAGCCGACGTGCGATTGATGTTCTCCAACTGCTACAAGTACAACCCTGCCGATCACGAGGTGGTGGCGATGGCACGGAAACTGCAGGTAAGAACCGCGCCGCACGGCCACCTTCAGTTCTCCGGGAGTGCCTGCGTCTTCCTTTCCTAATTGCTCCGGCACAAGTGGTGCATCATCTCCAAATAACAAAGAAATAACGTAAAATAACAAAAAGCATAAAGAAACGCCAGCATGGTAAGCAGATCTCGCTGTGGAAGCGATAGGAGCGGGCTGACTCAGCCCGATTTGTGTTTGCCTCATTGAACTATTTTGTTTCGTAGCATCTTTTCCTTGTCCTCTTATCTTTTTGGTAAAGGAGTGGGGAAAAAAAAGTAAGGCTCTGAAACGTCTCTTTCCTCCTCGAGAAACCTGTAGAGAAAATAGGGATCGTGCCCCCTTCTTGGTGCAGTCGTTGTAGTTACCTTCCTGATCATCCTTACAGTGAAGTTTTACACTCCACTTGCTCCTGCAACCTTTGTAATGAATGGTGTAGCTGAAAAAGAAGCCACGTACGTTGAGCGACGTTTTTGCTTGATGCAAGAACCGGTATTCCAAAAAAACCCCCAAAACATCTGGGTTCCCTTGTTTCACTTCAGTTCAGAAGCACGTCACTCCCGCGGGTCTGAGCGAGACCGAGCTCTCTTCGGGAGCCGTGCAAAAGCGGCTTCTCTTAGTAGTGGTTCTTCACCGAGAGCCCTCGGCCGCTCCTGCTTTGCACGTTTAACCCAAGCATTTTGGCAGCTCTCACTGAGAAACACTTGAGGATTCCCTGTCTCTCTGTTTTCAGGCAGGTCTTTCACTTAAATGCTGATTTCTCCCCCGTTTTTGCTTTCTGAGGGCTGTGGGTGCAGCTGTCGTTTCCTAAAACTTCGTGCCGTCTGTCTCTTGGTCCCTCCTGGATAACTTTAGCACATCAAACCCGACCCAAACTGGGCGGCAGGAGGCCTTCACGTGCGGTAACCTCCCAAAAGCCACGTGGAAACGCGTGCCGGTAGTGGAAGGAGGGGATGCAGGATGGGCTCAGCGGGGCTTGTTCACAGCACACGAGGTCCGGGCTGGACGGGACGAGAAGCGTGCAAGGACACCAGGGCTAAAGCTGCTGGGAAGAGGCTTTGTTCACGTGCTCGTCATCACCGTGGGGCTTGCTGGAAGGATTCAGCAGCAGCTTCAGCTTCTTTCTTAGGAAGATAACACAGCGTCATCAGAAAAAGCCCTGCGGAGATTTTTGCTGTTTACAGTTCTTGGCCATCCCTGCACAAGAAAAGCTGAACTCGAGCTGAATGGAGCGGAGGGACTATTTGAATGACAAGGCGTTGGGGTCTCGCTGTATGAAAGGAGGAAAAAAAAAACCACAGCGTGGCTTGCTTTTAACCTTCAGAAAGCAGGGATCTGATTTACATCAGAAAACGCCAGAGCTGGGAAAAACGCGAAGGACATGAGGTTCAGGGAGGGAAAAAAAAAGTAGAAACTGGATATTAATAGCTTTGGGCTGGGTCTGTAATGATTAAAGAGCAGTTTCTAGAGGAAGTAATAGGAGAAGAATGCTTCCAGATTGTTCCTGGCTCTGTGTAAACTCCTGTGTCCGGTGCCCAAGGCTAGCATCTAGATTTTAATGGGGATGTTCCCAAACCTTTCACGCTTCGCACTGGCGCAGCCTTTTCTCTCATCTTCATGGCACGGCGGCCGTCAGGAAATCCTGAAATCCCTAGAAATCCTTGGGAGTTGGTTGACCCCTGAGAGGTTTCATCAAGTTTAGGGTCGATATTTCCTCGTGATGCTTCTGTAAAATCAGCTCTGGGCTGGTTGAATTTGAGATAAACGTACACTGAGTTAAACATGTGTCTCGGCGCGCTTTTGATGTGAAATGCGTAGCGTTCAGCATCTGTTGGTGGTGTGGTTTTTTTTTTCCCCCCTCTGGATTCTGCGGTTGACAGAGGGCTGAAAAACACGATGCTCGCCCTCTGGCCACTCGTTCTCTTGTTTTGGTCCAGTGAAGTACTTCACAGCCACTTCAAGTGGCGTCCTAAAGCGTTTTGCTAGCGAGCAGCAGAAGGAACCGGCCGGATCTGATCTGAAATTCTGGTCACTGTCGTCGCAGGCTGCAGAGCTGTAAAGAGCTGCGCAGAAACTTGAGACTTTTCTTTCTCTCACCCCGTCCTATGGGGAAAGTCCTCAGCAGCCGACGCTGCCAGGTGATGCCCCGTGGAGGCAATAAAGGACACATTAAGCTCTTTGCAACCGGGATTTTATTCACCTGAGTCAGCCCCGCAGGCAGGCTCAGGAGCCCATCCCTGCCCGGAGCCACTCGGGAAACTCTTTTCCCAACACAAAGATGAAAATCTTGCTTTTTGAATGCAACGCCACGACCGCGTGTTGGTGGCAGACAGGGAAAGTGTCCCCGTGGCTGCTTTGTAAAGCTGATTTTTACGTTCCGCAGGTTGGAGCCGGTTACTTCAGCTCCTTGCATTCCCTCGGGGCTAATAACGTGTCTTTTCACCCTCCTTGTGTGGCCGTGCATAACGATCCCCCGAAAGCGCATTTCAAGAGGACTCCTGGCCGGCGTTTGTGGCTCTTGGAGCTCCCTGTCGCGATAGGGGTGGGTGCCAAAGCCCAGGCAGCCGGGCTAGCAGCTCTCCCTTCGCTTGCTCCCTGCTCAGAGAACTCATTTCGGGTGGGAAGGAGCCAAGCAGGCGAGCGAGGTTTCTGGAGCGCTGCTGGGGTTTGGAAACCAGGCTGAGGATGCAAGTCTGGGCACGGGTTGGTGAGTTACCATCAGCCGGGAGCGCCGGGCGTTGCTTAACAGATAGCCCTGGTTCTGCCCACTCGAGTTATTCACCTGTCCTTGCATCAGCCGTTGCATTAACCCTGTCCAAATCCCTCTGTTCCCGCTTTCTGGTTGGAAGCTGATTTTCTAGGAATTCCGGTGTTAACAGGGAGCTCGAGCTCCCTCGGGGTTGTGCCACTCGGGCGTGGAGCTGGGAATTGTGCATTAACCAGCCGGGGTGGCCAAAACAAATCCCTCTGCCTGCAGTCACAGCCCCGGGCACCGCCTTCGTCCTGGTTGATGTTTGTCCAAGCGAGGACAGGCCGGTGGCACCGGGGATTTGCATAGCAGTAAGAATCCCTGATCACAAAGATGTTAATTAGCCGGTTACCTGCTTCCTCGTTAGGGTTTTTTTCTTTTATCTGTTCCTGGTGAACGCAGATGGAGTGCTAGGGGGTTTTCCAAATGTTGAGGGCTTTTTCCTAACCCAGGTGCTTCTGAATCGATTGATTGTTTTTAACTTGGCTCAACTGGACTTCAAATCAACCTCCCTAAGTGTTAAGGCATAAAGATCTGGGAAGTTGTTATTCCTGACCCGAAAGAGTTTAGAAATTGTATGTAAGCAGTGTTTTAGCATTGGCTGCCGGCGGTAACGAAGCACCGGACTTTCTGGTTCATGGCGAGCAGTAATTAGTTTGTAAACACACATTAAGCGCGGTGACTCAGCGCCTTGAAGCACTGCAGCTTGTTGCAGGGGGAGCGAAGCGACAAGCACTCTTGCGTGCCTCTGTCGTGCTGCAAGCCCTCTGAAAGCTCTCCTTTTCCTCGACTGTGTGCTCCGGAGCGCTTTGTGCTTGCAGCGCAGCAAGGGAAGCAATTCCTTCCCCTTCCAGCCTTGCTGGTCCCGTGTGGGGGAGCACAGAAGCGAATTTGGCATTTCTGCCAGCAGATGGAAGCAGCGAAACAACATCTGCAGCTCCCGAAGCGTGCCCTGAACAGAGGCACGGGAGGTTCAGGACGGAGAAATGCCGCCCAGCAGCGCTCCACCTGCACAAAACGAAGGAGGAGGGGCGAACAAAGGAGCTCAGGGAAATGCTGAGCGAGTTTCGAGCACCACCAGGTCCTTAAATGAACAGCGAGGACGAGCCTGACCTGAAAGTCTCGGAAGCCTTGGGGCTGAAGAAGGTTGCTCCTCGTGTGCGAGCATCTCACGCGCCCAGGTGTGGGCCGCAGGGAGAGGGGATCCGGTTGTTGTCTGCGCTCGATGGAAAAACATCTCCTGTTCAAAGGTGTCACAGGTCCTCGGGAGTGCTTAAAGCTGCTTTGCAAGGCGAGGCGTTGGAGTTCCGTGCTTAAAGTCAGCTCGGTGTTCAAGCAGGGGCTTCAATGTCACCGGGCGTTTGACTTGCTAAGCGGTTTTAAATAAGTCACAGAAATCCGCATCGGTTTGCGTGCAGCTAACGTTTACGGACTGCAGGGGCGTAGAAGGAAGCCGTGGGCCTTGGGTGGCGGGTTCCTGCTCGGTGCCGCGCACCCAGGACAGGAGAATGTCGCCTCCTTTCCTTCCTACGTAAAAAAGGAAAAAAAAAAAAGAGTTCCCGAAGCTGCTTCGTTGGCTCCTCTGCTTCCCGGCTCAGCATCGCTCCCTGCAAAGCCCCGAGGCTCAGCTGGATCCCCTCCTGGAAGCTCCTCTCCTCCTTGGGGCCTCCAGAAGGAGCCTGGAGTGACCAGCTGAGCTCTTGCGGAGCTGCCTGGCTTCTAAACACGTAAAAGCAGGGGAGCTGAGCCCATTTTCAGGTCTCGCTTGCCCAAAACGTGGCGTTTTTTTTCTGCAAGTGCTTCTCCCATCGCGCGGCAGTTCAGGTGGTAACGTGCCCCCGTGGAGGGGCGCGCCCAGGGACAAAACCAGCTCTTTTTCAGTTGCTTTGGTGGCGTGGGCGTGTACAAAACAGTCGGATTGATGGGAAACAACTCAGGGATCACAACCTTGGCTGGAAGCGTGGCATCGAGATTAAAATCTAACGCAGGTGGCAATTGTTCCGGGAAACTCGACGAGAAAACAAGACCGGGAGCGGTGAGGGCGCGGGCAGGGATGGAGAGGACCCTGCTGCGGGGGGGAGCAGCCTGGCTCAGCTCACGGCTGCACCCGCGCCTGCTCCCTGCCTCCTGCTGTGGCCCCGGTCCCTAAGGGATCGCCGGTGGCTTCACCTCGAGTACCGGGAGCGAAACGGCGCGAGCACACACACAGCCTTTCGCTGGAACTGCCTCGATAAGAAACACAATCAGCCTTTCGCTCCTTATCTCGCCGGCTTGTCTTAGGTTTAAATTAAAGCGGATCTTAATCGGGCTTTAGAGAAAAACGACTTTCCCAGCCGTGGGGTAGCGGTGAAAATAACCCAGCTTCGTACTCGTCGGGATAAGGGGGAAGTGTTCGCACAAGCGTTTGATTTAATCGAGGTGGTTTTCGCCGCACGGCCATAGGAGAGCAGTTGTTGTAGGCAGCAGCAGTTGCGCTTAGGAAATCCAGCCTGTGTCTGGGCTGAAAAGGAGAGGGAGCGACTGGCGGTGCTGGAGCTGAGCTCGTCAGCGTTGCAGCTTTGAAAACGAACCTTGCCTTTCTTGCCGGGAAACTTTCCCCCCAAACCATCCTGGATGCAGTCAAAATTCCAACCAGACTCGAAGGGCAGACTTGGAGCGTTGAGGAAATGGTGCTGTCTGCAACAGGCGGGACTCTGTGTGTGTGTGTTTGTTGCTCGGGTAGAGACCGCAGGTATGTGGGGAACACCCTGGAGATGCTAACTGCCTTTGTAGCACGGTGCTCTGCCAAACCCTGCCTGATTTTTTTCCATGCTATTTTCAGGACGTCTTTGAGATGCGCTTCGCTAAGATGCCAGACGAACCAGAAGAACCTGTGATTCCAGCCTCTTCTCCCGTGGTGGTGCCACCTCCGACCAAGGTGGCTCCCCCTTCCTCTAGCGATAGCAGCAGCGATAGCTCCTCGGACAGCGACAGCTCGTCGGACGACTCCGAGGAAGAGCGAGCTCAGCGGTTAGCAGAGCTCCAGGAGCAGGTACCGTGTCCGTCCCGACGGATCGGGGGCGCCCCGGGGTGTCCTTCTTCACCTCGACCGCCTCAGGCGGCTTGTTTTATTTAGCTCGCAGCCTTGGGACCGCTGTCTGATAGCGAGTGTCGGCTGTAAAGTGCTCCACGAGCTGTAAAGGGCCGGTGGAGTACGGAGGAGTGGGTGCAGTCCAGAACGGTCCTCCCAGGGCTCTCGCAGCTGCACAAAATAGTCCCCAGCTGCAGGAGCTCGCTGCCTGCGGTCAGGTGCTGCCGTGTGAGCGGGCTGAACGCCTCCAGGGCTGCCCGAGCCCTCAGGAGGAGGATTTATCCGCTGTGGCCAGCTGACACTCTGCGGGGGAAGGCGGTGAGATAAAGAGCAGGCAGCTCCAGCGTGCGTCCTTCCAGTTCGTGACGTTGCTGGCACTGGGAAGTAAAAGCGTTGAGTGGTGCTGAGGAAGCGAGCAGCCCGCTTCTGCCCTAGCGGGGAGAAAAGCTGTGCCAGGCTCTATAAAAAGGTTGCCTCCTTCCTGTTGCGGAGGTCAAGACGCTTAAATATACAAAAATCAGCGCGCTGAAAAGCTGGAAAAGGTGACCTAGTTAGTAGTAAAAGATAAGAAAGCACGGGCGGTACTGAAAGATGGAGAAAAGAGAGGGAGAGGTGATTAATATGGAGAGAAGGAGGTGCTGGGCAAAAGTATCTTGATCTTTGTGTGTCTGCCTCTCAGCTTAAAGCAGTGCATGAACAGCTTGCAGCCCTGTCCCAGCCACAGCAAAACAAACCAAAGAAGAAGGAGAAAGACAAGAAGGAGAAGAAGAAGGAGAAGCACAAAAAGAAGGAAGAACTGGAAGACAGCAAGAAAAGTAAAGCCAAGGAACCGCCGCCCAAGAAGGCTAAGAAAAGTAACAGCAACAGCAGTACCTCCAGGTCAGCCCTGTTCCTGTTCCCTCACGTTTTGTTGCGCTGAGGAGCATGACACTCTTTTTTTCTTGTGATAATTAACTTTCTTACACACAGGATTCTTGAAAAGTAACTCCTATGCCTTTGGTGTAGGGCTGGCTCGCAGCAAGGCCCCTCGCCTTCGCGCTGGTGTGATCGGTTTGAGTCGCGGGCGTGAGCTCAGCAGCAGCACCTGCTCGTGCTGCTGTGGTTCGGTGTCTGCCTGCTGGGGCTGCTTTCAGCACGTTAAGTACAGGAGAGAAAACCCCGCAGAGTCGGGGCGCTGCATCTCAGCGCCCTGCGTTCTCTAGTTTTCCCTACCCCTTCCTTTTGTTGGGGCTGGAGGTTTTAAACGAAGAGGTAAGGTGCCAAGAGCCGAGTATCTGCTGCTGGAACGGGAAGGGGACGTTGTGCCTTGGTATTGAACCCCGAAAAGGAGGTGAAAGGGAGGAGTTTGGCGTATTTAGCTGTAACGAGATGAAATTAAGGAGTCGTTGCTTCTTGTGAACGTATTTCTTTACGGATGCTGGCTTTTGCTTCTGCCTGCGTGCAGCCTACAGGGAGATTGCGCTGCCCTAGTGGTGCTGCGGTGTCAGACTCCACACAGCAGAAGCCTTTCCAGCAGGGAAATGCGCAGCCTCAGTTAGGCTTCCGTCCGTCCGAGCGCAGATGTGAAGAATTAACCTCTGGAGCTGCTCATTTCTGTCTGAGTTGAGGGAAAGTTGGACGGGGAGCTCAGACTCGGATGTCCAACGGGTAGCAGGCTGAGCATCCCGCATCCAGCCTCGTGGCTGGGCTGGAAAATAAGAGGATGCCCTTTGGGATTGAAAGGAAACGTGCAGAGAGCTCCCTCCTGCACCTCGTGCCCGGTTCGTTCTCTGATGCCGCAGCGGTAGTTGTAAAATAAGAGCGACGTGGTTGTTACACGGTGTTAGAGCCAAGCAGCTGTTTTTTGAAACGTCTCTGTGTTTCGGTGTGCTCTGTAATAACATTTTATAATTATTCTTAAGTAGTAAGAAGGAGCCTGTGACGGTGAAGAACAGCAAGCCCCCCCCAGCCTACGAGTCTGAGGAGGAGGAGAAGTGTAAGCCAATGTCCTATGAGGAGAAGAGGCAGCTGAGCCTGGACATTAACAAACTCCCTGGTGAGAAACTGGGCCGAGTTGTCCATATCATCCAGTCGAGAGAACCCTCGCTTAAAAACTCCAATCCCGATGAGATTGAAATTGACTTTGAGACATTGAAACCCTCCACGTTACGGGAGCTGGAGAGATACGTGACCTCGTGTTTACGGAAGAAGAGGAAACCTCAAGGTACCTGTCAGCCTCAGAGCTGTTCCCCTCGTGTTCCGGCCGGGTGTTCCCAGCCGGGTGACGGATTTGCAGAGAGAGATGGGTGCACGCGTGCCGGTTTTTGGGCGGTTTATATCCTTGCTCAGTGAAAGAGGGGAGCTGTTACTTCTCTAGCCAAAGGAGCAGTGCCACCACAGCGTGGCTGTTAAATCCTGCTGCTGGACCTGAATCCAGCTGCTCAGACACGAGGCTGCTGATCCTCGGCCTCCCTCTAACGTAAATATTTTCTTCCAAATCCTACCGGTACGAAGCGTGCCACTTGCTGCCAGTTAGGTGGAAGGGCACCCGCCGTTTCAGCCCGAGGCAGGCTGTTTTTATACAAACCGCGGGTGCTCTTTGTGACGAGCAGCAGCCTTGCGGTGGGGCAGGGGAGCGGAGGCGGGTGGGGGGACCACGGCGTCCTGCAGGGCACGGGGCTCGCTCTGAGCTGCCTGCTCTTCGGGGCTGAGGCTCCCGACCTCGCCCCTCCTCTCTGCCAGCTTCTGGAGGCTTTTTATTCCACTTTTCACCGTCCCCGTTTATTCACGGCTGAGGAACTGATCAGCATTTTGGTTACTGAAACGAAATCTTGGGGGATTTGAAAGGAACCTCCTAGTTGCCCGTGGGCAAGGGGGGGCTGATCACAGCGTGCTATAAAGCAGAGTGGAAAACAAACCTACCCAAACCTCGGGAGGTTGCTTTATGCTCCCGTACCCGATTAAAACATTTAGATAGTTCTGTTTCGGTTTAGCAGGTCGTAAAGAGGTACAGCAGGGCCCGAGGGCTCTTCAGCTGTAGCGACCCGTTTTTATTGGGGCTTAAGCTATTAAAACAGGCGGCTGCCTACTTCCCGCTGCCTCAGCCACCTGCCTGGCTGCCTACCTGGGCCAGGAAGGTGCTGCAGCTAAAAAAAAAAGTGAATTTTCAGCAGCGAGAACCCGCTGCTGCTGGGCACAGCGAGCTCGGGGTGGCCGCGAGCTGCGGAGAGGAGCCCGGGTTCGGCAGCAGCCCTGGCCTGACACGGTGGGAGGGGAAACCCCCATCATTTTCCGCCCCTTAGGGAATCGCCCCCTGTAAGACCTCCGAGGGCCTGCTGCAGCCCAGCTCGGGCAAGTCAGCGGTGGGGATAAGCGCAGCAAAATCGAGGGGGGTTTGCCACGCGGCCCCCCGGGGGTCTCGCTGTTAGCAGCAGTCAGGGAGGAGCACGCAGCAGGAGGCAGGGTGCCGGGGGGCTGCTTCTCCTTCTGACGCTCTTGTACTGTTGTCTTGTTGCAGCAGAAAAAGTGGATGTAATTGCTGGTTCCTCTAAAATGAAGGGGTTCTCGTCCTCAGAGTCTGAGAGCACCAGCGAGTCGAGCTCCTCCGACAGTGAAGATTCAGAAACAGGTTAGATGCAGCTTATTTAAAGACTCAGTCCTATACCTGTTTTCTGTATAAATAAATATGTTTTCATTACCGGCTTGGTCTTTAATTTTTTGTCTTTGTAATCAAACCAATGTACCCAGCGGAGATGCTGCATGTTGCCCGTCTCGGGCCCTCCGTGTACAACTTGGCAGTAGCGCTGTTGTCTCTGGCAGTTCTCGAGCGCTACGAGATATTTTCATAAGCTTTCCTTTCTCGAGTTGGATGTGGGCGCAGGAGCCAAACTGCGGCGTGTGCCAAGGTAGCTCTTTGTCTGGCTGATGACCTAGATCTGTATTTTTAGAAAGCCGCTCTATTGTCCTCACGGGAGGCACGAGGCGTTCTCACCAGGAACGCTTGTGCAACAGAGCGGTGTGGTGGAGAAAGACTTGGGAAACGTGCGTTATTTGTGCGTAAGAGCCTTTTTTACGGCGTCGGGCAGGTCTGTGTAGAAAAAGTAGGGTGAAAACTTCCCAGGGCAGCGTCTGCTCTGCGTAGCTCCGTGCTTCTGCCTTGGTGCGACCTCAGCCTTTTGTCATTTGGGCTTGGATGAGGCTGCCCTCACCCTCTCGCGACGCGTTGCTCTGTCCTCTAACATCACGTGCTGGCGTTCCCTGCTTGCTTTTACGTCAGCAAAGCCGTGCGGTCGACTAAAGCTCTTTCCCCCGCTAGCTGCTAACCCGGCTTGGCCTCCAGAGGTGACCCCGGGCTCTTCCCAGCACGCAGGTCAGCAGAAGGGCTTCTGCACGAGGCAGGAGGCGTCCTTCCTCCTCTTTCAGAGCGGGGCTGGCTCCGTGGCACAAACGCCACCAGGACCGGGCAGAAATCCGCTGGCGATCCTGCCGGCCTCCGGCCTCGCGTCCTTTTGGTAGGAGGAGAAAAGAAACGCACGGGCTGGGGGCTCGCAGCTCTGCAGCTCCGAAACCAGCAGGGCCTGAGAGCTGTCGGAAGGCTCCTCTCCGTCTTCCTTTCTCCTCCAAAAACGCAGCAGCTGGGGTTGATTGGACTTGCAGTGGAGCCAAGCTGGCACCAGTTCCCGTAAATGCTTCAGTTTTTAAGGATGTGTGCGTCTGGGGTAATGCCGGAGTGCGCTGTCTTTTAACGTGACACGCGGAGGTTGCGTGCTGTTGCCTACTTCCACGTATTTTCAGTAGGATCTGCGTGGGGTTTTTTTTTTGAGGAACTTGAGAGGTTTTGTTGTGTTGAAATAACTCGTAGGTGGCGATCGGAAGGTTAAATCTGTCGGTGACAAATGCCAAGAGGGGAAGGGGGACCCATGCTCCTTGGCCAAGCAGTGACACAAACCGGCCGTGTTTGTGCTCGTAGACAACACTCGGGCCGCTTATTTCCATTTATCTCCTCCTGCCTGCAGCTCTGCGTGGCTTTGCCAGGGGCTCGGAGCCCCCCTGGTCGTGTTGGGCACCCCGAGGGCTCGCCGCGCCGTGCGGCCGCCTGGCCGAGCGCCATTCTGCTTGTCCGCGGTCCCAGGTGGGACGAGAGCTCTGTCGGGGCCGTGTTTTGCTGCGAGCAGGCACTGGAAGGGACGGGCAGAGCTCTGAACGAAGCGATTTTAATAACTCCTAGGGTGCAGAGGGCTCGTGATGGAATAGACCGAAGCAGAAGCGAGCGCTTTTCTCCCCGGGGGTGGCACCTCCACGCGTCCCCCCCAGGGACGCCGCTCGCCGTCTCGGGTCCCAGAGCCGCAGCGTGGTTGGGGTCGGAAGGGGACCTTAAAAACCATCGGGTTCCAGCCCCCCGGTGGGCAGGGACACCTCCCACTAGACCCAAAGTTTCATCAGGGGCCGACCCCACCTGAGGCCGGGGTGTGCCGGTCCCGTTTCCAAACGAAACGCGGGACGAAAAAACGGCCCGCGGAGGCGAATCTGACGAGGGCAATGTGGTGCTGGTTGGAAATTCTTCTCTGCCAAAGAGGCGGCGCTGGACCGCGCACCAAAACGGTGCCCAGCCCTCCCCGCTAATGGAATTAGGTGGGGATAATTGGGAGCTGCGCTTGTGTAACAGCGTCAAAGCCTCCCACGGCCCCAAATCCGCTCCAGCTGACAAAACCGGCCCCTGATGAAACTGAAAATGCTCTTTTTTCTCCCAAACCGTGCCTGGCGACGGGGCTATAGATGCAGAGAGGGAGGAAACAATTTGCAGATAGAAGCCCAGACCTTTGGATTTAGAAGAGAACCGCATCAATGATGCGATGTGGCAAACAGATGATTAAACTCCTTTTTTTTTTCTTTTTTTAATAATTTACAGCCATCGGGGCTTTGGTTTTCCTAAAAAAGCCAAGCCTCCCCCCCCCCCCCGATCGAACACCACGAGCTGCCGAAAGCCCTCGCTGGCAGCGTGGCCAGGTGCCTGCAGAGCCGCTTCGTTCCCTCTAAATTATCGGGGCCCTGTTTAATTGCTGGGGGGGGGGCGCACGTTTCCGATGCCGTGCGTGACCGCGCTTTCGGTGACACGGCAGCCCTGTCCTTGTCCCCGGTCCCTGCGGACCTTGGAGCAGGATGAGGCCGTTCCTTTTTGCTGTTGTTAAATATTCCTGTATTTGCCGGGGAGGTGGAGAATTGGGTTTGCCACTTTGGTAGGCTTCCGAAGTTTGCTCTGCGATTTGAGTTGGGGTCAGGCATCTCACGAGCTTTCTCTGTGTCTTTTTTCTCTGGCCGCTTGGTTTGGCTGCTGAGCTGCTGCGCGGTGGGATCACGCCTTGGGTTTTGCGCAGTAGACGTTGGGGGTGTTAAAACCCGACACGTGCTGGTGCACGACTTCTGTTTTACCTCAGTTTGCTCCTGCTTTGGTTCAGCGCTTTGAGGAAAAAAAGCCGGGCAGGCCGTGCTCACGGGTGCAAGCAAAACCAGATGCCGTAAAGCCGTCAACGAGAATTAACTGCAATTAACTGCGAGCGCTGTTGACTTGCTTTGAAGCTGCACGCAGCTTTGCTGTCGGGCAGCGCTCTCCCACGAGCTGCCTCTTGCTTTTTGCAGCCCAGAGCTCGTAAGACGAGGATCCTTTTTCCTGGATCCTTTTCCGTGGATCCTTTTTCCTGGGTCCTTTTTTTGTGGATCCTTTTTCCTGGGTCCTTTTTCTCCTGCTCACTTCGGAGCGATGTCTCCAGCCCTCGGTTCAGTTGCCAGCAGAGCGTGTTGTGTTTATTTAAGTCGGGAGCGTTGTTCTCCTCCTCTAAACCCGCAGGTACGGCGATACTCTGAAAGCAGGAGGCTTCAAAGGGGGGGGGGGGGAAAAATAAATACGGGCTTTGTCGTGTAGGAGACGAGACCGAGCAGCCTTTGCCTTAAGCCCTGCGAAACCAGCGGTGCAGAACGAGAGGGTTATTCCAGTCTAACTCGTCGTAATTAGCGCCCAGGTGCATGCAAACGACCCCGAGCTTTTGGGGAAAACAGCCGTGGCTTTTACACTTCTCGGGTAGCAGCAACGGCCTCTTGGGTTTCGTGCTTGTGGATTTTGTTGTTTGTTTTTTGTTTTTTTTTTTTCCCCAAAATCCCCCTGTTTTAGCGAGTTGTGAACGAGATCCAAGCGCGTAGGTGCGTAAAGGCTTTGCTTAAGGCGCAGGTGCAATGGCAGCGGTGTCAAGCCCAGGGCTGGTGCGGGCAGTTTGTTATTAAGGATTCAAAAACCGGGCTGCGAAATGGGAGAAAAGCCGTTTTGGGGCTTTCTGCAAGCCCGCGCTTGGAGCTGTTTCTGCCCTTGGGAAGAGAGGAGCTAATGTGAGGCGGCGCGACGAGGCGTAGCGACATCCCGCCGCCGCCAGTGGCTCGGGTTTTGTCGTCGCGAAGCCGGTCCTGGTGTCCTCCGCGATGCTCTCCTGCTTGCTCAGGGCAACTTTTATTGTCTCGAGCGAGTTTTTATTTAACCCCGGATCCATTCTGCGGCCTCGAGAGAGGGCTGGCGCTGCCACGGCCGAACCGTTGGTTGTTCGAAGCGGGTTTTTGGGAAGGATTTGCTCCTTTCCGCCCCCTTTCCTGGGCCGTTTCTGGGCTCGGTGCAGCCGGGTGCCGCTCGTTTCGGCACCACGAGCCCTTTCCACGCTTCCATCGCGATGGTTTTGCCTGGATGGCAGAGGGCAGAGAGCTTCGGGCGCGTTTTAGCCTCGTTTGCTGATCCCGCAGCTCCTGCTCTCCCCCAGAACCCCAAATCCCCCTGCTTTTCCCATAGATGATTCCTGCCTTTTTTAGGAGCTCACGGGCTTTGCTGCGGCTGGGAGGCTGGAAAGGGGAAACCCAGGCTCAGGTTTTCACCTTAGGTGCTAAAAAACCACCCAGACCCGACCCCAGGACCCCTCGGTGGGGCCGCAGACGGCTCCGCGGTCCCAAAACCTCTTTGAGTCAGCTTTTCTACCCAGGGGCAGCTCTGTCGCTGAGCAATAGCCTGTTCCCAAGTCGTTTCTCGTGCCGTTTTCCTGAAATTCGGGTCTCTTTTAGCCACTTGTTAAAATGTTCTCCCCGGCCGAGCCGTTTGTTCTGCCGCGTGTTATTTCCCTGCGAGGCGCAGGGGGGGTGGGATCGCGCTCTCTTTGATTGGAATGTATAACTGCATGTTTCTTCAGCAAACTTGTAACTCTAGCTCTCTCCGATTGCACCAGTGTGAACTGTTTGAAAGTTGGAATGGATTTGACCAAGAATGGACTGTTTTCGTACCGTTTTTATTCAGATTTCTTCCAGTTAGTGTTTTACCTGCTACAAAGAATTACTTTATACAAATCTGTTTATTTTTATATCTTGTCTGCATGCTTTTGGATTATAACAGCCATGTAACCACAACCTCCTTCCAAAAAGAAAAGAAAAAAAAAATTGTATAGTTTTTTTTTTTTTGTTCGTTTCGTTCTGTTTTTAAATAATAAAATAAATAAAGTGTTTGGCTTGCTCCAGAAAAATGCACCTTTTGTATAATCCTGGAATCGTAGTTTTTAACTATTTTACGTGGAGATGGAAGTCTTGCCGCTAGGGAAGCGTACGTTAGGGATTTGCTATTCGGGACAGATGTGGGTGGGAGCAGGAGCCAAGAATTTAGGGAAGAAACCCTAAAGAGGGGAAGGTGCCGGAGAGCCTCCAGGGAAGGCGTGCGCCCGCGGGAGCCGCTTGGGTGCTGAGCAGCTCAGCACCATCCTCCTGCTCTGCCAAACGCGCTGAAATGACATCATGGAAACTGCATTCCTGTGTTTTTCGGTGCTTTCACCCACGCACAGAAAGCAGAGTGGCAGGCCCGCCGATGTTCTTTTTCCTTCCAGCTCCCAGCTGCTTGGACAGGGCTCGTTTTGGGCACAAACCCCTTTTTTTTTGTTTTTTTTTTGTTTTTTTTTCCCCTGGGGAGGCCCCCGCAGCCTCGCCGCCGGTTGCCCACCAGTTGCCATCGCGCCAAGCCAGTGGAGGATGCTCAGTTGCCCATCCTCAGCCAGGGCTCGGATCTTCTTGCACCTCTGCAATCGGCTGTCGTGCCGGAGAACGCTTCCATCGCATCGCGGCGTGCTCCCAATGCCGAGCGGGACCGGCGCCGCTTCCCAGCCTGGATGGTCGCCTGCGGTACCGAGCGTACGCCGGGGACGCCGTGCGCCCTGCCTGCACCGAACCTCAGCCAGGACGGTGGGGAAATACGCGAGCATCTCCCTAAAGAAGCGATGAGAAAAGGTGCCGGCTCCTCAGCGCTGGATCCCCGTCCGTTCTCGCCGCGGTTGCTCGCTCCGACCCCACCGCTGGCCCTCGGGGTTTTCCCCTTCCTCATCTTTCGGCCTCAAAGCCGCGCGGGTTGGCGTCTCCAACCCGGATCAGAGAGAGGCGCTCTGCCACGATGCTCGCGGGGCTTTTTTCAGCCCCGGCCCATCTCCTTCGAGGACACATCTTAGTTCCAGGCCACCCAACGCTTTTCTCTTCTCTTCCCCGCTACCCGCAGTCTGCAGTGAACCTCCTCCGAGTTTCAAGTCCTTTCCCTTCCCATGAGCGCTTTTACCCCAAATAAGGCGGAAGCAGGGCTCCTTGCAACCCCCCCATATCACTGCTCGCTGTGGGGCTGGGAGGCTTTTGGCCACACGGCCCCGTGGCCGCGCAGCCCTGGGTAAGTGGAGCATCCACAGAAGTCACCCGTTTCTCAGCCCGTCTTGCTTTTCCCTGCATCCACAGCCACCTTGCCCTTTGACCAGCTTCCACCCACGAACTCATCCCTGTATTTTTGCCCTGGGAAGGCGAAATCTCCCGGAGCTGGGCTGCAGGAGCTGGAAACGGCCACCGTGCCCCCTCTTCCACTGGATCTGCGAGCGTGGAGATTTCCAAAGGGGCTCTGCCACCTTCGTGCACCCACATCAAACAATTCTTGCCTTCCAAAGGACTCTTTGCAGGCACGTTGTCTGCAGCAGGGGCTGGACACTTCTGCTGTGGTTGGTGCCCTGAGCTGAGATTTTCCTTTTCTTTCCAAATTGACATTTCTTTTTGCTTCGGCCTCGTCATCTGCAAAATCAGAGCACGTTCCCTTTGCTTTTGGGTGTTCGATGATGCCCAGATCTTTGTGTCCTCATCAAAACGTCTTCCACTGTGCCTCAACCCAGGAGAGGAAGAGGAGGCGAGCCTAAAAAATCAGCCAAAAAAACAGGCAAGGCTGATTTTGCCAGGGTTGTCTCAAGCCACCTTTGGAAACGGCGTTGGGGTCGAAATTGCCTCCCGTGCCAAGCACGGCTGAAATAACGCCACATAAGGCCAAAGGAGTCGAGCGCTGTCGGGCTGGAATTTGCCGCCGAGGAATTTTTGGCTGGATAACCCGATATCGGACAAATGTATTTCTGTTGCTTCGCCGTTTCTTGGCGGGGACTTGCAGAGGAAATCCTGGGAAAGGGTGGTTGTGTACACGAACTTAGGCCAGTTGTTGCGATGATCGTGCTTTAAAAATATCTCCGGCTCTCCGCGCAGCACAGGGAGGAGGCGTGAGAGATCACCCTTTGTCCGCTCACACAGCCAGACCCAAATCCTCTGGGTTAGGAGGCAGGGTCGCTGTTTGCCTAGCTCCATTTCTTTTTTTTTTTTTATCTCCTTGTGGTTCCAGCGTCTCTCTCCTTATCTCTGCCTCAGAGCGAGGCGGCATTCCTGGAATAGCTGAGTCTGGTCAAGCACAGCTCCGTTGCTCTCGTGCGCTGCTTTGCCAAAACCCGAGCAGCAGAGGTGCTGCTGGAGGGAGGCTCCCATCTCATTGCGTTCGCGTGCGGGGCCCGCAGCACGATGCTGAAAACCCCGATCCTCCCCGGTCCCAGGTGGGGAGCTCAGGAAAAGCCAGCTCAGGGGATTAAGTGGGTTTGAGTGGGTCATAGCAAACCGCTGCCGCGGGTTGGCCGCTCTGTTTCTTTCACCGTGGATGCGCGGAGCAGCACAGTCCGGGTACTAACATTTGCTCTGTCCCCTCTTCTCTTTGCAGAAATGGCACCAAAATTGAAGAAGAAAGGGCATTCTGGGCGAGAGCAAAAAAAGGTAGGACCCAGAGTATCCTCCCCGTCCCACTGGGTTGGGATCGAGTCCCCAGGGAGCTGTGGGGCCACGGGGTGTCCTGCCAAGCTGGCTCAAAGACTCCAGCCCTCCAGCACGAGAGGCTTTTGCTTTGCTTGGAAGCCGTCCCGCGGCCAGCCGAGTCACGGCCGTGGGGTCCAATCCAGCAAGGCATTTTTGGGTAACGAGCGTTTGTTCCATAGCATCACCATCACCACCATCCACCGGTGCAGCAGCAGCAGCAGCAGCCGCCGCAGCAGCCCCCACCGCCGCCGCAGCAGCAGCCCCCGCCACCGCCACCGCCGCAGCCGCTGCCACCGCAGCAGCTACAGCCACAGCAGCCGCCGCCGCCGCCGCCCGTCCCTCCGCAAGCGCCGCCACCGATGAAGTCCTCCCCCCCACCTTTCGTACCCGCGCAAGTCCCCGTCATGGAGCACCCACTCCCAGGGAACATGTTCGACACTATGCCACATTTCACTCAACCCATCATGCATCTTCCCCAGCCGGAGATGCCACCCCATCTTCCCCAGCCACCTGAGCACAGCACTCCTCCCCACCTGAACCAACATGCGGTGGTCTCTCCTCCAGGTGAGCGTGGTGTGGGTGCTAGGGACCCTGCTTGAGTGCTAGGTACGCTACGTCGGGTGCTAGGTACCCTGCGTTGGATGCTAGGTACCCCGCGTTGGGTGCTAGGTACCCTACGTTGGGTGCTAGGTACTCTATGTTGGGTGCTAGGTACCCCCTTTTGGGTGCTAGGTACTCTATGTTGGGTGCTAGGTACCCCCTTTTGGGTGCTAGATACCCCCTTTTGGGTGCTAGGTATCCCCTGTTGGGTGCTAGGTACCCCACGTTGGGTGCTAGGTACCCTATGTTGGGTGCTAGGTACCCCATGTTGGGTGCTAGGTACCCCACGTTGGGTGCTGGGTACCCTACCTTGGGTGCTTGGTACCCCGCGTTGGGTGCTAGGTACCCAGCGTTGGGTGCTAGGTACCCCATGTTGGGTGCCAGCCACCTTGCACTGAGCAGCTTTTGTTGGGTGTTGGGCACCCTTTGTTTGGTGGTGGACACTCTGCATGGGGTGCTGGACACCCTGTGTTGGGTGCTGGTCACCTTGTTGGGTGCTGGCCAACTTGTGTTGAGGGCTGGCCACTCTACATTAGGTGCTAGACACCCTGCGTTGGGTGCTGGCACCTTGTACTGGGTGCCGGGTACCTTTTTAGGTGCTGGACACTCCATGTTGGGTGCTGGACACCCTGTGTTGAGTGCTAAGCACCCTGTGTTGGGTGCTGGCATCTTGTACTGGGTGCCAGGTACCTTGTTGGGTGCTGGACAGCCTGTGTTAGGTGCTGGACACGCTGTGTTGGGTGCCGGACACCCCGTGCTGAGTGCTAGACACCCCATGTTGGGTTCTGGCACCTTGTACTGGGTTCCGGGGACCTTTTTAGGTGCCGGACATTCCATGTTGGGTGCTGGACACCCTGTGTTGAGTGCTAAGCACCCTGTGTTGGGTGCTGGCATCTTGTACTGGGTGCTGGGCACTTTATTGGGTGCTGGACACCCCGTGTTGAGTGCTAGACACCCCATGTTGGGTGCTGGCACCTTGTACTGGGTGCTGGGTGCCTTGTTGGGTGCTGGACACCCCGTGTTGGGTGCTGGACACCCCACGCTGGCCGCTAGAGCCACGAACCCGGGGCGGGAGGGAGAGGAGGGAGCGAGGAAGCGGCCTTGGCTCGCTCCCGGAGGGCGGGCGGGGAGGAGGCCGCCCGCGTCCACGCAGGCGGTGCCACCGTCTCGTCCCCTCTCTCCCCAGCTTTGCACAACGCTCTGCCTCAGCAGCCCTCGAGACCCAGCAACCGCGCCGCCGCGCTGCCCCCGAAGCCTTCGCGCCCGCCGGCCGTCTCGCCAGCCATCAGCCAGCAGCCTCTGCTCCCGCAGCCGCCTCTGCCCCAGCCTCCCCAGGTCCTGCTGGAGGACGAGGAGCCGCCCCCGCCTCACCACAGCCTGCCTCTGAGCACCAGCCAGATGCAGCTCTACCTTCAACAGCTGCAGAAAGTGCAGCCGCAGACTCCTCTTCTCCCTTCAGTGAAGGTCCAGTCGCAGCCCCAGCCTCCCCTGCAGCCTCCGGCGCACCCCGCGGTGCAGCAGCTGCAGCACCAGCCCCAGCAGAGGCCCATGCACATGCAGCCCATGTCCTTCCCTTCCCACATCCCCCAACCGCAGCCGCCTCCGCAGCAGCACCCGCCCCCGCAGCCGCCGCCGCCGCCGCCGCCGCAGCCGCCGCAGCCGGCGAAACCTCAGCAAGTCATCCAGCACCACCCCTCGCCGCGGCACCACAAGCCCGACCCCTACTCGACCGGTGAGCGGGACTCGCGGCCGCCCCTGGAGAGCCTCGAACCCCGCTGGGGTCGCGCTCGGCGACGCCGGGCTGTGGGGTGGCGGCCGGCGCCCCGCGTCCTCCGAGCCCGAGCGGCGCCCGGCGGTCCAAGACGGCGCTGGGCTCGGGGGGAGTCGCCACGGTCCGGCCCCGAGCCTGACAAACCCCTCGCCGAGGCAGGATCCCGGATTTGGGGTCTTGGGCACTGCCGTTGCCGAACGGGCCGAGCGCTGGATGCGGCCGGCACCGTTTCGTCGCGCGCCGGCGCCGGCCGCTCCGCGGTTGTAGAGCTCTCAGGGTCGCGCGTCCCCTTCGGGCGCCGTTTTCCGAGCGCTCCCAGGGAGGAGCGGAGGCTTGGCCTCGCCAGCGGGGCCTCCGGGAGCGCAGCCGCTGAGCTGCCGAGGCGAGGAGGAGGAAGGATTTGGGGGAAAGCCGAGGACGGGCCGTGTTGTTGCTGGCGATCAGCGCTTGGCCACACACCGCCGGGCGTTCCGTGGCCCCCCCGGCCCTGTTGCTGATCCTTTTCCCGGCTTGGTCCCCCCGTGGCCTTTCCCAGCACGGAAAGCACTCGGCTGAGCGCTGCTGGGAGCGGGCAAGCTCCTTTGGCCACATCCCACCTCGGAGACCGTGCTAAGCCCGAGGTCTCCGTCCCGTTCTTCCCCAAAAACAGAAAATCGGCTCCTCCCTGCTCCCGCTCAAAGCGTCCTGCGGGGGTTGTCCGTGTTGTCACGGAGGACAGGGACCGTGTGCGCGACCTGTGCGACATCCACGTGGTGTGACGCGTCCCACGCGTGGCCACGGCCCGGTTTTTGGGCACCCCGGCTCCGTGGGGACACGGCCAGGGGACGCGGAGCGGCTCCGGCTCTCCAGGCTCGCGGTCGTGGCGTCGAGCTGCTCGTCGGTCCGGGTTTGGGGACCGCGGAGCCGCGGTTCCCTGCGCTTGGCGCACAGTTTGGTGGCCACGCTGCGTGTCGCGCCGTGGCCTTTCCCCCTGCGCATCCTTTGGCTCAAAACGCGCCCCCCCCCCCCCGGCACGGGCACACGCTCCTGCTAAAGACCCCAAAAAGCCACCCACGAGGGCTCAGCGGGGCCGAGGTTCTCTCCCGGCCTCCCGCAGCCTCGCACGGAGGCGGATTGAGGGGGGGGAAGCGTTGGAGCCTTGCGCAAGGCTCCGCTCTCCCCAGTGGAGGCCGGACGAGGCTTGGAGCTGGCGAGGCCTCCGGAAAGCCTCCAGCGAGCGGCCTCGGTGGCGGCGGCTCCTTCTTTTCGCTGAGCTGTTGCCAAAAAGGCAAGCTTTCACACGAAACAAGAGGCGGAGCCGCCCGGGGCAGGTTCCCCAAAGCTTTCAGAAGCGTTTCCCAGGGTCGTATCCCAAGGGGAGCGCTCGCCTCCTGCTCCCTTCACCGGGGACGGGGGCACCCAAGGGCGCTGCCCTCCACAAAAGCACCCCCTTGCCACCCACTTTCCGCATCGGCGCCGTCTGATTTCGGGCTCGCCGACCCTTCCTCCTGGAGCTGGCGGGTGCCTCGGCCTTGCCCCTCCGCCGCCGGGCGCAAGGGGGGGGCAGGAAAAAGCATCTGTGCGGATTCTCAGCGCCGCTTCTGCCAGCGGGTGACACCCCGGTGTCCTCGGGGCGGCTCGCGGTCCCCCCGCGGTGGCCCGGCCTCGGTCGGTCGGACGCGTCGGGGTCGCCCGTGACGGGTCGCGGCGCCGGGGCCGTCGGGGCGAGGCGCGCTCGGGGCCGGGGGGGGGGTGATGTTTGGCGAAAGGAGCGTTGCTGCCGGCTAACCGAGTGGTGCTGCACTGTTCCAGGTCACTTGAGGGAAGCCCCTTCCCCTCTCATGATGCATTCCCCACAGATGCCGCCGTTCCAGGGCTTGGTCCACCAGTCGCCACCTCAGCAAAATATCCAGCCAAAAAAACAGGTAAAGGGAAGGCAGAGCCCGCACCTGGGGGCGCAGCCGGGAGCCGTCGCCTTTTTCTCCCCCCCCTCCCCCACCCAGGGCGGATTGCTGGAGAGAGCAAGGAGGTTTGCTTCCCGGGGGACGGGCGAGGGGGCTGGCGAAGGGGTAGGGGCCGTTGGTCGGTGCCTGACCCTCGCCATCTGCTAACGTGGCAGGAGATGAGAGCCGCCTCCGTCGTGCAGTCGCAGCCGATGGTGGTGAAGGAGGAGAAGATGCATTCGCCGGTCATCCGAAACGAAACCTTCAGCCCCCCGCTGCGGCAGGACCCTCCGAAACACCCGGAGAGCATCAAGCCCCCCGCGCACATCCCGCAAAGTGAGTCCGAGCGCCCCGGCGGGTCGGCAGGCGAGCTCCCCGGGAAATCCGCCACGGGCCGGCCCCTGGGACCCGCGGCGCAGCCGCTCACGGTGACGCTCGTCGTTGCAGGAACGGAGATGAAGCCCATGGAGGGCGGGCGGCCCGTAATTAGACCCCCCGAGCAGAACGCGCCGCCGCCGGGAGTGCAGGACAAAGACAGACAGAAGCAGGAACCAAAAACGCCCGTTGCCCCTAAAAAGGTACGGCTGAGCTCAGCACGCTTTCGGGGGGGGTGGGGGGTTTACGTTCCTTTGCCTCGATTTTGGAAATTCCTCCCCAAAACGAAGCGGAGGGAGGCCGAGTGGGGGCATCGCAGCGGGAAGCCGCCGGTCAGAGGGAGCTGGTCCCGCTTCTGGCAGGGTGCCGGCTCCCTCCTCTCACCCTCGGGGTAGCCGAAGGCTGCGTGCGCCCCCCGCTCCAGCGCCCCCAGTCCTGCGGCCTTGAGCCCGGACTGGTTTCTGCCGGGGATTTGCCGGTTTCAGCCGCCGCAGGGGGTTTGCTGCGCGTTGAGCGCGGTGCGTGCGGCCGCCGGCCCGTCCTGGTGGCGAGCCTTGTCCCCCCTGACGTCTCCTCCCCTCCCCAGGACCTGAAAATCAAGAACATGGGCTCGTGGGCGAGCTTGGTTCAGAAACACCCCACCACCCCCTCCTCCACGGCCAAGTCCTCCAGCGACAGCTTCGAGCAGTTCAAGAGGGCGGCGCGGGAGAAGGAGGAGCGGGAGAAGGCGCTGAAAGCTCAGGCAGAACAGGTGGAAAGGGAGAAGGAGCGGCTGCGGCGGGAGCAGGAGCGGATGAGGTGAGGGCGGCTTCGCCGATGCCCTGCCGGCATTTTTGGGGCCGCGGGGTTCCTCGAGGCTGGCGCGGCGCCGTACGCACGCCCGGCTGCCGCGTTCGGGTCGGGGTTGGGGGGGGGGAGAGGGGGTGTATTCCACGCAGCCCCCCCTCACCACCCAGACAGCAAAAGGGGGGTGCTCCGGGCACAGCGTGGGGTCTCACGGGTGCTGCTGGCGGCGTTGCAGGAGCCGCGACGACGAGGACGCCATGGAGCAGGCTCGCAGGGTGCACGAGGAGGTGCGGCGGCGCCAGGAGCAGCAGCAGCAGCAGCAGCAGCAACAACAGCAGCAGCAGCAGCAACAGCAGCAGCAGCAGCAGCAGCAGCAGCAGCAGCAGCAGGTGCCACCGGCCACAGCCTCCGCGCCCCAAGGCCAGAGCTCGCAGCCGCAGTCCTCGCAGTCCATGCTGGATCAGCAGAGGGAGATGGCCCGGAAGCGAGAGCAGGAGCGGAGGCGCAGGGAGGCGGTGAGTGCGGCCGCAGGGACGGGCAGCTCCAGGCCCCCGGCGTCCCCGTGCAATGGCCGAGGGACGTGGAGACCCCTCCCCGGTGTCACCTCGGTGCCCCAGGTGCCGCCTAGACCTCAGCGGTGCCACCTCGATGTACCCAGTGCCACCTTGATGCCCTTGGTGCCACCTTGAGGTGCCCAGTGCCACATCGGCATCATCCCTGGTGCAGCCTTGATGTCCTCAGTGCCACGCTGACACCCCTGGTGCCACTTTGATGTCCCTAGTGCCACCTTGACGCCCCCAGTACCACCTTGACGCCCTTGGTGCCTCCAAATGCCACCTTGACGCTTTTTGGTGCCAGCTTGACTCTCTTGGTGCCACTTTGATGCCCCTGATGCCACCTTGACACTCTCGGTGCCACCTTGATGCCCCCCCATGCCACCTTGATGCCCCTAATGCCACCTTGATGTCCTTGGTGCCACTTTGACGTCCCCACTGCCACCTTGACTCTCTTGGTGCGAACTTGATGTCCCTGGTGCCACTTAGATGCCCCCTGTGCCACCTTCATGCCCCTAATGCCACCATGATGTCCTTGGTGCCACCTTGATGCCCCCTGTGCCACCCTGATGCCCCTAATGCCACCTTGACTCTCTTGGTGCTGCCTTGATGCCCCCGGTGCCACCTTGATGCTCCCAATGCCACCATGACGTCCTTGGTGCCACCTTGATGCCCCCGGTGCCACCTTGATGCCCCCAATGCCACCATGACGTCCTTGGTGCCACCTTGATGCCCCCTGTGCCACCTTGATGCCCCTAATGCCACCTTGACTCTCTTGGTGCCGCCTTGATGCCCCTGGTGCCACCTTGATGCCCCCGGTGCCACCTTGATGCCCCCAATGCCACCTTGATGCCCCCAATGCCACCGTGACGTCCTTGGTGCCACCTTGATGCCCCCAATGCCACCTTGATGCCCCCAATGCCACCGTGACGTCCTTGGCGCCACCGTAGAGCCCTGGCGCCACCTTGACGCCCCCTTCCTCCTCTCCCCGCAGATGGCAGCTACGATCGACATGAATTTCCAGAGCGACTTGTTGGCAATATTCGAAGAGAACCTTTTCTAATAGCGCCTCGTTTCCTCCTCCTGACTCTTTCGAAACCCAACCCCCCCGGCAAAAAAAAAAAAAAAAACAAAACCTTTGAACTCTCCATAGTGTTACCGGCGGCTGGGAGGGGAGCGCGCGCGCGCCCGCGGCCCCCTGCATGCTCGCCCGGCGCGGCTCTTTCAACGCGGCCTCCGGAGGATCAGCAGGGTCTGCCTTACAGCCCGCCATCCGCCCCCCCACCCCCCTCCCCGAATACCGACGAAGACCACCGCCCCCGCGCGAAGCCGGTGGGGGGGAGCCACCCCGGGGGGGGCGCGCGCCCCCGTCGTCACTCGACATCCTCTATGCCAAACGTATTCGCCGTATATCCCAGGACTTCATCTTCGTCACGCCTTTTTCTAGACGCCAGGCTCCTCCTCGACTTGCCGAACGTCCACGAGAGCGAGCAGTGCCGGGGCGGCGGCGAGGGGGCGGCGGGGGGGCCTTTCTCTCTCTTCCCTCCATGAGCCGGCGCTCCCGGTGCCGCCGTCCTCCCCCCACCTCCGCGCCCGCTCGCGAAAAAAGGGAACCGCGGCGAGCGCGCGCGCGTGCGTGCGGCCGCTCGGTGGAGGCTCCGGCGGCGCGCGGCGCTCCGGGAACCGGAGCTCGACTACCAACCAAAGTCAGATTCTTTCAGTCTTTTCGTTCGTTCGTTTATATTTCCCCCCCCTAACCCCCCCCCACCTCCGCCACCGCCACCACCACCGCCACCACCACCCCTTTTTTTTTTTTTTTTTTAATTTTCCTTCCTCCAGAAAATTCGGCACTGCTCAACCTCTTCACCGGGTGTCATTCGTCCCTCTGCATCGCGGGGTGGCGCGGGGGAAAATAAAAAGAAACAGCGGCAGCGGGGGACGTCACCGCCCTGCCACTAGTGTTTGTGGCTGTATTGTATAGTGAATATAGTTGGCATATATTTGTTTGAGGTTTTTTGGTGAGCCCCACCAAATTTGGTGTAAAGAACACAACGGCTTCTATTTTGCTCAGTTTTCAAACTTTTAGTCTATATTTTTAACTGTAAGAACCAGAAAGCCGCGGTTTTTTGGTCTTTTTGGTCGTTTTTTTTTTTGTTGTTTTTTTTTTTTTAAAGCGTCATAAAAAAAAATACGTTCAAAACGAACAACAACAAGAAAAAAAAAAAACACGTTGGGAAAAAAAAAAAGAAGAAAAAGTTGGAAAAAAAAAAAAAAAAAAAAAGGTTTTTATACCGGCCGCCACCACGGGCACGGGGCTTCCCCCCCCCTCCGCGGAGCGGCGGCGCGCGTTCTTCGATTTAATTTTATTCTTGGAACTGTTGGACGTTATGTGCCATAAATACCCACTATACAGTACAATCCTGGCGCGTCAGTATTGGGCGAGCTCTGGAGTAACTCGATGGTTTTATTTCCTACAGTGAATATGCATCTGGTCTGTACCGATCATGGAATAAACGCATCTCTTTTTTTTTTTTAAAAAAAGCGCCCCCGCGCCCGTCCGTCCGTCCGTCCGTCTGTCCGTCCCCGCGGGACCGCTCCCCGGGAGCCTCCCGTGCACGTTTTGGGGTGGATTTCCCCGGTTTTAGGGTGAATTTCCCTGGTTTGGGGTGAATTTCCCATGTTTGGGGGTAAATTTACCCGGTTTCAGGTGAATTTACCCAGTTTAGGGGTGAATTGACCCAGTTTGGGGATGAATTTGCCCGGTGCCGGGGTGAATTTCCCTGGTTTGGGGGTAAATTTACCCAGTTTCAGGTGAATTTACCCAGTTTAGGGGTGAATTTACCCAGTTTGGGGATGAATTTGCCTGGTTTGGGGGTGAATTTCCCCAGTTTTGGGGTGAATTTCCCATGTTTGGGGGTGAATTTACCTGGTTTGGGGGTAAATTTCCCTGGTTTGGGGGTAAATTTACCCGGTTTAGGTGAATTTACCCAGTTTGGGGGTGAATTTACCCACTTTGGGGATGAATTTGCCCGGTTTGGGGGTGAATTTCCCATGTTTGGGGGTGAATTTCGCAGGGTTTGGGGTGACTTTCCCCAGTTTGGGGGTGAATTTCCCTGGTTTGGGGGTAAATTTACCCAGTTTCAGGTGAATTTACCCAGTTTAGGGGTGAATTTACCCAGTTTGGGAATGAATTTACCCAGTTTGGGGGTAAATTTATCCGGTTTTGAGTTAATTTACCCATTTTCAGTATCAATTACCCCAGTTTGAGGGGGAATTTCCCCAGTTTGGGGGTGAAATTCTCTAGTTTAGGGGTGAATTTCCCTGGTTTGGGGGTAAATTTACGCTGTTTGGAGTAAATTTACCAAGTTTGCGGTGAATTTTCCCCGTTTGGGGATGAATTTAGCGGGTTTTGGGATGAATTTTCCTAGTTTTGGCGTGAGTATGCCTGGTTTGGGGTTTAATTTACTTGATTCTGGAGTGAATCTCCTTACTTTTGGGGTGAAATTCCACAGTTTTGGGATGGATTTCCCCAGTTTGGGATGAATTTACCCAGTTTTAGCGTGAATTTCCATGGTTTTGGGTGAATTTCTCTGGTTCGGGGAGAATTTCTCCAGTTTCAGAGTGAATTTCCTCAGTTTAGGGTGAATTTCCCCGCATATGGGGTGAATTTCCCTGGTTTCGGGTGAATTTCCCCATTTTTGGATGAAATTCCGTTTTTGTGGTGAATTTCCCTGTTGTTGGGGTGAATTTCCCTAGTTTTGCGGTGAATTTCGCTGGTTTTGGGGTAAATCTACCTGCTTTGGGGTCAATTTCCCCAGGTTTGGGGTGAATTTCCCTGGTTTGCAGTGAATTTTCACGGCTTTGGGGTGAATTTCCCTGGTTTTGGACCAAAGGTGGGTTAGGCCCCCGATCCCTCACACCGACGGCGGGTGTCACCCCCACGCTGTCGTCATGTCCCCCGGAATCCCGCGCGTTCTGGGGAAAAAAAGGGTGAAAACGGGCAAAAAGCTGCAGGGGCTGTGCCCGTACCCGGGGGTCCCCGCGCCCCCCTGGCTGGGTGCACCCTGGGGTCCCCTGTCCCCCCGTCCCCCATCCCCCCGTCCCATTGCCCCCCCCCCCCCCCCCCCGTGTCCCCCCGGCCGGGTGGGGGATGGGCTGCGGGGCCCCCTCCCTTACCCCTCCCCCGCCCGCCCCCACGTGACCTCTGCCCCCGCCCCGCCCCCTTTTCCCCGCCCCCTCCCTTCCCCCCGCGCTCTCATTGGCTGCCTTCCGCGAAGCCCCGCCCCCTCCTCCCCCGCGCTCGGCGCGGGCCAATCAGCGGGCGGGGGGGGGGGCGGGGCCGGGCGCGGCCGAGCTCGGGCGGGCGGAGGTGGCGCGAGAAGGTCGGGACGGGGCTCCCCGGCCCCCCCCCGCCCCCCCCGGTGTCGCGACAGCCCCGGCGACAGCGACGGGACGGGACGGGCCCCGCCTGGGGGCAGGGGCGAGCCCGGCGAGGTGACACCGCGGGGACACCGCAGGGGGGGGGACACCCGGAAGGGGACACCCCGGGTGGGGACACCCCAGGGGGGGGGACACCCCGGGGACAGCCCGGGGGGGACCCCGGGACCCGGGGGGACAAGGGCTGGGACGTGGTGGCGACAAACCCCCCCCGGTGTGGGGACAGCCTGCTGGGGACGGGGACACCTGGGACGGGACACCCCGGGGTGGGACACCCTGGGGACAGGGCCACCCTGGGATGGGGACACCCTGGGGGCAGGGACACCTGGGGACGGGGACACCCTGGGATGGGACACCCCGGTGACAAGGCCACCCTGGGGACAGGGCCACCTGGGGTTGGGGACACCCCGGTGACAAGGCCACCCTGGGACAGGGCCACCTGGGGTCGGGGACACACCTGGGATGGGGCCACCCTGGGATGGGACACCCCGGTGACAACACCCCGGTGACAAGGCCACCCTGGGATGGGGACACCCTGGGGTCGGGGACACCCCGGTGACAAGGCCACCCTGGGATGGGGACACCCTGGGGGCAGGGACACCTGGGGACTGGGACACCCTGGTGTGGGGACACCCTAGGGGCAGGGACACCTGGAGACGGGGACACCTGGGATGGGGACACCCCGGTGACAAGGCCACCCTGGGATGGGGACACCCTGGGGAGAGGGCCACCTGGGGACTGGGACACCCCGGTGTGGGGACACCCTGGTGACAAGGCCACCCTGGGATGGGACACCCTGGGGGCAGGGACACCTGGGGACGGGGACACCTGGGATGGGACACCCTGGGATGGGACACCCTAGGGACACCCTGGGCACCCCGGTGACAAGGCCACCCTGGGATGGGACACCCTGGGGACAGGGCCACCTGGTGACAAGGCCACCCTGGTGTGGGGACACCCTGGGGACAGGGCCACCCTGGGTTGGGGCCACCCTGAGCATGGGGACAACGTGTGACAAGGCTACCCTGGGATGGGACGTGCTGGAGGCAGGGCCACCCTGGGGATGGGGACACCCCGGTGACAAGGCCACCCTCAGCCTGGGGACACCTTGGTGCCGGGACACCGTGGTGACAAGGCCACCTTGGGACAGGGCCACCCCGGGGATGTGGGCGCCCTGGTGTGAGGACGTCCTGGGGACAGGGCCACCCTGGGATGGGACATGTTAGGGACGGGGCCACCAGAGGGACAAAGCCACCCCCGGACATGGGGACATCCCGGTGCTGGGGCACCCTGGTGTGACAAGGCCACCTGGGGATGGGGACGCCTGGCTGTGGGGACACCCCGGTGCCAAAGCCACCTGGGGACCGGATGTGACAAACCCACCCAGGTGACAAACCCCCGCTACCGGTCCACCCCCACAGGTGCCACTCCCTGCCCTAGGTGACAGCGGTGGTGACATCGGCCCCGCCATGCTCCTGTCCCTCTGCACGGCGCTGCTGGCGCCCACGCGGGCGCTGCTGGCCCTGCAGCGCTTGGTGGCCCGGCTGGCGGTGGCAGCGGCGGTGGCAGCGGCCGGGGTCGCCTACGGGCTCTGGGGTCTGGGGGTGCTCCTGCGGCGGGGGCCCCGGGGGGCCCTGCGCTGGCGGGTGCGGGCAGAGCCCCCCCCGGGGCTGGCGGACGGCACCTACGGGGAGCACGGACGCCTGCGGCTCAAGGTGGGGGGGGGCTTGGGGGTCCCGGCAGGGGCCCTGGAGGGGGGGCTTGGGGGGTTTGGGGTTCCTGGGGGGGTCTTGAGGGTGCTGGGAGGGGCCCTGGGGGGGGGATGGGGTTCCTGGGGGGGTCGTGAGGGTGCTGGGAGGGGCCTTGGAGGGGTTTTGGGGGGGCTGAGGGGTCTTGAGAGTGCTGGGAGGGGCCCTGGAGGGGTCTTGGGGGGGTTCGGGGTTCCTGGGGGGTCTTGAGGGTGCCGGGAGGGGCCTTGGAGGGGTTCTGGGGGGGCTGAGAGGGTCTTTGGGGTCTCAGGAGGGGCCCTGGAGGGGTTCTGGGGGGCCCTGGGGGGCCTTGGGGGTCCTGAGAAGGGCCCTGGAGAGGGGTCTTGGGGGGTTTTGCGTTCCTGGGGGAGTCTTGAGGGTGCCAGGAGGGGCCTTGGAAGAGTTCTGGGGGGCCCGAGGGGGTCTTGGGGGTCCCAGGAGGGGCCCTGGAGGGGTGTTTGGAGGATTTGGGGTTCGGGGGGGGCATGTCTTAAGGGTGCTGGGAGGGGCCCAACTTTTGGGATGGGGGCTCCCCCACTGACCCCCCACCCCTTCCCCCTCCCCAGAGTTCGGGGCTGCAGCTCCACTACGTCGCCCGGGGCCCCCCCACAGCCCCCTTGATGCTGCTGCTGCACGGCTTCCCCCAAAACTGGTGGGTAATGGGGACTCGGGGGGGGAGGGAGGTGACACCCGGCGTGGGGGGTGACCGGAGGTGTCCCCCCCCCAGGTTCTGCTGGCGTCACCAGCTGCTGGAGTTCAGCACCCGGTACCGGGTGGTGGCCCTGGACCTGCGGGGCTGCGGAGCGTCCGAGAAGCCACCGGGCAAGGAGAGCTACCGGCCCGAGGTCCTCCTCGAGGACATCCGCGAGGTCATCGAGGTGCTGGGGACACCCGAGGGCCACATGGGTGCCACCGCCGGGCACCCCAAGTGCATCCTGGTGGGGCACGACTGGGGCGGCGTCTTGGCCTGGGAGCTGGCCGCCGGCCACCCCGACCTGGTGGAGAAGTTGGTGATCGTCGACGCGAGTCACCGCGCCGTCATGGCCAGTAAGGGGTGGCACCTGGCTCGGGACATGGGGTGGCACCTCTGGTGGCCGTGGTGTGCCGTTGGGTGCCACCGTATGGCTGTGTCGTGAGAGCTGTGCCGTTGGGTGCCATCCCTCGTGGCCGTGTCTTTGGGTGCCACCTCCCATGGCCATGCCCTTGGGTGCATTCTCGTGTGGCCACGCCATTGGGTGCCACCTCCCATGGCCATGCCCTTGGGTGCCATCTCCCATTGCCATACCGTTGGGTGCCACCTCCCATGGCCACACCATTGGGTGCCAACTCCCATGGCCACGCCATTGGGTGCCGTCTCCCATGGCCATGCCATTGGGTGCCATCTCCTGTGGCCACGCCATTGGGGGCCACCTCCCATTGCCGTGCCGTTGGGTGCCACCTCCCATGGCCATGCCCTTGGGTTCCTTCTCATGTGGCCATACCCTTGGGTGCCACCTTCCATGGCCATGCCCTTCGGTGCCTTCTCCTATGGCCACGCCGTTGGGTGCCACCACCCGCGGCCCTGCCCCCAGACGCCGTTCCCCGCCTCGCGCCGCTGATGCCGCTGCTCCTCTCCCGGCACCGCAGGGTTCAGCGCCTGGCACCCATCGCAGCTGCTCCGCTCCAGCTACATGTTCCTCTTCCAGCTGCCCCTGCTGCCGGAGCTGCTCCTCTCCATGGCCGACTTCGAGGTGGGTCCCCATCCCCACCTCGTCCCCCACAGGGCACCCGCGCCGCCCTCCGTGCCTCAAGCGCCGCTTGAGGACCAGGAACGAAGCCGAGGGTGGGGAGCGGGGGTCCCCTCTCCCCGATTTGGGGCTGGGGGCCGCATCCAGACCCTTCTGGTGGCCCCGCAGCTCGTGAAGACCTTCCTGACGGGGCCTTGGACGGGCATCCAGAACCCGGCGCGGCGGCTGACGGAGCCTGAGCTCGATGCCTACCTCTACGGCCTCTCGCAGCCCGGGGGGCTCACGCCCCCCATCAACTACTACCGCAACATCTTCGGGTAGGCGGCGGCCCCCCGGGGAACACCGGTGTGGGGCGCTCTCACTTCGGGGTGCTGCTGGCTCAGGTCGTTCCTCTTTGGGTGCTCTTTTTTTGGGGTGGTCTTTTTTTTTGGGTGCTCTCTCTTTGGGTGCTCTCTCTCTGGGGGCTCTCTCTTTGGGGGCTCTTCCTTTGGGTTCTCCTGGTCTGGATGCTCCCATTTTGGGTGCTCCCATTGGGATGCTCCTCATCTGGATGCCCCCATTCCGGGTGCTGCCATTCTGGGTGCCCCGCTTTTGGGTGTTCCCATTTCGGGTGCTCCCATTTTGGGTCCTCCCATTGAGGTGCTCCCATTGGGATCCTCCCGTTTCGGGTGCTCCCATCAAGGTGCTTCCATTGGGATCTTCCCATTTCGGGTGCTCTCATTGGGATGCTCCCATCGAGGTGCTCCCATCGAGGTGCTCCCATCGGGATGCTCCCATTTTGGGTGCTCCCATTGGGATGCTCCCATCGAGGTGCTCCCATCAAGGTGCTCCCATCGGGATGCTCCCATTTTGGGTGCTCCCATCGAGGTGCTCCCATCGAGGTGCTCCATCGGGATGCTCCCATTTCAGGTGCTCCCACTGGGATCCTCCCATTTCGGGTGCTCCCACTGGGCCACTCCCCCATTTGCCCCCCCCCCCCCAGCCTCAGCTCTCCCCCTCCCTAACCCATCGCCCCCCCCCCCACCCCGCAGGGATGCCCCGGTGCCCCGCGAGCGCCCGCCCTGCCCGGTGCTGCTGCTCTGGGGCGCCCGCGACGCCTTCCTGGACGCCCGCCTCGCGCCCTGCCTGCGCCGCCGCATGGCCCCCCGCCGCCCACCTGCACCTCGTCCCCGACGCCGGCCACTGGTTGCCCGAGGACCAGCCCGACACCGTCAACCGCCTCCTCTGGGACTTCCTGCGGGGGACGGAGTGAGCGGGGACCCCCCCGCCACACGCGCACCCCGACCCCGGGGACGGCACCCTGGGGTGCTCCCCCAGTGGGAGAGAGGAGCTGGGTGCTGCCCGCGGGGATGGTGGGGACGTCTGGGTGGGGACACCGGGATCCTTGTGGGGACCCCGACATCTGGGTGGGGGCACCAGGGTCCTCCTGCGGACCCGGTGTCTGGGTGGGGACCCCAACATTTGGGTAGGGGACCCCGCTGTCTGGGTGGGGACCCCAACATCTGCATGGGGACACTGGGGTGTTCATGGGGACCCAGTGTCGGGGTGGGGACCCCCACATCTGCATGGGGGGGACACCAGCATCCTCGTGGGGACCCCAACGTCTGGGTGGGGACCCCGATATCTGGATGGGGACCTGAGGGTCCTCATGGGGACCCCAACGTCTGGATGGGGACCTCGACATCCTGGTGGGGACCCCGATGTCCGGATGGGGACCCCGATGTCTGGATGGGGACCCCAACATCTGGATGGGGACACTGAGGTCCTCGTGGGGAACCCCAACATCTGGATGGGGACCCCGACATCTGGAGGGGGAGCCCCAAGGTCCTGATGGGGACCCCAACGTCTGGTCTGGTGCCTTCTGTCCCCAAGTGCCCTGAATAAAAGTGCGGTGACGCCAGTGGCTGGGGGCTGCTTGGGGGGGTGGTGACATGGGGGGGGGACACACATGGGGACCCCACGCTGCGCCCTCCTGGCACCCGCAGCACCCAGCACGGGCACCCATGGGTGCCAATGCCAGCCCCAGGGGCCGATGCCAGCCGCGGGTGGCAGCGCCAGCCCCCACCCAGGGGTGCCAGGCGGCCCCCCCCCCCCCGGTGACAATGGCACCCCTCCAGGTGACAATGGCACCCCTGGGTGACAATGCCAGCCTGGCCCCGCGCTGGAATGTGCCCGGGCAGCTTTTGGGGCAGAAACAGAATTTCGGGGGGGGGGGGGGCAGCCTTGGAGGGGGGTGTCCCATTGCGGGGGGGGGGGATTCTCATTACGGGGGGGGGTTCCCCGGGGCGGGGGGTGTCCCATGGGGGGGGATTCTCATTACGGGGTGGTTCCCTGGGGGGGGGGGGGGGTCCCATTAGGGGTTGCCCCATTGGGATGGGGGGGGGGGCTCCCTGCCGGGGGGGGGTTACCCCGTGGTGGGAGGGAGTCCCTTGGTGGGGGAGGGCCCCTTAGGGGTGGTGGGGGGGGGTCCCTTGGGGGATGGGGGGGGGGGGGGGTCCGTGCCCATCCTGCGCCCCTCTCTCGGGGCCCCTCGCTGGCCCCGGGCCCTGCAGCTGCTGCAAACATCAGGGCGAGGGGGGGGGGGGGGGGGGGGGCGATGGGGGGGGGGGGGAACAGCTGCATGCCCCCCCCCCCCCACCCCTCCCGCAGCCCCTCCCCCACCAGCCCCCCCCCACCTTTAATCCCCCCTCCCCCCTCCCAATCCCCGCCTTGGGGGGGGACCCCTTGGGGGGGGGGGGGGGGGGGGCCGGGTTTGGGGGGGGGGGGGGGGGGGGGGTCGGGGCCGGTTTTGTCCCGGGTCAGCCCCGCACGGTTTCGCCCCCCCCCCCCCCCCAAAAGGACCGGGTGGCTCCGCCCCGGGGGCGGGGCGGGTTGGGGGGGGGGGGGGGGCGGGAGCCGCTGCGAAGTTTCCCGGGGCCGGCGCGGAGCCGAGGAGCGGGACCGAACCGGGCCGAGCCGAGCCGAGGGCCGGGGCCGGGCCGAACCGCGGCCCCTCCATGGCTCGGTAACGGGGGGGGCGCCATGGGCCGGGCTCCGGGGGGGCTCCCGGGCCTGGTGCTGCTGCTGCACCTCGGGGGGGCCGCAGGTGAGCGGGGCCGAACCGGGCCGAACCGGGCCGAAGCGGGCCAAAGGGCGGGGGGGAGGCGGCGAGCGGCGGGGGGGAGCGGAGCGGGGCCGAACCGGGCCGAAGCGGGCCAAGGGGAGCGGAGCGGCGGCGGCTCCGGGACCCCCCGCGTTGAGCCGAACCGGGCCGAACCGGGACAAGCCGGGTCGAACGGAGTTGAACCGGCCGAACCGGGGTCTAATCGGGTTGAACCGGGACGAACCGGGCCAAAAGGGGGGGGGGGGGGGGGTCGGGGGAAAACCCCCTTTTGCTGCTCCGCCACCGACCGGCCCGGGCCGAACCGGGACAAAAGGGGGGGGGGGGAGGACACGGAGCCGGCCCGGATCGGCCCGGTTCGGCCCGGTTGGGCCCCGGGGGAGGGATGGGGGGAGGCGAAAAGTTTCCGCGGGCGGCGCGGAAAAGTTTCGAGAGAGGCCGGGGTTGGAGCGGGGGGGGGGGGCCCCGGAGCGACCCCGGACCCAACCGGGCCAATTTGGGGGGGGGGGGGGGAGAAGCGGGGGGGGCCAGTCCCGGCCTCGGGACCGCGCGGGGGGGGCACGGCCGGGACCGTGGGAACGTAGGGGGAGGGGCGGGGCTGGGGGCACCGGGGCGGGGGAGGGGGCGCGGGATTGTTGGGGGGGGGGGGGGGGAACCGGACCGGGACTGGGGGGGGGGGGGGAGGGGGGAACCGGGACCGTGGGAACGCGGGGGGGGGGGGGGAGCGGGGGGGGCGCAGCGGGACCGTGGGAACGCGGGGCCGGGCCGGGGGGGGCGGAGCGTGGGAACGGGGCAGTGATTTGGGGGGGGGGGGGGGGGGGGGACGTGCAGTGACCGGGGGGGGGGGAGCTGGGGTTTGGGGGGGGGGCCGCGGCGATTTGGGGGGGAAGGGGGCTGCAATGGTTTGGGGGGGGCGGCGCGCGGTGATGGGGGGGGGGTCCCGGGTTCAAACGCATTCGGGGGGGGGGGGGGGGGCGCTGGGTTTGGGGGTTGGGCAGCGATTTGGGGGGGGGGGGGGGGGGGGCAGCGATTTGGGGGAGGGGGTGCCCCGGGGGGTGGGGGGCAGCGATGCAGGGGGGGGGGACAGCGACACGGGGGTGCGGTGCCCCCAGTGCAGGGCGCTTTGGGGCGTGCAGCGTGCTGACAGGGCTGTGCACGGGGGGCAGCGCGCGTGCAAGTGCGCGTGCGTGCAGTGCAGGGGTGCAACATGGGCGTGCAGTGCGTGCTGCAGCTGCGCTGTGCAGGGGGCAGTGAGCGTGCAGTGAGCGTGCAGTGTGCAGTGCGTGTGCAGTGTGTGTGCAATCTGCGTGCAGTGAGCGTGCAATCTGCGTGCAGTGCGTGTACAACGTGAGCGTGCAGTGTGCGTGCAGTGCGTGTGCAGTGTGTGTGCAATCTGCGTGCAGTGAGCGTGCAATCTGCGTGCAGTGCGTGTACAACGTGCGTGCAGTGTGCGTGCAATGAGCGTGCAGTGCGTGTGCAATGTGCGTGCAGTGAGCGTGCAATCTGCGTGCAGTGCGTGTACAACGTGCGTGCAGTGTGCGTGCAATCCGTGCACAGTGAGCGCGTGATGTCCGTGCAGTGTCCGTGCAGTGAGCGTGCAGTGAGCGTGCAATGTCCGTGCAGTGAGCGTGCGATGCCCGTGCAACCTGCGTGCGGCGCATGTGCAATGTCCCCGCAGCGTGCGCGTGGTGTCCGTGCGGCGTGCGTGCGATGTGCAGTGCGGGTGCAGTGTGCGTGGCATCTACACGCAGCGCGCGTGCAACGTGCGTGCAGCGAGTGTGCACCGTGTCCGTACAGCGCGCGTGCAGTGCGTGTGCATCGCGTGCACTGTGTCGGTGCATGTGCGTGTACGCGTCGGTGCAGGGCGTGTGCACCACGTCGGTGCAGGGCGTGTGCAGTGCGTGTGCACTGTGTCGGTGCAGTGCGTGTGCACCGTGTCCGTGCAGTGCGTGTGCGGTGCGTGTGCAGGCGTGTGCACCGTGTCTGTGCAGTGCGTGTGCGGTGCGTGTGCAGGGCGTGTGCACCGTGTCCGTGCAGTGCACGTGCAGTGCGTGTGCACCGCGTCGGTGCAGTGCGTGTGCAGTGCGTGTGCACCGCGTGTGCACCGCGTCGGTGCAGTGCGTGTGCACCGCGTCGGTCAGTGCGTGCAGTGCGTGTGCGCATGTGCACCGTGTCCGCAGTGCGTGTGCACCACGTGTGCACCGTGTCCGTGTGCACCGTGCACCGTGTCCGCACGTGTGCGCGTGTGCACTGCGTGTTGGTGCAGTGCGTGTGCACCGCATGTGTGCACATGTGCAGTGTCCGTGCAGTGCGTGTGCGCGTGCGTGTCCGTGCACGTGTGCACCGCGTGTGCACCGTGTCCGTGCAGTGCGCGTGCAGTGCAGCCACGCTCAGCCCACCCCTCCCCCTCTTCACCCCCCCCCCCCCCACCCCACAAGGGGGCACCCCAGGGTGCTGGTGGGGTAGGGGTGGGGACAGAGGCCCCCACTGCCCCCCCCTCCCCCCATTTCCTAACCCCGGGGGGGGCTCATTTGGGGGGGGGGGGGCAGGGGGCAAGGAGGGATCTGTGGGGGCTGCTTTGGGGGGGGGGCTGTTAGGGGCGCTGGGGGGTCAGCAGGGGATTTATGGGGGGGGGGGGGGGGGGGGGCTATGGGGCTGACCCCCCCCCTCGACCCCCCCCCATCCAGTGCTGCCATGCCCGGAGGGGGACGAACCCCTGCGAGAACGGGGGGCAATGCGTGCTGCACCCCAACGGCCCGCACCGCCTGCCTGTGAGTGCCCCCCCCACCAAAAATGGGTGCCCCCCACCCCAAAATGGGTGCCCCCACCCCCAGCTCCGTGTCCCCCCCCTGCCCCCGTTGCCCTTGCCATGGGGTGCCCTATAGGATCCCCGTGCCCCCCCCCTTTTACAACCCATAACCCACCCCATAGCCCCCCCAGCTGCCCCAAAGCCCCCCCCCCAAATTGGGTGCCCCCCCCAGCTCTGTGCCCCCCCCCCCCCGTTACCCTGACCATGGGGTGCTCTATAGGATCCCTGTGCCCCCCCCCCCCTTTACAACCCATAACCCACCCCACAGCCCCCCCCCAAGGGCCCCCCCCCATAGCACCCAACGCCGCCGGCCGGGTGCGGGCCCCCCCCCCCTCTCCGTGTCCCCCCCCCCACCCCACGCTGCCCGCGGGGCCGGGTGCGGGCAGGGCGGTGCCTGCCCGGGCAGGGTGGGGGGGGGGGGGGACAGGATGGGGGGGGGGGGGGACGTGGGAGCTGCCCGGGGGCACGTTCCCAGGGTGCCCCCCCCCCCCCCATCACCCTGTGCCCCTTCCCCCCCATGTCCTGGGGGGGTCCCCAGGGGTGCCATGGGGGTCCTGTGGGGGTCCTGTGGGTGCTGGGATGTGAGGGTCCCGGGGGGGGGCATGGGTGCCAGAGGGGGGGTCCCATAGGGGGTGTGAGGGTCCCATGGGTGCCCTGGGGGGGTCCTGTAGAGGATGTGAGGGTCCCATGGGGGTCCTAAGGGTGCTGGGGGGGGGCTGCCATGGGGGGTCCCAAAGGCAATGTGAGGGTCCCTTGGGTGCCAGATGGGGGGGTCCCAGAGGGGGTGTGAGGGTCCCATGGGTGCCCGGGGGGGGAGTCCCAGGGGGGGGGTCCTATAGGGGGGCTGCCAGGGGGTCCCAAGTGTGAGGGTCCCATGGGTGCCCCCATAGGGGGGGGGGTCCCATATAGGGGATGTGAGGGTCCCATGGGTGCCCTGGAGGGGTCCCGTAGGGGGTGTGAGGGTCCCATGGGTGCCCGGGGGGGTCCCATAGGGGGTGTGAGCACCCTGCAGGGGTCCCAAGCACCCCCGTGGGGGTCCCAAGCGCCCCGCGGGGGTCCCATGGGTCCCGGTGAGGGGGGTGAGGGGGGGGTCCCGTGGTGGGCGCGGCGGGGGTCCCATGGGTGCGGTGCCGCAGGTGCCGGCCGGGGGCGCTGGGGGAGCGGTGCCAGCTGCGGGACCCTGCGTGCCCTCGCCCTGCGCCCACGGGGGGCTGTGCCAGAGCACCCTGCACGACGGCACCCTGAGCCACCTCTGCCTCTGCCCCCCCGGCTTCCGTGGTGAGTGGGGGGTCCCTTGGGTGCGGGGGGAGGCGGGAGGGTGCCCCCCTAGTGGCTGTGGCACCCGTGGGTGCCCGTCGTGGAAGGGGGTGAGGAGGAGAGGAGCTGGGGGTGCCCGGGACGCCCGAGGGGTGAAGGGAGGTCCCGAGGGTGAGCGTGGCACCCAAGGGTGCCCCGTAAGTGCAGGCAGGCCCCAGGTGCCCATGGGTGCTCAAGGCAGCCGGGGGTTCCTTGAGGACACCCAGGAGATGCCGATGGCACCCTTGGGTGCCTACTGATGCCCATGGCACCCATGGGTGCCCAGTGGAGCCATGCAGGCCCCAGGTGCCCATGGGTGCTCAAGGCAGCCAGGGATTCCTTGAGAGCACCCAGGAGGTGCCATTGGCACCCTTGGGTGCCTACTGATGCCCACAGCACCCATGGGTGCTCAGTAGACGCAAGCAGATCTGCCATGCCCGTGGGTGCTCAAAGCATCCAGTGGTTCCTTGAGGGCACCCAGGAGGTGCCGATGTTCCCATGGGTGCCCAATAATGCCCACAGCACCCATGGGTGCCCAGTAATGCCCACAGTGCCCACGGGTGCCCAATAGATGGAGGCAGGTCTGCAGCACCTATGGGTGCTCAAGGGCACCCCAGGGTGGGGGGGGCGGGGCAGATGTTCCTGTGGGCGCCCAAGGGGGTGCAGTCAGCTCCCATGGGTGCCTGTGGGTGCCCCTAGCACCCATGGGTGCCCAGTAGAAGCAGGCAAGCCTACCACATGCACGGGTGCTCAAGGCACCCACGGATTCCTGAAGGGCTCCTGGGAGGTGCAGATGGGACCTGTGGGTGCCTGCTGCTGCCCACGGCACCCCATGGGTGCTGAAGGTATCCCTTGAGGCCCCACCCTGGGGTGCTGACCACCCCCTGTTGTCCCCCCCTTCCCCCCCCAGGCCCCTCCTGCTCGCTGCCGGACCCCTGCACCCCCTCGCCCTGCCTCAACGGGGGCACCTGCCGCCCCCTCGGGGAGGGGGGCTTCGAGTGCAGCTGCCTGCCCGGTGGGTGCTGGGCACCCATGGGTGCCCTTGCTGGGTGGGGGGGGTGCGAGGGTTTTGGGGGGCAGGGCTGGTGTGTGATCTGGTTTGGGGGTGCAACTTCGGGTGGGGGGGGGGGGTTTGGGGGTCCCCAGCACCCATTGAGCTCCCTGGCAGGGGGTGGGGGGGCCCTGGCACCGTGGGGGGTGTCCCCAGGGGGTCCCTGGGACTGGGCGGGGGGCCCTAAAAGTGGGCGGGGGGCCTGGCACCGTGGGGGTGTCCCTGGGGGGTCTCTGGCAATGGGGGGGGTCCGTGGGGGTGTCCCTGGGGGTCTCTGGCAATGGGGGGGGGGGGGTCCGTGGGGTCCCCGTCACCGTGGGGGTGTCCCCAGGGGTCCCTTGGCACGTCCTTGTCACCCCACGGGGCTCTCCGGTGCCCGTTGGGGTCCCCCAGCGTGGGTTTTTTTTTTGGGGGGGGGGCACAGCGGTGGGTTTGGGGATTCCCTCTAACGTGGGGGTGCCCCCCCCGCCCCCCCCCCCCCCCCCAGGGTTCACGGGGCAGGGCTGTGACACCAACGTGGACGATTGCCCCGGGCACAAGTGCCGGAAATGGGGGGCACCTGCGTGGACGGGGTCAACACCTACAACTGCCAGTGCCCCCCCGAGTGGACGGGTACGGGGGGGGGGGGGGGGGGGGACACCGGGGGGGGGGGGGGACACCGGGGGGGGCGCGGGGTGGTGGGTCAGGGTGCTCGGGATGGTGGGGGGGGTGCTCGGCCACCCATGGGTGCCCCAGGTGGGCGTCGGGGACGGACAATGGGGGGGTGGGTGGAGGGGGGCACCCAGGTGGGTCACCCCCCCCCCCCCGCCCATTTACCCCCCCCCCCCCCCTTGCCCTTTTACCCCCCCCCCCCCGGCCATTGTAACCCCCTTCCCTCGCTGCCCCCCCCCCACCCTTTTAACACCCCCCCCTGCGCGCACCATTTTAACCCCTTCCTCGCCATTTCGCACCCCCCCCCCCGCCATTTTAAATCCCCCCCCCTCACCCTTTCACCCCCCCCCCCCCCGGCCATTTAACCCCCCCCCTCCGGTCATTTTAACCCCTTCCTCGCTGTTTTAACCCCTTCCTCGCCATTTCACACCCCCCCTCACCCTTTCACCCCCCCTTTTCACCCTTTCCCCCCCCCCCCCAGGCCAGTTCTGCACCGAGGACGTGGACGAGTGCCAGCTGCAGCCCAACGCCTGCCACAACGGGGGCACCTGCTTCAACTCGCCGGGCGCCCACGTCTGCGTCTGCGTCAACGGCTGGACGGGTGAGAGCTGCGCCGACAACATCGACGACTGCGCCACCGCCGTCTGCTTCCACGGCGCCACCTGCCACGACCGCGTCGCCTCCTTCTACTGCGCCTGCCCCATGGGCAAGACGGGTGAGGGTCCTGGGGTTGGGCCTCGGTTATGGGGTGGGCACCCGGAGAGGAGAGGCGTAACGGGGAGGGCGCCTTGGGGGTGGTTTGGGTGGTAGTGGCATGGGGTTGGGTGCCTTGGGGCGGTCCTGGTGCGGGTTGGGTGTCAATGGCATGGGGTTGGGCGCCTTGGGGTGGTCCTGGTGCGGGTTGGGTGTCAATGGCATGGGGTTGGGCACCTTGGGGTGGTCCTGGTGCGAGTTGGGTGTCAATGGCATGGGGTTGGGCACCTTGGGGCGGTGGTGCGAGTTGGGTGTCAATGGCATGGGGTTGGGCGCCTTGGGGCGGTCCTGGTGTGGGTTGGGTGTCAATGGCATGGGGTTGGGCACCTTGGGGCGGTCCTGGTGCGGGTTGGGTGTCAATGGCATGGGGTTGGGCGCCTTGGGGCGGTCCTGGTCCTTCATGGGGTGGGCTTCACCCCAAGGGCACCCAGTTATGGGGTGGGCACCCGGAGAGGAGAGGTGTAACGGGGGAGGGCGCTTTGGGGGTGTTTGGGTGGTAGGGCATGGGGTTGGGCTTGGGGCGGTCCTGGTGCGGGTTGGGTGGTAGTGGGGGGTTGGGCTTGGGGTGGTCCTGGTGCGGGTTGGGTGTCGATGGCCCCTTGGGGTGGTCCTCGTGCGGGTTGGGTGGTCCTGGTGTGGGTTGGGTGGTGCTTTCATGGGGTGGGCTTCACCCCAAGGGCACCCAGTTATGGGGTGGGCACCCAGAGAGGAGAGGCGTAACGGGGAGGGCGCTTTGGGGGTGGTTTGGGGGTGTGGCATGGGGTGGGCGCCTTGGGGTGGTTGTGGTGTGGTAGGGTGTCAATGGCATGGGGTTGGGTGCCTTGGGGTGGTCCTGGTGCGGGTTGGGTGTCAATGGCATGGGGTGGGCGCCTTGGAGTGGTCCCCTGGTGTGGGTTGGGTGGTCCTGAAGTGGGTTGGGTGGTGCTTTCATGGGGTGGGCTTCACCCCAAGGGCACCCAGTTATGGGGTGGGCACCCGGAGAGGAGAGGTATGGGTGGTTTTGGCAATGGCATGGGGTTGGGTTGGGCGGTCCTGGGTGCGGGTTGGGTGGCAATGGCATGGGGTTGGGCGCCTTGGGGTGGTCCTGGTGTGGGTTGGGTGTCAATGGCATGGGGTTGGGCACCTTGGGGGTCCCCCTGGTGCGGGTTAGGTGTCAATGGCATGGGGTTGGGCGCCTTGGGGCGGTCCTGGTGCGGGTTGGGTGTCAATGGCACGGGGTTGGGCGCCTTGGGGTGGTCCTGGTGTGGGTTGGGTGTCAATGGCATGGGGTGGGCATCACCCCGTGGGCACCCCGTTATGGGGTGGGCACCCCCAGAAGCACCACGGCACGGGTTGAGCACCTCAGGGTGCCTCTGGCTCACGTTGGGTGCCTTTGGCACGGCTTGGCCATCACCCCACGGGCACCCTGGCTGGGGGTGGGCACCCAATGTGCGTGGTGGGGGGGGGGAGTTCCCATTGTGGGGTGTCCCCCCCCCGAGCCCCCCCACCCCTTTTGTAGGGCTGCTGTGCCACCTGGACGATGCCTGCGTCAGCAACCCGTGCCACGAGGACGCCGTCTGCGACACCAACCCCGTCAACGGCCGCGCCATCTGCACCTGCCCCCCCGGCTTCACCGGCGGCGCCTGCGACCAGGACGTCGACGAGTGCTCCATCGGTGGGGTGGGGGGGGGCACCCATGGGTGGGGGGCAGCCATGGGTGGGGGGCAGCCATGCGAGGCTGACCTTTGCGTGCAGAGAGCATCCCCAGCATGTGTGGGGGGCACCCACGGGTTGGGGGGTGCTCAGGGGCGGTGGGGACCCATGGGTGGGGGGGGGCACCCATGGGTTGGGGGGGCAGCCATGGGTGGGGTGGCAGCCATGCGAGGCGGACCTTTGGTGCAGAGAGCATCCCCAGCATGGTTGGGGGGGCTCAGGGGCACCCATGGGTGGGGAGCACCCGTGGGTGGGGGACACCCACATGAGGGGGGAGATTTGCGTGCAGAGAGCGTCCCCAGCATGAGTGGGGGGCACCCACTGGTTAGGGGGTGTTCAGGGACGGTGGGCACCCATGGGCGGGGGGGGCACCCATGGGTGCTGACCGCCCCACCCCCCCCCTCCAGGCGCCAACCCCTGCGAGCACTTCGGGCGCTGCGTGAACACCCAGGGCTCCTTCGAGTGCCGCTGCGGCCGGGGCTACGCGGGGCCGCGCTGCGAGAGCGACGTCAACGAGTGCCTGTCGGGGCCCTGCCGCAACCAGGCCACCTGCCTGGACCGCATCGGGCGCTTCACCTGCATCTGCATGGCCGGTGGGTGCTGGGGGGGGGCTGGGGGGGGGCCTGGGGGGGGGCTGGGGGGGTCCTGGGGGGGGTCCTGGGGTGCGGGGGGGGAGTGGGGGGCTTAGCCTGGATCTGTATGGCTGGTGGGTGCTGGGTGCTTCACCTGCATCTGCATGGCCGGTGGGGGCTGCTGGGGGAGGCAAGGGGGGGGGCCCTGGGGGGCAGGGGGGGGCCTGGATCTGGGGGTGCTGGGGGGCATCTGCCCTGGGGGGGGGCTGGGGGGGCTGCAGTTGGGGGGGTCTTCACCCTGGATCTGTATGGCTGGGGGGTCCTAGGGGGGTCCTGGGGTTCTGCGGGGTGCCTGGGTGCTTCACCTGCATCTGCATGGCCTGTGGGGGGGGGGCAAGGGGGGGCCCTGGGGGGCTGGGGGGGGGGGGGTCTGGGGAGGTCCGGGTCTGGGTCCTGGGAATAGGGTTAGGGTGCGGTTATGGGGTTTTGGGGGGGGTGCACCCAGGACGGGTGCTGTGACGGGCATGGGACCTGGCGGAGGAAGGAGGGGGGGGGGGGCACTGGTACGGGCAGGGGGGGTCAGGAGCCGGCGGCCCCCCCGCAGGTTTCAGCGGCCCCCTGTGCGAGCTGGAGGTGGACGAGTGCCAGAGCAGCCCCTGCGCCAACGGCGGCCGCTGCACCGACCTGGTCAACGGCTTCGCCTGCTCCTGCCCCCCCGGTGAGCACCCATGGGCGCCCGTCAGCACCCACCAGCACCCACCTACCCGCACCCGTCATCACCCACCCATTGATGCTCCTGGCTTTGGGGTCATTTGGATTTGGGGTGCTCCTGGTGTTAGGGGTGCTCCTGGGGTGGGGTTCATTTGGGGTTGGGGGTCCCGTGGGGTTGGGGTGCTCCTGGCCTTGGGGTCACTTAAATTGGGGTGCTCTTGGGGCTGAGGGGTGCTCGGGGGGTTGGTGCCCTTTGGATTTGGGGTGCTCCTGGCTTTGGGGTCATTTGGATTTGGGGTGTTCCTGGGGCTGGGATAATTTGTGGTGGAGGTCCCATGGGCTTGGGGTGCTCCTGGCTTTGGGGTCATCCGGGGTCCCGTCCAGGCTTCTCGGGCCCCACGTGCCAGACGGACATGGACGAGTGCGCCAGCACCCCCTGCCAGAACGGCGCCAAGTGCATCGACCGGCCCAACGGCTACGAGTGCCGCTGCACCGAGGGTGAGCCCGCACCCATGGGTGCTCCCGGACCCCGGCAGTGCCCGCCCTGCACCCACGTGTGGCCCCTGGCATTGCAAACCCTGCTCCTGTGGGTGCTCCTGGCCCCTGGCGTTACAAACCCTGCTCCCATGGGTGTTCTTGACCTTCAGCATTGCCCACCCTGCACCCACGGGCACCCCTGACCCCTGCTGTTGCCCACCCTGCACCCATGGGTGCCCCTCACCCCTGGCAGTTCCCAACCTGCACCCTTGGGTGTCCCCTGGCATTACAAACCCTGACCCCTGGCATCACAAACCCTGCACCCATGGGTGCCCCTGACCCCTGGCAGTATAAACCCTGCACCCTTGGGTGTCCCCTGGCATTACAAACCCTGACCCCTGCCATTGCACACCCTGCACCCACGGCTGCCCCTCACCCCTGGCAGTTCCCAACCTGCACCCTTGGGTGTCCCCTGGCATCACAAACCCTGCACCTGTGGGTGCCCCTGACCCCTGGCATTACAAACCCTGCACCCTTGGGTGTCCCCTGGCATTACAAACCCTGACCCCTGCCATTGCACACCCTGCACCCACGGGTGCCCCCGACCCCTGGCAGTTCCCAACCTGCACCCACGGGTGTCCCCTGGCATTACAAACCCTGACCCCTGGCATTACAAACCCTGCACCCATGGGTGGCCCCTGGCATTGCAAACCCTGCTCCCGTGGGTGTTCTTGACCTTCAGCATTGCCTACCCTGCACCCATGGGTGTCCCTCACCCCTGGCATTACAAACCCTGACCCCTGGCATCACAAACCCTGCACCCATGGGTGCCCCTGACCCCTGTCGCCGCCCCCCCCCCCCCCCCAGGCTTCGAGGGCGCCCTGTGCGAGCGCGACGCGGACGACTGCACCCCGGACCCGTGCCACCACGGCACGTGCGTGGACGGCATCGCCAGCTTCTCCTGCGCCTGCGCCCCCGGCTTCACCGGGTACCGCTGCGAGCTGCAGCTGGACGAGTGCCACAGCCAGCCCTGCCGCCACGGGGGCAAGTGCATCGACCGCATCGCCTCCTACCAGTGCAACTGCCCCCCCGGCACCGCCGGTACGGGACGGGGTGGGGGGGCTGGGGGGGTAGGGGGGCGCCCGTCTGGGAGCGGGGTGGGGGCTGGAGGTGGTGGTGGGGCCCGTCTGGGCACTAGGTGGGTGGTGGGTCTTGACTGGGAGTGGAGTGGGTGCTGGAGGTGGTGGTGGGGCACATCTGGACGTCGGGTGGGTGCTGGAGGTGGTGGTGGGGCCCATCTGGGCGTGGGGTGGGTGCTGGAGGTGGTGGTGGGGCCCATCTGGGCGTGGGGTGGGTGCTGGAGGTGGTGGTGGGGCCCATCTGGGTGTGGGGTGGGTGCTGGAGGTGGTGGTGGGTCCCATCTGGGTGTGGGGTGGGTGCTGGAGGTGGTGGTGGGGCCCATCTGGGCGTGGGGTGGGTGCTGGACGTGGCGTTGGGTCCCACCTGAGCACGGGACAAGAACCAGCCCAGGCAGGGGCCCACCTGGGTGCCTGGTGGTGCCCGGCCCCGTGGCAGGTTGGGTGCTGACCGCCCGCCACCCTTGGGTGCCAGGCGTCAACTGCGAGGTGAACCCCGACGACTGCGCCAGCGACCCCTGCGTCCACGGCGTGTGCCAGGACGGCATCGGCCGCTACGACTGCGTCTGCCAGCCGGGCTTCACGGGTGGGTGCTGGGTGCCCTCGGTGCCCATCGGGTGCTCGGCGGGGTTTGGGGTGGCCTCGTTGCTCTCCGGGTGCCACCACGGGGCTGTCACCCGTGGGAAGGGACTTGAAGCGATGTCTGGTGCCAGTGCACCCACGGGTGCCCGTTTGGAGGAACCGTGGCACCCACCAGCCTCTGCTTGGGGTTGCGGTGTTGGGTGCCCACATGGGGTGCCCCTGTTGGGTGCTCGTGTTGATTACCCCCCTTGGGTGCTCCTGTTGATTACCCCTGTTGGGTGCCCACGGTGGGTGCCCACGTTGATTATCCACATCGGGTGCCTCTCTTGATTGACCACGTTGACAACCCATCTTGGGTGCCCTGTTGGGTGCCCCGTTGATTGACCACGTTGGGTGCCCCTGTTGGTTACCCTTATTGGGTGCACACATTGGGTGCCCCAGTTGGTCACCTACGTTGGGTGCCCATGTTGATCGCCCTTGTTGGGTGCACGCACTGGGTGCCCCAGTTGGTTGCCCCATTGATCATCCACGCTGTGAGCCCCTGTTGGGTGCCGCCCCAATTTGGGTGCCCCACCGACACCCCCCCGACCTCCAGGCCCCCCGCTGCAACGTGGAGATCAACGAGTGCGCCTCGAACCCGTGCCACGACGGCGGCACCTGCGTGGACGGCGCCAACGGCTTCACCTGCCTGTGCCCGCCGGGCACCCGCGACGCCCAGTGCCGCCTGGGCACCCTGCCCTGCCACAGCAGCCCCTGCGCCCACGGCACCTGCCGTGACCACGGGGATGGGTGAGCACCCACGGCACGCGGTGGGGCTGACTGGGTGCATGAGGTTACCCATGGGTGTCTGGGTGGGTGCCCGGGGCTCTCCATGATGCCCCAGGGTGTCCAAGAGGGAGCCCAGGGGTGCCTGAAATGTCCGTGGGTGCATGTTGGGTGCCAAGGTTGCCCATGGGTGCGTGTTGGGGTGCCCAAGGTTGCCCGTGGGTGCATGTTGGGTGCCCAGGGTTGTCCATGGGTGCGTGTTGGGGTGCCCAGGGTTGTCCATGGGTGCCCTTGGGGGTGCCTGAGGTTACCCGTGGGTGTCTGGGTGGGTGCCCGGGGCTGTCCATGATGCCCATGGGTGCCCAAAAGGGAGCCCGGGGGTGCCTGAAATGTCCATGGGTGCACATTGGGTGCCCATGGGTGCATGTTGGGTGCTCAAGGTTGCCCGTGGGTGAACGTTGGGGTGCCAGGGCTTGTCCGTGGCTGCCCCTCAGGGTTCCCATGGGTGCCAATGGGGGTGCCCATGGGTGCTGGGGCTGGGTACCCATGGGGGTGCCAGGGGGTGCTGTTGGCCCCCTCCCCGGCACCCCACACCCACATTTACCCCCCCCCCCCCCATCACAGGTTCTCGTGCGAGTGTGAGCCGGGCTGGGGGGGCCCCGCGTGCGCCCAGCGGGGGGACGCCTGCGCCTCGCGGCCCTGCCGCCACGGGGGCACCTGCACCCCCCTGGGGGGGGGCTACCGCTGCGCCTGCCGCCAGGGCTACCAGGGTACGGTGGGGACACCTCGGGGACACCTTGGGGGACCCCCCCCCCCCAGCTGCCCCACCCTCTGATCGTGGCATTGTCCCCTCGCCCAGCCCGGGAACACCAGCGGGACGCCCTGGGGACCCCCCTCCACGCACCCTGGGGACACCTCGTTGGCCCCTGGTCCCCACGTCCCCAGCTGTCCCCACGTCCCCCCCACGTCCCCAAATGTCCCCATGTCCCCAAATGTCCCCACGTCCCCAGCTGTCCCCAAATGCCCCCACGTCCCCGAATGCCCCCACGTCCCCAGCTGTCCCCACGTGCCCCCCCCCCCACGTCCCCAACTGTCCCCGTGTCCCCCCAGGTGCCCAGTGCCAGGCGGAGGTGGACGCCTGCGCCTCGGGGCCGTGCCGCAACGGGGGGCACCTGCGTGGGCAGCGCCGGCACCCACCGCTGCCTCTGCGCCCCGCCCTTCACAGGTGGGCACCCATGGGGTGCTGGGGGGGGGGGGGCGCACAGGGCGCTGGGTGCCCGGTGGCTGCGTCCCGTGTCCTGATGGGTGACGGTGACGGTGCTGTGATGGTGCCACCGGGCCGGGTGCTGGTGGCCCCCATGGGTGGCACCGTGCCGGGTGCTGGGTCCCATGGGTGGGCCGCATCCTGACGGTGTCCCCGCGGTGGCGCAGGGCGCGCGTGCGAGGCGGTGCTGGCCCCCTGCACCCCCAACCCCTGCGACAACGGGGGCACCTGCGCCCCCACCCGCCGACTACGGGGGCTTCACCTGCCGCTGCCCCCCCCGGCTGGCAAGGGTACCAGCACCCTGAGGTGCCCCTGGGTCCCTCCCGGCCACCCTGGGTCCCTCCCTGGTAGCTTGGGTCCCCCCCAGCACCCTGGGTCCGCCCCCCAGCTTTTTTGGGTTCCCCTGTCCCCCCTGAGTCCCCCCTAAGTCCCCCCCACCCTTCTGGGTCCCCCCCTCACCATCCCCAGCACCCCTGGGTCTCTCCCTCCCATCCCTTGGACACCCTCGGGTGTCCCCCCAGCACCCTTGGGTCCCCCACTCTGACACTCCTGGGTCCCTCCCCCCCTCCCACATTTGTGCATCCCTTTGGGCACCCTTGGGTACCCCCAGCACCCATGGGTGCCCACGGCCCCCCCACCCCCATCCCCAGGGGAGCGGTGCCAGGAGGACGTGGACGAGTGCGGGGCCAGCCCCTGCCAGCACGGGGGCACCTGCGCCAACCGCCCCGGCACCTTTGGGTGCCTCTGCCCCCCCGGCTATGGGGGGGGCGTCTGTGAGCATGACCTCGATGACTGCGACCCCGGTGAGTGGGGACCCCCCCCCCCCGAGGGGACAGGGGCTTGGGGGGGCGGGCACAGAGGGACGGGGGGGTGGGGGGGTGTCTGGGGGTGCTACGGGGCTGGGGGTGGGGTGCTTGGGTGCTGGGTGCATTTTGGGGTGGCATGGAGAGGGGGCCGGGTGGGGAAGGGTGCATGTTGGGGTGCTGGGGGCGTTTTGGGGTGCTGGGTGCATTTCGGGGTGCCATTTTGGGGTGTTGTGTGCATTTCGGGGTGCCGCATTGGGTCTCTATGCACATTTTGGGGTGCCGCGTTGGGGTGCTCTGCACATTTTGGGGTGCTGCATTGGGCGCAATGGGGCAGGGTCAGGGTGCTGCTGTATTGGGGTGCCCCATAGGGGTGCAGGAAGCGTTTTGGGGTGCCACATTGGGGTGCTGTGCACATTTTGGGGTGCTGCGCTGGGGCTCTGTGCATATTTTGGGGTGTCACATTGGGTGCCATGGGGCAGGCTCAGGGTGCCGTGTTGGGGTGCCACGGGGCAGGGCGCAGGTGCCCTGTAGGGTTGCAGCGAACATTTTGGGGTGCCACCCCCCCCCCCTCCCCCCAGACCCCTGCCTGAACGGGGGCTCGTGCCGCGACGGGGTGGGGGCCTTCACCTGCGCCTGCCCCCCCGGCTTCACGGGGCCGCGCTGCGGCACCGAGGTGGACGAGTGCCGGGGGGGGCCCTGCCGCAACGGGGGCACCTGCACCGACTACGTCAACGGCTTCGCCTGCGCCTGCCCCCTCGGCTGGACCGGCCCCCGCTGCCAGCACGACGTCCCCGACTGCACCGACAGGTACGCCCAGGGGTGCTGCGCCCCGCCCCGCGGCACCCAGGGGTGCCCCCAGGTGGCCCCAAGCGCAGCCGGGGGCGTGCGGAGTGAGCGGTGGGAGGTGAAGGTGGTAGCACCCATGGGTGGCCCCAGGTGGCCCCAGCCGTGGCCATGCAGTGTCCCCAGGGGTAACTGAAGGTGGTAGCACCCATGGGTGGCCCCAGGCGGCCCCAAGCCCAGTCATGGCCGTGCAGTGTCCCCAGTGGTAACTGAAGTTGGTGGCACCCATGGGTGGCTCCTGGGTGGCCCCGAACCCAGCCATGGCCATGCAGCGTCCCCAGTGGTAACTGAAGGTGGTGGCACCCATGGGTGGCCCCCGGGTAGTCCCAAGTGCAGCTGTGGCTGCCTGGAGTGGACGGTGGTAGGTGAAGGTGGTGGCACCCATGGGTGCCCCCCGGGTGGCCCCAAGGGCCGCTGTGGGCATGCAGAGTGCACGGTGGTAGGTGAAGGTGGTGGTACCCATGGGTGGCCTCAGGCGGCCCCAGCCATGGCCACGCGATGTCCCCAGGGGTAACTGAAGGTGGTGGCACCCATGGGTGGCCCAAAGCAACACCCCGTGCACCCATGGGTGCTCCCAGACAGCCTCAAACCTCCCCCTACCCACCCCCCCATACCCCCCCACCCATGGGTGTTCTGTGCCCTCCCCCAATGGGTGCTCTGTGCCCCCCCCCATCTACACCCTTGGGTACCCTCCCCCTGCCCATACAACCCCCCCCCCACTTCACCCCTAATTGCCGCCCACCCCCAAACCTCCAGCGCATGCAGCACCCATGGGTGCCACGCTCACCCCCACCCCCCAAAAAATTCCGCCCCCCCAGCTCCTGCTTCAACGGGGGGACGTGCGTGGACGGCGTCGCCTCCTTCAGCTGCCGCTGCCCCCCCGGCTTCACGGGCGCCCACTGCCAGCACCCAGCCGATGGGTGCCAGGGGCAGCCCTGCCTGCGGGGGGGCACCTGCGTCGCCGCGGGCGGGTCCTACCGCTGCCTCTGCCCCCCCCGGCTACACGGGAGCCCAGTGCCAGGTGAGCCCCGGGGTGCTGGGGGGGGGGGGGGGGGGGTCCCTATAATTCATCCCCATGTCACCCAGTGAGGGGTGGGTACACGCCCCCCCCTCCCCCCCCCCAAGGCCCGGCACCCTGCGCACCCACCCTCAATAGAAATTGGGGTGTGGGTGCCCCCCTAAAAAAAAAACTTGGGGTCCCAACACCCTAATTTCCCATTAAATGGGTGCAGGGGGTGCTCGGGCACCCCAAAACTTGGGCACCCCATGCACCCCCCCAATTCCCCACAAGTGGGGTCCATGCCCCCCCCCCCCAAAAAAAATTGGGGGTCCACGCCCCCCCCCAAAGAAAACTGGGGTCCCAGCACCCCAATTCCCCAGGGGCCGGGCACCAGCAGCTGGGTCCCTTGGGTGCCCCCCCAAAACCCAACGGGCGCCCCCCCAAACTGATATGTCGTCCCCGTCCCCCCCCCCCCCCGCCGGTGTCCGTCCCCCCCCCCCAGACCCTGCAGGACCTGTGCCAGCCCCCCCCGTGCCACAACGGGGGCCGGTGCCAGCAGGAGGGGGGGGCCGTCACCTGCCACTGCCCCCCCGGCTGGGCTGGGACCCACTGCGACGTCCCCAACGTGTCCTGCGCCGTGGTGGCCGCCCGCAGAGGTCAGCGGGGGGCAGGGGCGGCTCCCAGTTTGGGGGGGCTGGGGGCACTGGGAGGTTACTGGGGGACTGGGAGGTTACTGGGGGCACTGGGAGGGGGTGACTGGGGGGCTGGGAGGTTACTGGGGGCACTGGGAGGGGTGACTGGGGGGACTGGGAGGTTACTGGGGGGACTGGGAGGTTACTGGGGGCACTGGGAGGGGTGACTGGGGGGACTGGGAGGTTACTGGGGGCACTGGGAGGGGTGACTGGGGGGACTGGGAGGTTACTGGGGGGACTGGGAGGTTACTGGGGCACTGGGAGGGGTGACTGGGGGGACTGGGAGGTTACTGGGGGCACTGGGGGGGGGTGACTGGGGGGCTGGGAGGTTACTGGGGGGACTGGGAGGTTACTGGGGGCACTGGGAGGGGTGACTGGGGGGACTGGGAGGTTACTGGGGGGACTGGGAGGTTACTGGGGGCACTGGGGGGGGTGACTGGGGGGACTGGGAGGTTACTGGGGGCACTGGGAGGGGTGACTGGGGGCACTGGGAGGGGTTACTGGGGGGACTGGGAGGTTACTGGGGGCACTGGGAGGGGTGACTGGGGGGACTGGGAGGTTACTGGGGGGACTGGGAGATTACTGGGGGCACTGGGGGGGGTGACTGGGGGACTGGGAAGTTACTGGGAGGACTGGGAGGTTACTGGGGGCACTGGGGGGGGTGACTGGGGGGACTGGGAAGTTACTGGGGGGACTGGGAGGTTACTGGGGGGACTGGGAGGGGTGACTGGGGGGACTGGGAGGTTACTGGGGGCACTGGGGGGGGTGAATGGGAGGACTGGGAGGTTACTGGGGGCACTGGGAGGGGTTACTGGGGGCACTGGGAGGGGTGACTGGGGGGACTGGGAGGTTACTGGGGGCACTGGGGGGGGTGACTGGGGGGACTGGGAGGTTACTGGGGGCACTGGAGGGGGGACTGGGGGGACTGGGAGGTTACTGGGGGGACTGGGAGGTTACTGGGGGCACTGGGGGGGTGACTGGGGGGACTGGGAAGTTACTGGGAGGACTGGGAGGTTACTGGGGGCACTGGGGGGGGTGACTGGGGGGACTGGGAAGTTACTGGGGGGACTGGGAGGTTACTGGGGGCACTGGGAGGGGTGACTGGGGGGACTGGGAGGTTACTGGGGGGACTGGGAGGTTACTGGGGACACTGGGAGGGGTGACTGGGGGGACTGGGAGGTTACTGGGGACACTGGGAGGGGTGACTGGGGGGACTGGGAGGTTACTGGGCACTGGGGGGGGTTACTGGGGGGACTAGGAGGTTACTGGGGACACTGGGCGCCCTCCCAGTTTGGGGGGCTGGGGGCACTGGGTTGGGGCACCGAGCCCCACCACCTGCCTCAGCTCTGTCCCCCCCCCGTGCCCCCCCATTGTGTGTTCCCCCCCCCCGTTGTGCCCCCCCACCATTGTGTGCCCCCCCATCGTGCCCCCCCCATTGTCCCCCCCCATGTGTCCCCCCCCTTATCCCCATGTCCCCCCCCCTCGTGTGCCCCCCCCTCTTGTCCACCCATTGTGCCCCCCCCCCTTGTCCCCGTGTCCCCCCCTATCGTGTGCCCCCCCCCCCATCGTGTGCCCCCCCCTTGCCCCCGTGTCCCCCCCCCAGGCGTGCCGGTGTCCCACGTGTGCCACGGCCGCGGGCGCTGCGTGCCGGCGGGGGGGGGCCACCGCTGCCTGTGCCAGGGGGGGTTCGGGGGCCCCTACTGCCAGACCCCCCCGGACCCCTGCCAGCACAACCCCTGCCGCCACGGCGCCGCCTGCCGCAGCTTCGTGGGGGGGGTACCGCTGCGAGGTGGGTGCCGGGACCCCCCCCAAAAATAAAAAACACCCATGGGACCCCCCCCCCCGGGTGGCAGGGGGGGTGGGGGGGGGGGGCGTGGGAAAGCGGTGGCCCCGAGTGTCACCGAGAGAGGTCGCGGGGTCGCTCCCACGGCACCCATGGGAGATTTTAGGGGGGGGGGGGGTCCCATGGGTGCCCCCTCCCTCCTCTGGGTGCCCTCTGGGGACACGGCGCCAAACTGGGGACACTGGGGGGCCTCCCAGTTTGGGGGGCTGGGGACGGTGGGAGGGGTTACTGGGGGGACTGGGCGGTTACTGGGGACACTGGGAGGCCTCCCAGTTTGGGGGTGTTGGGTGCGCTGGGAGGGGTTACTGGGGGACTGGGAGGTTACTGAGGGGACTGGGAGGGGTTACTGGGGGGACTGGGAGGTTACTGAGGACACTGGGGGGCCTCCCAGTTTGGGGGTGCTGGGGGCGCTGGGAGGGGTTACTGGGGGGGACTGGGAGGTTACTGGGGACACTGGGGGGGCCTCCCAGTTTGGGGTGCTGGGGGGACTGGGAGGTTACTGAGGGGACTGGGAGGGGTTACTGGGGGGACTGGGAGGTTACCGGGGACACTGGGGGGCCTCCCAGTTTGGGGGGACTGGGGGCACTGGGAGGGGTCACTGGGGGGGACTGGACACACCCGTGGGTGCTGCCCTTGTTGAATGGGGTGGGGGGATGGGGGGAGGTGCCGGCTGCCGCGGGGGCACCCGCGGGCGCTGGGGATGGCACCCATGGGCGCGGGGGGGAGCACCCATGGGCGCTGTCCCCGCAGTGCCCCCCGGGCTACGCGGGCCAGGACTGCGAGCTGGAGGTGGCCGAGTGCCAGTCGCGGCCGTGCCAGCACGGGGGGACCTGCCTCGACCTGCCGGGGGGCTACCTCTGCTCCTGCCCCCCCGGCACGCTGGGTGCGTGGCCCACGTGTCCCCCTGTCCCCAGGGTCCCCGTGACCCCGCGACCCCGTGTCCCTAAGTCCCTGCGACCTCACAGCCTCATGACCCCAAGTCCCCACGTCCCCTTGTCCCCGCGTCCCCACACCCCAAGTCCCCGTGTCCCCAAGTCTCCTTGACCCCTTGTCCCCATGGACATCCGTCCCCATGTCCCCAAGTCCCTGTGTCCCCACATCCCGCTGACCCCTGTCCCTCTCCCTCCTCAAGTCCACTCTTGACCCCCAAGTTCCCCATGTCCCCAGGTCCCCAGTCCCCTTGACCCCATGTCCCCAAGTCCCCTTGACCCCAAGTTCCCCTTGACCCCAATTCCCCATGTCCCCAGGTCCCCTTGACCCCTTGTCCCCATGGACATCCGTCCCCAAGTCCCCGTGTCCCCAAGTCCCTGTGTCCCCACATCCCATTGACCCCTGTCCCTCTGTCCCCAAGTCCCCTTGACCCCAAGTCCCTTGACCCCAATTCCCCATGTCCCCAGGTCCCCTTGACCCCAGGTCCCCTTGACCCCATGTCCCCATGGACATCCATCCCGTGTCCCCGTGTCCCCTCCTGTGGTGGCACCACCGGGGGGTCCCCACGTCCCCTCCCATGATGCCACCTCCCCGCGTCCCCACGTCCCCTCCTGGTGGCACCTCCCCGTGTCCCCATGGCCCATCCCGTGGTGACACCACCCCATGTGTCCCCCCCCCAGCTGGCATCACCCTGTGTCCCCATGTCCCCCCCGTGATGCCACCATCCCGTGTCCCCATGCCCCCCCCAGTGTCCCCACCACCCCCCGTGTCCCCATGTCCCCCCCCGTGATGCCCACCACCCCATGTCGCCCCCCCCGGTGACCCCCCCACCCCCCATGTCCCCCCCTGTGATGCCATCACCCCGTGTCCCCATGCCCCCCCAGTGTCCCCACCACCCCCCGTGTCCCCATGCCCCCCCCATGATGCCACCACCCCGTGTCCCCATGCCCCCCCCAGTGTCCCCACCACCCCCAGTGTCCCCATGTCCCCCCCGTGATGCCACCATCCCGTGTCCCCATGCCCCCCCCCAGTGTCCCCACCACCCCCCGTGTCCCCATGTCCCCCCCCCCATGATGCCACCACCCCGTATCCCCATGCCCCCCCCCAATGTTCCCACCACCCCCAGTGTCCCCATGCCCCCCCCATGATGCCACCACCCCATGCCCCCCCCGGTGACCCCCCCCCCCCCCATGTCCCACGCTGATGTCCCCATCGTGTCCCCCCCGCCCCGCAGGCGTCCTGTGCGAGATCAACGAGGACGACTGCGCGGGGGGGCCGGGCTGCCAGCACAACGGCACCTGCGTGGACGCCGTGGGGGGGTTCACCTGCGCCTGCCCCCCCGGCTTCGGGGGCGCCCGCTGCGAGGGGGACGTCAACGAGTGCCGCCGCCACCCCTGCCACCCCCGGCACAGCCGCGCCTGCGTCCAGGGGGACAACAGCTACCGCTGCCTCTGCCGGCCCGGCTACACCGGTACGGGGGGGGGGGGCACGGGGGGGGGCATGGGGGGGACATGGGGGGACATGGGGCCATAGGGACATGGGGGCTATAGGGGGCTATGGGGGGATATAGGGACATGGGGGGGGGACATGGGGGCTATAGGGGCTGCGTCCAGGGGGACAACAGCTACCGCTGCCTCTGCCGGCCCGGCTACACCGGTACGGGGGGGGGGGGCACGGGGGGGGGCATGGGGGGGACATGGGGGGACATGGGGCCATAGGGACATGGGGGCTATAGGGGGCTATGGGGGGATATAGGGACATGGGGGGGGGACATGGGGGCTATAGGGGCTGCGTCCAGGGGGACAACAGCTACCGCTGCCTCTGCCGGCCCGGCTACACCGGTACGGGGGGGGGGGCACGGGGGGGGGCATGGGGGGGACATGGGGGGACATGGGGCCATAGGGACATGGGGGCTATAGGGGGCTATGGGGGGATATAGGGACATGGGGGGGGGGACATGGGGGCTATAGGGGCTGCGTCCAGGGGGACAACAGCTACCGCTGCCTCTGCCGGCCCGGCTACACCGGTACGGGGGGGGGGGGCACGGGGGGGGACATGGGGGGGACATGGGGGACATGGGGGGGGTTGGGGGACATGGGGCCATAGGGACATGGGGGATTATGGGGGGCCATGGGGGCTATAGGGGATTATGGGGGGATATAGGGCCATGGGGGGGACATGAGGATATGGGGGGGACAGGGACACGGGGGGGGGACATGGGGGGGGGTTGGGGGACATGGGGCCATAGGGACATGGGGGCTATAGGGGATGATGGGGGGATATAGGGACATGGGGGGGGGCATGGGGGCTATAGGGGCTGTGTCCAGGGGGACAACAGCTACCGCTGCCTCTGCCGGCCCGGCTACACCGGTACGGGGGGGGGACATGGGGGGGACATGGGGGGGACATGGGGGGACATGGGGCCATAGGGACATGGGGACTATAGGGGGCTATGGGGGGATATAGGGACATGGGGGCTATAGGGGCTGCGTCCAGGGGGACAACAGCTACCGCTGCCTCTGCCGGCCCGGCTACACCGGTACGGGGGGGGGACATGGGGGGGACATGGGGGTATGGGGGACTATAGGGGGCTGTGGGGGGATATAGGGACATGGGGAGGACAGGGACATGGGGGAGGGCTGGGGGGGCATGAGAGGATATAGGGACATGGGGGGGGGGCGCATGGGGGGATATAGGGAGATGAGGGGGGCATGGGGGGGACATGGAGGACGTGGGGGGGGTACGGGGGGACATAGGGACATAGGGGCTGGGGGGACTATGGGGGGATATAGGGACATTGGGGGGCATGGGGGGATATGGGGACTGGGGGGGGCACGGGGGGGGACATGGGGGGGACGTGGGGGGGTAAGGGGGACATGGGGGGATGGGGGACTAAGGGGGGGCATAGGGACATGGGGGGACTACGGGGGGACAGGGACGTGGCGGGTTATGGGGGACGGGGACCTTGGGGGGGGGGGTTGTCCACATCCCCCTGATCCCCCCGCTTTGTCCTGTGTCCCCCCCCGCCCCGTCCCCCCCCAAGGCCACCGCTGCCAGAGCCCAGTGAACGCCTGCGAGTCGCAGCCCTGCCGCCACGGGGGGGCTGCCAGCCCACCCCGGCACCCCCGGGCTTCACCTGCCGCTGCCCCCCTGTGAGTGACGGGGGGGGGGTTGAGGGGGGGGGAGACGTGGGGGGGGCTGGGGGTTGGGGGGCGTGGGGTTGGGGGGGGATGGACATGGGGGGCTGTGGGGGTGGGTGCCCCCATTCCATGGGGTTGGGTGCTGGGGGGGTCGGGGGGTCCATGGGGCTGGGGGGCATTCCATGGGGCTGGGGGCTCAGGGTGCCGTGGGGGTGGGTGCCCCCATCCCATGGGGGTGGGTGCTGGGGGGGGGGGGGGGGGGCTCGGGGGGGGTGCCATGGGGGTGGGTGCCCCACCTCTGGGTGCTGGGGGGGCAGGGGGGGCTCGGGGTGGGGGGTGCTCCACAGCCCCATCTGCTCCTGCCAGGGGCCTCTGGGTGCACCCCAGCAGGCGCCCCCCATCAATCCCCCCCGTGACCCCCCTTTTTTTCTCCTCCCCCCCCCCTCTTTTCCTTGCCACCCCCAGGGTTTCGGGGGCCCCCAGTGCGAGCGCCGGGCCCCCTCCTGCCGCCACCTCTCCTGCGCCAACGGGGGCCACTGCCAGCCCCCCCGCCGGCCCCCGCTGCGTCTGCCCCCCGGCTTCGGGGGTCCCGAGTGCCAGCAGCGGGTGCCCCCCCCCGAATAAACACCACCTGCCCGGCCTCCCCCTGCCTGCACGGCGGCACCTGCGCCCCCTCCCCGCGCCCCCCCTTCGCCCGCTGCCTCTGCCCCCCGGGTTTCGGGGGGCGCGGTGCCAGGAGGAGACCCCGCGACGCCCCCCCGGCCGACGGGTGCCCCCCGGGGGGGGGTGCGAGGAGCTGGGGGGGGACGGGGTGTGCGACCGGCAGTGCAACACGGCGGGCTGCGGCTGGGACGGGGGGACTGCTCGCTGCGGGTGGGGGACCCCTGGCGCCACTGCGCCCCCCCCCAGTGCCGGGGGCTCTTCGGCAACGGGCGCTGCGACGGGGGCTGCGACACCCCCAGTGCCTCTACGACAACTTCGACTGCCGCCCGCCCCACCGCGCCTGCAAGTGAGTGAGGGGAGGGGGGTCCCCGGGGGGGGTCCATCCTCGCCCACCCCACCCCCAGAGCCGTTAGGCAGCCCCCCACACCCTGTGTGCGCCCCCCCGGTGCGTGCGTGGGTCCTGGGTGCTGTGGTTGGGTGGCTGGTGTGACCCCCCGTGTCCCCTGTGTCCCCCCCGTGTCCCCGTGTTCCCCCCGTGTCCCCCCCATGTCCCTATGGCTCCCCCCGTGTCTCCACGTCCCCGTATCTCCTACGTCCCCATATCCCCTGTGTCTCCTTACGGCCCTATATGTCCCTATGTCCCGTGTCCTCCCGTGTCCCTATATCCCCCATGTCCCCCCGTCCCTTTATGCTCCCCCATCCCCTCGTGTCCCCACGCCCCTTATTGCCCCTACATCCCTTTATGTCCCCCTGTCCCCACACCCCCTCATGTCCCCACACCCCCTTATGCTTCCCCGTCCCCTCGTGTCCCCACGCCCCCTCATGTCCCTATATCCCTTTACGTCCCCATGCCCTGCGTGTCCCTGTATGTCCCCACGCCCCCTCATGTCCCTATGTCCCCTCATGTCCCCCAGTGCCCCTTTATATCCCCACGTCCCCTTGTGTCCCTGTATCCCTTTATGTCCCCATGTCCCCATTCCCCTCGTGTCCCCACACCCCCTCATGTCCCTATATCCCTTTATGTCCCCATGCCCCCTCATGTCCCTATATCCCCTCATGTCCCTATATCCCTTTATGTCCCCATATCCCCATGCCCCCCATTCCCTCGTGCCCCCTAATGTCCCTATGTCCCCTAATATTCCCACGTCCCCTCATGTCCCTATATCCCTTTATGTCCCCATGCCCCCTCATGTCCCCACACCCCTCATGTCCCCACACCCCCTCATGTCCCTATATCCCCTTATGCCCCTATATCCCCTCATGTCCCTATATCCCTTTATGTCCCCTCATGTCCCTATATCCCCTCATGTCCCTATATCCCCTCATGTCCCTATATCCCTTTATGTCCCCATGTCCCCACACCCCCTCTTGTCCTTATATCCCCTCATGCCCCTATATCCCTTTATGTCCCCATGTCCCTATATCCCCTTATGCCCCTATATCCCCTCATGTCCCTATATCCCTTTATGTCCCCATGTCCCTATGTCCCCTCATGTCCCTATATCCCTTTATGTCCCCATGTCCCTATATCCCCTCATGTCCCTATATCCCTTTATGTCCCCATGTCCCTATATCCCCTCATGTCCCTATATCCCTTTATGTCCCCATGCCCCCACACCCCCTCATGTCCCTATATCCCCTCATGTCCCTATATCCCCTCATGCCCCTATATCCCTTTATGTCCCCATGTCCCCATGTCCCCATGCCCCCTCATGTCCCTATATCCCTTTATGTCCCTATATCCTCTCATGTCCCTACACCCCTTTATGTCCCGCCACCCCCCCACACCCCTGACCCCCGCCCCCCCCCGCAGCCCCCTGTACGCCCAGTACTGCTCCGACCACTTCGCCGACGGGCGCTGCGACCAGGGCTGCAACAGCGAGGAGTGCGGCTGGGACGGCCTCGACTGCGCCCGCCGGGTCCCCGAGGCGCTGGCCCGGGGGTGCTGGTGGTGACGGTGCTGCTGCCCCCGAAGAGCTGCGGCGGGCCAGCACCGCCTTCCTGCAGCGCCTCAGCGCCATCCTGCGCACCTCGCTGCGCTTCCGCCTCGACGCCGACGGCAACCTGATGATCCGGCCCTATTACCGGCCCCGCGGCGGGAGGAGGAGGAGGCGCGAGGTGGACCCCCGAGAGGGGGAGACCCCGAGGGGGAGCACGATGAGGTTATAGGGTGAGTGGGGGGGGGAGGTGGGGTGGGGGGGAGGGGACATGGGGGGGATGGGGATGGGATGGGGGACATGGATGGGGTGGGGGATATGGGATGGGATGGGATGGGATGGGGTGGGATGGGGTGGGGGACATGGGTGGGGTGGGGTAGGATGGGATGGGGTGGGGGACGTGGGTGGGATGGGATGGGATGGGATGGGTGACATGGTTGGGGTGGGGGATATGGGATGGGATGGGGTGGGATGGGGGACATGGAGTGGGGAGATAATGAGATAGGGATGGGACGGGATGGGGGACATGGGATGGGATGGGATGGGTGACATGGTTGGGGTGGGGGATATGGGATGGGGCCATGGGTGGATATGGATAGATGGGATGGGATGGGTGACATGGTTGGGGTGGGGGATATGGGATGGGATGGGATGGGATGGATGGGATGGGTGACATGGTTGGGGGTGGGGGATATGGGATGGGATGGGATGGGATGGGATGGGTGACATGGTTGGGGTGGGGGATATGGGATGGGGGCCATGGGTGGGATAAGGGTAGGATGGGATGGGGTGGGGGACATGGGTGATAAAGGGATGGGGTGGGATGGGGGACATGGGTGGGATGGGATGGGATGGGATGGGATGGGATGGGATGGGTGACATGGATGGGGTGGGGGATATGGGATGGGGGCCATGGGTGGGATAAGGGTAGGATGGGATGTGGTGGAGGATATGGGGTGGGGGACATGGGTGGGAAAGGGATGGGATGGGATGGGATGGGATGGGATGGATGGGGGCATGGGTGGGATGGGATGGGTGATATGAGTGGGTTGGGATGGGATCGGGTGGGAAATATGGGATGGGATGGGGGCCATGGGTGGGATAGGGGTGGGGTGGGATGGGATGGGTGGGTGGGGGACATGGGATGGGATTGGGATGGGGAACATGGGTGGGATGGGATGGGGTGGGGGACATGGGATGGGATGGAGGATGTGGGTGGGGTGGGACGGGGTGGGACAATATAGAATGGGGTGGGGGACATGGGTGGGATGGGGGGTATGGGATGGGGGATATGGGGATGGGGGATATGGGATGGGATGGGGGCCATGGGTGGGATAGGGATAGGATGGGACGGGATGAGATAGAATGGGGTGGGGGGCATGGGGATGGGATGGGGACGGGAATGGGAGACATGGGTAGGGTTCGATGGGATGGGACGGGACGGGATGGGGGCCACGGGTGCTGGGTGCCATGGGGCCACGGGTGCTGGGTGTCACGGAGCACAGGGCCTCGGCTGCCGGTTCTCTAGGGCCACACGATCGTCACCAGCTGGACCGGGGGGCTCATGGGCACCGAGCGCCAAGAACCGGGGGACCCCATGGGGCCGTGCCCCCGGTGTCCCCGCTGCCCCCGGTGTCCCCGCTGACCACGGTGTCCCCGCTGACCGCGGTGTCCCCGCAGCTCGGTGGTGACGCTGGAGATCGACAACCGCCTGTGCTCGCAGGCGTCCGACAAGTGCTTCCCCGACACCCGCAGCGCCGCCGACTACCTGGGCGCCCTCTCCGCCCTCGAGCGCCTCCATTTCCCCTACCCCATCAAGGCCGTGCGCGGTGAGGGCCCCCGGGACGAGGGGAGGGGACCCCGAGGCAGGGGAGGCCCCCCGGGGACAAGGGACGATGAGGGATGGTGTCCCCAGTGGGATGGGTGTCCCCACGGTGCCAGCACCCCGATGGTGTCCCCAATGGGATGGGTGGCCCCAGTGGGATGGGTGGCCCCATGGTGCCAGCACCCCGATGGTGTCCCCAGTAGGATGGGTGTCCCCGGTGGGATGGGTGACTCCATGGTCCCAGTACCCTTATGGTGTCCCCAGTGGGATGGGTGTCCCCATGGTGCCAGCACCCCGATTGTGTCCCCAATTGGATGGGTGTCCCCGGTGGGATGGGTGGCCCCATGGTCCCAGTACCCTCATGGTGTTCCCAATGGGATGGGTGGCCCCAGTGGGATGGGTGGCCCCATGGTCCCAGTACCCTTATGGTGTCCCCAATGGGATGGGTGTCCCCGGTGGGATGGGTGGCCCCACGGTCCCAGTACCCTTACGGTGTCCCCAATGGGATGGGTGTCCCCGTGGTGCCAGCACCCCACTGGTGTCCCTAGCACCTTGATGGTGTCCCCAGCACCCAGGCGTCCCCGTGGTGCCACCGCCCTGACCGTCCCCATCCCGCAGGGGACAAACTCCCCGAGGAGCCGGACCCGGTGCGGCTGCTGCCGCTGGTGGTGGTGGGGGGCCTGATCCTGCTGGCCATCGCCGTGCTGGGGGTGCTGGTGGCGCGGCGCAAGCGGGAGCACAGCACCCTCTGGTTCCCCGAGGGCTTCAGCCTGGCCAAGGGCAGCAACAAGGACCGGCGCGAGCCCGTGGGGCAGGACGCCCTGGGCATGAAGTGAGGACTGGGGGGGCACTGGGGCAACTGGGGGGCACTGGGGTGGGGGGATGGGGGAGCTGGGGGTAGAGGGGCAACTGGGGGGCACTGGGATGGGGGGATGGGGGAGCTGGGGGGGTACTGGGGGGCACTGGGATTGGGGTGGGAGAGCTGGGGGGCACTGGGGCAACTGGGGGGCACTGGGATGGGGGGATGGGGGAGCTGGGGGCACTGGGGCAACTGGGGGGCACTGGGATTGGAGGATGGGAGAGCTGGGGGGCACTGGGGCAACTGGGGGGCACTGGGATTGGAGGATGGGGGAGCTGGGGGCACTGGGGCAACTGGGGGGCACTGGGGATGGTGGGGATGGGGGAACCGGGGGGGGGGGTACTGGTGCAGCTGGGGGTGCCCCTACCCCGAGTGGCTGACACCTGCCCCCCCCCCCCCCAGGACAATGGGGAAGGGCGAGAGCCTGGTGGGGGAGCCCTCGGAGGAGTGGCCGGAGGGCACCTGCCCCGAGGCCAAGCGGCTCAAGGTACTGGGGGGGGGGGGGGCACCGGGAGGGGCACCGGGGGGGCACAGGGTCCTGGTACTCCCCCCAGCAGGGCGTCCCCATAGCCCCAGCTTTGGTCTTGGTGCCCTCGTGGGCAGGGGTTCCAGCACCCCCGATTCTGGGTGCCCTCATGGGAGGGGGTCCCAGAACCCCCAGTTCTTGGTGCCCCCATGGGTGGGGTCCCGGCACCCTCGGTTCTGGATGCCCCCATGGGTGGGGGTCCCAGCACCCTCATGGGTGGGTGGGGGGTCCCGGCTCCCCATGCTTGAGCACCCCCATGGGTGAACGAGGGGTCCCAGCACCCTCACCCTGGGCGTCTTCATGGGTGGGGGGGGGCTCTGGGACCCCCGTACCCCAGCACCCTTGTGGGTGGGGGTCCCTCACCCCACCCCCACGTGACGGCGGGGGCCCGGCAGGTGGAGGAGGGGGGCGCAGAGCCCCAGGACCCCGTGGACTGCCGGCAGTGGACCCAGCACCACCTGGTGGCGGCCGACATCCGCATGCCCCCCACCATGGCGCTGACGCCCCCCCAGGGGAGTTCGACTCCGACTGCGTGGACGTCAACGTCCGCGGGCCAGGTGGGGCAGCGGGGGGCGAAAGGGGGGCTGGGGGACCCCCATGGGGATGGGGGCGTTGTGGGGTCAGGTAGGATGGACGTGGGGCATGGGGGACCACCATGGGTATGGGGGGCGTTGTGGGGTCAGGTAGGGTGGATGTGGGGCACGGGGGACCACCATGGGTATGGGGGGGCGTTGTGGGGTCAGGTAGGGTGGATGTGGGGCACGGGGGACCACCATGGGTATGGGGGCGTTGTGGGGGTCAGGTAGGATGGATGTTGGGCACGGGGGACCCCCATGGGGATGGGGGCGTTGTGGGGTCAGGTAGGATGGACGTGGGGCATGGGGGACCACCATGGGTATGGGGGGGCGTTTTGGGGACAGGTAGGATGGACGTGGGGCACGGGGGACCCCCATGGGGATGGGGGCGTTGTGGGGTCAGGTAGGATGGACGTGGGGCACGGGGGACCACCATGGGTATGGGGGGCGTTGTAGGTCAGGTAGGGTGGATGTCGGGCATGCGGGGACCCCTATGGGTATGGGGGGCATTGTGGGGTCAGGTAGGGTGGACGTGGGCCCTGTGGGACCACCACGGGCATGGGGACACCACGGACCTTGTAGGGCCACCATGGGGCCACCATGGGTATGGGAGACACACGGGGCCAGGAGTAGGATGGGACGGGACGAGGGGGCTACCACGGCTTTTGGGGCCGCCTGGGACCTGGTAGGGGCTGACGTAGGGTCCGGCGGCCACCGTGGGCGTGACGGGGGTCCCCAAGGGCGCCAGGAGACCCCCTAGCACCCGGCCCCGGGTGTCCCCGCAGATGGCTTCACGCCGCTGATGCTGGCCTCCTTCTGCGGGGGCGGCGTGGAGGCCGAGGTGGCCGAGGATGAGGAGGGCGAGGACGCCTCGGCCGGCATCATCGGCGACCTCATCTGCCAGGGCGCCAGCCTGGGCGCCCAGACGGATCGCACGGGCGAGACCGCCCTGCACCTCGCCGCCCGCTACGCCCGCGCCGACGCCGCCAAGCGCCTCCTGGACGCCGGCGCCGACACCAACGCCCAGGACAACACCGGGCGCACGCCGCTGCACGCCGCCGTCACCGCCGACGCGCAGGGCGTCTTCCAGGTGGGGGCACCCGGCGTGGTTACGGGGCACCCAACATGGTTATGGGGCACCCAGCACGGTTATATGGGGCACCCAGCTTCATCATGGAGCACCCAGCTTCATCGTGGGGCACCCAGCGTGGTTATGGGGCACCCAGCACGGTCATATGGGGCACCCAGCAAGGTCCTGGGGCAGCATCATCATGGGGCACCCAACGTGGTTACGGGGCTCCCAGCATTGTCATGGGGCACCCAACGTGGTTATGGGGCACCCAACGTGGTTATGGGGCACCTGGCAAGGTCATTGGGGCACCCAAATGGTTGTGAGGCACCCAACATGGTCATGGGGCACCCAGCTTCATCATGGGGCACCCAACACGGTTATGGGGGCACCCGAGATGGTTAAGGGGCACCCAGCAAGGTCATTGGGGCACCCAGCAAGGTCAGTGGTTGTAGGGCATTGCCTGCTGTCATAGGGTCATGGGGTGCCTCCGTGGGTCACGGAGTGCCACCATGGGTCACGGGGTGCCTCCATGGATCACGGGGTGCCTCCATGGGTCATGGGGTGCCACTATTGGTCATGGGGTGCTTCCATTGGTCATGGGGTGTCTCCATGGGTCACGCGGTGCCACCATGGGTCATGGGGTGCTACCATGGGTCTTGGGGTGCCTCCATTGGTCTTGGGGTGCCTCCATGGGTCATGGGGTGCCTCCATTGGTCATGGGGTGCCTCCATTGGTCTTGGGGTGCCTCCATGGGTCATGGGGTGCCACTATTGGTCATGGGGCACCACCATCGGTCATGGGGCACCCACCAAGACCACCAGGAGTTGGGCGCTGCCCCGATGACCCCCCACGTGCCCTGGAGCACCACCGTCCTCCCCAGCTCCAACGACCCCACTGTGGGGCGCCCCCTACCCCTAACTCCACCCCCCACCCTCACCCCACTGCCCCCCCCGGCCCCCAGATCCTGATCCGGAACCGCTCGACCGACCTGGACGCCCGCATGGCCGACGGCTCCACCGCGCTCATCCTGGCGGCGCGGCTGGCGGTGGAGGGCATGGTGGAGGAGCTCATCGCCTGCCACGCCGACGTCAACGCCGTCGATGAGACCGGTGGGGGCCACGGGGCGGGGGGGGGGCACCCCGGAGGCTGGGGGGTGGGGGTGGGGGCTGGGAGGTGTCCTGGGGGGGGCTGGGGAGTTCTGGGGGTGTGCTGGGGGTGTTATAGGGGGGCCATGGGGATTTGGGGGGTCCGGGGGGGGGTCTGAGGGGGTTTGGGGGTTTCCATGGGGGTCTGGGGAGTCTGGGGGGGGCTGGGGGGGGGGGGGGGCTGGGGGGGCTGGGGGGTGTTCTGGGGAGGTCTGGGGGTGTTCTGGGGGTGTCCATGGGGGTCTAGGGGTGTCCTGGGGGGGGGAACCTAGGGGTGTCCTTGAGGGACCTGGGGGTGTCCTGGGGGGTCTGGGGGTCCTGGGGGGACCTGGGGGCATCCTGGGGGTGTCTGGGGGTCCTGGGGGAGTCCATGGCATTCTGGGGGGGGGGGGGGTCCCAGTCTCACCCTCCCGTGCCCCCCAGGGAAATCCGCCCTGCACTGGGCCGCGGCCGTGAACAACATGGAGGCGACGCTGGCGCTGCTGAAGAACGGGGCCAACAAGGACATGCAGGACAGCAAGGTGGGGGGCGACCCCGCAGGGACCCCCGCCCCCGGGGGGGCCCCCCAGCGTCCAGCTGCACCCCCAGCCCCCCGTTCCCCTGGGGCCCGCTCACCCCACAGCCCCAGGAGCTGCCCCATTGACCCCAAGAGGTGTCCCAGTGATCCCATTGACCCCAGGAGATGTCCCCATTGACCGTAGGAGGTGTCCCATTGATCCCGTTGACCCCAGATGCCCCAATGATCCCATTGACCCCTGGAGATGCCCCATTGACCCCAACAGGTGTCCCATTGACCCCATTGACCCCTGGAGATGTCCAATTGATCCCATTGACCCCAGGAGATGCCCCATTGACCCCATTGACCCTAGTAGACGGCCCCATTGACCCCAATAGATGGTCCCGTTGCCCCCAGCTGCTGCCCCATTGATCCCATTGACCCCAATAGATGGCCCCGTTGCCCCCAGCTGCTGCCCCATTGACCCCATTGACCCCAGGAGATGCCCCATTGATCCCATTGACCCCAATAGATGGCCCCGTTGCCCCCAGCTGCTGCCCCGTTGACCCCATTGACCCCAGGCGATGGCCCCATTGCCCCAGTGAGCTGCCCCATTGACCCCAATAGACGGCCCCATTGACCCCAATAGATGGCCCCATTAACCCCATTGACCCCAATAGACGGCCCCATTGATCCCATTGACCCCAATAGACGGCCCCGTAGCCCCCAATAGCCTTCCCCGCCGCCCCCCCTCACCCGCCCCCTCCCCCCACCCCCTTCACCCCCCCAGGAGGAGACCCCGCTGTTCCTGGCCGCCCGGGAGGGCAGCTACGAGGCGGCGCGCATCCTGCTGGAGCACAGCGCCAACCGGGACATCAGCGACCACCTGGACCGCCTGCCGCGGGACATCGGCCACCAGCGCCGCCACCACGACATCGTCCGCCTGCTGGACCACCACGGGGGGGCGCAGCCCCTGCCACCTCCGTGCCCCCCCGGCCTTACTGGGCCCCCCCTCCGCCGCCTTCCTGCCCCCAAAAGAGCCGGCGGCCCGGGGGGCAAAGGGGGCGCCAAGGGGCGCGGCAAGAAGGCCGAGTGCCCCCCGGGCTGGAGAGCTCGGTCACCCTGTCCCCCGTCGAGTCCTTGGGGTCCCCGTACGGCCCCAACCCCGCGTCCCCTGGGCTTTTCGGGGTGCCCCCCCGGGCTGGAGCCGCCGCCGGGGCCCCCCCCCTTCCTTCGCCGTCGCCCTGGGGGTGGCGAGGCTGCCGGGGGGGGGCCGGGGGTCCCGTCGTCCCCCCCGCCCTCCTCGGCCCGGTTGGTGGCCGTCCCCTACGAGTGGCACGGCCGAGGAGCCCCCACCCCGGGCCGGGGGGGTGCGGCTGGGGGCCCCCCCGCACCCGCCCCTGCCCCCTCCCCCGGGGCAAAGCTTCGCCCCCGCCCTGCTGCTGCCCCACGGCGCCGTGGGGCGCGGACCCCCGCCCCGCTCCCCCCAGGGCGGGGGGGGGGGGGGGGGGCCCCCCTTATTTCCCGGGGGGGGAGAGGAGTACGGGGGGCCTTCCTGGGGGTGCCCAGCGAGCACCCCTACCTCACCCCCTCCCCCGAGACCCCCGAGCCCTGGGCCAGCCCCTCGCCCCCTCCCTCCCCGACTGGTCCGAGGCCACCCCCAGCCCCAACCTGCTGGGCCCCCCAGACCCAGCTGCCCCCCCCCGCCCCCGCCCCCCGAGCAGGCCCCCCCAAGAGGCAGGTGTTTGCCTGAGGGGGGGGGAGCACCCCAAGGGCCCCCTCCCCAGCACAGGGCCCCCCCCCCAGGTATGGGGACACCCCCACCGTGGGGCACCCCCACCGTGGGGACACCCCCAAGGGGACCCCCGAAATATGGGGACCCCCCCCCATAATAGGGACCCCCCAAGTATGGGGACACCCCCAAGGGGACCCCCCGAGCATAGGGACCCCCTCCCCCAAGTATAGGGACACCCCCAAGGGGACCCCCCCCAAAAGGGGGACCCCCCTCCCATAATGGGGACACCCCCCCCATAATGGGGACCCCCCCATAATGGGGACCCCCCCATAAAGGGAACACCCCCCCATAATGGGAATCCCCCAGCACCCAAGGGACCCCCATAATGGGACCCCCCCCCCAGCACCCAAGTGCCACCCCCAGCATGGGGACACCCCAGGGACCCCCCCTCATGGGGACCTTGGGACCACCCCCCCCAGCCTAGGGACCCCCCCCATAAAGGGGACCCCCCCAGCACCCAAGTGCCATCCCCCCCCCCCCCAAAAGAAAACCAACAACACATTTTTAAGCTCATTTTGGGGGGAAAAACGTTAATTTCCACACTGCCCCCCATTGTATCCCGGGACCCCCCCCAGTCTGGGACCCCCCCCCCCCGAGTACAGGGACCCCCAGACTGGCCCCCCCCAATTGTGGGACCCCCCTCCAGTGTGGGATTCCCCCCCCCCCCAGTCCGCGACCCCCCCATTTAGGGGACTCCCCCCATTTAGGGGACCCCCCATTTAGGGGACCCCCCCCCCCCCCATTTAGGCCCATCCCCCCCATGTCCTGGGACCCCCAATTTGGGGCACCCCCCCTTAAGGGACACCTCCCCTTGTGCCCCCCCTTTATGCCCCCCCAATTATGCCCCCCCCCCCATCCCTGTCCCCCCCCTTGAACGCCCCCCCCCCCATTTCGGGCACTTCATCACATTCCAGCCCCCCCCACCCCCGGAGCCCCCCACGCCCCCCCCCCGGCAGCTCACCCCCCCCCGGGGGGGGGGGGCACCATGGTATGACGTCACAGCCCCCCCCCCCCTTTTCCCTGCTTGGGCCCCGCCCCTCGGGCCCCCCCCCGGGGCGGGGCCAGGGCCCTGTACAGCCCCCCCGCCCCCCCCCCCAATAAAAGACTCGTGACCCCCCCGCCGTGTGCTCGCTGGGATCGCCCCCCCCCCCCTTTACACGCGCGTGTGCACGCGAAGCCCTTGCACACGCGTCCCTTGCACGTGCGGCCCTCGTGCAACCCCCCCCCGTGCACCGTTCCCCTTGCACGTGGGAATGTTGCACGCCCCCCCGCACCCCCCCTTGCACACGCACCCCTTTGCACACGCGCGCACACCCCTTGCACACGCAACACTTGCAAGTTTTGCACGCACGCCCCTCGCAAGCAGGGGCACCACCCCCCTTGCACGTCCGCCCCCTGCACGTGCGTTTTGCACACCCACCCCTTGCACACCCACCCCTTGCACACCCACCCCTTGCACACCCACCCCTTGCACGTGCAGCCGTTGCCCACTCGCTCCTCACATGCACGCCCCATGCACAAATGCCCCTTGCACGCGCACGTTTTGCACGTACGCCCCTGTGCACGCCTGCCCCGTGCACGTGCATTTTGCACACCCACCCCTTGCACTCCCACCCCGTGCACAAACGCCTTGCACGTGCAGCTGTTGTACACACGCTCCTTGCTTGCACACCCCATGCACAACCCCCTCTGCACGTGCAAACACTGCGCACGCCCATCTTTGCACGCGCACCTTGCAGTTGCAGCCCCATACACAGGCGGCCTTGCACTTGCAAGCTTTGCACGTGCACCCCTTGCACACCCACCCCGGGCACAAACACCCCTTGCACCTGCAAGGTTTGCACACCCACCCCTTGCCAGCAGGTGCACCCCTGACACACCCACCCCGTGCACATGCAGTTTGCACATGCATCCTTGCACGCTCAGCCGTGCACACTCCCCTCTTGCACATGCATGCTTTGCACGTCCACCCCTTGCACCATTACCCCGTGCACACTCACCCCATGCACAAACACCCCTTGCACACCCACCGCGTGCACACTCACCCATGCACTAACGCCCCTTGCACCCTTACCCTGTGCACACCCACCCACGAACACCCACATTTTGCACTCACCCTTGCACACCCATCCTGTGCACACTCCCCCACGCACAAACACCTCTTGCACACCCGCCCTGTGTACACTCACCCCGTGCACACTCACCCATGCACAAACACCCCTTGCACACCCGCCCTGTGTACACTCACCCCGTGCACACCCACCCTGTGTGCACGTGCCCTTTGCACACTCACCCTTGCACACCCACCCCGTGCACACTCCCCCATGCACAAACACCTTTTGCACACCCACCCCGTGCACAAACACCCCTTGCACACCCACCCCTCGCACCCCTACCCCGTGCACCCACCCTTGCACACCCACCCCCTTGCACACGCATTTCCCCCCCTTGCACGCCCACCCCTTGCACAAGCAGTTTCTCGGGGGGGGGAGGGGCAGGAGGGGGGTCTGGGGGTGCCGGGGGCACCATCCCCCCCCCCTTTAATCCTCTCCGCGGCGGCTCCGGGGATTAGCGGGGGTTGGGGGGGGGGCGGGTTGGAACTGGTGGAACTGGTGGAACTGGGAGGGGGAGGGGCGGGGCATGCCCCGCAGCGCCACCGCGCCCGGTGTCCCCCCCGGGTCCCCAATGCCCCCCCGTGTCCCCCCCGTGTCCCCCAGTGCCCCCCACGTCCCCAGTCCCCCTCCAGTGTCCCCAGCGCCCCCCCGTGTCCCACCAGTGCCCCCCAGTGCCCCCCATCCCCAGTCCCCCTCCAGTGTCCCCAGTGCCCCCCCACGTCCCCAGTCCCCCCTCCAGTGTCCCCAACGCCCCCCCCAATGTCCCCCCAGTGCCCCCCGTGTCCCCAGTGCCCCCCACATCCCCAGTCCCCCCTCCAGTGTCCCCAGTGCCCCCCGTGTCCCCCAGTGCCCCCCAGTGTCCCCAGTGCCCCCCGTGTCCCCCAGTGCCCCCCACTGTCCCCAGTGCCCCCCCCACGTCCCCAGTCCCCCCTCCAGTGTCCCCAACGCCCCCCCCAATGTCCCCCCAGTGCCCCCCAGTGCCCCCCCCCACATCCCCAGTCCCCCCTCCAGTGTCCCCAGTGCCCCCCCGTGTCCCCCAGTGCCCCCCCGTGTCCCCAGTGCCCCCCCACGTCCCCAGTCCCCCCTCCAGTGTCCCCAACGCCCCCCCAATGTCCCCCCAGTGCCCCCCCAGTGTCCCCAGTGCCCCCCACGTCCCCAGTGCCCCCCCCGTGTCCCCCAGTGCCCCCCTGTCTCCCCCCAGTGCCCCCCCTGTCTCCCCCCAGTGCCCCCCCATGTCCCCAGTGCCCCCCCATGTCCCCAGTGCCCCCCGTGTCCCCCCAGTGCCCCCCCCAGTGGCCCCAGTGCCCCCTCCAGTGTCCCCAGCGCCCCCCCGGGTCCTCCCAGTGCCCCCCCCCCAACGTCCCCACGCCCCCCCCCCGTGACCCCCCCCCGTGTCCCCAGCCCCGGCCCCGCGTTGCCATGGCCGCTGGCAGGAAAATAGGGCACGGGGGGGCGGGGGGGCACGGCCACGGCCACGGGGGAGGGGACACGGACACGCGGGGGGGACACGGACACGCGGGGGGGGACACGGACACGCGGGGGGGGATGCCGGGGGGGAGGGCCACGCGTGTGCGCACCCCATCGCTCCCAGTGCCTCCCAGTTCACCCAGTAGCCCCCAGTGCCCCCCCCGTTCCTTCCAGCTCTCCCAATTCCCCCAGTCCTTCCCAGTACCCCCAGTACCGCCCAGTAGCCCCCAGTTCTGCCCGTTGCCCCCAGGCCCCCCAATTCCCACAGTGCCCCCAGTTCCCCCCAGTGTCCCCCAGTCACCCCAGTCCCTCCCAGTTGACCCGGTTCCTCCACTCCCCCTAATGTCCCCCAGTTCTCCCAGTGCCCCCCAGTCTCTCCCAGTTTGCCCCAGCGTCCCCGGTTCCCCCCAGTCCACCCAGTGCATCCCCAGCCCACCCAGTGTCCTCCAGTCCCCCCAGTTCTCCCAGTCCCCTCAGTGTCCCCCCAGTGTCCCCCAGTCCTTCCCAGTTCCCCCAGTCCCCTCTCATCCCCCCCAGTGTCCCCCCATCCCCGCAGTGTCCCCCACTCCCCCCAGCCTTCCCCGGTCCCCCCAGTATCCCCCCAGTGTCCCCCCAGTGCTCCCAGTCCCCCCAGTGCCCCCTCAGCCACCCCAGCATCCCTCAGTTCCTCCCAGTCCCCCCAGTCCCCCCCAGTCCCTCCCAGTTCTCCCAGTCCCCACTCCCCCTACTGTCCCCCAGTCCCCCCCAGTCCCTCCCAGTTCTCCCAGTCCCCCCACTCCCCCTAATGTCCCCCCAGTCCCCCCAGTGCCCCCCAGTGCTCCCAGTCCTCCCAGTGCCCCCCGGCCACCCCAGCATCCCCCAGTCCCTCCCAGTTCTCCCAGTCCCCCCACTCCCCCTACTGTCCCCCAGTCCCCCCAGTCCCTCCCAGTTCTCCCAGTCCCCCCACTCCCCCTACTGTCCCCCAGTCCCCCCCAGTCCCTCCCAGTTCTCCCAGTCCCCCCACTCCCCCTAATGTCCCCCAGTCCCCCCAGTGCCCCCCAGTGCTCCCAGTCCTCCCAGTGCCCCCCGGCCACCCCAGCATCCCCCAGTCCCTCCCAGTTCTCCCAGTACCCCCACTCCCCCTGCTGTCCCCCAGTCCCCCAGTTCCCCCCAGTCCCTCCCAGTTCTCCCAGTCCCCGCACTCCCCCTGCTGTCCCCCAGTCCCCCCAGTTCCCCCCAGTCCCTCCCAGTTCTCCCAGTCCCCACACTCCCCCTGCTGTCCCCCAGTCCCCCCAGTGCCCCCCCAGCCACCCCAGCATCCCCCAGTTCCTCCCAGTGTCTCCCAGTTCCTCCCAGTTCTCCCAGTCCCCACACTCCCCCTAATGTCCCCCAGTCCCCCCAGTGCCCCCCAGTCCCTCCCAGTTCTCCCAGTCCCCCCACTCCCCCTAATGTCCCCCAGTCCCCCCAGTGCCCCCCAGTGCTCCCAGTCCTCCCAGTGCCCCCCGGCCACCCCAGCATCCCCCAGTCCCTCCCAGTTCTCCCAGTCCCCCCACTCCCCCTGCTGTCCCCCAGTCCCCCCAGTCTCCCCCCAGTCCCTCCCAGTTCTCCCAGTCCTCCCACTCCCCCTAATGTCCCCCAGTCCCCCCAGTCCCTCCCAGTCCCCGCACTCCCCCTGCTGTCCCCCAGTCCCCCCAGTCCCTCCCAGTCCCCCCCAGCCCCTCCCCTCTGGCGGCAGACCGAGGGGGCGGGGGCCGGGGAAGGAGCAGGGGGCGGGGCGCACCTGCGGTCACGTGCCGCGGCCCCGCCCCCTCACGCACCTGGGGCCGCGCCCGCCGCCGCCGAGCCGCGCCGGGCCCACCCGAACCCCTCCGGGCCCCCCCGAACCTTTCCGAACCCTCCCGAACCCCTCCCCGAGCCCACCCGAACCCTCCCGAGCCCCTCCCCGAGCCCACCCCGCCCCCTCCGAACCCTTCCGAACCCTTCCGAACCCACCCGAACCCCTCCGGGAGCTCCCGAGCGGCCCGGAGCCGCCTCACGGAGCCTCCCGGTGCCCCCGGCCCCCCCGGGATCCCCGGGACCCCCGGACCCCCGGCGCCCCCGGCCCCCGGCCCGGTGTCGGCCATGCGCCGGGGCCTGCTGGAGCCCGAGATCCGCCCGCTCGAGCGCTACGACGGGGCCCGGGCCCGCAGCGCCGCCAGCCTGGCCTGGGCCATCGCCAGCGGCTACGGGGGAGCGGGTAGGGGGGGGCACCGGGAGGGGGGCACCGGGGGGGGCACCGGGAGGGGGGGGGCTGAGGGGGGTACCGGGATGGGGGTACCGGGATGGGGGGTATTGGGGGGGGTACCGGGATGGGGGTATTGGGGGGGGGACAGGAGGGGGGTACCAGGATGGGGGTATTGGGGAGGGGGCACCGGGGGGGCACCGGGGGGTACCGGCATGGGGGGGCTTGGGGGGTACCGGGATGGGGGTATTGGGGGGGGGTACAGGAGGGGGGGTACCGGGATGGGGGGGTATTGGGGAGGGGGCACCGGGGGGGGCACCGGGAGGGGGGGCTTCTTGGGGGTACCAGGATGGGGGGTACTGGGGAGGGGGCACCGGGGGGGGGCACCGGGGGGTACCGGGATTGGGGGGGGCAACGGGAGTGGTAATGGGGGGTGGGGGAAGGACCGGGGGGGATTTGGGGGGCGGGGGAACCGGGAGGGGGAGCAGCGGGGGGGGGGTACCGGCGTGGGGGGCACCACCGGGGGAGATTGGGGGGGGTACCGAGAGGGGAGGGGTACCGGGGGGGGGGGAGATTGGGGGGGGGAGGAGATTGGGGGAGAATACCGGGGGGGGGGGGGCTACCGGCAAGGGGGGGCACCGGGGGAAGGGGGACCGGAGGGGGAAATATCGAGGGGGGGCACCGGGAAGGGGTACGGGGATACCGGGGGGGTGGGGGAGGTCTCCGTTTGGGGAGCGGCCCCTTTAAGGGGGGGGGGGCCGGTACCGGGGGGGGGGCACCGGGAACGGGGGTCGGGGATACCGGGGGGGGGGGGGGGCGGGGTCTCCGCGCGGGGCTCGGCCCCTTTAAGGGAGGGGCCCGGTACGGGGGGGGGGAGGAGGCAGGTGCCCCCCCCCCGCTTTTGTTGCGGTCTTTGGGGGGGGGGGGAGGTGTGACGTCGCACGAGTGACGTCACGCCGTGACGTCACGGGGCGGGGACCCCCCCCTCGATGTGGCGCCGCCCCCTGCGGTGCCGGTTTTGGGGGGGGGGGGTCCTGGGGACCCCCCCAGGATTGAGGCCAAAGTGTGCCCCCCCCCCCCCCGCTGCGCCCTTTGGAGTGGGGCGGGGCCGCTGGGTGCTGGGGGGCAGGATGGGTGCTAGGTGCTGGGATGGGTGCTGGGGGGCAGGATGGGTGCTGGGAGGGTGCTGGGTGCTGGGATGGGTGCTGGGGGGGCAGGATGGGTGCTGGGAGGGTGCTGGGTGCTGGGATGGGTGCTGGGGGCGGGGGGGGCCTTGCCCCCGGGGGGGCAGGGTGCGGGTTCCCACGCTGGGTGGGGCCGGGCGGGGCCGGGCGTGGGCCCCGCGGGGGCTGGGAGGGTGCCAGCACCCAGGGGTGGGGGCCAGCACCCATGGGACCGCCCGCACCCCTGGGGGGGGGGCTGGGGGGTGTTGTGTGCCCCCCACCCCCCCCAGACACGCTGGGGGGCTTTTGAGGGGGGCTTTGGGGGGTCCTTGGGGGGGCTTTGGGGTCTTTGGGGGGCGATGTGGGCATGGGGGGGGCTTTTGGGGGGGCTTTGGGGTCCTGGGGGGGGCTTTGGGGTCTTTGGGGGGTGATGTGGGCATGGGGGGGCTTTTGGGGGGGTCTGGGGTCTTTGGGGGGGTCTGCGGGTCTGTGGGGCTGCGGTGGGTACATGGCTATGGGGCCGTGGCCCCTGGGGGTCTGTGCCCACGGCTGTGGGGTTATGGGGGGGCCGTGGATATGGGGCCGTGGATATGGGGCCGTGGCACCAGGGGGGCTGATCCCATGGCCGTGGGTCCGTGGGGGTGTGTGGATATGGGGCCGTGGCCCCCGGGGGTCTGTACCCACGGTTGTGGGGCTGTGGTTATGGGGCTGTGGCCCCCGGGGGTCTGATCCCGTGGCTGTGGGGCTGTGCGGGGATATGGGGCCGCAGATATGGGGCCGTGATGGGTGCGTGGGTATGGGGCCGTGGCGCTTGGGGGTCTGTACCCACAGCTGTGGGGTTATGGGGGGCCGTGGATACGGGGCCGTGGATATGGGGCCATGGATATGGGGCCAGGGCCGTGGGGCTACGATGGGGCTGTGGATATGGGGCCGTGGCTGTGGGGCTACAATGGGGCTGTAGATACGGGGCCATGGATATGGGGTCGTGGCACCTGGGGGTGTGTACCCAGGGTTGTAGGGCTGTGCGTGGGTATGGGGCCGGGGATATGGGGCTGTGGGGCTGGGGATGTGGGGCTGGGGCTATGAGGCTGCAGTGGGGCCATGGCTGGGGGGCCACGAATATGGGGCCGTGGCACCAGGGGGGCTGTACCCAGGGTTGTAGGACTGTGTGTGGCTATGGGGCCAGGGATATGGGGCTGTGGCCGGGCATATGGGGCCGAGCATAGGGGGCCAGGGATATGGGGCTGTGGGGCTGGGCATGTGGGGCTGTGGCCGGGGGATATGGGGCCGGGCATATGGGGCCGGGGATACGGAGCTATGGGGCTGGGGGCTATGGGGCTGTGGCCGGGCATACGGGGCCATGGATATGGGGCTGTGGGGCTGGGCATATAGGGGCCGGGGATATGGGGCTATGGGGCCGTGGCCGTGGCTGTGGGACCGCGGATCCGGGGGCGCCGTGGCCGTGAACATGGGACTGTGTCCCCACGGCCCCCGACCCCCCCCCCCCCCGCACCCCTCTCCACGACCACCCCCCACCCCCCGATCCCCTCGGGGACCTCCGCGCCCCCCCCCGCGTCCTCACCGTGTCCCCCCCCAAAAAAAACCCCGCAGACAACGTCCCCGAGGAGCTGCGCGACCCCTTCTACCGGGACCAGTACGAGCAGGAGCACCTGAAGCCCCCCGTGGCCCGGCTCCTGGCGGCCTCCGACATCTACGTGCGGGCCTGGCGCCACGCGCTGCGCCCCCCGCGCCCCCCCGCCGACACCGCCGCCCTGCTGGCCCTGCTGGCCCGCCGCGGCCTGGCCCCCACCTACCAGGACGCCCCCGTGCGCGAGGCCGACCTGCGGCAGCAGCCCATCAAGATGGTGAGGGGGGGGGGGCCGGGGGGGAATGGGGGCGCTGGGGGGGACTGGGAGGGATTTCTGGGGGGGACTGGGAAGGGACTGTGGGGGGCTGGGAGGTGCTGGGTGGGGACTGGGAGGGGCTGGGGGGACTTGGGGGGCACTGGGGGGGCTGGGAGGTTACTGGGGGGGGCTGGGAGGTGCTGGGTGGGGACTGGGAGGGGCTGGGGGGGACTTGGGGGGCACTGGGGGGCTGAGGAGGTTACTGGGGGGGACTGGGAGGGGATTGGGGGGCTGGGAGGAGACTGGGAGGGGCTGGGAGGGGGCTGGGGGGAGCTGGGAGGTGCTGGGGGGACTGGGAGGGATTTGGGGGCTGGGAAGGGATTGGGGGGGAGCTGGGAGGGATTGGGAGGGGCTGGGGGGGACTTGGGGGGTACTGGGAGGGACTGGAGGTGCTGGGGGGGACTGGGGGGCACTGGGAGGTGATCGGGGGCACTGGGGGGATACTGGGAGCTGGTGGGAGGGATGCTGGGAGGGGACTGGGAGGTGCTGGGAGGGGGCTGGGGGGGACTGGGGAGGTGTTGGGGGGACTGGGAGGGGACTGGGGGGCGCTAGGGGGTGCTGGGGGGGACTGGGAGATGCTGGGGGGCGCTGGGGGGGGACTGGGAGAGGCTGGGAGGTGCTGGGGGAGGACTGGGGGGGCACTGGGGGCTGCTGGGAGGTGATTGGGGCTGCTGGGAGGGGTGCTGGGGGGTACTGGGAGGGGACTGGGGGGACTGGGGGGACTGGGGGGGACTGGGGGGTACTGGGAGGTTATTGGGGGCACTGGGGCGTACTGGGAGGGGACTGGGGGGGTACTGGGGGCACTGGGGAGGTCCTGGCGGGGCGCTGGGAGGATACTGGGAGGTTATTGGGGATGCTGGGGGGGCACTGGGAGCACTGGGGGGACAGTGGGAGCTGCTGGGGGGCGCTGGGGGGCACTGGGAGCACTGGTTTGGCTGCGGGGGGCACTGGGAGCCTGCCCCCCCCCACTAAGCTCGTTAGCACAGGCCGCCTTGTTAATTAATCCCATTAATCCCATTAATGCTGCCTGCGGGGGGGGGCAAAATGGGCCTGGGGGGGCACAAAATGGGACTGGGTTGGGGCCCCCCCCAAAAAAATTTGCCCATTTTGGGGGGGGGGCTAAAAGTGCCCACTTGGGGTCCCCCCCCCAAAAATTGGTGATTTCGGGGTTTTTCCCCAAAAAACACTCTTGGGGGGGGGCTCAAAATTTGAATTTTGGGGTTGCCCCCCCCAAAATGGGACTTTTTTTGGGGGGGGGGGCAAATGGGACCTTTTGGGGGGGGGGAGGCAAAGTGTGACTGGGGGGGGCAAAATGCTCCCACCTGCGGGCACCGATTTTTTTGGGGGGGTCCCCGAAATGTGACGACTTTCGGGGGGGTCCCCCAAATTTTGGGCCCCCCCCGTTAATTTTGCCCCCCCCCCCCCCCCAGGGCGCCCACCTGGCCCTCATCGACTCCCTGATGGGCGCCTTCGTGGCCGAGGCCACCCGGCCCCTGGGGCCCCCCCGCGGACGCCGACCCCCCCCGGGGCCTGGGAGCCGCGGATCCTGCGCTGGGTGGACACGGTAAGACCCCTATTATATTTTTTTTGGGGGGGGGGGCAAATTTTGGGGACCCCCCCCCAAAACCCCCCCCCACTAACACCCCCCCCCCAGGTGAACCGCAAGCTGCAGGAGAGCACCGAGAGGGGGGCCCCAGCGCCCCGCGCCCCCCGGACGGCCCCGGCCACAAGGTTTGGGGGGGGGGGCAATTTTGGGTGGGGGGGGGTGTTAATATTTGGGGGTGGGGCAATATTTGGGGGGGGGGGGCTATATTTTGGGGGGGGGCGTGCTGCTGCTTGGCTCCCCAGGGTGGGCTTCGCCCCCTTTCTCCGCTTCCTCGCTGCCCCCCTTGGTTTTGGGACCCCCCGCTGGTTTGGGACCCCCGCTGGTTTTGGGACCCCCCCCCGGTTTGGGACCCCCCGGTTTTGGGACCCCCCATTTTGGGGACCCCCCCCGGTGATGGGGACGCCCCCCCTCCTTTGACCCCCCTTTCCTCTTCTTCTCTCTGTCTCTGGCCTCAGTGTCCCACCCGCTGGTACTGGAAGTTGGTGCCCGTAAGTGGGGGCTTTTTTTATCCCCCCCCGAAAAAAATCCCCCCCCCATCTCATCCCCCCATGTGCAGACCCCCCCCCCCATCTCGCGCCGGAGCAAGGATGCTGGGAGCTGCCCCCCTCAAATAAATGGGGGTCCTCACCACCCCCTTTTAAATTGGTTTGGGGGGTCAGCCTTTGTTCCCCCCCCCCAAAAAAATGTGCGTATAAGGACATGCTGCCCCCACCCCAAAAAAATAGGAGGGCGAGGCTTGTGGCCCCCCCCTCCAAAAAAAATAAATAATTGGGGTTTGGGAGGTTTCCACCCCAAAATTTGGGGAGGGGGCTGCAGCTTTCGGACCCCCACCCCCAAAAATAAGGCTCTCAGGTGTGCCCCCCATATGGGATTAGGGGCATGTGCCCCCCCCCCCCAAAAAAAATGGGGGTTGGGGCTCGTGGCCCCCTTGAAATGGGGGGGGGGTTGTGTGGACCCCCCCCAAAATGGGTTTGGGGCCTTTGCCAGGTGCCCCCCCCAAATAGCAATGCCCCCCCCAATAATTGGGTCTGGGGGGCACCTTTGAACCCCCCCCCAAAAAAATGGGGGCACCCCTGTAGTGCCCCCCCAGCATCCTCCGCTCACCCCCCCCCTTAACTTCTGCGTCGGCTCCACGGTGGGGGGGGCATGAAAATGCATGGGGGGGGGGGGGCAAAGTGTGGGGGGGCGCGCACGTGTGCGGCTAATGGGGGCACCCCCAAAACGACCTCGGCATGGGGGGGCAGCAGCGTGCCCCCCCCAGCTTCTGCTGACCCCCCCCATTTATAAAGGGGGGGGGGCACCCAGATGGACAGACAGACCCCGCCCCCCCAATTTTTTTCGGGGGGGGGTGCATGGGGGTGCATGCTGGTGGGGGGGGTTGGTGGCTGTTTTTTTTTTGGGGGGGGGGGGTCCCGTTCGTGCCCCCCCGTTGACGGGTTCTCTCTGTGCCCCCCCCCCCCCCAGCACGCCATCGCCTTTTGTTTGAAGGAATCGGGGAATAAACCTCCGGTGGTAACGTATCCCCCCCCGCGGGGGGCACACACCCATGCCCCCCCCCCCCCCCCCGAAAAAAAAAAAAACAACACCCCCCCCCCCCGGCTCCTGCAACGCCATCCCGGGCGGGGGGGAAGGGGGTTGTGGGGGGGGGCCCAAAGCGTGCCCCCCCCCCCCATTACATTCAGCAGACCCCCCCCCAAAAAAATTGTAGCGGGGGGGGGGCGGCAATTTTAAGGGGGCACACATTGCCCCCCATTACAAAAGGGGGGGGCACACAGTGCCCCCCCAGCTTGGATTGGGGGGCACCCCTGTGCCCCCCCAAAAAATAACCCTGTGCCCCCCATTACATTTTTTGCCCCCCCCATACTCTTTTTTTGGGGGGGGGCACCCCAGGTTGCGGTGGGGGGGGGCAGCACTGTGCCCCCCAGATTGGGGTGATTTTGGGGGGGGGGGGGTTGTCCCATACAGACTTGGGGAGGGGCACCCCTGTGCCCACCCCCCGCGTTGTATTTTGGGGGGGGGGCACTGTTGCCCCCCCATTTTTTTTGGGGGGGGGGGCACTGATGGCCCCCACAATTATTTTGGGGGGGGGGAATACGTTGGGGGCGTTGCAGGAGCGTCCGTCTGTCTGTCTGTGTGCTGCGTCTGTGCCCCCCCCTTTTTAATCCCCCTTTTAACCCCCCCCCCTTTTAACCCCGCCTTTTAACCCCCCTCTCTGCGCCCCCCCCCCCCCCCCCCCGCACGCCCCCCCATTTATTTAAGGGGGGGGGCAGCCTCGCTCCCCCCCCCGCATGCCGCCTGCTCCGTTACAGTGGCCTGGGGAAGCCGGGAGGCGGGGGGGGGGGGGGGTCGTGGTGCCCCCCGGTGCCCCCCCCGGTGACCCCCCCCGGTGTGTGCCCCCCCCCAGATCCGGTACCGGAAGGACAAGGTGCCCCCCGGCACAGCCCCTGCTTCCCCCCGTGCTGGCCCTGCAGGACCTGGCTAGCGGGGGCGCTGGCGGCCACCATCCACTACTACTGCCCCGAGGCGCTGCGGCTCGACGGTGAGGGGGGGCACGGGGGGGGGGCACGGGGGGGCACGGGGGGGCACGGGGGGGGCACGGGGGGGGGTCATGGGGGGTATGGAGGGGTTTGGGGGGGGTTTGGGGGGGATTTGGGGGGGGCTATGGGGGGGGATTTGGGGGCGTTGGTGGCCCCCATCCACTGCTGCTGCCCCCGAGGCGCTGGGGCTGGATGGTGAGGGGGGCACGGGGGGGACATTGGGGGGGGGTCACGGGGGGGCATGGGGGGGTAATGGGGGGATTTGGGGGGGTTGGGGTTGGGAAGGGGGGTCGGGGGGATTTGGGGGGTCTGGGTAGGGCATGAGTGGGCTGGGGGGTTGGGGGGGCGTGGGGGGGGGGGTAATGGGGGGGGTAATGGGGGGGGTATGGGGGTGTTTGGGGGGGGGGGTCCGGGGGGGGCACTGGGGGTTGGGGGGGTATGGGGGGTATAAGAGGGGGGGCTTAGGGGGCTCTTGGGGGGGGGGGCTTGGGGGGCAGGAATGCGGGGGGTTACGGGGGGTAATGGGGGGGCAGAGGGGGAGTGGGGGATTTGGGGGGGGGGGCATGAATGGGCCGGGGGGAGATGGGGGGGCTCTGGGGGGGGTTGGGGGGGTTGGGGCATAATGGGGGGGTAATGGGGGTAACGGGGGGCACGGAGGGGGTATGGGGGGGTGGGGGGGTTATGGGGGGTCTGGGGGGGCAGGAGAGGTCGGGGGGCATTAATGGTCTTGGGGGGGTAATGAGGGGGGGCATGGGGGGGGGGCACATGGGGGGGTTTGGGGGGGGGGCACGTCTGGGTTTGTCAGTGCCGGGCTGCCGCCCCCAGGTCTATGGGGGGGGCGTTTTGTGCCCGGGGGGGGATAATGTCCCCCTGTGTGTGTGTGGGGGGTGTCTCCCTGGGGGGGCCGTGCCGTGACCCCCGCGCCCCCCCCCCCAGAGGTGTGCCTGAAGGAGCCGATGTCGGTGGCCGACAGCGTGCACAACCTGCGCCTGGTGCGCGACTTCTGCCTGCGCCACCTGCCCGGCCGCTGCCCCCTGCGCCTCGAGGACCTGCTCTACATGGCCCCCCCGCTGCGGGTGCGGGGGGGGGCACGGGGGGGGACGTGGGGGGGTATGGGGGGGGTATGGGGGGATTGGGGGGGGGGATTGGGGGAGGTATTGGGGGATATTGGGGGGGATTGGGGACATGGGGGGCATGGGGGTGGCCCTGGGGGACCTGCTCTATGTGGCCCCCCCGCTGCGGGTCTGGGGGGGGCACCGGGGGGGTCATTTCGGGGGCGGGGGGGATTGGGGGGTGATCGGGGGGAGATGGGGAGCAGGAGGCAGCGGGGGTGTGGGAAGAGGTGGGGGGGTGGGGGGGGCATTGGTGGGAGGGCACCGGGGATGGGGGGGCACGGGGGGGCACATGGGGGGTGGGGGGGCAATGGGGGGGGGTGTTGGGGGCAGGGGGGGTGTGGGGGACATTGGGGAGAGGTGGGGGCAGGAGGGGGTGGGGGGCATTGGGGTGGGGGGGCATTGGGGGGGACACGAGGAAGGTGGGGGGGCATTGGGGACAGTGGGGGGGGGGGGGGCATTGGGGACCGGGGGGCACTGGGGACATGGGGACAAAGGGAGAGAAGGGGGCACGGGGGGACAATGGGGGGCACGGGGGTATGGGGGGGACACGGGGCGGGGGGGCGGACATGGGGTGGGGCAAGGGGGTCACCGCAGGGGTCAGGGCACGCGGCCGGGGGGGGCACGGGGTGGCTGTGACCCCCCCCCCGTGTCCCCCCCCAGCTGAACGTGGGGGTGCTGCTGGCCGAGCTCTTCCTGTGCTTCGAGGTGCTGCGCCCCCGTCGTGCGCCCCCGCCAGCTGGGGGGGGGGGGCAAGGTGCGGGGGGGGACTGGGAGCACTGGGGGGGGACTGGGAGTGCTGGGGGGGGCACTGGGAGTACTGGGGGGCAGACTGGGAGCGCTGGGGGCGGACTGGGAGCGCTGGGGGGACTGGGAGCGCTGGGGGGGGAACTGGGAGCATTGGGGGGGGGGACTGGGAGTGCTGGGGGGGGACTGGGAGCGCTGGGGGCGGACTGGGAGCGCTGGGGGGCACTGGGAGTACTGGGGGGGTGCGGGGGGGGGTATTGGGAGCGCTGGGGGTTATTGGGGGTGCTGGGGGGGGCACTGGGTGGTACTGGGAGTACTGGGAGGGGCACTGGGAGCACTGGTGTGGTGCTGGGGGGTACTGGGGATGCTGGGGGGTTATTGGGGGTGCTGGGGGGGCACTGGGGGTGTACTGGGAGCACTGGGAGGGGAACTGGGGGCACTGGGGGGTTATTGGGGGTCCTGGGGGGGCACTGGGAGCGATGGGGGCACTGGGGGCTCAACTGGGAGTACTGGGGGGTTATTGGGGGCACTGGGGGGTACTGGGAGCACTGGGGGATTATTGGGAGTACTGGGGGGGGCTGGGGGGCACTGGGAGCGATGGGGGGTACTGGGAGCACTGGGGGGGTACCAGTGACTGGGGGGGGATCTCCCCCCCCCCCCCCAGAGTCCCCAGGCACTGAGGACGCCCTGACCCCCAGCAGCAGGTGAGGGGGGGGGCACTGAGGGGGGGGGGGGGCAGGTGCCCCCCCCAAATAAATAACCCCCCCCCTCTTTTGCCCCCCAGCTCCCCCGGGTTCAACTTTCGGCACCCGCTGCTGCCGGGGGGCTGTCCCCCCTGCTGCGGGGGACCCCAGGTGAGACCCCCCCCCAAAAAAAGGCATTGGGGGGGGCACGGGGGGGGCATAACCTTGGGGTGTGCCCCCCCCCCAAAGGAAATATTTTGGGGGGGGGTGTTTCTTGGGGGAGGAGTTGGGGGGGGCTGGGGTTGGGGGGGGCTGGGGGGGGCATGGGGGGATTTGGGGGGGCTGGGTTCGGGGGGGTTGGGGGGCCATGGGGGGGGTCTTGGGGTCGGGGGGCTGGGGTTGGGGGGCTGGGGGGGGGTCATGGGGGGGCCATGGGGTGGGGGGGGGTCATGGGGGGGGATTTGGGGGGGTCTTGGGGATGGGGGGATTGGGGGGGGGTTTGGGGGGGGCATGGGGGTGGGGGGGGTACAAAGGGGGGGTCCTGGGGGTGGGGGGTACAAAGGGGGGTCCTGGGGGTGGGGGGTCCTTGGGGGGGCTCTGGGGGTGGAAGGGGGTGTCGGGGGGGGGGCTATGGGGAGGGCTTAGGGGAGCGTGGGGGTGCAGTGGGGTTTATGGGGGGGCCGGGGGGCTGTGGTGCCGGGGGGGGCACGGGGGGGGGTAACACCGTGCCCCCCCCAGGCTCGCTGCCCCACTCGCCCTCCCTGCCCCACGCCGAGGGCGCCTTCGGCAAAGGCTGGAGCAAGAAACCGCTGAGGTGGGGGGGGCGGGGGGGGCAGGCATGGGGGGGCGGGGGGCAGCGAGCGCCACGGGGGGCTGCGTTGGGGTGGGGGGGGGGGGGCACGGGGCACATGGGGGGGGGCGCGGGGGGGGCAAATGGCGTGGGGGGGGCAGTTGGGGGGTAAAGGGGAGCGTGGGGGGGTCTTGGGGGTGTGGGGGGGGCAGGTGGGGGTGGGGGGGGTTGGGGGGGTGGGGGGGTTGGGGGGCTGGGGGGGCAGATGGGGGGTAGTGGGGTGCCGTGGGGGGGTGGGGGGGGTCTCGGGGTCAGAGGGGGGCAGTGGGGTGCTATAGGGTGCATGGGGGGTCTCAGGGGTCTGGGGGGGCCATGGGGGAGCACAGGGTGCTGGGGGGGGGGGGCAAAATTGGGGGTCGGGGGGTTGGGGAGGGCAGATGGGGGGTAAGGGGGGCCACGGGGGGCATGGGGGGCAATGGGGGGGGCACAGGGTGCTGGGGGGTCAAATATGGGGGTCCTGGGCGTTGGGGAGGGCAGATGGGGGGGGTCTCAGGGGTCTGGGGGGGCCATGGGGGGGGCACGGGGTGCTGGGGGGGGTCAAATATGGGGGTCCTGGGCGTTGGGGGGGGCATGGGGGGGGTCTCAGGGGTCTGAGGTGCCATGGTGGGGGGGCTGACCACTGAGCGCCCCCCTTGCCCCCCTTTTGCCCCCCCCTTGCCCCCCGCCCCCCCGCAGCCACCCGCTGTCGCAGGCCGTCTCCTTCAGCATCCCCTTCGGGCTGGACAGTGACGTGGACATCGTGATGGGCAACCCCCTGGGGGGGGCGGCGGCCCCCTGGCCCGCTCGGCCAGCAGCGACAGCCTGGCCCCCCCCCTCCACGCCGCCAACCCCCGGCGCCGCTCGGCGCCCCCCGCCGCCGCGGCGCGCCCCCCGTCCCCCCCCCCAGCATCGAGGAGGCGCTGCAGATCATCCACAGCTCCCAGCGCCTCCTCCCCGAGGGCGCCCCCGCCGCCTTCTACCTCCACTCCCCGGCCGGGGGGACGAGCGCCGCCCCCCGCCCCCCGCGGCGAAACGGCGGGCGACCCCCCCCGAAACCCCCCGCGCCCCCCAAAAAGCCCCCGACCCCCCCGTCCGCATGACCAGCTTCGCCGAGCGCAAGAAGCAGCTGGAGGAGGCGGCGGCGGGGGGCCCAAGCGGCGGCGGCGGCCTCCGACCCCCGAGGAGCTCGGGGTCCCCGAGGGGGGCCCGGGGGGGGCCCCGCGCCCCCGCCGCCTGCGGCCGGGCGCTGAGCGCCGAGATGAGCCAGCTGGGCGCGCGGCTGGAGGAGAAGCGGCGCGCCATCGAGGCGCAGAAGCAGCGCATCGAGGCCATCTTCGCCAAGCACCGCCAGCGCCTGGGCAAGAGCGCCTTCCTGCAGCTGCAGCAGCGGGGGGGGCCCCGCCGAACCCCCCCCGAAGCCGACGAGGGGGGGACGCCGCCGAGACCCCCGCCGCCGGCGCCGCCGCCGGGAGCCGCAAGCAGGTGACGTTCGCCGAGGCCGGGTACGGCGCGGCCGTGGCGCAGCTGAGCACGGCGCTGAGCTGCCTGCAGCAGGACATGCAGCGCCTCAGCCGCCAGCAGGAGCGGCTGCTGCAGCAGGAGCCCCCCGGACCCCCCGGGGCAAGCCTGGGTCATCCCCCCCCGCCCAAAGCGCCCCCCAAGAGTTCAGCCGCCGCCGCCACAGCCGCCGCCGCCGCCGCTTCCACCGCCGCTGCGCCCGGGAGACCCCGGCGCCCCCCGAAAAGCCCCCGGCGGCCCCCCCGCCCCGCCGAGCTGCGCCTGCCCCCTGACGCGGGTGCTGACCCCCCCCGGGACGTGGACAACCTCCCCCACCTGCGCAAGTTCTCCCCCAGCCAGGTGCCGGTGCAGACGCGCTCCTCCATCCACTTCTCCGAGGAGGAAGAGGAGGAGGAGGAGGAGGAGGACGAAGAAGGGCCCCCCGGCCTCCTCCTCGCCGCCGCCCCCCGGCTCCCTGCGTCCCGGGGGGGCCGCCCGGGTGTCCGGGGACGGCACCAGCGACGCGTCCTCGCCGGGCGAGCGCCGCGGGAGCCTGGTGGAGGTGCCCCTGGGCAGCCTGGGGGGCGGCGACGAGCAGGAGGGGGACTCGCTCGAGGGGTCGCCCACCGAGGGGGGGGCCGGGCCCCCACCGCGCCAGCCTCGGCTTCTTCTTTAAGGTGTGGGGACCGGGGGGGGGTGGGGACCTGGTGGGGGACAAGGGGGTGGAGGACGAGGGGGTGGAGGCCATGGGGGGGGGGTGGGGGACGTGGGGAGGTGGTGGGGGACGTGGGGACATGGGGGTGGAGGGACACGGGGTGGAGGCCATGGGGACATGGTGGGGGACATGGGGACATGGGGATGGAGGACATGGGGACATGGGGGTGGGGGACATGGGGACATGGGTTGGAGGCCACGGGGGTGGAGGCCATGGGGACATGGTGGAGGACATGGGGACATCGGGATGGAGGACATGGGGACGTGAGGGTGGAGGACACGGGGGTGGAGGCCATGGGGACATGGTGGGGGACACGGGGATGGAGGACATGGGGACATGGTGGGGGACATGGGGACATTGGGATGGAGGCCATGGGGATGGAGGCCGTGGGGACATGGGGGTGGGGGACATGGCAACATGGGGGTGGAGGACACGGGGATGGAGGCCATGGGTTGAAGGACATGGGTCACGGGGATGGAGGGCATGGGGATGGGGGACATGGGGATGGAGGACACGAGGGTGGAGGCCATGGGGACATGTTGGGGGACATGGGGACATTGGGATGGAGGACATGGGGACGTGAGGGTGGAGGACATGGGGTGGAGGCCATGGGGACATGGGTTGGAGAACATGGGGACATCGGGATGGAGGACGTGGGGACCTGGGAGTGGAGGACACAGGGATGGAGGACATGGGTTGAAGGACATGGGTTGGAGGCCATGGGAATGGAGGACGTGGGAATGGAGAACATGGGGATGGAGGACGCAGGGACATGGAGGCCATGGGGCTACATGGTGGGGGACATGGGGACATCGGGATGGAGGACATGGGGACGTGGTGGGGGATGTGGGGACGGGGAGTGGAGGCCATGGGGACATGGTGGGGGACATGGGGATGGAGGACACGGGGACATGGTGGGGGACATGGGGATGTGGGGGCATGGGAGTGGAGGACACGGGTTGGAGGCTGTGGGGACATTGGGATGGAGGATGTGGGGATGGAGAACATGGGGATGGAGGACGCAGGGACATGGAGGACATGGAGACTAGAGGTGGGATGGAGGGCACGGGGTTGGAGGACGCGGGGACGTGGTGGGGGATGTGGGGATGGAGAGGCTGGGGGACGTGGGGACGCGGGGCTGGAGGCCGTGGGGACGGAGGCCACGAGGCCACCACCACGATTGCGGTGACGTCCCCACGGGGGGGGGGGGGGAACCTCGGTGGCACCAAGCCCGCACCCCAAAGGCACGGAGGCCGTGGGGCCGCCGGCCTGGGCGTCCCGTGGGCGTCCCGTGGGTGCCCGTGGGCGTCCCGCGGGTGTCCCGTGGGTGCCCCCGGGTGCCGGCGGGTGACGCCGGGTGTCCCCGCGCAGGGGGAGGACAAGGCGGAGGCGGCGATGGCGCAGCGGCGCGCGGCGCTGCTGGAGAGGCAGCAGAGGCGCAGCGAGGAGGCCCGGCAGCGCCGGCACTGGCTCGAGGCCGAGCGCAGGGAGAAGGAGGAGGCCGAGGCCAGGTGGGTGCGGGGGGCGCTCGGACCCCCCCCCCGGGGGCGATATAGGGACTGGGGGGGGGGTCACACGGGGCCTCCCCATGCCCCAGGGCACCCATACAGGGATGGGGGGGCTTCAGTTGTGCCCCCCACCCCCAGGTGCCCATATCTGGGGGGGGGGGGGATATAGGGACTGGGGGGGGTCACATGTGGCCTCCCCCCACCCCAGGGCACCCATATAGGGATGGGGGGAGGGGGGGCTTCAGCTGTGCCCCCCAGGTGCCCATATGGGAGGGGGGACTGGGAGGGGGGGCATTTAGGGAATTGGGGGGGGGGTCTCACCTGTCCCCACCCCACCCCAGGTGCCCATATAGGGACTGGAGGGGGGCCATATAGGGTTTTGGGGGGGGGGGGGCTCAGCTCTGCCCCCCATATAGGGCTTGGGGGGGGGGACTCACCTGTGCCCCCATATAGGGCTTGGGGGGGGGACACGACTCACCTTGCCCCCATATAGGGCTTTGTGGGGGGGACTCATCTGTGCTCCCATATAGGGTTTTTTGGGGGGGGGGGCTCAGCTCTGCCCCCCCATATAGGGTTTTGGGGGGGGTATCACCTGTGCCCCCATATAGGGTTTTTTTGGGGGGGGGGGGGGGTCTTAGCTGTGCCCCCATATAGAGCTTTGTGTGTGTGGGGGGGTTGTCTCACCACCTGTGCCCCCCCCCCAGGGTGGCGGCGGAGCCCCCGCGCCGAGGAGGAGGGGGGCGCCGGGGGGACTTCACGCGGCAGGAGTACGAGCGGCGGCAGCAGCTGAAGCTGATGGCCGAGCTGGACAAGGTGCTGCGGCCCCGCGCCCCCCCGCGGCCCCCCGCCGCCCCCGCCCCAAGAGCGTCTTCTGCGACGACTCGGCGCTGGCGCGCAGCCCCGCCAAGGGGCTCCTGGGTACGGGGGGGCGGGGGGGGCATGGGGGGCATGGGGGGCTTGGGGGGGCTTGGGGACATGGGGGGGGCATGGGGACATGGGGGGGCATGGGGACATGGGGGGCATTGGGGGGACATGGGGACATGGGGGGGGCATGGGGGGGCTTGGGGACATGGGGGGGCTTGGGGACATGGGGGCATGGGGACATGGGGGGCATTGGGGGGACATGGGGACATGGGGGGGCATGGGGGGGCTTGGGGACATGGGGGGCTTGGGGGGCTTGGGGACATGTCCCTGCCAAGGGGCTCCTGGGTATGGGGGCGGGGGGGGCATGGGGATGTGGGGGGGGGGCTTGGGGACATTGGGGGGGTTTGGTGGGGCTCGGAGATGGGGGGACATGGGGGGGGGCATGGGGACATGGGGGGCTTGGGGGGCTTGGGGACATGGGGGGGGCATGGGGACATGGGGGGGGGCTAGGGATATGGGGGGGGCATAGGGATATGGGGGGGGGGCATTGGCCCTGCCAAGGGACTCCTGGGTACCGGGGGGGGCACAGGGGGGTCATGAGGACATTGGGGGGGGGGGGCTTGGGGGTATGGGGGGGGGGGGCATGTGGACTGGGGAGGGACATGGGGGGACTGAGGGGGAGATGGGGGGGACATGGGGGGGACATGGGGGGGGCTGAGGGGGAGATGGGGGGGGACATGGGGGGGACATGGGGGGGGGCATGGGGACATGGGGGGGGCTTGGGAGCACGGGGGGGGGGGGCACAGCCCTGCCAAGGGCTCCTGGCTGTGGGGCCATGTGGGGGGGGGGTGTTGGCTGTGGGTGCTGGGGGGCACCCAAGGTGGGGGGGGTGGGCCGGATGATGAGGGGGGTCTCTGACCGTGCCCCCCCCAGGCGCCCGCCTCTCCAAGGTGTACTCCCAGTCCACGCTCTCGCTCTCCACCGTGGCCGCCGAGCCCAGCAGCGGGCGGGCCCCCAGGTGGGGGGGCGGGGGGGGCAAAATGAGGGGGGACGTGGGGGGGGGGGGGTCGGGGGGGGCGTTAGAGTGGGGTTGGGGCAGGGTCGGGGGGGGCAAGGGAGGGGATGGGGGGGCAGGAAGTGGGGGGGGGGGGGGGCAAGGGGGGGTCCGGGGGGTTAGAATGGGGTTGGGGCGGGGGGGGGGGTCTGGCGGGGGGGGGCGGGTCGGGGGGTGAGGAGGGGGTCGGGGGGGTTGAGGGGGGTCTTGGGGGGGTTCTGGGGCGGGGGGGGGGGTCAGGTTCTCAAGGGGAGGTGAGGGGGGGTTCTGGTGTGTGCCCCTCCCCCCCCGGTGCTGTGCCCCCCCCCCCCACACGGCGCTGTGCCCCCCCCGCAGCCGGGCAGCCTCCCCCTCGGGGCCGATGTCCCCCGGGCGCGCCCCCCGGGCGGGACCGCGAGTGGGAGAACGCCTCCACCGCCTCGTCCCCCGCCTCCGTCCCCGAGTACACCGGTGGGTGCCCCCGTGACCCCCCCCACCCCCGTACCCCCCCCAAAAGGTGCCCCCCCCCCATATCCCCCAGCACACCAGTGTCAGGTGTCCCCCCCCCCCCCATCCCTGTGCCACCCCCACCACGTCCCCAGGGTGGCACCCCTGTCCCCGTGCCCCCCCCATGGTCCCCATGGCCCCCCCAATGTCCCCATGCCCTCCCCCTTGCCCCCCTCCCATTCCCATGCCCCCCCCCCCCCACTGACCCCCTCCCAATATATCCTACCCCCCCCCCCCCGGGCCACATCCCCTCCCTGTCCTGACATCCCTGTTAACCGCCCCCCCCAAAAAGTGTGTCTCCCCCCCCCCCCCATGGTCCCCATGTCCCCCCCATGCCCCCCCCCGTCACCCCCCCTTTGCCCCCATGTCCCTCACCCCCCCCCCCATGGTCCCCATGCCCTCCCCCCCAAGTCCATCCACCCCCCAATTCCCCCCCCCCCCCACGCCACGTCCCCTCCCTGTCCCCACACCCCTGTGACCCCCCCCCCGTGCCCCCCCCCGTGCCCCCCAGGCCCCCGCCTGTACAAGGAGCCGAGCGCCAAGTCCAACAAGCACATCATCCACAACGCGCTGGCGCACTGCTGCCTGGCCGGGCGCGTCAACGAGCCCCAGAAGAACCGCGTGCTGGAGGTGAGGGGGCGCCCGGGGGCACCTGGGGGACCTGGGGGCACCTGGGGGCACCTGGGGGCACCTTGGGGCACCTGGGGGCTCCTGGGGACATTCTGGGGGTGCCGGGGGGCGCCTGGGGGACCTGGGGGCACCTTGGGGACAGCCTGGGGGCTCCTGGGGGCACCTGGGGGCACCTGGGGGTATCTGGGGGCGCCTGGGGGCACCCGGGGGCACCTGGGGACAGCCTGGGGGCACCTGGGGGGAACTGGGGACACCTTGGGGACATCCTGAGGCACCCTGGGGACAGTTGGGGGCATGCTGGAGGTGAGGGGGGCACCTGGGGACACCTTGGGGACATTCTGGGGGCACCTGGGGACATCCTGGGGCATCCTGGGGGCACCTGGGGACACCTGGGGGCACCTTGGGGACACGCCTGGGGGCATTCGGGCAGCTTGGTGAGCCCCAGAAGCGCCACTGGGACCGGGATGTGAGGTCATGGGGACATGGGGACACCCTTGGGATACCCTGGGGACACCCTGAGGACACCCTGGGGACATCCTGGGGGCACCTCGGGGACACCCCGGGGGGGCGTTTGGGGCAGCTCGGTGAGCCCCAGAAGCGCCGAGTGCTGGGACTGGGGGGGGTCATGGGGATGTGGCCGTGGGGACACCCTGAGGGCAGTTGGGGGGGGGGGGGCGGGGGTCACCCCATAACCCCTCGTTACCCCAATTAACCCCTTGTGCCTCCATTAACCCCTTGCTCCCCATTAACCCCTTGTTACCCCAATTAACCCCTTGTTTCCCCATTAACCCCTCATCTCCCCCATTAACACCTTGCCCCCCTTAACCCCCATCCCCATTAACCCCTTGTCTCCCTCCAATTAATCCCTCATTCCCCCTTGCCCCATTAACCCCTCGTTACCCCAATTAACTCGTTACCTCTTTGTCCCCATTAACCCCTTGCATCCACCATTAACCCCCCTCATCTCCCCAATTAACGCCTCGTTCCCCCATTAACACCTTGTTCTCCAATTAACCCCTTGCCCCCATTAACCCCTCATCCCCCCATTTACCCCTTGTTCCCCATTAACCCCCCGCCCCCATTAACCCCTCATCCCCCAATTAACCCCTTGTTACCCCAACTAACCCCTTGTCCCCCGTTAATCCCTTGTCCCCATTAACCCCTTGTCCCCCATTAACCCCGTTACCCCAATTAACCCCTTGTTACCCCAATTAACCCCTCGTTCCCCATTAACCCCTCATCCCCCATTAACCCCTTGTTCCCAATTAACCCCTCGTCCCCCATTAACCCCTCGTCCCCCATTAACCCCTTGTCTCCCCATTAACCCCTTGTTACCCCCAATTAATCCCTTGCCCCCATTAACCCCTCGTCCCCCTATTAACCCCTTGTTACCCCAATTAATCCCTCGTTCCTCTATTAACCCCTCATCCCCATTAACCCCTTGTTACCCCATTAACCCCTCGTCCCCCATTAACCCCATGTTACCCCAATTAACCCTTTGTTACCCCAATTAACCTCTCGTCCCCCTTAACCCCTCGCCCCCATTAACCGCTTGTTACCCCAATTAATCCCTTGTCCCCATTAACCCCTTGTCCCCCATTAACCCCTTGTCCCCCATTAACCCCTCGTCCCCCCATTAACCCCCTGTTACCCCATTAACCCCCGCCCCCATTAACCCCTCGCCCCCATTAACCCCCTGTTACCCCAATTAACCCCTTGTCCCCCCATTAACCCCTTGTCCCCCATTAACCCCTTGTCCCCCATTAACCCCTTGTTACCCCATTAACCCCTTGTCCCCCATTAACCCCTCGTCCCCCATTAACCCCTCGCCCCCCCATTAACCCCCTGTTACCCCCAATTAACCCCTTGTTACCCAATTAACCCCTCGTCCCCCCATTAACCCCTTGTTACCCCATTAACCCCTCGTCCCCCATTAACCCCTCGCCCCCGTTAACCCCCTGTTACCCCCAATTAACCCCTTGTCCCCCCCCCAGGAGGTGGAGAAGAGCAAGGCCAACCACTTCCTCATCCTCTTCCGCGACGGCGGCTGCCAGTTCCGCGCCCTCTACACGCTGGGGGGGACCCCCCGAGCTGAGCCGCCTGGCGGGCTCGGGGCCGCGCACGGTGCCGCTGCCCATGGTGCAGGGCATCTACAAGTACCTCTCGGACCGCAAGCGCTTCGCCCCCATCCCCGCCAAGACCATGTCCATGAGCGTCGACGCCTTCACCATCCAGGGCCACCTCTGGCAGCCCCGCAAGCCCGGCACCCCAAAAGCCCGGCACCCCCAAGTAGGGCCGGGGGGGTTAAGGGGGGGGCACAGCACCCCCAAAAAGCCCGGCACCCCCAAGTAGGGCCGGGGGGTTAAAGGGGGGCACAGCACCCCCAAAAGCCCGGCACCCCCAAGTAGGGCCTGGGGGGGGTTAAGGGGGGGCACAGCACCCCCAAAAAGCCCGGCAGCCCCAAGTAAAGGCCTGGGGAGGGGGTCATATGGGGGGCGGGGGGGAGAGGGGGCCGTCAGCCCCAAAAAACTGGAACCCTCCCCCCAAAAACCTGGCACCCCGAAAAGCCCGGCACCCCCAAGTAGGGGCCTGGGGTGTGGTCATATTGGGGGGGGCTGGCAGCCCCAAAAAACTGGAACATGCCCCCCCCCCACAAAAGAACGGCACCCCCAAGTAGGGGCCTGGGGGGTTTAAGGGGAGCACAGCAGCCCCCAAAAAACCAGCAGCCCCCTCCCCAAAAAGGGACCTGGGGGTAATGGGGGGGCAGCACCCCCAAAAAACCCAGCAACCCCAAGTAGGGACATGGGGGGGGGTCATGAGAAGGGAGCGAGGGCAGGGCTTGGGAAGGGGGAGTTGTCCCCCCAGCCCCCCTCCCCCAAATTTGGCACATGAAGGGGTGATGTGGCTCTAAGGGGAAGGGGCAAAGCCCCTGTGTCCCCCCCATGGTGACAGGGGGTTCGGGGGGGTGGGCCCAAGCCGGGGTGGTCCCCGGCCTTCACCACAGCCCCAAATTTGTGCCTGGGCTGCGCCCCGCCCCCCCCCCCCAATGTGCCTGGGCTCTGCCCACCCTGGTGCCCCCCCCCAGGGTCACAGGGTGGGGGACACGAAGCCACCAGGAGCCACCAGGGTGTCCCCCACCCAACGGGGGGCGCGGGGGGCCACCGCGTCCCCCCCATGGTGCCAAAGCCCCCCCCCCCCTCCACTGCCACCCCCTCCCCCCCGCGGTGTCCCCGCTGTCCCCACGGTGCTGCTGGCTCTGCCACCCTGCGAATGTCTGTCCATAAGGGAGGGGTCTTTTTTGGGGGGGTGGGGGGGGGCACGGGGTGTTTGGGGGGGGGTCCCCCCCCATGGTGTCATTGTCACTTAATAAAGTAATTTAATGGAGGCTGGGCCTTGTAAAATGGCATTTATTGGGGACAACAAACGGGGGGGGGGGAACACAACAAATGGGGGGAGGGACAAGGTGGGGGGGGGGTCCCGGTGGGGGTCCCTGTGGGGGGTCCCGGCCCTTCAGTCGTCCTTGAGCCCCCCGAAGACGGAGGAGGGCACCCGCTTCTGCTCCAGCTGCACCTCTGGGGGGGGGCACAGGGGGGTCAGGGCACCTCTGTCCCCTCCCCTTGTCCCCCCCCCCGCTGTGCTGTGTCCCTGCCCCCCCCAGCAGCACGATGTCCCCATCCCCATGTCCCCGTGTCCCCCTGTCCCCCTGTCCCCCGTCCCTGTGTCCCCCCGTCCCCCCCGTCCCCACGTCCCCCCGTCCCCCTGTCCCCCCGTCCCCCTGTCCCCCTGTCCCCCTGTCCCCAAACCCCTGTCCCCTGTCCCCAAGCCCCCGTCCCCTGCCCCCCCGGTACCGTCGGGCTCGGGCTCGTCCTCGTCCCCCAGGTCGATCTCGTCGGGGTTCCCCTGCTGGGAGAGCGCGGCCAGGGCCTCCCGCGGGCCCTCGGCCCTGTGGGCGCCGTCAGCACCCATGGGTGGGGGCACCCAGGGGTGGGGGGGGGGATGGGGTGGCAGCACCCGCCTCGCCAAGGGGACCCTGGGGTGGGGAGGGGACAGGGGACCACGGGGGTGGCGCAGGGACAGCACCCAAGGGACCTCGTCCTGGGCACAATGGGTGACAGCCCTGGGACGCTGGGGGGGAAGGGGGGTCTCGGGGAGGTGACACCCAGGGAGGTGACGGGGGGTGGGGGGAGGTCCCGGGGGGCACCCACCTGACGAAGAGCACCCTGTCCTTGGGGCGGGGGCGTCGCGCTGCGCCTCGGCCGCCAGCTGCTCGGCGCGCTGCTCCAGCAGCTTCATGTCGTCCAGCCCGCTCTGCCCCGGCGCCAGGTCCGACACTGCGCCCGCGGCACCGCCGCGTCACCGCCGCGTCACCGCCGCGTCGCCGCGTGTCCCCAGCGCCCCCGGTCCCCTCCGTCCCCGTGCCCCTGCCCTCCCGGGTCCCCTCCATCCCCTCGTCCCCTCCGTCCCACATCCCGCGTCCCCGTGTCCCCCATGTCCCCTCCGTCCGCACCTCCCCTGTCCCCACGTCCCCTCCATCCCCGTGTCCCCTGCAGCCCCATGGCCACGGGTGCTCCCTGAACCCCCACGGATGCTCCCCAGTGCCCCACGGGTGCTCCCCAATGCCCCACAGATGCCCCCAGCCCCCACAGGTGCCCCCTTCTGCCCCACATATTCTCCCCAATGCCCCACAGGTAACCCCCAACGCCCTACAGGTGCTCCCTTCTGCCCCACGGGTGCTCCCTGGACCCCCATGGGTGCTCCCCACTCCCCCATAGGTGCCCCCAGCCCCCCATAAGCGTCCCCTGCTGCCCCCCAGCTGCTCCCCAACACCCCGTAGATGCCCCCAGCCCCACGCAGGTGCCCCCAGCCCCCAGAGGCGCCCCCTTCTGCCCCCCAGCTGCTCCCCAAGTACCCCCCGGGGCGCTCCCCACCCCCGCGGCCGCCCCAGCACCCCTGGGTGCCCCCGCTGACCGGTGCCGGTGGCGTTGCTGTAGACCTTGAGCATCTGGGAGGCCATGAAGTTGACCTGGGTGTTGTAGGTGGCCTGGACGCTGCGCTTGATGCGCAGCATCTCGCGGATCGTGTCCTCGTTGCCGTGGCGGATCTCAAAGTCCTTCCACGTCTGCCAGAAGTTGGCCGTGATCTGCGGGGGGTGGGGGGGACACCGTGAGGCCACCGTGAGGGGGGACACTGGTGGCACCCTGAGGTCTCGGGGACACTGGTGGCACTGGTGGCCTCAGGGACATTGGTGGCACCGTGAGACCTTGGGGACATGGGTGGCACTGGGTGACAACCTCAGCGGGTGCCCCCCTGCCCCAGTGGGTGCCATTTCGTCACCCTGGGTGCCCCCCACCCACCGGGTGCCCCCCCCCCCCACCGGGTGCCCCCCCTGCCCATGGGGTGCTCACGCGGGGGTCGCAGATCTGGGAGCAGTAGGTGTAGATGGCGCGCGCCCGGTCCACCTCGCCCAGCTTGCACTCCATGTCGGCGAAGCGCAGGCACATCTCGCGCGCCTGCTCGTCCCCCAGCACCTGCACCCATGGGTGCCCCCCTCAGTGCCAGGCACCGCGACCCCACCCCACGGGACCCCCCACCACCGCCACCTTGTCCCCCACGCCACGTCCCCACGTCCCCCCATGCCATGTCCCCACTTCCCTGTGTCCCCCCCACGCCACGTCCCCGTGTCCCCATGTCCCCCATGCCCATATTCCCACTGTCCCCCCCCGCCATGTCCCCGTGTCCCTCCATGCTATGTCCCCACGCCCTCTACCCACGTCCCCACGTCCTTACGGCCTCTACCCACGGCCCCTGGCACTTGTCCCCCTCCGCCCCGTGCCACATTCCCATGTCCCCACGTCCCATCTCCATGTCCCCATGGCCCCCACATCCCCCCACGCCATGTCCCCATGTCCCCATTGTCCCCCATGCCCACATCCCCCCTTCCCCGTGTCCCCATGTCCCATTCCCAAGTCCCCCCACACCCCCACGCCACGTCCCCATGTCCCGTGCCCACGTCCCCATGTCCCCCCACACCCCCACGCCACGTCCCCATGCCCCACACCCCCATCCCCATGTCCCCGTGTCCCACTCCCAAGTCCCCCCATACCCCCACGCCATGTCCCCATGTCCCCATGTCCCCCCACGTCCCCCCCCCAGCCCCCCCGCCACATCCTCATGCCCCCCACCCCCCGCACCTCGATGGCCTTCTCGTAGATGGGCCGGGTGTGGGTGACGCCGTAGAGCTCGGCGGCGCGCTTGATGTAGATGTTGAACATGTCGCGCTGCTCGGCCGGCAGCACCGCGCGCGTGGCGCGCTCGTACACGGCCATGGCGTGCCGCGCCAGCCCGAACTCCTCCTCCAGCTTGGCGTACAGCAGGTAGATGGCTGCGGGCACCGCGGCTCCGTGGGGGCACTGCGGCCTGCCCCACGGCCAGCCCCATAGCCTGACCTACAGCCTGCCCCACGGCCAGCCCCATAGCCTGACCCAGGGCCTGCCCCACGGCCAGCCCCATAGCCTGACCTACAGCCTGCCCCATGGCCTGCCCCATAGCCTGACCTACAGCCTGCCCCACGGCCTTCTCCATAGCCTGCCCCACAGCCCGCCCCATAGCCTGCCCCACAGCCAGCCCCACAGCCTGCCCCATGGCCTGCCCCATAGCCTGACCCAGGGCCTGCCCCACGGCCTGCCCCACAGCCTGCCCCATGGCCTGCCCCATGGCCAGCCCCACAGCCTGCCCCATGGCCTGCCTCATAGCCCTGCCCCACGGCCTGCCCCATAGCCTGACCTACAGCCTGCCCCACGGCCAGCCCCATGGCCTGCCCCACGGCCTGCCCCACAGCCTGCCCCACAACCACCCCATGCCCTAACCCCATACCTACCCCTAACCTACCCCATGCCCTGCCCAACACCCTACCCCACAACCACCCCCTGCCCCCCAGCCCCACAACCACCCCAGCCCATCCCCAGCCCCACAGCCACCCCCTGCCCCCCCAGCCCCCCCGCTCCCCGTCGCCCTACTCTTGGCGTATTTCTGGGGGCAGCCGTCCAGCGCCTGCTCGAAGAGGTCCCGCGCCCGCTCCAGCTTGCGGCCCCCGTAGCGGGCGACGAACTTGGTGAGGTAGGTGTGCCACACGTCCGCCACGTTGGGCCAGCGGAACAGCGCGATGCCGCGCTCGTACGCCTGGGGGGCACGGGGGGACCCCCGGCACCATCACCGGACTGGGGTCTCCCCCATGGTGTGCCCGGAGCCCTCCCGGTGGTGGCCCCGCAGCGTTCCCAATACCCCACAGGTGGTGGCAGGGTCCCTATAGGGTCCCTATGGGGTCCCTATGGGGTCCCTATGGGATCCTTATGGGGTCCTCAGGGCCACACAGGTGGTGGCAGGGTCCCTATGGAGTCCCTATAAGGTCCCTATGGGGGCCCTAAGGTGGCCCCAGGACCCTACAGGTATGTGTGGGGGTCTCTATGGGGTCCTCAGGGCCCCACAGGTGGTAGCAGGGTCCCTACATCGTCCCTATGGGGTCCCTATGGGGTGCTCAGGGCCCTCCAGGTGGTGGCGGGGTCCCTATGGGGTCCCTACGGGGTCCCTACATGGTCCCTATGGGGTCCTCAGGGCCCTACAGGTGGTGGCAGGGTCCCTATGGGGTCCCTGTGGGGTCCCTATGGGGTTCCCATGGGATCCTTATGGGGCCCTCAGGGCCCCACAGGTGGTAGCAGGGTCCCTACGTCGTCCCTATGGGGTCCCTATGGGGTCCCTACGGGGTCCTCAGGGCCCTCCAGGTGCTGGCAGGGTCCCTGTGCGGTCCCTATGGGGTCCCTGGGACCCTAAAGGTGGTGGCGGGGTCCCTATGGGGTCCCCAGCCCCCTACGGGTGGTGGCGGTGTCCCCAAGGTGCCCCCAGCGCCCCCTGCTGGTCCCCGCCCCGTCCCCGTGGTGTCCCCAGCTCCCACCCCGTGACCGCAGGCTCCCCGCGGCGCCCCTGCCGCCCACCCCACGGCGTCCCCGAGGTCCCCGGGGTGTCCCCGGGGCGTCCCCGGGGTGCCCCCACCTTGAAGCTCTCCTCGAAGTAGCCGCGCTCCTCCAGGAAGAGCCCGTAGTTGATGACGATCTGCGGGGTGGCGATGCGCAGGTCCAGGATGCGCTCGTACACCGCCTTGGTCGACTGGGGACAGCGGGGACAGCGGGGACAGCGGGGACAGCGGGGACATCAGGGACAGCGGAGCCTCAGGGGACATCGGGGACAGCGGGGGATATTGGGGACAGTGGGGACAATGGGGGGATATTGGGGACAGCGGGGACAGTGGGGACAGCAGGGGGACGTGGGGGATTAATGGGGACATCGGGGACTAACGGGGACATCGGGGACAAGGCGGGGGTCCCACACTGGTCCTTGACAGCTGGGGGGGGGGCTGTGAGGGTATTGGGGACCCCCCGGCATTTTGGGGGTCCGGGGGGGGGTCCCAGGACCCCCAGCCTGACCCGGTGACCCCGGGGGGGGTCCCAAGGTGCCCCCCGTGTCGTGGTGCCCCCCCCACCTGCAAGGTGCCGGGGGGGGCCCAGATTCTCCAACCCAACCTGGGGCTCCCACGATCCCCAACCCAACCCAGGCGTCCCGGGGGGTCCCAGGACCCCCACCCCGACCCGGTGGCCCTGGGGGGTCCCAAGGTGCCCCCGTGTCGTGGCGCCCCCACCTGGAAGGTGCCCAGGCTCTCCTCCAGGTCTGCCAGCATGGCCCAGACGCGCAGGGACTTGTAGAGGCGGTTCTGCACCGGCTCCGAGCTGTCGAAGTACTCGGCCCGCCGGGCGGGCAGCGCCGTGGCTTTCTGCGGGGGGGGGGCGATTTTAAACCGGGGGGGGGGGGCACACGGGGGTCCCCGTGCCCCCCCCGAGGTCCTGAGCCCCCCCAGGGTCCTGAGCCCCCCCATACCCACAGGACGGCCTCGTGGTGGCCGTGGCGCAGCTCCCGGGGGGGACGTTGGAATTGGGGGGGGGATTTTGGATTGGGGGGCGGCTTTGGGGCTGGGGGGGGATTTTGGAATTGGGGGGCGTTGCGGATTGGGGGGGGTCCCCGTGGCCCCCCCTCTGGGATCCTGAGCCCCCCAAGGACCCGCAGGACACACAGGGTGGCCGTGGCGCAGCTCCCAGGGGGGACGTTGGAATCGGGGGGGGGATTTCAGATTGGGGGGGGGGCTTTGGGGCTGGGGGGGGGTCGTGGACTTGGGGGGGTCCCCGTGCCCCCCCCGTACCCGCAGCACGCTGAGGGCGGCCTGGTGGTGGCCGTGGCGCAGCTCCAGCTCGCCGCGCTCGCACCAGACGGCGGCGAGGTCGGGCACCTGCCGGAAGCGCACCCGCGTGGCGCGGCTCAGGATGGCGCGGGCCTGGGGGGGGCACGGGGGGGGGGGCACAGCGTCAGGGGGGCGGGGGGACACGGGGGGGACACGGGGGGGGGACACGGGGACGTGGGGGGGGGCGTGGGGGGGCCGGGGGGTGGGAAACGGGGATGGGGTTGGGGACACGGGGACAGGGGTTGGGGATAGGGGGGGACAGGGGGGACAGCGTCGGGGGCGTGGGGACACGGGGAGGGGATGCAGGGACATGGGGGGGGGCGTGGGGACACGGGGGGGCGTGGGGCCATGGGAAATGGGGGTGGGGGTTGGGACACGGGGACAGAGGGGGACAGGCAGGGGGACACGGGGGGGACACAAGGGGAGGGGTTGGGGACACGGGGGGGGGACACGAGGGGACAGGGCGGGGGCGCGGGGGACACCCAGGTGTCCCCAGCCCCCGAGGTGTCCCCAGCCCCCGAGGTGCCCCCGTGCCCCCAGCCCCCCGTGCCCCCAGCCCCCGAGGTGCCCCCCGTGCCCCCAGCACCCCCCGGTGACACGGGGGTGCCCCCCCCCGGTGACGGCCCCCCTCACGTCGTCCAGCTGCCCGTTGTCCTCGTAGAAGCGGGCGAAGGCCACCCAGAGGCTGTGGGGGCGCCCGGTGGCCTTCAGGGGGTCCACGGTGCGCACGGCCTGCGTGTAGGTGCTGATGATCTGGGGGGGCACGGGGGGGGGACATGGGGACGGGGGGGGACACGTCAGGCCCCGCACTGTCCCCGCTGTCCCCGGTACCCCCCCCGCTGTCCCCGGTAGCCCCCAGCCCCCTGTCCCCATTGATCCCCCCAATGTCCCCAGTACCCCCCCACCCCGATGTCCCCCCCAATGTCCCCCCACCCCAATGCTCCACGCCGCTGTCCCCAATGTCCCCCCATCCCCAATGTCCCCCCCATCCCCAGTGTCCCCCCCATCCCCAATGTCCCCCCCATCCCCAGTGTCCCCCCTCCATCGCCAGTGTCCCCCCAACGCAACTGTCCCCAATGTCCCCAGTGTCCCCCCCACCCCAACGTCCCCCCTGCCCCCAGTGTCCCCAACACCCCACCCCATTGTCCCCAGTGTCCCCCCACCCCAATGTCCCCCCCACCCCAATGTCCCCATGTCCCCAATGTCCCCACGTCCCCCCATGCCCCCGCCACCCCGCTGTCCCCATCACCCCCAGTGTCCCCATGTCCCCATCACCCCCCTGTCCCCAGTGTCCCCAGTGTCCCCAATGTCCCCGTGCCCCCCATGCCCCCCACCTGCTCGGGGTGCCCGTGGTGCAGGCGCACGCGCTTGTGCCACTCGTGCACGTTGTGGGGGTTCTGGCACTGTGCCCCCACCCCAGTGTCCCCATGTCCCCATCACCCCCCTGTCCCCAATGTCCCCGTGTCCCCGTGCCCCCCCATGCCCCCCACCTGCTCGGGGTGCCCGTGGTGCAGGCGCACGCGCTTGTGCCACTCGTGCACGTTGTGGGGGTTCTGGCGCAGCAGCACGCTGTTGAGCAGCAGCGGGCGCCGCCCCACCAGGCGCTCCAGGCGCGCCAGCCGCAGCTCCAGGTCCACCTCGCCTGGGGGGGGTGTCAGGGGGGACGGGACCCCCGTGGGGGCAGGATCCCCCCAGGGGGATGGGACCCCCGGGAGCCCCCAGCGCGCCCCCCCCCCCCCGATGGGATCCCCCAGGGGCAGGGGGAAAGCAGGGGGGGATGGGGGGCACCTGGGCGGGGGATGTGACCCCCCCCCCAAAGGATGGGGCCCCCCCAGGGGATGGGATAGGGTGCGAGGGACCCCGGGGACCCCCGGGGACCCCCATAGGGTGTGAGGGACCCCCAGGGACCCCCAGAGGGTGTGAGGGACCCACGGGGACCCCCAAAGGACCCCCAGGACCCCCTCAGAACCCCCCAGGGCCCCCTATAGGACCCCTCAGGCCCCCCAGGACCCCATAGGACCCCCAGGACCCCCAGGACCCCCAGGGCCCCCCAGGGCCCCCATAGGACCCCCAGACCCTCTCAGGGCCCCCCAGGACACCCAGGAACCCCCTCCAAGGCCCCCCATGGGACCCCCAAAGACCCCCCATAGGACCCCCAGAGACCACCCCCAAGGACCCCCAGAGACACCCCCCAAGGACCCCCAGGGAGCCCCATAGGATGAGAGGGCCCCCAGAGACCCCCATAGGACCCCCAGACCCCCTCAGACCCCCCAGGGACCCCCAGACCCCCCCAGGGCCCCCCATAGGACCCCCAGACCCCCCAGGACCCCCCATAGGACCCTCAGAAACCCCCCCCAGGACCCCCAGACTCCCTCAGGGCCCCCATAGGACCCCCAGACCCCCTCAGACCCTCCCCAGGGACCCCCATAGGACCCCCAGACCCCCTCAGGCCCCCCCAGACGCCCCCCGGCCCCCCAGACCCCCAGACCCCCCCGGCCCCCCCAGCCCCCCCGGCCCCCCCAGACCCCCAGACCCCCCAGGCCCCCCCCCAGGCCCCCCGGCCCCTCACCGTCCTCGCCGAGCCCCGGGGGGCCCGCTCTCCATGCGGGCGGCGATGAGGCTCTCCTCGAAGTGCGCGTAGCTGTCGAACACCTGGCTGAAGTCCCGCACCGTGGGCACCGTCTGCACCGCCTCCTCGTACACGTCCCGCGCCTGCCGCACCCCGGGACGGCACCGCGTCACCGCGGGGGGCACCGGGACGGGGACGGGGTGGGATGGGATGGGGACAGGACGGGGATGGGGCTGGGATGGGGACAGGACGGGGATGGGGCTGGGATGGGGACAGGACGGGGATGGGGCTGGGATGGGGACAGGACGGGGATGGGGCTGGGATGGGGACAGGACGGGGATGGGGCTGGGATGGGGACGGGGCGGGGATGGGGCTGGGATGGGGACAGGACGGGGATGGGGCTGGGATGGGGACGGGGACAGGACGGGGACAGGGCTGGGATGGGGACGGGGCGGGGATGGGGACGGGGTGGGGATGGGGACGGGGACAGGACGGGGATGGGGACAAGGACGGGGACAGGACGGGGACGGGGGTGGCACAGGGATGGGGTCAGGATGAGAACAGGGGTGGCACAGGGACGGGGACAGGACACGGATGGAGACAGGGACGGGGCTGGGATGGGGACAGGGACGGGGACAGGACAAGGACAGGGGTGGCACAGGGATGGGGACAGGACGGGGACAGGGATGGGGACAGGACGGGGACAGGGATGGGGACAGGACGGGGATGGGGACGGCACAGGGACAGGGACAGGATGAGGACAGGGGTGGCACAGGGATGGGGACAGGACGGGGACAGGGACAGGACGGGGACAGGGATGGGGACAGGACGGGAATGGGGACGGCACAGGGACAGGGACAGGATGAGGACAGGGGTGGCACAGGGATGGGGACAGGGATGGGGACAGGACGGGGATGGGAACGGGGATGGGGGTGGCACACGGACAGGGATGGGGATGGCACCGGGACAGGGCAGGGACAAGATGAGGACAGGGACAGGACGGGGACCGCACGGGGATAGGGATGGCACGGGGACAGGGATGGGAAAAGGACAGGGACAGGATGGGGACAGCTCAGGGACAGGAACAGCGTGGGGACAGCATGGGGACAGGACGGCGACTGGGATGGGGACAGGGATGGGATGGGGACAGGGACGGAGATGGCACGGGGACAGGATAGGAATGGGGACAGGGATGGCACAGGGAGGGGACAGCGTGGGGACAGGGAGGGGATGGGGACAGGGACAGCTTAGGGACAGGGGGGCACAGGGAGAGGGACGGGGACAGCACGGGGACAGCGATGGCACAGGGACAGGGACAGGATGGGGATGGGGGGCACAGGGACGGGGACGGCATGGGGACAAGGGACAGGATGGGGACAGCTCAGGGACAGGGGTGGCACGGGGATGGGGACAGGGACGGGACAGGAACGGGGACACCACGGGGACAGGGACGGGACAGAACAGGGACGAGGTGGGGACGTGACGGGGGACAGCACGGAGACAAGGTAGGGACGGGACAATTTGGGGACAATTTGGGGACAATTTGGGGACAGGACAGGGCTGGCCCCAGGTGGCGCGGGGACAAGGGACGGGGGCCGCGGGTGCTCTGGTGGGGGGGAGGCACGGTGGCCCTACGGTGACACGGGGACAAGGGACAGGGGACGGCGACGTCCCTGGCGCGGCACCGGGGGACAGAGCGCGGCAGGGGGGCAGGCAGCAGGGTGAGGGGATACGGCGGGGTGTGGGGGGGGTGTGGGGGGGGTGGGGGTGTCCCCGGGGTGCCCCCGGGCGTCCCCGAGGCGCCACCTTCTCGAAGTGCCCGCTGCGGATGTAGCAGTCGGCCAGGGCGCACCAGAGGCGCCCCAGGTGGTCGGTGAAGCGCCGCAGCCCCCCGGATGATGGCCCCCGCGTCCAGCGAGCGCACGCGCTCGGGGTGCTGCGAGATCAGCTCGCACAGCTCCTGCCACAGCTGGGGGGGCACAAATGTAAGGGGGGGGCACGGAGAACCGCACGGACCCCCCCAACCCCCACCGGAGATGCTGGGGGGCAGCGGCGCCCGTAAGAGACCCCCCAGCACCCGCAGCACCCACCCGTGTCCGGAGGGGCCCCCCAGCACCCATGGGAGCCTCCCAGGCCCCTCAGAACCCCCCGGGACCCCCAGGACACCCCAAGGACTTCCCTGGAACCCCCACGACCCCCAGCCCCTCAGAACCCCCCAGGACCCCCCTGGGACCCCCAGGACTCCTCTGAGACCCCCAAGGACCCCCCCCCCAGACCCCTCAGAACCCCCCGGGTCCCCAGGACCCGCCAGGCCCCTCAGAACACCCCCAGCCCCTGAGAACCCCCTGGGACCCCCCCCCAGACCCCCCAGGACTCCCCTGAGACCCCCAGGGACCCCCTCAAACCCCTCAGAACCCCCCAGCCCTCCCCAAGCCCCTCAGAACCCCCAGGCCCCCGAGAACCCCCCAGGATCCCCCAGGACCCCCAGGACTCCCCCGGGACCCCCAGAACCACCTCAGAACCCCCCAGGACCCCCAGAACCACCTCAGAACCCCCCAGACTCCCCCAGGACCCCCTGAGGCCCCTCAGACCCCCCCCCAAGATCCCCAGCCCCCCCCGGCCCCCCGCCCCCACCTGGTACTTGGACTTGCCCTCGGCGGACACGAAGCGCTCGTCGTTGACCAGGGCGGCCAGGCGCAGCGCCGCCTCGTCCAGGCGCCCCACGGAGCGCAGGTACTGCACGTACTGCTCCGCGCCCTCGGGGCACAGCTGGGGGACGGGGGGACACCGTGGGGACACCGCGGGGACACCACGGGGACGTGGGGACACCACGGGGACACCGCGGGGACACCCCAAAGACACCATGGGGATGTGGGAACACCAGGGAGACACCACAGGGACACCACGGGGACATGGGGATACCATGGGGACACCGAGGGGACATGGGGACACCGCGCGGACACCGAGGGGACATGGGGACACCATGGGGACACCGTGGGGACACCGCAGGGACACCCCAAAGACACCATGGGGATGTGGGAACACCAGAGAGACACCACGGGGACGTGGGGATACCGTGGGGACACCGAGGGGACATGGGGACACCACGGGGACTTCACGGGGACATGGGAACACCGTGGGGACACCGTGGGGACACCGCAGGGACACCCCAAAGACACCATAGCGATGTGGGAACACCAGGGAGACACCACAGGGACACCATGGGGACGTGGGGACATTGTGGGGACACCGAGGGGACATGGGGACACCGTGGGGACACCGTGGGGACACCATGGGGACACCGTGGGGACATGGGGACATGGTGGGGACACCACAGAGACACCACGGGAGCCATGGGGGCACCGTGGGGACACCGTGGGGACACCGCGGGGTCGTGGGGACACCACAGGGACACCGCAAGGACACCACGGGGTCGTGGGGACACCGTGGGGACACCGCAGGGACACCACAGGGACGTGGGGACACCGGAGGGACACCGGAGGGACACCCCCAGCACCGGTGGCACCTCCCTGCCCCCTGTCCCCTCCGTCCCTGCACCCCGTCCTTCCTGCCACCCTGCTCCCACCTCCCTGTCCCGCGGGGGCACCCCCATTGGGTGCCCCCGGGTGCCACTGGGTGTCCCCAGGTACCAATGGGTGCCACCAAACGCCACTAGGTGACATTGGGTGCCATTGGGTGTCCCCAAGTACCACCGGGTGCCATTGGGTGTCCCCAGGTACCACTGGGTGCCACCAGACGCCACCAGGTAACACGGGGCACCACTGGGTGCCACCACATGCCATCGGGTGCCCTTGGGTGCCCTTGGGTGCCCCCGGTGCCCCGGGGCGCCCCCGTACCTTGAGGTAGCGGCGGTAGACGCGCACGGCGGTCTCGGGCAGGGGGTAGAGGCGCACGAAGCGCAGGTAGAGCGGCCACAGGCGGTGGTGCTGGGTGATGGGCAGCGCCCGCAGCGCCCGGTCGAAGGTGCGGCGCGTGCGCGTGATGCGGCCCTGCCCCACCAGGAACTGGCAGTAGTCCAGCCAGATACGGGGCATCTGCGGGGCGGGCACGGGGCGGTTATGGGGCGGTTACGGGGCGGTTACAGGGGACCAGGGGGGCAGCCGGGGGGCTGGGAACGGACTTACGGGGCAGTGGAGCGGGTTATGGGGGCGTTTGTGGGGCCGGGGGTAAAGACACAGGGCAGTAGAAGGGGGTATGGGGGCAGTTACAGGGCGGTCAGTGGGGTTAGGGGGGCATTTGTGGGGCTGGGGGTAAAGATATGGGGCAGTAGAAGGGGGTATGGGGGCATTTCTGGGGCTGGGGGTAGAGATATGGGGGAGTAGAAGGGGGTATGGGGTCAGTTATAGGGTGGGCTGTGGGGTTATGGAGACATTTATGGGGCTGGGGGTAAAGATACGGGGCAGTAGAAGGGGGTATGGGGGCATTTGTGGGGCTGGGGGTAAAGATATGGGGCAGTGGAAGGGGGTATGGGGGCAGTTAGAGGGCGGGCTGTGGGGTTACGGGGGCATTTGTGAGGCTGGGGGTAAAGATATGGGGCAGTAGAAGGGGATATGGGGGCAGTTATAGGGTGGGCTGTGGGGTTATGGGGGCATTTGTGGGGCTGGGGGTAAAGATATGGGGCAGTAGAAGGGGATATCGGGGAGTTATAGGGCGGGCTGTGGGGTTATGGGGGCATTTGTGGGGCTGGGGGTAAAGATACGGGGCAGTGGAAGGGGGTATGGGGGCATTTGTGGGGCTGTGGGTAAAGATACGGGGCAGTAGAAGCGGATATGGGGGCAGTTAGAGGGCGGGCTGTGGGGTTATAGAGACATTTGTGGGGCTGACAGTAAAGATATGGGGCAGAAAAGGATACAGGGGCAGTTATAGGGCGGGCGGTGGGGTTATGGGGGAATAAATGGGGTGCAGGAGCGGTTGGGGGCTGCCCGTGGAAATACGGGGCAAAAAAGGGATCTGGGGCACTTATAGGGCAGTAGATGAGGTCGGGGGAGCGTTTTGGGGGCTGGCAATGGAGGTGTGGGGCAGCAGGAAGAGATAGGGAGCAGTTATGGGGCAGTGGGCAGGGTTATGGGGGCGTGTGTGGGGCTGGGGACGGAGACGGGGCAGTACGAGGGGGCACGGGAAGGTTGTGGGGACAGAGCGGCTCTGGGTGCGGGTGTGGGGCAGGACCGGGGGCTGTGGGGGCGGCTGGGGGCTGGGGGGCAGCTACGGGGCAGCAGGAGGAGGTTACGGCGGGGATCATGGGACACGGAAAGGGCTATGGGGCAGTTATGGGGCGGCTATGGGGCGGCTATGGGGCAGGGAACAGGGCTATGGGGTGGCTATGGGGCGGCTACGGGGCAGGAGCAGAGCGTGGGGGCACCTAAAGGACGCCGTGCCCCCGCGTCCCCTCCCCGCCCCCATCGCCGTCCCTCCCCGTGTCCCCCCGCCCCCCGCCCCCCGCGCCCCCCACCTTGTGCATGAAGACGAGGGCGCGCTCGTGGCAGTTGTTGGCCTCCTCGTAGGCGGGGTCGGTGACGCACTTGAACCTCACCTGGCGCCGCCGCAGCTTCAGGTAGGCGTACCACAGCTTGTAGCTGCGGGGGCGCCCGGGGTGCCCCCGTCAGCACCCGCCGGGCACCCACGGGTGCCCCCGCGCGCCCACCGGCCCCCAGAGGCCCCCCCCCGGGGTGCTCCGAGGACGGCCGGGAGCAGCCGAGCGGGGCCGGCAGCACCCAAGGGTGCCCTGAGCCACCCCCCCGGCAGCACCCAAGGGTGCCCCAACTCCTGACCAGCAGCACCCAAGGGTGCCCTGAGGCCCCCCCCCCCGGCAGCACCCAAGGGTGCCCTGAGCCCTGACTAGCAGCACCCAGGGGTGCCCCAACCCCTGACCAGCAGCACCCAAGGGTGCCCTGAGCCCCCTCCCAGCAGCACCCAAGGGTGCCCCAACCCCTGACCAGCAGCACCCAAGGGTGCCCTGAGCCCCCCGGCAGCACCCAAGGGTGCCCTGAGCCCCCCCGGCAGCACCCAAGGGTGCCCCAACCCCTGACCAGCAGCACCCAAGGGTGCCCTGAGCCCCCCGGCAGCACCCAAGGGTGCCCTGAGCCCTGACTAGAAGCACCCAAGGGTGCCCTGAGCCCCCCTGGCAGCACCCAGGGGTGCCCCAACCCCTGACCAGCAGCACACAAGGGTGCCCTGAACCCCCTCCCGGCAGCACCCAAGGGTGCCCTGACCCCTGACCAGCAGCACCCAAGGGTGCCCTGAGCCCCCTATCCCGGCAGCACCCAGAGGTGCCCCGACCCTGACCCCTGACCTGCAGCACCCAGGGGTGCCCTGCCCGTGCCCCGCCCCCAGCAGCACCCAAGGGTGCCCCGCCCTACCCCCAGCCCACCCCCAGCAGTGGTCCCACCCCCAAAGCCCCGCCCCTCAGAGCCCTTCTCCTTCCTTAGCCCCGCCCCCTTTAGCCCCACCCCTTTAGCCCCGCCCACCGCCTGGCCCCGCCCCTCGATGCCCCGCCCACCGACATGCCCCTCCCACTCCTAGGCCCCGCCCACTGCCTGGCCCCGCCCCCTTTAGCCTCTCCCCTCTCCGTTAGCCCCACGCAACCCTTAATCCCCCCGCCCCCACCCTTGGCCCCGCCCCCCGAGGCCCCGCCCCCTCCACATGAGGCCCCGCCCCCTCCCCTTGGCCCCGCCCCCTCCCCGTGGCCCCACCCCCTCCCCTTTGGCCCCGCCCCCTCCCCGTGGCCCCACCCCCTCCCCTTTGGCCCCGCCCCCTCCCCGTGGCCCCGCCCCCTCCCCGTGGCCCCGCCCCCTCCCCGTGGCCCCGCCCCCTCCCCGTGGCCCCGCCCCCTCCCCGTGGCCCCGCCCCCTCCCCGTGGCCCCGCCCACCTGCCGGGCAGCTCCCGCAGCGCCCTCTCGTGCAGGAGGTTGAGGCGGGCCCGCGGCGCCCCCTGGCGCGCCCGCAGGTAGCGCAGCCACCCCCGCACCGAGAAGGGGTCGCGCAGCAGCTGCTCCTCGTGGGGCACGTCCGCCTCGTCCTGGGGGGCAAAAAGGGTGAGGGGGGTTATGGGGGCGTTATGGGGGGTTATGGGGTCGGGGGGTCATGGGGGGTCATGGGGGTAATGGGGGTAACAAGTATAGGGGGATATGGGGGGCAGGGGGCAGCAGCTGCTCCTCGTGGGGCACGTCCGCCTCGTCCTGGGGGGCAATGGGGGGGCAACGGGGGGCAAAAAGGGTTGGGGGGGTTATGGGGGGGTTATGGGGTCGGGGGGTCATGGGGGGGTTATGGGGGTAATGGGGGTTACAGGTACAGGGGGATATGGGGGGCAGGGGGCAGCAGCTGCTCCTTGTGGGGCACGTCTGCCTCGTCCTTGGGGGGCAACGGGGGGCAAAAAGGGTGAGGGGGGCTTCGGGGGGGGGTTATGGGGGGGTTATGGGGTCGGGGGGTCATGGGGGGGTTATGGGGGTAATGGGGGTAACAGGTATAGGGGAATATGGGGGGCAGGGGGCAGCAGCTGCTCCTCGTGGGGCACGTCCGCCTCGTCCTGGGGGGCAATGGGGGGGCAACAGGGGGGCAAAAAGGGTTGGGGGGTTATGGGGGGGTTATAGGGTCAGGGGGGTCATGGGGGGTCACGGGGATATAGGGGGCTCAGGGGCTACGGGGAGTGTGGGGTCAGGGGGGCATTGGGGGGGATAGGGGGGCAGCAGCTGCTCCCGGTGGGGGACGTTCGCCTCGTCCTGGGGGGGCAACGGGGGGCAAAAAGGGTTGGGGGGTTACAGGGGGGTTATGTGGGGGTTATGGGGTCGGGGGGTCATGGGGGGGTCAGGGGGTACAGGGGTGCGGGGTCACGAGGGTTATGGGGGTTACGGGGGTCATGGGGCACATCCGCCCCCTCCTGGGGGGGGGGGGAAACGGGGGAGTAGGCAGGGTTGGGGGGGTCATGGGGGAATTGGGGGGATTTGGGGCCGGGGGGGTCATGGGGGGGGTGGGGGGGCTACGGGGGGCAGGGGGAGGGGCGGGGGGGACATCGGGGCGGGGGGGGCACGGGGCGGGGGCGCTTTGGGGCCGGGGGGGACCGGGACCGCCCCCCCACTCACGAAGCGCAGCTCGGCCCGCGCAGGCCCCGGCTCCGCCCCGGGCCCCGGCTCCGGTTCTTGCTCCATGCCCGGCTCCTCTTCCGGTCCCGGTTCCGGTTCCCGCTCCGGTTCCGGCCCCTCTCCCGGTTCCGCTTCCGGTCCCGGCCCCGGTTCCGGTTCCGGCCCCGCTCCCTCCGGCACCTCCATCGCCGCCACCGCCGCGGCCTCCGCCGCCATTGCTGGGCGCCGCGCGCTGACGTCACTTCCTCCTCCGCCACCCCCTCCCTCCTCAGCGCGCATTTTCATTGGCTCTCCCTCCCGCCCGTCGCGCCGCTCGGACCCCGCCCCTTCCGCTCCGGCAGCCAATGGGGGGCGGGGGGCGGGGCCGGCGGAGCCATGGGGGTGAAGCTGGAGGTCTTCCGGGTGAGGGGGGCGGGGGGCAAATGGGGGCGGGGGGGGCATTTGGGGGGGGTCTGGGGGCTTTGGGGGGCCGGGGGGGCCGGGGGTCCTGTGGGGGTGTTTGCGGGGGCCTGGGGGGATTTTGGGGGGTTATGGGGGGGGGATTTGGGGGGCTCTGGGGGTATTGGGGGGTACGGGGGGATTTGGGGGGCCCTGGGGGAGTTTGGGGGGCTCTGGGGGTCCGGGGGGGGGCCTGTGGGGGCATTTGGGGGGGTTATGGGGGGATTTGGGGGGGTTATCGGGGTTTTGGGGGGCTATGGGGGTATTTGGGGGGCTTTTGGGGGTATTTGGGGGGTCTGGAGGGGTTTGGGGGGCTGTGGGGGTATTTGGGGGGGGTCTGGGGGTATTTGGGGGCATTTGGGGGGGGCTGGGGGGTATTTGGGGGGTACAGGGGGCAAGGGGGGGGGTTATGGGGGGGCTATGGGGGTGCGGGGGGGGAATATGGGGGGGGGTTGGGGGGGGGTTACGGGGGGAAAAGGGGTGGCCGAGGGGGTATTTGGGGGGGGGGTGGGGGGGGGCCGCGGGGGGCGGTGCTGACGGGGTGCCCCCCCCCCCCCCAGATGCTGCTGTACCTCTCCTTCCCCGTGGGCGTGTTCTGGGTGTCCAACCAGGCGCAGTACTTCGAGCGCTTCGTCGTGCGCCGCAAGGTGGGGGGCACCCAGGGGTGGGGGGGCACCCAAGGGGGGGGGGTACCCATGGGTGGGGAGGGGTACCCCGGGGGGGCAAGGGGCACCCGGGGAGGGGCTGGGGGCACCCAATGGGTGCTGAGGGGGCTCCGGGAGGGGCTGGGGACTCCCACGGGGGGCACCCGTGGGTGGAGGGGGCACCTAAGGGTGGGGGGGGGTACAAGGGGGCACCCATGGGTGCTGAGTGGGTTACAAGGGGGCTCCCACAGGGGCTGGGGGCTCCCATGGGGGTTGGGGGGTGGGGGGCACCCAAGGGTGTTGTTGGGAGGGGATGGGGGAGGGTTCCTGGGTGCCCCCACCCATGGGTGCTGACACCTTTTGTCCCCCCCCCCAGCGGGAGATCTTCCCTCCGGACAACCCTGAGCGGGTGAGACGTGGCCCCGGTGTCCCCAGGGTGCCCGCCCCATGGCCCCATCCCCCCCCCCAGCAGGGCCCCCAGCACCCATGGGTGCCCAGTGTTCCATCACACCCCCCACGTTGTGCCCCTGTGCCCCCCCAGCACCCATGGGTGCCTGGTGTCCCATCCCTCTCCTTGTTCCTGTCTGCATGTCCCCAGCACCCATGGGTGCCCTTTATCCCACCCACCCCATGTCCCCCTGTCCCCCCCCCAGCACCCAAGGGTGCCCGGTGTCCCATCCCCGTGTCCCCCTGTCCCCCCACCCCCCCAGCACCCATGGGTGCCCAGTGTCCCGTTACCCCCCCCATTGTCACTCTCTCCCCCCACCCCCAACACCCTTGGGTGCCTGGTATCCCATCCCCATATCCCCCCGCCCCCAGCACCCATGGGTGCCCGGCGTCCCCATCCCCGTGTCCCCCTGTCCCCCCACCCCCCCCCCAGCACCCATGGGTGCCCGGTGTCCCACCCCCGCCCGCTGTCCCCAGAGGCGCGCGGTGGCGGAGCTGAAGCAGCGGGTGCAGCGGCTGCAGGAGGAGCGGGCGCTGCGGGGGCCCCGCACCTAGGGGACGCCCCGGGGACACCCCGGGGACACCCCGGGGACACCCTGGGGACACCGCAAGGACCTTGGGGACACCTCGGGGACACCCTGGGGACACCGCGAGGACGCTTCAGGGACGCCGGGAGGAGCTGGAGGCACCTTGGGGATGTTGCGGGGACGCCACGAGGACACTGTGAGGGACCTGGGGACACCTTGGGGACACCCTGGGGACACCCCAGGGACACCGTGAGGAGCTGGGGACACCCTGGGGACACTTCGAGGACACCTTGGGGACGCTTTGGGGACACCGTGAGGATGTGGGGGCACCGTGAGGACTTGGGGACACCTTGGGGACGCTGTGAGGTTGTGGGGACACCGTGAGGACGCCCTGGGGACACCTTGGGGACACTTTGGGGACCCTGCGAGGGCACCTTGGGGACACGGCAAGGGCTTGGGGGCACCTCGGGGCCACCCTGGTGATGCCACGAGGAGCTGGGGACACTTTGGGGACACTTTGGGGACACCTTGGGGGTGCCGTGAGGATGTGGGGACACCGTGAGGACGCCCTGGGGACACCCTGGGGACACCCTGGGGACTCCTCGGGGACACCTTGGGGACTCCTCGGGGATACCTTGGGGACACTCTGGGGACACCCCGGGGACACCCTGGGGACACCCTGGGGACACCTCAGGACACCCTGGGGACACCCTGGGGACACCCTGGGGACACCCTGGGGACACCTCAGGACACCCTGGGGACACGCTCGGGGACACCTTGGGGACACGGCAAGGATTTGGGGACACCCCAGGACACCTTGGGGACACCCCAGGACACCCTGGGGACACCCCGGGGACGCTGCCGGGATCTGGGGACACCCTGGGGACACCGCGGCCCGTCCTGGGGACACCGCTGCGTGGGGGGGGGGGCGGACACACGGGGGGGGACACGGGGCTGTCACCGTGCCCGGGGGGGGGCCCTAAAGCGATGGGGGGGGGTCAGGGTGATGGGGGGGGGGGGCAAGTGACGGGGGGGGGGTCCCCAAAGTGACGGGGATGTCCCCAAAGTGATGGGGGGTCCTCAAAGTGACGGGGGGGCTCCCTTGGCCCGTCCCCGGTGCCCCCCCCACATCCCCGGCGCCCCCCCGGGATCCCCAGCTCCACGGACACCCAGCGACATCGAGAGCTCGGGGGGGGTTTATTGGGGGGGGGTTTATTGGGGGGGGGCGGTTATTTCGGGGGGGTTATTGGGGGGGGGGGGGGGAGGTCGTCGAGGGGGGTCACACGGCGGGGGGGGGGGGCGGCGACGCCTCGGGGACGCGGTGGCTCCGGGGGCTTCACTTCTGTGGGGACAGCGGGGGGTGGCACCGGGGGGGGGCGCCATCTGGGTGCCCCCCCCGGAAAAAAACTCCCTGCCCCCCCGCCATGGGGCTGCCCCCCCCCCAAAAAAAAACAACCCTTAGGGCCTCCCATTGAGCTGTGCCCCCCCCCGGACTGTGCCCCCCTCCCAATAAAACTGTGCCCCCCCCCTAAAGCTGAGCGCTGTTATTTCCCCCCCATTTTCCCAATGGGGCTGTGCCCCCCTGCTGTGCCCCCCCCCGCTGTGCCCCCCACGGCCATAACCCCCCCAAGTTCCCCCCCCCCGAATCCCCTCCCGGCCCCCCCAGCCCCCATTTTCCTAACGGGGCCGTGCCCCCCCACTGTACCCCCCCCCATATTCCCCCCCCGGACTCCCCCAGTGCCCCCCCACCTCAGAACCGCCCCCCCCATTCCCCTAATGGGACCGTGCCCCCCCCCCGTGCCCCCCCCATATTCTCCCCCCGTCCCCCCCCCCCCCCCCCCATTTATCCCCCCCCCATCCCCCCCCCAGGGCCATTCCCCCCCCCCCCAGACCCCCCTCCATCCCCCCCACCCCCCCCTCCTCCCCCAGCCCCCCGGCCCCCGGCCCCCCGGTGCCCCCCCCATTTCCGTACCGGGGGGCCGCGGGGGGGCCCCCGAAGCCCGGCAGCCGCCCCACCCCCAGGCGCTGCTGGTCCAGCCGCCGGCCCTGGCTGTGCGCCACCAGCTCCAGCAGCGCCGCCAGCTCGGGGGGGCCTCCCTGGGGGGGGGGCACCGCTGGGACACGGAGCCCCCCCCCGAAACCCCCCTTTATCCCCGAGCCCCCCCGGCCCCAATTCCCCCCCTTGTCCCCATTGCCCCCAGTTCCCTGATACCCCCCCCCCCCCAGTGTCGTGTCCCCCCAGCCCCAATTCCCCCCCCCCATTCTCAGTGCCCCCCAGACCCCCCGTCCCCAATTCCCCCCCAACCCCAATTCCCCCCCTTATTCCCAGTGCCCCCCAATGTCCCCCTCGTGGCCCCCCATCCCCAACACCCCCCAGTGCCCCCCGTGCCCCCCCCCTCACCGGCGCCCCCCAATGCCCCCCATCCCAATCCCCCCTACGTCCCCCCCGTCCCCCCCCCCCATCCCCATCCCCCCCAGTGGCCCCCCATCCCCAACACCCCCCGCAATGCCCCCCCGGCCCCAATTCCCCCCCCCCCATTCTCAGTGCCCCCCCCAGACCCCCCCTTGTCCCCAATGCCCCCCCCGGCCCTAATTCCCCCCCCCCTTATTCCCAGTGCCCCCCACCCCGGATCCCCCCCAATGCCCCTCCCCGCCCCCCCCATCCCCAACACCCCCCGTGCCCCCCGTGCCCCCCCCATCCCCAACACCCCCCCCCGTGCCCCCCCCCCCCCACCGGCGCCCCCCCCACACCCCCCCGGCCCCAATCCTCCCCGCCCCCCCACCCCCAACGCCCCCCCCGTGCCCCCCGTGCCCCCCCCACCCCCAACACCCCCCCCGTGCCCCCCCCCGCTCACCGGCGCCCCCCCAGGCTGCAGCGCTGCTCGTCCATGCGGGCGCCCTGCACGGAGCTGAGCAGCGAGAAGAAGCCCTCCTGCTCCGGGGACCCCCCGCCTCGGGGCACCCCCCGCGCCCGGGGACCCCCCTGCAACGGGGGGGGGCGCTGCGGTGAGGCCCCCCCCGCACCCGTGGGAGCACCCGCGAGCGGGTGGCCCCCCCCCCCCCGCAAAGGACCCCACAAAGTGCCCCCAGAAATCGGTGCCCCCCCCCAGAAATTGACCCCCCCCCGAAATTGGCACCCCCCACTAAAAAGGTGCCCCTCCCCCCCAATTGGTGCCCCCCCCCATATCCCCAATGTGGGTGTCCCCCCCACTCCCCACCCATGGGTGCCCCCCTCCAAATCTGTCCCCCACCTACGGTGTGTGTGTGTCCCCCCCCAAAACTGGTGCCCCCACCCATGGGCGCCCCCACAAATAGGTGCTCCCCCCCCGTAACCCCAATGTGGGTGCCCCCCACCCATGGGTGCCCCCACAAACAGGTGCCCCCACCCATGGGTGCCCCCACAAATTGGTGCCCCCCCCATACCCCCACCCATGGGTGCCCCCACAAACAGGTGCCCCCCGCACCCATGGGTGCCCCCACAAACAGGTGCACACCCCCCCATACTCCCCACCCATGGGTGCCCCCACAAATTGGTGCCCCCCCATACCCCCACCCATGGGTGCCCCCACAAACAGGTGCCCCCCCCATGGGTGCCCCCACAAAGAGGTGCAACCCCCCCATACCCCCACCCATGGGTGCCCCCACAAATAGGTGCCCCCCCCCGTAACCCCAATGTGGGTGCCCCCCACCCATGGGCGCCCCCACAAATAGGTGCGCCCCCCCCAATACTCCCCACCCATGGGTGCCCCCACAAATTGGTGCCCCCCCATACCCCCACCCATGGGCGCCCCCACAAATAGGTGCGCCCCCCCCCCAATACTCCCCACCCATGGGTGCCCCCACAAATTACTGCCCCCCATACCCGCACCCATGGGTGCCCCCCACCCATGGGTGCCCCCAGCGCCCCTCACCCCCGCAGGCGCCGTCCCCTCCGAGCCCCCGGCGCGGCCATGCTGGGTGCTGCCACCCGCGCCCGCGCGGCGCCTTATAACCCCCCTAAGCCGGATCAGCCGGGGGGAGCGTGGGCGGGCAGGGGGGCACCCATGGGTGCTGGGGGTGCCCGGGGCTGCTACGGGGTTGCCGTGGGTGCTGGGGGTGCCATGGGGGCCCTTGGGTGCTGTGGGGTGCCTGTGGGTGCCATGGGGTGCCTGTGGGTGCTGTGGGGACCGTGGGTGCTTGGGTGCCGTGGGGTGCCCATGGGTGCCACGGGGGCCCTTGGGTTCTGTGGGGTGGCTGTGGGTGCCGTGAGGGCCCTTGGGTGCTTTGGGGTGCCCATGGGTGCCACGGGGGTCCACTGGTGCCACGGGGGTCCACTGGTGCCATGGGGGCCCGTGGGTGCCATGGGGGGGGGCTATGGGTGCTGTGGGGTGCCCATGGGTGCTGTGGGGTGCCCGTGGGTGCTATGGGTGCCATGGGGTGCCTGTGGGTGCCCGTGGGTGCTGTGGGGTGCCCGTGGGTGCTATGGGTGCCTGTGGGTGCCCATGGGTGCTGTGGGGTGCCCGTGGATGCTGTGGGGCACCCATGGGTGCCGTGGGCTCTCCGGATTACCGCGGTGCTGGGGGAGGGCACAGCGGGTGCAGCCCCCCCGCCCCCCGCCCCGTCCCCAATCCGCGCTGGCAGCGCCGAGCAATTACCCAAATGGCTTTAATTGCGCCCGTAATCCCCTCCCCACCCCCCCCCGCTCCCCCCCTCCATCCGGCGGGGCTGCAGCACCCATGGGTGCCCCCGGTCACTGCGGGGGGCAGGGGCTGGTCCAGCCCCTCCACGGCCTCCAGGAAAGCTCCGCGGGGTCAGGATGTGGCTGGAGCCTGGGGACACGGGGACACGGGGGACAAAGGGTGGCACGGGTGGCACAGGGGGACAGGGGGACACGGGGTGACAAGCGACACGGGGTGACACAGGGTGACACGGGGGGGACACGGGGTGGCACAAGGTGACACGGGTGACACGGGTGACATGGACCACAAGTGGCAGGTGACACGGGTGACAGGTAACGTGGGTGGCAGGTGACGGGGGTGACATCGGCGATGGGTGACAGGTGACAGAGGACACGGATGATGGGAACGCGGGTGACAAGAGGCACGGGTGACACGGGTGACAAGTCACAGGTGACGGGTGACATCAGTGAGGGGTGACACAGGTGACAGGTGACACGGACAACAGGTGACACGGGTGACAAGTGACACGGACGACAGATGACATGGGTGGGGGGCGACAGGCGACACGGACAATGGGTGACGGGTGACACGGGTGACACAGGTGGCGGGTGACACGGGTGACACGGGTGACACGGGTGACAGCTGACACGGGTGATGGGTGACATGGGTAATAGGTGACATGGATGACAGGTAAGAGGTGACACAGGTGACAGGTGACACAGGTGACACAAGTGCAGCAGGTGACACAGGTGACAGAGGTGACACAGGTGACAGAGGTGACACGGGTGCCATGGGTGACACAGGTGACATGGTTGACACGGGTGACAGAGGTGACACAGGTGACATGGGTGATACAGGTGACAGAGGTGACAGGTGACACGGGTAATAGGGGTGACACAAGTGACACAGGTGACACAGGTGACAGAGTTGACACGCGTGACAGAGGTGACACAGGTGACACGGGTGACACAGGTGACAGAGGTGAGAGGTGACACGGGTGACATGGGTGACAGAGATGACGGGTGACAGAGGTCACAAGTGACACAGGTGACATGGGTGACACGGGTGACAGAGGTGACACAGGTGACACAGGTGACACGGGTGACACAGGTGACACGGGTGACACGGGTGACAGGTGACACGGGTGACACAGGTGACACAGGTGACACGGGTGACATGGGTGACACGGGTGACAGAGGTGACAGGTGACACGGGTGACAGGTGACATGGGTGACAGAGGTGACAGGTGACAGAGGTGACACGGGTGACACGGGTGACAGGTGACACGGGTGACAGAGGTGACAGGTGACAGAGGTGACACGGGTGACACGGGTGACAGGTGACACGGGTGACAGAGGTGACAGGTGACAGAGGTGACACGGGTGACACGGGTGACAGGTGACACGGGTGACACAGGTGACACAGGTGACACGGGTGACAGGTGACACGGGTGACACGGGTGACACAGGTGACACAGGTGGCAGGTGACACAGGTGACACAGATAACACATGACAGAGGTGACACAGGTGACACGGGTGACACGGGTGACACAGGTGACACGGGTGACAGGTGACACGGGTGACAGGTGCCACGCGTGCCGGGCGCCGGGCGCGGCTCACCGATGAGGACGTGGGCGCCCAGCCGGTAGGCGCAGCGCGTCTCGGCCAGCGCCACCCCCAGCACGAAGACGAGCAGCCGGGGGCCCCCCCGCCCCCCCGTGCTCCGGTGCCACTGCCCGAAGCGGGCGCTGGGGGGGGCGGGGGGGGGGGGGCGTCACCGGGGCGCCCACGGGTGGCCCCCGGTTACCTCCAGTACCCCCCGGTGCCCCCGGTACCCCCCAGTCTCCCCAGTTACCCCCCAGTGCCCCCCAATACCCCCCAGTTACCACCCAGTCCCTCCCGGTGCCCCCAGTCTCCCCCAGTCACCCCCCCCCAGTTACCCCCCCCAGTTGCCCACCCAGTCCCCCCAGTGCTCCCAGTTATCCCCCAGTCCCTCCCAGTTACCCCAGTTACCCACCCAGCCCCCTCCAGTTACCCCCCAATCCTTCCCAGTTATCCCCCAGGCCCACCCAGTCCCCCCAGTTACCCCCCAGTTACCCCCCAGTCCCCCCAGTCCCCTCCCCCAGTCCTCCCAGCCCACCCCAGTCCCGCCCAGTTACCCCCATCACCCCCAGTCACCCCAGTTTCCCCCCAGTTACCCCCCAGTCCCCCTGGACCCCCCCCCCCCAGTTAACCCCTAGCCCCTCCCAGTCCCCCAGTTACCCACCTAGTCCCTCCCAGTTACCCCCCAGCCCCCCCAGTCCCCCCAGTGCCCCCAGTTCCCCCCACCTGACGGCCGCCTGGCTGCTGGGGGGGGTTGGGGGGGGCACACTGAAGGGCCACTGCTCCCGGTCCAGGCGGTCGGCCAGCGCGTCCTGCGGGGGGGGGGCAGTGCTGTCACCCCCCGTCCCCAGTGTCCCCTGACCCCTCCCCCATGGCCCAGTGTCCCCCCAGTGTCCCCAATGTCCCCCCTTGTCCCCCCCATATCCCCTTGATGTCCCCTCACCCCCCCATGCCCCCCCATATCCCCTATACCCCCATGTCCCCCCCCATGTCCCCCACGTCCCCCCACGTCCCCATGCCCCCCGACGTCCCCGTGTCCCCTCCATGTCCCCCCCACGTCCCAATGTCCCCCCAGTGTCCCCCCATGGCCCCCCCTTGTCCCCCTGATGTCCCTTCGCCCCCCCCCCCATTTCCCCACGTCTCCGTTGTCCCCCCCGTGCCCCCGTGTCCCCCATGTCCCCCCCATGTCCCCCCATGTCCCCAAGGCCCCCCCATGTCCCCCCCCATCCCCACACACCCCCCATGTCTCCCCATGTCCCCCCCGTGTCCCCCCCCCGGCCCCACCTCCATGACGTCCTTGATGGCGGGGGTCCACCGGGACAGCTCGTAGGTGGGCTCGGGGCGCGGCCGCACCTCGGGGTGGGTGGCACGCTGCGGGACGGGGACACCGCGCTGGGGACACCCAGGGGACACCCCAGGGACACCCAGGGGACATCCAGGGACAGGGACCCCCCCAAGGGACAGGGGCACCCAGGGACAGGGGCACCATGGTGCTGGGGACACCCCCGGGGACACCCAGGGACAGGGACACCCCTGGGGACACCCAATGGGGACCCCCAGGGACAGGGGCACCCAAGGGACAGGGGCACCATGGTGCGGGGGACACCCCCGGGGACCCCCAGGGACAGGGACACCCATGGGGACACCCCCGGGGACACCCAATGGGGACCCCCAGGGACAGGGGCACCCAAGGGACAAGGCCACCATGGTGCTGGGGACACCACTGGGGACACCCCGGGGGACACCCAGGGGACACCCAGTGACAGGGACCCCCAGGGACAGGGACACCCAGGGACAGGGACACCCAATGGGGACACCCAAGGGTGCAAAGGGACATGGGGGAGTTGGGAGGAGGGCAGGGGGCACCCATGGGTGGGATCAGGGACACCTACCGGTGGGAGGGGGCACCCATGGGTGGGGTGGGGGCACCCAGGGATGGGGTGGAGCACCTATGGGTGGGGTGGGGGCACCTATGGGTGGGGTGGGGGCACCCAGGGATGGGGTGGAGCACCCAGGGGTGGGGTGGGGGCACCCGTGGGTGGGGTGGGGGCACCTATGGGTGGGGTGGGAGCACCCAGGGGTGGGGTGGGGGCACCTATGAGTGGGACGGGGACCCCCCCCCGGCGGGGGGCACCCATGGGTGCTCACCCCGGGGCCGAGGGGGCGCCCAGCAGGGGCAGGTTGCGCAGCACCCGGTGCTGGGCCGGGACGTTCCCGTGCTGCAGGAGCCGCGCCAGGGTCTCCTCGGTCACCCCTGGGGCACCGGCGGCGCCCACGTCACCGAGGTCACCGGTGGCACCCCTGGGTGGCGACGCCCTGGCCCCCGTCCCCTCCCCCCGCGCCATGTCCCCTGTCCCCACGCCACCCCAGCAGCGTCCTTTGATTGTCCCCGTGCCACCCACCGGTGTCCCTCTCCCAGTCCCAGTGTCACCACCGGTGTCCCCACCCCACGTCCCCAAGCCACCCGTCGGTGTCCCTCTGCCCTGTCCCCAGTCCCCATGCCACCGGCGGTGCCCCCACCCCACGTCCCCATGCCCCCCACCCCCTGTTCCCCCCGGTGTCCCCGTGTCTCCCGGTGTCCCCCTGTCCCCCTGTGTCCCCCCATGTCCCCCGGTGACCCCCTGTCCCCGTGTCCCCCGATGTCCCCTTGTCCCCCCGTGTCCCCCAGTGTCCCTGTGTCCCCTGGTCCCCCCGTGTCCCCCGCTGTCCCCGCGTCCCCTTGTTCCCCCATCCCCTGGTGTCCCCCTGTCCCCGTGTCCCCCCTGTCCCCGTGTCCCCCCGTGTCCCCATGTCCCCCCGTGTCCCCCAGTGTCCCCATGTCCCCTTGTTCCCCCATCCCCTGGTGTCCCCATGTCCCCCTGTCCCCGTGTCCCCCCGTGTCCCCATGTCCCCCCGTGTCCCCGTGTCCCCCGGTGTCCCCGTGTCCCCCGCCGCACCGCCGCGCCGCAGGACGTAGAGCAGCAGCAGGCGCAGTTTCTCGGGGGGCTCCACGCCCGCGTCCAGCAGCAGCGGCACCACCGGCACCAGGGGGTCCCGCAGCCGCGCGCCCCCCGCCTCCTCCCCCATCGCCAGGTCCTGGGGACACGCGTGTCACCGCGGGGTCCCCAACACCCCGTGTCCCCCACCACCAGGTCCTGGGGACGGCGGCGTCACCCCGGTGTCCCCAACACCCCGTGGTTGTCCCCTCTGTGTCCCCAGCACCCCACGTCCATCCCCACCAGGTCCTGGGGCGTCACCTCGGGGTCCCCAACCCCCCGTGGCTGTCACCCCAGTGTCCCCAGCGCCCCACGTCCATCCCCACCAGGTCCTGGGGCGTCACCTCGGGGTCCCCAACCCCCCGTGGCTGTCCCCCAGTGTCCCCACCACCCCACGTCCCCACCGCCACGCCCCGGGGACGCCGGCGTCACCCCGCGGGGACACCACTGTCCCAGCGTCACAGGGCTGGGGGCGGGGACGCCGCCGGGTGCCGCGGGGACCCCGACGGGCGCGGTGACCCCGGTGCCACCTGGGTGTCCCCGCGGTGTCCCCGCTGTCACCTGCTCGACGGCGCAGAGCCGCTCCACGGTGCCCCGGAAGCGCCGCATGCAGGCGTCCGCCAGGCTGAGGTGGGTGGCGTACTGCGGGGACACGGGGACGTGGGGACACGGGGACACGTGGCACGGCCACCTCGGGGGGGACACGGCCCCCTGCCACCCCCCCCCCCCGCCCCGCACCTTGCTCAGCTCCTTCTGGTACTGGGGCATCTTCTTGAGGATGTGGGAGAGCTCCTTGAGGGTGGCCTGGGGGACACGGGGACATGTTGGGGACATTGGGGACGTTGGGGACAGGGGGGACACGGGGACGTTGGGGACAGGGGGGACATTGGGGAGAGAGAAGACATGGGACGTGGGGACACTGGGGAACATGGGGACATTAGGGACATTGGGGACACTGGGGGACGTGGGGACATTGGGGACGTTGGGGACGTTGGGGACGTTGGGGACATTGGGGACGTTGGGGATGTTGGGGACATTGGGGACATTGGGGACATTGGGGGACGTTGGGGACATTGGGGACATTGGGGACATTGGGGACATTGGGGACGTTGGGGACGTTGGGGACATTGGGGACATTGGGGACATTGGGGACATTGGGGATGTTGGGGACATTGGGGACATTGGGGACATTGGGGACGTTGGGGACGTTGGGGACGTTGGGGACGTTGGGGACGTTGGGGACATTGGGGACGTTGGGGACGTTGGGGACGTTGGGGACGTTGGGGGACGTTGGGGACGTTGGGGATGTTGGGGACGTTGGGGACAGGGGACACAAGGGACATGGGGACATTGGGGACAGGGGCGATATGGGACATGGGGACACTGAGAGGACATTGGGGACAGGGGGACATTGGGGGAACGTGGAGGGTGTGGGGTGACAGGGGGGCGTGGGGACATTAGGGGGCAGGGGACACTGGGGACATCGGGGATATTGGGGGGACGCTGGGGATGTGGGGACACGGGGGGACATGGGGACATTGGGGACAGGCGGACATTGGGGGCAGGGGGGCACTGGGGACAGGGGAGACAAGGGACATGGGGACATTGGAGACAGGGAGACGTGTTGGGGACATTGGGGACACTGGGGACACTGGGGACAGGAGGGACATTGGGGACAGGGGAGACGTGGGACATGGGGACATGGGGACATTGGGGACCAGGGGGCATTGGGGATGTTGGGGACACGTTGGGGACACTGGGGACGTGGGGACACTGGGGACACTGGGGACGTTGGGGACATTGGGGGGATGCTGGGGATGTGGGGACACAGGGGGGCGTGGGGACGGGGGGGACATGGGGACAGTTGGGGACAGGGGGGACATGGGACATGGGGACAGTGGGGACACAGGTGACACGGGTGACAGAGGTGACACAGAGGTGACAAGGGACACGGGTGACACGGGTGACACGGGGGACACAGGGATGACATGGATGACGGGTGACACGGGTGACACGGGTGACACGGGTGACACGGGGGTGACGGGGACGCGGTGCCAGCGCCACCTGCTCGGTGCTGAGCCGCTTCCTCTCGCAGAACGTCCTCAGCAGCTCCGTCACCTTCCTGGGGACGGGGGGGACGGGGACGTGGCGGGGGGGGGTCATGGGGGGGGGTTGGGAGGGGGCGGATTTGGGGGGGGGATTTGGGGTGCGGGGGGGTTGGGGTGCTGGGGGGATTTGGGGCATGGAGGGGATTTGGGGTGGGGGTGAAGGATTTGGGGTGGGGGGGACCTGGGGCCCGGGGGAGGGGGGTGGGGGGAGATTTGGGGGGGGGGGGGATTTGGGGCACGGGGGGGATTTGGGGTGTGGGTGGGAGATTTGGGGTGGGGGGTGATTTGGGGTGCACAGGGGGGATTTGGGGGGGGGGAATTGAGGGGGGATTTGGGGTGCAGGGGGATTGGGGGCATGGGGGGGTTGGGGCATGGGGGGGGATTTGGGGTTGGGGGGGATTTGGGGGGGGGATTTTGGGGTGCAGGGGGGGGATTCGGGTGCCCCAGGGCTGCCCTTGGGGCGCGGGGGGCGATTTTGGGGACGTTTCAGGGCACCGGGGCCAGTTTGGTGGGGGTGGGGGTGGGATGTATTTTTTGGGGTGCGGGGGAGGGGGCACCCATGGGTGCCGCTGTGGGGGGGGGGGCCCACCGGGAGACGTCGGCGATGTGCATGTGGCGCAGCTGCACCCAGAGCTCGTCGTCCTCGTCCAGCAGCGCCACCTTCTCCCGCACCGGGCCCAGCCCCGACGTCTCGTACCTGGGGGCACCCATGGGTGTCACCCCCCCCCCCCGTGGGTGTCATCATCCCCCCCCCCCCACCGCCCACGCGTGCTCCCACCCATGGGTGCGATGGAAGAGGCGAGCCCCACGTGCGGGTGCCCCCACCCACGAGGATGCACCGCTCATGGGTGCCCCCACCCATAGGTCTCCCCCCACCCATGGGTGCCCCCACCCCCGTGTGCTCTTCCCCCACCACCCATGGGTGCCCCCATCAGGGCTCTCCCCACCCCTGGCTGCCCCATACACTACGGGCACCCCCAGCACGGGTGTCCCCCGTGGGCACCCCCATCCCCGTGCGCTATTTCCTCACCACCCACGGGTGCCCCCCACCTATGGGTGCCCCCACCCATTGATCTCCCCACCCCTGGGTGCCCCCACCCATGGGCACCCCACCACCAGGGCTATCGCCACCCCTGGCTGCCCCTCACCCCCACGGGTGCCCCCGCCCCTGTGTGCACTCCTCCCCCGCCACCCACGGGTGCCCCCCACCCACGGGTGCCCCCCACCCGTGGGTGCCGCACCGGAAGGTGTCGTGCTGCAGCCCCAGCAGGTCGTAGGCCATGGCCTGCAGCGTCAGCTCGTGCAGCAGCGGCGTCACCAGGTCGAACGCCCGGTCCACGATCAGCAGCTGCGCCCGCCCCTGCGGCCAGCACCCATGGGTGCCCCCGCCGGGCGTCACCACCCCCCCCCGTCCCCCGTCCCCCGTCCCCCGTCCCCACCTCCACCATGGCCGGGTGCTGCGCCCGGCGGGCGTCCAGGTGAGCCAGCAGCGCCCGCGCCAGCACCGCGGTGTCCTCGGGGCCCCTGGGGACACGGGGACGTGCGACACAGGGACACGGGGACACGGGGACACGGGGACAGGGGGACAGGGGGACATTGGGACATGGGGACAGAGGGACTTGGGGACGGGGGACGTGGGGACATGGGACAGGGGGACAGGGGGACAGGGGGACATGGGGACATGGGGACAGAGGGACAGGGGGACGGGGGACGTTGGGGACATGGGACAGGGGGACGTGGGGACATGGGGACATTGGGACACGGGGACATGGGGACACGGGGACAGGGGGACACGGGGACAGGGGGACATGGGTTTTGGGGACATGGGACACAGGGCCACAGGGACAGAGGGACATGGGGACAGGGGACATGGGGACACGGGGACATAGATGTTGGGGACATGGGACACGGACATGGGGACATCAGTGTTGGGGACATGGGGATACAAGGACATGGGGACACAGGGACATGGGGACACGGGGGACAGGGGGACATGGGGACAGGGGGACATGTGTGTTGGGGACATGGGGACAGTGGTATTGGGGACTTGGGGACATGGGGATGTGGGTGCTGGGGACATGGGACACAGGGACACGGGGACATGGGGACACGGGGACATGGGGACACGGGGACATGGGGACGGGGGACATGGGGACACGGGGACATGGACACTGGGGACACGGGACGCGACTCCCCGACGTCCCCACCCCCCCGACGTCCCCGATGTCCCCTCCGCGTCCCCGCCCCTGCCCCCGCTGTCACCTGCGGTACCGCACGGCCGGGTACTCGCCCAGGGTGGCGCAGAGGGTGGCCAGCTGCTCGGCCAGCACCCCGAGGTGCTGCGCCCGCGTCCCCTGCCGCTGGGGGCTGTAGCACCCGTGGAAGCTCTGCGGGCAGTCCAGCGAGAAGACCTGGGGGGGGGGGCAGGGGGGCACCCATGGGTGCTGCACCCCACGGCACCCATAGGTGCCCCCTGCACCCATGGGGACCCCCAGCATGAGCTGGTTGCGGGACGGGACACCCGTGGGTTCTCCCCCTGACCTGTGGGTGTCCCCCTCGCCCCTGGGTGCCCACCCTCACCCCTGGGTGTTCCCCCTCGCCGCTGGGTGCCCCCAGCACCCATGGGTGCCCCCCACCTGGCTCTCGTAGGGCAGGAAGGCGACGTCGATCTCCTTCAGGGTGCGGATGGCGCGGGCTGCCCGCGAGCGCCCCAGCTCCTCGAACAGCTCATCGGGGCAGCCTGGGGGGGGGGGAGAAACAGCACCCATGGGTGCCCCACGGGCGCCCCGCCGCACCTCGTAGCACCCATGGATGTCACAAAGCGTCCACGGCACCCCAGAGCACCCATGGGTGTCTCAGAGCACCCAGGGCACCCCACAACACCCACAGCACCCTGTAGGGCTCACAGGTGCCCCCCAGCACCCCATGCTACCCCGGAGCACCCATGGGTGCCTGGCAGCACCCAGGGCACCGCACAGCACCCATGGGTGTCTCACAGCACCCCCAGGACTCCCAGGTGCCCCGCAGCAACCCCCAGCACCCACGGGTGCCCCGCAGCACCCATCCCCACCCCCGCAGGTGACGGGTGCCCCAGGGTGCCCCCAGCACCCATGGGTGCCCCCCGCCCCGTACCAGCGGTGAAGAAGACGTGCGCCGCCCGGTAGCGGAAGGTGGGGGCGTCCCCGAAGTCCCCGATCAGCGCCCGCACCGACTGCGGGGACGGGGCGCGTGTCAGCCTGGCCCCGGGTCCCCGCGTCCCCAATGTCCCCGTGTCCCCGGGTCCCCGTGTCCCCATGTCCCCCCCATGTCCCCACATCCCCCCAAGGTCCCATGTCCCCCCGTGTCCCCCCATGTCCCCCAATGTCCCCATGTCCCCGTGTCCCCCAATGTCCCCACATCCCCCCAAGGTCCCATGTCCCCCCGTGTCCCCCCATGTCCCCCCATGTCCCCCAATGTCCCCATGTCCCCGGTGTCCCACAATGTCCCCACGTCCCCCCTTTGTCCCCATGTCCTCCCATGCCCCCGTGCCCCCCCCATGTCCCCTCGTGTCCCCAGTGCCCAATGTCCCCACGTCCCCAATGTCCCCAGTGTCCCCACCATGTCCCCAACGTCCCCATGTCCCCACCATGTCCCCACAATGTCCCCACATCCTCCCAAGGTCCCATGTCCCCCCAATGTCCCCCACGTCCCCGCAATGTCCCCCCATGTCTCCCCCATGTCCCCTCATGTCCCCAATGTCCCCATGTCCCCGTGTCCCACCATGTCCCCGCCATCCGTCATGTCCCCACGTCCCCCTTTGTCCCCATGTCCTCCCGTGCCCCCGTGTCCCCCACGTCCCCTCGTGTCCCCAAGGCCCAATGTCCCCCCATGTCCCCCCCGTCCCCATGTCCCCAGTGTCCCCAGTGCCTGATGTCCCCATGTCCCCAATGTCCCTGTGCCCCCGTGCCCCCCACGTCCCCTCGTGTCCCCAAGGCCCAATGTCCCCCCATGATGTCCCCGTGTCCCCGTGTCCCCCCGTGCCCCCCACGTCCCCTTGTGTCCCCAAGGCCCAATGTCCCCCCATGACGTCCCCGTGTCCCCCCCGTGCCCCCCACCTCGGCGCAGGGCCGCAGCAGGTAGATCGCCTCCAGGCTGGGGATCGGCTCCCGGCGCTTCCCGATGTCCTCGATGACTGGGGGCGGGGGCGGGGGTCAGGGGGCACGGGGGGCAGGAGGGGACAAGTGGCCACGGGTGGCACCGGGAGTGCTGCGGGGCACTGTGGGGTTCTGTGGGGCGCTATGGGGCATTGAGGGGTCCTATAGGGTTCTATGGGGCGCTGTGGGGCACTGTGGGGTTCTGTGGGGTGCTGTGGGGCGCTATGGGGCATTGAGGGGTCCTATAGGGTTCTATGGGGCGCTGTGGGGTGCTTCGGGGCACTGTGGGGTGCTATAGGGCACTGAGGGGTGTTACAGGGTGCTGTGGGGTGCTGTGGGGTGCTGTGGGGTGCTGTGGGGTGCTGTGGGGTGCTGTGGGGTGCTATGAGGCACTGAGGGGTGCTGTGGGGTCCTATGGGGTGCTATAGGGCACTATGGGGCACTGAGGGGTGCTATGGGGCGCTGTGGGGTGCTGTGGGGCACTATGGGGCACTGTGGGGCGCTGTGGGGTGCTGTGGGGCGCTATGGGGCACTATGGGGCCCAATGGGGTTCTATGGGGCGCTATGGGGTGCTGTGGGGTGCTATGGGGTGCTATGGGGCGCTATGGGGCCCAATGGGGTGCTGTGGGGTGCTGTGGGGCACTATGGGGTGCTGTGGGGCGCCGTGGGGCACTATGGGGTGCTGTGGGGCACTATGGGGTGCTATGGGGCGCTATGGGGTGCTGTGGGGTGCTGTGGGGTGCTATGGGGCGCTGTGGGGCACTATGGGGTGCTATGGGGTGCTATGGGGCGCCGTGGGGCACTCACTGGTGATGCCCTCGGCCAGCACGTCGGACATCTTGCAGCAGGCGGACACCATGCGGGTGCTGGGGGTCCAGGATCAGCACCTGGGGGGGGCGGGGAGGGGGGGGCACCATCAGGACCCCTGGGGGGGGGGTCGCGGGGTGGGGGGGTCGCGGGGGGCCCCCACCTTCCACTCCCCCTCCTTCCTCACGCTCCTGATGACGTCGTTGAGGATCTCTGGGGGGGGACGGGGGGGGACACGGGGTTAATCCGGATCCGGCGCCCAGCTGTGCCCCCCGCCCCCCCCCCCCCAAGGGCCACCAGATGTCACCACCCCACCCCCACCCCCCACGTGTCCCCAGCACGCCTCGGCCCCATCACCCCCCCGTCCCGGGTCACCTGGGTGCCCCCCCCATGTCCCTCTGTGACCCCCCGGCCCCCAGTGTCCCCCCTGTGTCCCTCCACGACCCCCAAATTCCCCCAATGCCCCCCCAGTGTCCCCATGTCCCCCGCATGTCCCCCCATGTCCCCCAATGTCCCCCATGACCCCCCATCTTGCCCCACTGTCCCCCCCGCCCCCCCTTACCCCCATGTCCCCCCGTGTCCCTCCATGACCCCCCAATGCCCCCAGATGTCCCTGTGACCCCCCTATGCCCCCATGACCCCCCCGTGTCCCCCAGTGTCCCCCCCAGGTCCCCCCAATGCCCCCCACTGTCCCCATGTCCCCCCCAAGTCCCCCTATGACTCCCCCAATGTCCCCCCATGACCCCCCGTGCCCCCTGTGCCCCCCAATGTCCCCACGTCCCCTCCATGACCCCCCAATTTTCCCCCATGACCCCCCCAATGTCCCCATGCCCCCCCAATGACTCCCCCAAATTCCCCCCGTGTCCCCCCAATGCCCCCACTGTCCCCATGTCCCCCCCCAAGCCCCCAAATTCCCCCCCAATGCCCCCCCCCATGCCCCCCCAAGCCCCCCCCCCCAAATTTCCCCCCCCGCCCTCCCCGGCCCCCCCCCCCCCCCCCCCGTGACCCCAAGCCCCGCCCACGCCCCCCAACACCTCCCCCACGTGACCCCCCGGCCCCCCCCACGCCCCTCCACACGTGACCGCTCCCCCAACCACGTGACCCCCCCCCCCCACTCACTCTCCCCCACCACCGCCTTCAGCCCGCGGGGCGCCATCGCTGCCGCTTCCGGGGGGCGTGGCCAGGTGCGCCAGGCCCCGCCCCTTCTGCGCACGGCCCCGCCCTCCTCGGTTGCCAGGAGCAACGCGGCTCGCTCCTCCCCCCCCCCGCGGCGCCTTTTACGACAGCGGCGGCCGCAAAGCGCGACCGGAGCGGCCGGGTCGGTACCGGGGGGGCTTAAAAGGGGGGGGGGGGCGGGGGGGGGGGGGGGGGGGGGGGGCGGGGGGGGAGATGGGGGGGTCCGGGGGGCTCCGGGCACGGGGCTGGGGGCGGGTGCGGGGGTTCTGGGCCCTGGGGGGGGGGCCAGGCCTGAACCACACGGCCAGCCCCCCCCGCCCCCTCCCACCTTGAGCCCCCCCATGGGTGCCCCCCCCCCCAACCTCCCCACCCATGGGTGCCCCCCACGGGTGCCCCCCCTTAGGCCCCTCTCCACGGGCACGCACCGGGTGCCCCCTTGGACTCCCCCTCCCCTCCCCCCACCATGGGTGCCCCCCCGGGTGCTCCCCTGCCCCCCACCCACCCTTAGCCCCCCCACACACACCCTGGGTGCCCCCTCCCTCGGGTGCCCCCCCCCCGTGTCCCCCCCATCTCGAGTGCCCCCCTCCCCCCTCACCATTAGGTCTCCCCCCGATGCCCCCCATGGGTTCCCCCCCAATGGGTGCCCCCTCTCACCCCCCCCCCCAGATGCCCCCCAGATGTCCCCCCATGGGTGTCCCCCCACAGATGCTTCCCCTTGGGTGCCCCCCCAATTCCCACCCCCCATGGCTTCCCCCCCAGAAACTCCCCACCCCGGGTGCCTCCCTCCATGGGTGCCCCTCCCATGGGTGCCCCTCCCATGGGTGCCCCTCCCAGGTGCCCCCCTTCAGACCCCCCATGGGTACCCCCTATGAGTGCCCCCCAGATGCCCCCCTTGGGTGCCCCCCGCATGGGTGTGTCCCCCCCCAGGTGCCCCCTTTCAGACCACCCCCATGGGTGCCCTCCCAGATGCCCCCCCCATGGATACCCCCCAAGGATACCCCCCATGGGTGCCCCTCCCATGGGTGCCCCCCATGGATACTCCCCCAAGGATACCCCCATGGGTGCCCCCCATGGGTGCCCCCCCAAGGATACCCTGCCATGGATACCCCCATGGGTGCCCCCATGGGTGCCCCCCCAGATGTCCCCCCCAAGGATACCCCCCCATGGGTGCCCCCCATGGGTGCCCCCCCCAAGGATACCCTGCCATGGATACCCCCCCATGGGTGCCCCCCATGGGTGCCCCCCAGATGTCCCCCCCAAGGATACCCCCCATGGGTGCCCCCCCATGGGTGCCCCCCCCCCCATGGATACCCCCCAAGGATACCCCCCATGGGTGCCCCCCAGATACCCCCCATGGATAACCTCCATGGGTGCCCCCCCCAGATGCCCCCTCCCCATGGATAACCCCCATGGGTGCCCCCCCATGGGTGCCACCCCCAAGGATACCCCCATGGGTGCCCCCATGGGTGCCCCCATGGGTGCCCCCCCCATGGGTGCCCCCCCATGGGTGCCCCCCCCAGATGTCCCCCCATGGATACCCCCCAAGGATACCCCCATGGGTGCCCCCCATGGGTGCCCCCCATGGATACCCCCCCCATGGGTGCCCCCCATGGGTGCCCCCCCCATGGATACCCCCATGGATACCCCCCATGGGTGCCCCCCCATGGGTGCCCCCCAGATGTCCCCCCATGGATACCCCCAAGGATACCCCCATGGGTGCCCCCCATGGGTGCCCCCCCCAGATGTCTCCCCCCATGGATACCCCCCCAAGGATACCCCCCCCCATGGGTGCCCCCCCCATGGGTGCCCCCCCATGGGTGCCCCCCCCACCCCCTGTTTCTCCCCCCTCTGACCCCCCCCCCCTTTCGCCCCCCCCCAGGCCGATGGAGGCGCGCTTCACGCGGGCCAAGTCCCCGCTGCTGGAGCGGGCGCTGGGCCGGCCGCGGGGCGAGGTGGCGCTGGGCGCCTTCGCGCTGCTCTTCTCGGAGCTGGTGCAGTACTGCCAGCGCCGCGTCTACTCGGTGGCCGAGCTGCAGGCCCGCCTGGCCCGCCTGGGCCACCAGGTCGGCCTCCGCGTCCTCGACGCCCTGGTGGCCCGCGAGCGGGGGCGGCCGCCGCGAGACCAAGGTGCTGAGCGCCCTCCTCTTCGTCAAGGGCCCCGTGTGGCGGGCCCTCTTCGGCAAGGAGGCCGACAAGCTGGAGCAGGCCAACGACGACCCCCGCACCTACTACGTGATCGAGAGGGAGCCGCTGGTCAACGCCTACATCTCGGTGCCGCGCGAGAACAGCACCCTCAACTGCGCCGCCTTCGCCGCCGGCCTGGTGGAGGCCGTGCTGGGCGCCAGCGGCTTCCCCGCCAAGGTGACGGCCCACTGGCACAAGGGCACCACGCTCATGATCAAGTTCGACGAGGCCGTCATCGCCCGCGACAAGAGCCTCGAGGGGCGCTGACGGAGGCCGGGTCGCGGGCCTCGGCCTCCCTCGGGGGCCTCGGCCTCCCTCGGGGGTCCTGGGGCGCGATGGAGGCCTTCCGTGCTGTCCCTTGTCCTTCCCGATGGCTCCTGGGGATCCTTTCCTTGGTTCTTGTCGCTGTAAATGGCCTCCTGTCCTCCCTGGTGGTCCTCGGCCTCCCTCGGAGACCCTTTAATTGATTTGCATCATAATAAATGGCCTCATGTCCTCCCTGGTGGGCCTCGGCCTCCCTCGGAGACCCTTTAATTGGTTGGCTCCCTCAAAGACCCTTTAGTTGGTCCTGGTCTCAATAAACAGCCTCTTGTCCTCCCTCACGGCCTTCAGCACTGTCCTTCGTCCTCCCTGGTGGGCCTCGGCCTCTTCTGGAGATCCTTTCCTTGGTTCTTGTCCCTGTAAACGGCCTCCTGTCCTCCCTGGTGGGCCTCGGCCTCCCTTGGAGACCCTTTAATTGATTTTCATCACAATAAATGGCCTCGTGTCCTCCCTTGGTGGCCCTTGGCCTCTACAGAGACCCTTTCGTTGGTTCTTGTCATGATAAACGGCCTCGTGTCCTCCCAGGTGGGCCTCAGCGCTGTCCCTTGTCCCTCCTGCTGGGCCTCGGCCTCCCCTGGGCCCCCTTCCTTGGTTCCTGTCGCTACAAGCGGCCTCCTGTCCTCCCTGGTGGGCCTCGGCCTCTTCTGGAGATCCTTTCCTTGGTTCTTGTCCCTGTAAATGGCCTCCTGTCCTCCCTGGTGGGCCTCGGCCTCCTCGGAGAGCCTTTAGTTGGTTTTGTCATGATAAACGGCCTCGTGTCCTCCCTGGTGGGCCTCGGCCTCCCTCGGAGAGCCTTTAGTTGGTTTTTGTCATAATAAACGGCCTCGTGTCCTCCCTGGTGGGCCTCAGCGCTGTCCCTTGTCCCTCCTGCTGGGCCTCGGCCTCCCCTGGGCCCCCTTCCTTGGGTCCTGTTGCTACAAGCGGCCTCCTGTCCTCCCTGGTGGGCCTCGGCCTCCCTCGGAGGCCCTGGAGCACGTCGGTGGCCTCGACACCGTCCCTTGTCCTCCCCGCTGGCCCTCGGCCTCTGCGGGGACCCTGTCCCCACGGCGGCCCTCCGGCGCTGTCCCTTGTCCCTCCCGGTGGAGGCCGGCCTCCCTCGGGGACCCTCTTACTGGTTTTTATTGTGGTTTTCTTTTTTTTAACCTTTTTTTATCGTTTATTCATTTATTTATATTGTGTTTTATTGTTTTTATAGTTTTTTATAGTTTTATTGTTTTTATTGTTTTTTAATTCTTTGGTTTTTATCGTTTTTTATCATTTTTTGTCGTTTTTTATCGTTTTCGATTGCTTTCTTTCATTGTTTTCTTTCATCGTTTTCTATCATCGTTTTTTAATCTTTTTTATCGTTTTTGATCGTTTTTGATCGTTTTTGATCGTTTTTTATCGTTTTCTGCCGCTTTCTATCATTTTCTATCACCTTTTTTATCATTTTTTATCGTTTTTTATCTTTTTTATCATTTTTGATCGTTTTTGATCATTTTTATCGTTTTTTGTCCCCGTAAGCAGCCTCCCGTCCCGCTCTTTCCTGGGGGGGGTTGGGGACATCCCGGTCCCTCAGCGCCATCCCTTGTCCCCCCCCTTGGGGACACCGGGTGGGGTCCCTGGGGACACCGGGATGTCCCCCCCCGGCCCCAGCCCCCCGAGCTGTCACGGGGCGGGTGGCCACATCCTGCCCCCCCCGCCCCCCCCCGCTTCTTCCTGCCCAAAATGCTGCGGTGGCACCAAGGGGGGGGGGGGGGCACGTGGCCGGGGGTGGCACCGGGGGGTGACACACGTGGGGGGGTGGCACTGGGGGGTGGCACATGGCTGGGGGGGGGCACTGGGGGGTGACACGTGGGGGGTGGCACCGGGGGGTGACACATGTCTGGGGGGGGGGGTCACTGGGGGGTGGCACATGTCTGGGGGGGGCACTGGGGGGTGGCACACGTGGGGGGTGGCACTGGGGGGTGGCACATGGCTGGGGGGGCACTGGGGGGTGACACGTGGGGGGGTGGCACTGGGGGGTGGCACATGGCTGGGGGGGCACTGGGGGGTGACACGTGGGGGGGTGGCACTGGGGGGTGGCACATGGCTGGGGGGGGGGGCACTGGGGGGGGGGACACGTGGGGGGTGGCACCGGGGGGTGACACATATCTGGGGGGGGTCACTGGGGGGTGGCACATGTCTGGGGGGGGCACTGGGGGGTGGCACATGTCTGGGGGGGGGTCACTGGGGGGTGGCACATGTCTGGGGGGGCACTGGGGGGGGGTCACTGGGGTGGTGACATGTCTGGGGGGGGCACTGGGGGGTGGCACATGTCTGGGGGGGTCACCGGGGGGGTGGCACCAGGGGCGTGACACGTGGGGTTGGCACCCGTGGGGGGGTCACCAGGGGGTGGCACTGGGGGGTGACACGTGGGGGGTGTCACTGGGGGTGTCACCCGTGGGGGTGGCACTGGGGGTGTCACCCGTGGGGGGGGTGGCACTGGTGGCACTGCAGCCATGGGCCAGGGCCGGGCAGGTGCTGAGGCGTGGGGCTGGGGGGGGGGCGGTTTGGGGGTGCCCCGTGCCCCCCCCCCCGGCTCCCCCTGACCCGTCCCTGTCCCCACAGGCGGGGGGGGGGGCCGTGGGGTCCCCTCGGGGCCCCCCGGGGCTCTGCCTGCTGCTGGGGGCGGCTTTTGTGGCCTGGGGGCTGCTGCTGGGGGCCCTGCTGGGGCGGCGTGAGTGGGGGGGGGGGCGGGGGGGACGTGGGGACAGTGGGGACAAGGGGGGGGGTATGGGGGGGTGGGGGCGTGGGGGGGCGTGGGGGAGGGGGGACATGGGGGTGCAGGGGGGATGGGGGGGGGATTTGGGGACATGGGGACAATGGGGGGAATATGGGGGGGCGGGGGGGTGGGGGGACGTGGGGGGGCTTGGGGGGCATGGGGGGGCATGGGGACATTGGGGGGTGGGCTATGGGGGGCTGTGGGGTGATGGGGGAGGGGGGAAATGGGGACATGGGGGGGTGGGGGGACATGGGGGGGATGGGGGGAAATCGGGGTATGGGGGGGGGGGACGTGGGGGGACACGGGGGGGGGTGTCACGGTGTCACCGCCCCCCCCCAGACGCGGCGCTGAGCCAGGAGCTGCGGAGCCTGCGGGAGAGCCAGGAGAGGCTGGAGGCCAACGGTGGGACGGGGACACGGGGGGACGTGGGGACGGGGTGACAGTGGGTGACGGTGGGTGACAGCGGGTGACAGTGGGTGGCAGCAGGTGACAATGGGTGACAGTGGGTGGCAGCGGGTGACAATGGGTGACAGTGGGTGGCAGCGGGTGACAATGGGTGACAATGGGTGGCAGCGGGTGACAATGGGTGACAATGGGTGACAGTGGGTGACAATGGGTGACAGTGGGTGACAGTGGGTGGCAGCGGGTGACAATGGGTGATGGTGGGTGACAGTGGGTGACAGTGGGTGACAGCGGGTGACAATGGGTGACAATGGGTGGCAGCGGGTGACAAAGGCGCCGTGCCACCCGCAGGCTCGGCGCTGGCGCTGGCGCTGGCGGCGCTGGAGGGGAACCAGACGCGGCTGCAGCAGCGCGGTGGGTGGCAGCGCCCCCCTCCCCCCGTGTCCCTGTGTCCCCCCCCATCCCCCCCGTGTCCCCGCTCGCCGCCCGCGTCCCACCGGTGTCACCCCGTGCCCCCCATGTCCCCCCAGGTACAGAGACAGCGGCGCTGCTGGACGGCCTGGCTGCCAACCAGAGTGCCACCAGGATGGCAGGTGGGGCGGGGGCGCGGGGTGGGGGCGGGGGGCAGGGGGAGAGGGGGACGGGGGGACAGGGGGATGGGGGACAGGGGACAGGGGGACAGGGGGACATGGGGACAGGGGGACAGGGGGACAGGGGACAGGGGACATTGGGACGTGGGGACATGGGGACGCGGTGTCGCGGTGTCCCCGCAGTGTCGGGGACGATGGTGGCCGTGTGGCGGGACCGCGATGCCACCCGCACGGCGCTGCACCAGCTGCTGCAGGCGCTGTGGGCGCACAACGGTGAGGGGGGCACGGGGGGGGGACATCGGGGGGATACAACATGGGGGGCACAACATGGGAGGGGACAACATGGGGGGGGGACACCATGGGGGGAACACCATGGGGGGGGACACCGGGGGGGGACATCATGGGGGGGGGGTACACACCATGGGGGGGGGGCATCATGGGGGGGGGCATCATGGGGGGGGGCACCATGGGGGAGGGGCAGCACGGGGGGGGGACAGCATGGAGGGGAGACAACATGGGGGGGACAACATGGGGGGACACTATGGGGGAGCAACATGGGGGGGCAACATGGGGGGCAACATGGGGGGGGGGGAACCATGGGGGGGACACTATGGGGGGGGGAACCATGGGGGGGGCACTATGGGGGGGAACCATGGGGGGGGCACTATGGGGGGGGAACCATGGGGGGCACTATGGGGGGGGAACCATGGGGGGGCACTATGGGGGGGGGGAACCATGGGGGGCACTATGGGGGGCAACATGGGGGGGGGGCACTATGGGGGGGACACTATGGGGGGGCAACATGGGGGGGACACTATGGGGGGGCAACATGGGGGGCACTATGGGGGGGAACCATGGGGGAGACACTATGGGGGGGCAATATGGGGGGGACACACTATGGGGGCAACATGGTGGGGGGGAAGCCATGGGGGGGACACCATGGGAGGGACATTCCAGGGGGGAACCACCGGGGGGGACACACACCGTGGGGGGGCACACAGGTGGTGACCCCGCGCCCCCCCGCCCCCCAGCCTCGGGGTGCCGCGTGTGCCCCCCCGGCTGGCGGCTGCACGGGGGGAGCTGCTTCCAGTTCGGCAGCGGCCCCGCGGGGTGGGCGCAGGCCCAGGGGGTCTGCAGGGGCTGGGCGCCCACCTGGCCGTCATCGGGGACCCCCAGGAGCAGGTGAGCACCCATGGGTGCTGGGGGGGGGGGGGCGGCGGGGGGGTGCGCAGGGTCCTGCTGCAACGGGGTGGGGGGCACCCGTGGGTGGGGGAATATGGATGCGGGGTGCTGGGGGGGAGGGGAGGTTGTGGGGGGAAGGGGGGGTTGTGGGGGGAAGGGGGGGTCGGGGGGGGGGGGTCCGTTTGTTGCCCCCCCCCCCCCAAGGCTTTCCTGGCGGGGCTGTCCCCCCCACGACTCCTGGATCGGGCTCCACGACCGCAGCACCGAGGGCTCCTTCCAGTGGGTGGACGGCAGCGCCCTCAGCTACCGGTGGGGCTGGGGGGGGGCACCGGGGGGGGCTGGGGGGTTATGGGGGGCTTGGGGGGTATGGGGGGGGCTGGGGGGCTGGGGGGACATGGGGGGCTTGGGAGGTATGGGGGGGCTGGGGGGGTATGGGGGGCTGGGGGGACATGGGGGGCTTGGGAGGTATGGGGGGGCTGGGGGTTGTGGGGAGTAATGGGGGACTGGGGGGGATTATGGGGGGGCATGGGGGGCTGGGGGTTATGAGGGGCTATGGGATTATGGGGGGGCTATGGGATTATGGGGGACTGCGGGGTTATGGGGGGGCTATGGGATTATGGGGGACTGGGGGGATTATGGGGGGGCATGGGGGCTGGGGGTTATGAGGGGCTATGGGATTATGGGGGGGCTATGGGATTATGGGGGGCTATAGGATTATGGGGGGGCTATGGGATTATGGGGGACTGCGGGGTTATGGGGGCTATGGGATTATGGGGGACTGCGGGGTTATGGGGGGGCTATGGGATTATGGGGGGGCTATGGGATTATGGGGGGCTATGGGGGCTGTAGGGTTAGTGGGGACTATGGGATTATGGGGGGCTGCGGGATTATGGGGGGGGCTATAGGATTATGGGGGGGCTATGGGATTATGGGGGGGCTGCAGGATTATGGGGGGCTGGGGCGGGCTATGGGGGAGCTATGGGGTCAGAGGGGTCTCTGTGGCTATGGGGGGGCTATGGGGGGGCCATGGGGTAGGGGTGCCACCCCCTGACCCCCCCCCCAAAAAAAAAACCCCCCCCCCCCAGGAACTGGCGCTGGGGGCAGCCGGACGAGGCGGGGGGGGGCGAGGACTGCGTGGCCATGGACCCCCGGGGGCGTGGGGGGACCGGCCCTGCGCCGCCGCCCCGGGGGTGGGTGTGCGAGCGGGCCTGGGGCTGCTGAGCCCCCCTCCGAGACCCCCCCCCCCCCCGAGCTCGGGGACAATAAATGTGTGTGGGACACCTGGGGACAGCGTGGGGTGCTTGGGGACACGGGGGGGGCACCTGGGGTGCTTGGGGATACCGGGGGGGCTCCTGGGGTGCTTGGGGACACGGGGGGGGGCACCTGGGGTGCTTGGGGACACGGGGGGGCACCTGGGGTGCTTGGGGACACGGGGGGGGGGCACCTGGGGTGCTTGGGGACGGGGGGGGGGCACCTGGGGTGCTTGGGGACACGGGGGGGGGCACCTGGGGTGCTTGGGGACACCGGGGGGGGGCTCCTGGGGTGCTTGGGGACACCGGGGGGGGCTCCTGGGGTGCTTGGGGACACGGGGGGGGGGCACCTGGGGTGCTTGGGGACACCGGGGGGCACCTGGGGTGCTTGGGGACACCGGGGGGGGCTCCTGGGGTGCTTGGGGACACGGGGGGGGCTCCTGGGGTGCTTGGGGACACGGGGGGGGGGCACCTGGGGTGCTTGGGGACACCGGGGGGGGCACCTGGGGTGCTTGGGGACACGGGGGGGGGCACCTGGGGTGCTTGGGGACACGGGGGGGCACCTGGGGTGCTTGGGGACACGGGGGGGGGGCACCTGGGGTGCTTGGGGACACGGGGGGCACCTGGGGTGCTTGGGGACACCGGGGGGGGGCACCTGGGGTGCTTGGGGACACGGGGGGGCACCTGGGGTGCTTGGGGACACCGGGGGGGGCACCTGGGGTGCTTGGGGACACCGGGGGGGCTCCTGGGGTGCTTGGGGACACGGGGGGGCACCTGGGGTGCTTGGGGACACGGGGGGGGGCACCTGGGGTGCTTGGGGACACGGGGGGGGCACCTGGGGTGCTTGGGGACACGGGGGGGGGGCACCTGGGGTGCTTGGGGACACGGGGGGGGGGCACCTGGGGTGCTTGGGGACACCGGGGGGGGCACCTGGGGTGCTTGGGGACACGGGGGGGGGCACCTGGGGTGCTTGGGGACACGGGGGGGGCACCTGGGGTGCTTGGGGACACGGGGGGGGGCACCTGGGGTGCTTGGGGACACGGGGGGCACCTGGGGTGCTTGGGGACACGGGGGGGGGGGCACCTGGGGTGCTTGGGGACACGGGGGGGGGCACCTGGGGTGCTTGGGGACACGGGGGGGCACCTGGGGTGCTTGGGGACACGGGGGGGGCACCTGGGGTGCTTGGGGACACGGGGGGGCACCTGGGGTGCTTGGGGACACGGGGGGGGGCACCTGGGGTGCTTGGGGACACGGGGGGGGGCACCTGGGGTGCTTGGGGACACCGGGGGGGACATTTGGGGACACAGCGGGGGGGACAGCCCCCCCCCCCCGCACCCCCTCCCCAGGACCCCCAAAGCCCCCAGACGCGAGGGGGCTCCCGTGGAATGGTTTATTGGGGGGGGGGGGGGGCACAGGGGGCGGGGTCACAAAGGGGGCGGGGTCATGGGGTCACGGGGGGTCACGGGGGGGACCCTGGCGGCCCCCCCAGCTGGGCGACCTCCGCCCGCAGCCCGGCCTCCTGCGCCGCCTCCTCCATCCTGAAGCGGCTGCCTGCGCAGACCAGTATGGACCAGTACGGACCAGTACGGGCCAGTACGGGCCAGTATGGCTCAGTACAGACCAGTACAGAGCAGTACGGGCCAGTATGGACCAGCCAGAGTCCCAGTTGGCACCCCAGTCCATCCCCACTGGGACGCCGGTCCCTCCCAGTTCGGGGCCCTAGTCCCTCCCAGTTCAGGATCCCAACCCCTCCCAGTTCAGGATCCCAGTCCCTCCCAGTTCAGGATCCCAACCCCTCCCAGTTCAGGATCCCAGTCCCTCCCAGTTCGGGGCCCTAGTCCCTCCCAGTTCAGGATCCCAGTCCCCCCAGTTCGGGATCCCAGTCCCCCCAGTTCAGGATCCCAGTCCCCCCAGTTCAGGATCCCAGTCCCCCCCAGTTCAGGATCCCAGTCCCTCCCAGTTCGGGGCCCCAGTCCCTCCCAGTTCAGGATCCCAGTCCCTCCCAGTTCGGGGCCCTAGTCCCCCCAGTTCAGGATCCCAGTCCCCCCAGTTCAGGATCCCAGTCCCTCCCAGTTCGGGGCCCCAGTCCCTCCCAGTTCAGGATCCCAGTCCCTCCCAGTTCGGGGCCCTAGTCCCTCCCAGTTCAGGATCCCAGTCCCCCCAGTTCAGGATCCCAGTCCCTCCCAGTTCGGGATCCCAGTCCCTCCCAGTTCGGGGTCCCACTCCATCCCCACTGAGGCCCCCCCCCCTCCCTCCCCCAGTCCCTCCCAGTCCCTCCCAGTGCCCCCAGTACCTTCCAGGCGCAGCCGCCCACCTCGGCCCCCAGGCGCTGCGCTGCCACCTCCCGCTGCCACCCTGCGGGGACGGGGACGTGGGGACAGCCCGGCACCCCCAGGGCCCCCCGTCCCCACATCCCCCCCACATCCCCCCCATGCCCCCCAAGCCCCCCCCATGTCCCCCCATGTCCCCCCCATGTCCCCCCAGGTACCCCCCATGTCCCCAAGCCCCCCCATGTCCCCACGCCCCCCATGTCCCCCACGTCCCCCCATGTCCCCCCACCCCCCATGTCCCCCACATCCCCCCCATGCCCCCCAAGCCCCCCATGTCCCCCCATGTACCCCCCATATTCCCAAGCCCCCCCATGTCCCCCACACCCCCCATGTCCCCACGTCCCCCCATGTCCCCACACCCCCATGTCCCCAAGCCCCCCCATGTCCCCCCACGTCCCCCCATGTCCCCCCCACGCCCCCCATGTCCCCAAGCCCCCCCATGTCCCCCCCATGTCCCCACACCCCCCCATGTCCCCAAGCCCCCCCATGTCCCCCCCATGTCCCCAAGCCCCCCACGTCCCCACGCCCCCCATGTCCCCAAGCCCCCCATGTCCCCCCCACGTCCCCCCATGTCCCCACGCCCCCCATGTCCCCAAGCCCCCCCATGTCCCCCCCACCCCCCCCATGTCCCCACCCCCCCCCATGTCCCCAAGCCCCCCCGCCCCCCCCCCCCGTACCGTCCCTCTCCTCCTGCTCCATCTCCCCCCGCAGCTCCTCCAGCCGCTGCCACAGCCGGGGCACTGCGGGGGGGGGCACACAATGAGGGGGGGGGGTCACAAGAATGGGGGTCACAAGTGTGGGGGGGGTCCCTGGGGGTCCCCCGGGGGTTGGGGGGTCGCGGGGGGCTCACCGCTCTCCTGCAGCCCCTCCTGGTGCTCCCGCAGCCGCAGCAGGTCCCTGGAGAGCCCCACGTCTGGGGGGGGGGGCACATATTGGGGGTGGGGGGGGCATGGGGATGGGGGGGGGAACCGGGGGGGGGTCGTGGGGGGGGTCAGGGGTCGAGGTCACTCACCCAGGGTCAGCAGCACCAGCAGGAGCCCGGCCCACAGCAGGAAGGAGCCCCCCAGCACCCCCAGCGCCCCCCCCCGCAACCGGAGCTGCACGGGTTTTGGGGGGGGGGGATGGGGGTCGGGGGGGGCACCGGCACCCCCGGGACCCTCCGTATCCTCCCGGGACCCCCGCCCCCAAATCCTCCCGGGACACCCCAATATCCCTTGGGACCCGAAAAGCTCCCTGCCCCCCAAATCCCCTGGGGTCCCCAAATTCCCCCCCCGACCCCCAAAATCCCCCTGGGCCCCCCAACGCCCCTTGGACCCCCCCCCAAAGCCCCCCAGGGACCCCCCAATGCCCCTTAGACCCCCCAAAACCCCCCAGGAGCCCCCCAATACCGCTTGGACCCCCAAATCCCCCTGGGGCCCCCCCAAATCCCCCTGGGACCCCCCAGTGCGCCTTGGACCCCAAAGCCCCCAGGACCCCCAAATCCCCCTTGGCCCCCCAAATCCTCCTGGGACCCCCTATGCCCCTTGGACCCCCCCCAAAGCCCCCAGGACCCCCCAAATCCCCTTGCCCCCCCCAAATCCCCCTGGGACCCCCAACGCCCCTTGGACCCCCCCCAAAACCCCCAGGACCCCCCCCCAAATCCCCCTTGGCCCCCCCAAATCCTCCTGGGACCCCCAAAGCCCCGGGACCCCCCAAGCCCCCGACCCCCCCCTTTGCCCCCCCCCCCCCACCTGCCCGTCCCCAGCCCATGGGTGCAGCGCCTGCTGCCGGCTCGGCCACGCCCCCTTCGGCCACGCCCACCGAGGCCACGCCCACCGAGGCCACGCCCCCAGTGCTCCACCCACGGGGCCCGCCCTGGATCCCCGGGGGCTCCGGGGATGGGGCCCCCCCTCCCAGTGCTTCCCAGTATCCTCCCAGTATCCCCCCAGTGTCCCCCCAGTGTCCCCCAGTGTCCCCAGTATCCCCCAGTATCCCCCAGTATCCCCAGTGTCCCCCCAGTGTCCTCCCAGTGTCTTCCCAGTATCCCCCAATATCCCCCCAGTGTCCTCCCAGTGTCCCCCAGTATCCCCCAGTGTCCCCCAGTGTCCCCCAGTATCCCCCAGTGTCACCCCACTGTCCCCAGTATCCCCCCAGTATACCCCCAGTGTCCCCCCAGTATTCCCCCAGTGTCCCCCCAGTGTCCTCCCAGTATCCTCCCAGTATCCCCCCAGTGTCCCCCAGTATCCCCCCAGTGTCCCCCCAGTGTCCCCCAGTATCCCCAGTGTCCCCCCAGTGTCCCCCCATTGTCCTCCCAGTATCCCCCAGTGTCACCCCAGTGTCCCCAGTATCCCCCAGTGTCCCCCCAGTATCCCCCAGTATCCCCAGTGTCCCCCCAGTATCCCCCAGTATCCCCAGTGTCCCCCAGTGTCCTCCCAGTATCCCCCCAGTATCCCCAGTGTCCCCCCAGTATCCCCCAGTGTCCCCCCAGTGTCCCCCCAGTATCCCCAGTGTCCCCCCAGTGTCCCCCCAGTGTCCTCCCAGTATCCCCCAGTGTCACCCCAGTGTCCCCAGTATCCCCCCAGTGTCCCCCCAGTATCCCCCAGTATCCCCAGTGTCCCCCCAGTGTCCTCCCAGTATCTCCCCAGTATCCCCAGTGTCCCCCCAGTATCCCCCAGTATCCCCCAGTGTCCCCCCAGTGTCCCCAGTATCCCCCAGTATCCCCAGTATCCCCAGTGTCACCCCAGTGTCCCCCAGTATCCCCCAGTATCCCCCCAGTATCCCCCCAGTGTCCCCCCAGTATCCCCCAGTGTCCTCCCAGTATCCCCCAGTATCCCCCCAATGTCCTCCCAGTGTCCTCCCAGTATCCCCCCAATATCCCCCCAGTGTCCTCCCAGTGTCCCCCAGTATCCCCCCAGTGGCCCCCAGTGTCCTCCCAGTATCCCCCAGTGTCACCCCAGTGTCCCCATTATCCCCCCAGTGTCCCCCCAGTATCCCCCCAGTATCCCCAGTGTTCCCCAGTATCCTCCCAGTATCCCCCCAGTGTCCCCCCAGTGTCCCCTCAGTATCCCCAGTGTCCCCCCAGTGTCTCCAGTATCCCCCAGTATCCCCCAGTATCCCCCCAGTGTCCCCCCAGTATCCCCCAGTATCCCCCCAGTGTCCCCAGTATCCCCCCAGTATCCCCCCAGTATCCCCCCAGTGTCCTCCCAGTATCCCCCAGTGTCCTCCCAGTGTCCCCCAGTATCCCCCCAATGTCCCCCCTCGCCCCCCCCCCAGTGCCCCCCCCTTTTTATCCCCAAAGGGGAAGTGAAAGGGAAGCGGCCACGTGCGGGGGGGGGGGCACGTGGCACCGGGGGCGGGGTGGGGGCACACGGGGACGGGGGGGTCCGGGGGGTCCCGGGGGTCCCAGCATTTGGGGGGGGCTCTCCCAGACCCCCCCCACCCCCGGCCCCTATTAACCCTTTAGTGACCACCGCTCCCCATCTCTCCCCCATCTCTTTATTGGGTCCTGCCAGCTCCTGGGGGGGGCGCTGAGCCCGGGGGGGGTCGGGGAGATCCGGGGGGGTCCGGGGGGTCCGGGGGGTCCCGGGGGTCCTAGCAGGTGGGGGGGCGCTCGCAGACCCAGTGCAGGGCCCGCTCGCAGGCCAGGTCGTCCCAGCGGCCGTCGGGCAGCAGCGCGGCGCAGTTCTGGCTGCGGCCCCCGTTGGGCTCCCCCGGCCCCAGGAGCTGCGGGGGGCGCGGTGAGGGGGGGGGGCGCGGGGGGGGCAAGGAGGGAGGGAAGGGGGGGGGGTGGGGGGGGGGGCCGGGGGGGATTGGGGGGGGAGTTGGGGGGGTCCTGGGGGGTGGGGGGCCGGGGGGATTGGGGGGGGTTTGGGGGGGGGTCTTGGGGGGGAATTTGGGGGGGGGGGGCCGGGGGGGGGGGGGGGGTCCTGGGGGGGGGGGGGTCCGGGGGGGAACTGGGGGGGGGGGGTGGGGGGTCTTGGGGGAATTTGGGGGGGGGGCGGGGGCTTGGGGTGGTCCTGGGGGGGGGTGGGGGGGTCCTGGGGGGAACTGGGGGGGGGGGAACTGGGGGGGTCCGGGACGGGGAACTGGGGGGACAGGGGGGAGTGCTGGGGGTGGGGGGGGCGGGGAGGGGGATTTGGGGGCAGGATTTGGGATTTGGGATTCAGGATTTGGGACTGGGGCTTTGGGATTTTGGATTTAGGATTTGGGATCTGTGGGGGGGATTTGGGATTGGGGGGATTTGGGGTTGGATTTGGGATTTGGGAATTGGGATTGGGGGATTTGGGATTGGGGGATTTGGGGTTGGATTTGGGATTTGGGATTTGGGATTGGGGGGATTTGGGATTGGGGGGATTTGGGGTTGGATTTGGGATTTGGGATTGGGGGGATTTGGGATTTGGGATTTGGGATTGGGGAATTTGGGATTGGGGGGATTTGGGGTTGGGGCGATTGGGGGTTGGGAGGATTTGGGGTTGGGATTTCGGGGTGGGATTTGGGATTTTGGCTTTAGGATTTGGGATTTGGGATTTGAGATTTGGGGGTGGGATTTGGGAATTGGGATTTAGGATTTGGGGGGGGTGGGACCTGGGGCTGCCCCCCCTCCCCCTTACCTGAAGCCCGGGGGGCCCCGTCCAGCCAGCGCCACCCCCCTCGCTGTCCTGGTCGCTGAGGCCCAGCCAGTACCCGCGGGGCTGGGGGGCCGTGCGCAGCACGAAGTCCTGGGGGGGCACGGCCACGTGGGGGGGGGGGCAGCACCCCCAGGACCCCCCTCCCCCCTTTCCCCCTCCATTCCCCCCTCCCCCTTTCCCCCCCCCGCCTCAGTTTCCCCAATCCCAACCCTGATGTTGCTGGGGGGCCTGGGGGGGGGGATTTTGGGGCGGGGGTCCCGGGGGGGCCCTAGAATTTGGGGGGGCTCTCCCAGATCCCCCCCCCGCCCCTATTAACCCTTTAGTGACCACCACCCCCATCCCCCCTCTCTTTATTGGGTCCAGGGGGGCGCTGAGCTCCAGGGGCCCCGGGGGGGGTCTCGGGGGGTCCCAGCATTTGGGGGGGGCTCTCCCAGACCCCCGCCCCCATTAACCCTTTAGTGACCACCGCTCCCCATCTCTCCCCCATCTCTTTATTGGGTCCTGCCAGCTCCTGGGGGGCGCTGAGCCCGGGGGGCCGGGGAGATCCGGGGGTCCGGGGGGTCCCGGGGGTCCCGGGGGGGTACCTGCTCGGCCGCGGTCTCCAGCACCAGCAGCAGCCCCCTGCGCCACGCAGGAGCCTTCGGCCTCGCGCCAGCGCCGCCCGGCCGCCGAGAAGTGGTAGCAGCTGGCCCCAAAGGGCACCCAGCCGGGGGGCAGCGCGGGCACGGCCCCCGCTGCGGGGGGTTGTGGGGTCAGGGGGGGTTATAGGGTCGGGGGGGTTGTAGGGGGTTACGGGGGCATGGGGGGGTTGTAGGGGCACGAGGGGCATCAGGGGGTTATAGGGTCACAGGGGGTTATAGGGGCCCGGGGGTTATAGGGTCGGGGGTGGTTGTAGGGTCGGGGGGGTTATAGGGGCACGGGGGGGTTATAGGGGGTTATATGGCCATGGGGGTTATAGGGGTACAAGGGGCATCAGGGCTTATAGGGTCACAGGGGGTTACAGGGACATGGGGGGCATCAGGGTTACAGAGATATGGGGGGGTTATAGGGCCATGGGGGTTATAGGGGTACGGGGGGGTTATGGGGGCATGGGGGCATCAGGGGTTATAGGGTCATGGGGGAGTTATAGGGGCATGGGGGGTTATAGGGGCACAGGAGGGTTATAGGGGGTTATAGGGACATGGGGGGCATGGGGGGGTTATAGGGTCGGGGGGGTTATAGGGGCATGGGGGGGTATAGGGGTATGGGGGATTATAGCAGTATGGGGGGTTATAGGGGGTTATAGGGTCACAGGGGGTTATAGGGTTGGGGAGGGTTATAGGGGCATGGGGGTTTATAGGATCGGGGGGTTATAGGAACATGGGGGGGCATGGGGGGGGGTTATAGGGGCATGGGGGGATTATAGGGGTATGGGGGGGTGCATCAGGGGTTATAGGGATGGGGGGTTGTAGGGTCACAGGGGAGGTTATAGGGGCACGGGGAGGGGTTATAGGGACATGGGGGGGTTATAGGGACATGGGGGGTTATAGGGACATGGGGGGTTATAGGGACAGGGTGACGGGGGTGTCCCGGGGGGGTCTCACCCCCGCTGCCCCGCAGGGCGGCCACCTCCTGCTGCAGCTGCTGGTGCTCAGCCCGGAGCTCGGCCAGGGCCTGAAACAGGGGCTCTGCGGGGAGGGGGGGTCAGCCCCGGAGCGGGACCCCGAACGGGGACGGGGACCCCGAACGGGGACGGGGACCCCAAAGGGGGACGGGGACCCCAAATGGGGACGTCTCACACGCGGCTCATACACACGGCTCTCACACGAGGATTTCACACGAGGGTGTCACACGAGGGGCTCTCTCGCACGAGGGTCTCGCACGAGGGTCTCACAAGGATCTTGCACGAGGGTCTCGCACATGGCTCTCAGGCGGTTCTTGCACAAGGGGCTCACACGAGGGGCTCTCACACGAGGAGCTCACACGGCTCTCGCACAAGGGTCTTGCACGAGGCTCTTGCACGAGGCTCTCAGCTGCCACACGAGGGTCTCACACGAGCGTCTCACAAGGATCTTGCACGAGGGTCTCACACAAGGGTGTCACAAGGGCCTCACAAAGAGTCTCCCACACGGGGTTCTTGCACGAGGGTCTCACACACGGCTCTCACAAGCGGTTCTTGCACGAGGGTGTCACACGAGGAGCTCTCTCACACGAGGGTCTCGCACGAGGCTCTCACACACGAGGGTCTCACATGCGGCTCTTGCACGAGGCTCTCACACGAGGGTATTGCACGAGGCTCTCACACACAAGGTTCTTACACGGCTCTCGCACAAGGGTCTCACACGAGGGTGTCACACGAGGGTCTCACACGAGGAGCTCTCTCACACGAGGGTCTCACACGAGGGTGTCACACACGTGCCCCCCCCCCCCCCCACTCACGTGTTTGCACGCCGATGGCCGCGGTGCCGACGGCCGCCAGCACCCCCAGGGCCAGCGCCAGCGCCAGCAGCAGGCGCCCCCACGGCCCCCGGGGACACGGCCGGCGGGGGGCGCGGAGCCGGGGGGGGCACCTGCAGGGGGCACAACTGGGGGGGGGGGCCGGGGGTGAGTGCCCCCCGGGGAAATACCCCCTGAGGGGGGCAAATACCCCCCCAGTAGGGCAAATACACCCCTAGGAGGGCAAATGCCCCCCCTGGGGCAAATGCCCCCCCAATAGGACAAATAGCCCCCCTAGGACAAATACCCCCCCCCCATAGGGTAAATTACCCCCCCATAGGGCAAATCCCCTCCCCATAGGGTAAATTCACCCCCCATAGGGAAAATTCTCCCCCCAAGGGGCAAATCACCCCCAGGACAAATGCCCCCCCCCCCAGAGGACAAATGCCCCCACCCCAAGGGCAAATTCCCCCCAGTAGGGCAAATTGCCCCCCCCCAGTGGGACAAATACCCCCCCCCAAATAGGGCAAATGCCCCCTCCCGGACAAATACCCCCCTAGGACAAATGCCCCCCCCCGTAGGGCAAATAGCCCCCCAAGAGGAAAAATACCCCCATAGGGGCAAATCGCCCCCAAAAGGGGCAAATCCCCCCCCAAAGGGCAAATCCCCCCCGAAAGGACCAATAGCCCCTCCCAAATAGGGCAATTCCCCCCCCATAGGGCAAATCCCCCCCCCTAGGGCAAATCCCCCCCCAGCAGGACAAATGCCCCCCATAGGGTAAATTCCCCCCCCCCGTAGGGCAAATCCCGCCCCCAAAGGGGTAAATCCCCCCCCCCCAATAGGTAAATGCCCCCCCCGTAGGACAAACCCCCCCCCATCGCACAAGTGCCCCCCCCCCGTACCGGCGCCCCCCGTGGTGCCGGCAGGCCTTGAGGGGCAGGTGGGGGGGGGCGGCGGGGGGGGCGGCGGGGGGCTCCACGTTCTCGTAGTCGTCGCTGGACAGGCGGGGGCGGCCTGGGGGGGGGGGGGGGGGCAGCACCGGGTCCTTGTCCCCCCCCATGTCCCCGTGTCCCCCCGTGTCCCCATGTCCCCCCCGTGTCCCCGCGTCCCCCCTGTGCCCCCCCATCCCTGTCCTCCCCCGTGTCCCCCCCATGTCCCCCCGTCCCCCCTGCCCTGTGACACCCCCAGCTGCCCCCCCGTGTCCCCCCTGTGCCCCCCCCCCCCGTGTCCTCATGTCCCCCCCTGTCCCCCACCCCCCCGGTCCCCCCCTGTCCCCATGTCCCCCCCCCCCCCCCCCGTACCTCGGGGCTTCATGGCCGGGGGGGGGGCCCTAAAACACATTTGGGGTTGTTGGGGACAGGGACGCGACCCCGAGGCGTCCCCAGCCCTGTCCCCGTGTCCCCCCCGTGTCCCTGTCCCCTCCCGTGTCCCTCCCCGTGTCCCCATCCCCATGTCCCCCCCACTGTCCCCACGCCCCCCGTGTCCCCGATCCCACCCCATGTCCCCCGTCCCCCCACAAGTGTCCCCATCCCCGTCCCCGTGTCCCCCCGTGTTGCCATCCCCACCCCATGTCCCCATCCCCGTGTCCCCCCATGTCTCTGTCCCCCCCATGTCCCCATCCCCATCCCCGTGTCCCCCCCCGTGTCTCTGCCCCCACCCCCAAGTGTCCCCATCCCCGTGTCCCCGTCCCCCCATGTCCCCGTGTCCCTATCCCCATCCCTGTCCCCATGTCCCCCCCAGTGTCCCTGTGGCCCCCCCGTGTCCCCGTCCCCCCCCCATGTCCCCATCCCCACCCCGTGTCCCCACCTCGGGGCCACGTCGGCCGCGTCCCGCAGACGCCACCCGCCCGCCTGTCACGGGCCACCACATCCCCGTCACGGGCCACCGGAGTCCCCGGGGGAACCGAAACTGTCCCCGTCCCCGGGGCGGGGCCACACCTGTCCCCAACCGTCCCCGGTGCCACCCAACGTCCAAAACAGCCTGGGGGGCCCCGAGGGTCCCCAACGGTCCCCGGTGTCCCCGTGGTCCCCAAGAGTCCCCAGCGGTCCCTGGGCCGAACGTCCCGGGAGGTCACCGATGTCCTCAGGGGTTCCCATTGCCCCCGGTGGTCCCCAGTGTCCCCAGTGTCCCCAGTGTCCCCAGTGTCCCCAGAGTCCCCAATATCCCCAATGTCCCCCGTGGTCCCTATTGTCCCCAGTGGTCCCCAACGTCCCCAGTGTTCCTGGTGGTCCCCAGTGACACCAATGTCCCAAATGTCCCCGTTGTCCCCAATGTCCCTATTGTCCCCAGTGCCCCCAATGTCCCCCGTGGTCCCCAATGTCCCCACTGTCCTCAGTGTCCCCAGTGTCCCCAACGTTCCTACTGTCCCCAGTGTCCCATTTGGTCCCCAGTATCCCCAGTGTCCCCAGTGGTCCCCATTGTCCCCAGTGTCCCTGCTGGTCCCCAACGTCCCCAGCCAATGTCCCCAGTGTCCCTTTTGTTGCCAGTGTCCCCAATGTCCCTGGTTGTCTCTATTGTCCCCATTGTCCCCAAGGTCCCCAACACCCCCAGTGTCCCCATTGTCCCTGGTAGTGCCCACTGTCCCCAACACCCCCACTGTCCCCACTGTCCCCAATGTCCCTGGCGGTCCCCCTTTGTCCCCAAGGTCCCCAAGGTCCCTGGTGGTCCCCCAAGGTCCCCAAGGTCCCTGGTGGTCCCCCAATGTCCCCAAGGTCCCCAATGTCCCTGGCGGTCCCTATTGTCCCCAAGGTCCCCAAGGTCCCTGGTGGTCCCCCAAGGTCCCCATTGTCCCTGGTAGTCCCCACTGTCCCCACTGTCCCCATTGTTCCTGGTGGTCCTCCAATGTCCCCAACACCCCCAGTGCCCCCAGTGCTCCTGGTGGTCCCCAATGTCCCCCTCCGTCCCCCCTGTCCCCTCGTGTCCCCCTGTCCCCCCGTCCCCATTGTCCCCGTCCCCCTGGGCCCTTTCCCCCCCCAGGAGGACCCAGGAACGGGGGCGCGCCAGCACCCCCGCGCCGCTCTGGCCGCCACAACTCTATGGTGCAGGGAAGGAAGGGGCGGCCACTTCCGGATCCGCCGCGCCCGTTCCGCGGCGCTTCCTCTTCCGCCGCGCTCCTCGCGCCGCTCGCTTGGGTTCCGGGCTCCGTCGGTTCCGCTCCCGGTTGCCCCGCTCGCCCGGTTCCGGTTCCGGCGGCGCCGCCCTTCCGCTTCCGGTGCCGGTGCGGTCCCGGGGCCGCCATGGGCGCGCACCTGGCCCGGCGCTACGCGGGGGGCGCGGACACGGAGCCGGACCCGCTGCAGATGCCGACCTTCCCCGCGGGGCTCGGCCTGCCCCAGCGGGCGCCCCGCGGTACCGGGGGGGGGGGGGGGGGGCACGGGGAGGGGGCGGGGGCACCGGGAGGGGGGAGGGGAACCGGGGGGGAAGGGAACCGGGGTGGGGGGGGGGGCTGGGCGCGTCCCCGTGTCCTTGTCCCCGTGCCCCCCGTGTCCTTGTCCCTCACCCTTTCCCCTCCCCCCCGGTTGTCCTTGTCCCCCCCCCATGTCCCCGCCGTGCCCCCCGTGTCCCTCCCCGTGTCCCCCCCGCCCCAACTCCCCCTGTCCCTGTCCCCGTCCCCGTCCCTGTGCCCTGTCGTCCGTCCCCCCCCCCCCCCCCCCGGCCGTGTCCCCATCGGTGCCGTGTCCCCCCCCCCCCCCATGTGTGTCCCCCCCCCGTGCGTCCCCCCCGTGTCACCCGTCCCCCCAGCACCCCCATTCTCGTCACACGTCCCCGCTGTGTCCCCCCCTCTCACCCCATGTCCCCACGGTGTCCCCCCCCTTCATCACACGTTCCCCCCCCCCATTGTCACACGTCCCCCCAGCGCCCCCCAGCGTGTCCCCACGGTGCCCCCCCCCCACCCCACGTCCCCCCAACGTCCCCACCCTTGTCACACGTCCCCGTGGTGTCCCCCAACGTGCCCCCGTCCCCTGACTGTGTCCATGTCCCCATCCCCTGACCCTGTCCCCTGTCCCCATGCCTTGACCGTGTCCCTGTCCCCTGACCCTGTCCCCATCCCCTGACCCTGTCCCTGTCCCTTTCCCTGTCCCCTGACCCTGTCCCCTGACCCCGTCCCCATCCCCCGTCCCTGTCCCCATCCCCCGTCCCTGTCCCCATCCCCTGACCCTGTCCCTGTCCCCTGACCCTGTCCCTGTCCCCATCCCTGTCCCCTGACCCCATCCCCATCCCCTGTCCCTGTCCCCATCCCCTGTCCCCTGACCCCGTCCCCATCCCCTGACCCTGTCCCCATCCCCTGACTGTGTCCCTGTCCCTGCCTCCTCTCCCCTGACCGTGTCCCCGTCCCCTCATGGTGTCCCTGTCCCCTGGTGGTGTCCCTGACCGTGTCCCCATCCCCTGACTGTGTCCCCATCCCATCCCCCGTCCCCTGACTCTGTCCCCGTCCCCTGACCCTGTCCCTGTCTCCTGTCCCCTGGCCGTGTCCCCATCCCTTGACTGTGTCCCCGTCCCCTGACCCTGTCCCTGTCTCCTGTCCCCTGGCCGTGTCCCCATCCCTTGACTGTGTCCCCGTCCCCTGACCCCGTCCCCCTGTCCCTGTCCCCGTCCTCTGACGGTGTCCCTGTCCCCCGATGGTGTTCCCGTCCCCTGACCCTGTCCCAGTCCCCTGGCTGTGTCCCCATCCCTTGACTGTGTCCCCATCCCTGTCCCCTGACCCTGTCCCCTGACCCTGTCCTCTGACCCCGTCCCCTGACCCCGTCCCCGACCCTGTCCCCTGTCCCTGTCCCCTGACTGTGTCTCCTGTCCCGTGACCGTGTCCCCATTCCCTGACCGTGTCCCTGTGCCCTGTCCCTGTCCCCATCCCCTGACCGTGTCCCCGTCCCCTGACCGTGTCCCTGTCCCCTGTCCCCGTCCCCGTCCCCATCCCCTGACCGTGTCCCTGTCCTGTGACCCTGTCCCCTGACTGTGTCCCTGTCCTCGTCCCCCGACCCTGTCCCAGTCCCCTGGCTGTGTCCCCATCCCTTGACTGTGTCCCCATCCCCGTCCCCTGACCCTGTCCCTGTCCCCTGTCCCTGTCCCCGTCCCCTGTCCCTGTCCTGTGACCCTGTCCCCTGACTGTGACCCCGTCCCCTGACCGTGTCCCTGTCCCCTTACGGTGTCCCTGTCCCCTGACCCTGTTCCCTGACCGTCCACGTCCCCTGTCCCTGTCCCCATCCCCTGACCGTGTCCCTGTCCTGTGACCCTGTCCCCTGACCGTGTCCCTGTCCCCTAACGGTGTCCCTGTCCCCATCCCCATCCGCTGTCCCCGTCCCCCCGCAGCGATGGTGGCGGAGCGCGGCAGCTGGCGGAGGCGCGGGTGCCGCTGGAGCAGCGCGACTTCTGCGCCCACCTCCTGCTGCGGCTCCTGCGCTGCCAGCGCGACGCCTTCCCCAGCGCCTGGAGCTGCCGCCCCCTGCGCCACCGCTGGGACGCCTGCCAGCACCGCGAGTAGGGGGGCAAGGGGGGCGGGGGGGGGCAAGGGGGGACGTGGGGGCGGGGGAAAGGGGGCGGGTTGGGGACAGGGGGACGAGGGGGGTGGGGGGGGACGGGGGGGCACAGGGGGCACAGGGGGGTGGGGGGGACATGGGGACAGGGGGACAAGGCAGGGACGGGGGCGGGTTGGGGACAGGGGGTGGGGGGGATGTGGGGACAAGGGGGGCAGTGGGGGTGGGGGGACAGGAGGGGGTTGGGAACGGGGGGACAAGGAGGGGGGTGGGGATGGGGGGGACACAGAGGGGTTGGGGACGGGGGCGGTTTGGGGACATGGGAACGGGGGGTTGGGGACACGGGGGCGGTGGGGACACGGGGGGTGACACCGGCTGAGGGCAGGGACGGGGCTGGGGACGCGGGGACACCGCGGCGTCCCCGGGGCTCCCCGTCCCCGTGGTGCGGTGACGGGGTGACACGGTGCCATGGGGTGACACGGGGTGACACGGTGACACGGTGACACGGGGTGACACGGTGCCGTGGTGACACGCGGTGACATGGGGTGACACAGGTGACATGGTGCCGCGCGTGTCCCCAGCTACGTGATGCGCATGAAGGAGTTCGAGCGCGAGCGGCGCCTGCTGCAGCGCCAGAAGCGGATCCGGGCACAGGAGGTGGCAGCCGCCGAGTGACGGGGACACCTGGGGACACCCGGGGACACGCGGGGACACCCGGTGCCACCCGGTGCCGCCCGGTGCCACCCGCCACGCATTAAATCCCCAGGCCCGACGCCGCGTCCCGCGTCCCCGTCCCTCGTCACCGCCTCGGGGGGACCGCGGGCTGTCCCCGGGGGTGGCCGCGCGCCCTCCCGCGTCCCCGGGGGGGGGGGGGACACAAGGACAGGCCACACACACACGGGGGGGGTGACACCGTTTATTCCCATCCTCGGGGACTTGGGGACAACGGGGGCGGGGGGCGCGGGTCGGTGACACCGGCGGTGCCCTCGCCGGCGCTGCCGTCACCGCGGGACGGGGACGACGGGGCCGGGTCCTCGGGCGTCCTGCTCGGGGCGGGGTGTTGGGGGGGACACAGGCGGCGGCGCCCCCCGTGTCCCCGCGGCGTCCCCGCGGTGTCACAGCAGGAAGGGGACGATGGGCGAGCGCAGCGGGGGGTAGTCGCGGAACTCCCGCAGGTAGCTGCGGTGCTTGCCCTGCGCCCAGATGGCCATCTGCACGAAGCCCACCAGCGAGAAGAGCGCCACTGCGGGGGCACCGTCAGCGGGGGGGCCGGGGGGACACCGGGGGGTTGGGGACACCGGAGGGGTTGGGGGACACCGGGGGGGAGGGGGGACACCGGGGGGGAGGGGGACAGTGGGGGACATGGGGGGGTGAGGGGCAAGGGGGACACGGGGATGTGCGGGGTGAGGGGGGACCCCAGGGGGCGGGGGGACCCCAGGGGGCAGGGGGGGCAAGGGGACACGGGGGGGTTGGGGACACGGCGGGGGGTGAGGGGACCCCAGGGGAGAAGGGTCGCTGGGGGAGGGGGGGCAGGGGACCTGGGGACCCGAGGGGACCCGAGGGGACAGGGCCACCGCCGACGTGGGGGCCTCAGAGGGACGGGGGGCAGCGGGGGGGGATGTGGGGACACGGCGGGGGGGGACAGGGCCCTGGGGGGGGCAGGGGGCTTGGGGACACCGGGGGGGGGGACACACGGGGGGGCGCTCACCGGGCAGGCACTGTGTCATGATGGTGAAGCCGATCCAGGACCCGACCTGGGGGGGGAGGGCAGCACCCATTTGGGGGGGGGGTCCTCCCAAACAGGGCTGTGCCCCCCCACCCAGGGGTGCCCCCTTAAGCAGTGCCTCCCCCATTGTGGTGCCCCCCCAAACAGGGATCCCCCCCCCCAAACAGGGCTGCACCCCTCCCCCAAACAGGGGTGTCCCCCGTAAGCAGTGCCACCCCTCGTTGTGGTGCCCCCCCCAAACACAACTGCCCCCAAACATTGGGGTGCCCCCCAACAGGGGTACCCCCCATAAGCAGTGCCACCCCCCCAACCCAAGGGGTGCCCCCCAAGAGGGGTACCCCCCCATTGGGGTGCCCCCCCCCCCGAGAGGGGTACCCCCCCCCAAACAGGGATTTCCCCCCCCCACCCAGGGCCCCCCCCCTCAAATAGGGTACCCCCCCCCCCCCCCCCCAAAGAGGGGTACCCCCCAAACAGGGTGCCTCCCCCCACCCAGGGGTGCCTCCCCTCATTGGGGTGCCCCCCCCCAGGGGTGCCCCCCCCCCCAGGGGTGCCCCCCGCGCCCCCCCACCTCGTAGGTGTAGTTGGGGCAGGAGACGAGCAGGAAGAGCCAGGTGAAGGGGTTGCGCGTGGGGTAGGGGATGCGCCGCGCCTTGGAGCCTGGGGGGGCGGGGGGGGGGCACACGTGTGAGCACGGGGGGGCACACGTGTGAGTGTGAGCGGGGGGGCACACGCGGGCGTGCACAGGGCGTGAGCAGGAGCACCCCCCCCAGCTGCCCCTCTGTGAGCCCCCCCCAGCCCCTGTTTGCACCCTGAGCGTGCCCCCCCCGTGTGCCCCCCCCCCCGTGTGCCCCCCCTCCGTGCCCCCCCGTGTGTTTGTGTCCCCCCCCCCCCCGTGTCTGTGCTCCCCCCGGTGTTTGTGCCCCCCCGTGTGTTTGTGTCCCCCCCCCCCTCTGCGCCCCCCCCCCGTGTCTGTGCCCCCCCCGGTGTTTTTGCCCCCCCCCCGTGCCCCCCCGGTGTGCCCCCCCTGTGTCTGTGCCCCCCCTGGTGTTTTTGCCCCCCCCCCCCATGTGTCTGTGCCCCCCCCCGTGTCTGTGCCCCTCCCTGTGCCCCCCGGTGTGTGTGCCCCCCCGTGTGCCCCCCCCCCATGTATTTGTGCCCCCCCCGTGTCTGTGCCCCCCCGCCCCTCACCCGCCGGCCGCAGGTTGCGCAGCGCCACGTGGATGGAGAAGTTCCCCAGCTGGCAGAACTGGGGGGGGCATGGGGCTGAGGGGGGGCACCCAACACCCCCCCTCCAAACCAACACCTCCCCGACCCCCCCCAGCGCCCCGGCACCCCCAAAGCGTGCCCCCAACACCCTCCCGTGCCCCCCCATGGCCCCCCCAAACCCCCCAGCCCCCCAGGACCCTCCCAGAGCCCCCCAAACCCACTGAGCCCCCCAGCACCCCCCATGACCCCCACGACCCCTCCATGGCCCCCAAACCCCCCCGTAGCCCCCCACGACCCCCCAGCCCCCCACGACCCCCCCAACCCCCCAATACCCCCTTGACCCCCCTCCCAACCCCCCCCCAGGCCCCCACGACCCCCAAACCCCCCCATAGCCCCCCAGGACCCCCCCAACCCCCCCAGCCCCCAGGACCCCCAGAACCCCCCAACCCCCCAGCCCCCAGAACCCCCCAGAACCCCCCAGAACCCCCCAGTCCCCCACGACCCCCAAACCCCCCATAGCCCCCCGACCCCCCAGCCCCCCACGACCCCCCAACCCCCCCATAGCCCCCCCCATGACCCCCCAAACCCCCCCATAGTGCCCCCCAGCCCCCCACGAGCCCCCCCAGCCCCCCACGACCCCCAAACCCCCCCATAGCGCCCCCCAGCCCCCCCACGACCCCCCCAGGCCCCCACGACCCCCAACCCCCCCAGCCCCCAGGACCCCCCCCAGTCCCCCACGACCCCCCAAACCCCCCCATAGCCCCCCCACGACCCCCCCAGCCCCCCACGACCCCCCAACCCCCCATAGCCCCCCCATGACCCCCCCCAAACCCCCCCCCATGGTGCCCCCCAGCCCCCCACGAGCCCCCCCAGCCCCCACGACCCCCAAACCCCCCCATAGCGCCCCCAGCCCCCCGACCCCCCAGGCCCCCGACCCCCCCAACCCCCCCAGCCCCCAGGACCCCCCAAGCCCCCCAGCACCCACCAGGAATACGGCGAGCGCCAGCTTCCCTGCTCATCGCCGTACGCTGCGGGGGGGGGGGGACACGGGGACGGGCTCAGCGCCCCCCCCGGCCTCAAATCCCCCCCCCCTCGTCTGGGGGGGGCCAGATCTCGGTCAGGGGGGTCGCAGGGTGATTTTTTTCCGGGGGGGGGCTCTCACCGGGGGGTGTAGAGGGGGTGGTTGATGTAGTACGCCATCCAGGCGGCGAAGCCCCAGTAGTAGGTGCAGTTCTGGGGGGGGACACAAAAATTAAGGGTTTTTTTTTGGGGGGGGGGGGGACACGGGGGTCCCGGGGGGGTTGTTCTGCGGGGGGGGGCACCTTGAAGATGTTGCGCAGCGGCATGGTGCCGTGGGAGAAGCGGTGCACGAAGAGCGTCTCCAGCAGGCGCTTGACGTAGTGGAAGGAGTGGCAGACGCAGGCCAGGCTGCGGGGGGGGGCGGTTAATTAGGGGGGTAATTAGGGGGGTAATTGGGTGGGTGGGGGGAGGAGCACCCCAAATTCAGCCCCCAGACCCGCCACCCGGTAGCTGCACCTCCTCCTGTGGGGTAAGGAGGCTAAGGGAACCCCCCCCCAAGGTTTGAGGGACCCCAAGTGTGCCCCCCCAGGCCCCCTTAGCCCCCCCTTCTCCCCCTTGACCCCCCAGGCCCCCCAGGACCCCCTGGGACCCCCTTTCACCATCCCTGCCCCCCCCCCCAGAACTCCCCAGGACCCCTTTCCCCCCTCCAGGATCCCTGGGACCCCCTATCACCCCCCTTACCCCCCCCCCCAGCCCCTCAGGACCCCCTTCACCCCCCAGGACCCCCTTTCACCCCCCTTGCCCCCCCCAGGCCCCCCCGGCCCCCCCACGGACTGGACGACGGCGTGGCGGCTGGCGGTGAAGTCGTAGCGGGGGCCGTAGAGGAAGGGCAGGCGGAAGTAGAAGAGCAGGTAGATGAGCAGCGGGCCCGCGTGCTCCGTCAGGAACACCTGGGGGGCAGCGCCGTGGGGGGGGGGCACGGGGGGCACCGCCGGGGGGGGGGGGACGGGGCGGGACACGGGGACGGGGGGACAGGAGGACGGGGGGGGACACGGGGATAGGGGAAGCATGGGGGGGCATGGGGATGGGGGACAGGAGAACAGGGGGGGGACACGGGGATGGGGGGGACATGGGGGGGGCACGGGGATGGGGGGGGACACGGGGATGGGGGGGACATGGGGACAGGGGGATGGGGGGGACACGGGGACGGGGGGGGGACACCGGCTGGGGGTACACAGGGGGCACGGGGGGGCATGGGGATGGGGGGGGACACACAGGGACGGGGGGGCACCGGCTGGGGGATGCGGGGGCACGGGGACAGGGGGCACGGGGGGGGGGGGCATGGGGGGGGGGGGACACAGGGGGGGTGGTGGGGGGACATGGGGACGGGGGGACACAGGGGGACATGGGGATGGGGGGGGAGAGATGGATGGGGGGACAGATGGGGACAGCCGGGGGGTGGGGGGACAGAGGGGGGGGGACAGAGGGACACGGGGGGGACAGAGGGACACGGGGGGGACAGGGGGACACGGGGGGGGACAGGGGGACACGGGGGGGCCAGGGGGCCAGGGGGCCGGCCACTCACGGTGACCCAGCTGATCTGGGCGCCCAGGTCGCGGAAGTAGAAGGTGGCGGTGGTGCCGACGGGCAGCGACTGCAGCACGTCCTCGTCCTTCAGCGAGCGGCCCTCTGGGGGGGGGCACGGGGGGGCACGGGGGGGGCACGGGGGGTCAGCCCCGCTGGTGGCACCGCGGGGGCCCCGGGGATGGGGCCTGGGGGGGGGGGGGTTGGGGGGGCACTCACTGGGGTCCAGGCGCAGCGACTGCCGGGCCGGGTACCACTGGGGGTCTGCGGGGGGGGGTGACACGGGGGGGGGTCCCCAAATAGCACGCGGGTCCCCGGGGGGGGGTCCCCGAATTCCCAACCCCCCCCCCACATGCCACAGGGGCTCCCAACCCCCTGCCCCAAATCCCATAAGGGTCCCCCCCCCCCAAACCCCACAGGGCCCCCCCCCAACCCCCCCCCCAAATCCCATAAGGGTCCCCCCCCCAAACCCCACAGGGCCCCCCAACCCCCCCCCAAATCCCACAAGGGACCCCAAAGCCCCTCTGCCCCCCCGCAACCCCCCCCCAAATCCCACAGACCATCCCCAACTCCCCCCCCCAACCCCACAGACCACCCCCAAACCCCCCGGAGGTGTCCCCAAACCCCACAGGGCCCCCCCAACCCCCCCCAAACCCCATAAAGGTCCCCGACCCCCCTGACCCCCCAAACCCCCCCCCCCCCCCCCCGTACGCACGGGTTTTGGTGAACAGGTTTTTGATCTCCGCCACCGTCGCCTGCGGCTCCACCTGGGGGGGGGCCACAACCGGACCACCCTTTAGCCCCCCCCCCCCAAAAAAAACAACATGGGGACCGGGGGGGCCCTAACCCCCCCGGGGAGGGCCCTAAATCCCCCGGGGAGGGGCCATAAATTCACGGGGGGGGTAGAAACCCCCGGGGAGGGGGCTAAATTCACCGGGGGGGCCATAATTCCCCCGGGGGGGCCTAATTTCACCGGGGGGGCATAAATTCAATGGGGGGCTCTAAACCCCCCGGGGGGGGGCCTAAACCCCCCGGGCGGGGGTCATAAATTCTCCGGGGGTCCCTACACCCCTCGTGGGGGGGCATAAATTCCCCGGGAGGGCCATAAACCCTTCGGGGGGGGGGCCTAAATTCCCCAGGGGCGCCCTAAATTCCCCGGGGGGCTCTAAACCCTGTGTGGGGGGGCATAAATTCACCGGGGGGGCCATAAATCCCCCGGGGGGGGCCTAAATTCACCGGGGGGGGCATAAATTCAATGGGGGGCTCTAAAACCCCCGGGGGGGGCCATAAATTCTCCGGGGGTCCCTACACCCCTCGGGGGGGCATACATTCCCCGGGGGGGGCCGAACCCCCCGGGGGGGGCCCTCACCTTGTCGAGGAAGCAGAGCTTCTCCCGCGTGCGCGCGTCCAGGATCTCCACCTCGAAGAAGAGCACGGCTTTCTTCGCCTTCTTCCCGGGGGGGCCGCCCCCGCGCCGCCACCAGCAGCCCCTGCAGCCCCCCGGCCCCTCCATGCGCCCCCCCCCCCCCCACCAACGGGGATTTTCCTGCCCCCCCCCCCGCCGCCGCCCCCTCTCCCAGGGGACTCTTCTCAGTCCCCCAAGGGACTCTTCTGCCCCCCCCAGGGGCTTTTCCCTCCCCCCAAGGGCTTTTACCCCCCCCAAGGGACTTTTCCCCCCCCCAGGGGACTCTTCTGCCCCCCAAAGGGACTTTTACCCCCCCCAAGGGACTTTTACCCCCCCCTAAATTACTTCTCCCCCCCCCCCCAAAGGGACTTTTGCCCCCTCCCAAGAGATTTTGCCCCCCCCCCCCCAAGGGATTCCCCCCCCCCCAGGGACGCTTCGGGGCTGCCGGCGTCTCCCCCCGGGCGAAATGCGATCGGCGCCGGGGGGGGCCCCGGCTAAATATAACCCCCCCCTGCCCCCCCCCGCCCCCCCCGCACCACCCCGGGGGGGCTCTTGGCCTCAGTGGCCCAGTGGTGGCCACCACCCCCGGGAGCGCCGGTGGCCTTCGGGGACGGGTGACGCAGGGGGCCACCTCCCCCCCCCGGTAAGGAATCGGGGCCAAAATGTGTCCCCCCCCCCCAGGGTGAGGGGACGGGGGGCAGGGGACATGGGGGGGGGGGACAGGGACGGGGGGTGTCACCGTGCTGGGGACAGGCTGGTGGGGACGGGGGGGGGGTCACCGCGTTGGGACAGGTGACAGGGGGGTGTCACTGCGCTGGGGACAGGGGGGGTCACCCCCATGACCCCCCGGGGGCGGGGCCGCGCCACCCCGGTGCCACCCCTTGGGGACAGGGCCATGTCCCGTCCCCTCCCCCCTTGGGCCTCCAGGGGCTGCCCTCAGCCGGGCCGGGCCTCGCCGCCGCCACTGCGCATGCGCGCGGCCTTCCCGTTCCGTGCGCGCGCGCACCGCCTCCCCTAGCAACCCCCGCCTCGCGCATGCGCGCTCACCCCCGCCTCCATCCTTTCCCTGCCGCCGCACGCACGCGCGCGCTCCCCCCGCCCTCGCTGCTACGCCGCGCATGCGCGCGCGCTCCCTCACCCCCCGCAGAACGCACGCGCGCCGGCGCCGCCGCGGGGCCTGGCGCATGCGCGGTGAGGACGCGGCGTCCTTCCCCCTGTTCCCCCCGGGCGGCCCCGGGGTCGGCGAGGCTCGGCCGGGCGGGCAGCGCGGGGGGAGGGGGGGAGCCGGGGCCGGGCCTGGTGCCGGCGGCGCCGCCTCACCTCGTAGTGCTTCATGGTGCCCGCTCCGCCGCCGCCGCCGCGCGCCCGCTGCCCCCACGTGACCGCCCCCCCACCTCCGCGCACCTGGCGAGCGGGGCCGGCCGCCCCCGCAGCCAATCAGCGCGCCTCGCGTGGCGGCACGCGGCCAATCAGGGCCGGGGGGCTCGGCGGGCTCGGTCTCCGGGGCAACGGGTAAGCATAGCAACGGCGGGGCCAATGGGAAGGGAGGGCGGCGCTGGGAGCCGGCCAATGGGCGGTGCGCCGGTGACGTCGGCGTGAGGGGCGGGGGAACCGCGGGGCCGGCTGTGAAGGGTGAGGCTGGAGGGGCGGGGCCTCCGGGTGAGGGGCGGGGCCCGGGGCCTGCAGAGGGGGCGGGGCCTACAGAGCGGGGCGGGGCTTGAGGGAAAGGGGGCGGGGCTTGAGGGACAGGGGGCGGGGCTTGATGGACAGGGGGCGGGGCTCTCCCGATCCCAGGGGGGCTGCAGGGCCCTGGGGGCTCTGGGGGATCCTGGGGGGGGCTGGCGGGGGTTTGGGGGAGGGGGCAGGGCCGGGGGGGGGTCCTGGGGCCGCACCCCCACCCCCACACCCCCCCGTGAGTCAGGGTGGGTGCGCCCCGGGGGCTGAGTCAGCCGGGCGGGTGCTGGCGCAGCACCCATGGGTGCCAAGGGGGGGGGGGGTGACTGCACCCCGCCCCCAGCCTGGCTCTGGGGTGGGGGTGGGGCTGGGGTGACCCCCCCGGGGGGACTGGGTGGCAACAGGGCTTGGGGGGGGACACGAGGGGACACGGGGGGGCACCGAGGGGCTTGGGGACACCGAGGGGGGACACTGGGGGGCTTGGGGACAATGGGGGGGGGGCACCAAGGGGCAGGGGGACACCAAGGGGCTTGGGGACACGTGTCAGCACTGTCCCCCCCATGTGCCCGTGTTCCCGTGTCACCAGGTACCTGTGTCCTGCGTCCCAGTGTCCCCGTGCCCGGGTGTCCCAAATGTCCCCGTGTCACCGACACCCCCAGGGGACCCGTCTGTGCTGTCACCTCACCGCTGTCACCCAGACGGCGTCGCCGGGGGTGACGGAGACACGGAGACGGGCCGTCACCGCCACGAGAGGTGGGTGGCAGGGGACAGGCTGCCGCAGGTGACACCGCCGGGGGGTGACAGCGGCCTGCGAGTGGCGGTGACAAGCTGTCAGCGCGGTTGGTGGTGGCGTTGGTGACAGGCCTGGCTGTCACCGTGGGTGACGGTGGCGTCGGTGACGGGCCCGGCAGTCCACGGGGTGCCGGTTGCCATGGCAACATGCCTGGTGGCATTGGCAACAGGCCCAGACCGTCTCCACGGGTGCCAGTTGCCGTGGCGACACGCGGGTGACGGTTGCCATGGCGACAGGCCTGGCGGCGGTGGCACTGGCGACAGGGCCCGGGCTGTCTCTGCGGCTGCCCGTTGCCGTGGCGACGCGCGCGGGGGGCGGTTACCATGGCGGCGCGCGGGGGCCGGTTGCCATGGCTACACGCGGGGGTCGGTTACCATGGCGACGCGCGGGGGACCGGTTGCCGTGACGCCCTCCCCGCCTATCACCGCGGGCTCCGGTTACCATAGCGACGCCCCGCCCCTCCCCGCGCGTGACGTCACCGCGCCGACCCCCCTCGTCACCATGACAACGCCCCCTCCCTTCCCGCGAGCGTCCGGAATCCCCTCCCAGAGTCCCCCGCCGCGCCTGCGCGCCCCTCCCCTTTCCCCCTACGTCACGCGTCACGCGGCGCGACGGCGGGCGCCGATTGGACGGCGGCGGGGCGCGGCCGGAAGGTTCTGGAGGCGGCGGCGGCGCTCTGGAAGGTTCCGCCGCCGGGGCCTATTTAAGCGGCGGGGCCGGGGCCGGGCCGGGGCCGGGCCGGGCGGCGGCGGGGAGCGGGGATGGGGAAGGATTATTACCGCACGCTGGGGCTGCCCCGCGGGGCCTCGGAGGAGGAGGTGAAGCGGGCGTACCGGCGGCAGGCGCTGCGCTTCCACCCGGACAAGAACAAGGAGCCCGGGGCCGAGGAGCGCTTCAAGGAGGTGGCCGAGGCCTACGACGTGCTGAGCGACCCCAAGAAGAGGGAGATCTTCGACAAGTACGGCGAGGAGGGTGAGCGCCGGCGGGCGGGCGGGGGGGGGGGCCGGGGAGTTGTGGCGGGGGGGAGAAGAGGCCCCGGTGAGTTTGGGGGGGAGCCCGATCCTGTTAAGTTTTTGGGGGCGTGGGGTCCCGGTCCCGTCAAGTTTTGGGGGGAGACCCCGGTAAATTGTTGGGGGGGGGGGTCCTCGGTAGTGTTTTTTTCTGGCGGGGGGAGATGCTGCATGGTTTCCGGGGGAGACCTCGGTAATTTGGGGCTGGGGGGCTAGTAAGTTGGGGAGGGGGATCCTGGTAAATTTTTGGGGGGGGGGGAAGACTGTGGTAAGTTTTTGGGGAGACCCCAGTAGGTTGAGAAAGGTCCTTGGTAAGGGGTCCCTGGGAGGTTTTTTTTGGGGGGTCCCTGTAAGTTAGGGGGCTCCCAGTAAGTTGTTTTTGGGGGGGGGAAGACCCCGGTAAGCTGGGGGTCCCCGGTAAATTTTCTAGGGGGAGGCCCTGGTAAGATTTTTTTGGGGGGGGGGGGGGTTCTCAGTATATGGAGGGAAGAGAGACCCGGGTAATTTGGGGGGGGGGGGGCAGTGGTACTTTGGTGGGGGGGGGAAGACCCCATTAAGTTGGGGGGCGGGGGGAGAAAGACCCCGGTGTGATGAGGGTGGGGGAGCCCTGGTCTGTTTTGGGAGGGGGAGACCCAGGTTTTTTGGGGGGGGGGGGGGGTCTGGGCTGGGCCCTGCTGGGGGAGAGCATGGGGGGGTTGTTATAGGGGCAGGTTGTCCCTGACCCCAAAACGTCCTGCTAATGGGGGGGCTTGTGGGGGAAATGGGGGTCGGGGGGTGTTGGGGGGAGGTATTGTCTGGGGGGGGGGGGGGTTGGGGCGGAGGTGGGCTGTAAGGGGGTGGTTTGTGGGGGGGGATAGGTTTTGGGGGAAGGGGGGGTGACTGTGGGGTTAACGATGTGGGGGGAGGCAGGCTCGGGGGGAATTAATGGGGCGAGGTACCCATGGGGGGGGGGCACAGGGGGAAGGCAGGCTGTGGGGTTAATTTGGGGGGGGGGACGTGGGGGTTATGGGGACAAGGCAGGCTGGGGGTGTCGACGGGGAGATAATGGGGTTAGTGGGGAGGGGGCAGAGCTTGGTTTGGGGGGGCACAACGGAAAGGAAGACTGGGGGGTTCGTTTGGGGGTGTATGGGGGGAGGCAGGCCATGGGGGTTGTTTTTGGGGGGGAGGCATGGGGGGAGGTTGGGTTTTCGGGCGGCACAGGGGGGAGGCAGGCCATGGGGGTCACTTTTTGGGGGGGTACAGGGGGACGGCAGGCCATGGGGGGGGCGTTTTTGGGGGGGGACAGGCTGTGAGGTTAATTTGGAAGGGGGGTCAGGGGGGACGGCAGGCCATGGGGGTTGTTTCTGGGGGGATTTTGGTTTGGGGGGGTACAGGGGGGCAGCAGGCCATGGGGTTACGGGACAGGGGGGCACCCAGATTAAAGGCGTGCCGGGGGGGCGGCGCACCCCCCTCTGACAAGCACAACACCCTGGGGGGGGGGAGCTCGTCCCCCTCTGGGCCACTGAAACGGGGCGGGGGGGTTCCCAGCCCCGGGCACCCCCGGGGCAGCGGGGCTGGGGCTGGGCGTGGGAGGGAGCGGCGGCGTCAGGCCCCAGGGGGATGCGGGGCGCGGCGGGGGCGGGGGGGGGCCGTGGGGCCGGTTTGGGGCTCGCCGGGGACAGGTCGGGGCGGCTGCCGGCACCGTCACCGTGCTAATGAGGGGCCGGGCTAATGAGGGGCTGGGCGGGGGCCGCTTGCGAAAGAGCAGCGCCGGCCCCACGTGGCCCCTATCCCCCCCCCCCACATGAAGCCCCCGTGGCGGAGCCATGCACGGGGACGAGGCTTTTCTCTCCCCCCTCCTGCCCATACTTCCGAGCCCAAAAAGGCAGGAACCGAGCCCAAAAGGCGGCCGGGGCGTGGGAGCTGGCGCCGCGGGGCTGGGCCGGGGCGCAGGGAGCGGCGTTGGCAGCGCCGCCGCGGTTTGCGGAGCAGGAAGAACTGGCCCGCCCGTCCCAGCACCGCCGGGCCCGACTGCGGCGCCGCGTCCCGGCCCCCCCCCCCCCAGCCCCACGGTGCTGACGGAAGCCCGGCTTCTCTCCCCCTCCCCCGCAGGGCTGAAAGGCGGCGCCCCCACCTCGGGCGCCGGGGGGCCAACGGCCCCACCTTCACCTACACCTTCCGCGGCGACCCCCACGCCATGTTCGCCGAGTTCTTCGACGGCCGCAACCCCTTCGACACCTTCTTCGTGCAGCGCAACGGCGACGACGACATGGAGGCGGACGACGCCTTCACCACCTTCCACATGGGCGGCTTCGGCAACATCAGCTTCCCCCGCGGCGGCCGGGGGCGGCCAGGACGGGGGGTGCCGTAAGCAGGACCCCCGTGCTCTACGACCTCAAGGTCTCCCTGGAGGAGATCTACGCCGGCTGCACCAAGAAGATGAAGATCTCCCACAAGCGCCTCAACCCCGACGGCAAGACGGTGCGCACCGAGGACAAGATCCTCACCATCGAGGTGAAGCGGGGCTGGAAGGAGGGCACCAAGATCACCTTCCCCAAGGAGGGCGACCAGACCCCCAACAACATCCCCGCCGACATCGTCTTTGTTGTAAAAGACAAGCCGCACGGCGTCTTCCGCCGCGAGGGCTCCGACATCATCTACCCGGCCAAAATCAGCCTCCGCGAGGTGGGCGCCGGGCCCGGGGGGTTTCTTCGGGGCTTGGGGCTTGGGGGGGGGCGTTTTGGGGCGCGTCCTGACCCCTTTTCCCCCCCTTCTCCGCGTCCAGGCGCTGTGCGGGTGCACGGTGAACACGCCGACGCTGGACGGCCGCACCATCCCCATGGTCTTCAAGGACGTGCTGAAGCCCGGCGTCAAGCGGCGCATCCCCGGCGAGGGGCTCCCGTACCCCAAAACCCCCGAGCAGCGCGGGGACCTCATCATCGAGTTCGAGGTCCGCTTCCCCGACAGGATCCCCCCTCCTCGAAGCCCATCCTGGAGCAGATCCTGCCCGTCTAGCGCCCGCCGCGCGGACTCGGGGGGAGGGTTTTGGGGGGGGGTTCCCTTTTTGTCATCGCTTCGGGGTGGAGGGGTTCCGCCTTTTGTTTTGGGACCGGAGCGGGAGTTCGGGGTCCCCCGGCGGAGAGGGCGCCGGGGGGGCACCGTTTGGCTGCGGGGGTGTGTGTGGGGGTGGCTGAGCCCCCAAAAGGAGCCCCGGGGTGCACCCGGCTCCTGGCCACGTGTGGGGACCTCGGCGCGGCCTCCTGGTGACCGGCTGGGGGTGATGAGGGGCTCGCCGGGGGCTGGGGACCACCGCGGGGCCTTGCCCCGAGCACCTGTGGACCTCCTCGTGTCCCCCTCCCCACCATCGGGGGGGGGCAAGGACCTCGCTGTGGCCTCACCGCCACCACCTGGGGGGACAGGGACCGCGCCGGGACTTCTTCGCCGTCATCTCCACGTGCTGGGACCACGTCCTGTCCTGCTCCCCGCCATTTGTGGGGGACAGGAACCTCGCTGTGACGTCTTCGCCGTCATCTCCACGTTTTGGGACCACACCTTGTCGTTCTCCCCATCATTTGTGGGGGACAGGGACCGCGCCGGGACTTCTTCGCCGTCATCTCCACGTGCTGGGACCACGTCCTGTCCTCACTGCCACCACCTGGGGGTGACATGAACCTCGCTGTGGCCTCGCCATGTGCCAGGACCACGTCCTGTCCTCCCCGTGACCATCTCCAGGAGCCGGGAACCACCGCGGGGCCTCACCACGTGCTGGGACCTCCTCGTGTCCTCGCCGCCACCACCTGGGGGGGACAGGGACCGCGCTGTGACTTCTTCAGCACCATCTCCGCGTTCTGGGACCGCGTCCTGTCCTGCTCACCATCGTTTCTGGGTGACAGGGACCGCGCTGTGACTTCACCTCCACGTTCTGGGACCACGCCATGTTCTCCTCCCCATCATTTGTGGGTGACAGGAACCACGCCGTGACTTCTTCGCCATCATCTCCACATCCTGGGACCACGTCCTGTCCTCCTCCCCGCCACCTGGGGGTGACAAGGACCTCGCCGTGGCCTCACCACGATGACCTTCAGGAGCTGGGGACCACCGCGGGGCCTGGCCACGTGCTGGGACCTCCTCGTGTCCTCACTGCCACCTCCTGGGGGGGACAGGGACCTCACCGTGACCCCCCCGGGACCTCCTCGCTGCCACCTCCGCGGGCCGGGACCACGAGGTGGCCTCCACCGCGCTGTCACCTCCCGGGGCCGCCTGGGGGTGGCGGGGACACTTCTGGGACCCCCTCCCCGATGCCACCTGGGGGGGGACAGGACCCCCGCCACCCCCCCCAATCGTGCTCAGGACCGCGCTGCCCCTTCCTCATCTCGCTGGGTGCAGCCCCCTCCCCCCCCCCCAGATTTGGGCCCCCCACCCTGGGGTGCTGCGGAGGCCGGGCTGGGCCTCGCCCCTCTTATCCTTTGGGATAAAAACGCCCGGAAAAGGGTCTGTTCCTGCAACAGGAGCGCGCACGCTGTACAGATTTTTGTAGAAAGCGTTGTAAAGTTCACGGGTAATTAGTAAAAAGTCGTCAGAGCGCCCCCGCCTCTGTGTCTGTTGGGGGGGTCCCCCAAAATGTCCTTTTGGGGGAGGGGGGCTGGGATTTGGGGAGGGTCCCCCAAAATGTCATGGGGGGAGTCCCCAAAATGTTCTCTTCTGGGGGGCTGGGATTTGGGGAGGGTCCCCCAAAATCTCTTCTGGGGGCTGGGATGTGGGGGGGGGGTCCCCAAAATGTCCTCCCGGGGGAGCTGGGTTTTGGGGGGGGTCCTCTCCAGGGGGTTTGGGATGTGGGGGGGTTCCCCAAAATATCCTCTCGGGGGGGGCCTCCCCTTCCCCCCCGGTGCCCTTCTGGGGGGTCCCCCTTCCTCCCCCTCCCCGCTGCCATTTCGGGGGGCTTCTCCTCCCTCCCCCGCCCTCCCCGTCCCCTGTCCCACCCCGCCCCGCGGGGCATGCCGGGACTTGTAGTCCGCCCACACCCACCCCCGCCCCGCGCTTGGTACCGCCGCCCGCGGGCGGGGCCGGGCGGGGCCGGGCGCGACCATTCCCGAGAAGGGGGGGGTGGGGGGGGGTGGGAGCGGAGCCCTCCGGAGCTCACCCCGCCGCCCTCCCATTGGCCGGCCGAGCGGGGCGCGGCGCTGATTGGGCGAGAGAGGCGGCGAGCCCCGCCCCCTGCCCTCCCTCCCTTCCGGCGGGGCCTGGGCCCGGCAGCGCCCGGCTGGAGTTTGAGGAGCGGAGGGGACCGGTGAGGGGGCAGGGGGGCAAAACCGGGCCGGGGGGGCAAAACCGGGCGGGGGGGCGGAACTGGGCCGGGGGGCCTGGACCGGGCCGGGGGGGGCGGCGGGACCCAGCCCCGGGGCTGCCTGGGGGGGTCCCGGGCCCCCCCCCCGGTACCGGGTATTGGGGGGGCTGAGGGGGTGGGGAGGGGCTCCCTGAGGGGGGGGGGGGCTCTAATTGCGGGGGGGCGGCGGGATCCAGGCCTGGGGCTGCGTGGGGGGTCCTGGGGTGTCCCCCCCCGCCCCGTTGCCTCGGTTTGGGGGGGGCTGAGGGGTCGGGGGGGCTGAGGGGTCTGGAGTGGTCTGGGGGGTCTCTGGGGGGGCTGGGGGGAGTCAGAGGTGTCTGGGGGGTCCCTGAGGGGTCTGGGGGGCTGTGGGGGGCTCTCAGGGGTGTGGGGGGGTGCTGAGGGGTCTGGGGGGTCTCAGGGGTCTGGGGACGTCCCTGGGGGGCGTCTGGGGGGGTCACAGGGACGGTCTGGGGGGGGCCTGAGCGATCTGGGGGGTCTTTGGTTGGGGGGGGTTCTGGGGGCCCCCCCAGCTCCGTGCCTCATTTCCCCCTCATTGCAGCCCCGCCGCCAGCAGCCTCCGGGAGGGGGCGACCCCGAGCCCCCCCCCATCACCCCCGAGCGTCCCCCCAACGCCCACCAACCCCCCGGGACCCTCCCCCCCCCCCCCCCCCCCGCACCCCTTTTAATCCCCCCCCCCCCCCAAATGCCGCTGGGCCTGGGCCGCCGCAAGAAGCCCCCCGCTGGTGGAGAACGAAGAAGCGGCGGGGGGCCGGGGGGGGCCCCGGGCGAAGCTTTGAGCGGCCAAAGCGGGGGGGGGGGGGGAGGGGGGGCGGGGGGGCCCCGGCGGGGGGCCGCCCCCCCGGGGCTCCCGCCGCCCCCCGGCGCTGCGGCCCGCCTGGTGTTCCACACGCAGCTGGCGCACGGCAGCCCCACGGGGCGCATCGAGGGCTTCAGCAACGTGCGCGAGCTCTACGGCAAGATCGCCGAGGCCTTCCGCATCCCCCCCGGAGAGGTGGGCGGCGGGGGGGGGCACCCTTGGGTGCTGAGGGGGTGGGGGGGGGTGGGGGTGGGGCGTCTCGGGGATGAGGGCGCCCTTGGGGGGTGGGGGTTGGGGGGTGTCGGGGGTGAGGGCACCCTTGGGTGGTGGGGGGTGTCGGGCCTGAGGGCACCCTTGGATGCTGAGGGGTGGGGGTGGGGGTGAGGGGGGAGGTGTCTCGGGGATGAGGGCGCCTTTGGGTGGTTGGGGGGTTGGGGGGTGTCGGGGGTGAGGGCACCCTTGGGTGCTGAGGGGTGGGGTGTGTGTCTCAGGGATGAGGGCACCCTTGGGTGCTGAGGGGTGGGGGGTTGGGGGGTGTTGGCGCTGAGGGCACCCTTGGATGCTGAGGGCTGGGGGGTTGGGGGGGTCTCGGGGATGAGGGCACCCTTGGGGGTGGGGGGTTGGGGGGTGTCGGGGGTGAGGGCGCCCTTGGGTGGTGTGGGGTTAGGGGGTCAGGGGGGGGGTGTCGGGAATGAGGGAGGGCACCCTTGGGTGCTAGGGGGTTGGGGGTGGGGGTGGGGTGTCAGGGATGGGGGCACCCTTGGGTGCTGAGGGGTGGGGTGTGTGTCTCGGGGATGAGGGCGCCCTTGGGGGGTGGGGGGGTTGGGGGGTGTCGGGGGTGAGGGCGCCCTTGGGTGCTGAGGGGTGGGGTGTGTGTCTCGGGGATGAGGACACCCTTGGGTGGTAGGGGGTGGGGTGTCGGGGGTGAGAGCACCCTTGGGTGCTGAGGGGTGGGGGGTTGGGGAGTGTGGGGGTGTCTCGGGGATGAGGGCGCCCTTGGGTGGTGGGTGGTGGGGTGTCAGGGGTGAGGGCACCCTTGGGTGCTGGGGGTGGGGGGGCAGGGGTGGGACAGGACTGGGAGGGGGGGGGGGCTCGGGTGGGATCCCCAGGGCATGGGATGGCACGGGGGGGGGGGGGGGGGGTTGGGGCGGGGGTGGTTTTGGGGTGTGGGAGGTTTTGGGGCGGGGGGAGGTTTTTGGGGCGGGGGGGGGGAGGTTTTGGGGCAGGGGAGGTTTTGGGGTGTGTGGGGGGGGAGGTTTTGGGGGGGGGGGGGTTTTGGGGTGTGTGGGGGGGAGGTTTTTGGGGTGGGGGGGGTTTTGGGGGGGGGGGTCCCGCTGTGACGCCCCCCCGCCCCCAGGTGATGTTCTGCACGCTGAACACGCACAAGGTGGACATGGAGAAGCTGCTGGGGGGCAGATCGGCCTCGAGGACTTCATCTTCGCCCACACCAAGGGGCAGCGCAAGGAGGTCGAGGTGCTCAAGTCCGAGGAGGCGCTGGGCCTCACCATCACCGACAACGGCGCCGGCTACGCCTTCATCAAGGTGGGGGGACCCCCCGCGGCCCCCCCGCGGGGAGGGACCCCCCTGTGGGGACAGGACCCCCCCCCCGCGGGGACGGGACCCCCCCGTGCACACACCCACCCTGTGGGGATGGCCCTGAGGGAAGCGGGGGGATGTGGGGTGCTGGGGATGGCCCCGAGGGTCTTGGGGGTGTGAGGGTGGTTTTGGGGGGGGGGCGGGGGGGGGGGATTGGGGACAGCCCTGGGCATTATGGGGGGGACATGGGGGTGTCCGCTGGTGTTGTGGGGGGACTTGGGGACCCCAAAATCCCCCTGGGGCCCCGTCTGGACACAGGGGGACCCCAAAACCCCCTCGGGACCCCAAACCCCCTTGGGCCCCAACTGGACACACGGGGGGACCCCAAAATCCTTTCAGTCCCTATCTGGACACAGGGGGGTCCCCAAAACCCACTTTGGACCTCATCTGGGCATACAGGGGGACCCCAACCCCCCCCCTCGGGACCCCAAAAAGCCCCCTCAAGCCCCATCTAGACACACGAGGGGACCCCAAAACCCCCTCAGTCCCCATCTAGACACACTGGGGCACCCCAAAACCCCCTTTGGGACCCCAAAACCCCCATCTGGACACATGGGGACCCCAAAACCCTCCTCGGGCCACACGGGGGGACCCCAAACCCCCTCGGGCCCCATCTGGGCACACGGGGGGACCCCAAAACCTCTCTTGGGACCCCAAACCCCCCTTTGGGACACCCAGGGGGACCCCAAAACCCCCTCGAGCCCCACCCAGGGGGCCGTGGGGTCAGGCCCCGGAGTCTGGGGGGGGTCTCACTGGGTTCTCCCTGCACCCCGCAGCGGATCCAAGGAGGGCAGCGTGATCGACCGGATCCCGGTGATCGGCGTCGGGGACATGATCGAGGCCATCGACGGGCGCAGCCTGGTGGGCGCGCGGCACTTCGAGGTGGCCAAGCTGCTGAAGGAGCTCCCCAAGGGGCGCCCCTTCGCCCTGCGCCTCACCGAGCCCCGCAAAGCCTTCGGTGAGCCCCTACTGGGAGCACTGGGAGCACTGGGAGAACTGGGAGCCCCGCCGCAAAGGGCAGGAGGGGCCCTACCCCGTGGGCTTGGGCTGAGGGGCGCCCCGGGGGGGGCTCGGGGAAGGAAGGCGCCCGGGGGGGGGGGGTGCTGCGGGTGGGGACGGGGCCGAGCTGAAATTGGGGAGGGCTGTAGCACCCAGGGGACCCCAAAGCTCAGGGGGGCTTAAAGAGGGTTACGTAGCACCCAGGGAACCCCAAAACTGGGGGAAGGGGGGCTTATAGAGGGTTGTATAGTACCCAGGGAACCCCAGAACTCAGGGGGGGCTTATAGAGGGCTCCATAGCACCCAGGGGACCCCAAAACCCAAGGGAGGGTCTTATAGAGGCTTATATAGCACCCAAGGGACCCCAAAACTCAAAGGGGTCTTGTAGAGGGCTCCATAGCTCACAGAGGACCCCAAAACGCAGGGGGGGCTTATATACAGCACCCAGGGGACCCCAAAACTCAAGGGGGGTGTTTATAGAGGGTTATGTAGCACCCAAAGGACCCCAAAACCCAAGGGGGGGTCTTGCAGAGGGTTACGTAGCACCCAAGGGACCCCAGAACTCCAGAGGAGCCTCATGGAGGGCTCCATAGCCCCCAAGGGGATCCCAAAACCCTAAGGGGTGGGTTTATAGAGGATTACATGGCACCCAGGGGACCCCAAAACCCAAGGGGGGGTTATAGAGGGTTACGTAGTACCCAAGGAACCCCAAAACCCTAAGGGGGGGCCTGACGCTGCCCTGGGGGGAGACGAGGGGACCCCACGAACCCGGCAGGAGCCGATCGGGGCGGGTCACAGCCCCCAAAACCCAAACTGCCGGGGGTCCTCAAACTCGGGGGTGTCACGGGGGACCCCCAAATCCTAACGGGGGCACCCCGACCTTTTGGGGCACCCCCTTTTTGCTTCCCCCCCCCCCCCCCGTTTCAGACATGATCAGCCAGCGAGCGTCGGGGGCAGAGGCGGCGGCACCCAGCTGGGCACCGGCCGGGGCACCCTGCGGCTGCGCGCGCGGGGTCCCGCCACCGTGGAGGAGCAGGTGGGCCACCCTAGGGTGCTTTTTTTGGGGTGGGGACCCCCCCTGCACCCCAATAACCCCCCCCCCCGTTTCCCCCCCCCCCCACGCAGCCCTCAGCCTTCGAGGAGCGAGCCATCGCCAAGGTGGATGACCTGCTGGAGAGCTACATGGGCATCCGCGACACCGAGCTGGGTGAGCCGGCACCCGTGGGTGCTGGGGAGGGGCGGGGGGGGGGCACCCAGGGGTGTGCCCGCACCCAGAGGTGCTGGGGGGGGCACCCAGGGGTGTTGAGGGGGGCACCCACCGATCCGGCGCGGATACGGGGCCGCGCGTGGGACGCTCTCCCCCTGGGCTGGGACCTCCTGGGTGCCCTATGGGTGTCGCGTGGGTGCCCCCGGGGGGGGCTCTTGGGTGCCCCCGGGGTGTCCCTTGGGTGTCCCCTGACTGTCTGCGCGTCCCCGCAGCCGCCACCATGGTGGAGCTGGGCCGGGACGCCCGCGACCCCCGACGCGCTGGCGCAGGCGCTGGACTCGCAGCTCGGCGACTTCGCCTTCCCCGACGAGTTCGTCTTCGACGTCTGGGGGGCCATCGGCGACGCCAAGGTGGGGCGCTGCTGAGGGCCCCCCCCCAACAAAAAAACACCCCCACTGGAACCTCAGAACTGCGCCACCCCCCCTCTCTGCTCCCCCCACTCCTCTTTTTTGGGACCCTCCCGAAGGACCCGGGTGCCCCCACCCCAATTCCAAACCTGTCCCCCCCCCCCCCCTTTTTAACCAGACCCCCCCCCCACCCCGCACATGCCTGGGACCGTCACTACACGCTGGGACCCCCCCCCCGCTGGACCTGGGTGTCCCCCCCCTCAATAGTATCCCCCCAGCTGCTCTACCATGGGCTTGAGGCCCCCCCCCCCCAAATAGGTTTGGGTGCCCCCCCTCCTGGATAGGGACCCTCCCCCCCCCCCAGTAGCCTGGGACCCTCACATGGGGCTTGGGTGCCCCCATTTTTAATGGGACCCCCCCCCAGATAGCCTGGGACCCCCCCTCAAATAGCCTGGGACATCCCCAAGTGGCCTTGGACCCCCCCCAGGCTGTCCAGGGACGTAAAACACTACCCCCCCCCCCCTTTAGGTTGCCCCCCCCACTTAACCACTACCAGGGGATTTTCCAGCCCCCCCCCCCCCCCAAACTTGGGGGGCATCCCTCAGAGGTGCCCCCCCCATGACACTGGTGTGCCCCCTCCCCCCAGGGTGAGCAATGAGGGTCCAGCCTCACCTCCCCCCCCCCCAAAAGGGTTTTTATTTGGGGGGGGGGCTGCAGACCGGAGCCACCCTGTGCCCCCCCCCCAGTCAGGGTCTGTCCGTTCTGGTGCCAATCTGAGCCTGTCACACACTGTCCCCCCCCCCCCCAAAGCGCTGTGTGCCCCCCACCATGCTGTCCCCCCCCCTCCAAGCGCGGTGCCCCCCCCCCTCGACACCCGGGTCTGCCCGTGCCCCCCCCATTGCACTGACAACCTCGGGGGGGGTGGGGGGGGGGCAGCACAACCCCCCCCCCCCCCTTTGGTGGCTCTGTCCCCTGGAGGGGGCTATGGGGGGGGGGGCGGGGGGGGCGCTCACTGTGTCCTCTGGAGCTTTGGGGGGGGTCACGGCCCCCCCCGGGGGCCTATTTTTGTATTTTACATGTAAAGTGACTTTAACATAAAATAGGGAGAAATTGGGAATGCTCGGCGCTTCTGGGAGTGTTTTGGGGGGGGGCGGCGTGGGGACGTTTGGGGGGGACGTGGGGACATTGGGGGGGGGTGGGGATGTTTCGGGGGGGACGTTTTGGGGGGGTGTGGGGACGTTTTGGGGGTGGTTGGGGACATTTTGGGGGTGATTGGGGACGTTTTGGGGGTGGTTGGGGACATTTTGGGGGGACATGCGGGCGCTTTGGGGGGGCATGGGGAGGTTTTGGGGGGTGATTGGGGACATTTGGGGGGGGATGTGGGGACATTTGGGGGGGGGACATGGGGACATTGGGGGAGAGTTGGGGGGGGGGGGGCTCTCCTCGAGCCCAGCTGCGCTGGGGGGGGACCTGTGGGGTCCTTGGGGAGGGCTGGGGGGGGGGAACAGGGTTGGGGTCGGGGTCAGGGTCGGGGTCAGGGTTGCATTTGGGGTCAGGGTCGGGGTCAGGGTTGCATTTGGGGTCAGGGTCGCATTTGGGGTAGGGGTCAGCCCGGTTTGGCTTGAAGCTGTTTTTGGGGCTTAAGGTTGTGTTTATGGCGTGCTTTAGGGTCGGGGCAGGTTTAGGGTTAGCGACGGGGTTGGCAGTGGGCTTATCTCGGGGTTCGGTCAGCGTGGTGTTTTCCTGGCGGGGTTCTGGGGTTGGCTCGGGGGCACCTTACGCTTCAGGTTTGGGTTGGGACCGGCTTTGGGTTATTTCTCTCTGGGGCACGGCTGCCTTTCGGGTGCGGTTTGGGAGCGGGGATGGGGCTCGGGTTGGCTTTTGGGGCCGGTCTCCCTCCCTCATTGTTCCCGATGCTTCTCCCGGGGCCAGAATCGGGCTTTTGGGGTTGAAACGGGCTCTGATGGAAGCTCGAAGCTTTGAGCAGCGGGACTTCCACGTGAACTGGCCGAAAGCGTTGAGTTTCTGGAACGTCTCAAAAAAAAAAAAAAAAAAAAAGCGGTGGGGAAGAGGGGAGAGCTCGTTCATTTCCCAAAGCCCCGCATTTCGATGTCGAGCCGCCCCTTTCCCTGGGCAGCACGTCCGGAGGAGCTCCGCACCGCGGTCGTCGGCCCGTTTGTATCACTTCCGCGAGAAAAATAATAATCAGCCTGAATACAAAATTCTGCAGAAGTCTGAGACTGTCGGTCCTGTGGGGAATCTCCGGTGGGCGATGCCGAGGTCCCACGGGGATCGAGGGGGCTGCGGGGAGGGCGGTGAGGAAGAGGAGGGCGAAGCCTCACGGCCAGGCTTGAGCCCAGGCTGTGGAAGGAGCAGAGAAGAGCTGAGTGCCGGAGTCCCCGCGTAATTTGGGGGTGGTGGCGACCTCAAAGAAAGAAGATATTTGGAGCAGAAACAGGGCCAGGATTTGGGGACGGCTCAAGAACGGATGTTCGTAGGGGGAAGAGGGCGTCAAAATAAGGCTGGAAGCGAGTTCGGGAGCAGGGTCCCTGGTGAGCAGTGGGCTTTTGGGGGAACTCGGGCATCGACAAACCCCTGGGATCACAGAATTACAGAATCCCAGAGTAATTAGGGTTGGAAAAGCCCGCCGGGATCCTCCGGTCCAACCACCAATGTCACCACTAAACCACGTCCCCAAGCACCGCGTCCAAGCTTCATTTTTAAAGCAGCGCCCAGCGAGGCCGGGGAGGCATCGGCGAAGCCAGGGAGATGGGAACCCCCCCCCGTGAGGCTGGGGAGAGGGACGGGGAGCGGGGAGGATCGGTAAGGAGGTGGCAAAGCCCCCGGAGGGACCCGTTAAGACTTTCAGAAACCTCCAAGTTTGCTTCTGACTTCAACCTCCTGAGAGCTCTCTTCGGCTCCCTCTCGGCGTCTGCACAAATGCGCCGGGGCACTCGTTAAAACAGAAGTCCTAATTAGCCACGATGCCGGCCGTAATTGTCTTCAAGTCTTGCGTGGCCAATTGGGGAAGTGTTGGGTGGAATGAATAAGGGAAGATTTCAGTGGCTAGCTAAGGAAAAGTGGCTCTCTGCCTTTTTTAGGTTTTATTTTTCAGCTTAAGGAATCAGTGAAGCCAATAGTCCCTGATATCGATCCAGAAGGTCTCCTACCGGAGCTTACAGACCAGGAAAAGGAAAAGGAAAAGGAAAAGGAAAAGGAAAAGGAAAAGGAAAAGGAAAAGGAAAAGGAAAAGGAAAAGGAAAAGGAAAAGGAAAAGGAAAAGGAAAAGGAAAAGGAGGTTCCTCACCGTCAGAAAATGGATGGCCACTGAACCCCCTTTTCTCTTCCCAGCCACCCAGGACTCAGATCTCAAATCTTTCCATTTTCTACTGTGGTCTGTAGCTGAGTGTCACAGCTCCTTTGCCTCATTCCCCCCCCCCCCCCCCTTTTTTTTTTGACATTTTGCCACATGCATCCAGCCCACACCATGACAAAAAAAACAACAAACAATTTTTGTGTCAGGCTCAGCACCCCCCCGAGCACTCGCTGCACGGCATTGTGCGTGCTAATCCTCGCTCTGCCCCAATTTTTTAATCCCCGGGGGATTGGGGACGACGTGAAACAGCCCTGGCCCAAGCGCTGATCCGTGACAGATAAGCACTGAAATACCCTCGGGACACGGTGCTGCTGATCGGATTTGGGCCTGAGGGTGCTGGCAATTTCCCACACGCTTTATCTATCTATCTATCTATCTATCTATCTATCTATCTATCTATCTATCTATCTATCTATGTATCTATATCTATGTATCTATATATCTATATATCTATATTTATCTTAATACCCTCTATCCGGTCCCTATCTCACCGATTCGCTGAGAAATAAACCGTGGGAGTTGGCGGCAGATGTCTTACTACGGTCAAGGTGCGCAACGTCCCCTGTCCCCCTTGTGCACATTGCGTCACAGAAGGCAGTTAGGAATTCCCTTCCTTCATCGAATTAGATCATCTAATTGTTGGAACTGGATGATATTTGAGGTCTCTCATAACCCAAACCATGATTTTATGATTCTAGATCCCCCCGCCATGGGCAGGGACACCTTCCCCTAGACCAGGCTGCCCCCAGCCCCATCCAACTTGGCCTTGGGCACCCACAGCTCTGCTGGGTGACACCCCAGTGCCTCAGCACCCTCATAAGAAATTATTTCTTCCTCAAATCTAATCTAAATCTGCCCTGTTTTAGTTTACAACCCTTATTCCTTGTCCTATCACTACTCTCCCTGACAGAGTCCCTCTCCAGCCTTCCCGTAGCCCCTCTTGAGGGGAAGGCCGCCATCAGGCGTCCCCGGCGTCTCCTCCAGAAATCACCAATCCCGTCCCAATTCAGCAGGTGTTTTTAGTTTCTATATTCACCTCCATGCTTGTCTGGAAGATGGGAACAACATCGCTGTTTTCCAGACACGAGGAACCTCCTCAGTCGCTGGCCTTTCCAAGATGGCCGAGGGCGCTGAGGGCCCGCAGGCCTTGATGGCCTCTGCAGCCTCACCCGGGGCTTCCACCCACCCCGACCCCCGCCTGTGGGTCCCGTTTGAGCTCAGTTTGGGGTTTCCAGTCCTTGACGGGCATATTTTGTAGAAGAGCTGGTTCCTAGCCGTGGCCACGCTCGTGGCTGGTCGTGGATCCTGCCCGCAGGCTGACTTCCCAGCCTTGGCCATCGTGGGGCCCAATGTGGGCCTAAAGATTGACTTTTTGGGCCCAGACCTGCCTGCTGACCTGGGCTGTTGGTTGAGCCTGGCTTCTGTCCCCATTTCTGCCCTGCTCACCTCACTCAGGCACCTTGGTCATGGCCAGGGAGGCTACTGTCCTGGCGGCCACTTTGCCCCCCTTGGCTCCCACCCCTGGGGAAGAGACGGCCCTCCTCTCTCCCTCGTAGCTTACACAGCAAGGGGAGATGTGTCATGTTGTCATTCTAGTTTTTATTTTGTTTTACTGAACCTCTAGTGGTCTCCTTTGCAGTCTATGATTATAACCCCATGACAGATTTAAATAGGATTGAACCCGGTGCTCTGGAAAATCCCCCTGCCTTTGGCTTGTCCCACAGCTGTGACCAGAACTGCGAGAGAAACCTGAGCCTTGGCTCCGTGGTGTTGGAAGGGTGCTGCCAAAGCAGAAAATCTTGAATGTGTACGTGGCTCTGTAAGGTTAATCACCCCTCCTCGACCACCAGCAACCTTTGCCGATGGTGCCTGCACCAGAGTTTGAACCCAAGTTGTCCTAGTCTGGCTTGAGACGTTCTGCTCCACCTTCTGGAGGGGGGCATGGGTGGTATTTTGATTTTCTATGCCTCTGTGGAGCACAAGTCCTATGAGGAGCAGCTGAGGGAACTGGGGGTGTTTAGTCTGGAGAAGGGGAGGCTCAGGTGAGACCTCATTGATCTCTACAACTGCCTGAAAGGATGGTGTGGGGAGCTGGGGAGTCGGTCTTCTCTCACAGGTAACCAGTGACAGGACCAGAGGGAATGGTCCCAAGTTGCGCCAGGGGAGGTTCAGGTTGGAAATGAGGAGACATTTCTTCTCAGAAAGAGCGGTCAGGCACTGGGACGGGTTGCCCAGGGAGGCGGTGGAGTCACCGTCCCTGGGGGTGTTCGAGGAAAGGTTGGACGTGGTGCTTGGGGACATGGTTCGGTGGGTGACATTGGTGGTAGGGGGGCGGTTGGACCTTGGATCTCGGAGGTCTTTTCCAACCCTAATAATTCCATGATCCTATAGGCACTGCCAGTAATATGGTAAGGGGGGAAGCCTCTCCTAGCCACAGCTTTGGGGAAAAAAAAAAAAAAATGTCCTGAGACTATCTGCAGTCACTGGGTGCCTTCTGCACTGCTCAGAGACGTTTCCTCCCTTCAGACCTCAAGGAAAAATGACTTTTTAAATTTCTTTTTGAAGTGTTTGAGGATTCTGGCCAGAACAAGTGCACGGCTTTCATCTGGGAGCTGATGAAATGGAAAGAAAAAAACAAAACAAAAACCAAACGTAGCAACCAAACAACAACAACGCCAAACAACTTGCCCAACCCCTGCGGAGGACTGCATTCACCAGCTGCTCCTGGGAAAACGGCAGCTACCTCCCTCGTTCGTGACAACACACGTACTACCGTGGCAAAATGGGGCCAAGTGGGAATTTCGTGGAAAACCTGTTCTTCTGTAAAATCCAGCAGATTCTACTCTGCTGTAAAATCAAAGCTCACGATGAGGAGACACTTCTGCTCCTCCAAGTACTGCTTCAGCGTCGCTCTTGAAAGTCCTTTGCAGCAGCTCTGCTTTGGGAAACAGCTCCATCTACTTGCAGCATCATTTTATTATGGGATTTACTCAACCCTCTTGTGACTGGGGGCTCCCATGCCTCCAAAGGCCATCAGGAGAAAGGAGGGCCCTCACCACGGCCAGAATTGGTTGGAGGAGATGTGGGGAAAGGCAAAGCATGAAAAGAAGAAGAAAGCATCGGGCATGCCAGAGAAACCAGTGACAGAGTGCACCAGCATCCTCTGACTGCTGGCAGGGAAAGACCGGGGCACACCACACCTTCCGGTGCCCCTCTGCACCCCGAAGTGATGCCCAAAACTCTTTTAAGTCCTTAAGCCAAGGACTTTTCAACCTCTTGTGCTGCCCGACCAGCCAGGAGGCCGCGGGTGCACAAGAAGCTGCGAGGGGATACAGCAGAGCCAACCTGGCCAAAGGGATATCCCACACCATGGGACATCATTGTTATTATTATCCCTTCGTTTTCTGTCCTATTAAATGGTCTTTATCTCAACCCACAAGTTTTTAGCTTTGTTTTTTTAGCACCTAAGTGTGACTCTGGGTTAAACCACAAGCTTTTACCTCTGTTTTTTATCACCTAAGTGTGACTCTGGGATAAACCTCAACCTTTTACCTCTGCTTTTTATCACCTAAGTGTGATACTTGGGTGATTCTGGGTTAAACCACCACAGTTGCCAAGAGTATTCGCATTCTAAATACCAACACAGTGCTGTGGCAGCTGCCAGGAAGAAAAGTCACCCTATCCCAGCCAACAGCAGGACACAGGGAAAGGCAGAGGAGGGTGTTCCTGACCTCCAGTCACCATCTTTCGCTTTCTATTCTTTTTCCTCCCTGTAATTTCCCAGAACAGGCAGAGAAGGGCTGGACAAAGGCACGGGATATAAGGCAGCCCAGCGCCCACGGTGCTGCAGAGCTGCTGCAGTCCCGAGAAGGTGAAGGTGAGTCCCGTCCCCATCCCCTTGTCCCCAACCCCACGCAGGCAGCTATGGGCAGGGGGCACGGGAAAGGGATCCCACGGACCCCAGCAAGCCGAAGAGCTCCCTGCCAGGGGGAGGATGGAGAGGTCCAGAGGTTGGCTCCATCTTTGCTCCGGGATGGAGCAAAGGGAGCAGGGGGCTGGGAGCCTGTGTGCAACCCCCCAGTGCCTGCCCCCAGCTTGGACCCTTTGGGGGGATCGGGCACGAAGCAGATCTTCATGAGCTCCCTGAAGCTTCAGCCTGGAAGGGGCAAAAAGAGGAGGTACGGAGGGAGGAAGCTAGGGCATCCTTTCTGCTTGGCTTGGAGAAATGGAGTCGGGTGAAGATATCCCTGGGGTGGGGTGCTAACCAGCTAACCAGCCCGTCTCCCCTGCAGACTGCGTGGCTGTGAGCAATGGCATCCCAAACCTGGATGCCGGAGCCCATCTGCCTCATCAAGAATGAGGAGGGGAAGGGGCTCGTGGTCCAGCCGGAGGCCCTGTTGCTGCTGTCAGGGATCACGCAGCCCATGGTGGTGGTGGCCATCGCCGGGCCGTACCGCAGCGGCAAGTCCTACCTCCTGAACAGGCTGGCAGGGCAGAGGAGAGGTAAGGGAAGGGGACAAGATGTGCACATCCCCTGGCCTGGCCGAGGTTCTCGGCTTCTCCTGCTCGGTATTTCACGCTGTTGAGGCTCTTTGTACCCACAGGTTTCGCCCTGGGCTCCAGCGTGCGGGCGCAAACCAAAGGAATCTGGATGTGGTGCATGCCTCACCCCTGCAAGCCCGGACACACGCTGGTGCTGCTGGACACTGAAGGGCTGGGAGACACTGAGAAGGTGGGGGAGAAGGAGGGGCTTCCCTCGGGCCTGGGCTTTCTGGGTTTGGTCCCTTCCACGAAGGAGCCTCTTCTGGAACCGGAGCTGTCCCCGTGGGGCAGAAAGCCCGGGGAGCGAGGAGAGGGCTGGCGGGGTGGACAAGCTGCCAAATTCCTCTGCTTCACTGGCAAACGGCATCAGAGCAGGACCGGGGAGCTCAGGGAGCGTGTTGTGGGACCCTGAGAGTGAAAGAACTGAGGATAGAGAGATGTAGGAAGCCCTGGAGATGCTGTGGGGTCTCCCCAGGGGATGGTTTTGCCATGGGATGCTGGCTGGCAGCACTCAGGGTCCAGGTATTTGGGCTCGTGCCTGAAGGGGTCTTGCACGGGGCTGCTGGATAAGATGAGAACCTGGGGTCGTTGTTCCAGGGCGACACCAAGAATGACACGTGGATCTTCGTGTTGGCCGTGCTGCTCTCCAGCACCCTGATCTACAACAGCAAGGGCACCATTGACCAGCAGGCCCTGGACAACCTGCAGTATCCTTTGGGTGGGGGCACACGGGATGCCCCCTGCTCCCTGCCTGGGGGCCACAGGGATCCCACATCCCAGATCCTTGTGTGAGGAGAGGAAACCTCCCAGTGGTGCCCAGGGACCTGCTCCATGTCCCCGGGGCTTTTCTCCCTCCTCCTGGTGGGACCGGGCTGGCCTCTGTCCCTGAAAAGGCTCCACCAGTGCTCACAAAGTGCCAAGTGCTCGCGGGCCGGGGGTGCCGCTGTGTTCAGAGCTGAGGTCCCTGCTTCCTTAGCCAGCTCCCCAGCTACGTGCTGAAGCTGACAGAGTACGTCCAGGTGAAAACAGCACCCGAGGAGGCAGAAGATGAGCAGCCGGGTTTGGACAGACGTGCCCCGTTCTTCCCAAACTTCGTCTGGGCCGTCCGGGATTTCACGCTGCAGCTGGAGGTGGACGGGAAGGAAATCTCCGAGGACGAATACCTGGAGAACGCGTTGAAGTTGAAGGATGGTAGGGGAGCGGTGCTGTGCTGCTGGACGCATCCAGCCCCGGACACAGCTGCGGTGGAAGGCACCGCGAGCCTGAGCCCCGGGGGCTTTTTCTGGCCCTTCTCACCCCACAGGGAGCAGCCAGGAGGCCCAGAACTACAACCGGCTGCGGGAATGCATCCACCAGCTCTTCCCGGAGCGCAAGTGCTTCGTTTTCGACCAGCCAGCCAGGAGGAGGGACCTGCCCCACTTGGAGGAGCTCCCGGACGTGGTGCTCGACCCTGAATTCCAGCAGCAGGTGGAGAGATTCTGCAGCTACATCAGGCAGAATTGTCTTCCCAAGACCATCCCTGGTGGCCACAAGATAACGGGGAGCAGTGAGTACTGATGTCCAGAGGGTCCAGGCCCTTGGGATTGTGTCGGGACAAGGCTCAGATGCAGAGCAAAATGCTGCTGGGGGGGGGGGGCACAGACACATTTTTTTGTGCCGGCTGTGGCGCTTACCTCTGAGTTTGGAGCTCTTAGCTGTTGCGTGTGGCTGGAAAAGAGCTAGAAAAAGAAGCTTGGGGCTGCGAGGGGATCCTGGCAGCGGGGATAGGGCAGGACCCCGGTCATTTTGGTCGTGCTGCACATCTGTCACCCCTCCCCGGCAGGGCTGGGGACCCTGGTGGTGAGCTACGTGAAGGCCATCCAGAGCGGGGCCGTGCCGTGCCTGGAGAACGCGGTGCTGGCCCTGGCAGAGATCGAAAACTCGGAGGCGGTGAAGGAGGCCGTGGCCTTGTACCGGGGTCAGATGGAGCAGGGGCTGCCCACGGAGACCACCCAGGAGCTGCTGGAGCTGCACGCACGGTGTGAGGAGGAGGCGATGAGGCTCTTCATGGCGCGGGCCTTCGCGGAGAGCAGGGAGCGGTTCCAGGCAGAGCTCACGGTAGGTGCTCCGCACCTCGGCCGGGATCCCCCCGGGGTAACTGTCACCCCTAGCCTGGGGGGAGTAGTGTAGTCCCTGCTGGCCAGGCCAGTGCTGTGCCCTCTAATCATAGAAACATTAGGGTAGGAGAAGGCCTCTGGGGTCATCTGGTCCAACCGCCCCCCTACCACCGATGTCACCCACTAAACCATGTCCCCAAGCACCACGTCCAACCTTCCCTTGAACACCCCCAGGGACGGTGACTCCACCACCTCCCTGGGCAACCCGTCCCAACGCCTGACTGCTCTTTCCGAGAAGAAATGTCTCCTCATTTCCAACCTGAACCTCCCCTGATGCAACTTGAGGCCATTCCCTCTGGTCCTATCACTGGTTACCTGTGAGAAGAGGCCGACCCCCAGCTCCCCGCACCTTCCTTTCAGGGAGTTGTAGAGAGCAATAAGGTCTGCCCTGAGCCTCCTCTTCTCCAGACTGAACACCCCCAGTTCCCTCAGCTGCTCCTCACAGGACTTGTGCTCCAGGCCCTTTACCAGCCTCGTAGCCCTTCTCTGGACACGCTCCAGGGCTTCGATGTCCTTCTGGTAGTGAGGGGCCCAAAGCTGAACCCAGCACTTGAGGTATGGCCTCACCAGGGGACTATCACCTCCCTGGTCCTGCTGGCCACACTGTCCCTGAGACAAGCCAGGATGCCGTTGGCCTTCTTGGCCACCTGGGCACACTGCTGGCTCATTTTTGGGTGAGCATCCACCAACACCCCCAATCCTTTTCCTCTGCATAGCTTTCTAGCCACTCTGCCCCAAAACCTGTAGCGTTTCTCTGCCCCAAAACCTGTAGCATTGCATGGGGTTGTTGTGGCCCAAGTACAGGACCCGGCACTTGGCCTTGTTGAACCTCATCCCACTGACCTCTGCCCATCGATCCAACCCGTCCAGGTCCCTCTGCGGGGCCTTCCTACCCTCCAGCAGAGCGACACTTCACCCCATCTTGGTGTCATCTGCAAACTTACTGAGGGTGCACTCCATTCCCTTGTCCAAGCCATCCATAAAGATATTAACGAGGATGGGCCCAACACCAACCCCTGGGGAACACCACTGGTGACCAGTCGCCAGCTGGATGGTCGTACGTTCAAGAAGACCTGTTCCATCACCTTCCCCGGCACCGAGGTCAGGCTGACGGGCCTGTAGGTCCCCGGGTCCTCCTTATGACCCTTCTTATAGATGGGTGTCCCATTAGTGAGTCTCCAGGGCCCTCCCCAGATGACCATGACCGCTGATAGATGGTGGAGAGCGGCCCAGCAATCCCATCGCCAACTCCCTCAGCACCCTCAGGTGGATCCCATCTGGCCCCATGGACTTGGCCAGGTGGAGCAGCAGGTCCCCAACCTGAACTGTGGGGGTGGTTCTTCTGCCCCCGTCTCAGACTTCCAGGATGGGAGGCTGAATACCCCGAGGATAAGTGGTCTGGCTAGTAAAGAAGGCGTTAAGAACCTCAACCTTTTCCTTATCCTCAGTAGTCATGTTCCCCCCTGCATCCAGTAAAGAATGGAGATTCTCCTTGGACTTCCTCTTGCCATTAATATATTTATACAAACATTTTTTATGAAATATATTTATAAAAACATTTCTGGGCTTTAGGTTCTTTGCTAATGGTTGGTTTTATAAGACACCAGGCCTGACAGTAATACGCGGGAAAGGTTTATCTCATGGGGGTTCTGGGTGCTGGGACAGGAGTTAGTGTCCCTGTCTGCAGCCCATGGGGGCTTCACCTCCCCGCTGATCACCCCACAGGCTGCAGATCCCCATTTCCATGCCAGCCTGGCTTTATTCTCACACACAGAACTGTAGGGCTTGGAAGGGACCTCGAGAATCAAAGCAGGTTCCCTAGAGCAGGTTGCCCAGGTATGTGTCCAGATAGATCTTGAATATCTCCATGGGGAAGAAAACTCCACAACCTCCCTGGGCAGCCTGTTCCAGTGCTCAACAGGCCTTTTTTTTTTTTTTTTTTTTTTTTTTTTGCCTAGTTTGAGAGTGGTGGAGGCCACTCGGCCTGGGCTGATGCCTTCCCTCGGTGTCCTTCTGCACAGGTCCAATTAGAGGCAATAAAGGATCATTTCTGGATCCAGAACGAGCGGACATCCCACAAGACGTGCATGGCCACCCTCCAGGAGCTCTTCCAGGACTTGGACAGACAGATCAACGACGGGGTCTACTTCGTGTCGGGGGGCTACCAGCTCTTCCAAAGCGACCAGCAGGCACTGGTGGAGCGATACCGGGCACTGCCTGGCAAGGGGGTGAAGGTAGGAATAAGAGCAGCTACCTGGCGAGGGCAGAGGATCCAAGTCCCACCGCCCTCTCCCAAAAAACCAGGCGCCCGGAGCTGCTGCTTCACCCCTTCACTCCTGCCCTCCCCTTGGCCTTGCAGGCAGATGCTGCGCTGCAGGATTTCCTCCAGAAGAGAGAGCCTATGGCCAGAACCATCCTCAAAGTCGACCGTGAGCTGACGGAGAAGGAAGAGCAGATAAAAAGTAATTTTGGGGCTGGAGAAATGCCACTGCCTGGAGAGGGACTGGCACGGCAGGGAGGGACAGTACTCCTTGGGGGCCTGGGGCTCATCTCCTGCCTTTGAGACATCTCTGCTTCTCTCTCAACAGATCTGAAAGCCGAGTATGAGAGAGCTGAGCAGGAGAGAGAGGCTGAGAGGAAGAGGGAGGCTGAGAGGGAGGCCGAAAACCTAAAGAAGTTGTTGAAGAAGGTACTCAGAGATGGAAAGCCTCGTCGGAGAAAGCAGCGGAAGGAGAAAGAGAGTACGAACAACCAGCAATCAAAGGTACCATGGCAGAGAGGACGTGCCCAGAGCTGTGGCTGGCAGGCAGGAATGGCGATGGGGGCCCACCTGGCTCCCTCCCGTTGCTTCTTGGCCCCCTTGCACTGCAGACACCATGCAGGAAGGCCTTGGGCTTGCTGACAACCCGACTGTCTTCACAGGACCAGAACGAGAAGTCCACAAGTGGCTCCGAGAAGAACAACCCTGGGGATCAGCAGAATTCCAACCCCGGTGGCAACTCGTGGATTGAGCTTTTGAACAAAATGTTTGAGATTCTTTCGAAATGGTTATTTCCCTGGCCCAAGTGATGAGATCATGATGGCTTTCTTTAGAAGCCGTGCAGAAACAAAGAGAGCTGTGTAGTGTGCTTCTTGTTCCCAAGTACAATTCTGCTAAACTCTGCAAGTCCTTGCTGCAAGGGACAGGGTGTGGCAGAGACCTCCATGGTCGCTGCCATTGCACCAGCTGGTGCTTCCATGCTTTCACGTAGTTGGAAAGGAAACTAATCGTCTGGGGAGCGTAATCTTAGGGGCGTGGGGTGGATTTGCTGATCAGCTCGTAGGTGGGAAATCCTGCTCCTTTGCCGTTGCTCAAAAAGTACACCCAAGGGTCAGCAGTGGCTCTGACAATACTGACCTTTCTTCACCTTTCATTGGGGGTGTGTATTGCTTTTAAAAAGATAAAATAATACAATAATGCAATAATAAAATAATAATGCAGTAATAATAATAAAATAATAAAAAAAAATCCTCCAACCTGGGCTTCAGCACGTGGCCATTACCAAGAGCTGCCAACGGTATTTTGGGTCTGCCTAAGGGAGGTTGGCTCTTAATTATGCCCACTGCAACCAACTAGCACGGAGTGCTGACATCGCCGCCCTTGGGTGGGTTAATGTGCGCCTCTGGAGCTAATTGCTGCAGTCCCCCTGCCCATAGGGACGGGAGGGCTGGGGCTCACGTAGAAGCCCCCAGCCATGAGCATGCCGAAGCTCCCCAAGCCCTCTCTGCTCCTGAGCATCCCTCGGGCCAGCACAGGTGTGGTTTCAGGGCTCTTTTTCCCCTCCAGCCCGCCTGGATTTCTTTTCTGCGCCCTCATTGTGGGGACAGGAGGGGAGGGAGAGGTCCCGTGGCAGGACCCTGACGTCTGAACCTTGTTCCACCCAACCCCCCTGCTTGACGCCCGTCGGGGGTGGAAGGGGACATCCCAGCCATGCCACACCAGGCCACCGTGTCCCTCAGTCCCGCAGGGGAGCCAAGACCCTTCCCCACTCTCCCCTTGCCGGAATAATCCCCCTTCTGGGTCCGGGACTGACTGCAGCCGGAGGTGGCTGCGCTGCTCAAAGCCCTGCTTTGTCTGCCCTGCTTCCCCAGCAGCTCCAGCTCCTTGGGTCCAAGGACCCAAGGGGGTCCTTGAGCCACTTGGGGGGTGCTGGGAGCTGCAGTGAGGCTGGGGGCTGCCCGCAGCGCTCACCAGCTCCTAGCCCACGCCTGTGCCCTACTAATTTCGGGAACAGAGCCCGTGGTGGGGGCACGGACACCAGGAAGGGGTCTGCTGAGGGGCGCTGGGGCAAATTCTCCTTGGCACGGCAGTGGACACCGCCCCTCGAAGCTCCTGCGCCCCTGTTTGGCCTTGCTGCTTAGGGAAAGCTTCCATGGGGAGTGAAAACCAAACGATGGCCACCGACTTCATCTTCCTGGGGTTCTCCAGCCTGGCGGAGCTGCAGAAGCTGCTCTTCGGGGTGTTTTTGCTTCTCTACCTGCTCACGCTGAGCATGAACACTGCTATAATGACTGTCATAAGGGTGGAGCGGAGCCTTCACACACCCATGTACTTCTTCCTCTGCGTCCTGTCCTTTTCCGAGACCTGCTACACCCTCGTGATCGTCCCCAAGATGCTGGTGGACTTGGTGGCGGAGAGAAAAGCCATCTCCTTCCTGGGCTGCGCCGTCCAAATGTACTTCTTCCTTCTGCTGGGCTGCTCCCACTCCTTCCTCCTGGCAGCCATGGGCTACGACCGCTGCGTTGCTGTCTGCCGCCCGCTGGCCTACAGCAGCATCATGACCTGGCGGCTCTGCGCGCAGCTGGTGGCCGCGTCGGCGCTCAGCGGGCTGCTGGTGGCCCAGCTGGTCACCCCCCTGGTGTTCTGCTCGCCGTTCCAGGCAAGCCGGCAGCTCGACCACTTCTTCTGCGACATCTCCCCCGTCCTCCGGGTGGCCTTCAGGCACACCGACGCCGGCGAGGCTGTTATCGTGGCGCTGGGCATCTTCGCGCTGATGGTCCCGCTGATGCTGATCCTGGCTTCGTACCTCTTCATCCTCGCTGACGTCCTGCGCATCCCCTCGGCCACGGGGAGGCACAAAGCCTTCTCCACCTGCAGCGCCCACCTGGCCGTGGTGGTCGTGCACTACGCCTGCGCCTCCCTCATCTACCTGAGGCCAGGCTCCAGCTCCTCGTCGGGCCAGGACGCGCTGATCTCGGTCACTTACACCATCCTCACCCCCCTGCTCAATCCCATGATTTACACCCTGAGGAACAAGGATGTCAAAGCGGCTCTCCGGAAAGCGATCAGGAAAACACAAATTTCTCCAGAATGTTTTCCAGGAAAGAGGTCAAGGTGAGCCGCTTCCCCAGCGGGTATTTCCAGCCGGCAGCCTCCCCTTCCAAAAAGCATCGCTCCTTTTCCGCGAGCCCTTCGGCTCCCAGCGCAGCTTCAGCAAAGCCATGACGGCAAAGCACGGCTGCTAAGAAGGATGAACAAATTCCGGTCACAGTGAGAGTGAGAAAACCAACTTCAATTTCTTTTTGAATATAGAAAACCAATTTCTTTTTGAATATAGAAACCCAATTTCTTTTTGAAGAAGGAAATCCAAATTTCTACCTCAGTGCCAGAAAAGCGTCCAACTGCACAACCTGAGACACTCAGTGAAGAAGAATCATAGGCGTCGAAAGAATTTCAAGGGGAAACTCCATTTTTTTTTCAGGAGATCGCAAGCACAGGACCATGTTCATGGTGCGTATCAAGCTCTGGCTGCGTGATATTGCGGGGCCCATCAAAGCCTGCAAGGAACCGAGCTCCTGCAAGGACTTGGCTACTTCGAATCTCATCGGCTCACCTTTGCCGGGGGCTGAATTAACGCACCCGGCCCACAGCCGCTGTGTTCACCTCCTGGGCCGCGTGAAGCTGACGACAAAAGCCTGTTCTCTCCTCCAAAACGAAGGCGTCTTCTCTCAATCAACGGGAAAGCGGAAATCGGCAAAACAAGAAAGGGGAACTATTCCAGGAGGAAAAGCCCCCGTGGAAGCATTCTGTGAAAATGGTCGTTTTTTAAAAACCTTTGAAAACCATGCTGCTGCTTTCACAGCTTTTGTCATGGGCAGAGCCGGGGTTCCCTCCCTCCGCAGGGGGGATTGCCCCGGCCCAGGAAGCAGCCTTTGCTTTCTGGACAGAACAAAACAGTCAAAGGCAACGACCAGGAAAACCCAAAAGGCTCCTGAAACTTTTATTTCTAGGGCTTGTCACAGCAGCAGCGAGACAGCCACGCTTTCTCCAAACCTTCACATCACATTGCAAGCTGTCGGGCTCTAACATGGCAGAACTCAGGTTATTTCTGAGTATTTTCATTTCAAGCACGCGCTATTTATTGTGGGGTACGTGGGTCTAGAATCCAGAGCAATGCTGCCCTGAGCCCACGCAGGGGGTGGGGATGGAACAAAGAATGGGACCAGGGCTCTGCAATCCCCCAAAACCACGCGGGGACGTTTTGCAGCCCTTTAGAAAGGGCACTGGGTAACTCAGGGACCAAGAGTGGCGATGCGAGCCCCCAAGAGGTCAAAACAGAAGGAACAAACAGGCAGGAAGGAGCCCACGGGGATGTGAGAGGCTGCAGCGGCAGGGGAGCCCCCCTCTGTGAACTCCTCGTGCCCCTCAGTCTGATATTTTACATATTACTGACGTGGGAGATCATTAAATGACCGAGTCTTCCTCACACCAGACTTCAGCCAGCTTTACTGCTGTGCTTAAAAGAAAACAAGACAGCTGTCAGGATTTAATCACAGTTTTATTCTGCAAACCCAGCTTTTTCAATTCTAAAATTCCAAAAAAAAAAAAAAAAGGTGGTGCTGCCTCTCAGGGAATGTACAGCTTCCTGCAGTCTTCGACCTCAACCAAAAAGAGCAGGGAGAGAGCAGAACTAAGCAAATCTACAGACCAAGACAGCGGAGCGCACGCCTGCTCGCAGGGCAGAGCAGCTGGGTCCCTCCCCTTGCAGGAGAGCGGAACGCCGCCTCCAGCCGCGCACAGTAAGACAGGAAGAGGAAGAAAAAAAAAATACAAAACCAAAACCAGGGATTATAACAAGGGCGTGGGACAATCACCTTCACACAAACATTCACAGTTACTCTTGCTCCGGCTCGGTGGCCGCCGGCGGAGCCTCTTCCTCCCCCCCTTCCTCCTCTTCCTCCTGCTCGCTGCATGCAGCCGGAGCCACCTCACTCACGCTTTCCTCTCCCTTCTCCTCCTCTTTAGCCGCCCAGCCCTCAGTTTTATTTTCTGCTGCTGGCTCCTGGGAAGTTTCTGGAACCGAAGGCGGCTCCTCCGAGTCTGCCTCGGCCGCTGCTTCTGAAGGCGCCACCGCGTCCGAAGGCGCCGCAGCCTCACTCGTGTCCTCCGCTGCTTCCTCCGCTTCGAGCTGGTCGTCGTCTTGCAGAAACGGGGGCATCAGCAGCTGTTTGGGGTGCTGATCCTGCTCCCCCGCGTGTTTCAGGAATTCCTCTGATTTTGACAGCTCTTCGGAAGGCCCTTCCATCTCTTCCGCTGCCGGAGCCGCGTCCGTAGCTTCACCCGTGTCCCCAGCTCCTCCCTCCTGGGCCTGGGCAGCCTCCGCAGCAGTGTTTTCGTTTGCTCCTTCCCCACCGCCATCTCCGCCTTCCAAGGCTTCTCCTTCATCCACGTCCTGGTCGGCGATTTCGTCTGTGAAGGGATCTTCGCCCTGGGGAAGAGAGAGGGGAAGAGAGAATAGTCACCGGGCTGCAGTGAGGCGGAGGCAACCTCAGCCGTGAAACGCAGAGGTTCGCAACCGATCGGAAAACGGCAGCTTCTCAATCGTGGAAATCCATCGCGTCAAGCCCCAAAGCCGCTAAACTTTCAGCAAGAGAAGCGCCCCGGGAGGGTGCTCGGATCCCGCATCTTGGAGGAGCGGGAGCAACACGCAAGTCTTCCCTCCTGCACGGCACGCTGCTGAGCGTGCGGGCGCTGGGGCTGGGTCCTATGCTAAGAACCGTGTGTGCTGCAGCACCCGGGAGAGCGAGCCGGGGCATCGGCTCCGCTCTCGGCTGGGAGGAACTCGGCTCAATGAGACAATTTAAAAAAAAAAAGAAAAAAAAAGCGATTCCTCAACCTCTGTCTGGTCCCGGCTGGGTGGGATGGCACAGGACTCCCACACGGTGGGAAAGGAGTGGGAAGATCAGCAACTGGTGGCCTTCCTCTTGCCCTTCGCTGGAGATCAAGGAGTCCAGCTGCCCGGAGCCACGGCGCTAACGTTAACCTCACGTGCACGCAGCCCTGGCAGTCCCCCGAGCACGGCTCTCGCTCTCTCCCCCACTACGAGGAGCCCGAGCGCCTCGGGGTTGGGTTTATTTTTTATTTTTTTGACCTCGTTACCTTTATTCAGGCCGACATCAGATCCTAGCACTGCTCCCATCGGGGCAGGGACCGTTTTGTTTGGCTCTCTGCTTGTGTTTCGGGGCTAGGTGTGGGTGAGCACTGTATGGTCAGTGGGTGCTGTGCCCTAGCGCTGGCCCTGCCGGAGAGTAGGCGCCACACTGTGCCACCATCCGGGACAAACCGTGCTTCTAAACTCCCTCTCCCTTCCTCACCGGTCACCAAGGTATGCGGAGGGCTGGCCTGCAACAGACGAAATGTGAAGGGAGGTGGGCAGCATGCCAGCGGCAGAAACCTCGCCTGAAATCTGATCGACCGGGACGAAGAGTTTTCTCAACTCCCCCCCCGCCGTGGCTGTGCTGGAGGCCAGGAGAGCGACCTCTCCGGCTCCAGCACAGCGCCTGCGACGTCCCGAAAAGCGGAGGCATGCCAGTAGAGGCCGGCCTGGTAAAGCCAGGCCCGGCCCCGCTCGCTAAGTCCCAGCGCCTCTCGGGTTCTCTGCCTCACGGACCGGATCGATCAGAGGTTCAGACCAGATTGGCTGCCTCCACACGAGCAGATCCATGCAGGTGGAGGACAAAAGCAACGGTAAATCTTCCCTGGCTGAGGTTCAGCCAGCCGGTCTCACCTACCGAGGTTCTGGAGGACGTGGGGGGAAAACTTCAGGCTATACCTTGCGATCTGGACCCGTGTCCGTTATCGCCGGTAAAAGCTACGGGGGGATATGAAGTCCACTAGTGGTGGAGACTGTCACGGCCTCCCTTTGGAAGGGCGAGGCGCCCAGCATCCCTCAGAGGAGGAATCGTTAGGACCGCGTTCAAGAAACCAGCTCTTGATGCTGACAGTCTTGTCAATTATCGCCCTGTCTCCGGCCTTCCTTTCTCGGGGAAGGTTGCCGAGAATGTTTTGGCGAGGCAGCTCGGGCATTACCTGGAATCCTCAGATTTCCTCCACCCCTTTCAGTCTGGTTTTGCACCTGGGAATGGTACGGAGACCGTGCTGGGATGGGTCGAAGATCTCCTCCTGCCGACGGACAAAGGTCAGGCGCCCGTGCTGATTCATTTAGATCTGCCGGCAGCCTTTGATACCGTTGATCATGAGGAGTTGTTGACGTGCCTGCGGACCCTGGCAGGGGTAGACGGAGTTGCACTTGAGTGGTTCCGTTCTTTCCTCTGAGAGATCCCAGAGGGTAGCACCGGGCAAACGCTCGTCTGCCCCGAGGGCTCTCTCGGGTGGGGTACCGCAGGGTTTTTTTGTGTCACCCTCCTGTTCAACGTGTATGAGAGGCCGTTAGGGGAGGCGGCCTCATCACTTGGCTGCAGCGCCATCACACGCTGGCAACTCTCAGCTCAAAGTCTCTTTCACTGGACCCAGAGGGCGGAGTCGCAGTTTTGCTAGAGTCTAGCAGAGACTGGGCATGATGAGAGCCAGCTGGCAGAGGCTCGGTCCGGGGAAGGCCAAAGTGATGCCGGTGGGACAGGGGAAACATCTGCTCCCCCGCGTGGGGGGGGGGGGGGGAGGCCGCCCGCGCTGTCGGCCAGCTTTGCGGACAGGGCTGCTGTCGGATCCTGGGCTGCTCCTGGGCTCCCAGGGAGCAGCAGTAGGCGAAAGCGCTTCGTTTCGTCTTCGCGGGGCCACGAGGTTGCGACCTTTCCTCTCGGATGCGGGCCTCGCCCGTAACCCCCGCCACCTCCAGACCGCGTTGCTGCCAACGCGCTCTGCGCTGGGGGGCTCTGGGGGCGGCCCGCGGCCGCCCGCGCGCTCGGCGGACCCTTCCGCACGGGACGCGTTCCCCCCAGCGCTCTGCTCTGCAGGCTGCACTGGCTTCCGGCTTCTTTCTGCAATTCCGAGTGCTGCTCTGGACCTAGCGAGCCCTACCTGGCGCCGGCCCTGCCCTCTCCTCGCACTCCAGCTCGGCTCTGAAGAAGGGCCGGGGAACGCTCTGCCACTTCCCAGCTTGCACCTCAAGGGAAGGAGGGGCGGGGGGGCTACAGCCAGGCTGTTCCGGCTCACGGGAACTCGGCTCCGTCACTCGGTTGAGCTGCCGGGAGCGCTGCAGAGCCCAGCTCTTTACACAGGGCAAAATTCGCCCCAGTGCAGCGTGGGGGCGGCGGGTGGCACAGGAGCCGACCGCCTCCAACTCCAGCCCGGCCTGGACCCAAGCGGTGCTGCCCAGCTCACGCACGCTGCACCAGGGGGAGCTTGGTCCCCAGGCCACTGCTCGAGGGGTGGCTTTAGCACACCAGAGTTCCTTTTTCTCTTTTTTTTTTTCTTCCCTATTTTTGTCTCCTTATGTTTCTGTTTGGACGGTTTCATAACTGCTCTACAAACGCCTGGGAATTACAGTAGGTACAGTCTGCAAGTTAAAAAAAACATGAGAGGTTGTAAACCGCCTACCGAGAAAAAAGAAACCAGACCCAAGGTTTAGACTAGAGGCAAAAAGGCAGCGGAGTGGGATCTACGCTTCTCCCCATCGCGTGCAGCAGGGTGTCCTGTGACCAACATGCAGCACACACAGCGATGCGCGGCTCCGCGCCGCTCCAACGCTCGGGACCACCGCGGCGCCTGTCCCCCACTGCTCCGGGACCTCCGCACGGGCTGGTGACTCTCTCGCCCACTCACCTTGAGGTACTTCTCCAGCATCTTGACGATGTGTTTGTTATTCAGGACGCTCTTGGCGACGTGCAAGCTGGTCTTCTTGAACTGTTCCGCAGCCATCTGAAAAGGAACCCAACGTTAGCGTCACTGGGCCAGTCCTAAGCGGGAAGGAAGAGTTCAAAAGAGGATTTTGGCTCGAGATACTGAATTCTTTCCTCCTCGGCAGGGCTTGCAAAGCCTGACCTCAAAATCCAGCTTCTCAGAGAGCGCCACAAGGAGCAGGTAGAGGCGAGCACCTGCACCTCTTCTGCTGCCACGAGCCCTGGAGAGGAACGCGCGCCAGCTGGAACATCGCCCCAAATATCACTCATCCCAAGCGCGACGAGTCCACGCACACGTCAAATGTTTAACGCCGAGGAGACAAAGACTACCCTGAGGGACGTGTGGGTCCGACCGAAGCTCGCTGTCTGCATCTGCGCTCGCATCGAGAGACAGCAGCCACCCCCAGGGGTTTCCAGCAGCGAAGGCAGCTCCACAACCTCCCCGTAGAGAGGAATTCCTGCGCCAAACCTCCTGGGAGCTGCTGTTCAGCACAGCGTTCCCATGCCCTGGCAGGCCACGAGCCCCAGAACATCTTCCAGAGAGGGCGGTTTGTTTTGCTAAGCTTCTAACACCTTCTCCCAAGACATGACGCAGCTACACGTGGGACAGGCAGGATCTGTACTTATCCCACGTAGTGAAAAATAAAAGCTGCTTCCTGCTTTTCACAAGCACTGCACTTCCACTGCCTCTCTTCAGCCTAACTCACCCCATTTCTAAATCCCCTCCGCAGCCTGGGCCAGTTCAGACACCGATTGTCTCCTACCCAAATTCCTCACGTGCCCCCAAAGGGGACTTTAAGCCAGAATTTTAGCAAAATTAGAGAGAAGGAACATTTAGCCTGAGCATTTATACAGCATGCCCGGACTTCAATTAGTCCAACACCAAGGAGGCAAAAAGAAAAGGCTACCGGCTGTCTCCACAAAGCTGCGGTTCGGGGCCTGTCTGGATTGTCTGAACGCCAGGCGCCAGTTTTGGCTCAGAACACGTTCTCCCACGGCAGCCTCGCTTCCCGCTGGCTGCACAAAGTCACTGACGTGCTCCGATAACCCCCCAGCGCAGGAGGAGAGGCCAGCTCTCAGAAATAAAGGCAGCGCTGCACAAAAACCTGCAGAGACCGACCGCGACCAGAAGCCAGGTCTGGTTGCTTACCCTGCGGTTTCGGTTGTGATCTGCGGATCGCAGGTGCCTCTGGAGGAGGTGGTTCTGCGCAGGAATTAACATGTCACAGGCCATGCAGTGAGCCGCCTCGATCTTCTTGAAGAAGTGTTCCTGGCCGATACCTGCAGCCACGAGGAGACGTCAGCCCCGATGCGTAAGGAATGAGACGTTCTGGGAACACCAGAACCTTTCTACCTGCTCTCCCCATGCCAGCGCCGACGTGCTAATTCAGCACCTGTACGCCTTCCCACTTCTGCCTTCCCTTTGGGGACAAAAATCACATCCACGAGGCAGGGACAGGGGTTATTCTGCTCTAAAACGGACGGTACCGATGCAGTACCCACGTGGAGGAGGAGAGATTGTGCTAACAGCCCAAGGTACGAAGCAGTTCACTTACCTGAGCCACGCTGGGCACCAAACCCCGGTTTCTCCAGTCCTGCGGGAAGCCAGCCGGCCTCTCCAGGCCCATTTAACGGCAGAACGGCCAGCTCGAGCCTCCCCCAGCGTTGGCTTCACTCCTCTCTACCTCTGCCCAGGTTTTCTGCCTGAACTCCCATTTTGTAGCCTACCCGTGGCTTATATAAGCCACATTCCCCACTCCTGGGCTCAGCACAAATACCAGCTCTGTGCGCCGAGGACGGCCGTGCTGGTCAGGCTACGTGGATTTTCTCTCATCACGCTTTTTGCCAAAGCCCACAACGGATCAACTTCACTGCTTCCTCTTAGTGTGAGAGGCAAACACAGGCCCCAGCCTGTGTTAACAGGCAATTAACAGCCACAAAGGTAGCAAACCTTTGGAGTTTTTCCCCCATTTATCTACTTTTAGGATCTACCGGTACACAAGCTTTGTGAATCTGTCGCCTGTGAAACTGCAGGACAGATCCCCACCAAAGTGACATCCCACAAAGCGGGTACCGAGGCATCCAGACCCCGACCCACGGCAGCACAAAGGACAGAGCCCCTCCGGAAGCAACATTCATCAGACTGAAACCCTGTTAAGCCGCAGCAGTCCTCAAAGTCAGCAGGGAGCCCACAAGGTTCTGATTAGTTTGGTAGGCCGGGGTGAACGGGAGGTTCGGCGGTGGTTTCACCTCTTGGCAGCCGCCGCTCTGCCACCAGCTGCGGCCACACCACTGCGTGCTACCGGAGAGCCCCGTGTTTTTGGGATTCCCTCCCTCTTCCCCCCCACGGGACAGACTCTTACCCTTAAAAGGATCCGGCTTCTGCTTTGTGCCCTCTTTCTCAGTCAGCTCCTGGCGACGCTTCTCAATTTTCTTATTCCTATTGACGATGTATTCCTAGAGAGAGGAAGGGGAAGGAGCTCGCTGTCCTCCACAACGCACCGAGACACCAAGGCCCTCAAAAGGGAAACGAGGTCCCTGTGGTCTTCCTCCTGGCCTTGTCATAGCTGGTGAATTAAGAGGACGAGGCAGGCGTTTTCCCCTCCCCGTCCCTTCCAGCAATGAAAGATCCACCCCAGAGCCCAGCTCGGTGCCCCCCCCATCAGGTTCCGACCTTACAGTCCCCCAGGGCAGACGGCAACGCCCCTCAACAGACCCCAAGAAGCAAAAAAAAAAACCAGACAATGAAACACCCCATTCCTTCCTCAGCTCTAGCTGTGCAGGGGGCAAAGAATGTCTGGAGCATTTATTTCTGGCCTTTCTGTTTAAATTCGCAGAGCCAACCTCCCTTCCCAGCACGCCAACCCAGGAGAAATCGCATCACACTAAATGAAGTCATCGAGTGACGCGTTAACGAGTGGTGATGCGAGCCAGCCGGGCAGAGGGCTGACTGTTCACGATTTCATAACCCCTTCCACTCCCAGACAAGCCTGGAAATCCCAAATAACCCAGCAGTGATGCAGAGAAGACACAGAAGAGACGCGCCAGCACGGGGCTGTGCATGTACCTGCAGGAACTCGACTGTTTTGTCTGGGAGTTTGGTGCCGATGTACCGCAAGGTCTCTTTGTGGAACTTGCTCTGTAGGTGTTTTTGGATCTCCTCTTCCTCAAAACTGCGGAACTTGCACACGGAACAGGCAAACTGGATCCTGAACAGAGCAATTGCACCCAAGTGAGCTGAATTTTTAGTGAGAACATCAAGAAAATCACAGCTGCTAGTGCCCCAACTGTACTTTTCTCTCTCTTTTTTTGTTTCCCTCAGAACGCCACGCCACAGTTTTACGCTGTGGCAGTTCTTTGTGATCGCTGTGTAACCCCCACTGAATGAACAGCATCCACTTCTCCCCAAAATAGGTCATTACACCACAGGAGAGGATGCAAAACCCCACACAAGTTTAAAAGCAGGTGGACAAACTCAAACCGCAGGAGACTGAACAGATATAAAAATACTCTCCCTGGTTTGGGACAGCCCTGAGATACAGAACCACAGGTGCCACCTTAAGCTGTCTTTCGGTGATTTATGGTGTTACTGTCATAGCAAGGCTGCTTATATAGCCACTTAATATTCCCTTCTGAATTTGTAACTCTACACTGAATTTGTAACTCTACACTGAGCTATGTATTAAACAGCACGGTATTCCCATCTTAGAGCAGTCCTAAGGGACAGAAAGGGGGAAGAAAAAACCCAAAACTGCTGGAATCAGAACGCAGAGCCCCAAAACGTGATTCCCCAGACAGGCTTCTTGCAGAGAAGGTCCCAGGTAAATATTACAACATGCAATCGTTCACAGAAATGCTGGGAACAGACCAGGCTATCCCTCTTCCTACCTGTCCATGGCACGGTCGCGCATCCTATCTCTTCGCCGCTGCTTCTCCCTCTTCTTTTTCACCTCTTCGTCATCATCTTCGCAGCCGTCTCCAGATGCTAAGGGGAAGGAAAAAATAAGAACAAAAATCTCAGAGTTGCTGTGTGCGAGCTCACGGTTCACTGGCTGAGGTATTTCGGGACCAAGTTCCTTCGCTTCCTCTTTATTCTCAGCTTCAGAAGGAACTTCTGGCCTCCAGCAGCTGCCGTAAAACCCAAACCCTCCCCTCCTCCAGCTCCCTCAAATTCCCAGAGCAACTCAAGTCTTGGGAGGACATGCCCTCACTGGAAAGGGCAGTCACAAAGTCATTTAGTTCCACAGTGCCGCAGAGGCATGCTGCCAAGACACCCCCCGTCTCACTTTTTGGGGGAGAATGATTTTTTCTTCCTGTATTCTCATTTTTTCCCCCCAACCACCTATTTTTCACAAGGCTGAAAAGCTACTTAAACAGGTTAAGCAGCAGAAGCACGGACGTTAGTAGTGCTAACATCGCAGCTCTGTTTCCTTAGAACGGTTTCAAACAGACTTATTACGTCGCCTTCCCAGTAATCTCGAGACTTGTCAGGAAAACAGCTGAGACCCAGAGATTCAGCTGACCTAATCTTGGCAATATTTTAGGGGAGAAAGCTACAAATAGTGGGTCAGAGGTCTATCAGCCCCACAGGACAACGCCTTCAGGTGAAAGGAGCACAGAGACCAGTCCCAGTCAAGACCCAGTCAGCAGTGGGAGGCTTGAACAAGAACTTTAACACCCAGCCGCGTTTGTTTCAATCCCAAGCATAACACAGAAGCGCCGACATCACTCACTAACGAGGCTTCTGCAAGTCACCATAACGCAGAAAGCACAGCACGTTTGGGGCTGACGTGTCTTCACCAAAAAGGACAATCCAACGCCAGCAGAAGCTGTTTCAGCTCCTTTAGAGCACGTGGGTTTTAAAACTACCACCCTGATATCCCGCCATATATCCCTGTATATCCCGGCGGGAGCTGCATCAGCTTTTGATGGAGGAAAAAAAATAAAAAAATCAAACTCTGGGCAGTGCCTGAAGGCGAGGCAGGCAGCAAGGTGGAGCGTGTCCGGCTCGCACGCTGGGGGAGCCACCCTACCTTCCTCTGCAAAGTCACCACAGCTCCCGTTCTCCTGGAAAAACAGAAACAGAAAAGGACGCCGCTGTCACGTGCTGCCATCTGGAGGTGTCGTTGTCCACCCAGCCACCGGCAGCGCTGGGGAAGGACGAGGTGATTTCACCCCCCTGCTGACGCAGGGACGGAGCGTCTACGTTCACTACCACCACCGCAAGGCCGTCAGTTGGCACAGGTGGTTGCACGTCACTGCGGACTATCACTCCTGGCCATCAACGTTTAAATATTCCACGCCTGAGTCACTGTCTGAGGAGCGCCCTGCAGGGACCCCCCCCTCCCCCCAAAAACCTGGCAAAGGAGTAAAGGAAACCACCACTAATTGGGACTTCTGCCTAACGAGCCTCACAGAGAGCCAGAAGCATTAGGACAGGCGCGGGATCCTGTCCCGCTCCAGGGCTCTCAGCGCCTTGGCACAGGCACCTCAACACAGATCAATCTGCCAGTAATCCTTGCTGAAGGGCACGGGAAATGAGGAGGAACGAGTACTTTTGGAACGTACGGGCTCAGAACGCTGCTTCTAGGTGATTTTAACAACTCTGCCTTCAGCACAGTCAAAAAGGCAAACGGCTGACGTGGGTAAATGTTCCCATGGCTGCCACAAAGACTAAAGGAAAAAATAATAAAAAGTTACTTACACCTTTGTCAGCTTCATCTCCTGATTTTTCCTCTCCTTCGCCCTCATCTGCTGCATGCAAGAAAAATCATTTAGCCGGTGTCGGGAAGTTTTCTCCCCCATTACACGCTCCAAGAGGCTACTTCGGAAGTCACCAAGTACTGCAATAATGGCTCAAAACCCCAGCAAGGACAGCCAACGGCTCACTGGTTTCTCCTTGCCTCCCAGTCTGTGCTGCAAACGCTGTCCTTACACCCCCAAAGCCCACCTGGGGCATTAAATTTTGGCCTAGGCCACGAAGCCTGCGCACAAGGTACAATTTGCAAGCACATTATGGCGACACCCATGCCAGCAACTGAAGAACATGGCAGCTTTGAAATAATCGTTCAGCTGAAAAGATAATTCACCTTTCAGCTGAAAAGATAAAACGCTTAAGAACACGGGGGGGAAAACGAGCAGCGCTCGGCTCGTACCGTTCTCGGTGTCGTCGCCCTCGCTGTCAGTCTTTGCCTGTTTGCTGTCCGGCTCGTCTCCACTTTGGGACTGCTTCCGCTTGCGTCCTCCTTCACTGTCCGATCGCCCTCCTGAACGGTTTCGGAAACCTCTCCTCTTGGGCTACAGGTGGAAGGAAACAACCAGATCAGCCAGCCCCACGCCCCAGAAGTTCAAGTATTCCACCCGTCTGCTGCAGGCCCTACAACAGCCAAGCCCAGATGACCCCACGAGACTTTAATCCGGCTACAAAAGGATTTGCCGGTGGACTTAAAGCCAGGTTGAACAAATCCATTAAGGGTCCCACCGCCCTTCTGAGGGGATTCAGGACGGGGACACCGCCCTGTTTGGGACCCCTGAGATCACTCAGCGGGGGAAGCGACCTGAGCTCCTCCAGGAGGCTCAGCTCCACCGACCAACGGCCAAGCCGCCCTCCCGGGGCAGGAGAGCGAGCTGCCCGGGCTCTCACAGCAAAACCCACGACGGCGACAACTTACCGTGAGCGTGTTCGTGTGCCAGGGCACCGCGCCCATCCTGTCTCTGTTCCGCTGCCGCCCCATTCCGTACGGCACGTTACCGTACCGTCCCGTTCCCATGCCCGACATCCCCATCATGCCATAGTCATAGTCTCCATAGTCCCCGTAGTCTCCGTAGTCACCGTAATCCCCATAATCCCCGTAGTCACCGTAATCTCCATAGTCTCCATAGTCCCCATAGTCCCCGTAGTCAGGGACCAGGGCTTGGGAGAAGAGAGAGGGGAGCCTGTTGGGGCCGGCGCCCCCCATCCCACGCCCACCCATGTAGTTCAACTCATTCCAGCGAGCGGAGAGGCGCTCCGAGCTCGAGGAGGGCATGAAGTGGTCGGAGCGGTTGAAAGTGTTCAGGCGCCCCCGGTTCTGCACGCGGTTCTGGCCCCGTCCTCGGATGAGGCCGTAGTTGTTGGCCCGGTTGCGAGACTGATCCCTGCGGCCGTCGAACTGGCTCCCGAAGGAATCGCCGCGATCGGCGCCGACCTCGCCGTAGTCGTAGCCGGACCGGTACATGTCGCGGTCGTTCATCGAGGACCTCGAGTCGTACGATTCGAAAGACTCGAACCTGAAGGAGCTGCACGGTGAGGAGAGAGCAGTCAGCAGCAGGAGTAAAGCCGTGTATCGCACAGAGTTTGCATCTATTCGTATCAAAACCCAAATGTTCTCGACTAAAAAACCCTTTTTAAATTCTGATCCCTTTCTGTACCCACCACCTTTTCTTTAGCCTCAGGAAAATCAGTATCAAAACGCTGCGTTTTTGGCACAAGTATGCGAACAGAAACTTCGATCTATGATTCTACGATCTGAACAGAAACCCTTTGGAGGGGTTACAACCTCACCAGCTTTATAGCAGAACACCAAATCACCCCGAGCTTTGCTTTGCCAGCTGAAAAGCAGATCCCAAAAGCTTCCCCGCTGCAGCCTACACGAGGCAAAAGCAAGAAAGGCTGCTTCCCATCGGCAGGGTCAGCGATTCGGACCCAGAAGAGAACATCCTGCCTGCTAAAGGATCTCAGCTGGAGGAAAAGGGGAACATCAAAACAATCAGCCACCACCGGCAGGGACAAAAGCACGGACACTGGCTTGAAAGGGAAACCCTGTAGGAAGTAACAAAAACCTAACTTTGCTTAAAAAAAGAGGCAAACTGCAAGGTTTAGTCCAACACGCAGGTGTACTTTTAATACCATGGAGAACCCAAAAGGAAAGCAAGCAGCCCCTTAAGGCAAAACTCAGAGCTGTTCCTCCACGTGTGGAATTAGTTCAGGTAAGCCCCTCAGCCGTCCAAAGTAACATCAAACGGCAAAAAAAGAGGCGAAGCTTCGCCGATTCAGCAACTCTTGCCAGGCTCTGCGTTATCATTCGAGCGGCAACACGAGCACCAAAATGAAACGACTCTCCAGGCTGGCACGGTTTAGCCCAGGGGAAAGAAAAGCACGCTGGGCAGCCGGGAGGGAAGACGGATGTAGGTGAAAAGGTGTTTCTAGCTTTGAGGCTTCTTGAAATGAAAAAGCCTTCTACAAAATCTGTTAACCGAATCCACCACGGAGGTCGCTTTTAGTGCCTGATATATACATCAGGTTTGACATGCTTAATATTTCATGTATTAAAAATGTTTTTGTATATAAAGGGGTGTGCACGTGCACACACGTATCAGGACAGGTTAAAAATTAAGCGATTAATCTCGTTCGTTCACCCTGGAACGGACAGCGGATCATGCTGTGCAACCAGAACAGCTTAATCTGACGTCGCAGTGATTCGAGGCCACCCTTTTTTACCGTTAAAAAAAAAAAAAAGGGAAGAAGCTGGGCAGTCACCTCTCCTGGTCTTCCATTCCTTCCCCCGTGCCGCCGCTGCCCTCCTTCGACAGCATATCCAAGCGCTGGTTTATTTTGGCTATGATGGAATCCGAGTTCTCGTTCGCCACGGTCTCGCTGCCGTACGAGGCGACGGGCATGGCGGAGCCGACGTCGGCGTTCATGCTCATCTCCGAGGTTTTGGGAGTTTCCCAGGTGCTGGAGGTGGCGGCAGCGGCCGCGGCGTAGTTGTACGTGGCCGCCGTGTTGGCGGCGGTGGTTTGGGTGTTGTAGTAGTCATAGCCTTCGTAGCCTGGCAGAAAGGGGAAAAAAATCAGCGTTAATGCAGGGTCATTGGGACAAGGGAGTCTGGGAGAAGAGCTGAGACGCTAACGGACCCTACCGGGCAAGGCTGCGGCTGAGCTTTGCTCCTTTAAAGGAAATCTGGCTTCTTAAAGCGAGAATGTCAGAGGTTTCTTGTTTCCCAATGCTAAAAGCTTACGGATCTCCTTTGGGCGCTTCTAACCACGGAAACGGAGCGCTGCCGGTTCCGTTTGTGATTTAGGAACAAGCTCAGTGGATACTGTGGGACTTTGTCAGCCTGAGGCAGCTACGCCGCAGTCCCAAAACCCAAAGACGACCAGAGCACCGCACACCCGGCAAACAAAGAACCAAAGGGACGGAATAAATCCAGCAGGGAAAAAAAAAGAAAGGAATCAAAGCAGTGAGGAGCACTCGAAGAGCACAAAGCCAGCCACCACAGGAAAAAGCGAGGCCCTAAGGCCGGAGGTCACCCCACGGGACGTGTTGGGGGGTCCCGACGGCACCGGTTGCCCCCCACTCGCCACCTCCTGAGCCCTGAGCTAAGAGCAAAGCTTCCTCCAACAGCCCTGCAGTCGCCGCTTCTGACCTGGCGTGCCCTTGGCTATGTCAGTCCTAGGGCTCTCGTAATGCGACTGCCAAGTCTGCCAGGAAGATCCCTCATAATTCTCCTTGGCCGCCATGCCTACAATAAAATTGACAACGGTTAAGGCCGACGGCGCGCTGCTGCCTGGCTCTTTCCTTGCGTTCCCCCCCCCCCCATCCCCCCCCCAGCTGCCTGGCTTTTGGTTGCGGGGGGATCGTGAGCCCACCAGAGCAGGGAGCGCCCTCGGGCCTTGGCTGGGGCTCCCGGGCTTCCCAGAAAGAGAAACAAAGGAAGAAAAATTCAATTTTTCAGCAATGATTTGGGCTGGGAGGCTGGAGTCGACAGCCCTGCCGCGCAGTATTCGATTTTACCCCGTGAGGAGCAAATAAACGGTATTTCATAAAAGCACCTTGGGCTTTTGCTTTCCCTGGGGAAGGCATTAACAGCTCAGAACAGCCAGACAATCCGAATCTGGGCCAATTAATTAAACACCGCTCCGAGAGGAAACACTTACTAGCAAAATGCAAATCATGTTTAATTCAGGAGGCGCTAGCCTGCGTGTAGACACCATCAAGATGCCAGAACTTCAAGGGCAAGCCTCGGATTTTGAGGGGGGGGGAAAAATAAAAAGTGGCGTTACTGAGATCAGAGGTAACACATCTGGCTGTTTGAGATCAAAAGAGAAACGGAGGCATGAAATAAATTAACTTCTCGTCCACGAGGCGATTTGCCTGCTTTAAGAAAGAGACGGCTCTCCGTCATCAGGACGGAGATTCTGCCCCGCAAAAGAAAAAGCCGCATGCGATCGCGGCGAAGAAATCAACGAGGGCTCCTCATGGACACCAAATGGCCCCGAGCCCGTTTTTCCTGCACCAGAGGAAAACTCCTGCGCTCTTCGGGAGCGGGGAAAGCAGCTCCGCGCGGTGTGGCCGACCCGAGACCGAGCAGGGCACCAAGGCGCTGAGCACGTACCTTGCCAACTTGTGGCGTTCGTCGCGTATGTACCTGAGCGAGAGAAAAGAGACGGGGTCAGCTCCGGAAGCAATGCCCTGCAGCAGCTAGAAGGGGAGGGATGCAGCAAACGCAACGCTGGTAAAAATTACTTTTCAGAATGGGCGAGGAAGAAGCTGGGACTTCCAGCAGCTACTTATGAGAATGAAATGGGAAACGGACATCTTTTCTTAAATATTTGCACTTGAAAACACTCAAATGACCCAAAAAACCAAGCCAAAACTCAAGTAAAACACCTGAGGTGCCTGCGCAGAGTTCGCACGGCAGCATTTTGGTGCCGAGGCACTGTTTGGGGCACGTGATTGCCTGCAATTCCTTTTTCTCCCCGAGCTCCAAGCCCGGGGGAACGGCGGCGACGGGGCTGCCCCCCAACTCCTCTCACCCCAAGCCGTCACCGCTCTGAAACCCGGCCGCGATTTGGCCTCGGGAGTTTCGGTTTCGACGCACGCTCAGCAGAACACACCAGAAGTTTACCTTGGGTGTTGCTGGCCCCCGTACTCCAGGTGCCATAACCTGCAAAAAAAAAAATAAAATAACAGAGCTATCAGAAGGTTCAGGTGCTTCCTCCAGCCACAGTTCCACTTTCTTCCCTTAATTGTCCCAAAATCAAGGATGTTTTTAATTACACCTGCACTGGGGAAAACGTGCCCAAAGCCTGACTGATACTTTATTTGCAATTAACTCTGAAAACATCTCGTTGACCCTCGGGTCGATGACACACTGAGAATTAAGGAAAATGATAAAAAACAAACCAAATCACAAACAGGTGGAGTTTTGAAAGAGAAAGCAGCTCTGAAAGGCACTTGGTGCAGCCACGGCATGAGGCTACGTGAGAGCTTCACGAGACAAACCTGCCCAAGACCCGACCCTGCTCACCACGGGCCTACAGAACGCGTGCCCCCTTTTAAAGGCTTTTTTGGGCTGTTGGAGCAGTGAATTCCTCAAAGCTCGGGAGAAGGGGAGTATAAAGCACAGCAATCGTGGCAGAAATGTTTAAACCACCACGGAAATCACCAGGTGGTGAGCAAACAGGGAGCAGAGGCGAACGACCACGTTTTCTAAGGGGAACCTTGGCGCTGACGGGTTTCCTTCCATGCTTTTGGAGGCCGAGCTGTGCCCTGTTCAACTTCAGGGCAGCCAGGTCACGATTTTTTCCCCCATCCTCCTACATGAACAGCCCGCCGAGCACACGCGGACAAAAGCAGGAGAAACAAAGCCAGTCCGGGGAGGCTGCAAGGTCTTCGGTGAAGCCTCGTCTCTGCCGTGCCTGCGGCGCAAAGGAAACGGAGGCTGCTCGGCCTGAAACGCACCAAAAACAGTTTCACTTCTTTCTCTGCTGAAGCGCGGGCTCCTCGTGGGCTGCGCCTCTGGGTTATAAAGAAAAAAGCCGCTCAGTTTTGGGTGACATCTGTGTCCTTTGGCGGCTGTTCACACAGGTATCGCCACGGGGGCGGTGCTCTTTCAAGGAATAAAGAAATCTGGGTTAAGCAGAGACCTCAACACTTTGACAGCAATTAAGAACACGGTAATTAAGCAGTCGCCATCTAATTCCAAAACCAACGTTTCTCAAAGAAAGAGCCCTACGTAAAATGTTTGGGTATCAGCGACTCGATACCAGCATCTGCATCCCTCCCCTGCCGCACATATGTATTGCTGTTTGAGGGAAGATTCCAGCTCCTAGACAGCTCACTAGTTTCAAGAAACCAAAAAAAAAAAAAAAGCAAGATTCCTTCTCCGCAGTAACTTTGGAGCTGTTTATTCAGATCAAGTTGTCGAAGGAGAGAAAGCAACACTTGTGGAGGACGATCCAGCTGCCCCGTTCACAGCACCTCCCTTAAAAAGAGACGGACTGCATCCTGAAAGCATGGTTTGCTGAAGGGTGGTGAGTAAAAACACATGCAGAACGGGCACCACTGCTGAGTTCTTTCTAAAACGCCGCTGTGGACCCGTCAAAAATCGCTCCCGGGGGACTTGCATGTTTTTGAAGGTGAGCAGAGTAAGCAGAGCGTGAATTTGCCAGAAGAGGACCAGGATACGGGGCTACACGGGTCCCAGAACTGCAAAAATCGACCGTACACGGGGTCTGCACGACCTTAAAAGGGACCTGGAACAACCGAGGAAGCAATCAGGCGCTAAACTTCCACTGGCACAACTTCCTTTCTCTTCCCATCTCTGTCGGCGTCGTTTTGAAGCTTGAAGAGACACCAAAAACTGGTGGAGGCAGGGAAACGGCACCCAGCACGCCGCCGCTAGGCACGCGAAGGAAGGAGGCTTCTTTTTACAAGCAGGGCTTCAGGCAGCGACTGAAAACTCCTCGAAGTGGCAGCGTCCTGCCGGCACCCTCGGTGTTTCGGGGCTCACCTGCTGCCTCCTGACCATCTCCACGTTTCGGGGCCCCCTTGCACCCCACTTCACGCCGCTGATCTCCGCGTTTCGGGGCTCACCTGCTGCTTTCTGAGGATCTCCATGTCACCTGCCACCTTCTGCCCCACGCTTTGGGTCTCACCAATCTCCACGTTTCGGGGCTCGCCCACTGCCTCCCCCCCCGTTCCACACGGGCTGCTGCGGGGTGCAAAGCGCCGTGGCGTGCCCCAGCCCGATGCCACCCCAAACACCAGGGCGCAACACCCCCACACCAGCAGCGGAGGTTGTTCGGGCGCGTGTCCCCCCAGCCAGGTCGGTGACTGGGGGGGCACCGAGCACGGCCGCACCGAGAGGCCCCCCAAAAAAACGGGGCTGGCTGGATGCCCCTGGTGGGGTGGGGGTGGGGGTAGAAGGAAGGTGTAAAAGGGGGGGGTGAGGGAGGGAGCAAGAAGGGGAGGGCTGAGGGAGGGGGGCAAAGGGGGCTGGTTTAAACTGGGGGGGGGGGGGGGGGGGGGACAGACACCGGGCGCACGGGGCAGGGGGCGGGGCCGTGCGGCCGCCATTTTGTGGCGTCTTCAGAAATGGCCCGGCTCCATTTCCGCCGACCAGAAAGGGGCGGGGGGGGAACCGTGAAAGGTGAGGGGGGGCAGTACCGGACCCCCCCCCCCCGCCGCCATGTCCCTACCCCCCCCTCAGGCCGCCCCCTCCCCCCCCCCCCAACACCTCCCGGCGCCTCACAGCCCCGCCCGCCAATCAGCGGGCTCCCTCCGCTGAGCGACGCGCCGCTCGGCCAATAGGCTGCGGCGCCCCCTCACGGGAGGCGGGCCCAACGCCTCCTTGCCCCGAAGCGGCCGCTGCCGCCGCCGCCAAACGCCCGAGCCCCGCCGGGGAGGCGGCGGGAGGGCCGGGGAGGCGCCCCGGGCCCGGGGCCGGCCCGCACCTACCGCCGTAGCCCTGCTCCATGGCGACCGCCCCCGGCCCGCGGCGCCGCTCCGCCGCCCGAGCGCTCAGTGCGCAGCCGCGCAGCTCCCGCCGCCCATTGGGCCCCGCCGGCCCCTTCGGCCCGCCCACGAAGCGCTGCTATTGGCCGCCCTTCGGCTCGGCCGCTATTGGCTGAGCTCGCCCCGAGGCGCGGCCCGCCCGCCGCTCCCATTGGGCCGCGCGGCCCGCCCCCCGCCCGGCCTCCGCGATCCGATTCGTGGAGGAGCCTCCTGCGGTCCCGCCCCCTGGACCCTTCGGTGGTCACGCCTCTCCGCTGTCAATCACGGCCGGACCCGCTCTTGATTGGGCGGCGGCGCGGGGCGCATTGTGGGGGCGGGAGGAGAGCGGTCGCCATGGAGACGGGGCCTGGTCCCGCTCTGCGGGCCTGACCCCCCGGCCCGCTGACCTCTTCTTGGCCTTTGCCCGTGACCCCGGCCCCAAATGTGACCCTCCCCCCCCCCAAGGTGTCCCCACACGTGCCTCTGGGTCCTTGCCGTGACCTCAGCTATGACCTTTGACCCCAGCCCTGACCACTGACCCTGCCCATGACCCTTTGGCTTGCAGAAAAGGGACTCCACAGGGGTAGTCCCGCCAGAGCCGTGCGCGCCTGACGCGGCAACTTGCCGTGGTTATGTGCAGCAAAGAGATACATGTGCGTGGAGTTTCACAGAGCGCCTATACATAGTCATAACCCGTCCCCGCTTCCTATTAAAGTTAGTTCCAAGGAGTCATCTCCGTAAACTCCTCCCATCTGCACTTGCCCAGTGCCTCCTGGTGGTGGTCGTCGGGAGCCGTGGGGATGAAGATGGATGGCTCTTCCTCGTCACCGCTAGCTGACCTCCTGTCTTTGCACAGACTCAGGCGCTCCTTGGCTCTTGTCCATCTGCAGGACCAGTTTCTCCCAGTTTCTCAAGACAGGCTCACTCTCTTGTTAGGAGACTGACCTTGGTAAGGGGCCCAAGGCCTCTTGCTTTAATTAATTGGCACAATGCACCATAGTTAGCAAAGACACTAAGTAGCATCCTAGTTTAATGCCGTCAGCGCTCTATCTCTACCTGATAAGAGTCTCCTAACTCCCTCTCTCAGCAGGGCTTTCCTTTACTTCTTCCCCTCCTCTTCTGAGTTGTGCTGGAGTTCAGCTGCCTAGCACGGTAAAACCACCGCAGCAGCCCAGGCCCCAGCCCAGCCAGCCTGGATGCACCCCTCACACCCTCAGCAGGGCTGGCCCCGCGGAAGATGGGTGCCCGAGAGGGTGGGACTGAGCAAGGCGCACCCCAGGCCCACCTGCATGGGCACGGGGTGGCACGGGGCCCCTGGGGACCCAGTCCAGGACGGGGAGGGACTCTCTGGGCACTGCAGAAGCTGGGGCTGCCAAAGGCTGCCAAAAGAGGGACGCCGGGGGCTGTGGCTCACCGATGAACCTCACGGCTGCCTCGCGCAAGGTGACCTGAGTGTGCTGCAGGTACGGCAGGCTCTGCTGCAGGTATTCCTCCACCATCCTCTTGTCCTGCACGAGCTGGAGAGAGCACAAGGTTACGGGGCTGGCAGACCCTGCCCAGCTGGACAGACCACCCCCTCCTGCCAACGCCCCCCCTTCCCCTCCGGCCGTTCCCATCTCCCAGCCACCAGCCCTGTGGGGCTGAGGTTTGGAGAGAGCCGCTGGCCAAGGGGGCTGGGGGGTGCTCAGCCCCCTCTGTCCTGCTGCTGAGACCCAGGTGGGCCAGGGGCTCCTTCAGCTTCCAGGGGACGGGGAGGGGAGAGGGGCCTGCAGAGGAGCGCTCTGGGCTCTGTGCCGGAGGGAAGGGAGCAAGGATGCGGCTTTAGGCGGCGTGCTCTGGGGAAGCTGGGCAGGATTATCGAGCTGGGACCAGGGCGTCGTCGTTACCAAGCACTCTGCGATCCTCCAGGTCTGCTCTGTCTGGGCCAGGCGCTTGAGTTCTTCCCGCTTCAGGAAGTCTGCAGCGGTGACAAGGGCTTCCACGGAGGCCTGCAGAGCAGCAGAAGCTGAGGGATGGCACCACAGCCCAGGGAAGGGGACCTGGCTGCAAGCCTTGCCTCCCCACAAGGCAACCCCTGTGGCGGCAGTGTGCTAGTCCCTCTAGTCAGGTATGACGTACGGACCTTGGCCACGCTCTGGGTCTGGTCGCTCAGGTGAAAAAAGAGTGGGAGCAGGCCCCTCCGCACGATCTTCTTCATCTGTCTCCTGTGGCACCGTAACACAAGCTGCATCACTTTGTTGTAGAGGCAGATGGAGAGCTCTTGCACCTGGCTGCACTCCTGGTAGGGAGGAGGAGAGGAAGACTTCAGCAAGAGGCGCTCCCTGCCCGCGGTGAGCAGGGGCGTTAGGGTGGGTGAAGCGAATGGAGGTGCTGCAGAATCAGAGTCTGCTCAAAGGAGCTGTGGCCAGATCAGTAGCCACAGCGAAAGGACGCAGCCCCACTAGAGGGAACGTAATAGGTCTCCGTCACGGGGGGCAGCTGTCATTAGAGTGCCCATTTGTGGGCTCAGGTCCCGCAGCAGCCTTACGTCGTTAAACAGTGGCAGGATCTCCCCAGCCACTTGCAGAGCGATGGAGCTGGCCTGCTTCCTCTTCACATGACCCATGACGTTTCCGATGAGAAGCAGGGCCTTCAACTTGGTGTCAGCCTTGGCAGCCTGCAGGCCCTCCATGATGCCTGGCAGCAGGACCGGAATTCTTCTTGCCTGTATGAAGGACAGTTTCCTTTTGGAGAAGCAATGAAAGGCCACCCTGGCCAAAACCCTGTGGTGCCAGAGCACCAGGCTCCCATCTTGCTTGTGGAGAGGCAGCACAAGAAGCGCACCGGGAAGCAGCCACCAGACAGGCAATGGCCATGGGCACCCATTGCGTATGTGAGGGGAGCAAGGGTAGGAAAAGGAGGGCAGCTGAGCAAAGACTCTGTGTCCCCTTTTCGGACCAGCCCCAACAGGTACGTGGGTTGGTAACCCTGCACGCATGGAAAGCTCCCCAGAGAGCCGCTGGGCCCCTCCATGGCCTCCATTTCTTGATCGTTTCTTCTGCGCCACAGAGCTGCAGGCAGAGCAGAGACCTCCCAGCTGGCCGTGAGTAGGCCATGATACCTTCAGGACAAAGGCGCACCGGCCTTCACATAAGTGTGCCCTGCTCACCATTGCAGGTCTCTCTGACACGGGGAGGAGAACGTGGAGCACCAGTGAGTGCATCGCTTGGCTGGGATGCTTCAAGAGCCTCTGGAGATGGTACACGGCATCCAAGTCCTCTTGTCCACCATCCGCGCGGGCCAGCAGCTGAAATGAACACAGCATCGAGAGACTGCCAGAGCCTGCAGGGCTGCAGGCACCGTGCGGCTCCTGGCTCTCCTGGCGGCTCAGGCCAGGGGCACCGGGGCCAGGCAGCCCGTCCTGGGGCAGCTGTGGCTGTGGAGGGCCGCAGGGCCCCCGAGTGCCCCGTGCCTGGCAGCACCCAGCAGCCTTTCTTTGCCTGCTCCTCCCGCACGTACGTCCTGGAGGAGCTGCCAGTTTGGGGGTAGATGGGCAGAGGCACACGCACGGCCCTGAAGAGGAGCAAGGCCTCGCCCGGTAACTCACCGCCAAGTGATGGATGCAGTTGTCGTCTGTGATGAGGCCAGGGAGCCTGCGCAGCTGCTGGTCCTGGAGCACGTCAAGTGTCTCCCTCAGGACCTTCTCCATAGTCTGGTTGTGGGAAAACATTGCTTCCCACATGGCCAGGGCAGCGCTGCAAGGACAGAGCACTCAGTCAGCAGGGCACGCTCCGCCACGGCGCCATGGCCTGCACAGGCCCCGCAGGCCCCAGGCTGTCCTGCAGCCCTGGCCCTGCCGCCCCCCTCACTTGGGGTGCCCCGAGAGCCCTGGCTGGGCAAGCAGGAGAGGGCAGGGATGACATTCATGTGGGGCGGGCAGGGAGCGTGGTGGCGGGGATCCTGGCTGGCCTGGTCAGCTCTGGCTGCCCTGGCTGTGGCCAAGGAACCACGGCTGGAAAGCGTGGCGGCATGGAGGGCCCTGCTCTGTAAACGTAGCGTGGAGTTTTCTGTGGATCCGTCAGGCAGAAAGTCTCCTGTCCCCTCCCCTCCCATACAAGAAGCCCTTAAGGTTGGCATGCCAGTACCTGTCAGACGACGGCGAGATCTTCAGCAGGCTCCTGACCACCTTCATTGGCCACTGGTTGGTCAGCCAGAGGATGAGTGTGTCCAGTCTCTGCCGGGCTGGTGCCGTGCTGATGCACTCCACGCTTCCGTGGATGCATCTCACGATCTTTGGCACCTGGAGAGGAAAAAGTTGAGCGCAGCCCTATTTTCAGCTACTACTGACACAACCGCCCTTCCCATCACTCTCTGATGGCTTCAAACGGCCTGAGGTGCCTGAGAGGGCTGGATTTGGGAGGGAGGAACCGGGGCCTGAAATGGGCTAACGGGCAGGGCAATCCAACTACAGGCCACTTACATCGGTCAGCCAGGAGGCAGGGTCTTGGATGGCCATGTCCAACAGGCTGCTGGCCTCCTGCTTGTCGTAGATGCTGGAGTCTCTCAGCGCTTCAATGACCATGAGGATGACGTCTGTCCTCTGAGACGGCCGGAGGTGTTGTCCAAAGTTCTACAGGGAGGAAGGGACGTAAGACACGTCACACCAAGTGCCCTGATGGTGCTGCAGAACTGAGCGGTGAGAGCAGCTCTGAAGACAGATGCCTGGCCGTGCTGGCAGCAGTGCCACAGGAAAGCAGGAAGCAGGGGCTGCAGTCCCTGCGTGGTGGGGGCTGAGAAGAGCCCTCAGGGTGAGGGACTAGGGTTGGAGGCCCGGGCCCAGTGTGCTGGCCCTGCAGATATCCAGGGCTTGCTGGTGGCCAGGAGGGCCAGGAGGAACTGCTGCTGTGAGGCTGGAGTACCACCTATGGAGACGTCCTACTCAGGGACAGCAGGAACGCTCGGGCCAGGAACAGTGAGGCCGTGCCAGCCGCACTGCTGCTGGAGCCCTGTGCTCCCACAAGTCTCCTGCTGCTGATGGGACGAGTGTGCCAGCGAGGGAGGAACTCATTACCAAGGCAACGTCAGTGGTAGTGGGTGAAGGAAGCCAGGATATGGCCTCAGCTTCTTCTTGAGGCTCTTGAGTATCTTCTGGTGCTGTGCTTCCTAAACAGGACGGTGGAGGGGGACAAAAAGAAGATTCACAAGGACAAGCCGCTTTTGTTAAGAGGCTTAGCAACCGGTGAAAAGAGCTTTTGAGTAGGAATGGCTGAGGAGGGAGGATATGATGCAGAGCCCAGGGCGGAAGCGTTGGACAGAGACGGAAAGCAAAGGTGGACAGGTGGTGGGAACAACAGAGATCTCAAGAGAGCAAGGAGTGGCATGTGCCTCGGGTGTACGCATGCACATGCTCCCGGCCTGGGACACTCAAAGGAATGAGAGCCCTGCATGCAATCACACAACTAAAACGCTGTTGGACTAACTGAGGTGTGGGGTGCGGCTCGCATGGCTGGAGCGCTGTAGTGCAGGGATGCAAGATCTTCAGGGGAGGTGGGGAAGATGGGGCAGGGGGGTCGTCTCCTTTGTGAAGGAGCGGCTTGGATAAATGGGGCACCAACAGGCTGGGAGAGAGCATATGGGTCAGGAGCAGAGGTGAGGCAGTGCCGGTGGCATCGCGGTGGCAGCCTGTTAAAACCTCCCCGCTCAAGGAGAGGAAGTGAATGAAGTCTTCCTCTCCCTGGGAAGACCACTCTAGAGGTCTCTACAAGAAGGATCCGTGGCACTACTTAGGAAAACAAGCAAGTGCATCAGGCAGTGCCTGTGTCTGGAGGGGAGGGCAGCCCACCACAGCTTCTCTTACTGTTTTTCTGGATGAATCGGAAGAGGTAGTGAAGAGCATCCAAAGCCTCCCATCTTAGCTGCCAGTTCTTGCAAGTGTGGCAGAGGAGGAGCCGTCCCACCAACAGTATGTTGGTTGTACAGTATAGGAGCCTGTGTTGGGGGGGGTTGGGAGCTGCTCGTACACTGTGGAAGCCTGGGTTGGGGGGGGGGAGGTTTGGAGCTGCTTGTGCACCTTTGGGGCTTGCATCTGGGGGGGTTGGGTGCTGGTTGTACAACGTAGGGGCCTGCTTCTGGGGGGGCTTGGGGCCTGCGTCTGGGGGGGGGTTTGGAGCTGGTTGTACACCTTTCGGGCTTGCATCTGGAGGGGGTTGGGGCCTGCCTCTGGGGGGTGGTTGTGAGCTGCTTGTATACTGTAGGGCCCTGCTTGTACACCTTTGGGGCCTGCCTCTGGGAGGGGGGGTTGGGAACTGCTTGTATACCTTTGGGCCTTCCTCTGAGAGGGGGTTGGGAGCTTCGTGTACACTGTAGGCGCCTCTGGGGTGGGGGGGGTGGGTCTGGGGCCTCCCTCGAGGAGGGGGGGTTGGAGCGTTTGTACACTGTAGGGGCCTGCCTGTACACTTTTGGGGCCTGCCTTGGAGGGGTTGGGAACTGCTTATACACCTTTGGGGCCTGCGTCTGGCGGGGGTGGGAGCTGCTTGTACACTGTTAGGGCCTGCCTTGGGGGGGGGGGGGGGGGGGGAGCTGCTTCTACACTGTAGGGGTCTGGGTCTTGGGGGGGTTGGGGCTGTTTGTACACCTTTGGGGCTTGCCTCTGGGGAGGGTGGGGAGTTGCTTGTACACCTTTGGGGCCTGTGTCTTGGGGGGGGTTGGGGCCTGTGCCAGGGGGGGTTGGGAGCTGCTTGTACGCTCTAGGGTCCTCTGGCAGGCTTTGGGGCCTCCCTTTGAGGGGGGCAGTTGGGAGCTGGTTGTACACCTTTGGGGCCTGAGTCTGGGGTGTGGGGGCTGGGGCTGAGGCCTGGGGCCTGGGGCATGCATCTGGGTGGTGGTGGGGGGGGGGTCCAGTTCATGGGGGGGGTGGGTTGGGAGCTGCTTGTGGACAGTTGGGGTCTGCATCTGGGTGTGGTTGGGGCCTGCGTCTGGGGGTGGGTTGGGGCCTGCTTGTAGACTTCTGCAGCCTGCGTCTGGTGTTTGGGGGCTTTTCTGTAGCGTTTGGGGCTTGCATTTTGGCTTTGGGATGTGTCTTGAGCTTCTGGGGCCTAGCTGTAGTGCTTGGGGCCTGCGTCTGGGGCTTTTCTGTAGCATTTTGGTCGCGTGTTTGTGATTTGGGGTCTGTATCCAGGGTTTTGCCTTTTTTGTAGTTTTCAGCTTTGTGTCAGTTTCTTTGTCGGTTGCCTGGGGTTAGGGGCAGTTTGGGGTTTGGATCATTAGTCAGTGTCATTAGCGGTGGGGGGGTTGATATGAAGGGTTAGGGTTGTGGTTAGAGTTGTTAGGGTTAAAGGGAATAAGGCTTTTAGGGTAAGGGGATCAAGGTTGTGGGAATAAAAATGTTTTTGCACAGAGTCACATCGTTTAGAGGGAAGGAAGGTGGTATTGATATACGCTTGCAGTGATAAGAAAGCTTAACAGACAACCTTGTAAAATGCAGACAACCAGAATCCTTAGAGCAATTGGGTGGAAATCACAGTGTAAGAAACATTACCACCTCAAAGAGGAAAACAGTCAAGAAAAAAAGAAAATTGACTTGTAACAGGCCAGCAGCTGTGTATTTTCTGTGAAGCACTGGATAGATTGTGAACATGGATAACCCAGTCAATGGGGAAACTGGGGAGGGTCCTGGTCACCGAGAGGAAAAAAAAAATTATATAAACTGTGTTATGGAACTAGTAGGTGGCTTGTGGGACGCCTGCCATTGCAATCGTGAATAAAAATGCTACCTCACTGAGATCCTTGCCTGAGCCTATGTTATTGGTTACAGAGTGTTTCTAACAAGGTGTTAGGGTTTTAAGGTTTCAGGGCTAAGGCACTAGGGTTGGGTTTCAGGGTTAGGGTTTCCAGAGATTAGGGTTAGGATTTTAAGGTTGTTAGGGTTGGAGTTATAAGGGTTAGGGTTTGGGCGTTAGTGTGTTAAAGTTTTAAAGTTTTTTGGGGTTTTAGTGTTGATAGGGTTTTTAGGGTTAGGGTCTTAGGGTTTTATTTATGGTTAGGTATTTAGGGTTAGGGTTTTAAGGTCTTATTTTTTTTTTAAGGTTAGGGTCTCCAGGGTTAGGGCCTTCAGAGTCTAAATTTTTTGGGTTAGGGTTTAGAGGGTCTTAATTTTTAGGGTTAGGGGTTTTAGGTGTAGGTCTTCAGGGGTTTAGTGTGGTAAATTTTATCGGGTTAGGGCTGTAAGGGTTTTTAGGGTTAGGGTTTCTAGGGTTTTTTGAGGTAGGGGTTAGGGTTAGATCTGTGGGTGCCATAGGGTTAGGGGTCAGGGTTCTTAGGGGTTAGGCCTAAGTTAGGGGAAGCCCCAAGTTAGGGGAAGGAACCTCAAAATTGTGGGGTCCCGCAAAATTGGACGGAAGAACTCTTAATATTGGGGGGAAACCCAAAAAAGGAGGGTGGGAAGACGTTGGGTGCACCTGAACTCCCTTGGGGAGCCTTTACGGAAGCCCACATGCAAAAAGTGCTTCTGCTGGGAGCACTTTTTGATGGCAGAAAGTGGCGCCATACATGTTTTTTCGGGTCTAACTTGGGTTCAGCTTCTTGTTCCGGTTAGGGTTATGTTTAGGATTGTTAGGAAAGAGTGAAGGCGCAGAGTCCTGTTGAGTGTGGGGTTGCGTAAAGGCTCCCCCAGGGAGTTCAGGTGTACCTAAAGGCTTCCGCTGAGAGCCCTTTTTGATGGCAGAAAGTGGCACCGTATGTCTTTTTAAGGGTCTAAGTAGGGTTCGGCTTAGGGTTAGGTTTATGGTTCGGCATAGGGTTATGTTTAGGTTTAGGGTTAGGGTTAGGGTCAGGATTAAGGTTAGGGTTAGGGTTAGGGTTAGGGGTTAGGGTTAGGGTTAGGGTTTAGGTTTAGTGTTTAGGGTTAGGGTTTTGAGTTAGGGTTTAGGGATTAGGGTTTAGGGTTTAGGGTTAGGGCTAGGGTTAGGGTTAGTGTTAGGGTTAGGGTTAGCGTTAGGTTTAGGGTTACGGTTAGGGTTAGGGTTAGGGTTTAGGGTTATTGTCAGTGTTCGGGTTAGGGTTGTTTCGAAAGAGTGAAGGCCTGTTGAGTGTGGGGTTCCGTAAAGGCTCCCCCAGGGAGTTCAGGTGTACCCAAAGGCTTCCGCTGAGAGCACTTTTTGATGGCAGAAAGTGGCACCGTACGTGTTTTTTCGGGTCTAACTCGGGTTCAGCTACTTGTTCCGGTTAGGGTTATGTTTAGGGTTGTTAGGAAAGAGTGAAGACGCAGAGTCCTGTTGAGTGTGGGGTTGCGTAAAGGCTCCCCCAGGGAGTTCAGGTGTAGCCAAAGGCTTCCGCTGAGAGCACTTTTTGATGGCAGAAAGTGGCACCGTACGTGTTTTTTCGGGTCTAACTCAGGTTCAGCTTCTTGTTCCGGTTAGGGTTATGTTTAGGGTTGTTTGGAAAGAGTGAAGACGCAGAGTCCTGTTGAGTGTGGGGTTGTGTAAAGGCTCCCCCAGGGAGTTCAGGTGTACCCAAAGGCTTCCGCTGAGAGCACTTTTTGATGGCAGAAAGTGGCACTGTACGTGTTTTTTCGGGTCTAACTCGGGTTGAGCTTCTTGTTGCGGTTAGGGTTATGTTTAGGGTTGTTAGGAAAGAGTGAAGACGCAGAGTCCTGTTGAGTGTGGGGTTGTGTAAAGGCTCCCCCAGGGAGTTCAGGTGTACCCAAAGGCTTCCACTGAGAGCACTTTTTGATGGCAGAAAGTGGCACCGTACGTGTTTTTTCGGGTCTAACTCGGGTTGAGCTTCTTGTTGCGGTTAGGGTTATGTTTAGGGTTGTTAGGAAAGAGTGAAGACGCAGAGTCCTGTTGAGTGTGGGGTTGCGTAAAGGCTCCCCCAGGGAGTTCAGGTGTACCCAAAGGCTTCCGCTGAGAGCACTTTTTGATGGCAGAAAGTGGCACCGTACGTGTTTTTTCGGGTCTAACTCGGGTTCAGCTTCTTGTTCCGGTTAGGGTTATGTTTAGGGTTGTTAGGAAAGAGTGAAGACGCAGAGTCCTGTTGAGTGTGGGGTTGCGTAAAGGCTCCCCCAGGGAGTTCAGGTGTACCCAAAGGCTTCCGCTGAGAGCACTTTTTGATGGCAGAAAGTGGCACCGTACGTGTTTTTTCGGGTCTAACTCGGGTTCAGCTTCTTGTTGCGGTTAGGGTTATGTTTAGGGTTGTTAGGAAAGAGTGAAGACGCAGAGTCCTGTTGAGTGTGGGGTTGCATAAAGGCTCCCCCAGGGAGTTCAGGTGTACCCAAAGGCTTCCGCTGAGAGCACTTTTTGATGGCAGAAAGTGGCACCGTACGTGTTTTTTCGGGTCTAACTCGGGTTCAGCTTCTTGTTGCGGTTAGGGTTATGTTTAGGGTTGTTAGGAAAGAGTGAAGACGCAGAGTCCTGTTGAGTGTGGGGTTGCGTAAAGGCTCCCCCAGGGAGTTCAGGTGTACCCAAAGGCTTCCGCTGAGAGCACTTTTTGATGGCAGAAAGTGGCACCGTACGTGTTTTTTCGGGTCTAACTCGGGTTCAGCTTCTTGTTGCGGTTAGGGTTATGTTTAGGGTTGTTAGGAAAGAGTGAAGACGCAGAGTCCTGTTGAGTGTGGGGTTGCGTAAAGGCTCCCCCAGGGAGTTCAGGTGTACCCAAAGGCTTCCGCTGAGAGCACTTTTTGATGGCAGAAAGTGGCACCGTACGTGTTTTTTCGGGTCTAACTCGGGTTCAGCTTCTTGTTGCGGTTAGGGTTATGTTTAGGGTTGTTAGGAAAGAGTGAAGACGCAGAGTCCTGTTGAGTGTGGGGTTGCGTAAAGGCTCCCCCAGGGAGTTCAGGTGTACCCAAAGGCTTCCGCTGAGAGCACTTTTTGATGGCAGAAAGTGGCACCGTACGTGTTTTTTCGGGTCTAACTCGGGTTCAGCTTCTTGTTGCGGTTAGGGTTATGTTTAGGGTTGTTAGGAAAGAGTGAAGACGCAGAGTCCTGTTGAGTGTGGGGTTGCGTAAAGGCTCCCCCAGGGAGTTCAGGTGTACCCAAAGGCTTCCGCTGAGAGCACTTTTTGATGGCAGAAAGTGGCACCGTACGTGTTTTTTCGGGTCTAACTCGGGTTCAGCTTCTTGTTGCGGTTAGGGTTATGTTTAGGGTTGTTAGGAAAGAGTGAAGACGCAGAGTCCTGTTGAGTGTGGGGTTGCGTAAAGGCTCCCCCAGGGAGTTCAGGTGTACCCAAAGGCTTCCGCTGAGAGCACTTTTTGATGGCAGAAAGTGGCACCGTACGTGTTTTTTCGGGTCTAACTCGGGTTCAGCTTCTTGTTCCGGTTAGGGTTATGTTTAGGGTTGTTAGGAAAGAGTGAAGACGCAGAGTCCTGTTGAGTGTGGGGTTGCGTAAAGGCTCCCCCAGGGAGTTCAGGTGTACCCAAAGGCTTCCGCTGAGAGCACTTTTTGATGGCAGAAAGTGGCACCGTACGTGTTTTTTCGGGTCTAACTCGGGTTCAGCTTCTTGTTCCGGCTAGGGTTATGTTTAGGGTTGTTTGGAAAGAGTGAAGACGCAGAGTCCTGTTGAGTGTGGGGTTGCGTAAAGGCTCCCCCAGGGAGTTCAGGTGTAGCCAAAGGCTTCCGCTGAGAGCACTTTTTGATGGCAGAAAGTGGCACCGTACGTGTGTTTTTCGGGTCTAACTCGGGTTCAGCTTCTTGTTGCGGTTAGGGTTATGTTTAGGGTTGTTAGGAAAGAGTGAAGACGCAGAGTCCTGTTGAGTGTGGGGTTGCGTAAAGGCTCCCCCAGGGAGTTCAGGTGTACCCAAAGGCTTCCGCTGAGAGCACTTTTGATGGCAGAAAGTGGCACCGTACGTGTTTTTTCGGGTCTAACTCGGGTTCAGCTTCTTGTTGCGGTTAGGGTTATGTTTAGGGTTGTTAGGAAAGAGTGAAGACGCAGAGTCCTGTTGAGTGTGGGGTTGCGTAAAGGCTCCCCCAGGGAGTTCAGGTGTACCCAAAGGCTTCCGCTGAGAGCACTTTTGATGGCAGAAAGTGGCACCGTACGTGTTTTTTCGGGTCTAACTCGGGTTCAGCTTCTTGTTGCGGTTAGGGTTATGTTTAGGGTTGTTAGGAAAGAGTGAAGACGCAGAGTCCTGTTGAGTGTGGGGTTGCGTAAAGGCTCCCCCAGGGAGTTCAGGTGTACCCAAAGGCTTCCGCTGAGAGCACTTTTTGATGGCAGAAAGTGGCACCGTACGTGTTTTTTCGGGTCTAACTCGGGTTCAGCTTCTTGTTGCGGTTAGGGTTATGTTTAGGGTTGTTAGGAAAGAGTGAAGACGCAGAGTCCTGTTGAGTGTGGGGTTGCGTAAAGGCTCCCCCAGGGAGTTCAGGTGTACCCAAAGGCTTCCGCTGAGAGCACTTTTTGATGGCAGAAAGTGGCACCGTACGTGTTTTTTCGGGTCTAACTCGGGTTCAGCTTCTTGTTGCGGTTAGGGTTATGTTTAGGGTTGTTAGGAAAGAGTGAAGACGCAGAGTCCTGTTGAGTGTGGGGTTGCGTAAAGGCTCCCCCAGGGAGTTCAGGTGTACCCAAAGGCTTCCGCTGAGAGCACTTTTTGATGGCAGAAAGTGGCACCGTACGTGTTTTTTCGGGTCTAACTCGGGTTCAGCTTCTTGTTGCGGTTAGGGTTATGTTTAGGGTTGTTAGGAAAGAGTGAAGACGCAGAGTCCTGTTGAGTGTGGGGTTGCGTAAAGGCTCCCCCAGGGAGTTCAGGTGTACCCAAAGGCTTCCGCTGAGAGCACTTTTTGATGGCAGAAAGTGGCACCGTACGTGTTTTTTCGGGTCTAACTCGGGTTCAGCTTCTTGTTGCGGTTAGGGTTATGTTTAGGGTTGTTAGGAAAGAGTGAAGACGCAGAGTCCTGTTGAGTGTGGGGTTGCGTAAAGGCTCCCCCAGGGAGTTCAGGTGTACCCAAAGGCTTCCGCTGAGAGCACTTTTTGATGGCAGAAAGTGGCACCGTACGTGTTTTTTCGGGTCTAACTCGGGTTGAGCTTCTTGTTGCGGTTAGGGTTATGTTTAGGGTTGTTAGGAAAGAGTGAAGACGCAGAGTCCTGTTGAGTGTGGGGTTGCGTAAAGGCTCCCCCAGGGAGTTCAGGTGTACCCAAAGGCTTCCGCTGAGAGCACTTTTTGATGGCAGAAAGTGGCACCGTACGTGTTTTTTCGGGTCTAACTCGGGTTCAGCTTCTTGTTGCGGTTAGGGTTATGTTTAGGGTTGTTAGGAAAGAGTGAAGACGCAGAGTCCTGTTGAGTGTGGGGTTGCGTAAAGGCTCCCCCAGGGAGTTCAGGTGTACCCAAAGGCTTCCGCTGAGAGCACTTTTTGATGGCAGAAAGTGGCACCGTACGTGTTTTTTCGGGTCTAACTCGGGTTCAGCTTCTTGTTGCGGTTAGGGTTATGTTTAGGGTTGTTAGGAAAGAGTGAAGACGCAGAGTCCTGTTGAGTGTGGGGTTGCGTAAAGGCTCCCCCAGGGAGTTCAGGTGTACCCAAAGGCTTCCGCTGAGAGCACGTTTTGATGGCAGAAAGTGGCACCGTACGTGTTTTTTCGGGTCTAACTCGGGTTCAGCTTCTTGTTGCGGTTAGGGTTATGTTTAGGGTTGTTAGGAAAGAGTGAAGACGCAGAGTCCTGTTGAGTGTGGGGTTGCGTAAAGGCTCCCCCAGGGAGTTCAGGTGTACCCAAAGGCTTCCGCTGAGAGCACTTTTTGATGGCAGAAAGTGGCACCGTACGTGTTTTTTCGGGTCTAACTCGGGTTCAGCTTCTTGTTGCGGTTAGGGTTATGTTTAGGGTTGTTAGGAAAGAGTGAAGACGCAGAGTCCTGTTGAGTGTGGGGTTGCGTAAAGGCTCCCCCAGGGAGTTCAGGTGTACCCAAAGGCTTCCGCTGAGAGCACTTTTTGATGGCAGAAAGTGGCACCGTATGTGTTTTTTCGGGTCTAACTCGGGTTCAGCTTCTTGTTGCGGTTAGGGTTATGTTTAGGGTTGTTAGGAAAGAGTGAAGACGCAGAGTCCTGTTGAGTGTGGGGTTGCGTAAAGGCTCCCCCAGGGAGTTCAGGTGTACCCAAAGGCTTCCGCTGAGAGCACTTTTTGATGGCATAAAGTGGCACCGTACGTGTTTTTTCGGGTCTAACTTGGGTTCAGCTTCCTGTTCCGGTTAGGGTTATGTTTAGGGTTGTTAGGAAAGAGTGAAGACACAGAGTCCTGTTGAGTGTGGGGTTGCGTAAAGGCTCCCCCAGGGAGTTCAGGTGTAGCCAAAGGCTTCCGCTGAGAGCACTTTTTGATGGCAGAAAGTGGCACCGTACGTGTTTTTTCGGGTCTAAGTCGGGTTCAGCTTCTTGTTGCGGTTAGGGTTATGTTTAGGGTTGTTTGGAAAGAGTGAAGACGCAGGGTCCTGTTGAGTGTGGGGTTGCGTAAAGGTTCCCCCAGGGAGTTCAGGTGTACCCAAAGGCTTCCGCTGAGAGCACTTTTTGATGGCAGAAAGTGGCACCGTACGTGTTTTTTCGGGTCTAACTCGGGTTCAGCTTCTTGTTGCGGTTAGGGTTATGTTTAGGGTTGTTAGGAAAGAGTGAAGACGCAGAGTCCTGTTGAGTGTGGGGTTGCGTAAAGGCTCCCCCAGGGAGTTCAGGTGTACCCAAAGGCTTCCGCTGAGAGCACTTTTTGATGGCAGAAAGTGGCACCGTGCGTGTTTTTTCGGGTCTAACTCGGGTTCAGCTTCTTGTTGCGGTTAGGGTTATGTTTAGGGTTGTTAGGAAAGAGTGAAGACGCAGAGTCCTGTTGAGTGTGGGGTTGCGTAAAGGCTCCCCCAGGGAGTTCAGGTGTACCCAAAGGCTTCCACTGAGAGCACTTTTTGATGGCAGAAAGTGGCACCGTACGTGTTTTTTCGGGTCTAACTCGGGTTGAGCTTCTTGTTGCGGTTAGGGTTATGTTTAGGGTTGTTAGGAAAGAGTGAAGACGCAGAGTCCTGTTGAGTGTGGGGTTGCGTAAAGGCTCCCCCAGGGAGTTCAGGTGTACCCAAAGGCTTCCGCTGAGAGCACTTTTTGATGGCAGAAAGTGGCACCGTACGTGTTTTTTCGGGTCTAACTCGGGTTGAGCTTCTTGTTGCGGTTAGGGTTATGTTTAGGGTTGTTAGGAAAGAGTGAAGACGCAGAGTCCTGTTGAGTGTGGGGTTGCGTAAAGGCTCCCCCAGGGAGTTCAGGTGTTCCCAAAGGCTTCCGCTGAGAGCACTTTTTGATGGCAGAAAGTGGCACCGTACGTGTTTTTTCGGGTCTAAGTCGGGTTCAGCTTCTTGTTGCGGTTAGGGTTATGTTTAGGGTTGTTTGGAAAGAGTGAAGACGCAGAGTCCTGTTGAGTGTGGGGTTGCGTAAAGGCTCCCCCAGGGAGTTGAGGTGTTCCCAAAGGCTTCCGCTGAGAGCACTTTTTGATGGCAGAAAGTGGCACCGTACGTGTTTTTTCGGGTCTAACTCGGGTTCAGCTTCTTGTTGCGGTTAGGGTTATGTTTAGGGTTGTTAGGAAAGAGTGAAGACGCAGAGTCCTGTTGAGTGTGGGGTTGCGTAAAGGCTCCCCCAGGGAGTTCAGGTGTACCCAAAGGCTTCTGCTGAGAGCACTTTTTGATGGCAGAAAGTGGCACCGTACGTGATTTTTCGGGTCTAACTCAGGTTCAGCTTCGTGTTCCGGTTAGGGTTATGTTTAGGGTTGTTAGGAAAGAGTGAAGACGCAGAGTCCTGTTGAGTGTGGGGTTGCGTAAAGGCTCCCCCAGGGAGTTCAGGTGTACCCAAAGGCTTCCGCTGAGAGCACTTTTTGATGGCAGAAAGTGGCACCGTACGTGTTTTTTCGGGTCTAACTCGGGTTGAGCTTCTTGTTGCGGTTAGGGTTATGTTTAGGGTTGTTAGGAAAGAGTGAAGACGCAGAGTCCTGTTGAATGTGGGGTTGCGTAAAGGCTCCCCCAGGGAGTTCAGGTGTACCCAAAGGCTTCCGCTGAGAGCACTTTTTGATGGCAGAAAGTGGCACCGTACGTGTTTTTTCGGGTCTAACTCGGGTTCAGCTTCTTGTTGCGGTTAGGGTTATGTTTAGGGTTGTTAGGAAAGAGTGAAGACGCAGAGTCCTGTTGAGTGTGGGGTTGCGTAAAGGCTCCCCCAGGGAGTTCAGGTGTACCCAAAGGCTTCTGCTGAGAGCACTTTTTGATGGCAGAAAGTGGCACCGTACGTGTTTTTTCGGGTCTAACTCGGGTTCAGCTTCTTGTTCCTGTTAGGGTTATGTTTAGGGTTGTTAGGAAAGAGTGAGGGCGCAGAGTCCTGTTGAGTGTGGGGTTGCGTAAAGGCTCCCCCAGGGAGTTCAGGTGTACCCAAAGGCTTCCGCTGAGAGCACTTTTTGATGGCAGAAAGTGGCACCGTACGTGTTTTTTCGGGTCTAACTCGGGTTGAGCTTCTTGTTGCGATTAGGGTTATGTTTAGGGTTGTTTGAAAAGAGTGAAGGCGCAGAGTCCTGTTGAGTGTGGGGTTGCGTAAAGGCTCCCCCAGGGAGTTCAGGTGTACCCAAAGGCTTCCGCTGAGAGCACTTTTTGATGGTAGAAAGTGGCACCGTACGTGTTTTTTCGGGTCTAACTCGGGTTCAGCTTCTTGTTCCGGTCCGGGTTATGTTTAGCGTTGTTTGGAAAGAGTGAAGGCGCAGAGTCCTGTTGAGTGTGGGGTTGCGTAAAGGCTCCCCCAGGGAGTTCAGGTGTACCCAAAGGCTTCCGCTGAGAGCACTTTTTGATGGCAGAAAGTGGCACCGTACGTGTTTTTTCGGGTCTAACTCGGGTTCAGCTTCTTGTTGCGGTTAGGGTTATGTTTAGGGTTGTTAGGAAAGAGTGAAGACGCAGAGTCCTGTTGAGTGTGGGGTTGCGTAAAGGCTCCCCCAGGGAGTTCAGGTGTACCCAAAGGCTTCCGCTGAGAGCACGTTTTGATGGCATAAAGTGGCACCGTACGTGTTTTTTCGGGTCTAACTCGGGTTCAGCTTCTTGTTGCGGTTAGGGTTATGTTTAGGGTTGTTAGGAAAGAGTGAAGACGCAGAGTCCTGTTGAGTGTGGGGTTGCGTAAAGGCTCCCCCAGGGAGTTCAGGTGTACCCAAAGGCTTCCGCTGAGAGCACTTTTTGATGGCAGAAAGTGGCACCGTACGTGTTTTTTCGGGTCTAACTCGGGTTCAGCTTCTTGTTCCGGTTAGGCTTATGTTTGGGGTTGTTAGGAAAGAGTGAAGACGCAGAGTCCTGTTGAGTGTGGGGTTGCGTAAAGGCTCCCCCAAGGAGTTCAGGTGTAGCCAAAGGCTTCTACTGAGAGCACTTTTTGATGGCAGAAAGTGGCACCGTACGTGTTTTTTCGGGTCTAACTCGGGGTCAGGTTCTTGTTCCGGCTAGGGTTATGTTTAGGGTTGTTTGGAAAGAGTGAAGACGCAGAGTCCTGTTGAGTGTGGGGTTGCGTAAAGGCGCCCCCAGGGAGTTCAGGTGTACCCAAAGGCTTCCGCTGAGAGCACTTTTTGATGGCAGAAAGTGGCACCGTACGTGTGTTTTCAGGTCTAAGCTGGGTTCAGCTTCTTTTTCCGGCTAGGGTTATGTTTAGCGTTGTTTGTAAAGAGTGAAGACGCAGAGACCTGTTGAGTGTGGGGTTGCGTAAAGGCTCCCCCAGGGAGGTGAGGTGTACCCAAAGGTTTTCGCTGAGAGCACTTTTTGATGGCAGAAAGTGGCACCGTACGTGTGTTTTCGGGTCTAACTCGGGTTGAGCTTCTTGTTGCGGTTAGGGTTATGTTTAGGGTTGTTAGGAAAGAGTGAAGACGCAGAGTCCTGTTGAGTGTGGGGTTGCGTAAAGGCTCCCCCAGGGAGTTCAGGTGTACCCAAAGGCTTCCGCTGAGAGCACTTTTTGATGGCAGAAAGTGGCACCGTACGTGTTTTTTCGGGTCTAACTCGGGTTCAGCTTCTTGTTGCGGTTAGGGTTATGTTTAGGGTTGTTAGGAAAGAGTGAAGACGCAGAGTCCTGTTGAGTGTGGGGTTGCGTTAATGCTCCCCCAGGGAGTTCAGGTGTACCCAAAGGCTTCCGCTGAGAGCACTTTTTGATGGCAGAAAGTGGCACCGTACGTGTGTTTTCAGGTCTAAGCTGGGTTCAGCTTCTTGTTGCGGTTAGGGTTATGTTTAGGGTTGTTAGGAAAGAGTGAAGACGCAGAGTCCTGTTGAGTGTGGGGTTCCGTAAAGGCTCCCCCAGGGAGTTCAGGTGTACCCAAAGGCTTCCGCTGAGAGCACTTTTGGATGGCAGAAAGTGGCACCGTATGTGTTTTTTCGATTCTAAGTCGGGTTCAGCTTCTTGTTGCGGTTAGGGTTATGTTTAGGGTTGTTAGGAAAGAGTGAAGACGCAGAGTCCTGTTGAGTGTGGGGTTGCGTAAAGGCTCCCCCAGGGAGTTCAGGTGTACTCAAAGGCTTCCTCTGAGAGCACTTTTTGATGGCAGAAAGTGGCACCGTACGTGTTTTTTCGGGTCTAACTCGGGTTCAGCTTCTTGTTGCGGTTAGGGTTATGTTTAGGGTTGTTAGGAAAGAGTGAAGACGCAGAGTCCTGTTGAGTGTGGGGTTGCGTAAAGGCTCCCCCAGGGAGTTCAGGTGTACCCAAAGGCTTCCGCTGAGAGCACTTTTTGATGGCAGAAAGTGGCACCGTACGTGTTTTTTCGGGTCTAACTCGGGTTCAGCTTCTTGTTGCGGTTAGGGTTATATTTAGGGTTGTTAGGAAAGAGTGAAGACGCAGAGTCCTGTTGAGTGTGGGGTTGCGTAAAGGCTCCCCCAGGGAGTTCAGGTGTACCCAAAGGCTTCCGCTGAGAGCACTTTTTGATGGCAGAAAGTGGCACAGTACGTGTTTTTTCGGGTCTAACTCGGGTTCAGCTTCGTGTTCCGGTTAGGGTTATGTTTAGGGTTGTTTGGAAAGAGTGAAGAAGCAGAGTCCTGTTGAGTGTGGGGTTGCGTAAAGGCTCCCCCAGGGAGTCCAGGTGTTCCCAAAGGCTTCCGCTGAGAGCACTTTTTGATGGCAGAAAGTGGCACCGTACGTGTTTTTTCGGGTCTAACTCAGGTTCAGCTTCTTGTTGCGGTTAGGGTTATGTTTAGGGTTGTTAGGAAAGAGTGAAGACGCAGAGTCCTGTTGAGTGTGGGGTTGCGTAAAGGCTCCCCCAGGGAGTTCAGGTGTAGCCAAAGGCTTCCGCTGAGAGCACTTTTTGATGGCAGAAAGTGGCACCGTACGTGTGTTTTCGGGTCTAACTCGGGTTCAGCTTCTTGTTGCGGTTAGGGTTATGTTTAGGGTTGTTAGGAAAGAGTGAAGACGCAGAGTCCTGTTGAGTGTGGGGTTGCGTAAAGGCTCCCCCAGGGAGTTCAGGTGTTCCCAAAGGCTTCCGCTGAGAGCACTTTTTGATGGCAGAAAGTGGCACCGTCCGTGTTTTTTCGGGTCTAACTCGGGTTGAGCTTCTTGTTGCGGTTAGGGTTATGTTTAGGGTTGTTAGGAAAGAGTGAAGACGCAGAGTCCTGTTGAGTGTGGGGTTGCGTTAAGGCTCCCCCAGGGAGTTCAGGTGTACCCAAAGGCTTCGTTGAGAGCATGTTTTGATGGCAGAAAGTGGCACCGTACGTGTTTTTTCGGGTCTAACTCGGGTTCAGCTTCTTGTTGCGGTTAGGGTTATGTTTAGGGTTGTTAGGAAAGAGTGAAGACGCAGAGTCCTGTTGAGTGTGGGGTTGCGTAAAGGCTCCCCCAGGGAGTTCAGGTGTTCCCAAAGGCTTCCGCTGAGAGCACTTTTTGATGGCAGAAAGTGGCACCGTACGTGTTTTTTCGGGTCTAACTCGGGTTCAGCTTCTTGTTGCGGTTAGGGTTATGTTTAGGGTTGTTAGGAAAGAGTGAAGACGCAGAGTCCTGTTGAGTGTGGGGTTGCGTTAATGCTCCCCCAGGGAGTTCAGGTGTACCCAAAGGCTTCCGCTGAGAGCACGTTTTGATGGCAGAAAGTGGCACCGTACGTGTTTTTTCGGGTCTAACTCGGGTTCAGCTTCTTGTTGCGGTTAGGGTTATGTTTAGGGTTGTTAGGAAAGAGTGAAGACGCAGAGTCCTGTTGAGTGTGGGGTTGCGTAAAGGCTCCCCCAGGGAGTTCAGGTGTTCCCAAAGGCTTCCGCTGAGAGCACTTTTTGATGGCAGAAAGTGGCACCGTACGTGTTTTTTCGGGTCTAACTCGGGTTCAGCTTCTTGTTGCGGTTAGGGTTATGTTTAGGGTTGTTAGGAAAGAGTGAAGACGCAGAGTCCTGTTGAGTGTGGGGTTGCGTAAAGGCTCCCCCAGGGAGTTCAGGTGTACCCAAAGGCTTCCGCTGAGAGCACTTTTTGATGGCATAAAGTGGCACCGTATGTGTTTTTTCGGGTCTAACTCGGGTTCAGCTTCTTGTTGCGGTTAGGGTTATGTTTAGGGTTGTTAGGAAAGAGTGAAGACGCAGAGTCCTGTTGAGTGCGGGGTTGCGTAAAGGCTCCCCCAGGGAGTTCAGGTGTACCCAAAGGCTTCCGCTGAGAGCACTTTTTGATGGCATAAAGTGGCACCGTACGTGTTTTTTCGGGTCTAACTTGGGTTCAGCTTCCTGTTCCGGTTAGGGTTATGTTTAGGGTTGTTAGGAAAGAGTGAAGACACAGAGTCCTGTTGAGTGTGGGGTTGCGTAAAGGCTCCCCCAGGGAGTTCAGGTGTAGCCAAAGGCTTCCGCTGAGAGCACTTTTTGATGGCAGAAAGTGGCACCGTACGTGTTTTTTCGGGTCTAACTCGGGTTCAGCTTCTTGTTGCGGTTAGGGTTATATTTAGGGTTGTTAGGAAAGAGTGAAGACGCAGAGTCCTGTTGAGTGTGGGGTTGCGTAAAGGCTCCCCCAGGGAGTTCAGGTGTACCCAAAGGCTTCCGCTGAGAGCACTTTTTGATGGCAGAAAGTGGCACAGTACGTGTTTTTTCGGGTCTAACTCGGGTTCAGCTTCGTGTTCCGGTTAGGGTTATGTTTAGGGTTGTTTGGAAAGAGTGAAGAAGCAGAGTCCTGTTGAGTGTGGGGTTGCGTAAAGGCTCCCCCAGGGAGTCCAGGTGTTCCCAAAGGCTTCCGCTGAGAGCACTTTTTGATGGCAGAAAGTGGCACCGTACGTGTTTTTTCGGGTCTAACTCAGGTTCAGCTTCTTGTTGCGGTTAGGGTTATGTTTAGGGTTGTTAGGAAAGAGTGAAGACGCAGAGTCCTGTTGAGTGTGGGGTTGCGTAAAGGCTCCCCCAGGGAGTTCAGGTGTAGCCAAAGGCTTCCGCTGAGAGCACTTTTTGATGGCAGAAAGTGGCACCGTACGTGTGTTTTCGGGTCTAACTCGGGTTCAGCTTCTTGTTGCGGTTAGGGTTATGTTTGGGGTTGTTAGGAAAGAGTGAAGACGCAGAGTCCTGTTGAGTGTGGGGTTGCGTAAAGGCTCCCCCAGGGAGTTCAGGTGTTCCCAAAGGCTTCCGCTGAGAGCACTTTTTGATGGCAGAAAGTGGCACCGTCCGTGTTTTTTCGGGTCTAACTCGGGTTGAGCTTCTTGTTGCGGTTAGGGTTATGTTTAGGGTTGTTAGGAAAGAGTGAAGACGCAGAGTCCTGTTGAGTGTGGGGTTGCGTTAAGGCTCCCCCAGGGAGTTCAGGTGTACCCAAAGGCTTCGTTGAGAGCATGTTTTGATGGCAGAAAGTGGCACCGTACGTGTTTTTTCGGGTCTAACTCGGGTTCAGCTTCTTGTTGCGGTTAGGGTTATGTTTAGGGTTGTTAGGAAAGAGTGAAGACGCAGAGTCCTGTTGAGTGTGGGGTTGCGTAAAGGCTCCCCCAGGGAGTTCAGGTGTTCCCAAAGGCTTCCGCTGAGAGCACTTTTTGATGGCAGAAAGTGGCACAGTCCGTGTTTTTTCGGGTCTAACTCGGGTTCAGCTTCTTGTTGCGGTTAGGGTTATGTTTAGGGTTGTTAGGAAAGAGTGAAGACGCAGAGTCCTGTTGAGTGTGGGGTTGCGTTAATGCTCCCCCAGGGAGTTCAGGTGTACCCAAAGGCTTCCGCTGAGAGCACGTTTTGATGGCAGAAAGTGGCACCGTACGTGTTTTTTCGGGTCTAACTCGGGTTCAGCTTCTTGTTGCGGTTAGGGTTATGTTTAGGGTTGTTAGGAAAGAGTGAAGACGCAGAGTCCTGTTGAGTGTGGGGTTGCGTAAAGGCTCCCCCAGGGAGTTCAGGTGTTCCCAAAGGCTTCCGCTGAGAGCACTTTTTGATGGCAGAAAGTGGCACCGTACGTGTTTTTTCGGGTCTAACTCGGGTTCAGCTTCTTGTTGCGGTTAGGGTTATGTTTAGGGTTGTTAGGAAAGAGTGAAGACGCAGAGTCCTGTTGAGTGTGGGGTTGCGTAAAGGCTCCCCCAGGGAGTTCAGGTGTACCCAAAGGCTTCCGCTGAGAGCACTTTTTGATGGCATAAAGTGGCACCGTATGTGTTTTTTCGGGTCTAACTCGGGTTCAGCTTCTTGTTGCGGTTAGGGTTATGTTTAGGGTTGTTAGGAAAGAGTGAAGACGCAGAGTCCTGTTGAGTGCGGGGTTGCGTAAAGGCTCCCCCAGGGAGTTCAGGTGTACCCAAAGGCTTCCGCTGAGAGCACTTTTTGATGGCATAAAGTGGCACCGTACGTGTTTTTTCGGGTCTAACTTGGGTTCAGCTTCCTGTTCCGGTTAGGGTTATGTTTAGGGTTGTTAGGAAAGAGTGAAGACACAGAGTCCTGTTGAGTGTGGGGTTGCGTAAAGGCTCCCCCAGGGAGTTCAGGTGTAGCCAAAGGCTTCCGCTGAGAGCACTTTTTGATGGCAGAAAGTGGCACCGTACGTGTTTTTTCGGGTCTAACTCGGGTTCAGCTTCTTGTTGCGGTTAGGGTTATGTTTAGGGTTGTTTGGAAAGAGTGAAGACGCAGGGTCCTGTTGAGTGTGGGGTTGCGTAAAGGTTCCCCCAGGGAGTTCAGGTGTAGCCAAAGGCTTCCGCTGAGAGCACTTTTTGATGGCAGAAAGTGGCACCGTACGTGTTTTTTCGGGTCTAACTCGGGTTCAGCTTCTTGTTGCGGTTAGGGTTATGTTTAGGGTTGTTAGGAAAGAGTGAAGACGCAGAGTCCTGTTGAGTGTGGGGTTGCGTAAAGGCTCCCCCAGGGAGTTCAGGTGTACCCAAAGGCTTCCGCTGAGAGCACTTTTTGATGGCAGAAAGTGGCACCGTGCGTGTTTTTTCGGGTCTAACTCGGGTTCAGCTTCTTGTTGCGGTTAGGGTTATGTTTAGGGTTGTTAGGAAAGAGTGAAGACGCAGAGTCCTGTTGAGTGTGGGGTTGCGTAAAGGCTCCCCCAGGGAGTTCAGGTGTAGCCAAAGGCTTCCGCTGAGAGCACTTTTTGATGGCAGAAAGTGGCACCGTACGTGTTTTTTCGGGTCTAACTCGGGTTGAGCTTCTTGTTGTGGTTAGGGTTATGTTTAGGGTTGTTAGGAAAGAGTGAAGACGCAGAGTCCTGTTGAGTGTGGGGTTGCGTAAAGGCTCCCCCAGGGAGTTCAGGTGTACCCAAAGGCTTCCGCTGAGAGCACTTTTTGATGGCAGAAAGTGGCACCGTACGTGTTTTTTCGGGTCTAACTCGGGTTGAGCTTCTTGTTGCGGTTAGGGTTATGTTTAGGGTTGTTAGGAAAGAGTGAAGACGCAGAGTCCTGTTGAGTGTGGGGTTGCGTAAAGGCTCCCCCAGGGAGTTCAGGTGTTCCCAAAGGCTTCCGCTGAGAGCACTTTTTGATGGCAGAAAGTGGCACCGTACGTGTTTTTTCGGGTCTAAGTCGGGTTCAGCTTCTTGTTGCGGTTAGGGTTATGTTTAGGGTTGTTTGGAAAGAGTGAAGACGCAGAGTCCTGTTGAGTGTGGGGTTGCGTAAAGGCTCCCCCAGGGAGTTGAGGTGTTCCCAAAGGCTTCCGCTGAGAGCACTTTTGGATGGCAGAAAGTGGCACCGTACGTGTTTTTTCGGGTCTAACTCGGGTTCAGCTTCTTGTTGCGGTTAGGGTTATGTTTAGGGTTGTTAGGAAAGAGTGAAGACGCAGAGTCCTGTTGAGTGTGGGGTTGCGTAAAGGCTCCCCCAGGGAGTTCAGGTGTACCCAAAGGCTTCCGCTGAGAGCACTTTTTGATGGCAGAAAGTGGCACCGTACGTGATTTTTCGGGTCTAACTCAGGTTCAGCTTCGTGTTCCGGTTAGGGTTATGTTTAGGGTTGTTAGGAAAGAGTGAAGACGCAGAGTCCTGTTGAGTGTGGGGTTGCGTAAAGGCTCCCCCAGGGAGTTCAGGTGTACCCAAAGGCTTCCGCTGAGAGCACTTTTTGATGGCAGAAAGTGGCACCGTACGTGTTTTTTCGGGTCTAACTCGGGTTCAGCTTCTTGTTGCGGTTAGGGTTATGTTTAGGGTTGTTAGGAAAGAGTGAAGACGCAGAGTCCTGTTGAATGTGGGGTTGCGTAAAGGCTCCCCCAGGGAGTTCAGGTGTACCCAAAGGCTTCCGCTGAGAGCACTTTTTGATGGCATAAAGTGGCACCGTACGTGTTTTTTCGGGTCTAACTCGGGTTCAGCTTCTTGTTGCGGTTAGGGTTATGTTTAGGGTTGTTAGGAAAGAGTGAAGACGCAGAGTCCTGTTGAGTGTGGGGTTGCGTAAAGGCTCCCCCAGGGAGTTCAGGTGTACCCAAAGGCTTCTGCTGAGAGCACTTTTTGATGGCAGAAAGTGGCACCGTACGTGTTTTTTCGGGTCTAACTCGGGTTCAGCTTCTTGTTCCTGTTAGGGTTATGTTTAGGGTTGTTAGGAAAGAGTGAGGGCGCAGAGTCCTGTTGAGTGTGGGGTTGCGTAAAGGCTCCCCCAGGGAGTTCAGGTGTACCCAAAGGCTTCCGCTGAGAGCACTTTTTGATGGCAGAAAGTGGCACCGTACGTGTTTTTTCGGGTCTAACTCGGGTTCAGCTTCTTGTTGCGGTTAGGGTTATGTTTAGGGTTGTTAGGAAAGAGTGAAGGCGCAGAGTCCTGTTGAGTGTGGGGTTGCGTAAAGGCTCCCCCAGGGAGTTCAGGTGTAGCCAAAGGCTTCCGCTGAGAGCACTTTTTGATGGCAGAAAGTGGCACCGTACGTGTTTTTTCGGGTCTAACTCGGGTTGAGCTTCTTGTTGCGATTAGGGTTATGTTTAGGGTTGTTTGAAAAGAGTGAAGGCGCAGAGTCCTGTTGAGTGTGGGGTTGCGTAAAGGCTCCCCCAGGGAGTTCAGGTGTACCCAAAGGCTTCCGCTGAGAGCACTTTTTGATGGTAGAAAGTGGCACCGTACGTGTTTTTTCGGGTCTAACTCGGGTTCAGCTTCTTGTTCCGGTCCGGGTTATGTTTAGCGTTGTTTGGAAAGAGTGAAGGCGCAGAGTCCTGTTGAGTGTGGGGTTGCGTAAAGGCTCCCCCAGGGAGTTCAGGTGTACCCAAAGGCTTCCGCTGAGAGCACTTTTTGATGGCAGAAAGTGGCACCGTACGTGTTTTTTCGGGTCTAACTCGGGTTCAGCTTCTTGTTGCGGTTAGGGTTATGTTTAGGGTTGTTAGGAAAGAGTGAAGACGCAGAGTCCTGTTGAGTGTGGGGTTGCGTAAAGGCTCCCCCAGGGAGTTCAGGTGTAGCCAAAGGCTTCCGCTGAGAGCACGTTTTGATGGCATAAAGTGGCACCGTACGTGTTTTTTCGGGTCTAACTCGGGTTCAGCTTCTTGTTGCGGTTAGGGTTATGTTTAGGGTTGTTAGGAAAGAGTGAAGACGCAGAGTCCTGTTGAGTGTGGGGTTGCGTAAAGGCTCCCCCAGGGAGTTCAGGTGTACCCAAAGGCTTCCGCTGAGAGCACTTTTTGATGGCAGAAAGTGGCACCGTACGTGTTTTTTCGGGTCTAACTCGGGTTCAGCTTCCTGTTCCGGTTAGGGTTATGTTTAGGGTTGTTTGGAAAGAGTGAAGACGCAGGGTCCTGTTGAGTGTGGGGTTGCGTAAAGGCTCCCCCAGGGAGTTCAGGTGTACCGAAAGGCTTCCGCTGAGAGCACTTTTTGATGGCATAAAGTGGCACCGTACGTGTTTTTTCGGGTCTAACTCGGGTTCAGCTTCTTGTTCCAGTTAGGGTTATGTGTAGGGTTGTTAGGAAAGAGTGAAGACGCAGAGTCCTGTTGAGTGTGGGGTTGCGTAAAGGCTCCCCCAGGGAGTTCAGGTGTACCCAAAGGCTTCCGCTGAGAGCACTTTTTGATGGCAGAAAGTGGCACCGTACGTGTTTTTTCGGGTCTAACTCGGGTTCAGCTTCTTGTTGCGGTTAGGGTTATGTTTAGGGTTGTTAGGAAAGAGTGAAGACGCAGAGTCCTGTTGAGCGTGGGGTTGCGTAAAGGCTCCCCCAGGGAGTTCAGGTGTAGCCAAAGGCTTCCGCTGAGAGCACTTTTTGATGGCAGAAAGTGGCACCGTACGTGTTTTTTCGGGTCTAACTCGGGTTCAGCTTCGTGTTCCGGTTAGGGTTATGTTTAGGGTTGTTAGGAAAGAGTGAAGAAGCAGAGTCCTGTTGAGTGTGGGGTTGCGTAAAGGCTCCCCCAGGGAGTCCAGGTGTACCGAAAGGCTTCCGCTGAGAGCACTTTTTGATGGCAGAAAGTGGCACCGTACGTGTTTTTTCGGGTCTAACTCGGGTTCAGCTTCTTGTTGCGGTTAGGGTTATGTTTAGGGTTGTTAGGAAAGAGTGAAGACGCAGAGTCCTGTTGAGTGTGGGGTTGCGTAAAGGCTCCCCCAGGGAGTTCAGGTGTACCCAAAGGCTTCCGCTGAGAGCACTTTTTGATGGCAGAAAGTGGCACCGTACGTGATTTTTCGGGTCTAACTCAGGTTCAGCTTCGTGTTCCGGTTAGGGTTATGTTTAGGGTTGTTAGGAAAGAGTGAAGACGCAGAGTCCTGTTGAGTGTGGGGTTGCGTAAAGGCTCCCCCAGGGAGTTCAGGTGTACCCAAAGGCTTCCGCTGAGAGCACTTTTTGATGGCAGAAAGTGGCACCGTACGTGTTTTTTCGGGTCTAACTCGGGTTGAGCTTCTTGTTGCGGTTAGGGTTATGTTTAGGGTTGTTAGGAAAGAGTGAAGACGCAGAGTCCTGTTGAATGTGGGGTTGCGTAAAGGCTCCCCCAGGGAGTTCAGGTGTACCCAAAGGCTTCCGCTGAGAGCACTTTTTGATGGCAGAAAGTGGCACCGTACGTGTTTTTTCGGGTCTAACTCGGGTTCAGCTTCTTGTTGCGGTTAGGGTTATGTTTAGGGTTGTTAGGAAAGAGTGAAGACGCAGAGTCCTGTTGAATGTGGGGTTGCGTAAAGGCTCCCCCAGGGAGTTCAGGTGTACCCAAAGGCTTCCGCTGAGAGCACTTTTTGATGGCAGAAAGTGGCACCGTACGTGTTTTTTCGGGTCTAACTCGGGTTCAGCTTCTTGTTGCGGTTAGGGTTATGTTTAGGGTTGTTAGGAAAGAGTGAAGACGCAGAGTCCTGTTGAGTGTGGGGTTGCGTAAAGGCTCCCCCAGGGAGTTCAGGTGTACCCAAAGGCTTCTGCTGAGAGCACTTTTTGATGGCAGAAAGTGGCACCGTACGTGTTTTTTCGGGTCTAAGTCGGGTTCAGCTTCTTGTTCCTGTTAGGGTTATGTTTAGGGTTGTTAGGAAAGAGTGAGGGCGCAGAGTCCTGTTGAGTGTGGGGTTGCGTAAAGGCTCCCCCAGGGAGTTCAGGTGTACCCAAAGGCTTCCGCTGAGAGCACTTTTTGATGGCAGAAAGTGGCACCGTACGTGTTTTTTCGGGTCTAACTCGGGTTCAGCTTCTTGTTGCGGTTAGGGTTATGTTTAGGGTTGTTAGGAACGAGTGAAGGCGCAGAGTCCTGTTGAGTGTGGGGTTGCGTAAAGGCTCCCCCAGGGAGTTCAGGTGTAGCCAAAGGCTTCCGCTGAGAGCACTTTTTGATGGCAGAAAGTGGCACCGTACGTGTTTTTTCGGGTCTAACTCGGGTTGAGCTTCTTGTTGCGGTTAGGGTTATGTTTAGGGTTGTTTGGAATGAGTGAAGGCGCAGAGTCCTGTTGAGTGTGGGGTTGCGTAAAGGCTCTCCCAGGGAGTTCAGGTGTACCCAAAGGCTTCCGCTGAGAGCACTTTTTGATGGTAGAAAGTGGCACCGTACGTGTTTTTTCGGGTCTAACTCGGGTTCAGCTTCTTGTTCCGGTCCGGGTTATGTTTAGCGTTGTTTGGAAAGAGTGAAGGCGCAGAGTCCTGTTGAGTGTGGGGTTGCGTAAAGGCTCCCCCAGGGAGTTCAGGTGTACCCAAAGGCTTCCGCTGAGAGCACTTTTTGATGGCAGAAAGTGGCACCGTACGTGTTTTTTCGGGTCTAACTCGGGTTGAGCTTCTTGTTGCGGTTAGGGTTATGTTTAGGGTTGTTAGGAAAGAGTGAAGACGCAGAGTCCTGTTGAGTGTGGGGTTGCGTAAAGGCTCCCCCAGGGAGTTCAGGTGTAGCCAAAGGCTTCCGCTGAGAGCACTTTTTGATGGCAGAAAGTGGCACCGTACGTGTTTTTTCGGGTCTAACTGGGGTTCAGCTTCCTGTTCCGGTTAGGGTTATGTTTAGGGTTGTTAGGAAAGAGTGAAGACGCAGGGTCCTGTTGAGTGTGGGGTTGCGTAAAGGCTCCCCCAGGGAGTTCAGGTGTACCCAAAGGCTTCCGCTGAGAGCACTTTTTGATGGCATAAAGTGGCACCGTACGTGTTTTTTCGGGTCTAACTCGGGTTCAGCTTCTTGTTCCAGTTAGGGTTATGTGTAGGGTTGTTAGGAAAGAGTGAAGACGCAGAGTCCTGTTGAGTGTGGGGTTGCGTAAAGGCTCCCCCAGGGAGTTCAGGTGTACCCAAAGGCTTCCGCTGAGAGCACTTTTTGATGGCAGAAAGTGGCACCGTACGTGTTTTTTCGGGTCTAACTCGGGTTCAGCTTCTTGTTGCGGTTAGGGTTATGTTTAGGGTTGTTAGGAAAGAGTGAAGACGCAGAGTCCTGTTGAGTGTGGGGTTGCGTAAAGGCTCCCCCAGGGAGTTCAGGTGTAGCCAAAGGCTTCCGCTGAGAGCACTTTTTGATGGCAGAAAGTGGCACAGTACGTGTTTTTTCGGGTCTAACTCGGGTTCAGCTTCGTGTTCCGGTTAGGGTTATGTTTAGGGTTGTTAGGAAAGAGTGAAGAAGCAGAGTCCTGTTGAGTGTGGGGTTGCGTAAAGGCTCCCCCAGGGAGTCCAGGTGTACCGAAAGGCTTCCGCTGAGAGCACTTTTTGATGGCAGAAAGTGGCACCGTACGTGTTTTTTCGGGTCTAACTCGGGTTCAGCTTCTTGTTGCGGTTAGGGTTATGTTTAGGGTTGTTAGGAAAGAGTGAAGACGCAGAGTCCTGTTGAGTGTGGGGTTGCGTAAAGGCTCCCCCAGGGAGTTCAGGTGTACCCAAAGGCTTCCGCTGAGAGCACTTTTTGATGGCAGAATGTGGCACCGTACGTGATTTTTCGGGTCTAACTCAGGTTCAGCTTCGTGTTCCGGTTAGGGTTATGTTTAGGGTTGTTAGGAAAGAGTGAAGACGCAGAGTCCTGTTGAGTGTGGGGTTGCGTAAAGGCTCCCCCAGGGAGTTCAGGTGTACCCAAAGGCTTCCGCTGAGAGCACTTTTTGATGGCAGAAAGTGGCACCGTACGTGTTTTTTCGGGTCTAACTCGGGTTCAGCTTCTTGTTGCGGTTAGGGTTATGTTTAGGGTTGTTAGGAAAGAGTGAAGACGCAGAGTCCTGTTGAATGTGGGGTTGCGTAAAGGCTCCCCCAGGGAGTTCAGGTGTACCCAAAGGCTTCCGCTGAGAGCACTTTTTGATGGCAGAAAGTGGCACCGTACGTGTTTTTTTGGGTCTAACTCGGGTTCAGCTTCTTGTTGCGGTTAGGGTTATGTTTAGGGTTGTTAGGAAAGAGTGAAGACGCAGAGTCCTGTTGAGTGTGGGGTTGCGTAAAGGCTCCCCCAGGGAGTTCAGGTGTACCCAAAGGCTTCTGCTGAGAGCACTTTTTGATGGCAGAAAGTGGCACCGTACGTGTTTTTTCGGGTCTAACTCGGGTTCAGCTTCTTGTTCCTGTTAGGGTTATGTTTAGGGTTGTTAGGAAAGAGTGAGGGCGCAGAGTCCTGTTGAGTGTGGGGTTGCGTAAAGGCTCCCCCAGGGAGTTCAGGTGTACCCAAAGGCTTCCGCTGAGAGCACTTTTTGATGGCAGAAAGTGGCACCGTACGTGTTTTTTCGGGTCTAACTCGGGTTCAGCTTCTTGTTGCGGTTAGGGTTATGTTTAGGGTTGTTAGGAAAGAGTGAAGGCGCAGAGTCCTGTTGAGTGTGGGGTTGCGTAAAGGCTCCCCCAGGGAGTTCAGGTGTAGCCAAAGGCTTCCGCTGAGAGCACTTTTTGATGGCAGAAAGTGGCACCGTACGTGTTTTTTCGGGTCTAACTCGGGTTGAGCTTCTTGTTGCGGTTAGGGTTATGTTTAGGGTTGTTTGGAAAGAGTGAAGGCGCAGAGTCCTGTTGAGTGTGGGGTTGCGTAAAGGCTCCCCCAGGGAGTTCAGGTGTACCCAAAGGCTTCCGCTGAGAGCACTTTTTGATGGTAGAAAGTGGCACCGTACGTGTTTTTCGGGTCTAACTCGGGTTGAGCTTCTTGTTGCGATTAGGGTTATGTTTAGGGTTGTTTGAAAAGAGTGAAGGCGCAGAGTCCTGTTGAGTGTGGGGTTGCGTAAAGGCTCCCCCAGGGAGTTCAGGTGTACCCAAAGGCTTCCGCTGAGAGCACTTTTTGATGGCAGAAAGTGGCACCGTACGTGTTTTTTCGGGTCTAACTCGGGTTCAGCTTCTTGTTGCGGTTAGGGTTATGTTTAGGGTTGTTAGGAAAGAGTGAAGACGCAGAGTCCTGTTGAGTGTGGGGTTGCGTAAAGGCTCCCCCAGGGAGTTCAGGTGTACCCAAAGGCTTCCGCTGAGAGCACGTTTTGATGGCATAAAGTGGCACTGTACGTGTTTTTTCGGGTCTAACTCGGGTTCAGCTTCTTGTTGCGGTTAGGGTTATGTTTAGGGTTGTTAGGAAAGAGTGAAGACGCAGAGTCCTGTTGAGTGTGGGGTTGCGTAAAGGCTCCCCCAGGGAGTTCAGGTGTACCCAAAGGCTTCCGCTGAGAGCACTTTTTGATGGCATAAAGTGGCACCGTACGTGTTTTTTCGGGTCTAACTCGGGTTCAGCTTCCTGTTCCGGTTAGGGTTATGTTTAGGGTTGTTTGGAAAGAGTGAAGACGCAGAGTCCTGTTGAGTGTGGGGTTGCGTAAAGGCTCCCCCAGGGAGTTCAGGTGTACCCAAAGGCTTCCGCTGAGAGCACTTTTTGATGGCATAAAGTGGCACCGTACGTGTTTTTTCGGGTCTAACTCGGGTTCAGCTTCTTGTTCCAGTTAGGGTTATGTGTAGGGTTGTTAGGAAAGAGTGAAGACGCAGAGTCCTGTTGAGTGTGGGGTTGCGTAAAGGCTCCCCCAGGGAGTTCAGGTGTACCCAAAGGCTTCCGCTGAGAGCACTTTTTGATGGCAGAAAGTGGCACCGTACGTGTTTTTTCGGGTCTAACTCGGGTTCAGCTTCTTGTTGCGGTTAGGGTTATGTTTAGGGTTGTTAGGAAAGAGTGAAGACGCAGAGTCCTGTTGAGTGTGGGGTTGCGTAAAGGCTCCCCCAGGGAGTTCAGGTGTACCCAAAGGCTTCCGCTGAGAGCACTTTTTGATGGCAGAAAGTGGCACCGTACGTGTTTTTTCGGGTCTAACTCGGGTTCAGCTTCTTGTTGCGGTTAGGGTTATGTTTAGGGTTGTTAGGAAAGAGTGAAGACGCAGAGTCCTGTTGAGTGTGGGGTTGCGTAAAGGCTCCCCCAGGGAGTTCAGGTGTAGCCAAAGGCTTCCGCTGAGAGCACTTTTTGATGGCAGAAAGTGGCACCGTACGTGTGTTTTTCGGGTCTAACTCGGGTTCAGCTTCTTGTTGCGGTTAGCGTTATGTTTGGGGTTGTTAGGAAAGAGTGAAGACGCAGAGTCCTGTTGAGTGTGGGGTTGCGTAAAGGCTCCCCCAGGGAGTTCAGGTGTTCCCAAAGGCTTCCGCTGAGAGCACTTTTTGATGGCAGAAAGTGGCACCGTCCGTGTTTTTTCGGGTCTAACTCGGGTTGAGCTTCTTGTTGCGGTTAGGGTTATGTTTAGGGTTGTTAGGAAAGAGTGAAGACGCAGAGTCCTGTTGAGTGTGGGGTTGCGTTAATGCTCCCCCAGGGAGTTCAGGTGTACCCAAAGGCTTCGTTGAGAGCATGTTTTGATGGCAGAAAGTGGCACCGTACGTGTTTTTTCGGGTCTAACTCGGGTTCAGCTTCTTGTTGCGGTTAGGGTTATGTTTAGGGTTGTTAGGAAAGAGTGAAGACGCAGAGTCCTGTTGAGTGTGGGGTTGCGTAAAGGCTCCCCCAGGGAGTTCAGGTGTTCCCAAAGGCTTCCGCTGAGAGCACTTTTTGATGGCAGAAAGTGGCACCGTACGTGTTTTTTCGGGTCTAACTCGGGTTCAGCTTCTTGTTGCGGTTAGGGTTATGTTTAGGGTTGTTAGGAAAGAGTGAAGACGCAGAGTCCTGTTGAGTGCGGGGTTGCGTAAAGGCTCCCCCAGGGAGTTCAGGTGTACCCAAAGGCTTCCGCTGAGAGCACTTTTTGATGGCATAAAGTGGCACCGTACGTGTTTTTTCGGGTCTAACTTGGGTTCAGCTTCCTGTTCCGGTTAGGGTTATGTTTAGGGTTGTTAGGAAAGAGTGAAGACACAGAGTCCTGTTGAGTGTGGGGTTGCGTAAAGGCTCCCCCAGGGAGTTCAGGTGTAGCCAAAGGCTTCCGCTGAGAGCACTTTTTGATGGCAGAAAGTGGCACCGTACGTGTTTTTTCGGGTCTAAGTCGGGTTCAGCTTCTTGTTGCGGTTAGGGTTATGTTTAGGGTTGTTAGGAAAGAGTGAAGACGCAGAGTCCTGTTGAGTGTGGGGTTGCGTAAAGGCTCCCCCAGGGAGTTCAGGTGTACCCAAAGGCTTCCGCTGAGAGCACTTTTTGATGGCAGAAAGTGGCACCGTGCGTGTTTTTTCGGGTCTAACTCGGGTTGAGCTTCTTGTTGCGGTTAGGGTTATGTTTAGGGTTGTTAGGAAAGAGTGAAGACGCAGAGTCCTGTTGAGTGTGGGGTTGCGTAAAGGCTCCCCCAGGGAGTTCAGGTGTTCCCAAAGGCTTCCGCTGAGAGCACTTTTTGATGGCAGAAAGTGGCACCGTACGTGTTTTTTCGGGTCTAAGTCGGGTTCAGCTTCTTGTTGCGGTTAGGGTTATGTTTAGGGTTGTTTGGAAAGAGTGAAGACGCAGAGTCCTGTTGAGTGTGGGGTTGCGTAAAGGCTCCCCCAGGGAGTTGAGGTGTTCCCAAAGGCTTCCGCTGAGAGCACTTTTTGATGGCAGAAAGTGGCACCGTACGTGTTTTTTCGGGTCTAACTCGGGTTCAGCTTCTTGTTGCGGTTAGGGTTATGTTTAGGGTTGTTAGGAAAGAGTGAAGACGCAGAGTCCTGTTGAGTGTGGGGTTGCGTAAAGGCTCCCCCAGGGAGTTCAGGTGTACCCAAAGGCTTCCGCTGAGAGCACGTTTTGATGGCATAAAGTGGCACTGTACGTGTTTTTTCGGGTCTAACTCGGGTTCAGCTTCTTGTTGCGGTTAGGGTTATGTTTAGGGTTGTTAGGAAAGAGTGAAGACGCAGAGTCCTGTTGAGTGTGGGGTTGCGTAAAGGCTCCCCCAGGGAGTTCAGGTGTACCCAAAGGCTTCCGCTGAGAGCACTTTTTGATGGCATAAAGTGGCACCGTACGTGTTTTTTCGGGTCTAACTCGGGTTCAGCTTCTTGTTCCAGTTAGGGTTATGTGTAGGGTTGTTAGGAAAGAGTGAAGACGCAGAGTCCTGTTGAGTGTGGGGTTGCGTAAAGGCTCCCCCAGGGAGTTCAGGTGTACCCAAAGGCTTCTGCTGAGAGCACTTTTTGATGGCAGAAAGTGGCACCGTACGTGTTTTTTCGGGTCTAACTCGGGTTCAGCTTCCTGTTCCGGTTAGGGTTATGTTTAGGGTTGTTAGGAAAGAGTGAAGACGCAGAGTCCTGTTGAGTGTGGGGTTGCGTAAAGGCTCCCCCAGGGAGTTCAGGTGTAGCCAAAGGCTTCCGCTGAGAGCACTTTTTGATGGCAGAAAGTGGCACCGTACATGTGTTTTCGGGTCTAACTCGGGTTCAGCTTCTTGTTGCGGTTAGGGTTATGTTTGGGGTTGTTAGGAAAGAGTGAAGACGCAGAGTCCTGTTGAGTGTGGGGTTGCGTAAAGGCTCCCCCAGGGAGTTCAGGTGTTCCCAAAGGCTTCCGCTGAGAGCACTTTTTGATGGCAGAAAGTGGCACCGTCCGTGTTTTTTCGGGTCTAACTCGGGTTGAGCTTCTTGTTGCGGTTAGGGTTATGTTTAGGGTTGTTAGGAAAGAGTGAAGACGCAGAGTCCTGTTGAGTGTGGGGTTGCGTTAATGCTCCCCCAGGGAGTTCAGGTGTACCCAAAGGCTTCGTTGAGAGCATGTTTTGATGGCAGAAAGTGGCACCGTACGTGTTTTTTCGGGTCTAACTCGGGTTCAGCTTCTTGTTGCGGTTAGGGTTATGTTTAGGGTTGTTAGGAAAGAGTGAAGACGCAGAGTCCTGTTGAGTGTGGGGTTGCGTAAAGGCTCCCCCAGGGAGTTCAGGTGTACCCAAAGGCTTCCGCTGAGAGCACTTTTTGATGGCAGAAAGTGGCACCGTACGTGTTTTTTCGGGTCTAACTCGGGTTCAGCTTCTTGTTGCGGTTAGGGTTATGTTTAGGGTTGTTAGGAAAGAGTGAAGACGCAGAGTCCTGTTGAGTGCGGGGTTGCGTAAAGGCTCCCCCAGGGAGTTCAGGTGTACCCAAAGGCTTCCGCTGAGAGCACTTTTTGATGGCATAAAGTGGCACCGTACGTGTTTTTTCGGGTCTAACTTGGGTTCAGCTTCCTGTTCCGGTTAGGGTTATGTTTAGGGTTGTTAGGAAAGAGTGAAGACACAGAGTCCTGTTGAGTGTGGGGTTGCGTAAAGGCTCCCCCAGGGAGTTCAGGTGTAGCCAAAGGCTTCCGCTGAGAGCACTTTTTGATGGCAGAAAGTGGCACCGTACGTGTTTTTTCGGGTCTAAGTCGGGTTCAGCTTCTTGTTGCGGTTAGGGTTATGTTTAGGGTTGTTTGGAAAGAGTGAAGACGCAGGGTCCTGTTGAGTGTGGGGTTGCGTAAAGGTTCCCCCAGGGAGTTCAGGTGTACCCAAAGGCTTCCGCTGAGAGCACTTTTTGATGGCAGAAAGTGGCACCGTACGTGTTTTTTCGGGTCTAACTCGGGTTCAGCTTCTTGTTGCGGTTAGGGTTATGTTTAGGGTTGTTAGGAAAGAGTGAAGACGCAGAGTCCTGTTGAGTGTGGGGTTGCGTAAAGGCTCCCCCAGGGAGTTCAGGTGTACCCAAAGGCTTCCGCTGAGAGCACTTTTTGATGGCAGAAAGTGGCACCGTGCGTGTTTTTTCGGGTCTAACTCGGGTTCAGCTTCTTGTTGCGGTTAGGGTTATGTTTAGGGTTGTTAGGAAAGAGTGAAGACGCAGAGTCCTGTTGAGTGTGGGGTTGCGTAAAGGCTCCCTCAGGGAGTTCAGGTGTAGCCAAAGGCTTCCACTGAGAGCACTTTTTGATGGCAGAAAGTGGCACCGTACGTGTTTTTTCGGGTCTAACTCGGGTTCAGCTTCTTGTTGCGGTTAGGGTTATGTTTAGGGTTGTTAGGAAAGAGTGAAGACGCAGAGTCCTGTTGAGTGTGGGGTTGCGTAAAGGCTCCCCCAGGGAGTTCAGGTGTACCCAAAGGCTTCCGCTGAGAGCACTTTTTGATGGCAGAAAGTGGCACCGTACGTGTTTTTTCGGGTCTAACTCGGGTTGAGCTTCTTGTTGCGGTTAGGGTTATGTTTAGGGTTGTTAGGAAAGAGTGAAGACGCAGAGTCCTGTTGAGTGTGGGGTTGCGTAAAGGCTCCCCCAGGGAGTTCAGGTGTTCCCAAAGGCTTCCGCTGAGAGCACTTTTTGATGGCAGAAAGTGGCACCGTACGTGTTTTTTCGGGTCTAAGTCGGGTTCAGCTAATTGTTGCGGTTAGGGTTATGTTTAGGGTTGTTTGGAAAGAGTGAAGACGCAGAGTCCTGTTGAGTGTGGGGTTGCGTAAAGGCTCCCCCAGGGAGTTGAGGTGTACCCAAAGGCTTCCGCTGAGAGCACTTTTTGATGGCAGAAAGTGGCACCGTACGTGTTTTTTCGGGTCTAACTCGGGTTCAGCTTCTTGTTGCGGTTAGGGTTATGTTTAGGGTTGTTAGGAAAGAGTGAAGACGCAGAGTCCTGTTGAGTGTGGGGTTGCGTAAAGGCTCCCCCAGGGAGTTCAGGTGTACCCAAAGGCTTCCGCTGAGAGCACTTTTTGATGGCAGAAAGTGGCACCGTACGTGTTTTTTCGGGTCTAACTCGGGTTCAGCTTCTTGTTCCGGTTAGGGTTATGTTTAGGGTTGTTAGGAAAGAGTGAAGACGCAGAGTCCTGTTGAGTGTGGGGTTGCGTAAAGGCTCCCCCAGGGAGTTCAGGTGTACCCAAAGGCTTCCGCTGAGAGCACTTTTTGATGGCAGAAAGTGGCACCGTACGTGTTTTTTCGGGTCTAACTCGGGTTCAGCTTCTTGTTCCGGTTAGGGTTATGTTTAGGGTTGTTAGGAAAGAGTGAAGACGCAGAGTCCTGTTGAGTGTGGGGTTGCGTAAAGGCTCCCCCAGGGAGTTCAGGTGTACCCAAAGGCTTCCGCTGAGAGCACTTTTTGATGGCAGAAAGTGGCACCGTACGTGTTTTTTCGGGTCTAACTCGGGTTCAGCTTCTTGTTGCGGTTAGGGTTATGTTTAGGGTTGTTAGGAAAGAGTGAAGACGCAGAGTCCTGTTGAGTGTGGGGTTGCGTAAAGGCTCCCCCAGGGAGTTCAGGTGTACCCAAAGGCTTCCGCTGAGAGCACTTTTTGATGGCAGAAAGTGGCACCGTACGTGTTTTTTCGGGTCTAACTCGGGTTCAGCTTCTTGTTCCGGTTAGGGTTATGTTTAGGGTTGTTAGGAAAGAGTGAAGACGCAGAGTCCTGTTGAGTGTGGGGTTGCGTAAAGGCTCCCCCAGGGAGTTCAGGTGTACCCAAAGGCTTCCGCTGAGAGCACTTTTTGATGGCAGAAAGTGGCACCGTACGTGTTTTTTCGGGTCTAACTCGGGTTCAGCTTCTTGTTGCGGTTAGGGTTATGTTTAGGGTTGTTAGGAAAGAGTGAAGACGCAGAGTCCTGTTGAGTGTGGGGTTGCGTAAAGGCTCCCCCAGGGAGTTCAGGTGTACCCAAAGGCTTCCGCTGAGAGCACTTTTTGATGGCAGAAAGTGGCACCGTACGTGTTTTTTTCGGGTCTAACTCGGGTTCAGCTTCTTGTTGCGGTTAGGGTTATGTTTAGGGTTGTTAGGAAAGAGTGAAGACGCAGAGTCCTGTTGAGTGTGGGGTTGCGTAAAGGCTCCCCCAGGGAGTTCAGGTGTACCCAAAGGCTTCCGCTGAGAGCACTTTTTGATGGCAGAAAGTGGCACCGTACGTGTTTTT